>NC_071503.1:42144633-44644633 GCF_028408465.1 Anastrepha ludens
ATAAGCAAAATAAGGCGTTTTTCAATAAGTGCGCTTCAACTTTTTTCCGATAGGGAGGGCGAACGACGCAATATTTTTTATTTTTCGCTTGTCGTTTGTAAATTTCATTATTATACATTTCATCATGGAACGCTACACACTTGAGCAACGATTGCAAATCATTGAATTTTATTATAAAAATGCGTGTTCTGTTAAGAAAGTTTAAAGTCGAAAAATCATCTTCAGTGATGAAGCTCACTTTTGGCTCAATAGCTTTGTCAACAAGCAAAACATGCGTCACTGGGCAGAAAGCAATCCACACGTGATTCATGAGGCACCGTTGCATCCCGAAAAAATCACTGTTTGGTGCGGTTTACATGCCAGCGGCGTAATTGGCCCATATTTTTTCGTTGACGAGAACGATCGCCACGTTACTGTGAATGGAAATCGATACCGCGACATGATAAACCACTATTTTTGGCCGCAATTGAATGGTATGGACTTAGACGACATGTGGTTTCAACAGGACGGGGCCACAAGCCACACAGCACACGCTACAATTGATTTGTTGAAGAGTAAGTTCGATGAGCGCATTATTTCCAGAAATGGACCGGTCGAATGGCCGCCGCGCTCGTGTGATTTGACGCCTCTAGACTATTTTCTTTGCGGTTATGTGAAGTCATTGGTCTACAGTAACAAGTCGGCGACGATTTGTGAGCTCAGAGCCAATATTGAACGCGAAATTGCTGGAATTTCGGCCGATTTATGCAAAAGAGTGGTCGAAAATTGGGTTCATCGATTGGACTTCGTAAAACGTGCACGCGGTGGTCATGCAAAAGAAATCGAATTTCATACTTAAATGTATATGTTCAAACGCGATAATAAAAAAAAAAATTAGTTAAAAAAGTCAAACCGTTTGTGTTTTATTAAAAAAAAAGTTGAAGCGCTCTTACTGAAAAACGCTTTACATTGTAAAACGACCTCACATTGTGGTGCATACAAATTTAAGAAAATTGTTGCTAATTTATTCTGTTGAAACTAGCATTAGACGAGAATGCATAGAGCGTGCATGTATTTTGGTATATTGATATATAATATATATAGGTTTGTACTTTTATTAAAATATAAGTATTAACAAGGTAAGTTTTTATTAAGGAATTAATTAATGGTGTATTTAGTTTTTTTGCCCGAAATCGACCACCTTCCACGCCAGTTAAAACACGACTCCCTCGTTCGCCGTTGTTGTCAACCAGGGTTGCCAGAAACACGACGGGGGGAGCAGGGATTACACCATTCCCACATATATGTATGTACATAATTACATATATTATGTTAGTTATGTTTGTACAAACGTTCAATTGTATCTTTAATTCTTATAGTGCTACATATGTATGTGCTGAAGCAACCATGACCTAACCACGACGCATTGCCCCATCATATCTATCTATATATATAAAAATTCAGCCGTTTTTCGCGTTGTGATGAACTTTACGGAGAATGGCTCAACCGATTTTAACCAAACTTTGCCACATTGAAGAGACACATGGGGAGAAGGTTTGTAACTATGTTTGGTTAAAATCTCCTTTACTTCTTCGTCAACACACAATATACACGAGGCAGCGTTCTTCTTACGCGTGTGGTTGTTATTGTAAACGGTTGCATGGAGCGTACATTTTACTCACATATGTACAAGTTAACGCAGCAGTATTTATGCCTAAATTTTCATTCATTTCAATGGAATGCAAACATACATACATATACATATATTGATACAGCAGTGGCTGCACGCCTGCATTCGCATAGAATAGAAACATACAAATTAGCAGGCACAGCTGTAGCTGACCGCCTGCAATAATTAATCGTAACACAATGCTGTTGTGACTAACTTAACACTTTGCTTAAATACTTCTTCTTTACACCCACACTTCGGGATAACCGAAGTAAAACCATTAGCTGAACGAACCTGAACAGGTCGTCGCTAAAAAAGTACTTAAGCAAGGCCGTTTTCTTAGAAGATTACCAAAGGTTATCGGTAATAGTGCATAGTGAAAGTAAGTGTTAAAACTAACAAGAAAGTGTTTTATTTGGTAAAGTGTTCAAGTGAAGCAGTTTCCAGGCATAAACCAAAGAGATAAAAAAAGTGCGTCAGAAATATTTAAGAGAATAGATTGTTTTCACATTTTCCACCGATATTTTCACGAAAAATTTGCAAAATATATATTAATTTTGCAAATGATTGATAACAAGTGAAACAGTGAATAAATGGTGTGAAAAATACACACAACAGAAATCGGCAAAAATAATTAATATTTAAGAAGTTTTTACTAAAGATATTTAAGAAAAGAGATTGTTTTAACACTTTCCGTAGATATTTTCAAGAAAAATTTCAAATATATATATTATTTTTGCTGATCCTTTCCCATTTCTGTTCTGTGTAATTTTAACTTCAACGCATGCTGACAGTTCAATTATATTTTTAAAAGATGGCGCTAACAGTATGTTAATTTGAATTCCAGTTTAAAAACAAGAAAAGTAGCAATCAAGAGCTCAGAGTGACATAAAGAAGACCACTTTGATTCGGTAATAGAAATGCCAAGAGGTAGAAGACATGCTAACATCGGACGTAATACACGTCACAATAGAAATGTGCAAAATCACAGACAAAATGAAAGTGAGGAAAGTCATGCTGATAGCTTAAGTCAACAAAGAGATCGTTCTAGGTCACGTTCTCAATCACGTCGGCAAATAAATATCAATTCTTTAATTTGAATGGTGCAGCATTTCAATGTAATCCACAACTTGATTATTCATCTCACAAATATGTTGTCATTGGAAGTATGGATAAAATTTGCGGATTTTGTCAAGCATTGAAATTCAAAACTGAAACACCAGGCATGTGTTGCGCTGCAGAAAAAGTTCGTTTACCAGACATACAATATCCGCCCGAACCATTAGCTACATTATTATCGGGAACATCACCCGATTCCAAACATTTTCTTGAAAAAATTTCCACATATAATTCATGTTTTCAAATGACATCTTTTGGTGCTGGAAAAATTATAACCGATAACTTCATGCAAACGTTCAAAGTAATAAATAAACTTCAACGTTCAACAACATTCGCTGACACATCTAATGAATCATTAGATTTTATGGACACAAATTATGGCTTTTTTCAGGTTCAAGGCCAAGCATATCACTTAATAGGTTCATTACTACCACTACCCGATCAAGAGTCAAAGTTTTTGCAAATTTATTTCATTAATGACAACGATGATGAACTTGAAGCACGGTGTCCATTTTCCAGAAATATAAATAGAGTCATTATGAGAGAGTTACAAGATTTATTACACACACACAATGTTTTGGTGGAAAGTTTTAAAACAACGATCGAAAGATTGTCATCTGATAATCATAAATTAAAATTGATGCAAATAAAACGCCTGCCGGCGAACATCGTGGAAGATACAATCAACCAACTTCAAGCAACGAGGTTGCAATTGTTATATCTGGAGATGAATTTCAACCAAGAGATATTGTTTTGCAAAGAAGAAATGATACACTACAACGTGTTAATGAAACGCATCTAAAATATATTGCATTACAATATCCTCTTATGTTCTGTGGTGGTTAAGATGATTGTTTGATTGAAATAAAACAAATAAATCCAGCAATTGGTCAAGAAACAGATAAAACTGTAAGAGCAATGAATTATTATGCATACAGAATCATGATAAGAGAAAATCAAGAGAATCACATTTTAAAATGTCGTAAATTAGTTCATCAGTATATTGTTGACATGTATGCGAAAATAGAAACAGAACGATTGAATTACATTAGATTCAACCAAAGAAAATTACGCTGTGACGAATATATACATTTACGTGATGCAATTAACAACGATACCAACGTTAATAACATTGGTCAAATGGTAGTATTACCTTCATCGTATACAGGCAGTCCAAGGCATATGCATGAATACGCCCAAGATGCAATGTGTTATGTCAGAAATTATGGTCGACCCGACTTATTCATAACTTTCACATGCAATCCGAAATGGGATGATATTAAGAATCATTTATATACTGGGCAATCAGCTACTGATAGGCATGACATTACTGCAAGAGTTTTTAGACGAAAGCTACAGTCTCTAATGGATTTCATTGTAAAACATAAAGTTTAGGGAGATGTACAATGTTTCATGTATTCGGTGGAATGGCAAAAAAGAGGCTTGCCTCATGCGCGTATTTTGATTTGGTTAAAACAAAAACTAACCACAGATAAAATTGATCATATTATATGTGCTGAAATTCCAGATATAAATGAAGATCCAGAATTACATACTACTGTAACCAAAAACATGATTCATGGACCGTGTGGTACGTTAAATCAAAATTCTCCATGTATGGTTGATGGTAAATGTTCAAAAACTACCCAAGGTGGATATCCATTGTACCGTAGAAGATCACCAGAAGATAATGGAAAAACAGTCACTGTGAAAATAAATAATCAAGATGTGGAGATCGATAACCGTTGGATAGTTCCGTATTCCAAATTATAATCGAAAACATTTAACGCACATATAAATGTTGAATATTGTAACTCTGTAAAATCCATCAAATACATATGCAAATATATCCATAAAGGAAGTGACATCGCAGTATTTGGAGTTGTAAATCGAAATGATGAAATTACTAATTACCAAATGGGAAGATACATTAGTAGCAACGAAGCAGTTTGGAGAATATTATCATTTCTGATTCATGATCGCCATCCAGCTGTTATTCATTTGTCAGTCCATTTAGAAAATGAAAAAAGGGTTTATTTCACTGAAAATACTGCTCAACAAATGGCCGAACGACCAACAGCAACAACACTAAATGCATTTTTCAACTTATGTGAAACAGATTCATTTGCAAGAACATTGCTTTATTCAAATGTTCCTAAATATTATACTTGGAATGCATCATCAAGGTCCTGGGTACGAAGGCAACGAGGAATACCTGTAGATGGATATCCAGGTGTTCATTTGGGTGATGCAATCGGACGACTTTACACTGTGCATCCAAGTAAAGTGGAATGTTTCTATTTACGTTTACTCTTAGTTGATATTCCCGGCCCAAGATCATTCGAAAGTTTGAAACGAGTTAATGGTCATATTTGTTGTACTTATCAGCAAGCATGCAAATAATTGAATTTGCTTGAAAATGATAATCAGTGGGATGCAACTCTTATGGATGCATGTGCAACAAGTTCTCCACACCAAATAAGAACACTATTTGCCATCATTTTTGCTACATGTTTCCCAGCAAACCCGAAAAGAATTGTGGAGTACTTACCAAGAATACATGACAGAAGATATCCGACATCAAGTACGTCGCATTACTGCAAATCCAAATTTGAATTATGCAGATGAATTATATAATGAGGCATTAATTAAAATCGAAGACTTTTGCCTGATGATTGCAAATAAAACTCTGAGTGAGTTAGGTATGATCGCACCAAGTCGTCCGATGCATGATGCGTACAATGCAGAATTAAGACGTGAAAAAGAATATGATCGAAATGATCTGAACACATTTGTAACAACAAACCTACCAAAATTAAACACAGAACAAAGGCAGGCATATGACACAATTATAGACAATGTTGCAAATGAAAGAGGAGGAATATTCTTCTTAGATGCACCAGGTGGGACTGGAAAAACGTTTTTGTTGTCGTTAATTTTGGCCACCATTCAATCACAGAATAATATTGCATTGTCTTTGGCATCATCTAGAATAGCGGCAACTTTATTGGACGGCGGTCGCACTGCACATTCTGCATTAAAGTTACCATTAAATATGCAAGTAAATGAAGAACCAACTTGCAACATTTCTAAAAATTCTGGAATGGGAAAGGTTTTACAAACATGTAAAATTATTGTATGGGATGAATGTACGATGGCTCATAAAAAATCACTGGAAGCCTTAAATAGAACACTGAAAGATTTTCGAAATAACACAAACATATTTGGTGGTGCACTAATTCTATTGGCCGCTGATTTTCGACAAACTTTGCCTGTTAATCCCAAATCAACAGCAGCTGATGAATTGGGAGCGTGCCTTAAATCTTCTAATCTGTGGAGATATGTTCAAAAACTCACATTAACTACTAATGTTCGTGTGCAGTTACAGAATGATCCGACAGCTGCTGAGTTTTCCGAACATTTGTTGCAAATTGGAAATGGAGGAAGGCCAATTGATAAAAATACAGGCATGATCACACTTCCAACTAATTTTTGTACTGTAACAGAATCAAGAGTACAATTAGTGCAAAATGTATTTCCAAATATTGCACAAAACTTTCGAAATCAAGATTGGCTAAGCGAGAGAGCTATGTATATTAGCTGCCAAAAATGTCGATGTCAATGAAATCAATGCCAGTATTTTGACTCAAATTCCAGGTGAAGTCGTCACCTATAAATCAATTGATTCAATCACTAATCCCGACGATGTAGTGAATTATCCAATTGAATTTTTGAATTCACTTAATTTGCCTGGCTGGCCACCACATCGTTTGCAATTGAAAGTCGGCGCAGTGATCATTATGTTGCGAAATATCAATCAGTCGAAACTATGCAATGGGACAAGATTAGCAGTGAAACGGACAATGAACAATGTAATTGAAGCAACAATTTTGAAAGGCAAATTTAAAGGTGAAGATGTTTTGATTCCGCGCATTACAATGATTTCATCAGATTTGCCTTTTGATTTTAAGCGACTTCAATTTCCCATTCGCCTTGCTTTTGCTATTACAAAAAAGTCTCAAGGTCAAACACTTCAATTATGTGGAATTGACCTAACTCATCCATGCTTTGGATATGGGCAACTGTATGTAGGATGTTCTCGAGTAGGGAAACGATCGTTACTTTATATTTATACACTGCATGAAAATAAAACCAAAAATTTTGTGTATCAGAAGGCTTTAGAATAAGTTGTTAGTTTACAATCATTAGAGTAAGTCACTAAAATAAATAAAACATTGTTATTAGAATAAGTCACAAAATAATGGCCGAGCATGAATTAAATGATGAAACAAGAAAAAACAAAGAACACTTTTCATTTATATTTTTCTTTCACCCAGCGAAGCGGGTGCGGGCCCGCTAGTATGTATATATATATCCAATATATATATACAAATACAATTGACGCATACACCCTTTTTGGGTTTTTTGCCGAGCTCCTCCTCCTAGTTATGGTACGCGTCTTGATGTTGTTTCACAAATGGAGGGGCCTACAGTTTCAAGCAGACTACGAACGGCAGATATTTTTTATGAGGAACTTTTTCATGGCAGAAATACACTCGGCGGTTTGCCATTGTCTGCCGAGGACCGCCCGTTATTACAAAACACTTTTTTCATTTTGGTGTTTCACCGAGATTCGAACCTACGTTCTCTCTGAATTCCGAATGGTAGACACGCCCAAACCATTTGGCTACGCCGGCCGCTCTATATCTGCATGAAATAATTATAAAGTAAATAGCCGAATGATCGAATTATTGCCTAACAAATGTTAACCCTAGAACACACACCCAGAAAATACCACGTAAACACACACCCGGGATACGTTTGTACCCGGGACCTTCTTTTGCGGTTTTTTTAATGCTTATTCAACCGATTTCTATGATTTTTTTTTGAAATGTATATTTTAATATATAACAAGTATTTTGTCTTTTGTTTCACTCGAATATTCCTACTGGTTCCAGCGATATAGGCAAATAAAGTCAGGACATGCAACAGTGGATTTTTGTTTTTGTTGTTGTCCTGATAAATGCAAAACAAAATAATATAATTTATAATAATATACCTGTAGAGTAACAACGAATACACATTTTGGTTTTCATTTCATTGAAATATTCTACCTGGTTCAAAAGATATGTGCAAAAAGGTCGCGCAAGGTATGGGTACGTAGGTAGCAAATACACTGGTATAACTGGTTTTTGTATTTTATATGCAGCTGCAAGGGTTGTTTTCACACGAGGTGTTGTTATAAATGCTGCCTGTTGATATTTTCATTATTGTTTTGGTGCTCAAAAGTGTAAGAAGTGAAAATATAAGTGAAAATAAATATAACTGAAACTATAAATAACTGGATACGAAATGACTTCAAGAAGAAACGAATATTTATCAAGTGCAGCATATAGAAGGTAAAAAATGTAAAATAAGCAACAATGTAAACATATACTAATTTTTTTTATTATGCAGGCTAACTGAGGAACAGCGAGAATCATATATACAATCTTTATTTGATGAAATTTGTGACGATGACGCTCCCTATGACTTTGACTCAGAAGATGAAGAAGAAATTCAATTCAATGACATTGAAATTGCTGATGACGATGCTGAAGTTTCGCAAAGTGCCGCAGAAGTATTACCTGATTATGCGGACTATGAGGATGATGAAGAAGATGATGAAGAAGCAGAAGTAGAAGAAAATAATGAATTACCTGCTAGTGGCGAAAAATTTGTTGCACGTGATGGTACTGAGTGGATAAAAGAACCAAATGTAAGACGTCAGGTACTCAGACAAAATATTATAAGAGAACGAACAATAGAGCAAACATTCAAATGTTTCATGAGCGTTGAAATGGCTGATATAATTATGCGCCACACAAATAAGTTAGCAAAAGAAACTTATAATGCTTACAACAATGCGCATCCAAACACAACTCCTAAGTCATGGACGCCTGTGTCCATAACAGAGCTGTATGCATTTTTTGGCATACTTATTATGACTGGTGCGAACCATAGCAATGGAGAACATGTTCGAGATTTATGGAGCGTCAAAAACTATCCTTTATATCGCGCCACAATGGGAGTCAACCGTTTCTGTTCGATATTGCGGTTCCTAAGATTTGACGATAAAAACACTCGTGCAACACGCTTACTAACTGATAAAGCAGCACCGATCAGTGAGTTGTGGACGATGATGAACAATAATCTTGCTGCACATTACAAGCCCAGCTCATGCTTGACGATTGATGAACAATTATTTCCTTACCGTGGACGCACACGGTTTACGCAGTACATACCGTCAAAACCTGCTAAATATGGTGTCAAGGTTTGGTGGATTTGCGATGCCACAAATGCATATCCACTGCATGGACAAATATATACTGGCCAAGCAGAAACTGGTAGGGAAACGAACCAAGGCGAACGAGTGGTGAAGGATTTGTCTGCCAAATACCAAGGAAGTGGCCGAAACAGTACAATGGACATTTTTTTTACGACCTTGCCAGTTGCAGAACTGCTTCTCACCTGGAAACTCACGATCGTTGGAACTTTGCGCAAAAACAAATCATATATTCCTCAAGAAATGAAGCAGAACAAAAACAGGACAATTGGTTCAACGACATTTGGCTTCAAAAATAATGTGACAATGTGCTCTTATGTTCCCGAAAAAAATAAAGCAGTAATTTTGCTTTCGACCATGCATAATGATGCTGAAATAGCTGACAGTGGGAAACCTGAAATAATTGAATATTACAATATAATCGTACCAAAGGTGGTGGTGATCGAATGGATCAAATGTTTGCGGAATATCCAACACAAAGACAAACAAAACGATGGCCACTAGCGATGTTCTTCAACATGTTGGACATTACAGCTCTTGCAGCCTACATTGTCTACGATTTGAATAACCCTATGTTGCCTTGGAGAACAAACAACAAGCGTAAGCAGATCCTGCGCAGCTTGGCTGAAGCATTGTGTATGCCCATTATTGAAGCCAGAGCCATAAATCGTCAAGTGACGTGAAATCTTTCGACTAGAATTGCTATTGAAGCATATTTCAACCGACCGCTGGAATCAATGGTGTCAACAGCAGCATCAACATCTGCCACAGCGCGCACGCCAAAACCTGTGTCCGGATCTTGCTATTTATGTTACGCACAAGAGGAAAAATGCCATAGAAAAACCAGAAAGCTGTGCGCCAAATGTAAGAAGCCAATATGTCTTGAACATTCGGTCACATCAACAAATTGCTCTATTTGCCATGATTTTCCTTAGATATAAGATGCATTTTTATAATAAAATTCAATAATATAATGTGTGAAATGAATATTTTTAATTTTTCAAATAAAAAAATAATATAAAAAATGTTTTTTTTGATTATTATGAGGATTTTTACTATTGGGGTACAAACGTATCCCAGGTGTGTGTTTACGTATATAATGTGTTTGGAAGGCTGTAGCTCCTGAACGAATGATCCGATCTGGTTCAAATTTTGAATTTGAACTCAAAACTAAATAATCTTCCTAGATCCGAAGTTAGCGGTATAGAGGTATAGCGGTTCAAAAGTTACAACACTTCAAAGTTGAAACTGGATACATTTGTACCCGGGTGTGTGTTCTAGGGTTAAAAGAATTTTCATTTACATTTTCATATACAAAATATTAATTGTATGTGCGTATGCACACTTGATGCCCTAGCCTATGTACGTACATATTTGTATTCTGAACTCCCAGTAAAACAATGCTTATTAGTATACACATATGCATGTACATATAACCGCACACAAGGGCCACTCACTTTGTTCCTCTAAATGCGTATTTCGTCCGAAGATTAATTTCTATGCCTATCAACTACAAGAACAAAGTGCATTAATAGGCGCAGCTGTAGCGGCTATGATTCCAGTCGCCATGGCGCTGAACAGTTTCAAATAGTCGGGGCGGTGCTGAACAGTTTCAATTACTGTACAGCACAAAAAAGCAAATTCTTTGATAAGTTCGAGCTATTTCTAGGAACAAAATGCTTTCATTCATAAAACGAGCCGCCGTATGACAACTTTTCTCAACGATGACAGAAATTTATATCTAAGATTGAACATATCAAATCAAAATATTCAATACTGGAATATTTCTTAAAGAAATATTTGCCAATATTTATTGAATCGAGAATTTTTATCATGTCAAATGGTTGCGGTTCCGTATATATGTTTGCACCCATATATGTATGTAAATTTGTCTTCTAAATGCTCGACAGCCGCAGCTGCTGTTCATCAGGTGCCCGCATGTGTACGCTCAGATGCAGAAAACAGCAACAAGTAGCACATAAAAAAGTTATGTCGCGGACATTTCAATACTAGGAGAAAATTTTAAAACAATTATTTTATGTTCTCTAATAGTGGCTAAATAATTAATTAGTATGTAACTGTACGTATGTAATTCTCTAATTGAAAAAGGTGCTCAAAAACATATGCATATATCTGCAAAGTTAAAAACTTACTCCGATAGCAGAATGCGGCTTATTTGGAGGTTACTGTACATACATTCAGTTTTCGGATGAAGCCGAAAGTGCCAAATATTTAATATTGAAGCGTCTGTGAGCTGTGCAGCGCTGTTCATAACAACAGGGGACAAAGCTGCCGCTTGTTGAACTCATATTTTACAGTTATTACATTACATCGTTTTCCTCTTGAAAATTAAAATTTTCTTATCAAATAATAATCTTATCAAATAAAATAGTAAAGACCTAAACAGATGTTTAAGTAAATTATGAGACAATTTTGTTGAGGCTTCCTAATTCATAATTTTTGGCATAATGCTGTGCGTATGAATGTGCACATACATTACACACAGCATATACCTGTATATATGAATTCACATATTTAAATTTGCATATGCGATCTTCCTGTGTGCCTGGTAATGAAGCGTTTCTCTATGAAGGATTTGGTTGAAGGGAATTCAACAGAGTTTTAACAGAGTATGCCTTATAGACAGACATAATATATGCATATGTTTTTGGATTATTTGCTCTTTCTAAGACTCAAAATTTTATATGTTCCCGTCATTGAGGCTTCTCTATACATTAACGTTCTCTGATTCTGCCATCACGGAAAACAAGTGTAGTCATAATGGGAAAATATCTTGAGTATCGTTTGAAGGCCAGTCTAGGTTTATCCGAAAATTCACCGGTTCATAACAATGAATTCAAAAACCATTTTGCGCAAAGTGAACCGGAAAATTAAGAAAAAATGAAGTAAATTTTCGACTGGAATTTCGTCAAAGATTTGTTACGTTGCAGGAGCAATCAAATATGGTATTCCACATGGCAAGACTTGTAAATTATGCGAAATTTGAATTTCTGAATTATGAGTGAAAAACGGATTAAACTGCAGTGGCTGCGGAACGCTATACGCTATACGCTACGAAATGGAACGCTATACGCTTGAACAAAATTGGCAAATATTGAAAACCTTTTTCCAAAGTGGTGAGTCTTCCTCTTCTTTTCTGATTTTCACATCGGTGGCTACGTTAATAAGCAAAATTGTCGGGTTTGGGGCTCAGAAAATCCACACGTTATTGTAGAGAAGCAAATGCATCCACAACGAGTCACTGTTTGGTGCGGTTTTTGATCTGGCGGCATCATCGGGCCATTTTTTTTCGAAAGTGAGCGAGGAGCCGCGGTTACAGTAAATGGCGAGCGTTACCGTGACATGCCCAACGAGTTGTTTCCAAAAATTTAAGAGGATGACATGGACAACATTTGGTTTCAACAGGACGGTGCAACTTGTCACACTGCCAAAGTTACACTCGAACTTTTGGCTACAGTTTTTGAAAACCGAATAATCAGCCGAAATTCCGATATCAATTGGCCGCCTCGGAGCTGTGATTTAAGCCCGTTGGACTATTTTTTGTGGGGAGCCGTTAAGGACAAATGCTATGCGAACCATCCAGAGAGGTTTGATGTTTTAAAACACGAAATCGAAGTTGCCATTCATGAAATTGGAGCCCAAACAATCGAAAATGTGCTTAAAAATTGGGTTGATCGAATGGCCTACTGTAAAGTCAGTCGGGACAGTCATTTGAACGATATTATTTCTCATTCAAAAATGGCAATGTTCAATCTTCAAAATAAAAAAAAAAGGTTTGAAAAAATATTGATAATTTTTTTTTATAGCCGATTCAAAAAGCAAATTTTACATGGCCCACCCTATATTTGCCAGACACGAGCGACTATATCGTGATTTTCAACTTATCGAGCTTGCGAGTTATATAGGGTTATTCAATAGGTGCGCTTCAACTTTTTTCCGATAGGGAGGGCGAACGACGCAATATTTTTTATTTTTCGCTTGTCATTTGTAAACTTCATTAGTATACATTTCATCATGGAACGCTACACACTTGAGCAACGATTGCAAATCGTGCAAATTTTTTATGAAAATAATCGTTCTGTTGCTGCTACTTTAAGAGCATTACGGCCATTTACGGTCCATTTAACAAGCCATCCCGTTTTGGGGTTATGTGAAGAGTCACTGGTCTACAGTAACAAGCCGGCGACGATTTGTGAGCTCAGAGCCAATATTGAACGCGAAATTGCTGGAATTTCGGCCGATTTATGCAAAAGAGTGGTCGAAAATTGGGTTCAACGATTGGACTTCGTAAAACGTGCACGCGGTGGTCATGCAAAAGAAATCGAATTTCATACTTAAATGTATATGTTCAAACTCGATAATAAAAAAAAATTAGTTAAAAAAGTCAAACTGTTTGTGTTTTATTCAAAAAAGTTCAAAAGTTCAAAACCCTATACTTGTAGCGATTCCACTGTGCTAATTCATTGCAGTGAAGAAATGAGAGAAACAACTTAGTGCGTTTGAACGCACTTGTATGTATGATACTTTTTGTACTTGCATATATGGCCGTTCACTATCACTACTTAAACTCCCTATAGGAGACAAGCATTCCATAAAAAAATATTAATGAACAGTTCCAAACCCCAAAATTAGTTATTGCACCAGAAAATACAAAATTGATTGCAGGATTCTGCAAACTAGTTTATTTGAAAAAGTTGGCAATTAGATACAAATTTGAAGTCTTTTATGTATAGTAGACAAAATTGTTATTGCGTTATAATAATTCTAATCCAAAAAATGGAAATTAGATACGAATTGTTTTTTACCGATGATCCGGAGGATACTGGTGGCAATATTTCACTTAAAAGAACTACGGACGAAAAGTAAGTTCTTCTCTTTTAATAAAAATATTTTCTTAATGATATCATACTTTTTAAATGCATATTTTTCAAAGTTTTTTTTTTAAATGATAAAATTTCAGTCTGTTTTTTTGAAGTCGGCTTCTTTTTAAGTGTTATTGGTAAATGGATTGTGCTATCAAGAGATCATTAATGATTTTTTATGGCCGGAATTGGATGGTATTGATCTGGACAACGTTTATTTTCAACAAGACGGCGCTACGTGCCACATAAGCAACGAAACCATTGATCTTTTACGGGAAAAGTTTCCGCACTCTCGAAGAGGTGATCACAATTGGCGACCGAGATCTTGTGATTTAACACCTTGTGCCCAGGGTCTATCCAAGACCTCAAAGATGGAGTTCGAGAGGCTATCGAGGACATAGAGCAGCCATTTTGCAATTCGGTTACGGAAAATTTTATGACAAATATATTTGTAGGGTAGAAGAGGAAGGCTTTGACGTGAGGGAGCATTTGACTTCTTCAAATCTAGCTGCCGTTGTGTTATAGTTAAACCCCTTAATACATGCATAATCTAGTTTTTATTCATTTCCGCCACAATAATGCCGTGCAATAATGCAACTTATATTTTTTATTGAGCATAAATTCATTTTTTTGCCGAATTTGCATTTCCGACACTTGCCAAATAAACGGTAAACAATTCCAAAGAATTGCATTTGCTCCTCATACAAAATATTTGCCGTTCGGAGTCGGCTTAAAACTGTAAGTCCCTCCATTTGTGGAACAACATCAAGACGCACACCACAAATAGGAGGAGGAGCTCGGCCAAACACCCAAAAAGGGGTATATATATAATATGCAACATAGACAAAATTAGACTATAAATAATAATGTAACATCAGTCTTAGTTCATTCCATTCTATTCTGATTCTTTTTACGGTTTATAGTAGTTGTTAAGTTATTAGTTGTTAAGTTGTTCTAAATAAATATACATATATTTTTTTATATAAACTAAAATATACAGTCTTTAACGGGCGCAGTCGGTAGGATCCGCGTAACGTGTATTTTAAAAACTCGTTCTCGTCTGAATGATTAAACGCGGACAATTCAAGGAAAATTAATTTCCTTTCAACAAAATAAATTCAAAATCATCATAGACAACATTTAATACCAACTAACAATCAACATTATTCCAACAAAAAGGGCAGTGAAAATATCTCAAAAGAAGAGAGGACTTCCGCGACAACGACCGAAAAACAGCAAGCACCCACCATCTAGAAATGGTTCACCTAAAACAACAACAAGAGCAGATATAAAAGAGGAGAGGACTTCCGCGACAACGACATCATTTAAAGCAGATTAAGCGGTACAGAAAAACAGCAAACACCCAACAAGCAGAAATCGTTCATCTGAGACCAGAAACAATAACAGAAGATACAGAAGTAAGTTCTATTATTACACAACAACATCAAATTACACAGTGAAAGATAGCTTTAAGAAAAATATACATAAAAAAAAATATTTTATTTAAAGAAGAAAATAGTTTTATATGAAAGTTGAATCAAAGAATATAGAAAAGAAGGAAAAGTTGAAATTATTACGGAGGCAGCTAAAAAATTCGACAGTAACAAGCAAATATTAATACAAATTCCTTTTTAATTTTATATAAAGAAAGAAAATTTTAGAGTAAAAAAACAAAGTAAGCAAGTAAGCCTAGTTTAAATTATTATATTATATATGAGTGACTCAGAATCAGACTATTTTTCTGATTCAGAAATAGAAACATTAGAAACCGTTAGATACCTTCCTGATTCAGGGTTCGACTCGAACGACGCTTACAGCACTGACGAATACATACATAGAAAAAGAAGAAGGACACACACACGAATAATTTACGAATCTATCGTTGAACACAAGCGATGGAAATATTGTTTCAATCCGGATACGCCTACTCAAAGAGTCGAAGCGGACCTTTCGGAATAAAAGGTCATGACAACAAAAAATTCTACCATAGCCAGATGCCTTTTCATGGACAACACCAAAACCAGGGAAGAAACCAAAAATTGTATAACCCGCGAAATAACCCTTTACCAGTGATGCAGCCTCAACTCAATTATAGAAGCAACAGTCATAATTTTCAACAAAATGGGAGCAATCACAGATTACAAAATGTGCCATACCGTCCTTTCAACCCTCAAAATTCACTACCTGTAGAACCTATGGACGTGAACATGATCCAAACAAATAGTAGTCGAAATACCTTTAGTAACCCTAACGTCCATCCGACAGACAAATGCAGTAAACAGAAATAGATATTTAGAAAATTTTCAGTCTCAGGCCTCACAGGGGAATTACCCTATATAATCCTGGCCTTTGTGATTCAAAATGGAAAATGAAATCTACCACAATAAACCTGAAAACTATACAAAATACAGTTAAAACTGAAACAATACACAAAGTACCACTATTTGCAGAATTGGGAGATACTAACGATTGGATTCAATTAATAGGATGCAAATTTCATGAAAGTTATGACGGACTATTAGGAAATGACGTATTAAAAAACTAAAAAACCATATTAGATTACGACAAAAATCAACTGATTATGAACAATAAAATTATTCCACTTAACTATCTGGGTCTAAATATTATACAATTTATTACCAATACCGAAAACGGGTTGGTTATGCAAAATACTATTATAATATAAATGGGGAAGTTGAACTTAAAGAAGTCATATATGATTCTCAAAATTTTGCCGTAATTGTCGACACCTGTCATAACTGGCCTGCCGTGATAAAACTAAAACCTCAAGATTATTGGCCTGCAACCTACGAAAATTACTACATTTACGGTGAAAAATAATATAAAGATTTCCCAAGGGAACCAACCTCCAATTACCCAATCAGAATGGACCACTTGAACTCTGAAGAACGTGAAAAATTGTGCATATTAATAAAACCTACACGGATTTATTCTATGATTCCAATTTTAAATTAACATTTACAAACGTTATTAAACATCGTATAAAAACAGTCGTTGATAAACCTATCTTTACAAAATCTTATCGCTACCCCTATATCCACAAACAAGAGGTAAAGAAACAAATCCACGAGATGCTTGATAATAATATAATCCGACGTTCTACTTCACCATATTCAGCCCCTATTTGGATCGTACCAACAACGGACGATGCAAGTGGCGAGAAGAGGATGGAGGATGGTTCCATGTGCAGAAGTCCACGCAAGTGGGGAAAGTTCCTGATCGCCATTCACTTGGGAGTGGCCAGGACGATTCTTCTGCATATGGTTCAGCTCACAACGTCCGGGATTAGCCCACGTATCCTCTGGGTGGCTTCCGAACACCCGTTCTGGAGTGAGCTAACGTCAGAAGGCGAAGCATTCCAGGATAGCTGGTTGCGCTCTGGGTTTGGGGCCCGCCACTTAAAAATCCCAAAATTGAAAAGAACTGCAAAGCCTCGGATGAGAACTACCTTTACTGATGACCACCCCTGCAAACGAAATAAGGAATATGATTTGAGGGCATGCACCTGGAATGTCCGGTCCCTTAATGGGGAAGGTGCCACTGCGCGGGTGGTTAATGTCCTCGTGAGAGTAAAGGCTGACATCACTACCATCCAAGAGATGCGATGGACGGGGCGAGGTAAGAAAACCATAGGACCTTGCGACGTCTACTACAGCTACCATGTAAATGAGCGCAAATTCGGTGTCGGTGCGCCCACCTCCCAACGGAATAGAAGGACCTTGCGACCAAAGATTCCTTCTATGAGCGTCTGGAACGTTTCTATGGAAGGAAAGGAAGGAATTTTTGGTCCCACAGTCGGAAAATTCAGGCTGCTCAATGAAACATCAGGTAACGGACAGAGGTTGGTTGGCTTCACCGGGGCTCGAAACATAGTAGTCAGCAGCACCAGATTCCAGCATAAAAAGATACACCAAGCTACCTGGCTGTTCCCTGATCGAAAAACGCGAAACCAGATCGATCATGTTATGATAGATGGAAGACACGCTTCCAGTGTATTACATCTATCTATGCAAAGAATATTCAACATCGAAAAGCTGCAATCAAAAGAGACATCCACAAGATTCGCCACTCGACTCTCACTCCTGCTCTCAGAGAGTACTGCCCAACAAACCGGTATGCACGAGCAATGGAGCAACATTTCTCGTTCCCTACGTACCGCCGCCGAAGAAGAAGTCGGATTCTGGCGAGCCCGAAAAAACAGTTGGTACGACGAGGAATGTCGAAGAAAGGATGCCGCCTATAGAGCCACGCTGCGATCGTGCGCAACGCGAGCCATGTGGGATCGCTACAGAGAGCTAAAAAAGGAAGAGAGACGTATTATCTGACAGAAGAAACGAGAGGCCGAAATACGTTACTGCGAGTAGCTTGAGATTCTGGCCAATAGGAACAAAGTACGAAAATTCTACCAGAAAGTTCGGCGGCTTACAGAATGTTTCAAGACCGGGGCGTTTTCCTGTAAAAACAAAGACGGCGAACTGGTGACTGAGGGAACACTTCTTGAACCTGTTAAACAGTGGCAGCTGCGCATGTCACAGAGAATGTGAAGATCCCGATAACCCAATCGTTGACAACGGAATTGTCGTTCCGCTACCCGGCCATGAGCAATAACACGGCTAAAGAACAACAAAGCCGCGGGCGCCGACGGACTGCCGGCTGAGTTATTGAGCAAACATGGCGGCGAGGAGCGGGTAAGGTGCATGCATCAGCTTCTATGCAAATATGGTCGGATGAAAGCATGCCTGCCAATTGGAATTTAAGTGTGCTCTGCACAATCTATAAGAAGGGTGATCCTGCAATCTGTGCCAATTACTGCGAGATTAGTCTTCTAAATATCGCCTATAAGGTTCTAGCGAGCGTATTGTGTGAAAGGCCCGTCAACTGACTGATTGGACCTTATCAGTGTGGCTTCAGACCCCCAAACCTAATACGGCCATGCAAGATGACGTTGCTCTACACAAGCAGCGCCGTCAGAATTGGGAGGGATCTCTCCGAGCCGTTTGATACCTGTAAAAAATCGAGGGAATAAAATTTATGCGCTTGCGAACTTAACTTGCGTTTATTTCGCAGTGTGTCCATTCCCTCCGCTGGCTAATGACTGATTTTTGAAATTGAACCAGTCATTAACGCAGCGACAAATTCGGCGAAGGACACACTGCGGTATTCATATACAAAATAAGCGCTAATTCTATGTATACGCGTTTGTACATATGTACACGAACAAGAAACAATGAAATAGGAATTCTGCATTGACCGTTACCTATTGTGCGGACATACTCGTGTGTACAAACACGCATACATAGAATTAGCGGGAATCAAATACATAGGTTAGGTTAGGTTAGCCTGGTTGGCAATAAGCCACGCATAGACCTTTTGGTCCCTAGCGATACCAGATGGAGACCGACCTCTATGAATACCTAAAGTAGACATCATGTAGGATATCAGCGCTTTTGGCGAATCTAAGTAGGGCTGGGAGCTCCGCTTTTGAGACGTCTTCCAGACCCTCAAACAGTGGGGCTCCCAGGCATCTTACTCGCGTTTTTGATAATGCCGGACAAACGCACAGAAGGTGTTCTCAAGTCTCCTCAACATCCTCTCTGCATTTTCTGCATTTGTCCGTGTTAGCAATCCCTATCTTGTACGCATGTGCAGCCAATAGATTGTGACCTGTTAGCATACCTATGATAGTTCTGCATTCCTTTCGCGAGAGTATAAGTACAAATTGAGTAAGTTTTTTGTCGTTAGTTCTACACATGACTTTTGCTGTTTTGCATGTGGTCAGGTTGGTCCACCTAGCTTCCACTTGCCTTTTCATGTGGTCGTCCATTTCGTTTCAAATACATAAGGTATACAACAAATAATTTTACAAATAATCAGGGGTTCCCAACAATACCAAATGGGGTTTCAGACAGGGTGACTCGCTGTCGTGTGACTTCTTTAACTTGATGTTGGAGAGCATCGTACGAGCCGCAGAACTTAATCGCTCAGACACAATATTTTATAAGAGCGTACGATTGTTGGCGTATGCCGATGATATCGATATCATCACCTTAACAACCGCGCTGTTAGTTCTGCCTTCTCCAAACTGGATAAAGGGGCAAAGCGAATGGGTTTGGTGGTGAACGAGAACAAAACAAAGTACCTCCTGTCTTCAAACATACAATCGGCGCACTCGCGAATCGGCACCCACGTCATTGTAGACAGTTATAATATTGAGGTTGTAAAAGGCTTCGTGTATTTAGGAACCAGCATTAACACCGATAACAATGTCAGCCTTGAAACCCAACGTAGAATCTCTCTTGCCAACATGTGCTACTTTGGACTAAGTAGGCAACTGAGCAGTAAAGTCCTCTCTCGACGAACAAAACTAACACTATACAAGGCTCTCATCATGCCCATCCTAACGTATGGCGCAGAAGCTTGGACGATGACAACATCCGATGAAGCGACGCTTGGAGTGTTTGAGAGAAAGATTCTGCGTACGATTTTTGGAGCTTTGCATGTTGGCAACGGCGAATATCGCAGGCAATGGAACGATGAGCTGTATAAGCTTTACGATAACATAGACATAGCGCAGCGAACAAAGATCCAGTAGCTACGTTGGCTGGGTCATGTCGTCCGAATGGATACAAACGCTCTAGCTTTGAAAGTATTCGATGCGGTACCAGCTGGTGGTAGCAGAGGAAGAGGAAGGCCTCCTCTGCGTTGGAAAGATCAGGTGAAAAAGGACTTGACGCCGGTTAGCACGAGAAAGAAACGACTGGCGCACTTTGTTAGTCTCGGCCAAAATCGCGTAAGCGGTTATCGCGCCAATTAAGAAGAAGAAGTGGCGAGAAGAAATGGGGTGTCATAATTGACTACCGTACAAAACTATTGACGACAAGTATTACATCCCTAATATGGAAGAAATATTAGATAAACTAGGTCGGAGTATGAATTTCACAACTCGTGACCTTGCTAAAGGCTTCCATCCCGAATTTGCATTTCCGGCACTTGCCAAATAAACGGTAAACAATTCCAAAGAATTGCATTTGCTCCTCATACAAAATATTTGCCGTTCGGAGTCGGCTTAAAACTGTAAGTCCCTCCATTTGTGGAACAACATCAAGACGCACACCACAAATAGGAGGAGGAGCTCGGCCAAACACCCAAAAAGGGGTATATATATAATATGCAACATAGACAAAATTAGACTATAAATAATAATGTAACATCAGTCTTAGTTCATTCCATTCTATTCTGATTCTTTTTACGGTTTATAGTAGTTGTTAAGTTATTAGTTGTTAAGTTGTTCTAAATAAATATATATATATATTTTTTATATAAACTAAAATATACAGTCTTTAACGGGCGCAGTCGGTAGGATCCGCGTAACGTGTATTTTAAAAACTCGTTCTCGTCTGAATGATTAAACGCGGATAATTCAAGGAAAATTAATTTCCTTTCAACAAAATAAATTCAAAATCATCATAGACAACATTTAATACCAACTAACAATCAACATTATTCCAACAAAAAGGGCAGTGAAAATATCTCAAAAGAAGAGAGGACTTCCGCGACAACGACCGAAAAACAGCAAGCACCCACCATCTAGAAATGGTTCACCTAAAACAACAACAAGAGCAGATATAAAAGAGGAGAGGACTTCCGCGACAACGACATCATTTAAAGCAGATTAAGCGGTACAGAAAAACAGCAAACACCCAACAAGCAGAAATCGTTCATCTGAGACCAGAAACAATAACAGAAGATACAGAAGTAAGTTCTATTATTACACAACAACATCAAATTACACAGTGAAAGATAGCTTTAAGAAAAATATACATAAAAAAAAATATTTTATTTAAAGAAGAAAATAGTTTTATATGAAAGTTGAATCAAAGAATATAGAAAAGAAGGAAAAGTTGAAATTATTACGGAGGCAGCTAAAAAATTCGACAGTAACAAGCAAATATTAATACAAATTCCTTTTTAATTTTATATAAAGAAAGAAAATTTTAGAGTAAAAAAACAAAGTAAGCAAGTAAGCCTAGTTTAAATTATTATATTATATATGAGTGACTCAGAATCAGACTATTTTTCTGATTCAGAAATAGAAACATTAGAAACCGTTAGATACCTTCCTGATTCAGGGTTCGACTCGAACGACGCTTACAGCACTGACGAATACATACATAGAAAAAGAAGAAGGACACACACACGAATAATTTACGAATCTATCGTTGAACACAAGCGATGGAAATATTGTTTCAATCCGGATACGCCTACTCAAAGAGTCGAAGCGGACCTTTCGGAATAAAAGGTCATGACAACAAAAAATTCTACCATAGCCAGATGCCTTTTCATGGACAACACCAAAACCAGGGAAGAAACCAAAAATTGTATAACCCGCGAAATAACCCTTTACCAGTGATGCAGCCTCAACTCAATTATAGAAGCAACAGTCATAATTTTCAACAAAATGGGAGCAATCACAGATTACAAAATGTGCCATACCGTCCTTTCAACCCTCAAAATTCACTACCTGTAGAACCTATGGACGTGAACATGATCCAAACAAATAGTAGTCGAAATACCTTTAGTAACCCTAACGTCCATCCGACAGACAAATGCAGTAAACAGAAATAGATATTTAGAAAATTTTCAGTCTCAGGCCTCACAGGGGAATTACCCTATATAATCCTGGCCTTTGTGATTCAAAATGGAAAATGAAATCTACCACAATAAACCTGAAAACTATACAAAATACAGTTAAAACTGAAACAATACACAAAGTACCACTATTTGCAGAATTGGGAGATACTAACGATTGGATTCAATTAATAGGATGCAAATTTCATGAAAGTTATGACGGACTATTAGGAAATGACGTATTAAAAAACTAAAAAACCATATTAGATTACGACAAAAATCAACTGATTATGAACAATAAAATTATTCCACTTAACTATCTGGGTCTAAATATTATACAATTTATTACCAATACCGAAAACGGGTTGGTTATGCAAAATACTATTATAATATAAATGGGGAAGTTGAACTTAAAGAAGTCATATATGATTCTCAAAATTTTGCCGTAATTGTCGACAC
This sequence comes from Anastrepha ludens, assembly GCF_028408465.1. Lineage (NCBI taxonomy): Eukaryota > Metazoa > Arthropoda > Insecta > Diptera > Tephritidae > Anastrepha > Anastrepha ludens. The sequence goes on from NC_071503.1 coordinate 42,167,717, forward strand.
CTGTCATAACTGGCCTGCCGTGATAAAACTAAAACCTCAAGATTATTGGCCTGCAACCTACGAAAATTACTACATTTACGGTGAAAAATAATATAAAGATTTCCCAAGGGAACCAACCTCCAATTACCCAATCAGAATGGACCACTTGAACTCTGAAGAACGTGAAAAATTGTGCATATTAATAAAACCTACACGGATTTATTCTATGATTCCAATTTTAAATTAACATTTACAAACGTTATTAAACATCGTATAAAAACAGTCGTTGATAAACCTATCTTTACAAAATCTTATCGCTACCCCTATATCCACAAACAAGAGGTAAAGAAACAAATCCACGAGATGCTTGATAATAATATAATCCGACGTTCTACTTCACCATATTCAGCCCCTATTTGGATCGTACCAACAACGGACGATGCAAGTGGCGAGAAGAGGATGGAGGATGGTTCCATGTGCAGAAGTCCACGCAAGTGGGGAAAGTTCCTGATCGCCATTCACTTGGGAGTGGCCAGGACGATTCTTCTGCATATGGTTCAGCTCACAACGTCCGGGATTAGCCCACGTATCCTCTGGGTGGCTTCCGAACACCCGTTCTGGAGTGAGCTAACGTCAGAAGGCGAAGCATTCCAGGATAGCTGGTTGCGCTCTGGGTTTGGGGCCCGCCACTTAAAAATCCCAAAATTGAAAAGAACTGCAAAGCCTCGGATGAGAACTACCTTTACTGATGACCACCCCTGCAAACGAAATAAGGAATATGATTTGAGGGCATGCACCTGGAATGTCCGGTCCCTTAATGGGGAAGGTGCCACTGCGCGGGTGGTTAATGTCCTCGTGAGAGTAAAGGCTGACATCACTACCATCCAAGAGATGCGATGGACGGGGCGAGGTAAGAAAACCATAGGACCTTGCGACGTCTACTACAGCTACCATGTAAATGAGCGCAAATTCGGTGTCGGTGCGCCCACCTCCCAACGGAATAGAAGGACCTTGCGACCAAAGATTCCTTCTATGAGCGTCTGGAACGTTTCTATGGAAGGAAAGGAAGGAATTTTTGGTGCCACAGTCGAAAAATTCAGGCTGCTCAATGAAACATCAGGTAACGGACAGAGGTTGGTTGGCTTCACCGGGGTTCGAAACATAGTAGTCAGCAGCACCAGATTCCAGCATAAAAAGATACACCAAGCTACCTGCCTGTTCCCTGATCGAAAAACGCGAAACCAGATCGATCATGTTATGATAGATGGAAGACACGCTTCCAGTGTATTACATCTACCTATGCAAAGAATATTCAACATCGAAAAGCTGCAATCAAAAGAGACATCCACAAGATTCGCCACTCGACTCTCACTCCTGCTCTCAGAGAGTACTGCCCAACAAACCGGTATGCACGAGCAATGGAGCAACATTTCTCGTTCCCTACGTACCGCCGCCGAAGAAGAAGTCGGATTCTGGCGAGCCCGAAAAAACAGTTGGTACGACGAGGAATGTCATGCTGCCGCAGGAAGAAAGGATGCCGCCTATAGAGCCACGCTGCGATCGTGCGCAACGCGAGCCATGTGGGATCGCTACAGAGAGCTAAAAAAGGAAGAGAGACGTATTATCCGACAGAAGAAACGAGAGGCCGAAATACGTTACTGCGAGTAGCTTGAGATTCTGGCCAATAGGAACAAAGTACGAAAATTCTACCAGAAAGTTCGGCGGCTTACAGAATGTTTCAAGACCGGGGCGTTTTCCTGTAAAAACAAAGACGGCGAACTGGTGACTGAGGGAACACTTCTTGAACCTGTTAAACAGTGGCAGCTGCGCATGTCACAGAGAATGTGAAGATCCCGATAACCCAATCGTTGACAACGGAATTGTCGTTCCGCTACCCGGCCATGAGCAATAACACGGCTAAAGAACAACAAAGCCGCGGGCGCCGACGGACTGCCGGCTGAGTTATTGAGCAAACATGGCGGCGAGGAGCTGGTAAGGTGCATGCATCAGCTTCTATGCAAATATGGTCGGATGAAAGCATGCCTGTCAATTGGAATTTAAGTGTGCTCTGCACAATCTATAAGAAGGGTGATCCTGCAATCTGTGCCAATTACTGCGAGATTAGTCTTCTAAATATCGCCTATAAGGTTCTAGCGAGCGTATTGTGTGAAAGGCCCGTCAACTGACTGATTGGACCTTATCAGTGTGGCTTCAGACCCACAAAACTAATACGGCCATGCAAGATGACGTTGCTCTACACAAGCAGCGCCGTCAGAATTGGGAGGGATCTCTCCGAGCCGTTTGATACCTGTAAAAAATCGAGGGAATAAAATTTATGCGCTTGCGAACTTAACTTGCGTTTATTTCGCAGTGTGTCCATTCCCTCCGCTGGCTAATGACTGATTTTTGAAATTGAACCAGTCATTAACGCAGCGACAAATTCGGCGAAGGACACACTGCGGTATTCATATACAAAATAAGCGCTAATTCTATGTATGCGCGTTTGTACATATGTACACGAACAAGAAACAATGAAATAGGAATTCTGCATTGACCGTTACCTATTGTGCGGACATACTCGTGTGTACAAACACGCATACATAGAATTAGCGGGAATCAAATACATAGGTTAGGTTAGGTTAGCCTGGTTGGCAATAAGCCACGCATAGACCTTTTGGTCCCTAGCGATACCAGATGGAGACCGACCTCTATGAATACCTAAAGTAGACATCATGTAGGATATCAGCGCTTTTGGCGAATCTAAGTAGGGCTGGGAGCTCCGCTTTTGAGACGTCTTCCAGACCCTCAAACAGTGGGGCTCCCAGGCATCTTAGTCGCGTTTTTGATAATGCCGGACAAACGCACAGAAGGTGTTCTCAAGTCTCCTCAACATCCTCTCTGCATTTTCTGCATTTGTCCGTGTTAGCAATCCCTATCTTGTACGCATGTGCAGCCAATAGATTGTGACCTGTTAGCATACCTATGATAGTTCTGCATTCCTTTCGCGAGAGTATAAGTACAAATTGAGTAAGTTTTTTGTCGTTAGTTCTACACATGACTTTTGCTGTTTTGCATGTGGTCAGGTTGGTCCACCTAGCTTCCACTTGCCTTTTCATGTGGTCGTCCATTTCGTTTCAAATACATAAGGTATACAACAAATAATTTTACAAATAATCAGGGGTTCCCAACAATACCAAATGGGGTTTCAGACAGGGTGACTCGCTGTCGTGTGACTTCTTTAACTTGATGTTGGAGAGCATCGTACGAGCCGCAGAACTTAATCGCTCAGACACAATATTTTATAAGAGCGTACGATTGTTGGCGTATGCCGATGATATCGATATCATCACCTTAACAACCGCGCTGTTAGTTCTGCCTTCTCCAAACTGGATAAAGGGGCAAAGCGAATGGGTTTGGTGGTGAACGAGAACAAAACAAAGTACCTCCTGTCTTCAAACATACAATCGGCGCACTCGCGAATCGGCACCCACGTCATTGTAGACAGTTATAATATTGAGGTTGTAAAAGGCTTCGTGTATTTAGGAACCAGCATTAACACCGATAACAATGTCAGCCTTGAAACCCAACGTAGAATCTCTCTTGCCAACATGTGCTACTTTGGACTAAGTAGGCAACTGAGCAGTAAAGTCCTCTCTCGACGAACAAAACTAACACTATACAAGGCTCTCATCATGCCCATCCTAACGTATGGCGCAGAAGCTTGGACGATGACAACATCCGATGAAGCGACGCTTGGAGTGTTTGAGAGAAAGATTCTGCGTACGATTTTTGGAGCTTTGCATGTTGGCAACGGCGAATATCGCAGGCAATGGAACGATGAGCTGTATAAGCTTTACGATAACATAGACATAGCGCAGCGAACAAAGATCCAGTAGCTACGTTGGCTGGGTCATGTCGTCCGAATGGATACAAACGCTCTAGCTTTGAAAGTATTCGATGCGGTACCAGCTGGTGGTAGCAGAGGAAGAGGAAGGCCTCCTCTGCGTTGGAAAGATCAGGTGAAAAAGGACTTGACGCCGGTTAGCACGAGAAAGAAACGACTGGCGCACTTTGTTAGTCTCGGCCAAAATCGCGTAAGCGGTTATCGCGCCAATTAAGAAGAAGAAGTGGCGAGAAGAAATGGGGTGTCATAATTGACTACCGTACAAAACTATTGACGACAAGTATTACATCCCTAATATGGAAGAAATATTAGATAAACTAGGTCGGAGTATGAATTTCACAACTCGTGACCTTGCTAAAGGCTTCCATCCCGAATTTGCATTTCCGGCACTTGCCAAATAAACGGTAAACAATTCCAAAGAATTGCATTTGCTCCTCATACAAAATATTTGCCGTTCGGAGTCGGCTTAAAACTGTAAGTCCCTCCATTTGTGGAACAACATCAAGACGCACACCACAAATAGGAGGAGGAGCTCGGCCAAACACCCAAAAAGGGGTATATATATAATATGCAACATAGACAAAATTAGACTATAAATAATAATGTAACATCAGTCTTAGTTCATTCCATTCTATTCTGATTCTTTTTACGGTTTATAGTAGTTGTTAAGTTATTAGTTGTTAAGTTGTTCTAAATAAATATATATATATATTTTTTATATAAACTAAAATATACAGTCTTTAACGGGCGCAGTCGGTAGGATCCGCGTAACGTGTATTTTAAAAACTCGTTCTCGTCTGAATGATTAAACGCGGATAATTCAAGGAAAATTAATTTCCTTTCAACAAAATAAATTCAAAATCATCATAGACAACATTTAATACCAACTAACAATCAACATTATTCCAACAAAAAGGGCAGTGAAAATATCTCAAAAGAAGAGAGGACTTCCGCGACAACGACCGAAAAACAGCAAGCACCCACCATCTAGAAATGGTTCACCTAAAACAACAACAAGAGCAGATATAAAAGAGGAGAGGACTTCCGCGACAACGACATCATTTAAAGCAGATTAAGCGGTACAGAAAAACAGCAAACACCCAACAAGCAGAAATCGTTCATCTGAGACCAGAAACAATAACAGAAGATACAGAAGTAAGTTCTATTATTACACAACAACATCAAATTACACAGTGAAAGATAGCTTTAAGAAAAATATACATAAAAAAAAATATTTTATTTAAAGAAGAAAATAGTTTTATATGAAAGTTGAATCAAAGAATATAGAAAAGAAGGAAAAGTTGAAATTATTAAGGAGGCAGCTAAAAAATTCGACAGTAACAAGCAAATATTAATACAAATTCCTTTTTAATTTTATATAAAGAAAGAAAATTTTAGAGTAAAAAAACAAAGTAAGCAAGTAAGCCTAGTTTAAATTATTATATTATATATGAGTGACTCAGAATCAGACTATTTTTCTGATTCAGAAATAGAAACATTAGAAACCGTTAGATACCTTCCTGATTCAGGGTTCGACTCGAACGACGCTTACAGCACTGACGAATACATACATAGAAAAAGAAGAAGGACACACACACGAATAATTTACAAATCTATCGTTGAACACAAGCGATGGAAATATTGTTTCAATCCGGATACGCCTACTCAAAGAGTCGAAGCGGACCTTTCGGAATAAAAGGGCATGACAACAAAAAATTCTACCATAGCCAGATGCCTTTTCATGGACAACACCAAAACCAGGGAAGAAACCAAAAATTGTATAACCCGCGAAATAACCCTTTACCAGTGATGCAGCCTCAACTCAATTATAGAAGCAACAGTCATAATTTTCAACAAAATGGGAGCAATCACAGATTACAAAATGTGCCATACCGTCCTTTCAACCCTCAAAATTCACTACCTGTAGAACCTATGGACGTGAACATGATCCAAACAAATAGTAGTCGAAATACCTTTAGTAACCCTAACGTCCATCCGACAGACAAATGCAGTAAACAGAAATAGATATTTAGAAAATTTTCAGTCTCAGGCCTCACAGGGGAATTACCCTATATAATCCTGGCCTTTGTGATTCAAAATGGAAAATGAAATCTACCACAATAAACCTGAAAACTATACAAAATACAGTTAAAACTGAAACAATACACAAAGTACCACTATTTGCAGAATTGGGAGATACTAACGATTGGATTCAATTAATAGGATGCAAATTTCATGAAAGTTATGATGGACTATTAGGAAATGGCGTATTAAAAAACTAAAAAACCATATTAGATAACGACAAAAATCAACTGATTATGAACAATAAAATTATTCCACTTAACTATCTGGGTCTAAATATTATACAATTTATTTCCAATACCGAAAACGGGTTGGTTATGCAAAATACTATTATAATATAAATGGGGAAGTTGAACTTAAAGAAGTCATATATGATTCTCAAAATTTTGCCGTAATTGTCGACACCTGTCATAACTGGCCTGCCGTGATAAAACTAAAACCTCAAGATTATTGGCCTGCAACCTACGAAAATTACTACATTTACGGTGAAAAATAATATAAAGATTTCCCAAGGGAACCACCCTCCAATTACCCAATCAGAATGGACCACTTGAACTCTGAAGAACGTGAAAAATTGTGCATATTAATAAAAACCTACACGGATTTATTCTATGATTCCAATTTTAAATTAACATTTACAAACGTTATTAAACATCGTATAAAAACAGTCGTTGATAAACCTATCTTTACAAAATCTTATCGCTACCCCTATATCCACAAACAAGAGGTAAAGAAACAAATCCACGAGATGCTTGATAATAATATAATCCGACGTTCTACTTCACCATATTCAGCCCTTATTTGGATCGTACCAACAACGGACGATGCAAGTGGCGAGAAGAGGATGGAGGATGGTTCCATGTGCAGAAGTCCACGCAAGTGGGGAAAGTTCCTAATCGCCATTCACTTGGGAGTGGCCAGGACGATTCTTCTGCATATGGTTCAGCTCACAACGTCCGGGATTAGCGTATCCTCTGGGTGGCTTCCGAACACCCGTTCGGGAGTGAGCTAACGCCAGAAGGCGAAGCATTCCAGGATAGCTGGTTGCGCTCTGGGTTTGGGGCCCGCCACTTAAAAATCCCAAAATTGAAAAGAACTGCAAAGCCTCGGATGAGAACTACCTTTACTGATGACCACCCCTGCAAACGAAATAAGGAATATGATTTGAGGGCATGCACCTGGAATGTCCGGTCCCTTAATGGGGAAGGTGCCACTGCGCGGGTGGTTAATGTCCTCGTGAGAGTAAAGGCTGACATCACTACCATCCAAGAGATGCGATGGACGGGGCGAGGTAAGAAAACCATAGGACCTTGCGACGTCTACTACAGCTACCATGTAAATGAGCGCAAATTCGGTGTCGGTGCGCCCACCTCCCAACGGAATAGAAGGACCTTGCGACCAAAGATTCCTTCTATGAGCGTCTGGAACGTTTCTATGGAAGGAAAGGAAGGAATTTTTGGTGCCACAGTCGAAAAATTCAGGCTGCTCAATGAAACATCAGGTAACGGACAGAGGTTGGTTGGCTTCACCGGGGTTCGAAACATAGTAGTCAGCAGCACCAGATTCCAGCATAAAAAGATACACCAAGCTACCTGCCTGTTCCCTGATCGAAAAACGCGAAACCAGATCGATCATGTTATGATAGATGGAAGACACGCTTCCAGTGTATTACATCTACCTATGCAAAGAATATTCAACATCGAAAAGCTGCAATCAAAAGAGACATCCACAAGATTCGCCACTCGACTCTCACTCCTGCTCTCAGAGAGTACTGCCCAACAAACCGGTATGCACGAGCAATGGAGCAACATTTCTCGTTCCCTACGTACCGCCGCCGAAGAAGAAGTCGGATTCTGGCGAGCCCGAAAAAACAGTTGGTACGACGAGGAATGTCATGCTGCCGCAGGAAGAAAGGATGCCGCCTATAGAGCCACGCTGCGATCGTGCGCAACGCGAGCCATGTGGGATCGCTACAGAGAGCTAAAAAAGGAAGAGAGACGTATTATCCGACAGAAGAAACGAGAGGCCGAAATACGTTACTGCGAGTAGCTTGAGATTCTGGCCAATAGGAACAAAGTACGAAAATTCTACCAGAAAGTTCGGCGGCTTACAGAATGTTTCAAGACCGGGGCGTTTTCCTGTAAAAACAAAGACGGCGAACTGGTGACTGAGGGAACACTTCTTGAACCTGTTAAACAGTGGCAGCTGCGCATGTCACAGAGAATGTGAAGATCCCGATAACCCAATCGTTGACGACGGAATTGTCGTTCCGCTACCCGGCCATGAGCAATAACACGGCTAAAGAACAACAAAGCCGCGGGCGCCGACGGACTGCCGGCTGAGCTATTGAGCAAACATGGCGGCGAGGAGCTGGTAAGGTGCATGCATCAGCTTCTATGCAAATATGGTCGGATGAAAGCATGCCTGCCAATTGGAATTTAAGTGTGCTCTGCACAATCTATAAGAAGGGTGATCCTGAAATCTGTGCCAATTACCGCGAGATTAGTCTTCTAAATATCGCCTATAAGGTTCTAGCGAGCGTATTGTGTGAAAGGCCCGTCAACTGACTGATTGGACCTTATCAGTGTGGCTTCAGACCCACAAAACTAATACGGCCATGCAAGATGACGTTGCTCTACACAAGCAGCGCCGTCAGAATTGGGAGGGATCTCTCCGAGCCGTTTGATACCTGTAAAAAATCGAGGGAATAAAATTTATGCGCTTGCGAACTTAACTTGCGTTTATTTCGCAGTGTGTCCATTCCCTCCGCTGGCTAATGACTGATTTTTGAAATTGAACCAGTCATTAACGCAGCGACAAATTCGGCGAAGGACACACTGCGGTATTCATATACAAAATAAGCGCTAATTCTATGTATGCGCGTTTGTACATATGTACACGAACAAGAAACAATGAAGTAGGAATTCTGCATTGACCGTTACCTATTGTGCGGACATACTCGTGTGTACAAACACGCATACATAGAATTAGCGGGAATCAAATACATAGGTTAGGTTAGGTTAGCCTGGTTGGCAATAAGCCACGCATAGACCTTTTGGTCCCTAGCGATACCAGATGGAGACCGACCTCTATGAATACCTAAAGTAGACATCATGTAGGATATCAGCGCTTTTGGCGAATCTAAGTAGGGCTGGGAGCTCCGCTTTTGAGACGTCTTCCAGACCCTCAAACAGTGGGGCTCCCAGGCATCTTAGTCGCGTTTTTGATAATGCCGGACAAACGCACAGAAGGTGTTCTCAAGTCTCCTCAACATCCTCTCTGCATTTTCTGCATTTGTCCGTGTTAGCAATCCCTATCTTGTACGCATGTGCAGCCAATAGATTGTGACCTGTTAGCATACCTATGATAGTTCTGCATTCCTTTCGCGAGAGTATAAGTACAAATTGAGTAAGTTTTTTGTCGTTAGTTCTACACATGACTTTTGCTGTTTTGCATGTGGTCAGGTTGGTCCACCTAGCTTCCACTTGCCTTTTCATGTGGTCGTCCATTTCGTTTCAAATACATAAGGTATACAACAAATAATTTTACAAATAATCAGGGGTTCCCAACAATACCAAATGGGGTTTCAGACAGGGTGACTCGCTGTCGTGTGACTTCTTTAACTTGATGTTGGAGAGCATCGTACGAGCCGCAGAACTTAATCGCTCAGACACAATATTTTATAAGAGCGTACGATTGTTGGCGTATGCCGATGATATCGATATCATCACCTTAACAACCGCGCTGTTAGTTCTGCCTTCTCCAAACTGGATAAAGGGGCAAAGCGAATGGGTTTGGTGGTGAACGAGAACAAAACAAAGTACCTCCTGTCTTCAAACATACAATCGGCGCACTCGCGAATCGGCACCCACGTCATTGTAGACAGTTATAATATTGAGGTTGTAAAAGGCTTCGTGTATTTAGGAACCAGCATTAACACCGATAACAATGTCAGCCTTGAAACCCAACGTAGAATCTCTCTTGCCAACATGTGCTACTTTGGACTAAGTAGGCAACTGAGCAGTAAAGTCCTCTCTCGACGAACAAAACTAACACTATACAAGGCTCTCATCATGCCCATCCTAACGTATGGCGCAGAAGCTTGGACGATGACAACATCCGATGAAGCGACGCTTGGAGTGTTTGAGAGAAAGATTCTGCGTACGATTTTTGGAGCTTTGCATGTTGGCAACGGCGAATATCGCAGGCAATGGAACGATGAGCTGTATAAGCTTTACGATAACATAGACATAGCGCAGCGAACAAAGATCCAGTAGCTACGTTGGCTGGGTCATGTCGTCCGAATGGATACAAACGCTCTAGCTTTGAAAGTATTCGATGCGGTACCAGCTGGTGGTAGCAGAGGAAGAGGAAGGCCTCCTCTGCGTTGGAAAGATCAGGTGAAAAAGGACTTGACGCCGGTTAGCACGAGAAAGAAACGACTGGCGCACTTTGTTAGTCTCGGCCAAAATCGCGTAAGCGGTTATCGCGCCAATTAAGAAGAAGAAGTGGCGAGAAGAAATGGGGTGTCATAATTGACTACCGTACAAAACTATTGACGACAAGTATTACATCCCTAATATGGAAGAAATATTAGATAAACTAGGTCGGAGTATGAATTTCACAACTCGTGACCTTGCTAAAGGCTTCCACCAAGTTGAAATAGACGATAGAGATATGCATAAAACAGCATTCTCTGTGGAAGGAGGCTATTATGAATTTTTGAGAACGCCTTGCGGCTCAAAAACAGCGCTTGCCACTTTTCAGCGAACGTAGTGATGGGTGACTTGTTAGGAAAGGTATGTTTGGTGTACCTAGATGACATTATAATTTATTCTACGCCATTTGAAGAACGTCTGAATTCAATCCCGTATCAAGGAGGCCAACTTAAAAATCCCACCTATTAATTGTGACTTCTTAAAAAGGGAAACAGAATTCCCCGGGTATATAGTGACCCGATATGGGGTAAGACCAAAAGGTGGAATGCGTAGATAACTACCCATTACCAAAAACCCCAAAAGAAATTAAACAATTTCTCGGTCCCAGCGGGTATTACCGCAAGTTTATAAAAGACTACGCAATGATAGCAAAACCGATGACTAAATACCTTAAAAAGTACATCAAATTAAATACAGACGACATTGAATACTTAAAAAGTTTTAATACACTTAAATCTATGCTCACTAGTAATCCGATTTTGATTTATCAAGATTTCAACAAAAAATTCGTAGTAAATACTGATGCAAGTAATTTCGCACTGGGAGCTGTCCTTTCACAAGATAACCACCCAATCTGCTATGCGAGCAGAACGCTCAATGAGCATGAAATAAACTACAGTACTGTCGAAAAGGAACTCCTAGCTGCAATATGGGTACTTTCGCCCTTATTTGTTTGGTAGAAAATTCACCATTCAAACTGACCACCAACCCTTACAATGGTTGTTTTCAATTAAAGAACCAAATTCAAAACTGATAAGGTGGAGGTTGAAATTGGAAGAATACGATTACGACATCGTTTATCACGGAATCAATAACGGGAATGCCGATGCATTATCCGGAATTACAAACAAGAATCCTCAAATTAATACAATAGAAACCATGAAAGAAATTACACAAGTTGCAACACCAATAAATGTTGGTCTACCAGAATACGCATTAAAACAATATTCCGAAATACCAGAAGAACCTTTCACTTTAAAGAACTCGACAATGCAACAATAATAACTTTAATTAAAACACATTTTAATCCAACCCAATTAAATGCAACATACTCTATACTTCAGACAGTAACCACACTTCTAACGCCGGCGTCGAAAGACTTCACAATACAATTAACGAACATATAAGGCTCTTAAGACATGACCATAGGAATAAAAACGAAACAATGGAAGAGAAAATGCTAAGAATAATAGGTTTTTGCAATAATACAATACACAGTGCAATGACAATTAAACCAATAGACTTTGTTGATGGAAAAATCCATGAAAATAGCTACCAAACTATCCATGAATTTATTTCTAAGAAAAAAGAGAAATATATAATATAAATAAATTAAACAGAGACAGATCTGACGTAGAAATAGAAGAAGGAACTTATTTTATTAAAGAAATTAGAGGGGGTAAAAACCATAGAAAATTTCCTATATTATACATAAATACTAGAAAAATCGACGAAGACCATCCAGAGAATACAAAAACTGGGCACAATTATTATAAGGTTCATATAAGACAGAATAAAAAATAACCCGAAATTAAAAATTAGTTAACATAACCCTTACTTCCTGGGTACTGATAACTGTATTCCTAACGACCACATATCCACAAACCATTGACATATTAGACCTTACGAACAACAACGGATACTTACCAAATAAACCGACGAAATGAAAGTAATATAGAACACTACAACAAAATAATACACATCATTAATGTTACAGCATACACCGATACTTTATCACTAATACATGAAAACATACTTTCGCTAAGATCTACCACGACAGAAAACAAAGCATTTCTGGATACCGTAAATAAAAATTTTATTTTAGTCAAAGAAAAGATTGCAAACCTAAATCCACACTATAGGCAAAAACGAGCACTGATTAACATTTAAGGAAAAGGGCTCAAATTAGTAGCTGGGTCGTTGGACAGCGACGACGAATTAAAAATTCATTAAACATTATATACAATAAAGAAGAGATTTTAACCAATAATTTGAACAATCTCACAAGCATAAATAATCTAATTTCCTCTCAAATACAAAATATCACAATTTATATAAATCAGAAGCAAATTCTTATAGGAAATTACATAAACAACTTCAAGGACTTCTTACAAAATAAAATAGCTACAATAAATAACGATATATCCCTTTTACGTGACCACATTGACGACATTGAACAATTAATATTCTCCGGTAAACTTGGAATAATCTCCTCCGACATACTTACTAAAACAGAAATAGATTTAATACATGACTTCGAAAGTTACACTAACATTAAAGTAGCCGTCGCATTACAAGCCGACGACATTGTTTTAATCCTCCAAATACCTCAATATTAAGACAGAATCCTATCAACCATCGTATTTGAACCAATGCCTAATATCAATAATAAATGCATTAAATTAGGTATATATGAAATACTTGTAGATTATAATAATAACATTTTTGACACTTATGTTAAGGGAAACCTAGAAAGAAACTTAGTAAAATTAACAGACATATACTATGTTTATTAAATATTATCAATTTTGAAGCAGCATACTGCGATATGCAAGACTGCAAAGAAACTATTTAAAATAAAAGAAATCATCATCATTTAAGAATTGTGATTCAAAGATAACACATAATTGTAATAAAATGGAAATAAAACAGAAAGGAAACCTTATGATTAAGTCTGAAACTTGTGAAATACAAACGCTTAATATAACATTTTTTAATACAAAAATTAAAATTTTTGAGAAATTCATTTTACCAAATTCCCTATTAGGAAAAGGGCTCAAATTAGTAGCTGGGTCGATGGACAGCGACGACGAATTAAAAATTCATTAAACACTATATACAATAAAGAAGAGATTTTAACCAATAATTTGAACAATCTCACAAACATAAATAATCTAATTTCCTCTCAAATACAAAATATCACAATTCATATAAATTCGAAGCAAATTCTAATAGGAAATTACATAAACAACTTCAAGGACTTCTTACAAAATAAAATAGCTACAATAAATAACGATATATCCCTTTTACGTGACCACATTGACGACATTGAACAATTAATATTCTCCGGTAAACTTGGAATAATCCCTTCCGACATACTTACTAAAACAGAAATAGATTTAATACATGACAGTTACACTAACATTAAAGTAGCCGTCGCATTACAAGCCAACGACATTGTTTTAATCCTCCAAATACCTCAATATTAAGACAGAATCCTATCAACAATCGTATTTGAACCAATGCCTAATATCAATAATAAATGCATTAAATTAGGTATATATGAAATACTTGTAGATTATAATAATAACATTTTTGACACTTATGTTAAGGGAAACCTAGAAAGAAACTTAGTAAAATTAACAGACATATACTATGTTTATTAAATATTATCAATTTTGAAGCAGCATACTGCGATATGCAAGACTGCAAAGAAACTATTTAAAATAAAAGAAATCATCATCATTTAAGAATTGTGATTCAAAGATAACACATAATTGTAATAAAATGGAAATAAAACAGAAAGGAAACCTTATGATTAAGTCTGAAACTTGTGAAATACAAACACTTAATATAACATTTTTTAATACAAAAATTAAAATTTTTGAGAAATTCATTTTACCAAATTCCCTAACAAAAATAAAAGAAAGAAGAAATTAAACAATGAACGACTTAAAAGTAGAATCGCTGTACTTAGAACAAGTAAAACATGCAAACTCAATTCAGCAAGTTATCAAACAAAATGCATATTCAAGTTTAATTAATATCAGCACTAGCGCACGGCGGCTGCCGTAGCCGAATGGTTGGTGCGTGACTGCCATTCGGGGTTCACAGAGAGAACGTCGGTTCGAATCTCGGTGAAACACCAAAATGAAGAAAAAAAAAACATTTTTCTAATAGCGGTCGCCCCTCAGCAGGCAATGGCAAACCTCCGAGTGTATTTCTGCCATGAAAAGCTCCTCATAAAATATCTGCCGTTCGGAGTGGGCTTGATTTGATTCCGAAGAATTGGCTAATTCAAAATGTAATAATGTAACTTATATTTTTTATTGAACATAAATGCAATAATGCAACTTATATTTTTATTGAACATAAATTCATCTTTTTGCCGAATTTGCACTTCCGGCATGAAAATTCTTCACTAGTTTGTGAATATATTGTATTTAAATTGTTTAAAAAAACTTTACTTAGGGAAGCACGAAATTTATTGCCTGTGGATTCGAATTCAAAGAATAACACCGTACACGTCCGATTAACAATTCAAAAGTGAGTTTATTTTATTATGCTCTGTCCTTATATAGGGTTTTTCAGTAAGAGCGCTTCAACTTTTGAACTTTTTTGAATAAAACACAAACGGTTTGACTTTTTTAGCTAATTTTTTTTTTATTATCGAGTTTGAACATATACATTTAAGTATGAAATTCGATTTATTCTGCATGACCACCGCGTGCACGTTTTACGAAGTTCAATCGTTGAACCCAATTTTCGACCACTCTTTTGCATAAATCGGCCGAAATTCCCGCAATTTCGCGTTCAATATTGGCTCTGAGCTCACAAATCGTCGCCGGCTTGTTACTGTAGACCAATGATTTCACATAACCCCAAAACGGGACGGCTTGCTAAATGGACCGTAAAATGGCCGTAATGCTCTTAAAGTAGCAGCAACAGAACGATTATTTTCATAAAAAATTTGCGTCGTTCGCCCTCCCTATCGGAAAAAAGTTGAAGCGCACCTATTGAATAACCCTATATTATGCCTAGAACTAAGATAAAAGAAATAGCGGAAATGGAAGAACAGTATGTTGAGAGTTAGAGAGAGTATGCAGTTAAGTAAATAGAAATAGGAAGAACGGAAAGTATAGCTGTAGAAACAGAATCAATGCTCGAAAGTAAATAGAAACAGTTAAAGAAATAGCGACAGCGAGAAACAGTAAAGTATATTATATACAATACTTATAGAAAATAATTTAATATTAAGCTTTAATACATTTTCATTATTTAAATTCAATATTATAATATATTAATTTATTCTATTCTATTATTATTACATTATGCTATTATAATAGTTTGCCAGAATCTGGCTTAACACCGGCCACATTGAAGGAATCTAATGGAAAATGAAGGAATCCAATGAAGGAAATCAATGCCGTCCGCTCCGGGAATGGTTGCGATTACTCGACCCAGCACCCATTGCTGCGGTGGTGCGTTGTCTTCGTGGACGACGACGAGTTGGCCTGGTTGGACGTTGGGCTGGAGGTGCACCCATTTGTTGCACTGCTGAAGCTTCAGAAGGTAGCTTTTCGACCACGCGCGCCAAAATTGTTGCTTGAGAGAGCAAACAAGCTGCCGTCTCTCTAAGCAGCGGCTGCGGTTGACGGGTACCTTCTCCGGTGGCAAAGCTCGCAAGGGGCAACCGATTAGTAGATGCGCCGGCGTTAGCGCCTCGGCGTCGTTGGGGTCGTTGCTGAGTGGTGCGAGCGGTCGGGACGAGATGCGTTGCGGTTTCTTCGGCGGTTAACAGCGCGTTGCCTACGGCGCGCATCAGCAGATGTTTAGCCGACTTCACTGCTGCTTCCCACAGGCCGCCGAAGTGGGGTGCCCTCGGAGATATGAAGGCGAAGATGAATCCTTCGTCGGCGGCGTATTGGAGAATCTCCTCTTTCTGTGCCAGAAAGGCTTCCCGGAGCTGACTCAGCTTCCTCTCTGCTCCCACAAAGTTCGTCGCGTTGTCGCAATACATTTTGGCTGGCATCACTCGGCGCCCAATGAACCTTTTGAGAGTGAAAATAAATTTATCAGCAGTTTAATCAGTTACAAGCTCTAGATGAACTGCCTTTGAAGCGAAACACTCGAAAATGGCAATATACATTTTCACAAGAGGGCGACTGCGAATTTTTAAGGTTATGTGAATGGGCCCACAGTAATCTACCCCACATATTGTGAAGCGCCGTTTGGCGCGCAATCGATCGGCGGGTAGATTGTCCATGATCTGACCTTGCAATTTTGGCTTATAACGAAAACAGTGAATGCATTCTCTTACAGTTCGACTACAGGCTTCTCGAGCATTTACCAGCCATATTTTTTCTCGCAGAAGCGCTACCAATGCCTTTGGTCCGGCATGGTGATTACAAAAATGTAGGAACCGGATGTATGCCTTCACAAAGTGCGAATTTTTGCGTAAAGGGAACTTAGCATCATAGGGTATTTGCGCGTTTAATAAACGGCCATCTACTCGAATCAATTTAAAGGATAATGATGATTCCGTGTTCATGCAGAAAGCACTTTTCTGTGAGATGAGAACCTGCCAATTACTTCGAGAATTGGATTTGTTGTGGCATTGATTGCGGTTAACGTAATTGCGTTCTTTTTCTTCTCGAGTGCTTCTTGTTCTGGAGAAAGACTGAAGTTGACATTTTTTGGCCATGTAGCAGGGTCTTCTAGGAGGAACTGTGGACCACTAAACCATATTGAATTACCCAATTCGTCCACGTTACAACCCCGAGACACTTGATCCGCTGGATTTTGTTTTGTGAGCACATGACGCCACGACAAATTCCTGGTCTACTCTTGGATCTCGGACACTCTATTTGCAACGAAAGCTTGCAACGACGATGGATGCGTTTTAATCCAATGCAGAACTATTTCGGAGTCTGCTCAGAAAATTGTATGTTCTATTGGTCGACTCAACATTGGTGAAATTCTTGACCATAATTTGGCAAGAAGATGGGCTGCCGAGAGCTCTAAACAGCGGAGCTACTCTAGACTTTGAAGTAAGCAGCGTGCATTGCGTACCACTAGTGGATTGGCTACGTATATATACGCAGCAGCCATACGCTCTTATTGAAGCGTCGGAAAAGCCATGAATTTGGCAGCTGGCACTCGACTCTGTATTTACATACCGAGGAATGCTAATTGATGGAAGCTGCAACAAGTTTTGCCAGCTAGTGTCAAGCCGCAATGGAATCGACTCATCCCAGTCTAGCTTTTGAATCCCAAGCCCTTGTAATTAAATTTTAGCTTTGGTGACTAGCGGGGCTAACAAACCAAGAGGGACAAAGACGCGAGCGGAAACTGATAAAATATTACGTTTCGTTGCTCGCAGCTCGCTAAAATTATCTTCCAGAATTAAGCGAAAAATGTCATCTTTCGGCTGCCTGTGTATTCCCAGCGTTTTGGTAGAGTCAGTATCGCTGAGATGCAATAATTTTTGGAGACTCTCACTATCCGATGAGCTTGTATGATTGGAAAACCACTTTGCTAATTTCAGGCCTGCTGATTCTAAAATTGTAGTTACTTCCTGATGTATCTGGGTGAGGCTTTCCATACTGTTGGATCCTGTTAATAGGTCGTCGACGTAAAATTCATTAGGAATGACTTTGGAACCGAGCGGATATTTGGCTTTATTTTTGTCGCTTAGCATTTGCAGCCACCGTGTGGCGAGTAATGGTGCAGGCGCTGTGCCGTATGTTACGGAGTTTAGTCGAAATATTTTCAAATGCTTCGATGGATCCTGTCTCCACACTATGAGCTGGAAGTTCCTGTCGCCTTCGTGCACCAATATTTGACGATACATCTTCGTGATGTCGGCAGTCATGGCATATTTGTGCAATCGGAAGCGAAGGAGGGTCGTAAAAAGCTCCTCTTGAACGATCGGTCCGACCATCAAGGCTTCATTCAACGCAACTTGTGTTGATGACCGACTCGAAGCATCAAAAACTACGCGCAACTTGGTAGTTGTGCTCTGCGGTCTTAACACACACTGGTGCAGAATGAAATAGTGCGGCTCACTCGGGAGTCGATTATTTTTTGGACTCATATGCCGCAATTCGAGATACTCATGCATGAAGTCGAGGTACATTTTACGCAGTACTGGATCTTTAAGCGTCCTTCTCTCCAGGGCCTGAAACCGCCGAGCTGCGGTTTCATACGAATGAGCGAGTAATTTACGGTCGGTTTTGAAAGACAGTCTGACTTGAAGCCTTCCACATGGTAAAACCTGTGTGGTTTTCGAAAAAAATGCCTCACATTTAGCCTGCTCTGGAGTCAGTTGTGTGGAATTTACTTGTGCAGTAATTTCTTCCAATTCCCAGAATTTTCGAATTATTGCATCAATGCTACCAACACTTTCTTCAAATTGACATAATGTGCTACTTACTTGGGCACTGGAGCTATTATTTGTGGCATAGCTGCCTGAAATTATCCAGCCTAGCACTGTGTTTTGCAGCGTTGGCTGCCTTGGGCTGGTTCTGATCTGACCCACCGATAACAGATCAAAGAATATTTCAGCTCCTAAAAGTATGTCTATTTTATGACATTTGTAGAAACTTGGGTCAGCTTGTTCAATATTTTGTGGGATTTTCCAGCCATTTGTGTTTACAGTCCGATCTGGGTGATTGACTGATATCGAACGCGTTACCCAAAAGTCCGCAGAAAACTCAAAACTGTTGATCCTCGATTTTATATAGGTTTTTAGTTTGCCTTGGACCTTTTTACTTGAATTACAAATTCCAACTATATTTAGAGCGAATTTTTCTTTTCGGATTCGCAATTTCTGCATAAGCTCTTCGGTCGTAAAGTTGACTTGAGAACCGGAGTCAAGTAGAGCTCGCGCTTGCACGTAAACACCGGAGCTGGCCTTTACATAAACTACGGCTCTAGCTAATATGACTCGGTCAGGCAGGCTGCTAATATGCATGGCCTGTGACGTCGAAGGTTGCGGCACGGTCTCAAAGGAGATCGGATATTGATGCAGCATGTTGTTATGCGAACGGTTGCATACACCACAGCGATCTGCTTTGCACTTTGAGACCGTATGTCCCTTGCGCAAGCAATTTATGCTCATGGAAATAGATTTTGCAAATTCAAATCTTTTAAGTGCAGTAAGCGCTTGGAATTTTGGACAAGCTGTCAAATAATGGTCCTTAGAACCACAGTGAAGGCAAATCGGCAGTGGATTTTTTGTTTTCTGCCGCGTATCTTCATTGTTTGGCCTTTGTTGGGATGAGGAAGCTTCTTCAGCTGATAAATGCTGGTACCTTTTATTTAGCATAGCTTCACACTCAGCCCTCAGCGGCAGCTTATCATAGTCAAGTTGCTCCTCCCACTTTAACCGAGTAGTGGGATCAACCTTCGACATGACTATGTGAACCAACATCGCATTTGAAATGAGCTTATCGCCACCCAGCGATAAAAGGGAGTCATATACTGCAGACACTGTATCAATCATTGATCGCAAAGGCGACGCAGAAGGCCTTTGGATTTTTGACAATTCAAAAAGTTTATACACTGTATTAAAAAATATCAGGCATTTATTGTCATAAACCATTCTCAAACTTGAGAACGCCTTTGGATAATTTTCTTCCGACATTTGGAAGCACAGTGACCTAAACCTTCACCGGATAGACATAATACTAAATGATTAAATTTTTCAATATCCGGCATAGTGGGATCATTGTGCACGAAACTCTCAAACAGACCCATAAAGTTTTCAGACTCGGAATATTCTCCTTTGAACGTAGATAATGACATTTTTGGTAGTCGCGAGCTGTGAGGTGCAATAAAAGATGTTTCGGCAATTGACGATTTATTTCTCGCCAGAATGGACTTTATAATGGACTTTGTTTCTACAATTTAGTCCTTTAACTCTCCACAGGCAATGTCTTCTTCGTCGATTTCTTCAATTTTCGACTGACATTTCATGCGTTTTTCGCTGTGGGAGTTCAATATGTCGAGTCGGCACTCCAATTCGATTGGATCTAGCGACATGGTTTTTTCAAGGAGACCCGTTTTTATGCGCACTATGCTGGTTTTTGTAACAGTTCTCTGGCACTTTAAAGACTTTAAGTCCATCATCTCCTTACTTGGAGAGAGACTTGAAATAGCCGACTTTGGTTTACTCATGTTTTGAGATTGAAGTTCGCTGCTTTAGCCTGTGGCTTTTGTAAAATAAAAACGGTTCTGGAAGTTTGTCAGCACAAAAAGAAAGCGATAAATACTGAAATATATAATAGCTGAAACTTGACCAGAAACAACGAAAACGAGAACGAAAATAAGCAGCGAACAATTGAGTCTTTACTCAAATAAAATGTGTATTGTCGAAAAAAAATTTTTTTTTTTTAATATATTGCAAATATTACGGCTGAATTAAGAAACTGCAATTTAGTTAGATTTTTTTGTTTTTGAAAAAATCCCGAAAATAAATCGGAAAATAGTACTCGTAAATTATTTCGCGACAAACAAGTTCCTCTACCTCAAGTCCCACTGTATCCTTCACTTCATGGGCAGTATATGTATATGTATATAGATATAATATGTATGTATATATAAGTATATAAGTATGGTTTATTTGCATATAAGAAGTGGATACTCGAAATGCCAATAATTAAAGCCCTTGTACTGTGAGACGATTATTAGCAACTGTAATAATCTCGGTCAATCACAAAGCCAATTTCTGGCTTCAATTTTTCGCACTCAATGCCTGTTTACCGTGGACTGGTTTGTTTCCAGCTTCAACTTCCCTTTGGCAGGCCACGCAATTGCTGGTCATTCCTCCCTCGATGCCCTATGTAACGGTGGATATTGGTGGTGAACAGTTGGTGAACCGGTCCAAAGCTGGTGAGTTTGAAGTACAGCTCCACAGATTCACTCCCCTTCGTAACGGTGTTCTATGTTTTAATATGTTTTAATTTTTATTTGTTTTTTGTGTTTATAAATATTTTAGTTATTTTTCAAAATTTTTTTCTTTTTTGATAGATATATTATTTTTTCTTCTTTGTTTTGTTTTTTAGGGGCTCACTGTCACTGTACTTTTTCAGTTACTGCACTTTCCAAGTCACTGCACTAGTGTTTATATATGCAAGTATACATACATATGTATATTAGTTTAGTCGTCTGTTTTTTTTGAAGTGAAAACTTCATTAGAATCGTTGGGAGTGATTTGAGTCTCGATAAAACGAAAAAGCGACACTCTTGGCTACGAAGCGTTATACCTATGTTGATATACGTATATGTGTGTGGCTGCGTACTGCTGAGCCACGCTAGTATAGTGAGTATTGTAGTATGTACACTACACTGCCTATTACTTGCTTTGGTGTGTAATTCAAGCGTCATTCGTATGTATGTTTGTATGTATGCTAGTACGTATATGTGCGCGCCTGCGTATTACGGAGCCACGGCGAGCGAGAAGGCATTATGTATACCTATACTACACTACCTAATACTTGCTTAGACCAAGCGTCCTACGAATGTTTGTGTGTTTTTTTTTTTTTTTTTTGTTTTTTTTGGAGGTGGCAAAAAGCATTGAAAGCCGAAAAGTGTGAGACTTGTCTTTCGACTCACCCACTAAAAACCCCACCCCTGCATGTTTGTGTGTATGTTAGTACGTCTGTGTAATATACGCGTTACGACGCTCATAATAGCAACCGCGTGTGCTGTATTGCGTCCGTACTTTTATATTCGTAAATATTTTCATTTTTAAATATTTACCGCAATTATGCCGAAAAATAATGCAGAAAAGTGTCGTGAATATCGACAGAAAAAATAAATAGCATCACGGAATTCATTCACGAACATTTAATAAAGTATACACCAGAAGTATCGCGGATACTAAGAAAAGATTACGATAAAGTTCCAATGATTTTAAGTGGCGATTTTAACGTAAATTTTGCATTGGACACAGCGGTTCTTTTAATTGACTTTCTCAATACAACATTCAATTTAAAAATGTGTAACAATCGCACTGATTCGACAACACGATCAAAAACAACAATTGACGCGGTATTTCAAAGATATGTTGACAACATCGAAACCAAAGCATTTGTACCATATTTTAGCTATCATAAGCCACTCGTATCATTTGTTGAAATTGAAAACATTGAGGATGAATAATAATAAAATGAAGAAAATAAAATATGAACTTTATAGCAATATTATAATGAACCTATAATTATCCCGCTCCTAATGCTGCTTTCGTCTCATTCTCTCTCAGTTTGTTTTACGGAAGGTTTCACTTCAATCGCGTCTAACCGTTAGACTGGTATTTTTTTTTTTTTTTTTGGCTTTGCGAGACGACTTTTGTTTTTGTTTGTCAACGGACCGCGCAGGCAATATTCTTTTTGCACTATATTAGCACTTATGGTTGTTTATTTAAATTAACTATTAAATATTTTGCGTGCACCTTACACAATTTGCCAACTTGCGGTCTTTTGTCACTATCACTTTGTTTTTTTATATGTTGAATGTTTTCTGGAAATAATTTCCGTATTGATTTAAATATTTAGATTCACAAATTTATTGCTTATTTCGCGATTTAGTATTTATTTTTATTTTATGTTGTAATTATTTTTTCACTTTCGCACTAATGTCCCTGCTCGGGCGCCATGAAAAATCTTCAGTGAGGTCTGAAGATAAATTTTATAAAACTTTACTTAGGGGGAAGCGCGAATAAAACGGAATATTGCCTGTGGAAGCGAGATTAAAAATTAAACCGCACTCGTCCGTTTAACAATTCAAAAGTGAGTTTATTTTACTATGTTCTGTCCTTTTATTATGCCTAAAACTAAGATAAAAGAAATAGCGGAAATGGAAGAACAGTACGTGGAGGGTTGGGGAGAGTATGTAGTTAAGTAAATAGAAATAGGAAGAACGGAAAGTATAGCTGTAGAAATAGAGTCAATGATCGAAAGTAAATAGAAACAGGTAAAGAAGGTAGCGAGAGCTAGAAACAGTAATGTAAAAATAGAAAATAACTTAATATTAACCTTAAAATTAATTTACATTTACATATTTTATTTTATTTTTTTTCATTTCCATATTTATATATTTTATTTTATTCATTTACATAATTATCAATTATTAATTTATTATTAATTTTCATTTATAAAATTCAATTTTATACTATTTTATTATATTAAAGTAATTTGCCAGAGTCTGGCTTGACAAACTGCTTTGACTTATTCTGTTCGTTGTTTCACTTTTTTTTTCGTTACCCACTATACTCTGTATATATCTATAATATATATATCTATAATCTCGTGATCCGATATTTTATTATTCGTATTAATCTCAACATTCCAATTAAACATATTTGTTATTACATATTCAATGAAAGTTTTTTTAATGTGATACTAACGAGTGATAAGATTCGAGGTACTTTTTCCAATAAGGTTTTTTAACAGATCACGCGTGACTACTGTCAAACTAAATACATATTTTTTTTTTTTTTTCAATATTCATTGACATTTCATCATGGAAACACTTACGCCTCAATAAAGTTTACAAATCGCACAATGGTAAATTTTACGAAAATAGACGCTCTGTGAAAACTTTTCATCGCGCACTCAGGCCAACTTATCGTATACGAGTATAACCGTCCTACCGGTACACCATAAGCAAAATTGAAAATAATTCTACATTACATTATTCTACAGCCCGAAAAAAAGAGAATATATTGACTTTAAATGAGAGTTTTGCCGAAGACCCGGAAGAATCTTGGCCGGTTTTACGCAAAGATCTTGGTTTGAAAGCGTATAAAATACAACAAAAAAAAAAAAAAAAAAATTGTCAAAACTTATAAATAACTCGTGTACACTTTCTTTTGAGGTTGTCAGCATGTACGTACTTAGCTTAGTTTTGTCAAAGTTGAATTTTTATCTTTTTTAATTTCACTTCTGTTAAGGAGTGATTTTCGTTTAGAGCAATAATGGCAATGTGGTCCAGAAGTTGGTCTATAAAAAAATGGAATGTAAATTGTTTTATTATTATATATGTAGAATTGGGGGATGGGTCCATAAGTAGAAGTCCACGCAAGTGGGGAAAGTTACTCATCGACATTCACTTGGGAGTGACCAGGACGACTCTTCTACATATGGTTTAAGCAGCTCACAACTTCCGGGATTTTCTCAAGTATCCTCTGGGTAGCTTCCGAACACCCCTTTGGGAGTGAGCCAACCTGAGGAGGCGAAGCATCGCAGGATAGCTGGTTCTGCGCTGGGTTTGGGACCCGCCACTTAAAAATCCCCCCAATGGAAACATCTACAAATCCTCGGATGAGAACTTCCTACACTGATAAGGACCCTGCAAACGAACTAAGGACAACGATTCGAGGGCATGCACCTGGAAGGTTCGGTCCCTTAATGGGAAAGGTGTCTCTGCCCGGCTGGCTGATGTCCTCGTGAGAATAAAGGCTGACGTCACTACCATTCAAGATATGCGATAGACGAAACAAGGCAAGAAATACATAAGGCCGACGTCTACTATAGCTGCCATGTAAAGGAGCGGAAATTCGGTTTCGAATTTGTTGTGGGAGAGAGACTTCGTCACCAAGTACTGTCGTTCACTCCGGTGGTCGAGCGTCTCGCGATAATCCGCGTCAAAGCGCGATTCTTTAACATCTCGCTCATTTGCGCCCACCTCCCAACGGAATAGAAGGACCTTGCGACCAAAGATTCCTTCTATGAGCGTCTGGAACGTTTCTATGGAAGGAAAGGAAGGAATTTTTGGTCCCACAGTCGGAAAATTCAGGCTGCTCAACGAAACATCAGGTAACGGACAGAGGTTGGTTGACTTTGCCAGGGCCCGAAACATCGTAATCTGCAACCCAGATTCCAGCATAAGAATATACCCCAAGCTACCTCTCTCTCTCCTGATCGAAAATCGCGAAACCAGATCGATCATGTTGTGACAAATGGAAGACACCCTTCTAGGGGTGCACTCGGACTCGGATAATTACCTCTTTGCAGCCAAACTACGTACACGCCTTTATTCATATTAAAAGTAAATATATACATAACAGTTCAAAAAGATTCTTTTATATTTATTTTTTTGTCTCTATCTCAAGCATTTTAATTTTAATTTTAACTGTTTTATGTTGCAACTGCTCCATTTCGAGGTAATGTCTTTGCTTTTGCTCTATACTTTGAGTCTTCAAGGGATTTTGCTCTGCCAGCAATTCATTTTGTTTCTCAACAGCACAACAAAGTCGTCAAATCACTTCCCTTTCATCTTCCTGCGATTTTGCAATCTTGTGTTGGTTTTCGCAAATGTTATCTAAAGTGGTGGATATTTTCTCCATACAAGTAGATTGCGTTGCCATACACGTCTGAAGGCTGTCCTGCGTTGACACTCGTGGTCTTTTTGCAGCTCTCGGGGTAGCCACCGCTTCCCTACTTTTTTGGGGACGTTCTTCCTCAGATTCGATAGCGCTATTATTTTCTTCTGTCCCAAAGCTTCTAGAATGGTTTATGCCCTCAACGGCTGCAAAAATTCCACAAGTTCTTGCAACACATTCTTCGTTGCTCGTCAATACATGCTTATTAAAGGGTCCACCTCCTGTTGCCACGATTCTAGATTGTTATGGGCAACCTTTTTCCGAATGCACCCCTTCCAGTCAGACCATATCTTGAAAAAAGACAACTCAAAAATATTTATTTTAATATTTGACTAAATACTTACTTTTTTCCATCCAGTAACATCTTTTTGGGGCGGCCCTTCTGCATTTAGTAGCGTCGTTAGCTCTTTCCACTTTTCCTCAACAGCAACTCTGTCGCCCTTCGAAAAATTCTTCGCCAAATCTGGATGAGATTCCATAAACTCGACTAAAATTAGCTCTTGCTTGGAGTTCTTGTGTTTTCCCCTAAAAGTTTTTGAATAAGTTTTAAATATTGAAATAAACACTTTTATTTAAATAAATATATGCAGTTATTTTGAGTAAATACTCACATTTTGATCAATTTATTTCAACAAACAGTTTATAAGAATGCCACAAACCGCTAACGTTTAAGTTGCCGAAAATTTAACTGGAAAATTTTAACGATTTTGATTTCCAGAACAGGGTGATAAAACGATTTGCTGATGCTCGAAAAAAAAAACGAAAACGGAACAATTTTAAGGACATGTCAAACGATTTGAAAACGGAAAATGCGAAAATATTGCCCGAAAACGATTTGCAGAACATGCCTGTATAAATAATAATGAAACATCAGTCTTAATTCCTTTCATTCTATTCTGATTCTTTTTACGGTATTCGTTTAAAGAAATTGTTAGTTGTTAAGATGTTCTAATTAAATATATATAAATTTTTTTATTGTATATTAACTAAAATATACAGTATTTAACTCCGTTGTTCTAATTCCAAGAATAAACAGTTAGCAAATTGACTGTGATGCTGTCATGCAAATTATTCTGTACTTGTTGGCAGAGGATGCACTCTACAGATGTATGGTATTTTTGAAGAAAGTTCCTGTAAAAAGTGTGTAAATTATGCAATCTAGAAGATATTCCTTAAAAATTAAATTGTCATTTGGTGCTTCAGAAGATTTCTCAAGTAACATTGAGATGTATTTTTTAAAGCGAAGCTAGGCGATTCGTTTTGAAATTTGTTTCTACTCACAAAAAAAAAAAATATCCACCAAGTTTGGGCAAAGAAAAGCGGAATTGATTGGCTAAAATGCTTTATGCATCGAAATAAAGAAATTATAAGTAATCTGCGTAAACTACATTTTGTGCATGTTTGGATTTTCTAATGAAGCTATTTCTTTTGAAGCCTGAATACGAATTGCACCACTTTTCTTCTGTACGAATATATAACATAGATAAGACTAGAATAAGTACGATGTTCCATTTTTTAAAAGTATCAAAACCGTGTTCCGATTATGTGTGCAAATAAATTTTATGTAAGTATAATACAGGGTGGGCCATGTAAAATTAGCTTTTTGAATCGGCTATAAAAAAAAAATTAATCAATATTTTTTCAAACTTTTTTTTTTATTTTGAAGATTGTCATTTACTAATGAAAAATAATATCGTTCAAATGACTGTCACGACTGGCTTTACAGTAGGCCATTCGATCAACCCAATTTTTAAGCACATTTTCGAATGCTTGGGCTCCAATTTCATGAATGGCAACTTCGATTTCGTGTTTTAAAGCATCAATCGCGTCTGGATGGTTCGCATAGCATTTGTCCTTAACGGCTCCCCACAAAAAATAGTCCAACGGGCTTAAATCACAGCTCCGAGGCGGCCAATTGATATCGGAATTTCGGCTGATTATTCGGTTTTCAAAAACGGTAGCCAAAAGTTCGAGTGTAACTTTGGCAGTGTGACAAGTTGCACCGTCCTGTTGAAACCAAATGTTGTCCATGTCATCCTCTTCAATTTTTGGAAACAACTCGTTGAGCATGTCACGGTAACGCTCGCCATTTACTGTAACCGCGGCTCCTCGCTCACTTTCAAAAAAAAATGGCCCGATGATGCCGCCAGATCAAAAACCGCACCAAACAGTGACTCGTTGTGGATGCATTTGCTTCTCTACAATAACGTTTTTATTTTCTGAGCCCCAAATCCGAAAATTTTGCTTATAGACGTAGCCACCGATGTAAAAATCGGAAAAGAAGAGGAAGTCTCATCACTTTGGAAATAGGTTTTAAATATTTGCCAATTTTGTTTAACCGTAGAGCGTCCCATTTCGTAAATGTCAAACCTTTATGTAAGTTATGAACACATTTGACATATTATTTGTGTTACCATTCTCAAAAAAATAGGTGGTTCAAAAAGCAAACGCTATATGACCCACCCTATATATTCAAATGTGCAGGTCATGACTGAAAAAGGAGAACAGGGTGTAGAAGTCCACGCAGGTGGGGGTGTCCCTAATTGCCATTCACCTGGCCAGGACGATTCTTCTGCATACGATCCAAGCAGCTTACCAGGTATACTATATACCTATGAAATGAGACGTTTATTAAGAAAAAAAAAAGTTACAAATTTAATCTTCAAAGTAATAGCCATCGCTAGCGACACATTTTTCCCATCTCTCAGCCAATTTGTGGATGCCGCGCCAAAAAATCGGCCATCTTTGGCCGCAAACCAATCATCGAGCCATTTTTTGGCTTTTTCGTGAGAATTGAAGCGCTGCTCGGAAAGTGCGTGGCCCATCGATGCAAACAAATGATAATCGGAAGACGCCAAGTCTGGTGAGTAAGCCGCATGCACCAGCGGTTCCCAATCGTACGTCTCCACCAATTCCTGGGTCGCTCTTGTTCGATGTGGCGGTGCACTGTCATCAAGAAAAAATACTTTGTGACGCCGATCGGCATATTCTGGTCGTTTTCGGTGTATAGCGCTGTTCAAATCGGCCAATTGTCATTGGTAGCGTGCATATGGTTTTAATAGCTCGTACCAAATCATACCACGCTGATCCCAGAAAACACACAGCATTGCTTTGCGGCCGAAGCGATTTGGTTTCGCCGTTGTTTTTGGCTTGTGGCTGGGCGGACCATACGATCGTTTACGCTTGGGAGAAATACACCCACTTTTCATCACCCGTAACGATTCAATGCAAACAAGACTTTCTTTTGAACCGGCAGAGCAGCATTTCACAAGTGGTTTTTCGATGTCCGCAAATCGTAGTTTGAAGGCACGAAATTCGACATTTTTAAGAACGGCAAAAATACATTGTCGTATGAAACGTAACAAACAATGAACTGAATATTGTTGACAGATGACAGGCGAAAAAAACAAGACATTTGGGAAGGTTTAAAAATACTCCTAGCGACATCTATATACATGGACGACATCAAAACTTCCGGTCTTCGCCCAAGTATCCTCTGGGTAGCACCCGAGTATCCGTTTGAGAGCAAGCTAAAGTGAAAAGTCTAATCCACCCAGGTTATCTGGTTGTGCGCTCGGATTTGGGTCCCAAAAGGTAAAAATCCTCCTCAAATGAAAAAAAACCTTTCTTGGATGAAAACTGCTTACTCTGATGACCACCCCTGCAAACGAACTAACGATTATGATTTGGGGACATGTATCAGGAATTACCGGTCCCTTAATGAAAAGGTGCCTCTTCCCGGCTGGTCCTCTTAAGAGACATCACAGCTTTGATTCCGTGGTTTTAAGACACTTCGGTTATCTAGGAATCAGCATTAACTCCGATAATATTGTCAGCCTTGAAATCTAACAGAGAATCTCTCTTGCCAACAATTGCTTATTTGGACTATGTAGGCAATTCAGTAGTAAAGTCCTCTCTCGACGAACAAAACCAACACTTTATAAGGCTCTCATCATGCTCGTCCTATCGTATAGCCCAGAAGCTTGGACGATGACAACGTCTTAGGCGATGGAACAATGAGATGTAAGCTTTACGACGATTATAGCCGTTGGCTGGGTTATGTCGTCTGAATGGATGTAAACGCTCCGGCTTTGGAAGTATTCGATGCGGTACCAGTTGTTGGTAGCAAATGAAGAGGAAGGGCTCCTCTGCGTTGGAAAATCATGTGGAGAAGGATTTATCTTCACTTGGTGTGCCCAACTGGCGACGGCTAGCAGGGAAAAGAAATGGCAAGTTCACTTTGTTGAACTCAGCCATAATCGCGTAAGCTGTTATCGCGCCATTTAAGTAAAAGAAGAAGCTGAAAAAGGAAAACAAACATTTTCTCCAGCCGCATCCACAGAGCGGGTACGTTTAATTACAATGGTAGGGGTTGTTAATGTATATCAAAATCATACTCCACCGATCCTCTTTTTCCCTCACAAGTTAATGGATCCAAATTTTCTTAACATATCAGTACCAGGCTCTATAGCACATCAAGCAAACAACGGATGGATGAACTCAGAGCTTTTTATAGATGTTCTTAAAGGTCATGATGCATTAGAGACGAGCCCATACTACTTTTGGTGGACAACCATGCTTCTCACTGCAGTCCAGATAGCGTCATTTACATTCGCGATAACGGCATATGCTTTATGTCTTTCCGCCCTACAAAATTTAACCACAAATGTATCGGTGTTTGGACCTTTCAAAAAATGTTGTAAACATTATTTTAATAATTTTACCGGCAACCATCCAGGAAAAAAAATCGAAATTTCACACGCATGTCGTTCCTCCATTTTGGCGAGCTTTTTCTACAATACATAATATTATAAAAGGGTTTCCAGCTTCTACATAGTTCTCCAGAAAAAGCGCGTAACGTAATATACACCTAAAATATTATACTCCACATTTGTTCAATTCAAATTAGACTATGCTTAAGCTGAGAATATATAATATGGGTATATATATATTTGGCGCTTTGGGTGTGTCACCGAACTCCCCCTCCTCTTTGTGGTGTGCGTCTTAATGTTGTTCCACAAAATGCAAAAACTTACAGTTTTAAGCCGACTCCGAATGGTAGATATTTTTTATAAGGAGCTTTTTTCATGGCAGAAATACACTCGGCGGTTTGCCATTGCCTGTCGAGGGGCGACCGCTAGTAGAAAAAACGTTTTCTTCATTTTGGTGTTTCACGGAGATTCGAACCGACGTTCTTTCCGAACTCCGGCGGTCCCCGTATGCTCACGGGCATTCTCACAGTCTGCGCACAGATTGCGCAGTCATCTGCATAGGATTGGTATATGGTCGAGTGACTCTTGGCGACTGTAAGTCGACTTGTACAGATGTACACATCGACGTTCTTTTATAAATCGTATACGTACACGATTCCTCCATAGGCTATAGATTTTGACTGCGCTAACATCAGTACTTTGAGCTGTGCTCAAGCTAACATAACTATACATTGGTACATTCTTCATAATTTGAAAATTACACACGTATGTATAGTATATTTCGTTAAAACAAGTTCATTATGGAAGCTTTAGGGATAAGTGAATTTAACCCTAAATCACTAAACTTAAATCAGTGTTAGTCAATCACTAATCATTCGTCTCACAGACTACAAATTTCGAGGAAACATATTGTATATTTATATATTTTTTTTTATTTTAAACAATTGAGTCTGAATTAAGGGAAGTATTATAATATATTATTTCTATTTAATATTTATGAAAGTTCTGTTAGTGAAGTGCTGTGACGGGAATATGTCGAATTTGTAAAACTGCAGGAGTGCGTAGTCTATTAATAAAATTTTAACTTATAATGGATGAAACATCAAAACGAAGAAAAAGTGTTTTCTGAGTGGTCCCTCTCAAAAGGCAAGCCTCCAAGTGTATTTCTGGAGGAACTCGGCCAAACGCCCAAAACGGGTGTAAGCGCCAATTATATATACAGTGCCAGCTCGCTAATCCGAAGGTGTGTAATCCGAATTATCCAGTAATCCGAATGGAATTTATGACGCATTACGTGCTCTATAGTCCGCATTCGTTGCAAGCTCGCTAAACCGAATTTTTGTTTTTTTATTTTTGAGTCTGTTTTTTTACAAAACCATGAACGGAATTTTAAAACTAACTGGACATTATTGAAATACAGAGCCTTCTATGAATGTAAGTGTGAATTTATCTTGTTGCGAATAGTTTAGTTGTGGTATTAGTCGCGAAAACATCAATTTAAATAACATGGCAAACAAACGTGCACATAAAACACTGTCATTAGCTGATAAGCTTAAAATAATAGAAGAAGTAAATCGTGGACAATCAGGAAAAGTTTTAGCAAAGAAATTTGGTGTAGGAGCTTCAACAATTTGCGACATAAAAAGAAATGCTGAAAATATTAAAAGGTAAAAAACCTGTGTAAAAAATGTATTCTGTAAATATTACTGTACATACATATTTATTCTTTTACATATAAGATTTGCTGAGAATTCTGATGCCAAATTTTAAAAACAGCGCAAGACACTCAAATCGGGAGAGAATGAAGAATTAGAGATTAAGTTGTATGCTTGGTTTGAAGAGAAGCGGTCACGGCATCAAACCATTTCAGCAGAAATTTTACGACAAAGTGTATCCGAATCAATCATTTCACGGTAGTGACGGATGGTTGCAAAATTTTAAGAAGCGATTTTCTGTGCGAACTTTGAAAATATGCGGCGAATCCTTATCTGCTAGACCTGATTTTCAAAATAAGCTCTATGACATTATCGAGACTGAAAATCTGATTGACGACCAAATTTACAATGCTGATGAGTCTGGACTCTTTTGGAAAATGTTTCCAGAAAAACTTTAGTGCATTGTAAAGAAAAGTCTGCTCCTGGTACAAAAATGAGCAAAGAGAGAATAACCTTCTTGTGCTGTGCTAACAAATCTGGAACTCACAAGCTTAACATTGCTGTGGTTGGGAAATCAAAAAATCCACGTTCGTTTAAAAAACAACATATTGTTGAATATTACGCATCGAAAAATATATGGATGACAACATATATTTTTACTGAATGGTTTTTTAAATCGTTTATACCACAGGTAAAAGACTATCAAATTGAAAATAATTTGCCCAAAAAAGCTTTATTGTTACTGGATAATGCGAAATGTCATGGAGAGTCGCTGGTATCTGAATGTGGGCAATATAAAACTATGTTTTTACCTCCAAATTGTACTAGTATTATTCAACCCATGGATCAGAACGACAGAGCGATACGACTAACTAAGCTGTTTTACAAAAAAGATCTCTTGTGTGAACTGGTAAGCTCACGCTTGTGAATTGCTTCAACGATCTTGGGGCAGGGTGCCCAATTCTTCTATAAAGTCTTGTTGGAAGCATATTCATTCTCAGAGGTGGGCTTCAGATGATAACATCCCTCTATTATTGTTACAACAAGAGTTGCCAGAGAACGATCGTGTTGAAGAAACAGAAGAATATCGCACAATAACCAACTTATTTCACCGCAACAATGACGTGCATATTTCTGCAGATGAAGTTCTTAGCTGGATTATGAACTCTGACAATACTTCGTGTAGTAGTTCAGAGTCAGACACAGAAAATGTGGAACCAGAGCCTTTAATTACGAAAACGTTAAAAATCGTAAAGCTCTGCAGGCCTTAAATATTTCAATAGATTGGGCAAAGGAACGAGGTCTGCAATCAGATTACATATTAATGCTAAAAGAATTGCGGAACAAGGCTTTAGAAGCATGTGCACTGAAAGACAAGCAAAGTTACATCACTAATTATCTCTTCTTCTTCTTAATTGGCGCGATAACCGCTTACGCGATTTTGGCCGAGCTTAACAAAGCGCGCCAGTCGTTTCTTTCTCGTGCTAACCGGCGCCAGTTGGACACACCAAGTGAAGCCAAGTCCTTCTCCACCTGATCTTTCCAACGCAGAGGAGGCCTTCCTCTTCCTCTGCTACCACCAGCTGGTACCGCATCGAATATTTTCAAAGCCGGAGCGTTTGTATCCATTCGGACGACATGACCCAGCCAACGAAGCCGCTGGATCTTTATTCGCTGCGCTATGTCTATGTCGTCGTAAAGCTCATACAGCTCATCGTTCCATCGCCTGCGATATTCGCCGTTGCCAACGTGCAAAGGTCCAAAAATCTTACGCAGAATCTTTCTCTCGAACACTCCAAGCGTCGCTTCATCGGATGTTGTCATCGTCCACGCTTCTGCGCCATACGTTAGGACGGGCATGATGAGAGTCTTGTAGAGTGTTAGTTTTGTTCGTCGAGAGAGGACTTTACTGCTCAGTTGCCTACTTAGTCCAAAGTAGCACTTGTTGGCAAGAGAGATTCTACGTTGGATTTCAAGGCTGACATTGTTATCGGTGTTAATGCTGGTTCCTAAATAAACGAAGTCTTTTACAACCTCGAAATTATAACTGTCTACAGTGACGTGAGTGCCGATACGCGAGTGCGCCGACTGTTTGTTTGAAGACAGGAGGTACTTCGTTTTGTCCTCGTTCATCACCAAACCCATTCGCTTTGCCTCTTTATCCAGTTTGAAGAAGGCAGAACTAACAGCGCGGTTGTTAAGGCCGATGATATCAATATCATCGGCATACGCCAACAATTGTAGGCTCTTATAAAATATTGTGCCTGAGCGATTAAGTTCTGCGGCTCGTACGATGCTCTCCAACATCAGGTTAAAGAAGTCACACGACAGCGAGTCACCCTGTCTGAAACCTCGTTTGGTATCAAACGGCTCGGAGAGGTCCTTCCCAATTCTGACGGCGCTGCTGGTGTTGAGCAACGTCATCTTACATAGCCGTATTAGTTTTGCGGGGATACCAAATTCAGACATAGCGGCATACAGGTAACTCCTTTCCGTACTGTCGAATGCAGCTTTGAAGTCGACGAAAAGATGGTGTGTGTCGTGTAATGCTAAAAGAATTGCGGAACAAGGCTTTAGAAGCATGTGCACTGAAAGACAAGCAAAGTTACATCACTAATTATCTACGTTAAAAAAAAACGTAATATGTAAATACATACATACATATGTACATATGTATTTATAAAAATCTTTAATGTTTTCATTGTTGATTAATAATAACAAAATAAATTTGTTTTGAAATCCTGGCTTTTGTTTTATTTTCGAATATAGTGAATTATAAGCATAATAACAGCACATCCAGTAATCCGAATATCTCGTTAATCCGAATCAGTGTCTGCAATCATCAACTCGGATTAGCGAGCTGGCACTGTATATACAATATATAATTATAATAATACAATACATATATAATAAGATACATATATTAATAAGAAATAATATTTTAAGAGATTTTAATTTTGTTATAGACTTACCTAATAGACTGTTCGTCACAAAAAATGTGAATAGGATTGTTTATTTATCAAATTGGAAAACACAACCTGGCTACTTTAATTAAAACAACATCACCTGCAAATTTAAGTAAATGAATTGTTAAAAATTACTGGTTTAGAATGGTTTCTATAATAAAGATGATGACCTAACATTACTAATGAAATTAAACATAGAATTCTAACAAAATATAATATGATATGCCAATAAATTTTACATTGTAAGGTATCTCGATGTACATAAAGAAGAAGTGGATTCGCAAATGGAAAATATGTTCATATGGCATCATTAGGCATTCACATAGCCCGTATAATAGTCCCATATGGATCGTACCTAAAAAATTGTCTAAAGAACATAAATTGCAAATAGTGATAGACTACCGCAAACTTAATGATGCTGCTGTAGAAGATCGATGCCCTATTCCAAAAATAGATGTTGTATTAGGGAATTGTCAATACCTTAGTACTACTACTTTTTTGACTCAGTAGCTAAATTCGAGTTGACATCATTTTGTTTCATTTTATGAAAAGCTCATATTCCACATTTGTATTATTTTAAAAATAATATTTAGCTGACCAAACACTATGGCCCTGGGTTTGGTTTTTATTTAGTTCTTTAGCAAGTATTATATTGTTTAGCATTTACGTTTCAAGTATATTTCTAAGTTTAGTTTTAGCAAGGTTGAGCTCAGAACACTTTCTTTCCACAGCTGCCGAGCTATGAGGCAATGACATTAAAGTATTAACAAATTCAACGAGTTTTTCAAGCAGGATTCTCCACGCCTGCTATAAAGAAGAAATGTTTCTGTCAGAATTCTGAAATGACTGTAGAATTCTAGAAATCTAGTTTTACGAGCCTTAATTGCCTCCATTGAGTTAAAATGGTATCAGGATCGCCTGGCACAAGATGTGCAAATTCATTTAGTAAAAACTGAATTGAATTAATATCTTCCTTTCCAAAATCAAATCGTTGTTGAATTTACTTCACAAGTTTTGTATAAAACTTTCGGATAATCAACTATATGGTAAGCCTTTGCTCATCGCTAAATTTATCCGACTTTAAAAAACTGTCAGCCTTAGTACCAATAAATATTTCGTCGATGGGTAAATACCCTATTTCATTACTAAAGGTAAAATCCTTCAAAGTATTAACAAATCATACAAAATAATTTTTCATTTAGTTACTAGGTATTAATTTAAAAAATATTTCCTTGTTAAGATTATTTATTATTTTTAAAACATAAGGTGAGAACAGCATATATAATTTGCTTTCAGGGTGTAACTTTAGATTTGCTAGCTAATAGACTTAACGCCATTCACTTCTAATGAACAAGAAAGAAAGTAGAGCTGTAAGGCGTCCCACTGCTCATTAATGCGCGAAACGACGTTTTTTAAGGCTAAGGTTAAAGATACCCCCAAGATTTTGTGAGGTTTATTCTTTTCGGGCTATAAGTGAAAAATGTATAAATGCTGCGACAAAACCGTTGCAAAGCAGAATTCAACAAGCATTACTGGAGCACAAAATATACACTTCTCACAAAAATTAAGCGAACAGAAAAATTTCCTAAATTTCTTAGTTATTTTTGAAAAGCTGTATCTCGGTGAAAAATGGTAGCACGGAGTTTCGACAAAAATGCAAATTGAATCTTTAAATTTCTAGTTTCAAGATCTTCGAGCAAACTTTTTTTTTATTTAACGATTATTTTGTAATTTTCGAATTTTTTTCCCTGTTTTTTTTTTTTGATTGCACGGGTTTGGCAAAATTTTTCCGACTACAACTAGCCATACAGTCAACTAGCTTGATTATTTAGCTTCAATTTGCTTTTTTTTTTAATTCTCGCTTCGATAATTTCTCTCTGAGATATCCGCATTTTAGAAAAAACGGATACGTTTTATCTCCCAAAATTTCAGCAACACTTTCGTTCTTGCACACTTCAACCGTTTTGCTATTTCAGAATCTGTGCAAAAACCGGATAACAAGTCCGGTAAATAATCCACTGCTGATCAATGTGTACATTGTTGTCTTTAAAATATGAAGAAATACTAAGCTGATTTTTCTTTGTCTACATAAAATATGTGCGATTCGTTGGCAGCATGTCTATTTAAATGACTTAAAGTATTGGTACTTTTTCCAGAGAACGTAAATTCATAAAGAAGGCGCAGGAACGAATGAGCAGGTTAAATGTCAAATGCTAACAAAACGAGGGTAGGAAGTTAACAGAAGAGAGTTAACATAGCGGAGCGTAGTTAACAGAAATAAATATAGCGTTTGCATTGAAATGTAAAATGCCATGATTTGGTGTCAGGGAAAAGAAAATAACAGAAGACTTGTACATTTTTCTTTCATGCTTATTTGCCGTCGGCATTTTGCATGCGCAAATGGATTATTTCTTGTGAGATGAATAAATTAATTCTAAGTATATGCATGCATGAATGTGAAATTTTAAGTATCTAATTAACTAAATTGTATTGATATTAAGTGCATTATCAAAATAATTTCAAAATATCCACATTAAAAATTGGCTTTGTAAACCATTCATTTGCATCAACGGTTATTATTCAACAATATGTGTCCTTTTTAAATTTTTATATCCATATGTATGTATATTCATATACTAAATAGATATAACATCTACCATCCATATTCAAAACACAGCTCATACAGTACACTCGCGGTAACTCGAATAGCCGCTAAGTCGAACGACGTGCTAACTCGAACACATTTTTTTCCCTATTGACTTCTTTGTAACTCGAACAATATTAAAGCGCTATAACTCGAACAAAAAAACAAATTTATTTGTACACACATTCTTTTCAAACATGTATATTACATTTTGTACATACATACATATGTAATAGTATATGTATATAAATTATATGTATACTAGTTTATTGTCCATATGAATATGTCGACGTTAATATCCCGTTAGGTTTCTGGGAACAACATCTTGCATTGACCAAATTGCTTTAAATTTGTCATTTGTAGTGTATCAGCAGAGAATGTTAATGCAATGAGAAGGTGCAAATGTTACTGTGAGCTTTTTTTAGTACAATTGAGATTTGAAAGATTTGTAGTAAGGTCATTTAGCACACCGAGTTTATAGACACCTCACTGACTTTTGCCCACACAAAAATTAGAAACACCACACATTTTTCACCTCAACACACAACACATTTCTCACCTCGACATTAAACCAATTAAATTTTTACTATTTTCGTATTTTTGAAATAATAAGCGAATACGTAAAATTTATTACATTTTTTTTTTTTTCAATTACATTAAAAAAAAAACGATTTAAAAATAAAAATTTATAAAAAAAAGTTTGCGCCGGGAATTGAACTCGAGTCTAACATGTGGCGAGGAAAAATAGGCGGTGCGTTTATTTCTTCGACTGCTTATTTTTTGACCATTTTGTTACTTTTGAAATGATAAGCGGATTCATAAAATGTATTACAAATTTTTTTACGATTACATTAAAAAAAAAAAAATTTAAAAACGAAAAAAAAAATTTGTGCCGAGAATTGATGGCGAGTCACGTGGGGAGGATAAATACGCAGAGCGTTTATTTCTGCGCCTGTGAACAAAAGGTTTTGTGCATGCGCGCGACGCGAATAAATTTTAATAAAGTTCTGAAAGTAATTCATGAAGTTTTTCATTACACACATATGTACATAAATGAACGTATACTTTATATGTAAATAAATGATGGTATATGAAATATACATAAGTACATAATATGTATGTACATGTCAATAGGAGGTATTTGCATTCAGAAAAAAAGAACGGTTTAAGATAAATCAACACTTATTTTATATTGTATGTCAATTTATAGTTTATGTACTCGACAGCATTTACATACATATGTATGTATGTACATTTGTATATGAAAAACAATAATGCGCAAGCGCAAGAACATCATATCACATATGCAAGTATGCACATGTCATACCACATCACATTCTTACAAGAAATCAAATACACATGCGCACTAGTGAACGAGTTTCTTCCTAACAAGTGCAAAAACAATTCTGCTCTATGTATGCATATATACCGACTTTATGTCCTAGCATATATACATACATACATATATACCTACTTGCCTTCTAAACTTCCTACAAAATAATTGTATTCATATGTTACAACATCCATGCACGTTCATACATTCAAGCATACATACATATATGTACATATGCGCGAGCACAGCGCTCCCTTCTTGCTTCCGTGTACTTTTGTCTTTCACCAGTCGATATTCCTAATATTGTACTTACAAAAACACAATACTTTGATAGACGCAAAAGCAACAGCAAGCACAACGCGATGGCCGCTTTGCCACCACACATTCTAAAATGTTCTAGAACACAACAAAAACACATACATACCTCACATGCGCATGTCGCCCAAAGCTAAAGTCTAAGCCTAGCGACTACAAAAACAAAATACATTCGTAGACGCAGTCGCAGCGGCCATGTTTCTATCAGCGACGGCGCTGAACAATTTAGAACAAAAACAAAAAGTTCATTAATAAGTTCGAGCTCATATTTCAATTTCATTCATAAAACGACCCGCCATATGCCAATTTTCGCGACCATTCGAAAATAGTCAATATTGGAATATTTCGCGTGGAATTATTTGCCAATATTTGATAAATCTTAAATTTTTGTCATGTCGAGTGGCCGCGGCTCCGTATGTATGTATGCACCCTTATATGTATGTAAATATGTCTTCTAACTGTGCGACAGTCGCGAGTTAATGCGACTTCCAGCGAATCACACATTGCTGTCCGCAAAGCCGCATATACATATGTACCTTATGATCAGAAAGTACCCGGAATGTTTAAATTAAACAAAACAGAGTTAAATTTAAGGCAAATTTATATTATCTCCTTCAAAATTTGACCCGTCTGAAGCAACACACATGTGCCAACGTTTAACCCAGTCCTCCAAACACCCCCGGCAGGCCGATTTGTATTCTCTTTGATCAGTGCGATGGCGCGTTATCATCATGCAAAATCTGAGGATTGGTTGCTCACATTTCCGGCGGTTTGCAACACACAGCATCTCTCTAAGGTTTCAAAACGGATAAATAATATTCTCTATTGACTGTCTGGCCCGATGGAAGGTACTCATGGTGGACTATGCCTTGGCAATCGAAGGAAGCAGTCAACATCACCTTCCCGGTTCTTTTTGCTCATAGGGTATACATATCCCATGTGTCAAGTGTGCGCAGAAGCTTGTGTTCTGGGTTTGTTAGAATGGTGGTAGTTTGTACATATATTTATACACATATGTGAGTATGCGCGTTAGGCTTCCTGGATGGATATTAGAATATTTTCTCATCAATATGTGTATGTAAGTAGTTCAGATTTGACTGAAGAGATTAAATATAGGAATGCATATTCATATGATTGGCTTTATGGCTGTTTTACATATAAATTAATTCAAATGAAGTATGAATAATGTTATATAGAAAATAAATTTCTAAATAACAGGTATTACAAAAACCTGAATACACTATTTTAAATCAATTCTAATTAAACCAAATATAAAAAATGAAATAAAAATATCGAACAAAAAACTGTGCACAGGATTTGAACCTGAGTCAAATATGGAGCGATTTACTGCATACACAACACGTCTTTCACGATTGCGCTAATCTATAATTATTAATGAACTTTTCTAAATCACTCATTTATTCGATTCGCAGTTTTATATGCACATATTCTGCGTTAGTTGAAAGTTTGTATGCGTAATTATATGAATATGCATGTGTGTATGCGCGTTTGGCTTTCTGGACGGATATTAGAATGATATTTTCTCATCAATATAATTTGGATTTGATGAAATAGATTATAGATATATGTACATATTTTCTGTTTTGATTGATTTATATAAAAGTCAGGTCATATCCAGTATGAACTATTTTATACCGAAAAAAAATTTCCATTTATAAAATACAAAAAAAAAACAGTATTTTAAAGAAATTTTAATTAAAATAAACTCAAAAATTTTACCAAACTTTCCTGGTTTGAATTGTAAAAAAAAAATGTGCAAGAAAAAAATATGACTTCAGGACTTGAACCTGAATTATATACGTGCCAAAAAACAAAACGAATAATTCCGCCGACTTTAGCTTCTGCACCACAAACTAACTGCCGCGCGGGCTTCTTAATCGCAAATTTATTCGCTTCGATTTCCTTAGTAGTGTGCCGAAAAATCTTATGAACTTCCTCAGTAGTCTGGTAAACGCATAAAATATCTGAATTCTTGTCCTAGCGTGGTAAGTAAATATAGAAACCCTCCACTCGCGTCACTCGCGTGGTAAATATCTGCAATTCGCCACTCGTGAGCAAAGTTGAATTTGAAATGACCTTATTATGAATCTACAAATTAGAACTCGAAAAAAGCTCGTTTAACATTTGCTCCTTCTCATTGCATTAACATTCTCTGGTATCAGTGCATGTGAGTAATGGATCGTAAAAGGTTGAAGTGTTTAACATTAAAAGAGAGGGCTGAAGTCCTTAACAAAATTAAACGTGGACGTAGTGTTACTTCTCTAGCGAAGGAATATGGGGTAGCCAAGTCCACCATAAGTCTTATAAAAAAGAAAGATAAGGCAATTTATGGCTTGCACTAACGCTACCGGCAACCATAAGCTTAAACTTCTCGTTATTGACAAAGCAAGAAATCCTCGTATTTTCAAAAATTTTAACTGTCCGGTGGAGTACGAAAATTCCAAATCAGCCTGGATGACTTCGGCGATTTTCAAAGACTGGTTTCATAACTCGTTCGTGCCGCAGGTAAAATCCAGATTCATTAAAACAATTTTTTTAACCAAGTTAAATGACTTTAATATTTAGGTAAGAAAAAATTTGAAAGATGGGGGACTACCTGAGAAGGCTCTTCTTCTAATTGATAATGCCCCATCACATCCCAACGAAATCGAATTAAAGTCCGAGGATGGTTTAATTTTAACCATGTTTATGGCGCCGAATGTGACACCATTGATCCAGCCAATGGACCAAAATGTAATTCGTATAACGAAACTATACTACAGAAATTTTCTACTGGCTTCCATTTTCAACAATCGATCGAAAAATCGATATCGATGACTGTTTTTTTAACATAGCACACTCAATTGATAAGTCGAACAAATTCGATAAATCGAACAGCGCCTGTTTTAATTAGTTCGAGTTATCGCGAGTGCACTGTATGTATCTACATATAAAAAATTGAAAAGCAAATAGACAAACGTATGCAAACATATTCCTAACATATGCAAAAAAACTTATCTAAACGATATTCGCGAACATATACATATGTATGTATATATGCATATACATATGAATACATATGTTGGGACAATGTACATATGTACGTAAAAGTTTCTATTCTAAGCAAAACAATGAATATTCGTATATACCTACATATAACCGCACATACTTACTTTATGCCTCTACATGTGTATACTTCCAAAACTAAAATTCTAAGCCTAGCGACTACAAGAACAAAATGCATTCCTAGGCGTAGCTGCTGCGGCCATGATTATTTACCCGCGACGGCGCTGAACAGTTTCAAATATTAAAAAGCACAACAAACACAAATTCATTGATAAGCTCGAGCTCATATTTCTACGAGCAAAGTGCTTTCATTCATAAAACGAGCCGTCCATATGCCAATTTTCACGACCATTCGAAAATAGTCAATATTGGAATATCTCGCGTTGAATTATTTGCTAATATTTGGTAAATCTTGAATTTTTGTCA
This sequence comes from Anastrepha ludens, assembly GCF_028408465.1. NCBI lineage: Eukaryota > Metazoa > Arthropoda > Insecta > Diptera > Tephritidae > Anastrepha > Anastrepha ludens. Next base: position 42,210,623 of record NC_071503.1, read on the forward strand.
AGTCGAGTGGCCGCGGCTCCGTACATATGTATGCATGAATATATGTATGTAAATATGTGTTCTAAATTCTCGACAGCAATAGCAAATCGAAATATTTTTTCTGTCGCAAGTGCTCGCAGCCTCATATGTATGTATGTCTATGGAAGTTTGTATGCATGTATTTATGTATATGCGTGTTTGCTTTTGCACGTCCATATGAACGATTTTTCATATGCAGATATTCATTTGATTTTGTTGAACGAATATATTGCTTTTTTAAGGAAATCCTGTCGAATTAAATTATTGGTATAAGTTAACGCCTCCTATACCACACACCACTAACCCAGTATGTAAACAATTAACCATAGATTAATAGCGCAAGCCACTTCCCAAATAAATAAACAATAAATATAAGCACTTACCATTAGCGAAAGTGTCAAACATGTCATTGACACTTTGCTAATGAAGGAAGTGGACTTCACATATCACGTATGGTCCGCTTTCAATAGAATTAAGAAAACAATAAATATAAACGCTTACCATTAGCGAAAATGTCAAACATGTCACATATCACGTATGGTCCGCTTTCAATAGAATTAAGACATACTAACCTAAGATTTAAGCTTCAGATTCTGTATAAATATGGGAATTAATAAAGTTTCGGATCAGTTTTTGATCCGGTGTGCAACGAAGACTCACAATGTGTTTTAAAAAAGCTTTTGCTATTTAAGCAAAAGATAATTGGCGATCCTGCCAGGAGCGATTTAAGTTCTGGTGGACCAAATAAAAGTTGAGTACTATAATAGCCTGTAAAAAGGCAGTGCATAAATTAAATAAACAAGTACCCCTAATTCGGAAAAGGGAGAAAAAATTTAAAGACTAAAAAAAGGAGAAAACTAAAAAGTATCCTAAGTCTAAAAAATAATAAAACAAAAAGAAAAATTTAAAAAAAGGAGAAAACCAAAAAGTTTCCTAATAAAACAAAAAGAAAAAATTAAAAAAAAAGGAGAAAACCAAAAAGTATCCTAGTCTAAAAAAATAATAAACCAAAATATCGAGCAATTCTACAAAATATAATAATTCTACAAGGAAAAAAGCAAAGGAGGAAAAACGCACTCAATAGAGGGAAAATCACTGTATGCAAACATCTTTAGCAAGCAAACACCAAGTTGGACCTGAAGGGATCTTCCAATAATGAGTAAGAAATTAAATAATTTTTAAGAATTAAAAGTTGTAAATTATTAATTAATTAAGAATAAATATAGCATATGGGCAATAGACCTAGTAGCTTAGGTTACGAGAGATTACCCTATTGTGAAAAGTGTAAAGAAAACCACAAAAATTGTGTAAAAAATAAAGAAGGGATTAAAAATTTTTAAAATTTTACCAAAAATAAAGCTGGAAGAGTTGAGAAGTAGATTTGCAGATATGTCTATAGTGAATAATAACAACAGCACGTCCAATATGGATGTTGTGTCGCGACTTATAGCTGCTAGCACCGCCTCGCTGCGTAGCGAGGTAGAACAAGTTAGACGTCAGTTGCAGGCTTTAAATAATTCCGACAATGTTGCTGAATATGCAACAGAATCAATAGATTCAACGATCAATTGTGAGGAAAGTTTAGATGTCATAAAATCTCTTCCTGAATGTCGAGGAAAAATCAACAATTATGTTAGCTGGCGCGAGGCTGCTAACAATTCAATGTCATTGTATACCAAGGGAAGCAAAAAATATTTTGCTGCCTTGACTATCTTGCGTAACAAAATTACGCAGGACGCTAACAATATTTTAACGAACCACGGTACGGTTCTTAATTTCGATGCAATTCTGAGTAGGCTAGATTTTGCCTTCGCTGATAAGAGGCCGTGTCACATAATAGAACAGGAAATGAGTGTGCTTAGGCAAGGACCTGGTACCCTAATAGAGTTCTACAACGAGGTCAATAAAAAACTGACGTTATTAATTAACAAAACGATAATGACGCACGGAACGAATTCCGCAATTACAAAGGAGCTTAATACCAAAAACAGGGAAACAGCTCTTCGAACTTTCATTACAGGTCTTAACCCTCCGTTGGACCAGATCCTCTTCACGTTGGCACCACGTGACTTACCAAATGCTCTTGCCAAGGCGCAGGAGCTCGATGCCAATCAAATGCGAGCACAATTCGCATTGCATTTTTCAAGGAGTAATAATAATAGTAGTAATAATAATACAATAAACAGAAACGCTCCTCAGGGCGTTCGTAGGGGTGCGAATTTTCTGAACAATTTAAGGTATCCACCAAGGAATACCCAAGCAAATGAGGTCAAACAAAATCGTCCAGAGCCAATGGACGTTGATCCATCATTACAGATCACAAATAGGCCCAAACCGGTACAAACGTACCAGCAACAGGTGAGAGGCAATAGAAATAATTGGCAGACCAATTATAATTATCAGGCAAATGCTGTGCCAAAGAGGTCGAATGATAGTGCGCAAATAAGTACGCAACCTCAACAGAAGGTGCAAAGAATTAATAACATGGGAGAAAACCATTTTTTAGAGTAAGGTCTGATTTGCCCTACATTGTCAAGACGGATAGGAAGACGGGGCAAATCTTCAAAATCTTAGTTGATACGGGAGCAACAAGCTCATATATACGGGCCGGGCTCTATGTAAACAAAAATGTTTTAGAAAATAAGAAGAGGGTAAGAACCATTCATGGTTCGACCATCATAAACTTTTTCCATAATATCAATTTATTTGATGTTCAGGAACGATTTTACGAGATTGAAAATTTGGAAAGTGATCTCTTAATTGGAATCAATTTCTTGAGTAAAATCGAGGCCAAGATTGATATACCAAATCGGGTGTTGATCTATGGTAATAACAAAACAGAAAAAATTCATTTTCTTGATGATTTTGATATACCAAACCCCTCGGGACAAGAAGGTCCTGAAACGTCTGTCGAAGATGTTATCAATAAACCAAAAAGGAAAAATAATGAAAGAAATACCTAAAACGGTGTGAAGAAGATTAATCAGAAACCAGTAGGGAAAAAAGGTCAGCAGGGGCCTGCCAAAAATTATACTAGGAACAAAAAAAATAATAAAAATTTGCAAAAAAATATATCGGAAAACCTAACTCCTAAAACTTTTGCTGAGGTAGATACCGCGAAAATAAAAAAATTTAAAAATCAAGATAAGAATGAAGATTCCCAAATTGGAAATTCATTGAATAATTTAAGGTCGGAGTTCTCAAAGATATCCTTTGAAGTAGATAGGAAAGGGGAGTCGATCGAAGGGTTGCAAAATAAGGTGATTGAGGAAATTTCAATAACACATAGTGATGTTAATTTAGATTTACCTTTTCGTACCGACGTAAAGGCGGAAATACGAACTTTTGAAGAAAGGCCAATTTTGTCAAAACAATACCCTTACCCAATGTCAGTGAATGATTTTGTTAATAATGAGGTTCAAAGCCTGTTGCAAAAGGATATAATTAGGGAAAGTAAAAGTCCATACAATTCTCCAGTATGGGTGGTTCCAAAGAAAGGAGTAAATGATGACGGAAGTCCTAAGTTGAGATTGGTCATCAATTTCAAAAAAATTAATGAAAAAACCACATCTGATAGGTACCCAATGCCTAATCCAGAGGTTATACTTTCGAATTTGGGAAAGTCTAATTATTTTTCTACAATAGATTTGGAGTCTGGATTTTACCAGATATTAATGAAAGAAGGTGATATAGAGAAAACGGCATTTTCGGTAAATAACGGGAAGTACGAATTCCTACGAATGCCGTTCGGATTGAAAAATGCACCAAGTATTTTTCAACGGGCTATGGATAATGTATTAAGAGAATATATTGGAAAGTTTTGTCACGTTTATGTCGACGATGTTATAATTTTTTCAAAAAATTTGGAAGACCATAAAAATCATTTGGGTTTGGTAATTAATATATTAAGGGAGGCAAATATGAAAATATCCTCTGAAAAATCTAAGTTTTACCAAAGAGAGGTGGAATTTTTGGGATATATAGTGGCAAAGAATATAATCAAAACGGACCCAAGAAAGGTTGAAGTCATACAGAATTATCCTATACCAAAGACATTGCGTCAATTGCGGGGATTTTTGGGGCTAACAGGCTATTATAGAAAATTTATACACAATTACGCGGTTGTGGCAAAGCCATTAACTAAGCATTTGCAGGGGGAAAACGGAAAAATTTCCCAGTATTTGTCAAAGAAAAAGATAGTTAGTCTAGATCAAGACGGAGTGGCTGCTTGTGAAGAATTGAAGAATTTACTGGCTCAACAGGTTAAATTGACACAACCTGATTATAACAAAAAATTAGTTTTAACAACCGATGCATCAAATGTAGCTTTGGGTGCAGTATTGTCACAAGAGGGGAAACCTATTGTCCTTATATCAAAAACATTAAATTCTACGGGGCTTAATTATGCTACAAATGAGAAAGAGTTGTTCGCAATAGTCTGGGCTTTGAAAGCATTGCGTAATTACCTTTACGGTGTTAGTGATCTGGAAATACACACTGATCATCAACCTTTGTCATTTGCGATTTCGGAAAGAAATCCGAATATTAAGATTAAGAGATGGAGATCATTTATTGAAGAATTTTCTCCAAAAATTATTTACAAGCCAGGTGCAACCAATGTCGTTGCTGATGCATTGTCGAGACAAATGCTTAATAATTTGACGAATTCCGAAGAACATAGTGACTCCAGTGATTCGTTAGCGGACACACAACATTCTGCTGAAAGCAGTAATGAATATCAGATTCATGAAACAAAAAAGCCATTAAATCATTTTAAGCAACAAATTTTGATAGATAACGGGGCGAAAATAACCGTGTTAGAGACAATTTCTTATTTTAATAATAAACGATTTTTGATCGAATACGACATACCGGAAAATATTGTTGGAGTTTTAAAAGAATATATTAACCCAAAGTTGGTTACGGGAATATATTGCTCACCTGAGGTGCTTTACGAAATAAAGAACGTATTGAGGGAGGCATTTCCAACTGTAAAATTTTTTCATACGAAATTGTTCCCAAACGATATTACTAATAGAGAGGATCAGGGAGCGATTATTGAGCAAACTCACAATAGGGCACATAGAAATTATAGGGAAAATTTGGCCCAAATTAGGCAACAATATTATTGGCCATTGATGATAAAACAGTTCAAGCAATATGTAAAAAATTGTAACATATGCAACAGCAATAAATATGAAAGGCACCCAAAACTTATTCCGATAGGAGAGGCACCTATTCCGGAAAGAGAGGGAGAACAACTCCATATTGATATTTTTTTCGCGCAAAAATTAAAATTTTTAACTTGTATAGATTCTTATTCTAAATATTTAATTGTAAAATATATTGGGGATAAGCTTAATTTGGAGGAAAAAATTTTGGAACTTCTGCAAACATTTCCAGATGTTAAAAGGATGGATAATGAACCAGGTTTAAGTAATATACGATACAATTCAAGTCTTTAATGGAAAGACTCAACATACAAATCTATTATTGCACACCACGTCATAGTACGAGTTATGGTCAAATAGAAAGGGTTCATTCCACACTTATAGAAATATCTCGATGTTTAAAAGAGGAACACAGTTTAGTTAGCGATTTCGAATCAATTATGAGGGCGGTGCAGCAGTATAATAAAACAATACATTCAGTAACAGGTAAACAACCTTGTAATATTTTGTTTAATAAAGAGAAGCATGAGAATATAAGGGATACATTAAGAAATAATCAGAAAAAAATGTTAGAATACCACAACAAGAAAAGGCTTCAAAAAAATTACCATAGGGGTGAAATTATATATGAAAAAGTATATGGGGAACGAAATAAATTAAAACTCAAATATAAAAAGCAAGTAGTAGTAGAAGATTTAGGAAATAAAGTTAAAATACAAAACAGAAACAGAATAATTCACAAAGATAACATTAAAGTTTTCGGAATTTAAAATTGTACAAAAAAGTATTTTAATAGTTGTTTACATTAAGTATCCAAAAGTAAAAAATGTTTGTAAATTGTATAAAGCAATAGCTGTAGCGCAAAATGATGGAAAATTGTTGATTGAAAATGAAATAATAAAATGTGGAGATAAATTTTATTCAGTCAAATTTTGTAAAAAGGAATTAAATAATGCTTTTTGTATGATAAAAGGAAATAACACATGTTTGTCCGATATGTTAAATAATAAACATGCCAACTGCACAAAAATAAATGAAGCAAATGAATCAATAAATATTGTAAAAGATGGTGCTATAATAGCATCAGGAAAGCATAAAATTAATAATCACACTATAGAAGGAGTTTATTTGATAACTTTTCAAGATGATGTTATAATTGACAACAGTAAATATGAAAATCCTACAGGAACAATTTTAGGATATTTAAGGGAAGGAAAATTAAAATCTTTTTTTGTAAATAAATACATTGAAACAAAAAATATTGATTTAAAACTAAACAATGTTAATATACTCACACCATTAAAGCAAGAAATAAAACGAAATCCTGTTTGGTGGACATTTACCACTTTAATTGTAATAATATTATCTGCATATTTTGTCTTTAAATTTATCATATAATATACATTAATCTAAAAATTAAATTAAAAAATGCAAAAGAAAAAGAAGAATTATTATTGCAATTATCAGACAGAATTAATCACTTAACAGCTTTATATTCGAAGACGGGACGCTTCGATTTAGAAGAGGGGGAGTTAACGCCTCCTATACCACACACCACTAACCCAGTATGTAAACAATTAACCATAGATTAATAGCGCAAGCCACTTCCCAAATAAATAAACAATAAATATAAGCACTTACCATTAGCGAAAGTGTCAAACATGTCATTGACACTTTGCTAATGAAGGAAGTGGACATCACATATCACGTATGGTCCGCTTTCAATAGAATTAAGAAAACAATAAATATAAACGCTTACCATTAGCGAAAATGTCAAACATGTCACATATCACGTATGGTCCGCTTTCAATAGAATTAAGACATACTAACCTAAGATTTAAGCTTCAGATTCTGTATAAATATGGGAATTAATAAAGTTTCGGATCAGTTTTTGATCCGGTGTGCAACGAAGACTCACAATGTGTTTTAAACAAGCTTTTGCTATTTAAGCAAAAGATAATTTATATGTTCATTTAAGTTCTTTTTACCAAATAAATATTATTATCCTTAAGAAAATTTAAACACTAGTTTTTTTAATCTCAATTTTTTATTTTTACCAACAAGTAAGTTAACTACTCATATATAGTATATATATATTATAATACTATAAATAATAGGTATTTATTGTACATTTCCTGAAATGAAAAAAAAATATAAACTTGTGAAAGCACGAATTACCAAATTGTTCTTATATTATAACAATTGCTTGGATAAATATGAGCCTCCGTCAATTTTGGGCAAATTTTAAAATTGGAATTCTTCTGATCAATATCAAATAACACTGGTCGACAAAAAATAATTATTTTTCTGATTCAAGCATCGGACCCGGCCTATCTTATAGATTTTTCATCGCTGAATACGAATCTGACCTTAAAAAGTTTCCATCACGTCAAGATTTTGAAAAAAATTAGTTCAAAAAGTCAAAAAAACGTGTTTTTGACCATTTTTGACCAAATGTAGTGGATGAACCTGAGGTGATGGAAGCTTCTACCTAGCCTTAAACTGAAGCCTGAACCTTCAGTTATAAGATCCAAATCGAAAATACCCTGAATCAATTGTAAATTTTGATGTAGCACAATTTTTTTAACTGCTCGCGCACGATTTTCATAGGTGCAGCCATGCAGGCTAGTTAGCCTTATCATAGTGGTGCGCTGACTTGTACCTTTTACCTATCATGTTTTTAGTTATTGGATTTGCTTAGCACGATTCGGAAGTTGTAATTTCAAAATTGAAAGTGTCGGACATCTCAATTTCTTAATAATATATTAGAATCTGACCTTTACCTACATCAGATATTTTTCAAATATATAAGTTTTTTGGTTTTTATACTTTAACTGATTCCTCAGGTTTTACTATGCCTAGAGTTTGTAAAACGGATCCAAATTTATTCTGTTACATTTGTGGACAGTTTATGACAAGAAAGCAGAGACGCACATTAACTCCTGCTACTAAAGAGTCATATGAATATTATTTTAGTTTAAAAATAATAAATTTTGATAAAAGTTGGACTCCAAACTTTTGCTGTAATCATTGTACATCAAATTTGTTTTTATGGAGACGAGGACAGCGTCCTTCCATGTCTTTTGGTACTCCAATGATATGGAAAGAACCAATAGATCATTTTACTAATTGTTACTTTTGTAGTATAAATACTTCTGGTTATTCTGGGAAGAATAAATGTAAAATCGAATATCCAAATGTATCTTCAGTGACTTACCCGCAAAATCACAGTGAACTCTTACCTGTACCAAAACTACCAAAACTTGCTCAAGAAGACGATTTAGTGACAGATAAATGTACTTATTTACAATCAGTGGATGGTTGTAAAGAACCAAAAGAAATGTCCGATTCTGAGTGTTTTGATCCATTTCTGATCAACCAATTCTTATAAATCAGTCAAAACTAAATGATTTATTTAGAGATCTGAAATTATCAAAACTTCAGAGTGAGTTACTTGGTTCTCGGCTAAACGAATGGAACATGCTTGAACCCGGAACTTTTAAAACTCACGTTAGAAAGCGACAGAGAAATTTGGAATCGTATTTCTCTATGAGTGGTGAACTTGTCTACTGTAATGATGTTGACGGCCTTATGATGGAATTAGGAAGAGAACATGAGCCATGTGAATGGCGTTTATTCATAGACGCATCCAAAGACAGTTTAAAGGCAGTTCTTCTGTTTAATGGAAATTTATATCCATCTGTCCCTGTTGCTCACGCTGCTAAAATGAAAGAGACATATGAAAATATGAAAGTGCTTCTAGATTGTATTAACTATTCAAACTACAAATGGCAAATTTGTGCAGACTTAAAAGTTGTAGCAATTGTACTTGGCTTGCAAACTGGATATACGAAGTTCTGCTGTTTTCTTTGCGAATGGGACAGTAGAGCAAGAGATAAGCATTACAAAGTTAAAGCGTGGCCTAAGAGAAAGGAATTTATTCCAGGAGCCAAAAATGTCTCAAGTAAACCTCTTGTTGATTCAAATGACATCATTTTACCACCACTTCATATCAAACTTGGCCTGATGAAAAATTTTGTAAAAGCCATGGATAAAACTGGTAAAGGATTTCTACATTTAAAAGAAAAATTTAAATATCTGAGTGATGCTAAGTTGAAAGAGGGCATTTTTGTTGGTCCAGAAATTCGCCAAGTGTTAAAAGATGAAGAATTTCAAAAAAAGCTCACTGCTAAGGAAAAAGCTGCCTGGATATCATTCAAGGAAGTATGCGCGAATTTTCTGGGTAGCAGACGATCTGACAAGTACAAAACGTTAGTTACAAATATGCTGAAAAACTATGAACGCTTGGGCTGCAACATGTCCTTGAAGATACATTTTCTTGACTCGCATTTGGATTTTTTCCCACAAAATTGTGGAGACGTTAGCGATGAGCATGGTGAGAGATTTCATCAAGATATAAAAACTATGGAGAAAAGATATCAAGGAAAATGGAATCCTAGCATGCTTGCTGATTACTGCTGGGGCTTATTAAAAGATGATGATTGCAATTACTCTAGAAAGTCACAATATAAAAATAAAAATAAATTTTAATTTAAATAAAAATCAAATTTTAGAAAATGAAATTACTCAAAACTAAATTCTTTATCCTTTGTGTGTTTCTTCTTATTCCTTAAAACCTTGAGAAAACTTACAAAGATTAGAAGCATCCGTGAAACTTGTATTTGAAGAACAAATTGTGGATTCAAAAAATTCAAACAAAGAAGGAAGAAATTCCTTTCTAAGGAATAACAAAAAATTACCACAAATGCGAGAATATTAATAAACAAAAAAAAAAACAAAAAGGAAAAAAAAACAAACAAAACAAATTTTTAAAAATAAAAAAGAACAAAAAAAACAAAAGTGGAGTGTAAAATACTGACAGCCTCCTCGTGGCACATTCTGGGGTCGTGAATTTAATAAATTTATTATGCACTAAAATATTGGTTCACCAGCTAATGTCAGATTATAAAACTTTATTACTACTGTCAAAAATTAGTCTAATATAACTATATAAATTCATCTTTCAATAGTTGTTCGTGAAGTAAAAAGTAATTTAGATCACCATATTGGTTTTGCCTTTTTAAATTATGATGTCATATTTGTCTTCAGCGCATCATAAAACCAAACATTGAAAGAAATTTTTAGCTGACCCAGCTAACCGTATAGCTGAATTGCGATTAGCTTGAAATTAAGGTGTAACAGTTAGAAATATGTGTCTTCGGTAGAAATATAGCTAATAGCTAGAAATATTTCTAACTGTAACAACTAAATTTCTAGACAAACGAAATTCTACATACAATTTTTGCCTTTCCTTTAATTCTAAGACAAGCTGCAAAATCAAATTTTTATTTGATTTTATTAAATTTTTATTTTCGCCATCTTGAATCCGACACTTTCAATTTTGAAATTACAACTTCCGAATCGTGCTAAGCAAACCCAATAACTAAAAACATGATAGGTAAAAGGTACAAGTCAGCGCACCACTATGATAAGGCTAACTAGCCTGCATGGCTGCACCTATGAAAATCGTGCGCGAGCAGTTAAAAAAATTGTGCTACATCAAAATTTACAATTGATTCAGGGTATTTTCGATTTGGATCTTATAACTGAAGGTTCAGGCTTCAGTTTAAGGCTAGGTAGAAGCTTCCATCACCTCAGGTTCATCCACTACATTTGGTCAAAAATGGTCAAAAACACGTTTTTTTGACTTTTTGAACTAATTTTTTTCAAAATCTTGACGTGATGGAAACTTTTTAAGGTCAGATTCGTATTCAGCGATGAAAAATCTATAAGATAGGCCGGGTCCGATGCTTGAATCATTTTCAGTGTCGACCTGTGTAATTTCCTAATGACCTTAAAGCTTGCAGTGGCCATGGGCGGTTGGAATATCATATTTCATAAATACATTACGGATGGACTTTATGAGATGGCAATAGTCAAACATGCAAAAATTGGATATTTATGCACGACAACGATCCCAAACATACTGCGGGAGTGGTCAAAAACTGGCTTTCGCAGGAAAATATTACCCAGCTCGATTGGCCAGCACAAAGTCCGGATTTAAATCCAATCGAAAACTTGTGGAATGATGTGAAGACGATGGTTGGACAAAAAAATTAAAAAATATCGATGAACTTTGGGAAGGTGTACAGGAAGCATGTAACTCTATTCCTTTGGACAGGTGCCAAAAGTTAATAGAGAGTTTATCACGCAGGTGTGAAGGAGTTATACAGAATAACGGCTATTCTACCAAATATTGATATGGTAAATAATAATAGTCAACAATCTTTTCTCATTTCTTACAAATATTTCATATTTTTTACAGAAATCAAAACTGCGCTAAGTCTTTGTCCAAATCCCACTATGACCAAATAAGAATTACTTCTATTTTATCATATCTTTTCTAGGGAAAACTTTCTACTTTAAGTTATTTTGTCTTATAATAAAGTGTTAAATATATTTAGTTAAAAAAACTGGATTTATTTTGGTTTCATATCATTTAATCGAGCATTATATTGAACTCTTTTTAAGTGCGCTAAACGTTTGACCATAGCTGTATGCATACATAGAATTACGCGCAATTTTCATAAAAAGACCAAAAAGAGCAAATCTGTAAACATGCATACAAATCATATGGACATATCAAATGAACAAATATGTTCTGTACGCAAGCAAATGTAAGCTAATGTAAACTACATTTTTTCACACTTGCGTATCACTCTCTCCCTCTCATTTCTCTCCGGCAGCCATATTAATTAATTTCCTACTGTTAACTTGTGCTTTCCTACCCATATTTTGTTAGGAGGAACGGGCCGGGACTGCGCCTTCTCTACGAATTTACGTTCTCTGCTTTTTCGCTTATAAGCTGTACAATATGCAGAGAACGTAAATTCATAGAGAAGGCGCAGTCCCGGCCCGTTCCTCCTAACAAAATATGGGTAGGAAAATGAAATCAGCACAAGTTAACAGTAGGAAATTAATTAATATGGCTGCCGGAGAGAAATGAGAGGGAGAGAGTGATACGCAAATGTAAAAAAATGTAATTTACATTAGCTTACATTTGCTTGCGTACAGAACAGATTTGTTCATTTGATATGTCCATATGATTTGTTCTTTTTGATTTTTTTATGAAAATTGCGCGTAATTTTATGTATGCATGGTTATATACATATATTAGCATAGGACATATGTATGTAATTAAGTTATGAAAATTGCGCGAAATTTTATGTATGCATGTTTATATACATATATTAGCAAAGGACATATCTATATTAGGTTTACCTACATATATATATGAAAATTGCGCCAAATATTGGAAAAAATGTATGATTGCATTATATTTGATTTTGATATGCATGCATGAAATAGAAAGCAGAGAAGGGATTTATTTATTTAGAATGCGCACTTTCTCATTATTTTATTTACATATTTATAAAAAACTTTTGAATTTAAAAGATCGGGTTTAGGATAATGCCGTATGGGCAATTTTAGGCCAAGTATAATGATTTATTTAATGAAACTTGGTTGAGATGTTAGGGAGTGGCTCATGAACAACTTTTATAACTTTCAATATTTACACGCATTATAATACAATACACTTATAAATTGGTAAAATATAATACATACATATATGTATTTTGTTCTAAATTTCACTTCAATTCATAAAATATATGGTCACAAACGTATTTTTACTGGTTTTTATACTTGTATTCAAAACAACAATATCCTTTCGCTAAATTACACAATTTTAGCAATAAATTACTTGAAAACTATAAATCTCCGGAGGGTGCGGGTTCTAGTTTTATATAGTATGTATATGATTATACTGAATATACCTTAATCTAAATTTTGTAAAAATAAAAATAAAAATTTTAATTAGGCTATGATGATGTTCCACCGAACAAGTGGACCGAAAAAAAGAATAAAGTATATAGTATTGTAATATATATACTATATGTGCTCATAGGCTATTATTTTTTTATTGAATTTTTGGATTCTCCATCGTCGATTTTATATGTGGTCAAAATTTAGTCAAATTCTAGTTCCACAAAGTGGGTCAAAATGTCAGTCAAAAAATAATAAATATTTACAGACATAACGAGATTTGAGTGAGCTACTTTCGACAAAAAGTTTGAAATTCATTTTCTCAAAACATCAAAAAATTTATAGGCTATTTTAATACTAAGGGGACGATATATGAGTAGTTAACTTACTTGTTGGTAAAATTAAAAAATAGAGATTAAAAAAACTAGTGTTTCAATTTTTTAAGAATAATAATATTTATTTGGTAAGAAGAACTTAAATGAACATATACCAATAACACTAGTCTACAAGGAAAAGTATCCGAAATAATTTAAACTAATATCTGCTTCTCTGTCCATGCAAAATTCGGATTGATAACTAAAATTAATTTATTAGTTTGAGTTTTTACGATAATCGTATCTTTCGTGTTTAATGGAACTAGGCCGACAAAATTTAACCAACATTCAGACCCAGAAACCAGACTATATATTTCCGAAGGTTTATGATGCGCTGAATCCAAATCTGGCCTCAGAATTGCTCTATCGGCTCTGGTTTTCGAGATATCCTAACCTAAAAGTGCAAAAAACCCCATTTTTGCCCATATTTGAGGTTATGTAGCCTTGCAGATGTTTTCTTTCACCAAAATTAAAGGATGGCATCTTTAAATACAATCCTTCTTTTTTCAAATGGCGTTTTGTTTGCTTAAATATCATTTTTTTTCGCAGAGATATCGCATTTTGAAATTTTCATGTTTCGAAATTTTCCTACACCTGAAAATCGATTAAGATAACATAGACATGATATAGTCGCTTACTAATCTCGGATATCTCGAAAACCAGAGCTGATAGAGCAATTCTGAGGCCAGATTTGGATTCAGCGCATCATAAACCTTCGGAAATATATAGTCTGGTTTCTGGGTCTGAATGTTGGTTAAATTTTGTCGGCCTGTGTAATTTAATTCGACAGGATTTCCTTACAAAATCAATATATTCGTTCAGCTAAATCAAATGAATATCTGCATATGAAAAATCGTTCATATGGACGTGCAAAAGCAAACACGCATATACATAAATATGTACATGCCTACAAACTTCCATAGACATACATACATATGAGGCTGCGAGCACTTGCGACAGAAAAAATATTTCGATTTGCTATTGCTGTCGAGAATTGAGAACACATAATTACATACATATATTGATGCATACATATGTACGGAGCCGCGGCCACTCGACTTGACAAAAATTCAAGATTTATCAAATATTGGCAAATAATTCAACGCGAAATATTCCAATATTGACTATTTTCGAATAGTCGAGAAAATTGGCATATGGGCGGCTCATTTTATGAATGAAAGTACTTTGCTCGTAGAAATATGAGCTCGAACTTATCAATGAATTTGTTTTTGTTGTGCTTTTTAATATTTGAAACTGTTCAGCGCCGTCGCGGGTAAATAATCATGGCCGCAGCAGCTACGCCTAGGAATGCATTTTGTTCTTGTAGTCGCTAGGCTTAGAATTTTAGTTTTGGAAGTATACACATGTAGAGGCATAAAGTAAGTATGTGCGGTTATATGTAGGTATATACGAATATTCATTGTTTTGCTTAGAATAGAAACTTTTACGTACATATGTACATTGTCCCAACATATGTATTCATATGTATATGCATATATACATACATATGTATATGTTCGCGAATATCGTTTAGATAAGTTTTTTTGCATATGTTAGGAATATGTTTGCATACGTTTGTCTATTTGCTTTTCAATTTTTTATATGTAGATACATACAGTGCACTCGCGATAACTCGAACTAATTAAAACAGGCGCTGTTCGATTTATCGAATTTGTTCGACTTATCAATTGAGTGTGCTATGTTAAAAAAACAGTCATCGATATCGATTTTTCGATCGATTGTTGAAAATGGAAGCCAGTAGAAAATTTCTGTAGTATAGTTTCGTTATACGAATTACATTTTGGTCCATTGGCTGGATCAATGGTGTCACATTCGGCGCCATAAACATGGTTAAAATTAAACCATCCTCGGACTTTAATTCGATTTCGTTGGGATGTGATGGGGCATTATCAATTAGAAGAAGAGCCTTCTCAGGTAGTCCCCCATCTTTCAAATTTTTTCTTACCTAAATATTAAAGTCATTTAACTTGGTTAAAAAAATTGTTTTAATGAATCTGGATTTTACCTGCGGCACGAACGAGTTATGAAACCAGTCTTTGAAAATCGCCGAAGTCATCCAGGCTGATTTGGAATTTTCGTACTCCACCGGACAGTTAAAATTTTTGAAAATACGAGGATTTCTTGCTTTGTCAATAACGAGAAGTTTAAGCTTATGGTTGCCGGTAGCGTTAGTGCAAGCCATAAATTGCCTTATCTTTCTTTTTTATAAGACTTATGGTGGACTTGGCTACCCCATATTCCTTCGCTAGAGAAGTAACACTACGTCCACGTTTAATTTTGTTAAGGACTTCAGCCCTCTCTTTTAATGTTAAACACTTCAACCTTTTACGATCCATTACTCACATGCACTGATACACTACAAATGACAAATTTAAAGCAATTTGGTCAATGCAAGATGTTGTTCCCAGAAACCTAACGGGATATTAACGTCGACATATTCATATGGACAATAAACTAGTATACATATAATTTATATACATATACTATTACATATGTATGTATGTACAAAATGTAATATACATGTTTGAAAAGAATGTGTGTACAAATAAATTTGTTTTTTTGTTCGAGTTATAGCGCTTTAATATTGTTCGAGTTACAAAGAAGTCAATAGGGAAAAAAATGTGTTCGAGTTAGCACGTCGTTCGACTTAGCGGCTATTCGAGTTACCGCGAGTGTACTGTATGAGCTGTGTTTTGAATATGGATGGTAGATGTTATATCTATTTAGTATATGAATATACATACATATGGATATAAAAATTTAAAAAGGACACATATTGTTGAATAATAACCGTTGATGCAAATGAATGGTTTACAAAGCCAATTTTTAATGTGGATATTTTGAAATTATTTTGATAATGCACTTAATATCAATACAATTTAGTTAATTAGATACTTAAAATTTCACATTCATGCATGCATATACTTAGAATTAATTTATTCATCTCACAAGAAATAATCCATTTGCGCATGCAAAATGCCGACGGCAAATAAGCATGAAAGAAAAATGTACAAGTCTGCTGTTATTTTCTTTTCCCTAATATCAAATCATGGCATTTTACATTTCAATGCAAACGCTATATTTATTTCTGTTAACTACGCTCCGCTATGTTAACTCTCTACTGTTAACAGAGAGCGTAAATTCATAGAGAAGGCGCAGGAACGAATGGACAGGTTAAATGTCAAAACACATCAAAACGAGGGTAGGAAGTTAACAGTAGAGAGTTAACATAGCGGAGCGTAGTCAACATAGCGGAGCGTAGTCAACAGAAATAAATATAGCGTTTGCATTGAAATGTAAAATGCCATGATTTGATGTTAGGGAAAAGAAAATAACAGCAGACTTGTACATTTTTCTTTCATGCTTATTTGCCGTCGGCATTTTGCATGCGCAAATGGATTATTTCTTGTGAGATGAATAAATTAATTCTAAGCAACGCAATAGCACCGTAGGCCTAAGTAGCTAGAGTGCTCTATCAGTTAGTGTTATATTTCATATTTCTCTAATAAATAATAATAATAATAGTTCTAAGTATATGCATGCACGAATATGAAATTTTAAGTATCTCATTGACTAAATTGTATTGAATTTAGGTCTATTATCAAAATTATTCAAATATCATAACACAAAAAATAACTTTGTAAACCATTCATTTACATCAAGGTTTATTATTCAGTAAAGTGTTGAATTAATATAACATCTACCATCCATATTCATGTGGGCAGAAAAAAACATGACTTGCCTCAAAAGCCAGCTCATACACCTCTCATACACATCTGCATATAAAGAATTCAAAGCAAATAGACAAACGTATGCAAACATATTTCTAATATACATATGTATGTATGTATGTATGCAAAAATCACATTTATTTTTCATGCTTATTTCCCGTAGGCATTTTGCATGCGCAAATGGATTATTTCTTGTGAGATGAATAAATTAATTCTAAGTAAATGCTTGCATGAATGTGAAATTTTAAGTATCTAATTAACTAAATTGTATTGATATTAAGTGCATTATCAAAATAATTTCAAAATATTCACATAAAAAATTGGCTTTGTAAACCATTCATTTGCATCAACGGTTATTATTCAACAATATGTGTCCTTTTTAAATTTTTATATCCATATGTATGTACATACATATATTCATATACTAAATAGATATAACATCTACCATCCATTTCATGTGGGCAGAAAAAAATCTTGACCTGCCTCAAAACACAGCTCATATGTATCTACATATAAAAAATTCAAAAGCAAATAGACAAACGTATGCAAACATATTCCTAACATATGCAAAAAAACTCATCTAAACGGCATTCGCGTACATAAACATATGTATGTATATATGTATATATGTATACATATGTTGGGACAATGTACATATGTACGTAAATGTTTCTATTCTAAGCAAAACAATGAATATTCGTATATACATATAATATAACCGTACATACTTACTTTTGCCCTTACATGTGTATGCTTCCAAAACTAAAATTCTAAGCCTAGCGACTACAAGAACAAAATGCATTCCTAGGCGTAGCTGCTGCGGCCATGATTATTTACCCGCGACGGCGCTGAACAGTTTCAAATATTAAAAAACACAACAAAAGCAAATTCATTGATAAGTTCGAGCTCATATTTCTACGAGCAAAGAACTTTCATTCATAAAACGAGCCGCCCATATGCCAATTTTCGCGACCATTCGAAAATAGTCAATATTGGAATATTTCGCGTTGAATTATTTGCCAATATTTGGTAAATCTTGAATTTTTGTCAAGTCGAGTGGCCGCGGCTCCGTACATATGTATGCATCAATATATGTATGTAAATATGTGTTCTCAATTCTCGACAGCAATAGCAAATCGAAATATTTTTTCTGTCGCAAGTGCTCGCAGCCTCATATGTATGTATGTCTATGGAAGTTCGTAGGCATGTATTTATGTATATGCGTGTTTGCTTTTGCACGTCCATATGAACGATTTTTCATATGCAGATATTCATTTGATTTAGCTGAACGAATATATTGATTTTGTAAGGAAATCCTGTCGAATTAAATTATTGTCGTGATTAAGTGAAAATTGTAGTGGTTTAAAAATCTAGGCTCAGGTGCTACCTGAAAAATAAGATAAAAGGAAAACCTGAAAGATAGAGAAAAATCTGAAAGACGGAGAAAACCCTGAAAAATAAAATGTTACTCATTACAATTTGATGTAACTCTGTACCATTAAAACCATTTTTGGAAATATAGTAGGAAAATACATACTTCCACTTAGAGCACAACCCTTTAACCATAAAAAAACAACATTTGTTCCCTATTCTGCTTTGACGTTGACCTTCCCCATGGTCCACAAACCCATCAATTATATCCCTACTTTTATTATAAGTAAGATCCGGCTTGATGCTAATTTCATCAAATAATAAAATACATATGCGTTCTGTGCCGGACATTTTGCTAGCAATTTTGCTTAAATTGTTAACGACATTGGCATTGAAACCTGGAACAACATACCTGATGGGGCGCCAACGCAAAAGCGATGATTTGTGTGGTAAACAAAAACCTACATCGTCACGCATAAAAGTACATTGTGTAAGTAAGAATTTATAATTTAAACTCTCCCGGGAATACCTGACACTTCAAATTTGGTTTTTTCATGTTGGTACACATGTCCTTGAATGCACAAGCCTTATTAGAACGGGATCTATTACTTAGTGTGTTTTATTCTGCAGTCAAAGTGAGTTGATCTTTTGTTTACTTGGCGAATTTTACTATGGATAAACTTGTGGAGCAGAGGGTTTGCATTAAATTTTGCGTTGCGAACAAAATTACGTGTGCCAATACATTAAATATGTTGCGGGAAGCCTATGGTGACTCGTGTTTATCCAAAACACAAACCTACGAGTGGTACAAGACGTTCAAAGAGGGCCGTGAAGTGGTAGAAGATTTGCCTCGCTCCGGACGACCATCGATCGTTACGACCGACGAAAACGTCGAAGAAATTAAGAAAATTATATTTGAAAATCGTCGTTTGAGTACCAGAGAGATCGGTCGTGAGCTTAACATCTCTCACATGACCGCTCAGAACATTTTGACTGGTGTGTTGGACATGCGCCGCGTCGCCGCTCGGCTTGTTCCGAAAGAGCTCAATTTTTTGCAAAAAGAGCATCGGAAGGAGGTCTCTGAAGACATGGTTTCCCGAGCTAATACGGACCCTACGTTCATGAAACGCATAATAACTGGTGATGAGACATGGGTCTACGAGTACGATATGCAAACCAGTCAGCAATCGTCTTCGGGGAAGGCGTTTTGAGTCGATTGAAGACATTAAAAAAAATTCGCTAAAGGAGCTGAAGGCCATCCCGGTGCCGGCCTACCAGCGGGCCATGGATGACTGGGTTGTTCGTTGGAATATTTGTATCGGCTCAAAAGGAGCCTATTTTGAAGGCGATCCAACAAATAATGATGAATAATATGAAAAAATGTGTTTTTTTTTTAAATTCCGGGTACTTATTTTACACAATGTATATGCTTTAGTGGACATATAGTTCAAATTTTGAGCCAATGTCTTTTCGTCCTCATTATACCAACCTGTTTTGGTACTGACGATCATTTTTGCAAAAGTTGCTACAACTTTCTTCCGCAATTATTGCACGTTTCAACAACTCAGAATATTTATTTTTTAGGTCATTATTTTCTTTTTCAAGCTCCTCAATACGTTTATTGAATTTGACCGCGTTGCTCTGATAATAGCGAGCATACTGAGCAAACCGTTCGCGAGTGATTGTGGTTTCTAAGTCCACGCAGATCTGATTACTATAACTAACCTGCCTGTTTTCCTCTAATATCGAATATTTCTCAAACTCTTCCAGAGTTAAATCTTCTTCTACTTGCTTAACTACCCTACAATAAGTTGCAGTGACGGGCGGGCAAGCCCAATCAGAGGCAGCACTAGGCGAGCGACTTCTATTTACTGGCTCTAAATTGAAGCAAGGAAAAGCCCCTTTCAAGAGTTTATATTTTGTAACCAATGTGGGTTCAAAATGGCGTTGGCAAATAAAAACCCTGTCAGTGCTTGACACTTGCACGTTGCAAGCCAAGGTCCACTTGTTCGGTGGGACATCATCATAGCCTAATTAAAGTTTTTATTTTAATTTTTACAAAATTTAAATTGAGGTATATTCAGTATAATCATATACATATATAAAACAAGAAATCGCACCCTCCGGGGATTTATAGTTTTCAAGTAATTAATTGTTAAAATTGTGTAATTGAGCGAAAGGATATTGTTGTTTTGAATACAAGTATAAAAACCAGTAAAAATACGTTTGTGACCATATATTTTATGAATTGAAGTGAAATTTAGAACAACATACATACATAGTTGTATTATGTACCAATTTATAAGTGTATTGTACTAAAATGCGTGTAAATATTGAAAGATATAAAAGTTGTTCATGAGCCACTCCCTTACATCTCAACCAAGTTTCATTAAATAAATCATTATACTTGGCTTCAAATTACCCATACGGCATTATCCTACACCCGATCCTTTAAATTCAAAAGTTTTTTATAAATATGTAAATAAAATAATGAGAATGTGCGCATTCAAGTTCAATTGGTTACAAGCAATCATAAGAGCTTTTCAATATTTGGCGCAATTTTCATATATGTACATATGTACATACATTTATCTAATCAAAATCAAATCTAATGCAATCATACATTTTTTCCAATATTTGGCGCAATTTTCATATATGTAAACCTAAAATAAATATGTCCTTTGCTAATATATGTATATAAACATGCATACATAAAATTTCGCGCAATTTTCATAACTTAATTACATACATATGTCCTAAATTACGCGCAATTTTTATAAAAAAACCAAAAAGAACAAATCTGTAAACATGCATACAAATCATATGGACATATCAAATGAACAAATCTGTTCTGTACGCAAGCAAATGTAAGCTAATGTAAACTACATTTTTTCACACTTGCGTATCACTCTCTCCCTCTTATTTCTCTCCGGCAGCCATATTAATTAATTTCCTACTGTTAACTTGTGCTTTCCTACCCATATTTTGTTAGGAGGAACGGGCCGGGACTGCGCCTTCTCTATGAATTTACGTTCTCTGCCCGCAATACCAGAGAACGTAAATTCATAGAGAAGGCGCAGGAACGAATGGACAGGTTAAATGTCAAAACACATCAAAACGAGGGTAGGAAGTTAACAGTAGAGAGTTAACATAGCGGAGCGTAGTCAACAGAAATAAATATAGCGTTTACATTGAAATGTAAAATGCCATGATTTGATGTTAGGGAAAAGAAAATAACAGCAGACTTGTACATTTTTCTTTCATGCTTATTTGCCGTCGGCATTTTGCATGCGCAAATGGATTATTTCTTGTGAGATGAATAAATTAATTCTAAGTAACGCAATAGCACCGTAGGCCTAAGTAGCTAGAGTGCTCTATCAGTTAGTGTTATATTTCATATTTCTCTAATAAATAATAATAATAATAATTCTAAGTATATGCATGCACGAATATGAAATTTTAAGTATCTCATTGACTAAATTGTATTGAATTTAGGTCTATTATCAAAATTATTCAAATATCATAACACAAAAAATAACTTTGTAAACCATTCATTTACATCAAGGTTTATTATTCAGTAAAGTGTTGAATTAATATAACATCTACCATCCATATTCATGTGGGCAGAAAAAAACATGACTTGCCTCAAAAGCCAGCTCATACACCTCTCATACACATCTGCATATAAAGAATTCAAAGCAAATAGACAAACGTATGCAAACATATTTCTAATATACATATGTATGTATGTATGTATGCAAAAATCACATTTATTTTTCATGCTTATTTCCCGTAGGCATTTTGCATGCGCAAATGGATTATTTCTTGTGAGATGAATAAATTAATTCTAAGTAAATGCTTGCATGAATGTGAAATTTTAAGTATCTAATTAACTAAATTGTATTGATATTAAGTGCATTATCAAAATAATTTCAAAATATTCACATAAAAAATTGGCTTTGTAAACCATTCATTTGCATCAACGGTTATTATTCAACAATATGTGTCCTTTTTAAATTTTTATATCCATATGTATGTACATATGTACATATATTCATATACTAAATAGATATAACATCTACCATCCATTTCATGTGGGCAGAAAAAAATCTTGACCTGCCTCAAAACACAGCTCATATGTATCTACATATAAAAAATTCAAAAGCAAATAGACAAACGTATGCAAACATATTCCTAACATATGCAAAAAAAACTCATCTAAACGGCATTCGCGTACATAAACATATGTATGTATATATGCATATATGAATACATATGTTGGGACAATGTACATATGTACGTAAATGTTTCTATTCTAAGCAAAACCATGAATATTCGTATATACATATAATATAACCGTACATACTTACTTTTGCCCTTACATGTGTATGCTTCCAAAACTAAAATTCTAAGCCTAGCGACTACAAGAACAAAATGCATTCCTAGGCGTAGCTGGTGCGGCCATGATTATTTACCCGCGACGGCGCTGAACAGTTTCAAATATTAAAAAGCACAACAAAAACAAATTCATTGATAAGTTCGAGCTCATATTTCTACGAGCAAAGTACTTTCATTCATAAAACGAGCCGCCCATATGCCAATTTTCTCGACAAATCGAAATTAGTCAATATTGGAATATTTCGCGTTGAATTATTTACCAATATTTGGTAAATCTTGAATTTTTGTCAAGTCGAGTGGCCGCGGCTCCGTACATATGTATGCATCAATATATGTATGTAAATATGTGTTCTCAATTCTCGACAGCAATAGCAAATCGAAATATTTTTTTCGATGAGAACAAAAATATCATAGTCCATGTGCGAACTAAACGCTAAAAGTTGATTAGATTTCGTTCTCAATCCAGAAACATTTTGAAAGTACATTTTTAAATTGTTTTGGCCATTATTGAGAGCACAATTTTTTATTGCTGATGCGTTGGTGAATCGTTTTTTTGAAAAAAATGAAAAGGTCGGATTTTTACACTCTCTGGCCATATGTCCGCATTGAGCACCTTTTCAAAAGAGCATTCTGGTACCCCCAATTTAAAATTAATTTTTCTAAGTGTATTTAATTCTGTATCTTTTTTAACAAGTTTGTAGCATACCAAAGACTTAGTTTCAATTTGAGCATGCTTCGACACATAAGTCAAAATATCAGTTTCATTGACATTGGGCGAGAATGATGACAAGTGTAGCCATTTAAATATTGGGACCACTTGTAGCTCATTATTGTTATTGGAACCAATCACAATAGGCTTATTAAATTTCCTTCTACTACTTTTTGTTACCATTTCCCACTGGGATGTCTGTCGTATTGCCAACCTGAATGGAAACAGCAACAGTAACACTTCCTTTGCTAGTATTGGCTTTCTTTATCAAAAATCTAAAATAATAGCGAATATATATACTTAAAATATTCAAATACATGATCAATGATTCAAATTTTGCAATCGGATTAAAAAACAGCATAGAGAAAACTACAGGGTGACAAAAAATAAGTGTATACAACATTTTTTAGTGAAAAAATGTATCATTTATAGTAGCTCAAAACAAATTGTGAAATTTTAATAGACAATGTTTGAGTAGCATTATATTCAGCCAGTTTCGAAGTGGCCACCTTTAGAACGAATGCACAAGCTCAAACGTTTCAAAAATTTTTGGGCTATAGGCCGTAGTTCGTTTACCGTTATGCGATCCCACTCTCGACGCAACGCTTGCCTCAGGGACTCCAAAGTTTTGTGGCGTTTTAGACAGGTCCTTGTTTCCAAAATCGAGCATACGCTGTAATCTAGCGGACTCAGATCCGATGAGTAGGGTGGCCATTCTTGGGAAGTAATGAAAGATGGGAAATTCGCTTTGCACCACTCTTGGGTTGTTTTTGGTTTGTGGGCTGGTGCCGAGTCCTGTTGAAACGTCCACTCATCGTCACCAAGTGTTGCTGCTTCTAATATGTCTTGACGGTAAACTTTTTTATTGATCTATACTCCTTGGTCTATGAAAATCAGAGGAGTCTTGCCACTAGCGCAAATTCCACCCCATACCATGACAGATCGCGGATTTTGACGATGTTCAATAATGGACGAAAGTCCAGGGGCTTCTGTAGACTAATTTCTGTCGTTTTGATGATTGTGAGTTTGCTCAACGGTAAACAGCTTCTCATCCGTAAAGACGATTTTTTCCCAGACCGTACCTGCGGCCCGACGTTGGAGCGAGCGACATCTTTCTAGTCTTACTTTCTTGTTTTCATTCGTGAGCAGCTGGCATTTTTTTTAGTTTATAAGGCTTAAGTACATGTTCTTTTTTTGCTATAAGGTGAACTTATTCACGATTGATGCCTGTCTCACGAGCAATTTTCCTCATCATACTTTTTTTGTAGTTCAGAACACACACAACAATCACAAAATAAGAGCATTCGCTAAAAAATTTTACATTAATCTAATTGCACAGAGAAATTTGCATACAGTTATTTTTTGACACCCTGTATTGTTTTATGGCCTACAGTCATCCACAATATATTTATTTGTTTGGTTTTCCCTTTCCTTCGTAGGTATTTCCTTTTGCTTAATTATTTCAGTTTATATTACTGTAAACTTCAACAAATATATTCACAATAAACAACCGACACAGAATTGCAATTTCATATAATAGGTCTATTTATAAGTTCGTGCGGTTTTACAACAGATGGCGTAACTTGATTATTATTCCATCGATCCACATTTCCAAACATTCATTGGAGAGCTACTGTCGTAAGGCACAAACGTCAGTATAAGTTTTTTATTTGAAGCGTAAACAACAATATTTTTACCACACTTGAAAATGTCGAATTTCGTGCCAAATAATGTGTTTTTGCGGGGAATTCTTCTTCATTATTTTAATATGAAGAAAAAAGCAGCCGAAAGTCATCGTATCTTGGTGGAAGTTTATGGTGAGCATGCTCTATCTGAGCGAACGTGCCAGAAGTGGTTTGCACGCTTTAAAAGTGGTGATTTTGGCTTGGAAGACGAAGAACGCGAGGGTGCGCCGCCAAAGTTCATGGATACCGAATTGGAGGAATTGCTCGATCAAGATCCGGCTCAAACGCAAGAAGAGGTTGCAAAAACTTTGGGAGTTGATCAATCAACCATTTCCAAACGTTTAAAAGCCATGGGAATGATCCGAAAGGTAGGCCATTGGGTGCCGTATGAATTGAAGCCAAGAGACGTTGAACGCCGTTTTATGGCATGCGAACAACTGCTTCAACGGCACAAAAGAAAGGGTTTTTTGCATCGAATTGTGACTGGCGATGAAAAGTGGGTCCATTACGACAATCCAAAACGTCGGGCAACGTATGGATACCCTGGCCATGCTTCAACATCGACGTCGGCGCAGAATATTCATGGCCTGAAGGTTATGCTGTGTATCTGGTGGGACCAGCTGGGTGTTGTGTATTATGAGCTACTGAAACCGAATGAAACGATTACGGGGGATGTCTACCGACGACAATTGATGCGTTTGAGCCGAGCACTGCGAGAAAAACGGCCGCAATACGCCGATAGACACGACAAAGTTATTTTGCAACATGACAATGCTCGGCCACATGTTGCACAAGTGGTCAAAACATACTTAGAAACGCTCAAATGGGATGTCCTACCCCACCCGCCGTATAGTCCAGACCTTGCGCCATCCGATTACTATCTCTTCCGATCGATGCAACATGGCCTGGCTGACCAGCACTTCCGTAATTACGATGAAGTCAAAAAATGGATCGATTCGTGGATTGCGGCAAAACCGACCGAATTTTTCACAAAGGGAATCCGTGAATTGCCAGAAAGATGGGAAAAAGTAGTAGTAAGCGATGGACAATATTTTGAATATTAAATTTGTAACCATTTTACGTCAATAAAGTTTCAAATTTCGAAAAAAAACCGCACGAACTTATTCATATTCCTATTAATATCTAATGTATTGTATAAAAAGGTAAATTACTCAGGTTTTGAGTCTTTAACCCTTCATTAGGCACGTGGTCTACAATCGTAGACCACGTCTTTTCAAAGTCGTGCAACTCCTTAAATTTGTCTCTTAAATTACCTAAGCTTTTTAATAGCTGTTTATAATTAATCTCTTTATCCAATTAGTGCATTCAGTGCGGGTTTGACGTGCAGTTGTAAATTTTATCAAGGTCTGAACAGTGCTGGTCTACATATGTAGACCACGTGACTAACGACGTTACTTTTTCTTGCGGCAATATTACTTGATATATTAAATATTTGAATTAAGTTCAGTTAAGTTTTGCTCATATTTTTTTACAAGAGTGTGCTAATTTAATTAGTTTCAGATAATATTATGTCTGATTCCAAAAAAAGGAACGATTGGAAAGCAGCAAAAATCCGCTCTCCGAGCTATCAAGTAGTGAAGAAAGTGCTATGGATGCTAAAGAAAAAGCTTACATATTTGGGAACTGTGAGAAAAAAAAACGCGATCAAAAATCATATGAGGGAAAGCTGCACGAAATGTCTCAGTGAGGAAATATAAGCAGTTTTCAGAAACCACAACATATAAGTTTTGTACTGAACTTTTATTTTTTTATTCAAAGAAGTGAATTTTACATATTTTTATTTTGAGTTTTACGAATAATAAAAACTCTTTTGTAAATCGTCCATTAGTTATAAGAAAAAAACTTTTATGAATTGCAATAAATGTTAAAAAACACGTACATTCATGTCCTTATTGAATTTACAGAAGATACACAAATATTTTAGTGAAAATATGAGTTTATATTCCTCACATTAAATCACAGAATATTCTTATGAAGTATTATTAAGAAACACAAATGAATAACACTTTTAGTCATAATATTAAAATGGTCTACGATTGTAGACCACGTGCCTAACCACGTTACAAAAATCCACGTGCCTAACGAAGGGTTAAGTACAATGTACCAAATTTTTAACGTGCGTACTAGGAGTGGGACTATTTTCGAATAATATTCGAATAAACATTATTCGAATAAAACGAATAATACTATTCGTTTCAAATAATTCGAACAGTTCATTATTCGAATACCTTACTATTCGAATACCTCACTATTCGAATACCTTACTATTCGAATACCTTACTATTCGAATACCTCACTATATATTCATTTATATCAGGGAGAAAATGCTTTTAAAAATATAAAAATTACATTGGCCCTTCTCATGGTGCTAATCAGTTTTTCTCGATTTTTGAACATTGTGATTTTTTGATTTGACCGCTTCATGTTTCAATTAGCTAATATGATAAGATTTCTTTGGTATTGTTCTTGATAAAACATAGACAGGTATACATACTTATATGTATGTGCATAACTAAATGTGCATAAAAACATCAGAGCGTTTCTAAAAAAATATTTGGTTTTCCCTCGTAACAATTCTTGTGTTCAGACGCCTTAATATTAATATTAGGGTGGCCCGCACCGCACTTTTCAATTTCCCATATAAATTCTATGGAGAAATATGATTTCACATTTTCTATGTCCGCATCGGTTTTAACATTCTCGGTAACGGATCGAAATAATGGTTTTCTCTCAAACGATAAATATGGAGCCTTAAAATCTTCTTTTGCTTAATCTACAGATTTAGAAGTTATTCAAGGCCAATAATAGGATAGAATTATATATGTACTTATTTATGTACACATGCAGTTTGCTTTGAAATTGGATTGATGCGCAAATGCATGAGTGTATGTATCTATGTATGTATGTATGTAATTTCAAAAAATTACGCTATAGAAGAAATTAAATAAAAATATCACTTACTTTTTGTTGCTAATGTGTGTTACACAGATGCATGACATATGTATGTATGTATATGTACATGTACCTACCCTGCTGAGTGGTCAATAGTAGGTAGATATTTCTTTGTATATTTAGTTATTAGACACTATTTGTAATAAATAATTATCATAGTAAATGGTTTTTGAAGTATTTATGTACGTATGCTTTTGCTAAAGGCAAAATACCTTAACGCTCTTCCTTTTAAAGTAAACAATTTTTTTAATTCCATAATAAAATATAATATATTATTTATTTCTCTTAAAAAGAAGTCTGAAATAGATTACGTATTTCAGTGTCACATGAAGTTTATTTTCTTATTAATAAATAAATAATGAATTTAAACTTAATTAATTCTAAAATCTGTTTAAATATTTATTTCCTTTTGTTTTGGTGTAGAAATACTAAAGCTGATACTAAGTATTGTTTTAATTTACTCCTTGAAGGTTGGACAATATTACCAGCACTAGAAAAAACTCGCTCGGAACTTGCTGATGTAGCTGGTATTGCAAGATATTTCTTGGCTAGTAGTGAAAGGATGTGATACTGCTTTTCGTGATCCTTCCACCAAACTCTCGCCTCTAAATTATGGTTACTTTGAGGCTCAGAAATATACTTTTCAAACTCACTTTGCGTTTCATTTATGTTATCTCCACCAAGAAGTATATCTATAACTGTTGGAGTGTCATCTGCGACCGAAGTTGACGGCATGTTCAAACAAGACTGATGAATTTCCTTTGCCGTTGTGAAGATCTTTGTTCTAAACTCCTCGGAACTTTCAAAAAGTAAGTTCTTATGTCGCGGATCTAAGAATGATGCGATGTGAGATGGGTCCACGCAACGTGTCTCCAACGTAGTATTCAGTCCAAACCTTTGAATTAAGTCAAATGAAATTTCATTTTTGAGATCCGTTACGAAACTGGTATCATTGCAGTTCACGTTGAGGTTTTTCCTCCCTAAACTATTCATGATGGGCTGAACGAGAGATATTGTAATTTTGGATTCAGAACACAAAACAGTTGTTGCATTTTCTAATGGCTTCAGCAAATTTGAAACCTCACTTAACTTAAGCCACTCGTCCTCGAAAATTTCTATTTTTTGGGCCGTAAGACCATCAAAAATTTCTCGATCTGCGAGCACTGCCACCAATGAGGGTCTCAACTTTAATAGCCGCTCGACCATATAAAAGCTGGAGTTCCATCTTGTCGTGCAACTTTGTATCAGCGACAGTACGGGTTTTTCAAGTTGCTGAAGGTGTTTCTCCAGTGCTGTTGTTCTTTTTGCGGAATGATTGAAGGCACTTACTAAATTGGATGCCTTTTTTAATAAATGTCTGCAGTCTTCCATCTCCATGCCCTTTTTTATGCTTAATTGCAGTGTATGTGCTGCACAAGCAACGCTGTCTATGTTGTCCAAATTCCTAACGGCGTTTGTAATATTTTTTGCATTATCGTGGACTATAGCTGAAACTCTTGCGGAAATTGCCCACTCCTCTATAGAGTCCAGAATGAAGCTTCGCAAGTTTTCCGAAGTGTGGCTTGTATTCAATTCTTCTGTTTTCAGGTTCATTGAATGAAGGGCCCAGTCGGAATCAAAATAATGCGCTGCAAAGAAATTTGTTAGCAAAAAAGTACTTGTGTAATACAATTTTTTATTTTTATGTAATGGTAAATAAAGGCGGTATTTCGGCTGTGTAAGAAACGAAATTTTTTTCGCCTTAACTCTTACAAAATATCGCCCGAAAACTGGTCGCAATCAAACTATAAATATATTTTATGTAAACAACTTACCTGTTATTGTGACATAGGAATCCAATGCCCTTGAAGTCCAACCATCTGTGGTCAGAGCTATATGTGTCTCAACCTTCCCAATGACACTTTGAGCTTTGACTAATTCATCAGAGTACAAAGCCTCAATTCGTTTTCGAATGGTTTTCCGACAAGGAACTTTGTTCCCTGGCTCCAAAACACTCATTAACGATCTAAATCCTTCGTTTTCAACAGAGGATGTCGGCAGAATATCCATTGTTAACATTTTCGTTAACGCCTGGGTAATTAGTTCTTGGCGGTCTTGGGTAATACTTGTGGAACTGCTGGTTGAAGTACTAACCCGTGACTGCCGCTTCCGGTTTGGAGGCAAAATTTCTTCTGAATCACCTGTAGCACGGCTGCTCGAAGGTTCCGGTTGATTATCAACTCCATAACTGAGTTTATGCTTAAAGTTATAATGGTTCCATAAACAAGTGGTGGATCCCATACGTTTCAGCATATCACCACAATAATTGCAGGAGGCCTCACCGGTATTTTCCACGATTGTAAAATGTTGCCAAACTTTGCTTCTGGGCATTATTATTATTTTTTTTATTTGTCTTGATGATTAGATTGGCTGAACGTTCTTGCTTGAGGCTCTTGAGTTTAATGAGTGATCTAACTCAACCCAAAGAAAAGTTTGCCTGAAATGTCCATCTATATAATTCTCATCGCCAGTTACCTAACCGTATGCATGGTCGTAGGACTGTCTGCACTCGTTTATCGGGCTTAGGTCAGTCAGTAGCAGGTAGAGTATATGAGTATATGTATGTGCATATAATAGTACTGCGAAAAGCAAAAAAACCTAAAAGAAAATAATTTCATGCCTCAAGCAAGAGTAGCCCGCTAATCTAAGTAAATATTTACCAAAATATGAAACAAAAACAAAGCGCCGACACAATAAAAAGTAGGTAGTATTTTTATTTAACACGTTCCCTGTCCGCTGAGCCACATATGGTTCAGTAAACGTGCGCCTGATAAGCACTGATACGTTCCTGAGCCATATGTGCGTCAGGTGGTATATGAACCACATGTGTTTCATGAACTTCTGCACGTGTCAAATGTCCCTCTACGCTCATGTACCATATGTGTTTCAGGTAGAAATACCCTACATCCGTTTTTTTTTAATTATTATTATTACTAAAGCTATCCTATGACTACAAAAACACAAATTATTCAAAAAACCCTGTTGGACTTGTCGGTCAATTTTGCATTTTTGTATTGCAACAGGAAACGTGTTAATATAAGCCTTTGCGTGGTTTTTGAATTTGCATACATAGGTACATGCACTTGTACAGAAACCGATTAGTAGTCCGCTAATCTAAGTAAATATTTACCAAAAATATTCGAATAGTGAAGTATTCAAATAGTAAGGTATTTGAATAGTGAGGTGGTATTCGAATAGTAAGGTATTCGAATAGTAAGGTATTCGAATAGTGAGGTATTCGAATAGTAAGGTATTCGAATAGTGAGGTATTCGAATAGTGAGGTATTCGAATAGCATTATTCGAATAAACGAATAAAAAGTTCGAATAAATATTTTTCGAATTACGAATACCTCTCGAATAAAAGATTTTATTATTCGAATAGTCCCACCCCTAATGACAACCATGTTTAAATGCTGCTCTCTACAGTTACTTTGCCAAATATTACTGAATATACTCAAATAATTTCTCATTTTTTTGACTCTAATCAATCCCTACTTCTACTACTACTACTACTGTTTTCATATCTTTTTTTATACCTTCTACAACTTCAACTGTTTTACAAATACTGCTTTTTTATCACAACTGTCATTTTAATTTTAGTTTTATTGTTAATTTTTGTAATCTAGGATTTAAGTATGTAATCTATTCTTAAGGTCAATCAATGTAAACATAACCAGTGTTTGTATGTTTGACTTATATAAAATAAAAAAATAAAGTATCACAGGATACAGACCAACAGTTAATACGAATGACTAACATGATCAAAAAGCTTTTAAAACATTAAAATTTTAGTAAAAACTGATCTTATACTTTTCCACCCAGTTTTTAGCAAACCGTTTTCACTTGTAACAGATGCAAGTATTGTAATTTTGCTTTAGGCTTTGTTTTTCTTTAGCAAGTCGTACACTGAACGAACATGAGCGAAATTATAGCACGATGAAAAGGAATTGTTTGCTATTGTGTACGCGGTTTGAGTTGGTTTCACTATAAGAAATCCGATGGGGAAGTAGCAAGAAATTGTCATGAACTGTTTGACGAAGATGTTAACACAGTACAAAGCACATAATAAGTGACGACACTGATTGTATTGAAATCAAATGGTGCAAAAATATCCGATTTTCTGGGAGATATTATATGGAAGAACAAATATATAAATGTAGAAAGCAAAACGCGTGTGAATAAAACAATCGTAAGACCGATATTAACATACGCACAGTGCGGCCGATTCCCGAAAAGCTGGCCAAAACTCAAAAAATTAAGTAATTGATTCAAAATTTCTTACTCGGGGGTTGTCGGGGTCGCTGATTACGAATTTGATCTTAAAATTTTGAAAATCCACCCCCTTCCACCCCCATTGGCCACCCCCTCACGTGAAATAGCGTATATTCTAGAACATAATCAAGATGCATGTTAATTTATATGTTTTCGGGGTCGCTGATTACGAATTTGATCTTAAAATTTTGAAAATCCACCCCCTTCCACCCCTATTGGCCACCCACTCATGTGAAATAGCGTATATTCAAGAACATAATCAAGATGCATGTAAATTTATATGTTTTCGGGGTCGCTGATTAGCAAGTGGTAGCAGCTGAATCTTGTTTTATTCAGTAACCATTACTTTTTTGAGTAACCTTTAATAGGTTTCAAAGCAGCATATGACGGCGTTGTATTACTATACAGTTTCAAAACTCAAATTTTATAAAAAAATTTGCAAAAAATGTATCTACGTATTGCTGCAGCTAAAAATTTTGTGTCGAGGTATTGATATGTACTAAAGATTTCTCGTATTTTACTAACCTTCCGAAGATGATTCCATTTGGTTTTGTTCAATTTACTCCATTACAAAATCTTTCAAATGTGTACAACTTTCACTATTCATCGACAGTAATACGATGCTCAAACGAAGGCCACGTTGCGACTGAAAATACAGAGGATACTTAGGGTACAGGACGTTGCTATGAACGGTTTTCACTACTCAAGGCATTACTGTAGCCAACCCAAAGACAAAAAAACTCTATCCAGAAACTTTTCTTTTCGACTTTTGGCCAGCTTTTTGGGAATCGGCCGCACTGTGATACGGTGCAGAAGCACGTGCGGAGAATACAAAAACGAAACAATTATTGCGCCCTACAGAAATGCACTCATTAAGGACGATAGCAGGAAAAACGAGGTGGGATTGCTGTAGAAACCATGATATTAGAATCCAGACGAACACCGATGACATTGTCAAATTTATAAGATCAAGAACACGCGCATGGAACGAGCATGTTTCAAGAGCCTCCAACAACCGATAAATTAAGATTGCACGTGACGGAGTTCCAGTGGGAAGGCGACGTCCTGGAAGACCACCGAAAAGATGGGCGCAAAGCTGGATGTATTTAAATACTACATATATAATTCAGTATTATTAATATCAGGGCAGTCCATAAGTTCGTGCGTATTTTACCCATAATTTCACTTTTGTACGATATTTGCATACAAAAAATTATTCGCGGAATATAACGGAACTATTTATATTTTCCTTGATATATTGTGCATTCAACAAGTGACTTTAATGGCGGATAGAAGCACGTGCTGCTAAAAGATAAAATGGAATCTTCGAACACGTATAAGAGGCATATTTTGTATGTTTTTTATAAAAGAGGTAAAAATGCAACAACTTCTGCTCCAGAAATAAACACTGTTCACGGAGAGGACACCGTGAGTGTAAAGACTGCGCAAAAGTGGTTTACAAAATTCCGAAGTGGTAACTGCGACGTGGAGGATGCCCCGCGCGCTGGTCGTCCTGAAGTCTTTAACTCCGACGCCTTGCTCGAACTCGTGGAAGCTGAGCCATATTTGACAGTCGATATGATAGCTCAGAGGTTAAGTTTACCGCGTGGAACAGTTCACAGGCACTTGGTTCAGTTGGGAAAGGTTTCAAAGCTGGGAAAATGGGTTCCGCATAGACTTTCCGTCGCCAACCTTCAGCAGAGAGTGAATGTATGTTCTCAGCTGCTGCAACGGCTTGAAAATGAAAGTTTTTTAACCGTATCGTTACTGGTGATAAAAAATGGGTCCTTTACAATAATCCTGCTCGCAAACGCCAATGGTTAGATAAAGATGAAACACCAGAACCGACCCCTAGAGATGGCCTTCACCCCAAGAAGATTCTCCTGTCCATTTGGTGGTATATGGCCCGTATTGTTTATTATGAACTTCTGGAACCAAACCAGACGATAACTGCTGATTATTATTCCCATCAGCTATCAAACCTGAATGAGGCACTTAACAAAAATCGACCGTCTTTAGTGAATAGACGCAAAGTTTTGTTTCACCACGACAACGCAAGACCTCATACCGCAAGGCTAACATTAGGCAAGCTAAACGAGCTCGGATGGGAGCTAATGCCGCATCCACCGAACTCTCCGGATATTCCACCTTGTGATTATCACCTTTTCCGTGGACTTCAATCCCATATGAGTAACAAGAACTACTCCTCAAAAGAAGCTATAAAAAGGGATATCGAAGCGTATTTTGGCTCCAAGGACAAACAATTTTTTGACCAGGAAATTAAAAATTTGCCTAAACGTTGAGAAGACATTGTAAATAATGTAGGAAAATATATTATTGATTAAGGGGTTACGCCACTCTAGCTACTGTAAAAAAAGCAGTTTTTTAAGGATTTTTTTTACATTGAAAGAAAGGTGCTAGGAAAAAACTTTTTAAGTATATTATTAAGCATGTATTTAAGTGTAATTACAAATATTTTTATTGAAAAATATTACAAAATGGCGCCTTTGGAGTGAATCTCTGAACGCGCCCTGCGAAAAAGGCACTTCACGGCACGCAGTACAACTGATGTAAATGTCCACCTAAACCAAATTAAAAAAATTCTTCTCAATCGACGTGAGTATAGCTGTAGAAATACGTACGGGATTTTAAAAATATTGAAATTTGTGTATTTTGCAGATGTTTGAAGTCAAAAGTAGAATTTTTCATCTAAAATGGAACCGTTAATTGTTTATAAAAATTTTTCTAATTAATTAATAAAAAAATCCGTACGTATTTCAGTGCGGAATAATGTTCTAAAGATCCTTGTACAATTACAAGTGAAAATATTAAAAATTGTTTGTGTTATGCTGCGTGCAGTTTTGAAAAATCACGTTTTGAGATAAACACGGTTTAAATTTGAATAGTCGTGTCAGAGACGTCAGAGGCGCTCGCGCAAAAGTGCGAAATATTAGAGATAAACATTTTTTTCACGCATACGACTTTTTGTTTTATATTCTAAAGAGTTTAAAGCATCTTTTAAGCAAAAAAAAAAAATTTCGATATTTTGAAAATCCTAGAGTGGCCTAACCCCTTAATAAATACTTTAAACATCTTTTTTATTAATTTTAAAACCACCTTTAAAAAACGCACGTACTTATTGGTTGACGTGATATGATAAATTATAAAATTTTGTCTCTAAGAAATTGTGTTAACAAAAACAGGCATGTCCTTAATAAAAGAAGAAGAAGAAGAATACCAATATATATTCATAGTCTTCAAGTAGTTGTAGAAAGTTCAAGCTTTAATTCTTGCTAAACTAAAATAATTTCTAAAAATAAAATTCGTGATATTTTAAAGATAAAAAGTATATTTTGGATTTTTTGCAGGAAACATTGCTTCCGAAGGGATTAGTAGTATAGTTTCTTTAATAAGAGGTGTTATTTTGATATTCAAAGAAAAATGCTATTTTTTGATTTAATTGAACGGGTGTTTATTTCATTATAAAGAGGAAGGCATGCCGTTAATAGTGGAAAATGACA
This sequence comes from Anastrepha ludens, assembly GCF_028408465.1. NCBI lineage: Eukaryota > Metazoa > Arthropoda > Insecta > Diptera > Tephritidae > Anastrepha > Anastrepha ludens. Next base: position 42,246,731 of record NC_071503.1, read on the forward strand.
TCAGACAAATGACCACCACGACCACGCTTACAGGACAATATCCTATTCTTAAAATTTTCCATAACCGAATTGCAGTGGCTGCCCTATGTTCTCGATAGCCTCACGAATTCCATCTTTGAGATCTTGAATCGACCCTGGGCTGTTGGCGTAGACCTTCTCTTTCACGTGGCCCCAAAGAAAAAAGTCACAATGTGTTAAATCACAAGATCTCGGTGGCCAATTGTGACCACCTCTTCGGGAGATAACACGGTCCGGAAACTTTTCCCATAAAAGATCAATGGTTTCGTTGCTTATGTGGCACATAGCGCCATCTTGTTGAAAATAAACGTCGTCCAGATCAATACCATCCATTTCCGGCCATAAAAAATCCATTCAACTGTAACACCTGTTATTGGAAAACCCTTTAGTTTACTGTCCAAGCATTGATTTATTTAGTGAATTTCAATACAACTACACTAAATATATAGCAAAAACCAAGCACAGTCCGACTCACTTGATTAGAGGCAGTAATTCTAGGGAGTAAAATGATTACTACAGCAGCCATATTTGATCTAGTAACACAATTGTTTCTGATAATTCAAGCGAAGATTGTTCTATGCGCCAAAATATTATTCCCTCACTCACTTGATTAGAGGGACTAACCAAATAAGATAAAATAATAACAATAGGAAATTTTACTTCTTACAGTTATTATTTAAAGCTTAAAAGTTTGGGCCCCTACCCTGTTAATAAATTACTTCGTAAATACGGTGATGAATGGATTTGTACAAATTTTTTAGGTAGTCTAATGAAATTTCTGACCAGGCTATTTTTATGATTTGAATTAAAACATTTTTGTCTTGACACTGTTGCCGATTCTGACAACCTTACGAACAAGCCATCCTCATTGATTTTCAATAATGTTCAGATCTGGGGAATATGGTGGCCATGCTAAAGTTTCAATGTGTTGGGACTCAATCCAAGTTTTGACCACACCTGAAATGTGTATTATCCTGTTGAAAGATTCAATTTCCGTCATTTCGTTGTCTACAATTTGCAATTGCTCCCCATACAATAACATCACTTTCACGGCTGTCGACTCAAGTACCTTTCCTTCTTTTTTAAATCATGGAAATACTAATTATATCCATCCGGTTCAGCCAGATTTACCTTTCTTTTCGTCACTAAATACTACTTTTTTCCATTCACCGGTATCGTTATTTGTAACAGAACTTTAAGCCATGTGGTCCCTTGCAAAATCGAGGCGGCGTTCTTTGCTAAGTTTATCAAAGGTAGCTTTTTTTGTAATTTTTTATGCTTCAGATGAGGCGTTTTTAGAATAATCCTTCGAACAGTGGATTTTCTGGCTGCAAGATTTTCCATTTCTTTAATTTCTGCTGTTGAAAGGGCGAAATTTGATGCAATCCTAGGATGTTTTCAGGTTTCCTTCGGGGTTAAGAACGTCGCAGTTCTGCCTTTGTAGTTCTTACCATAGGAAACACCTTGTTTCACGTAAAGATCCACAACGTTTGGACTTCGACCAAGTTTTTTGACAATTTGGCAATTTGAAAATGACTTTGAGCTCAAGATATCGATTTGTCCTTTTGCATTCCCCATTTTATTAGAATTAAGAGGTTTTCAAAATCAATGAATAATTAAAAAAACGTTCCCTTTTCACAGCTTTAATGCGCTAATAAGGCAAACTGAGTGCCTCTATTCATGTGATCCAATAAATCAAGTACCAAATTACAACTGTTCCAAAATACCGTTAGATGGAAAAATATTTTGATGGATGTTTATTTTCAAGCAAAGTACAGTCTTTACTTGAATTATCAGAAACAATTGAGTTACTTCATCAAATACGGCTGTTGTAATAACCGTTTTATTGCATAAGATTGTTATCTCTAATCTAGTTTATCTTAAAGTGCTGAGATCACCGATGTTTATTAAAGACATAGTTGATAAAGAAAAGCTTTTACAACTGATAGAAACAACGCATTTAAAGAATAACCCCAGGGATATTCTGGATGTTCGTGAAGAAATAAAGGCAGATTATTTTTACCAAAATTTAAAAGAAGCCACTGAATATAAACTGAACGTAATCCCTACTACGAAACATCATACTAGCATTGTGCATGTAGATATTTGATACTCATAATGCGGTATAGATAAACAAGTATATATAATATGATGACATAAAATGCTAGTATAAATAAACTTACGAAATATACAACTGCTCATTATTTAGAGGATAGAACATGGGTCTCAATTCTGACAGTCCTTAAAAGTACGTTCACATATGCATTAATTACCAATAAATCCACAATCCTGTAATATGGCAGATTTCCTGCAAAATTGACAATCAGCTGCCAATACTGGTGTGAATATTTCAGTGTTTTTGGTTTGTTTAATTGGTGTGCAACTAAGTTTTAAAGGATTTAAAGCATATAGTAATACTAGTGTCAAATTGTACTGAGTTTCATGTGAAAGCGTCATCATTAAGTGTCGTTTCTTAGTTTGTGTCATTTCGTCGAAGTGTAAACAAAAAATTTTTTTATACAAAGACTATGTCAGCTTTTGTGCCTACAAAACTTCATTCGCGGGAAGCATTGCTATTTTGCTTCCATCAGAAGAAAAGTGCAGCGGAAAGTTATCGGATGCTGTGTGAGGCTTACGGTGAGAATGCTCCATCAATTTCAACCTGCGAGTACTGGTTCCGACGATTCAAAAGTGGTGACTTTGACACAGCCGACAAGGAGCGCGAAGGAAGGCCACCAACTTTTGAAGACGCCGAATTGGAGACAATTTTGGACGAAGACCCGTGTCAAACCCAAGAAGAACTTGCGACAACGTTAGGCGTGACTCATCAAGCCATTTCAAAGCGGCTGAAAGCCATTGGAATGGTCCAGAAAGTCGGAAACTGGGTGCCTTACGAACTCAAACCAAGGGATATCGAACGCCGTGTCACTGCTTCCGAAATGCTGCTTCAACGATGCAATTTTCGAATTTTTTTTTAATCGGCCTTCGAAGTTGGAAATCGGAGCAAAATTGTTTATATGGTTTTTTGGCTATAACTCGTCGACTAATTGATATTTTTTCAATCTGTAAAAGCCAAATTATTGCTAGAGACCTGTGCAACAATTACAATTTTTGAAAAAATTGATTTCGAAAATTTTTGTGGTACTTATGAAACAATATACTGAAAATCGGCATTTGACTGCAAACTTCGAAGGCCGATTAAAAAAAAATTCGAACTAACATAAAAAAACGGCGCGATACGGGTCTTCTAATTTCGCCTCTATTTTCACCCGCCACTCTCAGAATGGACCTAATTTTTGCTAACCTGAACTTGTTCCACAGTGTAATTCTATTTTCAAATTGTACGCATATCATTTCTTTGTTGCTTTGTACTCTAAGGTATACAATTAATGTTTTAGTCTTAAATAACTCAAATCAACTTTAGCTTTTTTCTATTTTTCATAAATTTAATTCTGTTTAAACTCGTTGTTACAATAATATATCTGCTAAATTACGTTCAGAACCGATTTTTACAATATCAATCACGCCATTTTCATAATTTTCATTAATATAATGATACTGCACTTCAATGTGCTTCGAGTTTTTTGTGAAATTTCCAAATTTTGCGATTGCTACTGCGCCTGAATTATCTTCATATATTTTTATACGTTTGTCTATATTCAAATTAAATGATTCATTCAACAAATTTCTCAAAAATAAAACTTCTGTTACTGATTCCAACATAGCGGTATACTCTGCAAAAGTTGAACATTTAGTTACTATGTTTTGTTTACGAGTTTTCCAATAAATCAAATTACCAAATAATCTTATTACGAATTCCGTTGTAGATTACATTATCTCCTGCATAATCTGAATCAACCATACAGTCTAAATGCTCATCTTTTGTATTTTTATCTGAATACGTTAATTTTAAATCTTTAGTCTTGTATAAATATTTTAATACTCTTAAAGCATATTTAAAATGCGTTTGATTATAACAGCTTTGAAATCTACTTAAGTAATTAACGCTGTAAGCAATATTTGGCCTTGTGCCTACAATAATTCACCAATTAAATTTCTGTACTTTACTCTCTCATCGATTTCACTCGCTTGTTCTAATTTTAAATTATTTTCCATTGGAGTATCATATAATTTTGAATTTTCCAAATTGTACTTTACAGCCAAAGATTCAATATAACTTGTTTGACTTAATGTCATTGTTTTTCTGTCATCACTATAATTTATATCGATTCCTATATAATTATTAATTTTACCTAAATCTTTCATTGAAAATCTTTGCATTAAACTTGCTTTAATTTTATCAATTTTCTTTTTATCTTTACAACAAATCAAAAGATCATCTACGAAAACTAAAATGTATATTGGATCTTTGCCTGTGTTATTTACATATAAACAGTAGTCATAATTACTTCTGACAAAATTCATTTTTTCTACATGTTAATGAAAACACTCATACCAAGCTCTTGGACTTTCTCTCAGACCACACGCTTTATATAATTTGCATACTTTATTTTTATCTGTTTCATAGCTTCTAGGTTGATTAATATAAACTTCAGATTTAACAGTACCATTAAGAAAAGCTGTCTCAACATCCATTTGATCTATGAATAAATTATGTGAACAACAATAGCTTAATAAAATTTTCAAAGTTTGCATTTTGCCGACTGGCGAATAAACATTTTCAAGGTACTCCTTTTGTTGAAAACCTCTTACGACTAATCTTGCTTTATAAGTATTATCAATTTTCTTTTTATAAATCCATTTCACATCTATAATTTTCTTATGTTTAGGTCTTTCAACTACTATCCATGTTTTATTTTTATTTAAACTGTCTATCTCTGAATTCATGGCCTTTTTCCATTCTCTGGATTCTTGAGTTGATCGCCTCCTCAAATGTATTAGGTACGTTTGCGTTTACATGGTTTACATAAGTATGGTGTAATACAGGGTTACGAAATCTATTCACAGGATTTCTTTTTCTCTCTGACGCTCTTCTTTCAACTATTTTCTCATTGTTATTATGTAAAACATTTGATTCGTTATTTACTTCAGTATCATTATCAATCGCATTATCAAAACCATCTTCATTATCTTCATTTATATCATTCAGATCATTATCTAGATTCAAATTTACAACATTTTCATCATCAAAATTTCTGTCATCACACAGTGGGCCAGGAGACCCTTATAAGTGGCCAAAATTCATAATTCCCAAAACACCAACAATTTATAACTTTTAATACCGCTATGTACAGGTTTTGGGGTCTCTGATTACGAATATGAAGTCAGATTTCAACAATTCAAAATGGTGGATCCAATATGGCGGACATGAAATTTAAAAGATTGGATTTTTTTCACCAAATTTGGTATTTAGGGGTTTTGATGGTCTCTGATTACGAATATGAAGTCAGATTTCAACAATTCAAAATAGCGGATCCAATATGGCGGACATGAAATTTAAAAAATTGGATTTTTTTCACCAAATTTGGTATTTAGGGGTTTTGATGGTCTCTGATTACGAATATGAAGTCAGATTTCAACAATTCAAAATGGCGGATCCAATATGGCGGACATAAATTTTTTAAAATTAATTATTTTTTACCAAACTTAGTATTTAGGGGTTTTGGGGGGCGCTGATTACGAATCTGCTGCCAGATTTTAGAAATTAAAAATGTCGAATCACTTTTTTTTAAATTTTATCTGATTAATTTGAAACTTGTTACTTTTTTGTATCGCTGTTGACAAATCTGCAATTAGATTTAAACAATTGAAAATGGTGGATCCAATATGTCAGATAAAGAGACACGCCTGCAGTTAGCCTACATAATAAGTTGTAGTTTCCGGAATCTACCACGAGGAGGTTACAGTGCGACTTCAGACTCCTTATTTTTTTTTTTTTAATTTTTTGTTGTTTTAAATTTTTTTTAAGTTTTTAAATATTATTTTATTGGTTTATATTTTTTTTATAAATTTTTTTAAAAATAGGTAAATACTAATTGCTTGCTCTACGAGGTCAAATATCGTCATTTACATCAGATTGTGAGTCTTCTTCCTCAGATAATTCTATGTCATCTAAATATAAGATTTTTTCTGTAAAATCAATTTCCTCAATTTCATATTCGTCTAGTTCTTCACTTACCTGTACGTAATTGGTACTTCCTGATTGATTAGAATCTACTTCAGCCTCTTTCAATAAAAGTTGCACTTCTTTAGGAAGAGATAATTGAACTTTTTGTTGAAGGTGTTCTTTTAAACGTAAACTCGATAAAAGAGGATCAGAGGTGTCCATAGCTCTACAAAACAAGTATTCCAAATTTGCCATCCTACTATGCTTTATACTATGCTGGAGTCTAAATTTTTTGTAGTCCTTATTTCTCGCTTCAGATGCTTCTTCTCCGAGCATACCTATCGGTAAGATGCTGTTTTTTATTATTTCTCCGCTATGAATAAGAATTTTGTGAACCGTTTGAGACATAGGGTATCACGAATAGAGCGAGACATACAGTTTTGCAGTAGAGGTGCAAAATTCTTCAAATCGACTTGAATCGAGAGGAAGATGACAAGAGAGGCTAATTAAAATTACCTTAAAACGTTGAAGCAATTCGTGATTAAGACCAAGGCAATCAGACAAAAGTTTACTATCTTTAAATGCCCTGCGAGCTGTGTTTCCATCATTGCTGGTACCACTTCCTCCAGGCTTTGGTTTATCCACTCTGAGTCCCATTTTTTCCCACAGAATTGATTGCACCTCTTGTTTTCTTAATGCTACCTGTTCTTTATTCTTAGCGCCTCTGGCATCCCATCTTTTGATAACCAATTTATAAGAAACATGTAAGCAAAATTCGAAAATTCTTATCCAGGCATGCAAAGGGCTGATTCCATGTAACAGTGACTCCTCATGAGGCATAAATTTCACACTCTTTATATTAGATAGATCGTTAAATTGTTTAGGAACAGCATGACAGATAGCACAAGTTTTCATTGATGGCGTGTTGGTGATCGTATTTAATACCTTACCGTCAATTAAAGTCATTAATAATGTATATTGTATTGTACTTTAAGACGACAGCCTTCAATCAAAATTTCAAAGGCTTGTAATTTCAGAATTTGTTCTTCGATGGCCTTCTTTTGGGCAAGAATTACTTCTGTTGATTTCTTTGCGTATCGAATTTGAATAGGGCGACAAAATCTTGGAGATTGAGATGTAACATTATTCCACAAAATTACATCCACTTCACTTGATAACCTTAAGGGGATAAGTGTAGTAACGAACAGATTTTCATCTGTAGGAGTCTGTTTCTCATTGACACTATCATAACCTTGTTTGTAAGGCGAATGCCCTCTACTCCCATCAAATCCCCAAGAACACATCAGAACAGTTTTGAGCTCAGTAATTTTATTTTTTTGAATAAGACAGTGTAAAACTTCTCTTTGTAGTTCTATTATTCTATTCACCGTGCGGTTTAAAAGTTCTTGAAGTGATACTTCAGCTAACGTTTCAGAAATTTTAATTGACTCTTTCGACGGTCTTAACTTTTCTTTGGCTTCTCTAATCGCATTATACGCAGGCCAAATGTCTGCTCCACAAGATTTGGTCGCTAATCGCATATTCTGATAGACTTGTTTAGACATAGAATTATCGAAAAGAAATGCTAAAGCCACTTCTGGGCTTTTCTTTTCTATTGTAGGAAAAGGTGTTGTCATTATTTTTCTAATTTTCTTAGCCTGTTCCTCGATTTTTGAAAGTTCGTTAAGTACCGATCGCAAATCTGCTTCCCCTGAAACTCGTGCCGCATGACTAGTAGCCATTAATAGTTTCTGACGATCATTATCATGTTCTTCACTGATTTTAGACACTTCTCGTCTTTTCGATCTAGTAGATTTTTCTGCAAAATCGAGCGATGGACGACCTCTTTTAAGTATTTCAGTCTTACTTATTTTAGCTGTGAGGTCTAAGTCAGGAATAGTAAATTCAGAATCTAACCACTCTGAATTTTGTGACTCAAAGACAGCTATTTTCCTACTGCAATGCTGATATTTTGCATTTCTTTTTGACTTTAAACTATTTAAAGCATTTTTCAAGCGTTCCAATCCTTTACAAGCTACATCTGATTTATTGATACCAATTTTAGTTAAAATTCAATCAACGGTTATATTCATGTCATTATTACCTAACATAATTTGAAGAACCTCTTTTTTCTTCAATGAAGTCATTATGAATTAAATAAGTTAAAATTGTGTGACTCTTAATACTTGGTTAACTTTTTACACCCTATTGGCAAATGATTCATATACAGTCAACTCGCGCATAGATCAGTAAAACTTCATTTTTTTTAAAAAGAAAATGAAAAACCGCAGCAAACCGCACCTTTAGCTGGTTACACATAAACTACTGAAGACGTTAATGTAAAGAAATTGTTAAAAGCTTCTGGAGTTTTGCGCAAGGCTCAATCGGCGTATTAACAAGTAGTAAAAAAAAACAAAATTTTTCACAATTATTCTCAATATTTCTAACATCAGATTTATTTTTTCAGCTATTGACTATTTTCACATACTACATGATTGCAACTAATGAGAAAATGCAATATAATTAATGACAAATACTACATTTCAGTAAAACAGTGACAGTTTAGAACAATAGCTATATGGTGATCATTTAAGCCTTACACTTATATTAACTTATTATACAAGCTTATATATTTCATTAAAACTTATAATATTTACAAAATAACTACTTTCACTTATCTATATGATGATACTATATTGCATTTTGAAAAATCTTTCAATGACTTTTGGCCAAATTTTTTGGTCTTCTGGCCCACAGTGCATCATTATTATAATTTTTTTCTAAACAAACTAATTCTGTGCCCTCTTCAACTACTTGAACATGTCTGGCATTAATTATTTTATTATTTACTAAGACTCTGTAACTATGATCATTGTAACCTACGAGTACACCCAATTTTGCTTTATCATCCCATTTATTTTTTCTCAAAGTTTCGGGTAATCTGACAAAAACTCTGCTTCCATAAATTTTCAAATGTTTTACATTAGGCTTTTTACCAAAAAATATTTCATATGGTGTTTTGTTTTCTTGAGTATTGGCTATTGCACGATTTTTCAAATAAGCGACTGTTTTCATTATTTCAGGCCAAAACATGTGATTTGTTTTTGCTTCTCTTGCTAGACATCTACCAATATCCATTGCAGATCTGTTATATTTTTCCGCGACTCCATTTAATTTATGAACATATGGTGGACATGGTAATAATTCAATTCCTTTATTTTTCGTAAATTGTTCAATTTCTTTGTTTACGTATTCTCTACCATTGTCGCATCTAAATTTTTTTATTCTTTTATTGAATTTATTTTTGACTAAATTAACAAATTCTTTGAAACATTCTGCAGTTTCATCTTTAATTTTGATACAGTAAATTTTCGCGCATTTATTATAACCATCTATAAATGTAAGAAAATATTTTTCACCACGATTACCAGAGGTATTATGTGGTCCATTTAACCCTAGAAGGGTACGGTTAAATTGTAGGCGCTTATAGGTACCGATGAGTAAATTTTACTCACTTCAGAATTTTTACGTTATTATCTGATTTATTTTGTAAAATAGTAGTTTTAAATGAAAAAAATTTAAGGCCAGCATATAATATAAGTGTAATTTTTTATTATAATATGTAAAATAAGCAAAAATAATACTTTATTATTGATTTTTGACGATTATGAATACATAAAAATTGTTTTTCAAGCACATTCAGGGCACTTTTTTCGTGCATGTTCACCGCAAATAGCTCATCCACAATTGCAATAAGTGGTGGTGTATCTCCATTTGGTATAACTCCAAAAATTACAGTACTTTCTTGGCACCTTTAGGTCTTCTCCGGCACTATGGGCCTCTTGGCTTCCGCCTACTATATTCTGAATGGATTTTTTCTACGCCAGGCTCATGTTTGTATTAGTTGCTAATCTTTTACTTTGAAATCCTTCCGTTAACTCCTTGTGTAGAGATAACATAAAATTAAGTTGGGATTCTGGCTTTTGCCCACGGCTGCACATGTTGTGCGCGTAAATGATGTATGCGTTTATTGCAGCTATGTTCATCATATTTTGGAAAAATGCTAGAGGCCACCTTCTGGTTTTCCTGCCATGGTTAATGTTTTGGCACATCTGGTCAAAACTGTAAACTCCTCCTTTTGTTGAGTTGTACACATGTACTATTTCTGGTTTTCCAGTGGTCTCATGAATACTACCCGTACTGTGCATACTAGACGCCAATAATACAAGTTTATTATTATTGGGCTTGTATGATACAACTGTCAAATCCTCATGAAATATAAACAATGAAGTGGATGCGGCTCGTTTTTGAAACTTTATATCTGTAGCTTCTATAGGCAATTGTGGTTTATTTTTTTTTTATTGTGCCAACAGTTGTTATTTTGTATTCATGACGGAGACGTTAAATGAGTGGTACACTCATAAACCAATTGTCTATCGTGACATTTCGATTGGTGCCCTTTACATTTTTCAGCAGTTCAAGAACATTATATTCACCAGCAGCCATTGCAGGAGGAACACTTCCTTTTCCAAGGTAAACAATGGCATCCAACATATACTTTGATCCGCTATCACAAGATATGACAATTTTGATGCCATACTTCTTCCGGTTCTGGTTGATATTCCGGATCTGCAACACTGTCCCAAGAATCCTCATCAAAGTTACAAAGCTCCAACTCCAATTGTCTTCTTCCTCAGATTCTAGTTCAAGTATTGCATCCAAAATATTTTGTTCTGATAGCCCGCGACCTGCCATTTGTATGCTCTGTAGTTTTCTTTACGGTAACATAATACAAAACAGAAACATAATTGTCATAATTCAGTACAAAATATATTTTTTAGACACGTAGTAAGTTACTGATTAATAAATTTGACTCACACAATTTAGTACGTAAAGGGTACCGATGAGTAAATTTTACTCACTAACTTTTTTTAAATTGTCCACAAGCGCGATAAATCAAACAACACCATTCAATGCTTGCGGCAGCCGACTAATGACAGAGTGGGCCAAGCACTGCTAGTGGCTTGACTTTCAGTGTGGCCAACCTGCAGATTTACGAACAAATCTATTCCTTATGTGAGTAAATTTTACTCACAGTACCCTTCTAGGGTTAAATCGGTATGAATTAATTCTAAAATTTCAGAAGTTTTAGTTCGGTTATTTTCGAACGGTACATTAGTCATTTTGCTTTGTATACAATTTGCACATTTCATTATATTATTTTCCAATTTTTCAGGCAATCCTTCCACTAATTTGTCATTTACTAATTTGTTTAAATATTGAAAATTTACATGGCCTAGCGCCCTATGCCATTTTTCTTCATCTGATAGTTTAACTACATTTCCATAAATCTCATTCTTTTCTTTTTTGTGCATAAAACTTTTCATTATATATAATCCATCTATTTTATTAGCAACAGCTATCAACTTTCTATCATTATTATAAATTTTTGCATTTTGACCTCTTGGAACCATTGTACTATTTACATTATTATATATTACATTTTTCTTTCAATTTCTACTTGATTATAATAATTTGTGAATAATGTCTTAACTGTTCCTATTTTTGTTGCTTTTAAATTTTTTCCGTCTGGAAATCTTACTTCAATAGGATTTTTTAAATCAATATACCTACAAAAATAGTCTTCATTGTTGATGATGTGGTCTGTGCAACCACTATCCAACAACCATTCAATTTCATTTTCATTCTCACACACATCTTTCACAACATCATTCGCATTCACTTTCACCACTTGCGTTGCCCACGACTCAGAAGACAGCTCCCGGTGCTGCTCGCTGGTGGATGTTGACGCCTGATGTCCTTGGCCTCTGCCGCGATCGTAACCTCGTTGCGACGCGCCTCTGCCTCTCGGTGTACCACGATATCCTCTGGGGTTTGATTGGGCTCCTCTGCCCTGGCTGTGTTGAGATCCTTGTCCGTAGCTGCCTTGCTGTTTGTGCCAGCAGTCTCGTTGATAATGCCCAGGTTTTCCACACTGGAAGCATTCTCCTTTTGTCTTTGCACTAAAAGTGCTCACATTGGTCTTTTTTTCACAATCACTTTTGTTCAAGTTTTTTTCCTTAATTTTGGACATCGTATATTCGAAAGTCCTTGACTCTTCATTCACCAGTTCGATGAAGTCTCCTATGTAGCTGTAGTTAGGTGGTAGGGCTTTTATCAGGTACCGCATTTTTTCTTCTTCTTTTAATGTGGCTCCAGCTGTTGGGCAATGTGGCTTTCATCTCGTTGCATGCCTTTTCGAAGTCAACGAGAAATTCGTCAAAATTGCCGTAATTCCTCAATTTCACTTCTTCTAATTTTGACCCCTTGATAATTTGTAGTGAAGTTGACTGCGTTGAGTAGATTTTTTCTAATTTCGACATTATTGTGTAAGTCGATGTGCACTCACTTATGTACTCTAACTGCCTGTCCGACAGAGCGCTTATCACGATTGTCTTGGCTTTTAGGTCGCTTTTCTTCCACGTGCCATCATCGTCGGCGGCGGTCTTTTCCCTTTTTGCTGGACCTTGGCACTCCTTATACTCCAAAATGTTTAAAAGTCGAAACTTCCAGCTCGAAAAATTTGCCCCATCAAACACTGGAATACTCACGCCGTCAATTTTTGCTTGCCTAGCCATTTCTTCTTCTTCCTGAATTTTCCAATTATTTTCGATTATAGGCCCCTATTATGAGCAACATTCGATCTTCGACTGTAGTCGAAAGTGCTGATCGAACGAATTTTCATTTGGTATTATGGTGCTCATTCGTTGAAGAATAGGACTATTGTGAATTTCGATCGCTCGACGCATTTACAATAGATAATTTTTCTCAGCTGATACAGCAAATCCAAATAAAAGAAAAACCGATTGTGTTGAAATTCTTTGCTGACAACAATTTTAAAAGTTAAAAAAAGTATTTTTTTGTGAAATGAGTACAACGGAGTTGTGGTTCGACGATTCAACGCTCGATGAAAGATTAGTGGAACTAGCTAGATGTAGAAAACAGCTGAGGGGCGCATCCAACCCCCTTGAAATGGCTTCCACTGAGCAAGTTTAGTATTTTCAAAATGTGTTGGCATACATAATATTACAGAAATTTCCTTACAGTTTTTTAAAGAACTTTAGATTATCTAAAGAGCCGTTTATGAACCTACTGTCCAGTACAAAAAACCAGTTGCAGCAGTGCACCCGAGCCAAGAGCTCTTCACTATTCTCCAAAAAAAGCAACACAAATTATAAATGTGTGTGCAGCTTTGCACAACATTTGCTTGTTTTATAATGTTCAACTTCCGGATGAAGAGTTATCCGATGAGACCCTCAACGATGATGCTGAAGATATTGAAGTGGAGCCAAATAACGGAGAAGCAGAAAACATAAAAAATGAAATTCTTAGAATATTATAGAAAAATCTAAAAAGTATTAAATAGAAACCTTTACGCCACAGTTTCTGTTTTATTTTTGTTATAAATTTTCTTTATTCAATTATTCGTCATTTGAAAAAAATATGTATTTCAGTTCCTCTACGTATTTCAGCCCATACCTGCCAAGGGAAAATAAAAATGTATTTCTATAAACATCACAAAAAAAAACATTATTAACCTTAATCCATTTTGCTGCCGTTCTAACTGGTGGCCCCAAGCAATTCAGCTCCGTTGTAAATTCCTCCCAAAATATTAACATATATTAACATATTCCTGCATAATATTAACAAAATTAGTATATATTTATTATTTGGTTACTATAAAACAGTAAATAATCGCAAACAACTTACATTTTAACAAGTTTTCTCACAATACGCTACACAATCGAAAGCAAAATTGCATTCGACTCTAAATTCGGTATACAACGAAAATTTCGACAGGCATGCACCGCTCATAATACCAAATTGACATTCGATTTTCGATCTTCGACAACGAACGAATATCGAAGATCGAATGCAACTCATAATAGGGGCCATAGTCTTCAAGATCAGAGTCCTCTTCAAAATTTTCAAAAAACTTTTTCTCAAAAAATTCCGGTTTTCTCTGCTTAACTCGAAATCTTCTTTTTTTATTTCCTCAACTAAGTGGTCAGTTGATTTATCTTCGTCGGAAACCAAACTTTGTAGTGTCGTCTTCAATTTAGCAAACATGTACTAACCTCAAAATGCCTCGTGGACTTGCAGCCTTCTGGGCGATGAACATGTGCTCACTTTTAATCCAAGTGCATCAGCTTATTGCACGGATGTTTTCCACACATCTTTTCCAAATTTCGTGTTCTAATTTTTTTCTTTTTCCAATTTCGGCACTATTTTTCCCATTCACCTGATTTTCCGCATTTTCTCGAACCTTGCTCTGCTACCATGATGTAATAGCTACAAATTGGGCTCTGCCTTTAAACAAAGTGACGATGCGCTCTATTGACTGGTCAACGATTGAATAATCTTTATTGTCACAAAGTCATGTATGATAATTATATTTGTTGTTATAACTACATCATAGTCTCTGCTGTACAATGTGTACTGGTGCGCGCATGCATGTAATTCCCGAGAGATGGCGCCAGGGGTATCAAAATCACATTAAATACATTATTGTTATAATTTTGAATATTCATATATTACAACAATATTTAATCCAAATAATGACAAAATATTAAAAACGAACAAAATTATAGCTTTTTATATTAAACTTTATAAAAATTCATGTCTCAAAAGTAAGTATACAGTTCATGATATTATTAATTTGTGAAATCAAAAACATAATTAAAATCAAATCCTAGTCTTTGGTTGGATAACTATTAGACTCTCCAAATCGCTTTAAGTCGTGATGACATAGATTTCACCAAGTTTTCTGTTACAGCTGGTGGTATTTTATTCCATTCTTCTTGAAGGACGTTTTTCAGTTGTTCCTTATTTCTAATTGGATGTTTACGTATTTGCCGCTTTAAATGTTCCCATAAATGTTCGATTGGGTAGGTATCCGGGGACTGTGGCGGTGTTTTCAACTGTTTTCACATATTGTATTGTATAACGTACAATGTTGGATGTGTGCTTGGGGTCATTATCCTGCTGGAAGATAAACGTACCTCCAAGTCCCGATTTCGGTCCATAATATTTTCGATAAATACCATGTTTCCAACCCCGTTCACAGCCATACATCCCCAAGCCATCACAGAGCCCCCTCATGCTTCACAGTGCCGGTCATATTGTTTGTATCCAATTCCGCGTTAACTTTTCTCCAAACTTTTTCACGGCTATCAGATCCACAGATACTGAACTTACACTCATCAGAAAATATGACTTGGTTCCAAAACGTTTGATCATATTTTTCATGATCTTTTGCGAATGAAATCCGTTTACTCCGATTGACACTACTCACGAAGGGCTTTTTCCTAACATTGCGCACATGATAACCAGCACTATGCAAAACACGGCGAATAGTTTGGGTGCTGAATTGTTTTCCAAATTGTTTTTTCTTCAGATTTCGATTTGGGGGAACTTATTTTGGGGTTTGTCCTGATTTTCCGTATAACTAAGCTTTTTTCTCTGGGACTTAAGAGCGGTGGACGCCCACAACGCTCTTTATTAGTGGCACTTTTCCTCTTGGTGCCATTACTAAAAATGTCGCAAAAATTATTACAAAACGTACTTCCCTAAATTTTTATACTCATTTTAATTATTTCCTTTAAATAGCTTTAACTTTTTTAATCAATACGTAAAAATAAATGTTATGCTAACTGAACAATCGTTTGCTGTATGCTAACTTTTGTGACATAAAGTTCTCGGATATCAAACACAAAGCAAAGCGTGGATAACGGTACCTAAAATTTACAGCTAAATTAAGGCGCATATGAAAGCTTATCCCAGTACACAATTACCATGTGTAAAATATTTTGATTACATATTAAGGAAAGCGTTAGCGTCAAACAATTCCATAAATGAGACTTATTTATGTTACCAACTGTATATGTGAACGTATTATTAATTAGATGTAAGTTATTTGAGTAGTGCTTAACGCATAACGGGTGATCCAGCATACAGCCTTTTATCTATCATTATTCCTAAGTATGTGGTTGCGGAAACGGTCGGTATGTTGAAGTCTCCTATTCTAAAAGAGATCTCTTCTGGTTTTTTTGGCTGGATATAAGGACTGCTGTGGTCTTCTGTTGCGCTAAATTTATTTTTATTTTGCTAAGATTGTACGTTTGGGAATGTATGTGTTGCGTTGTTGCGGATATCGCATATATTTTTAGCCGTTGCCAAAACCGCAAAGCCACTGTAATGTCACTTGTTATTGTGGGGCCGCACTTGTCGTGGTGTGGGACTTTAACCCAGCTAAACCCCCCTCATGTCCTACGGCATGTCTTCCCAGAGCTTCACCGTTAAGTATTGCAGTACGTCAGAATGTCGTTGTGAGTATATGGTATTATTATTCAATCGTCTGTTATTGTCATTCTGTTCTGTACATTGCGTTAAGGAGCTCTTTCTAGGGATCTACGTGTATATTCCGCGTATTGAAGGTTCTTCATGACATTTGCGGCCACTGCACATGCCATTTACCAGTTTTCTTCATTTTCGCACACATGTGGGATAAGATTTGTCTCACTTATGTTTATGATATACCTCGCAGTTTCTTGCTCTTCGGGAACTGCGGGCAGTACGGGTCGTTCTCAAGATGGAACCTGTGAAGGTATGCTTTGAAGCAACCGTGTTCAGTAAGCAACTGCGTGATACAGAAATCGATTTTTCCGTGTTTTTGTTCCACCACCTCGCAATGCTTGGAATCAGTTCAAATGTCCACCAACCTTTCATGGATTGCTCCCACCGTTCTTCAATTGTTTATTCTTTCTTAGCCGCGCTCGATGGTCCCTGCCCAATGGTGTTATGTAACCTACAGGGTGGTGGTTTTTGAACCACCTATTTTTTTGAGAATGGTAACACAAATGACATGTCAAATGTGTTCATAATTTACTTAAAGGTTTGACATTTACGAAATGGGACGCTATACGCTTGAACAAAATTGGGAAATATTGAAAACCTCTTTCCATAGTGGTGAGTCTTCTTCTTCTTCCGGGGTTACAGTAAATGGCGAGCGTTACCGCGACATGTTCAACGAGTTTTTGTTTCCAAAAATTGAAAAGTATGACATGGACGACATTCGGTTTCAACAGGACGGTGCAACTTGTCACACTGCCAAAGTTACACTCGAACTTTTGGCTACCGTTTTTGAATTCCGATATCAATTGGCCGCATCGGAGCTGTGACTTAAGCCCGTTGGACTATTTTTTGTGGGGAGCCGATTGATGCTTTAAAACACGAAATCGAAGTTGCCATTCATGAAATTGGAGCCCAAACAATCGAAAAAGCGCTTAAAAATTGGGTTGATCGAATGGCCTACTGTAAAGCCAGTCGTGGCAGTCATTTGAACGATATTATTTTTCATTCATAAATGAAAATGTTCAATCTTCAAAATAAAAATAAAAGTTTGAAAAAATATTGATTAGTTTTTTTTTATAACCTGGGTTGCATCATCTGAGACAGTGGGATAGGCACTAGCTACTCTCAAGGTGCCAAGTCTGTTTGTGGCACGTATGTGCTGGAGATACGATGGCTTCGTGTTTGCTCGGATTGATGCGGCGTATAGAATCACTGAGCTCATCACTGCTAACAGGAGTTTCCGCATGCTTGCGCGCGGGCTGCCAATATTACGCATTAGTATAGATAACGCGTTGCAAGCACCGAGCCTTGTGGAACACCGCCAGTTACGTTATATCTCCCTATGCCGTTATCAGTATCATGAAGCAAGAGTTTGTTTTCAAAGCAGCTTGATACGATATGTTGCAGGTATGTCGGCACCGCGAAACCTCTCAGTGCACTTATAATCTGGGGCCAGCTTGCGAGTTGAACGCATTTTTTATGTCTAAGGTAACAACATCGCAATATTTCTTCAAGTCACCTTTCCATTTCCTGCCGCTAGTGGCTTGACGAGCAAAACTCATTACAGCTTGAATTGCGTCCACGGTTGAACGGCCTTTTCTAAAGCCATATTGGTTTGGGGAAAGCCTTGTTGGTTTCTCTAGAAACTCTTGTATTTTGTGGCATACGATGCCGAGTGTTTCTAGCGTACACAGTGGCGGTTTGAGCAGCAGCACCAACCTCTGTTTCTTCCAAACTTTGGAAAAACGCCTTCGTTGGGACATGTGTTGTACAGTTTAGCAAAACCCTCTTGTTGATTTAATTGCTGCTTTCACAGCTATATTTGGAAAGACATCTAAGCCCGGAGCTTTGTTATCAGCAATGCGCTGTACTGTGGAAAGCACTTCTTGTGTGGTGACTTTTGGGATGTTAGCCGCCATAACCCTTTGTGTCTGCCGTGGGGTTGACTCCACCTTATATGGGAATACTGTGGAAACTATTCTTCTGGATTCTTCCGTCATCATAGCAACCGTATATCCCATTCCCCAGGGATCAACGTTTTCGCTGTCGCAGAGCTCATTAAAACAGCGATTTTTGCTAGGCTGTATAGCTTTTTTAGGCGCATCTTTACAGGTTTTATGTTGCGCTAATAATTCGTCGACGGCTGCTGTACCGCGTGCTCTCTTCAGCTTTCTGCGCACTTATTGCTTTTTGTGTGGCCTTCCCGATAACCTAGGCATGGTCGCGTTTGCTTTGTTCGTTTGTTAACAGTAATAGTAGCCCCGCCAGTGTCGGGCATATCACCGGTCATCTTCGTATAGCTCATCTAGAGGTAGGCCCAGGAAACATGCTATTTCGAGGGGTTGGGTCCAGAGGAAGAGGGGTGTTAGACGAGTCGGTTTTAGGGGGCATGTGAAAAGGTGGTTAGTGTCGTGCGGGGTGCCTTCACATGCCGGACATATATTTGGTATGTCGGGGTCGATTCTGAATAAGTAGGAGTTTAACTTGCTACAATACCCAGAATGTAATTGTGCCAGTATTACACGTGTCTCACGAGGAAGCTGGAGCTCTTCATCTGCTTTAGGTGGTGGTTGGACTCCGATTACAGCATTCACAGGACGAGCATAAGAAGGTGGTGATCCAGTAGATTTTGGTCAGTTTTGTCCTGGATTTCGTCAGCGTAGTTTAAGATATTTCTCCTGTCGTGCTGGGAGGCGGCTCAGGCTCAAGCAGGTGTCTGCAGGGGTGAAACCTGCGGTAACATCCCAGCAGGAACTGCTTGCTTAGCAGTTTGTTATGCTCCATTACTGGAAGCATTTGTCCCTCGTGGAGGTGTTGAACCGGGGACATTAGGAGGCAACCGGTCGCTGTCTGAATGGCAGTATTTTGGCATGTCTGTAGCTTTATCCACTGCGTATTACTAGTTCCAGCCGACCAGACAGGCGCAGCATAATTCAGAACCGGCGGACCAATTGCCTTAAATGTCGATAGCACCAATTCTTTGTCTTTGCCCTAAGTGCTGCCGGCAAGCGATTTGAGGACCTTGTTGCTTTTTTGGACTTTAGTGGTAATTGCGGTTGTGTGCGCTGAGAAGGAGAGCAAACTGTCGAAGGTTACACCCAAAATTTTGGGGTTGTTTACCGTCGGAATTAGTGTGTCGTCGACTTTTAACTTAAGGGACAGCTGGACCTCCTTTGTCCAGGTGATAAAGAGGGTCGCCGTGGACTTGGTGGGGGAAAGTTGGAGATTCCTCGCCGCCTAAAAGCGAGAAAGGTGGGTGAGGTAGTTGTTCAGTTTGGAACACAGGCCATCGATGTCATTGCCCGACGCTATTACCGTAAGGTCATCAGCGTATGAGACCAGGGAGTCTCCCACTGGTGGTTGGAGGAGCTTCGAGATGTAGAAGTTGAACAGCAAGGGAGAAAGGACACCACCCTGCGGTACACCTCGCTTTATCTTCCTCTGCTTTGATGTTTGATCTCGAAAAATCACTGACGAGTGACGACCGCTCAGGTAGTTCGCGGACCACCTCTTCAGTCCTGGCGGGAGTGTCGACTGATAAATATCATCTAGTAGCGTGGAATGGCTGACTGTGTCGAAAGCCTCCTTCAGGTCCAACGGTACTATGACAGTCCTCACGCAGGGGCGGTTTTGCTTAAGCCCGCGGTTTATCTGGGCGTTTTTTGGCGGTGAGTGCAGTGGTGCGCTATGCACTCGTCGGAACCGTGCTGATGTGGGGCTGGGGCCAGGTGTTTCAGGAAGAGGGGCAGTAGGAAGGCTTCAAGTGTCTTCACTACTGGGAAAAGGAGAGTTATCGGACGATAAGATTCCCCTTGGTTGGCGGGTTTCCCAGGTTTCAGTAGTGGGACCACTCTCCCTGCTTTTCACTTGTCAGGGATGATGAGAGTGGCCAAGGACAGATTGAATACCCTTGTGAGAAATCCTTCTCCCAATGGTCCCAGGTGCTTCAGCATCACCGCGTTTAGTCCGTCAGGGCCAATGGCTTTTGATGTTTTTGATCTCTTGATAGCGCCCTGAACCTCATCACCGGAGAAAGTAAGTGGCGCACTGTCGTTCGTCAGTTTGTGCAGCTTTCTGGTGGCACGACGCTTGGGTCTGTCGGCCGGAGGATGCAGTATAAAAAGCCGGCTAAAATTGCTCGCGCATCTTTTCGGGTCCGACGAAGTGCAACCGTTGAAGGAGCTTACTCACCCCAGAGGTGAGGATACAGGTATTCAAGTGCTCAACCCATTTAGTCCGCTTGTATTGATCTACCAAATGCCGGATCTCCAAATTGAGATCCCTTATGCGGGGTTCCCCGGGATCGACCTGGCGTAGGTGGTCACGCACCTTTGCCAAGCTGGCTGCTTCGGCTGGGAAATGAGGACGGATGTCCTTGAAACTTCCAGTTAAAATAGGGCCGGTGGTTCACGGGAACAAATTCGGCAGGTCTCTCAATCGAGACGATAATGGGCAAGTGGTCTGATGCAAGCGATAGCATAGGTCCCACGTTACGCTATTTATCAGACCCGCGCTAGCTATTGTTAGGTCAGGCGAGCTGCCGCAATTGCCCACTACCCTGGTGGGGGCTTCACAGTGCTGAATGTCGAATCGTCTATTTGCTCTGCCAATTGCTGTCCCCTACGATCGTTTGGCAGGCTTGAATGCCAAAGATCGTGATGCGCATTGAAGTCACCTACAACCAATCGGTTTCACCTCTGATGAGCCACGCCGCGGGGTGTGGTTGCGGGTGCAAAGCTCTGCAGCAGGGGGCAACGTAGTCAGTTGTCCACTCAAGGGTGGTGCGCAGGCCGGAAATGGCATCAGCCATTGCAAGAACTGCATTTGACTGATGCCAGATTCCGAGGTATTGCGGTCTGACACACGGAACAGACTGTGCGGGGGACCAAGAGCTGCTGGTTTGTCCCCCCGCTGTAGGGCTATGGACGAAGCAAGATCTACTATTGAGCATCCTCTTTCGGTTTGAAAAGTGCATTTACCAGGCATATTGAGTAATTCTAAGTCAAAGAGAACCAGGATTTCCAAAAGCACTCTGCTATGTGTGTTCGTACGCGTACTTTCCCAGGTAGTAGACCAGGCAATGAAATCGCCAGCTATAAGTAGTGCTTCAATTACCAAGGCTGTCAGCATTGGTTCATATTCTTCTGCGGTGAGGCTCAGTGTTGCATAACAACTGAAGAAATTGATGCTGTTCATCTTCACCTATGTAAATCCATTTTTAGCAGTCATCATTTTGCTCTGTGGCCTAATATGTCCCATTGTCCAAATCGTCGACTTGTTTGAACCATCTGACGTCCAGGAATACCCATAAATGTTTTTGTATTGCTCGGATATAAGTGAAATATATTATCTACTTTGTGCTCCTACATGGTCTGATCCAGGAGTTCTTTGGCAGTCTGGTAGTGCTTGAGATTAAACTGTAAAACCCTCGTTGGATAGCTTCTCTTCGCGCCTTTTTAAGTGCCTTATGGTCTTCCTGACCACATTTTCTACAAATTCCCGACCTGTCTATTTGGTCTTTGTAATTTTGAGCGACATAATCGTACCTCCAGCACTTGAAGTAATGCTTAGGAAAATCGACCTTCCGTACCCGGTATGACACCCAATCTTCGCACACGTTGAACCTCTAACACTTTTTTCGCATCCCCGGCTGGAAAGACAATGAACGCCGTCTGTGTACCGTTGTAGACCGTTCTTAAGCTTCTTACTGTCGCTGTATCTGGACGTTTAATGTTGCATTGGGCAAGAAGCGCGCCACACAATTCTTCCGCTGTGGTTACCACACCGAGAGCTCTTCAGTGTACAAGGTGTGTTCAAAAAGTATCACGAATTTTGAATTTTCGCAGGTTACGTATATTCGAATTTCGATTTTTTTGTGGCGATATTTTGGTACTCATGTCTCTCACTCATGCCGATGAGTTCAGCCATTTCGAATGTTCAGTTAATTGTTGACAGCTGCTTTGCTTGCACGTGCTTCGGCTCGCCTTTGATGCTTACCTATTCAAAAAGATGGATCAAAGAACCTGTATCAAATCTTGTGTGAAAAACGAAATTTGGTGCGCGAATGCATTCCGAATGTTGACTGTGTCATACGGAGAATCTACTTAGGACCAAAGCAACGTTTATCGGTGGTACAAAATGTTCTCAGAAGGCCGAGAAGATGTGAACGACGAAAAGCGTGCCGGACGCCCGTGCACTTCAACAACAGACGAAAAAATTGATGAAGTGAAGAAAATGGTATTGACTAATCATCGAATCACCGTTAGAGAAGTTGCGAGGACCTTTATATATCGATTGGCTCGTGCCACCGTATTCTACAGATCTGGCCCCCAGTGATTTTTTCTAGTTCCCGAAACTGCAGAGAACCATGAAAGGACGAGGCTACGCTACGATTGACGAGATAAAGCCGGCATCGAAGGAGGAGCTGAACAAGATAAAAAATAAATGATTTTTTGAAGTGCTTCGAAGTTTGGAAAAATCGTTGGTACAAGTGCGTAATATCTCATAGGGGTTAATTTGATGGTGACAAAATAGATCCTAATGAATAAATAAATAGTTTTTGAAAGAACCCAAAATTCGCGATACTTTTTGAACAGACCTCGTACCGTTACTGGGTCACTTTTGCTGCGGTTTTCAGAATACTTTCAAATCGATATTCTGACGTTTTTCCGTTCGGTGCTCCTTTAAGCTTTATTATCAATTCATGTTCAGCCATTCTGCGGATTGTTTTTATATCTTCCCCGGGAGTCCGATGTTTTTACTTTGCGCAGAATGTCCGCATATGTTGCATTCTCATACTTACATTTGATTATTGCACCAAGTCTGTTTCTGTTTTCGTCCTTTTTACCGAAACGTTCTTTTCTTGCAAAGCTCGTGCTTGACGTTATTCACCTTTTTTGGAGTTGTCTGTTGTTTTTCATATTCTTCCAACACCATAATAGTTTCGGTGTGCCTCTTTTTTATAAGTGAACCGACCTTTTTGATTTCATGGTGCACATTGTGACGGCCTTTGTAGTACTCCAGATGATAGTCATTAGCTTCTCCTAGACTCATCATTTTATCTTATAGTATTTCTCCTTTTCACTAGCATTTTTTCTTTCTCCAGCTCTCTAGCGATGCACTTTGCTAACGGCTTGCTGCATAGCTGTGGTTGCACTTGAGACGTCCCTTTCATTTCCTCAGCAGTACCTGTTAAAAGATTGCTACATATCGATTGTGCCTCCACCGGGGATTTCCGAATAGCCGAGCCTCTCCTAAAAGCTTCCAAGGCACTTACTGTTATTATTTCTTCATTTTTATTTGCAAGTTTTATTTTTGTGTCCATGCTTCATCCGTCCCAACTCATCACCGCTATCTCCGCTAGTACATTCTGTCAAAAAAGCACAAGGAATTGTTCAATAAAACGTCAAATAATTGTTTAATCATCAAAAGAAGGAGCGAACCCTTCTGGCAGTCGTTTCAGTTGGATTCCACTCCACCTACGCAGATCTCAGAGATCCACTTCCTCAGCCCAATCGCAATCTGCTTCAACTCCAGTATGCCGCAATCAGGATCTTATTAGAATCAATCCTGATGGCTCGCAAGCCACTCCACATCATCGAAAAGGCAGCCACTCCTAACATGGAGAACAGACGCTGACCGGATAGCCGCCAACTATGAGTCAGTCGCTCCTGGATTTTTCTATTGTTCACCATGCTCGTACATGGTGAAGGGAACGTTTATTTATTTTTTATTGAAGGCGGCGCCGAATCGCCTTTAAAACAGAAACCTCATCGAAATAGCTAGCCTTTGTACGCCTGTTCTCTTATACCGCGCTCTCTGTTTCTGACGCTTCGGGCTAGAGCGAACTCTGAAGGCTTCTGTTCCTCGTGGTACCGAGATTAAGTCTTCGGTCAGACCTTGTACCCGACGACACTATCAGTTGAGCTGCCGTACGGCTCAGGAACTGGTCACCTTAGATTTTAGTCGTCTCTTACGACAGACATACCCTACCTCGTGCAAATTCTAACCCCTGACCCGCTGGGGTCAAGCTTACTTCAACCTTGTTCCGTCCCTTTGATGTACTGTACCATAGAATTCGGCCATCAAAATAATTACGCAGTATTCTCCTCAGGTACGTGGAGAGCCCAATTCGCTCTAGGGCGTCTAAGATTTTCGCCCAGTTTGCAAAGTTAAATGCAATTCTGACGTCTAAGGCTATAATAAGGCAGTACTCTTTGGTACCATTTAGTTAACGGGAATCGCTGATTGCATACGTGCAATGACAAACCTTCGAGTGTATTTCTGTCATGAAAAATCTCCTCATAAAAAAAATATCTGCTGTTCGTAGTCGGATTAAAACTGTAGGTCCCTCCATTTGTGAAACAATATCAAGACGCACGCCACAAGTAGGAGGAGGAGATCGACCAAACACCCAAGAAGGGTGTATGAGCCAATTATATATATGTATACACATATACTAGCAAACCCGGCGGAATCCGTTTCGCCACCAGATGGCTTCGTTGTTTATAACGTTTCGTTTGGGGATTAAAAGATGAAGAAAAAAATATTTCTTTTGTTTTATATTTGAAAAGGAAATTTTATTTCACTACAGAACTGTAATGAATACATTTCGATTACAAAAATGAAGTGTAATTTAGTTGAACTTCTCTAAGTAAAAAATGAAAGTGAATCCAAAGTAAATACTGAATCGAAGCGTTATACGTGTCCGCAAATTATCCGTTTCATTGAAGTGCTCTTTGGTAAATCACATTTCTTGTTCTTTGGTCTGACGTTAAACCAAACAAAGCGGATGGTTTCCTAACTGGTGAACACGCAACGTATAGCTGCCCATGTGAAAAATAATGATTTTCTAAATTTATCCCGCAAACACAAAGCGATTGGCCTTGCGACTTGTTAATTGTCATTGCGAACACAAGGCGAACCGGAAATTGCTATCGTTTGAAGTCAAATGGAAGATCAGTCGGAATCATTGGTATTCGAGGAATACATACATTTCCACCTGCGTACTTTCCGTTAATAAAGGTTGCCACAATCAAATTCGGCATAAGTATTTTCACCGCAAGTTGAGTACCGTTGCAAAGACGCGGTGGATTCAAATTACGCAATATCATAATAACTGAACCTACTTTGAGTTGCAAGTTATGTGTTGGAAACCCCGGTAACTCCAGAGAGTTCAAAAACTCCGTTGAATAATTTACTACATCATCGGGATTTGTTATGGAATCAATGGATTTGTATGTCATCAAATCGCCACCGATTTTTGATTGAATGGTGAAATGCGTGTACACCATTATTCTTTGCGGCGAGAATTACTCGTTGACTTAACCAAACATAATTTTGATAATTCTCACTAATGTTTGGGAAAACATTTTCAATAAGAGCTAATTGAGAGCC
Organism: Anastrepha ludens; assembly: GCF_028408465.1. Classification (NCBI taxonomy): domain Eukaryota; kingdom Metazoa; phylum Arthropoda; class Insecta; order Diptera; family Tephritidae; genus Anastrepha; species Anastrepha ludens. The sequence goes on from NC_071503.1 coordinate 42,272,625, forward strand.
TACAAATCGGCAAAAGTCGTTGGTAAGAGTAATTAATCCAGCTGTCGCATCAACTTGGACTTTTCCATTTCCAACAGCTAGCAATTGTTTGGAAAATTGTGCAGCACTTTGATCATTTTCAAGTTTAACTCTCATAATAGTGGTTGGCGATAATGTTCTTACGTTATTCCACAAAGGTGATGCCTTCAGGCAAGCATTCAATTCATCTGCGGGCGTTCCACGGGGAATTACTGGCAACGTCTGCCAACAATATCATCAAGCCGCCAAAGATGTTGTTATTTCACCGAAGATCCTTCAGTGTAAAGTTAAGTGCTTCAAGTTATCTCTTATGTGCCATTGTGCACTCATCCCAAACAATGAGCTTGCATTACATCAACAATTTTCCCATTGCACTGGATCGGGAAATATTGCATGTTTATTTCGTTTATTATAAGTCTAAAACATAATTATTGTTTTTAAGGACCACTTAGACCTAATATGAGCTTAAATTACTACTATTTCACTATAATAATTAAATAAATTAGAAAAAAGAGTTTACAAATTTATAAAATTCATTCTTTGAAACCGAAAAGTCAAGCGGAATAGAACGCGAGATCTCATTGAATTCTCTTAAAGCGCGGGCAATAGGAGCATTACGCGTATAATTCGTGTTAAGAAATTTAAGGTGAAATGGATAAGTATTGCGTAACGATCTAGTAGGAATTTGGAAGTAAATGCAACATAATAGGGATGAACAGTCAATTTTTCCTTTGATTACACTAAAAACAAAAGGCAGTGAGAGTATAGACCTTCTACTCTCTAGAGACTTTAAGTTAATTAAAATCAAACGATAATGAGAGGAAGGGATAGGATTTGAGAATTTTAACGACCTGGGAGTATATTTAAGGAACACCTTCTGTACACGTTCAATTTTCTCAATAGCAAATTGGTGGCAGGGCCTCCAGATAAAGGTTGCATATTCATATCTAGAGCGAACGAATGAAGTGAAAAGTAGTTTGTGAGTGTAAGGGTCCGAGAACATCGAGCTATTACGCCGTATAAAACCTAAGACTGATAAAGTTAATGAGACTGTTGAAAGAAAAATGTGGGTCAAAGATCACCCCCAGATCTTTGAATTCATGAACAGATTGAAGTAAAGTATTATCAATGCTGTAAGATGACTGCAAAAACTTTTGAGTTTTAGCGAAGGTGACATGAAAACATTTCTTAATATTTAGAGAGATGCCAGAGTTACTACACCAGCGAACGAGCGCATTAATTTCTGTTTGCAACATAGGAACATTCTCATTTTTTCTAATGGCCGAAAATATTTTCAAATGATTGGCATACAAAAGAAAGTTGGCAAATGAAAAACAGGTACAAATATCATTAATAAATAGAACTTCAAAAAGTTTGGAAGTAATAGAAAGCTTCGAGATCGGCCTATAGTTGCACACAGCATTCTTTTTGCCCCTCTTGTTGGGTGATAGTTGTGATTTTCCAATCGTTGATAACAACTCCCGAAGATAGAGATTTATTAAAAACTAATTTGAGAAGAGTGACAATAGCCGGGCAGTTGTTAAGAAAAATTACGGACAGCCCATCCTTATTAGTCTGCGAAGAAGGTTTTAAACCCAAAATTCCATTCTCAATATCCAGAGAAACCAGGTTTAAATAGCCAAAATTCAAAGATGAAGATGAATTATCATGACAAGGAGAAAACGAGTACGTATCATCACTAGTGAAATTAGATTTGAAAAAATCGGCACAAAAATTGGCTACGTCCATCGGAGTAGACGCTAATTTGTCATTATAAGGGACAGAAGGGACTTGAGCGCTTGACATTTCAGATTTAACAAATCGCCAAAAGGCCTTAGGATTAGACTTAATATTCTCTTCAATCCGAAGAATATAGTTCCTGTATAAAAATTTATTTAAACTTAACTTATTTCTTAGATGCTAAAAATTTCCCCGTGAAGCTTATTCTGCTAATTTTTAAGTTTTTTAAGTTGATAAGTGTACCATTGAAGTTTAAAAGGTTGTTTTTTAAATTGTGGTACATATTGCATAAAAATTTTGAGCAACTGCGCTTTAAAGGTAGAATAGCACTCAACAATATCTAATCCAGAAAGCAAATCTTCCCAATCGATGTCATGTAAAATGCTGTTTAACCTAGAAAAATCAAAAGAGGAGAAATTGAAAGCTATTGGGCCTTATGCATAATAAGTGAGCATTTGCTCGAGTAGAGTCTGGCGAGATCTATCTCAAGTAGGTGAGTTCGAGCAAACCGACCGAGCTCGTGCTCAATTTGGTATGCATAAAAATGAGATAGAGCAAATACCTTGAACTCGAGTTAGCTGAGATCAAACCGCTTGTTTGATTAGTTGCAAAAATGAGTTCAGATAGTGAAAGTATAAGTGAAAATTTACATTTTGATGCTAATGAGAATTTATCGATACTTAAAAAAATATAAGACTTTATTAGAAAAAAGCCAACTCCCCGGTGTAAAAAATAAAAAAAAGAAATAATTAGAAAACTTTGGGGCGAATATAAAGAAAAAACTGGTGAGAAATAAGCGAAAAAAATGTAATGAAGAAAATTGCTAATATGAAGTGCCGAGTGAAGTCAAAAAGTGACAAAAATAAAACGGGAAACCAAAAAAATGTATTTAAAAAAATGGGAACATGAATTATTTGAATTACTTTCTGCTGAATCGAATCCAGCTATCGGAAAAGTTACCAGTAAGCCTGCCGTTATAATGCGTGGCTTTTTTTGGTGATAATAAATTGTTTTTGTTTTTTTATTTTATTTTTTCCACTGGAGGCAATTTTTCGGTAGGCGTTAATGCTAATGAGAGTTCCAGCAGCAACTTAGAGAGTGCTGTGGGCATTAATAATGACAGCTCCACCAGCAGCGCGGCAGTACAGAACACACCCGTAGATATCCCATCTGTGCCACAACAACAAACATCAAAAAGAAAGCTAAATGATATTCGGCCGGTAACTCTTCGTTAGGCTAAAGAGCATAGAGCTACAAAAGTCCCTTAGTTGAGCCGTTTTTGTTGTATTATTTCTTGATTAGCAAAAACAAAGTATAAGTACAAAAACTATTTGTTACATAAAGCTTTTAAATAAAACCCTAGGTATAGGAGTAAGAATAAGTTATAATTGAGAGTACTCTTAAAATAAAAACCAACTTTATTATTATGGAACTGCATTAAGACGCAGGATTAACACCGCTAATATGATTGCTTAAATCTGATAACTTAATTTAATTACAGGCCAAAGGAATTTTCGATGAGTATGAGACATAGGAAACAAAAAGTTTAAACTTTCAACAATTGCAAAGACTTGTTTTGTTGAAGCAAAATAAAGTTCTTTCATTGAAATTAAAAGTTTTAGAATATCGTGTTGCAGAAAAGGAGCTAAATTTGGTCGAATATTAAAACATAAAACTCATTATACCTATTTTTACTGAATATCTGTTTTTTTTTAACTAACACTAAAACTTAAAAGTAACATAACAACTACGACCCAATTCCATTTTGGAAGCCCGTATCGGCCCAAAACCTTCAAAATATACACATCTTTTCCCTGTTGGGGATCCCGCCACCCTTTCTTTCACTACTTTCACCAAGGAAATAGTTTGTCAGCCAGTCAACGTGCTCAAAATCAAACCGGTACATTTTTTTATATTCACTTTGAATAGCGGTTTTTCTTGATTTATAAGTTTTTTTTGTCTAAGAGGAACAAAATATTCGGCCATCTTCATACTTGTAAACACGCGAGTCAACTAAAAGGCAGTCTCACCTTTTTGTGAGATCGATCTCAAAAAAGTGAGCAACTTCTTGCTGTTATGCATACCAAAGTGAGCTCTAACTCACGAACATTTCATGGCTTGAGTTCAAACTCGACATGTGAGATCTATCTCACGCACCGAGTAAAAGCAAGCGAGTTCAACAATTTTTATGCATACCAAACCTACCTTTTACTCCAAAACTCGAGTCTGAGCAAATGCTCGCTTATTATGCATAAGGCCCATTGTCTCGTCTTGTTTACTACTCGCAAACTCGTAAAACTCGACGTTAAGCATTAAAGTGACATGATGTTTATCAGCAGGCGAGAATGATGAGAAGCATTCAGAGATAGAACTATAAATATTAGCGCTGACGAATATGAGATCAAGAATTCTATTAAGCCTATTTTCGAAAGAATTAATTTGTACTAAATCAAGCCTTAATGGATTATCAATTACATATGATTCTAGTGATGATGTGACATTAGTTGGGATTAGACTGTGCTTACAGAAGTTAGTAGACCAAGAAACATTCGGAAAATTAAAATCCCCAAAAACACTAATATGGTTATCATCAACCTTATTTAGAACTAGGAACACAATGTTGTCCGTATGCGACTCGTAAAGATCAAAATTACTATTAGACGGTATGTAAGATACAATTAAGTATAAAGAGCCATATCGAGATGATCTCTTTATACAAACACACAATTGATCAAGAATGGGATGCTCGTTTAAAAGTGAGATATGGGATGCTTGTAACTTACGTTGAACTGCAATGAAAACTCCACCCCCTAAAGAGCAACCCGTACTTTCTACATTTCGGTCTTTACGAAAAACACTATATAAGTTTGAGCCGAAGTATTCATCGTCAAAAAAGTTAGCATTGAGCCAGGTTTCAACAAAAATGATGACGTCAAAATCTAAATGAGAACTACGGGTGCGAATTGTCTCCGACCTAGTACGAATACCACCCATATTCTGAAAATAAATGTTTCAATAATTTGGTGATGCACAAGTACTATCGCAATTGGCTAAATTATTTTGCCTGGACGATCTTCTTTTTGAAAAAAAAATGTAAGGGCGGACCTTGACGTCAGCAGGCCAAACGGACCTTTTAAGAATTTGGTCAAACAATAATGGTAGAACCCCTAGCTTAAAATTAATTTTTTTGCATTTTTAGCAACATAAGAAATTATATTATCCTCAGTTACAGAAGGTTTAAAGGACGCAAAATGTAACTATTTATTGGTAGCTACTACATCAAGCTCAGTACTTGAAATAAGACCAATAACTACATCTCGAGAGCTTTTTTTATTTTAACGCCTTCGCCCTTGAATAGTTGTCCACGAAGTTTGAGTACGCATTTGTTCGCTAGGTACGGGAACAATGCTTTGATTGACTCCCGCAATCGACATGTTGATGTGAGCAGCAGCAGCATCAGCATTAGTTGAAGAAGCAGAGAGAGTAGCCTTTGTTTGCTTGTTAACAGTAATAGAAGCCCCGCCAGTGTAGGGCATCTTAGACTAGCTCATCTAAAGTTAGGCCAGGAAACATGCTGTTTCGACGGGTTGGGTTCAGAAGGAGAGGGGTGTTAGATGAGTCGGTTTTAGAGGGCATGTGAAAAGATGGTTAGTGTCGTGCGGGGTGCCTTCACATGCCGGCGTAACCGAATGGTTTGGTGCGTGACTATCATTCGGAATTCAGAGAGAACGTAGGTTCGAATCTCGGTGAAAGACCAATATGAAGAGAAAGTTTTTCCTAATAGCGGTTGGGCGGTATTTGGCCGAGCTCCTCCTGTTATTTGTGGCGAGCGTCTTAATGTTGTTCCACAAATGGAGGGACCTATAGTTTCAAGCCGACTCCGAACAGCAGTAATTTTTTTTATGATGCGCTTTTTCGTGGCAGAAATACACTCGGAGGTTTGCCATTGCTTGCCGAAGGGCGATCGCTATTAGAAAAAAACGTTTTGTTTATTTTGGTGCTTCACCCAGATTTGAACCAACTTTCTCTCCGAATTCCGAATGGTAGTCACGCACCAACCAATTCGGCTATGGCGACCGCCTGTTACTTTTGTTTATTTTAGGTATTAAGAAGGCAAACGATAAGCACCCGAATCGTATTGTGTAAGTATCGCCTTACCTTACGAAGCGCCAGCAAGCATCAAGGGATAAAAGTGCATTTGCACTGGGGAGATGCGATTCTGAAACAAATAATATTAATCAATCAAACAGTAGAAATCGGCCACATTGAATTTTTTCACGAAATTCCTTCTCTTTAACTCCTGTAAATGTAGTAATGTGGTTGAATTTCAAGCCCTTTGTCTAAAATCCCTTGAACGTACCATATTTTTGAAATTGCAAATGGTTGGGTCAAATCCAGAGGTCAATTGGTGAGGTAATCAGCAATTGATTCAGCCAATCTCTATGAAAGAATGAGGGGCAGTAGTCACAGGCGCTAAGAGTCTTAAAAAGTAAGAAATAGAATAAAAATTTAGTTATCGTAAATTATAAAGTAAAGTAAATAATTATATATTGAAGCAGTACATACATAATAAGGCCCTACTGAAATGGAATGAATACTTTCATTATTTTGCAACAATTAATCCCTTTAGAGTAAAGCCTATCTATCCCACAGAATCTAAACATGCAGGTATTTTGTTATTCTCACGGCTTCGTCGAGGTAACGCGCAGATCATTCACGGTTACCTGTTAGGCTCTGGAGATGCATCCTGCTGCATTTGTCGTCTAGAATATCAGTAAAATATATCCTAGATGAATGCACCCATTTTACCAATAGGAGGCGAAGGATTTTTGGCACAACTCTCTCACCACAACTTCTAGTAAATACAACATGCAATCGAAAAACGCTTTGCTATTTGCTAGCTTTCTTCTACTGCGTAGGATAGCTCATTTAATTTAATATATACAATAGTAAATATATTTATGCGTGTATTATATATTATACACATTATCATCATTTTAGACATAACATCCAGCAAATATTATAATTAATTCTAGTTTACTCAATACTGATGACCTTGAGCTACTGCTGTTCTTTTTTTTCTGCTATTTCCTGTATATTCATATGTTTTAAATAAAACATTATTCTGATTCTGTACTTGTAATTTTGTACAATGGCTATTGGCTTCTTCATATTTTTGAAGAAAAACAGAGTTAGGTACGGTTTACTAATTTTCTCTCCACGGAGTTACATAGAACCCTGCAAGAAAATTTAGTAACATATAAGAGCATAGATAACCGGGAGAGGTCCAAAATCTGCATGTTGTATGCAATGTTGTATGTTTTGCTCAAAAATTCTTTAATATATCGATTTTGAAACATACATATACATATGTGCTCCTGTAACAACCATCATCGCTAAAAGTTAAAACATTGATATTAGTCAAAATACGGTCACATATTTTACATTGCAATTACGCGGTGCAAGCGTATGGTAATGAAGGCAGATACGAGGTGTACATATCGATATGTACATACACACACGGACAAAATTATTCACACAACCACTAATGTTTCACGCGATAAGTTGTATCATTCTCATACTTAGATTTGATTATTGCATCAAGTCCTGTGCTCATTGATTTGGGCGGCTTCTTTTCTTGATATGACAACCATCCAGCTGGCATTTTGGTCTTTATTTCCTGTCTGTATTGGTTTTGTGTGTTGAATCGTTTCCGTTGCAAACAATTTTTTGCCGCAGGTGATAGTGCGTCCACAAGCGGGTTACCAGTTCCTTGCAAGGTGGAACTGTTTCTGTTTTCGTCCTTTTTACCGAAACGTTCTTTTCTTGCAAAGCTCGTGCTTGACGTTATTCACCTTTTTTGGAGTTGTCTGTTGTTTTTCATATTCTTCCAACACCATAATAGTTTCGGTGTGCCTCTTTTTTATAAGTGAACCGACCTTTTTGATTTCATGGTGCACATTGTGACGGCCTTTGTAGTACTCCAGAAGATAGTCAATAGCTTCTCCTAGACTCATCATTTTATCTTATAGTATTTCTCCTTTTCACTAGCATTTTTTCTTTCTCCAGCTCTCTAGCGATGCACTTTGCTAACGGCTTGCTGCATAGCTGTGGTTGTACTTGAGACGTCCCTTTCATTTCCTCAGCAGTACCTGTTAAAAGATTGCTACATATCGATTGTGCCTCCACCGGGGATTTCCGAATAGCCGAGCCTCTCCTAAAAGCTTCCAAGGCACTTACTGTTATTATTTCTTCATTTTTATTTGCAAGTTTTATTTTTGTGTCCATGCTTCATCCGTCCCAACTCATCACCGCTATCTCCGCTAGTACATTCTGTCAAAAAAGCACAAGGAATTGTTCAATAAAACGTCAAATAATTGTTTAATCATCAAAAGAAGGAGCGAACCCTTCTGGCAGTCGTTTCAGTTGGATTCCACTCCACCTACGCAGATCTCAGAGATCCACTTCCTCAGCCCAATCGCAATCTGCTTCAACTCCAGTATGCCGCAATCAGGATCTTATTAGAATCAATCCTGATGGCTCGCAAGCCACTCCACATCATCGAAAAGGCAGCCACTCCTAACATGGAGAACAGACGCTGACCGGATAGCCGCCAACTATGAGTCAGTCGCTCCTGGATTTTTCTATTGTTCACCATGCTCGTACATGGTGAAGGGAACGTTTATTTATTTTTTATTGAAGGCGGCGCCGAATCGCCTTTAAAACAGAAACCTCATCGAAATAGCTAGCCTTTGTACGCCTGTTCTCTTATACCGCGCTCTCTGTTTCTGACGCTTCGGGCTAGAGCGAACTCTGAAGGCTTCTGTTCCTCGTGGTACCGAGATTAAGTCTTCGGTCAGACCTTGTACCCGACGACACTATCAGTTGAGCTGCCGTACGGCTCAGGAACTGGTCACCTTAGATTTTAGTCGTCTCTTACGACAGACATACCCTACCTCGTGCAAATTCTAACCCCTGACCCGCTGGGGTCAAGCTTACTTCAACCTTGTTCCGTCCCTTTGATGTACTGTACCATAGAATTCGGCCATCAAAATAATTACGCAGTATTCTCCTCAGGTACGTGGAGAGCCCAATTCGCTCTAGGGCGTCTAAGATTTTCGCCCAGTTTGCAAAGTTAAATGCAATTCTGACGTCTAAGGCTATAATAAGGCAGTACTCTTTGGTACCATTTAGTTAACGGGAATCGCTGATTGCATACGTGCAATGACAAACCTTCGAGTGTATTTCTGTCATGAAAAATCTCCTCATAAAAAAAATATCTGCTGTTCGTAGTCGGATTAAAACTGTAGGTCCCTCCATTTGTGAAACAATATCAAGACGCACGCCACAAGTAGGAGGAGGAGATCGACCAAACACCCAAGAAGGGTGTATGAGCCAATTATATATATGTATACACATATACTAGCAAACCCGGCGGAATCCGTTTCGCCACCAGATGGCTTCGTTGTTTATAACGTTTTGTTTGGGGATTAAAAGATGAAGAAAAAAATATTTCTTTTGTTTTATATTTGAAAAGGAAATTTTATTTCACTACAGAACTGTAATGAATACATTTCGATTACAAAAATGAAGTGTAATTTAGTTGAACTTCTCTAAGTAAAAAATGAAAGTGAATCCAAAGTAAATACTGAATCGAAGCGTTATACGTGTCCGCAAATTATCCGTTTCATTGAAGTGCTCTTTGGTAAATCACATTTCTTGTTCTTTGGTCTGACGTTAAACCAAACAAAGCGGATGGTTTCCTAACTGGTGAACACGCAACGTATAGCTGCCCATGTGAAAAATAATGATTTTCTAAATTTATCCCGCAAACACAAAGCGATTGGCCTTGCGACTTGTTAATTGTCATTGCGAACACAAGGCGAACCGGAAATTGCTATCGTTTGAAGTCAAATGGAAGATCAGTCGGAATCATTGGTATTCGAGGAATACATACATTTCCACCTGCGTACTTTCCGTTAATAAAGGTTGCCACAATCAAATTCGGCATAAGTATTTTCACCGCAAGTTGAGTACCGTTGCAAAGACGCGGTGGATTCAAATTACGCAATATCATAATAACTGAACCTACTTTGAGTTGCAAGTTATGTGTTGGAAACCCCGGTAACTCCAGAGAGTTCAAAAACTCCGTTGGATAATTTACTACATCATCGGGATTTGTTATGGAATCAATGGATTTGTATGTCATCAAATCGCCACCGATTTTTGATTGAATGGTGAAATGCGTGTACACCATTATTCTTTGCGGCGAGAATTACTCGTTGACTTAACCAAACATAATTTTGATAATTCTCACTAATGTTTGGGAAAACATTTTCAATAAGAGCTAATTGAGAGCCTACAAATCGGCAAAAGTCGTTGGTAAGAGTAATTAATCCAGCTGTCGCATCAACTTGGACTTTTCCATTTCCAACAGCTAGCAATTGTTTGGAAAATTGTGCAGCACTTTGATCATTTTCAAGTTTAACTCTCATAATAGTGGTTGGCGATAATGTTCTTACGTTATTCCACAAAGGTGATGCCTTCAGGCAAGCATTCAATTCATCTGCGGGCGTTCCACGGGGAATTACTGGCAACGTCTGCCAACAATATCATCAAGCCGCCAAAGATGTTGTTATTTCACCGAAGATCCTTCAGTGTAAAGTTAAGTGCTTCAAGTTATCTCTTATGTGCCATTGTGCACTCATCCCAAACAATGAGCTTGCATTACATCAACAATTTTCCCATTGCACTGGATCGGGAAATATTGCATGTTTATTTCGTTTATTATAAGTCTAAAACATAATTATTGTTTTTAAGGACCACTTAGACCTAATATGAGCTTAAATTACTACTATTTCACTATAATAATTAAATAAATTAGAAAAAAGAGTTTACAAATTTATAAAATTCATTCTTTGAAACCGAAAAGTCAAGCGGAATAGAACGCGAGATCTCATTGAATTCTCTTAAAGCGCGGGCAATAGGAGCATTACGCGTATAATTCGTGTTAAGAAATTTAAGGTGAAATGGATAAGTATTGCGTAACGATCTAGTAGGAATTTGGAAGTAAATGCAACATAATAGGGATGAACAGTCAATTTTTCCTTTGATTACACTAAAAACAAAAGGCAGTGAGAGTATAGACCTTCTACTCTCTAGAGACTTTAAGTTAATTAAAATCAAACGATAATGAGAGGAAGGGATAGGATTTGAGAATTTTAACGACCTGGGAGTATATTTAAGGAACACCTTCTGTACACGTTCAATTTTCTCAATAGCAAATTGGTGGCAGGGCCTCCAGATAAAGGTTGCATATTCATATCTAGAGCGAACGAAGGAAGTGAAAAGTAGTTTGTGAGTGTAAGTGTCCGAGAACATCGAGCTATTACGCCGTATAAAACCTAAGACTGATAAAGTTAATGAGACTGTTGAAAGAAAAATGTGGGTCAAAGATCCCCCCCAGATCTTTGAATTCATGAACAGATTGAAGTAAAGTATTATCAATGCTGTAAGATGACTGCAAAAACTTTTGAGTTTTAGCGAAGGTGACATGAAAACATTTCTTAATATTTAGAGAGATGCCAGAGTTACTACACCAGCGAACGAGCGCATTAATTTCTGTTTGCAACATAGGAACATTCTCATTTTTTCTAATGGCCGAAAATATTTTCAAATGATTGGCATACAAAAGAAAGTTGGCAAATGAAAAACAGGTACAAATATCATTAATAAATAGAACTTCAAAAAGTTTGGAAGTAATAGAAAGCTTCGAGATCGGCCTATAGTTGCACACAGCATTCTTTTTGCCCCTCTTGTTGGGTGATAGTTGTGATTTTCCAATCGTTGATAACAACTCCCGAAGATAGAGATTTATTAAAAACTAATTTGAGAAGAGTGACAATAGCCGGGCAGTTGTTAAGAAAAATTACGGAGAGCCCATCCTTATTAGTCTGCGAAGAAGGTTTTAAACCCAAAATTCCATTCTCAATATCCAGAGAAACCAGGTTTAAATAGCCAAAATTCAAAGATGAAGATGAATTATCATGACAAGGAGAAAACGAGTACGTATCATCACTAGTGAAATTAGATTTGAAAAAATCGGCACAAAAATTGGCTACGTCCATCGGAGTAGACGCTAATTTGTCATTATAAGGGACAGAAGGGACTTGAGGGCTTGACATTTCAGATTTAACAAATCGCCAAAAGGCCTTAGGATTAGACTTAATATTCTCTTCAATCCGAAGAATATAGTTCCTGTATAAAAATTTATTTAAACTTAACTTATTTCTTAGATGCTAAAAATTTCCCCGTGAAGCTTATTCCGCTAATTTTTAAGTTTTTTAAGTTGATAAGTGTACCATTGAAGTTTAAAAGGTTGTTTTTTAAATTGTGGTACATATTGCATAAAAATTTTGAGCAACTGCGCTTTAAAGGTAGAATAGCACTCAACAATATCTAATCCAGAAAGCAAATCTTCCCAATCGATGTCATGTAAAATGCTGTTTAACCTAGAAAAATCAAAAGAGGAGAAATTGAAAGCTATTGGGCCTTATGCATAATAAGTGAACATTTGCTCGAGTAGAGTCTGGCGAGATCTATCTCAAGTAGGTGAGTTCGAGCAAACCGACCGAGCTCGTGCTCAATTTGGTATGCATAAAAATGAGATAGAGCAAATACCTTGAACTCGAGTTAGCTGAGATCAAACCGCTTGTTTGATTAGTTGCAAAAATGAGTTCAGATAGTGAAAGTATAAGTGAAAATTTACATTTTGATGCTAATGAGAATTTATCAATTTTCATAGTTGGATACTTAAAAAAATATAAGACTTTATTAGAAAAAAGCCAACTCCCCGGTGTAAAAAATAAAAAAAAGAAATAATTAGAAAACTTTGGGGCAAATATAAAGAAAAAACTGGTGAGAAATAAGCGAAAAAAATGTAATGAAGAAAATTGCTAATATGAAGTGCCGAGTGAAGTCAAAAAGTGACAAAAATAAAACGGGAAACCAAAAAAATTTATTTAAAAAAATGGGAACATGAATTATTTGAATTACTTTCTGCTGAATCGAATCCAGCTATCGGAAAAGTTACCAGTAAGCCTGCCGTTATAATGCGTGGCTTTTTTTGGTGATAATAAATTGTTTTTGTTTTTTTATTTTATTTTTTCCACTGGAGGCAATTTTTCGGTAGGCGTTAATGCTAATGAGAGTTCCAGCAGCAACTTAGAGAGTGCTGTGGGCATTAATAATGACAGCTCCACCAGCAGCGCGGCAGTACAGAACACACCCGTAGATATCCCATCTGTGCCACAACAACAAACATCAAAAAGAAAGCTAAATGATATTCGGCCGGTAACTCTTCGTTAGGCTAAAGAGCATAGAGCTACAAAAGTCCCTTAGTTGAGCCGTTTTTGTTGTATTATTTCTTGATTAGCAAAAACAAAGTATAAGTACAAAAACTATTTGTTACATAAAGCTTTTAAATAAAACCCTAGGTATAGGAGTAAGAATAAGTTATAATTGAGAGTACTCTTAAAATAAAAACCAACTTTATTATTATGGAACTGCATTAAGACGCAGGATTAACACCGCTAATATGATTGCTTAAATCTGATAACTTAATTTAATTACAGGCCAAAGGAATTTTCGATGAGTATGAGACATAGGAAACAAAAAGTTTAAACTTTCAACAATTGCAAAGACTTGTTTTGTTGAAGCAAAATAAAGTTCTTTCATTGAAATTAAAAGTTTTAGAATATCGTGTTGCAGAAAAGGAGCTAAATTTGGTCGAATATTAAAACATAAAACTCATTATACCTATTTTTACTGAATATCTGTTTTTTTTTAACTAACACTAAAACTTAAAAGTAACATAACAACTACGACCCAATTCCATTTTGGAAGCCCGTATCGGCCCAAAACCTTCAAAATATACACATCTTTTCCCTGTTGGGGATCCCGCCACCCTTTCTTTCACTACTTTCACCAAGGAAATAGTTTGTCAGCCAGTCAACGTGCTCAAAATCAAACCGGTACATTTTTTTATATTCACTTTGAATAGCGGTTTTTCTTGATTTATAAGTTTTTTTTGTCTAAGAGGAACAAAATATTCGGCCATCTTCATACTTGTAAACACGCGAGTCAACTAAAAGGCAGTCTCACCTTTTTGTGAGATCGATCTCAAAAAAGTGAGCAACTTCTTGCTGTTATGCATACCAAAGTGAGCTCTAACTCACGAACATTTCATGGCTTGAGTTCAAACTCGACATGTGAGATCTATCTCACGCACCGAGTAAAAGCAAGCGAGTTCAACAATTTTTATGCATACCAAACCTACCTTTTACTCCAAAACTCGAGTCTGAGCAAATGCTCGCTTATTATGCATAAGGCCCATTGTCTCGTCTTGTTTACTACTCGCAAACTCGTAAAACTCGACGTTAAGCATTAAAGTGACATGATGTTTATCAGCAGGCGAGAATGATGAGAAGCATTCAGAGATAGAACTATAAATATTAGCGCTGACGAATATGAGATCAAGAATTCTATTAAGCCTATTTTCGAAAGAATTAATTTGTACTAAATCAAGCCTTAATGGATTATCAATTACATATGATTCTAGTGATGATGTGACATTAGTTGGGATTAGACTGTGCTTACAGAAGTTAGTAGACCAAGAAACATTCGGAAAATTAAAATCCCCAAAAACACTAATATGGTTATCATCAACCTTATTTAGAACTAGGAACACAATGTTGTCCGTGTGCGACTCGTAAAGATCAAAATTACTATTAGACGGTATGTAAGATACAATTAAGTATAAAGAGCCATATCGAGATGATCTCTTTATACAAACACACAATTGTTCAAGAATGGGATGCTCGTTTAAAAGTGAGATATGGGATGCTTGTAACTTACGTTGAACTGCAATGAAAACTCCACCCCCTAAAGAGCAACCCGTACTTTCTACATTTCGGTCTTTACGAAAAACACTATATAAGTTTGAGCCGAAGTATTCATCGTCAAAAAAGTTAGCATTGAGCCAGGTTTCAACAAAAATGATGACGTCAAAATCTAAATGAGAACTACGGGTGCGAATTGTCTCCGACCTAGTACGAATACCACCCATATTCTGAAAATAAATGTTTCAATAATTTGGTGATGCACAAGTACTATCGCAATTGGCTAAATTATTTTGCCTGGACGATCTTCTTTTTGAAAAAAAAATGTAAGGGCGGACCTTGACGTCAGCAGGCCAAACGGACCTTTTAAGAATTTGGTCAAACAATAATGGTAGAACCCCTAGCTTAAAATTAATTTTTTTGCATTTTTAGCAACATAAGAAATTATATTATCCTCAGTTACAGAAGGTTTAAAGGACGCAAAATGTAACTATTTATTGGTAGCTACTACATCAAGCTCAGTACTTGAAATAAGACCAATAACTACATCTCGAGAGCTTTTATTATTTTAACGCCTTCGCCCTTGAATAGTTGTCCACGAAGTTTGAGTACGCATTTGTTCGCTAGGTACGGGAACAATGCTTTGATTGACTCCCGCAATCGACATGTTGATGTGAGCAGCAGCAGCATCAGCATTAGTTGAAGAAGCAGAGAGAGTAGCCTTTGTTTGCTTGTTAACAGTAATAGAAGCCCCGCCAGTGTAGGGCATCTTAGACTAGCTCATCTAAAGTTAGGCCAGGAAACATGCTGTTTCGACGGGTTGGGTCCAGAAGGAGAGGGGTGTTAGATGAGTCGGTTTTAGAGGGCATGTGAAAAGATGGTTAGTGTCGTGCGGGGTGCCTTCACATGCCGGCGTAACCGAATGGTTTGGTGCGTGACTATCATTCGGAATTCAGAGAGAACGAAGGTTCGAATCTCGGTGAAAGACCAATATGAAGAGAACGTTTTTCCTAATAGCGGTTGGGCGGTATTTGGCCGAGCTCCTCCTGTTATTTGTGGCGAGCGTCTTAATGTTGTTCCACAAATGGAGGGACCTATAGTTTCAAGCCGACTCCGAACAGCAGTAATTTTTTTTATGATGCGCTTTTTCGTGGCAGAAATACACTCGGAGGTTTGCCATTGCTTGCCGAAGGGCGATCGCTATTAGAAAAAAATGTTTTGTTTATTTTGGTGCTTCACCCAGATTTGAACCAACGTTCTCTCCGAATTCCGAATGGTAGTCACGCACCAACCAATTCGGCTATGGCGACCGCCTGTTACTTTTGTTTATTTTAGGTATTAAGAAGGCAAACGATAAGCACCCGAATCGTATTGTGTAAGTATCGCCTTACCTTACGAAGCGCCAGCAAGCATCAAGGGATAAAAGTGCATTTGCACTGGGGAGATGCGATTCTGAAACAAATAATATTAATCAATCAAACAGTAGAAATCGGCCACATTGAATTTTTTCACGAAATTCCTTCTCTTTAACTCCTGTAAATGTAGTAATGTGGTTGAATTTCAAGCCCTTTGTCTAAAATCCCTTGAACGTACCATATTTTTGAAATTGCAAATGGTTGGGTCAAATCCAGAGGTCAATTGGTGAGGTAATCAGCAATTGATTCAGCCAATCTCTATGAAAGAATGAGGGGCAGTAGTCACAGGCGCTAAGAGTCTTAAAAAGTAAGAAATAGAATAAAAATTTAGTTATCGTAAATTATAAAGTAAAGTAAATAATTATATATTGAAGCAGTACATACATAATAAGGCCCTACTGAAATGGAATGAATACTTTCATTATTTTGCAACAATTAATCCCTTTAGAGTAAAGCCTATCTATCCCACAGAATCTAAACATGCAGGTATTTTGTTATTCTCACGGCTTCGTCGAGGTAACGCGCAGATCATTCACGGTTACCTGTTAGGCTCTGGAGATGCATCCTGCTGCATTTGTCGTCTAGAATATCAGTAAAATATATCCTAGTTGAATGCACCCATTTTACCAATAGGAGGCGAAGGATTTTTGGAACAACTCTCTCACCACAACTTCTAGTAAATACAACATGCAATCGAAAAACGCTTTGCTATTTGCTAGCTTTCTTCTACTGCGTAGGATAGCTCATTTAATTTAATATATACAATAGTAAATATACTTATGCGTGTATTATATATTATACACATTATCATCATTTTAGACATAACATCCAGCAAATATATTATTATAATTAATTCTAGTTTACTCAATACTGATGACCTTGAGCTACTGCTGTTCTTTTTTTTCTGCTATTTCCTGTATATTCATATGTTTTAAATAAAACATTATTCTGATTCTGTACTTGTAATTTTGTACAATGGCTATTGGCTTCTTCATATTTTTGAAGAAAAACAGAGTTAGGTACGGTTTACTAATTTTCTCTCCACGGAGTTACATAGAACCCTGCAAGAAAATTTAGTAACATATAAGAGCATAGATAACCGGGAGAGGTCCAAAATCTGCATGTTGTATGCAATGTTGTATGTTTTGCTCAAAAATTCTTTAATATATCGATTTTGAAACATACATATACATATGTGCTCCTGTAACAACCATCATCGCTAAAAGTTAAAACATTGATATTAGTCAAAATACGGTCACATATTTTACATTGCAATTACGCGGTGCAAGCGTATGGTAATGAAGGCAGATACGAGGTGTACATATCGATATGTACATACACACACGGACAAAATTATTCACACAACCACTAATGTTTCACGCGATAAGTTGTATCATTCTCATACTTAGATTTGATTATTGCATCAAGTCCTGTGCTCATTGATTTGGGCGGCTTCTTTTCTTGATATGACAACCATCCAGCTGGCATTTTGGTCTTTATTTCCTGTCTGTATTGGTTTTGTCTGTTGAATCGTCGCCGTTGCACACAATTTTTTGCCGCAGGTGATAGTGCGTCCACGAGCGGGTTACCAGTTCCTTGCATTGTGGAACTGTTTCGGTTTTCGTCCTTTTTACCTAAACGTTCTTGTCTTGCAAAGCTCGCGCTTGACGTTTTTTGCGTATTCTTTTTTGGAGTTGCCTGTGGTTTTTCGTATTCTTCCATCACCATAATAGTTTCGGTGTACCTCTTTTTTATAAGTGAACCGATCTTTTTGATTTCATGGCGCACATTGTGTAGGCCTTTGTACTCCAGAAGAGAGTCAATAGCTTCTCCTAGACTCATCATTTTATCTTATAGTATTTCTCCTCTTCAGTTGCACTTTTTCCTTCTCCAGCGGGTTTTCCGTTGAATATACCCACTGGTGTTTACTTCTCTTTGTTGTTTGCTCCATTTGAGCCTCCTACGCGCCTTGTTGTTGGCGTTATCCCGCTGCTTTGGGAAGGTATGTCTTCGACAATTAATAGCTCTCTGGCGATGCACTTTGCCAACGGCTTGCTGCATAGCTGTGGTTGCATTTGAGGCGTTCCTTTCATTTCCTCAGCAGTAGCTGTTAAAAGATTGCTACATATCGATTGTGCCTCCACCGGGGATTTCCGAATAACCGAGCCTCTCCTAAAAGCTTCCAAGGCACTTCCTGTTATTATTTCTTCGTTTTTATTTGCAAGTTTTATTTTTGTGTCCATGCTTAATCCGTTCCAACTCATCACCGCTATCTCCGCTAGTACATTCTGTCAAAATAGTACGAGGAATTGTTCAATAAACCGTCAAATAATTGTTTAATCATCAACATTTTTTTTGTCACCTTCAGAATAGGCTTCATTCGAAGCAACACACATATACCAGAAATACACATATACCGTCATCAAAACACCTTTTAATTTTAAACGCGTTTGAAGAGATCTTTTTCAGCTCCTTCAGAGAGTTCTCCTTAATGGCCTTTATCGACTCAATGCGGCGTCCGCGGAGTGGCAATTTAAATTTTGGGAAAAGAAAAAAGTCACAGGGGGCGAAATCCGGCGAATACAGTGGTTGTTCGATGATATTTGTCGAGTTTTTGATCAAAAAGGTTTTCACAATATGAGTTTTGTAAGTTTTCTTTCCATAAATTGGGCCGTTTCCTACGCACATTCTCTCTCAAACGTCGCATAACTTTCAAATAATATTCTTTATTTACCGTAGAATCATTTCGAATGAGTTCCGAGTGCACAACATGATGATAATCAAAGAAATTGAGTAGCATGTCTTTCACTTTTGACCGACTTTGACGTGGTTCACGTGGTGCAATCAGCCGACTGTTGACAAGTTTGTATGTCAAACTCATATACCCAGGTCTCATCACTTGTTATGATGCGCTGGGCAAACGTTGGGAATTCACTTGCTCAAGCATATCTTCAGCCATCTTCCTCCGATAAATTTGTTTTAAAGAAATTCAACTCTCTTAGAACAAGTCGGGCAGCCACGCGTCTCATGCCCAATTGAAGGTGTAAGATGTTGCAAAGCTACCTCCCTCAAACTTAAATGATGGCTTTTCAGCACCATTTCCTTGACTTTTTCGACGTTTTCATCCGTTGAAGACGTTGATGGGCGAGCAGATCGAGTCAAATCTTCCACGACTTCTCGGCTCTCTGCAAAAGCCGTATACCACTCGTAAGCTCGAGTTTTTGATAAAGCACACTCGCCATACAAGAAATCCTGTTCAAAACATAAAATTTAAGACAAATTTTTTCAACGATATTTTTATCCATAGTAAAAATCGCAGAACACACCTGCGATTGACTGATATAATTGAATGCCAAAAACAAGATAATTGACAGATCACGCTCAAACTCTCCGACACTAAAGAGGACAGCTGTACCAAAATTTCAGAAAAAAATTAGACATATGTGTAACGCGCACTTTTTAAATGAACAATTGACAAGGGTGACACGGCCCTTTATGAGATACAGTGTTCAGAGCCAGGCTTCAGACCGGAACTTCTAGAACCATCTCCACCCAACCTACGTGGCCACCAATGGCAACAGGCATTGGACTTGCAAAGTTTTAGTAGGACGGAGAAGGAGCGAACCCTTTTGGGAGTCGTTTCAGTTGGATTCCACTCCACTTACTCAGATCTCAGAGATCCATTACCTCAGCCCAATCGCAATCTGCTTCAACTCCAGTATGCCGTAATCAGGATCTTATTAGAATCAATCCTGATGGCTCGCAAGCCACTCCACATCATCGAAAAGACAGCCGCTCCTAACATGGAGAACAGACGCTGACCAGGTAGCCGCCTACTATGAGTCAGTCGCTCCTGCATTTTTCTATTGTTCACCATGCTCGTACATGGTGAAGGGAACGTTTATTTATTTTTTATTGAAGGAGGCGCCGAATCGCCTTTAAAACAGAAACCTCATCGAAATAGCTAGCCTTTGTACGCCTGTTCTCTTATACCGCGCTCTCTGTTTCTGACGCTTCGGGCTAGAGCGAACTCTGAAGGCTTCTGTTCCTCGTGGTACCGAGATTAAGTCTTCGGTCCGACCTTGTACCCGACGACACTACCAGTTCAGCTGCCATACGGCTCAGGAACTGGTCACCTTAGATTTTAATCACCTTTTACGACCGGGATACCCCACCGCGGGCAAATTCTAACCCCTGACCCGCTGGGGTCAAGCTTACTTCAACCTTGTTTCGTCCCTTTGATGTACTGTACCATAGAATTCGGCCATCAAAGTAATTACGCAGTATTCTCCTCAGGTACGTGGAGAGCCCAATTCGCTCTAGGGCGTCTAAGATTTTCGCCCAGTTTGCAAAGGCAGTACTCTTTGGTACCATTTAGTTAACGGGAATCGCTGATTGCATACGTGCAATGACAAACCTTCGAGTGTATTTCTGTCATGAAAAATCTCCTCATAAAAAAAATATCTGCTGTTCGTAGTCGGATTAAAACTGTAGGTCCCTCCATTTGTGAAACAATATCAAGACGCACGCCACAAGTAGGAGGAGGAGATCGACCAAACACCCAAGAAGGGTGTATGAGCCAATTATATATATGTATACATATATACTAGCAAACCCGGCGAACTCCGTTTCGCCACCAGATGGCTTCGTTTTTTATAACATTTCGTTTGGGGATTAAAAGATGAAGAAAAAAATATTTCTTTTGTTTTATATTTGAAAAGGAAATATTTTTTCACTTCAGAACAGTAATGAATACATTTCGATTACAAAAATGAAGTGTAATTTAGTTGAACTTCTCTTAGTAAAAAATGAAAGTGAATCCAAAGTAAATACTGAATCGAAGCGTTATACGTGTCCGCAAATTATCCGTTTCATTGAAGTGCTCTTTGGTAAATCACATTTTTTGTTCTTTGGTCTGACGTTAAACCAAACAAAGCGGATGGTTTCCTAACTGGTGAACACGCAACGTATAGCTGCCCATGTGAAAAATAATGATTTTCTAAATTTATCCCGCAAACACAAAGCGATTGGCCTTGCGACTTGTTAATTGTCATTGCGAACACAAGGCGAACCGGAAATTGCTATCGTTTGAAGTCAAATGGAAGATCAGTCGGAATCATTGGTATTCGAGGAATACATACATTTCCACCTGCGTACTTTCCGTTAATAAAGGTTGCCTCAAATAAATACGGCATAAGTATTTCCACCGCAAGTTGAGTACCGTTGCAAAGACGCGGTGGATTCAAATTACGCAATATCATAATAACTGAACCTACTTTGAGTTGCAAGTTATGTGTTGGAAATCCTGGTAACTCCAGAGAGTTCAAAGACTCCGTTGGTTAATTTACTACATTATCGGGATTTGTTATGGAATCAACGGATTTGTATGTCACCAAATCGCCACCGATTTTTGATTGAATGGTAAAATTCAGTGCGTGTCCATCATTATTCTTTGCGGCGAGAATTACTCGTTGACTTAACCAAACATAATTTTGATAATTCTCACTAATGTTTGGGAAAACATTTTCAATAAGAGCTAATTGAGAGCCTACAAATCGGCAAAAGTCGTTGGTAAGAGTAATTAATCTAGCTGTCGCATCAACGGGAACTTTTCCATTTCCAACAGCTAGCAATTGTTTGGAAAATTGTGCAGCACTTTGATCATTTTCAAGTTTAACTCTCATATTAGTGGTTAGCGATATCGTTTTTACGTTATTCCACAAAGCTGATGCCTTCAGGCAAGCATTCAATTCATCTGCGGGCGTTCCACGGGGAATTACTGACAACGTCTGCCTGAAATCGCCTGCCAACAATATCATCAAGCCGCCAAAGATGTTGTTATTTCACCGAAGATCCTTCAGTGTAAAGTTAAGTGCTTCAAGTTATTTCTTATGTGCCATTGTGGACTCATCTCAAACCATGAGCTTGCATTACATCAACGATTTTCCCATTGCACTGGATCGAGAAATATTGCATGTAGGAGTATCAATTGTGTTTTAATTGAGTGGGAACTTAAGCGCAGAATGTGCAGTACGACCGCCATCTACATAGAAGAGTCGCCGCAATTCCAGATGATGCTAACCCCGAAGCTATATCACACCTTAATCGAATAGTGGCCAAAATCAATGACAAATCTTTTCCCTGTTCCTCCAGATGCGTCCAGGAAGAATATACCACCAGTATTATTGTCCACCGCTTGCATTAATGTTTCGTATACTTGTTTTTGCTGCAACTGCACATTATTTCGAACTACTGCAATGCATGGTGCATCGATCGGTTTGACTTCAATCAGTAGCTTGTTTGCAATAGTCCCGCATTGATCCTCAATCAGAATCGATCCTTCATTGTAGATTTCATCGGTTATTTGCATGTCGGGATTCGTTCGTTCAATGCACGATTCACATAATTTACACAGTTCAACTTACCACCTTAAGGACAAATGCCTGCTGTTGAAGTTAAAAAAATTTGCACAATATGCGTGATTGATTTGATGGTTTCCAATTGAACTGTTAGGAAACGAATAACTTTAACCTCAATTTCACAAGTTCACAGTGAACACAATACCGGTTTTAAGTTAGCGTTTGAAAGAACGTGCGCATAATAATTGTCATATGGAATTAACTGAGCAGAGTACATGCTATAAACCTTACGGAGCCCGAGACCCTTCCAACGAATGCAAAACCGTGGAAATCGGTTCGTGCGTTCTGGAGTTATAGCGTCAGGAAGGAAAACCCGACTTATTTTTATCTTATAGATATGTAATTTAATTAGGGGGCGTCCATAAATTACGTGAGGTGTTTTTTTCAATTTTCTGACCCTCCCTCCCTCCCTGGTGAGATGTCGTGAGATTTTATTCAACCCCCTCCCCCATCCCGCAATCTCACGTGAGATTTTTCAAAATGTGGGTTTCTTATGTAAACGCGTTGGATTGTTATTGTAAAAAGAAAAAAAAGTTGCTTCGTGCTTTTATTTACGACTAGTTAAGACTAGTAACCAATATTGCTGAGAGTTATAAGTGTGATACAAATTTAACAATAGAAGACTTAAATCGTAACTACTGCGATTAAAAAAATAATACCTACTCTAATTCAATCCATGGAGAATCATGCGCGGTTTC
Organism: Anastrepha ludens; assembly: GCF_028408465.1. Classification (NCBI taxonomy): domain Eukaryota; kingdom Metazoa; phylum Arthropoda; class Insecta; order Diptera; family Tephritidae; genus Anastrepha; species Anastrepha ludens. Next base: position 42,295,814 of record NC_071503.1, read on the forward strand.
AAGAGAGACTATTGGGACCAACATGTCCATATGATTTTCAGTAAAATCATGTGCTCCTTCAACTTCGTTCTAATCTAGCCACTCTAAGCCGTTGACGCTTGTGCACAGTGACTCATTAGCTCGTCTTGTGACAATCCGTGAGGGTCGCACTTTGCAGAACATACGCACTTGCTTAGCTGGTGCAATGTGAGCTGCTCGCCTGTGCTCTGCAGTTCTTGTGATAGATGCGAAGTAAATACCGCATGTACTGTAGCATATTTTCTCTAAATCATCACGTACACTTGGGCAATAGAGATCAATAGGCGTGCTGATGAAGGCATTCAGCGGTTCAATCGGTACGCGTATTAGAAATGGAGCAAATGATTTTCCGTCATGTTCTTTAAACTCCGGAATTGTCAAACGTCAACCTGAGTGATAGGGCGTTCGGCTCATAGTGGCGCGAAAACAACCGACGGGCTACACTGTACCGCAAATTCAGATTAAATTGAGCTATTTGGTATAAAACAAATATGGTGGTTTGACAGCAGTAATGTATAACGTCGAAGTATGAATAAAATTATTTTCTTTTGAACGAATTAGTGAATGAGCTTAATCATACTACGATTACGCTTAAGATTAAATCTTAAGCATGTACAATTTTTTTGTTTCAATCAGAAAAAAATTGCGTGATATTTGCCGAGACCCCCCTCTCTCCAACGTAAGATTAGATGAGATTTGACTCGACCCCCGCCCCCCTTAAACATCTCACGTAATTTATGGACGCCCCCTTACTTATCTAAATTTCAATCTTTTCAGACAAATGAGTTTTTCGACGTACTTAAGGTCGGAGTATCATATGGTGACACAAGGAAAAGATGCCACGCTTATGGCCTAGCTTTTGAGGAATAGGATGAAGTAAACAACCAGATGACGGCTATGAGGAAAACCATGAGGTTGATTGGGAAACACAACTTGTTACCGTTCCAAAAAGGTAAAAAAAGTATTATATTATATAATCACATACTTCAGATACACAATGGTTTACAGTATTTCGAAACATGCTATGTTAAATTATTTAAGCCATAAGCGTTTACTTTCAGGAATCATGCAGTCAAATAACGCTTTGCAAATGTTGTTTGTCGATGTTAAAATTCGTTTCAATGTCAAATATCTACGCACATATCGATTTAACTAATATACAATAAGATATTCTTGAAAAATTTTTTGGCTTTATCCGATCTAAAGATCGGTTGAATGATAAGCTAGGTCATGAGGAATTTAAATACCGGCCGGCGTAGCTTGTTTGTTTGTTTGCTTGTTAACAGTAATAGAAGCCCCGCCAGTGTAGGGCATCTTCGTCTAGCTCATCTAAAGGTAGACCCAAGAAACATGCTGTTTCGACGGGTTGGGTCCAGAAGGAGAGGGGTGTTAGATGAGTCGCTTTTAGAGGGCATGTGAAAAGATGGTTAGTGTCGTGTGGGGTGCCTTCACATGCCGGCGTAACCGAAAGTCTTGGTGCGTGACTATCATTTGGAATTCAGAGAGAACGTGGGTTCGAATCTTGGTGAAAGACCAAAATGAAGAGAAAGTTTTTTCTAATAGCGGTTGGGCGGTATTTGGCCGAGCTCCTCCTGTTATTTGTGGCGAACGTCTTAATGTTGTTCCACAAATGGAGGGACCTATAGTTTCAAGCCGACTCCGAACAGCAGTAATTTTTTTTATGAGGCGCGTTTTCGTGGCAGAATTACACTCGGAGGTTTGCCATTGCTTGCCGAGGGCTGATCGCTATTAGAAAAAAACGATTTCTTTACTTTGGTGTTTCACCCAGATTTGAACCAACGTTCTCTCCGAATTCCGAATGGTAGTCACGCACCAACCAATTCGGCTACGGCGCCCGCCTATTACTTTTGCTTATTTTAGGTATTAAGAAGGCAAACGATAAGCACCCGAATCGTATTGTGCAAGTATCGCCTTACCTTACGAAGCGCCAGCAAGCATCAAGGGATAAAAGTGCATTTGCACTGGGGAGATGCGATTCAAAAAAAAATAATATTAATCAATCAAACAGTAGAAATCGGCAACATTGAATTTTTCACAAAATTCCTTCTCTTTAACTCCTGTAAATGTAGTAACGTGGTTGAATTTCAAGCCCTTTGTCTAAAATCCCTTGAACATACCATATTTTTGAAATTCCAAATGGTTGGGTCACATCCAGAGGTCAATTGGTGAGGTAGCCAGCAATTGATGCAGCCAATCTCTATGAAAGAATAAGGGGCAGTAGTCACAGGCGCTAAGAGTCTTAAAAAGTAAGAAATAGAATACAAATTTAGTTATTATAAATTATTAAGTATATTAAAGTAAATAATTATATATTGAAGCAGTACCTACATAATAAGGCCTTACTGAAATGGAATGAATACTTTCATTATTTTGCAACAATTAATCCCTTCAGAGTAAAGCCTATCTATCCTATTTTGTTAATCTCACGGCTTCGTCGAGGTCACACGCAGATCATTCACGGTTACCTGTTAGGCTCTGGAGATGCATCCTGCTGCATTTGTCGTCTAGAATATCAGTAAAATATATCCTAGATGAATGCACCCATTTTACCAATAGGAGGCGAAGGATTTTTGGCACAACTCTCTCACCACAACTTCTAGTAAATACAACATGCAATCGAAAAACGCTTTGCTATTTGCTAGCTTTCTTCTACTGCGTAGGATAGCTCATTTAATTTAATATATACAATAGTAAATATACTTATGCGTGTATTATATATTATACACATTATCATCATTTTAGACATAACATCCAGCAAATATTATAATTAATTCTAGTTTACTAAATACTAATGACCTTGAGCTACAGCTGTTCTTTTTTTCTGCTATTTCCTGTATATTCATATGTTTGAAATAAAACATGATTCTGATTCTGTACTCGTAATTTTGTACAATGGCTATTGGCTTCTTCATATTTTTTGAAGAAAAACAAAGATGCAAGAAAATTTAGTAACGTATAAGGGCATAGATAACCGGGAGAGGTCCAAAATCTGCATGTTGTATGCAATGTTGTATGTTTTGCGTAAAAATTCTTTAATATATCGATTTTGAAACATACATATACATATGTGCTCCTGTAACAACCATCATCGCTAAAAGTTAAAACATTGATATTAGTCAAAATACGGTCACATATTTTACAATACAATTACGCGGTGCAAGCGTATGGTAATCACGGTGTTAATGTGTGAATATCGATATGTACATACACACACGGACAAAATTATTGACACAACCACTAATGTTTCACGCGATAAGTTGTATCTTGAGAAACAATTAAAGTTATTAAAAATTTTATTCTAGGAAAAATACACAAATTTGTTGTTTATTTGAAACTGGTTTGTTTTTACATCTTCTCCGAGAGTCCGATGCTTTTACTTTGCGCAGAATGCCCGCAACATGCATTCTCATACCTAGATTTGATTATTGCATCAAGTCTTGTCCTCATTGATTTGGGCGGCTTCTTTTCTTGATATGACAACCATCCAGCTGGCATTTTGGTCTTTATTTCCTGTCTGTATTGGTTTTGTCTGTTGAATCGTCGACCTTGCAAACAATTTTTTGCTTTCTGTTTCTGTTTTCGTCCTTTTTACCGAAACGTTCTTTTCTTGCAAAGCTCGCGCTTGACGTTTTTCGCGTATTCTTTTTTGGAGTTGTCTGTTGTTTTTCATATTCTTTCATCACCATAATAATTTCGGTGTGCCTCTTTTTTATAAGTGAACCGATCTCTTTGATTTCATGGTGCACATTGTGACGGCCTTTGTAGTACTCCAGAAGAGAGTCAATAGCTTCTCCTAGACTCATCATTTTATCTTATAGTATTTCTCCTTTTCAGTTGCACTTTTTCCTTCTCCAGCGGGTTTTCCGTTGAATATACCCACTGGTGTTTCCTTCTCTTTGTCGTTTGCTCCATTTGAGCCTCCTACGCGCCTTGTTGTTGGCGTTATCCCGCTGCTTTGGGAAGGTATGTCTTCGGTCCTTAATAGCTCTCTGGCGATGCACTTTGCCAACGGCTTGCTGCATAGCTGTGGTAGCACTTGAGGCGTCCCTTTCATTTCCTCAGCAGTAGCTGTTAAAAAATTGCTACGTATCGATTGTGTCTCCACCGGGGATTTCCGAATAACCGAGCCTCTCCTAAAAGCTTCCAAGGCACTTCCTGTTATTATTTCTTCGTTTTTAATTGCAAGTTTTATTTTTGTGTCCATGCTTAATCCGTCCCAACTCATCACCGCTATCTCCGCTAGTACATTCTGTCAAAAAAGTACGAGGAATTGTTCAATAAACCGTCAAATAATTGTTTAATCATCAACGTTTTTTTGTCACCTTCAGAATAGGCTTCATTCGAAGCAACACACATATACCAGAAGTACACATATACCGTCATCAAAACACCTTTTAATTTTAAACGCGTTTGAAGAGATCCTTTTCAGCTCCTTCAGAGAGTTCTCCTTAATGACCTTTATCGACTCAAAGCGGCGTCCGCGGAGTGGAAATTTAAATTTTGGGAAAAGAAAAAAGTCACAGGGGGCAAAATCCGGCGAATACAGTGGTTGTTTGATGATATTTGTCGAGTTTTTGATCAAAAAAGTTTTCACAAAATGAGTCTTGTGAGTTTTCTTTCCATAAATTGGGCCGTTTCCTACGCACATTCTCTCTCAAACGTCGCATAACTTTCAAATAATATTCTTTATTTACCGCAGAACCATTTCGAATGAGTTCCGAGTGCACAACATGTTGATAATCAAAGAAATTAAGCAGCATGTCTTTCACTTTTGACCGACTTTGACGTGGTTCACGTGGTCCATTCAGCCGACTGTTGAGAAGTTTGCATATCAAACTCATATACCCAGGTCTCATCACCGGTTATGATGCGCTGGATAAACGTTGGGAATTCTCTTGCTCAAGCATGTCTTCAGCCATCTTCCTCCGATGAATTTGTTTTAAAGAAATTCAACTCTCTTGGAACAAGTCGAGCAGCCGCGCGTCTCATGCCCAATTGAGGGTGTAAAATGTTGCAAAGCTACCTCCCTCAAACTTAAATGAACTTAAAAGGCTTTCCAGCACCATTTCCTTGACTTTGTCGATGTTTTCATCCGTTGAAGACGTTGATGGGCGAGCAGATCGAGGCAAATCTTCCACGACTTCTCGGCTCTCTGCAAAAGCCGTATACCACTCGTAAACTCGTGTTTTTGATAGAGCACACTCGCCATTGGCTTTCTGCAACATTTTCAATGATTCGGCACAAGAAATTTCGTTCAAAACATAAAATTTAAGACACATTTTTTTATCGATATTTTTATCCATAGTAAAAATCGCCGAGCACATCTGCGGTTGACTGATATAATTGAATGGCAAAACAAGATAATTGACAGATCACGCTCAAACTCTGCGACACTAAAGAGGACAGATGTACTGTATTGATCATAATCAAAGAAATTCTGTTTGTCTTAATCGTAATCGACTCGTTGCTACGAGTGTGTTTTATTGAAATGCCTCTTCAGTTGTTACAATTTGGTTCTTACAGCTAAAGACAGCGTGGCTGCGCTGTCAGGGACGCCGGCAGAGGCGCGGTCAGCTTATGTATAATTCTTTATGTATTGTTTACATAAGAACGTCTAAGGGCTGACGCGGGTCGCAACGGCGGGGAGGAGGTAATATGTTCACTTGGTTGTTGAACCGTCGGCGCATGTCAAATATGCCTACGCGGCAATGTCCATGCAGGGCAATGTCCAAGGGATCGTATTACCACAAGTGCTTGCACATTGTTTATATGAATATTGTAGTCAAGTGCTACAATGTGTTTGTAATAATATTTATGCATTCAACTGAGTACAGTGAGCATTCGATAAGTGAACATACTACATCTCCCTCCTTTAGAAAAATAACGTAATTACATGAAGTTATTTTCTTAGTGTTATTACTTATATATGTTTAAAATTTATATATATTTATTTTTTTGATTTTATGAATTTTAATACTAATTCATTAATAGATTTGATGATATATATATAAATGGTATTAATTACTTATTATAGGTATGGCCATACTTTACTTTATAATAGTAGTCAACTGATTATGAAGTAACATGTATTTAATATATCAAGAAATGAAAATCTTTAACCTATCTTTATGTACTTTTTGTTTCTTATTTTTACTGTCTTTAATTATTATATTATCGTTATCTTCTATTTTTACTACAGTATAAGGGCCTAAATATGTTTTATCTAGCTTATGACCTGTTTCATTTTTTAATAAAACTAGGTCATCTATTTTTATGTTACTATCTATAATATTCCTATCGTAATATTCTTTATTTCTATTTTTATGTTTTTCTAACAGTAATCCAGCCCTTTTATAGGCTGATTCTAATCTAAACTTAACTTCTTTAGAGTAATCATCTATATTATAAATAGGTTCTATTTTATCTATATTTGTAAAATATTTTGGCAAGTTACTCTGTTTGCCGAAAACTAGCTCATATGGACAATAATTATGTGCCATAGAGGGTGTCGTGTTGAAACAGTATACGAAATATTGTAGCCATACGTCCCAATCTGTTTTGTCAACAGATATGTAAGAACGGATATATTCATTGAATGTTCTGTGGCTTCTTTCTACTGTTCCAACGGTCTGATGGTGGTGTGCAGTAGACGTTATGTTGTCTATCTTTAAGTATTTGCACAAGTCAGATATAATTGAATTTTTATATTCTGTTCCCATGTCCGTAATGAACGTCTTCATTGGACCGTACTTCAGAATAAAAGATTCGAATATAGCTTTTGCGACAGTTGTTGCACTTTTGTTTGCAACTGGAATTGCTACTAAATACTTTGTCAGATCACATATTAAAGTGACTGCGTATTCATTTCCATTTTCCGTGCGTGGTAATGGACCAATTGTATCTACTATCACTCTGTTGAAAGCATATATTGGAGTTTCAGTTAAAGTCATTGGGGTCTTTGTGTGTAATGTCGTCTTTGACATTTGGCATTTTGGACATCTACGTATGTACTCTTTGATATGACGAGTCATATTTTTCCAATAGTAGTGTCTTTTTATTTTAGCTATTGTTCTAGCTATTCCTGTATGACCTCCTTGTATTGGATCATCATGGAATGTAAACAGTATTGCTTCTTTTTCTTTATCTTTTTGTATTAGGGTCACCGGCTGGAGTAGCGCTACTCTTAATGATTTCAATATTTCATTGCCCATTTTTTTAAAAGTATCTATTGAAATTAATTCAAAGATCTTTTCGCTCGGTGCCACTTTGAGTTGGCTAATATTAAGTATACCGGCTTCTGTTTCAAGCCTTTGAAAGAACTGACCTAAGTCAAGAATTTCATTGGTGTACATATTGCTAACATCAATTCTTGCTATAACTTTATTTCCATGTTTTAGTAAGCATAGAGAGTCTGTTATTCGCAAGGTCACTACTTTTCGTACCTCGTCATTTGCAATGACTTCGTATACGTTGGGCTGAGAAGCATTTAGAGTTTGCTTTCGCAAATCCTCTTTTTCTTTTTCTTTTCCTGCGCAGGAATTTAACTGTTTACTTTGATTTCTGGTAGTGACTTTCAGAATTTTATTACTTATTTGTATATTTTTTAAGTCCTTTATTGTAATTCTTGATAGCGCATCGGCTACAAAATTATCTTTGCCCTTTAGATATTCTACTGTGAAATTATATTCCTCTAATTCAAGTCTCATTCGAGTAAGTTTCGAACTTGGATTTACCATTGAGAATAGGTAAGTAAGTGCTCTGTGATCTGTTTTGACAGTGAATTGTCTACCATAAATATATGGTCTGAAATATATTATTGCCCAATGAATAGCTGCTAATTCCTGTTCTGTTGTGCTTTTGTTGCTTTCACCTTTTGTGAATGCTCTTGATGCGTATGCAACTGGGAGTTGGAGTCCGTTTTTGTTCTGAGTTAGAACTGCTCCACATGCTTGTTTACTAGCATCTGTGATAATACAGAATTCTTTGCTGAAATCTGGATATTGTAGGAGTGTTGGATTCATTAGTGCTGATTTTAGATGTTCGAAGGCGTTTTGGCAATTAGCTGTCCATTCGAATTTTACATTCTTTTTACATAATCTCGTTATGTGACGGGAATAATCAGCAAAATTTTTTATGAATCTTCTGTAATAGTTACAAAATGCAACAAATCTTCTAGCGCTGTCCGCATCGTGTGGGACTGGATAATTTTGGATGACGTCGTATTTTTTGTCGTCGGGCAAGATTCCTTTGTCTGTGCATTTATGTCCTAGGAAAGTGACTTCATGCATGAAAAATGAGCATTTTTCGGGATGTAACTTTAGATTGTGTTGTCTACATTTGTCAAAAACATCGGTTAAGTTTTTGAGCATCTGTTTTTCAGAACAACCAATGACTATTAAGTCATCCATATAAAGGAATGCTTGTGAAGGTTCAAGTCCAGAGAAAGCTATAGTCATCATTCTCTGAAACGAATTTGGCGCTATTTTTAAGCCGAATGGTAATCGCGTGAAGCGATATGAACCATTGTTTGTTGAAAAAGAAGTAATATCTCTTGATTTTTCTTCAAGTTCAATTTGATGAAAACCTGACATTAAGTCCAGGCATGAGAAGTACTTTGCTCTACCTAGTTGATCCAAAATATCATCAATTCTAGGGAGCGGATATTTATCAGACAACAGTTTTTTATTAATTTGACGATAGTCAATTACTAATCGCCATTTTTTTGTTTCCGGATTTGGAAGTGACTTTTTGGGTACTAATAACAAAGGGCTATTATAAGCAGATACAGATGGTTCGACTATTTTGTCGTCAATTAGTTTTTGGACTTGTTTCTGAATTTCGTCTTTGTGACTGTGAGGATTTCTATAATTTTTAATGTATATTTCTTCATCATCCTTCAATCTCAGTTTTTGTTTATAAAAATTATTTGTGGTTATTGGTTCGGTTTCTAGTCCGAATACATCGCTGTATTGTTTACAGATTGTTGTTAGTTGATTATGAAATTGTGGTGGGAAATTCTTTGATAGCTGTTTTAGTACAGATTTCTCTCTATTCTCTGGAATTGTTTTAACTACTTCGTAGCTTGAAAGTGGTTCATATTCTAATTTATTTATGTTGATTAACTGATCTTCATTTGTTGTATTAAGCATTCTTATGAATGCATTTTGGGTTGTTGCTATGGTATTTGCTATGTAGATACCATGCAGAATTTCTTGGTTTGGAATAAATACACTGTCTTCTACTGAGTTTATTGTAATTTTTCGGACCACTTGTGATCTTGCTGGCAGAACTATGGAATTGTTGCCAGAACTGTATGTTATCGGAACATAAATTGGGTATTTTAAGTTAGTTGGTCTGATTATAAGCCAGTCTTCAGACGGCTTGAAATCCAATTGACAGTTGTATTTTTTAATGAAATCTATTCCTAGTATTCCATCACATGGAATAGCGAATTGTAAATTTACAATGTGAAAATCGTGGGGGATTATGTAATTTGTGGTTTGGATTTCAATGGAAGTAAGTCCTTTAGATTTGGTTACTTCTTGACTTATTCCCTGTATATTTATTATATGATCAGTTTGAATGTATTGAAAAACATCTGAATTTTCTTTTAATATAGATATATCTGCACCTGTGTCTATCAAGAATACTAGTTCTTTTCCTGTGTTTATATTTGTGAAGGTTACGTATATGTTTTGGCTGAGATTGATGGTATGAATTTTATTATTTACTGCTGAGTATCTAAAGGCTGTTGGGAGTTTCCCGAAGCGTTTTGGGTCACCCTTACATTATTGTTACTGTTTTGGTTATAACCTCCATTTTGGTGGTTATTTCCTCTATGGTTTCCTCTGTTGTTTCCTCTATTATTACCTCTATAATTATTATATTGGTAATTATTATTCTGGCCATTATTGCGGTTGTTGTTATTATAATTATTATTATTATAATAACCTCGACCATTGCCTCTACCATTGCCTCTACCGCGATAATTATTCCTGTTGTTATAATTACCACGGCCCCTTTGGGCGAGCAATATTGAATTGGGATTGCCTGTCATTTCGGTACTACATTGTATATACTTTGTGACGGCTTCATCCATTGTTTTGAAATTGCCTGCCTCGAGGATTGTTTTTAACTTTCCGTGTTCACAATTTTTAACCATTGCGTTAATGGCTTCTTTAGTGCTGAATTTGTCAGCATGTTCGGCTGATAGGCCTTCGTCAATATACGAAGCTTCCAAAAGCTTTCGTAAATTGTCAATTTCTGTCGTGAATTTTTCGGCAGTTTTCCCTTTTTGCATTGTTTTAGACAATTTGGCTTTTACTACGTCGGATGTTTCACCAACTATAGTATCTTGCAATTTTTTGATTATTGCATTAATTGTCGTTTCATTTTGGACTTTGTATAGAGTTGAGCCAACAATTTTTGACTTAATGCCCTCAACAGCTATTTCTTCGAATGTGCCTTTTGTCAGATTTATTAACTTCAAAGCTGTTACAAATCTTTGAAGATGTATTTTCTGTCCATTGAATTCTGGAATGGCATTCGATATGTCCTTTATGTATGCCCTTTGGGCGCTTACATCCGTCATGATGTTTTCTTTTGTGTCTACTGAGCTTGTGCTAGAATTCAATCCTTCTTCCTGTTCTATCTCATTATCTTCTTCAGATAAAGTGATTTGTGCAGGAATTGTAAGATCTTTTAGGTCGTTTTCTTTTATATCAGTTTCTTCGTTTGATTCAGGATCTGAATCTAAATCTGTTTCAACTGATTTCTGATCTTCTTCTCCATGTAGTGTTAATGGTGAATTTAACACTGTTGGAATGAAAATATCTAGCTGATACTTTTCTTTGACGTTATATAAATTTGAACGTAATTTGATCAACAATTTTGATATTTTTGACCAGTTATATTAGTTTTATTTATTATACGTCTATTATCATGCACTAATATTCTTGCATCATTAAATGTTTCTACAAGAATTTTCGCATGTTTATTTAAAGTATCCTTTTGTATTGACCTATTCTGGCTTACACACATTTGTAAGATTTATCAAATTTTTCTTTTAGTTCACGGATATTTAGGGTTAGTTGCTCCCATTCCATGCCTGGGATTCATTATGTATATGTATATATATATAAACTTTTTTTTTTTTTTTTTTTTATTCTTTATACATAACTTTTATGACATTTATTTGTCCCAATATTTCGTGCTTATCTATCTCTGAAAATACCCTGCAGCTGATACTTTACCGTAGTCAATACTATTCCCTTTGGGTGCTAGTACAATGGTAAAGGGGGGGAAAAGTCTAAGTTATACTTTTCCATGTATTCACTTTCTAAATCATAGATAAGTATGGGTTCTACTCTGTTTTTTAGTATAGACAATACCCTGTTCTGGAAATCGGGTTCATTTGTCATTACTATTCTAATGCATTTCTCCGTATTCATATTTGATTTTTTTCTTTATTTATAAATTCATGTTTTTTTTTGTATATATAAACACATTACCATGAGAATCGTGTGTGCTTGTATATTATTTTCAGATCTTATCAAGATCGTTAGCTTGGCTTAAGGCTCTCTTTTTTATACATTTATTATGTAGGATGTAAGCTTTGTAAATAATATATGCACACATAATAATAACGATTATCAGTAACAATATGTTTGTTATTTTCATATCAGTATTTGGCGATTCTATTTTATTTATTACATTTGCAGTGGAGTCCACTGTTTTGGTATCAATTAACCCCATTCTGGGTGTTATTATATATATATCGTCAGATTTACTTATACTGTTTCTGCTCATTTATTTTAGTTTTGTTATTTCTAATGTTAATGTTCATTTAGGACTCAATTTTTATTTAATTAGTTTTTCCTGATTCGATCAACAGCGATCTCCTACCTAGTGGTTTGTATGGCTTCACGGGCCATACTCTAGCGGGCAATGCAGTTATCGCTTCCGCTTACTATATTTGTCTTAAATTAATTACAATATTTTTTTTTTCTTATGTATTATATAAATATATCTAAATTCTGCTGCTGTTGATCGTCCATCTGCACCAGCTGGTCTTCGCCGGATCTGGCTCGCTGGCGCTCCCTCGTTGACGCAAGCGGCGGGGTGCCTCTCGCGTTTGATGTCTCTAGTTGTTGTTCGTCTTGGTGTTCGGATCCGCTGCCGTGCAGTGCTCGCACGTGTATTGGCAGAACGCACTGTCCAATGGTCCCTCGCAGTCGTCTGGGCACTTCTTGGCTGGTTTACTGAGCTGGGCTTTTATTGCTCCTGGCTGGTTTAATTTGGGAATAGTGTTATCAATTGTTTTTATATGTCTTTGTGTGGTGGTAGAGGTTGAATGCTTATGGTTTGCCTTCTGGGCTTGATCAATCTGATCTAGCTCGGCTTGTAGTGCTATTGTTGCCTCCCAACGTAAGGTGGGTTGGTGGCAAACAATAGTTTGAGAATTTCCGCCTTCCTCTTTTGGAGGCGTACTCGTATGCCGCTTCTTCCGGCTTTTTTCTTTTTGATTACTGCATTCATTGAACCTCTACTCACTCAGACAAGAAAAATGTAGTTTCCAACGCTGTTCCTGCTCTTTGCCTTTTTGCGATGTAAAGTTGTCCAGCCTTTTACGATGTAAAGTTGTCCAGCGTCCAGCTGCTTCAATACTTTGTAGATGTGGTTGGCATAGCTTTCTTTCTTCCTGCCGCTTGACTCCAGGGCTTATTTTCTGTGTCCTGTCACGGTCGCCATGTATTGATCATAATCAAAGAAATTCTGTTTGTATTAATCGTAATCGACTCGTTGCTACGAGTGTGTTTTATTGAATGCTCTTCAGTTGTTACAATTTGGTTCTTACAGCTAAAGACAGCGTGGCTGCGCTGTCAGGGACGCCGGCAGAGGCGCGGTCAGCTTATGTATAATTCTTTATGTATTGTTTACATAAGAACGTCTAAGGGCTGACGCGGGTCGCAACGGCGGGGAGGAGGTAATATGTTCACTTGGTTGTTGAACCGTCGGCGCATGTCAAATATGCCTACGCGGCAATGTCCATGCAGGGCAATGTCCAAGGGATCGTATTACCACAAGTGCTTGCACATTGTTTATATGAATATTGTAGTCAAGTGCTACAATGTGTTTGTAATAATATTTATGCATTCAACTGAGTACAGTGAGCATTCGATAAGTGAACATACTACAGTACCAAAATTTGAGAAAAAAACTAGATATATGTGTAACGCGCACTTTTTAAATGAACAATTGTCGGTATTTTTTGGACAGAATGTATACGTAGTTTCCGTAAGTCCCATGGTTATCTTTGAGTTTTGGGGTGGCCAGGGGAAGGGTGAGACTGCCCTTTATGAGGTACAGTGTTCAGAGCCAGGCTTCAGACCGGAACTTATAGAACCATCTCCACCCAACCTACGTTGCGACCAATGGCAACAGGCATTGGACTTGCAAAGTTTTAGTAGGACGGAGAAGGAGCGAACCCTTCTGGGAGTCGTTTCAGTTGGATTCCACTCCACTTACTCAGATCTCAGAGATCCACTACCTCAGCCCAATCGCAATCTGCTTCAACTCCAGTATGCCGTAATCAGGATCTTATTAGAATCAATCCTGATGGCTCGCAAGTCACTCCACATCATCGAAAAGACAGCCGCTCCTAACAGACGCTGACCAGGTAGCCGCCTACTATGAGTCAGTCGCTCCTGCATTTTTCTATTGTTCACCATGCTCGTGCATGGTGAAGGGAACGTTTATTTATTTTTTATTGAAGGAGGCGCCGAATCGCCTTTAAAACAGAAACCTCATCGAAATAGCTAGCCTTTGTACGCCTGTTCTCTTATACCGCGCTCTCTGTTTCTGACGCTTCGGGCTAGAGCGAACTCTGAAGGCTTCTGTTCCTCGTGGTACCGAGATTAAGTCTTCGGTCAGACCTTGTACCCGACGACACTACCAGTTCAGCTGCCATACGGCTCAGGAACTGGTCACCTTAGATTTCAGTCCCCTTTTACGACAGGCATACCCCACCTCAGGCAAATTCTAACCCCTGACCCGCTGGGGTCAAGCTTACTTCAACCTTGCTTCGTCCCTTTGATGTACTGTACCATACCGCGTTTTCTTTATTTAGGTGTTTCACCCAGATTTGAACCAACGTTCTCTCCGAATTCCGAATGGTAGTCACGCACCAACCAATTCGGCTACGGCGACCGCCTGTTACTTTTGCTTATTTTAGGTATTAAGAAAGCAAACGATAAGCACCCGAATCGTATTGTGTAAGTATGGCCTTACCTTACGAAGCGCCAGCAAGCAACAAGGGATAAAAGTGCATTTGCACTGGGGAGATGCGATTCAGAAAAAAATGATATTAATCAATCAAACAGTAGAAATCGGCAACATTGAATTTTTCACAAAATTCCTTCTCTTGAACTCCTGTAAATGTAGTAATGTGGTTGAATTTCAAGCCCTTTGTCTAAAATCCCTTGAACATACCATATTTTTAAAATCCAAATGGTTGGGTCACATTCAGAGGTCAATTGGTGAGGTAGCCAGCAATTGATTCAGCCAATCTCTATGAAAGAATAAGGGGCAGTAGTCACAGGCGCTAAGAGTCTTAAAAAGTAAGAAATAGAATACAAATTTAGTTATTTTAAATTATTAAGTAAAGTAAATAATTATATATTGAAGCGGTACCTACATATAAGGCCTTACTGAAATGGAATGAATACTTTCAATATTTTGCAACAATTAATCCCTTCAGAGTAAAGCCTATCTATCCTATTTTGTTAATCTCACGGCTTCGTCGAGGTCACACGCAGATCATTCACGGTTACCTGTTAGGTTCTGGAGATGCATCCTGCTGCATTTGTCGTCTAGAATATCAGTAAAATATATCCTAGATCAGTGGTCGCCAACCTTTTCAATGTGTTGAGCTACTTTCAAGATTTTGAAATAAACAGCCAGCTACTTGCACAAGCCAACATAAATAAATAAATACACAGTTATATTCGACATACAATACATGTATTTATTTTACTAATATACGTTCTATATATAATAAACTTATGACTTATAGTGCTTATACTTAAGCATATCTACATCCATGTTCACACCTATCAATCGCAAATCACAAGCGACTTAAAAAAACAACAAAACAGTAATAGTACATTATTATATAAATAAAATATGGGCAGATAAACAGAGCATATTTAATGAGAAGGTTGACATTCTGACTCATCGATAAGTTTTTTAATATTTGCAGTATAATTTGATGCAGTCATTCGAATACAGTTATCCAAATGTATATCTGTAAGCCGATTGCGGTATTTATTTTTAATAAATTTCATATTGGAAAAAGAAGATTCACACAAATAAGTTGAACTGAATAACGCTTTCACTTTCAACGCAACACGACATAAAACTGAATACTTATCTTTACTTATTAAAGTCCATATACATTTTGTATTTGAACCTAAAGATTTTAAAGTCAAGTCACTTTGAAAAGCAATCAGTTCCATTTCTGTCACAGCAATGTCTTCGCCAAAGTTGTTCATAACACAAGTTGCAAACTGTTGTATATCAATGTCCATGAAGAGTGAAACAACAAATTGCGTCACTAAAGCAATTTTGCTGAAATCCTTGAAACGATTTTTGAAATTTTCCTTCAAGTTAGAAACTATTTCGATATGATATTTACTGTCATAATAAATGCATTTATATCAGAAATCATTTCCGCTAATTCTTTATCCCTGTCTTGAAGCTGCAAGTTAAGCTCATTTAATTTCTCTGTAATGTCCACAAGAAAACCAAAATCTCTGAGCCAAGTCGAATTTTCCAGTTCAGGAATCGGTTCATCGCGTTTTTTGAAAAGTCGGAGTATAGCAGGCAGGACATCATTGAAACGTTTGAGCGCTCGTCCTCTGCTTAACCATCGCACTTCAGAGTGAAGAAGTAGCTCTCCGTAGTGACAGTAAATTTCATCAGCCAAGGTTTTAAATAATCTTCTTTGTAACGCTTGAGCTCTAATCTTGTTCACAATTTTCACCACCAGTTTCATAACGTTGTTCAAGTTTAGAAAATTTCCACATAATGCTTGCTGATGTATAATACAGTGGTAACTAAGAAATTGTGGAAAACTTTCATCCTTATGACATAGCGCCACGAGCCCCTTATCACAACCCACCATAGCTGGAGCACCGTCATTTGTCAGGCCTACCATTTCTGATATTGGAATTTTCTCAGAAGAGATGAGATTTTTTAAATGAGAAAACAGCTCTAGCCCAGTAGTATGTCCTTTGAGTGGAATAAACTTCAAAAGATCTTCTTTAATTGTAAAATCACTAAAAGTCATCCTGACAAATATGGCCATTTGTGAGGTGTCAACTACATCTGTTGATTCATCCAGTTGCAGTGAAAAATAAATACAGTTATCTAAGTCACTTCTTAACTGTAAAAAAATATCATTGCTCATTACTTCTACTCGCCTCATCACTGTATTAGCAGAAAGTTGCATAGATTTTATAGCAGACACTATTTCGTCTTTATTTCTAACGTTGGCGAATAAAGAATCTGCAGCTTCCAAAAATGCTTGTTTTATGATTTCCCCGTCTTCATAAGGTTTTTTCTTTTGTGCAATTATCTGGGAAACACGATAAGATGCTTCAGTTGCAGCCTTATTTTTGTCGATTGTTTCCAAATTATTGACTGTTGTCCAATTAACTGTATTTTTAAATGTTTCAGTTTTTCTTTTCTGGTGGCAGAATTTAACGGGAATGCCTTCTCAATTTTCGAATGTACAGTTTTATGATGCCTCTCAATATTTCCTTTTTTAGGAACTGACACAGATGTATTACATAACAAACAAACACTTTTGCCTTTAACTTCAGTGAAGAAGTATTGTTCTTCCCATTCCGAATGGAAATGGTATGTCTTCGCCTTCTTAGTACTGCTTGCCATAATGTTTCGAACTCTAACCCAACCGCTGCACGCAGAACGTTGATAATGCCGTTCAGTATTAAACTGAGCGCAATGTCGACGTGCATTGCGTATATATAAAGCCAAAAAATTCTCGTACACGCTAATCGGTTCCAGCCGATCCTAGAACGGAGAAGCGACTTCGCGTCGTGATTGTCGGCGCGAAATCGCTTACCGCAGTGTTGCCGCTGTTTACCTATTTATTATGAAAATTTCTGAAATTTGCTAATGCTGGTATGATTTACAGACTTCTGAATTTTTTGCAACGTGAGCAGCGCGAGCTACCAGAATTGCCTTTGCGAGCTACCGGTAGCTCGCGATCGACGGGTTGGCGACCACTGTCCTAGATGAATGCACCCATTTTACCAATAGGAGGCGAAGGATTTTTGGAACAACTCTCTCACCACAACTTCTAGTAAATACAACATGCAATCGAAAAACGCTTTGCTATTTTCTAGCTTTCTTCTACTAAGTAGGATAGCTCATTTAATTTAATATATAGTAAATATACTTATGCGTATATTATATATTATACACATTATCATCATTTTAGACATAACATCCAGCAAATATTATAATTAATTCTAGTTTACTCAATACTAATGACCTTGGGCTACTGCTGTTCTTTTTTTCTGCTATTTCCTGTATATTCATATGTTTAAAATAAAACACGATTCTGATTCTGTACTTGTAATTTTGTACAATGGCTATTGGCTTCTTCATATTTTTTGAAGAAAAACAAAGTTAGGTACGGTTTACTAATTTTCTCTCCACGGAGTTACATAGAACCCTGCAAGAAAATTTAGTAACATATAAGAGCATAGATAACCAGGAGAGGTCCAAAATCTGCATGTTGTATGCAATGTTGTATGTTTTGCGTAAAAATTCTTTAATATATCGATTTTGAAACATACATATACATATGTGCTCCTGTAACAACCATCATCGCTAAAAGTTAAAACATTGATATTAGTCAAAATACGGTCACATATTTTACAATACAATTACGCGGTGCAAGCGTATGGTAATCACGGTGTTAATGTGTGAATATCGATATGTACATACACACACGGACAAAATTATTGACACAACCACTAATGTTTCACGCGATAAGTTGTATCTTGAAACACAATTAAAGTTATTAAAAATTTTATTCTAGGAAAAATACACAAATTTGTTGTTTATTTGAAACTGGTTTGTTTTTACATCTTCTCCGAGAGTCCGATGCTTTTACTTTGCGCAGAATGCCCGCAACATGCATTCTCATACCTAGATTTGATTATTGCATCAAGTCTTGTCCTCATTGATTTGGGCGGCTTCTTTTCTTGATATGACAACCATCCAGCTGGCATTTTGGTCTTTATTTCCTGTCTGTATTGGTTTTGTCTGTTGAATCGTCGACCTCGCAAACAATTTTTTGCTTTCTGTTTCTGTTTTCGTCCTTTTTACCGAAGCGTTCTTTTCTTGCAAATCTCGCGCTTGACGTTTTCCGCGTATTCTCTTTTGGAGTTGTCTGTTGTTTTTCATATTCTTTCATCACCATAATAATTTCGGTGTGCCTCTTTTTTATAAGTGAACCGATCTCTTTGATTTCATGGTGCACATTGTGACGGCCTTTGTAGTACTCCAGAAGAGAGTCAATAGCTTCTCCTAGACTCATCATTTTATCTTATAGTATTTCTCCTTTTCAGTTGCACTTTTTCCTTCTCCAGCGGGTTTTCCGTTGAATATACCCACTGGTGTTTCCTTCTCTTTGTTGTTTGCTCCATTTGAGCCTCCTACGCGCCTTGTTGTTGGCGTTATCCCGCTGCTTTGGGAAGGTATGTCTTCGACAATTAATAGCTCTCTGGCGATGCACTTTGCCAACGGCTTGCTGCATAGCTGTGGTTGCACTTGAGGCGTCCCTTACATTTCCTCAGCTGTAGCTGTTAAAAGATTGCGTCGATTGTGCCTCCACCGGGGATTTCCGAATAACCGAGCCTCTCCTAAAAGCTTCCAAGGCACTTCCTGTTATTATTTCTTCGTTTTTAATTGCAAGATTTATTTTTGTGTCCATGCTTAATCCGTCCCAACTCATCACCGCTATCTCCGCTAGTACATTCTGTCAAAAAAGTACGAGGAATTGTTCAATAAACCGTCAAATAATTGTTTAATCATCAACATTTTTTTGTCACCTTCAGAATAGGCTTCATTCGAAGCAACACACATATACCAGAAGTACACATATACCGTCATCAAAACACCTTTTAATTTTAAACGCGTTTGAAGAGATCCTTTTCAGCTCCTTCAGAGAGTTCTCCTTAATGACCTTTATCGACTCAAAGCGGCGTCCGCGGAGTGTCAATTTAAATTTTGGGAAAAGAAAAAAGTCACAGGGGGCAAAATCCGGCGAATACAGTGGTTGTTTGATGATATTTGTCGAGTTTTTGATCAAAAAAGTTTTCACAATATGAGTCTTGTGAGTTTTCTTTCCATAAATTGGGCCGTTCCCTACGCACATTCTCTCTCAAACGTCGCATAACTTTCAAATAATATTCTTTATTTACCGCAGAACCATTTCGAATGAGTTCCGAGTGCACAACATGATGATAATCAAAGAAATTGAGTAGCATGTCTTTCACTTTTGACCGACTTTGACGTGGTTCACGTGGTCCATTCAGCCGACTGTTGAGAAGTTTGCATATCAAACTCATATACCCAGGTCTCATCACCTGTTATGATGCGCTGGATAAACGTTGGGAATTCTCTTGCTCAAGCATGTCTTCAGCCATCTTCCTCCGATGAATTTGTTTTAAAGAAATTCAACTCTCTTGGAACAAGTCGAGCAGCCGCGCGTCTCATGCCCAATTGAGGGTGTAAAATGTTGCAAAGCTACCTCCCTCAAACTTAAATGATGGCTTTCCAGCACCGTTTCTTTGACTTTGTCGATGTTTTCATCCGTTGAAGACGTTGATGGGCGAGCAGATCGAGGCAAATCTTCCACGACTTCTCGGCTCTCTGCAAAAGCCGTATACCACTCGTAAACTCGTGTGTTTGATAAAGCACACTCGCCATAGGCTTTCTGAAACATTTTCAATGATTCAGCACAAGAAATTTCGTTCAAAACATAAAATTTAAGACACATTTTTTTATCGATATTTTTATCCATAGTAAAAATCGCCGAGCACATCTGCGGTTGACTGATATAATTGAATGACAAAACAAGATAATCGACAGATCACGCTCAAACTCTGACACTAAAGAGGACAGATGTACCAAAATTTGAGAAAAAAATTAGATATATGTATAACGTGCACTTTTAAAATGAACAATTGTCGGTATTTTTTGAACAGAATGTATACGTAGTTTCCGTAAGTCCCATGGTTATCTTTGAGTTTTGGGGGGGCCAGGGGAAGGGTGAGACTGCCCTTTATGAGGTACAGTGTTCAGAGCCAGGCTTCAGACCGGAACTTATAGAACCATCTCCACCCAACCTACGTGGCGACCAATGGCAACAGGCATTGGACTTGCAAAGTTTTAGTAGGACGGAGAAGGAGCGAACCCTTCTGGGAGTCGTTTCAGTTGGATTCCACTCCACTTACTCAGATCTCAGAGATCCACTACCTCAGCCCAATCGCAATCTGCTTCAACTCCAGTATGCCGTAATCAGGATCTTATCAAAATCAATCCTGATGGCTCGCAAGTCACTCCACATCATCGAAAAAACAGCCGCTCCTAACATGGAGAACAGACGCTGACCAGGTAACCGCCTACTATGAGTCAGTCGCTCCTGGATTTTTCTATTATTCACCATGCTCGTACATGGTGAAGGGAACGTTTATTTATTTTTTATTGAAGAAGGCGCCGAATCGCCGCGCCGAATCTTATACCGCGCTCTCTGTTTCTGACGCTTCGGGCTAGGGCGAACTCTGAAGGCTTCTGTTCCTCGTGGTACCGAGATTAAGTCCTCGGTCAGACCTTGTACCCGACGACACTACCAGTTCAGCTGCCATACGGCTCAGGAACTGGTCACCTTAGATTTTAGTCCCCTTTTACGACAGGCATACCCCACCTCGGGCAAATTCTAACCCCTGACCCGCTGGGATCAAGCTTACTTCAACCTTCAACTTCGTCCCTTTGATGTACTGTACCATAGAATTCGGCCATCAAAGTAATTACGCAGTATTCTCCTCAGGTACGTGGAGAGCCCAATTCGCTCTAGGGCGTCTAAGATTTTCGCCCAGTTTGCAAAGTTAAATACAATTTTGACGTCTAAGGCTATAATAAGGCAGTACTCTTTGGTACCATTTAGTTAACGGGAATCGCTGATTGAAAAATCTCCTCATAAAAAAATATCTGCTGTTCGTAGTCGGATTAAAACTGTAGGTCCCTCCATTTGTGAAACAATATCAAGACGCACGCCACAAGTAGGAGGAGGATAGCGGCCAAACCCCCAAGAAGGGTGTATGAGCCAATTATATATATGTATACATATGTATATACTAGCACACCCGGCGAACTCCGTGTCGCCACCAGATGGCTTCGTTTTTTATACAAAAACATTTCGTTTGGGGATTAAAAGATGAAGAAAAAAATATTTCTTTTGTTTTATATTTGAAAAGGAAAAATTTTATTTCACTTCAGAACAGTAATGAATTCATTTCGATTACAAAAATGAAGTGTAATTTAGTTGAACTTCTCTAAGTAAAAAATGAAAGTGAATCCTAAGTAAATACAGAATCGAAGCGTTATACGTGTCCGCAAATTATCCGTTTCATTGAAGTGCTCTTTGGTAAATCACATTTTTTGTTCTTTGGTCTGACGTTAAACCAAACAAAGCGGATGGTTTTTCGTGAGCACGCAACGTATAGCTGCCCATGTGAAAAATAATGATTTTCTAAATTTATCCCGCAAACACAAAGCGATTGGCTTTGCGACTTATTGATTGTCATTGCGAACGCCAGGCGAACCGGAAATTGCAATCGTTTGAAGTCAAATGGAAGATCAGTCGGAATCATTGGTATTCGAGGAATACATTCATTTCCACCTGCGAACTTTCCGTTAATAAAGGTTGCCTCAATCAAATTCGGCATAAGTATTTTCACCGCAAGTCGAGTACCGTTGCAAAGACGCGGTAGATTCAAATTACGCAATATCATAATAACTGAACCTACTTTGAGTTGCAAGTTATGTGTTGGAAATCCTGGTAACTCCAGAGAGTTCAAAGACTCCGTTGGTTAATTTACTACATTATCGGGATTTGTTATGGAATCAACGGATTTGTATGTCACCAAATCGCCACCGATTTTTGATTGAATGGTAAAATTCAGTGCGTGTACATCATTATTCTTTGCGGCGAGAATTGCTCGTTGACTTAACCAAACATAATTTTGATAATTCTCACTAATGTTTGGGAAAACATTTTCAATAAGAGCTAATTGAGAGCCTACAAATCGGCAAAAGTCGTTGGTAAGAGTAATTATTCCAGCTGTCGCATCAACTGGAACTTTTCCATTTCCAACAGCTAGCAATTGTTTGGAAAATTGTGCAGCACTTTGATCATTTTCAATTTTAACTCTCATAATAGTGGTTAGCGATAATGTTTTCACGTTATTCCACAAAGGTGATGCCTTCAGGCAAGCATTCAATTCATCTGCGGGCGTTCCACGGGGAATTACTGACAACGTCTACCTGAAATCGCCTGCCAAAAATATCATCAAGCCGCCAAAAATGTTGTTATTTCACCGAAAATCCTTCAGTGTAAAGTTAAGTGCTTCAAGTTATTTTTTATGTGCCATTGTGCACTCATTCCAAAAAATGAGCTTGCATTGCATCAACAATTTTCCCATTGCACTGCATCGGGAAATATTGCATGTAGGAGTATCAATTGTGTTTAAATTGAGTGGCAACTTAAGCGCAGAATGTGCAGTACGACCGCCATCTACATAGAAGAATCGCCGCAATTCCAGATGATGCTAACTCCAAAGCTATGTCACATCTTGATCGAATAGTGGCCAAAATCAATGACAAATGTTTTCCCTGTTCCTCCAGGTGCGTCCAGGAAGAATAGACCACCAGTATTATTGTCCACTTCTTGCATTAATGTTTCGTATACTTGTTCTTGCTGCAACGGCACATTATTTCGAACGAACTACTGCAATGTATCAACATTATATTGCAGCTCTCGTTGGTTGAATGCATGGTGCATCGATCGGTTTGACTTCAATCAGTAGCTTGTTTGCATTAGTCGGGATTCGTTCGTTCAAATGCATGATTCACATAATTTACACATTTCAACTTACCACCTTAAGGACTGTAACGACTCACTCTTACACTTTGAATATTTATTTGACAACAAATTTATGAATGTACAAGTAAATTCTCGGGGAGAACATATTTATATTTTCAACTACAAATTCTGTCTTCCTGCCTTCTTTCGTTGCTGTCAGAGCCAGCCGCGTTTTCCCCAGAGCCAACTGCGTTGCCAGATCTCCACATCCCTCCTATATTTTCCAGAGTCATCTTCAACGGTGGATTAGC
Source organism: Anastrepha ludens (assembly GCF_028408465.1). Classification (NCBI taxonomy): domain Eukaryota; kingdom Metazoa; phylum Arthropoda; class Insecta; order Diptera; family Tephritidae; genus Anastrepha; species Anastrepha ludens. Next base: position 42,319,343 of record NC_071503.1, read on the forward strand.
CTCCTGCTCTGCTGCATCTTTACCAACTCCTGTCGTGTCCGGTTCAGGTAGCTTCTTTAAATGGCTCACGTTTCGCCTTAACTCTTTACCACCTCCACGCACTACAACATCAATTCCTGTTCGTTTGATAACCTCGAATTCTTGTGGATTAAAAGTCGTCGATAACTTGTTTGAAAGTACGGCATTACGTACCAGCACCTTGTCTCCAACCGAAATTCCACTTTCTTTAGCTCCACGGTCCTCATCCCCTTTCCTCCTCCCTTTTTCTTTGTTGTGCAAATTTATTATGGCTGTCGAAGTTATTCTTTTCAGAAATTTTACTTCATAATATCGCGAATAGTAGTCAATGACAACGAAAATATACTTATGATTTGGTAGAGGGCCTAGCAAATCCATTGCGACTGCCAACCATGGCCCCTCTGGCAAGGCGCGCCTGTTCATTGGAGCTGCATTGTTGGGTCTTGATACTAGCAAACAACTACGATAATTCTTGACGAATTTTTCAACATCTCGGTCGATTAGAGGCCACCAAACTTTGGACCGAACTCTTCTCTTCTTCACTGTCTCCCCGGGGTGACCCTCATGAGCTAGTTCAAGAACGCAAGCCCTCAATGACATCTCCAACTGCAAAATTCCAACCGATAAGGAAAAAAACTTATTTATAGACTCACCTCCCCAGGTATCTTCCTTGACATTGCTTATTGCTTCCAATAGTTCAGGATCTGATGAATTACTTTCACATATCTCCAAAATTGTGAGGGCTCGCGGAACCGATTTTTCGATAATGGCACAATTACTCTGTTCTCCGTATTGATCGAATGTGTTCGAAAGTTTCCTTACTTATAGTCTCGAAAATGTGTCAGCAATATTGTATTTTCCCGGGCGGTAAACTATTTTAAATTTAAACGATTGCAACCGGAGAACCCAGCGCTCTATTCTTGCTGGGGGCCTCGATATAGTTTTGAAAATTGCCTCCAGCGGCTTGTGGTCGGTAACGAGTTCGAAGTCTATGCCTGCCAGGTAATAATAAAACCTCTCAACTGACCAGACCAAAGCTAAGCTTTCTTTCTCAGTCTGCGAATATCGGCGTTCCACTTCAGAGAGCGACTTACTGGCAAATGAAATTACTTGAGATGACTCATTTTGAAATTTCAGGAGAATTGCTCCTAACGCCACTGGGCTTGCATCAGCTATTACCTGAGTACGTCTCTTCGGATCAAAATATGACAATGTCGGGATTTTTGCAAGGCTATGCTTTAACTTTTCAAACGCGCTATCTTGTTGTGGACCCCAAACAAATTTTACGTCCTTTTTCACCAGGTTCCTCAGTGGCTCAGTGGTGTCAGCCAAGTCTGGCAGAAATTTCCCAAGGTACGTTGCCAGACCTAAGAAACTTCTGACCTCCTCCTTACTAGAGGGCGCGCGAAAATTTACAACTGCTTCAACTTTCTCCGGGTCCGGGTCGATACCTTGAGCCGATAAGACGTGTCCCAAAAATTTCAATTTTTGTGCTTTCCAGATACATTTAGAATTATTAAGCTCTATGTTAAATTCCCCAAAAACTTTTAAGACCCCTTTTAAGTTTATCTCGAGCTCGGTCTCTGTTTCACCAAATACAATAATATCATCTAGGTAGTTAAGGGCGTTTTTCTGCCTGGTTTCACCGACTCATCGTTGGTCAACGATATCTGTATTCCTTTTACTTTCGGAATAGGAACCACATTGTTAACAGCATTTACCTCTATGCCTAGCCTTAAAACCTTTAGTTTTATAGCCGTATCTCTACCTAGCAATGTTTGTCTACCACTCTCAATAACATAGAATGAAGAAATCGTATTTGAGTTTAAATCGGTACCAATAACATACTCGAATACCAGTTTTACTTTCAGCAGGTCGCTTCCTGCGTACGCCCGAAATTGTACATCTGATTCGCCCCGGATATTCCATATTGTTGCATTTTTATTACACAAATAATTCCAATCCTTTTCCGTGAGTAAATTGAACCGCGAGCCAGAGTCTATTAACATCGAAATTTCCTGACCACCAACGAAAGAATCTATAAGTTCATTCGACCTTCCAATGGTGTCATCTGATAGTTTAAAACAATCAAATTCATGAAGTCTGCTATGATCGCAATGCGGTTTACATTCCTCGGCAACGAAGTGGATTTTGGTTGCGTCATTTCTTTTCCTCTTTACATTATTGCCGTTTTCATCATTTTGTTTCCGTTTGTGAGCCCTTGTCTTGCACATTCTAGCAAAATGGCCTACAAAATTACATTTGTTACATTTAACTTTTTTGGCTGGACACCCAACGCTGTCATTCGTATGCCCTTGTCGACCACACCTGCTACATTCTGCATCCGTTTTCTTATCTGGGACCACCTTAGTAATTTTTTTAATGCTTTCTGGTTGCGAAGGCAATACCATAGTTTCTGATTGGGTTTTGATCTGCTCATACACCTGGCACATGTCAATTATTTCATCCAAAGAATACTCCTTTCCTAGTAGCAGCTAACACATGTTTATTACAATTATAAATTAATCTTCTCTCATTCTTTTTATTTTTCTTTTTAGCTCACCTGCACACACTCATACAAGGCGAGTTCACTCCAGCTGATAGCAAACATATTAAGCGAAATTCATTAAGTTATAACTCGCCTCAACATGACATTTGTTCGTATTTCCTTATTTTTCTTTCGAACTCAAAGTCAAAACCAATTGCTATTACAATAACAGCTTGTGCAGTGAATTCGCCCTGTATTTAAGTATACCAGTTGCTTTGTTTGTTGGCGTTTAATTTCTATGCCATTTGTGTCGCTCGCCGGCATATTTCCACATGCCAGTTGCTTTGGTTGTTGGCGTTTAATTTTTATGCCATTTGTGTTGCTCGCCGGCATATCTTTCTATATGCCAGTTGCATTGGTTGTTGGCGTTTAATTTTTATGCCATTTGTGTTGCTCGCCGGCATATCTCTCTATATGCTAGTTGCTTTGGTTGTTGGCGTTTAATTTTTATGCCATTTGTGTTGCTCGCCGGCATATCTTTCTATATGCCAGTTGCATTGGTTGTTGGCGTTTAATTTTTATGCCATTTGTGTCGCTCGCCGGCATATTTCCACATGCCAGTTGCTTTGGTTGTTGGCGTTTAATTTTTATGCCATTTGTGTTGCTCGCCGGCATATCTCTCTATATGCCAGTTGCTTTGGTTGTTGGCGTTTAATTTTTATGCCATTTGTGTTGCTCGCCGGCATATCTCTCTATATGCCAGTTGCTTTGGTTATCTGCGTATATTTTTTTTTTTATGTCAACTGTGGTGCTCGCTGGCTGTTTAGGCCACACCCTAATATTAAATATACATTTTTAGCCACCCTAATGGTAACTGCGCCTACCGTTCCGACTGTTGCTAACCACCGTTTCCAGTCGCTGCAACGTGAAGGCCGTTAACCCTGGCATTTCCCCGCCGAACAGTTAAAACGTTTACCGTGTTAAACGTTGTTCGGCGAGGTTACTTTCACTTTAATTCTAATTATAACTTTCACTGCGATTTTCCAATCAGAAGCATCAGGACGGGTCAGCCAGCTAAAGGTAATATAAATTATAAATTATACTTATACTTATACTACTTAACATACATCTTTCTATGCATATATATAACGATACTGCAAAATATATATTAACGAATATATACTGACACGCCTTTGTGCTTTTCATTTTTTATAAAATATATCATCGGAGCGACCGTGGAGGCCCCACATTTTTCAAACCGCCCATTGCGTCGCACTCCGATGAGAACATGGTCCTTCGAGCCGGATAAAATAAAAGATCCATTTAAACAGAGCACCAGCAAGCTAAAGAGCACCAGCAAGCATCAAAGAGCACCAGCAAGCATCAAAAAGCACCAGCAAGCATCAAAAGCACCAAGCAAAGCTGAGATTAACAAAGCACCAAGCCAGCAAGCACCAAAAAAGCACCAAGCCATCAGCAAACAATCCGTTCCAGCAAAACCAGGTACGAGGATTTATTGCACACTTTTTTTTTGGTGGAAATAAGCTAATTAAAAAGAAAAAACAAAAAGGGTCAACGACTCCGTCTGTCCGCAAACAGACAATACAAGTGCGCGCGGTATTTTCAAGCTAACCATCTAACAGCGCGTTGTTGGGAATTTTTCAATTTTTTCTTATTCCGTTCCTTTTACTTGTACATTCCCGCTGTGAAGTTGAGTACACAACTGCACAAACAACGCCGCAGTAAATTAAAATCGATCCCAGCGCACTTTTTGCATAGGTATATACATACCACTGATTATTGTGTGGGTGGCGAAACCACATACATAAATATAAATATATTATCTCTTTGTCAATAAATATATATAGATACATAATATATATTGTTATTTTAATCTCGGTGGTGCATTTTGGGCTTGGGTCTCGCTGTGAATTCGTCTCCATTTCGCGAAGGAGCATTTTTTTAATACCGCGTAAGTTTTTGTATCCCATACTTACAATATGGATACCTATATTCGTTTAGTCGACGCCGTGACGGAATTCGAAGCCGACTTTAATGGCACTCCGTCAAGTGAACATTCGAAATTTTCACTCCGGATCCAACAGGAGGAGTTGAAAGCAATGTGGGAAAAGGCCAAAGCAGCGTACGACCACTTGCTTTCAACAGAAACTCCTTCTCCTAAGGATCTCGCCGCGATAAAGAAAAGGAATAAAATATGTTACCACACATATTTGCGCGGCATGTCGACGATGGCTGACCTCTCTGCGAGGCTGGAAAAGGCAGACCGGGAAGGCGAAGAACTTGCAGTACGCGAACATAACATTCACCTTCCACCGTGCGATACGGAGATTTTCAAAGGCGACTACGTATCTTGGCTAACATTCCGCGATATGTTCACGGCCATATACATTTTAAATAAACGCCTTACCCCGGTCGAAAAGCTGTTCCACCTCAACCAAAAAACGCAGGGTGAAGCCAGAGACATCGTGAGGAAGTGCCCGCTCACTAATGACGGGTTTGCTACGGCGTGGAAAAATCTCTGCGAAAGGTACGAGAACAAACGGATTCTGGTGAACACGCAGCTGAAGATCCTGTTTAACCTACAGTCAATCGAAACTGAATGTGGCAGTTCGATAAAAAAACTCCAACGAGATATTAATAATTGCATTTCCTCCTTACAGAACCACCAAATTGACATTTCAAACTGGGATGCAATTATCACATATTTATGCTCCACGAAATTGCCAGAGAGTACTCTATCGCTTTGGGAACAAACGATAGAAAATAAATCTGAAATTTCAAAGTGGACAGACATGGACAAATTCCTTTCCAACAGGTTTCAGACACTTGAAACAGTGTCAGGCTTAAAAGGAATTAAAGCCTACAAAGCGCCCAAGGCGCAAAGCTTACAACATTTCACGGAAACTACACCAAAAAGCATGGGTAACTTTCAGGTAAGTGTCGCCAAAGATATGTGCAAATTATGTGTCACTGACGTCCACAAATTGCAAAGTTGCCCAAAGTTCCGCAAGTTGAAGGTCACCGATTGAATCGCGTGCGTCAAGAGCAACAACTGTTGCTTGAACTGCCTGTCGTCAGGACATACGGTGTCAAGATGTACGAGCTCGTATAACTGCAGCACATGTCACTCAAGACACAACACGCTCCTGCACATTACAGCAGTTCAAACAAAAGCAGCAGCTCTTAAGGAAAGCAGAGATCCCGCTGATGACTTGCCCTCAACATCCAAGGAGGCCCTAAAACGACTCGATTCCAATAGGCCAAAGGATAGCAGAGCACATAATTTTAAATCGTGCTATTCCAATACGGACAAAGGGGTTTTACTAGGAACAGCCATGGTAAATATATTCCACAATAATGTTAATTTTACAGCACGAGCTCTGATCGATTCTGGTTCTGAGTGTTCGTTCATCACTGAACGCCTCAAACGTAGAATCAACCTGCCATCTAAACGCTTGCATGCCCAAGTCTCGGGCATCAACAATTCAATATCTGCGCAGGTAAGACAAGCGTGCTCATTACAACTGCGGTCGCCTATCGACCCTTTTGTAAAAATAAACACAATTGCGCTAGTTTTGCCGCAATTAACTGGAAATCTGCCAACTTGCCTAGTAAGCGCAATGACAAGGCAAGCATTTCCAGATCTCACTTTGGCGGATAAGAGGTTCTTCGTCAATGAACCAGTGGACCTTGTCCTTGGCGGAGACATTTATCCCCAAATTATTTTAAGCGGCTTGAAGAAAAATGTACTAAGTACACTTCTTGCCCAAGAGACTGTATTCGGGTGGATACTAACTGGTCGAGCCGAAACAGTCAGTTCACCAGTCAGTTTTTCAGCGAAGTCACACTGGACAAGCAACTAGCTGCCTTTTGGGAATTGGAAGACATCCCAAGAAAAGAAAGGCAGACTGAAGATGACGTGCATTGCGAGGAGTTATATCGGACCACCACGAAGCGCAACCAAGATGGAAAGTATGTCGTCACCTTACCCTTCAAACGGGATTTTCCATCAAACATCAAGCTGGGACCATCACTCAAGAGCGCCTGCTCTCAATTCTTCCGGAATGAGACGCGTCTCGCGAAAAATCCGTCCCTGCAAAAGGAATATACTAGAGTGGTGGCAGAATATGAAACGCTAGGTCATATGGACAAAATCACAACCAACATACCTGCAGATGCAACTGACCATTATTTTTTACCTCATCATGCCGTCATGAAGGAAGAGAGCACCTCCACCAAAGTGCGCGTGGTATTTAACGCCTCATGCCCGACTGCCAATGGAATGAGCCTCAACGACGTCCTTCATCCAGGTCCGGTATTGCAAGCAGATATGACTGTCCTGATCCTCCGTTGGCGATTATACAAGTATGTCTTCAACAGCGATATCGAGAAGATGTACCGTCAGATAATGGTAAGCAATACACATACTAAATATCAGCGAATAGTTTTTCGCACTTGCCCGAAAGACCCAATTAGTCTATACGAATTAAAGACTGTTACTTTCGGCATAAATTGTGCTCCTTATCTTGCGATAAGGACATTACTTCAACTAGCTGGTGATGTTGAAAACTCCTTTCCAACAGCATCAAACATACTTCGAAAATGCATGTATGTTGACGATGTTCTTGCCGGCGGTCATAGCATCGACTCCGCAATAACAGCCAGAGACGAAATTATGCAAGTTTTGCAGTCCGCTGGATTTCCATTCCGAAAATGGACTTCCAACTGCAACAAAATTCTAAAGGGCATCCCAAAAGCCCATTAGCTCAATAAAGATTTTTTAGATTTCGAAGATACTAGTTCGGTAAAGGCACTTGGCATAAGATGGAATGCTCATTGCGACCATTTTTATTTTATGACAAAGCCAATAAAAAACCACGTTGATCTTACGAAAAGGGAAATCCTCTCGGCAATCGCCAAACTTTTTGATCCATTAGGGTGGCTCGCCCCAATAATAATTACCGCCAAGATTATTATGCAAAACATTTGGTTAGAAGGCACTGATTGGGACGACACCGTATCTGCGGTCACATTAGACCGCTGGCAGACATTTATGCAGAATTATGGGGAAATTGATAATATCCGCATACCGCGTTGGGTGCACTATTCACCAGCAGGCAATGCCGAAATCCATGGGTTCTACGACGCTTCGGAAAAGGCATACGCGGCTGCTGTCTACTTGTGTGTGAAGAAACAGGATCAAGTATACCTCAACCTACTCCTCGCGAAAACCAGAGTGGCACCTGTTAAGACGATATCCCTTCCCCGTTAGGAACTATGTGGTGCAGTCCTATTGGCGGATATTATAGAAACTGTCACGGAAAATCTCAGCCTAGCACACCTGGATGTTCATCGTGGACAGATTCAACAATCGTCCTCGCATGGATTCGCAAACCGCCCTGCTCGTGGTCAACCTTTGTGGCACATCGAGTAACCAAAATAGTGGAAAAGGTAGGAAACAATAACTGGCGTCATGTTGACTCGACATCAAATCCAGCAGACTTACCAAGCAGAGGACTTCCGGCCAAGGAACTGGTTCACAATTCTTTGTGGTGGCAGGGTCCTTCTTACCTACAATGAGACAAATCACGATGGCCGACATCAGAATGTAACTATGAAACAACGATGGAAGAGAAAAAGTTAAGGGTATATTCAACAACAACAATCAATTTCAGCGATATTCGTGACCGTTTTTCCAATTTACCAAGGGCTTTGAGAGTTTTATCATATACTAGCAAACCCGGCCCGCTTCGCTGGGCACACTAAAATAGAATAGATATGGTTTAGAACAGAAAAGATATGGTTTTCATATTAATTATTTCTTTATTCTCATACTATTTATTTATTTATTCAATACCACGTTTTGGTCTCTATCTCGAGACCCTAGTCACGGAGCGGCATGAAAAATACTCTGAACTAAAGCATTCACCAACAGCTTCCATTTGATACCCATATTGAACATACACATCCGAAGGTTACCTGAGTCCACGTTTTGACCTATATCTCGAGACCCTAGTCACGCAGCGGCATGAAAAATACTCTGAACTAAAGCATTCACCAACAGCTTCAATTTGATATCCATATTGTACAAACACATTCTAGGCTCCATGTTTTGGTCTCTATCTCGAGACCCTAGTCACGGAGCGGCATGAAAAATACTCTGAACTAAAGCATTCACTAGCAGCTTCCATTTGATACCCATATTGTATATACACATCCGAAGGTTACCCGGGTCCACGTTTTGACCTATATCTCGAGACCCTAGTCACGGAGCGGCATGAAAAATACACTGCACTAAAGCATTCACCAACAGCTTCCAATTGATATCCATATTGAACAAACACATTCTAAGGTCCACGTTTTGGTCTCTATCTCGAGGCCCTAGTCACGGAGCGGCATGAAAACTACTCTGTACTAAAGCTTTCACCAACAGCTTCCATTTGATACCCATATTGTACATACACATCCGAAGGTTACCCGGGTCCACGGGTTGGTCTCTATCTCGAGGCCCTAGACACGGAGCGGCATGAAAACTACTCTGTACTAAAGCTTTCACCAACAGCTTCCATTTGATACCCATATTGTACATACACATCCGAAGGTTACCCGGGTCCACGTTTTGACCTATCTCTCGAGACCCTAGTCACGGAGCGGCATGAAAAATACTCTGAACTAAAGCATTCACCAACAGCTTATAATTGATATCCATATTGTACAAACACATTCTAGGGTCCAAGTGTTGGTCTCTATCTCGAGGCCCTAGTCACGGAGCGGCATGAAAAATACTCTGAACTAAAGCATTCACCAACAGCTTTCAATTGATATCCATATTGTACAAACACATTCTAGGCTCCACGTTTTGGTCTCTATCTCGAGGCCCTAGTCACGGAGCGGCATGAAAAATACTCTGTACTAAAGCATTCACCAACAGCTTCGAATTGATATCCATATTGTACAAACACATTCTAGGGTCCAAGTGTTGGTCTCTATCTCGAGGCCCTAGTCACGGAGCGGCATGAAAAATACTCTGAACTAAAGCATTCACCAACAGCTTCAATTTGATATCCATATTGTACAAACACATTCCAGGCTCCATGTTTTGGTCTCTATCTCGAGACCCTAGTCACGGAGCGGCATGAAAAATACTCTGAACTAAAGCATTCACCAACAGCTTCCATTTGATACCCATATTGTACATACACATCCGAGGGTTACCCGGGTCCACGTTTTGACCTATATATCGAGACCCTAGTCACGGAGCGGCATGAAAAGTACTCTGAACTAAAGCATTCACCAACAGCTTCCAATTGATATCCATATTGAACAAACACATTCTAAGGTCCACGTGTTGGTCTCTATCTCGAGGCCCTAGTCACGGAGCGGCATGAAAACTACTCTGTACTAAAGCTTTCACCAACAGCTTCCATTTGATACCCATATTGTACATACACATCCGAAGGTTACCCGGGTCCACGGGTTGGTCTCTATCTCGAGGCCCTAGACACGGAGCGGCATGAAAACTACTCTGTACTAAAGCTTTCACCAACAGCTTCCATTTGATACCCATATTGTACATACACATCCGAAGGTTACCCGGGTCCACGTTTTGACCTATCTCTCGAGACCCTAGTCACGGAGCGGCATGAAAAATACTCTGTACTAAAGCATTCACCAACAGCTTCGAATTGATATCCATATTGTACAAACACATTCTAGGGTCCACGTGTTGGTCTCTATCTCGAGGCCCTAGTCACGGAGCGGCATGAAAACTACTCTGTACTAAAGCTTTCACCAACAGCTTCCATTTGATACCCATATTGTACATACACATCCGAAGGTTACCCGGTCTCTATCTCGAGACCCTAGTCACGGAGCGGCATGAAAAATACTCTGAACTAAAGCATTCACTAACAGCTTCCATTTGATATCCATATTGTACAAACACATTCTAGGCTCCACGTTTTGGTCTCTATCTCGAGGCCCTAGTCACGGAACGGTATGAACAATACTCTATACTATAGAAATCATCAACAGCTTCCATTTGCTACCCATATTGTACATATACGTCCGAAGGTTACCCGGGTCCACGTTTTGACCTATCTCTCGAGACCCTAGTCACGGAGCGGCATGAAAAATACTCTGTACTAAAGCATTCACCAACAGCTTCGAATTGATATCCATATTGTACAAACACATTCTAGGGTCCACGTGTTGGTCTCTATCTCGAGGCCCTAGTCACGGAGCGGCATGAACAATACTCTATACTATAGAAATCATCAACAGCTTCCATTTGCTACCCATATTGTACATATACGTCCGAAGGTTACCCGGGTCCACGTTTTGACCTATCTCTCGAGACCCTAGTCACGGAGCGGCATGAAAAATACTCTGTACTAAAGCATTCACCAACAGCTTCGAATTGATATCCATATTGTACAAACACATTCTAGGGTCCACGTGTTGGTCTCTATCTCGAGGCCCTAGTCACGGAGCGGCATGAAAAATACTCTGAACTAAAGCATTCACCAACAGCTTCCAATTGATATCCATATTGTACAAACACATTCTAGGGTCCAAGTGTTGGTCTCTATCTCGAGTTCCTAGTCACGGAGCGGCATGAAAAATACTGTGAACTAAAGCATTCACTAACAGCTTCCATTTGATATCCATATTGTACAAACACATTCTAGGCTCCACGTTTTGGTCTCTATCTCGAGGCCCTAGTCACGGAGCGGCATGAAAACTACTCTGTACTAAAGCATTCACCAACAGCTTCGAATTGATATCCATATTGTACAAACACATTCTAGGGTCCACGTGTTGGTCTCTATCTCGAGGCCCTAGTCACGGAGCGGCATGAAAAATACTCTGAACTAAAGCATTCACCAACAGCTTCCAATTGATATCCATATTGTACAAACACATTCTAGGGTCCAAGTGTTGGTCTCTATCTCGAGTTCCTAGTCACGGAGCGGCATGAAAAATACTGTGAACTAAAGCATTCACTAACAGCTTCCATTTGATATCCATATTGTACAAACACATTCTAGGCTCCACGTTTTGGTCTCTATCTCGAGGCCCTAGTCACGGAGCGGCATGAAAACTACTCTGTACTAAAGCTTTCACCAACAGCTTCCATTTGATACCCATATTGTACATACACATCCGAAGGTTACCCGGGTCCACGTTTTGACCTATCTCTCGAGACCCTAGTCACGGAGCGGCATGAAAAATACTCTGAACTAAAGCATTCACCAACAGCTTCCAATTGATATCCATATTGTACAAACACATTCTAGGGTCCAAGTGTTGGTCTCTATCTCGAGTCCCTAGTCACGGAGCGGCATGAAAAATACTCTGAACTAAAGCATTCACCAACAGCTTCAATTTGATATCCATATTGTACAAACACATTCTAGGCTCCACGTTTTGGTCTCTATCTCGAGGCCCTAGTCACGGAGCGGCATGAAAAATACTGTGAACTAAAGCATTCACTAACAGCTTCCATTTGATATCCATATTGTACAAACACATTCTAGGCTCCACGTTTTGGTCTCTATCTCGAGGCCCTAGTCACGGAACGGTATGAACAATACTCTATACTATAGAAATCATCAACAGCTTCCATTTGCTACCCATATTGTACATATACGTCCGAAGGTTACCCGGGTCCACGTTTTGACCTATATCTCGAGACCCTATCTACCAATAGGTATTCAAACTATACGGAAACCATCTTCAATACCTACTTAACAATGTGTGTAAGTTTGGTTTAATTCGGTTTAAAGACACGGCGGGTCCACGTTTTGGCATATATTTCGAGACCCTACTCATCAATAGGTATGAAAATTACCCCACATTAAAGCACTTATCGACAGCTTTCATTTGATGCCCATATTGCACATCCACAACCAAAGGTTACCCGGGCCCACGTTTTGACCTATATCTCGAGACCCCAGTCACGGAGCGGCATGAGAAACACTCTGTACTAAAGCATTCACCAACAGCTTTCAATTGATATCCATATTGTACAAACACATTCTAGGGTCCAAGTGTTGGTCTCTATCTCGGGACCCTAGTCACGGAGCGGCATGAAAAATACACTGCACTAAAGCATTCACCAACAGCTTCCAATTGATATCCATATTGTACAAACACATTCTAAGGTCCACGTGTTGGTCTCTATCTCGAGGCCCTAGTCACGGAGCGGCATGAAAACTACTCTGTACTAAAGCTTTCACCAACAGCTTCCATTTGATACCCATATTGTACATACACATCCGAAGGTTACCCGGTCTCTATCTCGAGACCCTAGTCACGGAGCGGCATGAAAAATACTCTGAACTAAAGCATTCACCAACAGCTTTCATTTGATACCCATATTGTATATACACATCCGAAGGTTACCCGGGTCCACGTTTTGACCATTTTCCCGGCAATTATTCGAATTTTTCTCACCTTTTAAACCTTCCCTAGACCTCCACGAATAATTCAAGACCAAGATAAGATAAATCCGTTCAGCCATTCTCGAGTTATAAGCGAACATAGGGACAGATTTTCACATTTATATATATAGATTATGAGATTTTCTCAAAGAACCCATCCTAATACGAAGACTGCATTTCAAGCAAAGTCTTGCTTAATTTCAGCTGATGAAATTAAAGCAACGACACAACGCTTAATCATAAACAGTCAAAAGCAATATTACGGTGGAGAATACGCGAAATTGAAACAAAAGAAAACAGTTGACACAAAAAGTGAGATATTGGCTCTCAACCCATTCCTCGACAAAGATGACATCATGAGGGCAGGCGGTCGTCTGGCCGCTTCCCCCAACTTATCATATAACGAACGTCATCCTATTATCCTTCCATACGATAGCAGGTTATCACGCCTTATAACCAAATTCATTCACGAAATATCACTGCATGGCGAAAATCAGCTGATGTTGCGTTTAATTCGAACGCAGTACTGGATTCCGCGAGTTAAAAATATGATCCGATCCATCATCCATAATTGCAAGATCTGCACGATCTATAAAAAACAATCGCAAACTCAACTCATGGGAATCCTTCTTCGCACCACCTTTTCGCGTGCCTTCACTAATACAGGTGTAGACTTCGCAGGTCCATTTGACATCAAAAGCTTCCGCGGCAGAGGATGTCGCACTTCCAAAGGCTACGTCTGTCTATTTATTTGTTTCGCCACCAAAGCCATCCATTTAGGGGCCACCAATGACCTAAGTACCCCATCCTTTCTTGCAGCCGACAATGGTACCAACTTTGTAGGAGCTTCACGATCTCTACGATCAGAATTTAAAGCGTTTATTGCGGATGCACGCAATAACACGCTTTCAAAATATGCCCACCAGGCATTAACATGGCACTTCATACCTGCAGCAGCCCCTCATATGGGCGGACTGTGGGAAGCAGGTGTGAAAAGCTTCAAAGCCCACTTCAAAAAGACAGCCTCTGGTCTGAAATACACTTTCGAGGAGTTTAATACCCTCTTATGCCGAATTGAGTGCTGTCTCAATTCGCGACCCTTAAGTCCCTCTTCAAATGAGCCATCCGATCTAGAGCCTCTCACACCTGGTCACTTTCTGGTTGGCGGACATCTCTTAGCTCCGCCAGAAATAGAAACCAGCGAGAATCCTGCCTCAATTGTGAATCGGTGGCAGAAATTGAAAGCCCTCCATCAAACCTTTTGCAAACGATGGAAAAGGGAATTCCTCATTGAATTGCAAAAACGCACGAAGTGGAAACATCAAAAACCTAACATCAAGGTAGGGGACCTTGTCGTCATTAAAGAGGCAACCTACCACCAAACGAATGGAGAATGGGACGAGTGGTAAAATTACATCCTGGATCCGACAACCAGGTACGCGTCGTGGACATCACGACCCAAAGGGGACAGGTGACTAGACCACTAATCACACTGGACCTACTCCCTCCTTACTCAGAAGAAACGGAAAAATCCACACCCACACCCTCAACGTAATATCTTAATATCTTCCAATACCTACCTAGTAGAAACAAATCTCACTTCGCGATTCACCCTTTATTAGAAGGTGATTGACATCACCACACTGTTATACCCTAGCAAACCTAAGAAGCTACAACCTACGAAGGATGCAATTGCATCGACATTCTCAAAAACTTTTAAATTTATTTTATTATCTGTAGGAATATTTGAATTCACTGTTTTGATTTCCCATTATTTTAGTAATTCCCTACCTGAAGTTTGTTGTAGAAAACTAAAGTTGCTAAGAAATGAACACAAATAGGTTTTCTTAATTTCATTGACTATATTCAGTTTATTGAATTTCGCTTTATACTTATGCACCCACAACATAGGTCCCAGATGTTCCATTAGCATTAATATTGTGTAAAATATAATATACAAATATTACATTACAATGCTATTTACATAAATTTTATTTCACTGGTACAAAAACCATATTAGGGAAAAGTGAAATTATTAAATTAGCCCATATCAACCATTTTTGTAATTATATCTTGGCATTCAACTACAACAATTTGTAAATTTTTTATCCCAGTTTTCTAAAATTACAAAACATAATAAATTGCACAACCTTAATGAGAAAACTGCGAAAGTAAACCACATTATTTTGTACATAAAGGAGAATGTTTGAAAAACGATAACGCATAAATCACTATGCGAAAACTACGATTTAAGGCCTGCGTCTGCTCGCGGATTTGCGTGTTCATATGGAAATAAGCCATGTAGTGGATACACCAGTTTGTTGTGGTCGGTAACCGCGCGAGCTTTCCTACCGGGATGCAATTCGTGCGTTACAATTTTCCCCCATTTTTCTCTAGGTCAATTAAAATTAATTTTTATTTTTTCTTTTCACGACTTTTCAGAACATTTACTTATAACTATGCATTTTGATCAATATTTATTTAATTTTATTATATTAAATTAAATGTCAAGTTTCTATTTTGTTACTTTCACTACAACTAAATACTTTTCCTACGATAAATGCATGTGTAAACGATCGAAAATGACGCATATTATTTTTGTTTTACCTTTGATGTGAGTGACTTGAAACTTTGTGCAAACGTGTTTTCAATCCAGCTGATTATATGAATATAAATTCGGCAGCTGCCTCCATTGGCCTCAAATTCTCTCACCGCTTTATCATAATCTTCCTTGGCTTTAGCTGCCCTTGCTTCCCATTCCGACTTGTCCTTCATTGAACGCCATAACTCTCCACCTTTTTTCGCCACTTCGGTTACTTTAATGCCTGGATTTTCGCGCTTAATCTGCTCGCGTGCATTGTTGAGCCACAAAATATATGCGGAAAGAGGACGCTTTGGTTTGTCAGACATTTCAATTTTTTTTCTTGCGTTCGCGAGTTTATATGGAAAATATAACTGAAATTGCTAAATCTCGTCTTAAAATTTGCACAATGTTAAGCACTTTTAATTATTTAAAGTCACAATTTACCTAATTTCGTTAAAATTGTAAAACGACCACAAAACAAACACCTTGTCGATTCACTTCAAAATTTTCACTCACGTTTGTCACACGCCGTCGACACATGTGAAAAGGAAATGGGTCGAAGCCAGCCATTAAGGAAATTAGGGATTAAGAAACAAAAACAAAAATACCCTACAGGAATGTTATAATCGGATTCCACATTCCAGGAATAGTTTGCGTAAAGTAACGCAAACTATTAGTTTCTCTAAAATCATCCACGTAATGTATGCAAATGCTATACAAAATTATATTTATATGTACATATAATTTTTTTTTGCTTATCATTTTGTTCTTATTATAGACAAAATATAATAAGAACAAAGAAAAAAAAAATAATATATCACGCACACCACGGCAGGACACCTTGTACTTGGTTACGATCCACACATAGCCAAGACACGATCCTCCTATGCGGCGAATATTGCAGTGCCCATTAGTATGTACCCACCCCCTCGCGGTGAACATACATACATATTAAAATCACATTAATATGCGATTGTACCCAATTAGGTACATTTTTTGTTTTGGGTGGCAGGGTGTCTCATAGGGCTATGAAAATTGCTCATAGCCAAATAATAAAAAAAAAAACCTAAAATGCCTTGTGCATATTTAGTTAACAAAAAAATATATATTATTTTATTTTTGTCTTCTCCTTCGCTCTGAGCAGCACTGCACTGATCAGCCAAATGCACCACTACCAATACAATCCACAAAAGCTAATTAAGCAATTAAGCAACTATTTACAAAGCCGTGTACACATTACACATTTTCGGTTAAAAAACTAAATTCAAAATTAAATTCAAAATCCTTTTGTTTGTAAAAAACAAAACAAAGGACTGAGTCTAGAGCGGAAACTAGGCCTTTCCGCCTAGACAAGCAGAGCGGAAACTAGGCCTTTCCGCCTGAACAAGCAGAGCGGAAACAAGGACTTTCCGCCTCAATGAAGATAGGGGATTGGAGACGAGGCCTCTTCAACCCAGCTGTAGCATGAACGGTGGCGTGCGCGTGGATCGGAAACCAGGCCTTTTCGACCACGTGCGCAACCAACGATAATGCGCCAAAATAAAAGGACGGGCGACAATACACTGGCGACTAGGCCTCGCCAGGTATCACGGCCCTAAATGATTTGTACATAACGAATCAATAAATCTATGAAACAACAAATTTTACTTCTTTTTGTGTGCAATAATTATCCACGTACATAAAATTTCATCTTTACAGTATTTCAGACGGCACCAGCAGCCTCCGATGTCTCACCAATATACCGAACGTTGGCTGACACCTCCGTCCTAAAACAATCATTGCTTATCCCAAGGGGGCCGGCATGTTTAGGCCACACCCTAATATTAAATATACATTTTTAGCCACCCTAATGGTAACTGCGCCTACCGTTCCGACTGTTGCTAACCACCGTTTCCAGTCGCTGCAACGTGAAGGCCGTTAACCCTGGCATTTCCCCGCCGAACAGTTAAAACGTTTACCGTGTTAAACGTTGTTCGGCGAGGTTACTTTCACTTTAATTCTAATTATAACTTTCACTGCGATTTTCCAATCAGAAGCATCAGGACGGGTCAGCCAGCTAAAGGTAATATAAATTATAAATTAAACTTATACTTATACTACTTAACATACATCTTTCTATGCATATATCTATGTATATACTGCAAAATAAATATTAACGAATATATACTGACACGCCTTTGTGCTTTTCATTTTTTATAAAATACATCATCGGAGCGACCGTGGAGGCCCCACATTTTTCAAACCGCCCATTGCGTCGCACTCCGATGAGAACACTGGCATTTCCCCTGTATGCCAGTTGCTCTTTTCTTTTTTTCCTTTATATTTGTATATATGCTGCTTTTTATTATTAATTGTTTCTCAAATTTATCCCGTCGCCAATGTAACGACTCACTCTTACACTTTAAATATTTATTTGACAACAAATTTATGAATGTACAAGTAAATTCTCGGGGAGAACATATTTACATTTTCAACTACAAATTCTGTCGTTGCTGTCAGAGCCAGCCGCGTTTTCCCCAGAGCCAACGGCGTTGCCAGATCTCCACAAGGACAAATGCCTGCTGTTGAAGTTAAAAAAAATTTGCACAATACGCGTGATTGATTTGATGGTTTCCAATTGATCTGTTAGGAAACTAATAACTTTAACCTCAATTTCACAATTTCACAGTGAACACAATACCGGTTTTAAGTTAGCGTTTGAAAGAACGTGCGCATAATAAATGTCATATGAAATTAACTGAGCAGAGTACATGCTATAAACCTTACGGATCCCGAGACCTTTCCAACGAATGCAAAACCGTGGAAATCGGTTCGAGCGTTCTGGAGTTATAGCGTGAGGAAGGAAAACCCGACTTATTTTTATTTTATAGATATGTAATTTAATTACTTATCTAAATTTCAATCTTTTCACTCAAATGTGTTTTTCGACGTACTTAAGGTCGGAGTATCATATGGTGACACAAGGAAAAGATGCCATGCTTACGGCCTAGCTTTTGAGGAATAGGATGAAGTAAACAACCAGATGACGGCTATGAGGGAAACCATGAGGTTGATTGGGAAACACAACTTGTTACCGTTCCAAAAAGGTAGAAAAAGTATTATATTACAATATATAATCATATACTTCAGATACACAATGGTTTACAATATTTCGAAACATGTTATGTTAAATTATTTAAGCCATAAGCGTTTACTTTCAGGAATCATGCAGTCAAATAACGCTTTGCAAATGATGTTTGTGGATGTTAAAAGTCGTCTCAATGTCAAATATCTACGCACATACCGATTTAACTAAGATATTCTTGAAAACTTTTTTAGCTTTATCCGATCTAAAGATCAGTTGAATGATAAGCTAGGTCATAAGGAATTTAAATACCGTTTAAAGATGCGGCCGGCGTAGCTTGTTTGTTTGTTTGCTTGTTAACAGTAATAGAAGCCCCGCCAGTGTAGGGCATCTTCGTCTAGCTCATCTAAAAGTAGACCCAGGAAACATGCTGTTTCGACGGGTTGGGTCCAGAAGGAGAGGGGTGTTAGATGAGTCGGTTTTAGAGGGCATGTGAAAAGATGGTTAGTGTCGTGCGAGGTGCCTTCACATGCCGGCGTAACCGAACAGCTTGGTGCGTGACTGTCATTCGGAATTCAAAGAGAACGTAGGTTCAAATCTCGGTGAATGACCAAATTGAAGAGAAAGTTTTTTCTAATAGCGGTTGGGCGGTATTGGGCCGAGCTCCTCCTGTTATTTGTGGCGAGCGTCTTAATGTTGTTCCACAAATGGAGGGACCTATAGTTTCAAGCAGACTCCGAACAGCAGTAATTTTTTTTATGAGGCGCTTTTTCGTGGCAGAAATACACTCGGAGGTTTGCCATTGCTTGCCGAGGGCTGATCGCTATTAGAAAAAAAACGATTTCTTTATTTTGGTGTTTCACCCAGATTTGAACCAACTTTCTCTCCGAATTCCGAATGGTAGTCACGCACCAACCAATTCGGCTACGGCGACCGCCTGTTACTTTTGCTTATTTTAGGTATTAAGAAGGCAAACGATAAGCACCCGAATCGTATTGTGTAAGTATCGCCTTACCTTACGAAGCGCCAGCAAGCATCAAGGGATAAAAGTGCATTTGCACTGGGGAGATGCGATTCAAAAAAAAATAATATTAATCAATCAAACAGTAGAAATCGGCAACATTGAATTTTTTCACGAAATTCCTTCTCTTTAACTCCTGTAAATGTAGTAATGTGGTTGAATTTCAAGCCCTTTGTCTAAAATCCCTTGAACGTACCATATTTTTGAAATTGCATATGGTTGGGTCAAATCCAGAGGTCAATTGGTGAGGTAGTCAGCAATTGATTCAGCCAATCTCTATGAAAGAATAAGGGGCAGTAGTCACAGGCGCTAAGAGTCTTAAAAAGTAAGAAATAGAATAAAAATTTAGTTATTATAAATTTTTAAGTAAAGTAAATAATTATATAATGAAGCAGTACCTACATAATAAGGCCTTACTGAAATGGAATGAATACTTTCATTATTTTGCAACAATTAATCCCTTCCGAGTAAAGCCTATCTATCCCACGGAATCTAAACATGCAGGTATTTTGTTATTCTCACGGCTGCGTCGAGGTCACACGCAGATCATTCACGGTTACCTGTTAGGCACTGGAGATGCATCCTGCTGCATTTGTCGTCTAGAATATCAGTAAAATATATTCTAGATGAATGCACCCATTTTACCAATAGGAGGCGAAGGATTTTCGGCACAACTCTCTCACCACAACTTCTAGTAAATACAACATGCAATCGAAAAACGCTTTGCTATTTTCTAGCTTTCTTCTACTGTGTAGGATAGCTCATTTAATTTAATATATAGTAAATATACTTATGCGTATATTATATATTATACACATTATCATCATTTTAGACATAACATCCAGCAAATATGGTAATTAATTCTAGTTTACTCAATACTAATGACCTTGAGCTACTGCTGTTCTTTTTTTCTGCTATTTCCTGTATATTCATATGTTTAAAATAAAACATGATTCTGATTCTGTACTTGTAATTTTGTACAATGGCTATTGGCTTCTTCATATTTTTTGAAGAAAAACAAAGTTAGGTACGGTTTACTAATTTTCTCTCCACGGAGTTACATAGAACCCTGCAAGAAAATTTAGTAACATATAAGAGCATAGATAACCAGGAGAGGTCCAAAATCTGCATGTTGTATGCAATGTTGTATGTTTTGCGTAAAAATTCTTTAATATATCGATTTTGAAACATACATATACATATGTGCTCCTGTAACAACCATCGTCGCTAAAAGTTAAAACATTGATATGAATCAAAATACGGTCTCATATTTTATATTGCAATTACGCAATGTGTGAGTATCGATAAGTACATACACACACGGACAAAATTATTCACACAACCACTAATGTTTCACGCGATAAGTTGTATCTTGAGAAACAATAAAAGTTATTAAAAATTTTATTCTAGGAAAAATACACTTATTTGTGTTTTATTTGAAACTGGTTTGTTTTTACATCTTCTCCGAGAGTCCGATGCTTTTACTTTGCGCAGAATGCCCGCATATGTTGCATTCTCATACCTAGATTTGATTATTGCATCAAGTCTTGTCCTCATTGATTTGGGCGGCTTCTTTTCTTGATATGACAACCATCCAGCTGGCATTTTGGTCTTTATTTCCTGTCTGTATTGGTTTTGTCTGTTGAATCGTCGCCGTTGCACACAATTTTTTGCCGCAGGTGATAGTGCGTCCACGAGCGGGTTACCAGTTCCTTGCATGGTGGAACTGTTTCTGTTTTCGGCCTTTTAACCGAAACGTTCTTTTCTTGCAAATCTCGCGCTTGACGTTTTCCGCGTATTCTCTTTTGGAGTTGTCTGTTGTTTTTCATATGCTTTCATCACCATAATAGTTTCGGTGTGCCTCTTTTTTATAAGTGAACCGATCTCTTTGATTTCATGGTGCACATTGTGACGGCCTTTGTAGTACTCCAGAAGAGAGTCAATAGCTTCTCCTAGACTCATCATTTTATCTTATAGTATTTCTCCTTTTCAGTTGCACTTTTTCCTTCTCCAGCGGGTTTTCCGTTGAATATACCCACTGGTGTTTCCTTCTCTTTGTTGTTTGCTCCATTTGAGCCTCCTACGCGCCTTGTTGTTGGCGTTATCCCGCTGCTTTGGGAAGGTATGTCTTCGACAATTAATAGCTCTCTGGCGATGCACTTTGCCAACGGCTTGCTGCATAGCTGTGGTTGCACTTGAGGCGTCCCTTACATTTCCTCAGCTGTAGCTGTTAAAAGATTGCGTCGATTGTGCCTCCACCGGGGATTTCCGAATAACCGAGCCTCTCCTAAAAGCTTCCAAGGCACTTCCTGTTATTATTTCTTCGTTTTTATTTGCAAGTTTAATTTTTGTGTCCAGCTCATCACCGCTATCTCCGCTAGTACTTTCTGTCAAAAAAGTACGAGGAATTGTTCAATAAACCGTCAAATAATTGTTTAATCATCAACATTTTTTTTGTCACCTTCAGAATAGGCTTCATTCGAAGCAACACACATATACCAGAAATACACATATACCGTCATCAAAACACCTTTTAATTTTAAACGCGTTTGAAGAGATCTTTTTCAGCTCCTTCAGAGAGTTCTCCTTAATGGCCTTTATTGACTCAAAGCGGCGTCCGCGGAGTGGCAATTTAAATTTTGGGAAAAGGAAAAAGTCACTGGGGGCTAAATCCGGCGAATGCAGTGGTTGTTCGAGGATATTTGTAGAGTTTTTGATAAAAAAAGTTTTCACAATATGAGTCTTGTGAGTTTTCTTTCCATAAATTGGGCCGTTTCCTACGCACATTCTCTCTCAAACGTCGCATAACTTTCAAATAATATTCTTTATTTACCGCAGAACTATTTCGAATGAGTTCCGAGTGCACAACATGATGATAATCAAAGAAATTGAGTAGCATGTCTTTCACTTTTGACCGACTTTGACGTGGTTCACGTGGTGCAATCAGCCGATTGTTGACAAGTTTGTATGTCAAACTCATATACCCAGGTCTCATCACCTGTTATGATGCGCTGGGCAAACGTTGGGAATTCACTTGCTCAAGCATATCTTCAGCCATCTTCCTCCGATGAATTTGTTTTAAAGAAATTCAACTCTCTTAGAACAAGTCGGGCAGCCACGCGTCTCATGCCCAATTGAAGGTGTAAGATGTTGCAAAGCTACCTCCCTCAAACTTAAATGATGGCTTTTCAGCACCATTTCCTTGACTTTTTCGACGTTTTCATCCGTTGAAGACTTTGATGGGCGACCAGATCGAGGAAAATCTTCCACGACTTCTCGGCCCTCTGCAAAAGCCGCATACCACTCGTAAACTCGTGTTTTTGATAGAGCACACTCGCGATAGGATTTCTGCAACATTTTCAATGATTCGGCACAAGAAATTTCGTTCAAAACATAAAATTTAAGACAAATATTTTGATCGATATTTTTATCCATAGTAAAAATCGCAGAGCACACCTGCGGTTGACTGATATAATTGAATGCCAAAAACAAGATAATCGACAGATCACGCTCAAACTCTGACACTAAAGAGGACAGATGTACCAAAATTTGAGAAAAAAACTAGATATATGTGTAACGTGCACTTTTTAAATGAACAATTGTCGGTATTTTTTGGACAGAATGTATACGTAGTTTCCGTAAGTCCCATGGTTATCATTGAGTTTTGGGGGGGCCAGGGGAAGGGTGAGACTGCCCTTTATGAGGTACAGTGTTCAGAGCCAGGCTTCAGACCGGAACTTATAGAACCATCTCCACCCAACCTACGTGGCGACCAATGGCAACAGGCATTGGACTTGCAAAGTTTTAGTAGGACGGAGAAGGAGCGAACCCTTCTGGGATTCGTTTCAGTTGGATTCCACTCCACTTACTCAGATCTCAGAGATCCACTACCTCAGCCCTATCGCAATCTGCTTCAACTCCAGTATGCCGTAATCAGGATCTTATTAAAATCAATCCTGATGGCTCGCAAGCCACTCCACATCATCGAAAAGACAGCCGCTCCTAACATGGAGAACAGACGCTGACCAGGTGGCCGCCTACTATGAGTCAGTCGCTCCTGGATTTTTCTATTGTTCACCATGCTCGTACATGGTGAAGGGAACGTTTATTTATTTTTTATTGAAGGCGGCGCCGAATCGCCTTTAAAACAGAAACCTCATCGAAATAGCTAGCCTTTGTACGCCTGTTCTCTTATACCGCGCTCTCCGTTTCTGACGCTTCGGGCTAGAGCGAACTCTGAGGGCTTCTGTTCCTCGTGGTACCGATATTAAGTCTTCGGTCAGACCTTGTACCCGACGAAACTACCAGTTGAGCTGCCATACGGCCCAGGAACTGGTCACCTTAGATTTTAGTCGCCTTTTACGACAGGCATACCCTACCTCGTGCAAATTCTAACCCCTGACCCGCTGGGGTCAAGCTTACTTCAACCTGGCTTCGTCCCTTTGATGTACTGTACCATAGAATTCGGCCATCAAAGAAATTACGCAGTATTCTCCTCAGGTACGTGGAGAGCCCAATTCGCTCTAGGGCGTCTAAGATTTTCGCCCAGTTTGCAAAGTTAAATACAATTTTGACGTCTAAGGCTATAATAAGGCAGTACTCTTTGGTACCATTTAGTTAACGGGAATCGCTGATTGCATACGTGCAATGACAAACCTTCGAGTGTATTTCTGTCATGAAAAATCTCCTCATAAAAAAAATATCTGCTGTTCGTAGTCGGATTAAAACTGTAGGTCCCTCCATTTGTGAAACAATATAAAGACGCACGCCACAAGTAGGAGGAGGAGATCGACCAAACACCCAAGAAGGGTGTATGAGCCAATTATATATATGTATACATACATACTAGAAAACCCGGCGAACTCCGTTTCGCCACCAGATGGCTTCGTTTTTTATACAAAAACATTTCGTTTGGGGATTAAAAGATGAAGAAAAAAATATTTCTTTTGTTTTATATTTGAAAAGGAAAAATTTTATTTCACTTCACAATAGTAATGAATTCATTTTGATTACAAAAGTGAAGTGTAATTTAGTTGAACTTCTCTAAGTAAAAAATGAAAGTGAATCCAAAGTAAATACTGAATCGAAGCGTTATACGTGTCCGCAAATTATCCGTTTCATTGAAGTGCTCTTTGGTTAACCATATATTTTGTTTTTTCGTCTGACGTTAAACCAAACAAAGCGGATGGTTTCCCAACTCGTGAACACGCAACGTATAGCTGCCCATGTGAAAAACAATGATTTTCTAAATTTATCCCGCAAACACAAAGCGATTGGCCTTGCGACTTGTTAATTGTCATTGCGAACACAAGGCGAACCGGAAATTGCTATCGATTGAAGTCAAATGGAAGATCAGTCGGAATCATTGGTATTCGAGGAATACATACATTTCCACCTGCGAACTTTCCGTTAATAAAGGTTGCCTCAAATAAATACGGCATAAGTATTTTCACCGCAAGTTGAGTACCGTTGCAAAGACGCGGTGGATTCAAATTACGCAATATCATAATAACTGAACCTACTTTGAGTTGCAAGTTATGTGTTGGAAATCCTGGTAACTCCAGAGAGTTCAAAGACTCCGTTGGTTAATTTACTACATTATCGGGATTTGTTATGGAATCAACGGATTTGTATGTCACCAAATCGCCACCGATTTTTGATTGAATGGTAAAATTCAGTGCGTGTACATCATTATTCTTTGCGGCGAGAATTGCTCGTTGACTTAACCAAACATAATTTTGATAATTCTCACTAATGTTCGGGAAAACATTTTCAATAAGAGCTAATTGAGAGCCTACAAATCGGCAAAAGTCGTTGGTAAGAGTAATTAATCCAGCTGTCGCATCAACTGGAACTTTTCCATTTCCAACAGCTAGCAATTGTTTGGAAAATTGTGCAGCACTTTGATCATTTTCAAGTTTAACTCTCATATTAGTGGTTAGCGATAATGTTTTTACGTTATTCCACAAAGGTGATGCCTTCAGGCAAGCATTCAATTCATCTGTGGGCGTTCCACGGGGAATTACTGACAACGTCTACCTGAAATCGCCTGCCAAAAATATCATCAAGCCGCCAAAGATGTTGTTATTTCACCGAAGATCCTTCAGTGTAAAGTTAAGTGCTTCAAGTTATTTCTTATGTGCCATTGTGCACTCATTCCAAACAATGAGATTGCATTGCATCAACAATTTGCCCATTGCACTGGATCGGGAAATATTGCATGTAGGAGTATCAATTGTGTTTAAATTGAGTGGGAACTTAAGCGCAGAATGTGCAGTACGACCGCCATCTACATAGAAGAGTCGCCCCAATTCCAGATGATGCTAATCCCAAAGCTATGTCACATCTTGATCGAATAGTGGCCAAAATCAATGACAAATGTTTTCCCTGTACCTCCAGGTGCGTCCAGGAAGAATAGACCACCAGTTTTATTGTCCACCTCTTGCACTAATGTTTCGTATACTTGTTTTTGCTGCAACGGCACATTATTTCGAACGAACTACTGCAATGTATCAACATTATATTGCAGCTCTCGTTGGTGGAATGCATGGTGCATCGATCGGTTTGACTTCAATCAGTAGCTTGTTTGGATTAGTCAAGCATTGATCCTCAATCAGAATCAATCCTTCATTGTAGATTTCATCGGTTATTTGCATGTCGGGATTCGTTCGTTCAAATGCATGATTCACATAATTTACACAGTTCAACTTACCACCTTAAGGACAAATGCCTGCTGTTGAAGTTAAAAAAAATTTGCACAATACGCGTGATTGATTTGATGGTTTCCAATTGACCTGTTAGGAAATGAATAACTTTAACCTCAATTTCACAATTTCACAGTGAACACAATACCGGTTTTAAGTTAGCGTTTGAAAGAACGTGCACATAATAAATGTCATATGAAATTAATTGAGCAGAGTACATGCTATAAACCTTACGGAGCCCGAGACCTTTCCAACGAATGCAAAACCGTGGAAATCGGTTCGTGCGTTCTGGAGTTTTAGCGTCAAGAAAGAAAACCCGACTTATTTTTATTTTATAGATATGTAATTTAATTACTTATCTAAATTTCAATCTTTTCACACAAATGAGTTTTTCGACGTACTTAAGGTCGGAGTATCATATGGTGACACAAGGAAAAGATGCCACGCTTATGGCCTAGCTTTTGAGGAATAGGATGAAGTAAACAACCAGATGACGGTTATGAGGAAAACCATGAGGTTGATTGGGAAACACAACTTGTTACCGTTCCAAAAAGGTAAAAAAAGTATTATATTATATAATCATATACTTCAGATACACAATGATTTACAATATTTCGAGACATGTTATGTTAAATTATTTAAGCCCTAAGCGATTTAACTAAGATATTCTTGAACACTCTTTTGGCCTTATCCCATCTAAAGATCGGTTGAATGATAACCCAGGTCATGAGGAATTTAAATACCGTGTAAAGATGCGGCTGGCGTAGCTTGTTTGTTTGTTTGCTTGTTAACAGTAAAAGATGCCCCACCAGTGTAGGGCATCTTCGTCTAGCTCATCTAACGGTAGACCCAGGAGACATGCTGTTTCGACGGGTTGGGTTCAGAAGGAGAGGGGTGTTAGATGAGTTGGTTTTAGAGGGCAGGTGAAAAGATGGTTAGTGTAGTGCGAGGTGCCTTCACATGCCGGCGTAACCGAATGGCTTGGCGCGTGACTAGCATTCGGAATTCAGAGAGAACGTAGGTTCGAATCTCGGTGAAATACCAAAATGAGGAAAAAGTTTTTTCTAATAGCGATTGGGCAGTATTTGGCAGAGCTCCTCCTGTTATTTGTGGCGAGCGTCTTTATGTTGTTCCACAAATGGAGGGACCTATAGTTTCAAGCCAACTCCGAACAGCAGTAATTTATTAGAAGAAAACGTTTTCTTTATTTTGGTGTTTCACCCAGATTTGAACCAATTTCTCTCCGAATTCCAAATGGTAGTCACGCGTCAACCAATTCGGCTACGGCGACCGCCTCCCGACCACCCGAATCGTATTGTGTAAGTATCGCCTTACCTTACGAAGCGCCAGCAAGCATCAAGGGATAAATGTGCATTTGCACTAGGGAGATTCTATTCTGAAACAAATAATATTAATCAATCAAACAGTAGAAATCGACAACATTGAATTTTTTCACAAAATTCCTTCTCTTGAACTCCTGTAAATGTAGTAATGTGGTTGAATTTCAAGCCCTTTGTCTAAAATCCCTTGAACATACCATATTTTTGAAATTCCAAATGGTTGGGTCACATCCAGAGGTCAATTGGTGAGGTAGTCAGCAATTGATTCAGCCAATCTCTATGAAAGAATAAGGGGCAGTAGTCACAGGCGCTAAGAGTCTTAAAAACTTACAAATTTAGATATTTCTCAATAAAAAAGCACTATTATGGGTAAGAAATTGAAACAAAATTTAGTTATTATAAATTATAAAGTAAAGTAAATAATTATATAATGAAGCAGTACCTACATAATAAGGCCTTACTGAAATGGAATGAATACTTTCATTGTTTTGCTACAATTAATCCCTTCAGATTAAAGCCTATCTATCCCACGGAATCTAAACATGCAGGTATTTGTTATTCTCACGGCTTCGTAGAGGTCACACGCACATCATTCACGGTTACCTGTTAGGCTCCGGAGATGCATCTTGCTGCATTTGTCGTCTAGAATATCAGTAAAATATATCCTAGATGAATGCACCCATTTTACCAATAGGAGGCGAAGGATTTTCGGCACAACTCTCTCACCACAACTTCTAGTAAATACAACACAGAGAACGTTAAATATAGAGAATTCTCACGAGCTACGAATAGTGTGAATTGTCAAAAATGAAGTGAAACCGCGAACACTATTTCACCTCGCTTAACTCGAAGGCGGGGAAGTTCTTAACAGACCTGATTACAGTGAATTATGTACAAGTACATTGGCTCTGCTCAGTTTTTGGTTTCTGTATGAAATCAAATTGACAAATGCCGACGGCATTTTGCAAGGCATTTGCTTGTGCATTTTTATGTTCCCTTGGTAAACGAAAATTTATTCAATTTGTATTTTCAAACAAATACAACCAAATAAAGATTTAAAATCCAAGATTTAAAATCAAAGTAACTTTAATGCACACATTTTGTTGTGTGCGTTTTAGTAAATTTGATGAAAATTTTTACTAATTTTTCGAGTCGAAATTAATTTTAGACAAAAATTCAAAGAGCATTGAATATATGTATGTATATCAATATATGTATATATACATACATATATTTTGTTAGTTATATTTGTGCAAAAGTTCAATTGCATCTTCAATTCTTATAGTGTTAGAAATGTATGTATGTGCACATGCACTGCAACAACAATGATCTACCTCACGACGCATTGCCTTATCATATTTATGTGCATTTGAATATGCATTTTTTGGTCCTGTGCCAAACGAAAATTTTTTAAATTTACCTATGTATATTACAGGGAATAATTCATATATGTATACATTTTACAGATAGTACAAAACTTTAAAATTTAAAATAAATAAAAGAAAACTTCAAAGAAACGTATTTGCATACATATATGGGACAACTAAGTTCTATTGCATCTTTAATATAGTGTTGCACGCATATGTATGCACTGAAGCAACATGACCTACCTCACGAGCATCGTCTTATCATATTTCATGCAATAATTAGGATGTAAATATTCGAATGATCGAATTCCTGCAAATGCTAAAACAACTTCTTCTGCATATGCATCGACGCATGTGCATGTGCGTATGTATATGCACACCTGATCCCTAACTATATCTATATATCAATCAATCGATCAAATCAAAAAATTCTGTATACAAAACGCTTCATTACATTTTCATTACCAGGCACACAGGAAGATGGCATATGCAAGTATAAATATTGAATTCAAGCAAAACAATGCCTATTAATATACACATATGCATGTACATACAACCGCACACACAGGGCATTCGCTTTATTCCTCAAAATGCGTATGTCGTTCAAAGCTAAAATTCTATGCCTAGCGACTACAAGAACAAAATGCAGTCATAGACGCAGGCGTAGCGGCCATCATTCTAGTTGCCATAGCGCTGAACAGTCGCGGCGGCGCCGAACAGTTTCAACTATTGTACTGTGCAACAAAAACTCATCTTCAAAAAATTCATTGATAAATTCGAGCTCATAGTTCTAAGAGCAAGAACTTTCATTCATAAAACGAGCCGCCCATATGCCAATTTTCTCGACAATTCGAAAATAGTCAATATTTGAATATTTCGCGTAGAATTATTTGCCAATATTTGATAAATCTTCAATTTTTGTCAAGTCGAGTGCCCGCGGCATCGTACATATGTATGCAAAAATATATGTATGTAAATATGTCTTTCTAAATGCTCGACAGCCGCAGCTGCTGTGCGTCAAGTGCGCGCATGAGCATACAGTAAGTTGCAGAAGAAAACAAGTAGCTTAAAAAAAAGGTCTGATTCGGACATTTTAATACTAAGATAAAATTTGGAAACAATTATTTTATGTTAATTGATAGTAGGCAAATAGTTAATTAGTAGATTACTTTACGTATGTAGTTTTCAATTGATAAAAAGTGCACAAAACATATGCATATATCTGCAGTTAGAAACTTACTCTGAAATCAGAGCATTTGTAGGTGCCTGTAAACATGTCAAGGTTACTGTACATACAATGCTGTGCCTATAAATGTGCGCTGCGCCTTTGAATGCGCGCTGGATTTCTTGCGAAGTTTTACCGTTTTATCTTGAGCTGTGGCTGGTGAGCACACATACACACAGCATATACATATGCGCAAATGTATATAAATTCACAAATTTACATTTGCATATGCCATCTTCCTGTGCGCCTGGTAATGAAGCGTTTGCTATAGAGGATTTTGATTCAGTTGAAGGGAATTCAACAAAGTTTTACAGACACCAGACAGACAGACATAACATATGTACATAATTTGGATGATTTGGAGAAATTCAAATATATAGGTCATATTAAAAAGCTACCTAGCATTCTTTGCTTCTAATCACCAGCAAATCCTTATCGACTGCTGCTAAATTTACATAATTCAGCCCCTTACTGTTAATTTTTGTTGAAAAATGTGTCTGTGGTGAAATTGTCTTCGCGAGACGAGTACCCCTCGAAAATGAACACTTTCCAGTCATTAAGACTTCTCTATTCATTAACGTTCTCTGTACAACATGCAATCGAAAAACGCTTTGCTATTTTCTAGCTTTCTTCTACTGTGTAGGATAGCTCATTTAATTTAATATATAGTAAATATACTTATGCGTATATTATATATTATACACATTATCATCATTTTAGACATAACATCCAGCAAATTTTGTAATTAATTCTAGTTTACTCAATACTAATGACCTTAAGCTACTGCTGTTCTTTTTTTCTGCTATTTCCTGTATATTCATATATCACTACATATTATAAAACAAAGTCGCTTTTTCTGTCCCTATGTCCCCGTATACGCTTAAATCTTTAAAACTACGCAACGGATTTTGATGCGGTTTTTTTTTTAAAGATAGATTGATTGAAGAGGAAGGTTTATATCTATATAATGTGAAGAAATATATAAAGGGGGCGTGGCAATCGGTCAAAATGTGGCAAAAAAACATAATTTTTTTGTTTTCACGGCCATAAATCATAAACGAATCAACCAATTAAAATGAAACTTTCTTAGAGTTTAACTTTGAAATATTTACTTTCGTTCTGCATCAAAAAAAAAAAATTGATATATTTGTTATTTAACCAAAATTGTTTAAACAAAAGCAGCTCTTTTTCCAAAAAAAGCTGTTTGTGTGTTTGTTCGCTGTCAACCGAATGAAGCAACAGGCGTTAAGCGATAATCTCACCACACCTCATTAATGTTGAATTACATCGTATGGTGACGTATGTATGTATGTATTTACGAATCGCTCGCATTATTTCATTTCGGACGTATGTACATATGTATCTATGTATGTACTGAATTCCATGTAATTATATGCACATACAATTTTACAGCGAAATAAAACGCTATTTTCACGTTCCATATTAGTAAATCGCACATACAGTATGCAAAGTTCGTATTAGTACACCCTCTTACAAATAAAAATACCACGTATATTTTCAAATTTACTTTAAAGCAATTGATTTCAATCGTAGTGCGGTATTGTAAAATTCATGAAAAAATAGAATAATAACAAAAACTCCGAAACATTTGCATAGAATTGAAAAAAATAGCTTTAGTAGCAGTGTAGCTATTTCTACTGCAGGCAAAATTCGTATTAGTACACTTAGTATGCGTTGAATTTGTAAACAATTTGTTGGTATTTACCTTTATTTTCGAAACGATTCAATGTTTAACCTTGGGCAGTTGCGTTTTAGTAGCCATTTGTTCAAGTTCGCGCAGTTAGCTTGCAATGTCGCCAAAGTCAAACGAAACTAGGAGATTAATAATAAATATGAACAAAAACGGAAAGTCTTTACGCGAAATTGCGAGAACATTGCAGAAAAGTGTGTCTACAATACAAAACTTAGTCAAAATTTTTAGAGACAGTGGAAGGATTGACAAAAAGCTTCGAAATGTGAACAGGGCAAAGCTTGGGCAGAGGCACAAGACTTATTTGAAACGCCTTATGAGAAAAGACCCCACCGTCAGTGGAGTTTCACTAGCTGCAGAACTAGAAAAATACTTTTCTATCAAAGTTACACCTCAAACAGTGCGCAATTATGTAAAAAAATTGGGATTTAGAAGCAGAACTGCGGTTAGAAAACCGTATGTAAGCTCAGTCAATAGAAGAAAGCGTGTTATATTCGCCAGGCAATATTTAAACAAAAATATGCGGTTTTGGAAAAGGGTAATTTTTTCAGACGAGTGTAAATTTAATATAAAAATGTCCGATGGACGCATAAAAATTTGGAGAGAGTGTAATACTGGCCTTCAAAAACGAAATCTGCAGCCTTCTTTCAAGCACGGTGGTGGTTCTCTGATGGTATGGGGATGTTTCGGGGCAAACGGAGTAGGAAAGTTGCATTTTATTGATGGAATTATGACTGCGAGGCAATATATTGATATTTTAAAAAAGAATCTACGCAAAGGTGCCAAAAAATTGGGTTGCAAAAAAAATGTATATTCCAACAAGATAACGACCCTAAGCACACGGCGTTGGATACAAGGTTATGGATGCTTTATAACTGTCCAAATTATCTCAAAACACCACCACAAAGCCCGGATATTAATCCCATAGAAAATGTATGGTCGATTTTCAAAAAGCAGCTGGAACATCATTAAATAAGGAACCGAGAACATTTAAAAAAAGTCCTCAAATCAGAGTGGAAGAAGATTTCTCCAAATCTCACAAAAAAATTGGTGGAATCTATGCCGAAGAGATTGTCTGCTGTTCTAAGGCAACGAGGGTATCCTACAAAATATTAATTTTCTGAACTATTTTTTATTTACTCTTTAAATCATTAAAAATACATGTGTACTAATACGAATTTTGCTTCTGTGAAAAGTGTTCATTTTTTTCTTTCTTATTTTTTTTTTTGCATTTCAATACACTTTGTGAGCGGTTTTTTTTATTTGGCCTTATTTTAGTTAATTATCTATAAAATAAAACGGTTTCAAGCATTTGTTTTAAAATTAATTTGAAAATATACGTGGTTTTGTTATTTATTAGGTGGTGTACTAATACGAATTTTGCATACTGTAATTAAAATACAGTTTTTGAATAGTTTTTATTGATTCGGAGCGCGTTTAGCTTGCTATCGATTCCATACAATAACATTTTTTGTCATTTACTTTTTACGACAACTAATAGCTTATTTTCGAAGCGATTTCAACAAATAGGTACAACATTAATCCTTATCCAATTAAATACCTTAAATACATTGTTGTTTTCATATACATAGATCTATGTATATGGCTCTTTACAGCATATAATTAAAAACAATATTTTTCAAGATATTACATCAGTAGTTAGTAATTGAGATCTACCGGAAAAATTGCGTTAGCTGTTGCGTCATCCGGCATTGCCGCTACTCCTTTGGAAGGAGGCCGAACCGCACACTCTACATTCAAGCTCCCGCTGAAAATCGCAACCGATGATGATAATAGTGTCTGTAGTGTTTCTAGACAGAGCAATACAGGAAAATTGAGGCGTGACTGCTCATTAATAGTCTGGGACGAAGCTATCATGTCAAACAAGACGTCTGTGGAAGCACTGGATAGGACAACACGCGATTTGCACAACAAAAATTCACCTATGGGTGGATGTACAATTCTGTTCTCAGGAGATTTCCGTCAAATCCTACCAGTTGTGACTCGAGGAACACGTGCTGACGAAATAAATGCTTCGCTAAAAAGATCCCACCTTTGGTCGCATGTCAATAAATTAGATCTTAAAACTAATTTGAGGGTTTCGTCATCTTCACGTGAGAACAGGCTATTTCCAGAGATCCTGCTAAAAGTTGGCAATGGAGAATTAACACAAAGTGAGGGAAGGATTAACCTAGAAAACCTTTGTGTTTTGATAGACAACATCCAAGAGTTAGTCAACAATGTCTATCCTGGCATTGATAACATAAGTTATAAGACAATATCTTGGTTTAAAGAAAGAGCTATTCTGTCACCAACTAACGAACAAGTAGATAAAGTAAATAACTTGATTATTTCAAAGATTTATGCGCCGACGAAAATATACTACTCGGTCGATACTGTTCTCGATTTGGAAGAAGCTGTTCAATTTCCTACAGAATTTCTAAATTCTTTGAACCCGTCTGGACTCCCTCCTCACAAAATGGAGCTGAAAATAGGTTGTCCTGTTATTTTATTAAGAAACCTAAGTCCACCTAAACTTTGCAATGGCACGCGTTTGCTGGTAAAATCACTGAAAACTTTCATAATAGAGTGCACAATACTCACAGGATGTGGTACCGGAGAAGATGTATTGATTCCCCGAATCCCTCTGATACCATCGGATCTACCACTCCAATTTAAACGCTTACAATTTCCGGTAAAGACATCTTTTGCAATGACCATTAATAAATTTCAGGGTCAAACCTTCAACGTTGCAGGCTTAGATTTGAGTGTTGACTGTTTTGCACATGGCCAACTGTATGTCGCTCTTTCAAGAGTAACCTCTAGAGAAAACATGTTTGTATTGTCTAATGACAAGAAGGCTATGAACGTTGTATATAAAGACATTCTGTAATATAGTAATTGTTGTAAAAATAAAATAAATACATATGTAAAAATGCAAAAAGTGAATATGCAAAAATGTAGGGAATGAATTTAGATATCCCAAAGATAGCAGGAAATCTTCATGCTATAAAGAAAGGGGAATTGTTTTACTCCAAATTTAACGCGTGCGGGCCACGGGCAGTAATGAATAAGCCAAAACTACTGGATCGATTTTAATCATTTTTTCAGTGAGTGACATAGGGTATATATTTTATACCCGTGCGAAGCAGGGCGGGTTGCTAGTTTATAATAAAACATGATTCTGATTCTGTACTTGTAATTTTGTACAATGGCTATTGGCTTCTTCATATTTTTTGAAGAAAAAGAAAGTTAGGTACGGTTTAGTAATTAAAGTAAATAATTAAAAATGTTTCCCCTGACAAAAACAGGAGGTAAGCATAAACCTTTCTGGTGGACTCCTGAAATCTCAGAACTTCGCAATCGAACTCGGAAACTCTTTAACCAATCTAAAATAACAGACGAATGGGAAGAATATCGACAATGTCTCAAAGACTTTAAGAAAGCTGTTAGAAGTGCAAAACGCACATCCTGGCGATCATATACTCAAGAATTAGAGAACACTTCAGAAGTAGCAGACTACGCAAGATTCTTGCATCAAACCCAGTCTCTCCCAGTTTTATCATGACTCAAGATGGAACTTGGACTACTTCAACTGACCACACTCTTAGAATACTTCTAGAATCTCACTTTCCAGGCTGCGTTGCCAACTTACCTGCACTTCCCAGCACTCTTCAGAGTAATTATGGGAATAAATCAGATTTAATCAGCTCTAATAGCATCTCTACAGCAATACTAAGTTTTAAAAAATTTAAATCTCCAAGTCTTGACAACATCATTCCAGCAGAACTTCAAGAAGGACTAGAAATTCTGCTGCGTTGGTTAACAAGGACCTTTAGCAAGTGTTTAAATCTCTCTTACCTTCCGACAATTTGGAAGAAATCGAAGGTAGTATTCATTCCGAATATGGGGAAACCTTCACACTGCAAACCAAACGATTTCAGGCCCATTACCCTAACCTCTTTTTGCTTAAAGGCTTTTGAAAAAGTCTTAGATGAGCAAATCAAAACCCAACTTGATACTAAGTTGATCTCTGAGGCACAACACGCCTACACTAAAGGGAAATCGACTGAAATGGCACTTCACTCACTGGTGCAAACAGTGGAAACTTCCCTTCACAATAAGGAGTACTCTCTTGTCGCTATTATGAACATATGAACATTAGAAGGTGCTTTTAATAATATTGAACCCAAAGCTATTTTGTCGGAAATTGCAAAATTGGGTATTAATTACTCCATCCGGAAGATGATCCAACAAATGCTCCAAAATAGAATAATCACTTCAGAGCTTGGGTTAAGCCGCATGAGAATGTACGCCGTCAAAGGCACTCCTCAAGGCGGAATACTATCACCCCTTCTCTGGAATCTCGCTGTAAACAGTTTGCTTCGAAATCTCGAAAAGGCAGGCTGCAAGGTTGTAGCCTATGTAGATGATATTGCTCTCTGCGTGTCAGGCAAACACCTGAATACCCTCACTGAGCTCATGCAACGCTCAATCAATATTCTGTCAAAATGGTGCACTGAATGCGGACTAGATGCGAATCCAGCAAAGACAGATCTTGTTCTCTTCAATAGGAAACAACAATCTCCTCCACTGCAAACAATAACTTTAAAAGGGGAATCATAACTTCTATCAGATTCAGCTAAATATCTAGGAGTTATTCTAGATAGGAAGTTGAGTTGGAAATTGAACATTGAAAACAGATGTAAAAAAGCTTTCATAGCTCTTTATACTTGTAAGAAAGCTATAGGCAAAACCTGGGGTTTTTCACCTCGGATCATTTATTGGATATATACCTCGATTATCAAACCGATTCTCTTTCACGGTGTGGTTGTATGGTGGACAACGCTCGAAAAACAGCGTTGAGTAGCCACAATTGATCGAGTCCAAAGAACAGCCTGCCTCCTGATAACAGGGTGCTTAAGTACAACACCTACTATGGAAAAAGTATCTTGGCCATTCGGCCATACTGAACAGGAAGACTGTTATCCTGGCTGATGGCCCTCTGATTATATATACAGATGGTTCAAAACAAGACGGTAAAGTGGGATTTGAAATCTTTTCCGATTCCCCTCACATCAATCTATCATTTAGATTACCCGACTACTGTAGTGTATTCCAAGCGGAAGTATGCACTATCTGGTATGCTGCGAAAACTATCTTAGAAAAAAGAATATCACTAGAGGATATCCGCTTTTTACTGACAGTCAAGCGGCCGTTCGAGCACTCAGCTTCTCTTATACCCACTCGATCCTGTCTCTTATCTCTTAACGAGATAAGTGTTCAGAATTCTGTTCAAGTTATTTGGATACCGGGTCACAGTGAATTCGAAGGTAACTGCAAAGCTGATGAGCTCGCGAGAGCTGGAGCTGCGCAATCAAATGTTAGTAACTTACCCACAATCCGCATTCCGCTCTCAACATGTAAAATGATCATTGATCGAGAATTTCACAGCATTGCTGATCGGAGGTGGCGAGTGGAAACAACTTGCGTTACGACCAGACAAATCTGGTCATCCTACAATCTGAAACAGACAAAAACCCTTATAAGTCTTTCGAAACACGAACTAAGGCATATAATATCTCTTATCACCGGCCAATGCCTTTTGGGTACTCACGCACGTCGGCTCGGGGCTCCTCTAAACGACCGGTGCAGATACTGCGAGGACGATGAGGAAGTACCGATCCGGCATTTGCTGTGCAGTTGTCCCGGCCTAGCCAGAAGTCAGCTCGATCTTTTAGGCTCTCCAAAAATTGACAATCTTTCAGTACTCTCGGACCTGAAAATCGAATCTCTCATTAAATTCTCGAATGGAATTAATATCTTGGACCAAAATCTATAGTAAAAATCTCGGTTAGGTGGGGAAATCATATAATATAATGAGCTCTAGGGCAACACAACGGACCCATCTTGCGGTCTATGTGGCACTCCGACACGGGGTCACCCTTAAGCCAACCACCAACCAATTAAAAATGTTATTCTAGGAAAAATACACAAATTTGTTGGCTATTTGAAACTGGTTTGTTTTTACATCTTCTCCGAGAGCCCGATCCTTTTACTTTGCGCAGAATGCCCGCATATGCTGCATTCTCCTACTTAGATTTGATTATTGCATCAAGTCTTGTCCTCATTGATTTGGGCGGCTTCTTTTCTTGATATGACAACCATCCAGCTGGCATTTTGGTCTTTATTTCCTGTCTGTATTGGTTTTGTCTGTTGAATCGTCGCCGTTGCACACAATTTTTTGCCGCAGGTGATAGTGCGTCCACGAGCGGGTTACCAGTTCCTTGCATTGTGGAACTGTTTCTGTTTTCGTCCTTTTTACCGAAACGTTCTTGTCTTGCAAAGCTCGCGCTTGACGTTTTTTGCGTATTCTTTTTTGGAGTTGCCTGTGGTTTTTCATATTCTTCCATCACCATAATAGTTTCGGTGTACGTCTTTTTTATAAGTGAATCGATCTTTTTGATTTCATGGCGCACATTGTGTAGGCCTTTGTACTCCAGAAGAGAGTCAATAGCTTCTCCTAGACTCATCATTTTATCTTATAGTATTTCTCCTCTTCAGTTGCACTTTTTCCTTCTCCAGCGGATTTTCCGTTGAATATACCCACTGGTGTTTACTTCTCTTTGTTGTTTGCTCCATTTGAGCCTCCTACGCGCCTTGTTGTTGGCGTTATCCCGCTGCTTTGGGAAGGTATGTCTTCGGCAATTAATAGCTCTCTGGCGATGCACTTTGCCAACGGCTTGCTGCATAGCTGTGGTTGCATTTGAAGCGTTCCTTTCATTTCCTCAGCAGTAGCTGTTAAAAGATTGCTACATATCGATTGTGCCTCCACCGGGGATTTCCGAATAACCGAGCCTCTCCTAAAAGCTTCCAAGGCACTTCCTGTTATTATTTCTTCGTTTTTATTTGCAAGTTTTATTTTTGTGTCCATGCTTAATCCGTTCCAACTCATCACCGCTATTTCCGCTAGTACATTCTGTCAAAATAGTACGAGGAATTGTTCAATAAACCGTCAAATAATTGTTTAATCATCAACATTTTTTTTGTCACCTTCAGAATAGGCTTCATTCGAAGCAACACACATATACCAGAAATACACATATACCGTCATCAAAACACCTTTTAATTTTAAACGCGTTTGAAGAGATCTTTTTCAGCTCCTTCAGAGAGTTCTCCTTAATGGCCTTTATCGACTCAATGCGGCGTCCGCGGAGTGGCAATTTAAATTTTGGGAAAAGAAAAAAGTCACAGGGGGCGAAATCCGGCGAATACAGTGGTTGTTCGATGATATTTGTCGAGTTTTTGATCAAAAAGGTTTTCACAATATGAGTTTTGTAAGTTTTCTTTCCATAAATTGGGCCGTTTCCTACGCACATTCTCTCTCAAACGTCGCATAACTTTCAAATAATATTCTTTATTTACCGTAGAATCATTTCGAATGAGTTCCGAGTGCACAACATGATGATAATCAAAGAAATTGTGTAGCATGTCTTTCACTTTTGACCGACTTTGACGCGGTTCACGTGGTCCATTCAGCCGACTGTTGACAAGTTTGTATGTCAAACTCATATACCCAGGTCTCATCACTTGTTATGATGCGCTGGGCAAACGTTGGGAATTCACTTGCTCAAGCATATCTTCAGCCATCTTCCTCCGATAAATTTGTTTTAAAGAAATTCAACTCTCTTAGAACAAGTCGGGCAGCCACGCGTCTCATGCCCAATTGAAGGTGTAAGATGTTGCAAAGCTACCTCCCTCAAACTTAAATGATGGCTTTTCAGCACCATTTCCTTGACTTTTTCGACGTTTTCATCCGTTGAAGACTTTGATGGGCGACCAGATCGAGGAAAATCTTCCACGACTTCTCGGCCCTCTGCAAAAGCCGCATACCACTCGTAAACTCGTGTTTTTGATAGAGCACACTCGCGATAGGCTTTCTGCAACATTTTCAATGATTCGGCACAAGAAATTTCGTTCAAAACATAAAATTTAAGACAAATATTTTGATCGATATTTTTATCCATAGTAAAAATCGCAGAGCACACCTGCGGTTGACTGATATAATTGAATGCCAAAAACAAGATAATTGACAGTTCACGCTCAAACTCTGCGACACTAAAAAGGACAGCTGTGCCAAAATTTCAGAAAAAAAAATTAGACATATGTATACGTAGTTTTCGTAAGTCCCATGGTTGTCTTTGAGTTCTGGGGGCCAAGCGAAGGGTGACACTGCCCTTTATGAGGTACAGTGTTCAGAGCCAGGCTTCAGACCGGAACTTATAGAACCATCTCCACCCAACCTACGTGGCCACCAAAGATGGCAACAGGCATTGGACTTGCAAAGTTTTAGTAGGACGGAGAAGGAGCGAACCCTTCTAGGAGTCGTTTCAGTTGGATTTCACTCCACTTACTCAGATCTCAGAGATCCACTACCTTAGCCCTATCGCTATCTGCTTCAACTCCAGTATGCCGTAATCAGGATCTTATTAAAATCAATCCTGATGGCTCGCAAGCCACTCCACATCATCGAAAAGACAGCCGCTTCTAACATGGAGAACAGACGCTGACCAGGTGGCCGCCTACTATGAGTCAGTCGCTCCTGGATTTTTCTATTGTTCACCATGCTCGTACATGGTGAAGGGAACGTTTATTTATTTTTTATTGAAGGCGGCGCCGAATCGCCTTTAAAACAGAAACTTCATCGAAATAGCTAGCCTTTGTACGCCTGTTCTCTTATACCGCGCTCTCCGTTTCTGACGCTTCGGGCTAGAGCGAACTCTGAAGGCTTCTGTTCTTCGTGGTACCGAGATTAAGTCTTCGGTCCGACCTTGTACCCGACGAAACTACCAGTTGAGTGGCCATGCAGCCCAGGAGCTGGTCACCTTAGATTTTAGTCGCCTTTTACGACAGGCATACCCTACCTCGTGCAAATTCTAACCCCTGACCCGCTGGGATCAAGCTTACTTCAACCTTGTTCCGTCCCTTTGATGTACTGTACCATAGAATTCGGCCATCAAAATAATTACGTAGTATTCTCCACAGGTACGTGGAGAACCCAATTCGCTCTAGGGCGACTAAGATTTTCGC
Organism: Anastrepha ludens; assembly: GCF_028408465.1. Classification (NCBI taxonomy): domain Eukaryota; kingdom Metazoa; phylum Arthropoda; class Insecta; order Diptera; family Tephritidae; genus Anastrepha; species Anastrepha ludens. Next base: position 42,360,421 of record NC_071503.1, read on the forward strand.
CCAGTTTGCAAAGTTAAATGCAATTCTGACGTCTAAGGCTATAATAAGGCAGTACTCTTTGGTACCATTTAGTTAACGGGAATCGCTGATTGCATACGTGCAATGACAAACCTTCGAGTGTATTTCTGTCATGAAAAATCTCCTCATAAAAAAATATCTGCTGTTCGTAGTCGGATTAAAACTGTAGGTCCCTCCATTTGTGAAACAATATAAAGACGCACGCCACAAGTAGGAGGAGGAGATCGACCAAACACCCAAGAAGGGTGTATGAGCCAATTATATATATGTATACATACATACTAGCAAACCCGGCGAACTCCGTTTCGCCAACACATGGCTTCGTTTTTTATAACATTTCGTTTGGGGATTAAAAGATGAAGGAAAAAATATTTCTTTTGTTTTCTATTTGAAAAGGAAAAATTTTATTTCACTTCACAACAGTAATGAATTCATTTTGATTACAAAAGTGAAGTGTAATTTAGTTGAACTTCTCTAAGTAAAAAATGAAAGTGAATCCAAAGTAAATACTGAATCGAAGCGATATACGTGTCCGCAAATTATCCGTTTCATTGAAGTGCTCTTTGGTTAACCATAAACCAAACAAAGCGGATGGTTTCCCAACTCGTGAACACGCAACGTATAGCTGCCCATGTGAAAAACAATGATTTTCTAAATTTATCCCGCAAACACAAAGCGATTGGCCTTGCGACTTGTTAATTGTCATTGCGAACACAAGGCGAACCGGAAATTGCTATCGATTGAAGTCAAATGGAAGATCAGTCGGAATCATTGGTATTCGAGGAATACATACATTTCCACCTGCGAACTTTCCGTTGCTTCAAATAAATACGGCATAAGTATTTTCACCGCAAGTTGAGTACCGTTGCAAAGACGCGGTGGATTCAAATTACGCAATATCATAATAACTGAACCTACTTTGAGTTGCAAGTTATGTGTTGGAAATCCTGGTAACTCCAGAGAGTTCAAAGACTCCGTTGGTTAATTTACTACATTATCGGGATTTGTTATGGAATCAACGGATTTGTATGTCACCAAATCGCCACCGATTTTTGATTGAATGGTAAAATTCAGTGCGTGTACATCATTATTCTTTGCGGCGAGAATTGCTCGTTGACTTAACCAAACATAATTTTGATAATTCTCACTAATGTTCGGGAAAACATTTTCAATAAGAGCTAATTGAGAGCCTACAAATCGGCAAAAGTCGTTGGTAAGAGTAATTAATCCAGCTGTCGCATCAACTGGAACTTTTCCATTTCCAACAGCTAGCAATTGTTTGGAAAATTGTGCAGCACTTTGATCATTTTCAAGTTTAACTCTCATATTAGTGGTTAGCGATAATGTTTTTACGTTATTCCACAAAGGTGATGCCTTCAGGCAAGCATTCAATTCATCTGTGGGCGTTCCACGGGGAATTACTGACAACGTCTACCTGAAATCGCCTGCCAAAAATATCATCAAGCCGCCAAAGATGTTGTTATTTCACCGAAGATCCTTCAGTGTAAAGTTAAGTGCTTCAAGTTATTTCTTATGTGCCATTGTGCACTCATTCCAAACAATGAGATTGCATTGCATCAACAATTTGCCCATTGCACTGGATCGGGAAATATTGCATGTAGGAGTATCAATTGTGTTTAAATTGAGTGGGAACTTAAGCGCAGAATGTGCAGTACGACCGCCATCTACATAGAAGAGTCGCCCCAATTCCAGATGATGCTAATCCCAAAGCTATGTCACATCTTGATCGAATAGTGGCCAAAATCAATGACAAATGTTTTCCCTGTACCTCCAGGTGCGTCCAGGAAGAATAGACCACCAGTTTTATTGTCCACCTCTTGCACTAATGTTTCGTATACTTGTTTTTGCTGCAACGGCACATTATTTCGAACGAACTACTGCAATGTATCAACATTATATTGCAGCTCTCGTTGGTGGAATGCATGGTGCATCGATCGGTTTGACTTCAATCAGTAGCTTGTTTGCATTAGTCAAGCATTGATCCTCAATCAGAATCAATCCTTCATTGTAGATTTCATCGGTTATTTGCATGTCGGGATTCGTTCGTTCAAATGCATGATTCACATAATTTACACAGTTCAACTTACCACCTTAAGGACAAATGCCTGCTGTTGAAGTTAAAAAAAATTTGCACAATACGCGTGATTGATTTGATGGTTTCCAATTGACCTGTTAGGAAATGAATAACTTTAACCTCAATTTCACAATTTCACAGTGAACACAATACCGGTTTTAAGTTAGCGTTTGAAAGAACGTGCACATAATAAATGTCATATGAAATTAATTGAGCAGAGTACATGCTATAAACCTTACGGAGCCCGAGACCTTTCCAACGAATGCAAAACCGTGGAAATCGGTTCGTGCGTTCTGGAGTTTTAGCGTCAAGAAAGAAAACCCGACTTATTTTTATTTTATAGATATGTAATTTAATTACTTATCTAAATTTCAATCTTTTCACACAAATGAGTTTTTCGACGTACTTAAGGTCGGAGTATCATATGGTGACACAAGGAAAAGATGCCACGCTTATGGCCTAGCTTTTGAGGAATAGGATGAAGTAAACAACCAGATGACGGTTATGAGGAAAACCATGAGGTTGATTGGGAAACACAACTTGTTACCGTTCCAAAAAGGTAAAAAAAGTATTATATTATATAATCATATACTTCAGATACACAATGATTTACAATATTTCGAGACATGTTATGTTAAATTATTTAAGCCCTAAGCGATTTAACTAAGATATTCTTGAACACTCTTTTGGCCTTATCCCATCTAAAGATCGGTTGAATGATAACCCAGGTCATGAGGAATTTAAATACCGTGTAAAGATGCGGCTGGCGTAGCTTGTTTGTTTGTTTGCTTGTTAACAGTAAAAGATGCCCCACCAGTGTAGGGCATCTTCGTCTAGCTCATCTAACGGTAGACCCAGGAGACATGCTGTTTCGACGGGTTGGGTTCAGAAGGAGAGGGGTGTTAGATGAGTTGGTTTTAGAGGGCAGGTGAAAAGATGGTTAGTGTAGTGCGAGGTGCCTTCACATGCCGGCGTAACCGAATGGCTTGGCGCGTGACTAGCATTCGGAATTCAGAGAGAACGTAGGTTCGAATCTCGGTGAAATACCAAAATGAGGAAAAAGTTTTTTCTAATAGCGATTGGGCAGTATTTGGCAGAGCTCCTCCTGTTATTTGTGGCGAGCGTCTTTATGTTGTTCCACAAATGGAGGGACCTATAGTTTCAAGCCAACTCCGAACAGCAGTAATTTATTAGAAGAAAACGTTTTCTTTATTTTGGTGTTTCACCCAGATTTGAACCAATTTCTCTCCGAATTCCAAATGGTAGTCACGCGTCAACCAATTCGGCTACGGCGACCGCCTCCCGACCACCCGAATCGTATTGTGTAAGTATCGCCTTACCTTACGAAGCGCCAGCAAGCATCAAGGGATAAATGTGCATTTGCACTGGGGAGATTCTATTCTGAAACAAATAATATTAATCAATCAAACAGTAGAAATCGACAACATTGAATTTTTTCACAAAATTCCTTCTCTTGAACTCCTGTAAATGTAGTAATGTGGTTGAATTTCAAGCCCTTTGTCTAAAATCCCTTGAACATACCATATTTTTGAAATTCCAAATGGTTGGGTCACATCCAGAGGTCAATTGGTGAGGTAGTCAGCAATTGATTCAGCCAATCTCTATGAAAGAATAAGGGGCAGTAGTCACAGGCGCTAAGAGTCTTAAAAACTTACAAATTTAGATATTTCTCAATAAAAAAGCACTATTATGGGTAAGAAATTGAAACAAAATTTAGTTATTATAAATTATAAAGTAAAGTAAATAATTATATAATGAAGCAGTACCTACATAATAAGGCCTTACTGAAATGGAATGAATACTTTCATTGTTTTGCTACAATTAATCCCTTCAGATTAAAGCCTATCTATCCCACGGAATCTAAACATGCAGGTATTTGTTATTCTCACGGCTTCGTAGAGGTCACACGCACATCATTCACGGTTACCTGTTAGGCTCCGGAGATGCATCTTGCTGCATTTGTCGTCTAGAATATCAGTAAAATATATCCTAGATGAATGCACCCATTTTACCAATAGGAGGCGAAGGATTTTCGGCACAACTCTCTCACCACAACTTCTAGTAAATACAACATGCAATCGAAAAACGCTTTGCTATTTTCTAGCTTTCTTCTACTGTGTAGGATAGCTCATTTAATTTAATATATAGTAAATATACTTATGCGTATATTATATATTATACACATTATCATCATTTTAGACATAACATCCAGCAAATTTTGTAATTAATTCTAGTTTACTCAATACTAATGACCTTAAGCTACTGCTGTTCTTTTTTTCTGCTATTTCCTGTATATTCATATATCACTACATATTATAAAACAAAGTCGCTTTTTCTGTCCCTATGTCCCCGTATACGCTTAAATCTTTAAAACTACGCAACGGATTTTGATGCGGTTTTTTTTTAAAGATAGATTGATTGAAGAGGAAGGTTTATATCTATATAATGTGAAGAAATATATAAAGGGGGCGTGGCAATCGGTCAAAATGTGGCAAAAAAACATAATTTTTTTGTTTTCACGGCCATAAATCATAAACGAATCAACCAATTAAAATGAAACTTTCTTAGAGTTTAACTTTGAAATATTTACTTTCGTTCTGCATCAAAAAAAAAAAATTGATATATTTGTTATTTAACCAAAATTGTTTAAACAAAAGCAGCTCTTTTTCCAAAAAAAGCTGTTTGTGTGTTTGTTCACTGTCAACCGAATGAAGCAACAGGCGTTAAGCGATAATCTCACCACACCTCATTAATGTTGAATTACATCGTATGGTGACGTATGTATGTATGTATTTACGAATCGCTCGCATTATTTCATTTCGGACGTATGTACATATGTATCTATGTATGTACTGAATTCCATGTAATTATATGCACATACAATTTTACAGCGAAATAAAACGCTATTTTCACGTTCCATATTAGTAAATCGCACATACAGTATGCAAAGTTCGTATTAGTACACCCTCTTACAAATAAAAATACCACGTATATTTTCAAATTTACTTTAAAGCAATTGATTTCAATCGTAGTGCGGTATTGTAAAATTCATAAAAAAATAGAATAATAACAAAAACTCCGAAACATTTGCATAGAATTGAAAAAAATAGCTTTAGTAGCAGTGTAGCTATTTCTACTGCAGGCAAAATTCGTATTAGTACACTTAGTATGCGTTGAATTTGTAAACAATTTGTTGGTATTTACCTTTATTTTCGAAACGATTCAATGTTTAACCTTGGGCAGTTGCGTTTTAGTAGCCATTTGTTCAAGTTCGCGCAGTTAGCTTGCAATGTCGCCAAAGTCAAACGAAACTAGGAGATTAATAATAAATATGAACAAAAACGGAAAGTCTTTACGCGAAATTGCGAGAACATTGCAGAAAAGTGTGTCTACAATACAAAACTTAGTCAAAATTTTTAGAGACAGTGGAAGGATTGACAAAAAGCTTCGAAATGTGAACAGGGCAAAGCTTGGGCAGAGGCACAAGACTTATTTGAAACGCCTTATGAGAAAAGACCCCACCGTCAGTGGAGTTTCACTAGCTGCAGAACTAGAAAAATACTTTTCTATCAAAGTTACACCTCAAACAGTGCGCAATTATGTAAAAAAATTGGGATTTAGAAGCAGAACTGCGGTTAGAAAACCGTATGTAAGCTCAGTCAATAGAAGAAAGCGTGTTATATTCGCCAGGCAATATTTAAACAAAAATATGCGGTTTTGGAAAAGGGTAATTTTTTCAGACGAGTGTAAATTTAATATAAAAATGTCCGATGGACGCATAAAAATTTGGAGAGAGTGTAATACTGGCCTTCAAAAACGAAATCTGCAGCCTTCTTTCAAGCACGGTGGTGGTTCTCTGATGGTATGGGGATGTTTCGGGGCAAACGGAGTAGGAAAGTTGCATTTTATTGATGGAATTATGACTGCGAGGCAATATATTGATATTTTAAAAAAGAATCTACGCAAAGGTGCCAAAAAATTGGGTTGCAAAAAAAATGTATATTCCAACAAGATAACGACCCTAAGCACACGGCGTTGGATACAAGGTTATGGATGCTTTATAACTGTCCAAATTATCTCAAAACACCACCACAAAGCCCGGATATTAATCCCATAGAAAATGTATGGTCGATTTTCAAAAAGCAGCTGGAACATCATTAAATAAGGAACCGAGAACATTTAAAAAAAGTCCTCAAATCAGAGTGGAAGAAGATTTCTCCAAATCTCACAAAAAAATTGGTGGAATCTATGCCGAAGAGATTGTCTGCTGTTCTAAGGCAACGAGGGTATCCTACAAAATATTAATTTTCTGAACTATTTTTTATTTACTCTTTAAATCATTAAAAATACATGTGTACTAATACGAATTTTGCTTCTGTGAAAAGTGTTCATTTTTTTCTTTCTTATTTTTTTTTTTGCATTTCAATACACTTTGTGAGCGGTTTTTTTTATTTGGCCTTATTTTAGTTAATTATCTATAAAATAAAACGGTTTCAAGCATTTGTTTTAAAATTAATTTGAAAATATACGTGGTTTTGTTATTTATTAGGTGGTGTACTAATACGAATTTTGCATACTGTAATTAAAATACAGTTTTTGAATAGTTTTTATTGATTCGGAGCGCGTTTAGCTTGCTATCGATTCCATACAATAACATTTTTTGTCATTTACTTTTTACGACAACTAATAGCTTATTTTCGAAGCGATTTCAACAAATAGGTACAACATTAATCCTTATCCAATTAAATACCTTAAATACATTGTTGTTTTCATATAGATCTATGTATATGGCTCTTTACAGCATATAATTAAAAACAATATTTTTCAAGATATTACATCAGTAGTTAGTAATTGAGATCTACCGGAAAAATTGCGTTAGCTGTTGCGTCATCCGGCATTGCCGCTACTCCTTTGGAAGGAGGCCGAACCGCACACTCTACATTCAAGCTCCCGCTGAAAATCGCAACCGATGATGATAATAGCGTCTGTAGTGTTTCTAGACAGAGCAATACAGGAAAATTGAGGCGTGACTGCTCATTAATAGTCTGGGACGAAGCTATCATGTCAAACAAGACGTCTGTGGAAGCACTGGATAGGACAACACGCGATTTGCACAACAAAAATTCACCTATGGGTGGATGTACAATTCTGTTCTCAGGAGATTTCCGTCAAATCCTACCAGTTGTGACTCGAGGAACACGTGCTGACGAAATAAATGCTTCGCTAAAAAGATCCCACCTTTGGTCGCATGTCAATAAATTAGATCTTAAAACTAATTTGAGGGTTTCGTCATCTTCACGTGAGAACAGGCTATTTCCAGAGATCCTGCTAAAAGTTGGCAATGGAGAATTAACACAAAGTGAGGGAAGGATTAACCTAGAAAACCTTTGTGTTTTGATAGACAACATCCAAGAGTTAGTCAACAATGTCTATCCTGGCATTGATAACATAAGTTATAAGACAATATCTTGGTTTAAAGAAAGAGCTATTCTGTCACCAACTAACGAACAAGTAGATAAAGTAAATAACTTGATTATTTCAAAGATTTATGCGCCGACGAAAATATACTACTCGGTCGATACTGTTCTCGATTTGGAAGAAGCTGTTCAATTTCCTACAGAATTTCTAAATTCTTTGAACCCGTCTGGACTCCCTCCTCACAAAATGGAGCTGAAAATAGGTTGTCCTGTTATTTTATTAAGAAACCTAAGTCCACCTAAACTTTGCAATGGCACGCGTTTGCTGGTAAAATCACTGAAAACTTTCATAATAGAGTGCACAATACTCACAGGATGTGGTACCGGAGAAGATGTATTGATTCCCCGAATCCCTCTGATACCATCGGATCTACCACTCCAATTTAAACGCTTACAATTTCCGGTAAAGACATCTTTTGCAATGACCATTAATAAATTTCAGGGTCAAACCTTCAACGTTGCAGGCTTAGATTTGAGTGTTGACTGTTTTGCACATGGCCAACTGTATGTCGCTCTTTCAAGAGTAACCTCTAGAGAAAACATGTTTGTATTGTCTAATGACAAGAAGGCTATGAACGTTGTATATAAAGACATTCTGTAATATAGTAATTGTTGTAAAAATAAAATAAATACATATGTAAAAATGCAAAAAGTGAATATGCAAAAATGTAGGGAATGAATTTAGATATCCCAAAGATAGCAGGAAATCTTCATGCTATAAAGAAAGGGGAATTGTTTTACTCCAAATTTAACGCGTGCGGGCCACGGGCAGTAATGAATAAGCCAAAACTACTGGATCGATTTTAATCATTTTTTCAGTGAGTGACATAGGGTATATATTTTATACCCGTGCGAAGCAGGGCGGGTTGCTAGTTTATAATAAAACATGATTCTGATTCTGTACTTGTAATTTTGTACAATGGCTATTGGCTTCTTCATATTTTTTGAAGAAAAAGAAAGTTAGGTACGGTTTAGTAATTAAAGTAAATAATTAAAAATGTTTCCCCTGACAAAAACAGGAGGTAAGCATAAACCTTTCTGGTGGACTCCTGAAATCTCAGAACTTCGCAATCGAACTCGGAAACTCTTTAACCAATCTAAAATAACAGACGAATGGGAAGAATATCGACAATGTCTCAAAGACTTTAAGAAAGCTGTTAGAAGTGCAAAACGCACATCCTGGCGATCATATACTCAAGAATTAGAGAACACTTCAGAAGTAGCAGACTACGCAAGATTCTTGCATCAAACCCAGTCTCTCCCAGTTTTATCATGACTCAAGATGGAACTTGGACTACTTCAACTGACCACACTCTTAGAATACTTCTAGAATCTCACTTTCCAGGCTGCGTTGCCAACTTACCTGCACTTCCCAGCACTCTTCAGAGTAATTATGGGAATAAATCAGATTTAATCAGCTCTAATAGCATCTCTACAGCAATACTAAGTTTTAAAAAATTTAAATCTCCAAGTCTTGACAACATCATTCCAGCAGAACTTCAAGAAGGACTAGAAATTCTGCTGCGTTGGTTAACAAGGACCTTTAGCAAGTGTTTAAATCTCTCTTACCTTCCGACAATTTGGAAGAAATCGAAGGTAGTATTCATTCCGAATATGGGGAAACCTTCACACTGCAAACCAAACGATTTCAGGCCCATTACCCTAACCTCTTTTTGCTTAAAGGCTTTTGAAAAAGTCTTAGATGAGCAAATCAAAACCCAACTTGATACTAAGTTGATCTCTGAGGCACAACACGCCTACACTAAAGGGAAATCGACTGAAATGGCACTTCACTCACTGGTGCAAACAGTGGAAACTTCCCTTCACAATAAGGAGTACTCTCTTGTCGCTATTATGAACATATGAACATTAGAAGGTGCTTTTAATAATATTGAACCCAAAGCTATTTTGTCGGAAATTGCAAAATTGGGTATTAATTACTCCATCCGGAAGATGATCCAACAAATGCTCCAAAATAGAATAATCATTTCAGAGCTTGGGTTAAGCCGCATGAGAATGTACGCCGTCAAAGGCACTCCTCAAGGCGGAATACTATCACCCCTTCTCTGGAATCTCGCTGTAAACAGTTTGCTTCGAAATCTCGAAAAGGCAGGCTGCAAGGTTGTAGCCTATGTAGATGATATTGCTCTCTGCGTGTCAGGCAAACACCTGAATACCCTCACTGAGCTCATGCAACGCTCAATCAATATTCTGTCAAAATGGTGCACTGAATGCGGACTAGATGCGAATCCAGCAAAGACAGATCTTGTTCTCTTCAATAGGAAACAACAATCTCCTCCACTGCAAACAATAACTTTAAAAGGGGAATCATAACTTCTATCAGATTCAGCTAAATATCTAGGAGTTATTCTAGATAGGAAGTTGAGTTGGAAATTGAACATTGAAAACAGATGTAAAAAAGCTTTCATAGCTCTTTATACTTGTAAGAAAGCTATAGGCAAAACCTGGGGTTTTTCACCTCGGATCATTTATTGGATATATACCTCGATTATCAAACCGATTCTCTTTCACGGTGTGGTTGTATGGTGGACAACGCTCGAAAAACAGCGTTGAGTAGCCACAATTGATCGAGTCCAAAGAACAGCCTGCCTCCTGATAACAGGGTGCTTAAGTACAACACCTACTATGGAAAAAGTATCTTGGCCATTCGGCCATACTGAACAGGAAGACTGTTATCCTGGCTGATGGCCCTCTGATTATATATACAGATGGTTCAAAACAAGACGGTAAAGTGGGATTTGAAATCTTTTCCGATTCCCCTCACATCAATCTATCATTTAGATTACCCGACTACTGTAGTGTATTCCAAGCGGAAGTATGCACTATCTGGTATGCTGCGAAAACTATCTTAGAAAAAAGAATATCACTAGAGGATATCCGCTTTTTTACTGACAGTCAAGCGGCCGTTCGAGCACTCAGCTTCTCTTATACCCACTCGATCCTGTCTCTTATCTCTTAACGAGATAAGTGTTCAGAATTCTGTTCAAGTTATTTGGATACCGGGTCACAGTGAATTCGAAGGTAACTGCAAAGCTGATGAGCTCGCGAGAGCTGGAGCTGCGCAATCAAATGTTAGTAACTTACCCACAATCCGCATTCCGCTCTCAACATGTAAAATGATCATTGATCGAGAATTTCACAGCATTGCTGATCGGAGGTGGCGAGTGGAAACAACTTGCGTTACGACCAGACAAATCTGGTCATCCTACAATCTGAAACAGACAAAAACCCTTATAAGTCTTTCGAAACACGAACTAAGGCATATAATATCTCTTATCACCGGCCACTGCCTTTTGGGTACTCACGCACGTCGGCTCGGGGCTCCTCTAAACGACCGGTGCAGATACTGCGAGGACGATGAGGAAGTACCGAGCCGGCATTTGCTGTGCAGTTGTCCCGGCCTAGCCAGAAGTCAGCTCGATCTTTTAGGCTCTCCAAAAATTGACAATCTTTCAGTACTCTCGGACCTGAAAATCGAATCTCTCATTAAATTCTCGAATGGAATTAATATCTTGGACCAAAATCTATAGTAAAAATCTCGGTTAGGTGGGGAAATCATATAATATAATGAGCTCTAGGGCAACACAACGGACCCATCTTGCGGTCTATGTGGCACTCCGACACGGGGTCACCCTTAAGCCAACCACCAACCAATTAAAAATGTTATTCTAGGAAAAATACACAAATTTGTTGGCTATTTGAAACTGGTTTGTTTTTACATCTTCTCCGAGAGCCCGATCCTTTTACTTTGCGCAGAATGCCCGCATATGCTGCATTCTCCTACTTAGATTTGATTATTGCATCAAGTCTTGTCCTCATTGATTTGGGCGGCTTCTTTTCTTGATATGACAACCATCCAGCTGGCATTTTGGTCTTTATTTCCTGTCTGTATTGGTTTTGTCTGTTGAATCGTCGCCGTTGCACACAATTTTTTGCCGCAGGTGATAGTGCGTCCACGAGCGGGTTACCAGTTCCTTGCATTGTGGAACTGTTTCTGTTTTCGTCCTTTTTACCGAAACGTTCTTGTCTTGCAAAGCTCGCGCTTGACGTTTTTTGCGTATTCTTTTTTGGAGTTGCCTGTGGTTTTTCATATTCTTCCATCACCATAATAGTTTCGGTGTACGTCTTTTTTATAAGTGAATCGATCTTTTTGATTTCATGGCGCACATTGTGTAGGCCTTTGTACTCCAGAAGAGAGTCAATAGCTTCTCCTAGACTCATCATTTTATCTTATAGTATTTCTCCTCTTCAGTTGCACTTTTTCCTTCTCCAGCGGGTTTTCCGTTGAATATACCCACTGGTGTTTACTTCTCTTTGTTGTTTGCTCCATTTGAGCCTCCTACGCGCCTTGTTGTTGGCGTTATCCCGCTGCTTTGGGAAGGTATGTCTTCGGCAATTAATAGCTCTCTGGCGATGCACTTTGCCAACGGCTTGCTGCATAGCTGTGGTTGCATTTGAAGCGTTCCTTTCATTTCCTCAGCAGTAGCTGTTAAAAGATTGCTACATATCGATTGTGCCTCCACCGGGGATTTCCGAATAACCGAGCCTCTCCTAAAAGCTTCCAAGGCACTTCCTGTTATTATTTCTTCGTTTTTATTTGCAAGTTTTATTTTTGTGTCCATGCTTAATCCGTTCCAACTCATCACCGCTATCTCCGCTAGTACATTCTGTCAAAATAGTACGAGGAATTGTTCAATAAACCGTCAAATAATTGTTTAATCATCAACATTTTTTTTGTCACCTTCAGAATAGGCTTCATTCGAAGCAACACACATATACCAGAAATACACATATACCGTCATCAAAACACCTTTTAATTTTAAACGCGTTTGAAGAGATCTTTTTCAGCTCCTTCAGAGAGTTCTCCTTAATGGCCTTTATCGACTCAATGCGGCGTCCGCGGAGTGGCAATTTAAATTTTGGGAAAAGAAAAAAGTCACAGGGGGCAAAATCCGGCGAATACAGTGGTTGTTCGATGATATTTGTCGAGTTTTTGATCAAAAAGGTTTTCACAATATGAGTTTTGTAAGTTTTCTTTCCATAAATTGGGCCGTTTCCTACGCACATTCTCTCTCAAACGTCGCATAACTTTCAAATAATATTCTTTATTTACCGTAGAATCATTTCGAATGAGTTCCGAGTGCACAACATGATGATAATCAAAGAAATTGAGTAGCATGTCTTTCACTTTTGACCGACTTTGACGCGGTTCACGTGGTCCATTCAGCCGACTGTTGACAAGTTTGTATGTCAAACTCATATACCCAGGTCTCATCACTTGTTATGATGCGCTGGGCAAACGTTGGGAATTCACTTGCTCAAGCATATCTTCAGCCATCTTCCTCCGATAAATTTGTTTTAAAGAAATTCAACTCTCTTAGAACAAGTCGGGCAGCCACGCGTCTCATGCCCAATTGAAGGTGTAAGATGTTGCAAAGCTACCTCCCTCAAACTTAAATGATGGCTTTTCAGCACCATTTCCTTGACTTTTTCGACGTTTTCATCCGTTGAAGACTTTGATGGGCGACCAGATCGAGGAAAATCTTCCACGACTTCTCGGCCCTCTGCAAAAGCCGCATACCACTCGTAAACTCGTGTTTTTGATAGAGCACACTCGCGATAGGCTTTCTGCAACATTTTCAATGATTCGGCACAAGAAATTTCGTTCAAAACATAAAATTTAAGACAAATATTTTGATCGATATTTTTATTCATAGTAAAAATCGCAGAGCACACCTGCGGTTGACTGATATAATTGAATGCCAAAAACAAGATAATTGACAGTTCACGCTCAAACTCTGCGACACTAAAAAGGACAGCTGTGCCAAAATTTCAGAAAAAAAAAAATTAGACATATGTATACGTAGTTTTCGTAAGCCCCATGGTTGTCTTTGAGTTCTGGGGGCCAAGCGAAGGGTGACACTGCCCTTTATGAGGTACAGTGTTCAGAGCCAGGCTTCAGACCGGAACTTATAGAACCATCTCCACCCAACCTACGTGGCCACCAAAGATGGCAACAGGCATTGGACTTGCAAAGTTTTAGTAGGACGGAGAAGGAGCGAACCCTTCTAGGAGTCGTTTCAGTTGGATTTCACTCCACTTACTCAGATCTCAGAGATCCACTACCTTAGCCCTATCGCTATCTGCTTCAACTCCAGTATGCCGTAATCAGGATCTTATTAAAATCAATCCTGATGGCTCGCAAGCCACTCCACATCATCGAAAAGACAGCCGCTTCTAACATGGAGAACAGACGCTGACCAGGTGGCCGCCTACTATGAGTCAGTCGCTCCTGGATTTTTCTATTGTTCACCATGCTCGTACATGGTGAAGGGAACGTTTATTTATTTTTTATTGAAGGCGGCGCCGAATCGCCTTTAAAACAGAAACTTCATCGAAATAGCTAGCCTTTGTACGCCTGTTCTCTTATACCGCGCTCTCCGTTTCTGACGCTTCGGGCTAGAGCGAACTCTGAAGGCTTCTGTTCTTCGTGGTACCGAGATTAAGTCTTCGGTCCGACCTTGTACCCGACGAAACTACCAGTTGAGTTGCCATGCAGCCCAGGAGCTGGTCACCTTAGATTTTAGTCGCCTTTTACGACAGGCATACCCTACCTCGTGCAAATTCTAACCCCTGACCCGCTGGGATCAAGCTTACTTCAACCTCGTTCCGTCCCTTTGATGTACTGTACCATAGAATTCGGCCATCAAAATAATTACGCAGTATTCTCCACAGGTACGTGGAGAACCCAATTCGCTCTAGGGCGACTAAGATTTTCGCCCAGTTTGCAAAGTTAAATGCAATTCTGACGTCTAAGGCTATAATAAGGCAGTACTCTTTGGTACCATTTAGTTAACGGGAATCGCTGATTGCATACGTGCAATGACAAACCTTCGAGTGTATTTCTGTCATGAAAAATCTCCTCATAAAAAAAATATCTGCTGTTCGTAGTCGGATTAAAACTGTAGGTCCCTCCATTTGTGAAACAATATAAAGACGCACGCCACAAGTAGGAGGAGGAGATCGACCAAACACCCAAGAAGGGTGTATGAGCCAATTATATATATGTATACATACATACTAGCAAACCCGGCGAACTCCGTTTCGCCACCAGATGGCTTCGTTTTTTATAACATTTCGTTTGGGGATTAAAAGATGAAGAAAAAAATATTTCTTTTGTTTTATATTTGAAAAGGAAAAATTTTATTTCACTTCACAACAGTAATGAATTCATTTTGATTACAAAAGTGAAGTGTAATTTAGTTGAACTTCTCCAAGTAAAAAATGAAAGTGAATCCAAAGTAAATACTGAATCGAAGCGTTATACGTGTCCGCAAATTATCCGTTTCATTGAAGTGCTCTTTGGTTAACCATAAACCAAACAAAGCGGATGGTTTCCCAACTCGTGAACACGCAACGTATAGCTGCCCATGTGAAAAACAATGATTTTCTAAATTTATCCCGCAAACACAAAGCGATTGGCCTTGCGACTTGTTAATTGTCATTGCGAACACAAGGCGAACCGGAAATTGCTATCGTTTGAAGTCAAATGGAAGATCAGTCGGAATCATTGGTATTCGAGGAATACATACATTTCCACCTGCGAACTTTCCGTTGCTTCAAATAAATACGGCATAAGTATTTTCACCGCAAGTTGAGTACCGTTGCAAAGACGCGGTGGATTCAAATTACGCAATATCATAATAACTGAACCTACTTTGAGTTGCAAGTTATGTGTTGGAAATCCTGGTAACTCCAGAGAGTTCAAAGACTCCGTTGGTTAATTTACTACATTATCGGGATTTGTTATGGAATCAACGGATTTGTATGTCACCAAATCGCCACCGATTTTTGATTGAATGGTAAAATTCAGTGCGTGTACATCATTATTCTTTGCGGCGAGAATTGCTCGTTGACTTAACCAAACATAATTTTGATAATTCTCACTAATGTTTGGGAAAACATTTTCAATAAGAGCTAATTGAGAGCCTACAAATCGGCAAAAGTCGTTGGTAAGAGTAATTAATCCAGCTGTCGCATCAACTGGAACTTTTCCATTTCCAACAGCTAGCAATTGTTTGGAAAATTGTGCAGCACTTTGATCACTTTCAAGTTTAACTCTCATATTAGTGGTTAGCGATAATGTTTTTACGTTATTCCACAAAGGTGATGCCTTCAGGCAAGCATTCAATTCATCTGTGGGCGTTCCACGGGGAATTACTGACAACGACTACCTGAAATCGCCTGCCAAAAATATCATCAAGCCGCCAAAGATGTTGTTATTTCACCGAAGATCCTTCAGTGTAAAGTTAAGTGCTTCAAGTTATTTCTTATGTGCCATTGTGCACTCATTCCAAACAATGAGATTGCATTGCATCAACAATTTGCCCATTGCACTGGATCGGGAAATATTGCATGTAGGAGTATCAATTGTGTTTAAATTGAGTGGGAACTTAAGCGCAGAATGTGCAGTACGACCGCCATCTACTAGAAGAGTCGCCCCAATTCCAGATGATGCTAATCCCAAAGCTATGTCACATCTTGATCGAATAGTGGCCAAAATCAATGACAAATGTTTTCCCTGTACCTCCAGGTGCGTCCAGGAAGAATAGACCACCAGTTTTATTGTCCACCTCTTGCACTAATGTTTCGTATACTTGTTTTTGCTGCAACGGCACATTATTTCGAACGAACTACTGCAATGTATCAACATTATATTGCAGCTCTCGTTGGTGGAATGCATGGTGCATCGATCGGTTTGACTTCAATCAGTAGCTTGTTTGCATTAGTCAAGCATTGATCCTCAATCAGAATCAATCCTTCATTGTAGATTTCATCGGTTATTTGCATGTCGGGATTCGTTCGTTCAAATGCATGATTCACATAATTTACACAGTTCAACTTACCACCTTAAGGACAAATGCCTGCTGTTGAAGTTAAAAAAAATTTGCACAATACGCGTGATTGATTTGATGGTTTCCAATTGACCTGTTAGGAAATGAATAACTTTAACCTCAATTTCACAATTTCACAGTGAACACAATACCGGTTTTAAGTTAGCGTTTGAAAGAACGTGCACATAATAAATGTCATATGAAATTAACTGAGCAGAGTACATGCTATAAACCTTACGGAGCCCGAGACCTTTCCAACGAATGCAAAACCGTGGAAATCGGTTCGTGCGTTCTGGAGTTTTAGCGTCAAGAAAGAAAACCCGACTTATTTTTATTTTATAGATATGTAATTTAATTACTTATCTAAATTTCAATCTTTTCACACAAATGAGTTTTTCGACGTACTTAAGGTCGGAGTATCATATGGTGACACAAGGAAAAGATGCCACGCTTATGGCCTAGCTTTTGAGGAATAGGATGAAGTAAACAACCAGATGACGGTTATGAGGAAAACCATGAGGTTGATTGGGAAACACAACTTGTTACCGTTCCAAAAAGGTAAAAAAAGTATTATATTATATAATCATATACTTCAGATACACAATGATTTACAATATTTCGAAACATGTTATGTTAAATTATTTAAGCCCTAAGCGATTTAACTAAGATATTCTTGAACACTCTTTTGGCCTTATCCCATCTAAAGATCGGTTGAATGATAACCCAGGTCATGAGGAATTTAAATACCGTGTAAAGATGCGGCTGGCGTAGCTTGTTTGTTTGTTTGCTTGTTAACAGTAAAAGATGCCCCACC
The DNA here is from genome assembly GCF_028408465.1 of Anastrepha ludens. Classification (NCBI taxonomy): domain Eukaryota; kingdom Metazoa; phylum Arthropoda; class Insecta; order Diptera; family Tephritidae; genus Anastrepha; species Anastrepha ludens. Next base: position 42,377,761 of record NC_071503.1, read on the forward strand.
AGTGTAGGGCATCTTCGTCTAGCTCATCTAACGGTAGACCCAGGAGACATGCTGTTTCGACGGGTTGGGTTCAGAAGGAGAGGGGTGTTAGATGAGTTGGTTTTAGAGGGCAGGTGAAAAGATGGTTAGTGTAGTGCGAGGTGCCTTCACATGCCGGCGTAACCGAATGGCTTGGCGCGTGACTAGCATTCGGAATTCAGAGAGAACGTAGGTTCGAATCTCGGTGAAATACCAAAATGAGGAAAAAGTTTTTTCTAATAGCGATTGGGCAGTATTTGGCAGAGCTCCTCCTGTTATTTGTGGCGAGCGTCTTTATGTTGTTCCACAAATGGAGGGACCTATAGTTTCAAGCCAACTCCGAACAGCAGTAATTTATTAGAAGAAAACGTTTTCTTTATTTTGGTGTTTCACCCAGATTTGAACCAATTTCTCTCCGAATTCCAAATGGTAGTCACGCGTCAACCAATTCGGCTACGGCGACCGCCTCCCGACCACCCGAATCGTATTGTGTAAGTATCGCCTTACCTTACGAAGCGCCAGCAAGCATCAAGGGATAAATGTGCATTTGCACTGGGGAGATTCTATTCTGAAACAAATAATATTAATCAATCAAACAGTAGAAATCGACAACATTGAATTTTTTCACAAAATTCCTTCTCTTGAACTCCTGTAAATGTAGTAATGTGGTTGAATTTCAAGCCCTTTGTCTAAAATCCCTTGAACATACCATATTTTTGAAATTCCAAATGGTTGGGTCACATCCAGAGGTCAATTGGTGAGGTAGTCAGCAATTGATTCAGCCAATCTCTATGAAAGAATAAGGGGCAGTAGTCACAGGCGCTAAGAGTCTTAAAAACTTACAAATTTAGATATTTCTCAATAAAAAAGCACTATTATGGGTAAGAAATTGAAACAAAATTTAGTTATTATAAATTATAAAGTAAAGTAAATAATTATATAATGAAGCAGTACCTACATAATAAGGCCTTACTGAAATGGAATGAATACTTTCATTGTTTTGCTACAATTAATCCCTTCAGATTAAAGCCTATCTATCCCACGGAATCTAAACATGCAGGTATTTGTTATTCTCACGGCTTCGTAGAGGTCACACGCACATCATTCACGGTTACCTGTTAGGCTCCGGAGATGCATCTTGCTGCATTTGTCGTCTAGAATATCAGTAAAATATATCCTAGATGAATGCACCCATTTTACCAATAGGAGGCGAAGGATTTTCGGCACAACTCTCTCACCACAACTTCTAGTAAATACAACATGCAATCGAAAAACGCTTTGCTATTTTCTAGCTTTCTTCTACTGTGTAGGATAGCTCATTTAATTTAATATATAGTAAATATACTTATGCGTATATTATATATTATACACATTATCATCATTTTAGACATAACATCCAGCAAATTTTGTAATTAATTCTAGTTTACTCAATACTAATGACCTTGAGCTACTGCTGTTCTTTTTTTCTGCTATTTCCTGTATATTCATATATCACTACATATTATAAAACAAAGTCGCTTTTTCTGTCCCTATGTCCCCGTATACGCTTAAATCTTTAAAACTACGCAACGGATTTTGATGCGGTTTTTTTTTTAAAGATAGATTGATTGAAGAGGAAGGTTTATATCTATATAATGTGAAGAAATATATAAAGGGGGCGTGGCAATCGGTCAAAATGTGGCAAAAAAACATATTTTTTTTGTTTTCACGGCCATAAATCATAAACGAATCAACCAATTAAAATGAAACTTTCTTAGAGTTTAACTTTGAAATATTTACTTTCGTTCTGCATCAAAAAAAAAAAATTGATATATTTGTTATTTAACCAAAATTGTTTAAACAAAAGCAGCTCTTTTTCCAAAAAAAGCTGTTTGTGTGTTTGTTCGCTGTCAACCGAATGAAGCAACAGGCGTTAAGCGATAATCTCACCACACCTCATTAATGTTGAATTACATCGTATGGTGACGTATGTATGTATGTATTTACGAATCGCTCCCAATATTTCATTTCGGACGTATGTACATATGTATCTATGTATGTACTGAATTCCATGTAATTATATGCACATACAATTTTACAGCGAAATAAAACGCTATTTTCACGTTCCATATTAGTAAATCGCACATACAGTATGCAAAGTTCGTATTAGTACACCCTCTTACAAATAAAAATACCACGTATATTTTCAAATTTACTTTAAAGCAATTGATTTCAATCGTAGTGCGGTATTGTAAAATTCATAAAAAAATAGAATAATAACAAAAACTCCGAAACATTTGCATAGAATTGAAAAAAATAGCTTTAGTAGCAGTGTAGCTATTTCTACTGCAGGCAAAATTCGTATTAGTACACTTAGTATGCGTTGAATTTGTAAACAATTTGTTGGTATTTACCTTTATTTTCGAAACGATTCAATGTTTAACCTTGGGCAGTTGCGTTTTAGTAGCCATTTGTTCAAGTTCGCGCAGTTAGCTTGCAATGTCGCCAAAGTCAAACGAAACTAGGAGATTAATAATAAATATGAACAAAAACGGAAAGTCTTTACGCGAAATTGCGAGAACATTGCAGAAAAGTGTGTCTACAATACAAAACTTAGTCAAAATTTTTAGAGACAGTGGAAGGATTGACAAAAAGCTTCGAAATGTGAACAGGGCAAAGCTTGGGCAGAGGCACAAGACTTATTTGAAACGCCTTATGAGAAAAGACCCCACCGTCAGTGGAGTTTCACTAGCTGCAGAACTAGAAAAATACTTTTCTATCAAAGTTACACCTCAAACAGTGCGCAATTATGTAAAAAAATTGGGATTTAGAAGCAGAACTGCGGTTAGAAAACCGTATGTAAGCTCAGTCAATAGAAGAAAGCGTGTTATATTCGCCAGGCAATATTTAAACAAAAATATGCGGTTTTGGAAAAGGGTAATTTTTTCAGACGAGTGTAAATTTAATATAAAAATGTCCGATGGACGCATAAAAATTTGGAGAGAGTGTAATACTGGCCTTCAAAAACGAAATCTGCAGCCTTCTTTCAAGCACGGTGGTGGTTCTCTGATGGTATGGGGATGTTTCGGGGCAAACGGAGTAGGAAAGTTGCATTTTATTGATGGAATTATGACTGCGAGGCAATATATTGATATTTTAAAAAAGAATCTACGCAAAGGTGCCAAAAAATTGGGTTGCAAAAAAAATGTATATTCCAACAAGATAACGACCCTAAGCACACGGCGTTGGATACAAGGTTATGGATGCTTTATAACTGTCCAAATTATCTCAAAACACCACCACAAAGCCCGGATATTAATCCCATAGAAAATGTATGGTCGATTTTCAAAAAGCAGCTGGAACATCATTAAATAAGGAACCGAGAACATTTAAAAAAAGTCCTCAAATCAGAGTGGAAGAAGATTTCTCCAAATCTCACAAAAAAATTGGTGGAATCTATGCCGAAGAGATTGTCTGCTGTTCTAAGGCAACGAGGGTATCCTACAAAATATTAATTTTCTGAACTATTTTTTATTTACTCTTTAAATCATTAAAAATACATGTGTACTAATACGAATTTTGCTTCTGTGAAAAGTGTTCATTTTTTTCTTTCTTATTTTTTTTTTTGCATTTCAATACACTTTGTGAGCGGTTTTTTTTATTTGGCCTTATTTTAGTTAATTATCTATAAAATAAAACGGTTTCAAGCATTTGTTTTAAAATTAATTTGAAAATATACGTGGTTTTGTTATTTATTAGGTGGTGTACTAATACGAATTTTGCATACTGTAATTAAAATACAGTTTTTGAATAGTTTTTATTGATTCGGAGCGCGTTTAGCTTGCTATCGATTCCATACAATAACATTTTTTGTCATTTACTTTTTACGACAACTAATAGCTTATTTTCGAAGCGATTTCAACAAATAGGTACAACATTAATCCTTATCCAATTAAATACCTTAAATACATTGTTGTTTTCATATAGATCTATGTATATGGCTCTTTACAGCATATAATTAAAAACAATATTTTTCAAGATATTACATCAGTAGTTAGTAATTGAGATCTACCGGAAAAATTGCGTTAGCTGTTGCGTCATCCGGCATTGCCGCTACTCCTTTGGAAGGAGGCCGAACCGCACACTCTACATTCAAGCTCCCGCTGAAAATCGCAACCGATGATGATAATAGCGTCTGTAGTGTTTCTAGACAGAGCAATACAGGAAAATTGAGGCGTGACTGCTCATTAATAGTCTGGGACGAAGCTATCATGTCAAACAAGACGTCTGTGGAAGCACTGGATAGGACAACACGCGATTTGCACAACAAAAATTCACCTATGGGTGGATGTACAATTCTGTTCTCAGGAGATTTCCGTCAAATCCTACCAGTTGTGACTCGAGGAACACGTGCTGACGAAATAAATGCTTCGCTAAAAAGATCCCACCTTTGGTCGCATGTCAATAAATTAGATCTTAAAACTAATTTGAGGGTTTCGTCATCTTCACGTGAGAACAGGCTATTTCCAGAGATCCTGCTAAAAGTTGGCAATGGAGAATTAACACAAAGTGAGGGAAGGATTAACCTAGAAAACCTTTGTGTTTTGATAGACAACATCCAAGAGTTAGTCAACAATGTCTATCCTGGCATTGATAACATAAGTTATAAGACAATATCTTGGTTTAAAGAAAGAGCTATTCTGTCACCAACTAACGAACAAGTAGATAAAGTAAATAACTTGATTATTTCAAAGATTTATGCGCCGACGAAAATATACTACTCGGTCGATACTGTTCTCGATTTGGAAGAAGCTGTTCAATTTCCTACAGAATTTCTAAATTCTTTGAACCCGTCTGGACTCCCTCCTCACAAAATGGAGCTGAAAATAGGTTGTCCTGTTATTTTATTAAGAAACCTAAGTCCACCTAAACTTTGCAATGGCACGCGTTTGCTGGTAAAATCACTGAAAACTTTCATAATAGAGTGCACAATACTCACAGGATGTGGTACCGGAGAAGATGTATTGATTCCCCGAATCCCTCTGATACCATCGGATCTACCACTCCAATTTAAACGCTTACAATTTCCGGTAAAGACATCTTTTGCAATGACCATTAATAAATTTCAGGGTCAAACCTTCAACGTTGCAGGCTTAGATTTGAGTGTTGACTGTTTTGCACATGGCCAACTGTATGTCGCTCTTTCAAGAGTAACCTCTAGAGAAAACATGTTTGTATTGTCTAATGACAAGAAGGCTATGAACGTTGTATATAAAGACATTCTGTAATATAGTAATTGTTGTAAAAATAAAATAAATACATATGTAAAAATGCAAAAAGTGAATATGCAAAAATGTAGGGAATGAATTTAGATATCCCAAAGATAGCAGGAAATCTTCATGCTATAAAGAAAGGGGAATTGTTTTACTCCAAATTTAACGCGTGCGGGCCACGGGCAGTAATGAATAAGCCAAAACTACTGGATCGATTTTAATCATTTTTTCAGTGAGTGACATAGGGTATATATTTTATACCCGTGCGAAGCAGGGCGGGTTGCTAGTTTATAATAAAACATGATTCTGATTCTGTACTTGTAATTTTGTACAATGGCTATTGGCTTCTTCATATTTTTTGAAGAAAAAGAAAGTTAGGTACGGTTTAGTAATTAAAGTAAATAATTAAAAATGTTTCCCCTGACAAAAACAGGAGGTAAGCATAAACCTTTCTGGTGGACTCCTGAAATCTCAGAACTTCGCAATCGAACTCGGAAACTCTTTAACCAATCTAAAATAACAGACGAATGGGAAGAATATCGACAATGTCTCAAAGACTTTAAGAAAGCTGTTAGAAGTGCAAAACGCACATCCTGGCGATCATATACTCAAGAATTAGAGAACACTTCAGAAGTAGCAGACTACGCAAGATTCTTGCATCAAACCCAGTCTCTCCCAGTTTTATCATGACTCAAGATGGAACTTGGACTACTTCAACTGACCACACTCTTAGAATACTTCTAGAATCTCACTTTCCAGGCTGCGTTGCCAACTTACCTGCACTTCCCAGCACTCTTCAGAGTAATTATGGGAATAAATCAGATTTAATCAGCTCTAATAGCATCTCTACAGCAATACTAAGTTTTAAAAAATTTAAATCTCCAAGTCTTGACAACATCATTCCAGCAGAACTTCAAGAAGGACTAGAAATTCTGCTGCGTTGGTTAACAAGGACCTTTAGCAAGTGTTTAAATCTCTCTTACCTTCCGACAATTTGGAAGAAATCGAAGGTAGTATTCATTCCGAATATGGGGAAACCTTCACACTGCAAACCAAACGATTTCAGGCCCATTACCCTAACCTCTTTTTGCTTAAAGGCTTTTGAAAAAGTCTTAGATGAGCAAATCAAAACCCAACTTGATACTAAGTTGATCTCTGAGGCACAACACGCCTACACTAAAGGGAAATCGACTGAAATGGCACTTCACTCACTGGTGCAAACAGTGGAAACTTCCCTTCACAATAAGGAGTACTCTCTTGTCGCTATTATGAACATATGAACATTAGAAGGTGCTTTTAATAATATTGAACCCAAAGCTATTTTGTCGGAAATTGCAAAATTGGGTATTAATTACTCCATCCGGAAGATGATCCAACAAATGCTCCAAAATAGAATAATCATTTCAGAGCTTGGGTTAAGCCGCATGAGAATGTACGCCGTCAAAGGCACTCCTCAAGGCGGAATACTATCACCCCTTCTCTGGAATCTCGCTGTAAACAGTTTGCTTCGAAATCTCGAAAAGGCAGGCTGCAAGGTTGTAGCCTATGTAGATGATATTGCTCTCTGCGTGTCAGGCAAACACCTGAATACCCTCACTGAGCTCATGCAACGCTCAATCAATATTCTGTCAAAATGGTGCACTGAATGCGGACTAGATGCGAATCCAGCAAAGACAGATCTTGTTCTCTTCAATAGGAAACAACAATCTCCTCCACTGCAAACAATAACTTTAAAAGGGGAATCATAACTTCTATCAGATTCAGCTAAATATCTAGGAGTTATTCTAGATAGGAAGTTGAGTTGGAAATTGAACATTGAAAACAGATGTAAAAAAGCTTTCATAGCTCTTTATACTTGTAAGAAAGCTATAGGCAAAACCTGGGGTTTTTCACCTCGGATCATTTATTGGATATATACCTCGATTATCAAACCGATTCTCTTTCACGGTGTGGTTGTATGGTGGACAACGCTCGAAAAACAGCGTTGAGTAGCCACAATTGATCGAGTCCAAAGAACAGCCTGCCTCCTGATAACAGGGTGCTTAAGTACAACACCTACTATGGAAAAAGTATCTTGGCCATTCGGCCATACTGAACAGGAAGACTGTTATCCTGGCTGATGGCCCTCTGATTATATATACAGATGGTTCAAAACAAGACGGTAAAGTGGGATTTGAAATCTTTTCCGATTCCCCTCACATCAATCTATCATTTAGATTACCCGACTACTGTAGTGTATTCCAAGCGGAAGTATGCACTATCTGGTATGCTGCGAAAACTATCTTAGAAAAAAGAATATCACTAGAGGATATCCGCTTTTTTACTGACAGTCAAGCGGCCGTTCGAGCACTCAGCTTCTCTTATACCCACTCGATCCTGTCTCTTATCTCTTAACGAGATAAGTGTTCAGAATTCTGTTCAAGTTATTTGGATACCGGGTCACAGTGAATTCGAAGGTAACTGCAAAGCTGATGAGCTCGCGAGAGCTGGAGCTGCGCAATCAAATGTTAGTAACTTACCCACAATCCGCATTCCGCTCTCAACATGTAAAATGATCATTGATCGAGAATTTCACAGCATTGCTGATCGGAGGTGGCGAGTGGAAACAACTTGCGTTACGACCAGACAAATCTGGTCATCCTACAATCTGAAACAGACAAAAACCCTTATAAGTCTTTCGAAACACGAACTAAGGCATATAATATCTCTTATCACCGGCCACTGCCTTTTGGGTACTCACGCACGTCGGCTCGGGGCTCCTCTAAACGACCGGTGCAGATACTGCGAGGACGATGAGGAAGTACCGAGCCGGCATTTGCTGTGCAGTTGTCCCGGCCTAGCCAGAAGTCAGCTCGATCTTTTAGGCTCTCCAAAAATTGACAATCTTTCAGTACTCTCGGACCTGAAAATCGAATCTCTCATTAAATTCTCGAATGGAATTAATATCTTGGACCAAAATCTATAGTAAAAATCTCGGTTAGGTGGGGAAATCATATAATATAATGAGCTCTAGGGCAACACAACGGACCCATCTTGCGGTCTATGTGGCACTCCGACACGGGGTCACCCTTAAGCCAACCACCAACCAATTAAAAATGTTATTCTAGGAAAAATACACAAATTTGTTGGCTATTTGAAACTGGTTTGTTTTTACATCTTCTCCGAGAGCCCGATCCTTTTACTTTGCGCAGAATGCCCGCATATGCTGCATTCTCCTACTTAGATTTGATTATTGCATCAAGTCTTGTCCTCATTGATTTGGGCGGCTTCTTTTCTTGATATGACAACCATCCAGCTGGCATTTTGGTCTTTATTTCCTGTCTGTATTGGTTTTGTCTGTTGAATCGTCGCCGTTGCACACAATTTTTTGCCGCAGGTGATAGTGCGTCCACGAGCGGGTTACCAGTTCCTTGCATTGTGGAACTGTTTCTGTTTTCGTCCTTTTTACCGAAACGTTCTTGTCTTGCAAAGCTCGCGCTTGACGTTTTTTGCGTATTCTTTTTTGGAGTTGCCTGTGGTTTTTCATATTCTTCCATCACCATAATAGTTTCGGTGTACGTCTTTTTTATAAGTGAATCGATCTTTTTGATTTCATGGCGCACATTGTGTAGGCCTTTGTACTCCAGAAGAGAGTCAATAGCTTCTCCTAGACTCATCATTTTATCTTATAGTATTTCTCCTCTTCAGTTGCACTTTTTCCTTCTCCAGCGGGTTTTCCGTTGAATATACCCACTGGTGTTTACTTCTCTTTGTTGTTTGCTCCATTTGAGCCTCCTACGCGCCTTGTTGTTGGCGTTATCCCGCTGCTTTGGGAAGGTATGTCTTCGGCAATTAATAGCTCTCTGGCGATGCACTTTGCCAACGGCTTGCTGCATAGCTGTGGTTGCATTTGAAGCGTTCCTTTCATTTCCTCAGCAGTAGCTGTTAAAAGATTGCTACATATCGATTGTGCCTCCACCGGGGATTTCCGAATAACCGAGCCTCTCCTAAAAGCTTCCAAGGCACTTCCTGTTATTATTTCTTCGTTTTTATTTGCAAGTTTTATTTTTGTGTCCATGCTTAATCCGTTCCAACTCATCACCGCTATCTCCGCTAGTACATTCTGTCAAAATAATACGAGGAATTGTTCAATAAACCGTCAAATAATTGTTTAATCATCAACATTTTTTTTGTCACCTTCAGAATAGGCTTCATTCGAAGCAACACACATATACCAGAAATACACATATACCGTCATCAAAACACCTTTTAATTTTAAACGCGTTTGAAGAGATCTTTTTCAGCTCCTTCAGAGAGTTCTCCTTAATGGCCTTTATCGACTCAATGCGGCGTCCGCGGAGTGGCAATTTAAATTTTGGGAAAAGAAAAAAGTCACAGGGGGCAAAATCCGGCGAATACAGTGGTTGTTCGATGATATTTGTCGAGTTTTTGATCAAAAAGGTTTTCACAATATGAGTTTTGTAAGTTTTCTTTCCATAAATTGGGCCGTTTCCTACGCACATTCTCTCTCAAACGTCGCATAACTTTCAAATAATATTCTTTATTTACCGTAGAATCATTTCGAATGAGTTCCGAGTGCACAACATGATGATAATCAAAGAAATTGAGTAGCATGTCTTTCACTTTTGACCGACTTTGACGCGGTTCACGTGGTCCATTCAGCCGACTGTTGACAAGTTTGTATGTCAAACTCATATACCCAGGTCTCATCACTTGTTATGATGCGCTGGGCAAACGTTGGGAATTCACTTGCTCAAGCATATCTTCAGCCATCTTCCTCCGATAAATTTGTTTTAAAGAAATTCAACTCTCTTAGAACAAGTCGGGCAGCCACGCGTCTCATGCCCAATTGAAGGTGTAAGATGTTGCAAAGCTACCTCCCTCAAACTTAAATGATGGCTTTTCAGCACCATTTCCTTGACTTTTTCGACGTTTTCATCCGTTGAAGACTTTGATGGGCGACCAGATCGAGGAAAATCTTCCACGACTTCTCGGCCCTCTGCAAAAGCCGCATACCACTCGTAAACTCGTGTTTTTGATAGAGCACACTCGCGATAGGCTTTCTGCAACATTTTCAATGATTCGGCACAAGAAATTTCGTTCAAAACATAAAATTTAAGACAAATATTTTGATCGATATTTTTATTCATAGTAAAAATCGCAGAGCACACCTGCGGTTGACTGATATAATTGAATGCCAAAAACAAGATAATTGACAGTTCACGCTCAAACTCTGCGACACTAAAAAGGACAGCTGTGCCAAAATTTCAGAAAAAAAAAAATTAGACATATGTATACGTAGTTTTCGTAAGCCCCATGGTTGTCTTTGAGTTCTGGGGGCCAAGCGAAGGGTGACACTGCCCTTTATGAGGTACAGTGTTCAGAGCCAGGCTTCAGACCGGAACTTATAGAACCATCTCCACCCAACCTACGTGGCCACCAAAGATGGCAACAGGCATTGGACTTGCAAAGTTTTAGTAGGACGGAGAAGGAGCGAACCCTTCTAGGAGTCGTTTCAGTTGGATTTCACTCCACTTACTCAGATCTCAGAGATCCACTACCTTAGCCCTATCGCTATCTGCTTCAACTCCAGTATGCCGTAATCAGGATCTTATTAAAATCAATCCTGATGGCTCGCAAGCCACTCCACATCATCGAAAAGACAGCCGCTTCTAACATGGAGAACAGACGCTGACCAGGTGGCCGCCTACTATGAGTCAGTCGCTCCTGGATTTTTCTATTGTTCACCATGCTCGTACATGGTGAAGGGAACGTTTATTTATTTTTTATTGAAGGCGGCGCCGAATCGCCTTTAAAACAGAAACTTCATCGAAATAGCTAGCCTTTGTACGCCTGTTCTCTTATACCGCGCTCTCCGTTTCTGACGCTTCGGGCTAGAGCGAACTCTGAAGGCTTCTGTTCTTCGTGGTACCGAGATTAAGTCTTCGGTCCGACCTTGTACCCGACGAAACTACCAGTTGAGTTGCCATGCAGCCCAGGAGCTGGTCACCTTAGATTTTAGTCGCCTTTTACGACAGGCATACCCTACCTCGTGCAAATTCTAACCCCTGACCCGCTGGGATCAAGCTTACTTCAACCTCGTTCCGTCCCTTTGATGTACTGTACCATAGAATTCGGCCATCAAAATAATTACGCAGTATTCTCCACAGGTACGTGGAGAACCCAATTCGCTCTAGGGCGACTAAGATTTTCGCCCAGTTTGCAAAGTTAAATGCAATTCTGACGTCTAAGGCTATAATAAGGCAGTACTCTTTGGTACCATTTAGTTAACGGGAATCGCTGATTGCATACGTGCAATGACAAACCTTCGAGTGTATTTCTGTCATGAAAAATCTCCTCATAAAAAAAATATCTGCTGTTCGTAGTCGGATTAAAACTGTAGGTCCCTCCATTTGTGAAACAATATAAAGACGCACGCCACAAGTAGGAGGAGGAGATCGACCAAACACCCAAGAAGGGTGTATGAGCCAATTATATATATGTATACATACATACTAGCAAACCCGGCGAACTCCGTTTCGCCACCAGATGGCTTCGTTTTTTATAACATTTCGTTTGGGGATTAAAAGATGAAGAAAAAAATATTTCTTTTGTTTTATATTTGAAAAGGAAAAATTTTATTTCACTTCACAACAGTAATGAATTCATTTTGATTACAAAAGTGAAGTGTAATTTAGTTGAACTTCTCCAAGTAAAAAATGAAAGTGAATCCAAAGTAAATACTGAATCGAAGCGTTATACGTGTCCGCAAATTATCCGTTTCATTGAAGTGCTCTTTGGTTAACCATAAACCAAACAAAGCGGATGGTTTCCCAACTCGTGAACACGCAACGTATAGCTGCCCATGTGAAAAACAATGATTTTCTAAATTTATCCCGCAAACACAAAGCGATTGGCCTTGCGACTTGTTAATTGTCATTGCGAACACAAGGCGAACCGGAAATTGCTATCGTTTGAAGTCAAATGGAAGATCAGTCGGAATCATTGGTATTCGAGGAATACATACATTTCCACCTGCGAACTTTCCGTTGCTTCAAATAAATACGGCATAAGTATTTTCACCGCAAGTTGAGTACCGTTGCAAAGACGCGGTGGATTCAAATTACGCAATATCATAATAACTGAACCTACTTTGAGTTGCAAGTTATGTGTTGGAAATCCTGGTAACTCCAGAGAGTTCAAAGACTCCGTTGGTTAATTTACTACATTATCGGGATTTGTTATGGAATCAACGGATTTGTATGTCACCAAATCGCCACCGATTTTTGATTGAATGGTAAAATTCAGTGCGTGTACATCATTATTCTTTGCGGCGAGAATTGCTCGTTGACTTAACCAAACATAATTTTGATAATTCTCACTAATGTTTGGGAAAACATTTTCAATAAGAGCTAATTGAGAGCCTACAAATCGGCAAAAGTCGTTGGTAAGAGTAATTAATCCAGCTGTCGCATCAACTGGAACTTTTCCATTTCCAACAGCTAGCAATTGTTTGGAAAATTGTGCAGCACTTTGATCACTTTCAAGTTTAACTCTCATATTAGTGGTTAGCGATAATGTTTTTACGTTATTCCACAAAGGTGATGCCTTCAGGCAAGCATTCAATTCATCTGTGGGCGTTCCACGGGGAATTACTGACAACGACTACCTGAAATCGCCTGCCAAAAATATCATCAAGCCGCCAAAGATGTTGTTATTTCACCGAAGATCCTTCAGTGTAAAGTTAAGTGCTTCAAGTTATTTCTTATGTGCCATTGTGCACTCATTCCAAACAATGAGATTGCATTGCATCAACAATTTGCCCATTGCACTGGATCGGGAAATATTGCATGTAGGAGTATCAATTGTGTTTAAATTGAGTGGGAACTTAAGCGCAGAATGTGCAGTACGACCGCCATCTACTAGAAGAGTCGCCCCAATTCCAGATGATGCTAATCCCAAAGCTATGTCACATCTTGATCGAATAGTGGCCAAAATCAATGACAAATGTTTTCCCTGTACCTCCAGGTGCGTCCAGGAAGAATAGACCACCAGTTTTATTGTCCACCTCTTGCACTAATGTTTCGTATACTTGTTTTTGCTGCAACGGCACATTATTTCGAACGAACTACTGCAATGTATCAACATTATATTGCAGCTCTCGTTGGTGGAATGCATGGTGCATCGATCGGTTTGACTTCAATCAGTAGCTTGTTTGCATTAGTCAAGCATTGATCCTCAATCAGAATCAATCCTTCATTGTAGATTTCATCGGTTATTTGCATGTCGGGATTCGTTCGTTCAAATGCATGATTCACATAATTTACACAGTTCAACTTACCACCTTAAGGACAAATGCCTGCTGTTGAAGTTAAAAAAAATTTGCACAATACGCGTGATTGATTTGATGGTTTCCAATTGACCTGTTAGGAAATGAATAACTTTAACCTCAATTTCACAATTTCACAGTGAACACAATACCGGTTTTAAGTTAGCGTTTGAAAGAACGTGCACATAATAAATGTCATATGAAATTAACTGAGCAGAGTACATGCTATAAACCTTACGGAGCCCGAGACCTTTCCAACGAATGCAAAACCGTGGAAATCGGTTCGTGCGTTCTGGAGTTTTAGCGTCAAGAAAGAAAACCCGACTTATTTTTATTTTATAGATATGTAATTTAATTACTTATCTAAATTTCAATCTTTTCACACAAATGAGTTTTTCGACGTACTTAAGGTCGGAGTATCATATGGTGACACAAGGAAAAGATGCCACGCTTATGGCCTAGCTTTTGAGGAATAGGATGAAGTAAACAACCAGATGACGGTTATGAGGAAAACCATGAGGTTGATTGGGAAACACAACTTGTTACCGTTCCAAAAAGGTAAAAAAAGTATTATATTATATAATCATATACTTCAGATACACAATGATTTACAATATTTCGAAACATGTTATGTTAAATTATTTAAGCCCTAAGCGATTTAACTAAGATATTCTTGAACACTCTTTTGGCCTTATCCCATCTAAAGATCGGTTGAATGATAACCCAGGTCATGAGGAATTTAAATACCGTGTAAAGATGCGGCTGGCGTAGCTTGTTTGTTTGTTTGCTTGTTAACAGTAAAAGATGCCCCACCAGTGTAGGGCATCTTCGTCTAGCTCATCTAACGGTAGACCCAGGAAACATGCTGTTTCGACGGGTTGGGTTCAGAAGGAGAGGGGTGTTAGATGAGTTGGTTTTAGAGGGCAGGTGAAAAGATGGTTAGTGTAGTGCGAGGTGCCTTCACATGCCGGCGTAACCGAATGGCTTGGCGCGTGACTAGCATTCGGAATTCAGAGAGAACGTAGGTTCGAATCTCGGTGAAATACCAAAATGAGGAAAAAGTTTTTTCTAATAGCGATTGGGCAGTATTTGGCAGAGCTCCTCCTGTTATTTGTGGCGAGCGTCTTTATGTTGTTCCACAAATGGAGGGACCTATAGTTTCAAGCCAACTCCGAACAGCAGTAATTTATTAGAAGAAAACGTTTTCTTTATTTCGGTGTTTCACCCAGATTTGAACCAATTTCTCTCCGAATTCCAAATGGTAGTCACGCGTCAACCAATTCGGCTACGGCGACCGCCTCCCGACCACCCGAATCGTATTGTGTAAGTATCGCCTTACCTTACGAAGCGCCAGCAAGCATCAAGGGATAAAAGTGCATTTGCACTGGGGAGATTCTATTCTGAAACAAATAATATTAATCAATCAAACAGTAGAAATCGACAACATTGAATTTTTTCACAAAATTCCTTCTCTTGAACTCCTGTAAATGTAGTAATGTGGTTGAATTTCAAGCCCTTTGTCTAAAATCCCTTGAACATACCATATTTTTGAAATTCCAAATGGTTGGGTCACATCCAGAGGTCAATTGGTGAGGTAGTCAGCAATTGATTCAGCCAATCTCTATGAAAGAATAAGGGGCAGTAGTCACAGGCGCTAAGAGTCTTAAAAACTTACAAATTTAGATATTTCTCAATAAAAAAGCACTATTATGGGTAAGAAATTGAAACAAAATTTAGTTATTATAAATTATAAAGTAAAGTAAATAATTATATAATGAAGCAGTACCTACATAATAAGGCCTTACTGAAATGGAATGAATACTTTCATTGTTTTGCTACAATTAATCCCTTCAGATTAAAGCCTATCTATCCCACGGAATCTAAACATGCAGGTATTTGTTATTCTCACGGCTTCGTAGAGGTCACACGCACATCATTCACGGTTACCTGTTAGGCTCCGGAGATGCATCTTGCTGCATTTGTCGTCTAGAATATCAGTAAAATATATCCTAGATGAATGCACCCATTTTACCAATAGGAGGCGAAGGATTTTCGGCACAACTCTCTCACCACAACTTCTAGTAAATACAACATGCAATCGAAAAACGCTTTGCTATTTTCTAGCTTTCTTCTACTGTGTAGGATAGCTCATTTAATTTAATATATAGTAAATATACTTATGCGTATATTATATATTATACACATTATCATCATTTTAGACATAACATCCAGCAAATTTTGTAATTAATTCTAGTTTACTCAATACTAATGACCTTGAGCTACTGCTGTTCTTTTTTTCTGCTATTTCCTGTATATTCATATATCACTACATATTATAAAACAAAGTCGCTTTTTCTGTCCCTATGTCCCCGTATACGCTTAAATCTTTAAAACTACGCAACGGATTTTGATGCGGTTTTTTTTTTAAAGATAGATTGATTGAAGAGGAAGGTTTATATCTATATAATGTGAAGAAATATATAAAGGGGGCGTGGCAATCGGTCAAAATGTGGCAAAAAAACATATTTTTTTTGTTTTCACGGCCATAAATCATAAACGAATCAACCAATTAAAATGAAACTTTCTTAGAGTTTAACTTTGAAATATTTACTTTCGTTCTGCATCAAAAAAAAAAAATTGATATATTTGTTATTTAACCAAAATTGTTTAAACAAAAGCAGCTCTTTTTCCAAAAAAAGCTGTTTGTGTGTTTGTTCGCTGTCAACCGAATGAAGCAACAGGCGTTAAGCGATAATCTCACCACACCTCATTAATGTTGAATTACATCGTATGGTGACGTATGTATGTATGTATTTACGAATCGCTCCCAATATTTCATTTCGGACGTATGTACATATGTATCTATGTATGTACTGAATTCCATGTAATTATATGCACATACAATTTTACAGCGAAATAAAACGCTATTTTCACGTTCCATATTAGTAAATCGCACATACAGTATGCAAAGTTCGTATTAGTACACCCTCTTACAAATAAAAATACCACGTATATTTTCAAATTTACTTTAAAGCAATTGATTTCAATCGTAGTGCGGTATTGTAAAATTCATAAAAAAATAGAATAATAACAAAAACTCCGAAACATTTGCATAGAATTGAAAAAAATAGCTTTAGTAGCAGTGTAGCTATTTCTACTGCAGGCAAAATTCGTATTAGTACACTTAGTATGCGTTGAATTTGTAAACAATTTGTTGGTATTTACCTTTATTTTCGAAACGATTCAATGTTTAACCTTGGGCAGTTGCGTTTTAGTAGCCATTTGTTCAAGTTCGCGCAGTTAGCTTGCAATGTCGCCAAAGTCAAACGAAACTAGGAGATTAATAATAAATATGAACAAAAACGGAAAGTCTTTACGCGAAATTGCGAGAACATTGCAGAAAAGTGTGTCTACAATACAAAACTTAGTCAAAATTTTTAGAGACAGTGGAAGGATTGACAAAAAGCTTCGAAATGTGAACAGGGCAAAGCTTGGGCAGAGGCACAAGACTTATTTGAAACGCCTTATGAGAAAAGACCCCACCGTCAGTGGAGTTTCACTAGCTGCAGAACTAGAAAAATACTTTTCTATCAAAGTTACACCTCAAACAGTGCGCAATTATGTAAAAAAATTGGGATTTAGAAGCAGAACTGCGGTTAGAAAACCGTATGTAAGCTCAGTCAATAGAAGAAAGCGTGTTATATTCGCCAGGCAATATTTAAACAAAAATATGCGGTTTTGGAAAAGGGTAATTTTTTCAGACGAGTGTAAATTTAATATAAAAATGTCCGATGGACGCATAAAAATTTGGAGAGAGTGTAATACTGGCCTTCAAAAACGAAATCTGCAGCCTTCTTTCAAGCACGGTGGTGGTTCTCTGATGGTATGGGGATTTTTCGGGGCAAACGGAGTAGGAAAGTTGCATTTTATTGATGGAATTATGACTGCGAGGCAATATATTGATATTTTAAAAAAGAATCTACGCAAAGGTGCCAAAAAATTGGGTTGCAAAAAAAATGTATATTCCAACAAGATAACGACCCTAAGCACACGGCGTTGGATACAAGGTTATGGATGCTTTATAACTGTCCAAATTATCTCAAAACACCACCACAAAGCCCGGATATTAATCCCATAGAAAATGTATGGTCGATTTTCAAAAAGCAGCTGGAACATCATTAAATAAGGAACCGAGAACATTTAAAAAAAGTCCTCAAATCAGAGTGGAAGAAGATTTCTCCAAATCTCACAAAAAAATTGGTGGAATCTATGCCGAAGAGATTGTCTGCTGTTCTAAGGCAACGAGGGTATCCTACAAAATATTAATTTTCTGAACTATTTTTTATTTACTCTTTAAATCATTAAAAATACATGTGTACTAATACGAATTTTGCTTCTGTGAAAAGTGTTCATTTTTTTCTTTCTTATTTTTTTTTTTGCATTTCAATACACTTTGTGAGCGGTTTTTTTTATTTGGCCTTATTTTAGTTAATTATCTATAAAATAAAACGGTTTCAAGCATTTGTTTTAAAATTAATTTGAAAATATACGTGGTTTTGTTATTTATTAGGTGGTGTACTAATACGAATTTTGCATACTGTAATTAAAATACAGTTTTTGAATAGTTTTTATTGATTCGGAGCGCGTTTAGCTTGCTATCGATTCCATACAATAACATTTTTTGTCATTTACTTTTTACGACAACTAATAGCTTATTTTCGAAGCGATTTCAACAAATAGGTACAACATTAATCCTTATCCAATTAAATACCTTAAATACATTGTTGTTTTCATATAGATCTATGTATATGGCTCTTTACAGCATATAATTAAAAACAATATTTTTCAAGATATTACATCAGTAGTTAGTAATTGAGATCTACCGGAAAAATTGCGTTAGCTGTTGCGTCATCCGGCATTGCCGCTACTCCTTTGGAAGGAGGCCGAACCGCACACTCTACATTCAAGCTCCCGCTGAAAATCGCAACCGATGATGATAATAGCGTCTGTAGTGTTTCTAGACAGAGCAATACAGGAAAATTGAGGCGTGACTGCTCATTAATAGTCTGGGACGAAGCTATCATGTCAAACAAGACGTCTGTGGAAGCACTGGATAGGACAACACGCGATTTGCACAACAAAAATTCACCTATGGGTGGATGTACAATTCTGTTCTCAGGAGATTTCCGTCAAATCCTACCAGTTGTGACTCGAGGAACACGTGCTGACGAAATAAATGCTTCGCTAAAAAGATCCCACCTTTGGTCGCATGTCAATAAATTAGATCTTAAAACTAATTTGAGGGTTTCGTCATCTTCACGTGAGAACAGGCTATTTCCAGAGATCCTGCTAAAAGTTGGCAATGGAGAATTAACACAAAGTGAGGGAAGGATTAACCTAGAAAACCTTTGTGTTTTGATAGACAACATCCAAGAGTTAGTCAACAATGTCTATCCTGGCATTGATAACATAAGTTATAAGACAATATCTTGGTTTAAAGAAAGAGCTATTCTGTCACCAACTAACGAACAAGTAGATAAAGTAAATAACTTGATTATTTCAAAGATTTATGCGCCGACGAAAATATACTACTCGGTCGATACTGTTCTCGATTTGGAAGAAGCTGTTCAATTTCCTACAGAATTTCTAAATTCTTTGAACCCGTCTGGACTCCCTCCTCACAAAATGGAGCTGAAAATAGGTTGTCCTGTTATTTTATTAAGAAACCTAAGTCCACCTAAACTTTGCAATGGCACGCGTTTGCTGGTAAAATCACTGAAAACTTTCATAATAGAGTGCACAATACTCACAGGATGTGGTACCGGAGAAGATGTATTGATTCCCCGAATCCCTCTGATACCATCGGATCTACCACTCCAATTTAAACGCTTACAATTTCCGGTAAAGACATCTTTTGCAATGACCATTAATAAATTTCAGGGTCAAACCTTCAACGTTGCAGGCTTAGATTTGAGTGTTGACTGTTTTTCACATGGCCAACTGTATGTCGCTCTTTCAAGAGTAACCTCTAGAGAAAACATGTTTGTATTGTCTAATGACAAGAAGGCTATGAACGTTGTATATAAAGACATTCTGTAATATAGTAATTGTTGTAAAAATAAAATAAATACATATATAAAAATGCAAAAAGTGAATATGCAAAAATGTAGGGAATGAATTTAGATATCCCAAAGATAGCAGGAAATCTTCATGCTATAAAGAAAGGGGAATTGTTTTACTCCAAATTTAACGCGTGCGGGCCACGGGCAGTAATGAATAAGCCAAAACTACTGGATCGATTTTAATCATTTTTTCAGTGAGTGACATAGGGTATATATTTTATACCCGTGCGAAGCAGGGCGGGTTGCTAGTTTATAATAAAACATGATTCTGATTCTGTACTTGTAATTTTGTACAATGGCTATTGGCTTCTTCATATTTTTTGAAGAAAAAGAAAGTTAGGTACGGTTTAGTAATTAAAGTAAATAATTAAAAATGTTTCCCCTGACAAAAACAGGAGGTAAGCATAAACCTTTCTGGTGGACTCCTGAAATCTCAGAACTTCGCAATCGAACTCAGAAACTCTTTAACCAATCTAAAATAACAGACGAATGGGAAGAATATCGACAATGTCTCAAAGACTTTAAGAAAGCTGTTAGAAGTGCAAAACGCACATCCTGGCGATCATATACTCAAGAATTAGAGAACACTTCAGAAGTAGCAGACTACGCATGATTCTTGCATCAAACCCAGTCTCTCCCAGTTTTATCATGACTCAAGATGGAACTTGGACTACTTCAACTGACCACACTCTTAGAATACTTCTAGAATCTCACTTTCCAGGCTGCGTTGCCAACTTACCTGCACTTCCCAGCACTCTTCAGAGTAATTATGGGAATAAATCAGATTTAATCAGCTCTAATAGCATCTCTACAGCAATACTAAGTTTTAAAAAATTTAAATCTCCAAGTCTTGACAACATCATTCCAGCAGAACTTCAAGAAGGACTAGAAATTCTGCTGCGTTGGTTAACAAGGACCTTTAGCAAGTGTTTAAATCTCTCTTACCTTCCGACAATTTGGAAGAAATCGAAGGTAGTATTCATTCCGAATATGGGGAAACCTTCACACTGCAAACCAAACGATTTCAGGCCCATTACCCTAACCTCTTTTTGCTTAAAGGCTTTTGAAAAAGTCTTAGATGAGCAAATCAAAACCCAACTTGATACTAAGTTGATCTCTGAGGCACAACACGCCTACACTAAAGGGAAATCGACTGAAATGGCACTTCACTCACTGGTGCAAACACTGGAAACTTCCCTTCACAATAAGGAGTACTCTCTTGTCGCTATTATGAACATATGAACATTAGAAGGTGCTTTTAATAATATTGAACCCAAAGCTATTTTGTCGGAAATTGCAAAATTGGGTATTAATTACTCCATCCGGAAGATGATCCAACAAATGCTCCAAAATAGAATAATCACTTCAGAGCTTGGGTTAAGCCGCATGAGAATGTACGCCGTCAAAGACACTCCTCAAGGCGGAATACTATCACCCCTTCTCTGGAATCTCGCTGTAAACAGTTTGCTTCGAAATCTCGAAAAGGCAGGCTGCAAGATTGTAGCCTATGTAGATGATATTGCTCTCTGCGTGTCAGGCAAACACCTGAATACCCTCACTGAGCTCATGCAACGCTCAATCAATATTCTGTCAAAATGGTGCACTGAATGCGGACTAGATGCGAATCCAGCAAAGACAGATCTTGTTCTCTTCAATAGGAAACAACAATCTCCTCCACTGCAAACAATAACTTTAAAAGGGGAATCATAACTTCTATCAGATTCAGCTAAATATCTAGGAGTTATTCTAGATAGGAAGTTGAGTTGGAAATTGAACATTGAAAACAGATGTAAAAAAGCTTTCATAGCTCTTTATACTTGTAAGTAAGCTATAGGCAAAACCTGGGGTTTTTCACCTCGGATCATTTATTGGATATATACCTCGATTATCAAACCGATTCTCTTTCACGGTGTGGTTGTATGGTGGACAACGCTCGAAAAACAGCGTTGAGTAGCCACAATTGATCGAGTCCAAAGAACAGCCTGCCTCCTGATAACAGGGTGCTTAAGTACAACACCTACTATGGAAAAAGTATCTTGGCCATTCGGCCATACTGAACAGGAAGACTGTTATCCTGGCTGATGGCCCTCTGATTATATATACAGATGGTTCAAAACAAGACGGTAAAGTGGGATTTGAAATCTTTTCCGATTCCCCTCACATCAATCTATCATTTAGATTACCCGACTACTGTAGTGTATTCCAAGCGGAAGTATGCACTATCTGGTATGCTGCGAAAACTATCTTAGAAAAAAGAATATCACTAGAGGATATCCGCTTTTTTACTGACAGTCAAGCGGCCGTTCGAGCACTCAGCTTCTCTTATACCCACTCGATCCTGTCTCTTATCTCTTAACGAGATAAGTGTTCAGAATTCTGTTCAAGTTATTTGGATACCGGGTCACAGTGAATTCGAAGGTAACTGCAAAGCTGATGAGCTCGCGAGAGCTGGAGCTGCGCAATCAAATGTTAGTAACTTACCCACAATCCGCATTCCGCTCTCAACATGTAAAATGATCATTGATCGAGAATTTCACAGCATTGCTGATCGGAGGTGGCGAGTGGAAACAACTTGCGTTACGACCAGACAAATCTGGTCATCCTACAATCTGAAACAGACAAAAACCCTTATAAGTCTTTCGAAACACGAACTAAGGCATATAATATCTCTTATCACCGGCCACTGCCTTTTGGGTACTCACGCACGTCGGCTCGGGGCTCCTCTAAACGACCGGTGCAGATACTGCGAGGACGATGAGGAAGTACCGAGCCGGCATTTGCTGTGCAGTTGTCCCGGCCTAGCCAGAAGTCAGCTCGATCTTTTAGGCTCTCCAAAAATTGACAATCTTTCAGTACTCTCGGACCTGAAAATCGAATCTCTCATTAAATTCTCGAATGGAATTAATATCTTGGACCAAAATCTATAGTAAAAATCTCGGTTAGGTGGGGAAATCATATAATATAATGAGCTCTAGGGCAACACAACGGACCCATCTTGCGGTCTATGTGGCACTCCGACACGGGGTCACCCTTAAGCCAACCACCAACCAATTAAAAATGTTATTCTAGGAAAAATACACAAATTTGTTGGCTATTTGAAACTGGTTTGTTTTTACATCTTCTCCGAGAGCCCGATCCTTTTACTTTGCGCAGAATGCCCGCATATGCTGCATTCTCCTACTTAGATTTGATTATTGCATCAAGTCTTGTCCTCATTGATTTGGGCGGCTTCTTTTCTTGATATGACAACCATCCAGCTGGCATTTTGGTCTTTATTTCCTGTCTGTATTGGTTTTGTCTGTTGAATCGTCGCCGT
The DNA here is from genome assembly GCF_028408465.1 of Anastrepha ludens. Lineage (NCBI taxonomy): Eukaryota > Metazoa > Arthropoda > Insecta > Diptera > Tephritidae > Anastrepha > Anastrepha ludens. The sequence continues at coordinate 42,400,798 of NC_071503.1, forward strand.
TGCACACAATTTTTTGCCGCAGGTGATAGTGCGTCCACGAGCGGGTTACCAGTTCCTTGCATTGTGGAACTGTTTCTGTTTTCGTCCTTTTTACCGAAACGTTCTTGTCTTGCAAAGCTCGCGCTTGACGTTTTTTGCGTATTCTTTTTTGGAGTTGCCTGTGGTTTTTCATATTCTTCCATCACCATAATAGTTTCGGTGTACGTCTTTTTTATAAGTGAATCGATCTTTTTGATTTCATGGCGCACATTGTGTAGGCCTTTGTACTCCAGAAGAGAGTCAATAGCTTCTCCTAGACTCATCATTTTATCTTATAGTATTTCTCCTCTTCAGTTGCACTTTTTCCTTCTCCAGCGGGTTTTCCGTTGAATATACCCACTGGTGTTTACTTCTCTTTGTTGTTTGCTCCATTTGAGCCTCCTACGCGCCTTGTTGTTGGCGTTATCCCGCTGCTTTGGGAAGGTATGTCTTCGGCAATTAATAGCTCTCTGGCGATGCACTTTGCCAACGGCTTGCTGCATAGCTGTGGTTGCATTTGAAGCGTTCCTTTCATTTCCTCAGCAGTAGCTGTTAAAAGATTGCTACATATCGATTGTGCCTCCACCGGGGATTTCCGAATAACCGAGCCTCTCCTAAAAGCTTCCAAGGCACTTCCTGTTATTATTTCTTCGTTTTTATTTGCAAGTTTTATTTTTGTGTCCATGCTTAATCCGTTCCAACTCATCACCGCTATCTCCGCTAGTACATTCTGTCAAAATAGTACGAGGAATTGTTCAATAAACCGTCAAATAATTGTTTAATCATCAACATTTTTTTTGTCACCTTCAGAATAGGCTTCATTCGAAGCAACACACATATACCAGAAATACACATATACCGTCATCAAAACACCTTTTAATTTTAAACGCGTTTGAAGAGATCTTTTTCAGCTCCTTCAGAGAGTTCTCCTTAATGGCCTTTATCGACTCAATGCGGCGTCCGCGGAGTGGCAATTTAAATTTTGGGAAAAGAAAAAAGTCACAGGGGGCAAAATCCGGCGAATACAGTGGTTGTTCGATGATATTTGTCGAGTTTTTGATCAAAAAGGTTTTCACAATATGAGTTTTGTAAGTTTTCTTTCCATAAATTGGGCCGTTTCCTACGCACATTCTCTCTCAAACGTCGCATAACTTTCAAATAATATTCTTTATTTACCGTAGAATCATTTCGAATGAGTTCCGAGTGCACAACATGATGATAATCAAAGAAATTGAGTAGCATGTCTTTCACTTTTGACCGACTTTGACGCGGTTCACGTGGTCCATTCAGCCGACTGTTGACAAGTTTGTATGTCAAACTCATATACCCAGGTCTCATCACTTGTTATGATGCGCTGGGCAAACGTTGGGAATTCACTTGCTCAAGCATATCTTCAGCCATCTTCCTCCGATAAATTTGTTTTAAAGAAATTCAACTCTCTTAGAACAAGTCGGGCAGCCACGCGTCTCATGCCCAATTGAAGGTGTAAGATGTTGCAAAGCTACCTCCCTCAAACTTAAATGATGGCTTTTCAGCACCATTTCCTTGACTTTTTCGACGTTTTCATCCGTTGAAGACTTTGATGGGCGACCAGATCGAGGAAAATCTTCCACGACTTCTCGGCCCTCTGCAAAAGCCGCATACCACTCGTAAACTCGTGTTTTTGATAGAGCACACTCGCGATAGGCTTTCTGCAACATTTTCAATGATTCGGCACAAGAAATTTCGTTCAAAACATAAAATTTAAGACAAATATTTTGATCGATATTTTTATTCATAGTAAAAATCGCAGAGCACACCTGCGGTTGACTGATATAATTGAATGCCAAAAACAAGATAATTGACAGTTCACGCTCAAACTCTGCGACACTAAAAAGGACAGCTGTGCCAAAATTTCAGAAAAAAAAAAATTAGACATATGTATACGTAGTTTTCGTAAGCCCCATGGTTGTCTTTGAGTTCTGGGGGCCAAGCGAAGGGTGACACTGCCCTTTATGAGGTACAGTGTTCAGAGCCAGGCTTCAGACCGGAACTTATAGAACCATCTCCACCCAACCTACGTGGCCACCAAAGATGGCAACAGGCATTGGACTTGCAAAGTTTTAGTAGGACGGAGAAGGAGCGAACCCTTCTAGGAGTCGTTTCAGTTGGATTTCACTCCACTTACTCAGATCTCAGAGATCCACTACCTTAGCCCTATCGCTATCTGCTTCAACTCCAGTATGCCGTAATCAGGATCTTATTAAAATCAATCCTGATGGCTCGCAAGCCACTCCACATCATCGAAAAGACAGCCGCTTCTAACATGGAGAACAGACGCTGACCAGGTGGCCGCCTACTATGAGTCAGTCGCTCCTGGATTTTTCTATTGTTCACCATGCTCGTACATGGTGAAGGGAACGTTTATTTATTTTTTATTGAAGGCGGCGCCGAATCGCCTTTAAAACAGAAACTTCATCGAAATAGCTAGCCTTTGTACGCCTGTTCTCTTATACCGCGCTCTCCGTTTCTGACGCTTCGGGCTAGAGCGAACTCTGAAGGCTTCTGTTCTTCGTGGTACCGAGATTAAGTCTTCGGTCCGACCTTGTACCCGACGAAACTACCAGTTGAGTTGCCATGCAGCCCAGGAGCTGGTCACCTTAGATTTTAGTCGCCTTTTACGACAGGCATACCCTACCTCGTGCAAATTCTAACCCCTGACCCGCTGGGATCAAGCTTACTTCAACCTCGTTCCGTCCCTTTGATGTACTGTACCATAGAATTCGGCCATCAAAATAATTACGCAGTATTCTCCACAGGTACGTGGAGAACCCAATTCGCTCTAGGGCGACTAAGATTTTCGCCCAGTTTGCAAAGTTAAATGCAATTCTGACGTCTAAGGCTATAATAAGGCAGTACTCTTTGGTACCATTTAGTTAACGGGAATCGCTGATTGCATACGTGCAATGACAAACCTTCGAGTGTATTTCTGTCATGAAAAATCTCCTCATAAAAAAAATATCTGCTGTTCGTAGTCGGATTAAAACTGTAGGTCCCTCCATTTGTGAAACAATATAAAGACGCACGCCACAAGTAGGAGGAGGAGATCGACCAAACACCCAAGAAGGGTGTATGAGCCAATTATATATATGTATACATACATACTAGCAAACCCGGCGAACTCCGTTTCGCCACCAGATGGCTTCGTTTTTTATAACATTTCGTTTGGGGATTAAAAGATGAAGAAAAAAATATTTCTTTTGTTTTATATTTGAAAAGGAAAAATTTTATTTCACTTCACAACAGTAATGAATTCATTTTGATTACAAAAGTGAAGTGTAATTTAGTTGAACTTCTCCAAGTAAAAAATGAAAGTGAATCCAAAGTAAATACTGAATCGAAGCGTTATACGTGTCCGCAAATTATCCGTTTCATTGAAGTGCTCTTTGGTTAACCATAAACCAAACAAAGCGGATGGTTTCCCAACTCGTGAACACGCAACGTATAGCTGCCCATGTGAAAAACAATGATTTTCTAAATTTATCCCGCAAACACAAAGCGATTGGCCTTGCGACTTGTTAATTGTCATTGCGAACACAAGGCGAACCGGAAATTGCTATCGTTTGAAGTCAAATGGAAGATCAGTCGGAATCATTGGTATTCGAGGAATACATACATTTCCACCTGCGAACTTTCCGTTGCTTCAAATAAATACGGCATAAGTATTTTCACCGCAAGTTGAGTACCGTTGCAAAGACGCGGTGGATTCAAATTACGCAATATCATAATAACTGAACCTACTTTGAGTTGCAAGTTATGTGTTGGAAATCCTGGTAACTCCAGAGAGTTCAAAGACTCCGTTGGTTAATTTACTACATTATCGGGATTTGTTATGGAATCAACGGATTTGTATGTCACCAAATCGCCACCGATTTTTGATTGAATGGTAAAATTCAGTGCGTGTACATCATTATTCTTTGCGGCGAGAATTGCTCGTTGACTTAACCAAACATAATTTTGATAATTCTCACTAATGTTTGGGAAAACATTTTCAATAAGAGCTAATTGAGAGCCTACAAATCGGCAAAAGTCGTTGGTAAGAGTAATTAATCCAGCTGTCGCATCAACTGGAACTTTTCCATTTCCAACAGCTAGCAATTGTTTGGAAAATTGTGCAGCACTTTGATCACTTTCAAGTTTAACTCTCATATTAGTGGTTAGCGATAATGTTTTTACGTTATTCCACAAAGGTGATGCCTTCAGGCAAGCATTCAATTCATCTGTGGGCGTTCCACGGGGAATTACTGACAACGACTACCTGAAATCGCCTGCCAAAAATATCATCAAGCCGCCAAAGATGTTGTTATTTCACCGAAGATCCTTCAGTGTAAAGTTAAGTGCTTCAAGTTATTTCTTATGTGCCATTGTGCACTCATTCCAAACAATGAGATTGCATTGCATCAACAATTTGCCCATTGCACTGGATCGGGAAATATTGCATGTAGGAGTATCAATTGTGTTTAAATTGAGTGGGAACTTAAGCGCAGAATGTGCAGTACGACCGCCATCTACTAGAAGAGTCGCCCCAATTCCAGATGATGCTAATCCCAAAGCTATGTCACATCTTGATCGAATAGTGGCCAAAATCAATGACAAATGTTTTCCCTGTACCTCCAGGTGCGTCCAGGAAGAATAGACCACCAGTTTTATTGTCCACCTCTTGCACTAATGTTTCGTATACTTGTTTTTGCTGCAACGGCACATTATTTCGAACGAACTACTGCAATGTATCAACATTATATTGCAGCTCTCGTTGGTGGAATGCATGGTGCATCGATCGGTTTGACTTCAATCAGTAGCTTGTTTGCATTAGTCAAGCATTGATCCTCAATCAGAATCAATCCTTCATTGTAGATTTCATCGGTTATTTGCATGTCGGGATTCGTTCGTTCAAATGCATGATTCACATAATTTACACAGTTCAACTTACCACCTTAAGGACAAATGCCTGCTGTTGAAGTTAAAAAAAATTTGCACAATACGCGTGATTGATTTGATGGTTTCCAATTGACCTGTTAGGAAATGAATAACTTTAACCTCAATTTCACAATTTCACAGTGAACACAATACCGGTTTTAAGTTAGCGTTTGAAAGAACGTGCACATAATAAATGTCATATGAAATTAACTGAGCAGAGTACATGCTATAAACCTTACGGAGCCCGAGACCTTTCCAACGAATGCAAAACCGTGGAAATCGGTTCGTGCGTTCTGGAGTTTTAGCGTCAAGAAAGAAAACCCGACTTATTTTTATTTTATAGATATGTAATTTAATTACTTATCTAAATTTCAATCTTTTCACACAAATGAGTTTTTCGACGTACTTAAGGTCGGAGTATCATATGGTGACACAAGGAAAAGATGCCACGCTTATGGCCTAGCTTTTGAGGAATAGGATGAAGTAAACAACCAGATGACGGTTATGAGGAAAACCATGAGGTTGATTGGGAAACACAACTTGTTACCGTTCCAAAAAGGTAAAAAAAGTATTATATTATATAATCATATACTTCAGATACACAATGATTTACAATATTTCGAAACATGTTATGTTAAATTATTTAAGCCCTAAGCGATTTAACTAAGATATTCTTGAACACTCTTTTGGCCTTATCCCATCTAAAGATCGGTTGAATGATAACCCAGGTCATGAGGAATTTAAATACCGTGTAAAGATGCGGCTGGCGTAGCTTGTTTGTTTGTTTGCTTGTTAACAGTAAAAGATGCCCCACCAGTGTAGGGCATCTTCGTCTAGCTCATCTAACGGTAGACCCAGGAGACATGCTGTTTCGACGGGTTGGGTTCAGAAGGAGAGGGGTGTTAGATGAGTTGGTTTTAGAGGGCAGGTGAAAAGATGGTTAGTGTAGTGCGAGGTGCCTTCACATGCCGGCGTAACCGAATGGCTTGGCGCGTGACTAGCATTCGGAATTCAGAGAGAACGTAGGTTCGAATCTCGGTGAAATACCAAAATGAGGAAAAAGTTTTTTCTAATAGCGATTGGGCAGTATTTGGCAGAGCTCCTCCTGTTATTTGTGGCGAGCGTCTTTATGTTGTTCCACAAATGGAGGGACCTATAGTTTCAAGCCAACTCCGAACAGCAGTAATTTATTAGAAGAAAACGTTTTCTTTATTTTGGTGTTTCACCCAGATTTGAACCAATTTCTCTCCGAATTCCAAATGGTAGTCACGCGTCAACCAATTCGGCTACGGCGACCGCCTCCCGACCACCCGAATCGTATTGTGTAAGTATCGCCTTACCTTACGAAGCGCCAGCAAGCATCAAGGGATAAAAGTGCATTTGCACTGGGGAGATGCGATTCTGAAACAAATAATATTAATCAATCAAACAGTAGAAATCGACAACATTGAATTTTTTCACAAAATTCCTTCTCTTGAACTCCTGTAAATGTAGTAATGTGGTTGAATTTCAAGCCCTTTGTCTAAAATCCCTTGAACATACCATATTTTTGAAATTCCAAATGGTTGGGTCACATCCAGAGGTCAATTGGTGAGGTAGTCAGCAATTGATTCAGCCAATCTCTATGAAAGAATAAGGGGCAGTAGTCACAGGCGCTAAGAGTCTTAAAAACTTACAAATTTAGATATTTCTCAATAAAAAAGCACTATTATGGGTAAGAAATTGAAACAAAATTTAGTTATTATAAATTATAAAGTAAAGTAAATAATTATATAATGAAGCAGTACCTACATAATAAGGCCTTACTGAAATGGAATGAATACTTTCATTGTTTTGCTACAATTAATCCCTTCAGATTAAAGCCTATCTATCCCACGGAATCTAAACATGCAGATATTTGTTATTCTCACGGCTTCGTAGAGGTCACACGCACATCATTCACGGTTACCTGTTAGGCTCCGGAGATGCATCTTGCTGCATTTGTCGTCTAGAATATCAGTAAAATATATCCTAGATGAATGCACCCATTTTACCAATAGGACGCGAAGGATTTTCGGCACAACTCTCTCACCACAACTTCTAGTAAATACAACATGCAATCGAAAAACGCTTTGCTATTTTCTAGCTTTCTTCTACTGTGTAGGATAGCTCATTTAATTTAATATATAGTAAATATACTTATGCGTATATTATATATTATACACATTATCATCATTTTAGACATAACATCCAGCAAATTTTGTAATTAATTCTAGTTTACTCAATACTAATGACCTTGAGCTACTGCTGTTCTTTTTTTCTGCTATTTCCTGTATATTCATATATCACTACATATTATAAAACAAAGTCGCTTTTTCTGTCCCTATGTCCCCGTATACGCTTAAATCTTTAAAACTACGCAACGGATTTTGATGCGGTTTTTTTTTTAAAGATAGATTGATTGAAGAGGAAGGTTTATATCTATATAATGTGAAGAAATATATAAAGGGGGCGTGGCAATCGGTCAAAATGTGGCAAAAAAACATAATTTTTTTGTTTTCACGGCCATAAATCATAAACGAATCAACCAATTAAAATGAAACTTTCTTAGAGTTTAACTTTGAAATATTTACTTTCGTTCTGCATCAAAAAAAAAAAATTGATATATTTGTTATTTAACCAAAATTGTTTAAACAAAAGCAGCTCTTTTTCCAAAAAAAGCTGTTTGTGTGTTTGTTCGCTGTCAACCGAATGAAGCAACAGGCGTTAAGCGATAATCTCACCACACCTCATTAATGTTGAATTACATCGTATGGTGACGTATGTATGTATGTATTTACGAATCGCTCCCAATATTTCATTTCGGACGTATGTACATATGTATCTATGTATGTACTGAATTCCATGTAATTATATGCACATACAATTTTACAGCGAAATAAAACGCTATTTTCACGTTCCATATTAGTAAATCGCACATACAGTATGCAAAGTTCGTATTAGTACACCCTCTTACAAATAAAAATACCACGTATATTTTCAAATTTACTTTAAAGCAATTGATTTCAATCGTAGTGCGGTATTGTAAAATTCATAAAAAAATAGAATAATAACAAAAACTCCGAAACATTTGCATAGAATTGAAAAAAATAGCTTTAGTAGCAGTGTAGCTATTTCTACTGCAGGCAAAATTCGTATTAGTACACTTAGTATGCGTTGAATTTGTAAACAATTTGTTGGTATTTACCTTTATTTTCGAAACGATTCAATGTTTAACCTTGGGCAGTTGCGTTTTAGTAGCCATTTGTTCAAGTTCGCGCAGTTAGCTTGCAATGTCGCCAAAGTCAAACGAAACTAGGAGATTAATAATAAATATGAACAAAAACGGAAAGTCTTTACGCGAAATTGCGAGAACATTGCAGAAAAGTGTGTCTACAATACAAAACTTAGTCAAAATTTTTAGAGACAGTGGAAGGATTGACAAAAAGCTTCGAAATGTGAACAGGGCAAAGCTTGGGCAGAGGCACAAGACTTATTTGAAACGCCTTATGAGAAAAGACCCCACCGTCAGTGGAGTTTCACTAGCTGCAGAACTAGAAAAATACTTTTCTATCAAAGTTACACCTCAAACAGTGCGCAATTATGTAAAAAAATTGGGATTTAGAAGCAGAACTGCGGTTAGAAAACCGTATGTAAGCTCAGTCAATAGAAGAAAGCGTGTTATATTCGCCAGGCAATATTTAAACAAAAATATGCGGTTTTGGAAAAGGGTAATTTTTTCAGACGAGTGTAAATTTAATATAAAAATGTCCGATGGACGCATAAAAATTTGGAGAGAGTGTAATACTGGCCTTCAAAAACGAAATCTGCAGCCTTCTTTCAAGCACGGTGGTGGTTCTCTGATGGTATGGGGATTTTTCGGGGCAAACGGAGTAGGAAAGTTGCATTTTATTGATGGAATTATGACTGCGAGGCAATATATTGATATTTTAAAAAAGAATCTACGCAAAGGTGCCAAAAAATTGGGTTGCAAAAAAAATGTATATTCCAACAAGATAACGACCCTAAGCACACGGCGTTGGATACAAGGTTATGGATGCTTTATAACTGTCCAAATTATCTCAAAACACCACCACAAAGCCCGGATATTAATCCCATAGAAAATGTATGGTCGATTTTCAAAAAGCAGCTGGAACATCATTAAATAAGGAACCGAGAACATTTAAAAAAAGTCCTCAAATCAGAGTGGAAGAAGATTTCTCCAAATCTCACAAAAAAATTGGTGGAATCTATGCCGAAGAGATTGTCTGCTGTTCTAAGGCAACGAGGGTATCCTACAAAATATTAATTTTCTGAACTATTTTTTATTTACTCTTTAAATCATTAAAAATACATGTGTACTAATACGAATTTTGCTTCTGTGAAAAGTGTTCATTTTTTTCTTTCTTATTTTTTTTTTTGCATTTCAATACACTTTGTGAGCGGTTTTTTTTATTTGGCCTTATTTTAGTTAATTATCTATAAAATAAAACGGTTTCAAGCATTTGTTTTAAAATTAATTTGAAAATATACGTGGTTTTGTTATTTATTAGGTGGTGTACTAATACGAATTTTGCATACTGTAATTAAAATACAGTTTTTGAATAGTTTTTATTGATTCGGAGCGCGTTTAGCTTGCTATCGATTCCATACAATAACATTTTTTGTCATTTACTTTTTACGACAACTAATAGCTTATTTTCGAAGCGATTTCAACAAATAGGTACAACATTAATCCTTATCCAATTAAATACCTTAAATACATTGTTGTTTTCATATAGATCTATGTATATGGCTCTTTACAGCATATAATTAAAAACAATATTTTTCAAGATATTACATCAGTAGTTAGTAATTGAGATCTACCGGAAAAATTGCGTTAGCTGTTGCGTCATCCGGCATTGCCGCTACTCCTTTGGAAGGAGGCCGAACCGCACACTCTACATTCAAGCTCCCGCTGAAAATCGCAACCGATGATGATAATAGCGTCTGTAGTGTTTCTAGACAGAGCAATACAGGAAAATTGAGGCGTGACTGCTCATTAATAGTCTGGGACGAAGCTATCATGTCAAACAAGACGTCTGTGGAAGCACTGGATAGGACAACACGCGATTTGCACAACAAAAATTCACCTATGGGTGGATGTACAATTCTGTTCTCAGGAGATTTCCGTCAAATCCTACCAGTTGTGACTCGAGGAACACGTGCTGACGAAATAAATGCTTCGCTAAAAAGATCCCACCTTTGGTCGCATGTCAATAAATTAGATCTTAAAACTAATTTGAGGGTTTCGTCATCTTCACGTGAGAACAGGCTATTTCCAGAGATCCTGCTAAAAGTTGGCAATGGAGAATTAACACAAAGTGAGGGAAGGATTAACCTAGAAAACCTTTGTGTTTTGATAGACAACATCCAAGAGTTAGTCAACAATGTCTATCCTGGCATTGATAACATAAGTTATAAGACAATATCTTGGTTTAAAGAAAGAGCTATTCTGTCACCAACTAACGAACAAGTAGATAAAGTAAATAACTTGATTATTTCAAAGATTTATGCGCCGACGAAAATATACTACTCGGTCGATACTGTTCTCGATTTGGAAGAAGCTGTTCAATTTCCTACAGAATTTCTAAATTCTTTGAACCCGTCTGGACTCCCTCCTCACAAAATGGAGCTGAAAATAGGTTGTCCTGTTATTTTATTAAGAAACCTAAGTCCACCTAAACTTTGCAATGGCACGCGTTTGCTGGTAAAATCACTGAAAACTTTCATAATAGAGTGCACAATACTCACAGGATGTGGTACCGGAGAAGATGTATTGATTCCCCGAATCCCTCTGATACCATCGGATCTACCACTCCAATTTAAACGCTTACAATTTCCGGTAAAGACATCTTTTGCAATGACCATTAATAAATTTCAGGGTCAAACCTTCAACGTTGCAGGCTTAGATTTGAGTGTTGACTGTTTTTCACATGGCCAACTGTATGTCGCTCTTTCAAGAGTAACCTCTAGAGAAAACATGTTTGTATTGTCTAATGACAAGAAGGCTATGAACGTTGTATATAAAGACATTCTGTAATATAGTAATTGTTGTAAAAATAAAATAAATACATATATAAAAATGCAAAAAGTGAATATGCAAAAATGTAGGGAATGAATTTAGATATCCCAAAGATAGCAGGAAATCTTCATGCTATAAAGAAAGGGGAATTGTTTTACTCCAAATTTAACGCGTGCGGGCCACGGGCAGTAATGAATAAGCCAAAACTACTGGATCGATTTTAATCATTTTTTCAGTGAGTGACATAGGGTATATATTTTATACCCGTGCGAAGCAGGGCGGGTTGCTAGTTTATAATAAAACATGATTCTGATTCTGTACTTGTAATTTTGTACAATGGCTATTGGCTTCTTCATATTTTTTGAAGAAAAAGAAAGTTAGGTACGGTTTAGTAATTAAAGTAAATAATTAAAAATGTTTCCCCTGACAAAAACAGGAGGTAAGCATAAACCTTTCTGGTGGACTCCTGAAATCTCAGAACTTCGCAATCGAACTCAGAAACTCTTTAACCAATCTAAAATAACAGACGAATGGGAAGAATATCGACAATGTCTCAAAGACTTTAAGAAAGCTGTTAGAAGTGCAAAACGCACATCCTGGCGATCATATACTCAAGAATTAGAGAACACTTCAGAAGTAGCAGACTACGCATGATTCTTGCATCAAACCCAGTCTCTCCCAGTTTTATCATGACTCAAGATGGAACTTGGACTACTTCAACTGACCACACTCTTAGAATACTTCTAGAATCTCACTTTCCAGGCTGCGTTGCCAACTTACCTGCACTTCCCAGCACTCTTCAGAGTAATTATGGGAATAAATCAGATTTAATCAGCTCTAATAGCATCTCTACAGCAATACTAAGTTTTAAAAAATTTAAATCTCCAAGTCTTGACAACATCATTCCAGCAGAACTTCAAGAAGGACTAGAAATTCTGCTGCGTTGGTTAACAAGGACCTTTAGCAAGTGTTTAAATCTCTCTTACCTTCCGACAATTTGGAAGAAATCGAAGGTAGTATTCATTCCGAATATGGGGAAACCTTCACACTGCAAACCAAACGATTTCAGGCCCATTACCCTAACCTCTTTTTGCTTAAAGGCTTTTGAAAAAGTCTTAGATGAGCAAATCAAAACCCAACTTGATACTAAGTTGATCTCTGAGGCACAACACGCCTACACTAAAGGGAAATCGACTGAAATGGCACTTCACTCACTGGTGCAAACACTGGAAACTTCCCTTCACAATAAGGAGTACTCTCTTGTCGCTATTATGAACATATGAACATTAGAAGGTGCTTTTAATAATATTGAACCCAAAGCTATTTTGTCGGAAATTGCAAAATTGGGTATTAATTACTCCATCCGGAAGATGATCCAACAAATGCTCCAAAATAGAATAATCACTTCAGAGCTTGGGTTAAGCCGCATGAGAATGTACGCCGTCAAAGACACTCCTCAAGGCGGAATACTATCACCCCTTCTCTGGAATCTCGCTGTAAACAGTTTGCTTCGAAATCTCGAAAAGGCAGGCTGCAAGATTGTAGCCTATGTAGATGATATTGCTCTCTGCGTGTCAGGCAAACACCTGAATACCCTCACTGAGCTCATGCAACGCTCAATCAATATTCTGTCAAAATGGTGCACTGAATGCGGACTAGATGCGAATCCAGCAAAGACAGATCTTGTTCTCTTCAATAGGAAACAACAATCTCCTCCACTGCAAACAATAACTTTAAAAGGGGAATCATAACTTCTATCAGATTCAGCTAAATATCTAGGAGTTATTCTAGATAGGAAGTTGAGTTGGAAATTGAACATTGAAAACAGATGTAAAAAAGCTTTCATAGCTCTTTATACTTGTAAGTAAGCTATAGGCAAAACCTGGGGTTTTTCACCTCGGATCATTTATTGGATATATACCTCGATTATCAAACCGATTCTCTTTCACGGTGTGGTTGTATGGTGGACAACGCTCGAAAAACAGCGTTGAGTAGCCACAATTGATCGAGTCCAAAGAACAGCCTGCCTCCTGATAACAGGGTGCTTAAGTACAACACCTACTATGGAAAAAGTATCTTGGCCATTCGGCCATACTGAACAGGAAGACTGTTATCCTGGCTGATGGCCCTCTGATTATATATACAGATGGTTCAAAACAAGACGGTAAAGTGGGATTTGAAATCTTTTCCGATTCCCCTCACATCAATCTATCATTTAGATTACCCGACTACTGTAGTGTATTCCAAGCGGAAGTATGCACTATCTGGTATGCTGCGAAAACTATCTTAGAAAAAAGAATATCACTAGAGGATATCCGCTTTTTTACTGACAGTCAAGCGGCCGTTCGAGCACTCAGCTTCTCTTATACCCACTCGATCCTGTCTCTTATCTCTTAACGAGATAAGTGTTCAGAATTCTGTTCAAGTTATTTGGATACCGGGTCACAGTGAATTCGAAGGTAACTGCAAAGCTGATGAGCTCGCGAGAGCTGGAGCTGCGCAATCAAATGTTAGTAACTTACCCACAATCCGCATTCCGCTCTCAACATGTAAAATGATCATTGATCGAGAATTTCACAGCATTGCTGATCGGAGGTGGCGAGTGGAAACAACTTGCGTTACGACCAGACAAATCTGGCCATCCTACAATCTGAAACAGACAAAAACCCTTATAAGTCTTTCGAAACACGAACTAAGGCATATAATATCTCTTATCACCGGCCACTGCCTTTTGGGTACTCACGCACGTCGGCTCGGGGCTCCTCTAAACGACCGGTGCAGATACTGCGAGGACGATGAGGAAGTACCGATCCGGCATTTGCTGTGCAGTTGTCCCGGCCTAGCCAGAAGTCAGCTCGATCTTTTAGGCTCTCCAAAAATTGACAATCTTTCAGTACTCTCGGACCTGAAAATCGAATCTCTCATTAAATTCTCGAATGGAATTAATATCTTGGACCAAAATCTATAGTAAAAATCTCGGTTAGGTGGGGAAATCATATAATATAATGAGCTCTAGGGCAACACAACGGACCCATCTTGCGGTCTATGTGGCACTCCGACACGGGGTCACCCTTAAGCCAACCACCAACCAATTAAAAATGTTATTCTAAGAAAAATACACAAATTTGTTGGTTATTTGAAACTGGTTTGTTTTTACATCTTCTCCGAGAGCCCGATCCTTTTACTTTGCGCAGAATGCCCGCATATGCTGCATTCTCCTACTTAGATTTGATTATTGCATCAAGTCTTGTCCTCATTGATTTGGGCGGCTTCTTTTCTTGATATGACAACCATCCAGCTGGCATTTTGGTCTTTATTTCCTGTCTGTATTGGTTTTGTCTGTTGAATCGTCGCCGTTGCACACAATTTTTTGCCGCAGGTGATAGTGCGTCCACGAGCGGGTTACCAGTTCCTTGCATTGTGGAACTGTTTCTGTTTTCGTCCTTTTTACCGAAACGTTCTTGTCTTGCAAAGCTCGCGCTTGACGTTTTTTGCGTATTCTTTTTTGGAGTTGCCTGTGGTTTTTCATATTCTTCCATCACCATAATAGTTTCGGTGTACCTCTTTTTTATAAGTGAATCGATCTTTTTGATTTCATGGCGCACATTGTGTAGGCCTTTGTACTCCAGAAGAGAGTCAATAGCTTCTCCTAGACTCATCATTTTATCTTATAGTATTTCTCCTCTTCAGTTGCACTTTTTCCTTCTCCAGCGGGTTTTCCGTTGAATATACCCACTGGTGTTTACTTCTCTTTGTTGTTTGCTCCATTTGAGCCTCCTACGCGCCTTGTTGTTGGCGTTATCCCGCTGCTTTGGGAAGGTATGTCTTCGGCAATTAATAGCTCTCTGGCGATGCACTTTGCCAACGGCTTGCTGCATAGCTGTGGTTGCATTTGAGGCGTTCCTTTCATTTCCTCAGCAGTAGCTGTTAAAAGATTGCTACATATCGATTGTGCCTCCACCGGGGATTTCCGAATAACCGAGCCTCTCCTAAAAGCTTCCAAGGCACTTCCTGTTATTATTTCTTCGTTTTTATTTGCAAGTTTTATTTTTGTGTCCATGCTTAATCCGTTCCAACTCATCACCGCTATTTCCGCTAGTACATTCTGTCAAAATAGTACGAGGAATTGTTCAATAAACCGTCAAATAATTGTTTAATCATCAACATTTTTTTTGTCACCTTCAGAATAGGCTTCATTCGAAGCAACACACATATACCAGAAATACACATATACCGTCATCAAAACACCTTTTAATTTTAAACGCGTTTGAAGAGATCTTTTTCAGCTCCTTCAGAGAGTTCTCCTTAATGGCCTTTATCGACTCAATGCGGCGTCCGCGGAGTGGCAATTTAAATTTTGGGAAAAGAAAAAAGTCACAGGGGGCAAAATCCGGCGAATACAGTGGTTGTTCGATGATATTTGTCGAGTTTTTGATCAAAAAGGTTTTCACAATATGAGTCTTGTAAGTTTTCTTTCCATAAATTGGGCTGTTTCCTACGCACATTCTCTCTCAAGCGTCGCATAACTTTCAAATAATATTCTTTATTTACCGTAGAATCATTTCGAATGAGTTCCGAGTGCACAACATGATGATAATCAAAGAAATTGTGTAGCATGTCTTTCACTTTTGACCGACTTTGACGCGGTTCACGTGGTCCATTCAGCCGACTGTTGACAAGTTTGTATGTCAAACTCATATACCCAGGTCTCATCACTTGTTATGATGCGCTGGGCAAACGTTGGGAATTCACTTGCTCAAGCATATCTTCAGCCATCTTCCTCCAATAAATTTGTTTTAAAGAAATTCAACTCTCTTAGAACAAGTCGGGCAGCCACGCGTCTCATGCCCAATTGAAGGTGTAAGATGTTGCAAAGCTACCTCACTCAAACTTAAATGATGGCTTTTCAGCACCATTTCCTTGACTTTTTCGACGTTTTCATCCGTTGAAGACTTTTATGGGCGACCAGATCGAGGAAAATCTTCCACGACTTCTCGGCCCTCTGCAAAAGCCGCATACCACTCGTAAACTCGTGTTTTTGATAGAGCACACTCGCGATAGGCTTTCTGCAACATTTTCAATGATTCGGCACAAGAAATTTCGTTCAAAACATAAAATTTAAGACAAATATTTTGATCGATATTTTTATCCATAGTAAAAATCGCAGAGCACACCTGCGGTTGACTGATATAATTGAATGCCAAAAACAAGATAATTGACAGTTCACGCTCAAACTCTGCGACACTAAAAAGGACAGCTGTGCCAAAATTTCAGAAAAAAAAATTAGACATATGTATACGTAGTTTTCGTAAGTCCCATGGTTGTCTTTGAGTTCTGGGGGCCAAGCGAAGGGTGACACTGCCCTTTATGAGGTACAGTGTTCAGAGCCAGGCTTCAGACCGGAACTTATAGAACCATCTCCACCCAACCTACGTGGCCACCAAAGATGGCAACAGGCATTGGACTTGCAAAGTTTTAGTAGGACGGAGAAGGAGCGAACCCTTCTAGGAGTCGTTTCAGTTGGATTTCACTCCACTTACTCAGATCTCAGAGATCCACTACCTCAGCCCTATCGCAATCTGCTTCAACTCCAGTATGCCGTAATCAGGATCTTATTAAAATCAATCCTGATGGCTCGCAAGCCCCTCCACATCATCGAAAAGACAGCCGCTCCTATCATGGAGAACAGACGCTGACCAGGTAGCCGCCTACTATGAGTCAGTCGCTCCTGGATCTTTCTATTGTTCACCATGCTCGTACATGGTGAAGGGAACGTTTATTTATTTTTTATTGAAGGCGGCGCCGAATCGCCTTTAAAACAGAAACCTCATAGGAATAGCTAGCCTTTGTACGCCTGTTCTCTTATACCGCCATCTCCGTTTCTGACGCTTCGGGCTAGAGCGAACTCTGAGGGCTTCTGTTCCTCGTGGTACCGAGATTAAGTCTTCGGTCCGACCTTGTACCCGACGAAACTACCAGTTGAGTTGCCATACAGCCCAGGAGCTGGTCACCTTAGATTTTAGTCGCCTTTTACGACAGGCATACCCTACCTCGTGCAAATTCTAACCCCTGACCCGCTGGGATCAAGCTTACTTCAACCTCGTTCCGTCCCTTTGATGTACTGTACCATAGAATTCGGCCATCAAAATAATTACGCAGTATTCTCCTCAGGTACGTGGAGAGCCCAATTCGCTCTAGGGCGACTAAGATTTTCGCCCAGTTTGCAAAGTTAAATGCAATTCTGACGTCTAAGGCTATAATAAGGCAGTACTCTTTGGTACCATTTAGTTAACGGGAATCGCTGATTGCATACGTGCAATGACAAACCTTCGAGTGTATTTCTGTCGTGAAAAATCTCCTCATAAAAAAAATATCTGCTGTTCGTAGTCGGATTAAAACTGTAGGTCCCTCCATTTGTGAAACAATATCAAGACGCACGCCACAAGTAGGTGGAGGAGATCGACCAAACACCCAAGAAGGGTGTATGAGCCAATTATATATATGTATACATACATACATACTAGTTTCGCCACCAGATGCCTTCGTTTTTTATAACATTTCGTTTGGGGATTAAAAGATGAAGAAAAAAATATTTCTTTTGTTTTATATTTGAAAAGGAAAAATTTTATTTCACTTCACAACAGTAATGAATTCATTTTGATTACAAAAATGAAGTGTAATTTAGTTGAACTTCTCTAAGTAAAAAATGAAAGTGAATCCAAAGTAAATACTGAATCGAAGCGATATACGTGTCCGCAAATTATCCGTTTCATTGAAGTGCTCTTTGGTTAACCATATTTTTTGTTCTTTCGTCTGACGTTAAACCAAACAAAGCGGATGGTTTCCCAACTCGTGAACACGCAACGTATAGCTGCCCATGTGAAAAACAATGATTTTCTAAATTTATCCCACAAACACAAAGCGATTGGCCTTGCGACTTGTTAATTGTCATTGCGAACACAAGGCGAACCGGAAATTGCTATCGTTTGAAGTCAAATGGAAGATCAGTCGGAATCATTGGTATTCGAGGAATACATACATTTCCACCTGCGAACTTTCCGTTAATAAAGGTTGCCTCAAATAAATACGGCATAAGTATTTTCACCGCAAGTTGAGTACCGTTGCAAAGACGCGGTGGATTCAAATTACGCAATATCATAATAACTGAACCTACTTTGAGTTGCAAGTTATGTGTTGGAAATCCTGGTAACTCCAGAGAGTTCAAAGACTCCGTTGGTTAATTTACTACATTATCGGGATTTGTTATGGAATCAACGGATTTGTATGTCACCAAATCGCCACCGATTTTTGATTGAATGGTAAAATTCAGTGCGTGTACATCATTATTCTTTGCGGCGAGAATTGCTCGTTGACTTAACCAAACATAATTTTGATAATTCTCACTAATGTTTGGGAAAACATTTTCAATAAGAGCTAATTGAGAGCCTACAAATCGGCAAAAGTCGTTGGTAAGAGTAATTAATCCAGCTGTCGCATCAACTGGAACTTTTCCATTTCCAACAGCTAGCAATTGTTTGGAAAATTGTGCAGCACTTTGATCACTTTCAAGTTTAACTCTCATATTAGTGGTTAGCGATAATGTTTTTACGTTATTCCACAAAGGTGATGCCTTCAGGCAAGCATTCAATTCATCTGTGGGCGTTCCACGGGGAATTACTGACAACGACTACCTGAAATCGCCTGCCAAAAATATCATCAAGCCGCCAAAGATGTTGTTATTTCACCGAAGATCCTTCAGTGTAAAGTTAAGTGCTTCAAGTTATTTCTTATGTGCCATTGTGCACTCATTCCAAACAATGAGATTGCATTGCATCAACAATTTGCCCATTGCACTGGATCGGGAAATATTGCATGTAGGAGTATCAATTGTGTTTAAATTGGGTGGGAACTTAAGCGCAGAATGTGCAGTACGACCGCCATCTACATAGAAGAGTCGCCCCAATTCCAGATGATGCTAATCCCAAAGCTATGTCACATCTTGATCGAATAGTGGCCAAAATCAATGACAAATGTTTTCCCTGTACCTCCAGGTGCGTCCAGGAAGAATAGACCACCAGTTTTATTGTCCACCTCTTGCACTAATGTTTCGTATACTTGTTTTTGCTGCAACGGCACATTCTTTCGAACGAACTACTGCAATGTATCAACATTATATTGCAGCTCTCGTTGGTTGAATGCATGGTGCATCGATCGGTTTGACTTCAATCAGTAGCTTGTTTGCATTAGTCAGGCGTTGATCCTCAATCAGAATCAATCCTTCATTGTAGATTTCATCGGTTATTTGCATGTCGGGATTCGTTCGTTCAAATGCATGATTCACATAATTTACACAGTTCAACTTACCACCTTAAGGACAAATGCCTGCTGTTGAAGTTAAAAAAAATTTGCACAATACGCGTGATTGATTTGATGGTTTCCAATTGACCTGTTAGGAAATGAATAACTTTAACCTCAATTTCACAATTTCACAGTGAACACAATACCGGTTTTAAGTTAGCGTTTGAAAGAACGTGCACATAATAAATGTCATATGAAATTAACTGAGCAGAGTACATGCTATAAACCTTACGGAGCCCGAGACCTTTCCAACGAATGCAAAACCGTGGAAATCGGTTCGTGCGTTCTGGAGTTTTAGCGTCAAGAAAGAAAACCCGACTTATTTTTATTTTATAGATATGTAATTTAATTACTTATCTAAATTTCAATCTTTTCACACAAATGAGTTTTTCGACGTACTTAAGGTCGGAGTATCATATGGTGACACACGGAAAAGATGCCACGCTTACGGCCTAGCTTTTGAGGAATAGGATGAAGTAAACAACCAGATGACGGTTATGAGGAAAACCATGAGATTGATTGGGAAACACAACTTGTTACCGTTCCAAAAAGGTAAAAAAAGTATTATATTATATAATCATATACTTCAGATACACAATGATTTACAATATTTCGAAACATGTTATGTTAAATTATTTAAGCCCTAAGCGATTTAACTAAGATATTCTTGAACACTCTTTTGGCCTTATCCCATCTAAAGATCGGTTGAATGATAACCCAGGTCATGAGGAATTTAAATACCGTGTAAAGATGCGGCTGGCGTAGCTTGTTTGTTTGTTTGCTTGTTAACAGTAAAAGATGCCCCACCAGTGTAGGGCATCTTCGTCTAGCTCATCTAACGGTAGACCCAGGAAACATGCTGTTTCGACGGGTTGGGTTCAGAAGGAGAGGGGTGTTAGATGAGTTGGTTTTAGAGGGCAGGTGAAAAGATGGTTAGTGTAGTGCGAGGTGCCTTCACATGCCGGCGTAACCGAATGGCTTGGCGCGTGACTATCATTCGGAATTCAGAGAGAACGTAGGTTCGAATCTCGGTGAAATACCAAAATGAGGAAAAGTTTTTTCTAATAGCGATGGGCAGTATTTGGCAGAGCTCCTCCTGTTATTTGTGGCGAGCGTCTTTATGTTGTTCCACAAATGGAGGGACCTATAGTTTCAAGCCAACTCCGAACAGCAGTAATTTATTAGAAGAAAACGTTTTCTTTATTTTGGTGTTTCACACAGATTTTAACCAACGTTCTCTCCGAATTCCGAATTATAGTCACGCACCAACCAATTCGGCTACGGCGACCGCCTGTTACTTTTGCTTATTTTAGGTACTAAGAAGGCAAACGATAAGCACCCGAATCGTATTGTGTAAGTATCACCTTACCTTACGAAGCGTCAGCAAGCATCAAGGGATAAAAGTGCATTTGCACTGGGGAGATTCTATTCTGAAACAAATAATATTAATCAATCAAACAGTAGAAATCGACAACATTGAATTTTTTCACAAAATTCCTTCTCTTGAACTCCTGTAAATGTAGAAATGTGGTTGAATTTCAAGCCCTTTGTCTAAAATCCCTTGAACATACCATATTTTTGAAATTCCAAATGGTTGGGTCACATCCAGAGGTCAATTGGTGAGGTAGTCAGCAATTGATTCAGCCAATCTCTATGAAAGAATAAGGGGCAGTAGTCACAGGCGCTAAGAGTCTTAAAAACTTACAAATTTAGATATTTCTCAATAAAAAAGCACTATTATGGGTAAGAAATTGAAAAAAAATTTAGTTATTATAAATTATAAAGTAAAGTAAATAATTATATAATGAAGCAGTACCTACATAATAAGGCCTTACTGAAATGGAATGAATACTTTCATTGTTTTGCTACAATTAATCCCTTCAGATTAAAGCCTATCTATCCCACGGAATCTAAACATGCAGATATTTGTTATTCTCACGGCTTCGTAGAGGTCACACGCACATCATTCACGGTTACCTGTTAGGCTCCGGAGATGCATCTTGCTGCATTTGTCGTCTAGAATATCAGTAAAATATATCCTAGATGAATGCACCCATTTTACCAATAGGAGGCGAAGGATTTTCGGCACAACTCTCTCACCACAACTTCTAGTAAATACAACATGCAATCGAAAAACGCTTTGCTATTTTCTAGCTTTCTTCTACTGTGTAGGATAGCTCATTTAATTTAATATATAGTAAATATACTTATGCGTATATTATATATTATACACATTATCATCATTTTAGACATAACATCCAGCAAATTTTGTAATTAATTCTAGTTTACTCAATACTAATGACCTTGGGCTACTGCTGTTCTTTTTTTCTGCTATTTCCTGTATATTCATATATTTATAATAAAACATGATTCTGAGTCTGTACTTGTAATTTTGTACAATGGCTATTGGCTTCTTCATATTTTTTGAAGAAAAAGAAAGTTAGGTACGGTTTAGTAATTAAAGTAAATAATTAAAAATGTTTCCCCTGGCAAAAACAGGAGGTAAGCATAAACCTTTCTGGTGGACTCCTGAAATCTCAGAACTTCGCAATCGAACTCGGAAACTCTTTAACCAATCTAAAATAACAGACGAATGGGAAGAATATCGACAATGTCTCAAAGACTTTAAGAAAGCTGTCAGAAGTGCAAAACGCACATCCTGGCGATCATTTACTCAAGAATTAGAGAACACTTCAGAAGTAGCAGACTACGCAAGATTCTTGCATCAAACCCAGTCTCTCCCAGTTTTATCATGACTCAAGATGGAACTTGGACTACTTCAACTGACCGCACTCTTAGAATACTTCTAGAATCCCACTTTCCAGGCTGCTTTGCCAACTTACCTGCACTTCCCAGCACTCTTCAGAGTAATTATGGGAATAAATCAGATATAATCAGCTCTAATAGCATCTCTACAGCAATACTAAGTTTTAAAAAATTTAAATCTCCAAGTCTTGACAACATCATTCCAGCAGAACTTCAAGAAGGACTAGAAATTCTGCTGCGTTGGTTAACAAGGACCTTTAGCAAGTGTTTAAATCTCTCTTACCTTCCGACAATTTGGAAGAAATCGAAGGTAGTATTCATTCCGAAAATGGGGAAACCTTCACACTGCAAACCAAACGATTTCAGGCCCATTACCCTAACCTCCTTTTGCTTAAAGGCTTTTGAAAAAGTCTTAGATGAGCAAATCAAAACCCAACTTGATACTAAGTTGAACTCTGAGGCACAACACGCCTACACTAAAGGGAAATCGACTGAAACGGCACTTCACTCACTGGTGCAAACAGTGGAAACTTCCCTTCACAATAAGGAGTACTCTCTTGTCGCTATTATGAACATATGAACATTAGAAGGTGCTTTTAATAATATTGAACCCAAAGCTATTTTGTCGGAAATTGCAAAATTGGGTATTAATTACTCCATCCGGAAGATGATCCAACAAATGCTCCAAAATAGAATAATCACTTCAGAGCTTGGGTTAAGCCGCATGAGAATGTACGCCGTCAAAGGCACTCCTCAAGGCGGAGTACTATCACCCCTTCTCTGGAATCTCGCTGTAAACAGTTTGCTTCGAAATCTCGAGAATTCAGGCTGCAAGGTTGTAGCCTATGCAGATGATATTGCTCTCTGCGTGTCAGGCAAACACCTGAATACCCTCACTGAGCTCATGCAACGCTCAATCAATATTCTGTCAAAATGGTGCACCGAATGCGGACTAGATGCGAATCCAGCAAAGACAGATCTTGTTCTCTTCAATAGGAAACAATAATCTCCTCCACTGCAAACAATAACTTTAAAAGGGGAATCATAACCTCTATCAGATTAAGCTAAATATCTAGGAGTTATTCTAGATAGGAAGTTGAGTTGGAAATTGAACACTGAAAACAGATGTAAAAAAGCTTTCATAGCTTTTTATACTTGTAAGAAAGCTATAGGCAAAACCTGGGGTTTTTCCCCTCGGATCATTTATTGGATATATACCCCTATTATCAAACCGATACTCTTTTACGGTGTGGTTGTATGGTGGACAGCACTCGAAAAACGGTGTAGAGTAGCCACAATTGATCGAGTCCAAAGAACAGCCTGCCTCCTGATAACAGGGTGCTTAAGTACAACACCTACTATGGAAAAAGTATCTTGGCCATTCGGCCATACTGAACAGGAAGACTGTTATCTCTTCCGACATAGACTATCATGTAAGTCTTCCATCACCACCCTTGCTATTCTCCTGTTCACTCCCAACCAGGGAAGAATGGAAGACAAATCTTACCGAAATCCTGGCTGATGGCCCTCTAATTATATATACAGATGGTTCAAAACAAGACGGTAAAGTGGGATTTGAAATCTTTTCCGATTCCCCTCACATCAATCTATCATTTAAATTACCCGACTACTGTAGTGTATTCCAAGCGGAAGTATGCACTATCTGGTATGCTGCGAAAACTATCTTAGAAAAAAGAATATCACTAGAGGATATCCGCTTTTTTACTGACAGTCAAGCGGCCGTTCGAGCACTCAGCTTCTCTTATACCCACTCGATCCTGTCTCTTATCTCTTAACGAGATAAGTGTTCAGAACTCTGTCCAAGTTATTTGGATACCGGGTCACAGTGAATTCGAAGGTAACTGCAAAGCTGATGAGCTCGCGAGAGCTGGAGCTGCGCAATCAAATGTTAGTAACTTACCCACAATCCACATTCCGCTCTCAACATGTAAAATGATCATTGATCGAGAATTTCACAGCATTGCTGATCGGAGGTGGCGAGTGGAAACAACTTGCGTTACGACCAGACAAATCTGGTCATCCTACAATCTGAAACAGACAAAAACCCTTATAAGTCTTTCGAAACACGAACTAAGGCATATAATATCTCTTATCACCGGCCACTGCCTTTTGGGTACTCACGCACGTCGGCTCGGGGCTCCTCAAAACGACCTGTGCGGATACTGCGAGGACGATGAGGAAGTACCGAGCAGGCATTTGCTGTGCAGTTGTCCCGGCCTAGCCAGAAGTCAGCTCGATCTTTTAGGCTCTCCAAAAATTGACAATCTTTCAGTACTCTCGGACCTGAAAATCGAATCTCTCATTAAATTCTCGAATGGAATTAATATCTTGGACCAAAATCTATAGTAAAAATCTCGGTTAGGTTGGGAAATCATATAACATAATGAGCTCTAGGGCAACACAACGTACCCATCTTGCGGTCTATGTGGCACTCCGATACGGGGTCACCCTTTAACCAACCACCAACCAATTAAAAATGTTATTCTAGGAAAAATATACAAATTTGTTGATTATTTGAAACTGGTTTGTTTTTACATCTTCTCCGAGAGCCCTATCCTTTTACTTTGCGCAGAATGCCCGCAACATGCATTCTCATACCTAGATTTGATTATTGCATCAAGTCTTGTCCTCATTGATTTGGGCGGCTTCTTTTCTTGATATGACAACCATCCAGCTGGCATTTTGGTCTTTATTTCCTGTCTGTATTGGTTTTGTCTGTTGAATCGTCGCCGTTGCACACAAATTTTTTGCCGCAGGTGATAGTGCGTCCACGAGCGGGTTACCAGTTCCTTGCATTGTGGAACTGTTTCTGTTTTCGTCCTTTTTACCGAAACGTTCTTGTCTTGCAAAGCTCGCGCTTGACGTTTTTTGCGTATTCTTTTTTGGAGTTGCCTGTGGTTTTTCATATTCTTCCATCACCATAATAGTTTCGGTGTACCTCTTTTTTATAAGTGAACCGATCTTTTTGATTTCATGGCGCACATTGTGTAGGCCTTTGTACTCCAGAAGAGAGTCAATAGCTTCTCCTAGACTCATCATTTTATCTTATAGTATTTCTCCTCTTCAGTTGCACTTTTTCCTTCTCCAGCGGGTTTTCCGTTGAATATACCCACTGGTGTTTACTTCTCTTTGTTGTTTGCTCCATTTGAGCCTCCTACGCGCCTTGTTGTTGGCGTTATCCCGCTGCTTTGGGAAGGTATGTCTTCGGCAATTAATAGCTCTCTGGCGATGCACTTTGCCAACGGCTTGCTGCATAGCTGTGGTTGCACTTGAGGCGTCCCTTTCATTTCCTCAGCAGTAGCTGTTAAAAGATTGCTACATATCGATTGTGCCTCCACCGGGGATTTCCGAATAACCGAGCCTCTCCTAAAAGCTTCCAAGGCACTTCCTGTTATTATTTCTTCGTTTTTATTTGCAAGTTTTATTTTTGTGTCCATGCTTAACCCGTCCGAACTCATCACCGCTATTTCCGCTAGTACATTCGGTCAAAAAAGTACGAGGGATTCTTCAATAAACCGTCAAATAATTGTTTAATCATCAACATTTATTTTGTCACCTTCAGAAAAGGCTTCATTCGAAGCAACACACATATACCAGAAATACACATATACCGTCATCAAAACACCTTTTAATTTTAAACGCGTTTGAAGAGATCTTTTTCAGCTCCTTCAGAGAGTTCTCCTTAATGGCCTTTATCGACTCAATGCGGCGTCCGCCGAGTGGCAATTTAAATTTTGGGAAAAGAAAAAAGTCACAGGGGGCAAAATCCGGCGAATACAGTGGTTGTTCGATGATATTTGTCGAGTTTTTGATCAAAAAGGTTTTCACAATATGAGTCTTGTGAGTTTTCTTTCCATAAATTGGGCAGTTTCCTACGCACATTCTCTCTCAAACGTCGCATAACTTTCAAATAATATTCTTTATTTACCGTAGAACTATTTCGAATGAGTTCCGAGTGCACAACATTATGATAATCAAAGAAATTGTGTAGCATGTCTTTCACTTTTGACCGACTTTGACGCGGTTCACGTGGTCCATTCAGCCGACTGTTGACAAGTTTGTATGTCAAACTCATATACCCAGGTCTCATCACTTGTTATGATGCGCTGGGCAAACGTTGGGAATTCACTTGCTCAAGCATATCTTCAGCCATCTTCCTCCAATAAATTTGTTTTAAAGAAATTCAACTCTCTTAGAACAAGTCGAGCAGCCACGCGTCTCATGCCCAATTGAAGGTGTAAGATGTTGCAAAGCTACCTCCCTCAAACATAAATGATGGCTTTTCAGCACCATTTCCCTGACTTTTTCGACGTTTTCATCCGTTGAAGACTTTGATGGGCGACCAGATCGAGGAAAATCTTCCACGACTTCTCGGCCCTCTGCAAAAGCCGCATACCACTCGTAAACTCGTGTTTTTGATAGAGCACACTCGCGATAGGCTTTCTGCAACATTTTCAATGATTCGGCACAAGAAATTTCGTTCAAAACATAAAATTTAAGACAAATATTTTGATCGATATTTTTATCCATAGTAAAAATCGCAGAGCACACCTGCGGTTGACAGTTCACGCTCAAACTCTGCGACACTAAAAAGGACAGCTGTGCCAAAATTTCAGAAAAAAAATTAGACGTATGTGTAACGCGCACTTTTTAAATGTACAATTGCCGATATTTTTTGGACAGTATGTATACGTAGTTTTCGTAAGTCCCATGAGTTCTGGGGGCCAAGCGAAGGGTGACACTGCCCTTTATGAGGTACAGTGTTCAGAGCCAGGCTTCAGACCGGAACTTATAGAACCATTTCCACTCAACCTACGTGACCACCAAAGATGGCAACAGGCATTGGACTTGCAAAGTTTCAGTAGGACGGAGAAGGAGCGAACCCTTCTGGGAGTCGTTTCAGTTGGATTCCACTCCACTTACTCAGATCTCAGAGATCCACTACCTCAGCCCTATCGCAATCTGCTTCAACTCCAGTATGCCGTAATCAGGATCTTATTAAAATCAATCCTGATGGCTCGCAAGCCACTCCACATCATCGAAAAGACAGGCGCTCCTAACATGGAGAACAGACGCTGACTAGGTAGCCGCTTACTATGAGTCAGTCGCTCCTGGATTTTTCTATTGTTCACCATGCTCGTACATGGTGAAGGGAACGTTTATTTATCTTTTATTGAAGGCGGCGCCGAATCGCCTTTAAAACAGAAACCTCATCGAAATAGCTAGCCTTTGTACGCCTGTTCTCTTATACCGCGCTCTCCGTTTCTGACGCTTCGGGCTAGAGCGAACTCTGAGGGCTTCTGTTCTTCGTGGTACCGAGATTAAGTCTTCGGTCAGGCCTTGTACCCGACGAAACTACCAGTTGAGTTGCCATACATCCCAGGAGCTGGTCACCTTAGATTTTAATCGCCTTTTACGACAGGCATACCCTTCTTCTTCTTAATTGGCGCGATAACCGCTTACGCGATTTTTTCCGAGCTTAACAAAGCGCGCCAGTCGTTTCTTTCTCGTGCTAACCGGCGCCAATTGGACACACCAAGTGAAGCCAAGTCCTTCTCCACCTGATCTTTCCAACGCAGAGGAGGCCTTCCTCTTCCTCTGCTACCACCAGCTTGTACCGCAGCTCACGACGTGACCTAGCCAACGAAGCCGCTGGATCTCTATTCGCTGCGCTATGTCTACGTCGTCGTAAAGCTCATACAGCTCATCGTTCTATCGCCTGCGATATTCGCCGCTGCCAACGTGCAAAGGTCGAAAAATCTTGCGCAGAATCTTTCTCTCGAACACTCCAAGCGTCGCTTCATCGGATGTTGTCATCGTCCAAGCTTCTGCGCCATACGTTAGGACGGGCATGATGAGAGTCTTGTAGAGTTTTAGTTTTGTTCGTCGAGAGAGGACTTTACTGCCCAGTTGCCTACTAAGTCCAAAGTAGCACTTGTTGGCAAGAGAGATTCTACGTTGGATTTCAAGGCTGACATTGTCATCGGTGTTAGTGCTGGTTCCTAAATAAACGAAGTCTTTTACAACCTCGAAATTATAACTGTCTACAGTGACGTGGGTGCCTATTCGCGAGTGCGCCGAGTGTTTGTTTGAAGACAGGAGGTGCTTCGTTTTGTCCTCGTTCACCACCAGACCCATTCGCTTTGCCTCTTTATCCAGTTTGGAGAAGGCAGAACTAACAGCGCGGTTGTTAAGGCCGATGATATCGATATCATCGGCATACGCCAACAATTGTACGCTCTTATAAAATATTGTGCCTGAGGGATTAAGTTCTGCGGCTCGTACGATGCTCTCCAACATCTGGTTAAAGAAGTCACACGACAGCGAGTCACCCTGTCGGAAACCTCGTTTGGTATCAAACGGCTCGGAGAGGTCCTTCCCAATTCTGACGGCGCTGCCGGTGTTGAGCAACGTCATCTTACATAGCCGTATTAGTTTTGCGGGGATACCAAATTCAGACATAGCGGCATACAGGTAACTCCTTTCCGTACTGTCGAATGCAGCTTTGAAGTCGACGAAAAGATGGTGTTTGTCGATTCTCCTTTCATGGGTCTTTTCCAAGATTTGGCGTATTGTGAATATTTGGTCGATGGTAGACTTTTCAGGTCTGAAGCCACACTGATAAGGTCCAATCAGTTGGTTGACGGTGGGCTTCAGGCGCCTTATAGGCGATATTTAGAAGACTAATCCCGCGGTAATTGGCACAAATTGCAGGATCGCCTTTCTTATGGATTGGGCAGAGCACACTTAAATTCCAATCGGCAGGAGCATAGGAGCTGATGCATGCACCTTACCAGCTCCTCGCCGCCATGTTTAAATAGCTCAGCCGGCAGTCCGTCGGCGCCCGCGGCTTTGTTGTTCTTTAGCAGTGATATTGCTATTCTCATCTCGTCATGGTCGTGTAACGGAACGACAATTCCGTCGTCAACGATTGGGGTATCGGGATCTTCACATTCTCTATGACATGCGCAGCTGTCACTGTTTAACAGGCTCGAGAAGTGCTCCCTTCATAATTTAAGATTGCTCTGTACGTCAGTCACCAGATCGCCGTCTTTGTTCTTACAGGTATACCCTACCTCGTGCAAATTCTAACCCCTGACCCGCTGGGATCAAGCTTACTTCAACCTTGTTTCGTCCCTTTGATGTACTGTACCATAGAATTCGGCCATCAAAGTAATTACGCAGTATTCTCCTCAATGCAATGGCAAACCTTCGAGTGTATTTCTGTCATGAAAAATCTCCTCATAAAAAAAATATCTGCTGTTCGTAGTCGGATTAAAACTGTAGGTCCCTCCATTTGTGAAACAATATAAAGACGCACGCCACAAGTAGGAGGAGGAGATCGACCAAACACACAAGAAGGGTGTATGAGCCAATTATATATACATACTAGCAAACCCGGCGAACTCCGTTTCGCCACCAGATGGCTTCGTTTTTTATAACATTTCGTTTGGGGATTAAAAGATGAAGAAAAAAATATTTCTTTTGTTTTATATTTGAAAAGGAAAAATTTTATTTCACTTCACAACAGTAATGAATTCATTTTGATTACAAAAATGAAGTGTAATTTAGTTGAACTTCTCTAAGTAAAAAATGAAAGTGAATCCAAAGTAAATACTGAATCGAAGCGATATACGTGTCCGCAAATTATCCGTTTCATTGAAGTGCTCTTTGGTTAACCATAAACCAAACAAAGCGGATGGTTTCCCAACTCGTGAACACGCAACGTATAGCTGCCCATGTGAAAAACAATGATTTTCTAAATTTATCCCACAAACACAAAGCGATTGGCCTTGCGACTTGTTAATTGTCATTGCGAACACAAGGCGAACCGGAAATTGCTATCGTTTGAAGTCAAATGGAAGATCAGTCGGAATCATTGGTATTCGAGGAATACATACATTTCCACCTGCGAACTTTCCGTTGCCTCAAATAAATACGGCATAAGTATTTTCACCGCAAGTTGAGTACCGTTGCAAAGACGCGGTGGATTCAAATTACGCAATATCATAATAACTGAACCTACTTTGAGTTGCAAGTTATGTGTTGGAAATCCTGGTAACTCCAGAGAGTTCAAAGACTCCGTTGGTTAATTTACTACATTATCGGGATTTGTTATGGAATCAACGGATTTGTATGTCACCAAATCGCCACCGATTTTTGATTGAATGGTAAAATTCAGTGCGTGTACATCATTATTCTTTGCGGCGAGAATTGCTCGTTGACTTAACCAAACATAATTTTGATAATTCTCACTAATGTTCGGGAAAACATTTTCAATAAGAGCTAATTGAGAGCCTACAAATCGGCAAAAGTCGTTGGTAAGAGTAATTAATCCAGCTGTCGCATCAACTGGAACTTTTCCATTTCCAACAGCTAGCAATTGTTTGGAAAATTGTGCAGCACTTTGATCATTTGCAAGTTTAACTTTCATATTAGTGGTTAGCGATAATGTTTTTACGTTATTCCACAAAGGTGATGCCTTCAGGCAAGCATTCAATTCATCTGCGGGCGTTCCACGGGGAATTACTGACAACGTCTACCTGAAATCGCCTGCCAAAAATATCATCAAGCCACCAAAGATGTTGTTATTTCACCGAAGATCCTTCAGTGTAAAGATAAGTGCTTCAAGTTATTTCTTATGTGCCATTGTGCACTCATTCCAAACAATGAGCTTGCATTGCATCAACAATTTGCCCATTGCACTGGATCGGGAAATATTGCATGTAGGAGTATCAATTGTGTTTAAATTGAGTGGCAACTTAAGCGCAGAATGTGCAGTACGACCGCCATCTACATAGAAGAGTCGCCGCAATTCCAGATGATGCTAATCCCAAAGCTATGTCACATCTTGATCGAATAGTGGCCAAAATCAATGACAAATGTTTTCCCTGTTCCTCCAGGTGCGTCCAGGAAGAATATACCACCAGTATTATTGTCCACCTCTTGCATTAATGTTTCGTATACTTGTTTTTGCTGCAACGGCACATTATTTCGAACGAACTACTGCAATGTATCAACATTATATTGCAGCTCTCGTTGGTTGAATGCATGGTGCATCGATCGGTTTGACTTCAATCAGTAGCTTGTTTGCATTAGTCAAGCATTGATCCTCAATCAGAATCAATCCTTCATTGTAGATTTCATCGGTTATTTGCATGTCGGGATTCGTTCGTTCAAATGCATGATTCACATAATTTACACAGTTCAACTTACCACCTTAAGGACAAATGCCTGCTGTTGAAGTTAAAAAAAATTTGCACAATACGCGTGATTGATTTGATGGTTTCCAATTGAACTGTTAGGAAACGAATAACTATAACCGCAATTTCACAATATTACAGTGAACGTCAGGAAGGAAAACCCGACTTATTTTTATTTTATAGATATGTAATTTAATTACTTATCTAAATTTCAATCTTTTCACTCAAATGAGTTTTTCGACGTACGTAAGGTCGGAGTATCATATGGTGACACAAGGAAAAGATGCCACGCTTACGGCCTAGCTTTTGAGGAATAGGATGAAGTAAACAACCAGATGACGGTTGTTGAGTTCAATTTAATATTAGTTAAAATACTTTAATGTTTTTCAACTTTTGTTATTTGTTATAATTTTCTGTGAATTAAGTAGGTTTTGTTTGTAAAGAAATGTGTATAAATACGGAACATTTTGTAAAATAAATGTGAGAAAAAATTGTAATTTTGAATCAGAAGCAACATATTTTAAATTGGGAATTTTTGCCGCAATATCATCGCTACAATAACCAACAGGAATTTGTGCTCATCGTTAGTGAGGTCCTTCGTTCCGGATATTTCATCGCTTCAATAAACTTGGTCCTATCGCAACATCAAGAATTAAGGATTCTCCCTGCAAACTAATTTATAGCCGCCTTCAAAGATTCTTCCCGCATCAATTTCTTCCTGCAACATTATTGGTTCTTCCCGCAACAGTTTTGTAGCTGCATACAGGATTCTCCCCGCAACATTTTTGGTCCTTCGAGCCGGATATAGTCACTCCGCTTGCCTTTTGCATGTACGCATTCGCTTGTGTACATACATACGCGTAGCAAAAGGCGCAACGAATATTAAGAAAATTATTTTTGTGCATTAAATCGTGTGTACGTTTGTGCAGCCGTTCCTGCATTTAAAATTCTAAAAAACCCGTCGTTTGCTTTTCTGTCATATTAAAAATGTCGAATTCTATTAAAACGCGCGATTCCGCTCTCAATGCCATTAAACGGTATATGGCAAAAAGTATTGATGAGGCATTCACTATGGATGCAGAGAATATTGCAAGCTACCTTCAGTTATTGAGTGAACAGTGGGTTCGTTTTAACGTTGCTCAAGACGCTGTAGAAATGTTATTGAAATTGAAGAAAATGTGCGTATCCAAGCCGAAACTTGGTACTCTACAGCTTCAGCTAACTTTAGCCGCGTGAAAAATTGTCGTACTAATTCGGAAGATAGCTCCACAAAGGCATCTGTGTCCACGGTTATACGTTTACCGAAAATGGAGTTGCCCACATTCTCCGGTGACTCTACAGAATGGATTGGTTTTTTCGACGCGTTTTCTTCGTTAGTTGATAATAACTCTGCTTTATCAGATGGACAAAAGTTGCACTATCTCCGAAGCTGCTTGAAAGGTGACGCGTTGAAAATTATCAGTGGTTTTAAAATATGCGACGCAAATTACGTTGAAGCTTGGGGTCTATTAACATCGCGGTATAAGGTTATTCGTGTAATTGTGGAATCTCACCTTCGCGCGTTGGCTGAAATTAAATCCCTGCCTATCCAAGATTTTCGCATGGTTCGCGTAACGTACGGAGTGGCAGCTGCGTCTCATCTAGCTGTCCGATCACTTCAACAGACGGCAAGAGATTCGTCGAATGGTTGTGCTAGGGCTGTTAGTGTTATTCTCAAGGATTTTTACATGGATGATTTACTTACTGGTGCATCTAGTAAAGAAGAACTTCGATTGTTGCAGCAAAATATTTCCGAAATATTGAGGGAAGGGGGGTTTGAACTTCGTAAGTGGGCATCGAACTGCGCTGAACTAATCGCAAGCATTTCCAATGCATCTACGAACATATCACATTATATTGTCGACGATAAGGATGTTCACGCTTTAGGTCTTATCTGGAACACAGAAGGATACTACCTCACGTTTACTATTAACTTGAGGGAACCGCCAGTTAAGTTGACCAAGCGTATGTTTCTATCAGATGCAAGTACGCTCTTCGATCCTCTGGGCCTACTTGCTCCCGCTACTAT
Source organism: Anastrepha ludens (assembly GCF_028408465.1). NCBI lineage: Eukaryota > Metazoa > Arthropoda > Insecta > Diptera > Tephritidae > Anastrepha > Anastrepha ludens. Next base: position 42,434,270 of record NC_071503.1, read on the forward strand.
AAATTCAAAAATTTGGTTTCAAGACATATAGCGCACTAAGGTAGGTTGGGATGATATCATTCCTGAGTCTATCGCAACGAAGTGGTTGGATCATCGCATAGAGCTCAAGCAATTGGCACATTTGAAGGTGAACCGTTGGTTTGGTACTGAAGTAGCTGGGTCATTTACGCAATTGCACGTATTCGCAGACGCGTCCGAGCGCGCTTACGCCGCCGTCTTGTATGCACGAACAACACAAAGCGACGGTAGCATTACGGTGTCATTAATTTCGTCGAAAACCAAAGTAGCTCCGCTTAAGCCGACAACGTTGCCACGTCTTGAATTATGCGCCGCTCATCTTGCTGCTAAACTAGTGCGAAGCGTGCTGCACTGCTGGTCTGAAATCCGTTATCCGCTTTTCGCTTGGACTGATTCTACTATAACATTGGCATGGTTACAAGCTCACCCCAGCAGATGGGTGACATTTATAGCCAACCGCGTAGCTGATATTCAAGAAGTTTTGCCTCCCGAATGTTGGAACCACGTTCGTTCTGAACAGAATCCTGCAGATTGTGCTTCAAGAGGTATAACTCCCTCCGAATTATTACGTCATCAATTGTGGTGGGCTGGTCCTATTTTCCTGAAAAGCACTGAACAATTATGGAAGCAGAAAAAATCTAAAGAGCACACTACAGAGCTGGGCATACGAAATAGTATTCGTGCCCATGTGACTAATTCTACAGATTGTTGGTCCGTGATGACAAAATACTCATCATATTCTAAGCTGCGTCGAGTTATTTCCTACGTTTTACGCTTTTTGACTAACATTCGGGCTAACAGACGGCTTAATGTTATAAAGCGTTTTGGTACACCGAGTTGCCAAGAGTTATTTGAAGCTGAACTTCGCCTAATAAGGTATACGCAACGGTTTTATTTTTCTAATGAAATTTCTCTTTGCAGCGCTAAAAGACCAATCCCACTTCGCAGTAGTCTTTTGCGTCTGCAGCCCTTTCTGGATGAGACTTGAGTTCTACGTGTTGGAGGAAGAATAAAAAATGATGAAGTCGCTCCAGATGTTAAGCATCCCATTATCTTGCCTAAGAATTGTCCGCTTGCTAAGTTAATAATCTGCGAAATACACAAGGTCACTTTGCACGCTGGGCCCCGCATTATGCAAACTGTCTTGCAACGTCGTTATTGGGTTATCGGCGCTCGTAGCTTGATCCGTAATATATACCATAAGTGCGTGAAATGCACTTATTTGAACCGCAATCTTACCACACAAGTCATGGGTGATCTACCTGTCATTCGCACAACCTACGCCCGTTGTTTTACTCACACTGCTGTTGACTTCGCTGGACCTTACCTCTACAAATTCACCCAAGGAAGAGGAGCTAAGGCTACCAAAGGCTACATCTGTTCGTTCATTTGTATGTGCACTGGTGCGATGCATCTCGAATTTGTTGGTGACCTGTCAACACCAGCTTTCCTAAATGCGTTTAAAAGGTTCACAAATCGTCGAGTTTTTTGTAAGGTCATGACATCAGATAACGGTACAAATTTCGTTGGAGCCGAGAAGGAGTTGCGCATTGCATTTCAACAGTGCATGGCTGATATTAAACTTCGCTCTTTCTTTGCGGACTCGAATATTGAATGGCGATTTAATCCACCGGCTGCACCCCATATGGGAGGTTACTGGGAGACCGGAGTCAAACGTGTTAAGTATCATTTAAAACGCGTGTTAGGAGAAGTTCCACTATCATACGAAGAGTTCAACACACTTTTGACTGAAATAGAAGCTTGCGTAAACTCTCGCCCACTCTGTGACAACTCTGAAGCTGCTGGTGACTTAGAAGTTTTAACTCCCGGACATTTCATAGTCGGTGAACCGCTTAAGTCAATACCGGATCCTGAGGGCAAGGGTTTCGTGGAAATCTTCGACAGCGATGGCAAGCAATTTCTGCCATGAGACAACATTTCTGGCGTCGTTGGAGAGACGAGTACCTCGTGAGCTTACAACGTCGCACTAAATGGTTTCGTTCTTCACGCAACATTGAAGAAGGGGATGTGGTTGCTGTATTCAACGAGCCTAATCCTCCGACGAAGTGGACGATTGCACGAGTGATCAAATGCCATCATGGTACCGATGGACGCGTAAGAGTAGTTACGTTGAAAACACCGCATGGCGAATTGGTTCGCCCTATAGTCAAACTTTGCATTTTGCCAACGAAAGGAGATTTATTTCATGAAGAAACTAATAACTTATCGTAAATGTTTTTCAAGGCTTTTCATTTTCTTTTTAATATTTTATTTTGAACTTATTCAGATAGTTCAAGGGCGGCGGTATGTTGAGTTCAATTTAATATTAGTTAAAATACTTTAATGTTTTTCAACTTTTGTTATTTGTTATAATTTTCTGTGAATTAAGTAGGTTTTGTTTGTAAAGAAATGTGTATAAATACGGAACATTTTGTAAAATAAATGTGAGAAAAAATTGTAATTTTGAATCAGAAGCAACATATTTTAAATTGGGAATTTTTGCCGCAATATCATCGCTACAATAACCAACAGGAATTTGTGCTCATCGTTAGTGAGGTCCTTCGTTCCGGATATTTCATCGCTTCAATCAACTTGGTCCTATCACAACATCAAGAATTAAGGATTCTCCCTGCAAACTAATTTATAGCCGCCTTCAAAGATTCTTCCCGCATCAATTTCTTCCTGCAACATTATTGGTTCTTCCCGCAACAGTTTTGTAGCTGCATACAGGATTTTCCCCGCAACAACGGTTATGAGGAAAACCATGAGGTTGATTGGGAAACACAACTTGTTACCGTTCCAAAAAGGTAAAAAAAGTATTATATTATATAATCATATACTTCAGATACACAATGGTTTACAATATTTCGAAACATGTTATGTTAAATTATTTAAGCCATAAGCGATTTAACTAAGATATTCTTGAACACTTTTTTGGCTTTATCCCATCTAAAGATCGGTTGAATGATAACCCAGGTCATGAGGAATTTAAATACCGTGTAAAGATGCGGCTGGCGTAGCTTGTTTGTTTGTTAGCTTGTTAACAGTAAAAGATGCCCCACCAGTGTAGGGCATCTTCGTCTAGCTCATCTAAAGGTAGACCCAAGAAACATGCTGTTTCGATGGGTTGGGTCCAGAAGGAGAGGGGTGTTAGATGAGTTGGTTTTAGAGGGCAGGTGAAAAGATGGTTAGTGTCGAGCGGGGTGCCTTCACATGCCGGCGTAACCGAATTGGTTGGTGCGTGACTAGCATTCGAAATTCAGAGAGAACGTAGGTTCGAATCTCGGTGAAAGACCAAAATGAAGAAAAAGTTTTTTCTAATAGCGATTGGGCGGTATTTGGCCGAGCTCCTCCTGTTATTTGTGGCGAGCGTCTTTATGTTGTTCCACAAATGGAGGGACCTATAGTTTCAAGCCGACTCCGAACAGCAGTAATTTATTAGAAGAAAACGTTTTCTTTATTTTGGTGTTTCACACAGATTTTAACCAACGTTCTCTCCGAATTCCGAATGATAGTCACGCACCAACCAATTCGGCTACGGCGACCGCCTGTTACTTTTGTTTATTTTAGGTATTAAGAAGGCAAACGATAAGCACCCGAATAGTTTTGTGTAAGTATCACGAAGCGCCAGCAAGCATCAAGGGATAAAAGTGCATTTGCACTGGGGAGATTCTATTCTGAAACAAATAATATTAATCAATCACACAGTAGAAATCGACAACATTGAATTTGTTCACAAAATTCCTTCTCTTGAACTTCTGTAAATGTAGTAATGTGGTTGAATTTTATTTATTTTATTTATTTATTTATTTAAGTCTATGAATTACAACCCTTACAGACTATGATACAAAAGTTGCTTAGATTACGCTACAAATGTATTATATGTATTTAAAAACTATACTAGCTACTAACTAACTATAATATAGAATTCAAAAGATTTAAAAGTGCTGTTGTTGAGAGCGAGAAATCAAGAAGAACATCATTATGAACGGCATTTAATTCCCGTAAAGCACGAGTAATGGGAGCATTGCTGGCATACGTAGTTTTAAAGTTTCCCCCATAATAAGGGTAGAAGTTCCTAAGAGATCGCTGGGGAACATTAAATCGAATCCTTTCCAACAAGTAGGGACAATCAATTACTCCAGTAATAATATTATGAGTAAAGGACAGACACAGTATAGTCCTACGAATCTCTAAGGACTTGAGACTTATAAGCATGAGACGAGCAGAATATGATGGCATGGGATCAATAAAATTCAGGGACCGAAGGGCATATTTGAGAAATATTTTTTGCACACGTTCGATTCTATTAATAGCTTGCTGACTACAAGGTCTCCAAATAAAAGCAGCATATTCTAAATGAGATCTAACAAAAGATGTATACAGTAACTTAATGGTATAGGGATCAGAGAACTTAGTGGCGTTCCGTCTGACGAAGCCCAACATCGAAAAAGATTTTAGAAGTAATATAATTTATATGGTTATTAAAAGAGAATTCATTATCGAAGATGACGCCAAGGTCCTTAAACTCACTAACACACTGCAGGGCACATGCCGAGATCCTGTACTTAGTGCACAAAATATTAGATGTTTTAGAGTAAGATATTTGGAAGCACTTAGATAAGTTCAGCGAAAGTCGTGAATTCTGGCACCAGAAGTAAAGCCTATTCATATCGGCTTGAAGTTTAATGGCATCCTCTTGCGTCTTGATCGCTGAGAAGATCTTAAGGTCATCAGCATAAAGCAAAAATTTAGCAAATGTGAAACAACTTTTGATGTCATTAATAAATAACACAAATAAAAGCGGTCCCAAGATACTTCCTTGCGGAACACCTGAGATGGCAGCAAAGGAGGTACAGTATCGGACGAAACATTTGCAACTAAAATGTGGGCAATGAAAACTGTCGATTGCTCAGCCGTATTTGTTTGGAACCTGTTAATTTCACTTTATTTGTAATAAAAGATGTTGATTTACGTAAATAAAACAAATTTATTTAAATTCAACAGTTCATATCTTAAATTTAAAAATCAAATGTGTCCAACACCTGTATCTAATAAGACTAAACAATTGCAACTAAAGGAAATCAGTAAACTATTTTTATTAAACTTAGTATTTCGTGGCAAAACCATTGCTCTGAATAACAGCTCTGCATCGTCTCTGAATTGAAGCTATCAAATTGTCAACTATCGTTTGTGGTATATTTCTCCATGCCTCCAGGACTCTTTGGAAAAATTGGTCAGTGTTTGCCACATTAGTCCGATCAATTCTCTTTTTTACAATTTCCCATAGGTTTTCTATGGGGTTAAGATCTGGGGATTGTGGGGCCACTCCATTACGTCCACTTTATGGAACCATGATTTCAGGACCTTCGCCGTATGCTTCGGGTCATTATCCTGTTGGAAGACCCACTTCAAGGGCATTTCCCACTCAGCATGTGGCAGCATTACCGATTCCATAATGTCCCTGTAAACGTACTGGTCCATTATGCCCATAATAAGATGGAGTGGTCCCAAACCAGCAGCAGAAAAGCATCCCCAGACCATAATGTAAGCACTATGCTTAACAGTCTTTACACAGTATGATTTTTGAAGACGCTTGTTACGCGGGCGTCGAACGTAGGATACGCCATTACTTCCGACCAAATTAAATTTGGATTCGTCGCTGAAAAGAACAGCTTTCCACTTGCTTAATGGCCAATCTATGTGATCCCTTGCGAACTGCAATCGTTTTTGTTGGTTACGCTTACTAATAAGCGGCTTCTTTGCTGGTCGGTACGTCCGTAAATCAGCTTCAGCCAGGCGACGACTGGCAGTTTTTGAGCTGATTGGTAACCCAAGCTCCTTTACCAATTGGGGGCACTTCTAAATGGATATTTTTTTTCCTCTCTCGCTATTAGTTTGTCAGTTCTTTCATTCGTTTTTCTTGGTCGGCCTTCTCGATGCACCACCGCGATAGCTTTGTTTTTTATAAAGTTCGCAATAATTCGAGAAATTGATGATTTATGAATATTATATTTTATGGATATATCTTTCTGGGTCATTCCTTTGTTATATTCATCTACAACACGCGCGCGTAATACTTCATCGAACTTATTTCGAGCCATTACTTCATTTAACTCAACTTTACAAAAAAATTGTGTTATCGCCACAAATTCTGCACAAAACTGATGTTCACAAATTGACACGATTAAACTAAACTCAGAACAGTTAGAAAACAAAACCAAGCTCAAGCATTTTTACCGTTATATAGATAAGCTCACAAGGTTGCAATTGTTTTGTCGCGCATAGGTGCCAGATAATTTTTTTTTTTTTTAAATACAGCTACAAAAAGGAAAGGATCTTGAAAAGATTTTTTGGAAAATATTACTCAGATGCTCTAGTATCCATAGCGTGAAATTGAATTGCAATTGAGTGAAGAATGACATTATGACAAAAAATAAATTGAAGGCTGCATTGCAGTTGTAAATGTTTTGTCCGATACTGTAGATGAAATACCATCGATTGTTACAACACAGCGTCTATTGCTCAAATAAGAGTTTATCCATTGCAGAAATGTAGAATGAAAGCTAAGACTAGCTAATTTTTTAACTAAGATTCTATGAGAAACTTTGTCGAAGGCTTTCGAAAAGTCGGTGTAAATACAGTCAACCTGGAAGCCAGCGGAGAAAGAATCAATGCAGTATTCACTAAAAACGGCCAGATTAGATACTGTAGATCTGTTAGCAATAAACCCATGCTGATTAGGGCAAATTAAAGATTTAACGGCAAAACTCAGCTTCGCATAGACCGCATGCTCAAAAATTTTGGAAATAGTCGACAGCTTAGAGATAGGTCTATAATTTCTAACGTCATTTTTATTGCCACTCTTAAAGAAGGGCGTAATGAAAGAGAGTTTCCATGCGTCAATGAAACACCCCGACGATGAAGATTTGCTGAAAATAATTTTCAGGGGATAGACGAAGGCCGGACAGTTTTTTATCAAAACTGCTGAAAGTCCATCAGCATCAGTTTGAGAGGATGATTTCAATTTAGTTAAAGCATTACTAATATCCTCAGAAGAGAGGCAAAGACCTCCAAAGTTCAGGGCATAATCTAAGTCAGAAGAAAAGTCGGATGGGCGATCAGGTTCGTCGTCAGCAAAATTAGATTTAAAAAATTCAGCAAACAAGTTTGCCGTTTCAGTTGGAGTTCGCGCTTGGCTATTATCGAAAAACATACCAGTGGGAACACTGGCACTACTCCTTCTAGATTTTATGTATTTCCAGAAGATTTTGGGATTCGCTTTAATGTTTAACTCTATACTGGTAATATAACTGTTATAGAGAGATTTATTTAAATCGTTGAAATCCTTTAACGCTTGCTTATATTTAACGAAGTACAAATGATTCTTCGTAGATTTAAACTTCTTGAATTTCAAGCCCTTTGTCTAAAATCCCTTGAACATACCATATTTTTGAAATTCCAAATGGTTGGGTCACATCCAGAGGTCAATTGGTGAGGTTGTCAGCAATTGATTCAGCCAATCTCTATGAAAGAATAAGGGGCAGTAGTCACAGGCGCTAAGAGTCTTAAAAATTTACAAATTTAGATATTTCTCAATAAAAAAGCACTATTATGGGTAAGAAATTGAAAAAAAATTTAGTTATTATAAATTATAAAGTAAAGTAAATAATTATATAATGAAGCAGTACCTACATAATAAGGCCTTACTGAAATGGAATGAATACTTTCATTGTTTTGCTACAAATTATCCCTTCAGATTAAAGCCTATCTATCCCACGGAATCTAAACATGCAGGTATTTGTTATTCTCACGGCTTCGTAGAGGTCACACGCACATCATTCACGGTTACCTGTTAGCCTCTGGTGATGCATCCTGCTGCATTTGCCGTCTAGAATATCAGTAACATATATCCTAGATGAATGCACCCATTTTACCAATAGGAGGCGAAGGATTTTTGGCACAACTCTCTCACCACAACTTCTATTAAATACAACATGCAATCGAAAAACGCTTTGCTATTTTCTAGCTTTCTTCTACTGTGTAGGATAGCTCATTTAATTTAATATATAGTAAATATACTTATGCGTATATTATATATTATACACATTATCATCATTTTAGGCATAACATCCAGCAAATTTTGTAATTAATTCTAGTTTACTCAATACTAATGACCTTGAGCTACTGCTGTTCTTTTTTTCTGCTATTTCCTGTATATTCATATGTTTAAAATAAAACATGATTCTGATTGTGTACTTGTAATTTTGTACAATGGCTATTGGCTTCTTCATATTTTTTGAAGAAAAAGAAAGTTAGGTACGGTTTAGTAATTAAAGTAAATAATTAAAAATGTTTCCCCTGACAAAAACAGGAGGTAAGCATAAACCTTTCTGGTGGACTCCTGAAATCTCAGAACTTCGCAATCGAACTCGGAAACTCTTTAACCAATCTAAAATAACAGACGAATGGGAAGAATATCGACAATGTCTCAAAGACTTTAAGAAAGCTGTCAGAAGTGCAAAACGCACATCCTGGCGATCATATACTCAAGAATTAGAGAACACTTCAGAAGTAGCAGACTACGCAAGATTCTTGCATCAAACCCAGTCTCTCCCAGTTTTATCATGACTCAAGATGGAACTTGGACTACTTCAACTGACCACACTCTTAGAATACTTCCAGAATCCCACTTTCCAGGCTGCGTTGCCAACTTACCTGCACTTCCCAGCACTCTTCAGAGTAATTATGGGAATAAATCAGATATAATCAGCTCTAATAGCATCTCTACAGCAATACTAAGTTTTAAAAAATTTAAATCTCCAAGTCTTGACAACATCATTCCAGCAGAACTTCAAGAAGGACTAGAAATTCTGCTGCGTTGGTTAACAAGGACCTTTAGCAAGTGTTTAAATCTCTCTTACCTTCCGACAATTTGGAAGAAATCGAAGGTAGTATTCATTCCGAAAATGGGGAATCCTTCACACTGCAAATCAAACGATTTCAGGCCCATTACCCTAACCTCTTTTTGCTTAAAGGCTTTTGAAAAAGTCTTAGATGAGCAAATCAAAACCCAACTTGATACTAAGTTGATCTCTGAGGCACAACACGCCTACACTAAAGGGAAATCGACTGAAATGGCACTTCACTCACTGGTGCAAACAGTGGAAACTTCCCTTCACAATAAGGAGTACTCTCTTGTCGCTATTATGAACATATGAACATTAGAAGGTGCTTTTAATAATATTGAACCCAAAGCTATTTTGTCGGAAATTGCAAAATTGGGTATTAATTACTCCATCCGGAAGATGATCCAACAAATGCTCCAAAATAGAATAATCACTTCAGAGCTTGGGTTAAGCCGCATGAGAATGTATGCCGTCAAAGGCACTCCTCAAGGCGGAATACTATCACCCCTTCTCTGGAATCTCGCTGTAAACAGTTTGCTTCGAAATCTCGAAAAGGCAGGCTGCAAGGTTGTAGCCTATGCAGATGATATTGCTCTCTGCGTGTCAGGCAAACACCTGAATACCCTCACTGAGCTCATGCAACGCTCAATCAATATTCTGTCAAAATGGTGCACTGAATGCGGACTAGATGCGAATCCAGCAAAGACAGATCTTGTTCTCTTCAATAGGAAACAACAATCTCCTCCACTGCAAACAATAACTTTAAAAGGGGAATCATAACTTCTATCAGATTCAGCTAAATATCTAGGAGTTATTCTAGATAGGAAGTTGAGTTGGAAATTGAACACTGAAAACAGATGTAAAAAAGCTTTCATAGCTCCTTATACTTGTAATAAAGCTATAGGCAAAACCTGGGGTTTTTCCCCTCGGATCATTTATTGGATATATACCCCTATTATCAAACCGATACTCTTTTACGGTGTGGTTGTATGGTGGACAGCACTCGAAAAACGGTGTAGAGTAGCCACAATTGATCGAGTCCAAAGAACAGCCTGCCTCCTGATAACAGGGTGCTTAAGCACAACACCTACTATGGAAAAAGTATCTTGGCCATTCGGCCATACTGAACAGGAAGACTGTTATCCTTTCCGACATAGACTATCATGTAAGTCTTCCATCACCACCCTTGCTATTCTCCTGTTCACTCCCAACCAGGGAAGAATGGAAGACAAATCTTACCGAAATCCTGGCTGATGGCCCTCTGATTATATATACAGATGGCTCAAAACAAGACGGTAAAGTGGGATTTGAAATCTTTTCCGATTCCCCTCACATCAATCTATCATTTAGATTACCCGACTACTGTAGTGTATTCCAAGCGGAAGTATGCACTATCTGGTATGCTGCGAAAACTATCTTAGAAAAAAGAATATCACTAGAGGATATCCGCTTTTTTACTGACAGTCAAGCGGCCGTTCGAGCACTCAGCTTCTCTTATACCCACTCGATCCTGTCTCTTATCTCTTAACGAGATAAGTGTTCAGAATTCTGTTCAAGTTATTTGGATACCGGGTCACAGTGAATTCGAAGGTAACTGCAAAGCTGATGAGCTCGCGAGAGCTGGAGCTGCGCAATCAAATGTTAGTAACTTACCCACAATCCACATTCCGCTCTCAACATGTAAAATGATCATTGATCGAGAATTTCACAGCATTGCTGATCGGAGGTGGCGAGTGGAAACAACTTGCGTTACGACCAGACAAATCTGGTCATCCTACAATCTGAAACAGACAAAAACCCTTATAAGTCTTTCGAAACACGAACTAAGGCATATAATATCTCTTATCACCGGCCACTGCCTTTTGGGTACTCACGCACGTCGGCTCGGGGCTCCTCAAAACGACCTGTGCGGATACTGCGAGGACGATGAGGAAGTACCGAGCAGGCATTTGCTGTGCAGTTGTCCCGGCCTAGCCAGAAGTCAGCTCGATCTTTTAGGCTCTCCAAAAATTGACAATCTTTCAGTACTCTCGGACCTGAAAATCGAATCTCTCATTAAATTCTCGAATGGAATTAATATCTTGGACCAAAATCTATAGTAAAAATCTCGGTTAGGTTGGGAAATCATATAACATAATGAGCTCTAGGGCAACACAACGTACCCATCTTGCGGTCTATGTGGCACTCCGATACGGGGTCACCCTTTAACCAACCACCAACCAATTAAAAATGTTATTCTAGGAAAAATATACAAATTTGTTGATTATTTGAAACTGGTTTGTTTTTACATCTTCTCCGAGAGCCCTATCCTTTTACTTTGCGCAGAATGCCCGCAACATGCATTCTCATACCTAGATTTGATTATTGCATCAAGTCTTGTCCTCATTGATTTGGGCGGCTTCTTTTCTTGATATGACAACCATCCAGCTGGCATTTTGGTCTTTATTTCCTGTCTGTATTGGTTTTGTCTGTTGAATCGTCGCCGTTGCACACAAATTTTTTGCCGCAGGTGATAGTGCGTCCACGAGCGGGTTACCAGTTCCTTGCATTGTGGAACTGTTTCTGTTTTCGTCCTTTTTACCGAAACGTTCTTGTCTTGCAAAGCTCGCGCTTGACGCTTTTTGCGTATTCTTTTTTGGAGTTGCCTGTGGTTTTTCATATTCTTCCATCACCATAATAGTTTCGGTGTACCTCTTTTTTATAAGTGAACCGATCTTTTTGATTTCATGGCGCACATTGTGTAGGCCTTTGTACTCCAGAAGAGAGTCAATAGCTTCTCCTAGACTCATCATTTTATCTTATAGTATTTCTCCTCTTCAGTTGCACTTTTTCCTTCTCCAGCGGGTTTTCCGTTGAATATACCCACTGGTGTTTACTTCTCTTTGTTGTTTGCTCCATTTGAGCCTCCTACGCGCCTTGTTGTTGGCGTTATCCCGCTGCTTTGGGAAGGTATGTCTTCGGCAATTAATAGCTCTCTGGCGATGCACTTTGCCAACGGCTTGCTGCATAGCTGTGGTTGCATTTGAGGCGTTCCTTTCATTTCCTCAGCAGTAGCTGTTAAAAGATTGCTACATATCGATTGTGCCTCCACCGGGGATTTCCGAATAACCGAGCCTCTCCTAAAAGCTTCCAAGGCACTTCCTGTTATTATTTCTTCGTTTTTATTTGCAAGTTTTATTTTTGTGTCCATGCTTAATCCGTTCCAACTCATCACCGCTATCTCCGCTAGTACATTCTGTCAAAATAGTACGAGGAATTGTTCAATAAACCGTCAAATAATTGTTTAATCATCAACATTTTTTTTGTCACCTTCAGAATAGGCTTCATTCGAAGCAACACACATATACCAGAAATACACATATACCGTCATCAAAACACCTTTTAATTTTAAACGCGTTTGAAGAGATCTTTTTCAGCTCCTTCAGAGAGTTCTCCTTAATGGCCTTTATCGACTCAATGCGGCGTCCGCGGAGTGGCAATTTAAATTTTGGGAAAAGAAAAAAGTCACAGGGGGCAAAATCCGGCGAATACAGTGGTTGTTCGAGGATATTTGTCGAGTTTTTGATCAAAAAAGTGTTCACAATATGAGCCTTGTGAGTTTTCTTTCTATAAATTGGGCCGTTTCCTACGCACATTCTCTCTCAAACATCGCATAACTTTCAAATAATATTCTCTATTTACCGTAGAACCATTTCGAATGAGTACCGAGTGCACAACATTATGATAATCAAAGAAATTGAGTAGCATGTATTTCACTTTTGACCGACTTTGACGTGGTTCACGTGGTCCATTCAGCCGACTGTTGACAAGTTTGTATGTCAAACTCATATACCCAGGTCTCATCACCGGTTATGATGCGCTGGGTAAACGTTGGGAATTCACTTGCTCAAGCATATCTTCAGCCATCTTCCTCCGATGAATTTGTTTTAAAGAAATTCAACTCTCTTAGAACAAGTCGAGCAGCCACGCGTCTCATGCCCAATTGAGGGTGTAAAATGTTGCAAAGCTACCTCCTTCAAACTTAAATGATGGCTTTTCAGCACCATTTCCTTGACTTTTTCGACGTTTTCATCCGTTGAAGACTTTGATGGGCGACCAGATCTAGGAAAATCTTCCACGACTTCTCGGCCCTCTGCAGAAGCCGCATATCACTCGTAAACTCGTGTTTTTGATAAAAGCACACTCGCAATAGGCTTTCTGCAACATTTTCAATGATTCTCTCAAGAAATTTCGTTCCAAAACATAGAATTTAAGACAAATTAACATTTGATCGATATTTTTATCCATAGTAAAAATCGCAGAGCACACCTGCGGTTGACTGATATAATTGAATGCCAAAAACAAGATAATTGACAGTTAACGCTCAAACTCTGCGACACTAAAAAGGACAGCTGTGCCAAAATTTCAGAAAAAAAAATTAGACATATGTGTAACGCGCACTTTTTAAATGAACAATTGCCGATATGTTTTAGACAGTATGTATACGTAGTTTTCGTAAGTCCCATGGTTATCTTTGAGTTCTGGGGGCCAAGCGAAGGGTGACACTGCCCTTTATGAGGTACAGTGTTCAGAGCCAGGCTTCAGACCGGAACTTATAGAACCATCTCCACCCAACCTACGTGGCCACCAAAGATGGCAACAGGCAGTGGACTTGGAAGTTTTAGTAGTTAGTTAGTTTTAGTAGGACGGAGAAGGAGCGAACCCTTCTGGGAGTCGTTTCAGTTGGATTTCACTCCACTTACTCAGATCTCAGAGATCCACTACCTCAGCCCAATCGCAATCTGCTTCAACTCCAGTATGCCGTAATCAGGATCTTATTAAAATCAATCCTGATGGCTCGCAAGCCACTCCACATCATCGAAAAGACAGGCGCTTCTAACATGGAGAACAGACGCTGACCAGGTGGCCGCCTACTATGAGTCAGTCGCTCCTGGATTTTTCTATTGTTCACCATGCTCGTACACGGTGAAGGGAACGTTTATTTATTTTTTATTGAAGGCGGCGCCGAGTCGCGGAATTTAAATTGAGTGGCAACTTAAGCGCATAATGTGCAGTACGACCGCCATCTACATAGAAGAGTCGCCGCAATTCCAGATGATGCTAACGCCAAAGCTATGTCACATCTTGATCGAATAGTGGCCAAAATCAATGACAAATGTTTTCCCTGTTCCTCCAGGTGCATCCAGGAAGAATAGACCACCAGTATTATTGCCCACCGCTTGCATTAATGGTTCGTATACTTAGTTTTGCTGCAACGGCACATTATTTCGAACGAACTACTGCAATGTATCAACATTATATTGCAGCTCTCGTTGGTTGAATGCATGGTGCATCGATCGGTTTGACTTCAATCAGTAGCTTGTTTGCAATAGTCAAGCATTGATCCTCAATCAGAATCAATCCTTCATTGTAGATTTCATCGGTTATTTGCATGTCGGGATTCGTTCGTTCAAATGCACGATTCACATAATTTACACAGTTCAACTTACCACCTTAAGGACAAATGCCTGCTGATGAAGTTAAAAAAAATTTGCACAATACGCGTGATTGATTTGATGGTTTCCAATTGAACTGTTAGGAAACGAATAACTATAACCTAAATTTCACAATATTACAGTGAACACAATACCGGTTTTAAGTTAGCGTTTGAAAGAACGTGCACATAATAAATGTCATATGAAATTAACTGAGTAGAGTAAATGCTATAAACCTTACGGAGCCCGAGACCTTTCCAACGAATGCAAAACCGTGGAAATCGGTTCGTGCGTTCTGGAGTTATAGCGTCAGGAAGGAAACCCCGACTTATTTTTATTTTATAGATATGTAATTTAATTACTTATCTAAATTTCAATCTTTTCACTTAAATAAGTTTTTCGACGTACTTAAGGTCGGAGTATCATATGGTGACACAAGGAAAAGATGCCACGCTTACGGCCTAGCTTTTGAGGAATAGGATGAAGTAAACAACCAGATGACGGTTATGAGGAAAACCATGAGGTTGATTGGGAAACACAACTTGTTACCGTTCCAAAATGGTAAAAAAGGTATTATATTATGTAATCATATACTTCAGATACACAATGGTTTACAATATTTCGAAACATGTTATGTTAAATTATTTAAGCCATAAGCGATTTAACTAAGATATTCTTGAACACTTTTTTGGCTTTATCCCATCTAAAGATCGGTTGAATGATAACCCTGGTCATGAGGAATTTAAATACCGTGAAAAGATGCGGCCGGCGTAGCTTGTTTGTTTGTTTGCTTGTTAACAGTAATAGAAGCCCCACCAGTGTAGGGCATCTTCGTCTAGCTCATCTAAAGGTAGACCCAGGAAACATGCTGTTTCGACGGGTTGGGTCCAGAAGGAGAGGGGTGTTAGATGAGTCGCTTTTAGAGGGCATGTGAAAAGATGGTTGGTTAGTGTCGTGCGGGGTGCCTTCACATGCCTGCGTAACCGAATGGCTTGGTGCGTGACTATCATTCGGAATTTGGCCGAGCTCCTCCTGTTATTTGTGGCGAGCGTCTTAATGTTGATCCACAAATGGAGGGACCTATAGTTTCAAGCCGACTCCGAACAGCAGTAATTTTTTTTATGAGGCGCTTTTTCGTGGCAGAAATACACTCGGAGGTTTGCCATTGCTTGCCGAGGGCTGATCGCTATTAGAAAAAAACGTGTTCTTTATTTTGGTGTTTCACCCAGACTTAAACCAATGTTCTCTCCGAATTCCGAATGGTAGTCACGCACCAACCAATTCGGCTAAGGCGACCGCCTGTTACTTTTGTTTATTTTAGGTATTAAGAAGGCAAACGATAAGCACCCGAATCGTATTGTGTAAGTATCGCCTTACCTTACGAAGCGCCAGCAAGCATCAAGGGATAAAAGTGCATTTGCACTGGGGAGATGCGATTCTGAAACAAATAATATTAATCAATCAAACAGTAGAAATCGACAACATTGAATTTTTTCACAAAATTCCTTCTCTTTAACTCCTGTAAATGTAGTAATGTGGTTGAATTTCAAGCCCTTTGTCTAAAATCCCTTGAACATACCATATTTTTGAAGTTGCAAATGGTTGGGTCAAATCCAGAGGTCTATTGGTAATCAGCAATTGATTAAGCCAATCTCTATGAAAGAATAAGGGGCAGTAGTCACAGGCGCTAAGAGTCTTAAAAAGTAAGAAATAGAATACAAATTTAGTTATTATAAATTATAAAGTAAAGTAAATAATTATATAATGTAGCAGTACCTACATAATAAGGCCTTACTGAAATGGAATGAATACTTTCATTATTTTGCAACAATTAATCCCTTCAGATTAAAGTCTATCTATCCCACGGAATCTAAACATGCAGGTATTTTGTTATTCTCACGGCTTCGTCGAGGTCAGACGTAGATCATTCACGGTTACCTGTTAGGCTCTGGAGATGCATCTTGCTGCATTTGTCATCTAGAATGTCAGTAAAATATATCCTAGATGAATGCACAACTTCTAGTAAATACAACATACAATCGAAAAACGCTTTGCTATTTTCTAGCTTTCTTCTACTGTGTAGGATAGCTCATTTAATTTAATATATAGTAAATATACTTACGCGTATATTATATATTATACACATTATCATCATTTTAGACATAACATCCAGCAAATATTGTAATTAATTCTAGTTTACTCAATACTGATGACCTTGAGCTACTGCTGTTCTTTTTTATCTGCTATTTCCTGTATATTCATATGTTTAAAATAAAACATGATTCTGATTCTGTACTTGTAATTTTGTACAATGGCTATTGGCCACACCTGAATTTATTACAGCATGATAAAAAACACCCTTCTTCATATTTTTTGAAGAAAAACAAAGTTAGGTACGGTTTAGCAATTTTCTCTCCACGGAGTTACATAGAACCCTGCTAGAAAATTTAGTAACATATAAGAGCATAGATAACCGGGAGAGGTCCAAAATCTGCATGTTGTATGCAATGTTGTATGTTTTGCGTAAAAATTCTTTAATATATCGATTTTGAAACATACATGTACATTAGGGTGTCCCAGGCTACAAGGGAGAATTTTTTTTTCGGAATTTCAATACGCATACCCTTTATTTTTTTCCATTTGACTCTAAAAACTTAAATATAAAATATTATTAAGATCGGATGTCATTAACCCGTGCCGACTTGATATCAAACTTTAAGTTTAAAAGTTAGTATGAAAGCTATAGGCTCACAATAGAGAAAAGTTTAATTGAATTTTTAAATTAATTAAATAAATAAAAATAAAGAACATATTTCGTATTTATTTTCTTTTTATTATAAAAGGGACATCAATCATCAAATTTTGTTTTCAAAGTTTGCTTTTTACAGTCGGGATATACCTGTCTGTGTTCTTGTACGCAACGTAATAAAAATTGTTTTTGCTCCTCTTGAACAGTGATCAAACCATGGAAGTCTTGCATTAACTTAACCGCTCTTTCTGCGGTATCATTAACTGCTTTCAGTCCTAGCAGCTTATTTTTAGCCTGTAGGAAGGAATCATCATTTGACCACGAAGAGGGGCACTTGTTCAGAAAACTGTCGTCAATCTGGAATCGATTAAACAGGAACTTGCTTTTGACAGAGACGAAGTCATCAATGTTTTTCTCTGAAATTAAAACAGATAGATCAGTTATCAATTATACCTATTAGCAAACTTAGTAAAAGAACAAAATCAAGGCTTAATTAACGTACCAAAAAGTGGGCCACAGAGTTCTTCTTTGGATGCAATGTAACGTTTATTGTGAGCTGTTGGGTTTTCTCTAGTTAAGTTAGCAATCATTCTTACTTTAGTTTCTAGATTGACATCATCATCAAATAAAGCCAGAATAGATACTTCATCTGTCAAATACCACAAATGCTGCCAAAACTTCTGCAAAGCTGCTTTTGAAATGCTTTTGTCTATTGTTTCGTAATTTTTCATGGCCTTCAAAAAACACAAATCCTGATACCGTGACTTTACTGCTAAAATACATTGGAGCCAGGGTTTTACGTAGGATGTCACGATGAACAGATATACGTCCAACAGAGCTGCCTTATCCTTGTTTGAAATTCTGAATTGAGAGCTACGTAACGATATTTTTAATGAATAAATGGCTCTCGCCATCCATCGAGCCTGGTGCATAGCACCTGGTGCCGAATCTTAAATTTCTTCTCTGAATCTCCGCCAAGAAATATAATTGAAAGCTCAATTAATTCGCGATAGTCATCTCTAACGATTTCTTTGGTTAATTCAGTTTTGTAGAATTCTAGCAGTTTGTCAATTTTCGAAACATTAAAACAAGATAGCTTTTCTGTACAGCTTTGTTTTTTCTCGGGATCGATATTTTTCCAGTTTTCTCGGAATTTCTTGAATAATGGGATGTCTGGGCTTGTAGTTACCTGACTGATTTTCGCTTCAAACACGCCTTTAAGTACTAATTCGTAAACACGATGACGGCAAGCAAAAATAAGCACTTCTCTACCCAGTTTTTGTTCGAAAAGCACACATGCTCCATTTATGCGGCCTGTGTTAGAAGCAGTAGTATCACAACAGAGAATCTGCACTTTGTCTTCAAGGTTCCAGTTCGTAATAGCATCCCAAACTGCGTCTGCCAGTTCTCTTCCTGTCGAGCTATCCAATTTAGGAACAGCAATAATTTGTTCTTTATTATCGTATGTAATAACTACCGGTACGCGTTCTTCTTTACTTTTACGTCGTGAATCTAGAGCTGGCAACAGTTTTCCGTCCCAGTGGACAGTTATCATGTCCGGGACCTTGTTTTGAAAATAAATTTTTATAGCTTCATTTCCGTATGAACTCTATGGATGGAGGACTTGCTTATAGGGAATTCATGCGTATTGTGCCCCAGAGCCTCAATAGTAGCTTCAATTATAAAGACAGAATCCCTCACACTTAACTGACACCTGTGTAATGCGGCAACTAACTTGGGAGTTATGATATTTTTCCGCATAGTCTTTGTTTGTTAGTTTTGTGTCCACTCCGGCTAAGTGACCGGGCCGACCTGGTTCTCTTTGGCGCTGCAAGAAGATCTTATCTTCATTTATTGTAATCGATTGAAGAGCATCGTCATGTGCAATGTCAAACAAATTCTTTAAGTTTGAAAAAAACTCCCTTCGACGCTGTTCAAACACTTCTTGAGTTTTTTTTGCAATTCACTCCAAACTTGGTATAAGTTAACTAGTTTCTTAACACATTTATATATTGATCTGGTCGGTATACGTGCCTTTTCCCAATAAATAACACACTCACGAATTGTGAGATTTGCACTTTCATTGACACTTAAGTTCACTTCACGAATATTAAAGAACAAAAGTGCCAGTACTTGCCCGTTAGAGGGAAGTTTAGAACCGGTGATTTGATGTTTTACGTCCCCTATTAGAAATATCTCCTTTTTGGAACTTCGTTACTCCACTGACATGTTGACTACACGAAAAAAACGCGATTACTAATAAAATAAACAAGTAATTACATGCAATCAATCCGCCAGTTCGCGCGCGCCGTACTATACAAGTACCGACAGGTTTCCGCTCAACTCGGCACGGGTTGCCGTGATTCTAAATAGACGAAACTTTATTTTTGGATGTTTTGAGACCATTCAAACAAAATAAGAGGGTATGCGTTAAAAAAAAAACACTTTAATTTTTTTGGGACACTCTAATGTACATATGTACTCCTGTAACAACCATCATCGCTAAAAGTTAAAACATTGATATTAGTCAAAATACGGTCACATATTTTACATTGCAATTACGCGGTGCAAGCGTATGGTAATCAAGGCAGAATTGACAGAATTCTCTCTGTGAATTCCGAAAGGTAGTCACGCACCAACCCATTCGGCTATGGCGGCCGATTTATCCATAATACCATCAATAAGTACAAGATTACCTGCGCCTGCCGTTGACATACATCCCCATACCATTACACCCTCGCCTACATGATTCACTGTACTTCCTGTATTGCTTTTATCGAATTCGGTATTGGGTTTTCACCCGACTCGAATCTTTCCTACCGATTGAAAAATGTTGAAATGTCGTCGCTAAAAATAATGTTACTCCAGAAATGAATTTCCTTATTTTTTTATTCATTTACGAACTCAACCCTTGTTGGTGACTGCAGTTTGACGCGGCTGAATTCCGTTTTATCTAGCTCTGGTGCAGTAAATAAGGAATGATTTATTTACTGTTTGGAAAAGCTGAAAACTTTATTTTATTTATTAATAGGTTTACAAAGATTACAATAGTTATGTGAAAATATTTTATATTACATATTCCTTACAATCGTTTATGCGCGCGTCCATGCGCTTTCGCCAACGTCTAGAATCGAAAAGAAAGCTTGCTTCTCTTTGACAGTTAAGCTTGCTTCTCTTTGACAGTTAAGCTTGCTTCTCTTTGACAGCTGTTGATTGGCGAGTGAGAAAAACAGAGAGGTGAAAAAATGCGAAATGGGTTGCCAAGTAACCTTTCGCAACACCCCCCTTCGTAAATCTTATGCGGTTTTATGCATAACGTTTACCCCACGCTTTTCAACCTCGACGTCCAATTTCGCCAACTTTACTATCGGTCGTGTACATAATCCATTTACTGTCTTGACTACTGCGCTACGAGCTTGGCCATCTTTACCAAAATTCATATCTATTACTACTCCTTTCGGCCACGAATTTCTCTTGGAGTTTTCGTCTACGATGACCACCACGTCGTTCAATTTGATTGGGTTTGCTGGTGGCTGATACCACTTTGCACGTCTGGTAAGACAGGGAAGATACTCCTTAACCCAGCGTCTCCAAAATTGGTCAGCCAACTGGCTAGAAATTTTAAAGTTTTGCCGTAGAGCCGATCCAGAGTTGGTATTATCTGTTAGTTCTCGAATACCACTAGAGTGTCCCGTCAGAAAGTGGTTTGGCGTAAGAGCTTCATCTTCGGCTGAATCAAGCGGCACGTACGTCAGTGGCCTTGAATTTAAAATGTTTTCGATGTCGGCTAGAACGGCTCTTAACACCTCCTCTCGCATACCGGAATCTGGTAGAATGTCCATTAGAATCGATTGTGGTGAAGCGGGGGGAATAAAAATCCATTCAATTTCAGGGTATTTCCTTTCTATATCATCCGACGATATTCTTTCAATTTCTTTTACTAGAAGTACACTAGCACCGCGAAAATTGGTGCCGTTGTCCGATATAATTCGCTTCGGTACTCCACGGCGACTCACAAATTGTTTAAAAATCAGCAAAAACGACTCGGTAGATAAAGTAGGTGAGATTTCAATGTGAACTGCGCGGGTGGTAAGGCATGTGAATAAAGCACCCCACCGCTTTTCACGCCTGCGGCCAATTACAACGTCCATTGGTCCGAAATAGTCAACCCCTGTAAAGGTGAACGGCCTGGTAAAAGGTGACACACGTTCCATTGGCAGATCTCCCATTTGAGGAGGTTGTGGAGAAGCCCTACGGTTCCGGCAGGTTTGACATTTTGCAGCACATTCTTTTACCAGCCTTCTTAAGGCGGAGATGCAGAACCTTTGCCTCATCTCGTTGACGACGATCTCGTTGTGATGGTGGTGAAATTTCCTGTGATAGAAGTCGACGAGTAGTCGCGTTACGTCGTGCTTGCGTGGCAGGATTATTGGACGCTTGACATTAATGGCAACACCCTCAGCAGCATCAATTCTACCTTTTACTCGCAGCAGGCCAATCTGGTCTAAGTATGGGGAGAACTTGAAAAGAAAAGATTTTCGATTAATTTCCTCACCATTACGCAGACGACAGATCTCTTCATGGAACACCTCGCTTTGACAATTAAGCATAATTGCAAGCTCTGCTGTCTCTATGTTGTCTGGGTTGAGTAGCTTTTGAAGAAACTGAGAACGTGGCTTTCCCTTCGTAACCAATCGTAGAAAACGTAAAACAAATCGATGCGCACTGCGAAGCTTCTCCCATGTACTAAATCTTTTTACATCCGGGGTTATTTCTGCGGTCGTACCCAATGAGTTGTTAGCGAAATCTATATGCTGTAGAACCTCAACTGTCTCTTCGTCATCATCTGGAAATTTTATAATTGGCCAGCTTGATTCTCGTTCTAGTAGGAATTTAGGTCCACTGAACCAGCGTTGGTTGTCGTCGAATTCTCGGTTGCTGCTCCATTTAGTGCCTTCGTCCGCAATATTCCCACCAGATGGCAGCCACCTCCATTCCCTAACAGCAGAACTCTCGAGGATCTCTCCGATTCTCAGCGCCACGAATTGATGGTATTTTCTTGTGCTCGATCGCAGCCAAAACAACACATTTTTGGAGTCTGTCCAGAATACTCTGCGATTTACTGTAATGGACAGTTCATAGCTAAGAACATTTGCCAGCCTAAGTCCCAAAACAGCAGCTAACAGCTCCAGCCTGGGTATGGAAGTGGGCTTCAATGGCGCAACGCGAGTTTTCGAAGCCAAAAGTGAACAAGATATTTGCGAACCTACTTCTGACCGGATGTAGGCCACCGCAGCGTAGGCTTTTATGCTTGCATCTTCAAAAATGTGCAACTGATTATTTTGGTTTTCGCTGGCAAGTGAAAGGCAACGGGGAATTTTTATGCCGTTGATCGCAGGAATGCGTTTTACCCAACGAAACCAGTTGCAACGTTCTTCTTCTTTAATCGGTTCATCCCAACCTACTCCGGAGCGCCAGACATCTTGTAAAATAATTTTTGCCTGTACAATGACAAAACCGAGCAAACCCATAGGATCGAAAATCGTCATTATTGTGCGCAAAATTCGTATCGCACGATCGTATTTTCATTAAAAACTTCCTTTGGAAAATTTTCAATGTATGTTAACTCATCCGAAACTGGCAGCCGCCACATCCCTAGTACCTTTTCTATAACGGCTTCTGGCTCTTCAAAACATTTGGCGGCTGGAACGTCGTCAGCATCTAATGAAAATAGTACGTGTTTGGAATTATATTTCCAGTTTCTCATTTGGAATCCGCCCTCCTGATGAACCCAACGAACTTTAGTTGCTAGACGAGCCAATTCATTTTCAGAGTCTGCACTCTGAAGCCAATCGTCAACAAATGTGTTACTAACGATGGCCCGTTCGGCGCCGGGATGAAGATCAGCAAATCGGTGAGCGTTACGATTTTGTATGTAGTTCGCCAAGGAAGGCGAACACGAAGCGCCGAATGTCATAACCCTCATCACGTAGATATCATAGTCGCGAGACGAGCCATCGTTTCGCCAAAGAAATTTTTGCGCCACTTGATCTTCTTTTATAATTTTAATCTGGTGGAACATTTCGCATATATCTCCACAAACTGCAAAACGTCGTTCGCGAAATCGGAGCAGTACCCCCAATAGAGACTTTAGTAGATCGGGCCCTTTCAGCAACATATCATTGAGCCCGACACCCTTTACCCTTGCTGCAGCATCC
Source organism: Anastrepha ludens (assembly GCF_028408465.1). NCBI lineage: Eukaryota > Metazoa > Arthropoda > Insecta > Diptera > Tephritidae > Anastrepha > Anastrepha ludens. The sequence continues at coordinate 42,457,638 of NC_071503.1, forward strand.
CAAACCAATCGAGTTTTCTTTTTATTGGCATTGAGAACAGTAAATATAGGGAGATACCAAGACCTAGCGCTATATTTTATTTCGTTTTTGTTCAACTTACGTACGTACCCTTCTTTCTCATAATCATGTATTTTGTTTATAAGAAATTGACGAATTGACGAATCACGCTTCATTTTACTTTCTAAGCACGAGAGTCGCCGGATTGCCATAGGCAGCGAATCGGGAAGCTCGACAGCTTCGTGCTTCCAAAGTAACCCGGTTTCCCATCTCTTTTCAGCGGAGATAAAGCGCGTGGTCTTTTCCATGATTTGAAGAGCGCGTTCATCATCTTTAGATATCAACGGCTTAATTGGTGCATATGATCCGATGGCATCAATAGAAAAATATGTTTTCAGTTGCTGGTCCATACGATCGTCTCTGGTTGTATCACATTCGCAGGTATGCAATATTCTCGGTTGTTCAACGCAGTTAGTTTTATCGCGCCCATATACACTCCATCCTAGTCGGCACTTTGCGGCAATAAGGTCGGATCCCCTATCTTCTCTTATTTCGATAGGGATTCCTATTTTAGCGTTGTCCAAACCTATCAAAATTCGCGCTCTTGCTTTACTATAGGGTCGAATCGGCAATCCCTTAATGTGTGCGTGCTTACTAATCGTAGAGCTGAACAGCGACTGCTGAGGAAGTAGTAGATTAGCAACGGTTCGAACGTTTCGAAGCCTGTATTTTTGAGAGGGTAATGTAATCGGTGAAACGTAAAGATTGACAAATTTGGAATTTGCCTCATTTTGAGTAATTTCTCCCGTCCAACGCAAGCATAACGATTCAACTGGCCCATCTAAATCAAGATCGTTCGCCAATTGAGACTCAATTAGCGTACAGGAGGCTCCTTCGTCGATAAGGGCGAATGTACGTATTGCTTTGGTACCGCTATGTAAAATAACCTCCACATACCTGAAAAGCGCCCTTTGCGTTTCTTTATCAGCAGCTGTGCCCAACTCGTGGTATAATGTTGCTTGTTGTCGTTTTCCAATCGCCAACGAAGCTCCATTGTGAAGCAGTGGATGGTGAGCCATTCTACAATCATCTACGCCACAGCACCTTTTCGAATTACATCGACGAATGAAATGACTTTTGAAGCAGCGTAAACAGAGTTTATTTTCCCGTACAAATTTCCATCTGTCACTTTGCGATAGGGCACGAAACTCATAGCAATCGGACAGCGTATGGCTCGCACCGCATTTCAGGCAATTTATCGACTTTTCACTCTGCTCGTTATTTTTCGCAACCACATCGTGAATCATTATTCTGCCCTTTAGTGATTCGCGATTTCCCTTTTTTGCTTCGACGTTGCTATTACACGATGATATCGCTGATGTCTGGATGGAAGTGACCTGGCTAGCGCACATGGCTAGACCGAAAAGCCAATCATCGAATGCAGCAATGTCAGCGCGTCTCAGGGACATACATTGCTGGCCCCAACTCAACCTTTGGTTACATGGCAGTTTAGCTACCAGCTCGTTTAATAGCACTGGATCATTTAGATAATCGTTTAGACCTACCGCCTGCATTGTAGCGCGATAATTTTGTACCGCTAATGAAAATGTTACTAAGGTTTCTAATTTGTCTGGCTTTACAGATGGTTCCTCCCTTAACTTACGCAGCATTACTTGGTGAATTACGTCTGGTCTACCATACAACATGCGGAGTGTATTAATGGCCAATCCAACCGTAGACGGCACCATAAGCCTACCACGAACTGCCTCTAATGCTTGGCCCTTCAAGCATTTCTGCAACCTAATAAGGTTTTCTTGGTCCGTGAATCCGCACCGTATGGTAGACTGCTCATAGTTAGTAATAAATACGGGCCAGTCTTCAGGCCTACCTGTAAAGGTTGGCAGATCTTTCGAAAGCACTTGACGACTAGCTATATGTGCCGCAGTCAAATTTAGGTCGGCTGTCGTAGAGTAACTATACGGATTAGTAACGGTCGGATACCCTCCACAAGGCATATTTAGGTTAGGGTTAACATTTGGGTGTGAAAATCCTGAAGTAACCGATGTTGGCAAACTGTGGAAATTGTGCATTGATGTATATGCAGAAAAGGGTTGAGATGAAGATATAGCTGAGACTGTATTGCTGTTTGAGGTTAAGTTGGGCAGCATGGTCGTCATCCCGTTCGTAGTCGAAGTATACGGAAATGTCATCACGTTAGCAAGGTTAGGGACGACATTGAACGAGGTCGATGGAATGTGTGTTCCCGTTATACCTGCAGTTTGGTTGCATTGCAGTTCTATAGGTTGTGGAACGCCACATGCGTATGGCTGTGCTGTACTGTAGAAGTGTGTAGTCCTAATCCCGGAGGTGCCTGAAGTGCAGGGGGGTGCAAATGGTGCAGTTTGACGAACAGGTGTAGATGCGTGACGATCTGGCGCGGTGTCGGCAGTAGGCGTTTCGGTGCCAATTGTCACAGCATGGCCAGTTTTGTCAGCCTCATCTAATAAACCCTCGACTGCGCTTATTGTATCAGCATCCGCGTTTCCCCGTGGCGATGCAGCTTTAGAAACATCCTCCATTTTTACAGGTTATTAAACGAAAATCTCTTTAAAGCGATTTTTTCAGAATGTTGGTGACTGCAGTTTGACGCGGCTGAATTCCGTTTTATCTAGCTCTGGTGCAGTAAATAAGGAATGATTTATTTACTGTTTGGAAAAGCTGAAAACTTTATTTTATTTATTAATAGGTTTACAAAGATTACAATAGTTATGTGAAAATATTTTATATTACATATTCCTTACAATCGTTTATGCGCGCGTCCATGCGCTTTCGCCAACGTCTAGAATCGAAAAGAAAGCTTGCTTCTCTTTGACAGTTAAGCTTGCTTCTCTTTGACAGCTGTTGATTGGCGAGTGAGAAAAACAGAGAGGTGAAAAAATGCGAAATGGGTTGCCAAGTAACCTTTCGCAACAACCCTCTTATTTTCATTGACTTTGCTGATGAGTAGTTTCCTTCGAGCCATTCGCGAGCTATACCCGGCACGTTTCAAGTCCCTGCGAACTGGATGGACTTCTTTATTAACTCTTCACGAACTTCTGCTTCCACTTTATTGTATTCATGTAATTTTTGGATTATTTTTTAATTCTTCCCTTTAAAACGTTTTATTATGCTAAAAATATTGAAACGAAGTTAATGTTAGTTTTGGCGTATTGTGAATATCTGGTCCATGGAGGATTTTTCAGGGTCTAAAGCCCCACTAATAAGGTCCAATCTGTTGGTTGGAAGTCTTTTTACATTAGTCAGAACAAATTTTTCTTGAAAGAGCAGTGATACATAACATTTAAGATTATGAAGGATGGACAAGATTTATTAATTTTATAAATAAATACAGTATAAAGTTAGTATGGTTCCTTTCTGTGGTGGGAGAGTCGATATCCGACCGGAATGGTAAAAATAGCGTTAGTGGTTGAGAGTAAACATACGACAGGAATGGGTTAAAATTATAACAAAGGTAAACTAACGGTAATACATACATTTATTAAATTTACCCTAGTTCTCTTAAAAATATTTATAAATTAATTCTCATTTCAGTTAACAAAACTTCAATATCTATCTCTCTTTACATATATTATGTCAGTATACGTAACTATATACATAAGTATTTACGTAGTTAGCGTTGGTTGGTTAAAGTGGTGATTCTTCCAGAATCCAACTAGCGCTTCCGTACCATTTTGTTGCCACATCCTCGTTACCAACTTGTTTAACGGTTATTTACAGCATGACTATATCCAGTCTGTGCTGTTTAATAACCTTATAAGGTTGTTGACGTCTAAGCCAGATAGTTGTTCGAGATTCTCGAACAGCGGTTGGCCCAGGGTTAACATTCTGTCCTTCCATAGGGCAGGGCATTCACAGAGGAAATGGAAGATTGTCTCCTTTTTCTCCGGTTGTTTACCACTGTGACAGCATGTATTGTGAGGGTTTCCATTTTGGCTGCTTGTTCTCCGATAGACCAAAAGCCAGTTATGACTGCCGTTAGTCTCCAGGCTTCCCGTCGTTTCATGATTATTATTGCCAACGATTGCTTGAGGTTGTAGGTGGGCCATCCCCAGTGCTTGGATTGCAGCTTGGCTATCCGAAAGAATAGAGATATTGCCCTTAAAAGAGAAATCTGTGATTAGTAGCCTAAAGGCTTCCCCAATTGCCAGTACTTCTGCCTGGAAGAGACTGCTGGTATTAGGGAGACGCACAGATTTCCAATTTAAAGTCTGTGAGAATATATGCCAGCTCCAACACCACAGCCCATTTTACTACCAACCATATAGACTGTAGTATCGAAGTTGTTTAGAAAGAATCCTTTATCCATTCTTCCTTAGATGGAAAGAGACTGGCGAAATTCCTATTGAATGTTACTGTCGGGACGATGTAGTTAGTTCTCACCGAGATTAACTGAGTTTGTCGCAATAATAGACTAGCATGAGCATAAGTTTTTTCTCTCTAGCGACCTGCTTCATTTAACCTAAATGCGCTCATGGTTGCGTCTTCTTAATATGTAATATAGGTATATTGGAATAACGTTTATCAGTGCATTGAAAGCCTCTCTTGGAGTAGTTAGTGCACATATGATACACTTTAACCACCAGATACAGCACTCCCTGCTGGCTCACAACTTACTTTTATAATTTATCAAAATTATTAAACTTATTATCTCTTGATAATATACAATATAATAATATAATATTAAAGAATACAAAAATCAATCATTTACAAACAAATGGATTTGCGAAAACAAACACAGAAAAAAAGGAAACATATTTTCAGACTATCTAGGAAAAATCTTTACACCCAATAGCGACACATCACCAACACTTAATAAGGATGGTATAGTCAGTGATAATTATGGCGATATAGTACCCATAACTGAAGATACGATGTCCGCCGAGATACAAAATTAGAGTCGAAGAAATCTCCAGGGTTTGATTAAATAGCCGCCGAAGTCCTCAAACAACTTCCACAAAACATCATTACAAAACTAACAAAGATAACACTGTGCGACAGTGATTTTATACTTTTATGGAGACCTAGTACAACTTTTAGGTATAGTAAAACTAAGAAAAATGGTATAGGAGAAAATTCCAGTACACCCCCAAAATCTCGTTTTATGGCCATAAAACCGTTTTTCAGTAGGTTGGTGTGAAGAATCACTCCTAACTTCGCCAATTTCCATTCGATTTCGAATTTGTTTTTTTAGTTCGAAAGAACAAAAACAAACCTTTTTGACAGTGTGTTGACAATTTTTCTGAAATGACAACTGACGAGACTGTAGACGGAAGTATTTGGAATTTTTTTATTTTTTCTCTATTTTTTCAACTTTGACATAATTTTTACGATATTACCCGTATTGAGGATTTTTTTTAGTACACTACTGTTATAGTAAATTTAATTTTGCGTCGAATGAGTTATATTTGACTGTAATTGATTTAAAATTAAAAGAGTTGTGTGAGTTTTAAGATTTTATTCTTTTTTTTTACTAATTTGGTATGTAGGTATAACTTGCGCTAAATGGGAATAAGGACGTGTTTTGATGCGTTATTATAGATACGTAATATTTTTTGGAGTATAAATGTATACATAAGAGTACACTGTACTGCATACAACAGAACTGGTTACAACTCCCAAGTGTACTAAAGTTCACACTGTACATTGATTAACAAAAGAAGTTTGTTATTATAATTTAACCTTATCAAAACTTCAAAGTTTTATTGTTTGTTTCATTGAAATTCAAGAGATATAAATCAAAACGTTGCCAGAAAAGTCGAATTTCTCAATGTTCTCCGATGATGTGGCATCATCAGCCTTATCATAAACCAGATGATTGTTATTTTTGTAAAACGGACGTAAACGGTCATCATTATAAAGCTCGAAAGCACATAAAGTATGCTGATGTTGCAACTGTTAAGAACCCCGTAGTCTTGGACGATATGATTGACTCAACTGCAGGAACTGAAGGAAGTTCAACGCATTGCTGATGATGATCAAACTGATAACAATAAATCTGATGATGAAGAGTACTTTCCGTCTGGTTGTAAGTCTTCAGAACGACACAGTGTATCAAATTCAGATTTTCAGGATCTTTCTCGTGATTTACTTCTTTCGGGAAGACAATCTGAAACGCTCGCTTCTCGATTTAAACCATGGAATTTAGTTGATGACGACTTCAGATGAATGATGATGATCGAATTTCTTACAGAGAAGTATTCAAAACTGATGAAGAGAATGACAAGTGTACCGTACCATACTAAACTCCAAAGGGCCGTTTCCAATGCATTTTTAAGTTTGTGTACCGTTGTGTACTGCACCGTACCGCACCGTACCATACCGTGGTATTGCACTGCACAATACTCCAATAAATATTATGTGTTTATAATGACACTTGTTATCATTTTCATGCTTCGAAACGCGCCCTTATTCCCATTTAGCGCAAGTTATACCTACATACCAAATTAGTAAAAAAAAAAAATCTTAAAACTCACACAACTCTATTAATTTTAATTCAATAACAGTCAAATATAGCTCATTCGACGCAAAATTAAATTTACTATAACAGTAGTGTACTAAAAAAAAATCCTCAATATCGGATAATATCGTAAAAATTATGTCAAAGTTGAAAAAATAGAGAAAAAATAAAAAAATTCCAAATACTTCCGTCTACAGTCTCGTCAGTTGTCCTTTCAGAAAAATTGTCAACACACTGTCAAAAAGGTTTGTTTTTGTTCTTTCGAACTAAAAAAACAAATTCGAAATCGAATGGAAATTGGCGAAGTTAGGAGTGATTCTTCACATCAACCTACTGAAAAACGGTTTTATGGCCATAAAACGAGATTTTGGGGGTGTATTGGAAATTTCTCCTATACCATTTTTCTTAGTTTTACTATACCTACAAGTTGTACTAGGTCTCCATAAAAGTATATTTAATTTTTTTTTTTGTCACACAGTGTAATGAATGCTTGCTTGGAGCTGCAATACTTTCCAATTTATTGGAAATTAGCTGAAGTCATCATGATTCTAAAACCAGGAAAGCCTCCAAACGATGTAGCATCATATCAAAAAATATATCACTGTTACCCATTTTATCAAAACTGTTGGACAATTTTTTGACAAAACGCCTGAGCAATATCATAGAGAATAAACAAATAATACCAACACACAAATTTGGATTCCGCGCACACCACTCAACCATTGACCAATTTCTCAGAATTACTCGTATCATTGAGAACACATTTGAAGAAAAAAAGTATGTTCTGCTGTATTTCTCGATGTATCTAAAGCTTTCGATAAAGTGTGTCATGCTGGCCTGCTGTGGAAAATAAAAAATGTACTGTGAATAAATTTTTTTAATATTTTAAAAACCTACCTGTCCGAGTGCTATTTTCTCGTCAGATACGAAGATGAGTTCTCTGAACTGAAAGAGATAAAAGTTGGAGTGCCGCTAGGAAGTGTGCTTGGCACCCTACTTTATCTACATTTGCTGATGACACTGCAATACTAACTGTCGGAAAGACAGAAATAGAGCAAACTGCAGCATTCGACAGATAAATGGCACATTAAACTGAATGAAACAAAGTCTGTACACATCAACTTTACAAACAAAAAGACCACCTACCTACCACAATACATAAACAGCATTAAAGTACTCTAATACAGCAAAGTATCTAGGAATGACGCTCGACAAGAAACTTGGGTGCAGTGGGCATGTGAAAAAGAAAAGAGAAGAACTGGATCTAAAATTCCAAAATATGCGATGGCTAATGGGTAAGCAATCAGCTTTATCCGCACACAATAACATACTGCTCTACAAATAAGTTCTCAAACCTATCTGGACCTATAGGATTCAGCTGTGGGGATGCACCAGCAATAGTAACGCATTGCAAATAAATACAAAGATTTCAGACTAAGGCACTCAAGCATGCAGTTTGTGCTCAATGGTATATTAGGACGCAAGATCTAGAACGCGATCTCAATATTGATTCAGTTAACGGCAACCATAAAGAAATTTGCAAAGTCGTATGCAGAGCGACTAAGCAAGCATGTGAACAATGAAACTTTGATTCTTAACGATAATACTAAATGGAAGCGACGGCTCAAACGTAAAAAACCTTTAGATTTCAACTAATAAATAAACAAAAATCAGTTAAAAGTAGGAATTGTGTTTTGCCGAGGAATACATACATTTTTTGTTTAAACAAAACTACACAAAAATGGCTCGTTAGTATATGTACCTATGTACTGTTATCCTAGTTGCAATGAAAATACTTAATAATATATAGTCCCCTTTTTTATATAATTTGAAATTTTTTTGTAGTTATGTTTTGACTTACTTGCTCTATTATTTTTAATAGCATAATTTACGAAATTGTTTTCATCAACTCTGTTTGTTTTTCTATTTATCGTATTTATTATATTAGACTTTAAATTGTTTAAAAGGTCAAATGATCGGTGTTTGGTAGTTGAATGAATAACATTATCATTAGATACTACTGCTTTAAAAACTTCAAATAGGCGTGTGTTTCTACATCAGCATTTCCAGAGAAACTCTCAGGAACTCTCTTATCGCGGTTGTATTTAGTTCACTATCAAATATCACTTGTTTCGGTTTACCTAGATACTGGATTCTTTGCTTATAATATGTTTACATACCTATAAGTAGATGATCTACTTTTTCGTACTTAACTCCCAATCCGTAATTGAAAAGCAAGATTTCCCATACAAAATTTCTCTCCCAAAAATCTGAGATTTTAAAATAATCCTAAATAATAACTATACTTTTTGGCATACAACCCTGTATTTTCATAATTTTTACGCGTGTAAAGGAAAACGTCAAAGTAAAAACTAAATAAAACGGACTCAGGGAAAGAAAACAGGTTTGTAGGCATAATTCTAATAAAATTTTTGTTAGGTATGCATTCATATAACAGAAAAAAGCGTGTGCCCACTTATTACTAAATTGTTATACTGATATTCGAATGCGTATTGCTGCCATAATTCTTTGAAACCTCAGTAAACGTCGTTTACGGAGTTCCTCCAACTGTTTATTATTAGCAGCCAATTGGGCAATTAAATTAGCTGTTCCTTCTCCTTGTCTTTTCTTCATATCGTTAATAATAATTAAACAAACCAAAAACACTGAAATATTCCACCGAAATATTCCACCAAAATATTTAGTAGATTAAGTATACTAAAATAGATCAAACATTCTGTGATTGTTTTTGACGAGTGCGTTTGGGATTCTAGCGCTTTTATGGCTGTTTGACTGGCTGAGTAAATGAAGACTTCATTTGTGGATAATACTCTCCGTTGCATCGCTGTGAGGCCTTCCTTAATAGCAGTGACCTCCGCTTGAAATACACTACAGTGATCGGGTAGGCGGAATGATTGTATAGATAGTTATTTCATCTTCATGTTGAATTAGGCCGTTATACCAAGGAAGGAAAGATTGCGATAAAGGATTTGTTAAAGTTAATGTAATTGGTATAACAAAAGTCTGTTTTACAAGGAACACAGGCGGATTTCTCCAATATGGTCGAATGACCTTTCTGGGTTATATAAGGGCTCCAAAAATACAAAGACTGGCCATTATTTGTATATGATCCATAGTATTTTTGATGTACCCCCTTTCTATGACCGACCACCATACCAGTACGCCGCAAGTTAGGATTAGTCTTACTATTGCGGTGTATTGGTCTTGCTATTGCTTGCCAATTAACAAGGTAAGGGGAAATTCCCTAAGTTGATCATATTAGTCTTTTAAAGGAGTAAAATGACTTCCAAATGAGTTTCCTATCTAGTATTAATCCCAAGTAGCGGGCTTCCTCCCTAATCGAGAGTACCGTTCCACTTAGTGAAGGAGGAACTACTTCCAGAATAATGTGTTTCCTAGTAAATAGAACCATTTCAGTTTTGTTTGGATTGACGTTTAGCCCGTTTGCCTTCAACCACTTTCAAACTGATTTTATCCTTCCTTCCTTGCATAATTTCTCATATCGTATTGGGAAATTTCCCTCTTACTGCCATACCAACATCATCCGCGTAGGCTACGATGTGGGTCCACTCTCCTCCAGCCCCTTTAGCAATTCATTCATTGCCAGTACCCAGAGAAGAGGAGAGAGCACACAGCATTGAAGTGTTCCTCTGCCAGCTTTTTCCGAATCTTTGAGCCGCCAAGGGTTAGATTAACAAATCTGCTCGTATGCATGTTTTTGATCAATTCAACCAAAGACTCGAAAATCCTCAAATTAATCAAGACCTATAAAAGGGTTCCCGGTAGGATGTTGTTGAAAGCGCCCTCAATATGAAGAAAGGCTAGTAGTGGATATTCTTTATTGGAGATTGAATTTCAATCTCTGTGATAAGTGAGTTAAGTGCCGTTTCTGTAGATTTTCCTTTACAGTAGGCGTGCTACGAGATACTACGCTGAGAGGGGTTGATGTTAGCTTTAATATACGCTCTTATGATTCTTTCTTAGGTTTTTATTAAAAAAAATTATAGGCTAATTGGCCTGAAATCCTTGGGTGATATATGTATGTGAACTTTTTCCTGCCTTAAAGACAACTTTTACTTCTCTCCATATGGCTGGAATATATTTAAGCTTCAAAATAGCTTTAAATACAACAGTTAACCACTCTACAATATATAGTCAAGTGGGTTTCGTATTTGTGCCGGGAAGAATCCATCTGGACCGGTGATTTAAACGGTTAAAAGTGTTCACTGCCCAAATTATCGTGGTTTCAGTGACCACATCATCGGTAGCACAATTCGATTTTTCTATTCCATTATTATCTAATATGTTAGCGGATTCATTGCTTGGAAAGTGTGTGTCCACTAGCAATTTTAAACTCTCCTCGCTAGAGATAGTCCAACTCCTATCTTGCTTTTGGAGGTACCCGGAGGAATATTGATTCTTTGAATGGAATTTGGGCAGTCTAGAAGCTTCCGTGGTTCCTTCGATTTCTCTACACAAATTTTTCCAATCAGACCATTTCGGTTTTCTAATTTCTTTTTTATATATTCCTAATTTAGCATAGTAGCACTCCCAATCTTTACCCACTCTTGCAGCTTTCACTATATTAAACTGTCTTCTACAATCAGTTCTCAAGGTTGGTAGGACTTCTGAACACCAGAGCAGCTTTTTCCTTCCCTTATGTTTGACTCTGGCACAGGCTTTGTTTTTCGCTGTTCTACATAGGTTCATTAGAATTTGTACATGTTCGTTTATTGCCGCCGTAGCCGAACGGGATGGTGCGTGATTACCATTCGAAATTCACAGAGAGGTCGTTGGTTCGAATCTCGGTGAAAGCAAAATTAATAAAAAAAAAACATTTTTCTAATAGCGGTCGCCCCTCGGCAGGCAATGGCAAACCTCCGAGTGTATTTCTGCCATGGAAAAGCTCCTCATAAAAAAAAATATCTGCCGTTCGGAGTCGGCTTGAAACTGTAGGTCCCTCCATTTGTGGAACAACATCAAAACGCACAAAACGCACACCACAAATAGGAGGAGGAGCTCGGCCAAACACCTAACAGAAGTGTACGCGCCAATTATTTAATTTTTTTGTTTGTTTATTGATTTCTTATTATGAATGGTGATATTATGGAGGATAGTTCCATACGTAGAAGTACACGGAAGTGGAGAAAGTTACTGATCACCATTCACCCGCACCCGCCTCTGCGCAGCAAAAAGCGTACAGCTAACTACACAGAGAATGCTCGACATCGAAAAGCTGCAATCACAACAATGGAGCAACATTTCTCCTTCTTTACGTACCGCCACCGAAGAAGAAATCGGATTTCTGCGAACCCGAAAAAACAATTGGTACGACGAGGAATGCCATGCTGCCGCAGAAAGAAAGGAAGTTGTCTACAGAGACACGCTGCGATCGGGCGCAACGCGAGCCATGTGGGACCGCTTTCGAAAGCTAAGAAAGAAAAAGAGACGTTTTATCAGAGAAAACAAACGAGAGGGCGGAATACGTGAGTGCGAGGAGCTTGAGAGGCTGCCCAACAGCGGCGGCTTACAAAAGCTTTTAATACCGAGGAGTTTTTCCATTATACAAGAACAAAGACAGCGATCTTGGGATTGACATCCAGGGCGTACTTTAATTATGGAGGGAACACTTCTCAAACTTGTTAAATAGTGATAGTTGCGCATGTCACAGAGAATGTGAAGATCCCGATATCCCAATCGTTCACGAAAAAACTGTCATTCCGATATCCCAACCACGACGATGTGAGAATAGAGATAACGCGGCTAATGAACAACAAAGCCGCGGGCGCCGACGGACTGCCGGCTGAGCTGTCCGAACATGGTGGCGAGGAGCTGGTAAGGTGCATGTATCAGCTTCTATGCAAAATATTTTCAGATGAAAGGATCCGTGCCGATTGGAATTTAAGTGTGCTCTGCCCAATCCATAAGATGGATGATCCTGCAATTTGTGCAGGACAATTTGTATTTAGTCTTCTAAATATCGCCTATAAGGTTTCAGCAAGCGTATTGTGTGAAAGGCTGAAGCACACCATCAACCAACTCATTAGACCTTATCATTGTGGCTTTAGACCTGGAAAATCACAACCGACGAGATATTCACAATGCCCAAGTTTTGGAAAATACCCATCTTTTCGTCGACTTCAAAGCTGCATTCGATAGTACGAAAAGAAATTGCCTATATGCCGGGATGTCTATGCAAGATGACGTTGTTCAATACCAGCAGCGCCATCTGAATTGGGAAAGACCTTTCCGAGCCGTTTGATACCAAACGAAGTATAAGACAGAGTGACCCGCTGTCGGGTGACTTCTTTAACCTAATGTTGGAAAGGATCGTATGAGCCGCAAAGTTTAATCGCGCAAGCACAATTTATTATAAGAGCGTACGATTGTTGGCGCATGCCGATGATATTAATATCAACCGCTTAATAACCGCGTTATTAGTTCTCCCTTTTCCAAACTGGATAAAGAGGCAAAACGAGTGAGCCTGGTGGTGAACGAGGACAAAACGATGTACCTCATGTCATCAAACAAAAAGTCGGCGCACTCGCGTATCGGCACCCACGTCACTGTTGACAGTTATGATTTCGAGGGTGTAAAAGACTTCGTTTATTAAGGACCCCACACTAACACCGATAACAATGTCAGCCTTGATATCCAACGAAGAACCTCTCTTGCCAACAATTGCTACTAAGTAGACAACTGAAAAGTAAAGTCCTCTCTCGACGAACAAAACTTACACTTTGTAAGGCTGTATGCCTGTCCTAACGTATGGCGCAGAAACATGGACAAAACAATATGCGATGAAGCGGCACTTGCTGCGTTTGAGCGAAATATTCTGCGCAAGATTTTTGGATTTTTGCACGTTGGCAACAGCGAACATCGCAAGTGATGGAACGATGAGCTGTATGAGCTTCACCACGACGTAGACATAGCGCTCCGAATAAAGATCCAGCACCTACGTTAGCTGGGTAATCTCGTCCGGTGGGATACAAACGCTCTGGTATTCGGCGGAAGTAGAATGAGGCCAGCCAGCAGCTCCTTCTGCTTATTTCCCAGCTCACCGTCGTCGTGTCTGCATTACTGAAATTTGGAACATTGGGTTTTGGAACAGTGAATAATTTCTTACGAAATTTGAGAATTTAATGTGAAATCCGAATGTTCAAATGAAACTTACAAGTTAATGAAGAATTGATTTTATTAACTGGTGATTTTAGACAAACGTTACCCGTTATTCCGCGATCAACCCCAGCTGATGCATTGAATGCGTGCTTGAAAGCATCTAATTTGTGGCGATATGTGACGAAATTAACACTAAACACAAATGTTCGCGTTCAACTCCAAAATGATTCAAGTGCAGGAGTTTTTTCAAAGCAATTGTTACAAATTGGCAATGGACAAATTCCTATTGGTAATAATGGCTTATTTAAATTTCCAGATGACTTTTGTCAAATAGCAGAATAAACGAATAAAGATGTTACCCGGGTCCACGTTTTGACCTATATCTCGAGACCCCAGTCACGGAGCGGCATGAAAAATACTCTGTACTAAAGCATTCACCAACAGCTTCAATTTGATATCCATATTGTACAAACACATTCTAGGGTCCACGTTTTGGTCTCTATCTCGAGACCCTAGTTACGGAGCGGCATGAAAAATACTCTGAACTAAAGCATTCACCAACAGCTTCCATTTGATACCCATATTGTACATACACAGCCGAAGGTTACCCGGGTCCACGTTGTGACCTATATCTCGAACCCTATCCACCAATAGGTATCCAAACTATACGGAAACCATCTTCAATACCTTCTTAACAAAAAAATTTTCACAATAGATCAGCTCTGGTCGCAGTGCGTAATGGCCTTCTAATAATAAGTATTGAAAATGGGTTTCGTAAAGTTTGGTTGTAATTCGGAACACCGGTAACGTGTACAGCGTTCTTTTGAACCAGCCATAAAGTCGTTTACTTTTTTAACGCTTGGGGCGGAACTAAACTGTCAAATTGACAGTGTGAGTTACAATGTGTCAATATTTCTTTCTGATTTGGACGCCATAAGGAGAAGACGTAAGTGCAAAGTGTAAACATTTTTGGTGAGTTTTTTTGGAGTGGATTTTGGAACAGTGAATAATTTCTTACGAAATTTGAGAATTTAATGTGAAATCCGAATGTTCAAATGAAATTATATGTTCGTGGAAAAAAAAAAATTTTTCGTTTTTTTTTTTTTCAAAAATATAAATTGAAAATAGTTATAAAAGGTCCAATGTTTAATAAAACATATGTATTAATTGAAACGAAAAATTCATGGATGATCAGGAAAAAAGACGATTGTTTCTTAGCTATTCATTTGCGTTGATTTGAAATTTAAAAACAATTTTCTTTTTTCCTGATCATCCATGAACTTTTCGTTTCAATTTTTTATTAAGCATTGGAGCTTTTATAACCATTATCCATTTATATTTTTCAAAAAAAAAAAAAGAAAAAAGGAGTTTTTCCCGAACACTTAGTGAATACATGTTTGATTATTTTTTCAATTGACAATCGCCCACGTGCCAAAAGGTTATGTTCAAGTGTTATCAATATATTTTTCTTATACATTTAGGAATTTTCCCGTGGTAAATTGGAATTAATTAATGTAAGTTTTCATCAAATTTAATTAGTAGATTTATTTTTTCGGTTCATATGCGATAAGCTACGATACACCATGAGTGATAAAAATGGTAAAAAAAAAATGAAAAAAAACAAAAGAAATTGTTAAAGGATGCAAAAGAAGAGCACGAAAAATGCGTAACTTTGATGAACAAATTAATAGTCTTATCATGCAAATTGCCAAAAAATTCAGAAGAAAAGAGATGGTTTAAGAAAATCACCACAAAACAAAATAATCCTGACCATGTGGACTTGGGCTTTTAAACACATATGCATCGAAAATATAATCCACAAAATTGAAAAAAAAAACATGTTTAAAATCTCAGAATACCATAATTGCAGTCATGTTTATTACAGTACAAATGCGAAGACAATCACGTAATCATATTGGTCGTTCGACAAATAATAATAGGCGCATGAGAAATGCCCGGAATAACGCGACATCAGAAGAACGTCAAGAACAAAATGAAGCAAATCGGCAACGAATGGCACGGTCCAGATCAAATCGACCAAGAGACATTAATTTGAACAGAGCTGCTTTTGCATACGATCACACAGTTAACTACAGTGACCATAACTTTGTTCAAATTGGCCCAATGAATCAAATGTGTCAACATTGCCATGCTAAGAAATTTAGAAACGAAACTGTTGGAATGTGTTGCTTGAGCGGCAAAGTAAAATTGCGAGCGTTAAATGTACCACCTGAGCCATTGTTTACATTATTATCCGGAAAAACAGCACAATCTGAACATTTCCTGAAAAGAATTAGGAACTATAATACATGTTTCCATATGACTTCATTTGGTGCAACGAAGATTATTAGAGATAATTTTACGCCAACTTTTAAGGTAAATTCGTCATTTGATATCAATGACTTTTTGATCAATGACAATCATTTTGATGACTTTTTACCAATCAGATACAAGGCCAAGTTTACCATAAAATTGGCTCTGTAATACCATTCAATGATGATAAATGTCAATTTTTGCAAATATATTTTATGGGTGGTGATACTGCTGAGCACCGAATATCTGTAGCTCGCGAAAGAAGTTTGGATCGGAATTTGGTTTGGGAGTTAGAACTGACGTTGCACCAAAATAATGCATTAATTCAATTATTTACGACTGCAATCGAACGTATGTCTAGCGACAATCATATAATAAAAATTCAAGCGGACAAAACACCTACAGGTCAACATCAAAGAAGATATAATGCAGCTACCATCGATGAAGTAGCTGTAATCATTGTTGGCGATCGGACTCAACTGCGTGATATCATTCTTCATCGAAGAAACAATCAATTGCAATCAGTTTCTGAAACCCATAGATCGTATGATGCTTTACAATACCCATTAATGTTCCCATATGGTGATGACGGTTATCATTTCAACTACAGAATGTTAAATCCATCAACTGGCGAGCGATTTTAATATTTTTTTTATTGACTTTAGCTAATATATTTCGTTAAACGGGTCAAGAAACAACTAAAAAAGTCAGCGCAATAAGTTCTTATTCGTATCGTTTAATGGTCCGTGACGACGATGAGAATACAATTTTGAAATGTCGACAACTATTACATCAGTACTTGGTAGACATGTATGCCAAAATCGAAACAGAACGATTAAATTATTTGAGATTCAATCAAAGTAAATTGCGTTCTGAAGAATACATTCATCTGCGTGATGTCATTCAAAATGATGGTAGCGCTAATAACGTTGGACTAGTTTTATTGCATTTACTTCTTTCTAAGTTAGAACTAACGTTAAAAATACAGCTGTTTAAATTTCATGATATTGTAATTCATATGTATGATTGTATGAAATGATTATGATAGTTCGTGAGTTATTGTGTTAAGGGTGACGCTACTTTTGTTATTTTCAAAAATACCGTTCAACAAAGCAATAGCTTGAAAAGTGTTGGGAACTCCGCTCCATCAAAAACAACAATAAAATGACTTGCTGACTTCAAACGTGGTCGTGTATTGTGTCGATATTGAGGTCGCTGTGGATTACGTCTTTTGGTATATACCAGCCTGCTTTTGTTATTGGTCGAAGTATTTTAGATAGGGCCCTTTGAATTATTTTGATATTGGTTTTTTTTTTGTTGTGAACAGATGTCAATGCCATATGTCCTAATGGGTGATATTTTTGATTTATACAATATATCACTAGTCTGGTTATAATGCAATTATTTCTTGTTGGGATCCGTATATCTGCTGTGAATATCAGGTACAATAGAGGTCCCAGGATACTACCTTAGGGGAGCCTGCTTTAGAGGCTTAAAAAAATCGATTTTTTCGTGGATTTTTTTGGGAAGGAAAGAAATATTCGATTGAAACGAAATTTTCAGGTGTTATTGTTATATATTTCAGCAGTCTTCTCAAATTTTTTCATTAAAATATATGTCATATTCTATCTAAAGCAGGCTCCCCCCTTAAGGTACACCTGCTGTCATTTGCATCATGCTTGAGCATTTGCCTGTAAACTCTATAAAAAAATGTCGTTTTTCCAGGTAACTATTGAAAATGGTGAAGTAATTCCGCCGGCCATGAAATCCGACGAAGAATCTTTCTTGCTAACAAGTGCTGCTTTGGACTTAGTAGGCAAATGAGCAGTAAAGTCCTCTCTCGACGAACAAAACTAACACTTTATAAGGCTCTCATCATGCCTGTCTAACGTATGGCGCAGAAGCGTGGACGATGCCAATATCCGATGAAGGGTCACTTGGAGTATTTGAGAGGAAGATTTTTTGATATTTGCACGTTGGCGACTGGCAATACCACAAGCGATGGAACGATGAGCTGTATAAGCTTTATGATGACATAGACATAGCGCAGCGAATAAAGATCCAGCAGCTGCGTTGGCTGAGTGATGTCGTTCGAATGGATACAAACGCTCCAGCTCTGGAAGTATTCGGTGCGGTACCAGCCTGTGTAAAAAGCTTTTGCAATATCTAGGTAGGCTATGCAAAACCTTTTATTATCCATATCATCTAATATTTTGCTGTACGGTTGAATGATGTCGTCTGAATCCAAATTTATGGCTTGGTATTATATTTTTTTCTGTCAGTATTTTGTATAATCTGGTTAAGAATATTTTTTCAAACACTTTTGAAAGAATGGGAAAGAGACAGATTCGGCGGTATGATGTTGTTTCTGGTACATTTTTTGTTGAATATTTGTGGCAGGTATGTAATTTCCGCATCCGGTATTTTTTTTTGGCGATTTTACCATTTATTAGCTCGTAGACCCGGTGCTTTTTACTGATCAGATTTTTCAAATGATATCTGATTTCTGCAGAGAATGTGATTTTCATTTTCTTTTCTGGGTTACTTGTATTTAAATTTTGTTCAATGTGCTGGTTGTCTTTTTCGTTCGAGAATGTTGTTCTGAAGTGTTCAGTTACTGTATTTGCCTTCTCTTTATTGGTTTTTGCCCAAGTTCCGTGTTGTGTTTTAATGGGAGGTTTATGTGGAACTGCTTTGACTAAGTTTTTAGTTGCTTTCCATAGATAATAATTGTTAACTGCCGTGGCCTCCAAGTTATGTATGTATTGTTTGCTTTTTTGTTTGGTATGTATTGGAATAGATTCCTTTTGTTGAACTCTCATAGCTGGTGTCGAAAGGGTTAAGGCTTTGATGATAGAATCGTTGAAAAAAGCTATTGCTGAGTCAATTTCGTTTTCCGTTTTTAATAAAATATTTATTACCAATTGTGCTTCCACACTTTGTCGAAAAGAATTAGAGTCCGTGTTATTTTTATATAGCCCTGTAAAAGTTTGTTCGTGCAGAGTTCCAAGAATTGTCATTAGAAGTGGCGAATGACCCGACGATAGCTCCGAACATGACTTAATGGTGAATATTTTTAACAATGCATAAATCAATTAACTCTGGTTGTTTTTTGATATCTGTACACCAGTATGTCGGCTCTCTGGTGCTAATGAATAATCCATTATTTTCTCTTATAGTGTCTAGTAATTAACGGCATTTCGAAGTTGTTACCTTTGATTCCCAATTTGCATTGTAGTCAACTCCAGCGATATATCGGCTTCCTACCCCGTTTAAATAGTCCAGACTAATATCTCAGTCTTTTGTATTATTAAGCTTTGGCTGACAGTATACTCCTGATATTGTTATTGGTCCTTTTGAGCTATTTATTGAAACTCTCGTTGCTTGTATGTTGATTTTTCTGTAGCCATCAAGTTCGTAGTATTTAATTGATTTTTTTATGAGTGAGCCTTTTTTCTGGGTGATTTGTGTAGTGTATGTTGTAATTGGGTATATTTACAAAAGTTTTATGAGTCGCACGAGTCTCTGAATTTAGCATAATATCAATTCCTTTATCCATAATAAAAGTCTTGAGTTCCAGTTCTCTTTTTATTTTACTTATGGATCCATCGAGCTACAATACCAGTACAATAGATTACAATATTCATCATGGAAGTCATTTGTGTTGTCAATTGTTTCATCATAGTTTTAAAATGAGTAACGTCGATTGACTTGGCGTGGTACCATTAGCATTGTTAACTTCATTTGTCAATGCTACAGTAGATACTATGCAATAGTTTTTTGTATGGCCGCATCTCTGACAGTTTGCGCATGGAGGAGTTGTTCTTTTTTGACGCGGTGGCTCAAAACTAATTTTACAGTGGAGTAGATAGTTTACTGTACATGTCTTTACTGTTTTCTTTTTTTTTTGATTTTAGTTCAACTGAAAATAGTGAAAGAGGTTGTTTTATTCCTAAATCGTTTTTAATTTGTATGTTGTGGATATTTGTTGTTTCATGACCTAGCTCAAAAAGCTCAAAAGATGTTGTCCTTTTGATTTAAATCTATACATTTTTTATTTTTTACCGTTATATGTTTTGTTTGTTTATTCTTCGCTTATATGATCCAGAAAATCACGTGTTTCTTATTATTCGAAGCAGATTTGTTGATTTTAGTTAACAGTCTATTAAGTACAGCAAAAAAATTAAGAAGCTTTCGTCTGATGTCGAAAATAGTACGGGTGGCTGATTAATTTTGCTACATTAAGAAACTCAAATAACTTTTTTTTTAGTGTATGGAATTCATTTATTTTTTTCAAGTTGAAGGTCATTAAATTTTATTAAATGTAGCTTAACAAGTTTTAAAAATAATTGAATTTAAATGCCCCCCATGCTCGTTGACACAAGTGCGGCATCTTAGTAAAAAGTTGTTCATTGCTGCTTTGAGAGTTGCGACAGGAATAGCCGCAATTGTTGCCCGAACGGATTGTTTTAGTTCATCCAAATTTGTTGGCTTTGTTTTATAAACTTCTTGTTTACATAAACCCCACAAGAAAAAGTCAGGTGCAATAAGGTCAGGCGACCTGGGAGGCCAACGAAATTCGGAGTTTCTTGAAATCAGTTTATTGGGAAGTTTTCGTCGCAACTCTGTCATAACAGTCTGGGCTATGTGAGACGTTGCCCCATCTTGTTGAAACCACACAGAGTTGAAAGGAATTCTCTTTCGGCGTAGTTCTGGATAGAAAAAATCTTTCAGCATTTTCAAATAACGGTCTCCAGCAACCGTAACGGTGTGACCATTTTCTTCAAAAAAATAAGGCCCGACAATACAGCGTGAAGAAACCGCACACCACACTGTCACGCGAAGAGGATGCAATTCCGTCTCGTGGAGTATCTGTGGGTTAGAAGTACTCCATATTCGACAATTTTGTTTGTTTACATTGCCGTTTAAATCGAAGTGGGCCTCATCAGACATGAAAAGGCAGTTTAACATGTTTTGGTCTTCTTCCACCATTTGCAGGATCTTCTGGCAAAATTCCAAGCGAATCGGCAAGTCTGCTGCATTCAGTTTGTTAACCATTTGAATTTTGTAGGGAAATAAGTCTAAATCTTTGTGCATTATTGTTTGCAAAGACTGTCGGCTGACACCAAGTTGAGCAGATAAGCTTCTTGTTGAAACCCTTGGATTGCTTTGTATAGCTGCAGCTACAGCAGCGATCGTTTCCTCCGTCCGAACTGGTGGGTTTCGATGATAAGGCCTTCTTGCGACTGTTCCTTGCTCAGCAAAATTATTCAGCAGTCTCATTATGGTCCATCTGCTCGGGGGATCGCCGCCAAACATCCGCCTGTACTCTCTCTGTACCAAAACTACGGACTCCAGTGCGTGATAGCGGCGGACTATCCAAATTCTTGTTTGCGTGTCCCAGTTATCCATTTTAATAAATTTTAAAGATCAATCTGCAAATTAAAACAAAAATGCAACAGATAACTTAAAAAGAAAAAAAGTTATTCAATTTTTTTTAGGTAGCGGCTTTCATCAGCCACCCTGATTATAATATTAGGCTAACTGAAAGCGGCTGTTCGACTCGTACTATTGCAGATCAGCTTAAGATTTCCCATTCAGCGGTGTCCAAGGTCCAAAAAAGACGAAATTTTGCACCCAAAAACATAATTAAAGGCCGTAAACGCCTCTTAAAAGACTCTGACGCCAGACTATGATGTCGAAAATGAGATCTGATAAGTTCCTAACACCAAAGAAGGCATCTATGGACATAGGAAAAGACGTGAGTCGGTGGACAGCTAGAAGAGCACTGGCTAAGATTGGATATGTGGCAAGTGTGAAAAAAATAAACCAGCTCTAGATGGGCTCTAGATGACTGGAAACGTGTTATCTGGTCAGATGAATCCAAGTTCAACCGTTTTCAGTCGGATGGCAAGCAATACTATTGACATAAGCCCGGCGACAAGCTTCAAAAGCACCATGTTAAGCAAACCGTCAACCAGGGATGCTTTATTTCGGGCAATATCAATCACCGCCATCCAACCTAGACGATCTTTGGAAGCGTGTAGAACTGGAGTGGAACCGAATTACAAAAGAAACCATAGAGAAGTTGGCCGAGAGTATGCCAAACCTAATAAAAGGTGTAATAGCTAATAAGGGTATGTGGACAAAATATTAATTTCATATCATATTTCATTTTGTTCACTAAAGGTGCAAAATTGTACACATGCGAGTTGTTTTGGTTTTTTTTGTATGAATATTTTGCTGATTCTGTTTTGTTTTTATCATATACGACAATTTGTTAAGAATTAAAGATATATTATTAGAACAAAAGGTTTTTTTGATTTGCTTCATTCGTTTGCATTTTATTGGCCTACAAAGTTGAGAATGTCAACTATGGAAACACTTTTGCTCCCTACTGTATATACATGCAAAGCTATCAGTAAGTGTTACATAAGGAAGTTGAGCGACGTTGAACTTCGCGGCAATATTCCCTCTCCTTGGTTTCTTCCGATATTCGCGGTAACAAATTGTAGGAAGAATAAAACATGTTCGGTATGGGACGAAAATACCACAGTACGTGGTGTTCTACATACAAATCAAGACCAGCCTTTCCTAAACATTTTATGGCGAGACGATAAGGGAACATGTTCTGCTGATCTGCATGTCATGCAGGTCATGGCTTTTGGTGCCTCATGCTCTAGCCAAATCCATAAAGAACAGGAACGCTGAGCGGTTCTCAACAAAGCATCTAAAAGTGGGCGATTCCGACCCGACCAGGGTTGATAGTAATAGATGTACAACGCGCGAAAGATGAACAAGTGCGGTTGTTGTTGTTGTTGTAGCAGCATGCTAAACCGTATGAGTGCAATGTAGATTTCCGGTCGTTTTAATCTAGATAATCTAACGGTAGGCCCAGGAACCTGTTGTTTCGACAGGTTGGGTCCAGGGGAAAAGGGGTGTTTGACGGAGCATCTGAAAAGATTGTTAGTATTGTGCGCGTCGGCTCCACATGCTGGACATATGTTTAGGAAGTCGGCGTCAATTCTGGATAGGTAGGAGCTTAACCTGATACAGTATCCAGAACGTAATTGCGCCAAAGTTACGCGGGTCCGCTGGGGAAGCTGGAGCTCTTCATCTATTGTTGGTGTTGGTTGGACTCCGTTTACGGAATTCGGGGTCGGGAGCTTAAGAATGTGCGATGAATGTCGTTAATTGTCTGTCTAAACACTGTTCGGTCTAGTAGTTCTCAAAATGTGTTTTGTTCTGGATCTCGTCGGAGTAATTGAAGAGGGGCCTCCTGACGTACCTGGGAGGCGGCTCTGGTTCAAGCAAGGGTCTACCACCCTGCGGAACACCTTGATTTATATTCCTCTGTTTAGAGATTTGGTCTCGAAAAATCACTGGCGAGTGTCGGCCACTCAGATAGTTGGCGGACCACCTCTTCAGCCCTGGCGGGAGTGTCGACTGTAAAATGTCATCTAGTAGCGTGGCATGCTGACAGTCGTCTTTAAGTCCAACGCTACTAGGGCAGTCCTCTCGCAGGGGCGGGTTTGGTTAAGCCCCCGATTTATCTGGGTGCTTATGACGGTGAGTGTTGTGGTAGTACGGTGCACACGCCGGAAGCCATGCTTATGTGGGGCCAGGTGTTTCGTGTAGAGTTGGAGTAGGAGGGCTTCAAGTGACTTCACTACTGAGCAGAGGAGAGTTATCAGCCGATATGATTCCCCTTGATTGGCGGGTTTCCTAGGTATAAGTAGAGGACCACTCTCCCTGATTTCCACTTGTTCGGAATTATTAGAGTGGCCATAGACATATTGAAAACCTTTCTGCCAACGACAACAACAGCAATGGGTCAGCATTTTTCGTTTTTTACATACCACCGCTGAGGAAGAAATTGGATTTCAGCGAGCCCGCAAAAGAAGAGATCGCGCCACGCTGCGATCAGGCGCAACGCGAGCAATGTGGGATGGCTACCGAGAGCTGAAAAAGGAAGAGATACGTATTATCAATAAGAAGAAGCGAGAGATCGAGGAGCTTGAGGTGATGGCCAACAAGAAAAAGGCCTGAAAATTTACCGGAAAGTGCGGCGGCTTACAGAAAGTTTCAATACCGGGGCGCTTTCCTGTAAGAACAAAGACGGTGATCTGGTGACCGACATCCAGAGCATGCTTCAGATTATGGAGGAAGCACTTCTCAAACCTGCTAAATAATAACCACAGCGCATATCACAGAGAAAGTGAAGGTCCCGGTACTCCAATCGTTGACGACGGGGTTGTCATTTCGCTACCTGACCATGACCAGGTGAGTTATTCAAACATGGCGGCAAGGAGCTGCTAAGAAGGCATGCATCTGCCCTCCATCAACCAACTGATTGGACCTTATCAGTGTGACGTTTGACCTCGAAAGTCCACCTTCTTTTCCTGATTAGCGCTATCCATTTACGCGACTTGGACTGAGCTTAACATGGCGCGCCAGTCGAATACTTTCAAAGTTGAAGCGTTTGAATCTATTGGGACGACATAACTCAGCCAACGTAGCCGCTGAATCTTTAATCGCTGCGCCATGTGTATATCGTCGTGTAGCTCATTGTTCCATCGCCTGCGATACTCGCCGTCGCTGGATGCTGTCATTGTCCACGCTTCTGCGCCATACGTTCGAACGGACTAGACTCTCATCATGGTCTTGTAGAGGGTTAGTTCTGTTCGTCGAGAGAGGACAATGGCCTATTTAGTCCACAGTATCAGTAGAAGGAGGTAGTAGCGGAGGAAAGATAAGGTGGAAAGGACTATGCTTCACTTGATGTGTCCAACTGGTACCGGTTAACACGACAAAGAAACCAGACAGACAGAAGCTAAATGACATTCATCAGAAAACCCTTACCACGTTCCTAAATTCCTGACCTCTGAATGCCGTAATCCGAGTGCAACCAACACCCATTGCCGATGAAGAGCTTCAGCTAGCCCGAAAGACACGCGTAACTTTGGCCCAATTGCGTTCTGAATACTATAGCAGACTAATCTCCTACCTATCCAGAATCGACCCCAATATATGTGAAGAAAAAAAATGATAATTAAGAAAACATTTTTCTAATAGCGGTCGCCCCTCGGCAGGTAATGGCAAATCACCAAGTGTATTTCTGTCGTGGAAAAGCTCCTCATAAAAATATCTGCCGTTCGGAGAAGGCTTGAAAATGTAGGTCCCTCCATTTGTGGAACAACTTCATAATGCACACCGCAAATAATAAGAGGAGCTCGGCCAAACATCCAAAAAGGGTGTACGCGCCAATTATATATATCTATATGTTAAGACACACCACATGATACTAACCACCTTTTCACATGCTCCATAAAATCTACTGACCTAACCCCTCCCTCCCTCTGAACCCACCCTGTCGAAATAGCGTGTTGCCTGGCCCTACCGTTCCATGACGACCTGGCTTAGTAAGCTGCTACAACAACGGTAACCACATCGCACTAACAGAGTTTAGTACGCTGCTACAACAAGAACAACCAGAACGGGACAGAAGAGTTGTTGTTGTTTTAACAGTAATAGAGGCCCCGCCAGTGAAGGGTATATCACCGGTCGTCTTCGTCTGGCTCATATAGAGGTAGGCCAAGGAAACATGCTGTTTCGGCGGGTTGGGTCCAGAGGGAGAGGGATGTTAGATTATTAGGTTTAAGAGGGCATGTGAAAAGGTGGTTATTGTCGTGCGCTGTCCGAATGGCAGTATTTTGACATGTCTGTAGCTTTATGCACTGCGTGTCACAAGTTCCAGGCGACCAGACAGGTGCAGCATAGTTTAGAACCGGCCGACCAATTGCCTTAAATATCTATCTCAATAGTTCACTGTCTTTGCCAGAAGTGCTGCCGGCAAGCAACTTGAGGACCTTGTTGAAATTTTGGAAATCAGTGGGAATTGTACTGAGCAAACTGTCAAAGGTCACACCCAAAACTTTGGGATTGTTTACCGTCGGAATAGGTGTGTCATCGACTTCTACCTTGAGAGACAGTTTAACCTCCTTTGTCCAGATGGTAAAGAGGGTCGCCGTGGATTTCGCGGGGGAAAGTTGGAGATTCCTCGAAGTGAAAACGCGAGAAACGTCGGTGAGGTAGTTGTTCACTTTGGAGCACAGACCATCGATGTCATTACCCGACGCCATTATCGTGCAGTCGTCAGCGTATGAGACCAGGGAGACTCCCTCTGGTGGTTGGGGAAGCTTCGAGATGTAGAAGTTGAACAGCATGGGAGAAAGGACACCAGCCTGCGGTACACCTTGCTTAATCTTCCTCTGCTTTGATATTTGGTCTCGAAATATCACTGATGAATGACGACCGCTCAAGTAGTTGGCGGACAACCTCTTCAGCCCTGGCTGGAGTGTCGACTGATAAATATCGTCCAGTAGCGTGGAACGGCTGACTATATCGAAAGCTTTCTTCGGTCCAACGCTACTAGGATAGTCCTCTAGCAGGGTCCGTTTTGGTTAAGCCCGCGGTTTATCTGGGAGTTTATTGCGGTGAGTGCAGTGGTGGTGCTATACACTCGTCGGAATCCATGCTGATGTCGGGCTGGAGCCAGGTGTTTCGTGAAGAGTGGCAGTAGGAGGGCTTCAAGAGTCTTCACTACTGGGAAAGAAGAGTTATCTAACGAAAAGATTCCCCTTGGTTGGCGGGTTTCCCAGGTTTCAGTAGTGGGACCACTCCCCCTTTTTTCCACTTGTAAGGGATGATGAGAGTGGACAAGGACAAATTGAAAACCTTTGTGAGAAATCCTACTCCCAATGGTCCCAGATGCTTCAACATCAACGCCTTCCGTCCGTCAAGGCCAATGGTTTTTGGGGATTTTGATTTGTTGATGGCCCCCCTGAACTTCATCACAGGAGAAAGCAACTGGCGCACTGTCGTTCGCTAGTTTGTGCAGCCTTCTGGAGGCACGACGCTTGGATCTGTCGACCGGAGGGTGCAGTATAAAAAATCGGGTAAAATAGCTCGCTCATCTCTTCGGGTCCGAGGAAGTGCAACCGTTGAAGATAATAGCCACCTTGTCGTTGTGGGCTTCGTCGGGTTCGACAGGGACCTAACGGTGGACCAGAGCTTACTCACTCCAGTCTGAGGTTGCAAGTCTTCAGATGCTTAGCGCATTTGGTCCACTTATGTTGATCTACCAGTTGCCCGATCTCCGAGTTAAGATCCCTTATGCGGGGATCCCCGGGATCGACCTGGCGTAGGTGGTCACGCTCGTTTGCTATGCTGGCTGCTTCGGCTGGGAAATTGGGACGAATGTCTTTGAGGTGTCTTCAGTGAATTCAGTGAAACCGGCCCAATTAGCTTTTTTAAAGTTAAATAGGACAGGTGATTCGCGTAAACGAAGTCGGCAGGTCTCTCAATCGAGACAATAATGGGAAAGTGGTATGATGCAAGCGATAGCATATGTGGTGGCCACGTTATGCTATTTATCAGACCCGCGCTAGCTATTGTTATGTCGGGCGAGCTGCTGTAATTGCCCACTACCCTGGAGGAGGCGTCGTCGTTTACAGTGCTGAATGTCGAATCGTCTATCTGCCTGCCAATAACTGCCCCCTACGATCATTTGGCAGGATTATATGTCAAAGATTGTGATGCGCATTGAAGTCACCTACAACCAATCGGTTTTCACCTCTGATGAGCGCACCTATATCAGGGTGATATCCTGCCGGGCAGCAGGTGACAGGGGGTATGTATGTTAACACGAAACAAATTCAAAATGCACAAAAATAAATATCGTGTCCACGCTTTTTGCTGACACAACGTAGGCGAGCACAAATTCCTTAGAATCAAATTGCATTCGCATCCGTAGGTAATGCACTCGCGCTTGCCCTTAAAATGGTAGCAGAGGTAACGACCTCGCGCTAATAAAGCTTTAGCTTTAGTTTTAGTTTTAAGAAAATAAAATTGTCACTTCGTTTTAGACAGTCAAATAATAAAGAGGCATGCCTCCCAAAAAAATTTTTATATTTTTTTATTTTATTTTATTTTTATTTTAAAAAACTTTCGGAGTTTTAACTGGCGGCCGTGACAGGACGGAGCAGCGTACGTTGTAAATAACCGAAAAACAAAAAGTACGGTTACGCGTGTGTTTTATAAAATAAAAACCACATAAAATAGAAAAAAATAAATAATTGGCGCGTACACTTCTGTTAGGTGTTTGGCCGAGCTCCTCCTCCTATTTGTGGTGTGCGTGTTGATGTTGTTCCACAAATGGAGGGACCTACAATTTCAAGCCGACTCTGAACGGCAGACATTTTCATGAGGAGCTTTTTCATGGCAGAAATACACTCGGAGGTTTGCCATTGCCTGCCGAGGGGCGACCGCTATTAGAAAAATGTTTTTATTCATTTTGCTTTCACCGAGATTCGAACCAACGATCTCTCTGTGAATTCCGAATGGTAATCACGAACCAACCCATTCGGCTACGGCGGCCGCAATAAAAACCACATAGTGCGTCTAATAAGATATAATATAAACACCAAAGCGGCTACACGCAAGGCACTAAGGAAGCAAGCAGTGCAGAAGATCCTGAGTACTTAAGAAAAGGGAGAAATCAAAGCACCCACAACCACCAATCGTGCCAACGCTGGACATGAAGCTTAACATCTTAATGTAAGAATTTAATTTAAGTTGTGAATTTAGGAAAAAAACTTTTTAAACAAATTTCAGAAAAATTAAGTAAAAGTTATATTGAGTGAAAAAATTTAAGCAAACAAATTTCAAAAAAATTAAATAAAAAATTTTATTTAGTGAAAAGAAAATAAAAAATATTTAAGAAAAATTATATGGAAATTTTTTTAAATAATTTAAACTCTTACATTTGAAAACATACTGTGAATTTAGCAGAAAGAAAATTAAGTAAACGAAATTTACGAAAAATTAAATAAAATTTTTTGAAGGAAGTCAAATGCAAAATAATTGAAGAAATGCTGCAAATTTAGTGAAAAGAAAATTACGTTAACAAAATTTAGGGAGAATTAAACAAATTCTGTTTCTCGAAGAAAAACAAATATATGAAGTAAAAATATTAAATTGACGAAGTAAAAGGAAATAAGAAAAAAGAAAAACAAGTAAATGTGATTAAAGCAAATCAGATATCAATAATTTAAGTTCTTATATTTAAAAAATCCAACAACGAAAAATCTTTAAATTTTTTTAAAAATCGGAAACAAATCACAATGACAGAAAAAGCGGACGAAATTATCGAACAAATTCAAAGACTTAGGATCGGTAATCATGCGACTAATCACGGGCATGACCAACAGGCATCGAATACTTCAAATTCCACGTATACCTTTACACCCACAAATCAACAGATGAATCCAGAATTTATTAAAGAGGTAGCACAATTGGTCTTAAACCAATTGACAAGGCCTAATATTCCAGACAACAGGGACCAGGAAATAGCCTTAAACGCGATGTCAGCCAATTAGATAAAACCCCTGACATGGTCAAATGCCTTAGAGAATTCTCTGGACGACCAAGAGAATTCAACTCTTGGAGAAAGACCGTAGATCGAATATTTAAGGCTTACGAAAGTTTAAAAGATACGCCGAAATATTTCGCAATATTGCATACGGTTAGACACAAAATTGTTGGCGATGCCGACACTGCATTGGAGTCTTACAGAACTCCGTTAGACTGGGGAAAAATCCGTAAATGCCTAATAATGCATTACTCGGATAAAAGGGATATCGGTACTTTGGAGTACCAAATGACAACTTTGGCTCAACGCCACGATAGTATTCCCACCTTTTACCAAAAGGTATATCAGCACCTTTCACTAATTCGCTCTCGATACTTTCATTCGCGGGCTAAATGGAGATTTACCTCGGCTCTTCAGCATACGCGAACCAACAACATTACCTCAGGCACTACATTTGTGCCAGAAGTTAGATAACATGACATTCCGTCTGAACTATGCCCAAGGTAAGCAGAATATTGCACCACCCAGACCACCTCGACAAAATGAATTCTTTCAAAGCAATGTTAAAAATAAATTTTACCCAGAATTGGCCTATGTTCCCTCACAACCTAGAAATAACCATCCGTTCAAACCACGACCATTCGTTCACAACAACTTCCCAAATTATAGCAACTAGCCTAGATCAAATAATTACCAATTCCCAAATTATAACACCACCCCGCCTAGACCGAATAATTACCAATTCAGGACACAACCACCTAACTTCTTTCAAGGAAACTCCTTCAATAACCGACCAAATTTCCCACCGAAACCACCTGTGCCCATGGATATTGACCAGTCAATACAGACTCGTCAAGTGATCTACCAAAACAGACCAAACTATCAACAAAATCACTTTCCTCAAAAACGAACAATGACTCAGCAAACGCAACCCCCCAACAAAGTGCAACGAACGTATTATACGGATACCGATATTACATATGAAGACAGGGATAAAGAAGCTACGGAAGAATTTGATGTCGACCCGAATCAATTATTCACTAATGACGATAGCGAAAATAGTTCCGAGCAGAAATTGTGCGCGGTACAAGGAAACACAGACGACGGATATACCACTGACAATGTCTATTTTTTAGATTAATCCCGTCCTCACTTCCACATTTTGAATATATAACAAAAAATTGGGAAAACTAAGAATTTCCTGATTGATGCAGGATTGCAGCAAAAAGCAACAATATTTGCAAATCATCTTGAAAACATATTTCAACCAAATGCAGCTAATGACATTAATCCCTTACCATACATTGCAGAACAAATGGACGGGATAATACCATTCGTCACTCCGGCTGAAGTCAAAAAAGAGATCAAGAGTAATATCAACCCTAAGAAAGCACCTGGCTTTGATCTTATCACTGGCCAAATACTAAAAGAACTTCCAAAAAAAGCGTTAATGAAAATAACCAACATAATTAATGCATCACTTCGGTTACAATATGTTCCACAACTTTGGAAAGTTGCCGAAGTTATAATGATACCAAAGCCAGGGAAGCCGCCACATGAAACAACCTCATATCGACCAATATCATTGCTGCCGATTATGTCAAAGTTGTGCGAGAAACTTCTCTTGAAAAGGTTAAAACCAATTATCGAAGAGAAACACCTCATTCCTGATCATCAGTTTGGTTTCCGAAATCAGCACTCTACAATTGATCAGGTACACCGAATCACCGACATAATTGAAAAGGCGATAGAAGAGAAAAAAGTTTGTTCGACAATATTTCTGGATGTTGCACAAGCTTTTGACAAGGTTTGGCATGAAGGATTAAATCATAAATTACAAATACTTCTTCCTGCTCAATACTCAAAAATTTTAAAATCATACATAACAGAACGTTACTTCAGAATAAAACAAGAAGACACCTATTCTGACCTGAAAAAAATTCAAGCGGGAGTACCACAAGGAAGTGTACTAGGACCAATCCTATATCTCCTATACACTAGTGATATCCCTACATTTACAAATAATACCGTTGCTACGTTTGCTGATGACACTGCAATAATGGCCACTGGTGAAAACAACATTGAATCAACAGAAAAATTACAAACAGCCATTACTGAGATACAGCGCTGGACAGTCAAATGGCGTATAAAACTCAACGAAACCAAATCTGTGCACGTCGACTTCACTAATAAAAGAATCGACCATAAACCAGTATACATCAATCAACAAATCATTCCGTACGAGAATTCAGCGAAATATCTTGGCATGACCCTTGACGCAAAACTCAGGTGGAAACAGCATGTCAAGAAAAAACAAGAAGAGTTGAAAATAAAGTACAGAAAGATGTACTGGCTATTGGGTAGACATTCTGCCTTGTCAACATACAACAAGCTGCTCTTGTATCAGCAAGTCCTTAAGCCAATCTGGACTTATGGTATTCAGCTCTGGGGATGTACCAGTCAAAGCAACAGAATGATCATTCAACGATTTCAAAATTAAGTGCTCCGTGCTATTGTTAATGCTCCGTGGTACATCAGAAATGACAACTTACATAAGGATTTGGATGTTGAAATTGTCGACAACGTTATCAAAAAGTTTGCGCAAAGTCATGAACAACGACTTCAACAACATGTCAACATTGAGGCCCTCCAGCTCCTCGAAAACGATGACTTAACCAGAAGATTAAAACGAGTGAAACCATTTGAACTTGTGTAAAAAATAGTGAACTATCTATAAACAATACACAATAAATAAACCAGTCACAAACAAAAGTAGTGACCAAAACATTTACAGAAACAAAAAGTGCATATATCATAGGATAAGTACTTTGTAATTTTAACCGTATCAAATTAAGTCAAATTCAAATAGCTTATTAGTATTTGTGCTAGATTGCTATATAATAAATACACCAATAGGTGTTTTTTAAAAAAAAAAAAAAAAAAAAAAAAAAATATCCAATCCACTCATATACGAAATCCAATACCCAACGAAAAACCTTTTCTTAATAACGTTAATAACTTTAAACGAAATGGCTATCCCCTAGCAAACATTAATTTTGGAACTCATTTCCACGAAAAAGCGAAACAAAATCGGCCATAAAGAAAAACCAATCTATTGTTGGAATATTTCATCAGAACAATTTGGTTTCAATTATACAAATGTCGACATATAGCATTTCTTACCGCGTTGCCTCTTGTGGCTAAATATGTGGTTGCAGGTAGGCGTTGATAAGGCGAAGGCATTTGTATACAACACTATCCTCGAATTTCTTTGGTAATTTTAAAAATAAGCCTATAGATATACGGAAATGTTGGGTACTCTTCTTCCATATATGTTGGAAACAATGCTCTTTTCACTTCAGTAATTATATCATTTACCAATATTTTTCAAAAACAGTAATTATGGATATAGTAATCGACGCGTATTGGTCCTAATACTAATAGTCCTTAAGGGGAGCTCATACCCTTCAAAAGCTATTAACGTACAATTGGTATTTTGAATCACTAATTACCTCATTTGCTCCAGAGGCTTAAGAATATTTTTTTAGTCTTCCTCACAATCGCCTCGAAATATCTTTTTCCACTTCTGAGTAGGTGGAATATTCCTCTGTACCAATCGTCAGCACATAATTGGGGAAAATACTCATGACCTGCCCCATGAGTTTTAAAAAAAGGGTTATAAGGGGGGGGGGGGGGGAGGTAGAGGGGGTATTCTACTATCTAAAAGTGAAAACCTCACTTGTCGGCGGCTTATAGTTTTTAAGTTATTTGATTTCAAAGTTTGTAAAATTGACCAAGAATCCTCCTTTTTTAGTTATTTCAACAACCCGAAGTGCTGCCAGACATCGTATAAATAAACAATTTTAGAAAATAATAAGTGAATAAAAATACAAAATTTTACAAATTATTTCTATATTATATACGTCTATCCATATATATATATATATATAGGTATATTTATGGATATATGTATATATATATATATTTATTTATATACATATATGTATATATTAATGCTTGATTTTCAGTAAAGTAGGTTTCATTGTATGCATTTTCAGTTTACAGATTTGTATTTGGTGGGTGTATTTAGATTTGTATTCAAACAAAAATAAAGTTATTTATTAATATTTCATACATATATATGTTGTATTTGAAAAAATATCATATATTAATATTTGATATATATATATATATTTATACATATATGTATTTTATTTTAAACAAAAATACGTCATAAATATTCAATATAAAGTATATATTTTATTAAAAAAAAAAATAGCGCTGCAGGCGAAAACTTGGAATAAAAAATCACGCGATTTTTAATTCCAAATTTTCACTATTTTATGAATATACAATATGATATATATTCTTTTTTATATATTAAATATCTATATATAAAAAAGAATATTTAAAAAATTTTGCGTAAAACTTTTTTCTGCGTAGGCGGCCTTCGGCCGCACTTCAAAAAAATAACCCTTAATAGTCCAACACCGTCTCTGCTGCACACAGGAGTTTTACGTGAAGCTGAACTGTATTTCGAAAATCATATCGATATTGTATTTATATATATATATGAACTCAATATATACACCTTAGAGGTTGTAAACCCCCATTCCCTCATTATTCTAACAAAAAAGAGTGTGTGGAAATTATGTTCCTATGTTGCTTCGTTTTCAATCGCATTCCATTTTCTTTTTGTTTGCTTCTGGCAGCACCTCCATTCAGCCGTGCTTTTCAGTTATTGTTAATTTAGCTGGCGTGTCAGGAGTTTGCAAGTTACAAATGCAATTTAAATTGTTAATTTATGGTATATATAAATAAAAAGTGTTAGAAACGTGTGTGTATGTTAATGTACATAGTTTGAATAATTATTAAAATAAATGTGATAAGTGCACTTATTGTATCAAAATTTGGTGAAGGTAAAAGACAAATTTTATCAACAAATAACTTAAAAACTATTATCAACTGAATAGTGTTGGTGCTAGTTTTAGCAAAATAAGCACGAAATCAAGATCTCCTGTGAATTTCATTGGAAAATTCGTAATATTTCTCTCAAAACAAGTGAGAGGGCAGTGCAAGGAGTCCTAGCCCATAATTGTGTTTGTGGGCTGCATAAGAAATAATATTATCAATATTTTCCTCTTATTATTAGAAGGCCATTACGCACTGCGACCAGAGTTGATCTATTGTGCAAGACCTATTTTTGTAACCCTAGAGTTTAAGGCTTTTTATAAATTTTAGCACTATTGTGGGCTTGTTGTTCCAAAGATTACATGGAGATACTACGATACCACCAAGGTGGTGAAGTCTTTGTCTGCCCAGCGCAGGACATTCACAAAGCACATGTTCTGAGCTTTCTATATCCATTTCGCAAAAGCGGCAGACATTGGTCTCTGATAGACCAATGTTATTTAAATGATACCTCAGGCTGCAGTGACCTGTGAGGTATCCTGTTAAAAGACGCAGATCTACTCTGTTTAGTGAGAGTAGCTTGTCTGATATTCCTTTGTTGGGACTAAGAAATTGTTTGGCTTGACGCTGACCGGCACAATTTAGCCAGTGTACAGCAAATTTCCTTTCTTCCCATTTCCTGAGGAATTCATTAATGTGGCTTTTCGTGAGTCCACAGAAAGGCTCAGGACCAGTAAGTTGCATATTTGCTCCTTGTTTTGCGAGGTCATCAGCCATTTCATTCCCCTCATGCCCTTCATGTCCCGGAATCCAGACTAGAGTTACTGTGTTGAGAAGGTTTAGGCAAAAGATGAATGACGACCGCTCAAGTAGTTGGCGGACAACCTCTTCAGCCCTGGCTGGAGTGTCGACTGATAAATATCGTCCAGTAGCGTGGAACGGCTGACTATATCGAAAGCTTTCTTCGGTCCAACGCTACTAGGATAGTCCTCTAGCAGGGTCCGTTTTGGTTAAGCCCGCGGTTTATCTGGGAGTTTATTGCGGTGAGTGCAGTGGTGGTGCTATACACTCGTCGGAATCCATGCTGATGTCGGGCTGGAGCCAGGTGTTTCGTGAAGAGTGGCAGTAGGAGG
Source organism: Anastrepha ludens (assembly GCF_028408465.1). Classification (NCBI taxonomy): domain Eukaryota; kingdom Metazoa; phylum Arthropoda; class Insecta; order Diptera; family Tephritidae; genus Anastrepha; species Anastrepha ludens. The sequence continues at coordinate 42,493,081 of NC_071503.1, forward strand.
GCTTCAAGAGTCTTCACTACTGGGAAAGAAGAGTTATCTAACGAAAAGATTCCCCTTGGTTGGCGGGTTTCCCAGGTTTCAGTAGTGGGACCACTCCCCCTTTTTTCCACTTGTAAGGGATGATGAGAGTGGACAAGGACAAATTGAAAACCTTTGTGAGAAATCCTACTCCCAATGGTCCCAGATGCTTCAACATCAACGCCTTCCGTCCGTCAAGGCCAATGGTTTTTGGGGATTTTGATTTGTTGATGGCCCCCCTGAACTTCATCACAGGAGAAAGCAACTGGCGCACTGTCGTTCGCTAGTTTGTGCAGCCTTCTGGAGGCACGACGCTTGGATCTGTCGACCGGAGGGTGCAGTATAAAAAATCGGGTAAAATAGCTCGCTCATCTCTTCGGGTCCGAGGAAGTGCAACCGTTGAAGATAATAGCCACCTTGTCGTTGTGGGCTTCGTCGGGTTCGACAGGGACCTAACGGTGGACCAGAGCTTACTCACTCCAGTCTGAGGTTGCAAGTCTTCAGATGCTTAGCGCATTTGGTCCACTTATGTTGATCTACCAGTTGCCCGATCTCCGAGTTAAGATCCCTTATGCGGGGATCCCCGGGATCGACCTGGCGTAGGTGGTCACGCTCGTTTGCTATGCTGGCTGCTTCGGCTGGGAAATTGGGACGAATGTCTTTGAGGTGTCTTCAGTGAATTCAGTGAAACCGGCCCAATTAGCTTTTTTAAAGTTAAATAGGACAGGTGATTCGCGTAAACGAAGTCGGCAGGTCTCTCAATCGAGACAATAATGGGAAAGTGGTCTGATGCAAGCGATAGCATATGTGGTGGCCACGTTATGCTATTTATCAGACCCGCGCTAGCTATTGTTATGTCGGGCGAGCTGCTGTAATTGCCCACTACCCTGGAGGAGGCGTCGTCGTTTACAGTGCTGAATGTCGAATCGTCTATCTGCCTGCCAATAACTGCCCCCTACGATCATTTGGCAGGATTATATGTCAAAGATTGTGATGCGCATTGAAGTCACCTACAACCAATCGGTTTTCACCTCTGATGAGCGCACCTATATCAGGGTGATATCCTGCCGGGCAGCAGGTGACAGGGGGTATGTATGTTAACACGAAACAAATTCAAAATGCACAAAAATAAATATCGTGTCCACGCTTTTTGCTGACACAACGTAGGCGAGCACAAATTCCTTAGAATCAAATTGCATTCGCATCCGTAGGTAATGCACTCGCGCTTGCCCTTAAAACGGTAGCAGAGGTAACGACCTCGCGCTAATAAAGCTTTAGCTTTAGTTTTAGTTTTAAGAAAATAAAATTGTCACTTCGTTTTAGACAGTCAAATAATAAAGAGGCATGCCTCCCAAAAAAATTTTTATATTTTTTTATTTTATTTTTATTTTAAAAAACTTTCGGAGTTTTAACTGGCGGCCGTGACAGGACGGAGCAGCGTACGTTGTAAATAACCGAAAAACAAAAAGTACGGTTACGCGTGTGTTTTATAAAATAAAAACCACATAAAATAGAAAAAAATAAATAATTGGCGCGTACACTTCTGTTAGGTGTTTGGCCGAGCTCCTCCTCCTATTTGTGGTGTGCGTGTTGATGTTGTTCCACAAATGGAGGGACCTACAATTTCAAGCCGACTCTGAACGGCAGACATTTTCATGAGGAGCTTTTTCATGGCAGAAATACACTCGGAGGTTTGCCATTGCCTGCCGAGGGGCGACCGCTATTAGAAAAATGTTTTTATTCATTTTGCTTTCACCGAGATTCGAACCAACGATCTCTCTGTGAATTCCGAATGGTAATCACGAACCAACCCATTCGGCTACGGCGGCCGCAATAAAAACCACATAGTGCGTCTAATAAGATATAATATAAACACCAAAGCGGCTACACGCAAGGCACTAAGGAAGCAAGCAGTGCAGAAGATCCTGAGTACTTAAGAAAAGGGAGAAATCAAAGCACCCACAACCACCAATCGTGCCAACGCTGGACATGAAGCTTAACATCTTAATGTAAGAATTTAATTTAAGTTGTGAATTTAGGAAAAAAACTTTTTAAACAAATTTCAGAAAAATTAAGTAAAAGTTATATTGAGTGAAAAAATTTAAGCAAACAAATTTCAAAAAAATTAAATAAAAAATTTTATTTAGTGAAAAGAAAATAAAAAATATTTAAGAAAAATTATATGGAAATTTTTTTAAATAATTTAAACTCTTACATTTGAAAACATACTGTGAATTTAGCAGAAAGAAAATTAAGTAAACGAAATTTACGAAAAATTAAATAAATTTTTTTGAAGGAAGTCAAATGCAAAATAATTGAAGAAATGCTGCAAATTTAGTGAAAAGAAAATTACGTTAACAAAATTTAGGGAGAATTAAACAAATTCTGTTTCTCGAAGAAAAACAAATATATGAAGTAAAAATATTAAATTGACGAAGTAAAAGGAAATAAGAAAAAAGAAAAACAAGTAAATGTGATTAAAGCAAATCAGATATCAATAATTTAAGTTCTTATATAAACTATGAATAAGTTCGTGCGGTTTTACAACAGATGGCGTAACTTGATTATTATTCCATCGATCCACATTTCCAAACATTCATTGGAGAGCTACTGTCGTAAGGCACAAACGTCAGTATAAGTTTTTTATTTGAAGCGTAAACAACAATATTTTTACCACACTTGAAAATGTCGAATTTCGTGCCAAATAATGTGTTTTTGCGGGGAATTCTTCTTCATTATTTTAATATGAAGAAAAAAGCAGCCGAAAGTCATCGTATCTTGGTGGAAGTTTATGGTGAGCATGCTCTATCTGAGCGAACGTGCCAGAAGTGGTTTGCACGCTTTAAAAGTGGTGATTTTGGCTTGGAAGACGAAGAACGCGAGGGTGCGCCGCCAAAGTTCATGGATACCGAATTGGAGGAATTGCTCGATCAAGATCCGGCTCAAACGCAAGAAGAGGTTGCAAAAACTTTGGGAGTTGATCAATCAACCATTTCCAAACGTTTAAAAGCCATGGGAATGATCCGAAAGGTAGGCCATTGGGTGCCGTATGAATTGAAGCCAAGAGACGTTGAACGCCGTTTTATGGCATGCGAACAACTGCTTCAACGGCACAAAAGAAAGGGTTTTTTGCATCGAATTGTGACTGGCGATGAAAAGTGGGTCCATTACGACAATCCAAAACGTCGGGCAACGTATGGATACCCTGGCCATGCTTCAACATCGACGTCGGCGCAGAATATTCATGGCCTGAAGGTTATGCTGTGTATCTGGTGGGACCAGCTGGGTGTTGTGTATTATGAGCTACTGAAACCGAATGAAACGATTACGGGGGATGTCTACCGACGACAATTGATGCGTTTGAGCCGAGCACTGCGAGAAAAACGGCCGCAATACGCCGATAGACACGACAAAGTTATTTTGCAACATGACAATGCTCGGCCACATGTTGCACAAGTGGTCAAAACATACTTAGAAACGCTCAAATGGGATGTCCTACCCCACCCGCCGTATAGTCCAGACCTTGCGCCATCCGATTACTATCTCTTCCGATCGATGCAACATGGCCTGGCTGACCAGCACTTCCGTAATTACGATGAAGTCAAAAAATGGATCGATTCGTGGATTGCGGCAAAACCGACCGAATTTTTCACAAAGGGAATCCGTGAATTGCCAGAAAGATGGGAAAAAGTAGTAGTAAGCGATGGACAATATTTTGAATATTAAATTTGTAACCATTTTACGTCAATAAAGTTTCAAATTTCGAAAAAAACCGCACGAACTTATTCATAGTCCTATTATTTAAAAAATCCAACAACGAAAAATCTTTAAATTTTTTTAAAAATCGGAAACAAATCACAATGACAGAAAAAGCGGACGAAATTATCGAACAAATTCAAAGACTTAGGATCGGTAATCATGCGACTAATCACGGGCATGACCAACAGGCATCGAATACTTCAAATTCCACGTATACCTTTACACCCACAAATCAACAGATGAATCCAGAATTTATTAAAGAGGTAGCACAATTGGTCTTAAACCAATTGACAAGGCCTAATATTCCAGACAACAGGGACCAGGAAATAGCCTTAAACGCGATGTCAGCCAATTAGATAAAATCCCTGACATGGTCAAATGCCTTAGAGAATTCTCTGGACGACCAAGAGAATTCAACTCTTGGAGAAAGACCGTAGATCGAATATTTAAGGCTTACGAAAGTTTAAAAGATACGCCGAAATATTTCGCAATATTGCATACGGTTAGACACAAAATTGTTGGCGATGCCGACACTGCATTGGAGTCTTACAGAACTCCGTTAGACTGGGGAAAAATCCGTAAATGCCTAATAATGCATTACTCGGATAAAAGGGATATCGGTACTTTGGAGTACCAAATGACAACTTTGGCTCAACGCCACGATAGTATTCCCACCTTTTACCAAAAGGTATATCAGCACCTTTCACTAATTCGCTCTCGATACTTTCATTCGCGGGCTAAATGGAGATTTACCTCGGCTCTTCAGCATACGCGAACCAACAACATTACCTCAGGCACTACATTTGTGCCAGAAGTTAGATAACATGACATTCCGTCTGAACTATGCCCAAGGTAAGCAGAATATTGCACCACCCAGACCACCTCGACAAAATGAATTCTTTCAAAGCAATGTTAAAAATAAATTTTACCCAGAATTGGCCTATGTTCCCTCACAACCTAGAAATAACCATCCGTTCAAACCACGACCATTCGTTCACAACAACTTCCCAAATTATAGCAACTAGCCTAGATCAAATAATTACCAATTCCCAAATTATAACACCACCCCGCCTAGACCGAATAATTACCAATTCAGGACACAACCACCTAACTTCTTTCAAGGAAACTCCTTCAATAACCGACCAAATTTCCCACCGAAACCACCTGTACCCATGGATATTGACCAGTCAATACAGACTCGTCAAGTGATCTACCAAAACAGACCAAACTATCAACAAAATCACTTTCCTCAAAAACGAACAATGACTCAGCAAACGCAACCCCCCAACAAAGTGCAACGAACGTATTATACGGATACCGATATTACATATGAAGACAGGGATAAAGAAGCTACGGAAGAATTTGATGTCGACCCGAATCAATTATTCACTAATGACGATAGCGAAAATAGTTCCGAGCAGAAATTGTGCGCGGTACAAGGAAACACAGACGACGGATATACCACTGACAATGTCTATTTTTTAGATTAATCCCGTCCTCACTTCCACATTTTGAATATATAACAAAAAATTGGGAAAACTAAGAATTTCCTGATTGATGCAGGATTGCAGCAAAAAGCAACAATATTTGCAAATCTTCTTGAAAACATATTTCAACCAAATGCAGCTAATGACATTAATCCCAAATACCAAAAGAAGAAGAAGGCCAAATACTAAAAGAACTTCCAAAAAAAGCGTTAATGAAAATAACCAACATAATTAATGCATCACTTCGGTTACAATATGTTCCACAACTTTGGAAAGTTGCCGAAGTTATAATGATACCAAAGCCAGGGAAGCCGCCACATGAAACAACCTCATATCGACCAATATCATTGCTGCCGATTATGTCAAAGTTGTGCGAGAAACTTCTCTTGAAAAGGTTAAAACCAATTATCGAAGAGAAACACCTCATTCCTGATCATCAGTTTGGTTTCCGAAATCAGCACTCTACAATTGATCAGGTACACCGAATCACCGACATAATTGAAAAGGCGATAGAAGAGAAAAAAGTTTGTTCGACAATATTTCTGGATGTTGCACAAGCTTTTGACAAGGTTTGGCATGAAGGATTAAATCATAAATTACAAATACTTCTTCCTGCTCAATACTCAAAAATTTTAAAATCATACATAACAGAACGTTACTTCAGAATAAAACAAGAAGACACCTATTCTGACCTGAAAAAAATTCAAGCGGGAGTACCACAAGGAAGTGTGGAAGGAAGGACCAATCCTATATCTCCTATACACTAGTGATATCCCTACATTTACAAATAATACCGTTGCTACGTTTGCTGATGACACTGCAATAATGGCCACTGGTGAAAACAACATTGAATCAACAGAAAAATTACAAACAGCCATTACTGAGATACAGCGCTGGACAGTCAAATGGCGTATAAAACTCAACGAAACCAAATCTGTGCACGTCGACTTCACTAATAAAAGAATCGACCATAAACCAGTATACATCAATCAACAAATCATTCCGTACGAGAATTCAGCGAAATATCTTGGCATGACCCTTGACGCAAAACTCAGGTGGAAACAGCATGTCAAGAAAAAACAAGAAGAGTTGAAAATAAAGTACAGAAAGATGTACTGGCTATTGGGTAGACATTCTGCCTTGTCAACATACAACAAGCTGCTCTTGTATCAGCAAGTCCTTAAGCCAATCTGGACTTATGGTATTCAGCTCTGGGGATGTACCAGTCAAAGCAACAGAATGATCATTCAACGATTTCAAAATTAAGTGCTCCGTGCTATTGTTAATGCTCCGTGGTACATCAGAAATGACAACTTACATAAGGATTTGGATGTTGAAATTGTCGACAACGTTATCAAAAAGTTTGCGCAAAGTCATGAACAACGACTTCAACAACATGTCAACATTGAGGCCCTCCAGCTCCTCGAAAACGATGACTTAACCAGAAGATTAAAACGAGTGAAACCATTTGAACTTGTGTAAAAAATAGTGAACTATCTATAAACAATACACAATAAATAAACCAGTCACAAACAAAAGTAGTGACCAAAACATTTACAGAAACAAAAAGTGCATATATCATAGGATAAGTACTTTGTAATTTTAACCGTATCAAATTAAGTCAAATTCAAATAGCTTATTAGTATTTGTGCTAGATTGCTATATAATAAATACACCAATAGGTGTTTTTAAAAAAAAAAAAAAAAAAAAAAAAAAAATATCCAATCCACTCATATACGAAATCCAATACCCAACGAAAAACCTTTTCTTAATAACGTTAATAACTTTAAACGAAATGGCTATCCCCTAGCAAACATTAATTTTGGAACTCATTTCCACGAAAAAGCGAAACAAAATCGGCCATAAAGAAAAACCAATCTATTGTTGGAATATTTCATCAGAACAATTTGGTTTCAATTATACAAATGTCGACATATAGCATTTCTTACCGCGTTGCCTCTTGTGGCTAAATATGTGGTTGCAGGTAGGCGTTGATAAGGCGAAGGCATTTGTATACAACACTATCCTCGAATTTCTTTGGTAATTTTAAAAATAAGCCTATAGATATACGGAAATGTTGGGTACTCTTCTTCCATATATGTTGGAAACAATGCTCTTTTCACTTCAGTAATTATATCATTTACCAATATTTTTCAAAAACAGTAATTATGGATATAGTAATCGACGCGTATTGGTCCTAATACTAATAGTCCTTAAGGGGAGCTCAAACCCTTCAAAAGCTATTAACGTACAATTGGTATTTTGAATCACTAATTACCTCATTTGCTCCAGAGGCTTAAGAATATTTTTTTAGTCTTCCTCACAATCGCCTCGAAATATCTTTTTCCACTTCTGAGTAGGTGGAATATTCCTCTGTACCAATCGTCAGCACATAATTGGGGAAAATACTCATGACCTGCCCCATGAGTTTTAAAAAAAGGGTTATAAGGGGGGGGGGGAGGTAGAGGGGGTATTCTACTATCTAAAAGTGAAAACCTCACTTGTCGGCGGCTTATAGTTTTTAAGTTATTTGATTTCAAAGTTTGTAAAATTGACCAAGAATCCTCCTTTTTTAGTTATTTCAACAACCCGAAGTGCTGCCAGACATCGTATAAATAAACAATTTTAGAAAATAATAAGTGAATAAAAATACAAAATTTTACAAATTATTTCTATATTATATACGTCTATCCATATATATATATATATATAGGTATATTTATGGATATATGTATATATATATATATTTATTTATATACATATATGTATATATTAATGCTTGATTTTCAGTAAAGTAGGTTTCATTGTATGCATTTTCAGTTTACAGATTTGTATTTGGTGGGTGTATTTAGATTTGTATTCAAACAAAAATAAAGTTATTTATTAATATTTCATACATATATATGTTGTATTTGAAAAAATATCATATATTAATATTTGATATATAATATATATATATATTTATACATATATGTATTTTATTTTAAACAAAAATACGTCATAAATATTCAATATAAAGTATATATTTTATTAAAAAAAAAAATAGCGCTGCAGGCGAAAACTTGGAATAAAAAATCACGCGATTTTTAATTCCAAATTTTCACTATTTTATGAATATACAATATGATATATATTCTTTTTTATATATTAAATATCTATATATAAAAAAGAATATTTAAAAAATTTTGCGTAAAACTTTTTTCTGCGTAGGCGGCCTTCGGCCGCACTTCAAAAAAATAACCCTTAATAGTCCAACACCGTCTCTGCTGCACACAGGAGTTTTACGTGAAGCTGAACTGTATTTCGAAAATCATATCGATATTGTATTTATATATATATATGAACTCAATATATACACCTTAGAGGTTGTAAACCCCCATTCCCTCATTATTCTAACAAAAAAGAGTGTGTGGAAATTATGTTCCTATGTTGCTTCGTTTTCAATCGCATTCCATTTTCTTTTTGTTTGCTTCTGGCAGCACCTCCATTCAGCCGTGCTTTTCAGTTATTGTTAATTTAGCTGGCGTGTCAGGAGTTTGCAAGTTACAAATGCAATTTAAATTGTTAATTTATGGTATATATAAATAAAAAGTGTTAGAAACGTGTGTGTATGTTAATGTACATAGTTTGAATAATTATTAAAATAAATGTGATAAGTGCACTTATTGTATCAAAATTTGGTGAAGGTAAAAGACAAATTTTATCAACAAATAACTTAAAAACTATTATCAACTGAATAGTGTTGGTGCTAGTTTTAGCAAAATAAGCACGAAATCAAGATCTCCTGTGAATTTCATTGGAAAATTCGTAATATTTCTCTCAAAACAAGTGAGAGGGCAGTGCAAGGAGTCCTAGCCCATAATTGTGTTTGTGGGCTGCATAAGAAATAATATTATCAATATTTTCCTCTTATTATTAGAAGGCCATTACGCACTGCGACCAGAGTTGATCTATTGTGCAAGACCTATTTTTGTAACCCTAGAGTTTAAGGCTTTTTATAAATTTTAGCACTATTGTGGGCTTGTTGTTCCAAAGATTACATGGAGATACTACGATACCACCAAGGTGGTGAAGTCTTTGTCTGCCCAGCGCAGGACATTCACAAAGCACATGTTCTGAGCTTTCTATATCCATTTCGCAAAAGCGGCAGACATTGGTCTCTGATAGACCAATGTTATTTAAATGATACCTCAGGCTGCAGTGACCTGTGAGGTATCCTGTTAAAAGACGCAGATCTACTCTGTTTAGTGAGAGTAGCTTGTCTGATATTCCTTTGTTGGGACTAAGAAATTGTTTGGCTTGACGCTGACCGGCACAATTTAGCCAGTGTACAGCAAATTTCCTTTCTTCCCATTTCCTGAGGAATTCATTAATGTGGCTTTTCGTGAGTCCACAGAAAGGCTCAGGACCAGTAAGTTGCATATTTGCTCCTTGTTTTGCGAGGTCATCAGCCATTTCATTCCCCTCATGCCCTTCATGTCCCGGAATCCAGACTAGAGTTACTGTGTTGAGGTTTCCTAACGTGTTGAGAAGGTTTAGGCAAAAGATGAATGACGACCGCTCAAGTAGTTGGCGGACAACCTCTTCAGCCCTGGCTGGAGTGTCGACTGATAAATATCGTCCAGTAGCGTGGAACGGCTGACTATATCGAAAGCTTTCTTCGGTCCAACGCTACTAGGATAGTCCTCTAGCAGGGTCCGTTTTGGTTAAGCCCGCGGTTTATCTGGGAGTTTATTGCGGTGAGTGCAGTGGTGGTGCTATACACTCGTCGGAATCCATGCTGATGTCGGGCTGGAGCCAGGTGTTTCGTGAAGAGTGGCAGTAGGAGGGCTTCAAGAGTCTTCACTACTGGGAAAGAAGAGTTATCTAACGAAAAGATTCCCCTTGGTTGGCGGGTTTCCCAGGTTTCAGTAGTGGGACCACTCCCCCTTTTTTCCACTTGTAAGGGATGATGAGAGTGGACAAGGACAAATTGAAAACCTTTGTGAGAAATACTACTCCCAATGGTCCCAGATGCTTCAACATCAACGCCTTCCGTCCGTCAAGGCCAATGGTTTTTGGGGATTTTGATTTGTTGATGGCCCCCCTGAACTTCATCACAGGAGAAAGCAACTGGCGCACTGTCGTTCGCTAGTTTGTGCAGCCTTCTGGAGGCACGACGCTTGGATCTGTCGACCGGAGGGTGCAGTATAAAAAATCGGGTAAAATAGCTCGCTCATCTCTTCGGGTCCGAGGAAGTGCAACCGTTGAAGATAATAGCCACCTTGTCGTTGTGGGCTTCGTCGGGTTCGACAGGGACCTAACGGTGGACCAGAGCTTACTCACTCCAGTCTGAGGTTGCAAGTCTTCAGATGCTTAGCGCATTTGGTCCACTTATGTTGATCTACCAGTTGCCCGATCTCCGAGTTAAGATCCCTTATGCGGGGATCCCCGGGATCGACCTGGCGTAGGTGGTCACGCTCGTTTGCTATGCTGGCTGCTTCGGCTGGGAAATTGGGACGAATGTCTTTGAGGTGTCTTCAGTGAATTCAGTGAAACCGGCCCAATTAGCTTTTTTAAAGTTAAATAGGACAGGTGATTCGCGTAAACGAAGTCGGCAGGTCTCTCAATCGAGACAATAATGGGAAAGTGGTATGATGCAAGCGATAGCATATGTGGTGGCCACGTTATGCTATTTATCAGACCCGCGCTAGCTATTGTTATGTCGGGCGAGCTGCTGTAATTGCCCACTACCCTGGAGGAGGCGTCGTCGTTTACAGTGCTGAATGTCGAATCGTCTATCTGCCTGCCAATAACTGCCCCCTACGATCATTTGGCAGGATTATATGTCAAAGATTGTGATGCGCATTGAAGTCACCTACAACCAATCGGTTTTCACCTCTGATGAGCGCACCTATATCAGGGTGATATCCTGCCGGGCAGCAGGTGACAGGGGGTATGTATGTTAACACGAAACAAATTCAAAATGCACAAAAATAAATATCGTGTCCACGCTTTTTGCTGACACAACGTAGGCGAGCACAAATTCCTTAGAATCAAATTGCATTCGCATCCGTAGGTAATGCACTCGCGCTTGCCCTTAAAACGGTAGCAGAGGTAAGGACCTCGCGCTAATAAAGCTTTAGCTTTAGTTTTAGTTTTAAGAAAATAAAATTGTCACTTCGTTTTAGACAGTCAAATAATAAAGAGGCATGCCTCCCAAAAAAATGTTTATATTTTTTTATTTTATTTTATTTTTATTTTAAAAAACTTTCGGAGTTTTAACTGGCGGCCGTGACAGGACGGAGCAGCGTACGTTGTAAATAACCGAAAAACAAAAAGTACGGTTACGCGTGTGTTTTATAAAATAAAAACCACATAAAATAGAAAAAAATAAATAATTGGCGCGTACACTTCTGTTAGGTGTTTGGCCGAGCTCCTCCTCCTATTTGTGGTGTGCGTGTTGATGTTGTTCCACAAATGGAGGGACCTACAATTTCAAGCCGACTCTGAACGGCAGACATTTTCATGAGGAGCTTTTTCATGGCAGAAATACACTCGGAGGTTTGCCATTGCCTGCCGAGGGGCGACCGCTATTAGAAAAATGTTTTTATTCATTTTGCTTTCACCGAGATTCGAACCAACGATCTCTCTGTGAATTCCGAATGGTAATCACGAACCAACCCATTCGGCTACGGCGGCCGCAATAAAAACCACATAGTGCGTCTAATAAGATATAATATAAACACCAAAGCGGCTACACGCAAGGCACTAAGGAAGCAAGCAGTGCAGAAGATCCTGAGTACTTAAGAAAAGGGAGAAATCAAAGCACCCACAACCACCAATCGTGCCAACGCTGGACATGAAGCTTAACATCTTAATGTAAGAATTTAATTTAAGTTGTGAATTTAGGAAAAAAACTTTTTAAACAAATTTCAGAAAAATTAAGTAAAAGTTATATTGAGTGAAAAAATTTAAGCAAACAAATTTCAAAAAAATTAAATAAAAAATTTTATTTAGTGAAAAGAAAATAAAAAATATTTAAGAAAAATTATATGGAAATTTTTTTAAATAATTTAAACTCTTACATTTGAAAACATACTGTGAATTTAGCAGAAAGAAAATTAAGTAAACGAAATTTACGAAAAATTAAATAAAATTTTTTGAAGGAAGTCAAATGCAAAATAATTGAAGAAATGCTGCAAATTTAGTGAAAAGAAAATTACGTTAACAAAATTTAGGGAGAATTAAACAAATTCTGTTTCTCGAAGAAAAACAAATATATGAAGTAAAAATATTAAATTGACGAAGTAAAAGGAAATAAGAAAAAAGAAAAACAAGTAAATGTGATTAAAGCAAATCAGATATCAATAATTTAAGTTCTTATATTTAAAAAATCCAACAACGAAAAATCTTTAAATTTTTTTAAAAATCGGAAACAAATCACAATGACAGAAAAAGCGGACGAAATTATCGAACAAATTCAAAGACTTAGGATCGGTAATCATGCGACTAATCACGGGCATGACCAACAGGCATCGAATACTTCAAATTCCACGTATACCTTTACACCCACAAATCAACAGATGAATCCAGAATTTATTAAAGAGGTAGCACAATTGGTCTTAAACCAATTGACAAGGCCTAATATTCCAGACAACAGGGACCAGGAAATAGCCTTAAACGCGATGTCAGCCAATTAGATAAAATCCCTGACATGGTCAAATGCCTTAGAGAATTCTCTGGACGACCAAGAGAATTCAACTCTTGGAGAAAGACCGTAGATCGAATATTTAAGGCTTACGAAAGTTTAAAAGATACGCCGAAATATTTCGCAATATTGCATACGGTTAGACACAAAATTGTTGGCGATGCCGACACTGCATTGGAGTCTTACAGAACTCCGTTAGACTGGGGAAAAATCCGTAAATGCCTAATAATGCATTACTCGGATAAAAGGGATATCGGTACTTTGGAGTACCAAATGACAACTTTGGCTCAACGCCACGATAGTATTCCCACCTTTTACCAAAAGGTATATCAGCACCTTTCACTAATTCGCTCTCGATACTTTCATTCGCGGGCTAAATGGAGATTTACCTCGGCTCTTCAGCATACGCGAACCAACAACATTACCTCAGGCACTACATTTGTGCCAGAAGTTAGATAACATGACATTCCGTCTGAACTATGCCCAAGGTAAGCAGAATATTGCACCACCCAGACCACCTCGACAAAATGAATTCTTTCAAAGCAATGTTAAAAATAAATTTTACCCAGAATTGGCCTATGTTCCCTCACAACCTAGAAATAACCATCCGTTCAAACCACGACCATTCGTTCACAACAACTTCCCAAATTATAGCAACTAGCCTAGATCAAATAATTACCAATTCCCAAATTATAACACCACCCCGCCTAGACCGAATAATTACCAATTCAGGACACAACCACCTAACTTCTTTCAAGGAAACTCCTTCAATAACCGACCAAATTTCCCACCGAAACCACCTGTACCCATGGATATTGACCAGTCAATACAGACTCGTCAAGTGATCTACCAAAACAGACCAAACTATCAACAAAATCACTTTCCTCAAAAACGAACAATGACTCAGCAAACGCAACCCCCCAACAAAGTGCAACGAACGTATTATACGGATACCGATATTACATATGAAGACAGGGATAAAGAAGCTACGGAAGAATTTGATGTCGACCCGAATCAATTATTCACTAATGACGATAGCGAAAATAGTTCCGAGCAGAAATTGTGCGCGGTACAAGGAAACACAGACGACGGATATACCACTGACAATGTCTATTTTTTAGATTAATCCCGTCCTCACTTCCACATTTTGAATATATAACAAAAAATTGGGAAAACTAAGAATTTCCTGATTGATGCAGGATTGCAGCAAAAAGCAACAATATTTGCAAATCTTCTTGAAAACATATTTCAACCAAATGCAGCTAATGACATTAATCCCTTACCATACATTGCAGAACAAATGGACGGGATAATACCATTCGTCACTCCGGCTGAAGTCAAAAAAGAGATCAAGAGTAATATCAACCCTAAGAAAGCACCTGGCTTTGATCTTATCACTGGCCAAATACTAAAAGAACTTCCAAAAAAAGCGTTAATGAAAATAACCAACATAATTAATGCATCACTTCGGTTACAATATGTTCCACAACTTTGGAAAGTTGCCGAAGTTATAATGATACCAAAGCCAGGGAAGCCGCCACATGAAACAACCTCATATCGACCAATATCATTGCTGCCGATTATGTCAAAGTTGTGCGAGAAACTTCTCTTGAAAAGGTTAAAACCAATTATCGAAGAGAAACACCTCATTCCTGATCATCAGTTTGGTTTCCGAAATCAGCACTCTACAATTGATCAGGTACACCGAATCACCGACATAATTGAAAAGGCGATAGAAGAGAAAAAAGTTTGTTCGACAATATTTCTGGATGTTGCACAAGCTTTTGACAAGGTTTGGCATGAAGGATTAAATCATAAATTACAAATACTTCTTCCTGCTCAATACTCAAAAATTTTAAAATCATACATAACAGAACGTTACTTCAGAATAAAACAAGAAGACACCTATTCTGACCTGAAAAAAATTCAAGCGGGAGTACCACAAGGAAGTGTGGAAGGAAGGACCAATCCTATATCTCCTATACACTAGTGATATCCCTACATTTACAAATAATACCGTTGCTACGTTTGCTGATGACACTGCAATAATGGCCACTGGTGAAAACAACATTGAATCAACAGAAAAATTACAAACAGCCATTACTGAGATACAGCGCTGGACAGTCAAATGGCGTATAAAACTCAACGAAACCAAATCTGTGCACGTCGACTTCACTAATAAAAGAATCGACCATAAACCAGTATACATCAATCAACAAATCATTCCGTACGAGAATTCAGCGAAATATCTTGGCATGACCCTTGACGCAAAACTCAGGTGGAAACAGCATGTCAAGAAAAAACAAGAAGAGTTGAAAATAAAGTACAGAAAGATGTACTGGCTATTGGGTAGACATTCTGCCTTGTCAACATACAACAAGCTGCTCTTGTATCAGCAAGTCCTTAAGCCAATCTGGACTTATGGTATTCAGCTCTGGGGATGTACCAGTCAAAGCAACAGAATGATCATTCAACGATTTCAAAATTAAGTGCTCCGTGCTATTGTTAATGCTCCGTGGTACATCAGAAATGACAACTTACATAAGGATTTGGATGTTGAAATTGTCGACAACGTTATCAAAAAGTTTGCGCAAAGTCATGAACAACGACTTCAACAACATGTCAACATTGAGGCCCTCCAGCTCCTCGAAAACGATGACTTAACCAGAAGATTAAAACGAGTGAAACCATTTGAACTTGTGTAAAAAATAGTGAACTATCTATAAACAATACACAATAAATAAACCAGTCACAAACAAAAGTAGTGACCAAAACATTTACAGAAACAAAAAGTGCATATATCATAGGATAAGTACTTTGTAATTTTAACCGTATCAAATTAAGTCAAATTCAAATAGCTTATTAGTATTTGTGCTAGATTGCTATATAATAAATACACCAATAGGTGTTTTTTAAAAAAAAAAAAAAAAAAAAAAAAAATATCCAATCCACTCATATACGAAATCCAATACCCAACGAAAAACCTTTTCTTAATAACGTTAATAACTTTAAACGAAATGGCTATCCCCTAGCAAACATTAATTTTGGAACTCATTTCCACGAAAAAGCGAAACAAAATCGGCCATAAAGAAAAACCAATCTATTGTTGGAATATTTCATCAGAACAATTTGGTTTCAATTATACAAATGTCGACATATAGCATTTCTTACCGCGTTGCCTCTTGTGGCTAAATATGTGGTTGCAGGTAGGCGTTGATAAGGCGAAGGCATTTGTATACAACACTATCCTCGAATTTCTTTGGTAATTTTAAAAATAAGCCTATAGATATACGGAAATGTTGGGTACTCTTCTTCCATATATGTTGGAAACAATGCTCTTTTCACTTCAGTAATTATATCATTTACCAATATTTTTCAAAAACAGTAATTATGGATATAGTAATCGACGCGTATTGGTCCTAATACTTATAGTCCTTAAGGGGAGCTCAAACCCTTCAAAAGCTATTAACGTACAATTGGTATTTTGAATCACTAATTACCTCATTTGCTCCAGAGGCTTAAGAATATTTTTTTAGTCTTCCTCACAATCGCCTCGAAATATACGAAATCCAATGCCCAACGAAAAACCTTTTCTTAATAACGTTAATAACTTTAAACGAAATGGCTATCCCCTAGCAAACATTAATTTTGGAACTCATTTCCACGAAAAAGCGAAACAAAATCGGCCATAAAGAAAAACCAATCTATTGTTGGAATATTTCATCAGAACAATTTGGTTTCAATTATACAAATGTCGACATATAGCATTTCTTACCGCGTTGCCTCTTGTGGCTAAATATGTGGTTGCAGGTAGGCGTTGATAAGGCGAAGGCATTTGTATACAACACTATCCTCGAATTTCTTTGGTAATTTTAAAAATAAGCCTATAGATATACGGAAATGTTGGGTACTCTTCTTCCATATATGTTGGAAACAATGCTCTTTTCACTTCAGTAATTATATCATTTACCAATATTTTTCAAAAACAGTAATTATGGATATAGTAATCGACGCGTATTGGTCCTAATACTAATAGTCCTTAAGGGGAGCTCAAACCCTTCAAAAGCTATTAACGTACAATTGGTATTTTGAATCACTAATTACCTCATTTGCTCCAGAGGCTTAAGAATATTTTTTTAGTCTTCCTCACAATCGCCTCGAAATATCTTTTTCCACTTCTGAGTAGGTGGAATATTCCTCTGTACCAATCGTCAGCACATAATTGGGGAAAATACTCATGACCTGCCCCATGAGTTTTAAAAAAAGGGTTATAAGGGGGGGGGGGGGGGGGGAGGTAGAGGGGGTATTCTACTATCTAAAAGTGAAAACCTCACTTGTCGGCGGCTTATAGTTTTTAAGTTATTTGATTTCAAAGTTTGTAAAATTGACCAAGAATCCTCCTTTTTTAGTTATTTCAACAACCCGAAGTGCTGCCAGACATCGTATAAATAAACAATTTTAGAAAATAATAAGTGAATAAAAATACAAAATTTTACAAATTATTTCTATATTATATACGTCTATCCAAAAAATCACGCGATTTTTAATTCCAAATTTTCACTATTTTATGAATATACAATATGATATATATTCTTAATATATAAAAAAGAATATTTAAAAAATTTTGCGTAAAACTTTTTTCTGCGTAGGCGGCCTTCGGCCGCACTTCAAAAAAATAACCCTTAATAGTCCAACACCGTCTCTGCTGCACACAGGAGTTTTACGTGAAGCTGAACTGTATTTCGAAAATCATATCGATATTGTATTTATATATATATATGAACTCAATATATACACCTTAGAGGTTGTAAACCCCCATTCCCTCATTATTCTAACAAAAAAGAGTGTGTGGAAATTATGTTCCTATGTTGCTTCGTTTTCAATCGCATTCCATTTTCTTTTTGTTTGCTTCTGGCAGCACCTCCATTCAGCCGTGCTTTTCAGTTATTGTTAATTTAGCTGGCGTGTCAGGAGTTTGCAAGTTACAAATGCAATTTAAATTGTTAATTTATGGTATATATAAATAAAAAGTGTTAGAAACGTGTGTGTATGTTAATGTACATAGTTTGAATAATTATTAAAATAAATGTGATAAGTGCACTTATTGTATCAAAATTTGGTGAAGGTAAAAGACAAATTTTATCAACAAATAACTTAAAAACTATTATCAACTGAATAGTGTTGGTGCTAGTTTTAGCAAAATAAGCACGAAATCAACATCTCCTGTGAATTTCATTGGAAAATTCGTAATATTTCTCTCAAAACAAGTGAGAGGGCAGTGCAAGGAGTCCTAGCCCATAATTGTGTTTGTGGGCTGCATAAGAAATAATATTATCAATATTTTCCTCTTATTATTAGAAGGCCATTACGCACTGCGACCAGAGTTGATCTATTGTGCAAGACCTATTTTTGTAACCCTAGAGTTTAAGGCTTTTTATAAATTTTAGCACTATTGTGGGCTTGTTGTTCCAAAGATTACATGGAGATACTACGATACCACCAAGGTGGTGAAGTCTTTGTCTGCCCAGCGCAGGACATTCACAAAGCACATGTTCTGAGCTTTCTATATCCATTTCGCAAAAGCGGCAGACATTGGTCTCTGATAGACCAATGTTATTTAAATGATACCTCAGGCTGCAGTGACCTGTGAGGTATCCTGTTAAAAGACGCAGATCTACTCTGTTTAGTGAGAGTAGCTTGTCTGATATTCCTTTGTTGGGACTAAGAAATTGTTTGGCTTGACGCTGACCGGCACAATTTAGCCAGTGTACAGCAAATTTCCTTTCTTCCCATTTCCTGAGGAATTCATTAATGTGGCTTTTCGTGAGTCCACAGAAAGGCTCAGGACCAGTAAGTTGCATATTTGCTCCTTGTTTTGCGAGGTCATCAGCCATTTCATTCCCCTCATGCCCTTCATGTCCCGGAATCCAGACTAGAGTTACTGTGTTGAGGTTTCCTAACGTGTTGAGAAGGTTTAGGCAATCATTTACCAATTTAGAGGTGATAGTTGTTGATAGAAGGGCTTTTAGAGCCGCTTGACTATCTGAGAGTATGTAGATGTGAGTACCTCTCATTTTCCTGCGAAGGCATTCTCTCACACATATTTCAATGGCATGTATTTCTGCCTGGAATATTGTTGGGTAGAGTCCCATCGGAATCGATTTTTTAAATTTAGGCCCATTGATTCCTGCCCCTGCTCTACCATCTTCCAGCTTGGACCCATCAGTGAACCATAATTGAGATCCAGGCTTGAAATTGATAGAATTAGTTCTCCAAGTTGTTCGTTCATTAATAATAATTCGGAAGTTTCTGTAGAGAATGGGTTTGGGAGATATTGTATCCACCCTGTGTAGTATAGGAGTGTGTCGAAAGTCTTCTAAGATCTTTAGATGTCCTCTCATATCTCCACTTTTAAGATCGGCGTTGCCTTTTAGTCTTAAGGCACTCAATCTTGCTTCTTTTTCAATTAAGATGGGAAGCGGTGGTATACCTAGGAGCACGCCCAAAGCGTCAGTTGGGCATGTTTTCATTGCTCCTGTTATACCGATGCAGATGAGGCGGTACAATTTGTTAAGATCGCTTGCCGCCTTTCGTTGCTTGACTTTGGGCCACCATGTTATGGAAGCATAAGTGACTATAGGCTTAACAACTGCAGTGAATGTCCAGTAGGTCATTCTGGGGCTGAGCCCCCATGTTTTACCAAAAAGCCTTGTGCAGGCATAGAATGCCCTTGTGGCTTTTACAGTAACTTTCTCAAGATGCGAGTTCCAGGTAAGCGCTTTGTCAAGGTTGATACCAAGGTAGTTCGCCTCTGTGGAGAGTTGTAGAGTCGATTCATTCAGGACAGGACATTTGATGTTGATATTCCTTTTCCTGGTGAACGGCACTAGCGCAGTTTTAGATGGGTTGATAGAGAGCCCTTTGTCCGTGCACCATTTGTTTATTATGTTGAGGGCTTGTTGCATGCGGTTAGAGATGGTCTCTTCATGCCAGCCCACTATATATACTACCAGGTCATCAGCATAGCCCTGGGTGTGGAATCCTAGGTTGTTCAGTTTGTGGAGAAGTTCATCTATTACTAGTGTCCACAGAAGAGGAGAGAGTACTCCCCCTTGCGGGCAACCTTTATTCTTCCTCCTAATTCTGTACTGATCGTTCTGGATTTCAGCATCGATATAGTCCATCGTCTGATGGGTTTAGGTACGTCCTTTTGAGATAGGGCATTGTTGATTGCCTCATAGGACGTATTATCGAAAGCTCCTGTTATGTCAATAAAAGCGCAAAGTGCGATTTGTTTTGACTCAATAGCCTTTTCAATAATGGTTACCAGACTGTGTATTGCAGTCTCAGTAGATTTACCTTGTTGGTAGGCAAATTGAAGTTGGTGCAGTGGGAAATTAACCAAGTTATTCTCCCGTATGTGCTGATCCAATATTTTTTCCATTGTTTTTAGGAAAAATGAGCTAAGGCTAATCGGTCTGTATGACTTAGGCAATTGTTCGGGTTTTTTCCCTACCTTTGGAATGAATACGACCTTTACCTCAGCCCATTTCGTAGGAATATAACCTAGCAATAGGCTTGCTTTATATAGTCTGGACAAAGTAGGGACAATGTATTGGCTTCCCTTTTGCAGAAGGCAAGGGAATATCCCATCAGGTCCAGGAGATTTGTATGGGCTAAATGTAGATATAGCCCATTGTACCCGATTTTCATGGAATAGCTTATTTGCCAGCTTTAGGTCCTCCCTGTCAGCATAAGTGGTAGGTTCTACCAACATTGTGGACTCATGTAAAGCATGGCATCCCGGGAAATGGGTGTCCAGTAGAAGTTGGCTAGTTTCTTCTGGGTTTTTAGTGTAGCTACCATCTGGCTTTTTCAGGGTACATATGCCGTTTGAGTGATCCTTTGATAAGGCTTTCTGGAGGCGGATAGCATTGGGAAGATTTGAAATCTTATCACAGTGATCCCTCCAGGAAGCTCTCTTAGATTTCCTCAATTCTTTGTTGAAGTTGGTTAGAGCTCTTGAGTAGGAGACCCAGTTCCCTGTTTGTTTAGCTCTATTCCATAATACTCTGGTTTCATGGCGTAGTCTTGAAAGCGTACTATTCCACCAGGGGACATCCCTTCGTGGTTTTTTCACTTTTTCCTGACAGCTCTCATGAAATGCAGACGTAATGTTTGAGTGGAGTTCATTTGCCTCCATCTCAAGCTCAGATTTAAGCACCAGGTGATGCTTAGAGTAGTTAGCACTTTGTTCTAAGTTAAAGTGAAAGACATTCCAATTTATATTCCTTGGATTTCTGTAAATTGTTATGTGCGGTAAGGTAGCACCTAAGTCAAACCTGATAAGACTGTGGTCCGACATTGATGCTTCCCCGGACACATGCCAATTTGAGACTTCTGATAGTACATTTGGACTGCATAGGGTAAGATCAAGTACTTCCTCCCTTATTGCATTCCTAAATGTTGGTTCATTGCCTCGGTTTACTATTGATACATTATATCTAAGTAAGAATTCAAGAAGGCACTCACCTCTCGCATTGATGTTTGTGCTGCCCCATATCGTATGATGGGCATTCGCATCGCATCCTATTATCCAGCGTAGGTGGTTCTCCTTGCAGTAGTTGACTAGGGCTACAAGTTCCCTTGTTGGAGCAGTTTCCTCATCTCCTGGAAGGTAGGCAGAGGCAATGATTACCTCGTGCTCGCCTTTGTCTGTTGGCACCTTGGTCCAGATCGCAACGAGATCGGTGGTAGTGAACTGCGAAATGGGAATGAAAGTTAAATTATTGCTAATTAAGATTGCCGCTCTAGGGCGATCATTGTTGGCATCGATTAACTTACCATTAACATCTTGGAGTCCCTCAATGACTCTGTCACGTACCCACGGTTCTTGGATTAGAGCTATATCCAAGTTTTGTTTGTTAAACCTCCTGGCTAGTTCAGCCGAGGCAGCCTTTGCATGGTGGAGGTTTAATTGAAGGCATCCGAGTTGCCTTCTATTGTTGCTTAGGATAGCGTGTGGCATTATCGCCTCTGTTTTTTGGCACTGGCTGCCTTTTTCTTGCCTCTGTTGCTACCCAGCAAGGCCGCTTCCTCAGCAGAGTGACGCTCGCCTTTTTTGGTCCTCTTTGGACCATTATTTTTCTTGTCGGCACGAAGCGGGGGTCGCATTCTTATGCCTTCCTCTACCCTTTGAGCACTTGACATTGGTGCAGGCTTGGTGGCGTGTGGCGCATCTTTAGAGCAACATGGCTGCTCATCAGTTTGCGTTACGCTCACTGCGGTTGCTGCGATCGCCGATGCCGAAGTGCAGGGTTGTTCCTCGGTCCGCTGCAATGCGGGAGGCTTGGGCGCTTCTGGTTCAGCATCCTTCTCCGGGGTTTTGGCCTTAGTTCTAAGTTGAACTGTGCTAAACCCATAGTTCAACCAGTAGTGATGTTTTTTGATCACAATGGCGGAGATGGGGTCGATTGCGATGGTTAGCTCCGTCACCTTACCCTTTTGTACTCTACGTAGTACCCGCCATTCCTGAACGTTCAGGCCAGAGTTTTGCCCATCCAGGAGGTTGAGGATGTCCTCTGTGGATGTGCTGTCCAGTTCTGGAAAGTGGCATGTGAAGATCAAAGGCCTTGGTATGTCCTCTTCTAAAACGATCTTAATTTGCGCATCTTTCCATGGTTCAAGTTTAGGCATTGCTGCCTTTAACCAGTCGGTTGTTTCATCGTTGCCACATGAGACAACTATGTATCCTGCGCGGAAGGTGCAGCTGTTAAAGATTGGCTTGGCACCACCAGTCTGCTTTTTCCTTATGCTGTCCAGGATAGCGTGTTGAATGGCCTTTAGTTTATCCGTAGGCCATATCGTTGCCGGATAATCAGGTGGTATGATACCCAGCTTGGTGCTACATGCAGCATCTTTGTAGGACATTTTAGCCGTCCCTTCTTTCACCTCCAGGTTAGGCACTGCTGCCTTTGCCCTTTCGGCTTCTGATGGGTCAGTTGTCCTTTCCACTAAGTTAGCTCTTTTGGGAGATCTTTGCTTAGGGGTGGTGCTGCTGGAGCGCTGACGCTTTAAGTTCATTGGCTGCTGTGCTAGTTGTCGCGCTTCTTCAATGGAGTGACCTTTACCCAGGTGGTACCTGAGTCCCTTTCTGGCGGCACCGCTGAGCCGCAGCTTCACTTCCATTTCCGCTCCATTCTTAGCCGAACTTGTGTTTTTTGAGGGAGAAGTTAAGAGTTTCTCCTCTTCCTCTGGTGATAAAGCGGAAGTTTTCCCGATGGGCCCTAGGTCCATTTCGTCTACTTCCATCTCTAATTGCGCTATCGCAGAGGTCGGGCATTCGCTGCCTTTTGTTGCCTGCGGCAGTTGTTGTTGTTCGACAGTAGCTGCCGTAAGGTCACTGCTGACCTGGTTTGTAGAAGGCATTGTTGCCTTTTCTTTGTTTTCGTTTTTATCGTTAGTTTCAGACATAAGTGAATCCCACGAGTAAAGGGGAATGGAGGTCGAGCCGCAACAGTGCCCGGGTGTTGCGGTAAGGCTAATTACAACCAGAGGGCGCCCGGTATCTGGAGGTCACCGTTAAAAGACACACTGACGTAGTGCCATTCATCACTTAGGCACGGTACGAATAACACCTGTGATTACGGGTTTTTTCGAGTTTGCCTCTCTAGATCCGCCATTTTCGGTCGAAAGCAGGGGCACCTCGTGCAGGAGTGGAATATTACCACAATGGTCGGTCTTTAGGCTTTAGGCAGTTCCTGCCAGTCGCCTCTGTGTGCCCTACCTCTATAATAGAACCAAAACACACTTAACCCCCTCTTAAATACATTACATTTCTCTCGATATTTTCCAAATCGCACCCTATACTACATTTTGTTGCTTACCTATACTATACTATACGTATGTAGAAATAAAACAGATGATAATCCATTTCTGCCTAGATCCCATTAAGACGAATTGAGCACTGAAGGTGGCGTCTTCGCAAAACAGTTAATTTTTCTCGCGATCTTGAGATGTCTAATGTCACATCTCTTACCAGTACAAACAAACAAAAGGAGGAGAAACTACACATTTGTAAAAATTCATTGAATGGCTTGGTAATATTGTGATTTGTGAAATTTACTAAATTAACTAATGAAAACGAGGTGGTGCGGATTTACACACGGAGACATCTGGATGGGAGACACTGGAAATTCTCTTCTCATGTTTTATTCGCGTTCCCACGGGCAAAACGGTTTTCGGCAGCATTTTGACGTTTACTACTTTAGCATCTTCTGGTTTCTGATATATTACACAGCCGGCTAACATCTAAAGCTGAGAACGTTCGTCAACAGTTTCTTAAATATTTCGATGAAGAATGCAAACTGGCTTAATATAATTATTTTTTTTATTTACAAATAAAAAGTTATATAGATTGTCAAAAAAGTCTTGCGGTATTTCCGCAAGCTTGTCTTTGCAAGCGCGTAGTTCTAGCAGAGAATGTTAATGCAATGAGAAGGTGCAAATGTTACTGTGAGCTTCTTTTAGTACAATTGAGATTTGAAAGATTTGAAGTAAGGGAATTTAGCACACCGAGTTTATAGACACCTCACTGACTTTTGCCCACACAAAAATTAGAAACACCACACATCTTTCACCTCAACACACAACACATTTCTCACCTCGACATTAAGGCAATTAAATTTTTACTATTTTCGTATTTTTGAAATAATAAGCGAATACGTAAAATTTATTACATAATTTTTTTTTCAATTACATTAAAAAAAAATACCTATTAAAAAAAAAAAAAAATTATAAAAAAAAGTTTGCGCCGGGAATTGAACTCGAGTCTAACATGTGGCGAGGAAAAATAGGCGGTGCGTTTTGTTACTTTTGAAATGATAAGCGGATACATAAAATTTATTACAAATTTTTTTACGATTACATAAAAAAAAAATTTAAAAACGAAAAAAAAAAAATTTCCACCGAGAATTGATGGCGAGTCACGTGGGGAGGATAAATACGCAGAGCGTTTATTTCTGCGCCTGCGTTGTGAACAAAAGGTATTGTGCATGCGCGCGACGCGAATAAATTTTAATAAAGTTCTGAAAGTAATTCATGAAGTTTTTCATTACACACATATGTACATAAATGAACGTATACTTTATATGTAAATAAATGATGGTATATGATTTTTTTTTTTTTTTTTTTTTTGTAGGGACAACTAGCAAGTGCAGCACTCAGACATTAATTGAGTCCATTGTACTACACTTGGATTCCCTTTTAATTTTCTTTAAATCTACCCGCTCTCCGAAGAAATCTGAGTAGATCTTGTGGTGCCAAGGAGCCAAGATGGTCGCTTCTTAACACATCAGTGCCAAAGACCTCAAACCTGATTCGAGCGAAGGCGGGGCAGACACACAGGAAGTGGTCCGCCGTCTCATCCTCCTATTCACAAGCTGGGCAGAGTACACTGTCTGAGATGCCCAACCTTTCCATGTGCTTTGCCCACAGAAAGTGGCCCGTCATCAGTCCTACCAGCCGTCTGCACTCCCCTCTGCTTAATGACAGAAGGGTTTGCGACAGTCGATCGGACATGACAGGTAACATCAGTTTTGTCCATCTGCAGCCTCTCTCAGCCTGCCAAGCTCGCTTGTGGGTAGTAGTTACCCATTTGCTAACCGTGGCGTTATGGCCGCAGATGGGAGTGGCAAAGCGGGCTCTGGGCCAAAGAAGTTGGCCTCAGAGCCCATCTTAGCTAAGGAGTCAGAGGTCTCGTTACCCGCGATACCCACGTGTCCCGGGACCCATGTTAGCATCAGGCTATTATGTCTGCCGACATAGTTCAGCGTGGATTTACAGGACTTCACTACCCCTGATGAGGTTTGAGGGCTGTCTAAGGCCATAAGCGCTGCTTGGCTGTCGCTGCAGATACATATAGATCTGCCTCTCCATCGTTTTTCCACAACAAAGTTCATCGCTTCTTGAACTGCATACACCTCCGCTTGAAACACAGATGCATGCATTCCAAGAGCAAAGTGCAGTTTTGTTCCGCTGGATTCCACGTAGACCCCAGAGCCGGAGCCATGCTCGGTCCTGGAGCCATCCGTAAAAATGCGAAAACAGTGTTTGCCGGGCTCATTTTCTGAGTCTCCCCACAACTGAGCCTCTGGTAGCACTACACTGTATCTCTTTTCAAGTACGACCCTTGATGGCATGGAGTCAAGGGGCATGGAAAGAATCGTTGGATCGATGTCCATGCCTTCTCTGTGTTCCAATGCCGGACAAGGGCCGTACCAGTTCCCACTGTGTTTCAGTCTGCAGATGGCCTTCAAGGCCTCTCCTCGGATGAAAGCATCAAGTGGTGGTAAACAAATCAGAGCATCTAGTGCCGGGCCTGAAGTAGTCGGAAAAGCTCCGGTGCAACAGATGGCCACTAGGGAGAGTCTGCTCATCTAGACCACTGATGCATAGGTGATAATGGGTCTTATCATAGCCGTGTAGATCCATAGGACCTTGCTAGGAGAGAGACCCCACGTTTTCCCAAAGACACCTTTGCACTGCCAGAAAGCTGTCAGTGCTTTTGATGCCTTTGTTTCAACGTTTGATTTCCATAGGAGCTTGCTATCGAGGATTACTCCAAGATATTTGATTTCCTTGGATAGCTGGATTGTGACTCCTTTTAGCTTTGGCAGAACGAGTGCATCAATTTTCCTCCTTCTGGTAAAGAGGACAATACCAGTCTTGGCGGGATTTGCCGACAGCCCGTTCGCAAAGCACCAAGTGTCAATCCGATCCAGAGTTTTCTGCACTTTCCTGCAGATGTTCATAAGCGAAGAGCCTGTTACCAAACAAGCAACATCGTCCGCATATGCTTGTGCGTAGACTCCCGAATCGTTTAAGGTGGTGAGTAGAGGATCGATTACCATGCACCAGAGCAACGGAGACAGCACACCGCCTTGGGGGCAGCCTCTGTTAACCCCAGATGACACCAGCAGATCTTCCTCTGCTCGCACCGAAATGATTCTTTGGGCCAGCATCGAACGAATCCAATTTACTAGCACCCGGTCTACGCCGTGCCTACTAGCAGAGTTACACATACTATCAAAAGTGGCATTATCAAACGCCCCCTCTATGTCTAAAAAGATACCCATAGCGTAGTCCCTCCTGTCGATGGCCAGCTCTAGCCTAGCAACAAGGTTTTGCAGTGCCGACTCGCAGGATTTTCCACTCTGATAGGCATGCTGAAATAGAGACAGAGGGTGAGCCTTCAGCGACTTCTGACGTATGCGCAGTTCCACTAGTCGTTCGAGACTTTTCAGCATGAAAGAGGTCATGCTGATGGGTCTAAAGCTTTTGGGGCTGGTGTAGTCGTCTTTTCCAACCTTTGGGATGAAAGCGACCCTCACCATCCTCCAAGAGCGTGGTATGTAAGCCAGTGCCAGGCATGCCGAGAAGATTTTCTTCAGGGCTGCTGTCACGAACTCTGCACCCTCCTTCAGCATGGCAGGATATATGCCATCTGGTCCGGGCGACTTGTAGTCGCCAAAAGATTTGATGGCAAATCGAATGGCGGCCTCATTCACCACAGATCTGGCAACGAACCAGTCATGCCGAGAAGGTGTAGCAGCTCTGACAACTGCCTCTATCAATAAGGGCTGTTGCCGGCTGATGCTTATCTGATTGCCAGGAAAGTGAGACTCCATCAGCAAGCTGAGTGTCTCACTTTTCCGCTCCGTGAAGGAGCCATCAGATTTCCTAAGTGACCCCAGCTTTGCCGTTGGGTCCCTTTTCAGGATCCTAACCAATTTCGCCGTGTCACTCAGAGATTCAATACCGCTGCAGAATTCCCTAAATGAGGCTCTTTTCGATTCCCGAATAAGCCTCTTGTAGTTCTTCTGAACATCACGGTATCACTCCCAGTCCTCTGCAAGGCTAGTCTTGAGGGCCCGGTTTAGAAATTTTCTCGACTCGCGCCTCAGCATCTGGAGCTCTCGATTCCACCAAGGAACGGGAGTCCGGCTGGGGAGAGGTCGAATTGGACAGGCTGACTCAAAACATTCGGTTAGGGCAGCGTTGAGTTTCTCAACAGCCGCCTCAATGACCTGTTCTTTTCGAAGTCTTGGTGGCGCAACGCCAAGGTCCCGCAACGCCTCCCTAAACTTCTGCCAGTCTGTTTTTCTTGGGTTTCTAGAGGGCAATGGCATTTGTGCCTCCTCGCCACACTGAAACTCAATGTACCTGTGGTCCGAGCACGAATCTTCGGCAAGGACCCTCCAGTTCTTGATTGACCACCCAAGTTTTGAGTTTGATAGGGTTAGATCAATCACCTCCTGCCTTCTAGCCGTTACAAACGTTGGCTGTGAGCCCTTGTTATGTATGTCTAGGCAGGAGGAGGCGATAAATTCGAATAGTCGAGAGCCCCGTCCATTGCACTTGCTGCTGCCCCAGATTGTATGCTGGGCATTAGCATCGCAACATAGGATGAGGCCCAGACTGCGCCGCTCACAGAACCTCACGAGACTAGTGGCCTTCCCGGGTGGTGGCCCTTCCAGAGCATCGTAAGGAAAGTAAGCAGATGCAATCACAAACTTCGACCATCCGCGTCTATCTCTATAACCCACCTCAGCCGCTACCAGGTCTTGGCAACAGAATTGCTCAAGACCCGTCACAGTGAGATGGGATAAAATTATAAGACCGGTCCTAGGTCTGCTAGAACTCCTGTCATATAATAACGTGGCCCCTTTCAGCGCACTTAAGCCACAGAGATGGCCCCTAAAGACCCAGGGCTCTTGCACAGCTGTTATGTGGGGTAATGTGTGCAGCTGGGAAAGCCTTCTACTTAGTAGTGCAGTAGCGGCTTTGGAATGCTGCAAGTTAATTTGCGTCACCGTCAAGGGACGATAGCTACAGGAATCGTCCGAGTCAGTCATCTGGGGAAGACACGGAAGCTGACCGTCCCACAGTGGTCAAGTAGCCCGACGTTTTGGTCAAAAAACAATAAGTCAAAGAGAAATAGTACGATTTTGATGAAATTTTTACATATAGGGTTTTTTGTGGCGATGATTCTGAAAATGAAATCAGAATTTCAAAATTCAAAATGGCGGACCCAAAATGGCGGACATTTTTCGCGAAAAGTGTTCAGATTTTACTAAAATTCACATTACCAAGGTTTTTGGGGTCGCTGATTGTGAATATGAGATCAGAACTTCAAAATTCAAAATGGCGGACAGTTTTTGCGAAAAGTTTTCAGTTTATACTGAAGTTCACATTACCAAGGTTTTTGGAGTCTTTGATTTCGACAGTAGACGTACGATTTTCAAAAGAATATGCCACATTAAAAGGGGGGAAAATATGTCGGGAAAAATAATGCACTTAAACTGAAAGTGACGTATGATACATTTATTTATGAAATAAACTTAAATTTTAATAGGAAGAACATACATTTATTCATATCTCCTCGCCATTGCTCACATCAAGGATGCTGTCTGAAAACTTCATTAATGTTTAGTATAATATATTGTATAAATATATTTATATTAATGTAAATTTATGTAAACTATTCACCGTTACGCTCGTTGAATCGTCCAACCAGCTTTTATTATTCTCCAAGAAACGATTTTTCATACTGCGAGCATTTTTCCATTTCTTTTTCAAAACAGAAATAACTTTTATCAAAGCCATTTTTGATTTTTCTTCGATAACATATGAAGGTGTTGCGTCGTCCATTAGTTTATTACAGATAATTTGTATTAAATTATCAAATTTTTTTGACAGAAAAACATCATGGATGGCATCGAATATTTTCCTCCTTGTCCATGAAAAAATTGTTCTCTTGAATCCTATCAAAAAAAAATTACTTTAAAATAATAATTTAATTACCATTTAAAAATACTTATTATATTAATTATTTTATTATTATTATTATATGATTTTTTAATATTATCAAAACATGATTTTTATCACTCTTTTGCATTTATTAATAATTATTTATTGTTTTAATAACAATATTCACTATAGAAATTGAGATAAAAGTAGAAATAAACACTCCGCATATATTACATTCATTCCTAACATTTCCCACGCATACACACAAATAAAACCAGTTTCGATCGCCCCCCGCGGCTCAAATGCCCCAACACGCGCTTCAAGCTCGGCAGCGACCTGCTGCAAAGAAAGCGTATTTTTGACGAGCGGGGATAGCGCGGGAGCAAGATCTAAACGGATTCGAAATCTGTATACTTTTGTGCACTAGGAAACGTAAATATCTCCGCGGCAATTCGTGGCAATAAAAATAATTATCTACGAGAAGAAGTGCAATTGAAAACAAAAAAGGGGAAAAAAGGCTTCTACTGCGCCATTAATATTGCCTCTAAAAATACAACAATATGGTTACAGTAAAGTATTTTCGTAATGTACATACCTTTCCGAACAACATCCATTTTAGTTTGCCCTTTTTCGTTGAAAAATGGCGAATCTGCAACAATTTTTGTGTGGCGCTCGAAAACGTGCATGCGTACTGTCTCGCGCGAGTCCCGACAAATGGCACTTTTGAGCGTTCACCACGGAACATCTGTTCAATGTAAACATCTGTCCCTTTGGATTTTAATGCTCCAGTGCCATCTGTTGACGAATATATGAAGCTTTACCTCAAACTGTAACTTTCGATTTTGGGACTTTTGGCCAAAACGTCGGGCTACTTGACCACTGTGCGTCCCAAAGAAGAGACTCAGACGGTTCCCGTACCGTGAGCCCATGACATCAACACTGGCCTCGTCCACTCGCACCACAAGAGCAGCCCCTTCCTTCCCTTCCCAGTTTTTGCCCTTGGTGTACGAGACGACTCGCCAAAGCCTCGTGTTGATGCCCGGATTCTGGGCACGTAGACAGGATAGGACATCCGCCGTAGACAGGTCTGGATCCGGAATCCAGCAGATGGCCTTCCTGAGGGGTACACTCTCCTCGCTGTAGACTGCGAAGCGAGTGGTCCCCATGCGGGGCACGTTATTGACCACGGTCCTGATCCACTCGAAGTTGGCCAGAGACGCGCACGTCACCTTTATGGTGCCGTCCTTTGTATCATAGCCCTTCGCGTTGGCTTCCGGACCGGAGGCAATAACCCGACGCATCAGCTGGCTTTTGCAGTATTTGATTTCTGCACCCGTCAGCTGATAGTAAGGCCCCAGTTTTCCAATCACAGCCGCAGGTCGTGGGCCAGCTGCCTTCTCGCTGTAGGATGGCTTGGCCGCACCCTTGGATGTGCTTGGGCGAAGGTCCAGCTCCCTATCCTCCACTGACGAAGATTTCGCCGGGCAGACAGCTGGACATTTTGTCGAGGCGCCGATAGGGACGTGGCTCAAGCAGAACCTTTTCCCGCCACATTGACTGGCGCCAAGACCGCGCTCGTACCTTGGGGGGTCGTGGCTCGGTCATTGGCGGCAACCGCAGGGCAGGGAGGTGTGCTGCTTTCAGCCGCCGTCTTTCTCCGCTTGCCTCGAGAGCGAGACAACTTGGGAGTGCCTGTGCCCACCGAAGACTCGGTAGCTTCCATGGGTGTCACTTCCGCTGACCGAGGTCGTTTGGAAGACACAGACACAGAAGGGCCGTCAGAGCCACATGAGGATTTCTCCCGCATGAGCTCTGCCCGCCGCTTTCTTCTCTTCCTCCTTGCCGCGCTCTTCGATTTCCCTGCTTCTTTGGGAGGTCGTGCAGCCACCGAAGAGACCTCACAACTCAGGCCCTCAGAAGCAGGGAAACGTTTTTCAGACTCTGAAGGAGAGGAGATTGCGATAGCAACCCCCGTCTCCTCCAGGATGCGCTCTCGCTCGTAGAGCTGAGAAACTTGGGTAATGGTTGGGGCCTCCAGAATCCATGCCCCTGCCGCCGAAGCGGGTGGATTGCCACTTGTGTGGATTCCACCTGGAGTAATTAATCCATCGTTTTCCATTACCTTTTCGGTTTTTGTTCAGGACTCCTCCCTAGCCAGTTTGGTTCGCGGATGGCACCCTGATTCTATGCCAACTTTGAGTCATCACACGAGTGT
The DNA here is from genome assembly GCF_028408465.1 of Anastrepha ludens. NCBI lineage: Eukaryota > Metazoa > Arthropoda > Insecta > Diptera > Tephritidae > Anastrepha > Anastrepha ludens. The sequence goes on from NC_071503.1 coordinate 42,525,059, forward strand.
TGAATCCACCCCATCAGGGAAGGCCACTCTCGTGATGCCAGGGCTCCCTATCCACCACCTGGGACGCGCCCGATGGGAGATCAGGCAACTCCACACGGGTTGGTATATGATAATATATATAAGTACATAATATGTATGTACATGTCAATAGGAGGTATTTGCATTCAGAAAAAAAGAACGGTTTAAGATAAATCAACACTTATTTTATATTGTATGTCAATTTATAGTTTATATATTATATTCGACAGCATTTACATACATATGTATGTATGTACATTTGTATATGAAAAACAATAATGCACAAGCATAAGAACATCATCTTCCTTTCATACCTACATATGTACATATGCATGTATGCCCAATAACCTTGACTTATGTACATATGTACACATGTCACAGCACATCACATTCTTACAAGAAATCAAATACACATACGCACTAGTGAACGAGTTTCTTCCTAACAAGTGCAAAAACAATTCTGCTCTATGTATGTATATATACCCATTTTATGTCCTAGCATATATACATACATATATACCTACTTGCCTTCTAAACTTCCTACAAAATAATTGCATTCATATGTTACTACATCCATGCACGTTCATACATTCAAGCATACATATATGAGCGAGCACAGCGCTCCCTTCTTGATTCCGTGTACTTTTGTCTTTCACCAGTCGATACTCCTAATATTGTACTCTGTAATATTGTACAAAAACACAATACTTTGATAGACGCAAATGCAACAGCAAGCGCAACGCGATGGCCGCTTTGCCACCACACATTCTAAAATGTTCTAGAACACAACAAAAAACACATACCTCACATGCGCATGTCGCCCGAAGCTAAAATCTAAGCCTAGCGACTACAAAAACAAAATACATTCGTAGACGCAGTCGCAGCGGCCGTGATTCTATCAGCGACGGCGCTGAACAATTTAGAACAAAAACAAAAAGTTTATTCATAAAACGAGCCGCCCATATGCCAATTTTCGCGACCATTCGAAAATAGTCAATATTGGAATATTTCGCGTGGAATTATTTGCCAATATTTGATAAATCTTAAATTTTTGTCATGTCGAGTGGCCGCGGCTCCGTATGTATGTATGCACCCTTATATGTATGTAAATATGTCTTCTAACTGTTCGACAGTCGCGAGTTAATGCGACTTCCAGCGAATCACACATTGCTGTCCGCAAAGCCGCATATATGTACCTTATGATCAGAAAGTACCGGGAATGTTTAAATTAAACAAAACAGAGTTAAATTTAAGGCAAATTTATACTATCTCCTTCAAAATATGACCCGTCTGAAGCAACACACATGTGCCAACGTTTAACTCAGTCCTCCAAACACCCCCGGCAGGCCGATTTGTATTCTCTTTGATCAGTGCGATGGCGCGTTATCATCATGCAAAATCTGAGAATTGTTTGCTCACATTTCCGGCGGTTTGCAACACACAGCATCTCTCTAAGGTTTCACAACGGATAAATAATATTCTCTATTGACTGTCTGGCCCGATGGAAGGTACTCATGGTGGACTATGCCTTGGCAATCGAAGGAAACAGTCAACATCACCTTCACGGTTCTTTTTGCTCATAGTGTATACATATCCCATCTTTTCACTGACGGACAAGAAGACGGTCGCAGTTGTTGTTTTTTATATGCATACATTTTGCGTTCGTTGAAGGCTTGTATATATTTATATATATTTATATACATATGCGTGTATGCGCGTTTGGCTTTCTGGATGCATCCATGGATATTAGAATATTTTCTCATCAATATGTGTATGTAGGTAGTTCAGATTTGACTGAAGAGATTAAATATAGGAATGCATATTCATATGATTGCCTTTATGGCTGTTTTACATATAAATTAATTCAAAAGAAGTATGAATAATGTTATATAGAAAATTAATTTCTAAATAACAGGTATTAGAAAAACCTGAATACAGTATTTTAAATCAATTCTAATTAAACTGTCCAAGGGTTAACGCATACGTTCACCTAAGGGTTGAAGGTGACCGCTATGTCTGCACATTGGAATTTGCCTTTGCATAACGTTCTTGCAAATTTACTCATTTCGCTCAATTTTTACCATTACTTTTCTCGCTCACTCATGTATTGAAATTAGTTTTACCTACTTACTAAGCAAACCGATATGCGACAAATATGTAACAACAACTAACTAACATGTAAAGTTCTAAGAACTAAAGAGAGTTTATTGGAATTGTATGTACACATATTGTATAAATTCAGTTACGCTTGAATAAATACGGCACTTGAAATATTGGAGTAAAGGCGAGCAGTCGCGGCTTCGTTTTTATTATACATCGAGATTAACAGGTGGCAAAAAAGCTTGCCATCTTCAAACATTTGGTGACCCCGACGTGATCAATTTCACGTTTTAGTACATCGTCGCATAAAGCATCATTTACCTGTTATTCGAACAGTAAATTAGCATCAGTTATATCGAACCATTTAATTTGTCGTTATTGGAATCGCATTTATTTATCGCTATCAAATCAACATTTTTCGTCATTTGAAGACGCAACTGGCACAGCTATATTATTGGGCGTTCAGTGGAAGTCTCGCTTGACCTTCAAATCGTGAGCCAAGCTGTGAAGATCTTGCTGGTGCGTTGTACATGGAAGGCGCAAGCGTCAGTAGCAACAATATATTTTTCTTCGGATAGCGTACCGGGCTGCGCATTTGCACATTTGGCAACAGCACAATCATTATAGCTAACATTTCATCGTATTTTCGGAAGCGCAGGCACCAGGCAGTCGAAGCATATCGCAGGGAACAGTTTTTTTTGTTGGTGGATCTATTCGTAAAATTTTCTTTACGCTGCGGCGCACAAACACACGAACGGTGGACAGCGGAACTTGAAGCCTACATACAGTAAAATGCCAAAAACACACGAACAGCGTGATACAAGCGTCCCAGTAGGAAACTCGAGCGATATATTCTTAAGACGAAAGAGCTTATGGTTCCTCAAACAAATCCGCACATTGAAGGTCGAAGCGGACGAGAATAACTTTCAAGGCCTTGATGATTCAACACTGGCAGTGAAGTTGGAGCAACTTGACAGACTACAGACTCAATTCGAAGAAACGCAGTCTCAACTTGAGAGGGAAGACATCGCGGAAATTGAAGGCGAAGCAAGGGTGATATTTTCGGAGGCATATGTGTCCATCAAAGCGAACATTACCAAGGTACTTACCTCGCGTTCAATGTCATGTGCTACATCATCTACGCGCAACTACTCTATGGTGGACGAACTAGGTGGGCACACATCATCGCGTCCAAATAAATCGAGTTTGCCGGCTTTACAGCTGCCCCGATTTAACGGAATGGTTACAGAATGGCCGGATTTTTGGGCCATGTTTCATGTTATCGTAGGTCAAGAATCGACACTGATCAACATCGAAAAGTTCCAGCACTTGAGGCCATGCCTAAGCGGCATCGCATTGGATGTAGTCCGTTCCTTGGAAATAAATGATGCGAATTACGAAAAAGCGGTAAAATTATTAAAGGCAAGATTTGACATTAAGAGAGTTCAATTTCAGGCACACATCAAAGATATTTTCGGGCTGGATAAAGTGCCCGATGGTTCAGCAGTTTGCTTACGGGAGCTCAGCGACAAGGTCACTAGTCATCTGCGTGCATTACAAACCATCGCCACAAACGAGGAGTTGCTGGATGGTTTACTCACGCATTTAGTCATCAGCAAAGCAGACATTGGTACTCAAGCGAAATGGGAAGAAGAAGCACCAACTCAAAATTTGCCTTCGTGGGATCTTGTTGCCAATTTTTTGGAAAGGAGAGTTCGCATATTGGAAAGCAGTAGAAAAAATAATCGTAGTCAATCGTTTGTTACCACTAGCGCCATCAAAAATTGTGTATTTTGCAATGCAACTCAACATACAATCTTCACTTGTTCTCTATTTTTAAACCTCTCACCTTCGTTACGCTTTCAAGAAGTTAAAAAGCATCAACTTTGCATTAATTGTCTAAAAAAGGGACATGTCGTCAAAAATTGTAAGTCAAGCAGCTGCAAGCATTGCTCAGCTAAGCATAATACACTCCTTCATTTTTCGCAATCTCCGCAAACAATTTCGCAAGACACAGGTGCACCTCCTAGTGCCAAGACATCCCTTGTCGTTGGGCATCCCGAGCAGACCTTTCACCCACCTCCTAAAGGTGTAGTAATGCTAGCCACTGCCATTGTGATGCTAAAAAGTCGTCAAGGTACTCTCATACCGTGCAGAGCCCTACTTGATTCCGCTTCTCAACTTCATTGCATAACAGCAAATATGGCTAATCAGTTGCAAATTAAGAAGTCAAAGGCTACTACACATATTTCGGGAATCGGTCAATCAGACATAACCTCGAGCGAGTATGCAACTACGCTATTACAATCGGTAGATCGTACATATTCAACACCTATTTCGGCCGTCGTTGTGCCAACAATAACCACATATCAACCTGAAGCAAACATCTCGAACGTCGAATGGAAGATTCCATCCAATATCTCGTTAGCGGATCCATCTTTTTTCAAATCCCAGAAAATTGATCTTTTGATCGGGGCTAGTCTGTTTTTTGAGCTGCTATGCGTAGGACAAAAAACAAGGTTAGGTTGGGTCGTGTCAGGAAATTTCGATTGCTCCTCAACTAAATTTGTACACTCCGTTGCTATTAGGGAATGCACATCTGATCGAATGGATTGCGACCTTAATGAGTTAGTAAAAAAATTTTGGGAGGTAGAGGGACACACTATGGAAAATGTGAAGCGTTCTAAGGAAGATTTGGCCTGTGAAGAACACTTTATCAACAATTATCGTCGATTAACTTCAGGAGAATACTTAGTTAGTTTGCCTTTTAAATCAAGTATTTCGCAATTAGGCGATTCTTATTCGCAAGCTGTACGTCGTTTTCAAAATCTCGAGAAAAGATTCACACACAACTCCGAGTTAAAGGAACAATATTCTAAGTTCATAACTGAATATGCTCAACTTAAACATATGTCACCGGTAGGAGTCATTCCCAGGGGTGTTCACACAAACTTCCTACCTCATCACTGCGTGCTAAAGGCAGACAGCACCACCACTAAATTGCGCGTAGTATTTGATGCGTCCGCTCCCACCAGTTCTGGATTTTCGTTGAACGACCTGTTGATGTCAGGTCCAACAATACAATCCAGATTAATTGACACGTTGTTAAGATTTCGATCGCACAAATTCGCTTTGACAGCCGACATTTGCAAAATGTATCGGGCCGTCAAGATATCCAAATCTGATAGTTTTTTGCAGTGCATATTATGGCGCGATAAACCCAACCAGGAGTTCAAGATATATAAGCTAGATACAGTCACTTATGGTACCAAGCCCGCTGCATTTCTGGCCATTCGGGCAATGCAGCAGCTCGCAATTGAGGAAGCAAGGAACTATCCCCTTGGTTCAGAAATCGTCTTGCGCGACTTCTATGTCGATGATTTAATATCAGGCGGAGCGTCTGAGAAACAAGTGTTGCAAATAATGACACAGACGGAGCAGCTTTTAAAAAAGGGTAACTTCATACTAAGAAAATGGTGCTCAAACAGTGTAAACATTTTGCGAAAAATTGACCCAGCACATCGTGAGAAATTTTTAAAGTTCGGGGATGGCATTGATATCACTAAAGCCTTAGGGCTGGCATGGGACCCTAAACGCGATCATTTTCTCTTCCTCTGGGATCCACTTCCCGAACCGGCACGAGCAACGAAACGAAACGTCTTATCAGTAATTGCTAGATTTTACGATCCACTTGGCCTCATTGGTCCCGTTGTGCTAAAGGCTAAGGTATTTTTACAAAGTTTGTGGAAAGAGAAGCTAGATTGGGACGAAAGCATTCCTCAGTCATTACACTTTGCTTGGATTCAACTCTGTGCGAATTTGAATTTTGTGGAAAAAATGAGCTTCCCTCGTTTCGTTGGGCTGGATGCAGACAACATTCAAATACACGGATTTTGCGACACCAGTATGGCAGCCTATGGAGCCTGCGCTTACGTTCGATCACAAATTGGCGGCGAAGTTCGCACATCTTTGCTCTGCTCCAAATCTCGCGTTGCACCATTGAAAACACTCTCAATTCCAAAATTAGAGCTGTGCGCTGCAATGTTGTTAGCCGAGTTGCTAAATTCTATCCAAACTTTAGGTCCTTTTAAGGGTGAATTCTTCTGCTGGTCAGACTCCACTATTACCCTATCGTGGGTAAGTAGTGTTGCCGCTAATTTTAATGTATTTGTCGCCAATCGGATAAGCAACATTCAAGAACTAACTCAAGGTATGTCGTGGAGGCATGTGCCAACAGAACTCAATCCAGCAGATATCTTATCAAAAGGGGCCTCTCCCAAGGAACTTGATGCAGCTACATTATGGAAGGAAGGACCATCATATTTGAAAGAGGATGAAGCCAAATGGCCTAAAATAAGGCAAGTAGACAACGCATTACTTGAAAGGAAGAAAACAATTTTGATCTTGACACCTAAAATCATCGACTATACAATTGACTGCAAACATATACATAAATTTCGTTCTATGAGAAGGATCTACGCGTATGTGAATCGTTTTCTAAAAATTAAATCGAATATTCGCTGGGAATCGCCTCAACTAAGCCTCGAAGAAATTGAAGCAGGAACGCATTTGCTCCTTCGTATGGTGCAGAAAGCTGCCATGAGCCTCGACTACAACGAGCTGAGGGCTGGACGCGCAGTCAGCTCTTCAAGCAATCTTCGTTCGCTAAACCCATTTCTGGACGCGACCGGACTAATACGAGTTGGTGGGCGTCTCCAGAATGCAGATCTTAGTTTCAATGCAAGGCACCCCATCGTGCTACCAAAGCATCATCCACTAACAAATGGTATCATTAAATACTTTCATCAGAAGCTGCTTCATGCTGGTCCTCAAGCGCTGCTTGCAACAATTCGCTTGCAGTATTGGCCTATTGGAGGAAGAAAAAGCGTGACCGCTGTACTCAACAAATGCTTGCGATGTTTTCGCGCAAAACCAATACTCATGAGGCACATAATGGGTAATCTACCAGCCGAGCGAGTCCGGAGTCAACGCCCTTTCTACACCACTGGTGTAGATTTTTGCGGCCCGTTCAGCTACAAATCCGAAGTGCGAAACAGACCACCAACGAAATGCTACATCTGCGTCTTCATATGTTTCGCAACAAAGGCTACTCATTTGGAGCTAGTCAGAGATCTATCGACAAATTCATTCTTGGCCTCATTAAAGCGATTTACTTGCTTGCGTGGGCAACCTAGGGTTATCTGGTCAGATAATGCTACCAATTTCGTTGGCGCAAAAAATGAATTGAAAGAGATTCGCGAGCTGTTTCTTAGTGAACAACATATTAGCGAAGTTCACAAACAATGTCTTGACGATGGAATTGATTGGCGTTTTATACCACCCCGATCCCCGCATTTTGGCGGTCTGTGGGAAGCCGCGGTCAAGACAGCAAAATATCACCTTCGCAGAGCCATTGGCTCTACGGTTCTCGGCTTTCAAGAGCTTCGGACACTGGTGTGTCAAATTACTGCTATTATAAATTCAAGACCTCTCTGTCCAATTTCAGAAAGCCCAGACGACCTAGAAGTTTTGACTCCTGCTCACTTTCTTTCTGGTGGAGCACTCACAGCCATGGCAGAGCCCAACTTGCTTAGTATCGACTGCAATCGTTTAAGTCAGTGGCAGAAGACTTGTCGCATACAACAATCCTTTTGGAAATCTTGGAGCACTGCTTACTTAACGCAATTACAAGAGCGCGGAAAATGGCGTACGAAGACACCAAACATTCCACCTAATGCACTGGTTCTAATTCAGGATGATAATCTTCCACCCATGAAGTGGCAAATGGGACGAGTTATCGAATTAATCAAGGGTAAAGATGATGTGGTTCGTGTTGCAGTCATCAAAACTAGCACAGGTGTCACCCGGCGGGCAATCACAAAGCTATGCCTACTACCAGTAGAGGAAGTTGAAAACCCTCAAGGCTCTCAACGGGGGGAGCATGTCCAAGGGTTAACGCATACGTTCACCTAAAGGTTGAAGGTGACCGCTATGTCTGCACATTGGAATTTGCCTTTGCATAACGTTCTTGCAAATTTACTCATTTCGCTCAATTTTTACCATTACTTTTCTCGCTCACTCATGTATTGAAATTAGTTTTACCTACTTACTAAGCAAACCGATATGCGACAAATATGTAACAACAACTAACTAACATGTAAAGTTCTAAGAACTAAAGAGAGTTTATTGGAATTGTATGTACACATATTGTATAAATTCAGTTACGCTTGAATAAATACGGCACTTGAAATATTGGAGTAAAAGCGAGCAGTCGCGGCTTCGTTTTTATTATACATCGAGATTAACAGGTGGCAAAAAAGCTTGCCATCTTCAAACATAAACCAAATATAAAAAATGAAATAAAAGTATCGAACAAAAAACTGTGCACAGGACTTGAACCTGAGTCAAATATGGGACGATGTACTGCATAGACGATACGTCTTTCACGATTGCGCTAAACTACAATTATTAATGAACTCTTCTAAATCACTCATTTATTCGATTCGCAGTTTTATATGCACATATTCTGCGTTAGTTGAAAGTTTGTATGCGTAATTATATGCATATGTATGTGTGTTTGCGCGTTTGGCTTTCTGGACGGATATTAGAATGATATTTTCTCATCAATATAATTTGGATTTGATGAAATAGATTATAGACATATGTACATATTTTCTGTTTTGATTGATTTATATAAAAATCAGGTCATATCCAGTATGAACTATTTTATACCGAAAAGAAATTTCCATTTATAAAATACAAAAAAAAACAGTATTTTAAAGAAATTTTAATTAAAATAAACTCAAAAATTTTACCAAACTTTCCTGGTTTGAATTGTAAAAAAAAATGTCCAAAAAAAAAAAATATGACTTCAGGACTTGAACCTGAATTAAATACGTGCCCACAGCGAAGCGAATAAATTTGCGATTAAGAAGGCCGCGCGGCAGTTTGTTTGTGGTGCAGAAGCTAATGTCGGCGGAGTTATTCGTTTTGTTTTGTGGCACGTATATTATTTAATTCAGGTTCAAGTCCTGAATTCATATTTTTTTTTCTTGCACATTTTTTTTTTACAATTCAAACCAGGAAAGTTTGGTAAAATTGTTCAGTTTATTTTAATTAAAATTTCTTTAAAATACTGTTTTTTTTGTATTTCATAAATGGAAATTTCTTTTCGGTATAAAATAATTAGTTCATATTGGATATGACCTGATTTTTATATAAATCCATCAAAACAGAAAATATGTACATATGTCTTTAATCTCTTTCATCAAACCCAAATTACAATATATTGATGAGAAAATATTCTAATATCCATGGATGCATCCAGAAAGCCAAACGCGCATACACGCATATGTATACAAATATATACAAACCTTCAACGAACGCAAAATGTATGCATATAAAAAACAACAACTGCGACCGTCTTCTTGTCCGTCAGTGAAAAGATGGGATATGTATACCCTATGAGCAAAAATAACCGGGAAGGTGATGTTGACTGTTTCCTTCGATTGCCATAGGCATAGTCCACCATGAGTACCTTCCATCAGGCCAGACAGTCAATAGAGAATATTATTTATCCGTTTTGAAACCTTAAACCACCGGAAATGTGAGCAAACAGTTCTCAGATTTTGCATGATGATAACGCGCCATCGCACTGATCAAAGAGAATACAAATCGGCCTGCCGGGGGTGTTTGGAGGACTGGGTTAAACTTTGGCACATGTGTGTTGCTTCAGACGGGTCATATTTTGAAGGAGATAATATAAATTTGCCTTAAATTTAACTCTGTTTTGTTTAATTTAAACATTCCCGGTACTTTCTGATCATAAGGTACATATATGCGGCTTTGCGGACAGCAATGTGTGATTCGCTGGAAGTCGCATTAACTCGCGACTGTCCCACAGTTAAAAGACATATTTAAATACGTATAAGGGTGCATACATACATACGGAGCCGCGGCCACTCGACATGACAAAAATTCAAGATTTATCAAATATTGGCAAATAATTCCACGCGAAATATTCCAATATTGACTATTTTCGAATGGTCGCGAAAATTGGCATATGGGCGGCTCGTTTTATGATTGAAATTGAAATATGAGCTCGAACTTATGAATGAACTTTTTGTTTTTGTTCTAAATTGTTCAGCGCCGTCGCTGATAGAATCATGGCCGCTGCGACTGCGTCTACGAATGTATTTTGTTTTTGTAGTCGCTAGGCTTAGATTTTAGCTTCGGGCGACATGCGCATGGGAGGTATGTGTTTTTGTTGTGTTCTAGAACATTTTAGAATGTGTGGTGGCAAAGCGGCCATCGCGTTGCGCTTGCTGTTGCTTTTGCGTCTATCAAAGTGTTGTGTTTTTGTAAGTACAATATTAGGAATATCGACTGGTGAAAGACAAAAGTATACGGAAGCAAGAAGGGAGCGCTGTGCTCGCGCATATATGCTTGAATGTATGAACGTGCATGGATGTAGTAACATATGAATACAATTATTCTGTAGGAAGTTTAGAAGGCAAGTAGGTATATATGTATGTATGTATATATGCTAGGACATAAAGTGGGTATATATACATACATAGAGCAGAATTGTTTTTGCACTTGTTAGGAAGAAACTCGTTCACTAGTGCGTATGTGTATTTGATTTCTTGTAAGAATGTGATGTGCTGTGACATGTGTACATAAATAAGTCAAGGTTATTTGGGCATACTTGCATATGTGATATGATGTTCTTGCGCTTGTGCATTATTGTTTTTCATATACAAATGTACATGCATACATATGTATGTAAATGCTGTCGAATACATAAACTATAAATTGACATACAATATAAAATAAGTGTTGATTTATCTTAAACCGTTCTTTTATTCTGAATGCAAATACCTCCTATTGACATGTACATACATATTATGTACTTATGTATATTATCATATACCATGATTTATTTACATATAAAGTATACGTTCATTTATGTACATATGTGTGTAATGAAAAACTTCATGAATTACTTTCAGAACTTTATTAAAATTTATTCGCGGCGCGCGCATGCACAAAACCTTTTGTTCACAACGCAGGCGCAGAAATAAACGCTCTGCGTATTTATCCTCCCCACGTGACTCGCCATCAATTCTCGGCGCAAATTTTTTTTTTCATTTTAAATTTTTTTAATTTTTTAATGTAATCGTAAAAAAATTTGTAATAAATTTTATGTATCCGCTTATCATTTCAAAAGTAACAAAATGGTAAAAAAATAAGCAGTCGAAGAAATAAACGCACCCCCTATTTTTCCTCGCCACATGTTAGACTCGAGTTCAATTCCCGGCGCAAACTTTTTTTATAAATTCTTTTCTTTTTAAATCGTTTTTTTTTAATGTAATTGAAAAAAAAATTATGTAATAAATTTTACGTATTCGCTTATTATTTCAAAAATACGAAAATAGTAAAAATTTAATTGGTTTAATGTCGAGGTGAGAAATGTGTTGTGTGTTGAGGTGAAAGATGTGTGGTGTTTCTAATTTTTGTGTGGGCAAAAGTCAGTGAGGTGTCTATAAACTCGGTGTGCTAAATTCCCTTACTTCAAACCTTTCAAATCTCAATTGTACTAAAAAAAGCTCACAGTAACATTTGCACCTTCTCATTGCATTAACATTCTCTGGTACTACTACGATAAAGGCAAAAATGCACCTCATGCCGCCAATAAAATTTGTGCAGTTTATGGACCCGATACAGTTTCCATTTCTACCGCACAACGATGGTTTCAACGTTTTCGTTCTGGTGCAGAGGGGGCGAGGGGCGATCGCTATTAGAAACATGTTCTTCTTTGATTTGGTGTTTCACTGAGATTCGCACCAACGTTCTCTATGTGAATTTCGCATGGTAGTCACGCACCAACCCATTCGGCTACGGCGGCCGCCGTGACGCTTGCCCGCGAAAAAATCTAAAATTTTTGATTTTCATCATGCAAAAGCCGACAACAAGTATGTGTGATACGAAACAAGTACGTGCGTCACTGACACGCACACATATAAGCTGCTGGACAGCAAATGCATGAGCGTGTCGCCGAAGCTCAACAAAGCACGGGTAAGATATTCAACTCAAAAATTACTTCACCACAAGTTAACAGTAGGTAATTAATTAATATGGCTGATGGAGAGAAATGAGAGGGAGAGAGTGATATGCAAATGTGGAAACATGTAGTTTACATTAGCTTATATTTGCTTGCGTACAGAATAGATTTGTTCATTTGATATGTTCATATGATTTGTATAAATGCTTACATATTAGATTTGATTTTTATGAAAATTGGGTGAAATTGCATGTATGCATGTTTATATATTTTAACATAGGACATATGTGTATTAAATTTAGGTTTTATTTTAAATTCTATTTTAAATTGTTCAACCATATCCAATTAGTAATTCTCATAGAGAAATAATTCAGGCACACAGGAAGATGGCATATGCAAATTCAAATATGTGAATTTATATTCATATGCGCATATATATTGCTGTGTGTATGTGCATATGTGCCTTGCCACAGCAAAAAATATTACGATTCCCTAAAATTTCTCAAAAAATCCAGCGCACATTCAGAGGAAAAACATTGTGTGTACAGTAACCTTCTAATATTCTGATTTCAGAGTAAGTTTCTAACCTTGCAGATGTTTCTGTGCACTTTTTATCAATTGAAGAACTATATACGTAAATTAATATACTAACTAATTCTTCACCTACTACCATCGAACATAAAGTAATTGTTTCGAGATTTTTTCCTAGTATTGAAATGTCCGACATAGAACTTTTTTATAAGCTACTTGTGCTGTTTTCTGCAACTTATTGTATGCTCATGCGCGCACTCAACGCACAGCAGCTGCGGTTATCGAGCATTTAGAAGACATATTTACATACATATTGTATATTGACGCATACATATGCACGGAGCCGCAACCATTCGGCATGACAAAAATTCAAGATTTACCAAATATTCCAATACTGACTATTTTCGAATGGTCGAGAAAATTGGCATATGGGCGGCTCGTTTTATGAATGAAAGTACTTCGCTCGTAGAAATATGAGCTCGAACTTGTCAATGAATTTGTTTTTGTTGTGCTATTTAATATTTGAAACTGTTCAGCGCCGTCGTGGCTAAATAATCTTATAATAAATTTTTGCAAACATACGCATGCATAAAGTGAGTGCGTGTGGTTATATTTAAATACATTCATATGTATATACGAATATGAATTGTTTTGCTTAGAATAGAAACATCTACATACATGCATTGTCCCAACATATATATTCATATATGCTTACATACATATGTATATATGTAAACGCATTCGGCTTAGATGAGTTTTTTTGTATATGTGAGGAATATGTTTGTCTATTTGCTCTTGAATGTGTTATATGTATATATGCATATGAGGTGTGTTATGAGGCAGGTCAAGATTTTTTTCTGCCCACATACATAAATGTGGATGGTGGATGCTATAGTACATATGTATTCAACACTTTGTAGTATATGAATATACACAACAATTTCAAAAGTACAACATACTGTTACAACGTTATTTTTAACACACTTTTATTAGGTCGGGTTGTATGTATGTATGTATGTATGTAACGGAATCTTTGAGCTTAATTTTCACTGGCTTCTAAACATCTGATCGACTTGAAATTTTGCACACCTATCAAGGACCGATGACAATGGAATAATTGATAAAAGTTTTCCATTATCCTTATTGGGATTGCCAGGATTAATATTTTCTTTTTTTACCTGTGGGCAAAAAGTAAGATGAATTTGGTTGTAAAATAAAAAATCTTTATTTATTCTTGTACCACCAGCTGGTACCGCATCGAATACTTTCAGAGCCGGAGCGTTTGTATCCATTCGGACGACATGCCCCAGCCAACGTAGCCGCTGGATCTCTATTCGCTGCGCTATGTCTATGTCGTCGTAAAGCTCATACAGCTCATAGTTCTATCGCCTGCGATATTCGCCGCTGCCAACGTGCAAAGGTCCAAAAATCTTGCGCAGAATCTTTCTCTCGAACACTCCAAGCGTCGCTTCATCGGATGTTGTCATCGTCCATGCTTCTGCGCCATACGTTAGGACGGGCATGATGAGAGTCTTGTAGAGTGTTAGTTTTGTTCGTCGAGAGAGGACTTTACTGCTCATTTGCCTACTTAGTCCAAAGCAGCACTTGGATTTGGAGGCTGACATTGTTAACGGTGTTAATGCTGGTTCCTAAATACACGAAGTCTTTTACAACCTCAAAATTATAACTGTCAACAGTGACGTACGCGAGTGCGCCGACTGTTTGTTTGAAGACAGAAAGTACTTTGTTTTGTCCTCGTTCACCACCAGACCCATTCGCTTTGCCTCTTTATCCAGTTTGGAGAAGGCAGAATTAACAGCGCGGTTGTTAAGGCCGATGATGTCAATATCATCGACATACGCCAACAATTGTACGCTCTTATGAAATATTACGATGCTCTCCAACATCAAGTTAAAGAAGTGACACGACAGCGAGTCACCCTGTCGGAAACCTCGTTTGGTATCAAATGGCTCGGAGAGGTCCTTCCCAATTCTGACGGCGCTGCTGGTGTTGAGCATAGCCGTATTAGTTTTGCGGGGATACCAAATTCAGACATCGCGGCATACAAGTAACTCCTTTCCGTAATGGCGAATGCAGCTTTGAAATCGACGAAAAGGTGTGTGTCGATTCTCCTTTCATGGGTCTTTTCAAAGATTTGGCGTATTGTGAATATTTGGTCGATGGTAGACTTTCCAGGTCTAAGGCCACACTGATAAGGTCCAATCAGTTGGTTGGCGGTGGGCTTCAGCCTTTCACACAATACGCTCGGTAGAAATTTATAGGCGATATTTAGAAGACTAATCCCGCGGTAATTTGCACAAATTGCAGGATCGCCTTTCTTATGGATTGGACAGAGCACACTTAACTTCCAATCGGTAGGCATGCTTTCATCTGAAAATATTTTGTATAGAAGCTGATACATGCACCTTACCAGCTCCCCGCCACCATGCTCAGCCGGCAGTCCGTTGGCGCCCGCGGCTATTCTCACCTCGTCATGGTTGGGATCTCGGAACGACAGTTTTTTCGTGAACGATTGGGATATCGGGATCTTCACATTCTGTGTGACATGCGCAGCTATCATTATTTAACAGGTTTGGGAAGTGTTCCCTCCATAATTAAAGTACGCTCTGGATGTCAATCCCAAGATCGCTGACTTTGTTCTTAAAGGTTTGACATTTACGAAATGGGACGCTATACGCTTGAACAAAATTGGGAAATATTGAAAACCTATTTCCAAAGTGGGGAGTCTTCTTCTTCTTTTCTGATTTTCACATCGGTGGCTACGTCAATAAGCAAAATTGTCGGATTTTGGGCTCAGAAAATCCACACGTTACTGTAGAGAAGCAAATGCATCCACAACGAGTCATTGTTTGGTGCGGTTTTTGGTCTTGCGGCATCATCGGGCCATTTTTTTCGAAAATGAGCGAGGAGCCGCGGTTACAGTAAATGGCGAGCGTTACCGTGACATGCTCAACGAGTTGTTTCCAAAAATTGAAGAGGATGGCATGGAGGGCATTTGGTTTCAACAGGACGGTGCAACTTGTCAAACTGCCAAAGTTACACTCGAATTTTTGGCTACCGTTTTTGAAAACCGAATACTCAGCCGAAATTCCGATATCAATGGGCCGCCTCGGAGCTGTGATTTAAGCCCGTTGGACTATCTTTTTTTGGGAGCCGTTAAGGACAAATGCTATGCGAACCATCCAGAGACGATTGATGCTTAAAAACACGAAATCGAAGTTGCCATTCATGAAATTGGAGCCCAAACAATCGAAAATGTGCTTAAAAATTGGGTTGAAGGAATGGCCTACTGTAAAGCCAGTTGTGGCTGTGGCAGTCATTTGAACGATATTATTTTTCATTCATAAATGACAATGTTCAATCTTCAAAATAAAAAAAAAGTTTGAAAAAATATTGATTAATTTTTTTTTTTATAGCCGATTCAAAAAGGAAATTTTACATGGCCCACCCTGTATAATAGGAAAACGCCCGGTCTTAAAAGCTTTTGTAAGCCGCCGCATACATAAATGTGGATGGTGGATGCTATAGTACATATGTATTCAACACTTTGTAGTATATGAATATACACAACAATTTCAAAAGTACAACATACTGTTACAACGTTATTTTTAACACACTTTTATTAGGTCGGGTTGTATGTATGTATGTATGTATGTAACGGAATCTTTGAGCTTAATTTTCACTGGCTTCTAAACATCTGATCGACTTGAAATTTTGCACACCTATCAAGGACCGATGACAATGGAATAATTGATAAAAGTTTTCCATTATCCTTATTGGGATTGCCAGGATTAATATTTTCTTTTTTTACCTGTGGGCAAAAAGTAAGATGAATTTGGTTGTAAAATAAAAAATCTTTATTTATTCTTGTACCACCTGCTGGTACCGCATCGAATACTTTCAGAGCCGGAGCGTTTGTATCCATTCGGACGACATGCCCCAGCCAACGTAGCCGCTGGATCTCTATTCGCTGCGCTATGTCTATGTCGTCGTAAAGCTCATACAGCTCATAGTTCTATCGCCTGCGATATTCGCCGCTGCCAACGTGCAAAGGTCCAAAAATCTTGCGCAGAATCTTTCTCTCGAACACTCCAAGCGTCGCTTCATCGGATGTTGTCATCGTCCATGCTTCTGCGCCATACGTTAGGACGGGCATGATGAGAGTCTTGTAGAGTGTTAGTTTTGTTCGTCGAGAGAGGACTTTACTGCTCATTTGCCTACTTAGTCCAAAGCAGCACTTGGATTTGGAGGCTGACATTGTTAACGGTGTTAATGCTGGTTCCTAAATACACGAAGTCTTTTACAACCTCAAAATTATAACTGTCAACAGTGACGTACGCGAGTGCGCCGACTGTTTGTTTGAAGACAGAAAGTACTTTGTTTTGTCCTCGTTCACCACCAGACCCATTCGCTTTGCCTCTTTATCCAGTTTGGAGAAGGCAGAATTAACAGCGCGGTTGTTAAGGCCGATGATGTCAATATCATCGACATACGCCAACAATTGTACGCTCTTATGAAATATTACGATGCTCTCCAACATCAAGTTAAAGAAGTGACACGACAGCGAGTCACCCTGTCGGAAACCTCGTTTGGTATCAAATGGCTCGGAGAGGTCCTTCCCAATTCTGACGGCGCTGCTGGTGTTGAGCATAGCCGTATTAGTTTTGCGGGGATACCAAATTCAGACATCGCGGCATACAAGTAACTCCTTTCCGTAATGGCGAATGCAGCTTTGAAATCGACGAAAAGGTGTGTGTCGATTCTCCTTTCATGGGTCTTTTCCAAGATTTGGCGTATTGTGAATATTTGGTCGATGGTAGACTTTCCAGGTCTAAGGCCACACTGATAAGGTCCAATCAGTTGGTTGGCGGTGGGCTTCAGCCTTTCACACAATACGCTCGGTAGAAATTTATAGGCGATATTTAGAAGACTAATCCCGCGGTAATTTGCACAAATTGCAGGATCGCCTTTCTTATGGATTGGACAGAGCACACTTAACTTCCAATCGGTAGGCATGCTTTCATCTGAAAATATTTTGTATAGAAGCTGATACATGCACCTTACCAGCTCCCCGCCACCATGCTCAGCCGGCAGTCCGTTGGCGCCCGCGGCTATTCTCACCTCGTCATGGTTGGGATCTCGGAACGACAGTTTTTTCGTGAACGATTGGGATATCGGGATCTTCACATTCTGTGTGACATGCGCAGCTATCATTATTTAACAGGTTTGGGAAGTGTTCCCTCCATAATTAAAGTACGCTCTGGATGTCAATCCCAAGATCGCTGACTTTGTTCTTAAAGGTTTGACATTTACGAAATGGGACGCTATACGCTTGAACAAAATTGGGAAATATTGAAAACCTATTTCCAAAGTGGGGAGTCTTCTTCTTCTTTTCTGATTTTCACATCGGTGGCTACGTCAATAAGCAAAATTGTCGGATTTTGGGCTCAGAAAATCCACACGTTACTGTAGAGAAGCAAATGCATCCACAACGAGTCATTGTTTGGTGCGGTTTTTGGTCTTGCGGCATCATCGGGCCATTTTTTTCGAAAATGAGCGAGGAGCCGCGGTTACAGTAAATGGCGAGCGTTACCGTGACATGCTCAACGAGTTGTTTCCAAAAATTGAAGAGGATGGCATGGAGGGCATTTGGTTTCAACAGGACGGTGCAACTTGTCAAACTGCCAAAGTTACACTCGAACTTTTGGCTACCGTTTTTGAAAACCGAATACTCAGCCGAAATTCCGATATCAATGGGCCGCCTCGGAGCTGTGATTTAAGCCCGTTGGACTATCTTTTTTTGGGAGCCGTTAAGGACAAATGCTATGCGAACCATCCAGAGACGATTGATGCTTAAAAACACGAAATCGAAGTTGCCATTCATGAAATTGGAGCCCAAACAATCGAAAATGTGCTTAAAAATTGGGTTGAAGGAATGGCCTACTGTAAAGCCAGTTGTGGCTGTGGCAGTCATTTGAACGATATTATTTTTCATTCATAAATGACAATGTTCAATCTTCAAAATAAAAAAAAAGTTTGAAAAAATATTGATTAATTTTTTTTTTTATAGCCGATTCAAAAAGGAAATTTTACATGGCCCACCCTGTATAATAGGAAAACGCCCGGTCTTAAAAGCTTTTGTAAGCCGCCGCTATTGGCCAGCCGCTCAAGCTCCTCGCACTCACGTGTTCCGCCCTCTCGTTTGTTTTCTCTGATTAGACGTCTCTTTTCCTTTCTTAGCTTTCGCAAGCGGTCCCACATAGCTCGCGTTGCGCCCAACCGCACCGTGATTCTGCATACAGCTTCCTTTCTTTCTGCGGTAGCATGGCATTCTTCGTCGTACCAATTGTTTTTTCGGGCTCGCCGGAATCCGATTTCTTTTTCGGCGGCGGTACGCAGAGAACAAAGAATGTTGCCCCATTGTTCGTGCATGCCGGTTTGTTGGACAGTACTCTCTGAGAGCAGGAGTGAGAGTCGAGTGGCGAATGCAAATCTTCTGGCTATCTGTTGTGATTACAGCCTTTCGAAGTTGAACATTCTTTGCGTAGGTAGATGTACGTTTTAACACACTTTTATTAGGTCGGGTTGTATGTATGTATGTATGTATGTATGTATGTATGTAACGGAATCTTTGAGCTTAATTTTCACTGGCTTCTAAACATCTGATCGACTTGAAATTTTGCACACCTGTCAAGGACCGATGACAATGGAATAATTTGATACAAGTTTTCCATTATCCTTATTGGGATTGCCAGGATTAATATTTTCTTTTTTTACCTGTGGGCAAAAAGTAAGGTGAATTTGGTTGTAAAATGAAAAATCTTTATTTATTCTTGTAAATCAATTTCATCCCCTTCAAAATAATGCCCTCTCGATGAAATACACTTATGCCAACGATTTTTCCAATCCCCGAAACATGCCAAATCGTCCATTTCCGGTAGTGGTCTCTTGAGTTTTGGGAATAGCCAGAAGTCACACGGAGCCAAATCAGGCGAATACGGTGGTTGCGGAACGATATGTGTGGAATTTTTGGCGAAATAGTCACGAAGAACGAGTGTAGTGTGAGACATGTGAGATAAGTTTTCCATTATCCTTATTAGGATTGCCAGGATTAATATTTTATTTTTTTAACACACTTTTATTAGCTCGGGTTGTATGTATGAATGACTGTAACGGAATCTTTGAGCTTAATGTTCACTGGCTTCTAAAAATCTGATCGACTCGGAACACACAACATAGATGACTAGATGGGAAACTCTTTTTCTCGTGAGAGCGCTGAAAAATGTGCATTTTTGTAACATTTGCCAATATTGCCATACCGGTAGAAACATGAATTGGGTATATTTTTAAACAAAAATTGAGAATTTTTAGTTTCCACACCACCATTGAGGTTAGTATTTAGTGTGCGGTTGTGTAATAGTATATTACTCGTAAACACCTACATATACTCAAAATAAAAAATAGTTAAAAAAAAACTAAACAACACGCTTTTATTGCTAATCGAACTAAAAAGTAGAAAATAAAAAATAGTTTAAAAAAACTAGAAAACACGCTTTTATTGCTAATCGAACTAAAAAGTAGAAAATAAATTTTAATGACAAAGGGACCTATAATGTAGTAATAGCAAATCGAAGGATCAGTCATAGTCAACTACCTCAGAACAGAATTATAACAAAAATTAACATACAAATAGAGTAATTCAAATTAGAGTTAAAAGCGTGGGATGCATTTTGCTTCACTTTCTGTACATAGGTAGTTGTCAATAGAATGATTGTAATATTTACTATATCAAGCATCCCACGCTTTTAACTCTAATTTGAATTACTCTTTTTGTATCTTAATTTTTGTTATAATTCTGTTCTGAGGTAGTTGACTATGACTAATCCTTCGATTTGCTATTACTTCATTATAGGTCCCTTTGTCATTAAAATTTATTTTCTACTTTTTAGTTCGATTAGCAATAAAAGCGTGTTTTTTAGTTTTTTAAACTATTTTTTATTTATGTAGATAATTTGAAATAATTTTGTTAATATACTTAATATCAATACAACTTAGTTAATTCTTCTTCTTCTTAATTGGCGCAATAACCGCTTACGTGATTTTGGCCGAGTTGAACAAAGGGCCAAGTGAAGCCAAGTCCTTCTCCACCTGATCTTTCCAACGCAGAGGAAGCCTTCCTCTTCCTCTGCTACCACCAGCTGGTACCGCATCGAATACTTTCAGAACGGAGCGTTTGTATCCATTCGGACGACATGCCCCAGCCAACGTAGCCGCTGGAGCTCTATTCGCTGCGCTATGTCTATGTCGTCGTAAAGCTCATACAGCTCATAGTTCTATCGCCTGCGATATTCGCCGCTGCCAACGTGCAAAGGTCCAAAAATCTTGCGCAGAATCTTTCTCTCGAACACTCCAAGCGTCGCTTCATCGGATGTTGTCATCGTCCATGCTTCTGCGCCATACGTTAGGACGGGCATGATGAGAGTCTTGTAGAGTGTTAGTTTTGTTCGTCGAGAGAGGACTTTACTGCTCATTTGCCTACTAAGTCCAAAGCAGCACTTGTTGGCAAGAGAGATTCTGCGTTGGATTTGAAGGCTGACATTGTTAACGGTGTTAATGCTGGTTCCTAAATACACGAAGTCTTTTACAACCTCAAAATTATAACTGTCAACAGTGACGTACGCGAGTGCGCCGACTGTTTGTTGGAAGACAGAAAGTACTTTGTTTTGTCCTCGTTCACCACCAGACCCATTCGCTTTGCCTCTTTATCCAGTTTGGAGAAGGCAGAACTAACAGCGCGGTTGTTAAGGCCGATGATGTCAATATCATCGACATACGCCAACAATTGTACGCTCTTATGAAATATTACGATGCTCTCCAACATCAAGTTAAAGAAGTGACACGACAGCGAGTCACCCTGTCGGAAACCTCGTTTGGTATCAAATGGCTCGGAGAGGTCCTTCCCAATTCTGACGGCGCTGCTGGTGTTGAGCATAGCCGTATTAGTTTTGCGGGGATACCAAATTCAGACATCGCGGCATACAAGTAACTCCTTTCCGTAATGGCGAATGCAGCTTTGAAATCGACGAAAAGGTGTGTGTCGATTCTCCTTTCATGGGTCTTTTCCAAGATTTGGCGTATTGTGAATATTTGGTCGATGGTAGACTTTCCAGGTCTAAGGCCACACTGATAAGGTCCAATCAGTTGGTTGGCGGTGGGCTTCAGCCTTTCACACAATACGCTCGGTAGAAATTTATAGGCGATATTTAGAGGACTAATCCCGCGGTAATTGGCACAAATTGCAGGATGGCCTTCTTATGGATTGGACAGAGCACACTTAACTTCCAATCGGTAGGCATGCTTTCATCTGAAAATATTTTGCATAGAAGCTGATACATGCACCTTACCAGCTCCCCGCCAGATTGATCTGCTAAATCCTCATTTTTTCGTTTTAATATAAGCTGCTTGATACAGGGGACATTTTCTGCCACCAATCTGGTGGCTTGGATCCTTTCTTCCATTTCTTTTACAAGCTCCGCAGAAGGGCTTTTTCTCGCGAAAGTATGCTTGGTCTCTCCATATTTGAGATGGTTCTGACTTCTGTCGTCTTCATTTTTACACGCCCTCGCCAGGTGTCCATACTCCAGGCATTTGTAGCCTCTCCTCAAGTCAGGCTTTTCTCTTATTTAGCATACCCAGCCGATTTTGAGTTTCTGCTTATCAAGCAGTCTTCTTGCGCACAGCGCTGGTAAGCTTATCACCGCTGTTTGCGTGCCTGCATACGCCGCTCTAACGCTTTTTATTGCGCTTTCACTAAATAGGTTAAGCTCGTTAACTTGCGTTCGTATTGCCCCATCTATGTCCTCTTTGGTTACAGTCATTTTCCATATCCCCGTTTGTCTTCTTGACATTAATCTCTCCTTTGCCTTTCTTGCCCGCACTTGTTGCCACTTTGTGCTCTTCCTCGTGAGTGGTTTTGCTTTTCTTGGGTGGCGTTTTTCTGCTCGGCTGTTTGTCGTCGCGTGGTCTTTTCGGCGTTCCTCCGTCATTACGCTTCCAAGAAAGTTTTCTTGGCTTCTTTGATTTTCACTTCTTCCTGAGCTCTCAAGTGTAGTTTAGTGATTGTTTCGAGCAGTTCACTTATGTGGTTGTTAAACGAGCGTTGCGGGAGCCGCATTGCTTCTGTCAACTTCCCAATCGTCTCACCAAGCCGCGTTAAGGTGTCACAACCCGATTGTGCTGCTTTCTCATTGCTTTATTGCAACGCAGGATGCGTCGATTTTGCTCTCTCAGGCCTTTCTACACTGAGCGTCTTGATAGGACTCCGTCTCAGCTTTGGTGCGCATTTAAAGGGATCAGCCCCCGTGAATATACGGCTTTTGGGGTCTTGTTCTCCTCAGTTAGGTCCACTAGTAGATCACTCGATCCACTTGCACCTGGTACCTTTCTGATAGCCTCTTCCAGGCTTTCATTATTACTGCCCATAATGGCTCCATAAATGTTGCTGCTGTTGTTTGTTGTGTTTCTCATTTTGTTTTCCATTCTTTTTTGTTTACCAGCGCATCGAGTGTAGGGGGGCGGGCCGAAATAAACCGGAACGGGTATACCCTTGGGGACAGTGCCCCTATCCCAGTTCCCTGAGGCCTGTTCTTCATCTTACCGGTCCCGGAAAACACGGACGGAACGGAGCTCGCCCGGGGCAACGCATACTACTACCTCTGCGTCCAATACACACTCCCTGACTAGGGCCCGAAGGGGCTGGTCACTGATACACCCCGCGGCTAACACCTCGGCGGAGCAAGCTCACATCACTCCCCTCACTTCAACAACAGAGACGGTTCTTAAAGTGATGAGAAACTTCCAGTGCGCCACGGCATATACCGGTCAGTTAGCAGCCGCACCTAACATGGTGAACAGACGCTGACGAGGAAGCCGTCCATTATGGAAACCGCCGCGCCTAAATTTTTGTTTTGCTCCCCATGACTTTGCTTGATGAGGGAGACAACTATTTCTCAGAGGCATTGACTATGCGCCTCTGTCACCGGAAATCTTATCGGATGGGCTGTCATTTGGCCGCATCCTCTGCTCCTGGCCGCTCATTGCCGGCGATTGCTTATTCGTTTAAACTTATTTCGCAACTAACCTGCTACCACAGGCCTTCCTTCTAGCTATCCGCAACATGCCGACCCCCACGGTAGCTTAGAGCCCAGCCTAGTCGCTCAACTTCGAGGAATGAACACACAAGGAGTGAACAAACAACCGTGTAATGCATTTGCTGTCCAGGAGGTTATATGTGTGCATGTCGGGTGCATGACGCTTATATATATTATTGGCGCGCACACCCTTTTTGGGTGTTTGGCCGAGCTCCTCCTCCTATTTGTGGTGTGCGTCTTGATGTTGTCACACAAATGGAGGGACCTACACTTTTAAGCCGACTCCGAACGGCAGACATTTTTATAAGGCGCTTTTTTGTTTTTCTTTGATTTGGTGTTTCACTGAGATTCGCACCAACATTCTCTATGTGAATTTCGGATGGTAGTCACGCACCAACCCATTCGGCTACGGCGGCCACCGTGACGCTTGCCCGCGAAAAAATCTAAAATTTTTGATTTTCAACATGCAAAAGCCGACAACAAGTATGTGTGATACGAAACAAGTACGTGCGTCACTGACACGCACACATATAAGCTGCTGGACAGCAAATGCATGAGCGTGTCGCCGAAGCTCAACAAAGCACGGGTAAGATATTCAACTCAAAAATTACTTCACCACAAGTTAACAGTAGGTAATTAATTAATATGGCTGATGGAGAGAAATGAGAGGGAGAGAGTGATATGCAAATTTGGAAACATGTAGTTTACATTAGCTTATATTTGCTTGCGTACAGAATAGATTTGTTCATTTGATATGTTCATATGATTTGTATAAATGCTTACATATTAGATTTGATTTTTATGAAAATTGCGTGAAATTGCATGTATGCATGTTTATATAAGTTAATAAATTATAAATTTATTTTAGTTTATTGAAACATATTTAAGAACTGAGCTCTTTATTCGTTCAATTCTCTTTTTACACTGAACTCTTAAAATTACGATGCCTCTTATAAATAGTCTTAAGCTGGTTTACATATTTATTTGTTGATCAGCATTTCTTATGCTGGTTTACATGTTTATTTGTTGATCAGCATTTCTTATGCTGGTTTACGTATTTATTTGTTGATCAGCATTTCTTATGCTGGTTTACATATTTATTTATTGATCAGCATTTCTTATGCTGGTTTACATGTTTATTTATTGATTAGCATTTCTTATTATTTGGCACAGTAAAGTAAGCATAAATGAGTTATAAGCATTTAGCTGCAATGTAAGCAGTCATGAAATATGCTGACTAAATATTGAAATAGGATAACTGATATGAAATAACTAAATATTGAAATATGAATATGCTGACTAATATTGAAATAGGAATAAATGTTGCATTAACTCTTCCCCTCTTAAAAGCGATCGTCCTCGAGCGTTACGTGTTGATAGAGTTAATTTGATGCGTGTTTTTTATGTGCAGGTCTTTCAAAGCTTCTAAGGAAAGTATTTCTATGTGCTCTTTTTCTAATGGAGTTGGCTGTAGTATTGTGGGTATGGCTTCGATCGGTCTTGTTTCCAAATTTTCGAATAATTGACTGTTTATTTTTATTGTTGAATTGTGAAATATGATGACATGAGTACCATTGATTTTTTTGGGGTATTTCGTCAGCTACTAGTTCGCCGGCAAATTGATTTAGCAATATAACTCCTTGTTTTACTTCTTCTAATGTAGGGACGTGATGGCCATTTGTTGTTGAACAAGTCGAATTCAAGCTATAAATAATCCTAGTTATACATAAATCTTTACTTAAATCTATTAAATTAGTTTCTTTACAAATCGTTAGATCATTATATCTTTCGCATTCATTTTTTATTCCGAACAGTGAATCTTTTCCTTTAAGTATTTCTTTATACTCAGTTTTGATTATAATATTGTTTGCTTTTTTTTTCTGGTCGTATTATAATTCTTTTAAAAATTTCATTTAATGTTAGAGGTATTTTTACCATATATAAAATTTCCATATCCTTACTTAATACGTTTATTTTCGATATTTCTAATGCTTCTTCGGCACTTTTGAATGGTATTTTTTTCTTTTTCATTTTTATTAATTGACAATTCTATTTCTTTTTTACTTAATATTACTGAATTCAATATATTTTCTTTCGCCCATTGGATGGCATATTTTATATTTATTAATTCTTCCTTAATTAACCTAATCCTATTCTGCAAATTGATTATAATTTCTGTTATTACATTGTCTTCCTTTCTAATGGTATTTACCATTCTATCAACTATACTGGTTATATTATTTATTCGTATTTCAAATAGTTTATTAATTACTACTTGGTCATTATTAT
Source organism: Anastrepha ludens (assembly GCF_028408465.1). Taxonomy (NCBI): domain Eukaryota; kingdom Metazoa; phylum Arthropoda; class Insecta; order Diptera; family Tephritidae; genus Anastrepha; species Anastrepha ludens. Next base: position 42,551,231 of record NC_071503.1, read on the forward strand.
TTTCATTTAAGTTATTTAGATTATTTGTAATTATTTTCAAATCCTCGTGATCTGGAGATCCGGCTATGTATTTCCATGCCGTTCCCAGTATATCAATTGATCTCTTCGTTTTGTAATTTGTGTTAGAAGGTTTTAGTGCATTTAGGATTTCAAAGGTTTGAATGGTTTCGTGTTTGAGGAGAGGATATAGGAAGTGGTTGTTAGGGATTTGGTGATTTATTTCTTCGTATGTTTCTGTCAAAAATTGTTCGTATTTTCCTAAGTCGATGAGGTGAATAAGTCTAAATGTTCCGTCTTGTATTTTCGCTTGTCCGTCGTCTATTGTCACAAGTTGAGATTGACTATAGTCTAAAATTTGAACGTCTGATGAAGAAGTAGTGATCGTGATGAGAAGGATAAAAAGTTTGTAATGGTCCATTTTACCTGCAAATTTAATTAAGTTTTTATTAGGGATTTATGAATTGTTCTTCCTGTTACTGTTTTAAATAGAAGTTCTTCGAATGTTATTGTCGTTTGATTGCTTTTGAGGCATCTCATGATCTCGGAGAGTGTGCTATGGAATCTTTCTACTTGTCCGTTACTTGTGCTACTGTAAGGTGGTGTGGTGTAAACGTTAATAGACATTTCATCCCTAAGTAAGGATGATATTGAGGCAGAGTTAAGAGATTTTTCGTTATCAACTACTATAAGTTTCGGTATTCCAAATGCGATCATTAGTTCTCTAATTGGGTCTTTAATATGCTCTATTGCTCTAGAAGGTATTATCTTTACCTGAGCATATTTGGAAAATTTATCAATGGCTGTAAGGATTAGTTTTTTTTCAGTGGAATATATGTCAACATGGACTATTTCACCTGGGGAGTGAGGAATGGGAGTAGGCTGGATTTGTGGTTTTGCTGGATGTCTATCATATTTTTGAGCACGACAAGTTGAACAATTTTTTACAAACTGTTCAATTTTCCCATGCATTCTTGGAAAGTAGAATTTTCGTAGAATTTGGGTTTTGTTTTCGCGGCTGTTTCTGTGAGCTCGTTGATGTTCTTCGATGATAATTTGTTCTTGCTCTGTCTCTGATATGATGTCCTGAAGTAGAGTTTGTGTGTAGCGGATTTTTACATTGCTAAAGTGGAGAGGGAATATTTCCTGAATTTTACCCATCAGTGTTTCTGTGGTGTATAGTCCGTTGACGAGTGAAGGGTCGAGGTAGCGTTTAAATATGTCTATGATATCCTGATTAGAATAATTTTGCTTTGTAACAGTGTGTCTGTGGAAACTTGGAAATGGTAACTGGAATAAGTAGCTATCTTCGTTGCCAATCATTAAGAAAAGTTGGTTTTTAAAAGCGTTTATGGGGGCTTCGGTGGCCGGAATGAGGAGGTGTGAGGAGCTTTCGTCGCTATGGTCTGTAACTGTGAGAGTATTAATGTCAGTTTGTGGGGGTCTGGATAGTGCGTCTGCAACGACGTTTGTTTTTCCGGGCTTATATTTCATTTCATAGTTGTATTCTTCGAGGATACACTTCCATCTTTTCATTTTCCCATTGTGGTTTTTATTACTCAATGCAAAAGTGAGTGGCTGGTGATCTGTGAAAATTACAACCTTGGCAGATCCATATAAGTAGTTTCGTAAGGATGTGAGGGTACGTTTAGCGTAGGGGGTCGGATGATATTGTTAGGGTTAGACATTATTTTAATTAATTTATTTTTTTTTATTTTATTTTTTTTTTTTATTTTTGTTTTTGTTTAACAGTTCTCTGGAGGGTCCCTTGGGTGGTGAATCGCAGAGAATGTTTGTTATTATAAGCTGGAGGGTCCCCCGTTAGGTGGTGAATCGCAGCTTTAAATTATATTATATTATTGGCTGTACAAGCCAGATTTTATTATAATAAATTTTTTTTTTTTTTATAACTTTCTTTATATCTTTTTGGTTTTTTAAATAATTCAATTAATTTGTATAGTAATATTTAATTCTGTATTTTTCACAAATTTGTTTTTCTCAATAAAAAATTTTTTGTAATTCCAAATTAATAGTAATATTCAACTTATATTTTTTTCAATAATTTCTTTATAATTCTTAATATTGCTTAATATTAATATCCTTTTTTTCAATAATTTCTTTATAATTCTTAATATTGCTTAATATTAATATCCTTACACTAGTACTTCCCGGCGGTGGGGTGTGGTTCCTTTTTGCTAGTCTCTGCTACTGGGGCACCTCCAATTCGCACTATTAGAAGCGAGCGTTTTTTTCCTACTGGATTCTAACGCTGCACCGGCTCACTGTTCGCGTCCTTGTAATCGTACTCTTTTTTTGTACAAAACACTTCACTTCACGAACTTTGAGACCGGTCCCTGCTCGGGCGCCAGTTAATAAATTATAAATTTATTTTAGTTTATTGAAACATATTTAAGAACTGAGCTCTTTATTCGTTCAATTCTCTTTTTACACTGAACTCTTAAAATTACGATGCCTCTTATAAATAGTCTTAAGCTGGTTTACATATTTATTTGTTGATCAGCATTTCTTATGCTGGTTTACATATTTATTTATTGATCAGCATTTCTTATGCTGGTTTACATGTTTATTTATTGATTAGCATTTCTTATTATTTGGCACAGTAAAGTAAGCATAAATGAGTTATAAGCATTTAGCTGCAATGTAAGCAGTCATGAAATATGCTGACTAAATATTGAAATAGGATAACTGATATGAAATAACTAAATATTGAAATATGAATATGCTGACTAATATTGAAATAGGAATAAATGTTGCATTAACTTATATTTTAACATAGGACATATGTGTATTAAATTTAGGTTTTATTTTAAATTCTATTTTAAATTGTTCAACCATATCCAATTAGTAATTCTCATAGAGAAATAATTCAGGCACACAGGAAGATGGCATATGCAAATTCAAATATGTGAATTTATATTCATATGCGCATATATATTGCTGTGTGTATGTGCATATGTGCCTTGCCACAGCAAAAAATATTACGATTCCCTAAAATTTCTCAAAAAATCCAGCGCACATTCAGAGGAAAAACATTGTGTGTACAGTAACCTTCTAATATTCTGATTTCAGAGTAAGTTTCTAACCTTGCAGATGTTTCTGTGCACTTTTTATCAATTGAAGAACTATATACGTAAATTAATATACTAACTAATTCTTCACCTACTACCATCGAACATAAAGTAATTGTTTCGAGATTTTTTCCTAGTATTGAAATGTCCGACATAGAACTTTTTTATAAGCTACTTGTGCTGTTTTCTGCAACTTATTGTATGCTCATGCGCGCACTCAACGCACAGCAGCTGCGGTTTTCGAGCATTTAGAAGACATATTTACATACATATATTGATGCATACATATGCACGGAGCCGCAACCATCCGACAAAAATTCAAGATTTACCAAATATTCCAATACTGACTATTTTCGAATGGTCGAGAAAATTGGCATATGGGCGGCTCGTTTTATGAATGAAAGTACTTCGCTCGTAGAAATATGAGCTCGAACTTGTCAATGAATTTGTTTTTGTTGTGCTATTTAATATTTGAAACTGTTCAGCGCCGTCGTGGCTAAATAATCTTATAATAAATTTTTGCAAACATACGCATGCATAAAGTGAGTGCGTGTGGTTATATTTAAATACATTCATATGTATATACGAATATGAATTGTTTTGCTTAGAATAGAAACATCTACATACATGCATTGTCCCAACATATATATTCATATATGCTTACATACATATGTATATATGTAAACGCATTCGGCTTAGATGAGTTTTTTTGTATATGTGAGGAATATGTTTGTCTATTTGCTCTTGAATGTGTTATATGTATATATGCATATGAGGTGTGTTATGAGGCAGGTCAAGATTTTTTTCTGCCCACATACATAAACGTGGATGGTGGATGCTATAGTACATATGTATTCAACACTTTGTAGTATATGAATATACACAACAATTTCAAAAGTACAACATACTGTTACAACGTTATTTTTAACACACTTTTATTAGGTCGGGTTGTATGTATGTATGTATGTATGTAACGGAATCTTTGAGCTTAATTTTCACTGGCTTCTAAACATCTGATCGACTTGAAATTTTGCACACCTATCAAGGACCGATGACAATGGAATAATTGATAAAAGTTTTCCATTATCCTTATTGGGATTGCCAGGATTAATATTTTCTTTTTTTACCTGTGGGCAAAAAGTAAGATGAATATGGTTGTAAAATAAAAAATCTTTATTTATTCTTGTACCACCAGCTGGTACCGCATCGAATACTTTCAGAGCCGGAGCGTTTGTATCCATTCGGACGACATGCCCCAGCCAACGTAGCCGCTGGATCTCTATTCGCTGCGCTATGTCTATGTCGTCGTAAAGCTCATACAGCTCATAGTTCTATCGCCTGCGATATTCGCCGCTGCCAACGTGCAAAGGTCCAAAAATCTTGCGCAGAATCTTTCTCTCGAACACTCCAAGCGTCGCTTCATCGGATGTTGTCATCGTCCATGCTTCTGCGCCATACGTTAGGACGGGCATGATGAGAGTCTTGTAGAGTTTTAGTTTTGTTCGTCGGGAGAGGACTTTACTGCTCATTTGCCTACTTAGTCCAAAGCAGCACTTGGATTTGGAGGCTGACATTGTTAACGGTGTTAATGCTGGTTCCTAAATACACGAAGTCTTTTACAACCTCAAAATTATAACTGTCAACAGTGACGTACGCGAGTGCGCCGACTGTTTGTTTGAAGACAGAAAGTACTTTGTTTTGTCCTCGTTCACCACCAGACCCATTCGCTTTGCCTCTTTATCCAGTTTGGAGAAGGCAGAATTAACAGCGCGGTTGTTAAGGCCGATGATGTCAATATCATCGACATACGCCAACAATTGTACGCTCTTATGAAATATTACGATGCTCTCCAACATCAAGTTAAAGAAGTGACACGACAGCGAGTCACCCTGTCGGAAACCTCGTTTGGTATCAAATGGCTCGGAGAGGTCCTTCCCAATTCTGACGGCGCTGCTGGTGTTGAGCATAGCCGTATTAGTTTTGCGGGGATACCAAATTCAGACATCGCGGCATACAAGTAACTCCTTTCCGTAATGGCGAATGCAGCTTTGAAATCGACGAAAAGGTGTGTGTCGATTCTCCTTTCATGGGTCTTTTCCAAGATTTGGCGTATTGTGAATATTTGGTCGATGGTAGACTTTCCAGGTCTAAGGCCACACTGATAAGGTCCAATCAGTTGGTTGGCGGTGGGCTTCAGCCTTTCACACAATACGCTCGGTAGAAATTTATAGGCGATATTTAGAAGACTAATCCCGCGGTAATTTGCACAAATTGCAGGATCGCCTTTCTTATGGATTGGACAGAGCACACTTAACTTCCAATCGGTAGGCATGCTTTCATCTGAAAATATTTTGTATAGAAGCTGATACATGCACCTTACCAGCTCCCCGCCACCATGCTCAGCCGGCAGTCCGTTGGCGCCCGCGGCTATTCTCACCTCGTCATGGTTGGGATCTCGGAACGACAGTTTTTTCGTGAACGATTGGGATATCGGGATCTTCACATTCTGTGTGACATGCGCAGCTATCATTATTTAACAGGTTTGGGAAGTGTTCCCTCCATAATTAAAGTACGCTCTGGATGTCAATCCCAAGATCGCTGACTTTGTTCTTAAAGGTTTGACATTTACGAAATGGGACGCTATACGCTTGAACAAAATTGGGAAATATTGAAAACCTATTTCCAAAGTGGGGAGTCTTCTTCTTCTTTTCTGATTTTCACATCGGTGGCTACGTCAATAAGCAAAATTGTCGGATTTTGGGCTCAGAAAATCCACACGTTACTGTAGAGAAGCAAATGCATCCACAACGAGTCATTGTTTGGTGCGGTTTTTGGTCTTGCGGCATCATCGGGCCATTTTTTTCGAAAATGAGCGAGGAGCCGCGGTTACAGTAAATGGCGAGCGTTACCGTGACATGCTCAACGAGTTGTTTCCAAAAATTGAAGAGGATGGCATGGAGGGCATTTGGTTTCAACAGGACGGTGCAACTTGTCAAACTGCCAAAGTTACACTCGAACTTTTGGCTACCGTTTTTGAAAACCGAATACTCAGCCTGAATTCCGATATCAATGGGCCGCCTCGGAGCTGTGATTTAAGCCCGTTGGACTATCTTTTTTTGGGAGCCGTTAAGGACAAATGCTATGCGAACCATCCAGAGACGATTGATGCTTAAAAACACGAAATCGAAGTTGCCATTCATGAAATTGGAGCCCAAACAATCGAAAATGTGCTTAAAAATTGGGTTGAAGGAATGGCCTACTGTAAAGCCAGTTGTGGCTGTGGCAGTCATTTGAACGATATTATTTTTCATTCATAAATGACAATGTTCAATCTTCAAAATAAAAAAAAAGTTTGAAAAAATATTGATTAATTTTTTTTTTTATAGCCGATTCAAAAAGGAAATTTTACATGGCCCACCCTGTATAATAGGAAAACGCCCGGTCTTAAAAGCTTTTGTAAGCCGCCGCTATTGGCCAGCCGCTCAAGCTCCTCGCACTCACGTGTTCCGCCCTCTCGTTTGTTTTCTCTGATTAGACGTCTCTTTTCCTTTCTTAGCTTTCGCAAGCGGTCCCACATAGCTCGCGTTGCGCCCGACCGCACCGTGATTCTGCATACAGCTTCCTTTCTTTCTGCGGTAGCATGGCATTCTTCGTCGTACCAATTGTTTTTTCGGGCTCGCCGGAATCCGATTTCTTTTTCGGCGGCGGTACGCAGAGAACAAAGAATGTTGCCCCATTGTTCGTGCATGCCGGTTTGTTGGACAGTACTCTCTGAGAGCAGGAGTGAGAGTCGAGTGGCGAATGCGAATCTTCTGGCTATCTGTTGTGATTACAGCCTTTCGAAGTTGAACATTCTTTGCGTAGGTAGATGTACGTTTTAACACACTTTTATTAGGTCGGGTTGTATGTATGTATGTATGTATGTATGTATGTATGTATGTATGTAACGGAATCTTTGAGCTTAATTTTCACTGGCTTCTAAACATCTGATCGACTTGAAATTTTGCACACCTGTCAAGGACCGATGACAATGGAATAATTTGATACAAGTTTTCCATTATCCTTATTGGGATTGCCAGGATTAATATTTTCTTTTTTTACCTGTGGGCAAAAAGTAAGGTGAATTTGGTTGTAAAATGAAAAATCTTTATTTATTCTTGTAAATCAATTTCATCCCCTTCAAAATAATGCCCTCTCGATGAAATACACTTATGCCAACGATTTTTCCAATCCCCGAAACATGCCAAATCGTCCATTTCCGGTAGTGGTCTCTTGAGTTTTGGGAATAGCCAGAAGTCACACGGAGCCAAATCAGGCGAATACGGTGGTTGCGGAACGATATGTGTGGAATTTTTGGCGAAATAGTCACGAAGAACGAGTGTAGTGTGAGACATGTGAGATAAGTTTTCCATTATCCTTATTAGGATTGCCAGGATTAATATTTTATTTTTTTAACACACTTTTATTAGCTCGGGTTGTATGTATGAATGACTGTAACGGAATCTTTGAGCTTAATGTTCACTGGCTTCTAAAAATCTGATCGACTCGGAACACACAACATAGATGACTAGATGGGAAACTCTTTTTCTCGTGAGAGCGCTGAAAAATGTGCATTTTTGTAACATTTGCCAATATTGCCATACCGGTAGAAACATGAATTGGGTATATTTTTAAACAAAAATTGAGAATTTTTAGTTTCCACACCACCATTGAGGTTAGTATTTAGTGTGCGGTTGTGTAATAGTATATTACTCGTAAACACCTACATATACTCAAAATAAAAAATAGTTAAAAAAAAACTAAACAACACGCTTTTATTGCTAATCGAACTAAAAAGTAGAAAATAAAAAATAGTTTAAAAAAACTAGAAAACACGCTTTTATTGCTAATCGAACTAAAAAGTAGAAAATAAATTTTAATGACAAAGGGACCTATAATGTAGTAATAGCAAATCGAAGGATCAGTCATAGTCAACTACCTCAGAACAGAATTATAACAAAAATTAACATACAAATAGAGTAATTCAAATTAGAGTTAAAAGCGTGGGATGCATTTTGCTTCACTTTCTGTACATAGGTAGTTGTCAATAGAATGATTGTAATATTTACTATATCAAGCATCCCACGCTTTTAACTCTAATTTGAATTACTCTATTTGTATCTTAATTTTTGTTATAATTTTGTTCTGAGGTAGTTGACTATGACTGATCCTTCGATTTGCTATTACTTCATTATAGGTCCCTTTGTCATTAAAATTTATTTTCTACTTTTTAGTTCGATTAGCAATAAAAGCGTGTTTTTTAGTTTTTTAAACTATTTTTTATTTATGTAGATAATTTGAAATAATTTTGTTAATATACTTAATATCAATACAACTTAGTTAATTCTTCTTCTTCTTAATTGGCGCAATAACCGCTTACGTGATTTTGGCCGAGTTGAACAAAGGGCCAAGTGAAGCCAAGTCCTTCTCCACCTGATCTTTCCAACGCAGAGGAAGCCTTCCTCTTCCTCTGCTACCACCAGCTGGTACCGCATCGAATACTTTCAGAACGGAGCGTTTGTATCCATTCGGACGACATGCCCCAGCCAACGTAGCCGCTGGAGCTCTATTCGCTGCGCTATGTCTATGTCGTCGTAAAGCTCATACAGCTCATAGTTCTATCGCCTGCGATATTCGCCGCTGCCAACGTGCAAAGGTCCAAAAATCTTGCGCAGAATCTTTCTCTCGAACACTCCAAGCGTCGCTTCATCGGATGTTGTCATCGTCCATGCTTCTGCGCCATACGTTAGGACGGGCATGATGAGAGTCTTGTAGAGTGTTAGTTTTGTTCGTCGAGAGAGGACTTTACTGCTCATTTGCCTACTAAGTCCAAAGCAGCACTTGTTGGCAAGAGAGATTCTGCGTTGGATTTGAAGGCTGACATTGTTAACGGTGTTAATGCTGGTTCCTAAATACACGAAGTCTTTTACAACCTCAAAATTATAACTGTCAACAGTGACGTACGCGAGTGCGCCGACTGTTTGTTGGAAGACAGAAAGTACTTTGTTTTGTCCTCGTTCACCACCAGACCCATTCGCTTTGCCTCTTTATCCAGTTTGGAGAAGGCAGAACTAACAGCGCGGTTGTTAAGGCCGATGATGTCAATATCATCGACATACGCCAACAATTGTACGCTCTTATGAAATATTACGATGCTCTCCAACATCAAGTTAAAGAAGTGACACGACAGCGAGTCACCCTGTCGGAAACCTCGTTTGGTATCAAATGGCTCGGAGAGGTCCTTCCCAATTCTGACGGCGCTGCTGGTGTTGAGCATAGCCGTATTAGTTTTGCGGGGATACCAAATTCAGACATCGCGGCATACAAGTAACTCCTTTCCGTAATGGCGAATGCAGCTTTGAAATCGACGAAAAGGTGTGTGTCGATTCTCCTTTCATGGGTCTTTTCCAAGATTTGGCGTATTGTGAATATTTGGTCGATGGTAGACTTTCCAGGTCTAAGGCCACACTGATAAGGTCCAATCAGTTGGTTGGCGGTGGGCTTCAGCCTTTCACACAATACGCTCGGTAGAAATTTATAGGCGATATTTAGAGGACTAATCCCGCGGTAATTGGCACAAATTGCAGGATGGCCTTCTTATGGATTGGACAGAGCACACTTAACTTCCAATCGGTAGGCATGCTTTCATCTGAAAATATTTTGCATAGAAGCTGATACATGCACCTTACCAGCTCCCCGCCAGATTGATCTGCTAAATCCTCATTTTTTCGTTTTAATATAAGCTGCTTGATACAGGGGACATTTTCTGCCTCCAATCTGGTGGCTTGGATCCTTTCTTCCATTTCTTTTACAAGCTCCGCAGAAGGGCTTTTTCTCGCGAAAGTATGCTTGGTCTCTCCATATTTGAGATGGTTCTGACTTCTGTCGTCTTCATTTTTACACGCCCTCGCCAGGTGTCCATACTCCAGGCATTTGTAGCCTCTCCTCAAGTCAGGCTTTTCTCTTATTTAGCATACCCAGCCGATTTTGAGTTTCTGCTTATCAAGCAGTCTTCTTGCGCACAGCGCTGGTAAGCTTATCACCGCTGTTTGCGTGCCTGCATACGCCGCTCTAACGCTTTTTATTGCGCTTTCACTAAATAGGTTAAGCTCGTTAACTTGCGTTCGTATTGCCCCATCTATGTCCTCTTTGGTTACAGTCATTTTCCATATCCCCGTTTGTCTTCTTGACATTAATCTCTCCTTTGCCTTTCTTGCCCGCACTTGTTGCCACTTTGTGCTCTTCCTCGTGAGTGGTTTTGCTTTTCTTGGGTGGCGTTTTTCTGCTCGGCTGTTTGTCGTCGCGTGGTCTTTTCGGCGTTCCTCCGTCATTACGCTTCCAAGAAAGTTTTCTTGGCTTCTTTGATTTTCACTTCTTCCTGAGCTCTCAAGTGTAGTTTAGTGATTGTTTCGAGCAGTTCACTTATGTGGTTGTTAAACGAGCGTTGCGGGAGCCGCATTGCTTCTGTCAACTTCCCAATCGTCTCACCAAGCCGCGTTAAGGTGTCACAACCCGATTGTGCTGCTTTCTCATTGCTTTATTGCAACGCAGGATGCGTCGATTTTGCTCTCTCAGGCCTTTCTACACTGAGCGTCTTGATAGGACTCCGTCTCAGCTTTGGTGCGCATTTAAAGGGATCAGCCCCCGTGAATATACGGCTTTTGGGGTCTTGTTCTCCTCAGTTAGGTCCACTAGTAGATCACTCGATCCACTTGCACCTGGTACCTTTCTGATAGCCTCTTCCAGGCTTTCATTATTACTGCCCATAATGGCTCCATAAATGTTGCTGCTGTTGTTTGTTGTGTTTCTCATTTTGTTTTCCATTCTTTTTTGTTTACCAGCGCATCGAGTGTAGGGGGGCGGGCCGAAATAAACCGGAACGGGTATACCCTTGGGGACAGTGCCCCTATCCCAGTTCCCTGAGGCCTGTTCTTCATCTTACCGGTCCCGGAAAACACGGACGGAACGGAGCTCGCCCGGGGCAACGCATACTACTACCTCTGCGTCCAATACACACTCCCTGACTAGGGCCCGAAGGGGCTGGTCACTGATACACCCCGCGGCTAACACCTCGGCGGAGCAAGCTCACATCACTCCCCTCACTTCAACAACAGAGACGGTTCTTAAAGTGATGAGAAACTTCCAGTGCGCCACGGCATATACCGGTCAGTTAGCAGCCGCACCTAACATGGTGAACAGACGCTGACGAGGAAGCCGTCCATTATGGAAACCGCCGCGCCTAAATTTTTGTTTTGCTCCCCATGACTTTGCTTGATGAGGGAGACAACTATTTCTCAGAGGCATTGACTATGCGCCTCTGTCACCGGAAACCTTATCGGATGGGCTGTCATTTGGCCGCATCCTCTGCTCCTGGCCGCTCATTGCCGGCGATTGCTTATTCGTTTAAACTTATTTCGCAACTAACCTGCTACCACAGGCCTTCCTTCTAGCTATCCGCAACATGCCGACCCCCACGGTAGCTTAGAGCCCAGCCTAGTCGCTCAACTTCGAGGAATGAACACACAAGGAGTGAACAAACAACCGTGTAATGCATTTGCTGTCCAGGAGGTTATATGTGTGCATGTCGCTTATATATATTATTGGCGCGCACACCCTTTTTGGGTGTTTGGCCGAGCTCCTCCTCCTATTTGTGGTGTGCGTCTTGATGTTGTCACACAAATGGAGGGACCTACACTTTTAAGCCGACTCCGAACGGCAGACATTTTTATAAGGCGCTTTTTTGTTTTTCTTTGATTTGGTGTTTCACTGAGATTCGCACCAACATTCTCTATGTGAATTTCGGATGGTAGTCACGCACCAACCCATTCGGCTACGGCGGCCACCGTGACGCTTGCCCGCGAAAAAATCTAAAATTTTTGATTTTCAACATGCAAAAGCCGACAACAAGTATGTGTGATACGAAACAAGTACGTGCGTCACTGACACGCACACATATAAGCTGCTGGACAGCAAATGCATGAGCGTGTCGCCGAAGCTCAACAAAGCACGGGTAAGATATTCAACTCAAAAATTACTTCACCACAAGTTAACAGTAGGTAATTAATTAATATGGCTGATGGAGAGAAATGAGAGGGAGAGAGTGATATGCAAATTTGGAAACATGTAGTTTACATTAGCTTATATTTGCTTGCGTACAGAATAGATTTGTTCATTTGATATGTTCATATGATTTGTATAAATGCTTACATATTAGATTTGATTTTTATGAAAATTGCGTGAAATTGCATGTATGCATGTTTATATAAGTTAATAAATTATAAATTTATTTTAGTTTATTGAAACATATTTAAGAACTGAGCTCTTTATTCGTTCAATTCTCTTTTTACACTGAACTCTTAAAATTACGATGCCTCTTATAAATAGTCTTAAGCTGGTTTACATATTTATTTGTTGATCAGCATTTCTTATGCTGGTTTACATGTTTATTTGTTGATCAGCATTTCTTATGCTGGTTTACGTATTTATTTGTTGATCAGCATTTCTTATGCTGGTTTACATATTTATTTATTGATCAGCATTTCTTATGCTGGTTTACATGTTTATTTATTGATTAGCATTTCTTATTATTTGGCACAGTAAAGTAAGCATAAATGAGTTATAAGCATTTAGCTGCAATGTAAGCAGTCATGAAATATGCTGACTAAATATTGAAATAGGATAACTGATATGAAATAACTAAATATTGAAATATGAATATGCTGACTAATATTGAAATAGGAATAAATGTTGCATTAACTCTTCCCCTCTTAAAAGCGATCGTCCTCGAGCGTTACGTGTTGATAGAGTTAATTTGATGCGTGTTTTTTATGTGCAGGTCTTTCAAAGCTTCTAAGGAAAGTATTTCTATGTGCTCTTTTTCTAATGGAGTTGGCTGTAGTATTGTGGGTATGGCTTCGATCGGTCTTGTTTCCAAATTTTCGAATAATTGACTGTTTATTTTTATTGTTGAATTGTGAAATATGATGACATGAGTACCATTGATTTTTTTGGGGTATTTCGTCAGCTACTAGTTCGCCGGCAAATTGATTTAGCAATATAACTCCTTGTTTTACTTCTTCTAATGTAGGGACGTGATGGCCATTTGTTGTTGAACAAGTCGAATTCAAGCTATAAATAATCCTAGTTATACATAAATCTTTACTTAAATCTATTAAATTAGTTTCTTTACAAATCGTTAGATCATTATATCTTTCGCATTCATTTTTTATTCCGAACAGTGAATCTTTTCCTTTAAGTATTTCTTTATACTCAGTTTTGATTATAATATTGTTTGCTTTTTTTTTCTGGTCGTATTATAATTCTTTTAAAAATTTCTTTTAATGTTAGAGGTATTTTTACCATATATAAAATTTCCATATCCTTACTTAATACGTTTATTTTCGATATTTCTAATGCTTCTTCGGCACTTTTGAATGGTATTTTTTTCTTTTTCATTTTTATTAATTGACAATTCTATTTCTTTTTTACTTAATATTACTGAATTCAATATATTTTCTTTCGCCCATTGGATGGCATATTTTATATTTATTAATTCTTCCTTAATTAACCTAATCCTATTCTGCAAATTGATTATAATTTCTGTTATTACATTGTCTTCCTTTCTAATGGTATTTACCATTCTATCAACTATACTGGTTATATTATTTATTCGTATTTCAAATAGTTTATTAATTACTACTTGGTCATTATTATTTTCATTTAAGTTATTTAGATTATTTGTAATTATTTTCAAATCCTCGTGATCTGGAGATCCGGCTATGTATTTCCATGCCGTTCCCAGTATATCAATTGATCTCTTCGTTTTGTAATTTGTGTTAGAAGGTTTTAGTGCATTTAGGATTTCAAAGGTTTGAATGGTTTCGTGTTTGAGGAGAGGATATAGGAAGTGGTTGTTAGGGATTTGGTGATTTATTTCTTCGTATGTTTCTGTCAAAAATTGTTCGTATTTTCCTAAGTCGATGAGGTGAATAAGTCTAAATGTTCCGTCTTGTATTTTCGCTTGTCCGTCGTCTATTGTCACAAGTTGAGATTGACTATAGTCTAAAATTTGAACGTCTGATGAAGAAGTAGTGATCGTGATGAGAAGGATAAAAAGTTTGTAATGGTCCATTTTACCTGCAAATTTAATTAAGTTTTTATTAGGGATTTATGAATTGTTCTTCCTGTTACTGTTTTAAATAGAAGTTCTTCGAATGTTATTGTCGTTTGATTGCTTTTGAGGCATCTCATGATCTCGGAGAGTGTGCTATGGAATCTTTCTACTTGTCCGTTACTTGTGCTACTGTAAGGTGGTGTGGTGTAAACGTTAATAGACATTTCATCCCTAAGTAAGGATGATATTGAGGCAGAGTTAAGAGATTTTTCGTTATCAACTACTATAAGTTTCGGTATTCCAAATGCGATCATTAGTTCTCTAATTGGGTCTTTAATATGCTCTATTGCTCTAGAAGGTATTATCTTTACCTGAGCATATTTGGAAAATTTATCAATGGCTGTAAGGATTAGTTTTTTTTCAGTGGAATATATGTCAACATGGACTATTTCACCTGGGGAGTGAGGAATGGGAGTAGGCTGGATTTGTGGTTTTGCTGGATGTCTATCATATTTTTGAGCACGACAAGTTGAACAATTTTTTACAAACTGTTCAATTTTCCCATGCATTCTTGGAAAGTAGAATTTTCGTAGAATTTGGGTTTTGTTTTCGCGGCTGTTTCTGTGAGCTCGTTGATGTTCTTCGATGATAATTTGTTCTTGCTCTGTCTCTGATATGATGTCCTGAAGTAGAGTTTGTGTGTAGCGGATTTTTACATTGCTAAAGTGGAGAGGGAATATTTCCTGAATTTTACCCATCAGTGTTTCTGTGGTGTATAGTCCGTTGACGAGTGAAGGGTCGAGGTAGCGTTTAAATATGTCTATGATATCCTGATTAGAATAATTTTGCTTTGTAACAGTGTGTCTGTGGAAACTTGGAAATGGTAACTGGAATAAGTAGCTATCTTCGTTGCCAATCATTAAGAAAAGTTGGTTTTTAAAAGCGTTTATGGGGGCTTCGGTGGCCGGAATGAGGAGGTGTGAGGAGCTTTCGTCGCTATGGTCTGTAACTGTGAGAGTATTAATGTCAGTTTGTGGGGGTCTGGATAGTGCGTCTGCAACGACGTTTGTTTTTCCGGGCTTATATTTCATTTCATAGTTGTATTCTTCGAGGATACACTTCCATCTTTTCATTTTCCCATTGTGGTTTTTATTACTCAATGCAAAAGTGAGTGGCTGGTGATCTGTGAAAATTACAACCTTGGCAGATCCATATAAGTAGTTTCGTAAGGATGTGAGGGTACGTTTAGCGTAGGGGGTCGGATGATATTGTTAGGGTTAGACATTATTTTAATTAATTTATTTTTTTTTATTTTATTTTTTTTTTTTATTTTTGTTTTTGTTTAACAGTTCTCTGGAGGGTCCCTTGGGTGGTGAATCGCAGAGAATGTTTGTTATTATAAGCTGGAGGGTCCCCCGTTAGGTGGTGAATCGCAGCTTTAAATTATATTATATTATTGGCTGTACAAGCCAGATTTTATTATAATAAATTTTTTTTTTTTTTATAACTTTCTTTATATCTTTTTGGTTTTTTAAATAATTCAATTAATTTGTATAGTAATATTTAATTCTGTATTTTTCACAAATTTGTTTTTCTCAATAAAAAATTTTTTGTAATTCCAAATTAATAGTAATATTCAACTTATATTTTTTTCAATAATTTCTTTATAATTCTTAATATTGCTTAATATTAATATCCTTTTTTTCAATAATTTCTTTATAATTCTTAATATTGCTTAATATTAATATCCTTACACTAGTACTTCCCGGCGGTGGGGTGTGGTTCCTTTTTGCTAGTCTCTGCTACTGGGGCACCTCCAATTCGCACTATTAGAAGCGAGCGTTTTTTTCCTACTGGATTCTAACGCTGCACCGGCTCACTGTTCGCGTCCTTGTAATCGTACTCTTTTTTTGTACAAAACACTTCACTTCACGAACTTTGAGACCGGTCCCTGCTCGGGCGCCAGTTAATAAATTATAAATTTATTTTAGTTTATTGAAACATATTTAAGAACTGAGCTCTTTATTCGTTCAATTCTCTTTTTACACTGAACTCTTAAAATTACGATGCCTCTTATAAATAGTCTTAAGCTGGTTTACATATTTATTTGTTGATCAGCATTTCTTATGCTGGTTTACATATTTATTTATTGATCAGCATTTCTTATGCTGGTTTACATGTTTATTTATTGATTAGCATTTCTTATTATTTGGCACAGTAAAGTAAGCATAAATGAGTTATAAGCATTTAGCTGCAATGTAAGCAGTCATGAAATATGCTGACTAAATATTGAAATAGGATAACTGATATGAAATAACTAAATATTGAAATATGAATATGCTGACTAATATTGAAATAGGAATAAATGTTGCATTAACTTATATTTTAACATAGGACATATGTGTATTAAATTTAGGTTTTATTTTAAATTCTATTTTAAATTGTTCAACCATATCCAATTAGTAATTCTCATAGAGAAATAATTCAGGCACACAGGAAGATGGCATATGCAAATTCAAATATGTGAATTTATATTCATATGCGCATATATATTGCTGTGTGTATGTGCATATGTGCCTTGCCACAGCAAAAAATATTACGATTCCCTAAAATTTCTCAAAAAATCCAGCGCACATTCAGAGGAAAAACATTGTGTGTACAGTAACCTTCTAATATTCTGATTTCAGAGTAAGTTTCTAACCTTGCAGATGTTTCTGTGCACTTTTTATCAATTGAAGAACTATATACGTAAATTAATATACTAACTAATTCTTCACCTACTACCATCGAACATAAAGTAATTGTTTCGAGATTTTTTCCTAGTATTGAAATGTCCGACATAGAACTTTTTTATAAGCTACTTGTGCTGTTTTCTGCAACTTATTGTATGCTCATGCGCGCACTCAACGCACAGCAGCTGCGGTTTTCGAGCATTTAGAAGACATATTTACATACATATATTGATGCATACATATGCACGGAGCCGCAACCATCCGACAAAAATTCAAGATTTACCAAATATTCCAATACTGACTATTTTCGAATGGTCGAGAAAATTGGCATATGGGCGGCTCGTTTTATGAATGAAAGTACTTCGCTCGTAGAAATATGAGCTCGAACTTGTCAATGAATTTGTTTTTGTTGTGCTATTTAATATTTGAAACTGTTCAGCGCCGTCGTGGCTAAATAATCTTATAATAAATTTTTGCAAACATACGCATGCATAAAGTGAGTGCGTGTGGTTATATTTAAATACATTCATATGTATATACGAATATGAATTGTTTTGCTTAGAATAGAAACATCTACATACATGCATTGTCCCAACATATATATTCATATATGCTTACATACATATGTATATATGTAAACGCATTCGGCTTAGATGAGTTTTTTTGTATATGTGAGGAATATGTTTGTCTATTTGCTCTTGAATGTGTTATATGTATATATGCATATGAGGTGTGTTATGAGGCAGGTCAAGATTTTTTTCTGCCCACATACATAAACGTGGATGGTGGATGCTATAGTACATATGTATTCAACACTTTGTAGTATATGAATATACACAACAATTTCAAAAGTACAACATACTGTTACAACGTTATTTTTAACACACTTTTATTAGGTCGGGTTGTATGTATGTATGTATGTATGTAACGGAATCTTTGAGCTTAATTTTCACTGGCTTCTAAACATCTGATCGACTTGAAATTTTGCACACCTATCAAGGACCGATGACAATGGAATAATTGATAAAAGTTTTCCATTATCCTTATTGGGATTGCCAGGATTAATATTTTCTTTTTTTACCTGTGGGCAAAAAGTAAGATGAATATGGTTGTAAAATAAAAAATCTTTATTTATTCTTGTACCACCAGCTGGTACCGCATCGAATACTTTCAGAGCCGGAGCGTTTGTATCCATTCGGACGACATGCCCCAGCCAACGTAGCCGCTGGATCTCTATTCGCTGCGCTATGTCTATGTCGTCGTAAAGCTCATACAGCTCATAGTTCTATCGCCTGCGATATTCGCCGCTGCCAACGTGCAAAGGTCCAAAAATCTTGCGCAGAATCTTTCTCTCGAACACTCCAAGCGTCGCTTCATCGGATGTTGTCATCGTCCATGCTTCTGCGCCATACGTTAGGACGGGCATGATGAGAGTCTTGTAGAGTTTTAGTTTTGTTCGTCGGGAGAGGACTTTACTGCTCATTTGCCTACTTAGTCCAAAGCAGCACTTGGATTTGGAGGCTGACATTGTTAACGGTGTTAATGCTGGTTCCTAAATACACGAAGTCTTTTACAACCTCAAAATTATAACTGTCAACAGTGACGTACGCGAGTGCGCCGACTGTTTGTTTGAAGACAGAAAGTACTTTGTTTTGTCCTCGTTCACCACCAGACCCATTCGCTTTGCCTCTTTATCCAGTTTGGAGAAGGCAGAATTAACAGCGCGGTTGTTAAGGCCGATGATGTCAATATCATCGACATACGCCAACAATTGTACGCTCTTATGAAATATTACGATGCTCTCCAACATCAAGTTAAAGAAGTGACACGACAGCGAGTCACCCTGTCGGAAACCTCGTTTGGTATCAAATGGCTCGGAGAGGTCCTTCCCAATTCTGACGGCGCTGCTGGTGTTGAGCATAGCCGTATTAGTTTTGCGGGGATACCAAATTCAGACATCGCGGCATACAAGTAACTCCTTTCCGTAATGGCGAATGCAGCTTTGAAATCGACGAAAAGGTGTGTGTCGATTCTCCTTTCATGGGTCTTTTCCAAGATTTGGCGTATTGTGAATATTTGGTCGATGGTAGACTTTCCAGGTCTAAGGCCACACTGATAAGGTCCAATCAGTTGGTTGGCGGTGGGCTTCAGCCTTTCACACAATACGCTCGGTAGAAATTTATAGGCGATATTTAGAAGACTAATCCCGCGGTAATTTGCACAAATTGCAGGATCGCCTTTCTTATGGATTGGACAGAGCACACTTAACTTCCAATCGGTAGGCATGCTTTCATCTGAAAATATTTTGTATAGAAGCTGATACATGCACCTTACCAGCTCCCCGCCACCATGCTCAGCCGGCAGTCCGTTGGCGCCCGCGGCTATTCTCACCTCGTCATGGTTGGGATCTCGGAACGACAGTTTTTTCGTGAACGATTGGGATATCGGGATCTTCACATTCTGTGTGACATGCGCAGCTATCATTATTTAACAGGTTTGGGAAGTGTTCCCTCCATAATTAAAGTACGCTCTGGATGTCAATCCCAAGATCGCTGACTTTGTTCTTAAAGGTTTGACATTTACGAAATGGGACGCTATACGCTTGAACAAAATTGGGAAATATTGAAAACCTATTTCCAAAGTGGGGAGTCTTCTTCTTCTTTTCTGATTTTCACATCGGTGGCTACGTCAATAAGCAAAATTGTCGGATTTTGGGCTCAGAAAATCCACACGTTACTGTAGAGAAGCAAATGCATCCACAACGAGTCATTGTTTGGTGCGGTTTTTGGTCTTGCGGCATCATCGGGCCATTTTTTTCGAAAATGAGCGAGGAGCCGCGGTTACAGTAAATGGCGAGCGTTACCGTGACATGCTCAACGAGTTGTTTCCAAAAATTGAAGAGGATGGCATGGAGGGCATTTGGTTTCAACAGGACGGTGCAACTTGTCAAACTGCCAAAGTTACACTCGAATTTTTGGCTACCGTTTTTGAAAACCGAATACTCAGCCGAAATTCCGATATCAATGGGCCGCCTCGGAGCTGTGATTTAAGCCCGTTGGACTATCTTTTTTTGGGAGCCGTTAAGGACAAATGCTATGCGAACCATCCAGAGACGATTGATGCTTAAAAACACGAAATCGAAGTTGCCATTCATGAAATTGGAGCCCAAACAATCGAAAATGTGCTTAAAAATTGGGTTGAAGGAATGGCCTACTGTAAAGCCAGTTGTGGCTGTGGCAGTCATTTGAACGATATTATTTTTCATTCATAAATGACAATGTTCAATCTTCAAAATAAAAAAAAAGTTTGAAAAAATATTGATTAATTTTTTTTTTTATAGCCGATTCAAAAAGGAAATTTTACATGGCCCACCCTGTATAATAGGAAAACGCCCGGTCTTAAAAGCTTTTGTAAGCCGCCGCTATTGGCCAGCCGCTCAAGCTCCTCGCACTCACGTGTTCCGCCCTCTCGTTTGTTTTCTCTGATTAGACGTCTCTTTTCCTTTCTTAGCTTTCGCAAGCGGTCCCACATAGCTCGCGTTGCGCCCGACCGCACCGTGATTCTGCATACAGCTTCCTTTCTTTCTGCGGTAGCATGGCATTCTTCGTCGTACCAATTGTTTTTTCGGGCTCGCCGGAATCCGATTTCTTTTTCGGCGGCGGTACGCAGAGAACAAAGAATGTTGCCCCATTGTTCGTGCATGCCGGTTTGTTGGACAGTACTCTCTGAGAGCAGGAGTGAGAGTCGAGTGGCGAATGCGAATCTTCTGGCTATCTGTTGTGATTACAGCCTTTCGAAGTTGAACATTCTTTGCGTAGGTAGATGTACGTTTTAACACACTTTTATTAGGTCGGGTTGTATGTATGTATGTATGTATGTATGTATGTATGTATGTATGTATGTAACGGAATCTTTGAGCTTAATTTTCACTGGCTTCTAAACATCTGATCGACTTGAAATTTTGCACACCTGTCAAGGACCGATGACAATGGAATAATTTGATACAAGTTTTCCAATATCCTTATTGGGATTGCCAGGATTAATATTTTCTTTTTTTACCTGTGGGCAAAAAGTAAGGTGAATTTGGTTGTAAAATGAAAAATCTTTATTTATTCTTGTAAATCAATTTCATCCCCTTCAAAATAATGCCCTCTCGATGAAATACACTTATGCCAACGATTTTTCCAATCCCCGAAACATGCCAAATCGTCCATTTCCGGTAGTGGTCTCTTGAGTTTTGGGAATAGCCAGAAGTCACACGGAGCCAAATCAGGCGAATACGGTGGTTGCGGAACGATATGTGTGGAATTTTTGGCGAAATAGTCACGAAGAACGAGTGTAGTGTGAGACATGTGAGATAAGTTTTCCATTATCCTTATTAGGATTGCCAGGATTAATATTTTATTTTTTTAACACACTTTTATTAGCTCGGGTTGTATGTATGAATGACTGTAACGGAATCTTTGAGCTTAATGTTCACTGGCTTCTAAAAATCTGATCGACTCGGAACACACAACATAGATGACTAGATGGGAAACTCTTTTTCTCGTGAGAGCGCTGAAAAATGTGCATTTTTGTAACATTTGCCAATATTGCCATACCGGTAGAAACATGAATTGGGTATATTTTTAAACAAAAATTGAGAATTTTTAGTTTCCACACCACCATTGAGGTTAGTATTTAGTGTGCGGTTGTGTAATAGTATATTACTCGTAAACACCTACATATACTCAAAATAAAAAATAGTTAAAAAAAAACTAAACAACACGCTTTTATTGCTAATCGAACTAAAAAGTAGAAAATAAAAAATAGTTTAAAAAAACTAGAAAACACGCTTTTATTGCTAATCGAACTAAAAAGTAGAAAATAAATTTTAATGACAAAGGGACCTATAATGTAGTAATAGCAAATCGAAGGATCAGTCATAGTCAACTACCTCAGAACAGAATTATAACAAAAATTAACATACAAATAGAGTAATTCAAATTAGAGTTAAAAGCGTGGGATGCATTTTGCTTCACTTTCTGTACATAGGTAGTTGTCAATAGAATGATTGTAATATTTACTATATCAAGCATCCCACGCTTTTAACTCTAATTTGAATTACTCTTTTTGTATCTTAATTTTTGTTATAATTCTGTTCTGAGGTAGTTGACTATGACTAATCCTTCGATTTGCTATTACTTCATTATAGGTCCCTTTGTCATTAAAATTTATTTTCTACTTTTTAGTTCGATTAGCAATAAAAGCGTGTTTTTTAGTTTTTTAAACTATTTTTTATTTATGTAGATAATTTGAAATAATTTTGTTAATATACTTAATATCAATACAACTTAGTTAATTCTTCTTCTTCTTAATTGGCGCAATAACCGCTTACGTGATTTTGGCCGAGTTGAACAAAGGGCCAAGTGAAGCCAAGTCCTTCTCCACCTGATCTTTCCAACGCAGAGGAAGCCTTCCTCTTCCTCTGCTACCACCAGCTGGTACCGCATCGAATACTTTCAGAACGGAGCGTTTGTATCCATTCGGACGACATGCCCCAGCCAACGTAGCCGCTGGAGCTCTATTCGCTGCGCTATGTCTATGTCGTCGTAAAGCTCATACAGCTCATAGTTCTATCGCCTGCGATATTCGCCGCTGCCAACGTGCAAAGGTCCAAAAATCTTGCGCAGAATCTTTCTCTCGAACACTCCAAGCGTCGCTTCATCGGATGTTGTCATCGTCCATGCTTCTGCGCCATACGTTAGGACGGGCATGATGAGAGTCTTGTAGAGTGTTAGTTTTGTTCGTCGAGAGAGGACTTTACTGCTCATTTGCCTACTAAGTCCAAAGCAGCACTTGTTGGCAAGAGAGATTCTGCGTTGGATTTGAAGGCTAACATTGTTAACGGTGTTAATGCTGGTTCCTAAATACACGAAGTCTTTTACAACCTCAAAATTATAACTGTCAACAGTGACGTACGCGAGTGCGCCGACTGTTTGTTGGAAGACAGAAAGTACTTTGTTTTGTCCTCGTTCACCACCAGACCCATTCGCTTTGCCTCTTTATCCAGTTTGGAGAAGGCAGAACTAACAGCGCGGTTGTTAAGGCCGATGATGTCAATATCATCGACATACGCCAACAATTGTACGCTCTTATGAAATATTACGATGCTCTCCAACATCAAGTTAAAGAAGTGACACGACAGCGAGTCACCCTGTCGGAAACCTCGTTTGGTATCAAATGGCTCGGAGAGGTCCTTCCCAATTCTGACGGCGCTGCTGGTGTTGAGCATAGCCGTATTAGTTTTGCGGGGATACCAAATTCAGACATCGCGGCATACAAGTAACTCCTTTCCGTAATGGCGAATGCAGCTTTGAAATCGACGAAAAGGTGTGTGTCGATTCTCCTTTCATGGGTCTTTTCCAAGATTTGGCGTATTGTGAATATTTGGTCGATGGTAGACTTTCCAGGTCTAAGGCCACACTGATAAGGTCCAATCAGTTGGTTGGCGGTGGGCTTCAGCCTTTCACACAATACGCTCGGTAGAAATTTATAGGCGATATTTAGAGGACTAATCCCGCGGTAATTGGCACAAATTGCAGGATGGCCTTCTTATGGATTGGACAGAGCACACTTAACTTCCAATCGGTAGGCATGCTTTCATCTGAAAATATTTTGCATAGAAGCTGATACATGCACCTTACCAGCTCCCCGCCAGATTGATCTGCTAAATCCTCATTTTTTCGTTTTAATATAAGCTGCTTGATACAGGGGACATTTTCTGCCTCCAATCTGGTGGCTTGGATCCTTTCTTCCATTTCTTTTACAAGCTCCGCAGAAGGGCTTTTTCTCGCGAAAGTATGCTTGGTCTCTCCATATTTGAGATGGTTCTGACTTCTGTCGTCTTCATTTTTACACGCCCTCGCCAGGTGTCCATACTCCAGGCATTTGTAGCCTCTCCTCAAGTCAGGCTTTTCTCTTATTTAGCATACCCAGCCGATTTTGAGTTTCTGCTTATCAAGCAGTCTTCTTGCGCACAGCGCTGGTAAGCTTATCACCGCTGTTTGCGTGCCTGCATACGCCGCTCTAACGCTTTTTATTGCGCTTTCACTAAATAGGTTAAGCTCGTTAACTTGCGTTCGTATTGCCCCATCTATGTCCTCTTTGGTTACAGTCATTTTCCATATCCCCGTTTGTCTTCTTGACATTAATCTCTCCTTTGCCTTTCTTGCCCGCACTTGTTGCCACTTTGTGCTCTTCCTCGTGAGTGGTTTTGCTTTTCTTGGGTGGCGTTTTTCTGCTCGGCTGTTTGTCGTCGCGTGGTCTTTTCGGCGTTCCTCCGTCATTACGCTTCCAAGAAAGTTTTCTTGGCTTCTTTGATTTTCACTTCTTCCTGAGCTCTCAAGTGTAGTTTAGTGATTGTTTCGAGCAGTTCACTTATGTGGTTGTTAAACGAGCGTTGCGGGAGCCGCATTGCTTCTGTCAACTTCCCAATCGTCTCACCAAGCCGCGTTAAGGTGTCACAACCCGATTGTGCTGCTTTCTCATTGCTTTATTGCAACGCAGGATGCGTCGATTTTGCTCTCTCAGGCCTTTCTACACTGAGCGTCTTGATAGGACTCCGTCTCAGCTTTGGTGCGCATTTAAAGGGATCAGCCCCCGTGAATATACGGCTTTTGGGGTCTTGTTCTCCTCAGTTAGGTCCACTAGTAGATCACTCGATCCACTTGCACCTGGTACCTTTCTGATAGCCTCTTCCAGGCTTTCATTATTACTGCCCATAATGGCTCCATAAATGTTGCTGCTGTTGTTTGTTGTGTTTCTCATTTTGTTTTCCATTCTTTTTTGTTTACCAGCGCATCGAGTGTAGGGGGGCGGGCCGAAATAAACCGGAACGGGTATACCCTTGGGGACAGTGCCCCTATCCCAGTTGCCTGAGGCCTGTTCTTCATCTTACCGGTCCCGGAAAACACGGACGGAACGGAGCTCGCCCGGGGCAACGCATACTACTACCTCTGCGTCCAATACACACTCCCTGACTAGGGCCCGAAGGGGCTGGTCACTGATACACCCCGCGGCTAACACCTCGGCGGAGCAAGCTCACATCACTTCCCTCACTTCAACAACAGAGACGGTTCTTAAAGTGATGAGAAACTTCCAGTGCGCCACGGCATATACCGGTCAGTTAGCAGCCGCACCTAACATGGGGAACAGACGCTGACGAGGAAGCCGTCCATTATGGAAACCGCCGCGCCTAAATTTTTGTTTTGCTCCCCATGACTTTGCTTGATGAGGGAGACAACTATTTCTCAGAGGCATTGACTATGCGCCTCTGTCACCGGAAACCTTATCGGATGGGCTGTCATTTGGCCGCATCCTCTGCTCCTGGCCGCTCATTGCCGGCGATTGCTTATTCGTTTAAACTTATTTCGCAACTAACCTGCTACCACAGGCCTTCCTTCTAGCTATCCGCAACATGCCGACCCCCACGGTAGCTTAGAGCCCAGCCTAGTCGCTCAACTTCGAGGAATGAACACACAAGGAGTGAACAAACAACCGTGTAATGCATTTGCTGTCCAGGAGGTTATATGTGTGCATGTCGGGTGCATGACGCTTATATATATATAATTGGCGCGCACACCCTTTTTGGGTGTTTGGCCGAGCTCCTCCTCCTATTTGTGGTGTGCGTCTTGATGTTGTCACACAAATGGAGGGACCTACACTTTTAAGCCGACTCCGAACGGCAGACATTTTTATAAGGCGCTTTTTTGTTTTTCTTTGATTTGGTGTTTCACTGAGATTCGCACCAACATTCTCTATGTGAATTTCGGATGGTAGTCACGCACCAACCCATTCGGCTACGGCGACCACCGTGACGCTTGCCCGCGAAAAAATCTAAAATTTTTGATTTTCAACATGCAAAAGCCGACAACAAGTATGTGTGAGACGAAACAAGTACGTGCGCCACTGACACGCACACATATAAGCTGCTGGACACCAAATGCATGAGCGTGTCGCCGAAGCTCAACAAAGCACGGGTAAGATATTCAACTCAAAAATTACTTCACCACAAGTTAACAGTAGGTAATTAATTAATATGGCTGATGGAGAGAAATGAGAGGGAGAGAGTGATATGCAAATTTGGAAACATGTAGTTTACATTAGCTTATATTTGCTTGCGTACAGAATAGATTTGTTCATTTGATATGTTCATATGATTTGTATAAATGCTTACATATTAGATTTGATTTTTATGAAAATTGCGTGAAATTGCATGTATGCATGTTTATATATTTTAACATAGGACATATGTGTATTAAATTTAGGTTTTATTTTAAATTCTATTTTAAATTGTTCAACCATATCCAATTAGTAATTCTCATAGAGAAATAATTCAGGCACACAGGAAGATGGCATATGCAAATTCAAATATGTGAATTTATATTCATATGCGCATATATATTGCTGTGTGTATGTGCATATGTGCCTTGCCACAGCAAAAAATATTACGATTCCCTAAAATTTCTCAAA
This sequence comes from Anastrepha ludens, assembly GCF_028408465.1. NCBI lineage: Eukaryota > Metazoa > Arthropoda > Insecta > Diptera > Tephritidae > Anastrepha > Anastrepha ludens. The sequence goes on from NC_071503.1 coordinate 42,577,714, forward strand.
AAATCCAGCGCACATTCAGAGGAAAAACATTGTGTGTACAGTAACCTTCTAATATTCTGATTTCAGAGTAAGTTTCTAACCTTGCAGATGTTTCTGTGCACTTTTTATCAATTGAAGAACTATATACGTAAATTAATATACTAACTAACTATTCACCTACTACCATCGAACATAAAGTAATTGTTTCGAGATTTTTTCCTAGTATTGAAATGTCCGACATAGAACTTTTTTATAAGCTACTTGTGCTGTTTTCTGCAACTTACTGTATGCTCATGCGCGCACTCAACGCACAGCAGCTGCGGTTATCGAGCATTTAGAAGACATATTTACATACATATTGTATATTGACGCATACATATGCACGGAGCCGCAACCATTCGGCATGACAAAAATTCAAGATTTACCAAATATTCCAATACTGACTATTTTCGAATGGTCGAGAAAATTGGCATATGGGCGGGTCGTTTTATGAATGAAAGTACTTCGCTCGTAGAAATATGAGCTTGAACTTGTCAATGAATTTGTTTTTGTTGTGCTTTTTATTATTTGAAACTGTTCAGCGCCGCCGTGGCTAAATAATCTTATAATAAATTTTTTGCAAACATACGCATGCATAAAGTGAGTGCGTGTGGTTATATTTAAATACATTCATATGTATATACGAATATGAATTGTTTTGTTTAGAAAAGAAACATCTACATATATTCATAATGCCCTCTCGATGAAATATACTTATGCCAACGATTTTTCCAATCCCCGAAACATGCCAAATCGTCCATTTCCGGTAGTGATCTCTTGAGTTTTGGGAATAGCCAGAAGTCACACGGAGCCAAATCAGGCGAATACGGTGGTTGCGGAACGATATGCGGGGAATTTTTGTCGAAATAGTCACGAAGAACGAGTGTAGTGTGAGACATGTGAGATAAATTTTCCATGATCCTTATTAGTATTGCCAGGATTAATATTTTATTTTTTTAACACACTTTTATTAGCTCGGGTTGTTTGTATGAATGACTGTAACGGAATCTTTGAGCTTAATTTTCACTGGCTTCTAAAAATCTGATCGACTCGGAACACACAACATAGATGACTAGATGGGAAACTCTTTTTCTCGTGAGAGCGCTGAAAAATGTGCATTTTTTGTAACATTTGCTAATATTGCCATACCGGTAGAAACATGAATTGGGTATTTTTTTAAACAAAAATTGAAAATTTTTAGTTTCCACACCACCATTGAGGTTAGTATTTAGTGTGCGGTTGTGTAATAGTATATTACTCGTAAACACCTACATATACTCAAAATAAAAAATAGTTAAAAAAAAACTAAACAACACGCTTTTATTGCTAATCGAACTAAAAAGTAGAAAATAAAAAATAGTTTAAAAAAACTAGAAAACACGCTTTTATTGCTAATCGAACTAAAAAGTAGAAAATAAATTTTAATGACAAAGGGTCCTATAATGAAGTAATAGCAAATCGAAGGATCAGTCATAGTCAACTACCTCAGAACAGAATTATAACAAAAATTAACATACAAATAGAGTAATTCAAATTAGAGTTAAAAGCGTGGGATGCATTTTGCTTCACTTTCTGTACATAGGTAGTTGTCAATAGAATGATTGTAATATTTACTATATCAAGCATCCCACGCTTTTAACTCTAATTTGAATTACTCTATTTGTATCTTAATTTTTGTTATAATTCTGTTCTGAGGTAGTTGACTATGACTGATCCTTCGATTTGCTATTACTTCATTATAGGTCCCTTTGTCATTAAAATTTATTTTCTACTTTTTAGTTCGATTAGCAATAAAAGCGTGTTTTTTAGTTTTTTAAACTATTTTTTATTTATGTAGATAATTTGAAATAATTTTGTTAATATACTTAATATCAATACAACTTAGTTAATTCTTCTTCTTCTTAATTGGCGCAATAACCGCTTACGTGATTTTGGCCGAGTTGAACAAAGGGCCAAGTGAAGCCAAGTCCTTCTCCACCTGATCTTTCCAACGCAGAGGAAGCCTTCCTCTTCCTCTGCTACCACCAGCTGGTACCGCATCGAATACTTTCAGAACGGAGCGTTTGTATCCATTCGGACGACATGCCCCAGCCAACGTAGCCGCTGGAGCTCTATTCGCTGCGCTATGTCTATGTCGTCGTAAAGCTCATACAGCTCATAGTTCTATCGCCTGCGATATTCGCCGCTGCCAACGTGCAAAGGTCCAAAAATCTTGCGCAGAATCTTTCTCTCGAACACTCCAAGCGTCGCTTCATCGGATGTTGTCATCGTCCATGCTTCTGCGCCATACGTTAGGACGGGCATGATGAGAGTCTTGTAGAGTGTTAGTTTTGTTCGTCGAGAGAGGACTTTACTGCTCATTTGCCTACTAAGTCCAAAGCAGCACTTGTTGGCAAGAGAGATTCTGCGTTGGATTTGAAGGCTGACATTGTTAACGGTGTTAATGCTGGTTCCTAAATACACGAAGTCTTTTACAACCTCAAAATTATAACTGTCAACAGTGACGTACGCGAGTGCGCCGACTGTTTGTTGGAAGACAGAAAGTACTTTGTTTTGTCCTCGTTCACCACCAGACCCATTCGCTTTGCCTCTTTATCCAGTTTGGAGAAGGCAGAACTAACAGCGCGGTTGTTAAGGCCGATGATGTCAATATCATCGACATACGCCAACAATTGTACGCTCTTATGAAATATTACGATGCTCTCCAACATCAAGTTAAAGAAGTGACACGACAGCGAGTCACCCTGTCGGAAACCTCGTTTGGTATCAAATGGCTCGGAGAGGTCCTTCCCAATTCTGACGGCGCTGCTGGTGTTGAGCATAGCCGTATTAGTTTTGCGGGGATACCAAATTCAGACATCGCGGCATACAAGTAACTCCTTTCCGTAATGGCGAATGCAGCTTTGAAATCGACGAAAAGGTGTGTGTCGATTCTCCTTTCATGGGTCTTTTCCAAGATTTGGCGTATTGTGAATATTTGGTCGATGGTAGACTTTCCAGGTCTAAGGCCACACTGATAAGGTCCAATCAGTTGGTTGGCGGTGGGCTTCAGCCTTTCACACAATACGCTCGGTAGAAATTTATAGGCGATATTTAGAGGACTAATCCCGCGGTAATTGGCACAAATTGCAGGATGGCCTTCTTATGGATTGGACAGAGCACACTTAACTTCCAATCGGTAGGCATGCTTTCATCTGAAAATATTTTGCATAGAAGCTGATACATGCACCTTACCAGCTCCCCGCCAGATTGATCTGCTAAATCCTCATTTTTTCGTTTTAATATAAGCTGCTTGATACAGGGGACATTTTCTGCCTCCAATCTGGTGGCTTGGATCCTTTCTTCCATTTCTTTTACAAGCTCCGCAGAAGGGCTTTTTCTCGCGAAAGTATGCTTGGTCTCTCCATATTTGAGATGGTTCTGACTTCTGTCGTCTTCATTTTTACACGCCCTCGCCAGGTGTCCATACTCCAGGCATTTGTAGCCTCTCCTCAAGTCAGGCTTTTCTCTTATTTAGCATACCCAGCCGATTTTGAGTTTCTGCTTATCAAGCAGTCTTCTTGCGCACAGCGCTGGTAAGCTTATCACCGCTGTTTGCGTGCCTGCATACGCCGCTCTAATGCTTTTTATTGCGCTTTCACTAAATAGGTTAAGCTCGTTAACTTGCGTTCGTATTGCCCCATCTATGTCCTCTTTGGTTACAGTCATTTTCCATATCCCCGTTTGTCTTCTTGACATTAATCTCTCCTTTGCCTTTCTTGCCCGCACTTGTTGCCACTTTGTGCTCTTCCTCGTGAGTGGTTTTGCTTTTCTTGGGTGGCGTTTTTCTGCTCGGCTGTTTGTCGTCGCGTGGTCTTTTCGGCGTTCCTCCGTCATTACGCTTCCAAGAAAGTTTTCTTGGCTTCTTTGATTTTCACTTCTTCCTGAGCTCTCAAGTGTAGTTTAGTGATTGTTTCGAGCAGTTCACTTATGTGGTTGTTAAACGAGCGTTGCGGGAGCCGCATTGCTTCTGTCAACTTCCCAATCGTCTCACCAAGCCGCGTTAAGGTGTCACAACCCGATTGTGCTGCTTTCTCATTGCTTTATTGCAACGCAGGATGCGTCGATTTTGCTCTCTCAGGCCTTTCTACACTGAGCGTCTTGATAGGACTCCGTCTCAGCTTTGGTGCGCATTTAAAGGGATCAGCCCCCGTGAATATACGGCTTTTGGGGTCTTGTTCTCCTCAGTTAGGTCCACTAGTAGATCACTCGATCCACTTGCACCTGGTACCTTTCTGATAGCCTCTTCCAGGCTTTCATTATTACTGCCCATAATGGCTCCATAAATGTTGCTGCTGTTGTTTGTTGTGTTTCTCATTTTGTTTTCCATTCTTTTTTGTTTACCAGCGCATCGAGTGTAGGGGGCGGGCCGAAATAAACCGGAACGGGTATACCCTTGGGGACAGTGCCCCTATCCCAGTTCCCTGAGGCCTGTTCTTCATCTTACCGGTCCCGGAAAACACGGACGGAACGGAGCTCGCCCGGGGCAACGCATACTACTACCTCTGCGTCCAATACACACTCCCTGACTAGGGCCCGAAGGGGCTGGTCACTGATACACCCCGCGGCTAACACCTCGGCGGAGCAAGCTCACATCACTCCCCTCACTTCAACAACAGAGACGGTTCTTAAAGTGATGAGAAACTTCCAGTGCGCCACGGCACATACCGGTCAGTTAGCAGCCGCACCTAACATGGTGAACAGACGCTGACGAGGAAGCCGTCCATTATGGAAACCGCCGCGCCTAAATTTTTGTTTTGCTCCCCATGACTTTGCTTGATGAGGGAGACAACTATTTCTCAGAGGCATTGACTATGCGCCTCTGTCACCGGAAACCTTATCGGATGGGCTGTCATTTGGCCGCATCCTCTGCTCCTGGCCGCTCATTGCCGGCGATTGCTTATTCGTTTAAACTTATTTCGCAACTAACCTGCTACCACAGGCCTTCCTTCTAGCTATCCGCAACATGCCGACCCCCACGGTAGCTTAGAGCCCAGCCTAGTCGCTCAACTTCGAGGAATGAACACACAAGGAGTGAACAAACAACCGTGTAATGCATTTGCTGTCCAGGAGGTTATATGTGTGCATGTCGGGTGCATGACGCTTATATATATATAATTGGCGCGCACACCCTTTTTGGGTGTTTGGCCGAGCTCCTCCTCCTATTTGTGGTGTGCGTCTTGATGTTGTCACACAAATGGAGGGACCTACACTTTTAAGCCGACTCCGAACGGCAGACATTTTTATAAGGCGCTTTTTTGTTTTTCTTTGATTTGGTGTTTCACTGAGATTCGCACCAACATTCTCTATGTGAATTTCGGATGGTAGTCACGCACCAACCCATTCGGCTACGGCGGCCACCGTGACGCTTGCCCGCGAAAAAATCTAAAATTTTTGATTTTCAACATGCAAAAGCCGACAACAAGTATGTGTGAGACGAAACAAGTACGTGCGTCACTGACACGCACACATATAAGCTGCTGGACAGCAAATGCATGAGCGTGTCGCCGAAGCTCAACAAAGCACGGGTAAGATATTCAACTCAAAAATTACTTCACCACAAGTTAACAGTAGGTAATTAATTAATATGGCTGATGGAGAGAAATGAGAGGGAGAGAGTGATATGCAAATTTGGAAACATGTAGTTTACATTAGCTTATATTTGCTTGCGTACAGAATAGATTTGTTCATTTGATATGTTCATATGATTTGTATAAATGCTTACATATTAGATTTGATTTTTATGAAAATTGCGTGAAATTGCATGTATGCATGTTTATATATTTTAACATAGGACATATGTGTATTAAATTTAGGTTTTATTTTAAATTCTATTTTAAATTGTTCAACCATATCCAATTAGTAATTCTCATAGAGAAATAATTCAGGCACACAGGAAGATGGCATATGCAAATTCAAATATGTGAATTTATATTCATATGCGCATATATATTGCTGTGTGTATGTGCATATGTGCCTTGCCACAGCAAAAAATATTACGATTCCCTAAAATTTCTCAAAAAATCCAGCGCACATTCAGAGGAAAAACATTGTGTGTACAGTAACCTTCTAATATTCTGATTTCAGAGTAAGATTCTAACCTTGCAGATGTTTCTGTGCACTTTTTATCAATTGAAGAACTATATACGTAAATTAATATACTAACTAACTATTCACCTACTACCATCGAACATAAAGTAATTGTTTCGAGATTTTTTCCTAGTATTGAAATGTCCGACATAGAACTTTTTTATAAGCTACTTGTGCTGTTTTCTGCAACTTACTGTATGCTCATGCGCGCACTCAACGCACAGCAGCTGCGGTTATCGAGCATTTAGAAGACATATTTACATACATATTGTATATTGACGCATACATATGCACGGAGCCGCAACCATTCGGCATGACAAAAATTCAAGATTTACCAAATATTCCAATACTGACTATTTTCGAATGGTCGAGAAAATTGGCATATGGGCGGGTCGTTTTATGAATGAAAGTACTTCGCTCGTAGAAATATGAGCTTGAACTTGTCAATGAATTTGTTTTTGTTGTGCTTTTTATTATTTGAAACTGTTCAGCGCCGCCGTGGCTAAATAATCTTATAATAAATTTTTTGCAAACATACGCATGCATAAAGTGAGTGCGTGTGGTTATATTTAAATACATTCATATGTATATACGAATATGAATTGTTTTGTTTAGAAAAGAAACATCTACATATATTCATAATGCCCTCTCGATGAAATATACTTATGCCAACGATTTTTCCAATCCTCGAAACATGCCAAATCGTCCATTTCCGGTAGTGGTCTCTTGAGTTTTGGGAATAGCCAGAAGTCACACGGAGCCAAATCAGGCGAATACGGTGGTTGCGGAACGATATGCGGGGAATTTTTGTCGAAATAGTCACGAAGAACGAGTGTAGTGTGAGACATGTGAGATAAATTTTCCATGATCCTTATTAGTATTGCCAGGATTAATATTTTATTTTTTTAACACACTTTTATTAGCTCGGGTTGTTTGTATGAATGACTGTAACGGAATCTTTGAGCTTAATTTTCACTGGCTTCTAAAAATCTGATCGACTCGGAACACACAACATAGATGACTAGATGGGAAACTCTTTTTCTCGTGAGAGCGCTGAAAAATGTGCATTTTTTGTAACATTTGCTAATATTGCCATACCGGTAGAAACATGAATTGGGTATTTTTTTAAACAAAAATTGAAAATTTTTAGTTTCCACACCACCATTGAGGTTAGTATTTAGTGTGCGGTTGTGTAATAGTATATTACTCGTAAACACCTACATATACTCAAAATAAAAAATAGTTAAAAAAAAACTAAACAACACGCTTTTATTGCTAATCGAACTAAAAAGTAGAAAATAAAAAATAGTTTAAAAAAACTAGAAAACACGCTTTTATTGCTAATCGAACTAAAAAGTAGAAAATAAATTTTAATGACAAAGGGTCCTATAATGAAGTAATAGCAAATCGAAGGATCAGTCATAGTCAACTACCTCAGAACAGAATTATAACAAAAATTAACATACAAATAGAGTAATTCAAATTAGAGTTAAAAGCGTGGGATGCATTTTGCTTCACTTTCTGTACATAGGTAGTTGTCAATAGAATGATTGTAATATTTACTATATCAAGCATCCCACGCTTTTAACTCTAATTTGAATTACTCTATTTGTATCTTAATTTTTGTTATAATTCTGTTCTGAGGTAGTTGACTATGACTAATCCTTCGATTTGCTATTACTTCATTATAGGTCCCTTTGTCATTAAAATTTATTTTCTACTTTTTAGTTCGATTAGCAATAAAAGCGTGTTTTTTAGTTTTTTAAACTATTTTTTATTTATGTAGATAATTTGAAATAATTTTGTTAATATACTTAATATCAATACAACTTAGTTAATTCTTCTTCTTCTTAATTGGCGAAATAACCGCTTACGTGATTTTGGCCGAGTTGAACAAAGGGCCAAGTGAAGCCAAGTCCTTCTCCACCTGATCTTTCCAACGCAGAGGAAGCCTTCCTCTTCCTCTGCTACCACCAGCTGGTACCGCATCGAATACTTTCAGAACGGAGCGTTTGTATCCATTCGGACGACATGCCCCAGCCAACGTAGCCGCTGGAGCTCTATTCGCTGCGCTATGTCTATGTCGTCGTAAAGCTCATACAGCTCATAGTTCTATCGCCTGCGATATTCGCCGCTGCCAACGTGCAAAGGTCCAAAAATCTTGCGCAGAATCTTTCTCTCGAACACTCCAAGCGTCGCTTCATCGGATGTTGTCATCGTCCATGCTTCTGCGCCATACGTTAGGACGGGCATGATGAGAGTCTTGTAGAGTGTTAGTTTTGTTCGTCGAGAGAGGACTTTTCTGCTCATTTGCCTACTAAGTCCAAAGCAGCACTTGTTGGCAAGAGAGATTCTGCGTTGGATTTGAAGGCTGACATTGTTAACGGTGTTAATGCTGGTTCCTAAATACACGAAGTCTTTTACAACCTCAAAATTATAACTGTCAACAGTGACGTACGCGAGTGCGCCGACTGTTTGTTGGAAGACAGAAAGTACTTTGTTTTGTCCTCGTTCACCACCAGACCCATTCGCTTTGCCTCTTTATCCAGTTTGGAGAAGGCAGAACTAACAGCGCGGTTGTTAAGGCCGACGATGTCAATATCATCGACATACGCCAACAATTGTACGCTCTTATGAAATATTACGATGCTCTCCAACATCAAGTTAAAGAAGTGACACGACAGCGAGTCACCCTGTCGGAAACCTCGTTTGGTATCAAATGGCTCGGAGAGGTCCTTCCCAATTCTGACGGCGCTGCTGGTGTTGAGCATAGCCGTATTAGTTTTGCGGGGATACCAAATTCAGACATCGCGGCATACAAGTAACTCCTTTCCGTAATGGCGAATGCAGCTTTGAAATCGACGAAAAGGTGTGTGTCGATTCTCCTTTCATGGGTCTTTTCCAAGATTTGGCGTATTGTGAATATTTGGTCGATGGTAGACTTTCCAGGTCTAAGGCCACACTGATAAGGTCCAATCAGTTGGTTGGCGGTGGGCTTCAGCCTTTCACACAATACGCTCGGTAGAAATTTATAGGCGATATTTAGAGGACTAATCCCGCGGTAATTGGCACAAATTGCAGGATGGCCTTCTTATGGATTGGACAGAGCGCACTTAACTTCCAATCGGTAGGCATGCTTTCATCTGAAAATATTTTGCATAGAAGCTGATACATGCACCTTACCAGCTCCCCGCCAGATTGATCTGCTAAATCCTCATTTTTTCGTTTTAATATAAGCTGCTTGATACAGGGGACATTTTCTGCCTCCAATCTGGTGGCTTGGATCCTTTCTTCCATTTCTTTTACAAGCTCCGCAGAAGGGCTTTTTCTCGCGAAAGTATGCTTGGTCTCTCCATATTTGAGATGGTTCTGACTTCTGTCGTCTTCATTTTTACACGCCCTCGCCAGGTGTCCATACTCCAGGCATTTGTAGCCTCTCCTCAAGTCAGGCTTTTCTCTTATTTAGCATACCCAGCCGATTTTGAGTTTCTGCTTATCAAGCAGTCTTCTTGCGCACAGCGCTGGTAAGCTTATCACCGCTGTTTGCGTGCCTGCATACGCCGCTCTAACGCTTTTTATTGCGCTTTCACTAAATAGGTTAAGCTCGTTAACTTGCGTTCGTATTGCCCCATCTATGTCCTCTTTGGTTACAGTCATTTTCCATATCCCCGTTTGTCTTCTTGACATTAATCTCTCCTTTGCCTTTCTTGCCCGCACTTGTTGCCACTTTGTGCTCTTCCTCGTGAGTGGTTTTGCTTTTCTTGGGTGGCGTTTTTCTGCTCGGCTGTTTGTCGTCGCGTGGTCTTTTCGGCGTTCCTCCGTCATTACGCTTCCAAGAAAGTTTTCTTGGCTTCTTTGATTTTCACTTCTTCCTGAGCTCTCAAGTGTAGTTTAGTGATTGTTTCGAGCAGTTCACTTATGTGGTTGTTAAACGAGCGTTGCGGGAGCCGCATTGCTTCTGTCAACTTCCCAATCGTCTCACCAAGCCGCGTTAAGGTGTCACAACCCGATTGTGCTGCTTTCTCATTGCTTTATTGCAACGCAGGATGCGTCGATTTTGCTCTCTCAGGCCTTTCTACACTGAGCGTCTTGATAGGACTCCGTCTCAGCTTTGGTGCGCATTTAAAGGGATCAGCCCCCGTGAATATACGGCTTTTGGGGTCTTGTTCTCCTCAGTTAGGTCCACTAGTAGATCACTCGATCCACTTGCACCTGGTACCTTTCTGATAGCCTCTTCCAGGCTTTCATTATTACTGCCCATAATGGCTCCATAAATGTTGCTGCTGTTGTTTGTTGTGTTTCTCATTTTGTTTTCCATTCTTTTTTGTTTACCAGCGCATCGAGTGTAGGGGGGCGGGCCGAAATAAACCGGAACGGGTATACCCTTGGGGACAGTGCCCCTATCCCAGTTCCCTGAGGCCTGTTCTTCATCTTACCGGTCCCGGAAAACACGGACGGAACGGAGCTCGCCCGGGGCAACGCATACTACTACCTCTGCGTCCAATACACACTCCCTGACTAGGGCCCGAAGGGGCTGGTCACTGATACACCCCGCGGCTAACACCTCGGCGGAGCAAGCTCACATCACTCCCCTCACTTCAACAACAGAGACGGTTCTTAAAGTGATGAGAAACTTCCAGTGCGCCACGGCATATACCGGTCAGTTAGCAGCCGCACCTAACATGGTGAACAGACGCTGACGAGGAAGCCGTCCATTATGGAAACCGCCGCGCCTAAATTTTTGTTTTGCTCCCCATGACTTTGCTTGATGAGGGAGACAACTATTTCTCAGAGGCATTGACTATGCGCCTCTGTCACCGGAAACCTTATCGGATGGGCTGTCATTTGGCCGCATCCTCTGCTCCTGGCCGCTCATTGCCGGCGATTGCTTATTCGTTTAAACTTATTTCGCAACTAACCTGCTACCACATTCCTTCCTTCTAGCTATCCGCAACATGCCGACCCCCACGGTAGCTTAGAGCCCAGCCTAGTCGCTCAACTTCGAGGAATGAACACACAAGGAGTGAACAAACAACCGTGTAATGCATTTGCTGTCCAGGAGGTTATATGTGTGCATGTCGGGTGCATGACGCTTATATATATATAATTGGCGCGCACACCCTTTTTGGGTGTTTGGCCGAGCTCCTCCTCCTATTTGTGGTGTGCGTCTTGATGTTGTCACACAAATGGAGGGACCTACACTTTTAAGCCGACTCCGAACGGCAGACATTTTTATAAGGCGCTTTTTTGTTTTTCTTTGATTTGGTGTTTCACTGAGATTCGCACCAACATTCTCTATGTGAATTTCGGATGGTAGTCACGCACCAACCCATTCGGCTACGGCGGCCACCGTGACGCTTGCCCGCGAAAAAATCTAAAATTTTTGATTTTCAACATGCAAAAGCCGACAACAAGTATGTGTGAGACGAAACAAGTACGTGCGTCACTGACACGCACACATATAAGCTGCTGGACAGCAAATGCATGAGCGTGTCGCCGAAGCTCAACAAAGCACGGGTAAGATATTCAACTCAAAAATTACTTCACCACAAGTTAACAGTAGGTAATTAATTAATATGGCTGATGGAGAGAAATGAGAGGGAGAGAGTGATATGCAAATTTGGAAACATGTAGTTTACATTAGCTTATATTTGCTTGCGTACAGAATAGATTTGTTCATTTGATATGTTCATATGATTTGTATAAATGCTTACATATTAGATTTGATTTTTATGAAAATTGCGTGAAATTGCATGTATGCATGTTTATATATTTTAACATAGGACATATGTGTATTAAATTTAGGTTTTATTTTAAATTCTATTTTAAATTGTTCAACCATATCCAATTAGTAATTCTCATAGAGAAATAATTCAGGCACACAGGAAGATGGCATATGCAAATTCAAATATGTGAATTTATATTCATATGCGCATATATATTGCTGTGTGTATGTGCATATGTGCCTTGCCACAGCAAAAAATATTACGATTCCCTAAAATTTCTCAAAAAATCCAGCGCACATTCAGAGGAAAAACATTGTGTGTACAGTAACCTTCTAATATTCTGATTTCAGAGTAAGTTTCTAACCTTGCAGATGTTTCTGTGCACTTTTTATCAATTGAAGAACTATATACGTAAATTAATATACTAACTAACTATTCACCTACTACCATCGAACATAAAGTAATTGTTTCGAGATTTTTTCCTAGTATTGAAATGTCCGACATAGAACTTTTTTATAAGCTACTTGTGCTGTTTTCTGCAACTTACTGTATGCTCATGCGCGCACTCAACGCACAGCAGCTGCGGTTATCGAGCATTTAGAAGACATATTTACATACATATTGTATATTGACGCATACATATGCACGGAGCCGCAACCATTCGGCATGACAAAAATTCAAGATTTACCAAATATTCCAATACTGACTATTTTCGAATGGTCGAGAAAATTGGCATATGGGCGGGTCGTTTTATGAATGAAAGTACTTCGCTCGTAGAAATATGAGCTTGAACTTGTCAATGAATTTGTTTTTGTTGTGCTTTTTATTATTTGAAACTGTTCAGCGCCGCCGTGGCTAAATAATCTTATAATAAATTTTTTGCAAACATACGCATGCATAAAGTGAGTGCGTGTGGTTATATTTAAATACATTCATATGTATATACGAATATGAATTGTTTTGTTTAGAAAAGAAACATCTACATATATTCATAATGCCCTCTCGATGAAATATACTTATGCCAACGATTTTTCCAATCCCCGAAACATGCCAAATCGTCCATTTCCGGTAGTGGTCTCTTGAGTTTTGGGAATAGCCAGAAGTCACACGGAGCCAAATCAGGCGAATACGGTGGTTGCGGAACGATATGCGGGGAATTTTTGTCGAAATAGTCACGAAGAACGAGTGTAGTGTGAGACATGTGAGATAAATTTTCCATGATCCTTATTAGTATTGCCAGGATTAATATTTTATTTTTTTAACACACTTTTATTAGCTCGGGTTGTTTGTATGAATGACTGTAACGGAATCTTTGAGCTTAATTTTCACTGGCTTCTAAAAATCTGATCGACTCGGAACACACAACATAGATGACTAGATGGGAAACTCTTTTTCTCGTGAGAGCGCTGAAAAATGTGCATTTTTTGTAACATTTGCTAATATTGCCATACCGGTAGAAACATGAATTGGGTATTTTTTTAAACAAAAATTGAAAATTTTTAGTTTCCACACCACCATTGAGGTTAGTATTTAGTGTGCGGTTGTGTAATAGTATATTACTCGTAAACACCTACATATACTCAAAATAAAAAATAGTTAAAAAAAAACTAAACAACACGCTTTTATTGCTAATCGAACTAAAAAGTAGAAAATAAAAAATAGTTTAAAAAAACTAGAAAACACGCTTTTATTGCTAATCGAACTAAAAAGTAGAAAATAAATTTTAATGACAAAGGGTCCTATAATGAAGTAATAGCAAATCGAAGGATCAGTCATAGTCAACTACCTCAGAACAGAATTATAACAAAAATTAACATACAAATAGAGTAATTCAAATTAGAGTTAAAAGCGTGGGATGCATTTTGCTTCACTTTCTGTACATAGGTAGTTGTCAATAGAATGATTGTAATATTTACTATATCAAGCATCCCACGCTTTTAACTCTAATTTGAATTACTCTTTTTGTATCTTAATTTTTGTTATAATTCTGTTCTGAGGTAGTTGACTATGACTAATCCTTCGATTTGCTATTACTTCATTATAGGTCCCTTTGTCATTAAAATTTATTTTCTACTTTTTAGTTCGATTAGCAATAAAAGCGTGTTTTTTAGTTTTTTAAACTATTTTTTATTTATGTAGATAATTTGAAATAATTTTGTTAATATACTTAATATCAATACAACTTAGTTAATTCTTCTTCTTCTTAATTGGCGCAATAACCGCTTACGTGATTTTGGCCGAGTTGAACAAAGGGCCAAGTGAAGCCAAGTCCTTCTCCACCTGATCTTTCCAACGCAGAGGAAGCCTTCCTCTTCCTCTGCTACCACCAGCTGGTACCGCATCGAATACTTTCAGAACGGAGCGTTTGTATCCATTCGGACGACATGCCCCAGCCAACGTAGCCGCTGGAGCTCTATTCGCTGCGCTATGTCTATGTCGTCGTAAAGCTCATACAGCTCATAGTTCTATCGCCTGCGATATTCGCCGCTGCCAACGTGCAAAGGTCCAAAAATCTTGCGCAGAATCTTTCTCTCGAACACTCCAAGCGTCGCTTCATCGGATGTTGTCATCGTCCATGCTTCTGCGCCATACGTTAGGACGGGCATGATGAGAGTCTTGTAGAGTGTTAGTTTTGTTCGTCGAGAGAGGACTTTACTGCTCATTTGCCTACTAAGTCCAAAGCAGCACTTGTTGGCAAGAGAGATTCTGCGTTGGATTTGAAGGCTGACATTGTTAACGGTGTTAATGCTGGTTCCTAAATACACGAAGTCTTTTACAACCTCAAAATTATAACTGTCAACAGTGACGTACGCGAGTGCGCCGACTGTTTGTTGGAAGACAGAAAGTACTTTGTTTTGTCCTCGTTCACCACCAGACCCATTCGCTTTGCCTCTTTATCCAGTTTGGAGAAGGCAGAACTAACAGCGCGGTTGTTAAGGCCGATGATGTCAATATCATCGACATACGCCAACAATTGTACGCTCTTATGAAATATTACGATGCTCTCCAACATCAAGTTAAAGAAGTGACACGACAGCGAGTCACCCTGTCGGAAACCTCGTTTGGTATCAAATGGCTCGGAGAGGTCCTTCCCAATTCTGACGGCGCTGCTGGTGTTGAGCATAGCCGTATTAGTTTTGCGGGGATACCAAATTCAGACATCGCGGCATACAAGTAACTCCTTTCCGTAATGGCGAATGCAGCTTTGAAATCGACGAAAAGGTGTGTGTCGATTCTCCTTTCATGGGTCTTTTCCAAGATTTGGCGTATTGTGAATATTTGGTCGATGGTAGACTTTCCAGGTCTAAGGCCACACTGATAAGGTCCAATCAGTTGGTTGGCGGTGGGCTTCAGCCTTTCACACAATACGCTCGGTAGAAATTTATAGGCGATATTTAGAGGACTAATCCCGCGGTAATTGGCACAAATTGCAGGATGGCCTTCTTATGGATTGGACAGAGCACACTTAACTTCCAATCGGTAGGCATGCTTTCATCTGAAAATATTTTGCATAGAAGCTGATACATGCACCTTACCAGCTCCCCGCCAGATTGATCTGCTAAATCCTCATTTTTTCGTTTTAATATAAGCTGCTTGATACAGGGGACATTTTCTGCCTCCAATCTGGTGGCTTGGATCCTTTCTTCCATTTCTTTTACAAGCTCCGCAGAAGGGCTTTTTCTCGCGAAAGTATGCTTGGTCTCTCCATATTTGAGATGGTTCTGACTTCTGTCGTCTTCATTTTTACACGCCCTCGCCAGGTGTCCATACTCCAGGCATTTGTAGCCTCTCCTCAAGTCAGGCTTTTCTCTTATTTAGCATACCCAGCCGATTTTGAGTTTCTGCTTATCAAGCAGTCTTCTTGCGCACAGCGCTGGTAAGCTTATCACCGCTGTTTGCGTGCCTGCATACGCCGCTCTAACGCTTTTTATTGCGCTTTCACTAAATAGGTTAAGCTCGTTAACTTGCGTTCGTATTGCCCCATCTATGTCCTCTTTGGTTACAGTCATTTTCCATATCCCCGTTTGTCTTCTTGACATTCATCTCTCCTTTGCCTTTCTTGCCCGCACTTGTTGCCACTTTGTGCTCTTCCTCGTGAGTGGTTTTGCTTTTCTTGGGTGGCGTTTTTCTGCTCGGCTGTTTGTCGTCGCGTGGTCTTTTCGGCGTTCCTCCGTCATTACGCTTCCAAGAAAGTTTTCTTGGCTTCTTTGATTTTCACTTCTTCCTGAGCTCTCAAGTGTAGTTTAGTGATTGTTTCGAGCAGTTCACTTATGTGGTTGTTAAACGAGCGTTGCGGGAGCCGCATTGCTTCTGTCAACTTCCCAATCGTCTCACCAAGCCGCGTTAAGGTGTCACAACCCGATTGTGCTGCTTTCTCATTGCTTTATTGCAACGCAGGATGCGTCGATTTTGCTCTCTCAGGCCTTTCTACACTGAGCGTCTTGATAGGACTCCGTCTCAGCTTTGGTGCGCATTTAAAGGGATCAGCCCCCGTGAATATACGGCTTTTGGGGTCTTGTTCTCCTCAGTTAGGTCCACTAGTAGATCACTCGATCCACTTGCACCTGGTACCTTTCTGAAAGCCTCTTCCAGGCTTTCATTATTACTGCCCATAATGGCTCCATAAATGTTGCTGCTGTTGTTTGTTGTGTTTCTCATTTTGTTTTCCATTCTTTTTTGTTTACCAGCGCATCGAGTGTAGGGGGGCGGGCCGAAATAAACCGGAACGGGTATACCCTTGGGGACAGTGCCCCTATCCCAGTTCCCTGAGGCCTGTTCTTCATCTTACCGGTCCCGGAAAACACGGACGGAACGGAGCTCGCCCGGGGCAACGCATACTACTACCTCTGCGTCCAATACACACTCCCTGACTAGGGCCCGAAGGGGCTGGTCACTGATACACCCCGCGGCTAACACCTCGGCGGAGCAAGCTCACATCACTCCCCTCACTTCAACAACAGAGACGGTTCTTAAAGTGATGAGAAACTTCCAGTGCGCCACGGCATATACCGGTCAGTTAGCAGCCGCACCTAACATGGTGAACAGACGCTGACGAGGAAGCCGTCCATTATGGAAACCGCCGCGCCTAAATTTTTGTTTTGCTCCCCATGACTTTGCTTGATGAGGGAGACAACTATTTCTCAGAGGCATTGACTATGCGCCTCTGTCACCGGAAATCTTATCGGATGGGCTGTCATTTGGCCGCATCCTCTGCTCCTGGCCGCTCATTGCCGGCGATTGCTTATTCGTTTAAACTTATTTCGCAACTAACCTGCTACCACAGGCCTTCCTTCTAGCTATCCGCAACATGCCGACCCCCACGGTAGCTTAGAGCCCAGCCTAGTCGCTCAACTTCGAGGAATGAACACACAAGGAGTGAACAAACAACCGTGTAATGCATTTGCTGTCCAGGAGGTTATATGTGTGCATGTCGGGTGCATGACGCTTATATATATATAATTGGCGCGCACACCCTTTTTGGGTGTTTGGCCGAGCTCCTCCTCCTATTTGTGGTGTGCGTCTTGATGTTGTCACACAAATGGAGGGACCTACACTTTTAAGCCGACTCCGAACGGCAGACATTTTTATAAGGCGCTTTTTTGTTTTTCTTTGATTTGGTGTTTCACTGAGATTCGCACCAACATTCTCTATGTGAATTTCGGATGGTAGTCACGCACCAACCCATTCGGCTACGGCGACCACCGTGACGCTTGCCCGCGAAAAAATCTAAAATTTTTGATTTTCAACATGCAAAAGCCGACAACAAGTATGTGTGATACGAAACAAGTACGTGCGTCACTGACACGCACACATATAAGCTGCTGGACAGCAAATGCATGAGCGTGTCGCCGAAGCTCAACAAAGCACGGGTAAGATATTCAACTCAAAAATTACTTCACCACAAGTTAACAGTAGGTAATTAATTAATATGGCTGATGGAGAGAAATGAGAGGGAGAGAGTGATATGCAAATTTGGAAACATGTAGTTAACATTAGCTTATATTTGCTTGCGTACAGAATAGATTTGTTCATTTGATATGTTCATATGATTTGTATAAATGCTTACATATTAGATTTGATTTTTATGAAAATTGCGTGAAATTGCATGTATGCATGTTTATATATTTTAACATAGGACATATGTGTATTAAATTTAGGTTTTATTTTAAATTCTATTTTAAATTGTTCAACCATATCCAATTAGTAATTCTCATAGAGAAATAATTCAGGCACACAGGAAGATGGCATATGCAAATTCAAATATGTGAATTTATATTCATATGCGCATATATATTGCTGTGTGTATGTGCATATGTGCCTTGCCACAGCAAAAAATATTACGATTCCCTAAAATTTCTCAAAAAATCCAGCGCACATTCAGAGGAAAAACATTGTGTGTACAGTAACCTTCTAATATTCTGATTTCAGAGTAAGTTTCTAACCTTGCAGATGTTTCTGTGCACTTTTTATCAATTGAAGAACTATATACGTAAATTAATATACTAACTAACTATTCACCTACTACCATCGAACATAAAGTAATTGTTTCGAGATTTTTTCCTAGTATTGAAATGTCCGACATAGAACTTTTTTATAAGCTACTTGTGCTGTTTTCTGCAACTTACTGTATGCTCATGCGCGCACTTGACGCACAGCAGCTGCGGTTATCGAGCATTTAGAAGACATATTTACATACATATTGTATATTGACGCATACATATGCACGGAGCCGCAACCATTCGGCATGACAAAAATTCAAGATTTACCAAATATTCCAATACTGACTATTTTCGAATGGTCGAGAAAATTGGCATATGGGCGGGTCGTTTTATGAATGAAAGTACTTCGCTCGTAGAAATATGAGCTTGAACTTGTCAATGAATTTGTTTTTGTTGTGCTTTTTAATATTTGAAACTGTTCAGCGCCGCCGTGGCTAAATAATCTTATAATAAATTTTTTGCAAACATACGCATGCATAAAGTGAGTGCGTGTGGTTATATTTAAATACATTCATATGTATATACGAATATGAATTGTTTTGTTTAGAAAAGAAACATCTACATATATTCATAATGCCCTCTCGATGAAATATACTTATGCCAACGATTTTTCCAATCCTCGAAACATGCCAAATCGTCCATTTCCGGTAGTGGTCTCTTGAGTTTTGGGAATAGCCAGAAGTCACACGGAGCCAAATCAGGCGAATACGGTGGTTGCGGAACGATATGCGGGGAATTTTTGTCGAAATAGTCACGAAGAACGAGTGTAGTGTGAGACATGTGAGATAAATTTTCCATGATCCTTATTAGTATTGCCAGGATTAATATTTTATTTTTTTAACACACTTTTATTAGCTCGGGTTGTTTGTATGAATGACTGTAACGGAATCTTTGAGCTTAATTTTCACTGGCTTCTAAAAATCTGATCGACTCGGAACACACAACATAGATGACTAGATGGGAAACTCTTTTTCTCGTGAGAGCGCTGAAAAATGTGCATTTTTTGTAACATTTGCTAATATTGCCATACCGGTAGAAACATGAATTGGGTATTTTTTTAAACAAAAATTGAAAATTTTTAGTTTCCACACCACCATTGAGGTTAGTATTTAGTGTGCGGTTGTGTAATAGTATATTACTCGTAAACACCTACATATACTCAAAATAAAAAATAGTTAAAAAAAAACTAAACAACACGCTTTTATTGCTAATCGAACTAAAAAGTAGAAAATAAAAAATAGTTTAAAAAAACTAGAAAACACGCTTTTATTGCTAATCGAACTAAAAAGTAGAAAATAAATTTTAATGACAAAGGGTCCTATAATGAAGTAATAGCAAATCGAAGGATCAGTCATAGTCAACTACCTCAGAACAGAATTATAACAAAAATTAACATACAAATAGAGTAATTCAAATTAGAGTTAAAAGCGTGGGATGCATTTTGCTTCGCTTTCATAACCCTCTGTACATAGGTAGTTGCCAATAGAATGATTGTAATATTTACTATATCAAGCATCCCACGCTTTTAACTCTAATTTGAATTACTCTATTTGTATCTTAATTTTTGTTATAATTCTGTTCTGAGGTAGTTGACTATGACTGATCCTTCGATTTGCTATTACTTCATTATAGGTCCCTTTGTCATTAAAATTTATTTTCTACTTTTTAGTTCGATTAGCAATAAAAGCGTGTTTTTTAGTTTTTTAAACTATTTTTTATTTATGTAGATAATTTGAAATAATTTTGTTAATATACTTAATATCAATACAACTTAGTTAATTCTTCTTCTTCTTAATTGGCGCAATAACCGCTTACGTGATTTTGGCCGAGTTGAACAAAGGGCCAAGTGAAGCCAAGTCCTTCTCCACCTGATCTTTCCAACGCAGAGGAAGCCTTCCTCTTCCTCTGCTACCACCAGCTGGTACCGCATCGAATACTTTCAGAACGGAGCGTTTGTATCCATTCGGACGACATGCCCCAGCCAACGTAGCCGCTGGAGCTCTATTCGCTGCGCTATGTCTATGTCGTCGTAAAGCTCATACAGCTCATAGTTCTATCGCCTGCGATATTCGCCGCTGCCAACGTGCAAAGGTCCAAAAATCTTGCGCAGAATCTTTCTCTCGAACACTCCAAGCGTCGCTTCATCGGATGTTGTCATCGTCCATGCTTCTGCGCCATACGTTAGGACGGGCATGATGAGAGTCTTGTAGAGTGTTAGTTTTGTTCGTCGAGAGAGGACTTTACTGCTCATTTGCCTACTAAGTCCAAAGCAGCACTTGTTGGCAAGAGAGATTCTGCGTTGGATTTGAAGGCTGACATTGTTAACGGTGTTAATGCTGGTTCCTAAATACACGAAGTCTTTAACAACCTCAAAATTATAACTGTCAACAGTGACGTACGCGAGTGCGCCGACTGTTTGTTTGAAGACAGAAAGTACTTTGTTTTGTCCTCGTTCACCACCAGACCCATTCGCTTTGCCTCTTTATCCAGTTTGGAGAAGGCAGAACTAACAGCGCGGTTGTTAAGGCCGATGATGTCAATATCATCGACATACGCCAACAATTGTACGCTCTTATGAAATATTACTATGCTCTCCAACATCAAGTTAAAGAAGTGACACGACAGCGAGTCACCCTGTCGGAAACCTCGTTTGGTATCAAATGGCTCGGAGAGGTCCTTCCCAATTCTGACGGCGCTGCTGGTGTTGAGCATAGCCGTATTAGTTTTGCGGGGATACCAAATTCAGACATCGCGGCATACAAGTAACTCCTTTCCGTAATGGCGAATGCAGCTTTGAAATCGACGAAAAGGTGTGTGTCGATTCTCCTTTCATGGGTCTTTTCCAAGATTTGGCGTATTGTGAATATTTGGTCGATGGTAGACTTTCCAGGTCTAAGGCCACACTGATAAGGTCCAATCAGTTGGTTGGCGGTGGGCTTCAGCCTTTCACACAATACGCTCGGTAGAAATTTATAGGCGATATTTAGAAGACTAATCCCGCGGTAATTTGCACAAATTGCAGGATCGCCCTTCTTATGGATTGGACAGAGCACACTTAACTTCCAATCGGTAGGCATGCTTTCATTTGAAAATATTTTGCAAAGAAGCTGATACATGCACCTTACCAGCTCCCCGCCACCATGCTCAGCCGGCAGTCCGTTGGCGCCCGCGACTATTCTCACCTCGTCATGGTTGGGATATCGGAACGACAGTTTTTTCGTGAACGATTGGGATATCGGGATCTTCACATTCTGTGTGACATGCGCATCTATCATTATTTAACAGGTTTGGGAAGTGTTCCCTCCATAATTAAAGTACGCTCTGGATGTCAATCCCAAGATCGCTGACTTTGTTCTTAAAGGTTTGACATTTACGAAATGGGATGCTATACGCTTGAACAAAATTGGGAAATATTGAAAGCCTATTTCCAAAGTGGGGAGTCTTCTTCTTCTTTTCTGATTTTCAAATCGGTGGCTACGACAATAAGCAAAATTGTCGGATTTTGGGCTCAGAAAATCCACACGTTACTGTAGAGAAGCAAATGCTATGCGAACCATCCAGAGACGATTGATGCTTAAAAACACGAAATCGAAGTTGCCATTCATGAAATTGGAGCCCAAACAATCGAAAATGTGCTTAAAAATTGGGTTGAAGGAATGGCCTACTGTAAAGCCAGTTGTGGCTGTGGCAGTCATTTGAACGATATTATTTTTCATTCATAAATGACAATGTTCAATCTTCAAAATAAAAAAAAAAGTTTGAAAAAATATTGATTAATTTTTTTTTTATAGCCGATTCAAAAAGGAAATTTTACATGGCCCACCCTGTATAATAGGAAAACGCCCGGTCTTAAAAGCTTTTGTAAGCCGCCGCTATTGGCCAGCCGCTCAAGCTCCTCGCACCCACGTGTTCCGCCCTCTCGTTTGTTTTCTCTGATTAGACGTCTCTTTTCCTTTCTTAGCTTTCGCAAGCGGTCCCACATAGCTCGCGTTGCGCCCGACCGCACCGTGATTCTGCATACAGCTTCCTTTCTTTCTGCGGTAGCATGGCATTCTTCGTCGTACCAATTGTTTTTTCGGGCTCGCCGGAATCCGATTTCTTTTTCTGCGGCGGTACGTAGAGAACAAAGAATGTTGCCCCATTGTTCGTGCATGCCGGTTTGTTGGGCAGTACTCTCTGAGAGCAGGAGTGAGAGTCGAGTGGTGAATCTTCTGGCTATCTGTTGTGATTGCAGCCTTTCGAAGTTGAACATTCTTTGCGTAGGTAGATGTACGTTTTTTGCTGCACAGAGGCGTGTGCGCAGTTTGAATGCAACAAGGTAGTGATCTGAGTCAATGTTGGGTCCTCGGATTGTACGTACATCTAATACACTAGAAGCGTATCTTCCATCTACCCCAACATAATCGATCTGATTTCGTGTTTTTCGATCAGGAGACAGCTAGGTGGCTTGGTGAATCTTCTTATGCTGGAATCTGGTGCTGCAGACTACCATGTTTTGTGCCCCGGCGAAGTCGATCAGCCTCTGACCGTTACCGGATGTTTCGTTGTGCAGGCTGGTGCTTTTTGATGCTTGCTGGTGCTTTTGATGCTTGCTGGTGCTCTTTAGCTTGCTGGTGTTCTTTAGCTTGTTGGTGCTCTGTTTAAATGGATCTTTTATTATATCCGGCTCGAAGGACCATGTTCTCAACGGAGTGCGACGCAATGGGCGGTTTGAAAAATATGGGGCCTCCACGGTCACTCCGATGATGTATTTTATAAAAAATTAAAAGCCCAAAGGCGTGTCAGTATATATTCGTTAATATTTATTTTGCAGTATATACATAGATATATGCATAGAAAGATGTATGTTAAGTAGTATAAGTATCAGTATAATTTATAATTTATATTACCTGTAGCTGGCTGACACGTCCTGATGCTTCTGATTGGAAAATCGCAGAGAAAGTTATAATTAGAATTAAAGTGAAAGTAACCTCGCCGAACAACGTTTAACACGGTAAACGTTTTAACTGTTCGGCGGGGAAATGCCAGGGTTAACGGCCTTCACGTTGGAGCGACTGGAAACGGTGGTTAGCAACAGTCGGAACGGTAGGCGCAGTTACCATTAGGGTGGCTAAAAAATGTATATTAAATATTAGGGTGTGGCCTAAACACCGACTGTGGGACCAAAAACTCCCTCCTTGCCCCGCCTGGCCTTGAAGTCACCAAGGACGATTTTTAACACACTTTTATTAGGTCGGGTTGTATGTATGTATGTATGTATGTATGTATGTATGTATGTATGAATGACTGTAATGGAATCTTTGATCTTAATTTTCACTGGCTTCTAAAAATCTGATCGACTCGGAACACACAACATAGATGACTAGATGGGAAACTCTTTTTCTCGTGAGAGCGCTGAAAAATGTGCATTTTTTATAACATTTGCCAATATTGCCATACCGGTAGAAACATGAATTGGGTATTTTTTTAAACAAAAATTGAGAATTTTTAGTTTCCACACCACCATTGAGGTTAGTATTTAGTGTGCGGTTGTGTAATATTATATTACTCGTAAACACCTACATATAATTACTAAAAATAAAAAATAAAAAAAAAAATCTAAAAAACACGCTTTTATTGCCAATCGAACTTTAAAGTAGAAAATAAAAAATAGTTGAAAAAAACTAAAAAACACGCTTTTATTGCTAATCGAACTAAAAAGTAGAAAATAAATTTTAATGACAAAGGAACCTATAATGAAGTAATAGCAAATCGAAGGATCAGTCATAGTCAACTACCTCAGAACAGAATTATAACAAAAATTAAGATACAAATAGAGTAATTCAAATTAGAGTTAAAAGCGTGGGATGCATTTTGCTTCACTTTCATAACCCTCTGTACATAGGTAGTTGCCAATAGAATGATTGTAATATTTACTATATCAAGCACGATATCAAGGCGATATGTTAAAAAAACAGGCTTTGATGTGGATTGTTGCAAGATGCTCGTCCACCGGAGTGAACGACAGTACTTGGCGACGAAGTATCTCTCCCACAACAAATCCAACACTGAATTTGCGCTCCTTTACACGGCAGCTGTAGTAGACGTCACAAGGTCCTACGCTTTTCGTGCCTTTTCCCGTCCATCGCATCTCTTGAATGGCAGTGAAGCCAGCCTTTACTCTCACGAGGACATCAACCAGTCGGGCAGAGGTCCCTTCCCCATTAAGGGACTGGACATTCCAAATCGTAATCTTTATTTCGTTTGCAGTGGCCTTCATCAGTATACGGAGGTCTCAGCCGAGGCTTTTTTTAATACTTTCATTGGGGGAGATTTTTTGGGCGGGTCCCAAACCCAGCGCACAACCAGCTATCCTGGAATGTTTCGCCTTCTCACGTTAGCTCACTCCCGAACGAGTGTTCGAAAGCTACCCAGAGGATACCTGGGTTAATCCCGGACGTGGTGAGCTGCTTGAACCATATGCAGAAGAATCGTCCTGGCCACTCCCAAGTGAATGGAGATCAGTGACTTTCCCCACTTGCGTGGACTTCTACATATGGAACCATCCTCCATTTAGTTAATTAGATACTTAAAATTTCACATTTATGAATGCATATACTTAGAATTAATTTATTCATCTCACAAGAAATAATCCATTTGCGCATGAAAAATGCCGACGGCAAATACTAACCCTTGATGTAAATGTATGGTTTACAAAATTAATCTTTATGTGGATATTTTGAAATAATTTTGATAATACACTTAATATCAATACAAATTAGGTAGTTAGATACTGAAACTTTCACATTCATGCATGCATATACTTAGAATTTATTTATTCATCTCACAAGAAATAATCCATTTGCGCATGCAAAATGCCGACGGCAAATAAGCATGAAAGAAAAATGTATAAGTCTGCTGTTATTTTATTTTGCCTAACACGAAATCATGGCGTTTTACTTTTCAATGCAAACGCTATATTTAATTCTGTTGACTACGCTCCGCTTTGTTAACTCTCTTATGTTAACTTTTCCAAGGCCGTGGTCAAATAATAACAATTTCTTAGCTGCGTTTTGTTATCATTTGACATTTAACCCGCATATTCGTTTCTGAGCCTTCTCTATGAATTTACGTTCTCTGCAACGGGTTGACTATTTTTGTTTCACGTGGTTCGTTGCTAAGTGAACATGGAACGCGGAAAATTATTATTGCCATGTAGGTATATACTTGTACGTTAAAAGAAGGGAGGAGAATGCGAGACGAGTCTTCGCATTTAAATTCTTTTTTTTTCAGACTTTCTATATTCCAAAAGAAAAAGAAAAAAATGTATATGTGGACACTAATCTCGCCCTATAAACCAGTCCTGCACCACAATTTAACCACTTTTTTCCTCTTCCTCTCCTCACATCTTTTCACATACAAATTAATACCATACCAGGTTTCCCGTCTGTGGCCTGTTTAACACACGCACAAATAATCATCAACCCCAACAATAATAGCAATTGCCGATAGTAACATCAGACGATCAAAAAGTAAAACTAAATAGAATTAAAACTAAATATAAAGTTACTTAATGAACTAATTAAAAAAAAATTATATTTTACATAACTATAAACATCACATTTTTATTAGAAGAGGCTAGAAAAGAAGAAAGAACGAGAATATGATTATTTTATTTCGAGGCCTTATCACCTTATCACCAGCACAGCTACATCCTCTGCTCTGCCGTGTCGTCATCCTCAAGACAGGATAGGCTTATCGGGCAGTCTACGACCGCCATGACAGCCATATGCTCACCACAGGCGTTGTTCCCTGTGATTACACCCACCAGTATTCCCAGGTCCTTTCTGCTGAGTTTTAGGAGAAAGGTCGCTATTTTACGGTTTGCTTCTTTCACAAAGCACTTGGCTACTCTGCACGAGTTCAACCCAGACCAACGTCCTCTATGGGTAGACCTCATGAAGCTGTCAATCCATAGTTGAGTCGATGCGGAATTGAAACCTGGAAAGAGTTAAGGCCTAGTACTTGCAGAACCTTCATTAGCCAATTTATCAGCTAACTCGTTCTCTGCAGTACCACAATGTACAGGCACCCAAATAAGACTAACTTTGTTGTGTTTTGCAACACTGTTTAGTTTTCTTACATTTACCGACTAACTTCGTGAGCTAGCAAGGGCTTTCAGTGCAGCTTGACTGTCACTACAAATTCCAATACTGATACCCCGCCACTTTTTCCCAATTAGCCAGTATGCTCCATTCAGGATGGCATAGACTTCCGGAAGGAATACAATGGCCATCTGTCTTGTAGCATAGGTAGTACTCTAAGTACCACCAAAACTATTAGGTTCTCTGGACTTAACCATTCATCTCTATCTGGGATCAAAACATACTTTCATACTTTCTACCGAAGCTAACGATAGGCACCCGAGTGTCCACTGGCATCGAGAAACCTAGAAACCACCCGCTCCGTCTGGTGGTAAATCTGACAGTGGCCAGTGCTTTCTTCATTTCCTCAGACTCCGTTTAACTTGAGCCTGTACGCCGCCTTCATCGCTTTCTTTCGAATTTGAAGATCTAGAGGTTGTAAGTTCAGAATGGCATTAAGGGCATCACCAGATGTCGTACTCATGCCACCTGGGATACCCAAGCACACACTTCTCTGTAGCCTGTTTAGGGGGTTTACTCTGGAATTAACCATTGTAGCCTTCCATCATACTACAGAGGCGTATGTAGTAATGGGTCAAATTAGGGTGATGTACAACCAGTGTAGTATCGCCGGTCTTGCCAAAGATTCTCTTACACTTCCAGAAGACTTTTAGTGTTCGGGAGACCTCCTGATCGACGTGCTTCTTCCAGGTAAGCCTTCTATCTAGGATTACTCCTAAGTATTTAACATCAGAAGACAGTTGCAGTGTTACCACTTTCATATTGCGTTTCCTAGTGAAAAGCACAGGGATACTTTTTGTAGGATTCACGGAAAGGCCATGCAATTCGCACCAATGCTCAATCTTATTTAGGCTACGTCAAGAGCTACCTTCAAGTGATCGTCTTGAGATTAATACGCACACATCGTCTACGTAGGGTTGTACGTGTCCAAGACCAAACCACCAAAGTAGGGGAGAGACCACACCGCCTTGTGGGCAACCCTTCTTAACCTCAACCTTAATTCCTTCATCGCTTTCTTTATCCATGGTAAACAGTCTTTTGGATAGCATAGAGCGAACATATCTGACAATGATTTGTCCTACTCCATAACTTCTGATAGAAGAGCACAAAGAGTCAAAGGTAGCATTGTCAAAAGCTCCTTCAATGTCCACAAATACACCAAGAGTGTACACTCATTTAGAGGGATTCGACTTAGAACCCTCGTCCTAATGTGTTTCTCCACTATACGTTCCAGACCTTTAAGCATAAATGATGTCAGGCTTATAGGTCCAAAACCTTTTGGTAAAGCGTAATTTTCCTTGCCTGGCTTTGGGACAAAGACAACTTTCACAAAACACCACGATTGTGAAACATAAGCGAGCGAAAGACATGGCGTAAAGATTCTTTTCAGAACCTTCATTAGTTGTTCTCCTCCACGCTTGAGCATGATTGGGTAAATGCCATCGGGTCCCGGTGACTTAAAGTTTTCGAATGACGAGAAGGCGAACCTTCCTCAGCTTACGGTAGTTTCGTGGAGTTTTTCCGGAGTTTCGAGAGTTCGGCGTTCCACCAAGGGACGTCTTACCTTCTCTTCTCCGTTCCGGCCGCATCTTATTATAACACTCGATTCAAGTTCGTTCCAATGAGTTTTTGTCTTCTTCAATCGCAGTTATTGTTCGGAGTTTGGAAACATCAAGGATTTCCTCTTTAGTGAGATCCTCATATTGTGTCCCTCAGAGTGTGTTCTGTGAATTTGCTTCACATCCCATAATTATTATAATTAGACCTAATCTCATGGATTCAGCATATCTTTCACCTTCCATAAACTGCCTCGTAGGGTGAGAGAGAATGGGGTCGCACGACAAATAGGCCGAGACGACGATTGCCTCTACCACTCTTCCCTCTAATCAATACTTTATCTAGACTGCATATAAATTTTGACAGCAGAATTGTTTTAACAAAATGCAATCAACCGCTTTTGGTAATTTGCGTAAATGAGGCCCAGGAATCAGCATGCTCACCCTTATCAGTTTTTGAATTTTGTTCGTTTGCCGAACGACAAACTTACATCCTTCAAAAGCTGGCATCGCAACTACAGTTTTGGTCAGCCATTTGAACGATTGAGTGTTTGAGCATTGTACCTTCAAGATGCCGTGCTCAACTCTCATACGCTATATCGCCTCCCACACTTGGCTGTTGACGAGATCCAATTGTTTTTGGGACAATTCGATATGTCCATCGCCACAGATATCCACCACCATGCCGCTAGCTGCTGCCGCAGCATAGTTACCTCCAACGGACGATAGTGGATTACTAGGCAGACTCGGTTTCCCACTCGCTACTGCACTCTTAGCCCCCGCGGCAGGTGCTTCTTTCCTGCAAGACGCTCCTCCTGAAGTTACTACAACCTGTTGTCTAAGGTTGCTTACTTCGGATTCAGGTATGTTACCCTTCCTCCTTTTTTTCTTCCTCTTGTCATCTGGTGTGCTGACCGTCGCTTCATCTGTCAAGGTGGCCAGATCAGATGGGTCATCATCAGATATGTTCGTCTTGCCAGACTTGGCTACAGGAGTGGACGAAGGCAGATGAGCCGCCACTCCAGCTCGAATCGCATTTGGTATAGCTTCGTTAGCCGTAGTCACAGGATGTGAGTGGACACGAGGCCAAGAAGAGTAAATACTCTTAATCCCAGGGGGTTGAGGGCCCTACAACCAGTGCGGCAGCCGCGGCCGCAAGGGAAGCCTACAGTGTGTTGGCCAGGGATCATTTCGAAGTGGTCTTCGTGAACGCAAACAACTAATAGCGGAAGGGTGGTATTGCCCCTTTGGAATGCTATTGAGGATCGGCTATCTAGTATGGTCGTTAGACACCTCATAGACAATAAAGGACCTGCACCTCTCTTCAACTCTGGTGAAATCTGTCGAGG
Organism: Anastrepha ludens; assembly: GCF_028408465.1. NCBI lineage: Eukaryota > Metazoa > Arthropoda > Insecta > Diptera > Tephritidae > Anastrepha > Anastrepha ludens. Next base: position 42,607,136 of record NC_071503.1, read on the forward strand.
TTGTCGGGTAATAAAATGTGTCAGTTTTCAAAGAAGTTTCTGGAGAAGAGCCTTGCTACGGTTAGCAATGCCTGGAAAGGGCTTTCGCTAAAGCCCATCCCTGCTTCAGAAATTCCGAGGCGAACACGAGCTCGAATTTGGTTGCCGGAAATGGAGCTGGACAATTCGGAAATTGTCCAGTGTCTCAAGCTGCAAAATCTTGAGGTACCGATGGATGACTGGTCTGTCATCAAGGTAGAAGAACCTCAGCAACACAGTCCCGCCGTTCTACTGCTGATTAGCAACGAGTCCCCGGAGGCACTCAGAAAACAGCAGTTTAATCTTCGCTTTGGCCTTAGGTTGGCTGTTGCCCTGGATGACGACTTGGAGAAATTAGGAGACAACACAAAGAAGCGGCTCAACGATCTGCGGTTGTCTAAGACGGACGCAGATTCAGAACCAAGGAGCAGTCGTAAAGGTAAGCAACACTTTTGAACAGTTTGTTAAAAGTTAAAATACTTTTAATTATTTATTAATTAACCTTCGTCACTCTAAGCCAGCCACCGATAACCTACGGGTCACCCTCCATGAGGAGGGCATCGATGTTTGCCTGATGCAAGAGCCTTGGATCTGGGATAGATCCCATGACCTTTTTATGTTCAAGCTGATGGAAAACCTAGGGTATCCTAGTTATCAACACAATTAATACCTTCTTGCTATCAAATTTCAGTTCACCGGATGTGACGGTGGTCAGGGTGGAACCATCCACTGGCAGTTACTCCTGTTTGGTGTCTGCCTACATGGCCCATGACAGGTCTGTGCCTCCAGAGTAGATGCAGCATTTGGTGGATCCTCTCCTGCCCAAGAAAGAGAACATCCTGCTCGACTGCGACGCGAATGCTAGACACACTATTTGGGGCAGCAGCGAGACCAACGAACGAGGTGAGTCTCCTTTTGATTTTATATTTAGCCGTAATTTACTCATCCGGAACAAAGGCAATACCCCAACTTTTGTTTTCCCGGTATCGGAAACATCAAGAGGTTGGGAGGAAGTTCTTGACATTCCTCTTTCGACAAACTCTTCTGCCGTTAAGGTTGAAAATTGGACGGTTCCACGGAAGAACTCTTTTTCGGATCACAAGCTGATTCTTTTCGAAATCGATTTCATTCGGGAAACTTTGCTACCCCGTAGGAACCATAAAAGAACTGATTGCTCTCTTTTTGATAGGGTTTTCAGCAAGAAGTTGAACAAGAGTAAGTAAGTTTTTGACTACCACTAGAGAACAACTGGACATGCAAGTTAGACACTTAGAGAGGTCCTATCAGAGTGCCTTTAAAGTGGACTCTTGCCAAAAGTGAGAATGGGGAGTGGGCTGAGTATGCAGGGTAATCTTTAAAAATCTTGTTGATGCCCATTTCTCGGAAAATTCTATTACTCCAGTCTGTAACGAAGGCACGAGTCGGCTGGAGGGGCTACCTACTATGTCTCTGACATCTGTCCTGTTCGTCAATAGAATAAACTGGGCAATTGATAGCTTTTCCGCATTCAATTCTCCAGGTATCGATGGTATCATGCCAGTGATGCTTCAGAAGACTAAAACCTTCGTGGTTCCCGTCCTTCAAAAGATCTTTTTGGTGTGTATATCGTTAAACCACGTTTCTGCTAGCTGGAAGAAAACCAAGGTGATCTTCATTCATAAGTCAGGAAGTAGGGGCCACGTCTTGGCCAAGTACTTCAGACCCATAAGTCTTACCTCATTTACTCTCAAGGTGTTCGAAAGAGTGATCGACTATCACATTCGGGAGCACTTTGGAACCAAACTACCAGAAAGGGAAATCTAACGAGACAGGCCTACATGAGGTAGTAGGGACTGTAGAGAAATCTCTGGGGTGAAAACAATTCATTTTGGCTGCCTTTATAGACATAGAGGGCGCCTTTAATAATGTTACGACTGAGTCAGTTGTCACTGCTCTAAATAGCCTATGGGTAGAAAAACCTATCTACCTCTGGATCTAGTCTATGCATGGTGGTAGGGAAATAAATGCTGTAGCAGGAGGGGCTAGAATCACTAGGTTCGTACAAAGGGTACACCGCAGGGCGGCGTCCTCTCGCCTCACCTTTGGCTAGTAGCTATTGACGAAGCTTTAACTCTCTTAAACAGGGGTGGGGTAAAGGTGGTAGCATATGCCGATGACTTGGTCCTAATGGTTTCAGGACCCTTACCAACAGTAATGGCTGAAATTTTGGAAGGTGCACTGGCTACACTCAGTAATTGGGCTGCCACTTCCGGTCTCAGAGTCAATTCTGACAAAACGGAATTGATGCTATTCACCAGGAAATACACCCCCACCTTTTGAGCTTCCAAGACTAAACAACCAGTGTCTTACACTCTCATCGGAAGTCAAGTATCTAGGGGTAATACTTGACCCCAAGCTCCACTGGAAGCTGCACATATAGTACCTGGCCATTGAATTATGACCGATGGCATTATTCCTGAAAACTTCAAATATCAGGTAAAATTTGCCATCTAATTTGGGCTTTTCCAAATAAAAAAAGGGTATTAAGGGGTTTTTAACCTGTTCTTAGCTGTTCTTAAGAATTTCCGGTCAATTTGCCTGCTACGATGAGAAAAGGATCAGTTTTTTTGCTTATAAGTGAAAAGTTAAGTGTGCAAGTGCCAGTGCGAATTAATTCGATCTTGTGTGAAGAGAATAAAAAAACTAATTGAGATCGTCTGAAAAATGAAAGAATTGAATAATGAATATTCATATATCCAAAATATAACAACAGTAAGTATAAAATATACATATTTTTTGAATTTGTCTTTGGGCACCACTTCACGGAGACTTCGACTCGGAATATTGGAAAAAAGTAAGTTAAAAAAAAAACGTTTTTTTCCTATGTCAAATAGCAGTAAGAAGATGTGAATATTCACACTTTTTTGTGGTTTTGTTTTTCTTCTTACAGATCATCTTCAGCCATGAATGCCGATTGGAAGCGGTCACAAAAACAGCAAGTTTTGTTCGCAGAAGAGCCGGAGAACGATATTCTGAAGATTGTGTGCTTCCAGGGATTATGGTTTGGGGCTGTATAACCTTAGAGGGACCAGGACCGCTAAATTTTTTTTTGAGGGAACAATGCTCTCTCTCCAGTACGTGGACTTGCTGGAAAACGCTTTGCTGCCATATTTAGAAACTCTGAATTGTTCGAGAGATGAATACACCTTTATGCAAGATGGAGCTCCATGTCACACATCCAGCATGAGCATGAATTATCTGAATTCAATGGAAATAATGGTTTTGCCATGGCCTGGCAATTCACTGTACCTGAACCCCATCAAAAATTGTTGGGCATACCTCAAATCGGCAGTATACCAGCGGAATAATACCACAATACAACAGCTTACGGAAAACATCGAAGATGTGTGGTGTAATGACCAAAATCTTAAGATGAAGATAACACAGTGCGTAGCCAGTATGCCTCAACGAATTGCAGCCGTCTTAACCGCAAGGGGAGGAGTCACGAAGTATTAGTTTAAATTAAATATTTTTTATGCAAAAATGTCAAGAAGCTTTTAATAAAAACAAATGTGTAAACTTTTTTAAATGCTTTAAAACCGTTTGCTTTTTACTCGGTCTCAAAGCCATAAATATGTAATTTCTATCATCGGTAATAATTCAATGGCCAGATACTGTAGAAAATCGAGTTATGAAGGCCAGTATAGCCTTCTACGCCTGTAAATAAATGTTTGGCAAAAACTAGGGTCTCAAGCCACGTGCCGTAAGTTGGATGTACAACTTAGTGGTTCTGCCAATTTTGACATATGGATGCCTAGTTTTGTGGGTAGCTCTTCAGAAGGGCTACAACACCACTAAGCTAGAGAGAGTGCTGAGAACTGCATGTTTGGGGATCACTGGTGAATGTACAATATATCCCACTGCTGCCCTCAACGTCAGTGCATCTGCAAGTTAAATCCATTGCTGCTCAGAGCGCTATAGATTGCAAGAGATTGGCCTATCGAGGCAACTTCCCGTAGGACATAGTAGCATCTTGAAGCAGATCTCCTCTTCCTGCTCCGTAGTTCGTACTGATCTCTCCACCAGCAAACAGGGTTTTGAGGGTTGTGCTAGGGCTATCTTTCCGAACAGGCTAGATTGGAAAGAGGGGAGAGTCGGCACGGATATAGGTACCTCTGTTTCCACCGACGGTTCCAAGATGGAACCTGAAGTGGGAGCTGGGGTTTTCTCTAGATAAGCCAATATTTCGGTCTCTTTTAAACTGCCGGAAACGAGCAGCGTTTTTCAAGCAGAGGTCTTCGCAATGCTGCAAGCATGCAAAATGCCTAGGGATTGCTGTTGGGAGGGAGACATTAATATTTTTTTCCGATAGTCAAGCTGCGATCAAGGCCCTGTCGTCGCCGTATTGCAGCTCTCCCCTGGTAAACTCTATAGAGGGAAATGAAATTGCCGATGAGCTTGCTAGGAAGGGGTCGACAGAACCCGTTTCAGTTGTGCCGTTCTCAGACTGCGGTGTCCCCTTGACGGTTGTTAAAAGGAAACTGCACAATTTCTTTCTAAAAAAAGCTCAAGACAGATGGAGGTCTGTCTCATTGTGTGCTATTTCAAAATTTCACTATGGCTTCAATACGATAGAAGCAGACAGAACGTGGTGATGGAATCCCCCGCCATTCAATATCCAAACTCATTACTGTGTTCACTGGTCACTGAGTGATCGGTAATAATGCGGAGAAGCTTGGAATTCCGTACAACCCCTATTGCAGAAGCTGTGGGGATCCTGCAGAGAAAGAGACTGTTAAGCACTTTCTCTGCAAATGTCCGGCTCTGGCGGCTAGGCGCCTGAGATCGATTAGCGTGTCCTTTGGGGATGGCTTGAATAAATTCTCCAGCCTAGATCCCTTTTCTCTCCTCCACTACATCAACAACACTGGATGGCTTTAGACGGTTTTCTCTTCCCTAATATTTTTTTTCGCAGATAGTGGTCCACATTATGGGGTCAAAATGGCACGTTAGTGCTACTTGTAGTGTACCTGGGGTACTCCTGCAATATAACCTATCTACCTACCATAACCACCCTGTTCAATTATTTTTCCTAGTTTGATACTACTAGTGCTGATACTACTTCTGCCCTTATTTTTAACACACTTTTATTAGGTCGGGTTGTATGTATGTATGTACGTATGTATGTATGTATGTAACGGAATCTTTGAGCTTAATTTTCACTGGCTTCTAAACATCTGATCGACTTGAAATTTTGCACACCTATCAAGGACCGATGACAATGCAATAATTTGATAAAAGTTTTCCATTATCCCCATTGGGATTGCCCGGATTAATATTTTCTTTTTTTACCTGTGGGCAAAAAGTAAGGTGAATTTGGTTGTAAAATGAAATATATTTATTTATTCTTGTAATCAATTTCATCCCCTTCAAAATAATGCCCTCTCGATGAAATACACTTATGACAACGATTTTTCCGATCCCCGAAACATGCCAAATAGTCCATTTCCGGTAGTGGTCTCTTGAGTTTTGGGAATAGCCAGAACACACACGGAGCCAAATCAGGCGAATACGGTGGTTGCAGAACGATATGCGTGGAATTTTTGGCGAAATAGTCACGAAGAACGAGTGTAGTGTGAGACATGTGAGATAAATTTTCCATTATCCTTATTAGGATTGCCAGGATTAATATTTTATTTTTTTAACACACTTTTATTAGCTCGGGTTGTATGTATGAATGACTGTAACGGAATCTTTGAACTTAATTTTCACTGGCTTCTAAAAATCTGATCGACTCGGAACACACAACATAGATGACTAGATGGGAAACTCTTTTTCTCGTGAGAGCGCTGAAAAATGTGCATTTTTATAACATTTGCCAATATTGCCATACCGGTAGAAACATGAATTGGGTATTTTTTTAAACAAAAATTGAGAATTTTTAGTTTCCACACCACCATTGAGGTTAGTATTTAGTGTGCGGTTGTGTAATAGTATATTACTCGTAAACACCTACATATACTAAAAATAAAAAATAATTAAAAAAAAACTAAAAAACACGCTTTTATTGCTAATCGAACTTAAAAGTAGAAAATAAAAAATAGTTTAAAAAAACTAAAAAACACGCTTTTATTGCTAATCGAACTAAAAAGTAGAAAATAAATTTTAATGACAAAGGGACCTATAATGAAGTAATAGCAAATCGAAGGATCAGTCATAGTCAACTACCTCAGAACAGAATTATAACAAAAATTAACATACAAATAGAGTAATTCAAATTAGAGTAAAAAGCGTGGGATGAATTTTGCTTCACTTTCATAACCCTCTGTACATAGGTAGTTGCCAATAGAATGATTGTAATATTTACTATATCGATTCCCTAAAGCTTCTCAAGAAATCCAGCGTACATTCATAGGCACAGCATTGTGTGTACAGTAACCTTCAAATATGTACAGTAACCTTAAAATACTCTTATTTCAGAGTAAGTTTCTAACCTTGCAGATACATATGTATATGCATATGTTTTTGTGCACTTTTTATCAATTAAAGAACCACATACGTAAAATAATATACTAATTAACTATTTACCTACTATCAGAGAGCATAAAGTAATTGTTTCGAAATTTTCTCCTAGTATTGAAATGTCCGACACAGAACTGCTGTTTTCTGCAACTTACTGTGTGCTCATGCGCGCACTTGACGTATAGCAGCTGCGGTTTTCGAACATTTAGAAAGACATATTTACATACATATGTTGATGCATACATATGTATGTATGGAGCCGCGACCATTCGACATGACGAAAATTCAAGATTTACCAAATATTGGCAAATAATTCTACGCGAAATATTCCAATAAAGACTATTTTCGAATGGTCGAGAAAATTGACATAGGTATGGGCGGGTCGTTTTATGAATGAAAGTACTTTACTCGTAGAAGTATGAGCTCGAACTTATCAATGAGTTTGATTTTGCTGTGCTTTTTAATATTTGAAACTATTCAGCGCCATCGCGGGTAAATAATTATGGCAGCTACAGCTGCGCGTATGAATGCATTTTGTTCTTATAGTCGCTAGGCTTACAATTGTGGTTTTGGAAACATATGCATGTGGAGGCACAAAGTGAGTGTGTGCGGTTATATGTATATACATACATATGTATGAATATACGAATATGTATTGTTTTGCTTAGAATATAAACTTCTATGTACGTACGTACATACATTGTCCCAACATATGTATTCATATATGCATACATATATACATATGTATATGTAATCGCATACCGTTTAGATGAGATTTTCGCATACACATGTATAATATATTAGAAATTTGTTTGCATATGTTTGTCTATTTGCTCTTGAATTTTTTATAGTATGTAGATATGTATGCATCAGAGAACTGCAAGCGGTGGTATTTTTCTGACTTGCGATCCACTCACAAAAAAAGCGGTATCAATATGTACGACCAACGCAAACTAAGCGGTGTTTGCGCTGAGCAGAACCGCAACAGAGCAGTAAATGTTCTATGTATATCGTTTGTACATCCGAGTCTTTCTTTGTTCAGTCTTTGCTTCGTTTATAACTACCGCTTGTGCTACTACTTCGGCTATGCGGTGCTGCATATGACCGCTACCGAATGACAAAAGTACTGAAAACACCGCCTGCACAAATAGATCATAACACACAAGCAAAAGAGTACCGCTAAAAAATATCTATGCCATCGCGCGTTCACCCAATACATAATTGATTAGCACTCGAAAGAGTCCACTTTCTTATTTATGTTTTTTTATCTTTGTTTTCGTCGGCAGTGCATTATCACTCTACTTGCAGATATGTATGTATATATAAATGTGCATGTGATTATATGTTTATTTTTAAAAGATTTATAATGGCGGAGAATTCAAATTTTATTGCTGAGAAAATATCTTTATATCTTTATATATAAGTATCTTTAGAAGTAAGTTAAAAGAAAAATTATTATTTGTTTTTGTACGATAAGTAATTTGTAAAAGAATGAATTTGGTTTTCAATTTTTATTTTAAAGTTAATTTTATTTTCTGTCATAATTAATAGTAATATACAATAATATAATAAAATAATATCACTGCTTCAATAAAGAAAAAACTTTTCATTTAAAAATACTGCTACATATGTATTTATAAAAATCCTTTTTTTCCGTGCGCTGCTATGAATTATACTGCAGACAATCTCACTATTTGCAAGGGATGACGACGCGGTGTTTGCGGTGTTTTCCTCATTTGACAGAGTTCACACGTCACACCGCTTAGCCGAAGTTGAATATACGATTGCTTTCAAATCTAACACCCGAGTATACGAGATATTGTGCCCATTTACACGATGTCTCCTCTGGAAGGGAAACATTTTGTTCGGTGGTGAAGGACGGCCGCGGAAGAGAGAAGGGAATTTGTCTCCTGTACTGGCGACACGCTTTGTGCTTCTTATTCGTATTTCCAATCTTAAAGCAATTTTTGACAGTTGCTTCATTCGTTTTCTTCTTTCGTGGAAGAAAGTTCTAAGTTATGTGTTGGTTTTCAAGCAAACGGAAGATAACAACGATGACAAACATACGAACGCTGCTTGGGAAATGCACAATTATTTTTGCTAGTAAAGTAGTATAATTTAAAATAGTTATGGGACATGTTTATGTTGATTTCTAATTTTTCCCTGCATTTCTAGATTTAGTTTTAAGTTAACTAATTTTAAGTTAATTATTTACATATGAAGTGTTTTTAATTTAATTTTTTTTATTCAAGTATAAGAATTTATAAATATATTTCAATAAAAAAAAACAACAAATTATTTATTATTTAACCAGTTTGCATTTTTCATTCATATATTTAAGAAACTGTTGTCGAACGCTCTCTGCTTTACATGTAAGCGCGTGCTAGAATACATCCGAACCAAACGATGCTAAAGTATTAAATGTCAAAATGTCGCCGAAAACAATTTTGCCCGTGTGTCCGCGAATGAGACATGAAAAGAGAATTTCCAGTGTCTCCATTCCAGATGTCTCCGTGTGTAAATGGGGTGATTCATACACTCAGCAATCGCGGTAATAGCGGTATTGATCAGCACACACACCGCTCTTTTGCTTTCCGCTTAAATGCGTGAAGTTTTTCTGAAAATGTACTGTGAAGATCGAGCAAAAAGAGAGCAGTTTTTGCATTTGACCGTCATGGAAATGAATGCTTCAGCTCAAATCACTTGCCGTTTGAGTATGACTAGTGGTCTTGAGATTTTATTTGTGGAATTTTTGCGTTTCAGTTACAGAAAAACAGAGTATTGAAGCGGTGTGCAAGCAGTAGCAGTACACCGCTGCAGTTCTCTGGTATGCATATGAGCTGTGTTATGAGGCAGGTCAAGATTTTTTTCTGCCCAAATGAATATGGATGGTAGAAGTTATATGCATTCAATACTTTGTAGTATATGAATTAGATACTTAAAATTTCACATTCATGCATGCATATACACTTAGAATTTATTTATTTATCTCACAAGAAATAATCTATTTGCGTATGCTAAATGCCGACGGTAAATAAGCTAGAAAGAAAAATGTAAAGGGTTTTTCAATAAGGGCGGGTAGATGTCGAAATCGTCAATCGTGGCGTTTGCTGTGTGGTACGTAGCGCCGTCCTGCTGGAGCCACATGTCGTCTAGGTCCATATGGTTCAATATGGGCCATAAGAAATTGGTTATCATCGTTGTGTAGCGCTCATTGTTGACGGTGACCGCCTCACCAACGTCGTTTTCAAAAAAGTACGGGCCAATGACTCCGCCAGCCAAAAATCCACACCAAACGGTAACTTTTTGAGAATGCATTATCACCTGGTGAACCTCGTGTGGATTGGTGTCGTCCCATATACGGCAATTTTATTTGTTAACACAGCCATTCATCCAAAAATGCGCCTCGTCACTAAATATGATTTTTCGCCCAAAACTGACGTTCTCTTCCAAACGATTCGAAGCCCAGTCAGCGAACAAACGGCGTTGCCTATGGTCATCAACTTTGAGCTCCTGGGTCAGTTGGATCTTGTACGGGTGTAGACCCAAGTCCCGACGCAAAATTCGCCAAGTAGAAGTCTGCGAAAGGCCAAGTTCTTGTGCACGGCGAGGAATAGACTGCCTCGGGTTCTGCTATACACTTTCACGGACCGCGGCCATGTTCTCGGCTGATCTTGCGTTCCTTGAACGTACGGGTGTTGGCTGATTGTTTACTGACCCGGTCGTCTCAAATTTGGCCACCAAACGTTGAAGAGTCGACTTTGAAGGGCCACCACGTCTACCGAAAAATGGGCGCAATGCGCGCAACGTTTGCGTTAATGAACACTCATTTTGATAATAAAGTTTTATCATTTGAACGTGCTGTTCAATCGTGTAACTTGCCATGATGATTTGGCATAAACAACTGAATAATAAACAAAAGATTTGACAGATGTCACCAAAACAAAATGGCTGCCACAGGGCGCCAAAATCGACCCGCGCCAATTGAAAAACCCTTTACAAGTCTGCTGTAATTTTATTTTGCTAACCCCAAATCATAGCATTTTACATTTCATTGCAAACGCTACATTTAATTCTGTTGACTACGCTCCGCTATGTTAACTCTCTTCTGTTAACTTTTCCAAGGCCGCGGTTAAATAATAAAAATTTCTTACCCGTGTTTTGTTAGCATTTGACATTTAACCTGCTCATTCGTTCCTGAGCCTTCCCTATGAATTTACGTTCTCTGTTCAAAGATGTACAGTAACCTTCAAATACCCTAATTTCGTTATTTGGGTGCAAACATACATATATACGAGCCGCGACCATTCGACATGACAAAAATTCAAGATTTATCAAATATTTTCAAATAATTCAACGCGAAATATTCCAATATTGATTATTTTCGAATGGTCAAGAAAATTGGTATATGGGCGGCTCATTTTATGAATGAATTTGTTTTTGTTGTGCTTTTTAATATTTGAAACTGTTAAGAGCCGTCGCGGGTAAATAATCATTTTGTTCTTCTAGTCGCTAGGCTTAGAATTTAAGTTTTGGAAACATACGAATGTAGAGGCATAAAGTGAGTGCGTGCGGTTATACCTATGTCACATGAAACGCCAACCACAATTCCCATCAATTGGGAAACATAAGAAAAGAAATTCGAAACGAAAAGTAGTCAATAAGTGTTGGAAAGAAATAAACAAATAAGAATAGCAACAGCAGCAATTCTTATTAGCATAATTGCAATGCTTGCTTTTAGACAATAAAAAAAAATAGTTTAAAAAAACTAAAAAACACGCTTTTATTGCTAATCGAACTAAAGAGTAGAAAATAAATTTTAATGACAAAGGGACCTATAATGAAGTAATAGCAAATCGAAGGATCAGTCATAGTCAACTACCTCAGAACAGAATTATAACAAAAATTAAGATACAAATAGAGTAATTCAAATTAGAGTTAAAAGCGTGGGATGCTTAATATACTAAATATTACAATCATTCTATTGGCAACTACCTATTTACAGAGGGTTATGAAAGTGAAGCAAAATGCATCCCACGCTTTTAACTCTAATTTGAATTACTCTATTTGTATCTTAATTTTTGTTATAATTCTGTTCTGAGGTAGTTGACTATGACTGATCCTTCGATTTGCTATTACTTCATTATAGGTCCCTTTGTCATTAAAGATTATTTTCTACTTTTTAGTTCGATTAGCAATAAAAGCGTGTTTCTTAGTTTTTTTAAACTATTTTTTATTTTCTACTTTTTAGTTCGATTAGCAATAGAAGCGTGTTTTTTAGTTTTTTTTTAACTTTTTTTTATTTTTAGTATATGTAGGTGTTTACGAGTAATATGCTATTACACAACCGCACACTAAATACTAACCTCAATGGTGGTGTGGAAACTAAAAATTCTCAATTTTTGTTTAAAAAAATACCCAATTCATGTTTCTACCGGTATGGCAATATTGGCAAATGTTATAAAAAATGCACATTTTTCAGCGCTCTCACGAGAAAAAGAGTTTCCCATCTAGTCATCTATGTTGTGTGTTCCGAGTCGATCAGATTTTTAGAAGCCAGTGAAAATTAAGCTCAAACATTCCGTTACAGTCATTCATACATACAACCCGAGCTAATAAAAGTGTGTTAAAAAAATAAAATATTAGTCCTGGAAATCCTAATAAGGATAATGGAAAATTTATCTCACATGTCTCACACTACACTCGTTCTTCGTGACTATTTCCCCAAAAATTCCACGCATATCGTTCCGCAACCACCGTATTCGCCTGATTTGGCTTCGTGTGATTTCTGGCTATTCCCAAAACTCAAGAGATCACTACCGGAAATGGACGATTTGGCATGTTTCGGGGACTGGAAAAATCGTTGGCATAAGTGTATTTCATCGAGAGGGCATTATTTTGAAGGGGATGAAATTGATTTACAAGAATAAATAAAGATTTTTCATTTTACAACCAAATTAACCTTACTTTTTGCCCACAGGTAAAAAAAGAAAATATTAATCCTGGCAATCCCAATAAGGATAATGGAAAACTTTTATCAAATTATTGCATTGTCATCGGTCCTTGATAGGTGTGCAAAATTTTAAGTCGATCAGATGTTTAGAAGCCAGTGAAAATTTAGCTCAAAGATTACGTTACATACATACATACATACATACATACAACCCGACCTAATAAAAGTGTGTTATTAATAAGTTCGAAACCAAAAATATTGCAATGCTTGCAATAAATTCGAAACCAAGAATATTGCAATAGCATAAATTCTTATTAGCATAATTGCAATGCTTGCTTTTTGATAATAAAATAAATTTGAAACCAAAAATATTGGAGTAAGCTTAAGAAAGAAAAAGAAACAAATAAGAATAGAAATAACAGCAATTCTTATTTGTACAAGTGCAACGTTTGCAATTTTACCAACATAGAAAATAAGTATTTAAGCAACCAAAATAAAACTGTAAGCAGTCGATAATTAGAATTTAATAAAGTAACTCTTAAAATTAAACAAGTGAATTTTTTTTTTTCGAACGGCTCGGCTCGGAAGACGTTATTGGCGCAGTCGGTAAACCTCAAATCCGAAGATTTTAAATAAATAAAAATATATATATATATATATAATTCCTTCTTAGCTAAGGACTAATTTTAAATAACAAAATTAAAAACGCGAATGGTATTTCCCATTTTTAAGAAAAATTGTTTTCCTCATGCCCAAAGTGCATAAACAAAAAGAGAACTCGATATTCTCAAAGAGAACGATTTTAGTGAACAAGTGATAAATATAAATAAAACTTCAAATATGCAACAAACAACGAACACACAACCTACAATTGCATTAAGCATACCATCTAGCGAACTAATAAAGGAAGCTGCCAGAATTAGAGAATTGAGGGGAGACAACGAATATGATTTAACATCGTTTATTCGCGAAGTAGAAGTCAATCTCCCTCTGTTCGGGAGCAACTCAGCGCTGCAGCTCTTCATATTTCAAAGGTACATAATAAACAAAATTCAAGGAGAAACCCTCAAAAGCATTCGGACATTGGGAAACAACCTTACATGGGACCAAATAAAAGAAAAATATTGTATGAATTCGATACACAAAAACCAACTGAATTCTCGCCAAAGGCAAACGAAAGTGCAATTCTTAGTATATTTTTAAATGGTATAGATCCTTCATTATCAAGCATTATACATAGTAGGAACATTAAATCCCTTAGAGAGGCATACCACACATTAGAACAAATTAACATGCTCAGACACTTTAACAAAAAATTATACAATGAGAAAAATGACAAAGGGAACAATTCTTTTAATCTCAATCTCAATCACCATCAACACAATCCATATCTTCAACATAAAAATCCACATTCAGGCCCTTCCCAAAGCCCGAACGATAGAACAAACTCTAGAAATAACCAAAATTATAACCAGTATAACGACAGGGTACAACCAATAAAAACACCTCAAAACTACTACCAACAAAATCGTAGGGAAAATTCGACCCAATTCAAACAAAGCTTTAATAATCGATCAAGACAAACCAATCGCTATCAAGATACACCCCAACCAAAGGACGTAGACCATATTCAAACACACCTCGACTCGAACGAAATCGATGAGACTAATAACAATATTTACACGGAGGAAAATTTTCAATTGCCAAGCCATCAACAAATTTACCGGTAGTCGAACTGACGATAGTAGATGAAAAAATAAGATGTCTAATAGACGCAGGGTCGACAACGTCACTGATCGATGAAAACAAACTACTAAAATATAAAAGACTGAATTTAAAGACACCCTTACATTTCAAAACACTTAACGGACTAACCGAGATATCAAAAGAAATTATAACTGAACTACCATTGGAATTTAAAGAAAGAAACTTAATGAGCTGCAAAGTTACGAAACTTTCAAACAAACCTTTTGATGCTATAATAGGGCATAATATCCTTATAACCAATGGGAGCAGTAATTAATCTTACAGATGAAGTCGTAGAAATTCATAACACAAAAATTGAATTTATTAAGGCTTGCCCTTATGATATAGATCAAATCTGTGAATTGGAAAAATGTCAACCAAATGATGAAATAATGATAAAACTTATTCATAACGAAATGAAAAAAGAAGAAATATTTCAACTGGAAAGATAATATACAAAAATACCGACCTATTCTTTAAAGAAGGCGATAAACTTACTCACACACACGAAATTCAGCATGAAATTATTACAACAATTAGTAAACCAGTTTACGCGAAAATATATAGCAGAAATAAAGATGCAAATAAACGAAATGTTAGAGCAGGGAATAATTAAGGAAAGCAATTCACCATTATGGATTGTACGAAAGAAAATGGACAATTCTGGGAAAAAGAAGTGGCGGGTTGTAATCGATTTAAGAAAGCTAAACGAGATAACCGAGAACGATGCCAAAACATTGAAGAAATCCTCGAAAAACTCGGAAGAGCCCAATATTTAACAACGCTCGACCTCGCTAAAGGCTTCCATCAAGTCCTTATTAAGGAAGAAGATAAAAGAAAAACTGCATTCTCAACACCCCTAGGCCATTATGAGTTTGTAAAAATGCCGTTTGGTCTGAAAAATGCACCGGTAACCTTCCAAAGACTCATAAACTCAGTACTCAGGGACTATATAAACAAAATATGCGTAGTATATCTTGACGACATACTAATTTCTGGCACAAATATCCAGGAACATACAGAGAATATACAGAAAATATTCAATAAACTAAAGGAGCATAGTTTGAAAATACAAATAGATAAATGTAAATTTTTTGCTAAGACAACATAATTTTTGGGCCATACTGTGACGCATGACGGTATTAAACCAAATATGGGAAAAATCGAAAAAATACTGAAGCTAAAATTTCCAGAGTCAACAAAACAAATTAAATCATTCCTGGGCATAACAGGATATTACAGGAAATTTATTAAAGATTATGCCAACATCGCTCATGGGATGACAAAATATTTGAGGAAAGGAGCGAAAATAAATAAAAAAGATTCCCAATACATATATGCTTTCGAAAAACTTAAACAACTTCTGACCAATCCTCCTGTCTTAAGATATGTCGACTTTAATAAAAAATTAAAAATTGCTACAGATGCAAGCGACTTTGCAATAGGCGCCGTCTTAACACAGGAAGAACATCCGATAAGTTACGCCAGTAGAACACTTAATGATCACGAGAGGAGGTATTCTACAACCGAACGGGAGTTACTTGTTATCGTTTGAGCTGTTAACTATTTTCGACCTTACATTTATGGTAAGCCATTTGAACTTGTAACAGATCACCAACCACTAAGGTGGCTCCAATGTAAACAGGACGGAAAAGACATAAACCCTCGACTACAGCGATGGATTTTAAAGTTGGGAGAATACAATATAAATATAAATTATATAAAAGGAAAAGAAAATAACGCTGCATATTTCTTAAGCAGAATCAACACAGATACGTTCGAAATAAACACTGGAGAACAAATTGATAACATAAGTACCTGTGCAACCATTCACTCCCAAGAAGAAGAACAGAACGATCATTTTCCAATCTTATATACAACAGTTAACAGATTTCATACCCAACTAATACTGACGAAAGAAAAAACAAGGAAATCGACATAATCAACAACAAACGAAAAACTTACATAAGCCCCGATGACATACCAAGTAATTTTATGACGGATATATTTAGGCGTTATTTGCATAAAGGTAAAATAGGAATACATTCAACACTCACTGAACATCAATACCATAAAGTTCAACAAAAAAGAGGTTGTCTGTAAAGTCGGTTTACTGACGATAGTTTAACGTGACAACGTCATAAGAAAATACTGATGTAATGGTTGCAATTTTCAAAACAAAATTTTAATTTTATTTGTTTGATAGATATTTTGTATAGATATAGAGGAGGAGGTAAATGGAATCGCAATGGAATAGGTCAAGTAACATTTACACAAACGTGAAAAATTACGAAACATTTATCAAATTCATGAAAGATATGTTCAATTTCGATTGTGCATCAGACGTTAATAAGTCAACAACACTAAGAGGCAACATCATCGATTTGACTTTTTCGAGACACTTTACACTCGAAACACTCCCTTTCATCTCCTACTTTTTCTATCATCGTCCTATTCTCAACAGAGAAATGGTTCATTACCATGCACACAGGAAGAAGGCATATGCAAATACAGATATGTGAATTTATATACAAATGCGCATGTACATACATATATATGCTACATAGCACGTAGCACGTAGATACATATGTATGGAGGTCGCGCTCCCCAGGGATCGGGCGACTAAGCTGGACTCTAAGCTACCGTGGGGGTCGGCAGGTTGCGGATAGCCGGACGGCCTGTAGTAGCAGGTTAGTTGCGAATAAGTTCTAAAAAATAAGCAGCCCCCGACAATGAGTGGCAGAAACGGAGGAAGCGGTCTAAGAGCTAGCTAATCCGAAGAGGTTTCTGTGACAAAGGCGAAACGACACCGCCTTTAATAAAATAAGTGTCCCCCTCACCATGCAAAGGCATGGTGAAAATACAAAAAACCAGAAGCGACTGACTCATATTGGCCGGCTCCCTGGTCAGCGTCTGTCCCCCATGTTAGGGGCGGCTGCTAATTTAATACGATCTACATTAAGACCGAGCCCAGTAAGGTCTTAATAACGATATACTGGAAAATGTTTGGACCATACTGCCACGAGCTGATGGCTGCACTATTCTGTTTCTTTAGTAAGCAGAATGAAATCTAGCTGAAATGGCATTCAGGTTAATGGTGCAGCCGCCCCCACCCCGTTAAAACTATGGCAAATCTCTAAGAACGCTCCATATCCCGTCGCCGTTAAGTGTCGGCGTAGGTCTAGATGTAACATTCCTAGTTAGCACTGATTCGGCTCTGCACTTAGGCTCTCATAAGGAGCCTTCGTCAATCCTCGCATGGCCTCCCTGCTTGCAAAGATAATCATGGAATCATGAACAAGTGACTACGCACCGGGATCGGGATAACGGCTTACGAGTTGGGGTCCACAAACTATGAATACAAGCAAACACAATACAAACACCCTAGAAGAAGTGAAAATAGCAGCAATTAATCCATCATTGGATCTGCCAAAAGAGACTGCAGACGGCAGTAACAGCAGCGGGGAGCTGGTTAAAAACCCCTTTCAAAGGAGCTCGAGACTGGCTCATTCGCCTCCGTTGATTGGAAGAACCCGATCTGCGTCACCATGCATGCAGTACAATAGTGTCGCAAAGGAGCCAACAACAGAAGAGCTCAACCGCAGCATTAGGGCTAAAATTAAAGAGCTAACGGAGATGATGGAACTCCCGAAGCGTAATATTAACCAGCCAATGCGTGATCTGGTTTCGAGCATTTCTGAGCTCCATAAGAAGTTAGAAAGGTCGATTCTGACTTCCAGAATAAGGATGTTAAAAGGGACCAAAAGTGTTGTACTCGAAGCAAAAAATGAATGCACGCAAACATCGCCTCTCATAAAGCGCGTCACGGATGGTACGCCAAAGAGATGTATAGACACAGTCGCTGCACGGAAAAGCCCGGCAAAAAAGAGCAAAAGTGACCGCGATGGAACACTGAAGGCAACGCCGGTATCAACAAAAGAGCAAACCAGCTCCGAAGGATGGAACACGGTAATAAACAAGAAAAACCGTAAAGGAAACAACAATAAAAGTCCAAAAATAGACGGGAATCAAAGAGACGAAGCAAACACGAGGGGAAATCGCAGGCGACAGAGACCGCCCCGTAAAGACGCGATCGTTGTGAAAAGCGTTGGCAATGTCTCATACGCTGACATTCTGAAACGTGTGAAAACAGAGCCATGTTTACAGGAGCTTAACTCTAAAGTATATGGTGTTAAGAAAACTGCAAAAGGGGACTTGCTACTGGTGCTTGAGCGATCATCTGATCCAAACACTCTGAAGATCAACGAAGCAGTTAAAGCTGCCTTAGGAGATGTAGTTGAAGTAAGGACACTAACTGAACTACGCCAAATCGAAATTCGTGATCTCGACGAAATCACGACGAAAGACGAAGTCCATGAAGCTATAACTAGCCAATTCAAGGAACTAAATGCGCCTTTGTCTGCAGTTGCCAACTTGCGAAAAGCTTATGGTGGGACGCAAACGGCGACACTTAAAGTTACACCAGAGATCGCCACTAAGCTTACAGCAGCAGGAAAAATACGGATTGGCCTAGTTATCTGCCGTATTAAAGAAAAACTTGACCCGAAAAGGTGCTTCAAGTGCATGGAGTACGGGCATGTCGCAGCGAGATGCAAAAGTACGGACGACTTCACCAAGTCCTGCTTTAAATGCGGCAGTAAAGATCACCAGGCGAAGAGTTGTACCCAAACAGCAAGTTGCTTAATTTGCAAAAAGAAACAAAAAAGCGACACCGCACACGCGATGACTAGCAACAAGAGCACTCAAAGAAATGCGTCATAAATGAGGTTTCTCCAACTGAATTTAAACCACTGCGAGAAGGCCCAAAGCCTGCTCGAACAGTCTGTACGAGAGCACAATATAGATATTGCAATACTCAGCGAACCCTATAAATACGGAAATGGGAATGATTGGGTATCCGACACAACAGGCAAATCAGCTATATGGAATTGTGGAATGATTAGGTCACGAATGACAAATATAAACGCAACTCGTGGCTATGTACGAGCCCGTGTTGGTAAGCTGTTTGTTTACAGCTGCTATCTTCCACCTAGCTTAACTCTAGCGGAAGCCATACACGCACTGGAAGAACTTGCACATGACATTAAAGATCATAGTCCGGTCATTGTAGCAGGCGACTTTAACGCTTGGGCAGTGAACTGGGGATGCCCTCGAACCACCCCTAGAAGTAAAGCCCTTTTAGAAGCGTTCGGTATGCGTGACATAGCGCTTATGAATACCGGGAACCAGCAAACATTCCAAAGAGCAGGGAAAGGGTCAATAATCGACCTGACATTTATTAGCTCTAGCCCACTGTGGGCCAGAAGACCAAAAAATTTGGCCAAAAGTCATTGAAAGATTTTTCAAAATGCAATATAGTATCATCATATAGATAAGTGAAAGTAGTTATTTTGTAAATATTATAAGTTTTAATGAAATATATAAGCTTGTATAATAAGTTAATATAAGTGTAAGGCTTAAATGATCACCATATAGCTATTGTTCTAAACTGTCACTGTTTTACTGAAATGTAGTATTTGTCATTAATTATATTGCATTTTCTCATTAGTTGCAATCATGTAGTATGTGAAAATAGTCAATAGCTGAAAAAATAAATCTGATGTTAGAAATATTGAGAATAATTGTGAAAAATTTTGTTTTTTTTTACTACTTGTTAATACGCCGATTGAGCCTTGCGCAAAACTCCAGAAGCTTTTAACAATTTCTTTACATTAACGTCTTCAGTAGTTTATGTGTAACCAGCTAAAGGTGCGGTTTGCTGCGGTTTTTCATTTTCTTTTTAAAAAAAATGAAGTTTTACTGATCTATGCGCGAGTTGACTGTATATGAATCATTTGCCAATAGGGTGTAAAAAGTTAACCAAGTATTAAGAGTCACACAATTTTAACTTATTTAATTCATAATGACTTCATTGAAGAAAAAAGAGGTTCTTCAAATTATGTTAGGTAATAATGACATGAATATAACCGTTGATTCAATTTTAACTAAAATTGGTATCAATAAATCAGATGTAGCTTGTAAAGGATTGGAACGCTTGAAAAATGCTTTAAATAGTTTAAAGTCAAAAAGAAATGCAAAATATCAGTATTGCAGTAGGAAAATAGCTGTCTTTGAGTCACAAAATTCAGAGTGGTTAGATTCTGAATTTACTATTCCTGACTTAGACCTCACAGCTAAAATAAGTAAGACTGAAATACTTAAAAGAGGTCGTCCATCGCTCGATTTTGCAGAAAAATCTACTAGATCGAAAAGACGAGAAGTGTTTAAAATCAGTGAAGAACATGATAATGATCGTCAGAAACTATTAATGGCTACTAGTCATGCGGCACGAGTTTCAGGGGAAGCAGATTTGCGATCGGTACTTAACGAACTTTCAAAAATCGAGGAACAGGCTAAGAAAATTTGAAAAATAATGACAACACCTTTTCCTACAATAGAAAAGAAAAGCCCAGAAGTGGCTTTAGCATTTCTTTTCGATAATTCTATGTCTAAACAAGTCTATCAGAATATGCGATTAGCGACCAAATCTTGTGGAGCAGACATTTGGCCTGCGTATAATGCGATTAGAGAAGCCAAAGAAAAGTTAAGACCGTCGAAAGAGTCAATTAAAATTTCTGAAACGTTAGCTGAAGTATCACTTCAAGAACTTTAAAACCGCACGGTGAATAGAATAATAGAACTACAAAGAGAAGTTTTACACTGTCTTATTCAAAAAAATAAAATTACTGAGCTCAAAACTGTTATGATGTGTTCTTGGGGATTTGATGGGAGTAGAGGGCATTCGCCTTACAAACAAGGTTATGATAGTGTCAATGAGAAACAGACTCCTACAGATGAAAATCTGTTCGTTACTACACTTATCCCCTTAAGGTTATCAAGTGAAGTGGATGTAATTTTGTGGAATAATGTTACATCTCAATCTCCAAGATTTTGTCGCCCTATTCAAATTCGATACGCAAAGAAATCAACAGAAGTAATTCTTGCCCAAAAGAAGGCCATCGAAGAACAAATTCTGAAATTACAAGCCTTTGAAATTTTGATTGAAGGCTGTCGTCTTAAAGTACAATATACATTATTAATGACTTTAATTGACGGTAAGGTATTAAATACGATCACCAACACGCCATCAATGAAAACTTGTGCTATCTGTCATGCTGTTCCTAAACAATTTAACGATCTATCTAATATAAAGAGTGTGAAATTTATGCCTCATGAGGAGTCACTGTTACATGGAATCAGCCCTTTGCATGCCTGGATAAGAATTTTCGAATTTTGCTTACATGTTTCTTATAAATTGGTTATCAAAAGATGGGATGCCAGAGGCGCTAAGAATAAAGAACAGGTAGCATTAAGAAAACAAGAGGTGCAATCAATTCTGTGGGAAAAAATGGGACTCAGAGTGGATAAACCAAAGCCTGGAGGAAGTGGTACCAGCAATGATGGAAACACAGCTCGCAGGGCATTTAAAGATAGTAAACTTTTGTCTGATTGCCTTGGCCTTAATCACGAATTGCTTCAACGTTTTAAGGTAATTTTAATTAGCCTCTCTTGTCAGCTTCCTCTCGATTCAAGTCGATTTGAAGAATTTTGCACCTCTACTGCAAAACTGTATGTCTCGCTCTATTCGTGATACCCTATGTCTCAAACGGTTCACAAAATTCTTATTCATAGCGGAGAAATAATAAAAAACAGCATCTTACCGATAGGTATGCTCGGAGAAGAAGCATCTGAAGCGAGAAATAAGGACTACAAAAAATTTAGACTCCAGCATAGTATAAAGCATAGTAGGATGGCAAATTTGGAAGACTTGTTTTGTAGAGCTATGGACACCTCTGATCCTCTTTTATCGAGTTTACGTTTAAAAGAACACCTTCAACAAAAAGTTCAATTATCTCTTCCTAAAGAAGTGCAACTTTTATTGAAAGAGGCTGAAGTAGATTCTAATCAATCAGGAAGTACCAATTACGTACAGGTAAGTGAAGAACTAGACGAATATGAAATTGAGGAAATTGATTTTACAGAAAAAATCTTATATTTAGATGACATAGAATTATCCGAGGAAGAAGACTCACAATCTGATGTAAATGACGATATTTGACCTCGTAGAGCAAGCAATTAGTATTTACCTATTTTTAAAAAAATTTATAAAAAAAATATAAACCAATAAAATAATATTTAAAAACTTAAAAAAAATTTAAAACAACAAAAAATTAAAAAAAAAAATAAGGAGTCTGAAGTCGCACCGTAACCTCCTCGTGGTAGATTCCGGAAACTACAACTTATTATGTAGGCTAACTGCAGGCGTGTCTCTTTATCTGACATATTGGATCCACCGTTTTCAATTGTTTAAATCTAATTGCAGATTTGTCAACAGCGATACAAAAAAGTAACAAGTTTCAAATTAATCAGATAAAATTTAAAAAAAAGGGATTCGACATTTTTAATTTCTAAAATCTGGCAGCAGATTCGTAATCAGCACCCCCAAAACCCCTAAATACTAAGTTTGGTAAAAAATAATTAATTTTAAAAAATTTATGTCCGCCATATTGGATCCGCCATTTTGAATTGTTGAAATCTGACTTCATATTCGTAATCAGAGACCATCAAAACCCCTAAATACCAAATTTGGTGAAAAAAATCCAATTTTTTAAATTTCATGTCCGCCATATTGGATCCGCCATTTTGAATTGTTGAAATCTGACTTCATATTCGTAATCAGAGACCATCAAAACCCCTAAATACCAAATTTGGTGAAAAAATCCAATCTTTTAAATTTCATGTCCGCCATATTGGATCCACCATTTTGAATTGTTGAAATCTGACTTCATATTCGTAATCAGAGACCCCAAAACCTGTACATAGCGGTATTAAAAGTTATAAATTGTTGGTGTTTTGGGAATTATGAATTTTGGCCACTTATAAGGGTCTCCTGGCCCACTGTGTAGCCTCGTGAGTAGTACGAGATGGTCCCTTAGCCAGTATTACACTGGTAGCGATCACTTTGCAATACTTTGCGTTATAGGCAAACATGATAGGCCGAAGTCATCTAACTCGCACGAGGTCAGGTACCGGGTTGGAACTTCGGACCCGGAAGTGTTCGAGATAATGATGGCAAATTTTACACCTACTGGAAATGCGGCTGAAAAAACTAACCAAGTCATGAGGCAACTCACTAAAGCATGTGATGCAGCTATGAGTAAAACAAGGCCTAATAAAAACCACAGAGAGCCCGTTTACTGGTGGACGGAAGAAATCTCTGCAGCTCGCGAAGAATGCACTAGAGCAAGAAGAACATATCAGCGGTCGAGAGGTACGACCAGCTTTGAAAGGAACAGACTCCTATTTAAACAGAAAAGGAAAACGCTAAAAAATGCAATTAAGAGCAGCAAACGCCAGTGCTTTCAAAAACTATGCGAGGATGCTGACAGCAATCCATGGGGATTTGCATACCAGCTGGTGATGAAAAAAACAAAAGCTTTCAAACCGCTGCCCACGACGTGCCCGGTTATTCTGCGCAACGTGGTCAAAACATTGTTCCCCCAACAGCAAGGCATCGCAGCCAACGCTGCCAGCTGTATGGAAGACGATGGAAATCGATGCCTGGCCAACGCGGACGAAATTTTGCACATCTGCAAACAGATCAAAGGCAATAAGGCACCCGGGCCCGATGCGATCCCGAATGAAGCTCTTAAGTTGGCAATCCAAAAGCATTCAGAAATCTTTGTGGATGTTTACAACTCCTGCCTAGAAGAATGCACATTCCCGAAAGAGTGGAAACTGCAAGGGTCTAAGCCGGCGGAAGATCCCTCAGGCTACCGCCCACTATGCTTACTGGACACGGCAGGGAAAATATTAGAGAGGCTAATTGTAAATCGCCTGGAATCTTCCATCGATAGTGCCGGAGGGTTATCGCCGCACCAATATGGCTTCCGTAAAACACGCTCTACCACAGATGCTGTTATAGCGGTTAAGCGCATTGCTCACAAAGCGATTGAAGGTTCTCGCTGGCTCTACGGAGATAAAGAGTATGGCCTAGTCACAACGTTACATGTAAAAAATGCATTTAATACAGCAAACTGGGGCAAAATCCTAAATGCGCTGGAGAATTTCCGAGTCCCAGTCTACATTCGGAAAATCGTTGCAAGCTACTTCACTAACAGAGTGCTGCAATACAAAACCGACGAAGGAATGAAAAGGTACAGAGTAACCGGAGGAGTACCACAGGGGTCAGTGTTGGGCCCACTCCTCTGGAATATAATGTACGATGGAGTTTTGCGTCTCCAACTACCTCCAGGATCCCAAATCATAGGGTTTGCTGATGACATTGCAATCGTAGTCGTTGGTAAATTCCTAAACCAGGCCGAAGCGATTTGCAACCAAGCGGTCGAAATCACAAAAGATTGGCTGCGCAATAGTGGTTTAAGCCTTGCAAACCATAAAACAGAGGCAGTTCTCATCAGTAGCAGGAAAATTGTCGAAACAGCAAATCTCAGAGTAGGTGACCACGCCCTAGAGTCTAAGTTGTACATCAAATACCTTGGGGTAATGATTGACCACAGGTTGAGCTTTAAACAGCACCTAACATACGCCAGCGATAAAGCAGCGAAGGCTGTAACCGCATTGACACGTATTATGATGAATACGAGAGGACCTAAGCAGGCTTCTAGGAAGTTGCTTAGCAGTGTGGTATCGTCTGTCTTGCTATATGCGGTACCAGCCTGGGTCGAAGCATCTACTGCAGCACATACATGAAAGGCATTAAATCGGTATACCGGTTATGTGCCCTCAGGGTGTGCTGTGCATTCCGCACAGTATCGGAAGATGCTGTATTAGTCCTCGCGGGTATGCTACCAGTTAAGCTGACTGCACTAGAATTCGCCGAAATGAAAAAACATCGAGCGGATCCAGCACAGCTGACTAACCGAAGAACTGAACGGGAGCGAAGCATCCGTACTTGGCAGGAGGAATGGAAGAACTCCATGAACGGACGATGGACATATCGATTGATCCCGAATATCACAAGATGGATAAATCGAAAGCATGGTCAGATAGATTTCTACCTGACCCAAGTACTTAGTGGGCATGGATGCTTTAAGGCTTATCTGCATAGATTTAAGCACGAAGATGACCCGTACTGCACCTTTTGCGACTGTCTAGTTGAAGATGCAGAACATGTTTTCTTTGTCTGTCCCCGTTTCGAGCTGGAAAGAGTAGAATTGAGTGATAGGGTGGGGAAGCCAATAATGGTTAGCAACCTAGTAGATATCATGCTTGACTCAGAAGAACATTGGTCCGCTGTCAGTAACATGGCAAGGATAGTAATTACCAAGCTGCGTCGCACTGAACAACAGCGCAGATTTTTACGTAGAGGCAATAGGCCACACCCCCTCCCGTGAAGTAGTACCTAATAATATTTAACGGTATTAGGAATCACCAACTGCGTCACGCTGAACAGCAGCGCAGATTTTCAAGTAGAGGCAATAGGGCCCCCCCCTCCCAGAATTAATACTTAAGGATAAGTAAATACCAAACTGCGAAGTGCTGAACATCAGCGCAGATTTTCATGAAGAGGCAATAGGCCGCTCCCCCTCCCGTGAAGTATTACCTAACGGTCGTCCCGCGGGAGGGAAACGGAGCTGGGGTGGGGTTTTTAGTGGGGGAGTCGAAAGACAAGTCTCACACTTTTCGGCTTTCAATGCTTTTTGCCACCTCCATAAAAAAAAAAAATACATATATATGCTCACTCAAGTAGAAGAAAGCCAGATGTCGAACGCGGGGGCCGATTGTGCTCTTTGTCGTTCGTTCCGCGCTCTCGCTTGCTTGAAGCACATTAGCTAACATTTGCTTGCGTACAGAATAGATTCGTACATTTGATATGTCCATATGATTTGTATGCATCTTTACATATATGTAGATTTGTTCTTTTTGAAAATTGCGCGAAATTGTATATGTATATGCATGTTTATATACATATATTAGTATACAACATATCTTATAAGGTATGTGGTAAATATTACCATACATTTCTTCCTTCATCTATTATATAATAAAAAAATTAATAATAATAACATTAAAACAACAGGTATTATTAACAACTAGTCGTCACTAATTATAAATTCGGTAAGGATGATGATGATACACTTGGTTTTATTTTAAATTCTTCAAGTAAATCAAATTAATAATAATCAATAAGAAGGGACATGCATATAAAAATATGGGAATTTATATATGTACATATACATACATATATACGCTCACTTAAGTAGGAGAGAGCAAGATGTCGAACGTTGCCGTTCGTTTGCTTTGTTTGCTTTGTCGTTCGTTCCGCGCTTTCGCTTGTAGTTCAAGCAAGGTAACGGCGATTGAGCAAGGTAACGACGATTGAGCAAGGTAACGACACATTTTTTCGTGCGTGCAGCCGGCTAAATCGAATTATAAGACGTTATCACGTCAAAATTAATAGAACTGTTTGACACACAATTGAAATTTTATAAATGCACTCTAACTCTAACTCTAAAATACATAGCTAAGTTTCATAAAAATGAAACAGGCCATGCAGTTATAAATGAAAATTATACCTAAAAACAGTAATCCAAAAATGTATTAATAATTGCGATGTTTGTAATAAAGCGAAATACGACAGCAACCCATTAAGACCAAAATTCAATCTTACAGAAACCCCAAATGACATTAATCAGATCGTACATGGCGACACATACACCAATAGCAAACATTGCTTCTTGACATTTATTGACAGATTTTCGAAACATGCGATCACACTTCCGTTAACGGATAGAAACAGTACAACCCTAGTAGAAAAAAATCAGGACCTTCTTATCCATAAAAGGTCAAAAGCCACAACTTTTAATATTAGACAATGAATTTAATTGCGTCAACATAAAAGAATTTCTCAGACAGGAAGAAATAGACGTTCATTTCACGTGTTTTAGAAGCTGAAAACTCACGAATTACTATAACTGAAAAATTTTTAAAAAGTATAGAATGGTATAACAAATCAGTACACTCAACCATTAATGCTACACCAATTGACCAATAGAAGGACGAATAGACAAACAAAAACTTCACGAAAAATTGAAAAATGATAAACAAAAGAGAGTTTCAAAACAGAATGAAAATAGAGAAGAATATCAACAATCACAAGAAGAAGGTTCCGTAAAAAATTACAAAGCACTAAGGCACAAAAACAAACCGAAATACAAGAAACTAAATTTAACAAATATACATCCAATAAACATTAAACGACCAACAAAATTTGCAGGTGCACTGGATACTAATAACTATGCTAATAAGTATGTATATGTATTACATACAACTAATAGTACACTGACGATACAACAAATAACCGGTAACGATGGATTCGCGCAAAAAAAATTAGATGACGTCGCTATTATAACGGAGTACGACATTGTTTTACACATCATCGACCCAAAAGAAATAGACACTATTTTGACATCTATAGAGGACCTTATTTTTGACACTAAATTAATAGAATATAAACCTTTACTCGAGAGTGAAATTAAACGCATCAGGGTGAAATTACACACAATTGTACCAAACAGACAGAAAAGGGGACTTATGAACATATTGGGAACCGGTTTGAAATGGTTATACGGAACAATGGATGACAATGACAGACAGAATATCGAAGATCATTTAAAAATTATAGACGAGAATACTCATATGACTATCTCCAACATTAACAAAAATATACAAATTAACAGCCATTTCAATGAAACTTTCAGGAAATTAAAAACCGCTACAGAAGACGACAGAAAAAAGATAAGAGGTAAATTTAACGAAATTGAAAAAGGATACACTAATCTGAGTAAACAGTTTATCTACCTTGATACTTTAATGAAAATAAAAATGTTAGAAGACAATGTCGAACACATACAAAACAATATAGTTTCTGCAAAATTAAACATTATGTCAGACAATATACTCACAAATGAAGAAATAATTAAATATAACATAGACATCAATAAGTTACAAAATATAAAATTAGGAACAGCACGATATAGGGAAAATAAAATAATTTTAGCAATTAAAATTCCTAATAAAGCAATAATAGCAAAGAGATAAATTTTTACCCCTATAAGTAATGATAACTACGAAGAACTAATTTTTGAGCAAGAAGATGTTATTGAACTGAATAATACATTTTATAAACACGGAAAATATTTCTACAAAAACAATTTAAAACAACTATGTATTTTTAACAAAAATTGTAACAAAAGAAAAAATAATAGAGAGGAAACAGTAAACATCGAAAACGGCTTGATATTCTTAAAAACCATAAAAATAGCTATATAGAAAGTACTTGCGACGAACGAAAAATGTATGTAAGGAAAAAATATCTAATACTCTTTTACGATTGTGAAATATATATTAACAATGAAGCATATGAAAACCTAAATAGGAACTTAAAACAAAATTTTGAACTAAACAACAAAAATTTGAATATTAATAATACAAAACTAAAACCAACTTTTGATGAAATTATTTTAAAGCAAAAAAAAAATATCGAGAAAATAAAAGAACTACAATACCATAAACAAGTCAACACAACTTATAACTTACTAACATTTTTGCAATTCTGAAAATAATACACGTAACAATTTTAGCACTTTTATTCACTTACCACACAAAAAAGAACAAAAAATTTGCATTAACTCAGGAGAGTTCTCAATTGCACTCAGGAGAGTTCTCAATCAAAGAAGGGATGAGTTACGTCACATGAAACGCCAACCACAAATCCCATCAATTGGGAAACATAAGAAAATAAAATTCGAAACGAAAAGTATTGCAATAAGTGTTGGAAAGAAATAAACAAATAAGAATAGCAACAGCAGCAATTCTTATTAGCATGATTGCAATGCTTGCTTTTAGACAATAAAATAAATTCGAAACCAAAAATATTGCAATGCTTGCTTTTAAACAATAAAATAAATTCGAAACCAAAAATATTGCAATAGCATAAATTCTTATTAGCATAATTGCAATGCTTGCTTTTTGACAATAAAATAAATTTGAAACCAAATATATTGGAGTAAGCTTAAGAAAGACTAGAATAGAAATAACAGCAATTCTTATTTGTACAAGTGCAACGTTTGCAATTTTACCAACATAGAAAATAAGTATTTAAGCAACCAAAATAAAATTGTAAGCAGTCGATAATTAGAATTTAATAAAGTAACTCTTAAAATTAAACAAGTGAATTTTTTTTTTCGAACGGCTCGGCTCGGAAGACGTTATTGGCGCAGTCGGTAAACCTCAAATCCGAAGATTTTAAATAAATAAAAAATATATATATATATAATATATATATAATTCCTTCTTAGCTAAGGACTACTTTTAAATAACAAAATTAAAAACGCGAATGGTATTTCCCATTTTTAAGAAAAATTGTTTTCCTCATGCCCAAAGTGCATAAACAAAAAGAGAACTCGAGACCATACGATATTCTCAAAGATAACGATTTTAGTGAACAAGTGATAAATATAAATAAAACATCAAATATGCAACAAACAACGAACACACAACCTACAATTGCATTAAGCATACCATCTAGCGAACTAATAAAGGAAGCCGCCAGAATTAGAGAATTGAGGGGAGACAACGAATATGATTTAACATCGTTTATTCGCGAAGTAGAAGTCATCCTCCCTCTGTTCGAGAGCAACTCAGCGCTGCAGCTCTTCATATTTCAAAGGTACATAATAAACAAAATTCAAGCAGAAACCCTCAAAAGCATTCGGACATTGGGAAACAACCTTACATGGGACCAAATAAAAGAAAAATATGAATTCGATACACAAAAACCAACTGAATTCTCGCCAAAGGCAAACGAAAGTGCAATTCTTAGTATATTTTTAAATGGTATAGATCCTTCATTATCAAGCATTATACATAGTAGGAACATTAAATCCCTTAGAGAGGCATACCACACATTAGAACAAACTAACATGCTCAGACACTTTAACAAAAAATGATACAATGAGAAAAATGATAAAGGGAACAATTCTTTTAATCTCAATCACCATCAACACAATCCATATCTTCAACATAAAAATCCACATTCAGGCCCTTCCCAAAGCACGAACGATAGAACAAACTCTAGAAATAACCAAAATTATAACCAGTATAACGACAGGGTACAACCAATAAAAACACCTCAAAACTACTACCAAGAAAATCGTAGGGAAAATTCTACCCAATCCAAACAAAGCTTTAATAATCGATCAAGACAAACCAATCGCTATCAAGATACACCCCAACCAAAGGACGTAGACCATATTCAAACACACCTCGACTCGAACGAAATCGATGAGACTAATAACAATATTTACACGGAGGAAAATTTTCAATTGCCAAGCCATCAACAAATTTACCGGTAGTCGAACTGACGATAGTAGATGAAAAAATAAGATGTCTAATAGACGCAGGGTCGACAACGTCACTGATCGATGAAAACAAACTACTAAAATATAAAAGACTGAATTTAAAGATACATTTCAAAACACTTAACGGACTAACCGATACATCAAAAGAAATTATAACTGAACTACCATTGGAATTTAAAGAAAGAAACTTAATGAGCTGGAAAGTTACGAAACTTTCAAACAAACCTTTTGATGCTATAATAGGGCATAATATCCTTATAACCAATGGGAGCAGTAATTAATCTTACAGATGAAGTCGTAGAAATTCATAACACAAAAATTGAATTTATTAAGGCTTGCCCTTATGATATAGATCAAATCTGTGAATTGGAAAAATGTCAACCAAATGATGAAATAATGATAAAACTTATTCGTAACGAAATGAAAAAAGAAGAAATATTTCAACTGGGAAAGATAATATACAAAAATACCGACCTATTCTTTAAAGAAGGCGATAAACTTACTCACACACACGAAATTCAGCATGAAATTATTACAACAATTAGTAAACCAGTTTACGCGAAAATATATAGCAGAAATAAAGATGCAAATAAACGAAATGTTAGAGCAGGGAATAATTAAGGAAAGCAATTCACCATTATGGATTGTACCAAAGAAAATGGACAATTCTGGGAAAAAGAAGTGGCGGGTTGTAATCGATTTAAGAAAGCTAAACGAGATAACCGAGAACGATGCCAAAACATTGAAGAAATCCTCGAAAAACTCGGAAGAGCCCAATATTTCACAACGCTCGACCTCGCTAAAGGCTTCCATCAAGTCCTTATTAAGGAAGAAGATAGAAGAAAAACTGCATTCTCAACACCCCTAGGCCATTATGAGTTTGTAAGAATGCCGTTTGGTCTGAAAAATGCACCGGCAACCTTCCAAAGACTCATAAACTCAGTACTCAGGGACTATATAAACAAAATATTTATTTATTTATTTATTTAATTAATTAATAGTCTAAAATACAGTATTTCTTACAGACTATGAAAACAGATTAATGCTGAATAAATTAATCAAAGTAAAATTAAACTTATAATTAACTAGTTTCAATTGTAATAAGTGAAAGAAAAAGAATACATTTTTTATAATTTACAGAAGAAGATTAGATTAATACTAAGAATTTAGTTCAACAATTCATTTAGAACCAATTTGAAGTGATTCTTTGTGGAACAGAAATCCAGGCCAGTATGATTTGAAAGCGAATTAAGACCACCCAGAGTTCTAGAAATCGGAGCATTGGCAGCATAATTAGTTCTTGCCATCCCTAACCAGAAAAAATCATGATTCCGTAAACTTCGCTGAGGAATATTGAAATTGATTTTCTCGAGTAGCGATGAGGAGTCAATAACCCCATTTATCAAATCGAATAGGAAAGTAATGGAGAGAATAGTCCTTCTAATATCTAGTGATTTTAGATTTATAAGCAAGCACCGACTTTTATAGGATGGAATTGGATCAGTGAAATTTAAAGAACGCAATGCATAACGCACAAAAGCTTTCTGGACACGTTCAAGCCTACTAATATGACAAGCATAATATTGTCTCCAAATAAAGACGGCATATTCCAACTTGGAACGCACCAGAGACGTATACAACAACTTTAGAGTATATGGATCAACAAAGTCTGAACTAAAACGTCGAATAAACGCAAGTACGGAATAAGACTTTGAAATAGTGTGATTTAAATGTTTTTGAAAAGAGAATTTAGAATCAAATACCACATAAAGATCAGTAATTTCACTTCGATGAGATAAGCTAGAACCACAAATGTGGTAGGAAGTGGGTATAAGAGAACAAGATTTAGAATAAGAAATATAAAAACACTTGCTTATATTTAAATCTAACTTATTTCTTTTACACCAAGAATCAACGTTATCTAAATCAGATTGGAGGTTTAAAGAGTCCACTGTACTTGCAATCCTCGAGTATATCTTTAAATCATCGGCATACAAGACAAAATTTGCGTTATTAAAACAACTAGAAATGTCATTAATAAAAAGTATAAAAAGTAAGGGACCCAGTATACTTCCCTGAGGTACACCAGAGGACGCAATAAAAGAAATAGATGACACACCATCAACATTAACAACACATTTGCGTAGTATATCTTGACGACATACTAATTTCTGGCACAAATATCCAGGAACATACAGAGAATATACAGAAAATATTCAATAAACTAAAGGAGCATAGTTTGAAAATACAAATAGATAAATGTAAATTTTTTGCTAAGACAACATAATTTTTGGGCCATACTGTGACGCATGACGGTATTAAACCAAATATGGGAAAAATCGAAAAAATACTGAAGCTAAAATTTCCGGAGTCAACAAAACAAATTAAATCATTCCTGGGCATAACAGGATATTACAGGAAATTTATCAAAGATTATGCCAACATCGCTCATGGGATGACAAAATATTTGAGGAAAGGAGCGAAAATAAATAAAAAAAGATTCCCAATACATATATGCCTTCGAAAAACTTAAACAACTTCTGACCAATCCTCCTGCCTTAAGATATGTCGACTTTAATAAAAAATTTAAAATTGCTACAGATGCAAGCGACTTTGCAATAGGCGCCGTCTTAACACAGGAAGAACATCCGATAAGTTACGCCAGTAGAACACTTAATGATCACGAGAGGAGGTATTCTACAACCGAACGGGAGTTACTTGTTATCGTTTGAGCTGTTAACTATTTTCGACCTTACATTTATGGTAAGCCATTTGAACTTGTAACAGATCACCAACCACTAAGGTGGCTCCAATGTAAACAGGACGGAAAAGACATAAACCCTCGACTACAGCGATGGATTTTAAAGTTGGGAGAATACAATATAAATATAAATTATATAAAAGGAAAAGAAAATAACGCTGCATATTTCTTAAGCAGAATCAACACAGATACGTTCGAAATAAACACTGGAGAACAAATTGATAACATAAGTACCTGTGCAAACATTCACTCCCAAGAAGAAGAACAGAACGATCATTTTCCAATCTTATATACAACAGTTAACAGATTTCATACCCAACTAATACTGACGAAAGAAAAAACAAGGAAATCGACATAATCAACAACAAACGAAAAACTTACATAAGCCCCGATGACATACCAAGTAATTTTATGACGGATATATTTAGGCGTTATTTGCATAAAGGTAAAATAGGAATACATTCAACACTCACTGAACATCAATACCATAAAGTTCAACAAAAAAGAGGTTGTCTGTAAAGTCGGTTTACTGACGATAGTTTAACGTGACAACGTCATAAGAAAATACTGATGTAATGGTTGCAATTTTCAAAACAAAATTTTAATTTTATTTGTTTGATAGATATTTTGTATGGATATAGAGGAGGAGGTAAATGGAATCGCAATGGAATAGGTCAAGTAACATTTACACAAACGTGAAAAATTACGAAACATTTATCGAATTCATGAAAGATATGTTCAATTTCGATTGTGCATCAGACGTTAATAAGTCAACAACACTAAGAGGCAACATCATCGATTTGACTTTTTCGAGACACTTTACACTCGAAACACTCCCTTTCATCTCCTACTTTTTCTATCATCGTCCTATTCTCAACAGAGAAATGGTTCATTACCATGCACACAGGAAGAAGGCATATGCAAATACAGATATGTGAATTTATGTACAAATGCGCATGTACATACATATATATGCTCACTCAAGTAGAAGAGAGCCAGATGTCGAACGCGGGGGCCGATTGTGCTCTTTGTCGTTCGTTCCGCGCTCTCGCTTGCGTGAAGCACATTAGCTAACATTTGCTTGCGTTCAGAATAGATTCGTACATTTGATATGTCCATATGATTTGTATGCATCTTTACATATATGTAGATGTGTTCTTTTTGAAAATCGCGCGAAATTGTATATGTATATGCATGTTTATATACATATATTAGTTTACAACATATCTTATAAGGTATGTGGTAAATATTACCATACATTTTTTCCTTCATATATAATAAAAAAATTAATAATAATAACATTAAAACAACAGGTATTATTAACAACTAGTCGTCACTAATTATAAATTCGGTAAGGAAGATGATGATACACTTGGTTTTATTTTAAATTCTTCAAGTAAATCAAATTAATAATAATCAATAAGAAGGGATATGCAAATAAAAATATGTGAATTTATATATGTACATATACATACATATATACGCTCACTTAAGTAGGAGAGAGCAAGATGTCGAACGTTGCCGTTCGTTTGCTTTGTTTGCTTTGTCGTTCGTTCCGCGCTTTCGCTTGGAGTTCAAGCAAGGTAACGGCGATTGAGCAAGGTAACGACGATTGAGCAAGGTAGCGACACATTTTTTCGTGCGTGCAGCCGGCTAAATCGAATTATAAGACGTTATCACGTCAAAATTAATAGA
The DNA here is from genome assembly GCF_028408465.1 of Anastrepha ludens. Classification (NCBI taxonomy): domain Eukaryota; kingdom Metazoa; phylum Arthropoda; class Insecta; order Diptera; family Tephritidae; genus Anastrepha; species Anastrepha ludens. The sequence goes on from NC_071503.1 coordinate 42,642,255, forward strand.
ACTGTTTGACACACAATTGAAATTTTATAAATGCACATACCATGCTAAAGACATGGCGAATGAAGAAGAAACTCTAAAATACATAGCTAAGTTTCATAAAAATGAAACAGGACATGCAGGTATAAATGAAAATTATACCAACTTAAAAAGCATTATATATTTTAAAAACCTAAAAACAGTAATCCAAAAATTTATTAATAATTGCTATGTTTGCAATAAAGCGAAATACGACAGCAACCCATTAAGACCAAAATTCAATCTTACAGGAACCCCAAATGACATTAATCAGATCTTTCATGGCGACACATACACCAATAGCAAACATCGCTTCTTGACATTTATTGACAGATTTTCGAAACATGCGATCACACTTCCGTTAACGGATAGAAACAGTACAACCCTAGTAGAAAAAAATCAGGACCTTCTTATCCATAAAAGGTCAAAAGCCACAACTTTTAATATTAGACAATGAATTTAATTGCGTCAACATAAAAGAATTTCTCAGACAGGAAGAAATAGACGTTCATTTCACGTGTTTTAGAAGCTGAAAACTCACGAATTACTATAACTGAACAAATTTTAAAAAGTATAGAATGGTATAACAAATCAGTACACTCAACCATTAATGCTACACCAATTGACCAATAGAAGGACGAATAGACAAACAAAAACTTCACGAAAAATTGAAAAATGATAAACAAAAGAGAGTTTCAAAACAGAATGAAAATAGAGAAGAATATCAACAATCACAAGAAGAAGGTTCCGTAAAAAATTACAAAGCACTAAGGCACAAAAACAAACCGAAATACAAGAAACTAAATTTAACAAATATACATCCAATAAACATTAAACGACCAACAAAATTTGCAGGTGCACTGGATACTAATAACTATGCTAATAAGTATGTATATGTATTACATACAACTAATAGTACACTGACGATACAACAAATAACCGGTAACGATGGATTCGCGCAAAAAAAATTAGATGACGTCGCTATTATAACGGAGTACGACATTGTTTTACACATCATCGACCCAAAAGAAATAGACACTATTTTGACATCTATAGAGGACCTTATTTTTGACACTAAATTAATAGAATATAAACCTTTACTCGAGAGTGAAATTAAACGCATCAGGGTGAAATTACACACAATTGTACCAAACAGACAGAAAAGGGGACTTATGAACATATTGGGAACCGGTTTGAAATGGTTATACGGAACAATGGATGACAATGACAGACAGAATATCGAAGATCATTAAAAAATTATAGACGCGAATACTCATATGACTATCTCCAACATTAACAAAAATATACAAATTAACAGCCATTTCAATGAAACTTTCAGGAAATTAAAAACCGCTACAGAAGACGACAGAAAAAAGATAAGAGGTAAATTTAACGAAATTGAAAAAGGATACACTAATCTGAGTAAACAGTTTATCTACCTTGATACTTTAATGAAAATAAAAATGTTAGAAGACAATGTCGAACACATACAAAACAATATAGTTTCCGCAAAATTAAACATTATGTCAGACAATATACTCACAAATGAAGAAATAATTAAATATAACATAAACATCAATAAGTTACAAAATATAAAATTAGGAACAGCACGATATAGGGAAAATAAAATAATTTTAGCAATTAAAATTCCTAATAAAGCAATAATAGCAAAGAGATAAATTTTTACCCCTATAAGTAATGATAACTATGAAGAACTAATTTTTGAGCAAGAAGATGTTATTGAACTGAATAATACATTTTATAAACACGGAAAATATTTCTACAAAAACAATTTAAAACAACTATGTATTTTTAACAAAAATTGTAACAAACGAAAAAATAATAGAGAGGAAACAGTAAACATCGAAAACGGCTTGATATTATTATAAAACCATAAAAATAGCTATAGAGAAAGTACTTGCGACGAACGAAAAATGTATGTAAAGAAAAATTATCTAATACTCTTTTACGATTGTGAAATATATATTAACAATGAAGCATATAAAACCTAAATAGGAACTTAAAACAAAATTTTGAACAAAACAACATAAATTTGAATATTAATAATACAAAACTAAAACCAACTTTTGATAAAATTATTTTAAAGCAAAAAAAAATATCGAGAAAATAAAAACTACAATACCATAAACAAATCAACACAACTTATAACTTACTAACATTTTTTGCAATTCTGACAATAATACTCGTAACAATTTTAGCACTTTTATTCACTTACCACACAAAAAAAAATAAAAAATTGCATTAAATATAGCTCTGAAAACTCAGGAGAGTTCTCAATCAAAGAAGGAATGAATTACGTCACATGAAACGCCAACCACAATTCCCATCAATTGGGAAACATAAGAAAAGAAATTCGAAACGAAAAGTATTGCAATAAGTGTTGGAAAGAAATAAACAAATAAGAATAGCAACAGCAGCAATTCTTATTAGCATGATTGCAATGCTTGCTTTTAGACAATAAAATAAATTCGAAACCAAAAATATTGCAATGCTTGCTTTTAAACAATAAAATAAATTCGAAACCAAAAATATTGCAATAGCATAAATTCTTATTAGCATAATTGCAATGCTTGCTTTTCGACAATAAAATAAATTTGAAACCAAAATTATTGGAGTAAGCTTAAGAAAGAAAAAGAAACAAATAAGAATAGAAATAACAGCAATTCTTATTTGTACAAGTGCAACGTTTGCAATTTTACCAACATAGAAAATAAGTATTTAAGCAACCAAAATAAAACTGTAAGCAGTCGATAATTAGAATTTAATAAAGTAACTCTTTAAATTAAACAAGTGAATTTTTTTTTTTCGAACGGCTCGGCTCGGAAGACGTTATTGGCGCAGTCGGTAAACCTCAAATCCGAAGATTTTAAATAAATAAAAATATATATATATATATATAATTCCTTCTTAGCTAAGGACTAATTTTAAATAACAAAATTAAAAACGCGAATGGTATTTCCCATTTTTAAGAAAAATTGTTTTCCTCATGCCCAAAGTGCATAAACAAAAAGAGAACTCGAGACCATACGATATTCTCAAAGAGAACGATTTTAGTGAACAAGTGATAAATATAAATAAAACTTCAAATATGCAACAAACAACGAACACACAACCTACAATTGCATTAAGCATACCATCTAGCGAACTAATAAAGGAAGCCGCCAGAATTAGAGAATTGAGGGGAGACAACGAATATGATTTAACATCGTTTATTCGCGAAGTAGAAGTCATCCTCCCTCTGTTCGAGAGCAACTCAGCGCTGCAGCTCTTCATATTTCAAAGGTAAATAATAAACAAAAATCAAGGAGAAACCCTCAAAAGCATTCGGACATTGGGAAACAACCTTACATGGGACCAAATAAAAGAAAAATATGAATTCGATACACAAAAACCAATTGAATTCTCGCCGAAGGCAAACGAAAGTGCAATTCTTAGTATATTTTTAAATGGTATAGATCCTTCATTATCAATCATTATACATAGTAGGAACATTAAATCCCTTAGAGAGGCATACCACACATTAGAACAAACTAACATGCTCAGACACTTTAACAAAAAATGATACAATGAGAAAAATGATAAAGGGAACAATTCTTTTAATCTCAATCACCATCAACACAATCCATATCTTCAACATAAAAATCCACATTCAGGCCCTTCCCAAAGCACGAACGATAGAACAAACTCTAGAAATAACCAAAATTATAACCAGTATAACGACAGGGTACAACCAATAAAAACACCTCAAAACTACTACCAAGAAAATCGTAGGGAAAATTCTACCCAATTCAAACAAAGCTTTAATAATCGATCAAGACAAACCAATCGCTATCAAGATACACCCCTACCAAAGGACGTAGACCATATTCAAACACACCTCGACTCGAACGAAATCGATGAGACTAATAACAATATTTACACGGAGGAAAATTTTCAATTGCCAAGCCATCAACAAATTTACCGATAGTCGAACTGACGACAGTAGATGAAAAAATAAGATGTCTAATAGACGCAGGGTCGACAACGTCACTGATCGATGAAAACAAACTACTAAAATATAAAAGACTGAATTTAAAGACACCCTTACATTTCAAAACACTTAACGGACTAACCGATATATCAAAAGAAATTATAACTGAACTACCATTGGAATTTAAAGAAAGAAACTTAATGAGCTGGAAAGTTACGAAACTTTCAAACAAACCTTTTGATGCTATAATAGGGCATAATATCCTTATAACCAATGGGAGCAGTAATTAATCTTACAGATGAAGTCGTAGAAATTCATAACACAAAAATTGAATTTATTAAGGCTTGCCCTTATGATATAGATCAAATCTGTGAATTGGAAAAATGTCAACCAAATGATGAAATAATGATAAAACTTATTCATAACGAAATGAAAAAAGAAGAAATATTTCAACTGGAAAAGATAATATACAAAAATACCGACCTATTCTTTAAAGAAGGCGATAAACTTACTCACACACACGAAATTCAGCATGAAATTATTACAACAATTAGTAAACCAATTTACGCGAAAATATATAGCAGAAATAAAGATGCAAATAAATGAAATGTTAGAGCAGGGAAACGAAATGTTAAAGGAAAGCAATTCACCATTATGGATTGTACCAAAGAAAATGGACAATTCTGGGAAAAAGAAGTGGCGGATTGTAATCGATTTAAGAAAGCTAAACGAGATAACCGAGAACGATGCCAAAACATTGAAGGAATCCTCGAAAAACTCGGAAGAGCCCAATATTTCACAACGCTCGACCTCGCTAAAGGCTTCCATCAAGTCCTTATTAAGGAAGAAGATAGAAGAAAAACTGCATTCTCAACACCCCTAGGCCATTATGAGTTTGTAAGAATGCCGTTTGGTCTGAAAAATGCACCGGCAACCTTCCAAAGACTCATAAACTCAGTACTCAGGGACTATATAAACAAAATATGCGTAGTATATCTTGACGACATACTAATTTCTGGCACAAATATCCAGGAACATACAGAGAATATATACAAAATATTCAATAAACTAAAGGAGCATAGTTTGAAAATACAAATAGATAAATGTAAATTTTTTGCTAAAACAACAGAATTTTTGGGCCATACTCTGACGCATGACGGTATTAAACCAAATATGGGAAAAATCGAAAAAATACTGAAGCTAAAATTTCCCAAGTCAACAAAACAAATTAAATCATTCCTGGGCATAACAGGATATTACAGGGAATTTATCAAAGATTATGCCAACATCGCTCATGGGATGACAAAATATTTGAGGAAAGGAGCGAAAATAAATAAAAAAGATTCCCAATACATATATGCCCTCGAAAAACTTAAACAACTTCTGACCAATCCTCCTGTCTTAAGATATGTCGACTTTAATAAAAAATTTAAAATTGCTACAGATGCAAGCGACTTTGCAATAGGCGCCGTCTTAACACAGGAAGAACATCCGATAAGTTACGCCAGTAGAACACTTAATGATCACGAGAGGAGGTATTCTACAACCGAACGGGAGTTACTTGTTATCGTTTGAGCTGTTAACTATTTTCGACCTTACATTTATGGTAAGCCATTTGAACTTGTAACAGATCACCAACCACTAAGGTGGCTCCAATGTAAACAGGACGGAAAAGACATAAACCCTCGACTACAGCGATGGATTTTAAAGTTGGGAGAATACAATATAAATATAAATTATATAAAAGGAAAAGAAAATAACGCTGCAGATTTCTTAAGCAGAATCAACACAGATACGTTCGAAATAAACACTGGAGAACAAATTGATAACATAAGTACCTGTGCAACCATTCACTCCCAAGAAGAAGAACAGAACGATCATTTTCCAATCTTATATACAACAGTTAACAGATTTCATACCCAACTAATACTGACGAAAGAAAAAACAAGGAAATCGACATAATCAACAACAAACGAAAAACTTACATAAGCCCCGATGACATACCAAGTAATTTTATGACGGATATATTTAGGCGTTATTTGCATAAAGCTAAAATAGGAATACATTCAACACTCACTGAACATCAATACCATAAAGTTCAACAAAAAAGAGGTTGTCTGTAAAGTCGGTTTACTGACGATAGTTTAACGTGACAACGTCATAAGAAAATACTGATGTAATGGTTGCAATTTTCAAAACAAAATTTTAATTTTATTTGTTTGATAGATATTTTGTATGGATATAGAGGAGGAGGTAAATGGAATCGCAATGGAATAGGTCAATTAACATTTACACAAACGTGAAAAATTACGAAACATTTATCAAATTCATGAAAGATATGTTCAATTTCGATTGTGCATCAGACGTTAATAAGTCAACAACACTAAGAGGCAACATCATCGATTTGACTTTTTCGCGACACTTTACACTCGAAACACTCCCTTTCATCTCCTACTTTTTCTATCATCGTCCTATTCTCAACAGAGAAATGGTTCATTACCATGCACAAAGGAAGAAGGCATATGCAAATACAGATATGTGAATTTATATACAAATGCGCATGTACATACATATATATGCTCACTCAAGTAGAAGAGAGCCAGATGTCGAACGCGCATAATATCCTTATAACCAATGGGAGCAGTAATTAATCTTACAGATGAAGTCGTAGAAATTCATGACACAAAAATTGAATTTATTAAGGCTTGCCCTTATGATATAGATCAAATCTGTGAATTGGAAAAATGTCAACCAAATGATGAAATAATGATAAAACTTATTCATAACGAAATGAAAAAAGAAGAAATATTTCAACTTGAAAAGATAATATAAAATAATATTCGATGTTTTGTATTCTGTCAAATTGAACGTTTTTATTATTTTATAACAATTTAAGTTTCGTAGCTACATAATAGGACTATGAATAAGTTCGTGCGGTTTTACAACAGATGGCGTAACTTGATTATTATTCCATCGATCCACATTTCCAAACATTCATTGGAGAGCTACTGTCGTAAGGCACAAACGTCAGTATAAGTTTTTTATTTGAAGCGTAAACAACAATATTTTTACCACACTTGAAAATGTCGAATTTCGTGCCAAATAATGTGTTTTTGCGGGGAATTCTTCTTCATTATTTTAATATGAAGAAAAAAGCAGCCGAAAGTCATCGTATCTTGGTGGAAGTTTATGGTGAGCATGCTCTATCTGAGCGAACGTGCCAGAAGTGGTTTGCACGCTTTAAAAGTGGTGATTTTGGCTTGGAAGACGAAGAACGCGAGGGTGCGCCGCCAAAGTTCATGGATACCGAATTGGAGGAATTGCTCGATCAAGATCCGGCTAAAACGCAAGAAGAGGTTGCAAAAACTTTGGGAGTTGATCAATCAACCATTTCCAAACGTTTAAAAGCCATGGGAATGATCCGAAAGGTAGGCCATTGGGTGCCGTATGAATTGAAGCCAAGAGACGTTGAACGCCGTTTTATGGCATGCGAACAACTGCTTCAACGGCACAAAAGAAAGGGTTTTTGCATCGAATTGTGACTGGCGATGAAAAGTGGGTCCATTACGACAATCCAAAACGTCGGGCAACGTATGGATACCCTGGCCATGCTTCAACATCGACGTCGGCGCAGAATATTCATGGCCTGAAGGTTATGCTGTGTATCTGGTGGGACCAGCTGGGTGTTGTGTATTATGAGCTACTGAAACCGAATGAAACGATTACGGGGGATGTCTACCGACGACAATTGATGCGTTTGAGCCGAGCACTGCGAGAAAAACGGCCGCAATACGCCGATAGACACGACAAAGTTATTTTGCAACATGACAATGCTCGGCCACATGTTGCACAAGTGGTCAAAACATACTTAGAAACGCTCAAATGGGATGTCCTACCCCACCCGCCGTATAGTCCAGACCTTGCGCCATCCGATTACTATCTCTTCCGATCGATGCAACATGGCCTGGCTGACCAGCACTTCCGTAATTACGATGAAGTCAAAAAATGGATCGATTCGTGGATTGCGGCAAAACCGACCGAATTTTTCACAAAGGGAATCCGTGAATTGCCAGAAAGATGGGAAAAAGTAGTAGTAAGCGATGGACAATATTTTGAATATTAAATTTGTAACCATTTTACGTCAATAAAGTTTCAAATTTCGAAAAAAAACCGCACGAACTTATTCATAGTCCTATTAAAAAAACTAATATTGAATAACAGTTTTAATTCCTATTCGTTATATAAAATAATATTCGATGTGCTCTTGTCTAAACTTGTGCGATCAATGGCACATCGGCGAAGCAGAATTGGTGTGGGAAACCTTGCGTGTCCGAACTGCTGTTTTTCCATCTTCCCGTTGCATTTTTTTGTGTAGCAACAATTCAGGTCGCTTTGCATTAGGCTGTACTTATTGATCAATACCATTGTTGTTTTTTTTAGCATAAGGTGACAATTCCGTTGCTTTTGCACACGGTGCCAATATCATTATCATCTTGTTTACAATGCAACCCAGTAGTAGCGTACTGGAGGGGAAATGAATGAATGATCATTGTCATTGTTAACTATCCCCCTTATCAAGCTCGAAACGTCCTCGATTCGAAATAATAAAAGGTACGTTGCAGCATCATCTTTGCGGTATTGATGGTAGAGATTCGTTAGTAAGATGGATAAATACGATTTACGTAGTCGCTCGAGTTTACAAATTTTGACTTAAATATTAGACAATTTTGCTTCTTATGACACATGTATGAACAATTAACTATCAAAATATATTACATACAATTATTAACAATCAATATTTGTTTTCTTAAGAAATGTGATAATTCAAAATCGGTGTGTGGAATTTATAGGTGAAACAGTAAGACAGTTAATTCCACAATTAAAGTAATTTTCTTCATTAAAGCTCAATTTCTCAAGTAAAATGGAAAATTTTGGCCTTTCTTTTATAAAATTAAAAAAAGAATTATATTTTTAGGCAACTGGCAGATAATTTTAAACTGCTGAAATTTTATGTTTGAACGACAAAAATTTTCATTCAAACTAAATTGCGTAAAAAATTTTCTGTCTGTACATATGTACATATGTAGTATTATATAATAATAGTAACAATAAAAATAATTTCTAGTTGTCTTTAAACCATTACTTTTCGACAGAAACCATTACTTTACCGCAGATTGCTTTTGTGAATTTTTTTTCCAACTATCAGAACTGTGGTGCCAAGTTCCTTTTCAATAACCTTCTCAACATAAATCCTATCGAGCTTACCTCCAAGTCTTTTATTTCGTTTTAGGAAAACCTTTTCACCAGGAAAATAAGTTCTTAATTTTTTTCCTAAGTTGTTCATGTGTAAAACTTTTTCTTGGACCTCCAACAATTTTTGTCTTACTATTTCTAATTTTACCGGAGGGTAATTATGGAATACTTCGGTGGGTTTAGCATTGATGACGGAAAGGATACTGCAATTATACTTATGTGTCGCTAGCAGGACTAAGTCAACTGTTTCATCTATCTTCTGTTGCTCTTTTATGCAACGCGCTATTTCCAGCAAGGTCGAGTGAAACCGTTCCACCTGGCCATTGCTTTCGCTGTGGAGAGTGGGTATAAAAAACTGTTGGATAGAAAAATTGTCCCTAAGTAAACTCTTAATTAAATCCGAATGGAACGCTTTTTCATTATCTGAAACAATGGTTTTAGGGTTATTGAATGTCAGAAAAATTTCTAATAGGGCAACTTTAATGTCAATTGAGGATCTCGATGCAATAGGTTTGACAATAGCAAACTTTGAAAGTTTATCGACACAGGTTAGAAAATGGCATTTACCGGTCATAAAAATATCCATATGGAGTATTTCGCCTGGAAGGTGGGGAATAGGGGTTTTTCCTATTCCAGGATCAAGCGGTTTCCTCTGGTACTTGTTTTCCAAACATATTTTGCAATTTATGATCATCGTTTGCAACATTTTTTTCATCTTTGGAAAGTAGTATTCTCGAGATATTTGTTGGAAATTCTCGTGCATTCCACGGTGAGCGCGGTTATGTTCAGCTGCTATTGTTTCTAGCTGATCGTCCTTGTTAACCAAGTCTATCACTAGGATTTCTGTATGGATAAACTTTACCCCAGGAAATGTTAATTTTAGGGTATGTTGTATTTTGGCCAAAGTAGAAAGGTCACAATGAATGCCATTGCTAACATTGGGGTTAACAGCATATTTTATGCACTGTATTAGGTTTGCGATGTTGTCGAAAAAGATTGTATGCCGGACGAGGTTTTGAAAAAGTATCTTAGTGGTTTTGCTAAACGTATTTGATTCGGATAAAACTAACTGATTTCTGAATTGATTAATAGGGCACTTAACCGATTTAATGACAGAAGTTGAAGACTCTTCACTGTGCACACTTTGGCTTTGTTCCGTACAATTAAGGTTGTGACAGTATTGTCTGGAAAGCGCGTCTGCTACCTTATTATTTTTTCCAAGCTTGTAGTGGAACGTAGGTGAAAACTCTTCTATGAAAGATTTCCATCTTTTCATTTTTGAATTCGGAGTTTTTTCCGAAATGGCAAATATGAGTGGCTGGTGATCTGTGAAAATATTTATGTTTTTTATTCCATACAAATAATGCCGTAGTCTTTTCAGTGCCCATACAATCGCAAGTAGCTCACGTTCATTAGTTGCATAGTTTTGTTCGCAAGGTGATAGTGTGCGTGAAATCATAGTGATCGGACGGCCATTTTGAGACAAAACTGCACCAAGTGCACTAGACGAGGCATCAGTTGTTAGCTCGAATGCTTGATTATAATCAGGGTATTGTAGCAGAACATCATCAGAAGCCAAAACCCGTTTTATTTTTTCAAACGCCTGGAGTGCTTCTGAGCTAAGCTCAATTTTTACACTTTTTGAACTCCGCGCACAAACGTTACCATTTTCACCCCGGAGATATGCAGTCAACGGTTTGACTATAGCAGCATAGTCCCTTACAAAGCGCCGGTAGTATCCGGATAGGCCGAGGAATGATCGTAATGCTCGAAGTGATTTTGGGGGTTCGTAATTAATAATATCATTTACTTTGTCTGGGCAGGTTTTGATACCTTTTTCGGATACCAAGAAGCCCTAAAACTCTACCTCGGTTTTGAAAAACTTAGATTTTTCTGGCGATACTCTCATCCCCGCCTTTTCAAGTTTTCCCAAAACAGCATCAATGTCTTTTAAATGAGACTCTTCGTCGGAAGAATAAATGATTATGTCGTCGACATAAACGTGACAAAACTTTCCTATTCCCTCTCGTAGGACGTCATCTATTGCCCTTTGAAATATGCTAGGCGCGTTTCTTAAGCCAAAAGGTAACCGACAAAATTCATACTTGCCATTATTTATGCTAAACGCCGTTTTTTGCATATCTTTTTCGCACATGAGAATTTGGTGAAACCCTGACTTAAGATCCAAGGTAGTGAAGTATTTAGATTTTCCTAAATTGGAGAGAATTACTGTTGTGTCCGGGATGGGGTATCGATCGGGGATAGTTTTCTCATTGATCTTCCTGAAGTCTATCACCATCCGCAACTTCGGCTTACCATACTCATCGAGCCCTTTTTTGGATACCACATGGACTGGTGAGTTGTAGGGCGAACATGATTTCCTAATGATACCATCCTTGAGAAGGGTTTCAATTTCCTTGTTAATGAAGGGAGCTACTGAAATAGGGTAGGGATAACTTTTACTATATATCGGTTCTTTGGTAATTGTGCGGATTCTGCCCTTCACAGAGGTGTTGTATGGCAACGCCCTATCTGGGTCAGCAAAGGCGTTTACGTTTTTATTTATTATATGACGAAATTTAGATTGAAAATCAAATGGGACTGAGTCTGTTTCTAGTGTTATTGAATTGACCTGTTCACTTGAGAGATATTGTAATTTAACCTTGCCGTTACGATAAAGTAAATACCCTCTGTCAGTGATGATTTTTGCATTGATTTCCCGAAGAAAGTCATACCCTATAATACCGTCAAACATGTTTAAATTTGAAAGTAAATAAAATGTTGAGGTATGGTCTAATATATTAACTAAGCATTTTTTATCAATGATATTCGTACCATTAATCGAACTTAAACGAAACGGCTTTTCTAACAGTTTAACACCTTGAAGAAATGGAGAATTCTTGATATAATTTTTTGATGTCCCCGTGTCAATTAAAATACGGAGCTCCTGACCGTTTCTAGCTGTCTTAGTAATATACGGCAGGAGCGAATTTAGTTTAAAAAATGTATAACGTCATCGTGATCTGCAATGGCATCTCCCTCCTCACGAATAATACAATCACTATGTTGGCTATAATCACTATAGTAGTAGTCCCTACACTCGACACCTTCCTGAGTTTCAGTCTCACATATCGTGTTGGAGTTAGTTAAATCTGGCATAAAGTTAATCTTCTGGGCCTTTTGGATAGGTATTCGGTCGGAACTCGATTGCTCTCGAGCTCGTTTATGCGTGAATTGCTGGTTAGAATTGGAAATGTGTGGCTTAGGGGTGTAGGTAAATATGTTAGGCTTAGAAAAATTGTTGTTGTGTTGCAGCTGTGACAAATAAAGATTGGTGGTGTGCTGTCTATAAAAAGATGAACCGTTGTCAACCTCCATTGGGGTTGGCATCTTCGTAACATTTGGGTAGGAGCGTGGTTGCTGCTGTTGCACTGATGCTCTGGGGTTGTTAGGCTTTGGGGTGTAACCCATTGCAAATGCTTGTGCAAAGTCATAACGCATATGACTCATTTGAAGTTCTTGTGCGACTGCGAGAGCGGATGGAAGATCTTTCGGCCTTGCCGAGAAAAGTATGTCGCACATTGGTAGACGGAGACCAGATATAAAGACGCGCAATGCATTGTCCCTGGCACGATCATTCAGAGCTTCTACAACATCATTATTGCCACTATGAGTCATAATTTGTTTATTAATTATTAACGATAATTGCCTATCCACCTTGTCGTAGTACTCTGCAATTGACAAGTTATTTTGTCTCAAAATACTAAGCTCGTTTTCCAATACGTATAATGGCCTTTTATCAGCATAGGTTTGATCGAGCCTGGAAATTATCGCCTTATAGTTTAAAACGGTATTAAATGATGCGAGAGTAGTGTTGGCAGAATCAACAATCTTATTCCTAAAAATCCCCATGGCTACATAATACCTCTCCGACCCCTCTTTGTAATAATTCATAGCGAATTCTGCGGCACTTCGCCATGCCGGGTACGTGGAAGACTCACCTTTAAACTCGGGTAGAGATTTAATTAAGTCTAAACTGGCATTATTTTGTTCAATTAATGGGTTTATGGATACTGGTAAGAACGGCTCGACACTGGCTGGTTCCAGCCGACTAACGGCTAAAGTTAGGCGTCGTATCTGTTCTCCTAGCTCCTGCTTGGTACGTTCATTAGACGTATTGACAATGTCTAACACCTCTTCTCTATTAGCAAACATTTTCGCTTATAAATTCACCCTTCGACGAAAGACTTGATTCACAACTTGACACAATTTATTTTACTTGAATTGGTTATTGTATGTACTAACGATATCACAACCTCCTGGATTTGACAGTCATGAGAGCACAAAAAATTAAGTTTGTATAAAAAATAATATATTCTCGCAGATTTTGAGGCAAAGAGCCTCCACAAAAAAAAAAATGTATATGTAAAGAAAAATGTATAAATATGAAAAATTTCACAAAAACAGTTTCTTAAATTCGGGCCTTGATTGGCCCAGTTAATGTCAAATCTCACTATTAATTAACACACATATGTACGTATCTTTATATAAAGTATTTAAAGAAGTTTTACTGCTAAAAGGTATCGAACTATCGCATTTGATAACAATTAAGTGAAAAAGTTCGAATGACCTTAAGCACTTTTTTACCTTTCTATAATTTATTTTTATTTTTCATTCAATGCAGTAAATAGAAATCTAAATTAAATTTTAGGGCATCAAAAAAAAAAAAATCTTGTGGCAGTTTTCGAACATGTGCTGTTTTTAATTTTTTAATGCACACAACACATAAAATTCAATGTTTAGGTTCCACGTAACCAATATTTGAAATAACACTTACATAAATAATTTCGTCGTTAAATTAATATATTAATAATGGTGTAAATCAGCTCCTCAGGGTTTCTATGGTCCTCTTCTTTTCGGGAAGCCCCACGTTGGGCGCCAAATAATATTCGATGTTTTGTATTCTGTCAAATTGAATGTTTTTATTATTTTATAACAATTTAAGTTTCGTAGCTACATAAAAAAACTAATATTGAATAACAGTTTTAATTCCTATTCGTTATATAAAATAATATTCGATGTGCTCTTGTCTAAACTTGTGCAATCAATGGCACATCGGCGAAGCAGAATTGGTGTGGGAAACCTTGCGTGTCCGAACTGCTGTTTTTCCATCTTCCCGTTGCATTTTTTTGTGTAGCAACAATTCAGGTCGCTTTGCATTAGGCTGTACTTATTGATCAATACCATTGTTGTTTTTTTTAGCATAAGGTGACAATTCCGTTGCTTTTGCACACGGTGCCAATATCATTATCATCTTGTTTACAATGCAACCCAGTAGTAGCGTACTGGAGGGGAAATGAATGAATGATCATTGTCATTGTTAACTTATACAAAAATACCGACCTATTCTTTAAAGAAGGCGATAAACTTACTCACACACACGAAATTCAGCATGAAATTATTACAACAATTAGTAAACCAATTTACGCGAAAATATATAGCAGAAATAAAGATGCAAATAAATGAAATGTTAGAGCAGGGAAACGAAATGTTAAAGGAAAGCAATTCACCATTATGGATTGTACCAAAGAAAATGGACAATTCTGGGAAAAAGAAGTGGCGGATTGTAATCGATTTAAGAAAGCTAAACGAGATAACCGAGAACGATGCCAAAACATTGAAGGAATCCTCGAAAAACTCGGAAGAGCCCAATATTTCACAACGCTCGACCTCGCTAAAGGCTTCCATCAAGTCCTTATTAAGGAAGAAGATAGAAGAAAAACTGCATTCTCAACACCCCTAGGCCATTATGAGTTTGTAAGAATGCCGTTTGGTCTGAAAAATGCACCGGCAACCTTCCAAAGACTCATAAACTCAGTACTCAGGGACTATATAAACAAAATATGCGTAGTATATCTTGACGACATACTAATTTCTGGCACAAATATCCAGGAACATACAGAGAATATATACAAAATATTCAATAAACTAAAGGAGCATAGTTTGAAAATACAAATAGATAAATGTAAATTTTTTGCTAAAACAACAGAATTTTTGGGCCATACTCTGACGCATGACGGTATTAAACCAAATATGGGAAAAATCGAAAAAATACTGAAGCTAAAATTTCCCAAGTCAACAAAACAAATTAAATCATTCCTGGGCATAACAGGATATTACAGGGAATTTATCAAAGATTATGCCAGCATCGCTCATGGGATGACAAAATATTTGAGGAAAGGAGCGAAAATAAATAAAAAAGATTCCCAATACATATATGCCCTCGAAAAACTTAAACAACTTCTGACCAATCCTCCTGTCTTAAGATATGTCGACTTTAATAAAAAATTTAAAATTGCTACAGATGCAAGCGACTTTGCAATAGGCGCCGTCTTAACACAGGAAGAACATCCGATAAGTTACGCCAGTAGAACACTTAATGATCACGAGAGGAGGTATTCTACAACCGAACGGGAGTTACTTGTTATCGTTTGAGCTGTTAACTATTTTCGACCTTACATTTATGGTAAGCCATTTGAACTTGTAACAGATCACCAACCACTAAGGTGGCTCCAATGTAAACAGGACGGAAAAGACATAAACCCTCGACTACAGCGATGGATTTTAAAGTTGGGAGAATACAATATAAATATAAATTATATAAAAGGAAAAGAAAATAACGCTGCAGATTTCTTAAGCAGAATCAACACAGATACGTTCGAAATAAACACTGGAGAACAAATTGATAACATAAGTACCTGTGCAACCATTCACTCCCAAGAAGAAGAACAGAACGATCATTTTCCAATCTTATATACAACAGTTAACAGATTTCATACCCAACTAATACTGACGAAAGAAAAAACAAGGAAATCGACATAATCAACAACAAACGAAAAACTTACATAAGCCCCGATGACATACCAAGTAATTTTATGACGGATATATTTAGGCGTTATTTGCATAAAGCTAAAATAGGAATACATTCAACACTCACTGAACATCAATACCATAAAGTTCAACAAAAAAGAGGTTGTCTGTAAAGTCGGTTTACTGACGATAGTTTAACGTGACAACGTCATAAGAAAATACTGATGTAATGGTTGCAATTTTCAAAACAAAATTTTAATTTTATTTGTTTGATAGATATTTTGTATGGATATAGAGGAGGAGGTAAATGGAATCGCAATGGAATAGGTCAATTAACATTTACACAAACGTGAAAAATTACGAAACATTTATCAAATTCATGAAAGATATGTTCAATTTCGATTGTGCATCAGACGTTAATAAGTCAACAACACTAAGAGGCAACATCATCGATTTGACTTTTTCGCGACACTTTACACTCGAAACACTCCCTTTCATCTCCTACTTTTTCTATCATCGTCCTATTCTCAACAGAGAAATGGTTCATTACCATGCACAAAGGAAGAAGGCATATGCAAATACAGATATGTGAATTTATATACAAATGCGCATGTACATACATATATATGCTCACTCAAGTAGAAGAGAGCCAGATGTCGAACGCGCATAATATCCTTATAACCAATGGGAGCAGTAATTAATCTTACAGATGAAGTCGTAGAAATTCATGACACAAAAATTGAATTTATTAAGGCTTGCCCTTATGATATAGATCAAATCTGTGAATTGGAAAAATGTCAACCAAATGATGAAATAATGATAAAACTTATTCATAACGAAATGAAAAAAGAAGAAATATTTCAACTTGAAAAGATAATATAAAATAATATTCGATGTTTTGTATTCTGTCAAATTGAACGTTTTTATTATTTTATAACAATTTAAGTTTCGTAGCTACATAAAAAAACTAATATTGAATAACAGTTTTAATTCCTATTCGTTATATAAAATAATATTCGATGTGCTCTTGTCTAAACTTGTGCGATCAATGGCACATCGGCGAAGCAGAATTGGTGTGGGAAACCTTGCGTGTCCGAACTGCTGTTTTTCCATCTTCCCGTTGCATTTTTTTGTGTAGCAACAATTCAGGTCGCTTTGCATTAGGCTGTACTTATTGATCAATACCATTGTTGTTTTTTTTAGCATAAGGTGACAATTCCGTTGCTTTTGCACACGGTGCCAATATCATTATCATCTTGTTTACAATGCAACCCAGTAGTAGCGTACTGGAGGGGAAATGAATGAATGATCATTGTCATTGTTAACTATCCCCCTTATCAAGCTCGAAACGTCCTCGATTCGAAATAATAAAAGGTACGTTGCAGCATCATCTTTGCGGTATTGATGGTAGAGATTCGTTAGTAAGATGGATAAATACGATTTACGTAGTCGCTCGAGTTTACAAATTTTGACTTAAATATTAGACAATTTTGCTTCTTATGACACATGTATGAACAATTAACTATCAAAATATATTACATACAATTATTAACAATCAATATTTGTTTTCTTAAGAAATGTGATAATTCAAAATCGGTGTGTGGAATTTATAGGTGAAACAGTAAGACAGTTAATTCCACAATTAAAGTAATTTTCTTCATTAAAGCTCAATTTCTCAAGTAAAATGGAAAATTTTGGCCTTTCTTTTATAAAATTAAAAAAAGAATTATATTTTTAGGCAACTGGCAGATAATTTTAAACTGCTGAAATTTTATGTTTGAACGACAAAAATTTTCATTCAAACTAAATTGCGTAAAAAATTTTCTGTCTGTACATATGTACATATGTAGTATTATATAATAATAGTAACAATAAAAATAATTTCTAGTTGTCTTTAAACCATTACTTTTCGACAGAAACCATTACTTTACCGCAGATTGCTTTTGTGAATTTTTTTTCCAACTATCAGAACTGTGGTGCCAAGTTCCTTTTCAATAACCTTCTCAACATAAATCCTATCGAGCTTACCTCCAAGTCTTTTATTTCGTTTTAGGAAAACCTTTTCACCAGGAAAATAAGTTCTTAATTTTTTTCCTAAGTTGTTCATGTGTAAAACTTTTTCTTGGACCTCCAACAATTTTTGTCTTACTATTTCTAATTTTACCGGAGGGTAATTATGGAATACTTCGGTGGGTTTAGCATTGATGACGGAAAGGATACTGCAATTATACTTATGTGTCGCTAGCAGGACTAAGTCAACTGTTTCATCTATCTTCTGTTGCTCTTTTATGCAACGCGCTATTTCCAGCAAGGTCGAGTGAAACCGTTCCACCTGGCCATTGCTTTCGCTGTGGAGAGTGGGTATAAAAAACTGTTGGATAGAAAAATTGTCCCTAAGTAAACTCTTAATTAAATCCGAATGGAACGCTTTTTCATTATCTGAAACAATGGTTTTAGGGTTATTGAATGTCAGAAAAATTTCTAATAGGGCAACTTTAATGTCAATTGAGGATCTCGATGCAATAGGTTTGACAATAGCAAACTTTGAAAGTTTATCGACACAGGTTAGAAAATGGCATTTACCGGTCATAAAAATATCCATATGGAGTATTTCGCCTGGAAGGTGGGGAATAGGGGTTTTTCCTATTCCAGGATCAAGCGGTTTCCTCTGGTACTTGTTTTCCAAACATATTTTGCAATTTATGATCATCGTTTGCAACATTTTTTTCATCTTTGGAAAGTAGTATTCTCGAGATATTTGTTGGAAATTCTCGTGCATTCCACGGTGAGCGCGGTTATGTTCAGCTGCTATTGTTTCTAGCTGATCGTCCTTGTTAACCAAGTCTATCACTAGGATTTCTGTATGGATAAACTTTACCCCAGGAAATGTTAATTTTAGGGTATGTTGTATTTTGGCCAAAGTAGAAAGGTCACAATGAATGCCATTGCTAACATTGGGGTTAACAGCATATTTTATGCACTGTATTAAGTTTGCGATGTTGTCGAAAAAGATTGTATGCCGGACGAGGTTTTGAAAAAGTATCTTAGTGGTTTTGCTAAACGTATTTGATTCGGATAAAACTAACTGATTTCTGAATTGATTAATAGGGCACTTAACCGATTTAATGACAGAAGTTGAAGACTCTTCACTGTGCACACTTTGGCTTTGTTCCGTACAATTAAGGTTGTGACAGTATTGTCTGGAAAGCGCGTCTGCTACCTTATTATTTTTTCCAAGCTTGTAGTGGAACGTAGGTGAAAACTCTTCTATGAAAGATTTCCATCTTTTCATTTTTGAATTCGGAGTTTTTTCCGAAATGGCAAATATGAGTGGCTGGTGATCTGTGAAAATATTTATGTTTTTTATTCCATACAAATAATGCCGTAGTCTTTTCAGTGCCCATACAATCGCAAGTAGCTCACGTTCATTAGTTGCATAGTTTTGTTCGCAAGGTGATAGTGTGCGTGAAATCATAGTGATCGGACGGCCATTTTGAGACAAAACTGCACCAAGTGCACTAGACGAGGCATCAGTTGTTAGCTCGAATGCTTGATTATAATCAGGGTATTGTAGCAGAACATCATCAGAAGCCAAAACCCGTTTTATTTTTTCAAACGCCTGGAGTGCTTCTGAGCTAAGCTCAATTTTTACACTTTTTGAACTCCGCGCACAAACGTTACCATTTTCACCCCGGAGATATGCAGTCAACGGTTTGACTATAGCAGCATAGTCCCTTACAAAGCGCCGGTAGTATCCGGATAGGCCGAGGAATGATCGTAATGCTCGAAGTGATTTTGGGGGTTCGTAATTAATAATATCATTTACTTTGTCTGGGCAGGTTTTGATACCTTTTTCGGATACCAAGAAGCCCTAAAACTCTACCTCGGTTTTGAAAAACTTAGATTTTTCTGGCGATACTCTCATCCCCGCCTTTTCAAGTTTTCCCAAAACAGCATCAATGTCTTTTAAATGAGACTCTTCGTCGGAAGAATAAATGATTATGTCGTCGACATAAACGTGACAAAACTTTCCTATTCCCTCTCGTAGGACGTCATCTATTGCCCTTTGAAATATGCTAGGCGCGTTTCTTAAGCCAAAAGGTAACCGACAAAATTCATACTTGCCATTATTTATGCTAAACGCCGTTTTTTGCATATCTTTTTCGCACATGAGAATTTGGTGAAACCCTGACTTAAGATCCAAGGTAGTGAAGTATTTAGATTTTCCTAAATTGGAGAGAATTACTGTTGTGTCCGGGATGGGGTATCGATCGGGGATAGTTTTCTCATTGATCTTCCTGAAGTCTATCACCATCCGCAACTTCGGCTTACCATACTCATCGAGCCCTTTTTTGGATACCACATGGACTGGTGAGTTGTAGGGCGAACATGATTTCCTAATGATACCATCCTTGAGAAGGGTTTCAATTTCCTTGTTAATGAAGGGAGCTACTGAAATAGGGTAGGGATAACTTTTACTATATATCGGTTCTTTGGTAATTGTGCGGATTCTGCCCTTCACAGAGGTGTTGTATGGCAACGCCCTATCTGGGTCAGCAAAGGCGTTTACGTTTTTATTTATTATATGACGAAATTTAGATTGAAAATCAAATGGGACTGAGTCTGTTTCTAGTGTTATTGAATTGACCTGTTCACTTGAGAGATATTGTAATTTAACCTTGCCGTTACGATAAAGTAAATACCCTCTGTCAGTGATGATTTTTGCATTGATTTCCCGAAGAAAGTCATACCCTATAATACCGTCAAACATGTTTAAATTTGAAAGTAAATAAAATGTTGAGGTATGGTCTAATATATTAACTAAGCATTTTTTATCAATGATATTCGTACCATTAATCGAACTTAAACGAAACGGCTTTTCTAACAGTTTAACACCTTGAAGAAATGGAGAATTCTTGATATAATTTTTTGATGTCCCCGTGTCAATTAAAATACGGAGCTCCTGACCGTTTCTAGCTGTCTTAGTAATATACGGCAGGAGCGAATTTAGTTTAAAAAATGTATAACGTCATCGTGATCTGCAATGGCATCTCCCTCCTCACGAATAATACAATCACTATGTTGGCTATAATCACTATAGTAGTAGTCCCTACACTCGACACCTTCCTGAGTTTCAGTCTCACATATCGTGTTGGAGTTAGTTAAATCTGGCATAAAGTTAATCTTCTGGGCCTTTTGGATAGGTATTCGGTCGGAACTCGATTGCTCTCGAGCTCGTTTATGCGTGAATTGCTGGTTAGAATTGGAAATGTGTGGCTTAGGGGTGTAGGTAAATATGTTAGGCTTAGAAAAATTGTTGTTGTGTTGCAGCTGTGACAAATAAAGATTGGTGGTGTGCTGTCTATAAAAAGATGAACCGTTGTCAACCTCCATTGGGGTTGGCATCTTCGTAACATTTGGGTAGGAGCGTGGTTGCTGCTGTTGCACTGATGCTCTGGGGTTGTTAGGCTTTGGGGTGTAACCCATTGCAAATGCTTGTGCAAAGTCATAACGCATATGACTCATTTGAAGTTCTTGTGCGACTGCGAGAGCGGATGGAAGATCTTTCGGCCTTGCCGAGAAAAGTATGTCGCACATTGGTAGACGGAGACCAGATATAAAGACGCGCAATGCATTGTCCCTGGCACGATCATTCAGAGCTTCTACAACATCATTATTGCCACTATGAGTCATAATTTGTTTATTAATTATTAACGATAATTGCCTATCCACCTTGTCGTAGTACTCTGCAATTGACAAGTTATTTTGTCTCAAAATACTAAGCTCGTTTTCCAATACGTATAATGGCCTTTTATCAGCATAGGTTTGATCGAGCCTGGAAATTATCGCCTTATAGTTTAAAACGGTATTAAATGATGCGAGAGTAGTGTTGGCAGAATCAACAATCTTATTCCTAAAAATCCCCATGGCTACATAATACCTCTCCGACCCCTCTTTGTAATAATTCATAGCGAATTCTGCGGCACTTCGCCATGCCGGGTACGTGGAAGACTCACCTTTAAACTCGGGTAGAGATTTAATTAAGTCTAAACTGGCATTATTTTGTTCAATTAATGGGTTTATGGATACTGGTAAGAACGGCTCGACACTGGCTGGTTCCAGCCGACTAACGGCTAAAGTTAGGCGTCGTATCTGTTCTCCTAGCTCCTGCTTGGTACGTTCATTAGACGTATTGACAATGTCTAACACCTCTTCTCTATTAGCAAACATTTTCGCTTATAAATTCACCCTTCGACGAAAGACTTGATTCACAACTTGACACAATTTATTTTACTTGAATTGGTTATTGTATGTACTAACGATATCACAACCTCCTGGATTTGACAGTCATGAGAGCACAAAAAATTAAGTTTGTATAAAAAATAATATATTCTCGCAGATTTTGAGGCAAAGAGCCTCCACAAAAAAAAAAATGTATATGTAAAGAAAAATGTATAAATATGAAAAATTTCACAAAAACAGTTTCTTAAATTCGGGCCTTGATTGGCCCAGTTAATGTCAAATCTCACTATTAATTAACACACATATGTACGTATCTTTATATAAAGTATTTAAAGAAGTTTTACTGCTAAAAGGTATCGAACTATCGCATTTGATAACAATTAAGTGAAAAAGTTCGAATGACCTTAAGCACTTTTTTACCTTTCTATAATTTATTTTTATTTTTCATTCAATGCAGTAAATAGAAATCTAAATTAAATTTTAGGGCATCAAAAAAAAAAAAATCTTGTGGCAGTTTTCGAACATGTGCTGTTTTTAATTTTTTAATGCACACAACACATAAAATTCAATGTTTAGGTTCCACGTAACCAATATTTGAAATAACACTTACATAAATAATTTCGTCGTTAAATTAATATATTAATAATGGTGTAAATCAGCTCCTCAGGGTTTCTATGGTCCTCTTCTTTTCGGGAAGCCCCACGTTGGGCGCCAAATAATATTCGATGTTTTGTATTCTGTCAAATTGAATGTTTTTATTATTTTATAACAATTTAAGTTTCGTAGCTACATAAAAAAACTAATATTGAATAACAGTTTTAATTCCTATTCGTTATATAAAATAATATTCGATGTGCTCTTGTCTAAACTTGTGCAATCAATGGCACATCGGCGAAGCAGAATTGGTGTGGGAAACCTTGCGTGTCCGAACTGCTGTTTTTCCATCTTCCCGTTGCATTTTTTTGTGTAGCAACAATTCAGGTCGCTTTGCATTAGGCTGTACTTATTGATCAATACCATTGTTGTTTTTTTTAGCATAAGGTGACAATTCCGTTGCTTTTGCACACGGTGCCAATATCATTATCATCTTGTTTACAATGCAACCCAGTAGTAGCGTACTGGAGGGGAAATGAATGAATGATCATTGTCATTGTTAACTTATACAAAAATACCGACCTATTCTTTAAAGAAGGCGATAAACTTACTCACACACACGAAATTCAGCATGAAATTATTACAACAATTAGTAAACCAATTTACGCGAAAATATATAGCAGAAATAAAGATGCAAATAAATGAAATGTTAGAGCAGGGAAACGAAATGTTAAAGGAAAGCAATTCACCATTATGGATTGTACCAAAGAAAATGGACAATTCTGGGAAAAAGAAGTGGCGGATTGTAATCGATTTAAGAAAGCTAAACGAGATAACCGAGAACGATGCCAAAACATTGAAGGAATCCTCGAAAAACTCGGAAGAGCCCAATATTTCACAACGCTCGACCTCGCTAAAGGCTTCCATCAAGTCCTTATTAAGGAAGAAGATAGAAGAAAAACTGCATTCTCAACACCCCTAGGCCATTATGAGTTTGTAAGAATGCCGTTTGGTCTGAAAAATGCACCGGCAACCTTCCAAAGACTCATAAACTCAGTACTCAGGGACTATATAAACAAAATATGCGTAGTATATCTTGACGACATACTAATTTCTGGCACAAATATCCAGGAACATACAGAGAATATATACAAAATATTCAATAAACTAAAGGAGCATAGTTTGAAAATACAAATAGATAAATGTAAATTTTTTGCTAAAACAACAGAATTTTTGGGCACTCTGACGCATGACGGTATTAAACCAAATATGGGAAAAATCGAAAAAATACTGAAGCTAAAATTTCCCAAGTCAACAAAACAAATTAAATCATTCCTGGGCATAACAGGATATTACAGGGAATTTATCAAAGATTATGCCAACATCGCTCATGGGATGACAAAATATTTGAGGAAAGGAGCGAAAATAAATAAAAAAGATTCCCAATACATATATGCCCTCGAAAAACTTAAACAACTTCTGACCAATCCTCCTGTCTTAAGATATGTCGACTTTAATAAAAAATTTAAAATTGCTACAGATGCAAGCGACTTTGCAATAGGCGCCGTCTTAACACAGGAAGAACATCCGATAAGTTACGCCAGTAGAACACTTAATGATCACGAGAGGAGGTATTCTACAACCGAACGGGAGTTACTTGTTATCGTTTGAGCTGTTAACTATTTTCGACCTTACATTTATGGTAAGCCATTTGAACTTGTAACAGATCACCAACCACTAAGGTGGCTCCAATGTAAACAGGACGGAAAAGACATAAACCCTCGACTACAGCGATGGATTTTAAAGTTGGGAGAATACAATATAAATATAAATTATATAAAAGGAAAAGAAAATAACGCTGCAGATTTCTTAAGCAGAATCAACACAGATACGTTCGAAATAAACACTGGAGAACAAATTGATAACATAAGTACCTGTGCAACCATTCACTCCCAAGAAGAAGAACAGAACGATCATTTTCCAATCTTATATACAACAGTTAACAGATTTCATACCCAACTAATACTGACGAAAGAAAAAACAAGGAAATCGACATAATCAACAACAAACGAAAAACTTACATAAGCCCCGATGACATACCAAGTAATTTTATGACGGATATATTTAGGCGTTATTTGCATAAAGCTAAAATAGGAATACATTCAACACTCACTGAACATCAATACCATAAAGTTCAACAAAAAAGAGGTTGTCTGTAAAGTCGGTTTACTGACGATAGTTTAACGTGACAACGTCATAAGAAAATACTGATGTAATGGTTGCAATTTTCAAAACAAAATTTTAATTTTATTTGTTTGATAGATATTTTGTATGGATATAGAGGAGGAGGTAAATGGAATCGCAATGGAATAGGTCAATTAACATTTACACAAACGTGAAAAATTACGAAACATTTATCAAATTCATGAAAGATATGTTCAATTTCGATTGTGCATCAGACGTTAATAAGTCAACAACACTAAGAGGCAACATCATCGATTTGACTTTTTCGCGACACTTTACACTCGAAACACTCCCTTTCATCTCCTACTTTTTCTATCATCGTCCTATTCTCAACAGAGAAATGGTTCATTACCATGCACAAAGGAAGAAGGCATATGCAAATACAGATATGTGAATTTATATACAAATGCGCATGTACATACATATATATGCTCACTCAAGTAGAAGAGAGCCAGATGTCGAACGCGCATAATATCCTTATAACCAATGGGAGCAGTAATTAATCTTACAGATGAAGTCGTAGAAATTCATGACACAAAAATTGAATTTATTAAGGCTTGCCCTTATGATATAGATCAAATCTGTGAATTGGAAAAATGTCAACCAAATGATGAAATAATGATAAAACTTATTCATAACGAAATGAAAAAAGAAGAAATATTTCAACTTGAAAAGATAATATAAAATAATATTCGATGTTTTGTATTCTGTCAAATTGAACGTTTTTATTATTTTATAACAATTTAAGTTTCGTAGCTACATAAAAAAACTAATATTGAATAACAGTTTTAATTCCTATTCGTTATATAAAATAATATTCGATGTGCTCTTGTCTAAACTTGTGCGATCAATGGCACATCGGCGAAGCAGTATTGGTGTGGGAAACCTTGCGTGTCCGAACTGCTGTTTTTCCATCTTCCCGTTGCATTTTTTTGTGTAGCAACAATTCAGGTCGCTTTGCATTAGGCTGTACTTATTGATCAATACCATTGTTGTTTTTTTTAGCATAAGGTGACAATTCCGTTGCTTTTGCACACGGTGCCAATATCATTATCATCTTGTTTACAATGCAACCCAGTAGTAGCGTACTGGAGGGGAAATGAATGAATGATCATTGTCATTGTTAACTATCCCCCTTATCAAGCTCGAAACGTCCTCGATTCGAAATAATAAAAGGTACGTTGCAGCATCATCTTTGCGGTATTGATGGTAGAGATTCGTTAGTAAGATGGATAAATACGATTTACGTAGTCGCTCGAGTTTACAAATTTTGACTTAAATATTAGACAATTTTGCTTCTTATGACACATGTATGAACAATTAACTATCAAAATATATTACATACAATTATTAACAATCAATATTTGTTTTCTTAAGAAATGTGATAATTCAAAATCGGTGTGTGGAATTTATAGGTGAAACAGTAAGACAGTTAATTCCACAATTAAAGTAATTTTCTTCATTAAAGCTCAATTTCTCAAGTAAAATGGAAAATTTTGGCCTTTCTTTTATAAAATTAAAAAAAGAATTATATTTTTAGGCAACTGGCAGATAATTTTAAACTGCTGAAATTTTATGTTTGAACGACAAAAATTTTCATTCAAACTAAATTGCGTAAAAAATTTTCTGTCTGTACATATGTACATATGTAGTATTATATAATAATAGTAACAATAAAAATAATTTCTAGTTGTCTTTAAACCATTACTTTTCGACAGAAACCATTACTTTACCGCAGATTGCTTTTGTGAATTTTTTTTCCAACTATCAGAACTGTGGTGCCAAGTTCCTTTTCAATAACCTTCTCAACATAAATCCTATCGAGTTTACCTCCAAGTCTTTTATTTCGTTTTAGGAAAACCTTTTCACCAGGAAAATAAGTTCTTAATTTTTTTCCTAAGTTGTTCATGTGTAAAACTTTTTCTTGGACCTCCAACAATTTTTGTCTTACTATTTCTAATTTTACCGGAGGGTAATTATGGAATACTTCGGTGGGTTTAGCATTGATGACGGAAAGGATACTGCAATTATACTTATGTGTCGCTAGCAGGACTAAGTCAACTGTTTCATCTATCTTCTGTTGCTCTTTTATGCAACGCGCTATTTCCAGCAAGGTCGAGTGAAACCGTTCCACCTGGCCATTGCTTTCGCTGTGGAGAGTGGGTATAAAAAACTGTTGGATAGAAAAATTGTCCCTAAGTAAACTCTTAATTAAATCCGAATGGAACGCTTTTTCATTATCTGAAACAATGGTTTTAGGGTTATTGAATGTCAGAAAAATTTCTAATAGGGCAACTTTAATGTCAATTGAGGATCTCGATGCAATAGGTTTGACAATAGCAAACTTTGAAAGTTTATCGACACAGGTTAGAAAATGGCATTTACCGGTCATAAAAATATCCATATGGAGTATTTCGCCTGGAAGGTGGGGAATAGGGGTTTTTCCTATTCCAGGATCAAGCGGTTTCCTCTGGTACTTGTTTTCCAAACATATTTTGCAATTTATGATCATCGTTTGCAACATTTTTTTCATCTTTGGAAAGTAGTATTCTCGAGATATTTGTTGGAAATTCTCGTGCATTCCACGGTGAGCGCGGTTATGTTCAGCTGCTATTGTTTCTAGCTGATCGTCCTTGTTAACCAAGTCTATCACTAGGATTTCTGTATGGATAAACTTTACCCCAGGAAATGTTAATTTTAGGGTATGTTGTATTTTGGCCAAAGTAGAAAGGTCACAATGAATGCCATTGCTAACATTGGGGTTAACAGCATATTTTATGCACTGTATTAGGTTTGCGATGTTGTCGAAAAAGATTGTATGCCGGACGAGGTTTTGAAAAAGTATCTTAGTGGTTTTGCTAAACGTATTTGATTCGGATAAAACTAACTGATTTCTGAATTGATTAATAGGGCACTTAACCGATTTAATGACAGAAGTTGAAGACTCTTCACTGTGCACACTTTGGCTTTGTTCCGTACAATTAAGGTTGTGACAGTATTGTCTGGAAAGCGCGTCTGCTACCTTATTATTTTTTCCAAGCTTGTAGTGGAACGTAGGTGAAAACTCTTCTATGAAAGATTTCCATCTTTTCATTTTTGAATTCGGAGTTTTTTCCGAAATGGCAAATATGAGTGGCTGGTGATCTGTGAAAATATTTATGTTTTTTATTCCATACAAATAATGCCGTAGTCTTTTCAGTGCCCATACAATCGCAAGTAGCTCACGTTCATTAGTTGCATAGTTTTGTTCGCAAGGTGATAGTGTGCGTGAAATCATAGTGATCGGACGGCCATTTTGAGACAAAACTGCACCAAGTGCACTAGACGAGGCATCAGTTGTTAGCTCGAATGCTTGATTATAATCAGGGTATTGTAGCAGAACATCATCAGAAGCCAAAACCCGTTTTATTTTTTCAAACGCCTGGAGTGCTTCTGAGCTAAGCTCAATTTTTACACTTTTTGAACTCCGCGCACAAACGTTACCATTTTCACCCCGGAGATATGCAGTCAACGGTTTGACTATAGCAGCATAGTCCCTTACAAAGCGCCGGTAGTATCCGGATAGGCCGAGGAATGATCGTAATGCTCGAAGTGATTTTGGGGGTTCGTAATTAATAATATCATTTACTTTGCCTGGGCAGGTTTTGATACCTTTTTCGGATACCAAGAAGCCCTAAAACTCTACCTCGGTTTTGAAAAACTTAGATTTTTCTGGCGATACTCTCATCCCCGCCTTTTCAAGTTTTCCCAAAACAGCATCAATGTCTTTTAAATGAGACTCTTCGTCGGAAGAATAAATGATTATGTCGTCGACATAAACGTGACAAAACTTTCCTATTCCCTCTCGTAGGACGTCATCTATTGCCCTTTGAAATATGCTAGGCGCGTTTCTTAAGCCAAAAGGTAACCGACAAAATTCATACTTGCCATTATTTATGCTAAACGCCGTTTTTTGCATATCTTTTTCGCACATGAGAATTTGGTGAAACCCTGACTTAAGATCCAAGGTAGTGAAGTATTTAGATTTTCCTAAATTGGAGAGAATTACTGTTGTGTCCGGGATGGGGTATCGATCGGGGATAGTTTTCTCATTGATCTTCCTGAAGTCTATCACCATCCGCAACTTCGGCTTACCATACTCATCGAGCCCTTTTTTGGATACCACATGGACTGGTGAGTTGTAGGGCGAACATGATTTCCTAATGATACCATCCTTGAGAAGGGTTTCAATTTCCTTGTTAATGAAGGGAGCTACTGAAATAGGGTAGGGATAACTTTTACTATATATCGGTTCTTTGGTAATTGTGCGGATTCTGCCCTTCACAGAGGTGTTGTATGGCAACGCCCTATCTGGGTCAGCAAAGGCGTTTACGTTTTTATTTATTATATGACGAAATTTAGATTGAAAATCAAATGGGACTGAGTCTGTTTCTAGTGTTATTGAATTGACCTGTTCACTTGAGAGATATTGTAATTTAACCTTGCCGTTACGATAAAGTAAATACCCTCTGTCAGTGATGATTTTTGCATTGATTTCCCGAAGAAAGTCATACCCTATAATACCGTCAAACATGTTTAAATTTGAAAGTAAATAAAATGTTGAGGTATGGTCTAATATATTAACTAAGCATTTTTTATCAATGATATTCGTACCATTAATCGAACTTAAACGAAACGGCTTTTCTAACAGTTTAACACCTTGAAGAAATGGAGAATTCTTGATATAATTTTTTGATGTCCCCGTGTCAATTAAAATACGGAGCTCCTGACCGTTTCTAGCTGTCTTAGTAATATACGGCAGGAGCGAATTTAGTTTAAAAAATGTATAACGTCATCGTGATCTGCAATGGCATCTCCCTCCTCACGAATAATACAATCACTATGTTGGCTATAATCACTATAGTAGTAGTCCCTACACTCGACACCTTCCTGAGTTTCAGTCTCACATATCGTGTTGGAGTTAGTTAAATCTGGCATAAAGTTAATCTTCTGGGCCTTTTGGATAGGTATTCGGTCGGAACTCGATTGCTCTCGAGCTCGTTTATGCGTGAATTGCTGGTTAGAATTGGAAATGTGTGGCTTAGGGGTGTAGGTAAATATGTTAGGCTTAGAAAAATTGTTGTTGTGTTGCAGCTGTGACAAATAAAGATTGGTGGTGTGCTGTCTATAAAAAGATGAACCGTTGTCAACCTCCATTGGGGTTGGCATCTTCGTAACATTTGGGTAGGAGCGTGGTTGCTGCTGTTGCACTGATGCTCTGGGGTTGTTAGGCTTTGGGGTGTAACCCATTGCAAATGCTTGTGCAAAGTCATAACGCATATGACTCATTTGAAGTTCTTGTGCGACTGCGAGAGCGGATGGAAGATCTTTCGGCCTTGCCGAGAAAAGTATGTCGCACATTGGTAGACGGAGACCAGATATAAAGACGCGCAATGCATTGTCCCTGGCACGATCATTCAGAGCTTCTACAACATCATTATTGCCACTATGAGTCATAATTTGTTTATTAATTATTAACGATAATTGCCTATCCACCTTGTCGTAGTACTCTGCAATTGACAAGTTATTTTGTCTCAAAATACTAAGCTCGTTTTCCAATACGTATAATGGCCTTTTATCAGCATAGGTTTGATCGAGCCTGGAAATTATCGCCTTATAGTTTAAAACGGTATTAAATGATGCGAGAGTAGTGTTGGCAGAATCAACAATCTTATTCCTAAAAATCCCCATGGCTACATAATACCTCTCCGACCCCTCTTTGTAATAATTCATAGCGAATTCTGCGGCACTTCGCCATGCCGGGTACGTGGAAGACTCACCTTTAAACTCGGGTAGAGATTTAATTAAGTCTAAACTGGCATTATTTTGTTCAATTAATGGGTTTATGGATACTGGTAAGAACGGCTCGACACTGGCTGGTTCCAGCCGACTAACGGTTAAAGTTAGGCGTCGTATCTGTTCTCCTAGCTCCTGCTTGGTACGTTCATTAGACGTATTGACAATGTCTAACACCTCTTCTCTATTAGCAAACATTTTCGCTTATAAATTCACCCTTCGACGAAAGACTTGATTCACAACTTGACACAATTTATTTTACTTGAATTGGTTATTGTATGTACTAACGATATCACAACCTCCTGGATTTGACAGTCATGAGAGCACAAAAAATTAAGTTTGTATAAAAAATAATATATTCTCGCAGATTTTGAGGCAAAGAGCCTCCACAAAAAAAAAAATGTATATGTAAAGAAAAATGTATAAATATGAAAAATTTCACAAAAACAGTTTCTTAAATTCGGGCCTTGATTGGCCCAGTTAATGTCAAATCTCACTATTAATTAACACACATATGTACGTATCTTTATATAAAGTATTTAAAGAAGTTTTACTGCTAAAAGGTATCGAACTATCGCATTTGATAACAATTAAGTGAAAAAGTTCGAATGACCTTAAGCACTTTTTTACCTTTCTATAATTTATTTTTATTTTTCATTCAATGCAGTAAATAGAAATCTAAATTAAATTTTAGGGCATCAAAAAAAAAAAAATCTTGTGGCAGTTTTCGAACATGTGCTGTTTTTAATTTTTTAATGCACACAACACATAAAATTCAATGTTTAGGTTCCACGTAACCAATATTTGAAATAACACTTACATAAATAATTTCGTCGTTAAATTAATATATTAATAATGGTGTAAATCAGCTCCTCAGGGTTTCTATGGTCCTCTTCTTTTCGGGAAGCCCCACGTTGGGCGCCAAATAATATTCGATGTTTTGTATTCTGTCAAATTGAATGTTTTTATTATTTTATAACAATTTAAGTTTCGTAGCTACATAAAAAAACTAATATTGAATAACAGTTTTAATTCCTATTCGTTATATAAAATAATATTCGATGTGCTCTTGTCTAAACTTGTGCAATCAATGGCACATCGGCGAAGCAGAATTGGTGTGGGAAACCTTGCGTGTCCGAACTGCTGTTTTTCCATCTTCCCGTTGCATTTTTTTGTGTAGCAACAATTCAGGTCGCTTTGCATTAGGCTGTACTTATTGATCAATACCATTGTTGTTTTTTTTAGCATAAGGTGACAATTCCGTTGCTTTTGCACACGGTGCCAATATCATTATCATCTTGTTTACAATGCAACCCAGTAGTAGCGTACTGGAGGGGAAATGAATGAATGATCATTGTCATTGTTAACTTATACAAAAATACCGACCTATTCTTTAAAGAAGGCGATAAACTTACTCACACACACGAAATTCAGCATGAAATTATTACAACAATTAGTAAACCAATTTACGCGAAAATATATAGCAGAAATAAAGATGCAAATAAACGAAATGTTAGAGCAGGGAAACGAAATGTTAAAGGAAAGCAATTCACCATTATGGATTGTACCAAAGAAAATGGACAATTCTGGGAAAAAGAAGTGGCGGATTGTAATCGATTTAAGAAAGCTAAACGAGATAACCGAGAACGATGCCAAAACATTGAAGGAATCCTCGAAAAACTCGGAAGAGCCCAATATTTCACAACGCTCGACCTCGCTAAAGGCTTCCATCAAGTCCTTATTAAGGAAGAAGATAGAAGAAAAACTGCATTCTCAACACCCCTAGGCCATTATGAGTTTGTAAGAATGCCGTTTGGTCTGAAAAATGCACCGGCAACCTTCCAAAGACTCATAAACTCAGTACTCAGGGACTATATAAACAAAATATGCGTAGTATATCTTGACGACATACTAATTTCTGGCACAAATATCCAGGATCATACAGAGAATATATACAAAATATTCAATAAACTAAAGGAGCATAGTTTGAAAATACAAATAGATAAATGTAAATTTTTTGCTAAAACAACAGAATTTTTGGGCCATACTCTGACGCATGACGGTATTAAACCAAATATGGGAAAAATCGAAAAAATACTGAAGCTAAAATTTACGAAGTCAACAAAACAAATTAAATCATTCCTGGGCATAACAGGATATTACAGGAAATTTATCAAAGATTATGCCAACATCGCTCATGGGATGACAAAATATTTGAGGAAAGGAGAATAAATAAAAAAGATTCTCAATACATATATGCCTTCGAAAAACTTAAACCACTTCTGACCAATCCTCCTGTCTTAAGATATGTCGACTTTAATAAAAAATTTAAAATTGCTACAGATGCAAGCGACTTTGCAATAGGCGCCGTCTTAACACAGGAAGAACATCCGATAAGTTACGCCAGTAGAACACTTAATGATCACGAGAGGAGGTATTCTACAACCGAACGGGAGTTACTTGTTATCGTTTGAGCTGTTAACTATTTTCGACCTTACATTTATGGTAAGCCATTTGAACTTGTAACAGATCACCAACCACTAAGGTGGCTCCAATGTAAACAGGACGGAAAAGACATAAACCCTCGACTACAGCGATGGATTTTAAAGTTGGGAGAATACAATATAAATATAAATTATATAAAAGGAAAAGAAAATAACGCTGCAGATTTCTTAAGCAGAATCAACACAGATAGGTTCGAAATAAACACTGGAGAACAAATTGATAACATAAGTACCTGTGCAACCATTCACTCCCAAGAAGAAGAACAGAACGATCATTTTCCAATCTTATATACAACAGTTAACAGATTTCATACCCAACTAATACTGACGAAAGAAAAAACAAGGAAATCGACATAATCAACAACAAACGAAAAACTTACATAAGCCCCGATGACATACCAAGTAATTTTATGACGGATATATTTAGGCGTTATTTGCATAAAGGTAAAATAGGAATACATTCAACACTCACTGAACATCAATACCATAAAGTTCAACAAAAAAGAGGTTGTCTGTAAAGTCGGTTTACTGACGATAGTTTAACGTGACAACGTCATAAGAAAATACTGATGTAATGGTTGCAATTTTCAAAACAAAATTTTAATTTTATTTGTTTGATAGATATTTTGTATGGATATAGAGGAGGAGGTAAATGGAATCGCAATGGAATAGGTCAATTAACATTTACACAAACGTGAAAAATTACGAAACATTTATCAAATTCATGAAAGATATGTTCAATTTCGATTGTGCATCAGACGTTAATAAGTCAACAACACTAAGAGGCAACATCATCGATTTGACTTTTTCGCGACACTTTACACTCAAAACACTCCCTTTCATTTCCTACTTTTTCTATTATCGTCCTATTCTCAACAGAGAAATGGTTCATTACCATGCACACAGGAAGAAGGCATATGCAAATACAGATATGTGAATTTATGTACAAATGCGCATGTACATACATATATATGCTCACTCAAGTAGAAGAGAGCCAGATGTCGAACGCGGGGGCCGATTGTGCTCTTTGTCGTTCGTTCCGCGCTCTCGCTTGCGTGAAGCACATTAGCTAACATTTGCTTGCGTTCAGAATAGATTCGTACATTTGATATGTCCATATGATTTGTATGCATCTTTACATATATGTAGATTTGTTCTGTTTGAAAATTGCGCGAAATTGTATATGTATATGCATGTTTATATACATATATTAGTATACAACATATCTTATAAGGTATGTGGTAAATATTACCATACATTTTTTCCTTCATATATTATATAATAAAAAAATTAATAATAATAACATTAAAACAACAGGTATTATTAACAACTAGTCGTCACTAATTATAAATTCGGTAAGGATGATGATGATGCACTTGGTTTTATTTTAAATTCTTCAAGTAAATCAAATTAGTAATAATCAAAAAGAAGGGATATGCAAATAAAAATATGTGAATTTATATATGTACATATACATACATATATACGCTCACTTAAGTAGGAGAGAGCAAGATGTCGAACGTTGCCGTTCGTTTGCTTTGTTTGCTTTGTCGTTCGTTCCGCGCTTTCGCTTGGAGTTCAAGCAAGGTAACGGCGATTGAGCAAAGTAACGGCGATTGAGCAAGGTAACGACGATTGAGCAAGGTAACGACACATTTTTTCGTGCGTGCAGCCGGCTAAATCGAATTATAAGACGTTATCACGTCAAAATTAATAGAACTGTTTGACACACAATTGAAATTTTATAAATGCACATATCATGCTAAAGACATGGCGAATGAAGAAGAAACTCTAAAATACATAGCTAAGTTTCATAAAAATGAAACAGGCCATGCAGTTATAAATGAAAATTATACCAACTTAAAAAGCATTATATATTTTAAAAACCTAAAAACAGTAATCCAAAAATGTATTAATAATTGCGATGTTTGTAATAAAGCGAAATACGACAGCAACCCATTAAGACCAAAATTCTATCTTACAGAAACCCCAAATGACATTAATCAGATAGTACATGGCGACACATACACCAATAGCAAACATCGCTTCTTGACATTTATTGACAGATTTTCGAAACATGCGATCACACTTCCGTTAACGGATAGAAACAGTACAACCCTAGTAGAAAAAAATCAGGACCTTCTTATCCATAAAAGGTCAAAAGCCACAACTTTTAATATTAGACAATGAATTTAATTGCGTCAACATAAAAGAATTTCTCAGACAGGAAGAAATAGACGTTCATTTCACGTGTTTTAGAAGCTGAAAACTCACGAATTACTATAACTGAAAAAATTTTAAAAAGTATAGAATGGTATAACAAATCAGTACACTCAACCATTAATGCTACACCAATTGACCAATAGAAGGACGAATAGACAAACAAAAACTTCACGAAAAATTGAAAAATGATAAACAAAAGAGAGTTTCAAAACAGAATGAAAATAGAGAAGAATATCAACAATCACAAGAAGAAGGTTCCGTAAAAAATTACAAAGCACTAAGGCACAAAAACAAACCGAAATACAAGAAACTAAATTTAACAAATATACATCCAATAAACATTAAACGACCAACAAAATTTGCAGGTGCACTGGATACTAATAACTATGCTAATAAGTATGTATATGTATTACATACAACTAATAGTACACTGACGATACAACAAATAACCGGTAACGATGGATTCGCGCAAAAAAAATTAGATGACGTCGCTATTATAACGGAGTACGACATTGTTTTACACATCATCGACCCAAAAGAAATAGACACTATTTTGACATCTATAGAGGACCTTATTTTTGACACTAAATTAATAGAATATAAACCTTTACTCGAGAGTGAAATTAAACGCATCAGGGTGAAATTACACACAATTGTACCAAACAGACAGAAAAGGGGACTTATGAACATATTGGGAACCGGTTTGAAATGGTTATACGGAACAATGGATGACAATGACAGACAGAATATCGAAGATCATTTAAAAATTATAGACGAGAATACTCATATGACTATCTCCAACATTAACAAAAATATACAAATTAACAGCCATTTCAATGAAACTTTCAGGAAATTAAAAACCGCTACAGAAGACGACAGAAAAAAGATAAGAGGTAAATTTAACGAAATTGAAAAAGGATACACTAATCTGAGTAAACAGTTTATCTACCTTGATACTTTAATGAAAATAAAAATGTTAGAAGACAATGTCGAACACATACAAAACAATATAGTTTCCGCAAAATTAAACATTATGTCAGACAATATACTCACAAATGAAGAAATAATTAAATAAAACATAAACATCAATAAGTTACAAAATATAAAATTAGGAACAGCACGATATAGGGAAAATAAAATAATTTTAGCAATTAAAATTCCTAATAAAGCAATAATAGCAAAGAGATAAATTTTTACCCCTATAAGTAATGATAACTATGAAGAACTAATTTTTGAGCAAGAAGATGTTATTGAACTGAATAATACATTTTATAAACACGGAAAATATTTCTACAAAAACAATTTAAAACAACTATGTATTTTTAACAAAAATTGTAACAAACGAAAAAATAATAGAGAGGAAACAGTAAACATCGAAAACGGCTTGATATTATTAAAAAACCATAAAAATAGCTATAGAGAAAGTACTTGCGACGAACGAAAAATGTATGTAAAGAAAAATTATCTAATACTCTTTTACGATTGTGAAATATATATTAACAATGAAGCATATAAAACCTAAATAGGAACTTAAAACAAAATTTTGAACAAAACAACATAAATTTGAATATTAATAATACAAAACTAAAACCAACTTTTGATAAAATTATTTTAAAGCAAAAAAAAATATCGAGAAAATAAAAACTGCAATACCATAAACAAATCAACACAACTTATAACTTACTAACATTTTTTGCAATTCTGACAATAATACTCGTAACAATTTTAGCACTTTTATTCACTTACCACACAAAAAAAAATAAAAAATTGCATTAAATATAGCTCTGAAAACTCAGGAGAGTTCTCAATCAAAGAAGGAATGAATTACGTCACATGAAACGCCAACCACAATTCCCATCAATTGGGAAACATAAGAAAAGAAATTCGAAACGAAAAGTATTGCAATAAGTGTTGGAAAGAAATAAACAAATAAGAATAGCAACAGCAGCAATTCTTATTAGCATGATTGCAATGCTTGCTTTTAGACAATAAAATAAATTCGAAACCAAAAATATTGCAATGCTTGCTTTTAAACAATAAAATAAATTCGAAACCAAAAATATTGCAATAGCATAAATTCTTATTAGCATAATTGCAATGCTTGCTTTTTGACAATAAAATAAATTTGAAACCAAATATATTGGAGTAAGCTTAAGAAAGACTAGAATAGAAATAACAGCAATTCTTATTTGTACAAGTGCAACGTTTGCAATTTTACCAACATAGAAAATAAGTATTTAAGCAACCAAAATAAAACTGTAAGCAGTCGATAATTAGAATTTAATAAAGTAACTCTTTAAATTAATCAAGTGAATTTTTTTTTTTCGAACGGCTCGGCTCGGAAGACGTTATTGGCGCAGTCGGTAAACCTCAAATCCGAAGATTTTAAATAAATAAAAATATATATATATATATATAATTCCTTCTTAGCTAAGGACTAATTTTAAATAACAAAATTAAAAACGCGAATGGTATTTCCCATTTTTAAGAAAAATTGTTTTCCTCATGCCCAAAGTGCATAAACAAAAAGAGAACTCGAGACCATACGATATTCTCAAAGAGAACGATTTTAGTGAACAAGTGATAAATATAAATAAAACTTCAAATGTGCAACAAACAACGAACACACAACCTACAATTGCATTAAGCATACCATCTAGCGAACTAATAAAGGAAGCCGCCAGAATTAGAGAATTGAGGGGAGACAACGAATATGATTTAACATCGTTTATTCGCGAAGTAGAAGTCATCCTCCCTCTGTTCGAGAGCAACTCAGCGCTGCAGCTCTTCATATTTCAAAGGTAAATAATAAACAAAAATCAAGGAGAAACCCTCAAAAGCATTCGGACATTGGGAAACAACCTTACATGGGACCAAATAAAAGAAAAATATGAATTCGATACACAAAAACCAACTGAATTCTCGCCAAAGGCAAACGAAAGTGCAATTCTTAGTATATTTTTAAATGGTATAGATCCTTCATTATCAATCATTATACATAGTAGGAACATTAAATCCCTTAGAGAGGCATACCACACATTAGAACAAACTAACATGCTCAGACACTTTAACAAAAAATGATACAATGAGAAAAATGATAAAGGGAACAATTCTTTTAATCTCAATCACCATCAACACAATCCATATCTTCAACATAAAAATCCACATTCAGGTCCTTCCCAAAGCACGAACGATAGAACAAACTCTAGAAATAACCAAAATTATAACCAGTATAACGACAGGGTACAACCAATAAAAACACCTCAAAACTACTACCAAGAAAATCGTAGGGAAAATTCTACCCAATTCAAACAAAGCTTTAATAATCGATCAAGACAAACCAATCGCTATCAAGATACACCCCTACCAAAGGACGTAGACCATATTCAAACACACCTCGACTCGAACGAAATCGATGAGACTAATAACAATATTTACACGGAGGAAAATTTTCAATTGCCAAGCCATCAACAAATTTACCGATAGTCGAACTGACGATAGTAGATGAAAAAATAAGATGTCTAATAGACGCAGGGTCGACAACGTCACTGATCGATGAAAACAAACTACTAAAATATAAAAGACTGAATTTAAAGACACCCTTACATTTCAAAACACTTAACGGACTAACCGATATATCAAAAGAAATTATAACTGAACTACCATTGGAATTTAAAGAAAGAAACTTAATGAGCTGGAAAGTTACGAAACTTTCAAACAAACCTTTTGATGCTATAATAGGGCATAATATCCTTATAACCAATGGGAGCAGTAATTAATCTTACAGATGAAGTCGTAGAAATTCATAACACAAAAATTGAATTTATTAAGGCTTGCCCTTATGATATAGATCAAATCTGTGAATTGGAAAAATGTCAACCAAATGATGAAATAATGATAAAACTTATTCATAACGAAATGAAAAAAGAAGAAATATTTCAACTGGAAAGATAATATACAAAAATACCGACCTATTCTTTAAAGAAGGCGATAAACTTACTCACACACACGAAATTCAGCTTGAAATTATTACAACAATTAGTAAACCAATTTACGCGAAAATATATAGCAGAAATAAAGATGCAAATAAACGGAATGTTAGAGCAGGGAAACGAAATGTTAAAGGAAAGCAATTCACCATTATGGATTGTACGAAAGAAAATGGACAATTCTGGGAAAAAGAAGTGGCGGATTGTAATCGATTTAAGAAAGCTAAACGAGATAACCGAGAACGATGCCAAAACATTGAAGGAATCCTCGAAAAACTCGGAAGAGCCCAATATTTCACAACGCTCGACCTCGCTAAAGGCTTCCATCAAGTCCTTATTAAGGAAGAAGATAGAAGAAAAACTGCATTCTCAACACCCCTAGGCCATTATGAGTTTGTAAGAATGCCGTTTGGTCTGAAAAATGCACCGGCAACCTTCCAAAGACTCATAAACTCAGTACTCAGGGACTATATAAACAAAATATGCGTAGTATATCTTGACGACATACTAATTTCTGGCACAAATATCCAGGAACATACAGAGAATATATACAAAATATTGAATAAACTAAAGGAACTTCTGACCAATCCTCCTGTCTTAAGATATGTCGACTTTAATAAAAAATTTAAAATTGCTACAGATGCAAGCGACTTTGCAATAGGCGCCGTCTTAACACAGGAAGAACATCCGATAAGTTACGCCAGTAGAACACTTAATGATCACGAGAGGAGGTATTCTACAACCGAACGGGAGTTACTTGTTATCGTTTGAGCTGTTAACTATTTTCGACCTTACATTTATGGTAAGCCATTTGAACTTGTAACAGATCACCAACCACTAAGGTGGCTCCAATGTAAACAGGACGGAAAAGACATAAACCCTCGACTACAGCGATGGATTTTAAAGTTGGGAGAATACAATATAAATATAAATTATATAAAAGGAAAAGAAAATAACGCTGCAGATTTCTTAAGCAGAATCAACACAGATACTTTCGAAATAAACACTGGAGAACAAATTGATAACATAAGTACCTGTGCAACCATTCACTCCCAAGAAGAAGAACAGAACGATCATTTTCCAATCTTATATACAACAGTTAGCAGATTTCATACCCAACTAATACTGACGAAAGAAAAAACAAGGAAATCGACATAATCAACAACAAACGAAAAACTTACATAAGCCCCGATGACATACCAAGTAATTTTATGACGGATATATTTAGGCGTTATTTGCATAAAGGTAAAATAGGAATACATTCAACACTCACTGAACATCAATACCATAAAGTTCAACAAAAAAGAGGTTGTCTGTAAAGTCGGTTTACTGACGATAGTTTAACGTGACAACGTCATAAGAAAATACTGATGTAATGGTTGCAATTTTCAAAACAAAATTTTAATTTTATTTGTTTGATAGATATTTTGTATGGATATAGAGGAGGAGGTAAATGGAATCGCAATGGAATAGGTCAATTAACATTTACACAAACGTGAAAAATTACGAAACATTTATCAAATTCCTGAAAGATATGTTCAATTTCGATTGTGCATCAGACGTTAATAAGTCAACAACACTAAGAGGCAACATCATCGATTTGACTTTTTCGAGACACTTTACACTCAAAACACTCCCTTTCATCTCCTACTTTTTCTATCATCGTCCTATTCTCAACAGAGAAATGGTTCATTACCATGCACACAGGAAGAAGGCATATGCAAATACAGATATGTGAATTTATATACAAATGCGCATGTACATACATATATATGCTCACTCAAGTAGAAGAGAGCCAGTTGTCGAACGCGCATAATATCCTTATAACCAATGGGAGCAGTAATTAATCTTACAGATGAAGTCGTAGAAATTCATAACACAAAAATTGAATTTATTAAGGCTTGCCCTTATGATATAGATCAAATCTGTGAATTGGAAAAATGTCAACCAAATGATGAAATAATGATAAAACTTATTCATAACGAAATGAAAAAAGAAGAAATATTTCAACTTGAAAAGATAATATAAAATAATATTCGATGTTTTGTATTCTGTCAAATTGAACGTTTTTATTATTTTATAACAATTTAAGTTTCGTAGCTACATAAAAAAACTAATATTGAATAACAGTTTTAATTCCTATTCGTTATATAAAATAATATTCGATGTGCTCTTGTCTAAACTTGTGCGATCAATGGCACATCGGCGAAGCAGAATTGGTGTGGGAAACCTTGCGTGTCCGAACTGCTGTTTTTCCATCTTCCCGTTGCATTTTTTTGTGTAGCAACAATTCAGGTCGCTTTGCATTAGGCTGTACTTATTGATCAATACCATTGTTGTTTTTTTTAGCATAAGGTGACAATTCCGTTGCTTTTGCACACGGTGCCAATATCATTATCATCTTGTTTACAATGCAACCCAGTAGTAGCGTACTGGAGGGGAAATGAATGAATGATCATTGTCATTGTTAACTATCCCCCTTATCAAGCTCGAAACGTCCTCGATTCGAAATAATAAAAGGTACGTTGCAGCATCATCTTTGCGGTATTGATGGTAGAGATTCGTTAGTAAGATGGATAAATACGATTTACGTAGTCGCTCGAGTTTACAAATTTTGACTTAAATATTAGACAATTTTGCTTCTTATGACACATGTATGAACAATTAACTATCAAAATATATTACATACAATTATTAACAATCAATATTTGTTTTCTTAAGAAATGTGATAATTCAAAATCGGTGTGTGGAATTTATAGGTGAAACAGTAAGACAGTTAATTCCACAATTAAAGTAATTTTCTTCATTAAAGCTCAATTTCTCAAGTAAAATGGAAAATTTTGGCCTTTCTTTTATAAAATTAAAAAAAGAATTATATTTTTAGGCAACTGGCAGATAATTTTAAACTGCTGAAATTTTATGTTTGAACGACAAAAATTTTCATTCAAACTAAATTGCGTAAAAAATTTTCTGTCTGTACATATGTACATATGTAGTATTATATAATAATAGTAACAATAAAAATAATTTCTAGTTGTCTTTAAACCATTACTTTTCGACAGAAACCATTACTTTACCGCAGATTGCTTTTGTGAATTTTTTTTCCAACTATCAGAACTGTGGTGCCAAGTTCCTTTTCAATAACCTTCTCAACATAAATCCTATCGAGCTTACCTCCAAGTCTTTTATTTCGTTTTAGGAAAACCTTTTCACCAGGAAAATAAGTTCTTAATTTTTTTCCTAAGTTGTTCATGTGTAAAACTTTTTCTTGGACCTCCAACAATTTTTGTCTTACTATTTCTAATTTTACCGGAGGGTAATTATGGAATACTTCGGTGGGTTTAGCATTGATGACGGAAAGGATACTGCAATTATACTTATGTGTCGCTAGCAGGACTAAGTCAACTGTTTCATCTATCTTCTGTTGCTCTTTTATGCAACGCGCTATTTCCAGCAAGGTCGAGTGAAACCGTTCCACCTGGCCATTGCTTTCGCTGTGGAGAGTGGGTATAAAAAACTGTTGGATAGAAAAATTGTCCCTAAGTAAACTCTTAATTAAATCCGAATGGAACGCTTTTTCATTATCTGAAACAATGGTTTTAGGGTTATTGAATGTCAGAAAAATTTCTAATAGGGCAACTTTAATGTCAATTGAGGATCTCGATGCAATAGGTTTGACAATAGCAAACTTTGAAAGTTTATCGACACAGGTTAGAAAATGGCATTTACCGGTCATAAAAATATCCATATGGAGTATTTCGCCTGGAAGGTGGGGAATAGGGGTTTTTCCTATTCCTGGATCAAGCGGTTTCCTCTGGTACTTGTTTTCCAAACATATTTTGCAATTTATGATCATCGTTTGCAACATTTTTTTCATCTTTGGAAAGTATTTATTTATTTATATAAAATTAGCTTACAACATAAATCTTATAAGCTATTTTAAGTTAGGAGCTATAGCAGCGAGGCCTTAAGCTTGATAATTTTATATACATATGCATACTTCCATTCTTAAACTTAGTAGATACAATTTTATTTTAAATCTTATGGTAAAGATTGGTTCTTTTGAGGAATTTTGTTATTAGGGATATTGACTCAAGAGAAGGGACTGAGAGGTGTGAAATTGGGTTTGTGTTAGTGAATATTTGTTCTCTACGGGTAGCATACAGGGGGCAACTCAGTAGAAGATGAGTTACTGTGACTAAGATATCTGTGTTGCAAGTACAATATAATGGGTTTGTGTTATTCATAAGATGGCCATGTGTTATTTTCGTGTGTCCTAACCTAAGGCGTTCGAATTTTATAATGTCTAGTCGTGAAGGTTTTTTATTAGTTTTTTGTAGAAAATCTGTTATATCTTTGGAAAGTAGTATTCTCGAGATATTTGTTGGAAATTCTCGTGCATTCCACGGTGAGCGCGGTTATGTTCAGCTGCTATTGTTTCTAGCTGATCGTCCTTGTTAACCAAGTCTATCACTAGGATTTCTGTATGGATAAACTTTACCCCAGGAAATGTTAATTTTAGGGTATGTTGTATTTTGGCCAAAGTAGAAAGGTCCCAATGAATGCCATTGCTAACATTGGGGTTAACAGCATATTTTATGCACTGTATTAGGTTTGCGATGTTGTCGAAAAAGATTGTATGCCGGACGAGGTTTTGAAAAAGTATCTTAGTGGTTTTGCTAAACGTATTTGATTCGGATAAAACTAACTGATTTCTGAATTGATTAATAGGGCACTTAACCGATTTAATGACAGAAGTTGAAGACTCTTCACTGTGCACACTTTGGCTTTGTTCCGTACAATTAAGGTTGTGACAGTATTGTCTGGAAAGCGCGTCTGCTACCTTATTATTTTTTCCAAGCTTGTAGTGGAACGTAGGTGAAAACTCTTCTATGAAAGATTTCCATCTTTTCATTTTTGAATTCGGAGTTTTTTCCGAAATGGCAAATATGAGTGGCTGGTGATCTGTGAAAATATTTATGTTTTTTATTCCATACAAATAATGCCGTAGTCTTTTCAGTGCCCATACAATCGCAAGTAGCTCACGTTCATTAGTTGCATAGTT
This sequence comes from Anastrepha ludens, assembly GCF_028408465.1. NCBI lineage: Eukaryota > Metazoa > Arthropoda > Insecta > Diptera > Tephritidae > Anastrepha > Anastrepha ludens. Next base: position 42,687,081 of record NC_071503.1, read on the forward strand.
TTGTTCGCAAGGTGATAGTGTGCGTGAAATCATAGTGATCGGACGGCCATTTTGAGACAAAACTGCACCAAGTGCACTAGACGAGGCATCAGTTGTTAGCTCGAATGCTTGATTATAATCAGGGTATTGTAGCAGAACATCATCAGAAGCCAAAACCCGTTTTATTTTTTCAAACGCCTGGAGTGCTTCTGAGCTAAGCTCAATTTTTACACTTTTTGAACTCCGCGCACAAACGTTACCATTTTCACCCCGGAGATATGCAGTCAACGGTTTGACTATAGCAGCATAGTCCCTTACAAAGCGCCGGTAGTATCCGGATAGGCCGAGGAATGATCGTAATGCTCGAAGTGATTTTGGGGGTTCGTAATTAATAATATCATTTACTTTGTCTGGGCAGGTTTTGATACCTTTTTCGGATACCAAGAAGCCCTAAAACTCTACCTCGGTTTTGAAAAACTTAGATTTTTCTGGCGATACTCTCATCCCCGCCTTTTCAAGTTTTCCCAAAACAGCATCAATGTCTTTTAAATGAGACTCTTCGTCGGAAGAATAAATGATTATGTCGTCGACATAAACGTGACAAAACTTTCCTATTCCCTCTCGTAGGACGTCATCTATTGCCCTTTGAAATATGCTAGGCGCGTTTCTTAAGCCAAAAGGTAACCGACAAAATTCATACTTGCCATTATTTATGCTAAACGCCGTTTTTTGCATATCTTTTTCGCACATGAGAATTTGGTGAAACCCTGACTTAAGATCCAAGGTAGTGAAGTATTTAGATTTTCCTAAATTGGAGAGAATTACTGTTGTGTCCGGGATGGGGTATCGATCGGGGATAGTTTTCTCATTGATCTTCCTGAAGTCTATCACCATCCGCAACTTCGGCTTACCATACTCATCGAGCCCTTTTTTGGATACCACATGGACTGGTGAGTTGTAGGGCGAACATGATTTCCTAATGATACCATCCTTGAGAAGGGTTTCAATTTCCTTGTTAATGAAGGGAGCTACTGAAATAGGGTAGGGATAACTTTTACTATATATCGGTTCTTTGGTAATTGTGCGGATTCTGCCCTTCACAGAGGTGTTGTATGGCAACGCCCTATCTGGGTCAGCAAAGGCGTTTACGTTTTTATTTATTATATGACGAAATTTAGATTGAAAATCAAATGGGACTGAGTCTGTTTCTAGTGTTATTGAATTGACCTGTTCACTTGAGAGATATTGTAATTTAACCTTGCCGTTACGATAAAGTAAATACCCTCTGTCAGTGATGATTTTTGCATTGATTTCCCGAAGAAAGTCATACCCTATAATACCGTCAAACATGTTTAAATTTGAAAGTAAATAAAATGTTGAGGTATGGTCTAATATATTAACTAAGCATTTTTTATCAATGATATTCGTACCATTAATCGAACTTAAACGAAACGGCTTTTCTAACAGTTTAACACCTTGAAGAAATGGAGAATTCTTGATATAATTTTTTGATGTCCCCGTGTCAATTAAAATACGGAGCTCCTGACCGTTTCTAGCTGTCTTAGTAATATACGGCAGGAGCGAATTTAGTTTAAAAAATGTATAACGTCATCGTGATCTGCAATGGCATCTCCCTCCTCACGAATAATACAATCACTATGTTGGCTATAATCACTATAGTAGTAGTCCCTACACTCGACACCTTCCTGAGTTTCAGTCTCACATATCGTGTTGGAGTTAGTTAAATCTGGCATAAAGTTAATCTTCTGGGCCTTTTGGATAGGTATTCGGTCGGAACTCGATTGCTCTCGAGCTCGTTTATGCGTGAATTGCTGGTTAGAATTGGAAATGTGTGGCTTAGGGGTGTAGGTAAATATGTTAGGCTTAGAAAAATTGTTGTTGTGTTGCTGCTGTGACAAATAAAGATTGGTGGTGTGCTGTCTATAAAAAGATGAACCGTTGTCAACCTCCATTGGGGTTGGCATCTTCGTAACATTTGGGTAGGAGCGTGGTTGCTGCTGTTGCACTGATGCTCTGGGGTTGTTAGGCTTTGGGGTGTAACCCATTGCAAATGCTTGTGCAAAGTCATAACGCATATGACTCATTTGAAGTTCTTGTGCGACTGCGAGAGCGGATGGAAGATCTTTCGGCCTAGCCGAGAAAAGTATGTCGCACATTGGTCGACGGAGACCAGATATAAAGACGCGCAATGCATTGTCCCTGGCACGATCATTCAGAGCTTCTACAACATCATTATTGCCACTATGAGTCATAATTTGTTTATTAATTATTAACGATAATTGCCTATCCACCTTGTCGTAGTACTCTGCAATTGACAAGTTATTTTGTCTCAAAATACTAAGCTCGTTTTCGAATACGTATAATGGCCTTTTATCAGCATAGGTTTGATCGAGCCTGGAAATTATCGCCTTATAGTTTAAAACGGTATTAAATGATGCGAGAGTAGTGTTGGCAGAATCAACTATCTTATTCCTAAAAATCCCCATGGCTACATAATACCTCTCCGACCCCTCTTTGTAATAATTCATAGCGAATTCTGCGGCACTTCGCCATGCCGGGTACGTGGAAGACTCACCTTTAAACTCGGGTAGAGATTTAATTAAGTCTAAACTGGCATTATTTTGTTCAATTAATGGGTTTATGGATACTGGTAAGAACGGCTCGACACTGGCTGGTTCCAGCCGACTAACGGCTAAAGTTAGGCGTCGTATCTGTTCTCCTAGCTCCTGCTTGGTACGTTCATTAGACGTATTGACAATGTCTAACACCTCTTCTCTATTAGCAAACATTTTCGCTTATAAATTCACCCTTCGACGAAAGACTTGATTCACAACTTGACACAATTTATTTTACTTGAATTGGTTATTGTATGTACTAACGATATCACAACCTCCTGGATTTGACAGTCATGAGAGCACAAAAAATTAAGTTTGTATAAAAAATAATATATTCTCGCAGATTTTGAGGCAAAGAGCCTCCACAAAAAAAAAAATGTATATGTAAAGAAAAATGTATAAATATGAAAAATTTCACAAAAACAGTTTCTTAAATTCGGGCCTTGATTGGCCCAGTTAATGTCAAATCTCACTATTAATTAACACACATATGTACGTATCTTTATATAAAGTATTTAAAGAAGTTTTACTGCTAAAAGGTATCGAACTATCGCATTTGATAACAATTAAGTGAAAAAGTTCGAATGACCTTAAGCACTTTTTTACCTTTCTATAATTTATTTTTATTTTTCATTCAATGCAGTAAATAGAAATCTAAATTAAATTTTAGGGCATCAAAAAAAAAAAAATCTTGTGGCAGTTTTCGAACATGTGCTGTTTTTAATTTTTTAATGCACACAACACATAAAATTCAATGTTTAGGTTCCACGTAACCAATATTTGAAATAACACTTACATAAATAATTTCGTCGTTAAATTAATATATTAATAATGGTGTAAATCAGCTCCTCAGGGTTTCTATGGTCCTCTTCTTTTCGGGAAGCCCCACGTTGGGCGCCAAATAATATTCGATGTTTTGTATTCTGTCAAATTGAATGTTTTTATTATTTTATAACAATTTAAGTTTCGTAGCTACATAAAAAAACTAATATTGAATAACAGTTTTAATTCCTATTCGTTATATAAAATAATATTCGATGTGCTCTTGTCTAAACTTGTGCAATCAATGGCACATCGGCGAAGCAGAATTGGTGTGGGAAACCTTGCGTGTCCGAACTGCTGTTTTTCCATCTTCCCGTTGCATTTTTTTGTGTAGCAACAATTCAGGTCGCTTTGCATTAGGCTGTACTTATTGATCAATACCATTGTTGTTTTTTTTAGCATAAGGTGACAATTCCGTTGCTTTTGCACACGGTGCCAATATCATTATCATCTTGTTTACAATGCAACCCAGTAGTAGCGTACTGGAGGGGAAATGAATGAATGATCATTGTCATTGTTAACTTATACAAAAATACCGACCTATTCTTTAAAGAAGGCGATAAACTTACTCACACACACGAAATTCAGCATGAAATTATTACAACAATTAGTAAACCAATTTACGCGAAAATATATAGCAGAAATAAAGATGCAAATAAACGAAATGTTAGAGCAGGGAAACGAAATGTTAATGGAAAGCAATTCACCATTATGGATTGTACCAAAGAAAATGGACAATTCTGGGAAAAAGAAGTGGCGGATTGTAATCGATTTAAGAAAGCTAAACGAGATAACCGAGAACGATACCAAAACATTGAAGGAATCCTCGAAAAACTCGGAAGAGCCCAATATTTCACAACGCTCGACCTCGCTAAAGGCTTCCATCAAGTCCTTATTAAGGAAGAAGATAGAAGAAAAACTGCATTCTCAACACCCCTAGGCCATTATGAGTTTGTAAGAATGCCGTTTGGTCTGAAAAATGCACCGGCAACCTTCCAAAGACTCATAAACTCAGTACTCAGGGACTATATAAACAAAATATGCGTAGTATATCTTGACGACATACTAATTTCTGGCACAAATATCCAGGATCATACAGAGAATATACTGAAAATATTCAATAAACTAAAGGAGCATAGTTTGAAAATACAAATAGATAAATGTAAATTTTTTGCTAAAACAACAGAATTTTTGGGCCATACTCTGACGCATGACGGTATTAAACCAAATATGGGAAAAATCGAAAAAATACTGAAGCTAAAATTTCCGGAGTCAACAAAACAAATTAAATCATTCCTGGGCATAACAGGATATTACAGGAAATTTATCAAAGATTATGCCAACATCGCTCATGGGATGACAAAATATTTGAGGAAAGGAGAATAAATAAAAAAGATTCTCAATACATATATGCCTTCGAAAAACTTAAACAACTTCTGACCAATCCTCCTGTCTTAAGATATGTCGACTTTAATAAAAAATTTAAAATTGCTACAGATGCAAGCGACTTTGCAATAGGCGCCGTCTTAACACAGGAAGAACATCCGATAAGTTACGCCAGTAGAACACTTAATGATCACGAGAGGAGGTATTCTACAACCGAACGGGAGTTACTTGTTATCGTTTGAGCTGTTAACTATTTTCGACCTTACATTTATGGTAAGCCATTTGAACTTGTAACAGATCACCAACCACTAAGGTGGCTCCAATGTAAACAGGACGGAAAAGACATAAACCCTCGACTACAGCGATGGATTTTAAAGTTGGGAGAATACAATATAAATATAAATTATATAAAAGGAAAAGAAAATAACGCTGCAGATTTCTTAAGCAGAATCAACACAGATAGGTTCGAAATAAACACTGGAGAACAAATTGATAACATAAGTACCTGTGCAACCATTCACTCCCAAGAAGAAGAACAGAACGATCATTTTCCAATCTTATATACAACAGTTAACAGATTTCATACCCAACTAATACTGACGAAAGAAAAAACAAGGAAATCGACATAATCAACAACAAACGAAAAACTTACATAAGCCCCGATGACATACCAAGTAATTTTATGACGGATATATTTAGGCGTTATTTGCATAAAGGTAAAATAGGAATACATTCAACACTCACTGAACATCAATACCATAAAGTTCAACAAAAAAGAGGTTGTCTGTAAAGTCGGTTTACTGACGATAGTTTAACGTGACAACGTCATAAGAAAATACTGATGTAATGGTTGCAATTTTCAAAACAAAATTTTAATTTTATTTGTTTGATAGATATTTTGTATGGATATAGAGGAGGAGGTAAATGGAATCGCAATGGAATAGGTCAATTAACATTTACACAAACGTGAAAAATTACGAAACATTTATCAAATTCATGAAAGATATGTTCAATTTCGATTGTGCATCAGACGTTAATAAGTCAACAACACTAAGAGGCAACATCATCGATTTGACTTTTTCGCGACACTTTACACTCGAAACACTCCCTTTCATCTCCTACTTTTTCTATTATCGTCCTATTCTCAACAGAGAAATGGTTCATTACCATGCACACAGGAAGAAGGCATATGCAAATACAGATATGTGAATTTATGTACAAATGCGCATGTACATACATATATATGCACGAGGTCGCGTTCCATGGGATTGGGCGACTAAGCTGGGCTCTAAGCTACCGTGGGGGTCGGCAGGTTGCGGATAGCCGGACGGCCTGTAGTAGCAGGTTAGTTGCGAATAAGTTCTAACAAATAAGCAGCCCCCGACAATGAGTGGCAGAAACGGAGGAAGCGGTCTAAAAGCTAGCAAATCCGAAGAGGTTCCTGTGACAAAGGCGAAACGACACCGCCTTTAATAAAATAAGTGTCACCCCCTCATCATGCAAAGGCATGGTGAAAATACAAAAATCCAGAAGCGACTGACTCATATTGGGCGGCTCCCTGGTCAGCGTCTGTCCTCCATGTTAGGAGCGGCTGTTAATTTAATACGATCTACATTAAGACCGAGCCCAGTAAGGTCTTAATCATGGAATACTGGAATACGTTAGGACATACTGCCACGAGCTGACGACTGTATTATTCTGTTTCCCTAGTAAGCGGAGTGATATCTAGCTGAAACGGCATTCAGGCTAATAATCCAGTTGCCCCCGCCCCGTTAAAATGATGGCAAGTCTCTAAGAACGCTCCATATCCTGTCGCCATTAAGTGTCGGCGTAGGTCTAGATGTAACATTCCTAGTTAACACTGATTCGGCTCTGAACTTAAGCTCTCATAAGGAGCTTTTGTCAACCCTCGCATGGCCTCCCTGCTCGCAAAGATAACCATGGAATCATATACAAGTGACTACGCATCAGGATATGGATAACGACTTATGAGTTGGGGCCCAAAAAACCTAGAAATGTCTTCAAATCAATTAAAAAAACAAACCATGGAAGGAAGTGAAGTTGTTACAAAAATAGCATCAGAGGTAACAACAACTATTGCAAATGGCAATAACGGCAGCGGTGAATGGCTCAAAAACCCGTTCCAACGGAGCTCAAGGTTGGCATATTCACCACCAGGCACGGAAAGAACCAGGTCGGCATCACCGTGCATGCAGCACTTTGGCTTCATGAAAGCGATGACGGCCGAAGAAATATATCGAGCCATCGACGATAAGGTCAAAGAACTAGCCGAAATGATGGAGCTTCCGAAGAGGAACATAAACCAGCCAATGCGAGATTTGGTCACGTACATAACGGACCTACACAAGAAACTGGAGGGATCTATCCTAACTCCGGAAAACCTGGCGATAAGAGGGGCACATAGTGAACCATCTACTGTCAAAGATGGATGTACCCAAACTTCACCTCTTTTTAAGCGTATAGATTCTACGCCAAAAAGGGCTATCGACAACGAAGCTGCAAGGAAAAGTCCTGCTAAAAAAAACAAAAATAACCGCGTTGAAGCTCTGAGAACAGAGCATGTTGCAGCCGGAAAATGGGAGATGGTTAAATCAAAGAAAACCCGGAAGGATTTAACGCAAAATACACCCAAAGCAGATGAAAAGCCAGAAAGAAACGAGGCAAGGAAAATTCGAAAACGGCAGAGGCCACCGCGAAAGGATGCCATAGTAGTAAAAAGCGTTGGCAGCATATCATATGCGGAAATCCTGAAGCGGGTTAAGTCAGAGCCAAACCTAAAGGAGCTGAATAATGACATTCAAGGGGTCAAAAAAACTGCCAAAGGGGAGTTACTTTTGGTGCTGGCAAAACCATCTGACCCAAACACCCTGAAAATCCATAAAGCTGTTAAGGCGGCTTTAGGAGAAGCGGTAGAAGTCAGGGCTCTAACGGAGCTGCGGCAAGTGGAAATCCGAGACCTGGATGAAATCACCACAAAAGAAGAAGTACATGAGGTGATAACAAAACAGTTCAAGGAACTTGACGTACCAGCCTCAGCGATTCTGGGCCTACGAAAAGCATATGGAGGCACACAAACAGCGACACTAAGAGTAACGCCGGAGACCGCTACCAAGCTGCTTGAAGCAAACAAAATTCGAATAGGCCTTGTAATTTGTCGCATACGAGAGAAAATAGAACCAAAAAGATGCTTCAAATGTATGGAATATGGGCATGTGGCAGGAAGTTGCAAAAGCCCAGCTGACTACACTAGCGTCTGCTTTAAATGTGGCAACAAAGATCATCAGGCCAAAAATTGCACACAAGCAGCAAACTGCATAATATGCAAGAAGAAAAATGTAAGTGACACAGGACATGCGATGACCAGCAGTAAGTGCCCAGAATACCAGAGAGCTCTGAAAGAAATACGACAGAAATGAAGATCTTACAACTAAACCTTAACCACTGCGAAAGCGCGCAAGACCTACTCACGCAGTCTATACGGGAACACAAAATAGACGTTGCTGTACTCAGTGAACCCTATAAACACCTAGAAGGCAATGGCTGGGCCTCTGATATTACTGGCAAGTCGTCAATCTGGAACTGTGGGACAAATAGCTCCCGACTTATGAGCGTGAAGGCAGCTCGCGGATTTGTACGAGCGCGTATTGGGGAAACATACGTCTATAGCTGCTACCTACCACCCAGCTTAACTCTGACTGAAGCTACCAGCATCCTAGAGAATCTCGCTCAAGATATTAAGGACCACAGACCTGTGGTCGTAGCTGGTGATTTCAACGCATGGGCTGTGAACTGGGGATGCCCGCGAACAAGTCAAAGAGGTCAAGCCCTCTTGGAAACTTTCGCCATGTTAGACATAGTCCTTATGAACACAGGGAACCAGCAGACATTCCAAAAGGCAGGAACGGGATCGATAATAGACCTTACCTTCATGAGTCCCAACCTTGCTCGCTCGACGAAATGGTTTGTTAGCCAGCATTATACCCGGAGTGACCATCTCGCGATAATATGCGAAATAAAGAAACATGACGAATCAAAGGTGCCATATACATACGACGCGAGATATAGGGTCGACTCAATGGAGGCTGAAGTAGTCGAAGTCATGCTGGCAGATGTAACACTCACTGGTGATGCAACTGAGAAGGCTACACAAACTATGAAGCACCTAACAAAAGCATGCGACGCAGCCATGTCTAAAACAAGGCCTAACAGGAATAATAGTGAACCCGTTTACTGGTGGACAGCGGAGATTGCGGAATTGCGTAGCGAGTGCAACAGAGCAAGGCGAGTTTATCAACGTTCTAGGGGCACGCACAGTTTCCAAGGGAACCAGCTCCAGTATAAGCAAAAAAGGAAGGCCCTGAAAAAGGCAATTAAAGGGAGTAAACAACAATGTTTCCTCCAACTATGTGACGAAGTCGATAGTAACCCTTGGGGACTCGGGTATAGGCTAGTCATGAAAAAACTGAAAGTTTTCAAGCCACTCCCAACAACGTGCTCGGCCACACTGCGTAATGTAGTTGAAACATTGTTCCCAGTACAAGATGCTCTCCGAGCCTATGATTTGGAAAAATGTTGTGAGGGGGACCAAAATATGCAGTTGACAGACAAAGATGAGCTCCTGATGATCACTAAACGGATCAAAAACAATAAAGCTCCTGGCCCAGACGGAGTCCCCAACGAGGCACTAAAAGTGGCAATTCGAAGCCATACCGACATTTTTGTAGATCTCTACAATACATGTCTAAAAGAAGGCACATTTCCAACTCAGTGGAAGTTACAGAAACTGGTGCTGATTCCAAAAGGATCTAAACCAGCGGAAGATCCTACAGGCTACCGCCCCCTTTGCATGCTCGACACCGCAGGTAAAATTCTAGAACGGTTGATCGCTAATCGTCTGGAGGCCGCCATTGATGACGCAGGCGGTCTATCATCCTCGCAATTCGGATTCCGTAAGGCTCGCTCAACCACAGATGCTGTAGTTGCGGTTAAAAACATTGCGCAGAAGGCAATCGAAGGAACTCGGTGGTTATACGGTAGCAAGGAATACTGCCTAATGGCAACGCTAGACGTAAAGAATGCCTTCAATACCGCGAACTGGAACCAGATTCCGATGGCGCTTGATTGCTTCCAGGTTCCAACGTATATACGAAAGATTATACTCAGTTATTTCACTGACAGAACCCTTCGCTATAATACCGATGCGGGTGTTAGGGAATATAAAATAACTGGCGGAGTTCCACAAGGCTCAGTCCTAGGCCCCTTGCTGTGGAATATTATGTATGACGGAGTCTTACGTCTCAGTTTACCCCCAGGGTCCAAAATTATAGGGTTTGCTGACGATATCGCTGTTGTGGTCGTAGCAAAAGTACTACAGCAAGCAGAAGCAACCTGCAACCAGGCTGTAGGCGTGGTAAAAGAATGGCTGCGCAAGAATGGTCTAACTCTTGCTGATCATAAGACGGAGGCAGTGCTCATTAGCAGCAGGAAGAAGGTGGAGTCGGCAAATATAATGGTGGGCGAAAATACCATAGGATCGAAACCGTTCATTAAATACCTGGGCGTATTAATCGACCATAGGCTGAACTTCAGAGATCACCTATCATACGCAAGCAGCAAAGCGGCAGAGGCAGTAACAGCACTGACGCGCATAATGATGAACACTAGAGGCCCTAGGCAAAACCGTAGGAGACTACTTAATACCGTGGTCTCATCGATTTTGCTGTATGCAGCTCCAGCAAGGGCGGAAGCAACTAATTGCAGCTCATATGTGAGTTGTATGAAATCAGTGTATCGACTGAGTGCCCTCAGAGTGTGCTGCGCGTTTCGAACGGTATCAGAAGACACCATTATGGTTATTGCAGGACTACTCACAATAAATTTAATGGCAAAAGAGTACGCTGAAGTTTACCAAAACAAAGCTACTTCAGACCGACAGACAATACGCAAGGAAGCAAGAGAGCGTAGCATGCGTTCATGGCAGGGAAGTTGGAGTTCGTCCCTGAACGGACGCTGGACGTACCGTCTGATTCCCTTAATAGCCAAATGGGTTAGCCGTAAGCATGGACAGTTAGACTATCATCTGACCCAAATACTGACGGGACATGGGTGTTTTAAATCCTATCTATATAGGTTTAAGCACGAAGACGACCCGTACTGTTCTCATTGTGTACCAGCTGTAGAAGACGCAGAACATGTTTTGTTTGTCTGTCCGCGATTTGCGTTAGAAAGGGAGGAACTAAGCACTAGGGTGGGGAAGCCAATTACGGCTGATAACCTAGTCGATATTATGTTAGAGTCCGAAGAATATTGGTCCGCTGTATGTAATATGGCAAAAATAATAATCTCCAAACTGCGTCGCGCTGAACAACAGCGCCGATCTTCATGAAGAGGCAATAGGCCGCTCCCCCTTCCGTGAAGTACTACTTAACGGTTGTCCCGCGGGAGGGAAACGGAGCTGGGGTGGGTTTTTAGTGGGTGAGCCGAAAGGCAAGTCTCACACTTTTCGGCTTTCAATGCTTTGTGCCACCTCCATAAAAAAAAAAAAAAAAAAAAAAAATACATATATATGCTCACTCAAGTAGAAGAGAGCCAGATGTCGAACGCGGGGGCCGATTGTGCTCTTTGTCGTTCGTTCCGCGCTCTCGCTTGCGTGAAGCACATTAGCTAACATTTGCTTGCGTTCAGAATAGATTCGTACATTTGATATGTCCATATGATTTGTATCCATCTTTACATATATGTAGATTTGTTCTGTTTGAAAATTGCGCGAAATTGTATATGTATATGCATGTTTATATACATATATTAGTATACAACATATCTTATAAGGTATGTGGTAAATATTACCATACATTTTTTCCTTCATATATTATATAATAAAAAAATTAATAATAATAACATTAAAACAACAGGTATTATTAACAACTAGTCGTCACTAATTATAAATTCGGTAAGGATGATGATGATACACTTGGTTTTATTTTAAATTCTTCAAGTAAATCAAATTAGTAATAATCAATAAGAAGGGATATGCAAATAAAAATATGTGAATTTATATATGTACATATACATACATATATACGCTCACTTAAGTAGGAGAGAGCAAGATGTCGAACGTTGCCGTTCGTTTGCTTTGTTTGCTTTGTCGTTCGTTCCGCGCTTTCGCTTGGAGTTCAAGCAAGGTAACGGCGATTGAGCAAGGTAACGACGATTGAGCAAGGTAGCGACACATTTTTTCGTGCGTGCAGCCGGCTAAATCGAATTATAAGACGTTATCACGTCAAAATTAATAGAACTGTTTGACACACAATTGAAATTTTATAAATGCACATACCATGCTAAAGACATGGCGAATGAAGAAGAAACTCTAAAATACATAGCTAAGTTTCATAAAAATGAAACAGGCCATGCAGTTATAAATGAAAATTATACCAACTTAAAAAGCATTATATATTTTAAAAACCTAAAAACAGTAATCCAAAAATGTATTAATAATTGCGATGTTTGTAATAAAGCGAAATACGACAGCAACCCATTAAGACCAAAATTCTATCTTACAGAAACCCCAAATGACATTAATCAGATAGTACATGGCGACACATACACCAATAGCAAACATCGCTTCTTGACATTTATTGACAGATTTTCGAAACATGCGATCACACTTCCGTTAACGGATAGAAACAGTACAACCCTAGTAGAAAAAAATCAGGACCTTCTTATCCATAAAAGGTCAAAAGCCACAACTTTTAATATTAGACAATGAATTTAATTGCGTCAACATAAAAGAATTTCTCAGACAGGAAGAAATAGACGTTCATTTCACGTGTTTTAGAAGCTGAAAACTCACGAATTACTATAACTGAACAAATTTTAAAAAGTATAGAATGGTATAACAAATCAGTACACTCAACCATTAATGCTACACCAATTGACCAATAGAAGGACGAATAGACAAACAAAAACTTCACGAAAAATTGAAAAATGATAAACAAAAGAGAGTTTCAAAACAGAATGAAAATAGAGAAGAATATCAACAATCACAAGAAGAAGGTTCCGTAAAAAATTACAAAGCACTAAGGCACAAAAACAAACCGAAATACAAGAAACTAAATTTAACAAATATACATCCAATAAACATTAAACGACCAACAAAATTTGCAGGTGCACTGGATACTAATAACTATGCTAATAAGTATGTATATGTATTACATACAACTAATAGTACACTGACGATACAACAAATAACCGGTAACGATGGATTCGCGCAAAAAAAATTAGATGACGTCGCTATTATAACGGAGTACGACATTGTTTTACACATCATCGACCCAAAAGAAATAGACACTATTTTGACATCTATAGAGGACCTTATTTTTGACACTAAATTAATAGAATATAAACCTTTACTCGAGAGTGAAATTAAACGCATCAGGGTGAAATTACACACAATTGTACCAAACAGACAGAAAAGGGGACTTATGAACATATTGGGAACCGGTTTGAAATGGTTATACGGAACAATGGATGACAATGACAGACAGAATATCGAAGATCATTTAAAAATTATAGACGAGAATACTCATATGACTATCTCCAACATTAACAAAAATATACAAATTAACAGCCATTTCAATGAAACTTTCAGGAAATTAAAAACCGCTACAGAAGACGACAGAAAAAAGATAAGAGGTAAATTTAACGAAATTGAAAAAGGATACACTAATCTGAGTAAACAGTTTATCTACCTTGATACTTTAATGAAAATAAAAATGTTAGAAGACAATGTCGAACACATACAAAACAATATAGTTTCCGCAAAATTAAACATTATGTCAGACAATATACTCACAAATGAAGAAATAATTAAATAAAACATAAACATCAATAAGTTACAAAATATAAAATTAGGAACAGCACGATATAGGGAAAATAAAATAATTTTAGCAATTAAAATTCCTAATAAAGCAATAATAGCAAAGAGATAAATTTTTACCCCTATAAGTAATGATAACTATGAAGAACTAATTTTTGAGCAAGAAGATGTTATTGAACTGAATAATACATTTTATAAACACGGAAAATATTTCTACAAAAACAATTTAAAACAACTATGTATTTTTAACAAAAATTGTAACAAACGAAAAAATAATAGAGAGGAAACAGTAAACATCGAAAACGGCTTGATATTATTAAAAAACCATAAAAATAGCTATAGAGAAAGTACTTGCGACGAACGACAAATGTATGTAAAGAAAAATTATCTAATACTCTTTTACGATTGTGAAATATATATTAACAATGAAGCATATAAAACCTAAATAGGAACTTAAAACAAAATTTTGAACAAAACAACATAAATTTGAATATTAATAATACAAAACTAAAACCAACTTTTGATAAAATTATTTTAAAGCAAAAAAAAATATCGAGAAAATAAAAACTACAATACCATAAACAAATCAACACAACTTATAACTTACTAACATTTTTTGCAATTCTGACAATAATACTCGTAACAATTTTAGCACTTTTATTCACTTACCACACAAAAAAAAATAAAAAATTGCATTAAATATAGCTCTGAAAACTCAGGAGAGTTCTCAATCAAAGAAGGAATGAATTACGTCACATGAAACGCCAACCACAATTCCCATCAATTGGGAAACATAAGAAAAGAAATTCGAAACGAAAAGTATTGCAATAAGTGTTGGAAAGAAATAAACAAATAAGAATAGCAACAGCAGCAATTCTTATTAGCATGATTGCAATGCTTGCTTTTAGACAATAAAATAAATTCGAAACCAAAAATATTGCAATGCTTGCTTTTAAACAATAAAATAAATTCGAAACCAAAAATATTGCAATAGCATAAATTCTTATTAGCATAATTGCAATGCTTGCTTTTCGACAATAAAATAAATTTGAAACCAAAATTATTGGAGTAAGCTTAAGAAAGAAAAAGAAACAAATAAGAATAGAAATAACAGCAATTCTTATTTGTACAAGTGCAACGTTTGCAATTTTACCAACATAGAAAATAAGTATTTAAGCAACCAAAATAAAACTGTAAGCAGTCGATAATTAGAATTTAATAAAGTAACTCTTTAAATTAATCAAGTGAATTTTTTTTTTTCGAACGGCTCGGCTCGGAAGACGTTATTGGCGCAGTCGGTAAACCTCAAATCCGAAGATTTTAAATAAATAAAAATATATATATATATATATAATTCCTTCTTAGCTAAGGACTAATTTTAAATAACAAAATTAAAAACGCGAATGGTATTTCCCATTTTTAAGAAAAATTGTTTTCCTCATGCCCAAAGTGCATAAACAAAAAGAGAACTCGAGACCATACGATATTCTCAAAGAGAACGATTTTAGTGAACAAGTGATAAATATAAATAAAACTTCAAATATGCAACAAACAACGAACACACAACCTACAATTGCATTAAGCATACCATCTAGCGAACTAATAAAGGAAGCCGCCAGAATTAGAGAATTGAGGGGAGACAACGAATATGATTTAACATCGTTTATTCGCGAAGTAGAAGTCATCCTCCCTCTGTTCGAGAGCAACTCAGCGCTGCAGCTCTTCATATTTCAAAGGTAAATAATAAACAAAAATCAAGGAGAAACCCTCAAAAGCATTCGGACATTGGGAAACAACCTTACATGGGACCAAATAAAAGAAAAATATGAATTCGATACACAAAAACCAACTGAATTCTCGCCAAAGGCAAACGAAAGTGCAATTCTTAGTATATTTTTAAATGGTATAGATCCTTCATTATCAATCATTATACATAGTAGGAACATTAAATCCCTTAGAGAGGCATACCACACATTAGAACAAACTAACATGCTCAGACACTTTAACAAAAAATGATACAATGAGAAAAATGATAAAGGGAACAATTCTTTTAATCTCAATCACCATCAACACAATCCATATCTTCAACATAAAAATCCACATTCAGGCCCTTCCCAAAGCACGAACGATAGAACAAACTCTAGAAATAACCAAAATTATAACCAGTATAACGACAGGGTACAACCAATAAAACACCTCAAAACTACTACCAAGAAAATCGTAGGGAAAATTCTACCCAATTCAAACAAAGCTTTAATAATCGATCAAGACAAACCAATCGCTATCAAGATACACCCCTACCAAAGGACGTAGACCATATTCAAACACACCTCGACTCGAACGAAATCGATGAGACTAATAACAATATTTACACGGAGGAAAATTTTCAATTGCCAAGCCATCAACAAATTTACCGATAGTCGAACTGACGACAGTAGATGAAAAAATAAGATGTCTAATAGACGCAGGGTCGACAACGTCACTGATCGATGAAAACAAACTACTAAAATATAAAAGACTGAATTTAAAGACACCCTTACATTTCAAAACACTTAACGGACTAACCGATATATCAAAAGAAATTATAACTGAACTACCATTGGAATTTAAAGAAAGAAACTTAATGAGCTGGAAAGTTACGAAACTTTCAAACAAACCTTTTGATGCTATAATAGGGCATAATATCCTTATAACCAATGGGAGCAGTAATTAATCTTACAGATGAAGTCGTAGAAATTCATAACACAAAAATTGAATTTATTAAGGCTTGCCCTTATGATATAGATCAAATCTGTGAATTGGAAAAATGTCAACCAAATGATGAAATAATGATAAAACTTATTCATAACGAAATGAAAAAAGAAGAAATATTTCAACTGAAGAAAATGGACAATTCTGGGAAAAAGAAGTGGCGGATTGTAATCGATTTAAGAAAGCTAAACGAGATAACCGAGAACGATACCAAAACATTGAAGGAATCCTCGAAAAACTCGGAAGAGCCCAATATTTCACAACGCTCGACCTCGCTAAAGGCTTCCATCAAGTCCTTATTAAGGAAGAAGATAGAAGAAAAACTGCATTCTCAACACCCCTAGGCCATTATGAGTTTGTAAGAATGCCGTTTGGTCTGAAAAATGCACCGGCAACCTTCCAAAGACTCATAAACTCAGTACTCAGGGACTATATAAACAAAATATGCGTAGTATATCTTGACGACATACTAATTTCTGGCACAAATATCCAGGAACATACAGAGAATATATACAAAATATTGAATAAACTAAAGGAGCATAGTTTGAAAATACAAATAGATAAATGTAAATTTTTTGCTAAAACAACAGATTTTTTGGGCCATACTCTGACGCATGACGGTATTAAACCAAATATGGGAAAAATCGAAAAAATACTGAAGCTAAAATTTCCCAAGTCAACAAAACAAATTAAATCATTCCTGGGCATAACAGGATATTACAGGGAATTTATCAAAGATTATGCCAACATCGCTCATGGGATGACAAAATATTTGAGGAAAGGAGCGAAAATAAATAAAAAAGATTCCCAATACATATATGCCCTCGAAAAACTTAAACAACTTCTGACCAATCCTCCTGTCTTAAGATATGTCGACTTTAATAAAAAATTTAAAATTGCTACAGATGCAAGCGACTTTGCAATAGGCGCCGTCTTAACACAGGAAGAACATCCGATAAGTTACGCCAGTAGAACACTTAATGATCACGAGAGGAGGTATTCTACAACCGAACGGGAGTTACTTGTTATCGTTTGAGCTGTTAACTATTTTCGACCTTACATTTATGGTAAGCCATTTGAACTTGTAACAGATCACCAACCACTAAGGTGGCTCCAATGTAAACAGGACGGAAAAGACATAAACCCTCGACTACAGCGATGGATTTTAAAGTTGGGAGAATACAATATAAATATAAATTATATAAAAGGAAAAGAAAATAACGCTGCAGATTTCTTAAGCAGAAACAACACAGATACTTTCGAAATAAACACTGGAGAACAAATTGATAACATAAGTACCTGTGCAACCATTCACTCCCAAGAAGAAGAACAGAACGATCATTTTCCAATCTTATATACAACAGTTAACAGATTTCATACCCAACTAATACTGACGAAAGAAAAAACAAGGAAATCGACATAATCAACAACAAACGAAAAACTTACATAAGCCCCGATGACATACCAAGTAATTTTATGACGGATATATTTAGGCGTTATTTGCATAAAGGTAAAATAGGAATACATTCAACACTCACTGAACATCAATACCATAAAGTTCAACAAAAAAGAGGTTGTCTGTAAAGTCGGTTTACTGACGATAGTTTAACGTGACAACGTCATAAGAAAATACTGATGTAATGGTTGCAATTTTCAAAACAAAATTTTAATTTTATTTGTTTGATAGATATTTTGTATGGATATAGAGGAGGAGGTAAATGGAATCGCAATGGAATAGGTCAATTAACATTTACACAAACGTGAAAAATTACGAAACATTTATCAAATTCATGAAAGATATGTTCAATTTCGATTGTGCATCAGACGTTAATAAGTCAACAACACTAAGAGGCAACATCATCGATTTGACTTTTTCGCGACACTTTACACTCGAAACACTCCCTTTCATCTCCTACTTTTTCTATCATCGTCCTATTCTCAACAGAGAAATGGTTCATTACCATGCACACAGGAAGAAGGCATATGCAAATACAGATATGTGAATTTATATACAAATGCGCATGTACATACATATATATGCTCACTCAAGTAGAAGAGAGCCAGATGTCGAACGCGCATAATATCCTTATAACCAATGGGAGCAGTAATTAATCTTACAGATGAAGTCGTAGAAATTCATAACACAAAAATTGAATTTATTAAGGCTTGCCCTTATGATATAGATCAAATCTGTGAATTGGAAAAATGTCAACCAAATGATGAAATAATGATAAAACTTATTCATAACGAAATGAAAAAAGAAGAAATATTTCAACTTGAAAAGATAATATAAAATAATATTCGATGTTTTGTATTCTGTCAAATTGAACGTTTTTATTATTTTATAACAATTTAAGTTTCGTAGCTACATAAAAAAACTAATATTGAATAACAGTTTTAATTCCTATTCGTTATATAAAATAATATTCGATGTGCTCTTGTCTAAACTTGTGCGATCAATGGCACATCGGCGAAGCAGAATTGGTGTGGGAAACCTTGCGTGTCCGAACTGCTGTTTTTCCATCTTCCCGTTGCATTTTTTTGTGTAGCAACAATTCAGGTCGCTTTGCATTAGGCTGTACTTATTGATCAATACCATTGTTGTTTTTTTTAGCATAAGGTGACAATTCCGTTGCTTTTGCACACGGTGCCAATATCATTATCATCTTGTTTACAATGCAACCCAGTAGTAGCATACTGGAGGGGAAATGAATGAATGATCATTGTCATTGTTAACTATCCCCCTTATCAAGCTCGAAACGTCCTCGATTCGAAATAATAAAAGGTACGTTGCAGCATCATCTTTGCGGTATTGATGGTAGAGATTCGTTAGTAAGATGGATAAATACGATTTACGTAGTCGCTCGAGTTTACAAATTTTGACTTAAATATTAGACAATTTTGCTTCTTATGACACATGTATGAACAATTAACTATCAAAATATATTACATACAATTATTAACAATCAATATTTGTTTTCTTAAGAAATGTGATAATTCAAAATCGGTGTGTGGAATTTATAGGTGAAACAGTAAGACAGTTAATTCCACAATTAAAGTAATTTTCTTCATTAAAGCTCAATTTCTCAAGTAAAATGGAAAATTTTGGCCTTTCTTTTATAAAATTAAAAAAAGAATTATATTTTTAGGCAACTGGCAGATAATTTTAAACTGCTGAAATTTTATGTTTGAACGACAAAAATTTTCATTCAAACTAAATTGCGTAAAAAATTTTCTGTCTGTACATATGTACATATGTAGTATTATATAATAATAGTAACAATAAAAATAATTTCTAGTTGTCTTTAAACCATTACTTTTCGACAGAAACCATTACTTTACCGCAGATTGCTTTTGTGAATTTTTTTTCCAACTATCAGAACTGTGGTGCCAAGATCCTTTTCAATAACCTTCTCAACATAAATCCTATCGAGCTTACCTCCAAGTCTTTTATTTCGTTTTAGGAAAACCTTTTCACCAGGAAAATAAGTTCTTAATTTTTTTCCTAAGTTGTTCCTGTGTAAAACTTTTTCTTGGACCTCCAACAATTTTTGTCTTACTATTTCTAATTTTACCGGAGGGTAATTATGGAATACTTCGGTGGGTTTAGCATTGATGACGGAAAGGATACTGCAATTATACTTATGTGTCGCTAGCAGGACTAAGTCAACTGTTTCATCTATCTTCTGTTGCTCTTTTATGCAACGCGCTATTTCCAGCAAGGTCGAGTGAAACCGTTCCACCTGGCCATTGCTTTCGCTGTGGAGAGTGGGTATAAAAAACTGTTGGATAGAAAAATTGTCCCTAAGTAAACTCTTAATTAAATCCGAATGGAACGCTTTTTCATTATCTGAAACAATGGTTTTAGGGTTATTGAATGTCAGAAAAATTTCTAATAGGGCAACTTTAATGTCAATTGAGGATCTCGATGCAATAGGTTTGACAATAGCAAACTTTGAAAGTTTATCGACACAGGTTAGAAAATGGCATTTACCGGTCATAAAAATATCCATATGGAGTATTTCGCCTGGAAGGTGGGGAATAGGGGTTTTTCCTATTCCTGGATCAAGCGGTTTCCTCTGGTACTTGTTTTCCAAACATATTTTGCAATTTATGATCATCGTTTGCAACATTTTTTTCATCTTTGGAAAGTAGTATTCTCGAGATATTTGTTGGAAATTCTCGTGCATTCCACGGTGAGCGCGGTTATGTTCAGCTGCTATTGTTTCTAGCTG
The DNA here is from genome assembly GCF_028408465.1 of Anastrepha ludens. Classification (NCBI taxonomy): domain Eukaryota; kingdom Metazoa; phylum Arthropoda; class Insecta; order Diptera; family Tephritidae; genus Anastrepha; species Anastrepha ludens. The sequence continues at coordinate 42,707,786 of NC_071503.1, forward strand.
ATCGTCCTTGTTAACCAAGTCTATCACTAGGATTTCTGTATGGATAAACTTTACCCCAGGAAATGTTAATTTTAGGGTATGTTGTATTTTGGCCAAAGTAGAAAGGTCCCAATGAATGCCATTGCTAACATTGGGGTTAACAGCATATTTTATGCACTGTATTAGGTTTGCGATGTTGTCGAAAAAGATTGTATGCCGGACGAGGTTTTGAAAAAGTATCTTAGTGGTTTTGCTAAACGTATTTGATTCGGATAAAACTAACTGATTTCTGAATTGATTAATAGGGCACTTAACCGATTTAATGACAGAAGTTGAAGACTCTTCACTGTGCACACTTTGGCTTTGTTCCGTACAATTAAGGTTGTGACAGTATTGTCTGGAAAGCGCGTCTGCTACCTTATTATTTTTTCCAAGCTTGTAGTGGAACGTAGGTGAAAACTCTTCTATGAAAGATTTCCATCATTTCATTTTTGAATTCGGAGTTTTTTCCGAAATGGCAAATATGAGTGGCTGGTGATCTGTGAAAATATTTATGTTTTTTATTCCATACAAATAATGCCGTAGTCTTTTCAGTGCCCATACAATCGCAAGTAGCTCACGTTCATTAGTTGCATAGTTTTGTTCGCAAGGTGATAGTGTGCGTGAAATCATGGTGATCGGACGGCCATTTTGAGACAAAACTGCACCAAGTGCACTAGACGAGGCATCAGTTGTTAGCTCGAATGCTTGATTATAATCAGGGTATTGTAGCAGAACATCATCAGAAGCCAAACCCCGTTTTATTTTTTCAAACGCCTGGAGTGCTTCTGAGCTAAGCTCAATTTTTACACTTTTTAAACTCCGCGCACAAACGTTACCATTTTCACCCCGGAGATATGCAGTCAACGGTTTGACTATAGCAGCATAGTCCCTTACAAAGCGCCGGTAGTATCCGGATAGGCCGAGGAATGATCGTAATGCTCGAAGTGATTTTGGGGGTTCGTAATTAATAATATCATTTACTTTGTCTGGGCAGGTTTTGATACCTTTTTCGGATACCAAGAAGCCCTAAAACTCTACCTCGGTTTTGAAAAACTTAGATTTTTCTGGCGATACTCTCATCCCCGCCTTTTCAAGTTTTCCCAAAACAGCATCAATGTCTTTTAAATGAGACTCTTCGTCGGAAGAATAAATGATTATGTCGTCGACATAAACGTGACAAAACTTTCCTATTCCCACTCGTAGGACGTCATCTATTGCCCTTTGAAATATGCTAGGCGCGTTTCTTAAGCCAAAAGGTAACCGACAAAATTCATACTTGCCATTATTTATGCTAAACGCCGTTTTTTGCATATCTTTTTCGCACATGAGAATTTGGTGAAACCCTGACTTAAGATCCAAGGTAGTGAAGTATTTAGATTTTCCTAAATTGGAGAGAATTACTGTTGTGTCCGGGATGGGGTATCGATCGGGGATAGTTTTCTCATTGATCTTCCTGAAGTCTATCACCATCCGCAACTTCGGCTTACCATACTCATCGAGCCCTTTTTTGGATACCACATGGACTGGTGAGTTGTAGGGCGAACATGATTTCCTAATGATACCATCCTTGAGAAGGGTTTCAATTTCCTTGTTAATGAAGGGAGCTACTGAAATAGGGTAGGGATAACTTTTACTATATATCGGTTCTTTGGTAATTGTGCGGATTCTGCCCTTCACAGAGGTGTTGTATGGCAACGCCCTATCTGGGTCAGCAAAGGCGTTTACGTTTTTATTTATTATATGACGAAATTTAGATTGAAAATCAAATGGGACTGAGTCTGTTTCTAGTGTTATTGAATTGACCTGTTCACTTGAGAGATATTGTAATTTAACCTTGCCGTTACGATAAAGTAAATACCCTCTGTCAGTGATGATTTTTGCATTGATTTCCCCGAAGAAAGTCATACCCTATAATACCGTCAAACATGTTTAAATTTGAAAGTAAATAAAATGTTGAGGTATGGTCTAATATATTAACTAAGCATTTTTTATCAATGATATTCGTACCATTAGTCGAACTTAAACGAAACGGCTTTTCTAACAGTTTAACACCTTGAAGAAATGGAGAATTCTTGATATAATTTTTTGATGTCCCCGTGTCAATTAAAATACGGAGCTCCTGACCGTTTCTAGCTGTCTTAGTAATATACGGCAGGAGCGAATTTAGTTTAAAAAATGTATAACGTCATCGTGATCTGCAATGGCATCTCCCTCCTCACGAATAATACAATCACTATGTTGGCTATAATCACTATAGTAGTAGTCCCTACACTCGACACCTTCCTGAGTTTCAGTCTCACATATCGCGTTGGGGTTAGTTAAATCTGGCATAAAGTTAATCTTCTGGGCCTTTTGGATAGGTATTCGGTCGGAACTCGATTGCTCTCGAGCTCGTTTATGCGTGAATTGCTGGTTAGAATTGGAAATGTGTGGCTTAGGGGTGTAGGTAAATATGTTAGGCTTAGAAAAATTGTTGTTGTGTTGCTGCTGTGACAAATAAAGATTGGTGGTGTGCTGTCTATAAAAAGATGAACCGTTGTCAACCTCCATTGGGGTTGGCATCTTCGTAACATTTGGGTAGGAGCGTGGTTGCTGCTGTTGCACTGATGCTCTGGGGTTGTTAGGCTTTGGGGTGTAACCCATTGCAAATGCTTGTGCAAAGTCATAACGCATATGACTCATTTGAAGTTCTTGTGCGACTGCGAGAGCGGATGGAAGATCTTTCGGCCTTGCCGAGAAAAGTATGTCGCACATTGGTCGACGGAGACCAGATATAAAGACGCGCAATGCATTGTCCCTGGCACGATCATTCAGAGCTTCTACAACATCATTATTGCCACTATGAGTCATAATTTGTTTATTAATTATTAACGATAATTGCCTATCCACCTTGTCGCAGTACTCTGCAATTGACAAGTTATTTTGTCTCAAAATACTAAGCTCGTTTTCCAATACGTATAATGGCCTTTTATCAGCATAGGTTTGATCGAACCTGGAAATTATCGCCTTATAGTTTAAAACGGTATTAAATGATGCGAGAGTAGTGTTGGCAGAATCAACTATCTTATTCCTAAAAATCCCCATGGCTACATAATACCTCTCCGACCCCTCTTTGTAATAATTCATAGCGAATTCTGCGGCACTTCGCCATGCCGGGTACGTGGAAGACTCACCTTTAAACTCTGGTAGAGATTTAATTAAGTCTAAACTGGCATTATTTTGTTCAATTAATGGGTTTATGGATACTGGTAAGAACGGCTCGACACTGGCTGGTTCCAGCCGACTAACGGCTAAAGTTAGGCGTCGTATCTGTTCTCCTAGCTCCTGCTTGGTACGTTCATTAGACGTATTGACAATGTCTAACACCTCTTCTCTATTAGCAAACATTTTCGCTTATAAATTCACCCTTCGACGAAAGACTTGATTCACAACTTGACACAATTTATTTTACTTGAATTGGTTATTGTATGTACTAACGATATCACAACCTCCTGGATTTGACAGTCATGAGAGCACAAAAAATTAAGTTTGTATAAAAAATAATATATTCTCGCAGATTTTGAGGCAAAGAGCCTCCACAAAAAAAAAAAATGTATATGTAAAGAAAAATGTATAAATATGAAAAATTTCACAAAAACAGTTTCTTAAATTCGGGCCTTGATTGGCCCAGTTAATGTCAAATCTCACTATTAATTAACACACATATGTACGTATCTTTATATAAAGTATTTAAAGAAGTTTTACTGCTAAAAGGTATCGAACTATCGCATTTGATAACAATTAAGTGAAAAAGTTCGAATGACCTTAAGCACTTTTTTACCTTTCTATAATTTATTTTTATTTTTCATTCAATGCAGTAAATAGAAATCTAAATTAAATTTTAGGGCATCAAAAAAAAAAAAATCTTGTGGCAGTTTTCGAACATGTGCTGTTTTTAATTTTTATAAATTACTTTTAATGCACACAACACATAAAATTCAATGTTTAGGTTCCACGTAACCAATATTTGAAATAACACTTACATAAATAATTTCGTCGTTAAATTAATATATTAATAATGGTGTAAATCAGCTCCTCAGGGTTTCTATGGTCCTCTTCTTTTCGGGAAGCCCCACGTTGGGCGCCAAATAATATTCGATGTTTTGTATTCTGTCAAATTGAATGTTTTTATTATTTTATAACAATTTAAGTTTCGTAGCTACATAAAAAAACTAATATTGAATAACAGTTTTAATTCCTATTCGTTATATAAAATAATATTCGATGTGCTCTTGTCTAAACTTGTGCAATCAATGGCACATCGGCGAAGCAGAATTGGTGTGGGAAACCTTGCGTGTCCGAACTGCTGTTTTTCCATCTTCCCGTTGCATTTTTTTGTGTAGCAACAATTCAGGTCGCTTTGCATTAGGCTGTACTTATTGATCAATACCATTGTTGTTTTTTTTAGCATAAGGTGACAATTCCGTTGCTTTTGCACACGGTGCCAATATCATTATCATCTTGTTTACAATGCAACCCAGTAGTAGCGTACTGGAGGGGAAATGAATGAATGATCATTGTCATTGTTAACTTATACAAAAATACCGACCTATTCTTTAAAGAAGGCGATAAACTTACTCACACACACGAAATTCAGCATGAAATTATTACAACAATTAGTAAACCAATTTACGCGAAAATATATAGCAGAAATAAAGATGCAAATAAACGAAATGTTAGAGCAGGGAAACGAAATGTTAAAGGAAAGCAATTCACCATTATGGATTGTACCAAAGAAAATGGACAATTCTGGGAAAAAGAAGTGGCGGATTGTAATCGATTTAAGAAAGCTAAACGAGATAACCGAGAACGATGCCAAAACATTGAAGGAATCCTCGAAAAACTCGGAAGAGCCCAATATTTCACAACGCTCGACCTCGCTAAAGGCTTCCATCAAGTCCTTATTAAGGAAGAAGATAGAAGAAAAACTGCATTCTCAACACCCCTAGGCCATTATGAGTTTGTAAGAATGCCGTTTGGTCTGAAAAATGCACCGGCATCCTTCCAAAGACTCATAAACTCAGTACTCAGGGACTATATAAACAAAATATGCGTAGTATATCTTGACGACATACTAATTTCTGGCACAAATATCCAGGAACATACAGAGAATATACAGAAAATATTGAATAAACTAAAGGAGCATAGTTTGAAAATACAAATAGATAAATGTAAATTTTTTGCTAAGACAACAGAATTTTTGGGCCATACTCTGACGCATGACGGTATTAAACCAAATATGGGAAAAATCGAAAAAATACTGAAGCTAAAATTTACGGAGTCAACAAAACAAATTAAATCATTCCTGGGCATAACAGGATATTACAGGAAATTTATCAAAGATTATGCCAACATCGCTCATGGGATGACAAAATATTTGAGGAAAGGAGAATAAATAAAAAAGATTCTCAATACATATATGCCTTCGAAAAACTTAAACAACTTCTGACCAATCCTCCTGTCTTAAGATATGTCGACTTTAATAAAAAATTTAAAATTGCTACAGATGCAAGCGACTTTGCAATAGGCGCCGTCTTAACACAGGAAGAACATCCGATAAGTTACGCCAGTAGAACACTTAATGATCACGAGAGGAGGTATTCTACAACCGAACGGGAGTTACTTGTTATCGTTTGAGCTGTTAACTATTTTCGACCTTACATTTATGGTAAGCCATTTGAACTTGTAACAGATCACCAACCAATAAGGTGGCTCCAATGTAAACAGGACGGAAAAGACATAAACCCTCGACTACAGCGATGGATTTTAAATTTGGGAGAATACAATATAAATATAAATTATATAAAAGGAAAAGAAAATAACGCTGCAGATTTCTTAAGCAGAATCAACACAGATACGTTCGAAATAAACACTGGAGAACAAATTGATAACATAAGTACCTGTGCAACCATTCACTCCCAAGAAGAAGAACAGAACGATCATTTTCCAATCTTATATACAACAGTTAACAGATTTCATACCCAACTAATACTGACGAAAGAAAAAACAAGGAAATCGACATAATCAACAACAAACGAAAAACTTACATAAGCCCCGATGACATACCAAGTAATTTTATGACGGATATATTTAGGCGTTATTTGCATAAAGGTAAAATAGGAATACATTCAACACTCACTGAACATCAATACCATAAAGTTCAACAAAAAAGAGGTTGTCTGTAAAGTCGGTTTACTGACGATAGTTTAACGTGACAACGTCATAAGAAAATACTGATGTAATGGTTGCAATTTTCAAAACAAAATTTTAATTTTATTTGTTTGATAGATATTTTCTATGGATATAGAGGAGGAGGTAAATGGAATCGCAATGGAATAGGTCAAGTAACATTTACACAAACGTGAAAAATTACGAAACATTTATCGAATTCATGAAAGATATGTTCAATTTCGATTGTGCATCAGACGTTAATAAGTCAACAACACTAAGAGGCAACATCATCGATTTGACTTTTTCGCGACACTTTACACTCGAAACACTCCCTTTCATCTCCTACTTTTTCTATCATCGTCCTATTCTCAACAGAGAAATGGTTCATTACCATGCACACAGGAAGAAGGCATATGCAAATACAGATATGTGAATTTATATACAAATGCGCATGTACATACATATATATGCTCACTCAAGTAGAAGAGAGCCAGATGTCGAACGCGGGGGCCGATTGTGCTCTTTGTCGTTCGTTCCGCGCTCTCGCTTGCGTGAAGCACATTAGCTAACATTTGCTTGCGTGCAGAATAGATTCGTACATTTGATATGTCCATATGATTTGTATGCATCTTTACATATATGTAGATGTGTTCTTTTTGAAAATCGCGCGAAATTGTATATGTATATGCATGTTTATATACATATATTAGTATACAACATATCTTATAAGGTATGTGGTAAATGTTACCATACATTTTTTCCTTCATATATAATAAAAAAATTAATAATAATAACATTAAAACAACAGGTATTATTAACAACTAGTCGTCACTAATTATAAATTCGGTAAGGATGATGATGATACACTTGGTTTTATTTTAAATTCTTCAAGTAAATCAAATTAATAATAATCAATAAGAAGGGATATGCAAATAAAAATATGTGAATTTATATATGTACTTATACATACATATATACGCTCACTTAAGTAGGAGAGAGCAAGATGTCGAACGTTGCCGTTCGTTTGCTTTGTTTGCTTTGTCGTTCGTTCCGCGCTTTCGCTTGGAGTTCAAGCAAGGTAACGGCGATTAAGCAAGGTAACGGCGATTGAGCAAGGTAACGACGATTGAGCAAGGTAACGACACATTTTTTCGTGCGTGCAGCCGACTAAATCGAATTATAAGACGTTATCACGTCAAAATTAATAGAACTGTTTGACACACAATTGAAATTTTATAAATGCACATATCATGCTAAAGACATGGCGAATGAAGAAGAAACTCTAAAATACATAGCTAAGTTTCATAAAAATGAAACAGGCCATGCAGTTATAAATGAAAATTATACCAACTTAAAAAGCATTATATATTATATTTTAAAAACCTAAAAACAGTAATCCAAAAATTTATTAATAATTGCGATGTTTGTAATAAAGCGAAATACGACAGCAGCCCATTAAGACCAAAATTCAATCTTACAGAAACCCCAAATGACATTAATCAGATCGTACATGGCGACACATACACCAATAGCAAACATCGCTTCTTGACATTTATTGACAGATTTTCGAAACATGCGATCACACTTCCGTTAACGGATAGAAACAGTACAACCCTAGTAGAAAAAAATCAGGACCTTCTTATCCATAAAAGGTCAAAAGCCACAACTTTTAATATTAGACAATGAATTTAATTGCGTCAACATAAAAGAATTTCTCAGACAGGAAGAAATAGACGTTCATTTTACATGTTTTAGAAGCTGAAAACTCACGAATTACTATAACTGAAAAAATTTTAAAAAGTATAGAATGGTATAACAAATCAATACACTCAACCATTAATGCTAGACCAATTGACCAATAGAAGGACGAATAGACAAACAAAAACTTCACGAAAAATTGAAAAATGATAAACAAAAGAGAATTTCAAAACAGAATGAAAATAGAGAAGAATATCAACAATCACAAGAAGAAGGTTCCGTAAAAAATTACAAAGCACTAAGGCACAAAAACAAAATTTAACAAATATACATCCAATAAACATTAAACGACCAACAAAACTTGCAGGTGCACTGGATACTAATAACTATGCTAATAAGTATGTATATGTATTACATACAACTAATAGCACACTGACGATACAACAAATAACCGGTAACGATGGATTCGCGCAAATAAAATTAGATGACGTCGCTATTATAACGGAGTACGACATTGTTTTACACATCATCGACCCAAAAGAAATAGACACTATTTTGACATCTATAGAGGACCTTATTTTTGACACTAAATTAATAGAATATAAACCTTTACTCGAGAGTGAAATTAAACGCATCAGGATGAAATTACACACAATTGTACCAAACAGACAGAAAAGGGGACTTATAAACATATTGGGAACCGGTTTGAAATGGTTATACGGAACAATGGATGACAATGACAGACAGAATATCGAAGATCATTTAAAAATTATAGACGAGAATACTCATATGACTATCTCCAACATTAACAAAAATATACAAATTAACAGCCATTTCAATGAAACTTTCAGGAAATTAAAAACCGCTACAGAAGACGACAGAAAAAAGATAAGAGGTAAATTTAACGAAATTGAAAAAGGATACACTAATCTGAGTAAACAGTTTATCTACCTCGATACTTTAATGAAAATAAAAATGTTAGAAGACAATGTCGAACACATACAAAACAATATAGTTTCCGCAAAATTAAACATTATGTCAGACAATATACTCACAAATGAAGAAATAATTAAATATAACATAGACATCAATAAGTTACAAAATATAAAATTAGGAACAGCACGATATAGGGAAAATAAAATAATTTTAGCAATTAAAATTCCTAATAAAGCAATAATAGCAAAGAGATAAATTTTTACCCCTATAAGTAATGATAACTATGAAGAACTAATTTTTGAGCAAGAAGATGTTATTGAACTGAATAATACATTTTATAAACACGGAAAATATTTCTACAAAAACAATTTAAAACAACTATGTATTTTTAACAAAAATTGTAACAAAAGAAAAAATAATAGAGAGGAAACAGTAAACATCGAAAACGGCTTGATATTATGATGATTAAAAACCATAAAAATAGCTATATAGAAAGTACTTGCGACGAACGAAAAATGTATGTAAAGAAAAATTATCTAATACTCTTTTACGATTGTGAAATATATATTAACAATGAAGCATATAAAAACCTAAATAGGAACTTAAAACAAAATTTTGAACTAAACAACATAAATTTCTATATTAATAATACAAAACTAGAACCAACTTTTGATGAAATTATTTTAAAGCAAAAAAAAAAAATATCGAGAAAATAAAAGAACTACAATACCATAAACAAATCAACACAACTTATAACTTACTAACATTTTTGCAATTCTGAAAATAATACACGTAACAATTTTAGCACTTTTATTCACTTACCACACAAAAAAGAACAAAAAATTTGCATTAAATATAGCTCTGAAAACTCAGGAGAGTTCTCAATCACAGAAGGGATGAGTTACGTCACATGAAACGCCAACCACAATTCCCATCAATTGGGAAACATAAGAAAAGAATTTCGAAACGAAAAGTATTGCAATAAGTGTTGGAAAGAAATAAACAAATAAGACTAGCAACAGCAGCAATTCTTATTAGCATAATTGCAATGCTTGCTTTTAGACAATAAAATAAATTCGAAACCAAAAATATTGCAATGCTTGCTTTTAAACAATAAAATAAATTCGAAACCAAAAATATTGCAATAGCATAAATTCTTATTAGCATAATTGCAATGCTTGCTTTTCGACAATAAAATAAATTTGAAACCAAAATTATTGGAGTAAGCTTAAGAAAGAAAAAGAAACAAATAAGAATAGAAATAACAGCAATTCTTATTTGTACAAGTGCAACGTTTGCAATTTTACCAACATAGAAAATAAGTATTTAAGCAACCAAAATAAAACTGTAAGCAGTCGATAATTAGAATTTAATAAAGTAACTCTTAAAATTAAACAAGTGAATTTTTTTTTTTTCGAACGGCTCGGCTCGGAAGACGTTATTGGCGCAGTCGGTAAACCTCAAATCCGAAGATTTTAAATAAATAAAAATATATATATATATATATAATTCCTTCTTAGCTAGGGACTAATTTTAAATAACAAAATTAAAAACGCGAATGGTATTTCCCATTTTTAAGAAAAATTGTTTTCCTCATGCCCAAAGTGCATAAACAAAAAGAGAACTCGAGACCATACGATATTCTCAAAGAGAACGATTTTAGTGAACAAGTGATAAATATAAATAAAACTTCAAATATGCAACAAACAACGAACACACAACCTACAATTGCATTAAGCATACCATCTAGCGAACTAATAAAGGAAGCCGCCAGAATTAGAGAATTGAGGGGAGACAACGAATATGATTTAACATCGTTTATTCGCGAAGTAGAAGTCATTCTCCCTCTGTTCGAGAGCAACTCAGCGCTGCAGCTCTTCATATTTCAAAGGTACATAATAAACAAAATTCAAGGAGAAACCCTCAAAAGCATTCGGACATTGGGAAACAACCTTACATGGGACCAAATAAAAGAAAAATATTGTATGAATTCGATACACAAAAACCAACTGAATTCTCGCCAAAGGCAAACGAAAGTGCAATTCTTAGTATATTTTTAAATGGTATAGATCCTTCATTATCAAGCATTATACATAGTAGGAACATTAAATCCCTTAGAGAGGCATACCACAAATTAGAACAAACTAACATGCTCAGACACTTTAACAAAAAATGATACAATGAGAAAAATGATAAAGGGAACAATTCTTTTAATCTCAATCACCATCAACACAATCCATATCTTCAACATAAAAATCCACATTCAGGCCCTTCCCAAAGCACGAACGATAGAACAAACTCTAGAAATAACCAAAATTATAACCAGTATAACGACAGGGTACAACCAATAAAAACACCTCAAAACTACTACCAACAAAATCGTAGGGAAAATTCTACCCAATTCAAACAAAGCTTTAATAATCGATCAAGACAAACCAATCGCTATCAAGATACACCCCAACCAAAGGACGTAGACCATATTCAAACACACCTCGACTCGAACGAAATCGATGAGACTATTAACAATATTTACACGGAGGAAAATTTTCAATTGCCAAGCCATCAACAAATTTACCGGTAGTCGAACTGACGATAGTAGATGAAAAAATAAGATGTCTAATAGACGCAGGGTCGACAACGTCACTGATCGATGAAAACAAACTACTAAAATATAAAAGACTGAATTTAAAGACACCCTTACATTTCAAAACACTTAACGGACTAACCGATATATCAAAAGAAATTATAACTGAACTACCATTGGAATTTAAAGAAAGAAACTTAATGAGCTGGAAAGTTACGAAACTTTTAAACAAACCTTTTGATGCTATAATAGGGCATAATATCCTTATAACCAATGGGAGCAGTAATTAATCTTACAGATGAAGTCGTAGAAATTCATAACACAAAAATTGAATTTATTAAGGCTTGCCCTTATGATATAGATCAAATCTGTGAATTGGAAAAATGTCAACCAAATGATGAAATAATGATAAAACTTATTCATAACGAAATGAAAAAAGAAGAAATATTTCAACTGGAAAAGATAATATACAAAAATACCGACCTATTCTTTAAAGAAGGCGATAAACTTACTCACACACCGAAATTCAGCATGAAATTATTACAGCAATTAGTAAACCAGTTTACGCGAAAATATATAGCAGAAATAAAGATGCAAATAAACGAAATGTTAGAGCAGGGAATAATTAAGGAAAGCAATTCACCATTATGGATTGTACCAAAAAAAATGGACAATTCTGGGAAAAAGAAGTGGCGGATTGTAATCGATTTAAGAAAGCTAAACGAGATAACCGAGAACGATGCCAAAACATTGAAGAAATCCTCGAAAAGCTCGGAAGAGCCCAATATTTCACAACGCTCGACCTCGCTAAAGGCTTCCATCAAGTCCTTATTAAGGAAGAAGATAGAAGAAAAACTGCATTCTCAACACCCCTAGGCCATTATGAGTTTGTAAGAATTCCGTTTGGTCTGAAAAATGCACCGGCAACCTTCCAAAGACTCATAAACTCAGTACTCAGGGACTATATAAACAAAATATGCGTAGTATATCTTGACGACATACTAATTTCTGGCACAAATATCCAGGATCATACAGAGAATATACTGAAAATATTCAATAAACTAAAGGAGCATAGTTTGAAAATACAAATAGATAAATGTAAATTTTTTGCTAAGACAACAGAATTTTTGGGCCATACTCTGACGCATGACGGTATTAAACCAAATATGGGAAAAATCGAAAAAATACTGAAGCTAAAATTTACGGAATCAACAAAACAAATTAAATCATTCCTGGGCATAACAGGATATTACAGGAAATTTATCAAAGATTATGCCAACATCGCTCATGGGATGACAAAATATTTGAGGAAAGGAGCGAAAATAAATAAAAAAGATTCCCAATACATATATGCCTTCGAAAAACTTAAACAACTTCTGACCAATCCTCCTGCCTTAAGATATGTCGACTTTAATAAAAAATTTAAAATTGCTACAGATGCAAGCGACTTTGCAATAGGCGCCGTCTTAACACAGGAAGAACATCCGATAAGTTACGCCAGTAGAACACTTAATGATCACGAGAGGAGGTATTCTACAACCGAACGGGAGTTACTTGTTATCGTTTGAGCTGTTAACTATTTTCGACCTTACATTTATGGTAAGCCATTTGAACTTGTAACAGATCACCAACCAATAAGGTGGCTCCAATGTAAACAGGACGGAAAAGACATAAACCCTCGACTACAGCGATGGATTTTAAAGTTGGGAGAATACAATATAAATATAAATTATATAAAAGGAAAAGAAAATAACGCTGCAGATTTCTTAAGCAGAATCAACACAGATACGTTCGAAATAAACACTGGAGAACAAATTGATAACATAAGTACCTGTGCAACCATTCACTCCCAAGAAGAAGAACAGAACGATCATTTTCCAATCTTATATACAACAGTTAACAGATTTCATACCCAACTAATACTGATGAAAGAAAAAACAAGGAAATCGACATAATCAACAACAAACGAAAAACTTACATAAGCCCCGATGACATACCAAGTAATTTTATGACGGATATATTTAGGCGTTATTTGCATAAAGGTAAAATAGGAATACATTCAACACTCACTGAACATCAATACCATAAAGTTCAACAAAAAAGAGGTTGTCTGTAAAGTCGGTTTACTGACGATAGTTTAACGTGACAACGTCATAAGAAAATACTGATGTAATGGTTGCAATTTTCAAAACAAAATTTTAATTTTATTTGTTTGATAGATATTTTGTATGGATATAGAGGAGGAGGTAAATGGAATCGCAATGGAATAGGTCAATTAACATTTACACAAACGTGAAAAATTACGAAACATTTATCAAATTCATGAAAGATATGTTCAATTTCGATTGTGCATCAGACGTTAATAAGTCAACAACACTAAGAGGCAACATCATCGATTTGACTTTTTCGAGACACTTTACACTCGAAACACTCCCTTTCATCTCCTACTTTTTCTATCATCGTCCTATTCTCAACAGAGAAATGGTTCATTACCATGCACACAGGAAGAAGGCATATGCAAATACAGATATGTGAATTTATATACAAATGCGCATGTACATACATATATATGCTCACTCAAGTAGAAGAGAGCCAGATGTCGAACGCGGGGGCCGATTGTGCTCTTTGTCGTTCGTTCCGCGCTCTCACCTGCTTGAAGCACATTAGTTAACATTTGCTTGCGTACAGAATAGATTCGTACATTTGATATGTCCATATGATTTGTATGCATCTTTACATATATGTAGATTTGTTCTTTTTGAAAATCGCGCGAAATTGTATATGTATATGCATGTTTATATAATATACATATATTACTATACAACATATCTTATAAGGTATGTGGTAAATATTACCATACATTTTTTCCTTCATATATAATAAAAAAATTAATAATAATAACATTAAAACAACAGGTATTATTAACAACTAGTCGTCACTAATTATAAATTCGGTAAGGATGATGATGATACACTTGGTTTTATTTTAAATTCTTCAAGTAAATCAAATTAATAATAATCAGTAAGAAGCGATATGCAAATAAAAATATGTGAATTTATATATGTACATATACATACATATATACGCTCACTTAAGTAGGAGAGAGCAAGATGTCGAACGTTGCCGTTCGTTTGCTTTGTTTGCTTTGTCGTTCGTTCCGCGCTTTCGCTTGGAGTTCAAGCAAGGTAACGGCGATTGAGCAAGGTAACGACACATTTTTTCGTGCGTGCAGCCGGCTAAATCGAATTATAAGACGTTATCACGTCAAATTAATAGAACTGTTTGACACACAATTGAAATTTTATAAATGCACATACCATGCTAAAGACATGGCGAATGAAGAAGAAACTCTAAAATACATAGCTAAGTTTCATAAAAATGAAACAGGACATGCAGGTATAAATGAAAATTATACCAACTTAAAAAGCATTATATATTTTAAAAACCTAAAAACAGTAATCCAAAAATTTATTAATAATTGCGATGTTTGTAATAAAGCGAAATACGACAGCAACCCATTAAGACCAAAATTCAATCTTACAGGAACCCCAAATGACATTAATCAGATCTTTCATGGCGACACATACACCAATAGCAAACATTGCTTCTTGACATTTATTGACAGATTTTCGAAACATGCGATCACACTTCCGTTAACGGATAGAAACAGTACAACCCTAGTAGAAAAAAATCAGGACCTTCTTATCCATAAAAGGTCAAAAGCCACAACTTTTAATATTAGACAATGAATTTAATTGCGTCAACATAAAAGAATTTCTCAGACAGGAAGAAATAGACGTTCATTTTACGTGTTTTAGAAGCTGAAAACTCACGAATTACTACAACTGAAAAAATTTTAAAAAGTATAGAATGGTATAACAAATCAATACACTCAACCATTAATGCTAGACCAATTGACCAATAGAAGGACGAATAGACAAACAAAAACTTCACGAAAAATTGAAAAATGATAAACAAAAGAGAATTTCAGAACAGAATGAAAACAGAGAAGAATATCAACAATCACAAGAAGAAGGTTCCGTAAAAATTACAAAGCACTAAGGCACAAAAACAAACCGAAATACAAGAAACTAAATTTAACAAATATACATCCAATAAACATTAAACGACCAACAAAATTTGCAGGTGCACTGGATACTAATAACTATGCTAATAAGTATGTATATGTATTACAAACAACTAATAGTACACTGACGATACAACAAATAACCGGTAATATATAATAGGTAAATTTAACGAAATTGAAAAAGTATACACTAATCTGAGTAAACAGTTTATCTACCTTGATACTTTAATGAAAATAAAAATGTTAGAAGACAATGTCGAACACAGATAAAACAATATATTGTAGTTTCCGCAAAATTAAACATTATGTCAGACAATATACTCACAAATGAAGAAATAATTAAATACAGCATAGACATCAATAAGTTACAAAATATAAAATTATGAACAGCACGATATAGGGAAAATAAAATAATTTTATATTTTTTATTTTTAAAATAAAAGCATTCGGACATTGGGAAACAACCTTACATGGGACCAAATAAAAGAAAAATATTGTATGAATTCGATACACAAAAACCAACTGAATTCTCGCCAAAGGCAAACGAAAGTGCAATTCTTAGTATATTTTTAAATGGTATAGATCCTTCATTATCAAGCATTATACATAGTAGGAACATTAAATCCCTTAGAGAGGCATACCACAAATTAGAACAAACTAACATGCTCAGACACTTTAACAAAAAATGATACAATGAGAAAAATGATAAAGGGAACAATTCTTTTAATCTCAATCACCATCAACACAATCCATATCTTCAACATAAAAATCCACATTCAGGCCCTTCCCAAAGCACGAACGATAGAACAAACTCTAGAAATAACCAAAATTATAACTAGTATAACGACAGGGTACAACCAATAAAAACACCTCAAAACTACTACCAACAAAATCGTAGGGAAAATTCTACCCAATTCAAACAAAGCTTTAATAATCGATCAAGACAAACCAATCGCTATCAAGATACACCCCAACCAAAGGACGTAGACCATATTCAAACACACCTCGACTCGAACGAAATCGATGAGACTATTAACAATATTTACACGGAGGAAAATTTTCAATTGCCAAGCCATCAACAAATTTACCGGTAGTCGAACTGACGATAGTAGATGAAAAAATAAGATGTCTAATAGACGCAGGGTCGACAACGTCACTGATCGATGAAAACAAACTACTAAAATATAAAAGACTGAATTTAAAGACACCCTTACATTTCAAAACACTTAACGGACTAACCGATATATCAAAAGAAATTATAACTGAACTACCATTGGAATTTAAAGAAAGAAACTTAATGAGCTGGAAAGTTACGAAACTTTTAAACAAACCTTTTGATGCTATAATAGGGCATAATATCCTTATAACCAATGGGAGCAGTAATTAATCTTACAGATGAAGTCGTAGAAATTCATAACACAAAAATTGAATTTATTAAGGCTTGCCCTTATGATATAGATCAAATCTGTGAATTGGAAAAATGTCAACCAAATGATGAAATAATGATAAAACTTATTCATAACGAAATGAAAAAAGAAGAAATATTTCAACTGGAAAAGATAATATACAAAAATACCGACCTATTCTTTAAAGAAGGCGATAAACTTACTCACACACCGAAATTCAGCATGAAATTATTACAGCAATTAGTAAACCAGTTTACGCGAAAATATATAGCAGAAATAAAGATGCAAATAAACGAAATGTTAGAGCAGGGAATAATTAAGGAAAGCAATTCACCATTATGGATTGTACCAAAAAAAATGGACAATTCTGGGAAAAAGAAGTGGCGGATTGTAATCGATTTAAGAAAGCTAAACGAGATAACCGAGAACGATGCCAAAACATTGAAGAAATCCTCGAAAAGCTCGGAAGAGCCCAATATTTCACAACGCTCGACCTCGCTAAAGGCTTCCATCAAGTCCTTATTAAGGAAGAAGATAGAAGAAAAACTGCATTCTCAACACCCCTAGGCCATTATGAGTTTGTAAGAATTCCGTTTGGTCTGAAAAATGCACCGGCAACCTTCCAAAGACTCATAAACTCAGTACTCAGGGACTATATAAACAAAATATGCGTAGTATATCTTGACGACATACTAATTTCTGGCACAAATATCCAGGATCATACAGAGAATATACTGAAAATATTCAATAAACTAAAGGAGCATAGTTTGAAAATACAAATAGATAAATGTAAATTTTTTGCTAAGACAACAGAATTTTTGGGCCATACTCTGACGCATGACGGTATTAAACCAAATATGGGAAAAATCGAAAAAATACTGAAGCTAAAATTTACGGAATCAACAAAACAAATTAAATCATTCCTGGGCATAACAGGATATTACAGGAAATTTATCAAAGATTATGCCAACATCGCTCATGGGATGACAAAATATTTGAGGAAAGGAGCGAAAATAAATAAAAAAGATTCCCAATACATATATGCCTTCGAAAAACTTAAACAACTTCTGACCAATCCTCCTGCCTTAAGATATGTCGACTTTAATAAAAAATTTAAAATTGCTACAGATGCAAGCGACTTTGCAATAGGCGCCGTCTTAACACAGGAAGAACATCCGATAAGTTACGCCAGTAGAACACTTAATGATCACGAGAGGAGGTATTCTACAACCGAACGGGAGTTACTTGTTATCGTTTGAGCTGTTAACTATTTTCGACCTTACATTTATGGTAAGCCATTTGAACTTGTAACAGATCACCAACCAATAAGGTGGCTCCAATGTAAACAGGACGGAAAAGACATAAACCCTCGACTACAGCGATGGATTTTAAAGTTGGGAGAATACAATATAAATATAAATTATATAAAAGGAAAAGAAAATAACGCTGCAGATTTCTTAAGCAGAATCAACACAGATACGTTCGAAATAAACACTGGAGAACAAATTGATAACATAAGTACCTGTGCAACCATTCACTCCCAAGAAGAAGAACAGAACGATCATTTTCCAATCTTATATACAACAGTTAACAGATTTCATACCCAACTAATACTGATGAAAGAAAAAACAAGGAAATCGACATAATCAACAACAAACGAAAAACTTACATAAGCCCCGATGACATACCAAGTAATTTTATGACGGATATATTTAGGCGTTATTTGCATAAAGGTAAAATAGGAATACATTCAACACTCACTGAACATCAATACCATAAAGTTCAACAAAAAAGAGGTTGTCTGTAAAGTCGGTTTACTGACGATAGTTTAACGTGACAACGTCATAAGAAAATACTGATGTAATGGTTGCAATTTTCAAAACAAAATTTTAATTTTATTTGTTTGATAGATATTTTGTATGGATATAGAGGAGGAGGTAAATGGAATCGCAATGGAATAGGTCAATTAACATTTACACAAACGTGAAAAATTACGAAACATTTATCAAATTCATGAAAGATATGTTCAATTTCGATTGTGCATCAGACGTTAATAAGTCAACAACACTAAGAGGCAACATCATCGATTTGACTTTTTCGAGACACTTTACACTCGAAACACTCCCTTTCATCTCCTACTTTTTCTATCATCGTCCTATTCTCAACAGAGAAATGGTTCATTACCATGCACACAGGAAGAAGGCATATGCAAATACAGATATGTGAATTTATATACAAATGCGCATGTACATACATATATATGCTCACTCAAGTAGAAGAGAGCCAGATGTCGAACGCGGGGGCCGATTGTGCTCTTTGTCGTTCGTTCCGCGCTCTCACCTGCTTGAAGCACATTAGTTAACATTTGCTTGCGTACAGAATAGATTCGTACATTTGATATGTCCATATGATTTGTATGCATCTTTACATATATGTAGATTTGTTCTTTTTGAAAATCGCGCGAAATTGTATATGTATATGCATGTTTATATACATATATTACTATACAACATATCTTATAAGGTATGTGGTAAATATTACCATACATTTTTTCCTTCATATATAATAAAAAAATTAATAATAATAACATTAAAACAACAGGTATTATTAACAACTAGTCGTCACTAATTATAAATTCGGTAAGGATGATGATGATACACTTGGTTTTATTTTAAATTCTTCAAGTAAATCAAATTAATAATAATCAGTAAGAAGCGATATGCAAATAAAAATATGTGAATTTATATATGTACATATACATACATATATACGCTCACTTAAGTAGGAGAGAGCAAGATGTCGAACGTTGCCGTTCGTTTGCTTTGTTTGCTTTGTCGTTCGTTCCGCGCTTTCGCTTGGAGTTCAAGCAAGGTAACGGCGATTGAGCAAGGTAACGACACATTTTTTCGTGCGTGCAGTCGGCTAAATCGAATTATAAGACGTTATCACGTCAAATTAATAGAACTGTTTGACACACAATTGAAATTTTATAAATGCACATACCATGCTAAAGACATGGCGAATGAAGAAGAAACTCTAAAATACATAGCTAAGTTTCATAAAAATGAAACAGGACATGCAGGTATAAATGAAAATTATACCAACTTAAAAAGCATTATATATTTTAAAAACCTAAAAACAGTAATCCAAAAATGTATTAATAATTGCGATGTTTGTAATAAAGCGAAATACGACAGCAACCCATTAAGACCAAAATTCAATCTTACAGGAACCCCAAATGACATTAATCAGATCTTTCATGGCGACACATACACCAATAGCAAACATTGCTTCTTGACATTTATTGACAGATTTTCGAAACATGCGATCACACTTCCGTTAACGGATAGAAACAGTACAACCCTAGTAGAAAACAATCAGGACCTTCTTATCCATAAAAGGTCAAAAGCCACAACTTTTAATATTAGACAATGAATTTAATTGCGTCAACATAAAAGAATTTCTCAGACAGGAAGAAATAGACGTTCATTTTACGTGTTTTAGAAGCTGAAAACTCACGAATTACTACAACTGAAAAAATTTTAAAAAGTATAGAATGGTATAACAAATCAATACACTCAACCATTAATGCTAGACCAATTGACCAATAGAAGGACGAATAGACAAACAAAAACTTCACGAAAAATTGAAAAATGATAAACAAAAGAGAATTTCAGAACAGAATGAAAACAGAGAAGAATATCAACAATCACAAGAAGAAGGTTCCGTAAAAATTACAAAGCACTAAGGCACAAAAACAAACCGAAATACAAGAAACTAAATTTAACAAATATACATCCAACAAACATTAAACGACCAACAAAATTTGCAGGTGCACTGGATACTAATAACTATGCTAATAAGTATGTATATGTATTACAAACAACTAATAGTACACTGACGATACAACAAATAACCGGTAATATATAATAGGTAAATTTAACGAAATTGAAAAAGTATACACTAATCTGAGTAAACAGTTTATCTACCTTGATACTTTAATGAAAATAAAAATGTTAGAAGACAATGTCGAACACAGATAAAACAATATATTGTAGTTTCCGCAAAATTAAACATTATGTCAGACAATATACTCACAAATGAAGAAATAATTAAATACAGCATAGACATCAATAAGTTACAAAATATAAAATTATGAACAGCACGATATAGGGAAAATAAAATAATTTTAGCAATTAAAATTCCTAATAAAGCAATAATAGCAAAGAGATCAATTTTTACCCCTATAAGTAATGATAACTATGAAGAACTAATTTTTGAGCAAGAAGATGTTATTGAACTGAATAATACATTTTATAAACACGGAAAATATTTCTACAAAAACAATTTAAAACAACTATGTATTTTTAACAAAAATTGTAACAAAAGAAAAAATAATAGAGAGGAAACAGTAAACATCGAAAACGGCTTGATATTATTAAAAAACCATAAAAATAGCTATATAGAAAGTACTTGCGAGGAACGAAAAATGTATGTAAAGAAAAATTATCTAATACTCTTTTACGATTGTGAAATATATATTAACAATGAAGCATATAAAAACCTAAATAGGAACTTAAAACAAAATTTTGAACTAAACAACATACATTTCAATATTAATAATACAAAACTAAAACCAACTTTTGATGAAATTATTTTAAAGCAAAAAAAAAAAATATCGAGAAAATAAAAGAACTACAATACCATAAACAAATCAACACAACTTATAACTTACTAACATTTTTTGCAATTCTGACAATAATACTCGTAACAATTTTAGCACTTTTATTCACTTACCACACAAAAAAGAACAAAAAATTTGCATTAAATATAGCTCTGAAAACTCAGGAGAGTTCTCAATCAAAGAAGGAATGAGTTACGTCACATGAAACGCCAACCACAATTCCCATCAATTGGGAAACATAAGAAAAGAAATTCGAAACGAAAAGTATTGCAATAAGTGTTGGAAAGAAATAAACAAATAAGAATAGCAACAGCAGCAATTCTTATTCTTCTTCTTAATTGGCGCTATAACCGCTTACGCGATTTTGGCCGAGTTTAACAAAGCGCGCCAGTCGTTTCTTTCTCGTGCTAACCGGCGCCAGTTGGACACACCAAGTGAAGCCAAGTCCTTCTCCACCTGATCTTTCCAACGCAGAGGAGGCCGCCCTCTTCCTCTGCTACCACCAGCTGGTACCGCATCGAATACTTTCAAAGCCGGAGCGTTTGTATCCATTCGGACGACATGACCCAGCCAACGTAGCCGCTGGATCTTTATTCGCTGCGCTATGTCTATGCCGTCGTAAAGCTCATACAGCTCATCGTTTCATCGTCTGCGATATTCCCCGTTGCCAACGTGCAAAGGTCCAAAAATCTTACGCAGAATCTTTCTCTCGAACACTCCAAGCGTCGCTTCATCGGATGTTGTCATCGCCCAAGCTTCTGCGCCATACGTTAGGACGGGCATGATGAGAGTCTTGTAGAGTGTTAGTTTTGTTCGTCGAGAGAGGACTTTACTACTCAATTGCCTACTTAGTCCAAAGTAGCACTTGTTGGCAAGAGAGATTCTACGTTGGATTTCAAGGCTGACATTGTTATCGGTGTTAATGCTGGTTCCTAAATAGACGAAGTCTTTTACAACCTCAAAATTATAACTGTCAACAGTGACGTGGGTGCCGATACGCGAGTGCGCCGACTGTTTGTTTGAAGACAGGAGGTACTTCGTTTTGTCCTCGTTCACCACCAGACCCATTCGCTTTGCCTCTTTATCCAGTTTGGAGAAGGCAGAACTAACAGCGCGGTTGTTAAGGCCGATGATGTCAATATCATCGGCATACGCCAGCAATTGTACGCTCTTATAAAAAATTGTGCCTGAGCGATTAAGTTCTGCGGCTCGCACGATGCTCTCCAACATCAGGTTAAAGAAGTCACACGACAGGGAGTCACCCTGTCTGAAACCTCGTTTGGTATCAAACGGCTCGGAGAGGTCCTTTCCAATTCTGACGGCGCTGTTGGTGTTGAGCAACGTCATCTTACATAGCCGTATTAGTTTTGCGGGGATACCAAATTCAGACATCGCGGCATACAGGTAACTCCTTTCCGTACTGTCGAATGCAGCTTTGAAGTCGACGAAAAGATGGTGTGTGTCGATTCTCCTTTCATGGGTCTTTTCCAAGATTTGGCGTATTGAGAATATTTGGTCGATGGTAGACTTTCCAGGTCTGAAGCCACACTGATAAGGTCCAATCAGTTGGTTGACGGTGGGCTTCAGCCTTTCACACAATACGCTCGCTAGAACCTTATAGGCGATATTTAGAAGACTAATCCCGCGGTAATTGGCACAAATTGCAGGATCGCCCTTTTTATGGATTGGGCAGAGCACACTTAAATTCCAATCGGCAGGCATGCTTTCATCCGACCATATTTTGCATAGGAGCTGATGCATGCACCTTACCAGCTCCTCGCCGCCATGTTTGAATAGCTCAGCCGGCAGTCCGTCGGCGCCCGCGGCTTTGTTGTTCTTTAGCCGCGTTATCGCTATTCTCACCTCGTCATGATCGGGTAGCGGAACGACAATTCCGTCGTCAACGATTGGGGTATCGGGATCTTCACTTTCTCGGTGACATGCGCAGCTGTCACTGTTTAATAGGTTCGAGAAGTGTTCCCTCCATAATTTAAGATTGCTCTGTACGTCGGTCACCAGTTCGCCGTCTTTGTTCTTACAGGAAAACGCCCCGGTCTTAAAACCTTCAGTAAGCCGCCGAACTTTCTGGTAGAATTTTCGGGCGTTGTTCCTGTTGGCCAGCATCTCAAGCTCTTCGCACTCACGTATTTCGGCCTCTCGTTTCTTCTGTCGGATAATACGTCTCTCTTCCTTTTTCAGCTCTCTGTAGCGATCCCACATGGCTCGCGTTGCGCCCGATCGCAGCGTGGCTCTATAGGCGGCATCCTTTCTTTCTGCGGCAGCATGACATTCCTCGTCGTACCAATTGTTTTTTCGGGCTCGCCGGAATCCAATTTCTTCTTCGGCGGCGGTACGTAGAGAACGAGAAATGTTGCTCCATTGTTCCAATTCTTATTAGCATGATTGCAATGCTTGCTTTTAGACAATAAAATAAATTCGAAACCAAAAATATTGCAATGCTTGCTTTTAAACAATAAAATAAATTCGAAACCAAAAATATTGCAATGCTTGCAAGTGCATAAACAAAAAGAGAACTCGAGACCATACGATATTCTCAAAGAGAACGATTTTAGTGAACAAGTGATAAATATAAATAAAACATCAAATATGCAACAAACAACGAACATACAACCTACAATTGCATTAAGCATACCATCTAGCGAACTAATAAAGGAAGCTGCCAGAATTAGAGAATTGAGGGGAGACAACGAATATGATTTAACATCGTTTATTCGCGAAGTAGAAGTCATCCTCCCTCTGTTCGAGAGCAACTCAGCGCTGCAGCTCTTCATATTTCAAAGGTACATAATAAACAAAATTCAAGGAGAAACCCTCAAAAGCATTCGGACATTGGGAAACAACCTTACATGGGACCAAATAAAAGAAAAATATTGTATGAATTCGATACACAAAAACCAACTGAATTCTCGCCAAAGGCAAACGAAAGTGCAATTCTTAGTATATTTTTAAATGGTATAGATCCTTCATTATCAAGCATTATACATAGTAGGAACATTAAATCCCTTAGAGAGGCATACCACAAATTAGAACAAATTAACATGCTCAGACACTTTAACAAAAAATTATACAATGAGAAAAATGACAAAGGGAACAATTCTTTTAATCTCAATCTCAATCACCATCAACACAATCCATATCTTCAACATAAAAATACACATTCAGGCCCTTCCCAAAGCACGAACGATAGAACAAACTCTAGAAATAACCAAAATTATAACCAGTATAACGACAGGGTACAACCAATAAAAACACCTCAAAACTACTACCAACAAAATCGTAGGGAAAATTCTACCCAATCCAAACAAAGCTTTAATAATCGATCAAGACAAACCAATCGCTATCAAGATACACCCCAACCAAAGGACGTAGACCATATTCAAACACACCTCGACTCGAACGAAATCGATGAGACTAATAACAATATTTACACGGAGGAAAATTTTCAATTGCCAAGCCATCAACAAATTTACCGGTAGTCGAACTGACGATAGTAGATGAAAAAATAAGATGTCTAATAGACGCAGGGTCGACAACGTCACTGATCGATGAAAACAAACTACTAAAATATAAAAGACTGAATTTAAAGACACCCATACATTTCAAAACACTTAGCGGACTAACCGAGATATCAAAAGAAATTATAACTGAACTACCATTGGAATTTAAAGAAAGAAACTTAATGAGCTGGAAAGTTACGAAACTTTCAAACAAACCTTTTGATGCTATAATAGGGCATAATATCCTTATAACCAATGGGAGCAGTAATTAATCTTACAGATGAAGTCGTAGAAATTCATAACACAAAAATTGAATTTATTAAGGCTTGCCCTTATGATCAAATCTGTGAATTGGAAAAATGTCAACCAAATGATGAAATAATGATAAAACTTATTCATAACGAAATGAAAAAAGAAGAAATATTTCAACTGGAAAAGATAATATAAAATAATATTCGATGTTTTGTATTCTGTCAAATTGAACGTTTTTATTATTTTATAACAATTTAAGTTTCGTAGCGACATAAAAAAACTAATATTGAATAACAGTTTTAATTCCTATTCGTTATATAAAATAATATTCGATGTGCTCTTGTCTAAACTTGTGCAATCAATGGCACGTCGGCGAAGCAGAATTGGTGTGGGAAACCTTGCGTGTCCGAACTGCTGTTTTTCCATCTTCCCGTTGCATTTTTTTGTGTAGCAACAATTCAGGTCGCTTTGCATTAGGCTGTACTTATTGATCAATACCATTGTTGTTTTTTTTAGCATAAGGTGACAATTCCGTTGCTTTTGCACACGGTGCCAATATCATTATCATCTTGTTTACAATGCAACCCAGTAGTAGCGTACTGGAGGGGAAATGAATGAATGATCATTGTCATTGTTAACTATCCCCCTTATCAAGCTCGAAACGTCCTCGATTCGAAATAATAAAAGGTACGTTGCAGCATCATCTTTGCGGTATTGATGGTAGAGATTCGTTAGTAAGATGGATAAATACGATTTACGTAGTCGCTCGAGTTTACAAATTTTGACTTAAATATTAGACAATTTTGCTTCTTATGACACATGTATGAACAATTAACTATCAAAATATATTACATACAATTATTAACAATCAATATTTGTTTTCTTAAGAAATGTGATAATTCAAAATCGGTGTGTGGAATTTATAGGTGAAACAGTAAGACAGTTAATTCCACAATTAAAGTAATTTTCTTCATTAAAGCTCAATTTCTCAAGTAAAATGGAAAATTTTGGCCTTTCTTTTATAAAATTAAAAAAAGAATTATATTTTTAGGCAACTGGCAGATAATTTTAAACTGCTGAAATTTTATGTTTGAACGACAAAAATTTTCATTCAAACTAAATTGCGTAAAAAATTTTCTGTCTGTACATATGTACATATGTAGTATTATATAATAATAGTAACAATAAAAATAATTTCTAGTTGTCTTTAAACCATTACTTTTCGACAGAAACCATTACTTTACCGCAGATTGCTTTTGTGAATTTTTTTTCCAACTATCAGAACTGTGGTGCCAAGATCCTTTTCAATAACCTTCTCAACATAAATCCTATCGAGCTTACCTCCAAGTCTTTTATTTCGTTTTAGGAAAACCTTTTCACCAGGAAAATAAGTTCTTAATTTTTTTCCTAAGTTGTTCCTGTGTAAAACTTTTTCTTGGACCTCCAACAATTTTTGTCTTACTATTTCTAATTTTACCGGAGGGTAATTATGGAATACTTCGGTGGGTTTAGCATTGATGACGGAAAGGATGCTGCAATTATACTTATGTGTCGCTAGCAGGACTAAGTCAACTGTTTCATCTATCTTCTGTTGCTCTTTTATGCAACGCGCTATTTCCAGCAAGGTCGAGTGAAACCGTTCCACCTGGCCATTGCTTTCGCTGTGGAGAGTGGGTATAAAAAACTGTTGGATAGAAAAATTGTCCCTAAGTAAACTCTTAATTAAATCCGAATGGAACGCTTTTTCATTATCTGAAACAATGGTTTTAGGGTTATTGAATGTCAGAAAAATTTCTAATAGGGCAACTTTAATGTCAATTGAGGATCTCGATGCAATAGGTTTGACAATAGCAAACTTTGAAAGTTTATCGACACAGGTTAGAAAATGGCATTTACCGGTCATAAAAATATCCATATGGAGTATTTCGCCTGGAAGGTGGGGAATAGGGGTTTTTCCTATTCCAGGATCAAGCGGTTTCCTCTGGTGCTTGTTTTCCAAACATATTTTGCAATTTATGATCATCGTTTGCAACATTTTTTTCATCTTTGGAAAGTAGAATTCTCGAGATATTTGTTGGAAATTCTCGTGCATTCCACGGTGAGCGCGGTTATGTTCAGCTGCTATTGTTTCTAGCTGATCGTCCTTGTTAACCAAGTCTATCACTAGGATTTCTGTATGGATAAACTTTACCCCAGGAAATGTTAATTTTAGGGTATGTTGTATTTTGGCCAAAGTAGAAAGGTCACAATGAATGCCATTGCTAACATTGGGGTTAACAGCATATTTTATGCACTGTATTAGGTTTGCGATGTTGTCGAAAAAGATTGTATGCCGGACGAGGTTTTGAAAAAGTATCTTAGTGGTTTTGCTAAACGTATTTGATTCGGATAAAACTAACTGATTTCTGAATTGATTAATAGGGCACTTAACCGATTTAATGACAGAAGTTGAAGACTCTTCACTGTGCACACTTTGGCTTTGTTCCGTACAATTAAGGTTGTGACAGTATTGTCTGGAAAGCGCGTCTGCTACCTTATTATTTTTTCCAAGCTTGTAGTGGAACGTAGGTGAAAACTCTTCTATGAAAGATTTCCATCTTTTCATTTTTGAATTCGGAGTTTTTTCCGAAATGGCAAATATGAGTGGCTGGTGATCTGTGAAAATATTTATGTTTTTTATTCCATACAAATAATGCCGTAGTCTTTTCAGTGCCCATACAATCGCAAGTAGCTCACGTTCATTAGTTGCATAGTTTTGTTCGCAAGGTGATAGTGTGCGTGAAATCATGGTGATCGGACGGCCATTTTGAGACAAAACTGCACCAAGTGCACTAGACGAGGCATCAGTTGTTAGCTCGAATGCTTGATTATAATCAGGGTATTGTAGCAGAACATCATCAGAAGCCAAAACCCGTTTTATTTTTTCAAACGCCTGGAGTGCTTCTGAGCTAAGCTCAATTTTTACACTTTTTGAACTCCGCGCACAAACGTTACCATTTTCACCCCGGAGATATGCAGTCAACGGTTTGACTATAGCAGCATAGTCCCTTACAAAGCGCCGGTAGTATCCGGATAGGCCGAGGAATGATCGTAATGCTCGAAGTGATTTTGGGGGTTCGTAATTAATAATATCATTTACTTTGTCTGGGCAGGTTTTGATACCTTTTTCGGATACCAAGAAGCCCTAAAACTCTACCTCGGTTTTGGAAAACTTAGATTTTTCTGGCGATACTCTCATCCCCGCCTTTTCAAGTTTTCCCAAAACAGCATCAATGTCTTTTAAATGAGACTCTTCGTCGGAAGAATAAATGATTATGTCGTCGACATAAACGTGACAAAACTTTCCTATTCCCTCTCGTAGGACGTCATCTATTGCCCTTTGAAATATGCTAGGCGCGTTTCTTAAGCCAAAAGGTAACCGACAAAATTCATACTTGCCATTATTTATGCTAAACGCCGTTTTTTGCATATCTTTTTCGCACATGAGAATTTGGTGAAACCCTGACTTAAGATCCAAGGTAGTGAAGTATTTAGATTTTCCTAAATTGGAGAGAATTACTGTTGTGTCCGGAATGGGGTATCGATCGGGGATAGTTTTCTCATTGATCTTCCTGAAGTCTATCACCATCCGCAACTTCGGCTTACCATACTCATCGAGCCCTTTTTTGGATACCACATGGACTGGTGAGTTGTAGGGCGAACATGATTTCCTAATGATACCATCCTTGAGAAGGGTTTCAATTTCCTTGTTAATGAAGGGAGCTACTGAAATAGGGTAGGGATAACTTTTACTATATATCGGTTCTTTGGTAATTGTGCGGATTCTGCCCTTCACAGAGGTGTTGTATGGCAACGCCCTATCTGGGTCAGCAAAGGCGTTTACGTTTTTATTTATTATATGACGAAATTTAGATTGAAAATCAAATGGGACTGAGTCTGTTTCTAGTGTTATTGAATTGACCTGTTCACTTGAGAGATATTGTAATTTAACCTTGCCGTTACGATAAAGTAAATACCCTCTGTCAGTGATGATTTTTGCATTGATTTTCCGAAGAAAGTCATACCCTATAATACCGTCAAACATGTTTAAATTTGAAAGTAAATAAAATGTTGAGGTATGGTCTAATATATTAACTAAGCATTTTTTATCAATGATATTCGTACCATTAATCGAACTTAAACGAAACGGCTTTTCTAACAGTTTAACACCTTGAAGAAATGGAGAATTCTTGATATAATTTTTTGATGTACCCGTGTCAATTAAAATACGGAGCTCCTGACCGTTTCTAGCTGTCTTAGTAATATACGGCAGGAGCGAATTTAGTTTAAAAAATGTATAACGTCATCGTGATCTGCAATGGCATCTCCCTCCTCACGAATAATACAATCACTATGTTGGCTATAATCACTATAGTAGTAGTCCCTACACTCGACACCTTCCTGAGTTTCAGTCTCACATATCGTGTTGGGGTTAGTTAAATCTGGCATAAAGTTAATCTTCTGGGCCTTTTGGATAGGTATTCGGTCGGAACTCGATTGCTCTCGAGCTCGTTTATGCGTGAATTGCTGGTTAGAATTGGAAATGTGCGGCTTAGGGGTGTAGGTAAATATGTTAGGCTTAGAAAAATTGTTGTTGTGTTGCTGCTGTGACAAATAAGGATTGGTGGTGTGCTGTCTATAAAAAGATGAACCGTTGTCAACCTCCATTGGGGTTGGCATCTTCGTAACATTTGGGTAGGAGCGTGGTTGCTGCTGTTGCACTGATGCTCTGGGGTTGTTAGGCTTTGGGGTGTAACCCATTGCAAATGCTTGTGCAAAGTCATAACGCATATGACTCATTTGAAGTTCTTGTGCGACGGCGAGAGCGGATGGAAGATCTTTCGGCCTTGCCGAGAAAAGTATGTCGCACATTGGTCGACGGAGACCAGATATAAAGACGCGCAATGCATTGTCCCTGGCACGATCATTCAGAGCTTCTACAACATCATTATTGCCACTATGAGTCATAATTTGTTTATTAATTATTAACGATAATTGCCTATCCACCTTGTCGTAGTACTCTGCAATTGACAAGTTATTTTGTCTCAAAATACTAAGCTCGTTTTCCAATACGTATAATGGCCTTTTATCAGCATAGGTTTGATCGAGCCTGGAAATTATCGCCTTATAGTTTAAAACGGTATTAAATGATGCGAGAGTAGTGTTGGCAGAATCAACAATCTTATTCCTAAAAATCCCCATGGCTACATAATACCTCTCCGACCCCTCTTTGTAATAATTCATAGCGAATTCTGCGGCACTTCGCCATGCCGGGTACGTGGAAGACTCACCTTTAAACTCGGGTAGAGATTTAATTAAGTCTAAACTGGCATTATTTTGTTCAATTAATGGGTCTATGGATACTGGTAAGAACGGCTCGACACTGGCTGGTTCCAGCCGACTAACGGCTAAAGTTAGGCGTCGTATCTGTTCTCCTAGCTCCTGCTTGGTACGTTCATTAGACGTATTGACAATGTCTAACACCTCTTCTCTATTAGCAAACATTTTCGCTTATAAATTCACCCTTCGACGAAAGACTTGATTCACAACTTGACACAATTTATTTTACTTGAATTGGTTATTGTATGTACTAACGATATCACAACCTCCTGGATTTGACAGTCATGAGAGCACAAAAAATTAAGTTTGTATAAAAAATAATATATTCTCGCAGATTTTGAGGCAAAGACCCTCCACAAAAAAAAAATGTATATGTAAAGAAAAATGTATAAATATGAAAAATTTCACAAAAACAGTTTCTTAAATTCGGGCCTTGATTGGCCCAGTTAATGTCAAATCTCACTATTAATTAACACACATATGTACGTATCTTTATATAAAGTATTTAAAGAAGTTTTACTGCTAAAAGGTATCGAACTATCGCATTTGATAACAATTAAGTGAAAAAGTTCGAATGACCTTAAGCACTTTTTTACCTTTCTATAATTTATTTTTATTTTTCGTTCAATGCAGTAAATAGAAATCTAAATTAAATTTTGGGGCATCAAAAAAAAAAAGTCTTGTGGCAGTTTTCGAACATGTGCTGTTTTTAATTTTTATAAATTACTTTTAATGCACACAACACATAAAATTCAATGTTTAGGTTCCACGTAACCAATATTTGAAATAACACTTACATAAATAATTTCGTCGTTAAATTAATATATTAATAATGGTGTAAATCAGCTCCTCAGGGTTTCTATGGTCCTCTTCTTTTCGGGAAGCCCCACGTTGGGCGCCAAATAATATTCGATGTTTTGTATTCTGTCAAATTGAATGTTTTTATTATTTTATAACAATTTAAGTTTCGTAGCTACATAAATGTGCTCTTGTCTAAACTTGTGCAATCAATGGCACATCGGCGAAGCAGAATTGGTGTGGGAAACCTTGCGTGTCCGAACTGCTGTTTTTCCATCTTCCCGTTGCATTTTTTTGTGTAGCAACAATTCAGGTCGCTTTGCATTAGGCTGTACTTATTGATCAATACCATTGCTGTTTTTTTTAGCATAAGGTGACAATTCCGTTGCTTTTGCACACGGTGCCAATATCATTATCATCTTGTTTACAATGCAACCCAGTAGTAGCGTACTGGAGGGGAAATGAATGAATGATCATTGTCATTGTTAACTTATACAAAAATACCGACCTATTCTTTAAAGAAGGCGATAAACTTACTCACACACACGAAATTCAGCATGAAATTATTACAACAATTAGTAAACCAATTTACGCGAAAATATATAGCAGAAATAAAGATGCAAATAAACGAAATGTTAGAGCAGGGAAACGAAATGTTAAAGGAAAGCAATTCACCATTATGGATTGTACCAAAAAAAATGGACAATTCTGGGAAAAAGAAGTGGCGGATTGTAATCGATTTAAGAAAGCTAAACGAGATAACCGAGAACGATGCCAAAACATTGAAGGAATCCTCGAAAAACTCGGAAGAGCCCAATATTTCACAACGCTCGACCTCGCTAAAGGCTTCCATCAAGTCCTTATTAAGGAAGAAGATAGAAGAAAAACTGCATTCTCAACACCCCTAGGCCATTATGAGTTTGTAAGAATGCCGTTTGGTCTGAAAAATGCACCGGCAAACTTCCAAAGACTCATAAACTCAGTACTCAGGGACTATATAAACAAAATATGCGTAGTATATCTTGACGACATACTAATTTCTGGCACAAATATCCAGGAACATACAGAGAATATACAGAAAATATTCAATAAACTAAAGGAGCATAGTTTGAAAATACAAATAGATAAATGTAAATTTTTTGCTAAGACAACATAATTTTTGGGCCATACTCTGACGCATGACGGTATTAAACCAAATATGGGAAAAATCGAAAAAATACTGAAGCTAAAATTTCCGGAGTCAACAAAACAAATTAAATCATTCCTGGGCATAACAGGATATTACAGGAAATTTATCAAAGATTATGCCAACATCGCTCATGGGATGACAAAATATTTGAGGAAAGGAGCGAAAATAAATAAAAAAGATTCCCAATACATATATGCCTTCGAAAAACTTAAACAACTTCTGACCAATCCTCCTGCCTTAAGATATGTCGACTTTAATAAAAAATTTAAAATTGCTACAGATGCAAGCGACTTTGCAATAGGCGCCGTCTTAACACAGGAAGAACATCCGATAAGTTACGCCAGTAGAACACTTAATGATCACGAGAGGAGGTATTCTACAACCGAACGGGAGTTACTTGTTATCGTTTGAGCTGATAACTATTTTCGACCTTACATTTATGGTAAGCCATTTGAACTTGTAACAGATCACCAACCACTAAGGTGGCTCCAATGTAAACAGGACGGAAAAGACATAAACCCTCGACTACAGCGATGGATTTTAAAGTTGGGAGAATACAATATAAATATAAATTATAATAGGACTATGAATAAGTTCGTTTCGGTTTTACAACAGATGGCGTAACTTGATTATTATTCCATCGATCCACATTTCCAAACATTCATTGGAGAGCTACTGTCGTAAGGCACAAACGTCAGTATAAGTTTTTTATTTGAAGCGTAAACAACAATATTTTTACCACACTTGAAAATGTCGAATTTCGTGCCAAATAATGTGTTTTTGCGGGGAATTCTTCTTCATTATTTTAATATGAAGAAAAAAGCAGCCGAAAGTCATCGTATCTTGGTGGAAGTTTATGGTGAGCATGCTCTATCTGAGCGAACGTGCCAGAAGTGGTTTGCACGCTTTAAAAGTGGTGATTTTGGCTTGGAAGACGAAGAACGCGAGGGTGCGCCGCCAAAGTTCATGGATACCGAATTGGAGGAATTGCTCGATCAAGATCCGGCTCAAACGCAAGAAGAGGTTGCAAAAACTTTGGGAGTTGATCAATCAACCATTTCCAAACGTTTAAAAGCCATGGGAATGATCCGAAAGGTAGGCCATTGGGTGCCGTATGAATTGAAGCCAAGAGACGTTGAACGCCGTTTTATGGCATGCGAACAACTGCTTCAACGGCACAAAAGAAAGGGTTTTTTGCATCGAATTGTGACTGGCGATGAAAAGTGGGTCCATTACGACAATCCAAAACGTCGGGCAACGTATGGATACCCTGGCCATGCTTCAACATCGACGTCGGCGCAGAATATTCATGGCCTGAAGGTTATGCTGTGTATCTGGTGGGACCAGCTGGGTGTTGTGTATTATGAGCTACTGAAACCGAATGAAACGATTACGGGGGATGTCTACCGACGACAATTGATGCGTTTGAGCCGAGCACTGCGAGAAAAACGGCCGCAATACGCCGATAGACACGACAAAGTTATTTTGCAACATGACAATGCTCGGCCACATGTTGCACAAGTGGTCAAAACATACTTAGAAACGCTCAAATGGGATGTCCTACCCCACCCGCCGTATAGTCCAGACCTTGCGCCATCCGATTACTATCTCTTCCGATCGATGCAACATGGCCTGGCTGACCAGCACTTCCGTAATTACGATGAAGTCAAAAAATGGATCGATTCGTGGATTGCGGCAAAACCGACCGAATTTTTCACAAAGGGAATCCGTGAATTGCCAGAAAGATGGGAAAAAGTAGTAGTAAGCGATGGACAATATTTTGAATATTAAATTTGTAACCATTTTACGTCAATAAAGTTTCAAATTTCGAAAAAAACCGCACGAACTTATTCATAGTCCTATTATAAAAGGAAAAGAAAATAACGCTGCAGATTTCTTAAGCAGAATCAACATAGATACGTTCGAAATAAACACTGGAGAACAAATTGATAACATAAGTACCTGTGCAAACATTCATTCCCAAGAAGAAGAACAGAACGATCATTTTCCAATCTTATATACAACAGTTAGCAGATTTCATACCCAACTAATACTGACGAAAGAAAAAACAAGGAAATCGACATAATCAACAACAAACGAAAAACTTACATAAGCCCCGATGACATACCAAGTAATTTTATGACGGATATATTTAGGCGTTATTTGCATAAAGGTAAAATAGGAATACATTCAACACTCACTGAACATCAATACCATAAAGTTCAACAAAAAAGAGGTTGTCTGTAAAGTCGGTTTACTGACGATAGTTTAACGTGACAACGTCATAAGAAAATACTGATGTAATGGTTGCAATTTTCAAAACAAAATTTTAATTTTATTTGTTTGATAGATATTTTGTATGGATATAGAGGAGGAGGTAAATGGAATCGCAATGGAATAGGTCAATTAACATTTACACAAACGTGAAAAATTACGAAACATTTATCAAATTCATGAAAGATATGTTCAATTTCGATTGTGCATCAGACGTCAATAAGTCAACAACACTAAGAGGCAACATCATCGATTTGACTTTTTCGAGACACTTTACACTCGAAACACTCCCTTTCATCTCCTACTTTTTCTATCATCGTCCTATTCTCAACAGAGAAATGGTTCATTACCATGCACACAGGAAGAAGGCATATGCAAATACAGATATGTGAATTTATGTACAAATGCGCATGTACATACATATATATGCTCACTCAAGTAGAAGAGAGCCAGATGTCGAACGCGGGGGCCGATTGTGCTCTTTGTCGTTCGTTCCGCGCTCTCGCTTGCTTGAATCACATTAGCTAACATTTGCTTGCGTGCAGAATAGATTCGTACATTTGATATGTCCATATGATTTGTATGCATCTTTACATATATGTAGATGTGTTCTTTTTGAAAATCGCGCGAAATTGTATATGTATATGCATGTTTATATACATATATTAGTATACAACATATCTTATAAGGTATGTGGTAAATGTTACCATACATTTTTTCCTTCATATATAATAAAAAAATTAATAATAATAACATTAAAACAACAGGTATTATTAACAACTAGTCGTCACTAATTATAAATTCGGTAAGGATGATGATGATACACTTGGTTTTATTTTAAATTCTTCAAGTAAATCAAATTAATAATAATCAATAAGAAGGGATATGCAAATAAAAATATGTGAATTTATATATGTACATATACATACATATATACGCTCACTTAAGTAGGAGAGAGCAAGATGTCGAACGTTGCCGTTCGTTTGCTTTGTTTGCTTTGTCGTTCGTTCCGCGCTTTCGCTTGGAGTTCAAGCAAGGTAACGGCGATTAAGCAAGGTAACGGCGATTGAGCAAGGTAACGACGATTGAGCAAGGTAACGACACATTTTTTCGTGCGTGCAGCCGACTAAATCGAATTATAAGACGTTATCACGTCAAAATTAATAGAACTGTTTGACACACAATTGAAATTTTATAAATGCACATATCATGCTAAAGACATGGCGAATGAAGAAGAAACTCTAAAATACATAGCTAAGTTTCATAAAAATGAAACAGGCCATGCAGTTATAAATGAAAATTATACCAACTTAAAAAGCATTATATATTATATTTTAAAAACCTAAAAACAGTAATCCAAAAATTTATTAATAATTGCGATGTTTGTAATAAAGCGAAATACGACAGCAGCCCATTAAGACCAAAATTCAATCTTACAGAAACCCCAAATGACATTAATCAGATCGTACATGGCGACACATCCACCAACAGCAAACATCGCTTCTTGACATTTATTGACAGATTTTCGAAACATGCGATCACACTTCCGTTAACGGATAGAAACAGTACAACCCTAGTAGAAAAAAATCAGGACCTTCTTATCCATAAAAGGTGAAAAGCCACAACTTTTAATATTAGACAATGAATTTAATTGCGTCAACATAAAAGAATTTCTCAGACAGGAAGAAATAGACGTTCATTTCACGTGTTTTAGAAGCTGAAAACTCACGAATTACTATAACTGAAAAAAATTTTAAAAGTTATAGAATGGTATAACAAATCAATACACTCAACCATTAATGCTAGACCAATTGACCAATAGAAGGACGAATAGACAAACAAAAACTTCACGAAAAATTGAAAAATGATAAACAAAAGAGAATTTCAAAACAGAATGAAAATAGAGAAGAATATCAACAATCACAAGAAGAAGGTTCCGTAAAAAATTACAAAGCACTAAGGCACAAAAACAAAATTTAACAAATATACATCCAATAAACATTAAACGACCAACAAAACTTGCAGGTGCACTGGATACTAATAACTATGCTAATAAGTATGTATATGTATTACATACAACTAATAGCACACTGACGATACAACAAATAACCGGTAACGATGGATTCGCGCAAATAAAATTAGATGACGTCGCTATTATAACGGAGTACGACATTGTTTTACACATCATCGACCCAAAAGAAATAGACACTATTTTGACATCTATAGAGGACCTTATTTTTGACACTAAATTAATAGAATATAAACCTTTACTCGAGAGTGAAATTAAACGCATCAGGATGAAATTACACACAATTGTACCAAACAGACAGAAAAGGGGACGTATAAACATATTGGGAACCGGTTTGAAATGGTTATACGGAACAATGGATGACAATGACAGACAGAATATCGAAGATCATTTAAAAATTATAGACGAGAATACTCATGTGACTATCTCCAACATTAACAAAAATATACAAATTAACAGCCATTTCAATGAAACTTTCAGGAAATTAAAAACCGCTACAGAAGACGACAGAAAAAAGATAATAGGTAAATTTAACGAAATTGAAAAAGGATACACTAATCTGAGTAAACAGTTTATCTACCTCGATACTTTAATGAAAATAAGAATGTTAGAAGACAATGTCGAACACATACAAAACAATATAGTTTCCGCAAAATTAAACATTATGTCAGACAATGTACTCACAAATGAAGAAATAATTAAATATAACATAGACATCAATAAGTTACAAAATATAAAATTAGGAACAGCACGATATAGGGAAAATAAAATAATTTTAGCAATTAAAATTCCTAATAAAGCAATAATAGCAAAGAGATCAATTTTTACCCCTATAAGTAATGATAACTATGAAGAACTAATTTTTGAGCAAGAAGATGTTATTGAACTGAATAATACATTTTATAAACACGGAAAATATTTCTACAAAAACAATTTAAAACAACTATGTATTTTTAACAAAAATTGTAACAAAAGAAAAAATAATAGACAGGAAACAGTAAACATCGAAAACGGCTTGATATTATGATGATTAAAAACCATAAAAATAGCTATATAGAAAGTACTTGCGACGAACGAAAAATGTATGTAAAGAAAAATTATCTAATACTCTTTTACGATTGTGAAATATATATTAACAATGAAGCATATAAAAACCTAAATAGGAACCTAAAACAAAATTTTGAACTAAACAACAAAAATTTGAATATTAATAATACAAAACTAAAACCAACTTTTGATGAAATTATTTTAAAGCAAAAAAAAAATATCGAGAAAATAAAAGAACTACAATACCATAAACAAATCAACACAACTTATAACTTACTAACATTTTTGCAATTCTGAAAATAATACACGTAACAATTTTAGCACTTTTATTCACTTACCACACAAAAAAGAACAAAAAATTTGCATTAAATATAGCTCTGAAAACTCAGGAGAGTTCTCATTCAAAGAAGGGCCAGCCACAATTCCCATCAATTGGGAAACATAAGAAAAGAAATTCGAAACGAAAAGTATTGCAATAAGTGTTGGAAAGAAATAAACAAATAAGAATAGCAACAGCAGCAATTCTTATTAGCATAATTGCAATGCTTGCTTTTAGACAATAAAATAAATTCGAAACCAAAAATATTGCAATGCTTGCTTTTAAACAATAAAATAAATTCGAAACCAAAAATATTGCAATAGCATAAATTCTTTTTAGCATAATTGCAATGCTTGCTTTTAGACAATAAAATAAATTTGAAACCAAAATTATTGGAGCAAGCTTAAGAAAGAAAACGAAACAAATAAGAATAGAAATAACAGCAATTCTTATTTGTACAAGTGCAACGTTTGCAATTTTACCAACATAGAAAATAAGTATTTAAGCAACCAAAATAAAACTGTAAGCAGTCGATAATTAGAATTTAATAAAGTAACTCTTAAAATTAAACAAGTGAATTTTTTTTTTTTCGAACGGCTCGGCTCGGAAGACGTTATTGGCGCAGTCGGTAAACCTCAAATCCGAAGATTTTAAATAAATAAAAATATATAATATATATATATATATAATTCCTTCTTAGCTAAGGACTAATTTTAAATAACAAAATTAAAAACGCGAATGGTATTTCCCATTTTTAAGAAAAATTGTTTTCCTCATGCCCAAAGTGCATAAACAAAAAGAGAACTCGAGACCATACGATATTCTCAAAGAGAACGATTTTAGTGAACAAGTGATAAATATAAATAAAACTTCAAATATGCAACAAACAACGAACACACAACCTACAATTGCATTAAGCATACCATCTAGCGAACTAATAAAGGAAGCTGCCAGAATTAGAGAATTGAGGGGAGACAACGAATATGATTTAACATCGTTTATTCGCGAAGTAGAAGTCATCCTCCCTCTGTTCGGGAGCAACTCAGCGCTGCAGCTCTTCATATTTCAAAGGTACATAATAAACAAAATTCAAGGAGAAACCCTCAAAAGCATTCGGACATTGGGAAACAACCTTACATGGGACCAAATAAAAGAAAAATATTGTATGAATTCGATACACAAAAACCAACTGAATTCTCGCCAAAGGCAAACGAAAGTGCAATTCTTAGTATATTTTTAAATGGTATAGATCCTTCATTATCAAGCATTATACATAGTAGGAACATTAAATCCCTTAGAGAGGCATACCACAAATTAGAACAAACTAACATGCTCAGACACTTTAACAAAAAATGATACAATGAGAAAAATGATAAAGGGAACAATTCTTTTAATCTCAATCACCATCAACACAATCCATATCTTCAACATAAAAATCCACATTCAGGCCCTTCCCAAAGCACGAACGATAGAACAAACTCTAGAAATAACCAAAATTATAACCAGTATAACGACAGGGTACAACCAATAAAAACACCTCAAAACTACTACCAACAAAATCGTAGGGAAAATTCTACCCAATTCAAACAAAGCTTTAATAATCGATCAAGACAAACCAATCGCTATCAAGATACACCCCAACCAAAGGACGTAGACCATATTCAAACACACCTCGACTCAAACGAAATCGATGAGACTAATAACAATATTTACACGGAGGAAAATTTTCAATTGCCAAGCCATCAACAAATTTACCGGTAGTCGAACTGACGATAGTAGATGAAAAAATAAGATGTCTAATAGACGCAGGGTCGACAACGTCACTGATCGATGAAAACAAACTACTAAAATATAAAAGACTGAATTTAAAGACACCCTAACAATTCAAAACACTTAACGGACTAACCGAGATATCAAAAGAAATTATAACTGAACTACGATTGGAATTTAAAGAAAGAAACTTAATGAGCTGGAAAGTTACGAAACTTTCAAACAAACCTTTTGATTCTATAATAGGGCATAATATCCTTATAACCAATGGGAGCAGTAATTAATCTTACAGATGAAGTCGTAGAAATTCATAACACAAAAATTGAATTTATAAAGGCTTGCCCTTATGGTATAGATCAAATCTGTGAATTGGAAAAATGTCAACCAAATGATGAAATAATGATAAAACTTATTCATAACGAAATGAAAAAAGAAGAAATATTTCAACTGGAAAGATAATATACAAAAATACCGACCTATTCTTTAAAGAAGGCGATAAACTTACTCACACACACGAAATTCAGCATGAAATTATTACAACAATTAGTAAACCAATTTACGCGAAAATATATAGCAGAAATAAAGATGCAAATAAACGAAATGTTAGAGCAGGGAAACGAAATGTTAAAGGAAAGCAATTCACCATTATGGATTGTACCAAAGAAAATGGACAATTCTGGGAAAAAGAAGTGGCGGATTGTAATCGATTTAAGAAAGCTAAACGAGATAACCGAGAACGATGCCAAAACATTGAAGGAATCCTCGAAAAACTCGGAAGAGCCCAATATTTCACAACGCTCGACCTCGCTAAAGGCTTCCATCAAGTCCTTATTAAGGAAGAAGATAGAAGAAAAACTGCATTCTCAACACCCCTAGGCCATTATGAGTTTGTAAGAATTCCGTTTGGTCTGAAAAATGCACCGGCATCCTTCCAAAGACTCATAAACTCAGTACTCAGGGACTATATAAACAAAATATGCGTAGTATATCTTGACGACATACTAATTTCTGGCACAAATATCCAGGAACATACAGAGAATATACAGAAAATATTCAATAAACTAAAGGAGCATAGTTTGAAAATACAAATAGATAAATGTAAATTTTTTGCTAAGTCAACTTTGCTAGTTTAACGTGACAACGTCATAAGAAAATACTGATGTAATGGTTGCAATTTTCAAAACAAAATTTTAATTTTATTTGTTTGATAGATATTTTCTATGGATATGAAACATTTATCAAATTCATGAAAGATATGTTCAATTTCGATTGTGCATCAGACGTTAATAAGTCAACAACACTAAGAGGCAACATCATCGATTTGACTTTTTCGAGACACTTTACACTCGAAACACTCCCTTTCATCTCCTACTTTTTCTATCATCGTCCTATTCTCAACAGAGAAATGGTTCATTACCATGCACACAGGAAGAAGGCATATGCAAATACAGATATGTGAATTTATATACAAATGCGCATGTACATACATATATATGCTCACTCAAGTAGAAGAGAGCCAGATGTCGAACGCGGGGGCCGATTGTGCTCTTTGTCGTTCGTTCCGCGCTCTCGCCTGCTTGAAGCACGTTAGCTAACATTTGCTTGCGTACAGAATAGATTCGTACATTTGATATGTCCATATGATTTGTATGCATCTTTACATATATGTAGATGTGTTCTTTTTGAAAATCGCGCGAAATTGTATATGTATATGCATGTTTATATACATATATTAGTTTACAACATATCTTATAAGGTATGTGGTAAATATTACCATACATTTTTTCCTTCATATATAATAAAAAAATTAATAATAATAACATTAAAACAACAGGTATTATTAACAACTAGTCGTCACTAATTATAAATTCGGTAAGGATGATGATGATACACTTGGTTTTATTTTAAATTCTTCAAGTAAATCAAATTAATAATAATCAATAAGAAGGGATATGCAAATAAAAATATGTGAATTTATATATGTACATATACATACATATATACGCTCACTTAAGTAGGAGAGAGCAAAATGTCGAACGTTGCCGTTCGTTTGCTTTGTTTGCTTTGTCGTTCGTTCCGCGCTTTCGCTTGGAGTTCAAGCAAGGTAACGGCGATTGAGCAAGGTAACGACGATTGAGCAAGGTAGCGACACATTTTTTCGTGCGTGCAGCCGGCTAAATCGAATTATAAGACGTTATCACGTCAAAATTAATAGAACTGTTTGACACACAATTGAAATTTTATAAATGCACATACCATGCTAAAGACATGGCGAATGAAGAAGAAACTCTAAAATACATAGCTAAGTTTCATAAAAATGAAACAGGACATGCAGGTATAAATGAAAATTATACCAACTTAAAAAGCATTATATATTTTAAAAACCTAAAAACAGTAATCCAAAAATTTATTAATAATTGCTATGTTTGCAATAAAGCGAAATACGACAGCAACCCATTAAGACCAAAATTCAATCTTACAGGAACCCCAAATGACATTAATCAGATCTTTCATGGCGACACATACACCAATAGCAAACATTGCTTCTTGACATTTATTGACAGATTTTCGAAACATGCGATCACACTTCCGTTAACGGATAGAAACAGTACAACCCTAGTAGAAAAAAATCAGGACCTTCTTATCCATAAAAGGTCAAAAGCCACAACTTTTAATATTAGACAATGAATTTAATTGCGTTAACATAAAAGAATTTCTCAGACAGGAAGAAATAGACGTTCATTTTACATGTTTTAGAAGCTGAAAACTCACGAATTACTATAACTGAAAAAATTTTAAAAAGTATAGAATGGTATAACAAATCAATACACTCAACCATTAATGCTAGACCAATTGACCAATAGAAGGACGAATAGACAAACAAAAACTTCACGAAAAATTGAAAAATGATAAACAAAAGAGAATTTCAAAACAGAATGAAAATAGAGAAGAATATCAACAATCACAAGAAGAAGGTTCCGTAAAAATTACAAAGCACTAAGGCACAAAAACACACCGAAATACAAAAAACTAAATTTAACAAATATACATTCAATAAACATTAAACGACCAACAAAATTTGCAGGTGCACTGGATACTAATAACTATGCTAATAAGTATGCATATGTATTACAAACAACTAATAGTACACTGACGATACAACAAATAACCGGTAATATATAATAGGTAAATTTAACGAAATTGAAAAAGTATACACTAATCTGAGTAAACAGTTTATCTACCTTGATACTTTAATGAAAATAAAAATGTTAGAAGACAATGTCGAACACATACAAAACAATATATTGTAGTTTCCGCAAAATTAAACATTATGTCAGACAATATACTCACAAATGAAGAAATAATTAAATACAGCATAGACATCAATAAGTTACAAAATATAAAATTAGGAACAGCACGATATAGGGAAAATAAAATAATTTTAGCAATTAAAATTCCTAATAAAGCAATAATAGCAAAGAGATCAATTTTTACCCCTATAAGTAATGATAACTATGAAGAACTAATTTTTGAGCAAGAAGATGTTATTGAACTGAATAATACATTTTATAAACACGGAAAATATTTCTACAAAAACAATTTAAAACAACTATGTATTTTTAACAAAAATTGTAACAAAAGAAAAAATAATAGAGAGGAAACAGTAAACATCGAAAACGGCTTGATATTATTAAAAAACCATAAAAATAGCTATATAGAAAGTACTTGCGAGGAACGAAAAATGTATGTAAAGAAAAATTATCTAATACTCTTTTACGATTGTGAAATATATATTAACAATGAAGCATATAAAAACCTAAATAGGAACTTAAAACAAAATTTTGAACTAAACAACATAAATTTCTATATTAATAATACAAAACTAAAACCAACTTTTGATGAAATTATTTTAAAGCAAAAAAAAAAATATCGAGAAAATAAAAGAACTACAACATCTTAAACAAATCAACACAACTTATAACTTACTAACATTTTTTGCAATTCTGACAATAATACTCGTAACAATTTTAGCACTTTTATTCACTTACCACACAAAAAAGAACAAAAAATTTGCATTAAATATAGCTCTGAAAACTCAGGAGAGTTCTCAATCAAAGAAGGAATGAGTTACGTCACATGAAACGCCAACCAC
Organism: Anastrepha ludens; assembly: GCF_028408465.1. Classification (NCBI taxonomy): domain Eukaryota; kingdom Metazoa; phylum Arthropoda; class Insecta; order Diptera; family Tephritidae; genus Anastrepha; species Anastrepha ludens. The sequence continues at coordinate 42,752,140 of NC_071503.1, forward strand.
AATTCCCATCAATTGGGAAACATAAGAAAAGAAATTCGAAACGAAAAGTATTGCAATAAGTGTTGGAAAGAAATAAACAAATAAGAATAGCAACAGCAGCAATTCTTATTAGCATGATTGCAATGCTTGCTTTTAGACAATAAAATAAATTCGAAACCAAAACTATTGCAATGCTTGCTTTTAAACAATAAAATAAATTCGAAACCAAAAATATTGCAATGCTTGCAAGTGCATAAACAAAAAGAGAACTCGAGACCATACGATATTCTCAAAGAGAACGATTTTAGTGAACAAGTGATAAATATAAATAAAACATCAAATATGCAACAAACAACGAACATACAACCTACAATTGCATTAAGCATACCATCTAGCGAACTAATAAAGGAAGCTGCCAGAATTAGAGAATTGAGGGGAGACAACGAATATGATTTAACATCGTTTATTCGCGAAGTAGAAGTCATCCTCCCTCTGTTCGGGAGCAACTCAGCGCTGCAGCTCTTCATATTTCAAAGGTACATAATAAACAAAATTCAAGGAGAAACCCTCAAAAGCATTCGGACATTGGGAAACAACCTTACATGGGACCAAATAAAAGAAAAATATTGTATGAATTCGATACACAAAAACCAACTGAATTCTCGCCAAAGGCAAACGAAAGTGCAATTCTTAGTATATTTTTAAATGGTATAGATCCTTCATTATCAATCATTATACATAGTAGGAACATTAAATCCCTTAGAGAGGCATACCACACATTAGAACAAACTAACATGCTCAGACACTTTAACAAAAAATGATACAATGAGAAAAATGATAAAGGGAACAATTCTTTTAATCTCAATCACCATCAACACAATCCATATCTTCAACATAAAAATCCACATTCAGGCCCTTCCCAAAGCACGAACGATAGAACAAACTCTAGAAATAACCAAAATTATAACCAGTATAACGACAGGGTACAACCAATAAAAACACCTCAAAACTACTACCAACAAAATCGTAGGGAAAATTCTACCCAATCCAAACAAAGCTTTAATAATCGATCAAGACAAACCAATCGCTATCAAGATACACCCCAACCAAAGGACGTAGACCATATTCAAACACACCTCGACTCGAACGAAATCGATGAGACTAATAACAATATTTACACGGAGGAAAATTTTCAATTGCCAAGCCATCAACAAATTTACCGGTAGTCGAACTGACGATAGTAGATGAAAAAATAAGATGTCTAATAGACGCAGGGTCGACAACGTCACTGATCGATGAAAACAAACTACTAAAATATAAAAGACTGAATTTAAAGACACCCTAACATTTCAAAACACTTAACGGACTAACCGAGATATCAAAAGAAATTATAACTGAACTACGATTGGAATTTAAAGAAAGAAACTTAATGAGCTGGAAAGTTACGAAACTTTCAAACAAACCTTTTGATTCTATAATAGGGCATAATATCCTTATAACCAATGGGAGCAGTAATTAATCTTACAGATGAAGTCGTAGAAATTCATAACACAAAAATTGAATTTATAAAGGCTTGCCCTTATGATATAGATCAAATCTGTGAATTGGAAAAATGTCAACCAAATGATGAAATAATGATAAAACTTATTCATAACGAAATGAAAAAAGAAGAAATATTTCAACTGGAAAGATAATATACAAAAATACCGACCTATTCTTTAAAGAAGGCGATAAACTTACTCACACACACGAAATTCAGCATGAAATTATTACAACAATTAGTAAACCAGTTTACGCGAAAATATATAGCAGAAATAAAGATGCAAATAAACGAAATGTTAGAGCAGGGAATAATTAAGGAAAGCAATTCACCATTATGGATTGTACCAAAAAAAATGGACAATTCTGGGAAAAAGAAGTGGCGGATTGTAATCGATTTAAGAAAGCTAAACGAGATAACCGAGAACGATGCCAAAACATTGAAGAAATCCTCGAAAAACTCGGAAGAGCCCAATATTTAACAACGCTCGACCTCGCTAAAGGCTTCCATCAAGTCCTTATTAAGGAAGAAGATAGAAGAAAAACTGCATTCTCAACACCCCTAGGCCATTATGAGTTTGTAAGAATTCCGTTTGGTCTGAAAAATGCACCGGCAACCTTCCAAAGACTCATAAACTCAGTACTCAGGGACTATATAAACAAAATATGCGTAGTATATCTTGACGACATACTAATTTCTGGCACAAATATCCAGGATCATACAGAGAATATACTGAAAATATTCAATAAACTAAAGGAGCATAGTTTGAAAATACAAATAGATAAATGTAAATTTTTTGCTAAGACAACAGAATTTTTGGGCCATACTCTGACGCATGACGGTATTAAACCAAATATGGGAAAAATCGAAAAAATACTGAAGCTAAAATTTCCGGAGTCAACAAAACAAATTAAATCATTCCTGGGCATAACAGGATATTACAGGAAATTTATCAAAGATTATGCCAACATCGCTCATGGGATGACAAAATATTTGAGGAAAGGAGAATAAATAAAAAAGATTCTCAATACATATATGCCTTCGAAAAACTTAAACAACTTCTGACCAATCCTCCTGTCTTAAGATATGTCGACTTTAATAAAAAATTTAAAATTGCTACAGATGCAAGCGACTTTGCAATAGGCGCCGTCTTAACACAGGAAGAACATCCGATAAGTTACGCCAGTAGAACACTTAATGATCACGAGAGGAGGTATTCTACAACCGAACGGGAGTTACTTGTTATCGTTTGAGCTGTTAACTATTTTCGACCTTACATTTATGGTAAGCCATTTGAACTTGTAACAGATCACCAACCACTAAGGTGGCTCCAATGTAAACAGGACGGAAAAGACATAAACCCTCGACTACAGCGATGGATTTTAAAGTTGGGAGAATACAATATAAATATAAATTATATAAAAGGAAAAGAAAATAACGCTGCAGATTTCTTAAGCAGAATCAACACAGATACGTTCGAAATAAACACTGGAGAACAAATTGATAACATAAGTACCTGTGCAACCATTCACTCCCAAGAAGAAGAACAGAACGATCATTTTCCAATCTTATATACAACAGTTAACAGATTTCATACCCAACTAATACTGATGAAAGAAAAAACAAGGAAATCGACATAGTCAACATCAAACGAAAAACTTACATAAGCACCGATGACATACCAAGTAATTTTATGACGGATATATTTAGGCGTTATTTGCATAAAGGTAAAATAGGAATACATTCAACACTCACTGAACATCAATACCATAAAGTTCAACAAAAAAGAGGTTGTCTGTAAAGTCGGTTTACTGACGATAGTTTAACGTGACAACGTCATAAGAAAATACTGATGTAATGGTTGCAATTTTCAAAACAAAATTTTAATTTTATTTGTTTGATAGATATTTTGTATGGATATAGAGGAGGAGGTAAATGGAATCGCAATGGAATAGGTCAATTAACATTTACACAAACGTGAAAAATTACGAAACATTTATCAAATTCATGAAAGATATGTTCAATTTCGATTGTGCATCAGACGTTAATAAGTCAACAACACTAAGAGGCAACATCATCGATTTGACTTTTTCGAGACACTTTACACTCGAAACACTCCCTTTCATCTCCTACTTTTTCTATCATCGTCCTATTCTCAACAGAGAAATGGTTCATTACCATACACACAGGAAGAAGGCATATGCAAATACAGATATGTGAATTTATATACAAATGCGCATGTACATACATATATATGCTCACTCAAGTAGAAGAGAGCCAGATGTCGAACGCGGGGGCCGATTGTGCTCTTTGTCGTTCGTTCCGCGCTCTCGCCTGCTTGAAGCACGTTAGCTAACATTTGCTTGCGTACAGAATAGATTCGTACATTTGATATGTCCATATGATTTGTATGCATCTTTACATATATGTAGATGTGTTCTTTTTGAAAATCGCGCGAAATTGTATATGTATATGCATGTTTATATACATATATTAGTTTACAACATATCTTATAAGGTATGTGGTAAATATTACCATACATTTTTTCCTTCATATATAATAAAAAAATTAATAATAATAACATTAAAACAACAGGTATTATTAACAACTAGTCGTCACTAATTATAAATTCGGTAAGGATGATGATGATACACTTGGTTTTATTTTAAATTCTTCAAGTAAATCAAATTAATAATAATCAATAAGAAGGGATATGCAAATAAAAATATGTGAATTTATATATGTACATATACATACATATATACGCTCACTTAAGTAGGAGAGAGCAAGATGTCGAACGTTGCCGTTCGTTTGCTTTGTTTGCTTTGTCGTTCGTTCCGCGCTTTCGCTTGGAGTTCAAGCAAGGTAACGGCGATTAAGCAAGGTAACGACGATTGAGCAAGGTAGCGACACATTTTTTCGTGCGTGCAGCCGGCTAAATCGAATTATAAGACGTTATCACGTCAAAATTAATAGAACTGTTTGACACACAATTGAAATTTTATAAATGCACATACCATGCTAAAGACATGGCGAATGAAGAAGAAACTCTAAAATACATAGCTAAGTTTCATAAAAATGAAACAGGACATGCAGGTATAAATGAAAATTATACCAACTTAAAAAGCATTATATATTTTAAAAACCTAAAAACAGTAATCCAAAAATTTATTAATAATTGCTATGTTTGCAATAAAGCGAAATACGACAGCAACCCATTAAGACCAAAATTCAATCTTACAGGAACCCCAAATGACATTAATCAGATCTTTCATGGCGACACATACACCAATAGCAAACATTGCTTCTTGACATTTATTGACAGATTTTCGAAACATGCGATCACACTTCCGTTAACGGATAGAAACAGTACAACCCTAGTAGAAAAAAATCAGGACCTTCTTATCCATAAAAGGTCAAAAGCCACAACTTTTAATATTAGACAATGAATTTAATTGCGTTAACATAAAAGAATTTCTCAGACAGGAAGAAATAGACGTTCATTTTACATGTTTTAGAAGCTGAAAACTCACGAATTACTACAACTGAAAAAATTTTAAAAAGTATAGAATGGTATAACAAATCAATACACTCAACCATTAATGCTAGACCAATTGACCAATAGAAGGACGAATAGACAAACAAAAACTTCACGAAAAATTGAAAAATGATAAACAAAAGAGAATTTCAAAACAGAATGAAAATAGAGAAGAATATCAACAATCACAAGAAGAAGGTTCCGTAAAAATTACAAAGCACTAAGGCACAAAAACAAACCGAAATACAAAAAACTAAATTTAACAAATATACATTCAATAAACATTAAACGACCAACAAAATTTGCAGGTGCACTGGATACTAATAACTATGCTAATAAGTATGCATATGTATTACAAACAACTAATAGTACACTGACGATACAACAAATAACCGGTAATATATAATAGGTAAATTTAACGAAATTGAAAAAGTATACACTAATCTGAGTAAACAGTTTATCTACCTTGATACTTTAATGAAAATAAAAATGTTAGAAGACAATGTCGAACACATACAAAACAATATATTGTAGTTTCCGCAAAATTAAACATTATGTCAGACAATATACTCACAAATGAAGAAATAATTAAATACAGCATAGACATCAATAAGTTACAAAATATAAAATTAGGAACAGCACGATATAGGGAAAATAAAATAATTTTAGCAATTAAAATTCCTAATAAAGCAATAATAGCAAAGAGATCAATTTTTACCCCTATAAGTAATGATAACTATGAAGAACTAATTTTTGAGCAAGAAGATGTTATTGAACTGAATAATACATTTTATAAACACGGAAAATATTTCTACAAAAACAATTTAAAACAACTATGTATTTTTAACAAAAATTGTAACAAAAGAAAAAATAATAGAGAGGAAACAGTAAACATCGAAAACGGCTTGATATTATTAAAAAACCATAAAAATAGCTATATAGAAAGTACTTGCGAGGAACGAAAAATGTATGTAAAGAAAAATTATCTAATACTCTTTTACGATTGTGAAATATATATTAACAATGAAGCATATAAAAACCTAAATAGGAACTTAAAACAAAATTTTGAACTAAACAACATAAATTTCTATATTAATAATACAAAACTAAAACCAACTTTTGATGAAATTATTTTAAAGCAAAAAAAAAAATATCGAGAAAATAAAAGAACTACAACATCATAAACAAATCAACACAACTTATAACTTACTAACATTTTTTGCAATTCTGACAATAATACTCGTAACAATTTTAGCACTTTTATTCACTTACCACACAAAAAAGAACAAAAAATTTGCATTAAATATAGCTCTGAAAACTCAGGAGAGTTCTCAATCAAAGAAGGAATGAGTTACGTCACATGAAACGCCAACCACAATTCCCATCAATTGGGAAACATAAGAAAAGAAATTCGAAACGAAAAGTATTGCAATAAGTGTTGGAAAGAAATAAACAAATAAGAATAGCAACAGCAGCAATTCTTATTAGCATGATTGCAATGCTTGCTTTTAGACAATAAAATAAATTCGAAACCAAAACTATTGCAATGCTTGCTTTTAAACAATAAAATAAATTCGAAACCAAAAATATTGCAATGCTTGCAAGTGCATAAACAAAAAGAGAACTCGAGACCATACGATATTCTCAAAGAGAACGATTTTAGTGAACAAGTGATAAATATAAATAAAACATCAAATATGCAACAAACAACGAACATACAACCTACAATTGCATTAAGCATACCATCTAGCGAACTAATAAAGGAAGCTGCCAGAATTAGAGAATTGAGGGGAGACAACGAATATGATTTAACATCGTTTATTCGCGAAGTAGAAGTCATCCTCCCTCTGTTCGGGAGCAACTCAGCGCTGCAGCTCTTCATATTTCAAAGGTACATAATAAACAAAATTCAAGGAGAAACCCTCAAAAGCATTCGGACATTGGGAAACAACCTTACATGGGACCAAATAAAAGAAAAATATTGTATGAATTCGATACACAAAAACCAACTGAATTCTCGCCAAAGGCAAACGAAAGTGCAATTCTTAGTATATTTTTAAATGGTATAGATCCTTCATTATCAAGCATTATACATAATATAGTAGGAACATTAAATCCCTTAGAGAGGCATACCACAAATTAGAACAAATTAACATGCTCAGACACTTTAACAAAAAATTATACAATGAGAAAAATGACAAAGGGAACAATTCTTTTAATCTCAATCTCAATCACCATCAACACAATCCATATCTTCAACATAAAAATACACATTCAGGCCCTTCCCAAAGCACGAACGATAGAACAAACTCTAGAAATAACCAAAATTATAACCAGTATAACGACAGGGTACAACCAATAAAAACACCTCAAAACTACTACCAACAAAATCGTAGGGAAAATTCTACCCAATCCAAACAAAGCTTTAATAATCGATCAAGACAAACCAATCGCTATCAAGATACACCCCAACCAAAGGACGTAGACCATATTCAAACACACCTCGACTCGAACGAAATCGATGAGACTAATAACAATATTTACACGGAGGAAAATTTTCAATTGCCAAGCCATCAACAAATTTACCGGTAGTCGAACTGACGATAGTAGATGAAAAAATAAGATGTCTAATAGACGCAGGGTCGACAACGTCACTGATCGATGAAAACAAACTACTAAAATATAAAAGACTGAATTTAAAGACACCCATACATTTCAAAACACTTAGCGGACTAACCGAGATATCAAAAGAAATTATAACTGAACTACCATTGGAATTTAAAGAAAGAAACTTAATGAGCTGGAAAGTTACGAAACTTTCAAACAAACCTTTTGATGCTATAATAGGGCATAATATCCTTATAACCAATGGGAGCAGTAATTAATCTTACAGATGAAGTCGTAGAAATTCATAACACAAAAATTGAATTTATTAAGGCTTGCCCTTATGATCAAATCTGTGAATTGGAAAAATGTCAACCAAATGATGAAATAATGATAAAACTTATTCATAACGAAATGAAAAAAGAAGAAATATTTCAACTGGAAAAGATAATATAAAATAATATTCGATGTTTTGTATTCTGTCAAATTGAACGTTTTTATTATTTTATAACAATTTAAGTTTCGTAGCGACATAAAAAAACTAATATTGAATAACAGTTTTAATTCCTATTCGTTATATAAAATAATATTCGATGTGCTCTTGTCTAAACTTGTGCAATCAATGGCACGTCGGCGAAGCAGAATTGGTGTGGGAAACCTTGCGTGTCCGAACTGCTGTTTTTCCATCTTCCCGTTGCATTTTTTTGTGTAGCAACAATTCAGGTCGCTTTGCATTAGGCTGTACTTATTGATCAATACCATTGTTGTTTTTTTTAGCATAAGGTGACAATTCCGTTGCTTTTGCACACGGTGCCAATATCATTATCATCTTGTTTACAATGCAACCCAGTAGTAGCGTACTGGAGGGGAAATGAATGAATGATCATTGTCATTGTTAACTATCCCCCTTATCAAGCTCGAAACGTCCTCGATTCGAAATAATAAAAGGTACGTTGCAGCATCATCTTTGCGGTATTGATGGTAGAGATTCGTTAGTAAGATGGATAAATACGATTTACGTAGTCGCTCGAGTTTACAAATTTTGACTTAAATATTAGACAATTTTGCTTCTTATGACACATGTATGAACAATTAACTATCAAAATATATTACATACAATTATTAACAATCAATATTTGTTTTCTTAAGAAATGTGATAATTCAAAATCGGTGTGTGGAATTTATAGGTGAAACAGTAAGACAGTTAATTCCACAATTAAAGTAATTTTCTTCATTAAAGCTCAATTTCTCAAGTAAAATGGAAAATTTTGGCCTTTCTTTTATAAAATTAAAAAAAGAATTATATTTTTAGGCAACTGGCAGATAATTTTAAACTGCTGAAATTTTATTTTGAACGACAAAAATTTTCATTCAAACTAAATTGCGTAAAAAATTTTCTGTCTGTACATATGTACATATGTAGTATTATATAATAATAGTAACAATAAAAATAATTTCTAGTTGTCTTTAAACCATTACTTTTCGACAGAAACCATTACTTTACCGCAGATTGCTTTTGTGAATTTTTTTTCCAACTATCAGAACTGTGGTGCCAAGATCCTTTTCAATAACCTTCTCAACATAAATCCTATCGAGCTTACCTCCAAGTCTTTTATTTCGTTTTAGGAAAACCTTTTCACCAGGAAAATAAGTTCTTAATTTTTTTCCTAAGTTGTTCCTGTGTAAAACTTTTTCTTGGACCTCCAACAATTTTTGTCTTACTATTTCTAATTTTACCGGAGGGTAATTATGGAATACTTCGGTGGGTTTAGCATTGATGACGGAAAGGATGCTGCAATTATACTTATGTGTCGCTAGCAGGACTAAGTCAACTGTTTCATCTATCTTCTGTTGCTCTTTTATGCAACGCGCTATTTCCAGCAAGGTCGAGTGAAACCGTTCCACCTGGCCATTGCTTTCGCTGTGGAGAGTGGGTATAAAAAACTGTTGGATAGAAAAATTGTCCCTAAGTAAACTCTTAATTAAATCCGAATGGAACGCTTTTTCATTATCTGAAACAATGGTTTTAGGGTTATTGAATGTCAGAAAAATTTCTAATAGGGCAACTTTAATGTCAATTGAGGATCTCGATGCAATAGGTTTGACAATAGCAAACTTTGAAAGTTTATCGACACAGGTTAGAAAATGGCATTTACCGGTCATAAAAATATCCATATGGAGTATTTCGCCTGGAAGGTGGGGAATAGGGGTTTTTCCTATTCCAGGATCAAGCGGTTTCCTCTGGTGCTTGTTTTCCAAACATATTTTGCAATTTATGATCATCGTTTGCAACATTTTTTTCATCTTTGGAAAGTAGAATTCTCGAGATATTTGTTGGAAATTCTCGTGCATTCCACGGTGAGCGCGGTTATGTTCAGCTGCTATTGTTTCTAGCTGATCGTCCTTGTTAACCAAGTCTATCACTAGGATTTCTGTATGGATAAACTTTACCCCAGGAAATGTTAATTTTAGGGTATGTTGTATTTTGGCCAAAGTAGAAAGGTCACAATGAATGCCATTGCTAACATTGGGGTTAACAGCATATTTTATGCACTGTATTAGGTTTGCGATGTTGTCGAAAAAGATTGTATGCCGGACGAGGTTTTGAAAAAGTATCTTAGTGGTTTTGCTAAACGTATTTGATTCGGATAAAACTAACTGATTTCTGAATTGATTAATAGGGCACTTAACCGATTTAATGACAGAAGTTGAAGACTCTTCACTGTGCACACTTTGGCTTTGTTCCGTACAATTAAGGTTGTGACAGTATTGTCTGGAAAGCGCGTCTGCTACCTTATTATTTTTTCCAAGCTTGTAGTGGAACGTAGGTGAAAACTCTTCTATGAAAGATTTCCATCTTTTCATTTTTGAATTCGGAGTTTTTTCCGAAATGGCAAATATGAGTGGCTGGTGATCTGTGAAAATATTTATGTTTTTTATTCCATACAAATAATGCCGTAGTCTTTTCAGTGCCCATACAATCGCAAGTAGCTCACGTTCATTAGTTGCATAGTTTTGTTCGCAAGGTGATAGTGTGCGTGAAATCATGGTGATCGGACGGCCATTTTGAGACAAAACTGCACCAAGTGCACTAGACGAGGCATCAGTTGTTAGCTCGAATGCTTGATTATAATCAGGGTATTGTAGCAGAACATCATCAGAAGCCAAAACCCGTTTTATTTTTTCAAACGCCTGGAGTGCTTCTGAGCTAAGCTCAATTTTTACACTTTTTGAACTCCGCGCACAAACGTTACCATTTTCACCCCGGAGATATGCAGTCAACGGTTTGACTATAGCAGCATAGTCCCTTACAAAGCGCCGGTAGTATCCGGATAGGCCGAGGAATGATCGTAATGCTCGAAGTGATTTTGGGGGTTCGTAATTAATAATATCATTTACTTTGTCTGGGCAGGTTTTGATACCTTTTTCGGATACCAAGAAGCCCTAAAACTCTACCTCGGTTTTGAAAAACTTAGATTTTTCTGGCGATACTCTCATCCCCGCCTTTTCAAGTTTTCCCAAAACAGCATCAATGTCTTTTAAATGAGACTCTTCGTCGGAAGAATAAATGATTATGTCGTCGACATAAACGTGACAAAACTTTCCTATTCCCTCTCGTAGGACGTCATCTATTGCCCTTTGAAATATGCTAGGCGCGTTTCTTAAGCCAAAAGGTAACCGACAAAATTCATACTTGCCATTATTTATGCTAAACGCCGTTTTTTGCATATCTTTTTCGCACATGAGAATTTGGTGAAACCCTGACTTAAGATCCAAGGTAGTGAAGTATTTAGATTTTCCTAAATTGGAGAGAATTACTGTTGTGTCCGGAATGGGGTATCGATCGGGGATAGTTTTCTCATTGATCTTCCTGAAGTCTATCACCATCCGCAACTTCGGCTTACCATACTCATCGAGCCCTTTTTTGGATACCACATGGACTGGTGAGTTGTAGGGCGAACATGATTTCCTTATGATACCATCCTTGAGAAGGGTTTCAATTTCCTTGTTAATGAAGGGAGCTACTGAAATAGGGTAGGGATAACTTTTACTATATATCGGTTCTTTGGTAATTGTGCGGATTCTGCCCTTCACAGAGGTGTTGTATGGCAACGCCCTATCTGGGTCAGCAAAGGCGTTTACGTTTTTATTTATTATATGACGAAATTTAGATTGAAAATCAAATGGGACTGAGTCTGTTTCTAGTGTTATTGAATTGACCTGTTCACTTGAGAGATATTGTAATTTAACCTTGCCGTTACGATAAAGTAAATACCCTCTGTCAGTGATGATTTTTGCATTGATTTTCCGAAGAAAGTCATACCCTATAATACCGTCAAACATGTTTAAATTTGAAAGTAAATAAAATGTTGAGGTATGGTCTAATATATTAACTAAGCATTTTTTATCAATGATATTCGTACCATTAATCGAACTTAAACGAAACGGCTTTTCTAACAGTTTAACACCTTGAAGAAATGGAGAATTCTTGATATAATTTTTTGATGTACCCGTGTCAATTAAAATACGGAGCTCCTGACCGTTTCTAGCTGTCTTAGTAATATACGGCAGGAGCGAATTTAGTTTAAAAAATGTATAACGTCATCGTGATCTGCAATGGCATCTCCCTCCTCACGAATAATACAATCACTATGTTGGCTATAATCACTATAGTAGTAGTCCCTACACTCGACACCTTCCTGAATTTCAGTCTCACATATCGCGTTGGGGTTAGTTAAATCTGGCATAAAGTTAATCTTCTGGGCCTTTTGGATAGGTATTCGGTCGGAACTCGATTGCTCTCGAGCTCGTTTATGCGTGAATTGCTGGTTAGAATTGGAAATGTGCGGCTTAGGGGTGTAGGTAAATATGTTAGGCTTAGAAAAATTGTTGTTGTGTTGCTGCTGTGACAAATAAGGATTGGTGGTGTGCTGTCTATAAAAAGATGAACCGTTGTCAACCTCCATTGGGGTTGGCATCTTCGTAACATTTGGGTAGGAGCGTGGTTGCTGCTGTTGCACTGATGCTCTGGGGTTGTTAGGCTTTGGGGTGTAACCCATTGCAAATGCTTGTGCAAAGTCATAACGCATATGACTCATTTGAAGTTCTTGTGCGACGGCGAGAGCGGATGGAAGATCTTTCGGCCTTGCCGAGAAAAGTATGTCGCACATTGGTCGACGGAGACCAGATATAAAGACGCGCAATGCATTGTCCCTGGCACGATCATTCAGAGCTTCTACAACATCATTATTGCCACTATGAGTCATAATTTGTTTATTAATTATTAACGATAATTGCCTATCCACCTTGTCGTAGTACTCTGCAATTGACAAGTTATTTTGTCTCAAAATACTAAGCTCGTTTTCCAATACGTATAATGGCCTTTTATCAGCATAGGTTTGATCGAGCCTGGAAATTATCGCCTTATAGTTTAAAACGGTATTAAATGATGCGAGAGTAGTGTTGGCAGAATCAACAATCTTATTCCTAAAAATCCCCATGGCTACATAATACCTCTCCGACCCCTCTTTGTAATAATTCATAGCGAATTCTGCGGCACTTCGCCATGCCGGGTACGTGGAAGACTCACCTTTAAACTCGGGTAGAGATTTAATTAAGTCTAAACTGGCATTATTTTGTTCAATTAATGGGTCTATGGATACTGGTAAGAACGGCTCGACACTGGCTGGTTCCAGCCGACTAACGGCTAAAGTTAGGCGTCGTATCTGTTCTCCTAGCTCCTGCTTGGTACGTTCATTAGACGTATTGACAATGTCTAACACCTCTTCTCTATTAGCAAACATTTTCGCTTATAAATTCACCCTTCGACGAAAGACTTGATTCACAACTTGACACAATTTATTTTACTTGAATTGGTTATTGTATGTACTAACGATATCACAACCTCCTGGATTTGACAGTCATGAGAGCACAAAAAATTAAGTTTGTATAAAAAATAATATATTCTCGCAGATTTTGAGGCAAAGACCCTCCACAAAAAAAAAATGTATATGTAAAGAAAAATGTATAAATATGAAAAATTTCACAAAAACAGTTTCTTAAATTCGGGCCTTGATTGGCCCAGTTAATGTCAAATCTCACTATTAATTAACACACATATGTACGTATCTTTATATAAAGTATTTAAAGAAGTTTTACTGCTAAAAGGTATCGAACTATCGCATTTGATAACAATTAAGTGAAAAAGTTCGAATGACCTTAAGCACTTTTTTACCTTTCTATAATTTATTTTTATTTTTCGTTCAATGCAGTAAATAGAAATCTAAATTAAATTTTGGGGCATCAAAAAAAAAAAATCTTGTGGCAGTTTTCGAACATGTGCTGTTTTTAATTTTTATAAATTACTTTTAATGCACACAACACATAAAATTCAATGTTTAGGTTCCACGTAACCAATATTTGAAATAACACTTACATAAATAATTTCGTCGTTAAATTAATATATTAATAATGGTGTAAATCAGCTCCTCAGGGTTTCTATGGTCCTCTTCTTTTCGGGAAGCCCCACGTTGGGCGCCAAATAATATTCGATGTTTTGTATTCTGTCAAATTGAATGTTTTTATTATTTTATAACAATTTAAGTTTCGTAGCTACATAAATGTGCTCTTGTCTAAACTTGTGCAATGAATGGCACATCGGCGAAGCAGAATTGGTGTGGGAAACCTTGCGTGTCCGAACTGCTGTTTTTCCATCTTCCCGTTGCATTTTTTTGTGTAGCAACAATTCAGGTCGCTTTGCATTAGGCTGTACTTATTGATCAATACCATTGCTGTTTTTTTTAGCATAAGGTGACAATTCCGTTGCTTTTGCACACGGTGCCAATATCATTATCATCTTGTTTACAATGCAACCCAGTAGTAGCGTACTGGAGGGGAAATGAATGAATGATCATTGTCATTGTTAACTTATACAAAAATACCGACCTATTCTTTAAAGAAGGCGATAAACTTACTCACACACACGAAATTCAGCATGAAATTATTACAACAATTAGTAAACCAATTTACGCGAAAATATATAGCAGAAATAAAGATGCAAATAAACGAAATGTTAGAGCAGGGAATAATTAAGGAAAGCAATTCACCATTATGGATTGTACCAAAAAAAATGGACACTTCTGGGAAAAAGAAGTGGCGGATTGTAATCGATTTAAGAAAGCTAAACGAGATAACCGAGAACGATGCCAAAACATTGAAGGAATCCTCGAAAAACTCGGAAGAGCCCAATATTTCACAACGCTCGACCTCGCTAAAGGCTTCCATCAAGTCCTTATTAAGGAAGAAGATAGAAGAAAAACTGCATTCTCAACACCCCTAGGCCATTATGAGTTTGTAAGAATGCCGTTTGGTCTGAAAAATGCACCGGCAAACTTCCAAAGACTCATAAACTCAGTACTCAGGGACTATATAAACAAAATATGCGTAGTATATCTTGACGACATACTAATTTCTGGCACAAATATCCAGGAACATACAGAAAATATACAGAAAATATTCAATAAACTAAAGGAGCATAGTTTGAAAATACAAATAGATAAATGTAAATTTTTTGCTAAGACAACAGAATTTTTGGGCCATACTCTGACGCATGACGGTATTAAACCAAATATGGGAAAAATCGAAAAAATACTGAAGCTAAAATTTCCGGAGTCAACAAAACAAATTAAATCATTCCTGGGCATAACAGGATATTACAGGAAATTTATCAAAGATTATGCCAACATCGCTCATGGGATGACAAAATATTTGAGGAAAGGAGAATAAATAAAAAAGATTCTCAATACATATATGCCTTCGAAAAACTTAAACAACTTCTGACCAATCCTCCTGTCTTAAGATATGTCGACTTTAATAAAAAATTTAAAATTGCTACAGATGCAAGCGACTTTGCAATAGGCGCCGTCTTAACACAGGAAGAACATCCGATAAGTTACGCCAGTAGAACACTTAATGATCACGAGAGGAGGTATTCTACAACCGAACGGGAGTTACTTGTTATCGTTTGAGCTGTTAACTATTTTCGACCTTACATTTATGGTAAGCCATTTGAACTTGTAACAGATCACCAACCACTAAGGTGGCTCCAATGTAAACAGGACGGAAAAGACATAAACCCTCGACTACAGCGATGGATTTTAAAGTTGGGAGAATACAATATAAATATAAATTATATAAAAGGAAAAGAAAATAACGCTGCAGATTTCTTAAGCAGAATCAACACAGATACGTTCGAAATAAACACTGGAGAACAAATTGATAACATAAGTACCTGTGCAACCATTCACTCCCAAGAAGAAGAACAGAACGATCATTTTCCAATCTTATATACAACAGTTAACAGATTTCATACCCAACTAATACTGATGAAAGAAAAAACAAGGAAATCGACATAGTCAACATCAAACGAAAAACTTACATAAGCACCGATGACATACCAAGTAATTTTATGACGGATATATTTAGGCGTTATTTGCATAAAGGTAAAATAGGAATACATTCAACACTCACTGAACATCAATACCATAAAGTTCAACAAAAAAGAGGTTGTCTGTAAAGTCGGTTTACTGACGATAGTTTAACGTGACAACGTCATAAGAAAATACTGATGTAATGGTTGCAATTTTCAAAACAAAATTTTAATTTTATTTGTTTGATAGATATTTTGTATGGATATAGAGGAGGAGGTAAATGGAATCGCAATGGAATAGGTCAATTAACATTTACACAAACGTGAAAAATTACGAAACATTTATCAAATTCATGAAAGATATGTTCAATTTCGATTGTGCATCAGACGTTAATAAGTCAACAACACTAAGAGGCAACATCATCGATTTGACTTTTTCGAGACACTTTACACTCGAAACACTCCCTTTCATCTCCTACTTTTTCTATCATCGTCCTATTCTCAACAGAGAAATGGTTCATTACCATACACACAGGAAGAAGGCATATGCAAATACAGATATGTGAATTTATATACAAATGCGCATGTACATACATATATATGCTCACTCAAGTAGAAGAGAGCCAGATGTCGAACGCGGGGGCCGATTGTGCTCTTTGTCGTTCGTTCCGCGCTCTCGCCTGCTTGAAGCACGTTAGCTAACATTTGCTTGCGTACAGAATAGATTCGTACATTTGATATGTCCATATGATTTGTATGCATCTTTACATATATGTAGATGTGTTCTTTTTGAAAATCGCGCGAAATTGTATATGTATATGCATGTTTATATACATATATTAGTTTACAACATATCTTATAAGGTATGTGGTAAATATTACCATACATTTTTTCCTTCATATATAATAAAAAAATTAATAATAATAACATTAAAACAACAGGTATTATTAACAACTAGTCGTCACTAATTATAAATTCGGTAAGGATGATGATGATACACTTGGTTTTATTTTAAATTCTTCAAGTAAATCAAATTAATAATAATCAATAAGAAGGGATATGCAAATAAAAATATGTGAATTTATATATGTACATATACATACATATATACGCTCACTTAAGTAGGAGAGAGCAAGATGTCGAACGTTGCCGTTCGTTTGCTTTGTTTGCTTTGTCGTTCGTTCCGCGCTTTCGCTTGGAGTTCAAGCAAGGTAACGGCGATTAAGCAAGGTAACGGCGATTGAGCAAGGTAACGACGATTGAGCAAGGTAACGACACATTTTTTCGTGCGTGCAGCCGACTAAATCGAATTATAAGACGTTATCACGTCAAAATTAATAGAACTGTTTGACACACAATTGAAATTTTATAAATGCACATATCATGCTAAAGACATGGCGAATGAAGAAGAAACTCTAAAATACATAGCTAAGTTTCATAAAAATGAAACAGGCCATGCAGTTATAAATGAAAATTATACCAACTTAAAAAGCATTATATATTATATTTTAAAAACCTAAAAACAGTAATCCAAAAATTTATTAATAATTGCGATGTTTGTAATAAAGCGAAATACGACAGCAGCCCATTAAGACCAAAATTCAATCTTACAGAAACCCCAAATGACATTAATCAGATCGTACATGGCGACACATCCACCAACAGCAAACATCGCTTCTTGACATTTATTGACAGATTTTCGAAACATGCGATCACACTTCCGTTAACGGATAGAAACAGTACAACCCTAGTAGAAAAAAATCAGGACCTTCTTATCCATAAAAGGTGAAAAGCCACAACTTTTAATATTAGACAATGAATTTAATTGCGTCAACATAAAAGAATTTCTCAGACAGGAAGAAATAGACGTTCATTTCACGTGTTTTAGAAGCTGAAAACTCACGAATTACTATAACTGAAAAAAATTTTAAAAGTTATAGAATGGTATAACAAATCAATACACTCAACCATTAATGCTAGACCAATTGACCAATAGAAGGACGAATAGACAAACAAAAACTTCACGAAAAATTGAAAAATGATAAACAAAAGAGAATTTCAAAACAGAATGAAAATAGAGAAGAATATCAACAATCACAAGAAGAAGGTTCCGTAAAAAATTACAAAGCACTAAGGCACAAAAACAAAATTTAACAAATATACATCCAATAAACATTAAACGACCAACAAAACTTGCAGGTGCACTGGATACTAATAACTATGCTAATAAGTATGTATATGTATTACATACAACTAATAGCACACTGACGATACAACAAATAACCGGTAACGATGGATTCGCGCAAATAAAATTAGATGACGTCGCTATTATAACGGAGTACGACATTGTTTTACACATCATCGACCCAAAAGAAATAGACACTATTTTGACATCTATAGAGGACCTTATTTTTGACACTAAATTAATAGAATATAAACCTTTACTCGAGAGTGAAATTAAACGCATCAGGATGAAATTACACACAATTGTACCAAACAGACAGAAAAGGGGACGTATAAACATATTGGGAACCGGTTTGAAATGGTTATACGGAACAATGGATGACAATGACAGACAGAATATCGAAGATCATTTAAAAATTATAGACGAGAATACTCATGTGACTATCTCCAACATTAACAAAAATATACAAATTAACAGCCATTTCAATGAAACTTTCAGGAAATTAAAAACCGCTACAGAAGACGACAGAAAAAAGATAATAGGTAAATTTAACGAAATTGAAAAAGGATACACTAATCTGAGTAAACAGTTTATCTACCTCGATACTTTAATGAAAATAAGAATGTTAGAAGACAATGTCGAACACATACAAAACAATATAGTTTCCGCAAAATTAAACATTATGTCAGACAATGTACTCACAAATGAAGAAATAATTAAATATAACATAGACATCAATAAGTTACAAAATATAAAATTAGGAACAGCACGATATAGGGAAAATAAAATAATTTTAGCAATTAAAATTCCTAATAAAGCAATAATAGCAAAGAGATCAATTTTTACCCCTATAAGTAATGATAACTATGAAGAACTAATTTTTGAGCAAGAAGATGTTATTGAACTGAATAATACATTTTATAAACACGGAAAATATTTCTACAAAAACAATTTAAAACAACTATGTATTTTTAACAAAAATTGTAACAAAAGAAAAAATAATAGACAGGAAACAGTAAACATCGAAAACGGCTTGATATTATGATGATTAAAAACCATAAAAATAGCTATATAGAAAGTACTTGCGACGAACGAAAAATGTATGTAAAGAAAAATTATCTAATACTCTTTTACGATTGTGAAATATATATTAACAATGAAGCATATAAAAACCTAAATAGGAACCTAAAACAAAATTTTGAACTAAACAACAAAAATTTGAATATTAATAATACAAAACTAAAACCAACTTTTGATGAAATTATTTTAAAGCAAAAAAAAAATATCGAGAAAATAAAAGAACTACAATACCATAAACAAATCAACACAACTTATAACTTACTAACATTTTTGCAATTCTGAAAATAATACACGTAACAATTTTAGTACTTTTATTCACTTACCACACAAAAAAGAACAAAAAATTTGCATTAAATATAGCTCTGAAAACTCAGGAGAGTTCTCATTCAAAGAAGGGCCAGCCACAATTCCCATCAATTGGGAAACATAAGAAAAGAAATTCGAAACGAAAAGTATTGCAATAAGTGTTGGAAAGAAATAAACAAATAAGAATAGCAACAGCAGCAATTCTTATTAGCATAATTGCAATGCTTGCTTTTAGACAATAAAATAAATTCGAAACCAAAAATATTGCAATGCTTGCTTTTAAACAATAAAATAAATTCGAAACCAAAAATATTGCAATAGCATAAATTCTTTTTAGCATAATTG
Source organism: Anastrepha ludens (assembly GCF_028408465.1). Lineage (NCBI taxonomy): Eukaryota > Metazoa > Arthropoda > Insecta > Diptera > Tephritidae > Anastrepha > Anastrepha ludens. The sequence continues at coordinate 42,772,145 of NC_071503.1, forward strand.
CAATGCTTGCTTTTAGACAATAAAATAAATTTGAAACCAAAATTATTGGAGCAAGCTTAAGAAAGAAAACGAAACAAATAAGAATAGAAATAACAGCAATTCTTATTTGTACAAGTGCAACGTTTGCAATTTTACCAACATAGAAAATAAGTATTTAAGCAACCAAAATAAAACTGTAAGCAGTCGATAATTAGAATTTAATAAAGTAACTCTTAAAATTAAACAAGTGAATTTTTTTTTTTCGAACGGCTCGGCTCGGAAGACGTTATTGGCGCAGTCGGTAAACCTCAAATCCGAAGATTTTAAATAAATAAAAATATATAATATATATATATATATAATTCCTTCTTAGCTAAGGACTAATTTTAAATAACAAAATTAAAAACGCGAATGGTATTTCCCATTTTTAAGAAAAATTGTTTTCCTCATGCCCAAAGTGCATAAACAAAAAGAGAACTCGAGACCATACGATATTCTCAAAGAGAACGATTTTAGTGAACAAGTGATAAATATAAATAAAACTTCAAATATGCAACAAACAACGAACACACAACCTACAATTGCATTAAGCATACCATCTAGCGAACTAATAAAGGAAGCTGCCAGAATTAGAGAATTGAGGGGAGACAACGAATATGATTTAACATCGTTTATTCGCGAAGTAGAAGTCATCCTCCCTCTGTTCGGGAGCAACTCAGCGCTGCAGCTCTTCATATTTCAAAGGTACATAATAAACAAAATTCAAGGAGAAACCCTCAAAAGCATTCGGACATTGGGAAACAACCTTACATGGGACCAAATAAAAGAAAAATATTGTATGAATTCGATACACAAAAACCAACTGAATTCTCGCCAAAGGCAAACGAAAGTGCAATTCTTAGTATATTTTTAAATGGTATAGATCCTTCATTATCAAGCATTATACATAGTAGGAACATTAAATCCCTTAGAGAGGCATACCACAAATTAGAACAACTAACATGCTCAGACACTTTAACAAAAAATGATACAATGAGAAAAATGATAAAGGGAACAATTCTTTTAATCTCAATCACCATCAACACAATCCATATCTTCAACATAAAAATCCACATTCAGGCCCTTCCCAAAGCACGAACGATAGAACAAACTCTAGAAATAACCAAAATTATAACCAGTATAACGACAGGGTACAACCAATAAAAACACCTCAAAACTACTACCAACAAAATCGTAGGGAAAATTCTACCCAATTCAAACAAAGCTTTAATAATCGATCAAGACAAACCAATCGCTATCAAGATACACCCCAACCAAAGGACGAAGACCATATTCAAACACACCTCGACTCAAACGAAATCGATGAGACTAATAACAATATTTACACGGAGGAAAATTTTCAATTGCCAAGCCATCAACAAATTTACCGGTAGTCGAACTGACGATAGTAGATGAAAAAATAAGATGTCTAATAGACGCAGGGTCGACAACGTCACTGATCGATGAAAACAAACTACTAAAATATAAAAGACTGAATTTAAAGACACCCTAACATTTCAAAACACTTAACGGACTAACCGAGATATCAAAAGAAATTATAACTGAACTACGATTGGAATTTAAAGAAAGAAACTTAATGAGCTGGAAAGTTACGAAACTTTCAAACAAACCTTTTGATTCTATAATAGGGCATAATATCCTTATAACCAATGGGAGCAGTAATTAATCTTACAGATGAAGTCGTAGAAATTCATAACACAAAAATTGAATTTATAAAGGCTTGCCCTTATGGTATAGATCAAATCTGTGAATTGGAAAAATGTCAACCAAATGATGAAATAATGATAAAACTTATTCATAACGAAATGAAAAAAGAAGAAATATTTCAACTGGAAAGATAATATACAAAAATACCGACCTATTCTTTAAAGAAGGCGATAAACTTACTCACACACACGAAATTCAGCATGAAATTATTACAACAATTAGTAAACCAATTTACGCGAAAATATATAGCAGAAATAAAGATGCAAATAAACGAAATGTTAGAGCAGGGAAACGAAATGTTAAAGGAAAGCAATTCACCATTATGGATTGTACCAAAAAAAATGGACAATTCTGGGAAAAAGAAGTGGCGGATTGTAATCGATTTAAGAAAGCTAAACGAGATAACCGAGAACGATGCCAAAACATTGAAGGAATCCTCGAAAAACTCGGAAGAGCCCAATATTTCACAACGCTCGACCTCGCTAAAGGCTTCCATCAAGTCCTTATTAAGGAAGAAGATAGAAGAAAAACTGCATTCTCAACACCCCTAGGCCATTATGAGTTTGTAAGAATTCCGTTTGGTCTGAAAAATGCACCGGCATCCTTCCAAAGACTCATAAACTCAGTACTCAGGGACTATATAAACAAAATATGCGTAGTATATCTTGACGACATACTAATTTCTGGCACAAATATCCAGGAACATACAGAGAATATACAGAAAATATTCAATAAACTAAAGGAGCATAGTTTGAAAATACAAATAGATAAATGTAAATTTTTTGCTAAGACAACTTTGCTAGTTTAACGTGACAACGTCATAAGAAAATACTGATGTAATGGTTGCAATTTTCAAAACAAAATTTTAATTTTATTTGTTTGATAGATATTTTCTATGGATATGAAACATTTATCAAATTCATGAAAGATATGTTCAATTTCGATTGTGCATCAGACGTTAATAAGTCAACAACACTAAGAGGCAACATCATCGATTTGACTTTTTCGAGACACTTTACACTCGAAACACTCCCTTTCATCTCCTACTTTTTCTATCATCGTCCTATTCTCAACAGAGAAATGGTTCATTACCATGCACACAGGAAGAAGGCATATGCAAATACAGATATGTGAATTTATATACAAATGCGCATGTACATACATATATATGCTCACTCAAGTAGAAGAGAGCCAGATGTCGAACGCGGGGGCCGATTGTGCTCTTTGTCGTTCGTTCCGCGCTCTCGCCTGCTTGAAGCACGTTAGCTAACATTTGCTTGCGTACAGAATAGATTCGTACATTTGATATGTCCATATGATTTGTATGCATCTTTACATATATGTAGATGTGTTCTTTTTGAAAATCGCGCGAAATTGTATATGTATATGCATGTTTATATACATATATTAGTTTACAACATATCTTATAAGGTATGTGGTAAATATTACCATACATTTTTTCCTTCATATATAATAAAAAAATTAATAATAATAACATTAAAACAACAGGTATTATTAACAACTAGTCGTCACTAATTATAAATTCGGTAAGGATGATGATGATACACTTGGTTTTATTTTAAATTCTTCAAGTAAATCAAATTAATAATAATCAATAAGAAGGGATATGCAAATAAAAATATGTGAATTTATATATGTACATATACTTACATATATACGCTCACTTAAGTAGGAGAGAGCAAGATGTCGAACGTTGCCGTTCGTTTGCTTTGTTTGCTTTGTCGTTCGTTCCGCGCTTTCGCTTGGAGTTCAAGCAAGGTAACGGCGATTGAGCAAGGTAACGACGATTGAGCAAGGTAGCGACACATTTTTTCGTGCGTGCAGCCGGCTAAATCGAATTATAAGACGTTATCACGTCAAAATTAATAGAACTGTTTGACACACAATTGAAATTTTATAAATGCACATACCATGCTAAAGACATGGCGAATGAAGAAGAAACTCTAAAATACATAGCTAAGTTTCATAAAAATGAAACAGGACATGCAGGTATAAATGAAAATTATACCAACTTAAAAAGCATTATATATTTTAAAAACCTAAAAACAGTAATCCAAAAATTTATTAATAATTGCTATGTTTGCAATAAAGCGAAATACGACAGCAACCCATTAAGACCAAAATTCAATCTTACAGGAACCCCAAATGACATTAATCAGATCTTTCATGGCGACACATACACCAATAGCAAACATTGCTTCTTGACATTTATTGACAGATTTTCGAAACATGCGATCACACTTCCGTTAACGGATAGAAACAGTACAACCCTAGTAGAAAAAAATCAGGACCTTCTTATCCATAAAAGGTCAAAAGCCACAACTTTTAATATTAGACAATGAATTTAATTGCGTCAACATAAAAGAATTTCTCAGACAGGAAGAAATAGACGTTCATTTTACATGTTTTAGAAGCTGAAAACTCACGAATTACTATAACTGAAAAAATTTTAAAAAGTATAGAATGGTATAACAAATCAATACACTCAACCATTAATGCTAGACCAATTGACCAATAGAAGGACGAATAGACAAACAAAAACTTCACGAAAAATTGAAAAATGATAAACAAAAGAGAATTTCAAAACAGAATGAAAATAGAGAAGAATATCAACAATCACAAGAAGAAGGTTCCGTAAAAATTACAAAGCACTAAGGCACAAAAACACACCGAAATACAAAAAACTAAATTTAACAAATATACATTCAATAAACATTAAACGACCAACAAAATTTGCAGGTGCACTGGATACTAATAACTATGCTAATAAGTATGCATATGTATTACAAACAACTAATAGTACACTGACGATACAACAAATAACCGGTAATATATAATAGGTAAATTTAACGAAATTGAAAAAGTATACACTAATCTGAGTAAACAGTTTATCTACCTTGATACTTTAATGAAAATAAAAATGTTAGAAGACAATGTCGAACACATACAAAACAATATATTGTAGTTTCCGCAAAATTAAACATTATGTCAGACAATATACTCACAAATGAAGAAATAATTAAATACAGCATAGACATCAATAAGTTACAAAATATAAAATTAGGAACAGCACGATATAGGGAAAATAAAATAATTTTAGCAATTAAAATTCCTAATAAAGCAATAATAGCAAAGAGATCAATTTTTACCCCTATAAGTAATGATAACTATGAAGAACTAATTTTTGAGCAAGAAGATGTTATTGAACTGAATAATACATTTTATAAACACGGAAAATATTTCTACAAAAACAATTTAAAACAACTATGTATTTTTAACAAAAATTGTAACAAAAGAAAAAATAATAGAGAGGAAACAGTAAACATCGAAAACGGCTTGATATTATTAAAAAACCATAAAAATAGCTATATAGAAAGTACTTGCGAGGAACGAAAAATGTATGTAAAGAAAAATTATCTAATACTCTTTTACGATTGTGAAATATATATTAACAATGAAGCATATAAAAACCTAAATAGGAACTTAAAACAAAATTTTGAACTAAACAACATAAATTTCTATATTAATAATACAAAACTAAAACCAACTTTTGATGAAATTATTTTAAAGCAAAAAAAAAAATATCGAGAAAATAAAAGAACTACAACATCATAAACAAATCAACACAACTTATAACTTACTAACATTTTTTGCAATTCTGACAATAATACTCGTAACAATTTTAGTACTTTTATTCACTTACCACACAAAAAAGAACAAAAAATTTGCATTAAATATAGCTCTGAAAACTCAGGAGAGTTCTCAATCAAAGAAGGAATGAGTTACGTCACATGAAACGCCAACCACAATTCCCATCAATTGGGAAACATAAGAAAAGAAATTCGAAACGAAAAGTATTGCAATAAGTGTTGGAAAGAAATAAACAAATAAGAATAGCAACAGCAGCAATTCTTATTAGCATGATTGCAATGCTTGCTTTTAGACAATAAAATAAATTCGAAACCAAAACTATTGCAATGCTTGCTTTTAAACAATAAAATAAATTCGAAACCAAAAATATTGCAATGCTTGCAAGTGCATAAACAAAAAGAGAACTCGAGACCATACGATATTCTCAAAGAGAACGATTTTAGTGAACAAGTGATAAATATAAATAAAACATCAAATATGCAACAAACAACGAACATACAACCTACAATTGCATTAAGCATACCATCTAGCGAACTAATAAAGGAAGCTGCCAGAATTAGAGAATTGAGGGGAGACAACGAATATGATTTAACATCGTTTATTCGCGAAGTAGAAGTCATCCTCCCTCTGTTCGGGAGCAACTCAGCGCTGCAGCTCTTCATATTTCAAAGGTACATAATAAACAAAATTCAAGGAGAAACCCTCAAAAGCATTCGGACATTGGGAAACAACCTTACATGGGACCAAATAAAAGAAAAATATTGTATGAATTCGATACACAAAAACCAACTGAATTCTCGCCAAAGGCAAACGAAAGTGCAATTCTTAGTATATTTTTAAATGGTATAGATCCTTCATTATCAATCATTATACATAGTAGGAACATTAAATCCCTTAGAGAGGCATACCACACATTAGAACAAACTAACATGCTCAGACACTTTAACAAAAAATGATACAATGAGAAAAATGATAAAGGGAACAATTCTTTTAATCTCAATCACCATCAACACAATCCATATCTTCAACATAAAAATCCACATTCAGGCCCTTCCCAAAGCACGAACGATAGAACAAACTCTAGAAATAACCAAAATTATAACCAGTATAACGACAGGGTACAACCAATAAAAACACCTCAAAACTACTACCAACAAAATCGTAGGGAAAATTCTACCCAATCCAAACAAAGCTTTAATAATCGATCAAGACAAACCAATCGCTATCAAGATACACCCCAACCAAAGGACGTAGACCATATTCAAACACACCTCGACTCGAACGAAATCGATGCGACTAATAACAATATTTACACGGAGGAAAATTTTCAATTGCCAAGCCATCAACAAATTTACCGGTAGTCGAACTGACGATAGTAGATGAAAAAATAAGATGTCTAATAGACGCAGGGTCGACAACGTCACTGATCGATGAAAACAAACTACTAAAATATAAAAGACTGAATTTAAAGACACCCTAACATTTCAAAACACTTAACGGACTAACCGAGATATCAAAAGAAATTATAACTGAACTACGATTGGAATTTAAAGAAAGAAACTTAATGAGCTGGAAAGTTACGAAACTTTCAAACAAACCTTTTGATTCTATAATAGGGCATAATATCCTTATAACCAATGGGAGCAGTAATTAATCTTACAGATGAAGTCGTAGAAATTCATAACACAAAAATTGAATTTATAAAGGCTTGCCCTTATGATATAGATCAAATCTGTGAATTGGAAAAATGTCAACCAAATGATGAAATAATGATAAAACTTATTCATAACGAAATGAAAAAAGAAGAAATATTTCAACTGGAAAGATAATATACAAAAATACCGACCTATTCTTTAAAGAAGGCGATAAACTTACTCACACACACGAAATTCAGCATGAAATTATTACAACAATTAGTAAACCAGTTTACGCGAAAATATATAGCAGAAATAAAGATGCAAATAAACGAAATGTTAGAGCAGGGAATAATTAAGGAAAGCAATTCACCATTATGGATTGTACCAAAAAAAATGGACAATTCTGGGAAAAAGAAGTGGCGGATTGTAATCGATTTAAGAAAGCTAAACGAGATAACCGAGAACGATGCCAAAACATTGAAGAAATCCTCGAAAAACTCGGAAGAGCCCAATATTTAACAACGCTCGACCTCGCTAAAGGCTTCCATCAAGTCCTTATTAAGGAAGAAGATAGAAGAAAAACTGCATTCTCAACACCCCTAGGCCATTATGAGTTTGTAAGAATGCCGTTTGGTCTGAAAAATGCACCGGCAACCTTCCAAAGACTCATAAACTCAGTACTCAGGGACTATATAAACAAAATATGCGTAGTATATCTTGACGACATACTAATTTCTGGCACAAATATCCAGGATCATACAGAGAATATACTGAAAATATTCAATAAACTAAAGGAGCATAGTTTGAAAATACAAATAGATAAATGTAAATTTTTTGCTAAGACAACAGAATTTTTGGGCCATACTCTGACGCATGACGGTATTAAACCAAATATGGGAAAAATCGAAAAAATACTGAAGCTAAAATTTCCGGAGTCAACAAAACAAATTAAATCATTCCTGGGCATAACAGGATATTACAGGAAATTTATCAAAGATTATGCCAACATCGCTCATGGGATGACAAAATATTTGAGGAAAGGAGAATAAATAAAAAAGATTCTCAATACATATATGCCTTCGAAAAACTTAAACAACTTCTGACCAATCCTCCTGTCTTAAGATATGTCGACTTTAATAAAAAATTTAAAATTGCTACAGATGCAAGCGACTTTGCAATAGGCGCCGTCTTAACAAAGGAAGAACATCCGATAAGTTACGCCAGTAGAACACTTAATGATCACGAGAGGAGGTATTCTACAACCGAACGGGAGTTACTTGTTATCGTTTGAGCTGTTAACTATTTTCGACCTTACATTTATGGTAAGCCATTTGAACTTGTAACAGATCACCAACCACTAAGGTGGCTCCAATGTAAACAGGACGGAAAAGACATAAACCCTCGACTACAGCGATGGATTTTAAAGTTGGGAGAATACAATATAAATATAAATTATATAAAAGGAAAAGAAAATAACGCTGCAGATTTCTTAAGCAGAATCAACACAGATACGTTCGAAATAAACACTGGAGAACAAATTGATAACATAAGTACCTGTGCAACCATTCACTCCCAAGAAGAAGAACAGAACGATCATTTTCCAATCTTATATACAACAGTTAACAGATTTCATACCCAACTAATACTGATGAAAGAAAAAACAAGGAAATCGACATAGTCAACATCAAACGAAAAACTTACATAAGCACCGATGACATACCAAGTAATTTTATGACGGATATATTTAGGCGTTATTTGCATAAAGGTAAAATAGGAATACATTCAACACTCACTGAACATCAATACCATAAAGTTCAACAAAAAAGAGGTTGTCTGTAAAGTCGGTTTACTGACGATAGTTTAACGTGACAACGTCATAAGAAAATACTGATGTAATGGTTGCAATTTTCAAAACAAAATTTTAATTTTATTTGTTTGATAGATATTTTGTATGGATATAGAGGAGGAGGTAAATGGAATCGCAATGGAATAGGTAAATTAACATTTACACAAACGTGAAAAATTACGAAACATTTATCAAATTCATGAAAGATATGTTCAATTTCGATTGTGCATCAGACGTTAATAAGTCAACAACACTAAGAGGCAACATCATCGATTTGACTTTTTCGAGACACTTTACACTCGAAACACCCCCTTTCATCTCCTACTTTTTCTATCATCGTCCTATTCTCAACAGAGAAATGGTTCATTACCATACACACAGGAAGAAGGCATATGCAAATACAGATATGTGAATTTATATACAAATGCGCATGTACATACATATATATGCTCACTCAAGTAGAAGAGAGCCAGATGTCGAACGCGGGGGCCGATTGTGCTCTTTGTCGTTCGTTCCGCGCTCTCGCCTGCTTGAAGCACGTTAGCTAACATTTGCTTGCGTACAGAATAGATTCGTACATTTGATATGTCCATATGATTTGTATGCATCTTTACATATATGTAGATGTGTTCTTTTTGAAAATCGCGCGAAATTGTATATGTATATGCATGTTTATATACATATATTAGTTTACAACATATCTTATAAGGTATGTGGTAAATATTACCATACATTTTTTCCTTCATATATAATAAAAAAATTAATAATAATAACATTAAAACAACAGGTATTATTAACAACTAGTCGTCACTAATTATAAATTCGGTAAGGATGATGATGATACACTTGGTTTTATTTTAAATTCTTCAAGTAAATCAAATTAATAATAATCAATAAGAAGGGATATGCAAATAAAAATATGTGAATTTATATATGTACATATACATACATATATACGCTCACTTAAGTAGGAGAGAGCAAGATGTCGAACGTTGCCGTTCGTTTGCTTTGTTTGCTTTGTCGTTCGTTCCGCGCTTTCGCTTGGAGTTCAAGCAAGGTAACGGCGATTAAGCAAGGTAACGACGATTGAGCAAGGTAGCGACACATTTTTTCGTGCGTGCAGCCGGCTAAATCGAATTATAAGACGTTATCACGTCAAAATTAATAGAACTGTTTGACACACAATTGAAATTTTATAAATGCACATACCATGCTAAAGACATGGCGAATGAAGAAGAAACTCTAAAATACATAGCTAAGTTTCATAAAAATGAAACAGGACATGCAGGTATAAATGAAAATTATACCAACTTAAAAAGCATTATATATTTTAAAAACCTAAAAACAGTAATCCAAAAATTTATTAATAATTGCTATGTTTGCAATAAAGCGAAATACGACAGCAACCCATTAAGACCAAAATTCAATCTTACAGGAACCCCAAATGACATTAATCAGATCTTTCATGGCGACACATACACCAATAGCAAACATTGCTTCTTGACATTTATTGACAGATTTTCGAAACATGCGATCACACTTCCGTTAACGGATAGAAACAGTACAACCCTAGTAGAAAAAAATCAGGACCTTCTTATCCATAAAAGGTCAAAAGCCACAACTTTTAATATTAGACAATGAATTTAATTGCGTCAACATAAAAGAATTTCTCAGACAGGAAGAAATAGACGTTCATTTTACATGTTTTAGAAGCTGAAAACTCACGAATTACTATAACTGAAAAAATTTTAAAAAGTATAGAATGGTATAACAAATCAATACACTCAACCATTAATGCTAGACCAATTGACCAATAGAAGGACGAATAGACAAACAAAAACTTCACGAAAAATTGAAAAATGATAAACAAAAGAGAATTTCAAAACAGAATGAAAATAGAGAAGAATATCAACAATCACAAGAAGAAGGTTCCGTAAAAATTACAAAGCACTAAGGCACAAAAACAAACCGAAATACAAAAAACTAAATTTAACAAATATACATTCAATAAACATTAAACGACCAACAAAATTTGCAGGTGCACTGGATACTAATAACTATGCTAATAAGTATGCATATGTATTACAAACAACTAATAGTACACTGACGATACAACAAATAACCGGTAATATATAATAGGTAAATTTAACGAAATTGAAAAAGTATACACTAATCTGAGTAAACAGTTTATCTACCTTGATACTTTAATGAAAATAAAAACGTTAGAAGACAATGTCGAACACATACAAAACAATATATTGTAGTTTCCGCAAAATTAAACATTATGTCAGACAATATACTCACAAATGAAGAAATAATTAAATACAGCATAGACATCAATAAGTTACAAAATATAAAATTAGGAACAGCACGATATAGGGAAAATAAAATAATTTTAGCAATTAAAATTCCTAATAAAGCAATAATAGCAAAGAGATCAATTTTTACCCCTATAAGTAATGATAACTATGAAGAACTAATTTTTGAGCAAGAAGATGTTATTGAACTGAATAATACATTTTATAAACACGGAAAATATTTCTACAAAAACAATTTAAAACAACTATGTATTTTTAACAAAAATTGTAACAAAAGAAAAAATAATAGAGAGGAAACAGTAAACATCGAAAACGGCTTGATATTATTAAAAAACCATAAAAATAGCTATATAGAAAGTACTTGCGAGGAACGAAAAATGTATGTAAAGAAAAATTATCTAATACTCTTTTACGATTGTGAAATATATATTAACAATGAAGCATATAAAAACCTAAATAGGAACTTAAAACAAAATTTTGAACTAAACAACATAAATTTCTATATTAATAATACAAAACTAAAACCAACTTTTGATGAAATTATTTTAAAGCAAAAAAAAAAATATCGAGAAAATAAAAGAACTACAACATCATAAACAAATCAACACAACTTATAACTTACTAACATTTTTTGCAATTCTGACAATAATACTCGTAACAATTTTAGCACTTTTATTCACTTACCACACAAAAAAGAACAAAAAATTTGCATTAAATATAGCTCTGAAAACTCAGGAGAGTTCTCAATCAAAGAAGGAATGAGTTACGTCACATGAAACGCCAACCACAATTCCCATCAATTGGGAAACATAAGAAAAGAAATTCGAAACGAAAAGTATTGCAATAAGTGTTGGAAAGAAATAAACAAATAAGAATAGCAACAGCAGCAATTCTTATTAGCATGATTGCAATGCTTGCTTTTAGACAATAAAATAAATTCGAAACCAAAACTATTGCAATGCTTGCTTTTAAACAATAAAATAAATTCGAAACCAAAAATATTGCAATGCTTGCAAGTGCATAAACAAAAAGAGAACTCGAGACCATACGATATTCTCAAAGAGAACGATTTTAGTGAACAAGTGATAAATATAAATAAAACATCAAATATGCAACAAACAACGAACATACAACCTACAATTGCATTAAGCATACCATCTAGCGAACTAATAAAGGAAGCTGCCAGAATTAGAGAATTGAGGGGAGACAACGAATATGATTTAACATCGTTTATTCGCGAAGTAGAAGTCATCCTCCCTCTGTTCGGGAGCAACTCAGCGCTGCAGCTCTTCATATTTCAAAGGTACATAATAAACAAAATTCAAGGAGAAACCCTCAAAAGCATTCGGACATTGGGAAACAACCTTACATGGGACCAAATAAAAGAAAAATATTGTATGAATTCTATACACAAAAACCAACTGAATTCTCGCCAAAGGCAAACGAAAGTGCAATTCTTAGTATATTTTTAAATGGTATAGATCCTTCATTATCAATCATTATACATAGTAGGAACATTAAATCCCTTAGAGAGGCATACCACACATTAGAACAAACTAACATGCTCAGACACTTTAACAAAAAATGATACAATGAGAAAAATGATAAAGGGAACAATTCTTTTAATCTCAATCACCATCAACACAATCCATATCTTCAACATAAAAATCCATATTCAGGCCCTTCCCAAAGCACGAACGATAGAACAAACTCTAGAAATAACCAAAATTATAACCAGTATAACGACAGGGTACAACCAATAAAAACACCTCAAAACTACTACCAAGAAAATCGTAGGGAAAATTCTACCCAATCCAAACAAAGCTTTAATAATCGATCAAGACAAACCAATCGCTATCATGATACACCCCAACCAAAGGACGTAGACCATATTCAAACACACCTCGACTCGAACGAAATCGATGAGACTAATAACAATATTTACACGGAGGAAAATTTTCAATTGCCAAGCCATCAACAAATTTACCGGTAGTCCAACTGACGATAGTAGATGAAAAACTAAGATGTCTAATAGACGCAGGGTCGACAACGTCACTGATCGATGAAAACAAACTACTAAAATATAAAAGACTGAATTTAAAGACACCCTTACATTTCAAAACACTTAACGGACTAACCGAGATATCAAAAGAAATTATAACTGAACTACCATTGGAATTTAAAGAAAGAAACTTAATGAGCTGGAAAGTTACGAAACTTTCAAACAAACCTTTTGATTCTATAATAGGGCATAATATCCTTATAACCAATGGGAGCAGTAATTAATCTTACAGATGAAGTCGTAGAAATTCATAACACAAAAATTGAATTTATTAAGGCTTGCCCTTATGATATAGATCAAATCTGTGAATTGGAAAAATGTCAACCAAATGATGAAATAATGATAAAACTTATTCATAACGAAATGAAAAAAGAAGAAATATTTCAACTGGAAAAGATAATATACAAAAATACCGACCTATTCTTTAAAGAAGGCGATAAACTTACTCACACACACGAAATTCAGCATGAAATTATTACAACAATTAGTAAATCTGTTTACGCGAAAATATATAGCAGAAATAAAGATGCAAATAAACGAAATGCTAGAGCAGGGAAACGAAATGTTAAAGGAAAGCAATTCACCATTATGGATTGTACCAAAGAAAATGGACAATTCTGGGAAAAAGAAGTGGCGGATTGTAATCGATTTAAGAAAGCTAAACGAGATAACCGAGAACGATGCCAAAACATTGAAGGAATCCTCGAAAAACTCGGAAGAGCCCAATATTTCACAACGCTCGACCTCGCTAAAGGCTTCCATCAAGTCCTTATTAAGGAAGAAGATAGAAGAAAAACTGCATTCTCAACACCCCTAGGCCATTATGAGTTTGTAAGAATGCCGTTTGGTCTGAAAAATGCACCGGCAACCTTCCAAAGACTCATAAACTCTGTACTCAGGGACTATATAAACAAAATATGCGTAGTATATCTTGACGACATACTAATTTCTGGCACAAATATCCAGGAACATACAGAGAATATACAGAAAATATTCAATATACTAAAGGAGCATAGTTTGAAAATACAAATAGATAAATGTAAATTTTTTGCTAAAACAACAGAATTTTTGGGCCATACTCTGACGCATGACGGTATTAAACCAAATATGGGAAAAATCATTCCTGGGCATAACAGGATATTACAGGAAATTTATCAAAGATTATGCCAACATCGCTCATGGGATGACAAAATATTTGAGGAAAGGAGCGAAAATAAATAAAAAAGATTCCCAATACATATATGCCCTCGAAAAACTTAAACAACTTCTGACCAATCCTCCTGTCTTAAGATATGTCGACTTTAATAAAAAATTTAAAATTGCTACAGATGCAAGCGACTTTGCAATAGGCGCCGTCTTAACAAAGGAAGAACATCCGATAAGTTACGCCAGTAGAACACTTAATGATCACGAGAGGAGCTATTCTACAACCGAACGGGAGTTACTTGTTGTCGTTTGAGCTGTTAACTATTTTCGACCTTACATTTATGGTAAGCCATTTGAACTTGTAACAGATCACCAACCACTAAGGTGGCTCCAATGTAAACAGGACGGAAAAGACATAAACCCTCGACTACAGCGATGGATTTTAAAGTTGGGAGAATACAATATAAATATAAATTATATAAAAGGAAAAGAAAATAACGCTGCATATTTCTTAAGCAGAATCAACACAGATACGTTCGAAATAAACACTGGAGAACAAATTGATAACATAAGTACCTGTGCAACCATTCACTCCCAAGAAGAAGAACAGAACGATCATTTTCCAATCTTATATACAACAGTTAACAGATTTCATACCCAACTAATACTGACGAAAGAAAAAACAAGGAAATCGACATAATCAACAACAAACGAAAAACTTACATACCAAGTAATTTTATGACGGATATATTTAGGCGTTATTTGCATAAAGGTAAAATAGGAATACATTCAACACTCACTGAACATCAATACCATAAAGTTCAACAAAAAAGAGGTTGTCTGTAAAGTCGGTTTACTGACGATAGTTTAACGTGACAACGTCATAAGAAAATACTGATGTAATGGTTGCAATTTTCAAAACAAAATTTTAATTTTATTTGTTTGATAGATATTTTGTATGGATATAGAGGAGGAGGTAAATGGAATCGCAATGGAATAGGTCAATTAACATTTACACAAACGTGAAAAATTACGAAACATTTATCAAATTCATGAAAGATATGTTCAATTTCGATTGTGCATCAGACGTCAATAAGTCAACAACACTAAGAGGCAACATCATCGATTTGACTTTTTCGAGACACTTTACACTCGAAACACTCCCTTTCATCTCCTACTTTTTCTATCATCGTCCTATTCTCAACAGAGAAATGGTTCATTACCATGCACACAGGAAGAAGGCATATGCAAATACAGATATGTGAATTTATATACAAATGCGCATGTACATACATATATATGCTCACTCAAGTAGAAGAGAGCCAGATGTCGAACGCGGGGGCCGATTGTGCTCTTTGTCGTTCGTTCCGCGCTCTCACCTGCTTGAAGCACATTAGTTAACATTTGCTTGCGTACAGAATAGATTCGTACATTTGATATGTCCATATGATTTGTATGCATCTTTACATATATGTAGATTTGTTCTTTTTGAAAATCGCGCGAAATTGTATATGTATATGCATGTTTATATACATATATTAGTTTACAACATATCTTATAAGGTATGTGGTAAATATTACCATACATTTTTTCCTTCATATATAATAAAAAAATTAATAATAATAACATTAAAACAACAGGTATTATTAACAACTAGTCGTCACTAATTATAAATTCGGTAAGGATGATGTTGATACACTTGGTTTTATTTTAAATTCTTCAAGTAAATCAAATTAATAATAATCAATAAGAAGGGATATGCAAATAAAAATATGTGAATTTATATATGTACATATACATACATATATACGCTCACTTAAGTAGGAGAGAGCAAGATGTCGAACGTTGCCGTTCGTTTGCTTTGTTTGCTTTGTCGTTCGTTCCGCGCTTTCGCTTGGAGTTCAAGCAAGGTAACGGCGATTGAGCAAGGTAACGACGATTGAGCAAGGTAACGACACATTTTTTCGTGCGTGCAGCCGGCTAAATCGAATTATAAGACGTTATCACGTCAAAATTAATAGAACTGTTTGACACACAATTGAAATTTTATAAATGCACATATCATGCTAAAGACATGGCGAATGAAGAAGAAACTCTAAAATACATAGCTAAGTTTCATAAAAATGAAACAGGACATGCAGGTATAAATGAAAATTATACCAACTTAAAAAGCATTATATATTTTAAAAACCTAAAAACAGTAATCCAAAAATTTATTAATAATTGCGATGTTTGTAATAAAGCGAAATACGACAGCAACCCATTAAGACCAAAATTCAATCTTACAGAAACCCCAAATGACATTAATCAGATCGTACATGGCGACACATACACCAATAGCAAACATTGCTTCTTGACATTTATTGACAGATTTTCGAAACATGCGATCACACTTCCGTTAACGGATAGAAACAGTACAACCCTAGTAGAAAAAAATCAGGACCTTCTTATCCATAAAAGGTCAAAAGCCACAACTTTTAATATTAGACAATGAATTTAATTGCGTCAACATAAAAGAATTTCTCAGACAGGAAGAAATAGACGTTCATTTCACGTGTTTTAGAAGCTGAAAACTCACGAATTACTATAACTGAAAAAATTTTAAAAAGTATAGAATGGTATAACAAATCAGTACACTCAACCATTAATGCTACACCAATTGACGTAGTAGAAGGACGAATAGACAAACAAAAACTTCACGAAAAATTGAAAAATGATAAACAAAAGAGAATTTCAAAACAACTAATAATGCACTGACGATACAACAAATAACCGGTAACGATGGATTCGCGCAAATAAAATTAGATGACGTCGC
Source organism: Anastrepha ludens (assembly GCF_028408465.1). NCBI lineage: Eukaryota > Metazoa > Arthropoda > Insecta > Diptera > Tephritidae > Anastrepha > Anastrepha ludens. The sequence continues at coordinate 42,789,387 of NC_071503.1, forward strand.
TATTATAACGGAGTACGACATTATTTTACACATCATCGACCCAAAAGAAATAGACACTATTTTGACATCTATAGAGGACCTTATTTTTGACACTAAATTAATAGAATATAAACCTTTACTCGAGAGTGAAATTAAACGCATCAGGATGAAATTACACACAATTGTACCAAACAGACAGAAAAGGGGACTTATAAACATATTGGGAACCGGTTTGAAATGGTTATACGGAAAAATGGATGACAATGACAGACAGAATATCGGAGATCATTTAAAAATTATAGACGAGAATACTCATATGACTATCTCCAACATTAACAAAAATATACAAATTAACAGCCATTTCAATGAAACTTTCAAGAAATTAAAAACCGCTACAGAAGACGACAGAAAAAAGATAATAGGTAAATTTAACGAAATTGAAAAAGGATACACTAATATGAGTAAACAGTTTATCTACCTTGATACTTTAATAAAAATAAAAATGTTAGAAGACAATGTCGAACACATACAAAACAATATAGTTTCCGCAAAATTAAACATTATGTCAGACAATATACTCACAAACGAAGAAATAATTAAATATAACATAGACATCAATAAGTTCCAAAATATCAAATTAGGAACATCGCGATATAGGGAAAATAAAATAATTTTAGCAATTGAAATTTCTTATAAAGCAATAATAGCAAAGATATCAATTTTTACCCCTATAAGTAATGATAACTATGAAGAACTAATTTTTGAGCAAGAAGATGTTATTGAACTGAATAATACATTTTATAAACACGGAAAATATTTCTACAAAAACAATTTAAAACAACTATGTATTTTTAACAAAAATTGTAACAAAAGAAAAAATAATAGAGAGGAAACAGTAAACATCGAAAACGGCTTGATATTATTAAAAAACCATAAAAATAGCTATATAGAAAGTACTTGCGACGAACGAAAAATGTATGTAAGGAAAAAATATATAATACTCTTTTACGATTGTGAAATATATATTAACAATGAAGCATATAAAAACCTAAATAGGAACTTAAAACAAAATTTTGAACTAAACAACAAAAATTTGAATATTAATAATACAAAACTAAAACCAACTTTTGATGAAATTATTTTAAAGCAAAAAAAAAATATCGAGAAAATAAAAGAACTACAATACCATAAACAAGTCAACACAACTTATAACTTACTAACATTTTTGCAATTCTGAAAATAATACTCGTAACAATTTTAGCACTTTTATTCACTTACCACACAAAAAAAAAAAAAATTGCATTAAATATAGCTCTGAAAACTCAGGAGAGTTCTCTATCAAAGAAGGAATGAGTTACGTCACATGAAACGCCAACCACAATTCCCATCAATTTATTTATTTTTTTATTTATTTATTTATTTAATTAATTAATAGTATAAAAAATACAGTATTTCTTACAGACTATGAAAACAGATTAATGCTGAATAAATTAATCAAAGTAAAATTAAACTTATAATTAACTAGTTTCAATTGTAATAAGTGAAAGAAAAAGAATACATTTTTTATAATTTACAGAAGAAGATTAGATTAATACTAAGAATTTAGTTCAACAATTCATTTAGAACCAATTTGAAGTGATTCTTTGTGGAACAGGAATCCAGGCCAGTATGATTTGAAAGCGAATTAAGATCACCCAGAGTTCTAGAAATCGGAGCATTGGAAGCATAATTAGTTCTTGCCATCCCTAACCAGAAAAAATCATTATTCCGTAAACTTCGCTGAGGAATATTGAAATTGGTTTTCTCGAGTAGCGATGGGGAGTCAATAACCCCATTTATCAAATCGAAGAGGAAAGTAATGGAGAGAATAGTCCTTCTAATATCTAGTGATTTTAGATTTATAAGCAAGCACCGACTTTTATAGGATGGAATTGGATCAGTGAAATTTAAAGAACGCAATGCATAACGCACAAAAGCTTTCTGGACACGTTCAAGCCTACTAATATGACAAGCATAATATGGTCTCCAAATAAAGACGGCATATTCCAACTTGGAACGCACCAGAGACGTATACAACAACTTTAGAGTATATGGATCAACAAAGTCTGAACTAAAACGTCGAATAAACGCAAGTACGGAATAAGACTTTGAAATAGTGTGATTTAAATGTTTTTGAAAAGAGAATTTAGAATCAAATACCATACCAAGATCAGTAATTTCACTTCGATGAGATAAGCTAGAACCACAAATGTGGTAGGAAGTGGGTATAAGAGAACAAGATTTAGAATAAGAAATATAAAAACACTTGCTTATATTTAAATCTAACTTATTTCTTTTACACCAAGAATCAACGTTATCTAAATCAGATTGGAGGTTTAAAGAGTCCACTGTACTTGCAATCCTCGAGTATATCTTTAAATCATCGGCATACAAGAGAAAATTTGCGTTATTAAAACAACTAGAAATGTCATTAATAAAAAGTATAAAAAGTAAGGGACCCAGTATACTTCCCTGTGGTACACCAGAGGACGCAATAAAAGAAATAGATGACACACCATCAACATTAACAACACATTTCCGAGAGGAGAGATAGGATTTAATCCATTTTAAAAGAGTGGAATGGAATCCTATAGCACTCAATTTGGAAATTAAAACCCTGTGATTAACCTTATCAAATGCTTTTGAAAAGTCTGTGTAAACAGCATCAACTTGAGTTTTTTTTTTAAACGATGATATACAATATTCAGAGAACACAGCAAGATTTGAAACAGTAGATCTACCTTTCATGAAGCCGTGTTGGTCTACTGAAATATAACGACTAACTACGAAATAGATTTTATCTTTCACTATTAATTCAAATAATTTTGAAACCGTGGATAATTTGGCAATTGGTCTATAATTAGCAATATTGTTTTTATTTCCACTTTTGAATACTGGATTAATGGTTGTTACTTTCCAGGCATCTATGAATTCTCCTCGATCGAGGGATTTGTTAAACATTAACAAAAGTGGATAGGCAATTGCAGAGCAGTTTTTAAGAAGATACGAAGATAGCCCATCTACATCAGATTTTGTTGATGTTTTGAGTTGCCGAATTCCATCTTCGATATCAGAAAGCGTAAAAGTTAACGAGCCAATATTGATTGAGGAATTCATGCTCGAATGAAACTCATCAATTAAATCAAAGTCTACTTGAAAATTTGAACAAAAAAAATCTGCGAAAAGATTGGCTGCATCTGTAGAAGTATGTGCTTGAGTTTCGTTATAGAAGACAACCGAAGGAATACTTGAGCATGATTTCCTGGATCTAACATAACGCCAGAAGGAACTAGGATTTGATTTAATGTCCGATTCGAACTTGAGAATATAATTTCGGTTTAAGTCCCTAACCAAAGATTTAAGTTCTCTAGAGAAATGTAGATATTTATCTTTATCTGTGATAGAATGAGAAAACTTATGCTTTTTGAAATATTTATTTCTCAAATTTTTTAGTTTTCTCAGTTCCTTGGTATGCCACGGTACTCTATAACTAGTCCTATTTATCACTGGTACATTATTTTTACAGATATCATTTATATTATGCTTGAAAATATCATAACAATTGGCAACTTCAACCCCAGTAAATAAAGAATCCTAATCTATAATATCAACTGCTGAATTCATTATATTAAAATCAAAGTTGTTAAAACAAAAATTGGTAGTCACATTCTCAAAATAAGAATCATTAAACACATAGAATTCTATATGAAGGACAAGTGGTACATGATGCAGACCAGGAGTAGACAGAGGGTCTACATATTCTAATAAAGAAAAATTTATATTGTCATTAATGAAAATGAGATCGAGAATTCGAGAAAGACTATTAGAGAAATTATTTATCTGAACCAGTCCAAAACTTAAAAAATTATCAATCAAATAAATTTCAGATATACTACTAACATTGTTTGGACATAATGCAGTACTATCATCTAAACTAGACCATTCAATATTACTCAGATTGAAGTCCCCAAGAACACAAAAGTTGCCGTTATTTGAGGTTAGAGCTAAAACATTATCCACATGTGCTTTATACAGTGTATCAATACTTGACGGAGGAATATATGACGCACAAATCAATATATTTGAAGCACCATGCACAGAGACACACAGCTGATCCAGGAGTGTATCATTGTTTATCAGAGATACTAGTGATGAGCTATACTTCCGTTGAACAGCTATTAAAACCCCTCCTCCTCTGCAGAGACCAGTTTTCTCGACATCACGGTCTTTACGATAGACATGGTATAAATTTGGATCAAAAAACTCATTATCGAAAAAGTTCTCATTTAACCATGTCTCGATGAGAACAAAAATATCATAGTCCATGTGCGAACTAAACGCTAAAAGTTGATTAGATTTCGTTCTCAATCCAGAAACATTTTGAAAGTACATTTTTAAATTGTTTTGGCCATTATTGAGAGCACAATTTTTTATTGCTGATGCGTTGGTGAATCGTTTTTTTGAAAAAAATGAAAAGGTCGGATTTTTACACTCTCTGGCCATATGTCCGCATTGAGCACCTTTTCAAAAGAGCATTCTGGTACCCCCAATTTAAAATTAATTTTTCTAAGTGTATTTAATTCTGTATCTTTTTTAACAAGTTTGTAGCATACCAAAGACTTAGTTTCAATTTGAGCATGCTTCGACACATAAGTCAAAATATCAGTTTCATTGACATTGGGCGAGAATGATGACAAGTGTAGCCATTTAAATATTGGGACCACTTGTAGCTCATTATTGTTATTGGAACCAATCACAATAGGCTTATTAAATTTCCTTCTACTACTTTTTGTTACCATTTCCCACTGGGATGTCTGTCGTATTGCCAGAGAACGTAAATTCATAGAGAAGGCGCAGTCCCGGCCCGTTCCTCCTAACAAAATACGGGTAGGAAAATGAAATCAGCACAAGTTAACAGTAGGAAATTAATTAATATGGCTGCCGGAGAGAAATGAGAGGGAGAGAGTGATACGCTAATGTAAAAAAATGTAGTTTACATTAGCTTACATTTGCTTGCGTACAGAACAGAGTTGTTCATTTGATATGTCCATATGATTTGTATGCATGTTTACAGATTTGTTCTTTTTGGTTTTTTTATGAAAATTGCGCGCAATTGTATGTATGATTGTTTATATACATATATTAGCAAAGGACATATGTATATTAGCTTTACATATATGAAAATTGCGCCAAATATTGGAAAAAATGTATGATTGCATTAGATTTGATTTTGATTGGATAAATGTATATATGTACATATATGAAAATTGCGCCAAATTAATGAAAAGCTCTTATGATTGCTTGTAACCAATTGAACTTTGGTTTCAATTCTAATTCGAAAAGAAATGCATGTATGCATGCATGTTTATATACATATTATATATTAGCATAGCATATGTATTAGGTTATGAAAATTGCGCGAAATTGTATGTATGCATGTTTATATACTTATATTAGCATAGGACATACCTATGTATGTAATTAAGTTATGAAAATTGCGCGAAATATTATATATGCATGTTTATATACGTATATTAGCAAAGGACATATGTATATTAGCTTTACATATATGAAAATTGCGCCAAATATCGGAAAAAATGTATGATTGCATTAGATTTGATTTTGATTGGATAAATGTTTATATGTACATATATGAAAACTGCGCCAAATATTGGAAAGCTCTTGTGATTGCTTGTAACCAATTGAACTTTGGTTTGAATTTTAATTCAAAAAGAAAGTCAATTGGAAGTGCACGTGCGCGGTGAAGCAAACATTTTTAAATTGTTAATAAGTAATAATTAAAAGAAACATATGCCTAAAGCTTCGAAATGTCGTGTTCGCGAGTGTTATAGTGAACAAAATGTTCGTTCGTTTGCATTTCCCAAAAATCGGGAATTATTAAATTTGTGGAAGGAGAATTTGAGGATCTCACCCTCAATGCAAATGCCAATGCATAATTCATTTGTATGCATTAAGCATTTTGAGGAGGATGCCGTGGGACCAAAATATCTCAAGAATGGAGCGGTTCCAACTTTAAACTTGGGTAAGTAAATTAATTTATTATTATGTCTCCATATATGTATGTACAGTGAAGAAAAAATAAACGGAGTTACCGTCAATATTATTATTTCTTATAAATCTGTGAATATTTTTTTAAATATTAGTGTCTCAGTTTCTTTTTGGTTCACTGTACATACATAAAGTGATAATCGTATGCTTGGATGTCGTTTTCAATACTTCGTGCCTATTGAAAAGCTTAATATACACATTCATGCATGCATGCATGAAATAGAAAGCAGAGAAGGGATTTATTTATTTAGAATGCGCACTTTCTCATTATTTTATTTACATATTTATAAAAAACTTTTGAATTTAAAAGATCGGGTTTAGGATAATGCCGTATGGGCAATTTTAGGCCAAGTATAATGATTTATTTAATGAAACTTGGTTGAGATGTTAGATGAAAACTATAAATCCCCGGAGGGTGCGGGTTCTAGTTTTATATATGTATATGATTATACTGAATATACCTAAATTTAAATTTTGTAAAAATTAAAATAAAAATTTTAATTAGGCTATGATGATGTTCCACCGAACAAGTGGACCGAAAAAAAGAAAAAAAGGAGCTGCTGTATCGAGAGCTGCGTGCCTAAGGATAAAGTTATACTTTTTGCGTTTCCTAGGGACGAAGAGACCCGTAAAAATTGGGCCTTGGCTTGCAACGTGCAAGTGTCAAGCACTGACAGGGTTTTTCTTTGCCAACGCCATTTTGAACCCACATTGGTTGCAAAATATAAACTCTTGAAAGGGGCTTTTCCTTGCTTCAATTTAGAGCCAGTAAATAGAAGTCGCTCGCCTAGTGCTGGCTCTGATTGGGTTTGCCCGCCCGTCACTGCAACTTATAGTAAGGTAGTTAAGGAAGTAGAAGAAGATTTAACTCTGGAAGAGTTTGAGAAATATTCGATATTAGAGGAAAACAGGCAGGCTAGTTATAGTAATCAGATCTGCGTGGACTTAGAAACCACAACCACTCGCGAACGGTTTGCTCAGTCTGCTCGCTATTATCAGAGCAACGCGGTCAAATTAAATAAACGTATTGAGGAGCTTGAAAAAGAAAATAATGACCTAAAAAATAAATATTCTGAGTTGTTGAAACGTGCAATAATTGCGGAAGAAAGTTGTAGCAGCGATGCTTTAACTTTTGCAAAAATGATCGTCAGTACCAAAAAAGGTTGGTATAATGAGGACGAAAAGGCTTTGGCACAAAATTTGAACTATATGTCCACTAAAGCATATTCTTTTATGCGTGACGATCTAGGTTTTTGTTTACCACACAAATCATCTCTTTTGCGTTGGCGCCCCATCAGGTATGTTGTTCCAGGTTTCGATGCCAATGTCGTTAACAATTTAAGCAAAATTGCTAGCAAAATGTCCGGCACAGAACGCATATGCATTTTATTATTTGATGAAATGAGCATCAAGCCGGATCTTACTTATAATAAAAGTAGGGATATAATTGATGGGTTTGTGGACCATGGGGAAGGCCAACGTCAAAGCAGAATAGGGAACAAATGTAGTGTTTTTATGGTTAAAGGGTTGTGCTCTAAGTGGAAGTATGTTTTTTCCTACTATATTTCCAAAAATGGTGTTAATGGTACAGAGTTACATCAAATTGTGATGAGTAACATTTCAGCAATTACGAAAATTGGACTGAATATAAAAGTTATGATTTGCGATCAAGGGCCCGCGAATATAACTTTATTTAATCAATTGAAGATTTCTGAAATTAACACCTTTTTCATGCACGAAAACAATAAAATTTTTTGTATGTTTGACTATTGCCATCTCATAAAGTCCATCCGTAATGTATTTATGAAATATGATATTCCAACCGCTCATGGCACTGCAAGCTTTAAGGTCATTAGGAAGTTATTTGATATTGATCAAAAGAATTCCAATTTTAAAATTTGCCCAAAATTGACGGAGGCTCATATTTATCCAAGCATTTTCGAAAAAATGAGCGTTTCACGCGTAACACAAGTATTGAGCAATTCGGTAGCGTCAGGTATTGACATGATGTGTAGTCAAAATTTATTTGGTAATGACGAAAACTTGATAAATTTTGCCAAGCCCACGCAGATATTTGTTAAAGAAATGAACGATCTTTTTGATGAACTCGATGCAAAGCATTTCCAGTCAACAAATCCATTAAGGTCTCCCCTGAAGCGGGATGATAGGGGCAAAGTTAAAAGACTATTAAGTTACTTCGAGTTCTTTAGTCCAATGTCTACAATGCGTGCATATTCCACTATTAAATGTATCCAAGGTTTTCGTACTACCATAAAATCGATGCTGGAATTGTGCGAGGAACTTTTTCAACAGCATCAAAATTTAAAATTTATTTTCCTTGGAAAGTTAAACCAAGATTGTCTAGAAAATTTCTTTTATCGGGTCCGAGCTAGTCAGGGTATTAATACTCATCCCACAGCACACGAAGTACAGTATATAGTAGCGCGATTGATATCTATGAAAATTTTACGACAGCGGTTCGAAAACAAAGGCAATAATTGCGAAGATGATGATGATATTAATTTTGACTGGAATTTAGGGACTGAGGATCATCATCTGGAGGAAGAAGTAGGAGAACCGCTAAATGAGCAACTCGTTTTAGAAAATATAGAGGTAGGAGGCGAGAATTTTGCCGAAGAACAAAATATAGCTGAGGTACAGGTGCAGCGTTATTACACTGGCTATGGTATTTACCAAAAATTACTGTGTAAGCTAAAATGCGACAAATGCGCCCACATTATGATGAAAACACAAGGAGACTTAAAATTGCATTCCGAAGCCCTGATAAGGTCTAAAAATTTCACGGATGACACCGATTTGAGACTGGTGAATCCTGAAGACAGGGTATTCGAAGTGTGTCGCCTTCAGATGATGTGGTACCGTCATCTTTTTGCAAAATATGCTCACGTAGGTAATATTCGCAATCTAATGTTGCCAGTTATAAAACAAAAAACCGAAGAAGTATTTCCCCATTGGTTCGCAATATCTGGCGAATGTCAAGATCATCGCATCAAGCTACTCGATTTTTTGATATATGTACTGCTATTCAAAAATGCGAAATGGCTTTTACGGCAAGAAAATACCCAAGTTAGGTGTCAGAAGCGCAACGATAAACTAAAAAAGTTGTCGTACGTTGCAGGTCAGGGTCCAACAAGGTGAGTTCCGCAGGTCCTTAGGGTAAGTAAAACCAGCGTTTATTTATTGTTTATTCATATATGTATATATTTATATTTATTTTTCCTATTTTCCAGATTTTTTTTATTTTTCAGGGTTTTCTCCATCTTTCAGATTTTTCTCTATCTTTCAGGTTTTCCTTTTATCTTCTTTTTCAGGTAGCACTTGAGCCTAGATTTTTAAACCACTACAATTTTCACTTAATCACGATGGATTGAGAGTAGTGTTTTAAAAATCAGGTAAATCGCAATGACTTAATCGATGTCAATATCGAAGTCGTGTGAGAAATTGTTATAGTATGAGAACAATTTCGTAATTCGTGCTTTCACAATTTTATATATATTTTTTTTCATTTCAGGAAATGTAAATACCATTTATTTATAGTATTGTAATATATATACATATACATATTAGAGTACTTAAATTACTTGTGAATAAAAATAAAAAATTAAAAAAACTAGTATTTCATTTTCTTAAGGATAATAATATTTATTTGGTAAGAAGAACTTAAATGAACATATACCAATAATTTAATTCAATCCTGTCGAAAATCAATATATTACAAAATCAATATATTCGTTCAGCTAAATCAAATGAATATCTGCATATGAAAAATCGTTCATATGGACGTGCAAAAGCAAACACGCATTCACATAAATACATGCCTACAAACTTCCATAGACATACATACATATGAGGCTGCGAGCACTTGCGACAGAAAAAATATTTCGATTTGCTATTGCTGTCGAGAATTGAGAACACATATTTACATACATATATTGATGCATACATATGTACGGAGCCGCGGCCACTCGACTTGACAAAAATTCAAGATTTACCAAATATTGGTAAATAATTCAACGCGAAATATTCCAATATTGACTAATTTCGATTTGTCGAGAAAATTGGCATATGGGCGGCTCGTTTTATGAATGAAAGTACTTTGCTCGTAGAAATATGAGCTCGAACTTATCAATGAATTTGTTTTTGTTGTGCTTTTTAATATTTGAAACTGTTCAGCGCCGTCGCGGGTAAATAATCATGGCCGCACCAGCTACGCCTAGGAATGCATTTTGTTCTTGTAGTCGCTAGGCTTAGAATTTTAGTTTTGGAAGCATACACATGTAAGGGCAAAAGTAAGTATGTACGGTTATATTATATGTATATACGAATATTCATGGTTTTGCTTAGAATAGAAACATTTACGTACATATGTACATTGTCCCAACATATGTATTCATATATGCATATATACATACATATGTTTATGTACGCGAATGCCGTTTAGATGAGTTTTTTTTGCATATGTTAGGAATATGTTTGCATACGTTTGTCTATTTGCTTTTGAATTTTTTATATGTAGATACATATGAGCTGTGTTTTGAGGCAGGTCAAGATTTTTTTCTGCCCACATGAAATGGATGGTAGATGTTATATCTATTTAGTATATGAATATATGTACAGTGGCTCACAGCTTATTTCGTGTGCCCGTTTATCAAAATAAAAAAGTTTAATATTTTTGTATAAACTTTATTTAGAAAAAAAACTTAAACGTACGTTCAAAGATAAATTATTTCTTGTTACAAACATACATAAATAAACTTAAATTATTTCTTCTTAAGTAATATATTTACAGCAAAATCAAAATTATAAGTAAATCCACGTCACACCTTATTTCGTGTGCTTAACCAAACTAGAAAAAACATGATTTTTTTTTTTTAATTTATTAAGTTTTTACTAATCTAATATTTTGTAGAGGTAGCCTTTTTGTTTTAATATAGCCTTTAACCGGGATTGCATGGAGCTAACAAGTTTTCCAGTGTATTCAGGAGATATTTTCTCCCACTCCACTTGCAATGCTGTTTTTAGATCTTGTTTGTTGCTTATGTTATGTTTTCTAATTTTTTGATCCAGAATATTCCATAAATTATCAATTACAATGAGAACAGGTGATTGTGCTGGCGTTTTTACCACATGAGGTAAAAAATACATATACATATTAGAGTACTTAAATTACTTGTGAATAAAAATAAAAAATTAAAAAAACTAGTATTTCATTTTCTTAAGGATAATAATATTTATTTGGTAAGAAGAACTTAAATGAACATATACCAATAATTTAATTCAATCCTGTCGAAAATCAATATATTACAAAATCAATATATTCGTTCAGCTAAATCAAATGAATATCTGCATATGAAAAATCGTTCATATGGACGTGCAAAAGCAAACACGCATTCACATAAATACATGCCTACAAACTTCCATAGACATACATACATATGAGGCTGCGAGCACTTGCGACAGAAAAAATATTTCGATTTGCTATTGCTGTCGAGAATTGAGAACACATATTTACATACATATATTGATGCATACATATGTACGGAGCCGCGGCCACTCGACTTGACAAAAATTCAAGATTTACCAAATATTGGTAAATAATTCAACGCGAAATATTCCAATATTGACTAATTTCGATTTGTCGAGAAAATTGGCATATGGGCGGCTCGTTTTATGAATGAAAGTACTTTGCTCGTAGAAATATGAGCTCGAACTTATCAATGAATTTGTTTTTGTTGTGCTTTTTAATATTTGAAACTGTTCAGCGCCGTCGCGGGTAAATAATCATGGCCGCACCAGCTACGCCTAGGAATGCATTTTGTTCTTGTAGTCGCTAGGCTTAGAATTTTAGTTTTGGAAGCATACACATGTAAGGGCAAAAGTAAGTATGTACGGTTATATTATATGTATATACGAATATTCATGGTTTTGCTTAGAATAGAAACATTTACGTACATATGTACATTGTCCCAACATATGTATTCATATATGCATATATACATACATATGTTTATGTACGCGAATGCCGTTTAGATGAGTTTTTTTTGCATATGTTAGGAATATGTTTGCATACGTTTGTCTATTTGCTTTTGAATTTTTTATATGTAGATACATATGAGCTGTGTTTTGAGGCAGGTCAAGATTTTTTTCTGCCCACATGAAATGGATGGTAGATGTTATATCTATTTAGTATATGAATATATGTACAGTGGCTCACAGCTTATTTCGTGTGCCCGTTTATCAAAATAAAAAAGTTTAATATTTTTGTATAAACTTTATTTAGAAAAAAAACTTAAACGTACATTCAAAGATAAATTATTTCTTGTTACAAACATACATAAATAAACTTAAATTATTTCTTCTTAAGTAATATATTTACAGCAAAATCAAAATTATAAGTAAATCCACGTCACACCTTATTTCGTGTGCTTAACCAAACTAGAAAAAACATGATTTTTTTTTTTAAATTTATTAAGTTTTTACTAATCTAATATTTTGTAGAGGTAGCCTTTTTGTTTTAATATAGCTTTTAACCGGAATTGCATGGAGCTAACAAGTTTTCCAGTGTATTCAGGAGATATTTTCTCCCACTCCACTTGCAATGCTGTTTTTAGATCTTGTTTGTTGCTTATGTTATGTTTTCTAATTTTTTGATCCAGAATATTCCATAAATTATCAATTACAATGAGAACAGGTGATTGTGCTGGCGTTTTTACCACATGAGGGCAATTCCATATAAGCCACCGTTGCACTAATTCCGACTTATGCTTCGGATCATTGCCCTGATAGAACCTGAACCTGTCCCGAATGCCTAATTTTTCAGCACTTTGTAGTAAATTATTTTTTAATAAATTCAAATAAACTGTTTCATCCATAATTTCGTCGATAAAAACCAAGTTTCCGACACCAGCTGTTGACATGCAGCCCCAAACCATTACATGGCCCCCACCGTGTTTTACTGTACCACGCAGATTCTTCGGGTCCAGCTCCGCGTTGGGCTTACGCCAAACGAAAGACTTTCCATCGGAACCAAAGAGGTTGAATTTGCTTTCGTCGGCGAAAATAACGTTATTCCAAAATGTTTGGTCTTTATTAACATGGTTTTCGGCAAACTCCACCCTTAATCTTCTGTTACGCTCATTAACAAACGGTTTGTTTCGAGCTGTACGACCGTGGAAATCAGCTTTGCGCAGAATTCTTCTTATTGTTTCAGGATTACATGACTTACCAAGTACTTTTTCAACCTCTTTTGTCAAAGCTGGCGCACTAATTCGTGGGTCTTTTTTAATTTTTCTTAATATCCACCTTTCATCAGCTTCTGTAAAAATTTTGTTTGGAGCTTGGCGGCCTTTGTCAACCACTCTTTTTTCACGAGAAAAGCGTTGAATAATGTACTGTACTGTGGAAGTACTCAAATTTACAATTTGAGCAATTTTTATCTTCGACTTTCCATTTTTGTAATGCGTAATCACTAGTTCGCGCCTTTCAATCGACGTACGACGACCCATCACGGTATTTTTAAATTAAGCTGGACAACCGACTACTTTCAATGTGTAAACTAAATAAGGATATAATCTAATATACTATGCAAAACAAATTTCTTATAATTGCTAACCGGTTTACTGGCGCCGATAACGGTAAAAGTGAACACACGAAATAAGCTGTGACGTCAATTTACCTAGTATTCTGTTTTTGTTGTAAATATTCTACTAAAGAAGAAAAAATTTGAATGCATTTATACATGTTTGTAATTAGAAATAATTTATCTTTGATTGTGCATTTAAATTTTTTTTAAAATAAATCAAATAAAAATAATTTTACAATTCTTTAGTTTAACATACAGCCACACGAAATAAGCTGTGAGCCACTGTATGTACATACATATGGATATAAAAATTTAAAAAGGACACATATTGTTGAATAATAACCGTTGATGCAAATGAATGGTTTACAAAGCCAATTTTTTATGTGAATATTTTGAAATTATTTTGATAATGCACTTAATATCAATACAATTTAGTTAATTAGATACTTAAAATTTCACATTCATGCAAGCATTTACTTAGAATTAATTTATTCATCTCACAAGAAATAATCCATTTGCGCATGCAAAATGCCTACGGGAAATAAGCATGAAAAATAAATGTGATTTTTGCATACATACATACACACATACATATGTATATTAGAAATATGTTTGCATACGTTTGTCTATTTGCTTTGAATTCTTTATATGCAGATGTGTATGAGAGGTGTATGAGCTGGCTTTTGAGGCAAGTCATGTTTTTTTCTGCCCACATGAATATGGATGGTAGATGTTATATTAATTCAACACTTTACTGAATAATAAACCTTGATGTAAATGAATGGTTTACAAAGTTATTTTTTGTGTTATGATATTTGAATAATTTTGATAATAGACCTAAATTCAATACAATTTAGTCAATGAGATACTTAAAATTTCATATTCGTGCATGCATATACTTAGAACTATTATTATTATTATTTATTAGAGAAATATGAAATATAACACTAACTGATAGAGCACTCTAGCTACTTAGGCCTACGGTGCTATTGCGTTGCTTAGAATTAATTTATTCATCTCACAAGAAATAATCCATTTGCGCATGCAAAATGCCGACGGCAAATAAGCATGAAAGAAAAATGTACAAGTCTGCTGTTATTTTCTTTTCCCTAACATCAAATCATGGCATTTTACATTTCAATGCAAACGCTATATTTATTTCTGTTGACTACGCTCTGCTATGTTGACTACGCTCCGCTATGTTAACTCTCTACTGTTAACTTCCTACCCTCGTTTTGATGTGTTTTGACATTTAACCTGTCCATTCGTTCCTGCGCCTTCTCTATGAATTTACGTTCTCTGTTGCGGGCACAGATTCAGTAGCAGCATTTAAAACAGAAGTCGCAGAGACCTGAGATGAAGCAGCAACAGAAGCAAAGGTAACTTTTGCAGGTGCAGTAATAGTAGCAGCAGCCGTCTTAGATGTAGTCTTAGCTTTCTTTTCCTTAGCGACGGCAGAACCATGCAAAGCAGATGTTTGCGACGCAGGCTTAGACGTAGCAGCAGAGTTCAGCGCATTGTTTTCATGGTCAGTAGGCGGACAACGAACAGAAAGAGGAGATAGCAAGGAGCTCGCATGTTTTGAATTTCCACTACCGAGAACGCTAGCAGAGTTAGCAACAATGCTTTTGAGATTTTTTACCTCAGTTGTTAATGTAGAGAGAGCGTCATCTTTTGCTTCAAGCTTAGAATGCAATGAGCGAATTTCTGCAAGAAGATCATCTGATTTTTGCATTGTTTGTTTTTTTTCTTCACGCAGAGCATTTACAGCAGATAGTATGCGACTGTTTTCCGTTCTAAGCGCAGCCAGTTCTTTAACAACAACAAGCAATGTAATTTGTTGCTTATTATTGTGCACATTTGTATCATCATGATTTTTATTTTTTGTTTCGGCCGAAAGTACTGATAAAGTTTGACACCTAATGGAAGAGCGTCTATCAGCAGAGCAGGTCTTGCAGAGATACGGTTTATCAGATGAGAGCAAGAAATCCACATCTGCCTGTAGTAAACCAACACAATCAAGGTGAAAGAACTCTTGACATTCAGCACACTGCACTTTCAGTTGAGGACGATCAACTTTTTGTCCACATACACACGGCATATTTGTCTTATTTTTTTATTTAGTTTTTTATTTACACTAATTTGAATTTAGTTCAGACTATAATAAATATAGCTTAAAGTCACTGTCTTTTAATTTTTGATATTAACACTAAAATGCCATTTTATATTATGTCGAAATAACTTTTGTATAGCAAAAATACAGAGCGATTAGAAAAACATGTCCGACATATACCGCATTGAAATGTTTTCGAAACATAAGAAAAGAAATTCGAAACGAAAAGTATTGCAATAAGTGTTGGAAAGGAATAAACAAATAAGAATAGCAACAGCAGCAATTCTTATTAGCATGATTGCAATGCTTGCTTTTAGACAATAAAATAAATTCGAAACCAAAAATATTGCAATGCTTGCTTTTAAACAATAAAATAAATTCGAAACCAAAAATATTGCAATAGCATAAATTCATATTAGCATAATTGCAATGCTTGCTTTTTGACAATAAAATAAATTTGAAACCAAAAATATTGGAGTAAGCTTAAGAAAGAAAAAGAAACAAATAGGAATAGAAATAACAGCAATTCTTATTTGTACAAGTGCAACGTTTGCAATTTTACCAACATAGAAAATAAGTATTTAAGCAACCAAAATAAAATTGTAAGCAGTCGATAATTAGAGTTTAATAAAGTAACTCTTAAAATTAAGCAAGTGAAAATTGTTTTTTTTCGAACGGCTCGGCTCGAAAGACATTATTCGTGCGGTTATATGTACATATATGGATATGTATAAACGAATATGCATTGTTTTGCTTAAAATAGAAACATCTATGTACATACATTGTCCCAACATATGTTTTCATATATGCATACATACATGTATATATGTCAACGTAGATTAGTTTTCTTGCATATGCTCTTGAATTTTTTATATGTAGATATGCATATGAGCCAAGAATGATAGAAAGAGGATTGCGCCCATCAAGAGTGCGTGACTTCACGTTTTTCCGAGTTGTGCAGTGTTGCCAATCATTTGCTCTTTTTCTTTTTTCTTAATTTAAAGCTACCGAAACTTTAAGTTAAAAAAAAAAACTGGATTATTAAACAAAAAAAGGTTAAAAAAGGTCACTCTGAGAAGATTTTAGTGCTAACGAAAATTTTTTTACTCATATAAAATTTGATAATTCTTCTCTCAACTGTTTTTAAAATTGAAAACCTTTCTACACATTTTAAAAAGCGTTTGAACTTACTGAATGCGAATTAAAACCATAGAGATATAATCGTTTCTTCCGGCCCTCAATCCTTAGTGGGACATAGGGCATCAAGAGGTGTATTCATTGTAAAAATAAGCCGCAAAATATCAGAAAATACTAAAGAAACCATACTGACATTTTTACAAAAAGAGTACTTTATCTATTGTAGTTACATAACCTCAAATATAGCGAAAAAGTCGTTCCCTTAACAAAAGAGTCTCGCTTAACAAAAAAACTCATAAATTAAATTGTGCATAAGCATAACACATTTATTTAAAAAAACGCACATTCTAAAAACAATTTGTCACGCATACAAAGTTCTTTAAATAATTTAATAAAAATTTGGTGTTTTATTTTCTTTAAATGCGCATTTTAGTCCGTTTTTATATCCAAAGCTAGGCAACACTGCAATAGCGAGAGAGAGATTTGACTGCTGAAAGCAGAAGAACACCAAAAACAACTGCAATCTCGGGCAATACTTCCCGGTTTTAAAAAAAAATAAAGCTAAATAAAAGGGAGTGAATTATTGAACTAATTTTTAAAAAATGTATATTTTACAAAATTATAAACGTTACTTTTAATTAGAGAAGGCTAGAAAAATGTCATGAAGAAAGAATTAGAGCTCCGAGACTAAATAACAAAAAAAATGCTAAATCAAGTTACGAAAATGATAATAAGGCCGTACTGGTGCTAATACCACGTAACTCATTGTCAAATTCGCTAAGCGCAAAGTAACGGGACCACGATAGGCGCCATCTTATTATTCTTTCCATCGTGCATATGAGCTGCAGAGAATGTTAAATATAGAGAAGTCTTAATGACAGGAAAGTGTTCATTTTTGAGGGGTACTCGTCTCGCGAAGACAATTTCACCACAGACACATTTTTCAACAAAAATTAACAGTAAGGGGCTGAATTATGTAAATTTAGCAGCAGTCGATAAGAATTTGTTGGTGATTAGAAGCAAAGAATGCTAGGTAGCTTTTTAATATGACCTATATATTTGAATTTCTCCAAATCATCCAAATTATGTACGTATGTTATGTCTGTCTGTCTGGTGTCTGTAAAACTTTGTTGAATCCCTTCCAACTGAATCAAAATCCTCTATAGCAAACGCTTCATTACCAGGCGCACAGGAAGATGGCATATGCAAAAGTAAATTTGTGAATTTATATACATTTGTGAATTTATATACATTTGCGCATATGTATATGCTGTGTGTATGTATGCTCACCAGCCACAGCACAAGATAAAACGGTAAAACTTCTCAAGAAATCCAGCGCGCATTCATAGGCGCAGCGCACATTCATTGGCACAGCATTGTATGTACAGTAAGCTTGAAATGTTACAGGTATCTTCAAATGCTCTGATTTCAGAGTAAGTTTCTAACTGCAGATATATGCATATGTTTTGTGCACTTTTTATCAATTGAAAAACTACATACGTAAAGTAATCTACTAATTAACTATTTGCCTACTATCAGTTAACATAAAATAATTGTTTCCAAATTTTATCTTAGTATTAAAATGTCCGAATCAGACCTTTTTTTTAAGCTACTTGTTTTCTTCTGCAACTTACTGTATGCTCATGCGCGCACTTGACGCACAGCAGCTGCGGCTGTCGAGCATTTAGAAAGACATATTTACATACATATATTTTTGCATACATATGTACGATGCCGCGGGCACTCGACTTGACAAAAATTGAAGATTTATCAAATATTGGCAAATAATTCTACGCGAAATATTCCAATATTGACTATTTTCGAATTGTCGAGAAAATTGGCTTATGGGCGGCTCGTTTTATGAATGAAAGTTCTTGCTCTTAGAACTATGAGCTCGAATTTATCAATGAATTTTTTGAAGATGAGTTTTTGTTGCACAGTACAATAGTTGAAACTGTTCGGCGCCGCCGCGACTGTTCAGCGCTATGGCAACTGGAATGATGGCCGCTACGCCTGCGTCTATGACTGCATTTTGTTCTTGTAGTCGCTAGGCATAGAATTTTAGCTTTGAACGACATGCGCATTTTGAGGAATAAAGCGAATACCCTGTGTGTGCGGTTGTATGTACATGCAAATGTGTATATTAATAAGCATTGTTTTGCTTGAATTCAATATTTATATTTGCATATGCCATCTTCCTGTGTGCCTGGTAATGAAGCGTTTTGTATACAGAATTTTTTGATTTGATCAATTGAATATATATATATGATAGTTAGGGCATCAAGTGTGCATATACGCACATGCACATATGTACGTCGATGCATATGCAGAAGAAGTTGTTTTAGCATTTGCAGGAATTCGATCATTCGAATATTTACACCCTAATTATTGCATGAAATATGATAAGGCGATGCTCGTGAGGTAGGTCATGTTGCTTCAGTGCATACATATGCGTGCAACACTATTTATTAAAGATGCAATAGAACTTAGTTGTCCCATATATGCAAATACGTTTCTTTGAAGTTTTCCTTTATTTATTTTAAACTTTTATACTATCTAGAAAATGCATACATACAAATTTATGTATATTATTATTCCCTGTAATAAAATGTAAATTGAAAAAAAATTGGTTTGCCAAAGGAACAAATAAATGCATGTTCAAATGTAAATACATATGTCGATATACCAAAACACTTGTATGCTATGAATTAATTTCGACTCAAAAAATTAGTAAAAATTTTCATCAAATTTGTTTAGTTTTAAATTTACTAAAACGCACATACCAAAATGTGAGACGTCGTTTTATAATGAATTTTTACAAATTAAATCAAAATATTAAAGGTACTTTGATTTGAAATGTTGGCGCATACATTCAATCATTTTTTCTTCTTCACCTTTGTTTGAAAATACAAATTGAATAAATTTTCGTTTACCAAGGGAACATAAAAATGCACAAGCAAATGCCTTGCAAAATGCCGTCGGCATTCGTCAATTTGATTTCATACAGAAACCAAAAACTGAGCAGAGCCAATGTACTTGTACATAATTCACTGTAATCAGCCCTGTTAAGAACTTCCCCGCTGTCGAGTTAAGCGAGGTGAAATAGTGTTCGCGGTTTCACTTCATTTTTGACAATTCACACTATTCGTAGCTCGTGAGAATTCTCTATATTTAACGTTCTCTGTGAGCTGTGTTATGAGGCAGGTCAACATTTTTTTCTGCTCACATAAATATAGATGGTAGATGTTATATGTATTCAAATTTTTGGATCAGTGGGTACGTAAATAAGCAGATGCGTCAATTTTGGAGTGAAGATCAGCCAGAAGAATTGCAAGAGCTACCAATGTATCCAGAAAAGGTCACAGTTTGGTGCAGTTTATGGGCTGGAGGTATCATTGGACCGTACTTCTTGAAAGATGATGCGAATCGTAACGTAACTGTGAATGGTGAGCGCTACCGTGAAATTATATCCAACTTTTTTTTACCCAAAATGCAAGAGCCACATGCCACACAGCACGCGTAACAACGGACTTGTTGAGAGGCGGGTTCGGTGAGCATTTTATTTCACGTTCGGGGCCTGTCAATTGGCCACCCAGATCGAGCGATATAACGCCTTTAGGGGCTATGTTAAAGCTCATATCTATTCAGACAAGTCTGCTTCAATTAACGCATTGGAAGACAACATTAAAGCATTTATATGTAAGATACCGGCCGAAACATTGGAAAGAGTATGCCAAAATTGGACTAAGCGCATGGACCATTTGAAGCGCAGTCGCGGTCAACATTTGCATGAAATAATCTTCAAACATTAAATTATATTATATGGACTGTATTATTGATTTAAATAAAAATTTCATGCATTTTTCTGAATTTTACGTGTGATGTTTTGAAAAACTTTCCTATAGCTCTTAAAAAATCACCCTTTAGTATATGAATATACATAAGAATTTAAAAAGTACAACATATTGTTATATACTAACCCCTAATGTAAGTGAATGGTTTACAAAGTTAATTTTGTATGTGGATATGTTGAAATAATTTTGGTAATACATTTAGTGTCATTAAAAATAAATAAATAATTGGCGCATACACTTCTGTTAGGTGTTTGGCCGAGCTCCTCCTCCTATTTGCGGTGTGCGTCTTGATGTTGTTCCACAAATGGAGGGACCTACAGTTTCAAGCCGACTCCGAACGGCAGATATTTTTATGAGGAGCTTTTTTTCATGGCAGAAATACACTCGGAGGTTTGTCATTGCCTGCCGAGGGGCGACCGCTATTAGAAAAATGTTTTTATTAATTTTGTTTTCACCGAGATTCGAACCAACGACCTCTCTGTGAATTCCGAATGGTAAACACGCACCAACCCATTCGGCTACGGCAATTTAGTTAATTAGGTACTTAAAATTTCAGATTAATGCATACATATACTTAGAATTATTTTATTCATCTCACAAAAAATAATCCATTTGCGCATGCATAGCGGCGACGGCAAATAAGCATGAAAGAAAAATGTACAAGTCTGCTGTTATTTTATTTTGCCTAACACCAAATCATGGCATTTTACATTTCAATGCAAACGCTATATTTAATTCTGTTGACTACGCTCCGCTATGTTAACTCTCTTCTGTTAACTTTTCCAAGGCCGTGGTGAAATAATAATACAAATTTCTTAGCCGCGTTTTGTTAGCATTTGACCTTTAACCTGCTCATTCGTTCCTAAGCCTTCTCTATGAATTTACGTTCTCTGGCTGAAGTACAACGGGATAAAGAAAAAAGGCGATAATATAAATCGGGTATTCCCCGTAAAGTAAACAAGCCATGAAAACGACCAAGTCACTAACACATCTGTGGGTATAAACCCACCAACGGTTTGTTTACTTATGTATACCGGGGGTTACGTAATACCCCAATTGTATTTTGTTGCTGCATAGAAAAGTTTTTATAAGACACTGCCAAAATTAGAATTTAAAAAATGTTTAGGGATTCGTGTTAGGAAAAAAAAATTCGCGTAAAAATATGTATTAATTCTCATTGGTAAACCGCGTTATTTCAAAATCGTGTAAAAAACCGTTTAAAAAAAGAGTTGGGTGTATATTGAAATAAATACGCTAGAACTTGTTATTTTAATTCTCCTTTATTCCGCTTTCCACTTACATTTCCTACCCCACCTACTTTTAGTACTCTCTCTGCTACTGTTCTCCACATTAAGTATACTATACTTTTTATCTAGGCGACGGCCCTGGATTGCATGTCCTTTAGATTTAAGTGGAGCAATTATTTATAATTTAATAGTTTTTCTTTATGTAAATAAACTAAAATAAAATATATTTAAATTATTAATTAACTATTTACCTACTATCAGAGAAGATAAAATAATTGTTTCGAAATTTTCTCCTAGTATTGAAATATCCGGCACACAACTTTTTTATAAGATATACAATAATTTAGAATTTTTTTAGCATACAGGGTGTGTTCAAAAATTATAGGGAATTTTGAGTTTTCGCAGGTTACGTATATTCGAATGTCGATTTTTTTGTGGCGATATGTGGGTACTCATATCTGTCACCCATGGCGAAGAGTTCGGCCATTTTGAATGTTCAGTTAATTGTTGACAGCTGCTTTGCCTGCACGTGTTTCGGCTCGTCTACGATTATTACCTATTCAAAAAGATGGATCAAAGGACCTGCATCAAATTTTGTTTCCGAAATTAAGTTTCCGGATGCATTCCAATGTTGACTGTGTCATACGCAGAAGCTATTTTGGACTAAAGCAACGTTTATCGGTTCAAAATGTTCTCAGAAGGCCGAGAAGATGTGACCGACGAAAAGCGTGCCAGACGCCCGAGCACTTCAACAACAGACGAAAAAATTGATGAAATGAAGAAAATGGTATTGACCAATAGTCGAATCACCGTTAGATAAGTTGCTGAGGACCTAGACATATCGATTGGCTCGTGCCATTCGATTTTGACGTGATAACGTCTTATAATTCGATGTAGCCGGCTGCACGCACCTAAAAATGCGGCGTTACCTTGCTCATGCGGCGTTACCTTGCTTGAACTGTAAGCGAGAGCGCGGAACGAACGACAAAGAGGCACAATCGGTCCCCGCGTTCGGCAATGTTAGACATCTGGCTCTCTCCTACTTGAGTGAGCATATATATGTATATATATGCGCATATGTATATAAATTCACATATTTGTATTTACATATGCCTTTTTCCTATGTGCGTGGTAATGAACCATTTCTCTATGAAGATTATTAATTTGATTAACTTGAAGAATTTCAAATAAATGATATGATAATCATACACTTGATCCTTACCGAATTTATAATTAGTGACGACTAGTTGTTAATAATACCTGTTGTTTTAATGTTTTTATTATTAATTTATAGGATAGAACAGGACGATGATAGGAAAAGTAGGAAATGAAAGGGAGTGTTTCAAGTGTAAGGTGTCTTGAAAAAGTCAAATTGATGATGGTGCCTCTTAGTGTTGTTGACTTATTAACGTCTGATGCACAATCGAAATTGAACATATCTTTCATGAATTTGATAAATTTTTCGTAGTTTTTCACGTTTGTGTAAATGTAACTTGATCAATTCCATTGCGATTCCTTTCACCTCCTTCTCTATATCCATACAAAATATCTATCAAACAAATAAAATTGAAATTGCAACCATTCCATCAGTATTTTCTAATGAAGTTAGCACGTTAAACTATCGTCAGTAAACCGACTTTACAGACAACCTCTTTTTTTCAATGATTTGGGCATGAGACGGGTCGCCGCAAAATTCGTTAAAAAACTGCTCAATTTCGGCCAAAAGCAACATCGCATGAACATTGTTAATGAGGTGTTGGACTCTGTCCCCGACGACCGAAATTTGCTTCAGAGGGTCATAATTAGTGAGGAATCGTGGATTCTTGGTTAGAACGTGGAAACTAAAGCTCAATCATCTCAATGGAAACTGCCACACGAACCAAGACCAGAAAAGGGCGTCGAGTTCTGTCGAATGTAAAAGTTTTGCTTTCCGTTTTCTTCAATTGCAGGGGCGCTGTGCATCATGAGTTCTTGCCACAGGGTAAAACGGTCAATAAGAAATATTTCCTGCAAGTTATGCGCAATTTGCGCGGAGCAATCCGCCAGAAACGCCCGGATTTGTGGAAGAACAAAAATTGGTTCTTGCATCACGATAACGCCCCTGCTCACACATCGACTTTTCGGCCAAAACCAGCACACTAATGATGCCACACCACCGTATTCCCCAGATCTGGCCCTGTGACTTTTTCTTTTCTAAAGAGACCCATGAAAGGATGACGTTACGTTACGATTGACGAGATAAAGACGGCATGAAGGAAGATATAAACAAATGATTTTTTGAAGTGCTTCGAAGATTGGTAAAAACGTTGTCACAAGTGCATAATATCTCATGGGTTACTTTGAAGGCGACAAAATAGATATTAATGAATAAATAAATAATTTTTGAAAAAAAAACACAAAATGCGCTATACTTTAGGAGCACACCTCGTATTTTAGGCTGGAATTCGATCATTCGGATATTTACTCTTTAATTATTGCATATAAATATGACAAGGCGATGCGTCTAGAGGTAGGTCATGGTTGCTGCAGTGCGTATGCACATAGTATGATATGTAGCACTATAAGAATTGAAGATGCAATTGAACTTTTGCACAAGCATGTATATCAATACACTAAAACACTTGTATGCTCTATGAATTGTCGACTAAAATTAATTTCGATTCAAAAAATTAGTAAAAAATTTCATCAAATTTGTATAGTTTTAAATTTACTAAAACGCACACATCAAAATGTGAAATCGTTTTATAATGTATTTTGTTTAAATTCTTCTTTTTAAATTAAATAAACAAACATTAAAGTTACTTTGATTTTAAATCTTGGCGCATTCAAATCTTTTCGTCACTCATTTAAGTTTGTTTGGAAATATAAATTAAATAAAATTTCGTTTATCAAGGGAACATAGAAGTGCACAAGCAAATTCCTTGCAAAATGCCGTCGGCTTTTCGCCAATCTGATTTCCTACCGAAGCAAAAAACTGTGCAGAGCCAATATACTAAAGAGAGAATTCGCTGTAATCAGCTCTGTTAAAAGTTTCACCACACCCCGGCGCACAGTGCGGTCGATTCCCAAAAAGCTGGCCAAAAGTCGAAAAAAAAAGTTTCTAGATAGAGTTTTTTTGTCTTTGGGTTGGCTACAGTAATGCCTTGAGTAGTGAAAACCGTTCATAGCAACGTCCTGTACCCTAAGTATCCTCTTTATTTTCAGTCGCAACGTGGCCTTCGTTTGAGCATCGTATTACTGTCGATGAATAGTGAAAGTTGTACACATTTGAAAGATTTTGTAATGGAGTAAATTGAACAAAACCAAATGGAATCATCTTCGGAAGGTTAGTAAAATACGAGAATCTTTAGTACATATCAATACCTCGACACAAAATTTTTAGCTGCAGCAATACGTAGATACATTTTTTGCAATTTTTTTTATAAAATTTGAGTTTTCAAACTGTATAGTAATACAACGCCGTCATATGCTGCTTTGAAACCTATTAAAGGTTACTCAGAAAAGTAATGGTTACTGAATAAAACAAGATTCAGCTGCTACCACTTGCTACCTTTGCTTTTATGCTATTTTTTGTGCACAAGAAATAAATACGAAGAGAGAATGAGAGAAAACAGTGAAAGCCTATACTTTCAAGAGGGGATCTGCTTGTATAAGTAACGTAGGTTTCTATACAAATTTTAAGATTAAATTCGTAATCAGCGACCCCGAAAACATATAAATTTACATGCATCTTGATTATGTTCTAGAATATATGCTATTTCACGTGAGGGGGTGGCCAATAGGGGTGGAAGGGGGTGGATTTTCAAAATTTTAAGATCAAATTCGTAATCAGCGACCCCGACAACCCCCGAGTAAGAAATTTTGAATCAATTACTTAATTTTTTGAGTTTTGGCCAGCTTTTCGGGAATCGGCCGCACTGTGCGGCGGTTGTTATGCTGCAAGCAGTCACCGACGTGAACGCAGTCCCTTGTCAGCTGTTACGATCAAACTAGCGAGAACCTCATGTAAATGTCAAATTACTTCCTTCCGTATCGTAGTATCGTAGATTTTGTCGCAGGATTTTTGAAATTTCCTCTCCGGATTGCTCTTTCACCACATAGTGTTGCCAAACAGTACATTTCGAAATCATTTAATATATAAAATAAACTTGGAAAAATTAAAATGTTTGTTAAAATAACTTAAAAACAATGTTGAATAATGTTAATTATTGATAAATGAACTATTTGCATTTGTTGGATTTTTGGCTTTGGTTTATTAAACAACGGAAAATTGTAACTGATAAAGCGGATGTGTTTTTTTTTTTTTATGGAGGTGGCAAAAAGCATTGAAGGCAGAAAAGTGTGGGACTCAGCCACTAAAAACCCACCCCAGCTCCGTTTCCCTCCCGCGGGACGACCGTTAGGTAATACTTCACGGGAGGGGGAGCCGCATATTGCCTCTTTATGAAAATGTGCGCTGATGTTCAGCACGTCGCAGCTTGGTAATTACTTACCATTAAGCATTAATTCTGGGAGGGAGAGCGGCCTATTGCCTCTACCTGGAAATCTGCGCTGCTGTTCAGTGTGATGCAGTTTGGTTATTCCTAATACCGTTAACTGTTACTAGGTATTACTTCTTGGGAGGGGGTGTGGCCTATTGCCTCTACGTAAAAATCTGCGCTGTTGTTCAGTGCGACGCAGCTTGGTAATTATTATTGTTGCCATGTTACTGACAGCGAACCAATGTTCTTCTGAGTCAAGTATGATATCGACTAGGTTACTAACCATTATTGGCTTCCCAACCCTATCACTCAAATCTACTCTTTCCAGCTCAAAATGAGGGCAGACAAAGAAAGCATGTTCTGCATCTTCAACTAGACAGTCGCAAAAGGTGCAGTACGGGTCATCTTCGTGCTTAAATCTATGCAGGTAAGCCTTAAAGCATCCATGCCCACTAAGTACTTGGGTCAGGTAGAAATCTATCTGTCCATGGTTTCGATTTATCCACCTTGTGATATTCGGAGTCAATCGCTATGTCCATCGTCCCTTCATGGAGTTCCTCCATTCCTGCTGAAAAGTACGGATGCTTCGCTCCTGTTCAGTCCATCGGTTAGTCAGCTGTGCTGGATCCGCACGATGTTTTTTTATTTCGGCGAATTCAAGTGCAGTCAGCTTAACTGGTAGCATACCCGAGAGGATACTCTGCAGAATGCACAGCACACCCTGAGGGCACATAACCGGTATACCGATTTACTGTCTTTCATGTATAAGCTGCAGTTTGTTGCTTCGACCCAGGCTGGTAACACATATAGCAAGATAGACGATCCCACTCTACTAAGCAACTTCCTAGAAGCCTGCTTAGGTCCTCTCGTATTCATCATAATACGTGTCAATGCGGTTACAGCCTTCGCTGCTTTATCGCTGGCGTATGTTAGGTGCTGTTTAAAGCTCAACCTGTGGTCAATCATTACCCCAAGGTATTTGATGTACAACTTAGACTCTAGGGCGTGGTCACCTACTCTGAGATTTGCTGTTTCAACAATTTTCCTGCTACTGGTGAGAACTGCCCCTGTTTTATGGTTTGCAAGGCTTAAACCACTATTGCGCAGCCAATCTTTTGTGATTTCGACCGCTTGGTTGCAAATCGCTTCGGCCTGGTTTAGGAATTTACCAACGACTACGATTGCAATGTCATCAGCAAACCCTATGATTTGGGATCCTGGAGGTAGTTGGAGACGCAAAACTCCATCGTACATTATATTCCAGAGGAGTGGGCCCAACACTGACCCCTGTGGTACTCCTCCGGTTACTCTGTACCTTTTCATTCCTTCGTCGGTTTTGTATTGCAGCACTCTGTTAGTGAAGTAGCTTGCAACGATTTTCCGAATGTAGACTGGGACTCGGAAATTCTCCAGCGCATTTAGGATTTTGCCCCAGTTTGCTGTATTAAATGCATTTTTTACATCTAACGTTGTGACTAGGCAATACTCTTTATCTCCGTAGAACCAGCGAGAACCTTCGATTGCTTTGTGAGCGATGCGCTTAACCGCTATAACAGCATCTGTGCTAAAGTGTGTTTTACGGAAGCCATATTGGTGCGGCGATAGCCCTCCGGCACTATCGATGGCAGATTCCCGGCGATTCACAATTAGGCTCTCTAATATTTTCCCTGCCGTGTCCAGTAAGCATAGTGGACGCTAGCCTGAGGGATCTTCAGCCGGCCCTTTTGGTATTAGCACTAGCTTTTGCAGTTTCCACTCTTTCGGGAATGTGCATTCTTCTACGCAGGAGTTGTAAACATCCACAAAGATTTCTGGATGCGTTTGGATTGCCAACTTAAGAGCTTCATTCGAGATCGCATCGGGCCCGGGTGCCTTATTGCCTTTAATCTGTTTGCAAATGTGCAAAATTTCGTCAGTGTTCGCCAAGCATCGATTTTCATCGTCGTCTATACAGCTGGCAGCGTTGGCTGCGATGCCTTGCTGTTTGGGGAACAATGTTTTGACCACGTTGCGCAGAATAACCGGGCAAGTCGTGGACAGCGGTTTGAAGGCTTTTGTTTTTTTCATCACAAGCTGGTATGCAAATCCCAATGGATTGCTGTCAGCATCCTCGCATAGTCTTTGAAAGCACCGGCGTTTGCTGCTCTTAATTGCATTTTTAGGAGTCTATTCCTTTCAAAGCTGGTCGTACCTCTCGACCGCTGATATGTTCTCCTTGCTCTGTTGCATTCTTCGCGCTCTGCAGCGATTTCTTCCATCCACCAGTAAACGGGCTCTCTGTGGTTTTTATTAGGCCTTGTTTTACTCATAGCTGCATCACATGCTTTAGTGAGTTGCTTCATGACTTGATTAGTTTTTTCAGCCGCATTTCCAGTGGGTGTAAAATTTGCTATCATTATCTCGAACACTTCCGGGTCCAAAGTTGAGACCCGGTATCTGACCTCGTGCGAGTTAGATGAAGTGATCACTTCCAGTGTAATACTGGCTAAGGGACCATCTCGTACTACTCACGAGGCTAGAGCTAACAAATGTCAGGTCGATTATTGACCCTTTCCCTGCTCTTTGGAATGTTTGCTGGTTCCCAGATTTCATAAGCGCTATGTCACGCATAGCGAACGCTTCTAAAAGGGCTTTTACTCTAGGGGTGGTTCAGGGGCATCCTCAGTTCACTGCCCAGGGGTTAAAGTCACCAGCTACAATGTCGTTCCCATTTCTGTATTTATAGGGTTCGCTGAGTATTGCAATGTCTATTTTGTGCTCTCGTAGAGACTGTTCGAGCACGCTTTGAGCCTTCTCGCAGTGATTTAAATTCAGTTGGACAAACTTCATTTATGTCGTATTTCTTTGAGAGCTCTTTGATATAAAGGGCACTTGTTGCTAGTCATCGCGTGTGCGATGTCGCTCATTTTTTTCTTTTTACAAATTAAGCAACTTGCAGTTTGGGTACAACTCTTCGCCTGGTGATCTTTACTGCCGCATTTAAAGCAGGACTTGGTGAAGTCGCTCGTACTTTTGCCTCTCGCAGCGACATGCCCGTACTCCATGCACTTAAAGCACCTTTTCGAGTTAAGTTCTCTCTAATACGGTAGATAACTAGGCCAATCCGTATTTTGCCTGCTGCTGTAAGCTTAGTGGCGATCTCTGGTGTAACTTTTAGTGTCGCCGTTTGCGTCCCACCATAAGCTTTTCGCAAGTTAGCAACTGCAGACAAAGGCATATAACGCGAATGTGTGAAAAAGTGTGTAGGCAAAAATATCAATGGCAACATTGTGTAGATACTACCAAATACATACGCACACAAACCGATGTATTGTGTAAATATGTAACTAAAATAACGCAGTTGCTCTCTACGGGATGAGTTTTGCTCAATTATGTGCTCTCTAAGGGCTGCGGTAAGGGATTACGTACGTCGGAGACTGTTTCCAGCATAAGACTTCATTTTGGACAATTCACACTTCTCTATGAGACTTCTCTTTGGTATACATTAAGTTCTCTGCATATGTATGAACATCCATATGTATGTAAATTTGTTTTCTAAATGCGAATGGGGACATACGTAGCGATTGGTGATTGTTTTAGCTACTGTATGTTAAGCGGGTACAGAAGCATACACTAATGATTTAAACAAAAGCCGCCGGTAGCTTAAAACAAGTTTACGTCTTCGAAATCTCGTGCCTTTGAAAATTTAAAATCCTTTCCTTTTTGTTCTCTTATCTTCACGTATGGGATTATCCAATTAAAAAAACTGTACGAAATAAGCAATATAGCCGAAGTTAGAAACTTACTTTGAAACCAGATTTCTGCTTTGTTTTTTTGCTGCAGTGTATATATGTTTACATATGCATTTCGCCCGGCGCAGAACTTGCTTGGCTGCGTCGTACAGTGTCTTCTTCGAGGGCACAATTGTTGATTTGCTTCAGAAAAAAACATTTTAAACCTCATTTTACACTTGTCTTCATCGAAAATATAAAAACTATGAAAAACCAAAAAAACAATCCCAAATTTCAGGATTCGGCGTAAGGAAAAAATTTCACACTGCCTATATTGAGCGTTAACTCTGTGTTTACGAGCAAGGTCATAATTGGTCGTCTTTATTACTCGGCACGATGATTTGCGAATATTTATGCATTGAATAAGTAATATTATGATATTACCACGGAGTTGAACCGACAAGCTTTGAAATTCGAATTAAATACGAAAATATTACTTGATACATCGAACTGTTTTAACGGCCCAGGAGCAGATCTTGCGCAGAAGCACTAGGACGAAAAGGTCTAATAATTGAATCCTATGCTCTCTACACTCACCATACAAACCAGCTAGTTGTAGATAAAACACATTTCTCAATTATCAGTTTCAAGTTCCAAGTTCTTCTGTTTCAGATTTGAAAAAATTTCATAATTTTCACCATTTCGTATTTTTGTCCTTATAAATAGACTAGCAGACCCGGCCACGCGTTGCTGTTGCTAATGTTTGTTATATTACACAGTAGTAAACTATTCAAGGCAAACGATAGGAGAACACAAGTCATGGGGACCACCATGCTTTTTTACACAGATGCCATTTGTAAAAAAACATGGCAACCCCCATGATTGATTTCCTATCACGGTTGATATTCAGCAAAAACCAATACAAAAGAAATAATTAAAAAAAATTTAATTTTTTGTATTCAAGTTAGTAACAATTAAGTATATCACAAAGTTGTTAGTAAGTAACTCGTAATACTTTAACTTATAAATTAGGTTGGTAGGGCAGATAGTTTTAAGTCTTTATCAATAATTGTTATTATTATGAATTATAAATACTTGGAATTCAATTTAATTTAGCACTAATCGGTGTACAATATTTTTGGTTAACCTGTCTTTAGCTAACACAAATAGATTCGACGGTATTTCTACACGTGAATATGCAACATATAGTTGCCCATGAGAAAAACATGGATTTTCCAAATCTAAACCACAAATGGACATTGTTTGGCCTTGAGACTTATTTATAGACATGGCAAAAGCTAAACGAATTGGAAACTGTAACCTTTTGAAGGGTATCGTAGATTCTGATGGTATCATTGGAATACGTGGCAAGAGGACCACTTCTCCTTTGAACTTTCCAGTTAAAATAGTAGCTTCAAGAATATTTCCGGTGATTTTTTTGATGACCAAACGTGTACCGTTGCATAATCGAAGTGGATTCAAATTACGCAGGAGAATAATAGGTGAACCAATCTTTAATCGAAGATTATGTGGGGGAATTCCAGGTATATCTAGTGAATTTAAAAATTCAATTTTTTAATGCGCAGAGTAATTAATATCTGGTGCATATTCGAAAGCAAGACGAACAAATGATGCACGTGTTAATGAGCGGCAGGTCCGCTATCTCTGTCGTTCTTGTACTCGTGCTGTAGCTCTGTTTCGATCTCGTGCCGCTCTTGTTCTTGTAATAGTCTGTCGCAGACGTGAATAAGTATTAAGAATTGTTGAAATACTTCAGAAAAAAAAAATCAATCCTCATTTCAGACTTAGTTTCATCGAATATTTAAAAGCTATGAAAAGTCAAGAAACAAACAAAGGATTCTGCCCACTAAGGAACAAATTTCTGACAAAATTCATTCATTTTCCAATTTTTCCCCCTGTTTATAATGAGCCGCAGAACTGTGGGTCGTTTACTCTGCATGACTCTGGGTCTGCTGTTCTTGAGATTCTTGTGCACGACCCTCTGCTGTCCTGATACTTTGATCTGCATTTCTTGTTGCGATTTGTTCTGCCGATTGATGGGCTCTTTCAGCATGTTTGCGTCGTGCTTCTCTGCTCAGCGCGTTGTTGAGGTTAGACTTTTTCGGTGGCATTAGACTGCAAATAATAAATAAAATATTCAAATCAAAAAGAAAAAACTGAAAAGCGCGCAATTATAGCACATTGAAATGAGGAGTGTAAAATAATTTTGAATAGAGGTTGAATAAAAATAATAAAAAAAAAAATTATTGAAAAAGTTTGAGGTGCTTTCTACGAATTTTTCATATATATATAAATTAACTTTTCGAGATGGCACTGTTATTATAAATCTCCGTTAAATTATCTGCGGAATGGTGAATAAATTTTTGTCAATCGATTTACCATTACCAATATAATAAATCAATAATATGAGAAGCACGCCGATAATAGATAGATAGATAACCATATTCATTCAGATCCTGGAGCCTTAGTACCTCAGGACATACATACAGTGTGATTTGATTCATAGCAAATATAATAATGTAATTACATATGTGATAATACTTACATGTATATTATATAATTTAAGTAAAGATTTTTGAACATTGAAGCACTAACCATAGAAAAGCAATAATAATTCCACTGTATTATTTTTACTATTATATGAATTTAATTTATACTTCAGTCTAAACAAGACGTGGCCGGCTATGCTAACACCAAAAATTGAAAAAGTAAGATCAACGGGCTTTCACTGATTGCGTTCACTACGAAATAGATTTGATTTATACCTTAGCCTCAGCAACACGTGGTGGTAATGCCATTGAATTGTAGCTTATGTGAAGCGTTGGTATTTTCAACACAGCGCCATCTATTAAATACTTACTCAATCCAGTCAGCAGATGCTTCCATCTGTAAGAATCGTTTAGAGCTAACAGATAATTGTGACTATTAAATATTAAACAAATATTTTGCAATAAAATAATATTGCGACTATAAATTAAGATAAACGCTATCCTATCTTTCAAGTTGGAGCAAACAGCATACAGAGTGCAAATTTGATTAAAATCGGTTAAGTAGTTTAGGAGTCCATCGCGGACAAACAACGTGACATGTAATTTGTATATGTATATTAAGATATGTATGTACGTGCATACGATATATAATCATTCTTATGGGACGTAAAAAAATAAACGCACATACATAAAATCATATCGTGCACTATTCCCTGGGACAATATTTCAGTATCTCTTATCCATACATGTAAGATGGCAGCCCTGAATCGTATTTAACACCCCTGTACGAAGAAGAAAAGAGTCAGTCGTCAGCGTAACCTCAGCAGTAACAGTAGTCATTTTTTACCTTCATTTTCAAATTAACTTTGTAATACATTTTCTTAATATTTAATTACTATTTTGCAATAATAAAGACTATTCAAGTTTACATACATATGTACATACATATAAGTTGGCATACATACGCCCCGGAACGCACTTCCCACAGCAAAAATATCACCATTTGCCAAACTCGGAACAATTCTATATTGCGAAGTTAGCAATATACATATGTATATGTACGTACATATGTACGTATATGTATGTAATCTACATAAATGCGTATATTTTAATACATAATTTAATAACATAATTAAAAGTAGCGTTTATATTTTTAATAAAGATTTTTGAAAAAGTAGTTATCAAATAAAATTTAAATAACAACTAAAAAGTGAATGTACGGAGATGCCGGTTCCACAATTTTAATCTGGTGTCAAGCATCTGCGGATCTTGTTGCAAAAGCGATCGTTAAGTAATTTAATGAAACAATGGACCTCTTCTTTTCGCCTTCAATTACATGTGTTGGTAATGAGCTATAGCCATACTCACTAGCGGCGAATCTTACTCGATCACTTTGTTGTTGCTTTCGCATGTAAATTTTTCGTCAAGTTAATCGAGCATAGAGATAGCGAGCGGGGAAATGGCGAAGAGGTATAATAAAAGATAGTAGCCACCATTCAAAGTTTTGGCTCGTAAACTCGTCAAATCTGCTAAATATTAATTAATATCGTTACGAATTTGTTACATTTTTATCCAAATAAAATGTCTCACAGTAATTCCTCTGAGTTCGATCACTGGATTGGTATATAAAGTCAAAAATTAATGGCAACACAACTTGCTTTCTTTATTCAATCACTTTATTGCTTAATAGGGCTGTCACATGTGGTCCATTGCAGCAACGCATTTGACTGACGTGACGTGTAAAACGTATCGTAGTACACCGCATATACACAAAAAAAAGATGTTCTTGTCGCGAAAGCAAATATTATATTTTGTTGTGTATAAACACGTTTTGTTGGTCGTGAAATATATTGTTACAGTCGCTAAGTTTCGCGAACCAACTGGCAACAACAGCGAACGAGAGGCCAAAACAAAAACACAATTTAGCCTTGATGACGACAGCAGATAGCGAGACATTCCACGATATATGAGTTAGGCGAAGACGACAGGTGACAAAACCTGCTGCTGGGGAGTTCCAGAATATACGACCTGTCAGATTTAGAAATGACGATAGTTATTAATAACATGTGTACGAGTATGAGCCGAGGTGCATGCGCATGGTGTATTCAGTTGGAAATTAAACTTGTGAGCGAATAAACGAAAAGTAATAGAGTGATTTAGTTATAAGCTGAACGTATGCATTTAGAAGTAAAGTGTTGGAAATAAGATAAAGCAAGTGTGTTGCCATTAATTTTTGTGTTTCATTCAACAATCCATTGATCGAACTCATCAAGTTATTGTAAGAGATTTATTTGAATTGTATTATAAGAAAATTCGGAACAATATTAAAAAATTAGTGCTTATTGAAGCGAGAGAGGGGTTCAATATAATTTATGGTAGTCGTAGAGTCGTATTCCGTTGGTACCAGTTTAATGTATTCGCCATGGCGTACGGCACATATGTGGCGTCTTCGACTCAAATACACATAATCTATTTTGTTGCCAACGAACGCGACGGACCCATTGTGATGGGCCTATTACTTCTCATTTACATTTATTTTAAGACTGAAAGGATGGATACAAAAAATATTGGCCGGCGGAAATCGTTATATCATCAAATTTATATAAGCTATCAAAACAATTTCTATTTTTCTTTTTTTATTAAGCGTACTATGTTAAGAGGGTATTATAATTTAGAGTTTTAAAAAAATCGAAATTTTCGTTT
This sequence comes from Anastrepha ludens, assembly GCF_028408465.1. Classification (NCBI taxonomy): domain Eukaryota; kingdom Metazoa; phylum Arthropoda; class Insecta; order Diptera; family Tephritidae; genus Anastrepha; species Anastrepha ludens. The sequence goes on from NC_071503.1 coordinate 42,824,832, forward strand.
TCATATTTTTAAAGTTTAGACATTTAAGAATATGTCAATAATGTAATTTTTTACAATTCCTATTATTTCATGAGTTATACCCTTTTTGGTGACATGGCATCGGTTCCAATCCGACCGCTTCAACTCAACAAAAAACGGTAGGCGTTTCCCTTTGAACGCGTTTTTCTCAAAACTACTTTTTTCGAGCTGGTGGTAGTGATATCTCGAGTGCAAAAAAAAAAAAAATCAAACACGCCATATCGTGAAAAACTTTTTTTTTAACTAGGCTCATTCGATAGCGGCATCTATAATAATTAAGAATCCGTTTGGTTTTTATTTTTCAGATCGCCAGGAGATACCCGGGATACCAAATTCAGACATTGCGGCATATAGGTAAGTCCTTTTTGCACTGTCGAATGGAGCTTTGAAGTCGACGAAAATATGGTGTGTTTCTTCTTTCATATATATTTTCCATGGCGTTTATATTGTGAATATCTGGTGAACGGTGGACTTTCAAGGTCTAAGGCCATACTGATAAGGTCCAATCAGTTGGTTGACGGTGAACTTCAGCCTTTCACACAATACGCTCGGTAGAACCTTATAGACGATATTTAGAAGACTAATCCTGCGATAATTGACACAGATTGCAGGAAATCCCTTATTATGGATTGGGCAGAGCCACTTAAATTCCAATCAGCAGGCATGCTTTCATTCGACCACATTTTGCATAGAAGCTGATGCATGCACATTATCACGGCTTTGTTGTTCCTTAGCCGCGTTATCGCTATTCTCACGGTACGCCCTGGATGTTAGTCTTCAGATCGCCGTCATTGTTCTTACAGGAAAACGCTCCGGTCTGAAAACCTTCTGTAAGCTTGCAAAATTTCTGGTAGAATTTTCGTACGTTGCTCCTATTGGCCAACATATCAAGCTACTCACACTAACGTATTCTCTCTCTCTCTCGCGTTTTTCCTTTCTGATAATACGCCTTTCTTCATTTCTTAGCTTTCCGTAGTGATCCCACATTGCGCACGTTGCGCCCGATCGCAGCGTGGTTCTATAGGCAGCTTCCTTTCTTTCTGCAGCAGCATATCATTCCGCATCGTACCAACTGTTCTTCGGGACTCACTGAAATCCGATTTCTTCTGCGGCGGCGGTCCGTAAAGAATGAGAAATTTTGCTCTACTGCTCGTGCATGCCGGTTTGTTGGGCAGTACTCTTTGAGAGCAGGAGTGAGAGTTGAGGGGCGAATCTTCTGGGTTTATTTTGTGATTGCAACTTTTCGCATTTCGCTCGTTTGCAGGGGTCGTCATCAGTGTAGGAAGTTCTCATCCGAGGATTTGTAGATGTTTTCATTGGGGGGATTTTTAAGTGGCGGGTCCCAAACCCATCGCAGGACCAGCTATCCTGCGATGCTTCGCCTCCTCAGGTTGGCTCACTCCCAAACGGGTGTTCGGAAGCTACCCAGAGGATACTTGGGAAAATCCCGGAAGTTGTGAGCTGCTTAAACCATATGTAGAAGAGTCGTCCTGGTCACTCCCAAGTGAATGACGATGAGTAACTTTCCCCACTTGCGTGGACTTCTACTAATGGACCCATCCCCCAATTCTACATATAGGTATAGTAATAAAACAATTTACACTCCATTTTTTTATAGACCAACTTCTGGACCACATTGCCATTATTGCTCTAAACGAAAATCCCTCCTTACAGAAGTGAAATTAAAAAAGATAAAAAATCAACTTTGACAAAACTAAGCTAAGTACGTACATGCTGACAACCTCAAAAGAAAGTGTACAGAGTTACTTATAAGTTTTGACTCTTTACTTAATATACTTTTTTTTTTTTGTATTTTATACGCTTTCAAACCAAGATCTTTGCGTAAAACCGGCCAAGATTCTTCCGGGTCTTCGGCAAAACTCTCATTTAAAGGCAATATATTCTCTTTTTTTCGTGCTGTAGAATAATGTAATGTAGAATTATTTTCAATTTTGTGGACGGTTATTCTCGTATACGATAAGTTGGCCTGAGTGCGCGATGAAAAGTTTTCACAGAGCGTCTATTTTCGTAAAATTTACAATTGTGCGATTTGTAAACTTTATTGCGGCGTAAGTTTTTCTATGATGAAATATCAATGAATATTGAAAAAAAAAATATGTATTTAGTTTGACAGTAGTCACGCGTGATCTATTAAAAAACCTTATTGGAAAAAGTACCTCGAATCTTATCACCCGTTAGTATCACATTAAAAAAACTTTCATTGAATATGTAATAACAAATAGGTATGTTTAATTGGAACGTTGAGATTAATTCGAATAATAAAATATCGGATCACGAGATTATACATTTATATATTATAGATATATACAGAGAGTGCGAAGACAGGCGCAAGTGTTTCTGTTTCTGTTTCTCATCCTCGCTAAGATAGATAAGTAGATGCGAAGCTATTTTTCTTCCGAAAGCGTTACAACATGCGCATTTTTATAACATTCGTCACCAATGGGACACCGGAAGAACCATTAAATGGGTATTTCTTAGTATAAATATGGTAAATACATAAAATATTGCAATTTTATTTATTATTTATTGTTTAATGCGAGTATTACATAAAAAGTGGGTAACGAAAAAAAGGTGAAACAACGAACAGAATAAGTCAAAGCAGTTTGTCAAGCCAGATTCTGACAAATTACTTTAATATAATAAAATAGTATAAAATTGAATTTTATACATGAAAATTAATAATAAAGTAATAATTGATAATTATGTAAATGAATAAAATGAAATATGTAAATGTAAATTATATTTAAGGTTAATACTAAGTTATTTTCTATTTTTGCATTACTGTTTCTCGCTCTCGCTACCTTCTTTACCTGTTTCTATTTACTTTCGATCATTGACTCTATTTCTACGGCTATACTTTCCGTTCTTCCTATTTCTATTTACTTAACTACATACTCTCCCTAACTCTCCACGTACTGTTCTTCCATTTCCGCTATTTCTTTTATCTTAGTTTTAGGCATAATAAGGACAGAACATAGTAAAATAAACTCACTTTTGAATTGTTAAACGGACGAGTGCGGTTTAATTTTTAAATTCGCTTCCACAGGCAATATCCGCTTTTATTCGCGCTTTCCCCTAAGTAAAGTTTTATAAAATTTATCTTCAGACGTCACTGAAGATTTTTCATGGCGCCCGAGCAGGGACATTAGTGCGAAAGTGAAAAAATAATTACAACATAAAATAAATACTAAATCGAGAAATAAGCAACAAATTTGTGAATCTATGTATTTAAATTAATACGGAAACTATTTCCAGATAACATTCAACATATAAAACAACAAAGTGATAGTGACAAAAGACCACAAGTTGGCAAATTGTATAAAGTGCACGCAAAATATTTAATAATTAATTTAAATAAACAACCATAAGTGCTAATATAGTGCAAAAAGAATATTGCCTGCGCGGTCCGTTGACAAACAAAAACAAAAGTCATCTCACATGATCTTGGTGGCCAATAGACATCGCCGCGACGTGAGATTATTCGGCCATCAAATTTTTCGCGGCAAAGAGCCATTGTTTCGTTAGCTGTGTGACAAGTGGCACCGTCCTCTTCAAACCACATATCGTCCACATCCATATCTTCCAATTCGGGTCATAAAAATTCGGGCCAATCACTCTTGGATTATCATTCGCCCAAATGCGGCAATTCTGCTTATTGACGAATCCGCTGAGGTGAAAATGTGCCTCATCACTGAAGATAATTTTCTTCACGAAGTGTGCGATATGCATTTTGATTGAGGAGTGGTTTACATTCAATATCGGCCCTTAAAATTTAACCATCCTTTATATTATATATCCATATCTATATACATATACTGCCTATGAAGTGAAGGATACAGTGGGACCCGAGGTAGAGGAACGTGTTTGTCGTCAAATAATTTGCGCGTACAATTTTCCGGTTTATTTTCGGGATTATTTCAAAAACAAAAAAATCTAACTAAATTGCGGTTTCTTAATTCAACCATAATATTTTCAGTATATTAAAAAAAATGTTTTTTTTTTCTCCACAATACAAATTTTGTTTGAGCAAAGACTCAATTGTTCGCTACTTATGCTCGTTGGTTTTGGTCAAGTTTCAGCTATTATATATTTCACTATTTATCGCTTTCGTTTTTGTGCTGGCAAACTTCCAGAACCGTTTGTATTTTACAAAAGCCACAAGCTAAAGCAGCGAACTTCAATCTCAAAACATGAGTAAACCAATGTCGACTATTTCAAGTGTCTCTCCAAGTAGGGAGATGATGGACTTAAAGTCTTTAGAACTGTTCAGAGAACTGTTGCAAAAAATAGCATAGTTCGCATAAAAACGGGTATGCTTGAAAAGACCATGTCGCTAGATCCAATCGAATTGGAGTGCCGACTCGATATATTGAACTCCCACAGCGAAAAACTCATGAAATGTCAGTCGAAAATTGAAGAAATCGGCGAAGAAGACATTGCCCGTGGAGAGTTACAGAACTGAATTGTAGAAACAAAGTCCATTATAAAGTCGATTCTGGCGAGAAATAAATCGCCAATTGCCGAAATATCCTTTATTGCACCTCACAGCTCGCGACTACCAAACATGTCGTTACCTACATTCAAAGGAGAATATTCCGAATTTAAAAACTTTATGAGTCTGTTTGAGACTTTCGTGCACAATGATTCCACAATCACGGATATTGAAAAATTTAATAATTTAGTATCATGTCTATCCGGTGAAGCCTTAGGCACAGTGAAGTCCTTCCAAATGTCGGAAGACAATTATCCAAAGGCGTTGGCAAGCTTCAGAAAGATTTATGACAATAAATACCTGATATTTTTTAACCCAGTGTCGAAACTTTTTGAATTGTCAAAAATCCAAAGGCCTTCTGCGTCATCTTTGGATCACTGATTGATACAGTGTCTGCAGTAAATGAGTCCCTTTTATCGCTCGGTGACGATAAGCTTATTTCAAATGCGCTGTTGATTCACATAGTCATGTCGAAGGCTGATCCCTCTACTCGGTCAAAGTGGGAGGAGTCACTTGACTATAATAAGCTGCCGCTTTGGGCTGAGTGTGAAGCTATGCTAAATAAGAGATACAAGCATCTATCAGCTGAAGAAGCTTCCTCGTGCCAAACAAGGACAAACAATGAAGATACGCGGTAGAAAACAAAAAATCCACAACTGCGATACTCAAAGACAACATTTATCGTGACAAATTCCAAACTGCCGACTTGCCTTCACTGTGGTTCTAAGGACCATTTTTAATAGCTTGCCCAAAATCCCAAGCGCTTACTGCGCTTAAAAGATTAGAATTTGCATAAATTGCAAATTTCCTATTTCCCTGTGTATAAATTGCTTGCGCAAGGGACATACGGTCTCAATGTCCAAAGCAGATCACTGTGGTGTATGCAACCGTTCGCATCCCACCATGTTGCATCAATATCCGATCTCCTTTGAGACCGAGCCCCAACCTTCGACGTCGCAAGCCATGCATATTAGCAGCTTGCCGGACCGAGTCATGTTAGCTACAGGCGTAATTAATGTTAAGGCCAGCTCCGGTGTTTACGTGCAAGCGCGAGCTCTACTTGACTCCGGTTCTCATTGCTTGACTCCGGCTTATGCAGAAATTGCAAATCCGGAAAGAAAAATTCGCTCTAAATATAGTTGGAATTGGCGATTCAAATAAAAAGGTCCAAGGCAAACTAAAAACATATATAAAATCGAGGATCAACAATTTTGAGTTTTCGGCGGACTTTTGGGTAACGCGTTCGATATCAGTCAATCACCCAGATCGGACTGTAAACACAAATGGCTGGAAAATTCCACAAAGTATTGTATTTAACTAGTAGACCCAAGTTTCTACAAATGTCAGAAAATAGACATACTTTTAGGAGCTGAAATATTCTTTGATCTGTTATCGGTGGGTCAGATCAGAACCAGCCCAAGCAGCCAACGCTGCAAAAAACAGTGCTAGGCTGGATAATTTCAGACAAGTATGCCACAAATAATAGCTCCAGTGCCCAAGTAAGTAGCACATTATTTCAATTTGAAGAAAGTGTTGCTAGCATTGATGCTACAATCCGAAAATTATCGGATTTGGAAGAAATACCTGCACAAGTAAACTCCACACTGATTCCAGAGCAGGCCAAATGTGAGGAATTTTTTTCGAGAACCACACAGGTTTTACAATGTGGAAGGCTTCAAGTCAGACTGCCTTTCAAAACCGACCGTAAATTATTCGCTCAATCGTATGAAACCGCAGCCCGGCGGTTTCAGGCCCTAGAGAGAAAGACGCTGAAAGATCCAGTATTTCGTAAAATGTACCTGGACTTCATGCAAGAGTATCTCGAATTGGGGCATATGAGTCCAACAAATAATCGACTCCCGAGTGAACCGCTCTATTTCCTTCCGCACCAGTGTGTGTTAAGACCGCAGAGCACAACTACCAAGTTGCGCGTAGTTTTTGATGCTTCGAGTCGGACATCAGCACAAGTTGCGTTGAATGAAACTTTGGTGGTCGGATCGATCGTTCAAGAGGAGCTTTTTTCGACCCTCCTTCGCTTCCGATTGCACAGAAATGCCATGACTGCTGACATCACGAAGATGTATCGTCAAATATAGGGGCACGAAGACGACAGGAACTTCCAGCTCATAGTGTGGAGGCAGGATCCATCGGAGCATTTGCAAATTTTTCGACTAAACACCGTAATATACTGCACTGCACCTGCACCATTTCTCGCCACACGATGTCTGCAAACGCTAAGCGACAAAAATAAAGCCAAACATCCACCCGGTTCCAAAGTCATTCGGAATGACAGCCGAAAGATGAAATTTTTCGCTTCATTCTGGAAGATAATTCTATTCTGTAATATTTTATCCGTTCCCGCTCGCCTCTTTGACCTTCTTCGTTTATTAGCCCCGCTAGTTACCAAAGCAAAAATCTTAATAGAAGAACTTTGGATTCAAAAGCTAAACTGGGATGAGTCGACTCCATTGCGGCTTGACACTAGCTGGCTGAACTTTAAAGCCAATTTGTTACAGCTTCAATCAATTAGCATTCCTCGGTATGTAAATACAGAGTCGAGTGCCACCAGTCAAATTCATGGATTTTCCGACGCTTCAATAAGAGCGTATGGCTGCTGCGTATATATACGTAGCCAATGCACTAGTGGTACGCAATGCTGCTTACTTCAAAGTCTAGAGTAGCACCGCTGTTTAGAGCTCTCGACAGCCCATCTTCTTGCCAAATTATGGTCAAGAATTTCACCAATGTTGAGTCGACCAATAGAACAAACAATTTTCTGGACTGACTCCGAAATAGTTCTGCGTTGGATTAAAACGTATCCATCGTCGTTGCAAACTATCTACGCAAATAGAGTGTCCGAGATCCAAGAGTGGCGTCATGTATCCACAAAACAAAATCCAGCGGATCAAGTGTCTCGGGGTTGTAACGTGGACGAATTGGGTAATTCAATATGGTTTAGTGGTCCACAGTTCCTCCTAGAAGACCCTGCTACATGGCCAAAAAATGTCAACTTCAGACTCTCTCCAGAACAAGAAGCACTCGAGAAGAAGAAGAACGCAATTACGTTAATTGCAATCAATGCCAATGCAAATCCACTTCTCGAAATAATTGAAAGGTTCTCATCTCACAAAAAAGTGAGGAAGGCTAAGGAATTACAATTGAGTTTGCTTAAAATTGTCGAAATAATTCAACATTTTGAATTTAGAGATGAAATTAATAAATTATCGAAAAATAACGTACTTCCCTCAAGTTTGCTGAAATTAATTCCATTTCTGCATGAACACTCGGAATCATCATTATCGTTTAAACTGAATCGAGTAGGTGGCCGTTTATTTAACGCGCCAATCCCCTATGATGCTAAGTTCCCTTTACGCAAAAATTCGCACTTTGTGAAGGCATACATCCGGTTCCTACATTTTTGTAATCACCATGCCGGTCCAAAGGCATTGGTAGCGCTTCTGTGAGAAAAAAAGGCTGGTAAATGCTCGAGAAGCCTGTAGTCGAACTGTAAGAGAATGCATTCACTGTTTTCGTTATAAGCCAAAATTGCAAGGTCAGATCATGGGCAATCTACCCGCCGATCGATTACGCGCCCAACGGCCCTTCACAATATGTAGGGTATATTATTGCGGGCCAATTCACATAACCTTAAAAAATCGCGGTCGCCCTCCCGTGAAAATGTTTATTGCCATTTTCGTGTATTTCGCTTCAAAGGCAGTAGTTCATCTAGAACTTGTAACTGATTTAACTGCTGATAAATTTATTTTCGCTCTCAAAAGGTTCATTGGGAGCCGAGGGATGCCAGTCAAAATGTACTGCGACAACGCGACGAACTTTGTGTGAGCAGAGAGGAAGTCGAGGGAGTTCCGGGAGGCCTTTCTGGCCTAGAAAGAGGAGATTCTCCAATACGCCGCCGACGAAGGATTCATCTTCGCCTTCATACCTCCGATGGCACCCCACTTCGGCGGCCTCTGGGAAGCAGCAGTGAAGTCGGCCAAACATCTGCTGGTGCGCGCCGTAGGCAACGCGCTGTTAAGCGCCGAAGAAACCGCAACGCTACTCGTCGAAATAGAAGCAGTACTTAACTCCCGTCCGCTCGCTCCACTCAGCAACAACCCCAACGACGGCGCATCTGCTAATCGATTGCCCTTTGCGAGCTTTGCCACCGGGGAAGGTACCCGACAACCCCAGCGGCTGCTAAGAGAGATGGCAGCTTGTTTGCTCTCTCAAGCGACAATTTTGGCGCGCGTGGTCGATGAGCTACCTTCTGGAGCTTCAGCAGCGCCAGAAATGGATGCACCTGCAGCCCAACATCCAGCCAGGCCAACTCGTCGACGTCCACGAAGGCAACGTGCCCCCGCAGCAGTGGGTGCTGGGTAGAGTAACCGCAACCATTCCCGGAGCGGACGGCAAAATTCGCATCGCAGACATTGCTACTAGGTCGGGCGAAGTACGACACCCTATCCACAAACTCGCCGTGCTGCCGGTGGAGAACAAAAATTGAAGGCTGCAAGGTGGTCGGTGTCAAGCCAGATTCTGGAAGATTACTTTAATATAATAAAATAATATAAAATTGAATTTAATAAATAAAAATTAATAATAAATTAATAATTGATAGTTATGTAAATGAATAATGTTTCTCGCTTTCGCTCCCTTCTTTACCTGGTTCTATTTACTTTCGATCATTCTCTCTATTTCTACAGCTATACATTCCGTTCTTCCGATTGCTATTTGCTTAACTACATACTCTCTCTAACTCTCCACGTACCGTTTTTCCATTTCTGCTATTTCTTTTATCTTAGCTTTAGTCAAAATATAAGGACAGAAAATAGTAAAATAAACTCACTTTTGAATTGCTAAACGGACGAGTGCGGTTTAATTTTTAATCTCGCTTCCACAGGCAATATTCGGTTTTATTCGCGCTTCCCCCTAAGTAAAGTTATATAAAATTTATCTTCAGAAATCACTGAAAATTTTTCACAGTTTTCGCTTTTTACCGGATGGCTCCAGGACCGAGCACGGCTCCGGCTCTGGGGTGTACGTGGATTCCAGCAGAACAAAGCTGCACTTTGCGCTTGGAATGCATGCATCTGTGTATGCTGTTCAAGAAGCGATAAACTTTGTTGTGGAAAACCGATGGAGAGGCAGATCTATATGTGTCTGCAGCGACAGCCAAGCTGCGCTTATGGCGTTAGAAAACCCCCAACAACATCATCGGTAGTCGAGTCCTGTAAATCCAGGCTGAACTATGTCGGTAGATATAATAGCCTTATGCTAACATGGGTCCACGGGTAGCAAATGGGTTACTACAAACCACAAGCGAGCTTGACAGGCTGAGAGAGGCTGCAAATGGACTAAACTGATGTTACCTGTCGACTGTCGCAAATCCTCCCGTCATTAAGCAGAAGAGACTGCAAACAGCTGATTGGACTGATGACGGGACACTTTCTATGGGCGAAGCACATGGAAAAGGTAGGCTATTCAGAGGTTGTGAGGTTTCATATTTCTTAGAAGATCGGGTAGATTTAAAGAAAATTAAAGTGTAGTACAATGGACTTAATTGTGTCTGAGTGCTGCACTTGCTAGATGTCCCGACAAAAAAAAGTTAAAGCAGATACTTTCAATTTTTTATAACTTAAAAACAAACTTATCAAAAGTGTGTTTGTAACATATCTCACAGGCCGATGCCCCTCAAATTCAATTCCATTACCTAAGATTTTACAAACACAGTTTTCAATAAAATTAGAAAAAGGATACAAAAGGCTTTGGAAAATTTTAAGCGGCCGCCGTAGCCGAATGGGTTGGTGCGTGACTACCATTCGCAATTCACAGAGAGAACGTCGGTTCGAATCTCGGTGAAACACCAAAATTCAGAAACACATTTTTCTAATAGCGGTCGCCCCTCGGCAGGCAATGACAAACCTCCGAGTGTATTTCTGCCATGAAAAAGCTCCTCATAAAAATATCTACCGTTCGGAATCGGCTTAAAACTGTAGGTCCCTTCATTTGTGGAACAACATCAAGACGCACACCGCAAATAGGAGGAGGAGCTCGGCCAAACACCCAAAAAGGGTGTACGCGCCAATTAAATATATATATATAAAGCTGTGAAAAGGGATCGTTTTCTTAAGCATTCATTGTGTCTTGTTGAAATTTTCTTAATTCTAATAAAATGGGAAAGTAGAAAGGCTTAACCGATCTCCAAAAAGGACAAATCGATATCATGGCCGCGGAGGGACTTTCAATTCGCCAAATTGCAAACAAGATTGGCTGTTGTCCTAACGTTGTGGACCTTTACGTGAAACAAGATGTTTCTTATGGTAAGAACTACAATGGCAAAACTGCGACGACTTTAACACCGAAGGAAACCTGCAAAATCCCTAGGATAGCCTCGGGTCTTCCAACAGCAAAAATTAAAGAAATGCCAAAAATTCGTTTTCAGGAACTGCTGATCATCTCTTAAATATTATATTGCTAAGTACACTAGTTTTAAAGAAAACTCCATCTTCTGCTACAGTCTTATCAAGAAAGGTGTTCCACCGAAGAAAAGCGTTATTTTCAAAATTGGCGTGAACGGAAACTGTTACTCTAAGTTATTAGTAGTTATTAGTTGCGGGCTACCAACGTGTTCGTTCCCCCGTTCAGGCTCCTGCCAAAAAACGACGTGTTTCAACTGATGTCCAATGGTAATCAATCGGGACAGGCGCCTAAAAATCTAAATAAAAAACATGTCTGGTATTATAACCAAGCCTCAGCTTGTAAGACTTTTTAGTTCACATCAAGAATATGACATTATTGTCGTCATCGAGAGATGGTTGAACGAATACTTTTTCAGCGAGGACTATTGTGCAATATCAACTGGTCAAGCACTTTATCCAAATCAGCTCTTATCGCCTTCGTTGTCAATTGTCTTAGTGAAATATACCTAGTTCATAGTTTCTTAAGTGCTGATATCCTGCAAGCTAACTGTTTTCCTAACAGACTTGGTCGCACTTTAGGTTTGATATTTTTAAGTAAAAGCGTAAATTTTCCCATATTTGATTGTGCCCTAGCTATTATTATCATGTAGTTCTTGAGCAAGAACATGAGTAAATTTAATTTAAATGTTTGTTTAATTTTAAGCTGTGTCATTTTGCGAAACACTAGCTGAAATTGCGTGTTTCAGCCTCTCGACATTTCTAAGTGTTTCGAGATTTTTAGAACTGCTGTGGTAAACGTTTGTAAAAGTGTTTTTCTTCCGGTAACAAAAATGCACTATAAAGTATTTTGACATTGCAGCATTTTCATTGACTAAACTTCGAAACAAGTAAAACAAATTTCTCCGTAAATTCAAAAAAATTAAAAATTCGGCTTTATTTGCTCTGTAGAAAGAGTGTGGTAAGAAATTCGTCCGCTTAAATAAAATTTTGCATTGGAACTATGTTCTAAGCTTCGAAGAAAGTATAAAATCGAATCCAAAACGTTTTGGAATTTTGTAAATTCGAAAACATATGTTCCCAATATACCCTCCGCTCTTCGCAAGATTACTGCTTTATGCAGATGACGTTATGATTTATTAACCGATCACTAGCTCTCTCGATTCTGAATTGATGCAAATTGATTTAGATCATTTCAGTAACTTGTGTGTCAATAATCGTCTATCGCTGAACATAAATAATTTCCAAATAACCTTTTCAAAGCGTGCCCCTGTTGTTGACACCTCTTATCATTTATCTAGAACGCCACTGTCACGTGAAATTAGAGACTCTGGTGAAATATTTTATTCGAAGCTTACTTTTGCTTTACGTTCTACTTGCTTTTATTAGGCGTAATAGCACTGATTTCTCCTACCCTAATACGCTGAAGCTTTTGTATAAGGCGTTTGTGCGTTCCAAACCTGAGTATATATCATTCATTTGGTCTCTGTGTCATTATAATGTACGCTTTTCGGAGGATTTTCCTCCAGAGGGTTTTCTTTAATATTCCGGCTAGAGTTCTTCATAGTTCGGAGTCTTTCTATGTTCGTCTCTTAAAATCTCTTTATGCTCGAAATGTTCCTATTATTACCTTAATTGAGATTAATAAAATCTTAAAATTTTTGAGATAGATTTTTCTTTTTCAAAATATCGCCTATTCAAATTTAGAATATTTTTCATAAAGAGACCTAAGATAACATGGACCAAACTTTGCTTACCCATTAACTAAGTATAGGGGGAAAAATAAGCCAGCGAACTGAAAAAACTACAAGAGAAGTGTAGGAAGCAGTTCAACGGAGCCAAACAGACACAAAATTTATTAGAAAGAAATAAGACCAGATGACATACTCGCTGTGCAACATTATGAAATGGTTAACAACCATATTCCGAGTAACATTACAAATGAATTACGTCTCCCTATGTTGGAGAGAATCTATGGCGATTTTATACCAAATGCCGGTAAGAGCTTGCACACGAGATCTAAAGACTTCAGACCCATTAGCCTACTTTCTATTTAAAACGTTAAATCGATTAATAGACACTTTTATAAGGGAAGGCTTGATACCGTCCCTACTCGCGAGATCACAACATGCTAATTCTAAAGGTAAATCTACAGAGACAGCACTAATAGATAAATCTTTACAATTATAAAGAGTATTCTCTGGTAGCCTTCTTAGATATAGAGGGCGCTTTTAACAACATCTTAAATAGTTCCCGAAATCGAACAGTTGCTACTAGGCAAATCCGTAATATTGACGTTGGGCCCCTCGACGTTACGCACATCAGTCAGATGAGGTACCCTTCAGGGGGGTGTACTGCTGTGGATCTTGACAATGAACCGATTGTTAAAGGATCTAGAGGAGAGGAGGACACACGTCATGGCCTATGCAGATAATGTTGCAATACTAATAAGGGGATTTTGGTGGTAGGAATCGTGCTGTCTCGGAGTAAGTCCCAAAAAAACAGAAGTAATTTTGTTCATTAGGAAACACAAGATACCTGTTCTAAGCCCCTCACCCTAGTTGGAGAAGAATGGGGCTTAAGCCCGAAAATAGTACACTAGCTATATATACGTACATCAGTGGCAAGACCAATCATTACATACGGTGTCTTGGTCTTTATCGACGCTTGAGAAAAAAATTATAATAAAACGTATGGAAAGTATTCAAAGGGGTGCTAGTCTCTGCATAAGCGAGGCACTAAAGACTACGCCCACGGCAGCGATGAATGTCATACTTCATCTATTAACGGTTGAGGCTTACTGCAAACAACTAGCGACAAAAAATCTTCAGACTTAGCCACTAATAGAAAAGGGCGCGGAAATATACTAGAGTAACTCCCCTTCATATTCTATAAAACAGAATTTTGTAACTAAACAGAGCTAAATTAAATACATCCTTTACTACAACTTTCCGAAGGAGAGAAGATTGGGACAATGGCGTAATAGACAATAGAAGTGGAGTATCTACACTGATGGTTCCAAGCTCAATGAAGATGTAGGCGGAGGCTTTCACTTTGAGGAGATAAGAGCCAGCCCGTATTTCAAGCTGAAATTGCGGCTATCAGGGAAAATCTGTTGGTCCTAAAGAAAAGTGTCCTAACTACAAGAGAAATAAATATATACTCAGATAGTCAGTCGGCCCTAAAATCACTTCAATCGCCTAATATTATCTCGAAAACAGTAAAAGAATGCATTGACGATTTGCCAAACTAACTAATTTGCAGACTGGGAGCTCTCCATAACGACTACTGCAGAAGCTGTAAGGACATTGAATAAGAAGATACTGTAGAACACTTTCTATGCGGGTGCAGGGCTCTGGGTAGAAGAAGGTTTAATATTCTGGGAAAAAGATTTTTGAATAATTTGGCAGAAGAATCCAATTTAAAACTAACAAAGATTGTTAGATACATTAAAGCCACAGGTTGGTTCAATTAGGACAGTGTAGAGTTAGTAGGGGAAACAGCCCTGGTGGTATCACAATGAACCTACAGCAGGCCTAGGTGCGTTAATTGGAAACCACAACCAGGGTGGGCCATATAGCGTTTGCTTTTTGAACGACCTATTTTTTTGAGAATGGTAACGCAAATGACATGTCAAATGTGTTCATAATTTATTTAAAGGTTTGACATTTACGAAATGGGACCATATACGCTTGAACAAAATTGGGAAATATTGAAAACCTATTTCCAAAGTGGTGAGTCTTCTTCATCTTTTCTGATTTTCACATCGGTGGCTACGTCAATAAGCAAAGTTGTCGGATTTTGGGCTCAGAAAATCCTCACGTAACTGTAGAGAAGCAAATGCATCCACAACGAGTCACTGTTTGGGGCGGTTTTTGGTCTGGCGGCATCATCCGGCCATTTTTTTCGAAAATGAGCGAGGAGGCGCGGTTACAGTAAATGGCCAGCGTTACCGTGACATGCTCAACGAGTTGTTTCCAAAAATTGAAGAAGATAACATGGACAACATTTGGTTTCAACAGGACGATGCAACTTGTCACACTGCCAAAGTTACACTCGAACTTCTGGCTACCGTTTTTGAAAACCGAATAATCAGCCGAAATTCCGATATCAATTGGCCGCCTCGGAGCTGTGATTTAAGCCCGTTGGACTATTTTTTGTGGGGAGCCGTTAAGGACAAATGGTATGCGAACCATCCAGAGACGATTGATGCTTAAAAACACGAAATCGAAGTTGCCATTCATGAAATTGGAGCCCAAACAATCGAAAATGTGCTTAAAAATTGGGTTGATCGAATGGCCTACTGTAAAGCCAGTCGTGGCAGTCATTTGAACGACATTATTTTTCATTCATAAATGACAATGTTCAATTTTCAAAATAAAAAAAAAGTTTGAAAAAATATTGATTAGTTTTTTTTTATAGCCGATTCAAAAAGGAAATTTTACATGGCCCACCCTATATTCACCTATTAATACTAATTGTACTTTTTTGTTTTTTACTTAATGCCTATTTCCCTTAAAATATAATATGTCTACTTAGCCTACAGAATCTATTATATTTATTGGCTTGGTAAATAAATAAATAAAAATTTTAAATCCAATAGATATCTCAGGTACAACAAATATACGTTTGCACTCCAACTTAAGGAAGAAATAGCGCGTTCTGTTGGTAAAGGAAAAATTCATATGTGTGCAAAAATAAAGGGTGACCAGATTGTAAATGTCCTGCATTAGGCAGAAAAAGGCTCCACCACCTTGGTGCAAAATATTGATTCGCTTAGTGCCGGCATTTCAAAACACGTAAATCTGCTTCAAACCATTAACATAACCAAAAGCGGAGAACACTCAATTTTCCTGATATAAAGGGTAATCATATTGGAGGTATTATACTTTTGCAATAGGGTGTTTTGACAGACTACTGTCAAACCACTGTCAAACTAAATATAATACATAATTTTTTTTCAGTATTAATTGAAATTCATCGCGGGAAGACTTACACCTCAAAATGGTTTACAAAGCCTACAATTGCATTACGAAAATCGACGCTGTGTGAAAAGTGCAAAGTAAAATTGCCCTATTTGGACTGAAGAGCAACCCGAAGCCATTTAAAAACAGCCATTACACCCATTGAAAACCACCGTTTGATGCGATCTATGAGCAGGAGGAATCATCGGTCCACACTCTTTCAAAGACGAGGCTAACGTCAATGTAATAATGAATGTTAAACATGATAACATGAAAAACCAGCGCCTTACAGCGCCTCCAGACTGGTGAATCTTTTAGTTCGGACCTTACTCTCCAAAATGACCTAAAAAAATAGTCCATCGGATTCGTGTCTGGTGAATTTGAGAGCCATTGTGAGGTTGTTATTAAGTTCGGAACGTTGTTTTTTAGTCATTCTTGGTTAAATCGAGCTTTGTGAGACGGTGCCGAGTTCTGTTGCAACGTCCATGGTCTGCCACCGAAGTGATTGTCTGCCTACGACTGCGGTTACAACGACCCAAACCATTACCTGTGGCGGGTGCTGCCTACTGGTGGCCAATCGATGGTTCAAATTCTCGTATGAACGGTCGGTCAAAAAAACCCTATGGTTTTGGGAGTTTACGAATTGCTCAATTTGAAAAATTTTGTCCTCAGAAAACACAATGTTCGAAAATTTACCGGTTTCGGCCAAGCGAAGCAACTCCTTCGCTCTCTAAAGTCTGACTTGTTGCTGCTTTGGTGTAAGATCATGCGCCTTTTGGATCTTGAAAGGCTTGACTTTGAGATCATTTTTCAGTATGCGGCGGAAGCTGGGTCAGATATTTTCTGTTCTTTAACCATTTGATTGGGACTTCGTCGGGGATTTCGCTCAAGTCGCTACCTCACTTTTTGATTCATTTCACGTGTAGTTGCACTCCTTTGATGACCAACTCCATGACGTTTCGCAATGCTACCAGTAACTTTGTAACGAGTAATGGTGCGATAAACAAAACTCACAAACAATCGCTCGTTATGATTTTCCAGCCAACTATAATGCAATCACACTATTGCGTTTGAAACCCATTACTGATTTTATTTTTTCCCGTTTACTCTCGGCAAAATGCGTTTACTCTCCGCGCGCTTGTAAACAATACTCTGGACGGAAATTTAACCAACTAACATACAGCTAATACCCGTGCATTAGCTGCGCGAGCGGTCTGAAGTTGGTTCCACTTCGAGTGCCGAACCCCGTACACAAAAATAAGAAACAAATATGAAATAGCTATAAAAAAGGAAAATTTACATGAAAAAATAGAGTTATGAAAGTAAGATCCGAGAGAGAAATGAATGTAGATTACAAAATAATATATAGATATACTGATTATAAGAAAATATAAAATAAATTTAATGAGTGTTTTATGTCAAGTATAAAGCTTTTCCAAAACTCAATAGAAAATGTCGGATTAACCATTATCCTAGAAAATAGGTGTTTTGTTTTTAAATTTCGTTAAATATGAGCCAAAGAATTATTTTCAGCGTGTAAAGTATATATCTGATTTTGATATAATAATATTAGTCCAAAAAGACTATTAGATCACTGGGGTACACAAAGTCAGTTCTTCATGACTGATGATCATTAATACCTTACTATCCAAAGAAGAATTCCGAAAATCGTGGAAAGATTCAATGATAACGCCTATAGAAAAAAGGCAATTCATTGAAAAAGCTTAGAAAAATTGCTTGAGAAAGTTGTCAAAGAACAGCTTGAGCAACACATGAAAAAATAGTCTACTCTCGAAATTCCAGTCTGGTTTCAGGTCTATATTAAAATCGTTTTAGGGGATTATGAAATAGTAATGTACGCAGATGAAACCTCAATATATTCATAAAGGAAAAATGGAAGCTTTGCAAAGCAAACTAATGTATGAAAAAAGAAAATCTATGGCTTAAAGGTAATAAATTAGAATTAAACGGACAGAAAACAAACATGATGGAAACAAATATAAGCAGCCTAATTGAATTAAAAATATAATACATGATGTTATTATTGACAAGGTGGACTAAATGAAGTATTTATTATACGTCTATACCCCGTGAGGAGTTGCCTGATCTCCCATGGGGCGCGTCCCAGGTGGGAGACAGGGAAGCCCTTGCATCACACGAGTGGTTCTCCCAGATGGATTAGGTTCCAACACTCGTGTGATGACTCAAAGTTGGCATAGAATCAGGGTGCCAACCGCGAACCAAACTGGCTAGGGAGGAGTTCCGAATTAAAACCATCTTTGGTAATGGACAACGGCAGGATAATTACTCCAGGGGGAACCCACACAAGTGTCAATTCACCGGCTTCTGCGCACGGTCATGTAGTCTGGAGGCCCAACCATTACCAAATTCTCTAAGCTATATGAGCGAGAGCGCATCCTGGAGGAGATGGTGGTTGCTATCGCAATCTCCTCTTCTTCGGCGCCTCGAAAAAAAGTTCAACACAGTTGTCTGCCCGGCGAAAATTTCATCAGTGGAGGATGACGAGCTGAACCTTCGCCTGAGAACATCCAAGGGTGTTGGCCAAGCCACCCTATAGCGAGAAGGCTGCTGGTTCTCGACCTGTGGCTGTGATCGGTAAATCAAATCCTGCACAAGTCCGCTGATGCGTCAGATTGTTGCCTCCAGTCCTGAAGCCAACACGAAGGGCTATGAGACAAAGGAGGGCACCATAAGGGTGACGTGCGCGTCTCTGGCCAATTTCGAGTGGATCAGGACCGTGGACAAAACCGTTCCCCCCTGGGGGCTCCTACTTTCGCTGTCCTCAATGAAGAGAGCGCAACTCTCCGGATCTGACCTGGATCCGGATCCTGACCTGTCTGCAGTGGATGTTCTGTCCAGCCTGCGTGCCCAGAATCTGGGTATAAGCTCGAGGCTTTGGCGAGTCCTTTCGCATACCAGGGGCAGCAACCGGGGAGGAAAAAAGGGGCTTTTCTTGTGGTGCGAGAAGATGGAGCCAGTGCTGATGTCCTGGGATCTCGATACGGGAACCGTCTGATCTCTTCTTAGAGATTGTTAGTTTCCACGTCTTTCCCGGATGCTTGGCTTGGACGGTTCTTTTAGCTACCGTCCCTTAACGGTGACGCAGATTAACTTGTAACATTCGAAAGCCAATACCGAATCACTAAGTAGACGGATTGCCCAGCGGCACACATTACCCCAATAACAATACTGCGAGACCTGGTAGCGGTCGAGAAAGGTCACCAGTCTCGTGAGGTTCTGTGAGCGGCGCAATCTGTTCTTTGTTGCGATGCTGATGCCCAGCATACGATCTGGGGCAGCAGCAAAAGCAATGAACTGGGCTATCGGTTGTTCGAGTTTCTGGCTTCCTCTTGCCTGATCGTATACAACAAGGGCAGGCAGCTTATGTGTGTAACCGCTAGAAGGCAGGAAGTGATTGATCTCAACTTATCAAACTCAAAACTTGGGTGGCCAGTTAAGAACTGGAGAGTCAATGCCGAAGATTCGTGCTCAGAATACAGGTATATTGAGTTTCAGTGTGGCGAGGAAGCACAAATGCCATTGCCTTCAAGAAACTAGAGAAAACTGCCGGAAGCTAAGGGGGCATTTATGGGATCTTGACGTGACGCCACCAGGATTTCGGACAGGATATGGCATTGAGGCGACTGTTGAGAAACTCAACATTGTCTTAACTGAATGTTTTGAGTCAGCCTGTTCAATTCGACCTCTCCTTGACCGGACTCCAGTTCCTTGGTGGAATCGAGAACTCCAGGCGTTGAGGCATGAGTCGATAACACTTCTAAAACGGGCCTTCAAGAATAATCTTGCTGAGGAGTGGGAGCGATACCGTAATGTTCAGAAAAACTACAAGAAGCTTATTCCGGAATCTGAAAGAGCTTCTTATACAGAATTTTGCAGCGGTATTGGATCTCTGAGTGACAAATCGAAATAGGTTAGGATTCTGAAAAGGGATCCAACTGCAAAGCTAGGGTCACCTAGAAAATCTGTTGGCTCCTTCACGAGAAGGCAAAATAAGACACTCAACTTACTGATGGAATCTCACTTTCCAGGTAATCGGATAAACGTCGGTCGGCAGCAGCACTTATTGAAAGAGGATATTACACCTTCTCAGCATGACTGGTACGTGGCCAAATCTGTGGCGAATGAGGCCGCCATGCGATTTGCCATCAAATCTTTTGGCGGCTACAATTCGCCCGAACTAGATGACATATATCCTGTCATGTTGAAGGAAAGCATAGTGTCCGTGACTGCAGCCCTGAAGAAAATCCCCACTGCATGCCTGGCGCTGGCCTGCATACTACGCTCTTGGAGAATGGTGAGGGTCGCCTTCATCCCTAAGGTTGGAAGGGATGACTATACCAGCCCCAAAAGCTTTAGACCCATCAGTAGGAATTCTTTAATGCTGAAAAGTCACGAACGACTAGAGGAATTACGCATAAGGGAGAAGCCCCTGAAGGTTCACCTTCTTTCTTCATTTCAGCATGCCTATCAAAGTGGAAAATCCTGCGAGTCAGCACTGGTAAACCTGGCTGTTAGTATAGAGCTAGCCATCGACGCTCTGGGCATCTTTTTGGACAATGAAAGGGTGTTTGATAATACCACTTTTGATAGTATATGCAGCTCTGCTAGTAGACATGGCGTAGGCTCGGTGCTGGTGAATTGGATTCGTTCAATGCTGGCCCAAAGAATTGTCACGGTGCGAGCAACGGAAGATCTGCTGGTGTCATCCGGGGTTGATAGAGGCTGTCGCCAAGGTGATGTGCTGTCTACATTGCTCTGGTGCATGATGATCGATGCTCTACTCACCACCTTAAATGATGCGGGAGTCTACACGTAAGCATATGTGGACGACGTTTCCTGTTGGGTAACAGGCCCTTCGCTTATGAACTTCTGTAGAAATGTGCAGAAAACTCAGGATATGGGGAAAACTCATTAGGAGGAAGCTTGCTGGACTCATTCTGCCTAAGCCACTATACAGCTATCCAAAGAAATCAAATATCTTGGAGTAATCTCCTTTGGAAGTCACACGTTGAAGCAAAGACATCCAGTCTTTCGTGGAAGCCAGGAGGACCTTATATAGACTACAACGCATTGTGGCCATCTGTTGCACCGGAGCTTATCCGACCACTCCAGGTCCGGTATTAGATGCTCTGGTGGGTCTACCGCCACTTGATGCTTTCATCCAAGGAGAGGCCTTGAAGGTCATCTGTAGGATGAAACACAATGGGAATTGGTACGGTCACTGCACTGCATTGGACAACAAAGTAGGCATGGACTTCGATCCAACGTCACTTGGCATGCCCCTTGACTCCATGCCATCCAGAATCGTGCGTGACAAAAGATACAGTGTGGTTCTGCCAGATGTTCAACTGTGGTCAGACTCTGAAAATGAGCCGGACAAACACTGTTTCGTATTTTTATGGATGGATCCAGGACCGAGCATGGTTCCGGCTCTGGCATCTACGTGGAATCCAACGGGACAAAGCTACACTCTGCTTTTGGAATGCTCACATCTGTGTTTCAAGCGGAGCTGTATGCTGTTCAAGAAACGATGAACTTTGTTGTGGAAAACAGACAGAGGGGCAGATCGGTATATGTCTACAGCGACAGCAAACCTGCGCTCATGGCCTTAGACGGCCCTCCAACCACTTCAAGGGTGGTTGAGTCCTGTAAATTCAGGCTGATCTATGTCGGTAGACATAATATTCTGATACTAACATGGGTAAGTATCGTGGGTAACGAGATCTCTGACTTTTTAGATGGATGGGCTCTGAGGCCAACGTCTGTGGCTCGGAGCCCGTTCTCATGTCCGACCGACTGTCGCAGTTCCTCCTGTAATTAAGCAGAAGGGACTGTAGGCAGCTTGTTGGAGTGATGAAGGGGCCACTTTCTATGAGCGAAGCACATTGAAAAAGTCGGCATTGCAGTGCGCTCTGCTCAGTATGTGGGGAAGAGGATGAGTCGGCGAACAACTCTCTGTGCGTCTGCCCGGCCTTCGCTCGAATCAGGTGTGAGGTCTTTGGCATTGATGTGTTAAGAAGCGACCTCCTTGTCACCACAAGATCTACTCAGATTTCTTCTGAAGTCGGGTAGATTTAAATAAAATGAAAAAGGACTGACTACAATGGACTGAGTGCTGTACTTGCTAGTCTGTCCCGATAAAACAAAAAAAAAATACTAATATACTTAGTCCTGCCATAAGTTATATTACAAATTAAGTCCGTTATAGATTTGAAATTCTAATAGCCTTCTCAATGAGGGTATACGCGCCAATTATATATCAATATTAAGAAAAAATTTTAATTTTCATTCGAAGTGGTAACCATATGCTTTTACACAAGCGTTCAAACGATTAGGCCACTCAGCTATTGCAGTACGCACAGTTTCCATAGATATTGGCGCCGTTGATTGTTTGAGACACTCCAAATTTCTGTGAAGTCTTCGATAGGCAATATTCTCTAATTCTGGCCACAAACTATAGTCGAATGGAGTCAGATCTGGTTTTCCAGATGGCAAATATTCCGCGGCTATGAATTCAGGAATATTGTTTTTTAGCCAATGCTGGGTGGTTTTGCCTTATAGGCTGGAGCGGAATTTTGCTGGAAGATCCAACGCTCTCCATTGAAGAGAGTACTGCTCAACTGCTTCACTATGTCTTCTAAGACATCCTTCTGGTACACTTTCTTCCCGGTCTTAACTCCTTTTTCTAAGAAATGAAAAGATGTGACGCGTTTATGTATTGACAGAGGGGTGTATCCCCATCTTAGTTACCTTAGTTACCATCTGGCAGTTACCTGGAATAAGAACGAAGTTCGGATGCAGACATGTTCAGTTTGTAAATCTGTAATTGTTGAAATTATTGCTTTAGTTTAGAATTGAGAAAAATTTTCAAAAATATAAACATATAAAATTGAATTCTACAGGAGCGTCGACTAGAAAGGTTTTTATAAATTTGTAGAATTTTTATTTAGAACTTTTGTTCGTCTGGGCGGCCTTCGGCCGCGCTTCCAAAAAAGTCCTCATCAGTCCAACTCCGGCTACGCCATCCACAGTATTTATGCATAGAACTTCGTTCCGCGTTAAAACCATTGAACCCAAAATTAAAACGTCATATGCGTGTGTGTAGTAAGGAGATACAATAACCCCCAGGCCCGGCAAAATAGGTGGGTACGGTGGGTAGTTGTACCCACTCAGAAAATTCCGGGTGGGTAAAACACCCACCCAGATTTTGATGACATTTTTCGAAAAATTTATGTTTTTTGAGACTGGCAGTAAAGTACGTGCCAGAAATCAATCAGCTGAATCAAGGTGTATTCATGTTAGGTGTACGCAGTAGCTTTCCCCATGTATTTGTTAGTGTAATTTGAAAGAGACTTGTCAAAGTACAAACGAGAACATAAACACACACACACACAAACAAATGTAAGCGCCTTGATTTTGACAACTATGCTTGCAATTGAAAATGAAAAAAGTAAAAATCAGCTGTTCAACTAACTCGACCTGCAAGGCTGCCAGTATTCTCCCTTAAAAATCGCCAAAATCACCAAATTTTACTAGCATGTTGCAGCTGCTAACTAGGATTGGAAATTATGAAACTATCGAGTTTATCGAAATATGCGTTGGTATTGCGATGCCTACTTTTCCCCACAGTCATTTTGTTATTGCAGAGCCCTAATTTGTGATTTTGAAAAAAATACTGGCAGCCCTGTCGACCTTCATGTCTATTGTTAAAAAGTAGTGATGAAACGAAAATAAAGAAAAGAAACTGGAAAGGGGGTTGAAGTGAAAAGAACGATGGATAAATTTATAGTGCGACGGAAAAGAAATAACGAAGTGAGCGTGGAAGATGCGGTTAGACAAGTCGAGGTGGAACAACTGACAGAAATTCAGTATACTAAAGCTGACGAGCGCGTTGATGTAGTAGATTGCAATCAAAATCAATACCAAGAAAGCAATAAAAACGATATTAAAAAACGTAAGTAAAAAATAGCTTTTTATACACATGTGCATGAAATACATTTATATTTGTATTCATGTTTTTTCAGATACTTCAAAAAGTCTAACCACACCCCCGCGTTTCAAACGCTATAAAGAACAATATCCATGGCTTATAATCAAAAATGATAAAGGATTTTGCACTGATTGTACTGATGCATGCGAACGGAAATTAGTCATCAATTTGCACACGCGTGAAGTCCAATCTAAGAAAGCCTGGGTTGACGACGGTTTTTCAAACTGGAAGCATGGAGCAGATCGACTAAAAATTCATTCAACAACTTGCCTACACCTCAATTGCGTCGAAGCATTATTGAACGTTGCAAAAACTAACGTGGTTCAGCAAATATCGACAGCCCATTTCAAGCAGATGATGGATAATCGTACAGCGTTATTAAAAATATTCAGCACATTGAAAGCACTGGCTATACAAGGTTTGCCTATAAGAGGAGACAACAATGATGAAAGATCGAACTTCATGACGCTCCTACAGGCCCGTGCAGAAAATGTCGTGGAACTGAAAGCTTGGCTCCAAAGAGATGGTCATAAATGGCTACACCACAGAAGTCAAAATGAAATCCTCGAACTAATATAATGGCCACCACAGTTTCAATGGAAATTATAGAAGACATAAGAAACGCCGAATACTGCTCCATTTTATTGGATGAAACCTCGGATGTATCCCGAATCGAGCAAGTATCTGTTTGTCTGAGAATTGTTTCCGAAGATTTGACAGCAAAAGAACACTTTATTTCATTTTTTTCGACTTCGGACACAAAGGCCAAAACATTGTTCGATCTTGTCGAAGAAATCTTCCAAAAATACAACTTGCCATTGTCAAAAGTCAGGGGTCAGTGTTACGATGGAGCTTCCAATGTTTCTGGCAATATTTCGGGATTGCAGACGCGAATTCTTGAAAAAGAGTCTCGAGGATTGTATGTACACTGCAATGCTCATAATTTAAATCTCGTTGTCCAGGATGCGATTGAAAATATGTCATCAGCAAGAAAATGCATTGGAATATTAAGAGAAATTATAAACTTTGTTAGAGACTCTCCAAAACGAATTGCACAATTCAGAGATTTACAGATTCAAGCGGAAAACGAGGGAGAGGAAAACTTGCCTTCTCTTGCAGCCTATTGCCCGACCAGGTATTGATAAGGAATCGAAATTTCGTCTTTAAAATGTATACACTGAATAAAAAAAAATTGGTACACTAAAATTTTTTTGAATTTCGTTAGACATGGTGCTAAGATGGTATTTCTAAAATCTTGTAATTAAAAAATAGCCAATTATATAACAGGAAGAAAAAAAAGTTTGCACAAAGTTCAGGGGAATTTTTCAAAATTTGCTAAACGGCCATCAAAATGTTCACCTTTTTTGGCAGAATGTTTAGAATTAATTTTTTTTTTGTATGGAAGAAATTAGGCAAAACCCTCGACGAAAAAAATTCTAAAAAATCAGGGAAATTTCGCTACTTCTAGCTTGCACATTATTACAGTCAAATTGACTGGCCTACAAAACTGCGTACTCAGAAAATTTCTAAAAATTCTGCCAAAAAAGGTGAAAATTTTGATGGCCGTTTAGCAAATTTTGAAAAATTCCCCTGAACTTTGTGCAAACTTTTTTTTCTTCCTGTTATATAATTGGCTATTTTTTAATTACAAGATTTTAGAAATACCATCTTAGCACCATGTCTAACGAAATTCAAAAAAATTTTAGTGCACCAATTTTTTTTTATTCAGTTTAAATCGGCGTGCCATACGAAAACTAACACTAGAAATTTTGTGTCTGAAGAAAACTAACACTTTCACTTTTTGTTTGAAGAAAATGTACTACCTAAAATTGTTTCGTTTTCGCCAGCACAAATTAAAAGTGTTAGTTTTCTTACATCATTTTGAAAGTGTAATTTTTCGTAGGCAATTTTAAAAGTGTTAGTTTTCGTATGGCACGTCGAAATATACATACATGTTTAAGATTTTTAGATTTTGTTATTTTCATGATACAGATGGGTTGTACGAATAAAATCTTTAAAAACTGTGAGGGACAATTATGCTCAACTGATGCAATTTTTCCATGATCGCAGTGTCGACAAGGAAATTAACAGTGCAATGTCAGCCAAGGCATCTGGATTCTACGATTACATGGAGTCTTTTGATTGTACGTTTTATTTGAACATGTTAATAGAAATGTTTGATCGCATCGAAATATTGAACAAAGACCTGCAAAAGATGAATCTTTCCGTCATCGAATCATACGAAAAAGTCGGAGCAGTGACTGACGTTTTAAACGCTTCTCGTGACTCCAAATTTGAAGAAATTTGGCAAAAAAGCGTCCAAGCAGCTGAGGATCTCGAAATTGACGAACCACGAATTCCGCGTCAACGAAAAATTCCGAAACGCCTCGATACAGGTACAACCACAAACGTTCAATTCAAGACTGCTAAAGATTTTTTCAGAAAGTCGTACATCGAAATTTATGATCAATTAATTTCGTCACTGAGAAGGCGATTTGAAAATGATTCCGCGCAATTTTTCAAATTGTTGGAAAGGTTTGCAATCGGTCAGGCCGCAGACATTGATGTCATTGTGAAATTTTATAAAGATGATTTTGACAAAGAACGTTTGCTTAGCGACAGAAACATGTTTATGGAACTTCTAAAAAGACAAAATGAGCAAGCTAATAACTTGAGAGAGGTTGTAGATTTTCTAAAAAAATATGAATGGGTTAGAGGGATTATTCCAGAATTCCAGCGATTTGTTCGCTTGCTCATCACGATTCCTGGCTCATCTTGTTCAAATGAACGAAGTTTTTCTGTTCTCCGTCGACTCAAATCATATTTAAGGTCTACAATGTCGCAGGATCGGCTTAATAACATTGCTATTTTACATGTGTATCGCGAGATCACAGACAAACTTGATTTAGAAAAGTTATTAAATCAGTTTATTTCACGAAAAGCAAAGCGCACCGCAATTTTTGCATTGCGCACCTGAGTTTCTATTAAAGTAGGTTGCTTATTTATACGTAGAGTTACGATATTTACCTTAATGATAATATTTTGTAACTTCAATAAGAAATGATAGTAAACAAATTTTTGAAAATTAAAAAAAATCTTTTTTCTTGCCGACATCGCCCCCCCTTCCTCCTTCACCCTAACCAACTACCCACCCAGGCTGAAAGTCTTCTGCCGGGCCTGATAACCCCCATCCCCATTATCAACACTGAAGTGAAATTTTTCATTTTCGTTCATATTTTGATTTTTATTTGCAGGTATCCGGCAACACTAACTGTTGCCAATTGTAATTAATTGTTATTCGCGTTTAAAATTGGAAAGTGATGATAAGGGTAAATGCATCTTCATTTAGTTTTCATCAAAATATTTCGAATACAAGTATAAAAATAAGTAAAAACACGAGTATATTTGGTGAATTTAAGTGAAGTTAAGAAAAATACATATATATTATAATGCGCTAAACTATACCGAAGTTCCCGAGGGCACTTTGAAGGCAAATAATTAATATACCAAACTATCAGGTCAGTCCATAGGTTCGATTTTACCCATAATTTCATTTTTGTACGATTTTTGCATACAAAAAATTATTCGCGAAATAAAACGGAACTTTTAAAATTTTCTTTGATATATTGTGCATTCTGCAAGTGATTTTAATCGCGGATAGAAGCACGTGTTGTTAAAAAATAAAATGGAATCTTCGAACGCGTATAAGAGGCATATTTTGTATTTTTTTTATAAAAGTGGTAAAAATGCAACAACTGCTGCTGTAGAAATAAACATTGTTCACGGAGAGGATATCGTGAGTGTAAGGACTGCGCAAAAGTGGTTTTCAAAATTTCGAAGTGGTAACTGCGACGTGGAAGCTGAGCCAAATTTGACAGTCGATATGATAGCTCAGAGGTTAAATTCATGGAATAGAACAGTCCAGAGGCACCTGGTTCAGTTGGGAAAGGTTTTAAAGCTGGGAAAATGGCTTCCGCATAGACTTTCCGCCGCCAACCTTCAGCAGAGAGTGAATGTATGCTCTCAGCTGCTGCAACGGCTTGAAAATGAAAGTTTTTTAACCGTATCGTTACTGGTGATAAAAAATGGGTCCTTTACAATAATCCTGCTCGCAAACGCCAATGGTTAGATAAAGATGAAACACCAGAACCGACCCCTAGAGATGGCCTTCGCCCCAAGAAGATTCTCCTGTCTATTTGCTGGGCTATGGCCGGTATTGTTTATTATGAAGTTCTGGAACCAAACCAGACGATAACTGCTGATTATTATTCCCATCAGCTATCAAACCTAAATGAGGCGCTTAAAAAAAATCGAATGTCTTTAGTGAATAGACACAAAGTTTTGTTTCACCACGACAACGGAAGACCTCATACCGCAAGGCAAACATTACGCAAGCTGAACGAGCTCGGATGGGAGCTAATGCCGCATCCACCATACTCTCCGGATATTACACCTTGTGATTATAACCTTTTCCGTGGACTTCAATCCCATATGAGTAACAAGAACTACTCCTCAAAAGAAGCTATAAAAAGGGATATCGAAGCGTATTTTGGCTCCAAGGACAAACAATTTTTTGAGCAGGGAATGAAAATATCTTATTGATTAATAAATGCTTTAAACATCTTTTTTTTTTAATTTTAAAACCACCAGCAAAAAACGCACGAACTTATGGACAGACCTGATATTATTTTCGGAATAATTGGGAGTTATAAAGGTTGTTCCTGAAGCACTCCCTAACATCTTCACCAAGTTTCTTTAAATAAGGCATTATATTTTGTCTAAAATTGCTCATGTTGCGTTATAGCAAATTCCAGCCTTAGAAACTGCTACAACAGTGAACATTTTCTCATTTGTAAAAAGAATTTTGTCATGGCCGTTGACCGCGTGCCACCGAAAAAGCTGCAAGCATCTGACAAGGCATATGAACAAAAGCAAAAAATAACGGAACTTTTTTCTGCGAATTTGTTCTCGCCGTACGCATTGTAAAATGTGTCACAGAATTAAATGCAAGACTAAGTATGTACATATGTAAAAAAAACTTTGTGCAATATCTTTGAGTAGTATGTATATTCCGGACTACAAGACAATATCAAAAATGTTAAAATTTTAACATTTTTATCATTTTAACTCAAAAATTTAACATTTTTACCATTTAACTCATTTTTTTTAACTTACAGTTACTCAAAATTTTAACATTTTTTAACATTTAACTCATTTTTTTAGCTTATATTATCTCAAAAAATAAACGTTTAAATTTTGATGTGGGTCGATGAGTCCAACCCTAAATTATAGTTACTCGTAGTTAATATTTTTAAGATATTAAAGATATCTATTTTTGATGTACTAGTAATCAATATTTAGGTTGGTACAGTTAAAATTTTGAGTTGGGTCGATGTCTATTAAGTGAAAAAATGTTAAAATATTTATTACAAAATATTTAAAGTAATCTATTCAAAAAAAAAAACAAAAAAGGATACATTTATTTTTTAAAGTACCTTTCAAAAAAAACGACGAACTCCTCAAAACAAGAGTCTTTGAGTCAGATTTGAACTTGCAACAAAATTATTGTTATAATTCCAACTGCTTAACCAACTCATCTAAACATCATATTCTGAAGTAATGTAATTACAGCTGAGTAGTATGCAAAGCAAGCAATGCTGATCTTATCAACATTGCTCACAATCTATAAATAGAATAAGCATAAGCACAAACCAAAAAAAAATGAAATACTGTTGAATACGAGTCACAAACTGCAAGATAAGCATAATATTTGATAAGCTTTTGTACATCAACACATGTTTCGACTCTGTCGAAACCGTTTGACTTTGTCAAACATGGTTACAAGTGCAGTATGTATTTAGCGTTAGAAGAGGGTGGACGCAAAAAAATAATTGAAACTTCAAATTTGAACTCTTTGAAGTTCAAATTTATAAAATTTACCCAATATTGGTTCATAATTTAAATCTCTTATTAAATATGTTATTGGATTAGATGGATAAATTTTACTAATATAAAATATTTCTCGAGTCCAATTATTTTTATATTTGTTTTCAAATTGTTTTTTATGTGATTGAATTCTTACTTTTTCTCCAATTTTAAAAACTGGTTTTTCTAAATTGTTTCTATTAATTTTAAAACAATTATCAAAAATTAATTGTTCATTTTTTTCATTTACTTCACAAGGTTTCATACCAATAGTTCTATGTACATCTTTGTAATTATATTCATATAATATTTTATCAATTACATCAATCCAATTAGTATTTTTCTGAATTTCAAATCGTATTTTTAGTTTTTCATTAATGGTTCTATTAAATCTTTCTACAATTGATGATTTCTTTTCACTAAATGTTTGATACATGTTAATATTATATTTATCTAAAACTTCTTGGAAATGTTTATTTAAAAATTCTTTACCAGAATCTGTATGAAGTAATTTTGGTGCACAACCTGCTTTTTTAATAATATTTAAAAATGCTTCAGAAGTTGTTTTTCCATCTTTCTTTTTTAATGGTTCTATATAAGCAAATTTAGAAAATGTATCAATTACATTAAGCATATATTTGTATCCTCTATTAATTCTAACATTAACTGTTGTCATAATTAGTAAATCTGCTGCCCACCATTGATGGATTATATAAATATAGAAAAATATTAGATATAGTTTTTGATGAAAAAAATGAAAAATATAAAGATTTCCAAAATAAATGGAAATAATAAAAAATAAAAATCTTATTTAAACAAAAATTCAAACATTTTTTATATTGTAAAGAAAAATTCAAACATTTTTTTATATCTACCATCATTTTTTTCTTGTTCTTTGTCTATTACTAAAAATCCAAACTGTTCTTTCCAACATTGAATACACATATTTTTTAAAATATCATAATCAATATCATTACAATGGTCATTAAATATGTGTTTCAGATTAGTCTTGTCTTGTTTAAATAAAATTATATAGTTTGCATTATCTCTTATCAATTGTTTAGGAATTTTTGAATATGTTTGACATAAATAAAAACAAGAAATGTTATTGTGTCTACCATAAGCAAAATAATTGGAAATATTATCTTGTTGTTCTGTAGAGATATCATCAAATATTATTACAGAATATTGTTTAATATTTTCAGGTGTTGGTAGAGATTGAATTGATAAACATTTTATATCTTTAGATTCCAAATCATTTTTAACACACAATTTATTGAATTGAATTATCATATCTTCCAAAAATTTATATTTTTCTTGATAGCAAGTTTTTGAACAAATTATTATATCAGAATAATAAATCTTTGATAATATATTTAATAATACATTTGTTTTTCCGCAATTACTTGGTCCACAAATAATTGCTCTAATAATATTCGGAAATATTTCATTTAATCTTTTTATTGGTTTATGAGTATCAAAATTTTGAATAGTTAATTTAATTTTATTATCTAATTTAGTAACTTTTAAATGACCATCCATAATTTAGAATTTT
This sequence comes from Anastrepha ludens, assembly GCF_028408465.1. Lineage (NCBI taxonomy): Eukaryota > Metazoa > Arthropoda > Insecta > Diptera > Tephritidae > Anastrepha > Anastrepha ludens. The sequence continues at coordinate 42,856,255 of NC_071503.1, forward strand.
AGATAAATTTTTTTAATCTATTAATATAATTAATTACATATTTATTTCAATTAATTTTTAGTTAATTTTAATTTTATAAAAATTTAAAAAAACAAGTCAAACATGCATCACTTGATTTGTTAGTGGATTATATGAATAACTATCATCACTAATAATTAAACAGTGAACGACTGTATTTGATGGAAAATCTTCTGTCCATTTAAATTCAATTTTAATATCAATAGCAGCCTCTTTAATTACCTCATTCTGTTTAGATGTATCAATGCATATTATTGGATATTCTTTTAAAAATGTATCATAATTAACTATTGGTAAATTATTTATACTAGAACCATAATATGAATTTTTAAAATCTATAAACATATTATATAATGTATCAAATTTATTTTGATTAATAGATAGTTGCATATCATAGTTTGGATATCTATTTGTATTTAATTTAACTACAACATTTTCTAAATTACAATGGTCAAATTTACTATTGTCTTTATAATTATTCTGATTTCTTAATGTTTGAAATGCAATAAGAAAATATCTAGGTTTAGCACTAGATGATGTTATATTCCAGGTATAAGTCTTTACAGCTGGAATTGCAGTAGTACAATAGTATCTCCAATTTCTAAAATACATTTGAAAGTTTGTATTATTTGAAATTTTTTTATTAATTTCATGATCAACTTCAACTGAAAATTTAACATGAGGCATTCTCCATATAATTTGATTAATATCAATAGAAAAAGTATGATCACTTAAACTACTATCAATAATTAAACAATTTGTATCATCATTTGATCTTATTAATTCTAATTTTTGATTAATTCTAAAAATGAAATTTTTGTAATCATCAAAAAACCCAATTAATATACACAATGGAATGCTAACAGAAAAATAACCTTTCTTATTAAAAACATTACCTTTATTTACAATTTGCCAACCAGCATTATTTAATGGTAAATCATTAGAAAATGATGCTAAGCCTTTAATTGTTGTTGTTATTCCAGGATTTTCAATTTTATCAATTTCAACTGAATTAATAAAATATGTAATTTTACTAAACAGATTTATTATACCATTATTCACAAAATTTATTTTATCAGGATTAAGTTTATCTAATATTTTACCATCTTTATCTTTAGCAATAATTTGACCTCTAATATTAAGTAAACTTTTTGATGGTAACGTTTTAATGTCTTGATTATTAATATTTATTTCTATTGGTCTTCCATATTCGTTTAATAAAGTTGAATTAGCTGGTAAATGTTCATAAAAGTCATAAGATTCAATACCTTTTTCTTCTTTCATTTATTTAACTAAAAAATATTATTAAAAATTTACTAATATGTTTTGACTAGGTCGAAACCTATGTTTAAAATAATTGTAGTCTTGCATTTAATTGTCTTATCAAATTATAAAAAAACATTATTAATAGAATAATAATTAGTACCATTGAAATGTATTCATTTTGCATTATTTTATCTATTCCATTTGAAATAATAAAATCTATTTTTGATAATTGATTATTTTTATCAAAATGGTTTTTACAATTATTCATTTAATGCAATAGAAAAAATCCTAAATATTTTTAATATTTTTTTTTTTGTTAATCTTTTTACATTCATTTTCAATTACCCTTTTTTGTGTATCTAAATATATTGCATAAAATATAAGAATTGCAATTACAATAAAAATTACAATAGAAATTAATTTTAATAAAGACGGATCCATTATGACACATCTACATCCTCCATTATATTTATTATTAGCATCAATTATGTATAACTGTGATATACAATTATTTTGATATGGAATAATATTAACACAAGTATTCATTTATTAACAATATTTTTTTTTTTATTTCATTTTACTTACACTTTTCAATAAATCATTGAGTTTTTGTGTTGTAATTTTTTTATTTACTAGTCCAATCTTCATTGTTTTAGATTCTTCAATAGCTTTTTGTCTTTTAATAAAATTGTTCTTATATTTTTCAGCTAATGCAGCGTTTTTTTTTTCAATGCTATTTATAAGGTTATTATGTTCTGATTCAAGAATATCATAATTTACTTGTAACTCATACATATCATCATTTAATTTGCCAATAATTTCTTCATAACTCATTAAACTAAATTCTAATATAGCTTTCTCATTTAATAATTCATTTACTAATATTTTATTTGATTCTGAATGTAATTCAATATTATAATCTTTAATATTTTTAACACTTTTCATAATACAAACAGCATATTCATGCCATACATGATCATTATTTTTAAGTGCATCATTTAAACATTGAACAAAACCACTTCTATTATTAAACTGAGACTTATGTTGCCTAATAAATTCTTGTGTTTGTTTGACCTCTTTTTCTATTTCTTCTTTATTTAATAGTTTTATACTAGATCCTCTTAATTTCAAGATAGGCACATCAGTATTTGTTTTAAATTCTTCAATTGTATGTATATTCGACAATTATTATAATAAAAATTTTTAATATTTTTTTATATTGAAACACTAAGAAAAATATAATTATTTTAAAAAATGTTTTCATAAATAAATTAAAATGAATAAAATGTATAAGAATATAACTAATTTATACAATCATCCAAGCCCTTCTACTAAAACTGTTTCACCACTTGTATCACTACAAGGGAAAACAAAAAGTTTTAGAAATTCAAAAAATATTCATATTCCAAAAAATGCTAATGAACTTAAACAAATTAGAGAAAGAAATTTAGCTATTAATTATTTAGAACAAGCTAGTACTTTAAAATTAACTAAAGTAAAATTTTGCGAACAAAATCATATTTCACGCGATTCTCTTAATAATGGACTTAAATTACTTGGTATTGAAATTATTGGCAAAAACACTAAAAATGAAGACAATTCTCGACAATTCTCGACAAAAGAAGACAATTCTCGACAGACTAAATCAAATAGTTTAACAGAGGGATTTTTAAAGAATGTAACTAAAATAAATAAGAAAAATAAAAACGAATTGTCTAATATTAATAAAAAAGTTGATGATGATATTTCAAGTTTACCTTCAGTTCATGATTAATAATTATCCAAATAAATAAATACATCACATTTTCTATTATAATAAATGGTACGATATTATGGTAGTGGTATTATAAATAATCTTATAAATAATCTTCCATTTGAATTACATTCTCCAGGATATAATTATTTAGGACCTGGTACTAATCTTGAATTAAAACTTGAAAAAGATATACATCCAATTAATAAATTAGATGAAGCAGCTAAAGAACATGATATTGCATATTCTAAAAGTAACGATATAAAGAAAAGACATGAAGCTGATAAAATTTTAGAAGATAAAGCATGGTCAAGAGTTTCAGCAAAAGATGGTAGTTTATCAGAAAAAGTAAATGCATATTTAACTACTAATGCTATGAAATTTAAAAGAAAAATGGGTATGGGTTTAACAACTCACAATTCATCAACTGAAGAATTGATAAATGTTGACTCTGTTAACGGTTCACAAAGTGAATATAATAAAAATGAGAATAAAGATAAAATTTATTTTATTCCAAAATGTGGACGATACATTAAATATCCAATATCTCTAAATGAAGATCAACAAAAACAAGTTTATGATGCTATGAAAAATAAAACAGATATTACTATAAAATTAGAACCAATTCAATTACAAAGAACTAAAGAAAGTGTAATGAATGAAACATATTTACCATTAACAAGAAAACAAATTAATTCTATAAAAAAACATTTAGATAATAATAAAACTACTTTTAAAATTTTTATATTAAAATTATCTATGTCCCAGTTACAAAGTTTTAATAATGAAAAAATTGGTGGATTTTTACCAGCACCATTACCATTTATTCCAGCAATAGGAGCTGCAGTTACTGCAGGAACAACATTATAAAGAGCATATAATGATAAAAAAACTAACGATAAATTATTAGAAGAAAAAATTCGTCATAATAAAGCATTAGAAGAAAAAAATATAAAATCTGGTAATGGTATGCTACTTAAAAAATCTGGTAATGGTATGTTACTTAAAAAAAATTTGATTTTGAATTAATTCCAATTAAACCATTAAGTAATTATGATTTAAAAAAATATGCTAGAAAATTTAATATAGCAAATTTTAGAGGTGTATTCATGAAAGATAGATTACCAAAAAAGATAAAAGATATAGAATGTGGAATAATAAATTTAGATAATAATAATGGTAATGGTACACACTGGGTAGCATATAAAAAATATAATAATCATATTTTTTACTATGATTCCTTTGCTATAAATAAATTACCAATATTAATAGAGAAATATTTCAAAACTAATGAAAATACTGTAATTTTTAATAATAATATTGATCAAGAAATAAATGAAATAATTTGTGGTCATCTATGTTTAAAATTTTTACTTAATTAAATAATGCCGACTATATCATTAGATGGAAATACTTCAATAATTTCATGTAATTTTGATGAACCAATAATTTTAGATAATAAACATGATTTTGAAATGTGTTTGCTTAATTTTTCTACTTATAATTCTATACCGAACATGTCTGAAAAATTAAAAAATAATATTTTACATTATGTTGACTCTGTCATTGGTTCACAAAGTGAACATATTTTCGAAGGAAATGATTCACAAGATAATTTACAAACAATTAACAGTGTTAACAAAATAATTACATTCCCAACTGGTTCATATGAAATAAATGATATAAACAATTTTATAAAAGAGAAAATAAAGGGTATTACTATTAAACCAAATATGACAACATTAAAAGTTGAAATTAAAAGTGATTATATTATTGATTTTACACAAAAAAATTCCATAGCTTCATTACTAGGATTTAGTGAACAAATTATTCAACCTAATACATTAGTATCATCTGATTTACCAGTAAATATTATGAATGTTAATTCTATTAGAATAAAATGTAATATTGTAGGAGGTAGTTATGAAAATAATAAACAAACAAATATTATTCATGAATTTTTTATCAATGATAAACCTGGTGAAAAAATAAATGAAATACCTACAAATTTAATATACTATCCAGTAAATACAAATACTATTAGAAATATAACTATTTATATAGTTGATCAGGATAATAATTTCATTGATTTTAGAAAAGAAAAAATTAGTATAAGATTAAATATTAGAAATGTAAATTGATATTTTCGAAGAAAATAGTTAACAAAGTTAACATAAATTTAAAAAAAATATTTGTTAATAAATTGGAAATAATGAGTGAAATTATGTTTTCAAAAGAAACCATTCACGAAGGAAACATACCAAAACAAAGATTATATCATAAAATAATAAATGGTGAAAAAATATGTTTATCTATTATAGATGGTAAAAAAATATGTTTTTCATGCTTAGAAGAAACAACTATTTCTAATTTGAATAAGGGGTATTGTAAAAAATGTTACAATCAAAAATTCGCATATCGTAACTCATTACCAAGTAGAACTACAAGCGTAGAGTGTGAATGTGGTGTAAATTATACTCTTCCACATAAACAACGTCATTTAAAATCTCAATTTCATATTAAATATATTAATAATAAAGAAAATAATGAAAAAAATTCTGATAAAAATTAATTTCTAATTAAGTTAAATAAATTTAATTAGTATTTACATCACAATTTAAAGTATTAAAATGCTTGAGGTGCGAAGTTAAATTATTAAAAAAATTTTTTCTATATAAATAAGGAAAAATTAAGTTAAAATATCAACCAAATAAAAATGAATCCATTTAATATTAAAGAATTGAAATCTAAAAATTTAAAAAATTTAAAAAAATATATTAGAGCAAATAAACATATTTTTCAATTGCCAAAATATTGGTATAATAAAAATAAAAATAGTTTATTAAACATAATAAATGTTTTAATAGAAAAGCATAATAATGATGTTATTCAAAATATATTTCAAAATTTTGATGATTATGATTTTGATATTATTGATATTCAAGAAAAACAATTAAATGGTTCATGTTTTAACAATATGGTTGCTGATTTAGAGTTTACAAATAATGAAGAATTTAATATTAAAAGACATTTAGAATTAATAAAAAGAAATTGTTTCAAATATTTTTTCAAAGGTTTTAAAAAATATAGTAATTTTAAAGTGTCTTTAGCAACAGCGGTAAATATTGTGAATATTGATAAAAAAACTAATAAAATTAAAGAAAGTTATGAATATTGGTATAGATCAGAAATACATTATGTTAATAAATTAAACTATACAAAAGAATTTTATTTAATGATAGAGGAAATAAATAATAAATTCTCAGAAAAATGTACAAAAGGATCTACAGCTAGCTTTGTTAGAATAGTAAAAACACATATTAGTAGAGATAAGTCTCAAATTCTTGCTGGATCATATATTCCATTTACTAATAGAAATTGTGTTAATATTAAAAATACTGATAATAAATGTATTTTATATTGTATCTTATATTCTATTTATCAAGATGTGTTAAAAATTCATCCAGAAAGACCAACAAAATATAAAAAATATCTTGAAGATTTAGAAAATGATGATAAATTTAAAAATCTAAATTTAGAATTTCCATTTATAATTAATGAAGAAAATGTTAAAAAATTAGAAGATTATTTTAATATTACCATGAATTTTTATCATTATGATTCAGAAAAAAATGATGATGAATATTACCAAATTCAATTAATGTATAAAAGTAACTCTTTTCGTTATTTCGTTAATGGTTTGCCAAAAAAACATGTTAATATTATATATATAGAAGAAAATATTACAGAAGAAACATACAAATCTCACTTTGTACTACTTAAAAATTTATCTGGATTTTTAAGTGGTAAAATTCATCATCAGCATGAACATCTACATATTTGTAATAAATGTTTTAAACATTTTGAAAAATCTGATGAATTAGAAGAACATATAAAAACATGTTATTTATTAAAAGATGATAATAATATAATACAAAATATAAAGTTACCTAAAGAGGGTGAAAATATTTTAAAATATAAATCTAATGGTGCAGAATTATTTCATCCATATACTTTATATGCTGATTTTGAATGTACTTTGGAAAAAATTAATAAAAAAAAATCTGGCAAATGTAAAAATACAATATTACTTCATGAACACATTCCAAATAGTTATGGTATTTATAACACTTATAACAAACAATATATTTCAAAGAATACTTCTAATAGAAAAGTGCTATTGAAATCATTCTTAGATAATTTAATAAAATATGCTAAAGATTATTATGAAGTAAGAAAATTGAATAATATAATTCAGGATAAAGAATCGATATTAAAGTTTGATAATACTAACAATTGTGAAATTTGTGATATTCCATTTTCTGAAGAAAATAAAAAATGTTGGGATCATGACCATACAACTGGTAAATATAGAATGGCTTTATGTAATAAATGTAATCTAAAGTTAAAGATGCCAAAATTTTTACCAATTATTATTCATAATTTAAAAGGTTATGATTCAAAATTATTTCTAAAATATTTAGATGAATTTCATCCTGAAACTGAAACTAGTGTTCTAGCAACGAGTACTGAAAATTTTAAACAAATTAAAAAACCAGTTATTGTAGGTGAAACTAAATATTTAAAATGTAAAAATGAAAAATGTAAATATCAATATAATTTAAAGACAAGAAACACTTGTCGTAATTGTAATTCAACAGATTTAGAATTATATACAGTTGTCGAAAAAATAGAATTAAGATTTATAGATTCAATGGAATTTATAAATACTTCATTAGATAAAGCTGTTAAAAATTTATTAGATGTTAATGATATATATTGTGTAACATGTAAGAAAATAAGAAAAATGGATTATGTATCTTATAAAGTTAGTAAAAATACTGAAAATAAAATATATGCTTGTAGTATTTGTTCAGTTTGTAATACTAAAAATATAAAACCTATTAATTTTGATCATTTAGAAAACTTTAATAATATTTTTAAAAATCTATCATTAAAAAATAAATGTTATTTACTTAGAAAAGGTGTATATCCATATGAATTTATTGATGATTATAAAAAATTAAGTATAACAGAATTTCCAAATCTTGAAGATTTTCATTCATCATTAAATGGAAATATTAATATTAATGATTATAAATTTGCAAATAAATTTTGGAAACATTTTAATTGTAAAACATTTAGAGACTATCATAACTGGTATTTGAAATTAGATGTTATACTTTTAAGTGATGTATTTGATAATTTTAGAAAAGAATGTTTTAAAAATTATAATTTAGATCCTATACATTATATAAGTTCACCACATTTAAGTAATTCATCTGCTTTAAAATTAACCAAACAAAAATTAGAATTATTAACAGGTCAAGATATGTATGAATTTTATGAAAGTGGAACTAGAGGTGGAATATCACAAATTGCACATAACTATGCTAAAGCTAATAATTGTTATTATTACGTTGACTCTGTCAACGGTTACCGAAAGGAACATGCTGATATTGTAGAACAAGTTTATAAATTAAGTAAAGAGGAAGCTTCTCTTAAAGGTATATACGATTCTAAAAAATTTACAAGTTATATTTTATATTTAGATGCAAATAATTTATATGGATGGGCCATGTCACAAAAATTAAGTGTTGGTAATCATGAATGGTTAAATGAAGATGAAATTAAATACTTTTGTAATGTTAATAATATTTTAAATAATAATTTTGATGATAATAATATTGGATATACATTAGAAGTTGATATAAGTATTCCTCCGGAATTACACAACTTTTATAATGATTATGCTCCAGCACCTCATCATTATGTTCCACAATTTGAAGATTTATCACCAAATCAAACAGACTTAATTAATAAAGGGATTGGTAGTAAACCAAATGATAAAATTAAAAAATTAATGTGTACGTTGTTACCAAAGAAAAATTATATAATTGATATAAGATTATTAAAAGAATATTTAAATAATGGTGTAATTTTAACTAAAATTCATAGAGGTATTAAATGTAGACAAGAAGCATGGTTAAAAAATTATATTGAAAAAAATACAACACTTAGAAAAGAAGCTAAACACGATTTTGAAAAAGATTTTTTCAAACTTATGAATAATAGTGTATATGGTAAACAAATGGAAAATGTTAGAAATAGACTTAATGTTAGAATAGTTAAAACTGAAAAACTTATGAGAAAACTAATAAGTAGAAATACATATCAATCAAGAAAAATAATAGATCATAATATGTGTGTAGTGTTTGGTAAAAATACAAATATTAAATTAAATAAACCTATCTTTGGAGGTCAAAATATTTTAGATTTATCAAAATTATTAATGTTTAAAATGTATGTACAACTTAAAACTAAATATGGTAATAGAATGAAATTATTAGGAACAGATACTGATTCATTTATTCTTTATTTTGAAGGTAAATATATTGGTGATGATTTTGATATTTATTCTGAAATGAAAGATGATCTAGATAATTATGATACCAGTGATTATATAGATAATTTTCCAATTGAAGATTTAAAATCTAATATTAATAAAAAAGTACCAGGAAAATTTAAAGATGAATATAATGGAATACCAATTAGAGAATTTTGTGGACTTAGAAGTAAAATGTATGCATTTAAGACCGATGTTTGTGATAAAAAAGTTTGTAAAGGAATAAAGAAAAATAATATTAAAAAGTTAACAATTGAAGATTATAAGAATTGTTTAATTAATTTAAAAAATAAAAATGAAACTGTTCATAATATTAGATCATATGATAATAAACTATATACTACAGAAGAGAATAAAATAGGATTGTCACCCTATGATGATAAGTTTTATTTTAATAAAAAATTGAATAATAATGATAACGATAAGTTAAATAAGACTTACAAATTACCCTGGGGACATTATAAAATAAGAAATGTAGGTAACTAAAACGAACCCCCTCCTTTTTACTATACATTAAATTATTAATTATATTAGATTAAGTTTTTTTTTTAATTTCAAATGAAATATGATGTGAACATATGTATTTCAACGATGTTGAATATTTGAATTTTTATTTTGATTTATTATTTTTGTTTATCATTTATATATGTATGAATTTTTTAAATTATTTTTGAATTATATTTGTTTCAATTTGTAGTTTACTTTCTTGAATATCTGTTTCACTTTCTTCAATATTTAATTGTTTTATATATTCATCTACTTGAATACTTTTATCAATCTTATTATTAGTTTCATCATTTTGTTTAGTAATATTATTTTGATTAATATTGTCTTTATTTTGTAAAACTAAATCTTTAAGATAATTATCAATTAAAATTTGTTTTTCCGAATAACTATCCAATTGTTTTTCTAAACTGTTTTTAAAATTTTCAATATTTGTTTCTATAAAATCTACTTGTTTAGTTATGTTAATAATATCTTGATTTAAATTATTTTCTAATTGTTCTATTTCTTTATATACAACACCAAAAGCTACCACATTATCTTTTTCTTGTTTTTCAACTTCTTTTTGAAGTAGTTGATTTAATTCCATTAATTTACTAATAATCTCTCTCATTTGATCACTATTTGAACGAATTTCTTCAACTTCATTTTCTAATGATATTATTCTATTAAGAGAATATTCATTAGATGAATTTATTTCTGAAAAAGATTTTTGTCCAAACTTATCAATTCCCATTTATTAGAAAAAAAAAATTTTTAATTTATTTAAATTTATATGTAATTTAATTAAACAGTTAATACGTTTCCTTCGGAAACCGTTGACAGAGTCAACATATTTTCTTCTCTTAGTTCCTCAATAATATTCATAATTTCATTATGTATTTCTGGACTATCATTTCCTGCATTATACTCGCCTATCAACAAATTTAATCTATCTTTTAATTCATTAATATCATTCCAATAAACACGTTCACATTGTGAACGATTCGCAAAACGAACATATTCAGTAGGTAAATTAGTTTTAATTTTAAAATTTTGTAATGATTTTGAAAGATTATTTTTTGAATTTAAACCAGATCCTACTTTTTCTTTTATAATTTTATTTTTAATCAATATTGGTCTAATAAAATTCATATATTTATTTCCAACGCTAGATTTAATACGTTTAGAACTTTTGTCATTATTTTGCATGTAAGCATATGTTGATAATATAATTTCTTCATAATTTTGTAAATCATTATTTGTTACAGCTGTTGATGGTTCTTTTAAAGTTATTAATTCCCATAACCCTTTTGTTCCATTATAAGTTTTATTACTTAAAATAATATCATTATTACTAATTTTTACTTCAGTATTACCAATCCATAAATCTTTTCCATCTTCAGATCTTAGACCAAAAATATTGTCACATAATTTCATATCAGAATTATTTAAATTTAAATATTTCATTGCCATATTTCCAATTTTTTCTGAAATAAATTGTACTGGTGTAGATAACGTTTCATTTGCACTACGCAAAAGAGCGTCTTTTGATGTTGATGGAGTTAACTGTTCGCTTCGTGAACATGTGCTAGTTGTTGGTGTACTTTCAACTAATTTTTGTTTGTTTGTTTTTCTAATTGGTGATAGTTGCTTTTCGTTAAATTCATTAGTTTGTAAATTCATATTATTGTCAAACGGTTTCGACTCCGTTGAAACATATTCACTTTGTGAATGTCCATCTATTGTTTTTTTATATGATTGATTTAAATCTACTATTAAATTTTTAAAGCTATCATTTAAATTGTGAACATTAATAACTGATTGATTTAATGGTAGAATAATTGCTTGAAGATCTTCATTAATTTTTTCTTGTTTTATTACTTTGTTTAAATTAAATTGTTGAAGTTTATTTTTTAAGTCTTTTTGTGTTTTAATATATTCTTTTAAAACTTTATCTGATATCATTGTTATTTAATTAAAATAAATTTTAAATATTTTTGAAATGGATAAAGATGAATTTATTGATACTAAAAATAATGATTTTAAAATAGCAAAAGAGTTGCATAAACCAGTAGGAAAAAATTTTGAAAGAAGAAAAATTATTACTAAAGGCATAAATGAACTATGGGCAGCAGATTTACTAATTATGACAACAGTTAATGTTAGAATTAATAGAGGATACAAATATATGCTTAATGTAATTGATACATTTTCTAAATTTGCTTATATAGAACCATTAAAAAAGAAAGATGGAAAAACAACTTCTGAAGCATTTTTAAATATTATTAAAAAAGCAGGTTGTGCACCAAAATTACTTCATACAGATTCTGGTAAAGAATTTTTAAATAAACATTTCCAAGAAGTTTTAGATAAATACAATATTAACATGTATCAAACATTTAGTGAAAAGAAATCATCAATTGTAGAAAGATTTAATAGAACCATTAATGAAAAACTAAAAATACGATTTGAAATTCAGAAAAATACTAATTGGATTGATGTAATTGATAAAATATTATATGAATATAATTACAAAGATGTACATAGAACTATTGGTATGAAACCTTGTGAAGTAAATGAAAAAAATGAACAATTAATTTTTGATAATTGTTTTAAAATTAATAGAAACAATTTAGAAAAACCAGTTTTTAAAATTGGAGAAAAAGTAAGAATTCAATCACATAAAAAACAATTTGAAAACAAATATAAAAATAATTGGACTCGAGAAATATTTTATATTAGTAAAATTTATCCATCTAATCCAATAACATATTTAATAAGAGATTTAAATTATGAACCAATATTGGGTAAATTTTATAAATTTGAACTTCAAAGAGTTCAAATTTGAAGTTTCAATTATTTTTTTGCGTCCACCCTCTTCTAACGCTAAATACATACTGCACTTGTAACCATGTTTGACAAAGTCAAACGGTTTCGACAGAGTCGAAACATGTGTTGATGTATAAAAGCTTATCAAATATTATGCTTATCTTGCAGTTTGTGACTCGTATTCAACAGTATTTCATTTTTTTTTGGTTTGTGCTTATGCTTATTCTATTTATAGATTGTGAGCAATGTTGATAAGATCAGCATTGCTTGCTTTGCATACTACTCAGCTGTAATTACATTACTTCAGAATATGATGTTTAGATGAGTTGGTTAAGCAGTTGGAATTATAACAATAATTTTGTTGCAAGTTCAAATCTGACTCAAAGACTCTTGTTTTTTGAGGAGTTCGTCGTTTTTTTTGAAAGGTACTTTAAAAAATAAATGTATCCTTTTTTTTTTTTTTTTTTGAATAGATTACTTTAAATATTTTGTAATAAATATTTTAACATTTTTTCACTTAATAGACATCGACCCAACTCAAAATTTTAACTGTACCAACCTAAATATTGATTACTAGTACATCAAAAATAGATATCTTTAATATCTTAAAAATATTAACTACGAGTAACTATAATTTAGGGTTGGACTCATCGACCCACATCAAAATTTAAACGTTTATTTTTTGAGATAATATAAGCTAAAAAAATGAGTTAAATGTTAAAAAATGTTAAAATTTTGAGTAACTGTAAGTTAAAAAAAATGAGTTAAATGGTAAAAATGTTAAATTTTTGAGTTAAAATGATAAAAATGTTAAAATTTTAACATTTTTGATATTGTCTTGTAGTCCGGAATATACATACTACTTCTTTGTATCATTAAAAGAGTACATTGTTGTCATGAAAACCGGTTTTTTTTGTTGTTCCCGTTATACATTTTAGATGCATACGTAAAATAACCCTCAATGAGCGCTAAAATTACGCAAAAAAAGTTTAAGTACAACACGCAAATATGTATTGTTGCGTTGTTGTTTTTGTAAAAATAACGGATTTAAATTTGTTTGGGTTTTAGCAAACAAGTGTAGAAATGCGTTTGAAGCATTTTATTATTGATAATTTGTACATTTGTATACAGGCGCTAGTTCAAAGTGGACGAAATGGGAAAAGGTAAAGAAATATCGATGGAAATAAGAAAACTGGTCATCAAATTGTATTTGGAAAAAAAATCATAAAACAAATCATAAAACATAATGATTTGGGGGTGTATGGCGGCAGCTGGTGTGGGTAAAATGGTCATTATTGAAACTACTACGGATAAGCATTCATATCTAGGCATTTACGCAGCAACCTTATGTAAAGTGCAACGCAATTGGGGCTCGATGAAAATACATTTCTTTTTCAGCAGGATAACGACCCCAAGCACACGTCATATTTAGTTAAGCAATGGCTCCTTTACAACTGCAAACAACTGCATACTCCCCCACAATCATCGGACCTAAATCCCATTGAACATGTCTGGGATTTGTTAGAAAAAAGAATTCGGAAACATAATATAACCTTGCTTAAAAATGCGTTATCAGAGGAGTGGGGCAAAATCGCAGAAAATGACACTAAAAGGTTAGTGAGAAGCATGCGTAGACGCTTACAAGCTGTTATCGATGCGGGTGGAGGACCAACAAAATATTAATTTATTCCACGTTATTTGTTTTTGTTCTTTTTTTAATATTATTTATAAAGTGTACTTAAACTTTTTTTATGTGAAATCACGATAGTGCAAAGTTTTTTGTTTATTATTTTTTAAAGCTAGTATGTAATGAATTGAAAAGAATGACTGTATGTTCCTTACTTTATTTACAATGTGAAATATACAAGCTCTAATAAATTTGTATGTAAATTGAATGAAACATATGAATTTTTTTATCTGACTGATGTGTGTATTTAAAATTTATTGACTCACTGTAACTATGATAATTCTTAGTGTTTGAAAGAAATAACAAGGTGTACTTAAACTTTATTGACTCACTGTATGTATATCATAATAGCCAAAAATATGAAATCTAATGAGCACGTGGAATATACCTTTAAATATACATATAAAAATTGGAAACAAGATTAGTCTCCTCAAAAGGACACGAAGTAAAATCGACACAATAACTGCAATAAATATTATATTTATAGTGTTATTATTAAGCCACATTTTGAATACAGTTCAACCATCATATAAACTTGTTGTAACCAAACACAACAACAGTTGATATGGCTAAATATGACCCAAAGACTGCAATATATTATTTTATATTATATATTAAAATCAAGAATAGCTTCATCTCATGTAACGGATGAAGTTGAATATGCAAAGGATGCACAAAAATACTTCCTTAGAAAATTGAATGATTTCAAAATAAAATTCTAGAGTACCACAGCCACGCCACATAGCGGTAGTTGCGGCGC
Organism: Anastrepha ludens; assembly: GCF_028408465.1. Classification (NCBI taxonomy): domain Eukaryota; kingdom Metazoa; phylum Arthropoda; class Insecta; order Diptera; family Tephritidae; genus Anastrepha; species Anastrepha ludens. The sequence continues at coordinate 42,871,460 of NC_071503.1, forward strand.
GAAACGCGTGAAGTATATAACACATCAAATAGCGGCAGTTGCGGCGCGAAATGCGTGAAGTACATATTATATATAACACGACAAATAACGGTAGTTGCGGCGCGAAACGCGTGAAGCAGAGAACGTTAAATATAGAGAATTCTCACGAGCTACGAATAGTGTGAATTGTCAAAAATGAAGTCTAACCGCCGCCGGGGTGTGGTGAAACTTTTAACAGAGATGTTTTACAGCGATTTCTCCTTTAGCATATTGGTCCTGCACAGTTTTTGGCCTCTGTAGGAAATCAAATTGACGAATAGCCGACGGCATTTTGCAAAGTATTTGCTTGTGCATTTTTATGTTCCCTTGATAAACGAAAATTTATTCAATTTGTATTTTCAGACAAAGGTGATGAAGAAAAAATGATTGAATATTTATTATATGCGCCAACATTTCAAATCAAAGTAACTTTAATATTTTGATTTAATTTAAAAAAATTCATTATAAAACGACGTCTAACATTTTGGTATGTGCGTTTTAGTAAATTTAAAACTTAACAAATTTGATGAAAATTTTTACTAATTTTTTGAGTCGAAATTAATTCATAGCATACAAGTGTTTTGGTATATCGACATACAGTGCTGGACTTAAGTATAGGCACAATCCGCTTTATAAAAAGAACTGCAGTTTTATTTGTATTCAGAAAAACGATATATTTATTTTGTAGGTATATTATAGGTGTAGAGTTCATATATTACATTAAAAAATAGCTATGAAAATTAAATACATTTTCTTAGGAAATAAACTTCAAAAATAAAAAAATTTAAATTAATTCGATATTTTACTGGTCAAAAGTATAGGCACAACTACTTAAACGATAACCAAAATGCGTTGAAATTTTAATTTAATATTTTGTTGCTAACCCTTTCTATTTAATGACGGCCTTAAGTCTATTTGGCATTGAGTGGACAAGTTTTTTTGTTACATTTTCGCCAATATTAAGCACTCTTCCATTAAAGCTGCTTTTAGCTCAACCTTATTTGAAATTGTGCGTTTTCGAATTCTTCTCTCCAATTCCTCCCACAAATGTTCTATCGGATTTAAGTCTGGTGACTACGGGGGGTGTGGTAAGACGTGTGAAACGTTATAAGCGAGCCACATCTTGACGTCATGGGCTGTATGCTTCGGGTCGTTATCATGTTGAAATGTGAAACATGGTAAAACGACTACGATTAATTTCCGATCTCTGCAAACGATTTTCCTTGGCTATGCAAGTGTAAAATGATTTTACGCTTCGATACTGTTGTTTCAGTTTTTTTTGGGCTCATTGTAAAGAGTTTGCAAACAAAATAATTTTTTACAAAAATGCTATCATTTTTTCGCTTGATTGAATCAATAAAAAATAATAACGGTACATATAGGAATGTGCTGAATATAAAAGTGTTGCCAGATAATTGAAACAGATACTTAAACAGACGCGCACAAAAAATTATGCAAGTAGTTGTGCCTATACTTTTGTCCGGTAAAATATCGAATTAATTTTAATTTTTTTATTTTTGAACTTTATTTCCTAAGAAAATGTATTTAGTTTTCATAGCTATTTTTTAATGTATGAACTCTACACCTATAATATACCTACAAAATAAATATATCGTTTTTCTGAATCCAAATAAAACTGCATTTCTTTTTATAAAGCGGATTGTGCCTATACTTAAGTCCAGCACTGTATGTATTTACATTTGAATATGCATTTATTTGTTCCTTTGGCAAACCAAATCTTTTTCAATTTACATTTTATTACAGGGAATAATAATATACATACATTTGTATGTATGCATTTTCTAGATAGTATAAAACTTTAAAATAAATAAAGGAAAACTTCAAAGAAACGTATTTGCATATACATATGGGACAACTAAATTCAATTGCATCTTTATTAATATGTATGTGTTGCACGCATATATGTGCACTGAAGCAACATGACCTACCTCACGAGCATCGCCTTATATTTCATGTAAATAACCTAATGATCAAATTCCTGCCTCACAAATGCTAAAACAAATTTCTTTTTAATATTCATCTACATATTTGTATGTGCCTATGTACACTTGGTGCCCATATCCCTTCAAACAAATCAAAAAATTATGTATACAAAACGCTTCATTACCAGGCACACAGGAAGATGGCATATGCAAATATTATATAAATATGTGAATTGAATTCAAGCAACACAATGCTTATTAAGGGGTTACGACACTCTAGCTACTGTAAAAAAAGCAGTTTTTTAAGGATTTTTTTTACATTGAAAGAAAGGTGCTAGGAAAAAACTTTTTAAGTATATTATTAAGCATGTATTTAAGTGTAATTACAAATATTTTTATTGAAAAATATTACAAAATGGCGCCTTTGGAGTGAATCTCTGAACGCGCCCTGCGAAAAAGGCACTTCACGGCACGCAGTACAACTGATGTAAATGTCCACCTAAACCAAATTAAAAAAATTCTTCTCAATCGACGTGAGTATAGCTGTAGAAATACGTACGGGATTTTAGAAATATTGAAATTTGTGTATTTTGCAGATGTTTGAAGTCAAAAGTAGAATTTTTCATCTAAAATGGAACCGTTAATTGTTTATAAAATTTTTTCTAATTAATTAATAAAAAAATCCGTACGTATTTCAGTGCGGAATAATGTTCTAAAGATCCTTGTACAATTACAAGTGAAAATATTAAAAATTGTTTGTGTTATGCTGCGTGCAGTTTTGAAAAATCACGTTTTGAGATAAACACGGTTTAAATTTGAAATAGTCGTGTCAGAGACGTCAGAGGCGCTCGCGCAAAAGTGCGAAATATTAGAGATAAACATTTTTTTCACGCATAGGACTTTTTGTTTTATATTCTAAAGAGTTTAAAGCATATTTTAAGCAAAAAAAAAAATTTCGATATTTTGAAAATCCTAGAGTGGCCTAACCCCTTAATATACACATATGCATGTACATACAACCGCACACACAGGGCACTCACTTTATTCCTCAAAATGCGTATGTCGTTGAAAGCTAAAATTCTATGCCTAGCGACTACAAGAACAAAATGCAGTCATAGACGCAGGCGTAGCGGCCATCATTCTAGTTGCCATAGCGCTGAATAGTCGCGGCGGCGCCGAACAGTTTCAACTATTGTACTGTACAACAAAAACTCATCATCAAAAAATTCATTGATAAATTCGAGCTCATAGTTCTAAAAGCAAGTATGTACTTTCATTCATAAAACGAGCCGCCCATAAGCCAATTTTCTCGACAATTCGAAAATAGTCAATATTGGAATATTTCGCGTAGAATTATTTGCCAATATTTGATAAATCTTGAATTTTTGTCAAGTCGAGTGCCCGCGGCTTCGTACATATGTATGTATCAATATATGTACGTAAATATGTGAACAATGCTGTGCCTATGAATGTGCGCTGCGCCTTTGAATGCGCGCTGGATTTCTTGAGAAGTTGTACCGTTTTATTTTGAGCTGTGGCTGGTGAGCATACATACACACAGCATATACATATGCGCAAATGTATATAAATTCACAAATGTACATTTGCATATGCCATCTTCCTGTGCGCCTGGTAATGAAGCGTTTTCTATAGAGGATTTTGATTCAGTTGAAGGAATTCAACAAAGTTTTACAGACACCAGACAGACAGACATAACATATGCATATAATTTTGGATGATTTGGAAAATTCAAATATATAGGTCATATCAAAAAGCTACCTAACATTTTATGCTTCTAATCACCAACAAATCCTTATCGACTGCTGCTAAATTTACAGAATTCAGCCCTTACTGTTAACTTTGGTGAAAAATGTGGCTGTGGTGTATCTCGTGCGCAAAATGAGTACCCCTGAAAATTCCATACGTTCCTATCATTGAGACTTCTTTATACATTAACGTTCTCTGCGTGAAGTATATAACACACCAAATAGCGGTAGTTGCGGCGCGAAACGTGTGAAGTATATAACACATCAAATAACGGTAGTTGCGGCGTGTAACACATGAAAAGTGCACAGCGTTAATGGGAAGTAGCGGCAGCACATACAACACGCGTTCTAAAGGAACATCAAATCAAATAGCGAAAAACGTAAGCAACAGCAAAAGCAGCAGTAACAAGGAGGGAAAGCAGCAGCACGAAGAGGTGAAGCAGAAGATCGAAAAGGAGAAGCAGGACATGAAAAAAGTACACAACGAAACAGTAAAGGGAGAACAACAAAATATGCCGAACGAGGAAAATTTCCAAATAACGGAGCTAGTGCGGCTACTGGCTAGAAAAATTGAAATAGAAGAACAGAACAATAGAACGACATAAATAAGTGCAGAAAGATTCGGAAAAATTATCCCCGAGTGTGACCGAGCAGCATACCAATAAAAATGTGGTTCGAAAATTTTGACTTTAACGCGACAGCATTCGAGCTTAATCAAAACAAAAATCAATATGTGCAAGCAAGCGCAAAACTGACGTCGGTCGCAAAGCTACTCTTAGAGTCAACGCAAATAACCGAATACGACGAGTTAAAAACGGCGTTAATAGAAAAATTCGCCAAAGAATACAATAGTGCGGAAGTGCATAACAAAATGTCGGAACGCGTCAAAAAGAACACAGAGTCGTTTCGCGAGTATTTGTTACACATGCGTAAAATCGCCTCACTAAGTGATATTGAGGAAACGTCTATCGTTCGCTACGTTGTCGATGGCTTGTGTATCAAAAATGAAAACATACATCTCCTATACAGATATAAAACATATAAATCGTTACAAGAAGAATACGAAATTTTTGAACACTTTAACAAACACGAAAGATCGTACAATGGGGAGCGCGTAAACAAGATCGACAAACCTCAAGTTGCAGCCAAAAAGTCACCTAAAAAAAAAAACGAAGAACACTGTTTCAATTGCGGATCACCAAATCATAAACGAAAGGACTGTCGTTCTGAGACAAAGTGCTTTAAGTGCAACAAATTCGGATATACGTCCAAAGAGTCAAAAGTGGTTAATGTCGTGTTTGAAAAAGAACGCGTAAAAGACGTTTCGGTAAACGGTGTTCACATTAATGCGCTCATAGATACGGGACCAAATGTTACGATAATGTCAAAAACAACTTTCCAGAAATTGAATGGCGTCGATCTGCAAAAAAGCGATAATACGTTGTTCCGTCTCGGGAATGTAAAAACTAAACCAGTTGGCCGTTTTGTAGGCGAAATATGTGTCGATGATTTATGCAAAACCCAAACGATGATGGTTATGGCAAATGGCAGAATTCAATACGACATGTTGTTAGGCTGGGATTTCGTTAAAAAGTTTCGTTTTGAGTCCGGTACTGACGGATATGCAACATTGCGGTCGCAACAAAACATAAAAGAGATATCGGGCGCGAACATTTACAACATAGTTGAGTCATCTAAAGAAATAATGGTTCCGTCGCGATTCGAAAAGCTAGTGCGAGAAATGATTGCGGATTATAAACCTGCAGCGGTAACGAAGAAAAGCGTCATATCTCTGAGTATTGTTCCGGATACTACAATGAAACCATTCCATCACTCACCGAGCCGGTCGCCTCATCATGAACAAAAAGCTGTAAGTACACAAGTTGATGAATGGTTACAACAGGGAATAGTGCGGAAATCCTCGTCGGACTTTGCCAGCCGAATCGCAGTAGTAAGAAAGAAAGACGGCAGCAGAAGGATCTGTATCGACTATAGAAACCGGAATTCGATGGTGCTGAAAGATCGGTTCCCGGTGCCGGTTATTGACGATGTTCCTGAAAAATTGCAGAAAGCAAAGTTTTTTACAGCGCCTTATGGGTTATGCAAATCTCCTGCGGTTTTCAGCCGTTACGTAAATCACATCTTCCAAGACTTGATTAACAAAGATATCATGGATTTGTATATCGATGACATAATCATCTACGCTTCTACGACAGAAGAATGTTTAAAGAAAATGGAAATGGTCTTAAAAACAGCAGTGAGTAGGAGTTTAAATATCAAGTGGAAGAGGTGCAGTTGCTTACAGTCAAGGATAGACTTTCTGGGTCACACAGTCGAGAATGGAAGAATCTCACCAGGAGAAGAAAAGACTAGAGCCGTAAAAAAGTTTCCGACGCCGCAAAACATAAAAGCAGTCCAGTCAGTTCTTGGATTGACGGGCTTCTTCCGAAAGTTTATACTGAACTGCGCTCTAAAGGGTCGACATTTGACAAATATTTTAAAAAAGAATAAGCAGTTTGATTTTGGAGTCGAAGAACGGAAAGCTGTACAAGAACTGAAGGAAGCGCTTTTAGAAGAACCAGTGCTACACATTTTTTGTCGAGACGCGGACACAGAACTGGATACTAATGCATCAAAAGACGGATTTGGAACCACGTTGCTGCAGCAGGTCGAAAATCAACACCATCCGGTATTTTTCTGGAGTAAAAAGACGTCGCCGAGGGAATCCGCTCAACCTAGCTACATTCTTGAAGTTAAAGCAGCGTATCTAAATAGTATTAAAAAAGTTTCAACACTATTTACTGGGAGCGACATCATTCAAGCTTGTCATGGAATGTGCAGCGTTTAAGCAGATCCTTAAGAAAAACGATGTCCCCCGTGAAGTTGCACAGTTGGTGCTCTATTTCCATAAATTTGACTACGAAGCTGAACATCGAAGTGCATACAAGATGAAACATGTTGATTGTTTAAGCCGATACCGACAGCAAGTTCTTATAGTTGCTTCAGAAGTCACAGCTCGTATGCGCGCTGCTCAACAACGGGATATGCATCTCAAAGCAGTTCACGGGATCTTGAAAATCAAATCATATGAAAATTTCAAAATTAAAGGCGATATAATATACAAAGTATAAGATGGTCTGGAGTTGTTGGCAGTAACGAAATCGACGGAGTTCTAAGTTATCAGAAACGCGCATGATCCAGGACATTTTGCCACGTATTATCAGGAAAAAGCAACGAGAGGCCGAAATACGTGAGTTCAAGGAGTTCATCAACCAACTGATTGGACTTTATCAGTGTGACTTTGGACCAGAAAAATATAAAATCGACCAGATATTCACAATCTGCTAAGTTTTGGAATCGACACACACCATTTTTTGTCACTTTTGAAGCTGCCTTCAACAGCACGAAAAAGAATTTAACGGTGCGCTTGCATATCGGCAGCCTCATCAATATTGATAGTTATGATTTTGATTTTGTGAGAAACTTAATTTATCTCGGTGGCAGTCCACCGATAACAATGTCAGGCTTGAAATCCAACGAAGAATCTCTCTTCGAACAAAATTAACACTCTACAACGTTCTTATCATGTACGTCCTATCAAATGGCGAGACCCTAGTCACGGAGCGGCATGGAAAATACTCTGAACTAAAGCATTCACCAACAGCTTCAATTTGATATCCATATTGTACAAACACATTCTAGGCTCCACGTTTTGGTCTCTATCTCGAGGCCCTAGTCACGGAGCGGCATGAAAAATACTCTGAACTAAAGAATTCACCAACAGCTTCCAATTGATATCCATATTGTACAAACACATTCTAGGGTCCAAGTGTTGGTCTCTATCTCGAGGCCCTAGTCACGGAGCGGCATGAAAAATACTCTGAACTAAAGCATTCACCAACAGCTTCCAATTGATATCCATATTGTACAAACACATTCTAGGGTCCACGTGTTGGTCTCTATCTCGAGGCCCTAGTCACGGAGCGGCATGGAAAATACTCTGAACTAAAGCATTCACCAACAGCTTCAATTTGATATCCATATTGTACAAACACATTCTAGGCTCCACGTTTTGGTCTCTATCTCGAGGCCCTAGTCACGGAGCGGCATGAAAAATACTCTGAACTAAAGCATTCACCAACAGCTTCCAATTGATATCCATATTGTACAAACACATTCTAGGCTCCACGTTTTGGTCTCTATCTCGAGGCCCTAGTCACGGAACGGTATGAAAAATACTCTATACTATAGAAATCATCAACAGCTTCCATTTGCTACCCATATTGTACATATACGTCCGAAGGTTACCCGGGTCCACGTTTTGACCTATATCTCGAGACCCTATCTACCAATAGGTATTCAAACTATACGGAAACCATCTTCAATACCTACTTAACAATGTGTGTAAGTTTGGTTTAATTCGGTTTAAAGACACGGCGGGTCCACGTTTTGGCATATATTTCGAGACCCTAGTCATCAATAGGTATGAAAATTACCCCACATTAAAGCACTTATCGACAGCTTTCATTTGATGCCCATATTGCACATCCACAACCAAAGGTTACCCGGGCCCACGTTTTGACCTATATCTCGAGACCCCAGTCACGGAGCGGCATGAGAAATACTCTGTACTAAAGCATTCACCAACAGCTTTCAATTGATATCCATATTGTACAAACACATTCTAGGGTCCACGTGTTGGTCTCTATCTCGGGACCCTAGTCACGGAGCGGCATGAAAAATACTCTGAACTAAAGCATTCACCAACAGCTTCCATTTGATACCCATATTGTATATACACATCCGAAGGTTACCCGGGTCCACGTTTTGACCTATATCTCGAGACCCCAGTCACGGAGCGGCATGAGAAATACTCTGTACTAAAGCATTCACCAACAGCTTCCAATTGATATCCATATTGTACAAACACATTCTAGGGTCCACGTGTTGGTCTCTATCTCGGGACCCTAGTCACGGAGCCACATGAAAAATACTCTGAACTAAAGCATTCACCAACAGCTTCCATTTGATACCCATATTGTATATACACATCCGAAGGTTACCCGGGCCCACGTTTTGACCTATATCTCGAGACCCCAGTCTCGGAGCGGCATGAAAAATACTCTGTACTAAAGCATTCACCAACAGCTTCAATTTGATATTCATATTGTACAAACACATTCTAGGGTCCACGTTTTGGTCTCTATCTCGAGACCCTAGTCACGGAGCGGCATGAAAAATACTCTGAACTAAAGCATTCACCAACAGCTTTCATTTGATACCCATATTGTATATATACATCCGAAGGTTACCCGGGTCCACGTTTTGACCATTTTCCCGGCAATTATTCGAATTTTTCTCACCTTTTAAACCTTCCCTAGACCTCCACGAATAATTCAAGACCAAGATAAGATAAATCCGTTCAGCCATTCTCGAGTTATAAGCGAACATAGGGACAGATTTTCACATTTATATATATAGATTATGCATCTTATATCTAAGGAAAATCATGGCAAATAGAGCAATTTGTTGATGTGACCGAATGTTCAAGACACATTGGCTTCTTACATTTGGCGCACAGCTTTCTGATTTTTCTATGGCATTTTTCCTCTTGTGCGTAACATAAATAGCAAGATCCGGACACAGGTTTTGGCGTGCGCGCTGCGGCAGATGTTGATGCTGCTGTTGACACCATTGATTCCAGCGGTCGGTTGAAATATGCTTCAATAGCAATTCTAGTCGAAAGATTTCACGTCACTTGACGATTTATGGCTCTGGCTTCAATAATGGGCATACACAATGCTTCAGCCAAGCTGCGCAGGATCTGCTTACGCTTGTTGTTTGTTCTCCAAGGCAACATAGGGTTATTCAAATCGTAGACCATGTAGGCTGCAAGAGCTGTAATGTCCAACATGTTGAAGAACATCGCTAGTGGCCATCGTTTTGTTTGTCTTTGTGTTGGATATTCCGCAAACATTTGGTCCTTTCGATCAACACCACCTTTGGTACGATTATAATATTCAATTATTTCAGGTTTCCCACTGTCAGCTATTTCAGCATCATTATGCATGGTCGAAAGCAAAATTACTGCTTTATTTTTTTTGGGAACATAAGAGAACATTGTCACATTATTTTTGAAGCCAAATGTCGTTGAACCAATTGTCCTGTTTTTGTTCTGCTTCATTTCTTGAGGAATATATGATTTGTTTTTGCGCAAAGTTCCAACGATCGTGAGTTTCCAGGTGAGAAGCAGTTCTGCAACTGGCAAGGTCGTAAAAAAATTGTCCATTGTAATGTTTCGGCCACTTCCTTGGTATTTGGCAGACAAATCCTTCACCACTCGTTCGCCTTGGTTCGTTTCCCTACCAGCTTCTGCTTGGCCAGTATATATTTGTCCATGTAATGGATATGAATTTGTGGCGTCGCAAATCCACCAAACCTTGACACCATATTTAGCAGGTTTTGACGGTATGTACTGCGTAAACCGTGTGCGTCCACGGTAAGGAAATAAATGTTCATCAATCGTCAAGCATGAGCTGGGCTTGTAATGTGCAGCAAGATTATTGTTCATCATCGTCCACAACTCACTGATCGGTGCTGCTTTATCAGTTAGTAAGCGTGTTGCACGAGTGTTTTTATCGTCAAATCTTAGGAACCGCAATATCGAACAGAAACGGTTGACTCCCATTGTGGCGCGATATAAAGGATAGTTTTTGACGCTCCATAAATCTCGAACATGTTCTCCATTGCTATGGTTCGCACCAGTCATAATAAGTATGCCAAAAAATGCATACAGTTCTGTTATGGACACAGGCGTCCATGACTTAGGAGTTGTGTTTGGATGCGCATTGTTGTTAGCATTATAAGTTTCTTTTGCTAACTTATTTGTGTGGCGCATAATTATATCAGCCATTTCAACGTTCATGAAACATTTGAATGTTTGCTCTATTGACAACATTTCAGTGCATCTAGCTGGTCCAGAACGTTCTCTTATAATATTTTGTCTGAGTACCTGACGACTTACATTTGGTTCTTTCATCCACTCAGTACCATCACGTGCAACAAATTTTTCGCCACTAACAGGTAATTCATTATTTTCTTCTACTTCTTCTTCTTCATCGTCTTCTTCATCATCCTCATAGTCCGCATAATCAGGTAATACTTCTGGGGCACTTTGCGAAAATTCAGCATCGTCATCAGCAATTTCAATGTCATTGAATTGAATTTCTTCTTCATCTTCTGAGTCAAAGTCATAGGGAGCGTCATCGTCACAAATTTCATCAAATAAAGATTGTATATATGATTCTCGCTGTTCCTCAGTTAGCCTGCATAATAAAAAAAAATTTGTATATGTTTACATTGTTGCTTATTTTACATTTTTTACCTTCTATATGCTGCACTTGATAAATATTCGTTTCTTCTTGAAGTCATTTCGTATCCAGTTATTTATAGTTTCAGTTATATTTATTTTCACTTATATTTTCACTTCTTACACTTTTGAGCACCGAAACAATAATGAAAATATCAACAGGCAGCATTTATAACAACACCTCGTGTGAAAACAACCCTTGCAGCTGCATATAAAATACAAAAACCAGTTATACCAGTGTATTTGCTACCTACGTACCCATACCTTGCGCGACCTTTTTGCACATATCTTTTGAACCAGGTAGAATATTTCAATGAAATGAAAACCAAAATGTGTATTCGTTGTTACTCTACAAGTATATTATTATAAATTATATTATTTTGTTTTGCATTTATCAGGACAACAACAAAAACAAAAATCCACTGTTGCATGTCCTGACTTTATTTGCCCATATCGCTGGAACCAGTACGAATATTCGAATGAAAAAAAAGACAAAATACTTGTTATATATTAAAATATACATTTCAAAAAAAAATCATAGAAATCGGTTGAATAAGCATTAAAAAAACCGCAAAATAAGGTCCCGGGTACAAACGTATCCCGGGTGTGTGTTTACGTGGTATTTTCTGAGTGTGTGTTCTAGGGCTAGAAAGAGTTTTAATCTTCAGTAACAATAGATTTTTAATAGAATATGATAAACCAGAAAATATAATACCTGTTCTTTCTGAACAATTAAATCCAAATTTGAAATAAAAACCGTATTGATGGATACTTTTCCGGTAACGAAATTTTTACGTGTGAAGTGTTTTCCAATTGATGTCACGAATAGAGAGGACCAGGGTAATATTATAGAGCAAACACATGTTCGAGCGCATAGCAATTATAGGGAAAATTTGGCACAGATCAGGGATCAATACTATTGGCCCCAAATGGTGAAGCAATTGAAGCAATATGTTAGAAATTGTCAGGTATGTAATAAGAATAAATACGATAGACAACCCAAAAAGGTACCAATTGGAAGGGCACCAATTCCAGAGAAAGAAGGTGAACAAGTTCATGTTGACATTTTTTACGCTCAAAAACTGAAATGTTTAACTTTGATTGACTCTTATTCTAAGTTCTTGATAGTTAAGCATATTGAAGATAAGACAAATTTAATCGAAAAGATTTTGGAAACTTTACAGGTATTTCCGGAAATAAAGAGAATTACAGTGGAAAATGAACCAAGTTTTGCATCGGCTCAATTTAGATCATTTGCTAATAGATGTAATATTGAAATATATTATTGCGATCCAAGACATTCAATAACTAATGGTCAGGTTGAAAGAGTGCATTCTACTCTCATTGAAATAGGAAGATGTTTAAAGGAGGAATTGAATTTAATAAGTGATTTAGAATACATCATTAGAGCAGCTCAGCAGTACAATAAAACTATTCATTCGACAATTAAAGAAAAACCGTATGAGGTGCTTTACAATAAAAAACCACATGAAAATATAAAAGATAAATTAAAATCGGCACAGGAAGTCATGCTGAAGGTACATAATAAATGACGAAAAGAAAAAAATTATACTCCAAGTCAGACAGTATATGAGAAAGTTATAGGTGAAAGGAATAAATTTAAACCGAAATATAGGAGACAAAAAGTAAAAGAAGATAGGGGAAATAAAATAATAATTCAGAAATGCGACAGAATAATTCACAAGGATAATATTAGATCTTAATATGTACAGAATGAGATTGGTGCTATTTGCAGCATTCATATCTTTCGGGATGACGGACATTATTGATTATACAAGGGAAGACTATGTTTTAATAGAAGACGGAGATGTTTTATTATATGAAAATTATGGGGATATTTTTCACATTGCAAATATAACTTATTTTACGAGCTTATTGGAAGAAATGAAACCACAAATGTACAATAGGAATGAATATATTCATGTAAATGGAAGTAAGACAATGCGTACGGATTTTGACGTAAATGAAATTGAATACGAATCGGAAATTGAATTAATGGAGACATTAATAGAGCGATTGCAGGAATAGGATTATAGATTTACAAGAGGTATTAATGAGTTGGGAACATTGTGGAAATGGATAGCAGGAACACCGGATCATGATGATTTAGTATTAATAACCAATAAATTAAATGAATTAGCCGAAAATAGTAATAAACAGTATACCACAAATTCACAGATGTTTAAAGCTATTACGCATTTAACTGAGAGGGTTAAAGAATTACAGGAAAATGCACATATTAGAATGATGAGTAAGCGTAGGAATAGTTCATTAATGATAGAATTACAGAATTTAATACAAACTATAACTTTGGCTAAGGTAGGAATTTTGAATCCAGCTATTCTGCACATTGATGATATAAGAAATATAACACGGCATGAACACGGACGAATAACGATTACAGATTTAATAGATGATTCACAGTTTAAATTTTATGAAGTCCGGGCTATAGCGCAGAGAGATGGTAAATTGATAATTGAGGATAAAATAGCGAAGTGTGGAAATGATTATGTAAATGTAAAAGAATGTAAAGAAGAAATAAAAAATACATACTGTAAAATTGAAGTAAGGAAATCTTGTTTGTCGAAAATTTTGAATAAAGCAAGAACCAAATGCAAACAATTGAAAGAGAAAAATGAAGAAATAGAAGAAATAAAACAGGGGGCCATATTAGTTTCTGGAACGCATGTAATTGATGAACACACATTAAATGGAGTTTATTTAATATATTAGTTTTTAAGAATCATACTATAATTGATAATGTTACATACGAAAATATTGATGAAAAAATTTGGAATTATATAAAAATTAATTATATTAATAACTTTGAAATAACTGAGTATGTGAAATCTACAAATGAATACTTAAAAGTTGAAAATTCTAATGTATTAAATAAAATAAAACAGGAATTTCAGGAAAAACCGATTTGGTGGTCACTTACCACAGTATTGATAGTGTCATTGTCTTTTTATACAGTATATAAATTAATAAAGAAAATATATGTCAAAAAAGCATTAAGAAGTAAAAATATAAAAGAAATGATAGTGAGTGATATTGATTTGACGATTCAGAATATCACCGATATATATTCGAAGACGGGACGTTTCGATTTAGAGGGGGGGCGGAGTTAATACCCTAAGTTAATACCCTACTCTGGTAAGCCGCATAACGGCAAATATATACAAAAAGTTACAGTAAACAATACTTTTTACAGCTAGCATAAGCACAAATTGGAGGATGATGAAATAAGCTCATCCAGTAGTGAAATATTTACAGTAAACATAAACAATTATTTGTTAAGGATAGAGTAAGCAAAATAAAATAACAGCAGACTTGTACATTTTTCTTTCATGCTTATTTACCGTCGGCATTTTGTATACGCAAGTGGATTATATCTTGTGCGATGAATAAATTTTTTCTAAGTATGTGCATGCATGAATGTGAAAGTGTAAATATCTAATTAACTAAATTGTATTGATATTAAAAAATTAACTTCGTAAACCATTCATTTACATCAAGGGTTAGTATTCAAAATTATGTTGTACTTTTTAAATTATAATAACATCTGCCATCCATATTTATATGAGCGGAAAGAAATCTTGACCTGCCTCATGACACAACTCATATGCATATCTACATATACAAACTTTAAGAGCAAATAGACAAACGTATGCAAAGAAATTTCTAACATATGCAAAAAAACGCATCTAAACCGTATGCGTTTAGATATATGGTACATATGTATGTGCATGTAAGTATGCACGTATGAATGGGACAATGTATGCACGTAGATGTTTCTATTCTGAAGAAAACAATGCATGGTCGTACATACATATAACCGCACACCCTCACTTTATGCCTCTACATGCGTATGTTTCCAAAAATAAAATTCTAATCCTAGCGACTGCAAAAACAAAATCCATTCATAGGCGCAGCCGTAGCGGCCAGAATTCTTTATTCGCGACGGCGCTCTCCAGTTTCAAATATTGTAAAGCACAACAAAAACAAATACATTGAAAAGTTCGAGCGCATATTTTTACGAGCAAAGTACTTTCATTCATAAAACGAGCCGCCCATGTGCCAATTTTTCTCAAAGATGAAAAATCCTTTAACTAAGATTGAAGAAATCACAGACGACCATTCAAAAAAAAGTCAATACTGAAACATTTAGAAATATTTGCCAATATTTGGTGAATCTTGACTTTTTGTCAAGTCGAGTGGCCGCGGCTAGTTAAGGAATGATTTCATTCACAACTAATAAATAAAAATAGTTAAGCAAATTCTAAGTATAATCAAGCTGGGCTGAACAAATCCAAACATATTTTAAGAATACCAAAAGATAAACATACATATGTATTTTAAGAACAACAGAAGAAAAACATATGTATTTTAAGAATAACAAAAGATAATCATATGTATTTTAAGAATAACAAAAGAAAAACATATGCATTTTAAGAATAACAAAAGCTAAACATATATATTTAAAGAATAACAAAAGATAAACATATTTTAAGAAAAACAAAAGATAAACATATGTAATTTAAGAATAACAAAATATAAACATATGTATTTTAAGAATAACTAGAGATAAACATGTTTTTCCTGAACAGCAAACAAGGAAACTAATATACCGTACAAGTCGTGTACCTAAAACAGTAAGATGAGGTATAAATATTAATTCGGCTGGTAAATATGTTGGCAGTCAGACTAGTATTAACATGGTGTTAAGAACTACCCTAAAATTAAACTCATAAAAATAAATTTTTATATTTCTCCAAAGTCAAGCAAGTGCTTAACTATCTACCAAGTCTTTAACTGGCTCCGTACATATGTATGCATAAATATATGTATGTAAATATGTCTTTCTAAATGCTCGACAGCCACAGCCACAGTAAGTTGCAGAAAACAGCAACAAAAGTTCTGTGTCGGACATTTCGATACTACAGAAAATCTCGAAGCCCTTATTTTATGTCATCTGACAATAGGTAAATAATAATATATATGTATATAAATTCACATATTTGTATTTGCATATACCATCTTCCTGAGGATTATTATTTTATTTGCTTGAAGAATTAAAAAAAAACCAATGTATCATTATCATGTTTACCGAATTTATAATTAGTGACGACAAGTTGTTAATAATACCAGTTGTTTTAAGATTTTTATTATTAATTTGTTATTATATAAGAAGGAAAAAATTTATGGTAATACTTTTTTATATTATTGTATTATTGTTATGAGATAATAAAAATAATTTATACAATAAAAATATTTTTTTTAAGCACGAATCGCGGAGCTGTCCCTTTATTTAAAAACGATTTCTTACACGACCTCGATAAGTCAATGCGATTTACCTGATTTACACTACTCCCATTCCATAGTGATTAAGTCAAATTGTAGTGGTTTAAAAATTTAAGGAGCTACTTGAAAAATATATTAAGATAAAAGGAAAACCTGAAAGTTAGAAAAGTCTGAAAGATAGAGAAAAATCTGAAAAATGAAAAAATCTGGAAAATGGGAAAAATAAATATAAATAAATACATTCCCATGGCAGCCGGTTCTTCGAACCGGAATGACTCGGGTTTTTCCCGACCAAGGGCTGCCGCCCCAGTATACTAGCCCTGTCTAGTGAAACCCATATCATCCCACCCCTTACATCACAAGAGCAAACTCTCGCAGCAATCCTGCTCCAAATACTTCTCCTCAGAGCTGGAATCGAATCCAACCCTGGGCCAGAAGTATTCTACTGCTGCGTCTGCCACAAACGGCTTCACCCGAACTCCACCTCGGTTAGGTGAAACGGGTGGAGCCACCTTAAGACCTGCTCGGGTCTTAAGTCACATAGGGAGTGGTCCACACGGTATGTGGCCACGTGTTGCTCCCGCCAGCAGGCGTCTGATGCCTCCACGGCTACTACACCCCCTAATAGGCCGGCACTACCAACCGCCACCACTACCCACACCTCCACGGTGAGGAGCCTATCGGAGCAACACAACTCCCCTTCAACCCCTCCCCTTCCTTCCTGCTCCAACTCCAGTGCGGGGGCAAACCAGCAGCTCCTGGTCCCCCGTGTGTCAGGCCGTAATACCTTGGAATCTGGTATCAGTCCAGTGCAATTCTTGCAATGGCTGGTGGCATTTTCGGAGATGTTCCGGCCTGCGCACCACCCGTGAGTGGACAACTGCCTACGTTGCCCCCTGCTGCAGAGCTCTGCACCCACTACCGCCCCCGGAGGCGCGGCCGCCCACCACCATCAGGCCGCAACAACCACAGAGGATTGCGCAGCAGGTCCCACGTAGACAACCCCACGCGTCCCTCACCCCCCGAATTACACTGACCTCACCGAGAAGCTTCAAGCTTCTCCAATTCAACTGCAACGGACTTACGAGTAAGGTCGACGAGATAGTTGACTTTATGAGCCGGCACAGTATTAAAATAGCTGCGGTCCAAGAAACAAAGCTGCACGCTAGGTCATCTCTGATCACCAGGGATGGCTATAACGTGCACAGACACGATCGCGAGCGAGACAATGGTGGTGGCCTAGCGTTTATAGTCCACCACACTGTGCAGTATCGTCTTATCGATGAAGGAATCGACCGCAGGGACAGCACCTTAGAATGTCAAGGCATAGCTGTCCGGTCAGGCGATTCCGAGCTCGAAATATTTAACATATATATACCCACTGTCACCTGCTGCCCAGCAGGATATCACCCTGATATAGGTGCGCTCATCAGAGGTGAAAACCGATTGGTTGTAGGTGACTTCAATGCGCATCACGATCTTTGGCATTCAAGCCTGCCAAATGATCGTAGGGGACAGCAACTGGCAGAGCAGATAGACGACTCGACATTCAGCACAGTGAACGACGACGCCTCCACCAGGGTAGTGGGCAATTGCAGCAGCTCGCCTGACCTAACAATAGCTAGCGCGGGTCTGATAAATAGCATAACGTGGCGACTTCGTTTCCGCGAATCACCGGTCCTATTTTAACTTTAAAAAAGCTAATTGGGCCGGCTTCACGGAATTCACCGAGGACACCTTCGCCGCTCTTCCCATCCCCACTGATGTGCGCGTAGGCGAACGCGCATTCCGCAAGGTGCTCACAGCTGCTGCGGCTCGCTTCATTCCAGCTGGAAGTTATAAGGACATTCAAAGTTTAGCAAACGAGCGTGACCACCTACGCCAGGCCGATCCCGGGGATCCCCGCATAAGGGATCTCAATTTGGAGATCCGGCAACTGGTAAATCAGCATAAGCGGACTAAATGGGTTGAGCACCTGAAGACCTGCAACCTAACCTCTGGGGTGAGTAAGCTCTGGTCCACCGTTAGGTCCCTGTCAAACCCGACGAAGCACAACCAAGGTGGCTATCACCTTCAACGGTTGCACTTCTTCGGACCCGAAGAGATGCGCGAGCTATTTTAGCCGGCTTTTCATATTGCATCCTCCGGGCGACAGAACCAAACGTCGTGCTACCAGAAGGCTGCACAAACTGACAAACGACAGTAATCCACTTACTTTCTCCGAAGATGAGGTTCAGGGGGCCATCAACAAGTCGAAATCATCGAAAGCCATTGTCCCTGACGGCTTAAACGCGCTGATGCTGAAGCATGTGGGACCTCTGGGAGTAGGATTTCTCACAAGGGTTTTCAATCTGCCCCTGGCCACTCTCATCATCCCTGACAAGTGGAAAGCAGGGAGAGTGGTCCCACTACTGAAACCTGGGAAACCCGCCAACCAAGGGGAGTCTTATCGGCCGATAACTCTCCTTTCCCCAGTAGTGAAGACACTTGAAGCCCTCCTACTCCCAATCTACACGAAACACCTGGCCCCAGCCCCACATCAGCACGGTTTCCAACGAGTGCACAGCACCACCACTGCACTCACCGCCATAAACGCCCAGATAAATCGCGGGCTTAACCAAAACCGCCCCTGCGAGAGGACTGTCCTAGTAGCGTTGGACTTGAAAAAGGCTTTCGATACAGTCAGCCATTCCACGCTACTAGATGACATTTATCAGTCGACACTCCCGCCAGGGCTGAAGAGGTGGTCCGCGAACTATCTGAGCGGTCGGCATTCGTCAGTGATATTTCGACATCAAACTTCAAAGCAGAGAAAGATTAAGCAAGGCGTACCGCAGGGTGGTGTCCTTTCCCCTTGCTGTTCAATTTCTACATCTCGAAGCTCCCCCAACCACCAGCGGGAGTTTCCCTGATCTCATACGCTGACGACTGCACGATAATTTCGTCGGGCAATGACATCGATGGCCTGTGTTCCAAAGTGAACAACTACCTCACCCACCTTTCTCGCTTTTTCACTGCGAGGAATCTCCAACTTTCCCCCACCAAGTCCGCGGCGACCCTCTTTACCACCTGGACAAAGGAGGTCAAGCTATCCCTTAAGGTAAAAGTCGATGATACACCAATTCCGACGGTAAACAATCCCAAAATTTTGGGAGTAACCTTTGACAGTTTGCTCTCCTTCTCTGCGCATACAACCGCAATTGCCACAAAAGTCCAAAATCGCAACAAGGTCCTCAAATCGCTGGACGGCAGCACTTGGGGCAACGACAAAGAACTGTTGCTTTCGACATTTAAGGCAATCGGCCGGCCGGTTCTTAACTATGCTGCGCCTGTCTGGTCGCCTGGAACTAGTGATTCGCAGTGGACAAAGCTACAGACTTGTCAAAATACCGCCATTCGGACAGCGACCGGGTGCCTCCTGATGTCACCCATCCAACACCTTCATAACGAGGCACAAATGCTCCCAGTTGTGGAGCACAACAAATTGCTCAGCAAGCAGTTCCTGCTTCGATGTTACCGCAGGTCTCATCCCTGCAGACACCTGCTTGAGCCCGAGCCGCCTCCCAGGCACGTCAGGAGACACCTCCTAGGCTACGCTGACGAAATCCAGGACAAAACTGACCGTAACCTACTGTGCCGGACAGTATTTAGACAGTCAATAAACGACATTCACCGGGACACCGTTACCACCTTCTTGAACTCCCGTCCTGAGAATGCCGTAATCGGAGTCCAACCACCAGCTATTGCAGACGAAGAGCTCCAGCTTCCCCGTGAGACCCGTGTAACACTGGCACAACTACGTTCTGGATATTATAGCAGGTTAAACTCCTACATATCCAGAATCGACCTCGACATACCAAACACATGTCCGGCATGTGAAGGTACCCCGCACGACACTAACCACCTCTTCACATGCCCCCTTAAACCGACTCATCTAACC
This sequence comes from Anastrepha ludens, assembly GCF_028408465.1. NCBI lineage: Eukaryota > Metazoa > Arthropoda > Insecta > Diptera > Tephritidae > Anastrepha > Anastrepha ludens. The sequence goes on from NC_071503.1 coordinate 42,891,821, forward strand.
CCCCTCTCCCTCTAGACCCAACCTGTCGAAACAGCATGTTTCCTGGGCCTACCCCTAGATGAGCTAGACGAAGACGAACGATGATATGCCTACACTGACAGGGCTACCTATGCTGTTAACAACAACATAAATAAATACATATTATACATAAAAAATAAAAAAATCGCTGGTTTTACTTACCCTAAGGACCTGTGCATCTCACCTTGTTGGACCCTGTCCTACAACGTACGAAAACTGGTTTGGTTTATCGCTGCGCTTCTGACACTTAACTTGGTTTATTTCTAGCCGTAAAAGCCATTTAACATTTTTGAGTAGAAGCACATATATCAGAAACCGAGTAGCTTGATGTGATGTTCTTGACATTCGCCAGATAGTGCGAACCAATTGGGAAATACTTTCTCGGTTTCTTGTTTTATTACTGGCAACATTATATTGCGAATATTATATTGCAAAAAGCTGACGGTACCAAATCATCTGAAGGCGACACACTTCGAATACCCTGTCTGCATGGATTCACCAGTCTTAAATCGGTGTTATCCGTGAAATTTGTAGACCTTATCAGGGCTTCGGAATGAAATTTTAAGTCTCCTTGTATTTTCATAATAATGTGGGCGCATTTGACGAATTTTAGCTTACACAATAATATTTGGTAAATACCATAGCCAGTGTAATAACGCTGCTCCTGTACCTCAGCTATATTTGGTTCTTCGGTAAAATTCTAGTCTGGTACCTCTATACTTTCTAAAACGAATTGCGGCTTAGCGTTTCTCATACTTCTTCCTCCAGATGATGATCCTCAGTCCCTAAATTCCAATCTAAATTAATATCGTCATCATCTTCGCAATTATTGCCTTTGTTTTCGAACCGCTGTCGTCAAATTTTCATAGATATCAATCGTGCCACTTCGAGTGCTATGGGATGAGTGTTAATACCCTGACTAGCTTGAACCCGATAAAAGAAATTTTCTAGGCAGTTTTGGTTTAACTCTCCAAGGAAAGTAAATTTTAAATTTTGATGCTGTTGAAAAATCTCCTCGCACAATTCCAGCATCGATGGTATTGTAGTACGGAAGCCTTGGATACATTTAATCGTAGAATATGTACGCATTGTAGACATTGGACTAAAGAACTCGAAGTGATTTAGTAGTCTTTCAACTTTGCCCCTATCATCCCGCTTCAGAGGAGACCTTAGTGGATTTGTTGCCGAGAAATGTTTTCCATCGAGTTCATCAAAAAGATCCAAATAAATTTTGACTACACATCATGTCAATGCCAGATGCTACCGAATCGCTCAATACTTGTGTCCCGCGTGAAACGCTAATTTTTTCGAAAATGCTTGGGTAAATATGGGCCTCCGTCAATTTTGGGCAAATTTTAAAATTGGAATTCCTTCGATCAATATCAAATAACTTCCTAATGACCTCAAAGCTTGCGGCACCATGGCCGGTTGGAATATTATATTTCATAAATATATTACGGATGGACTTTATGAGATGGCAATTGTCAAACATGAAACAAATTTTGTTGTTTTCGTGCATGAAAAAGTGTTTATTTCAGAAATCTTCAATCAATTAAATAAAGTTATATTCGCGGGCCCTTGATCGCAAATCATAACATGTATAGGGTGGGTCATGTAAAATTTGCTTTTTGAATCGGCGATAAAAAAAAACTAATCAATATTTTTTTCAAACTTTTTTTATTTATTTTGACGACTGAACATTGTCATTTATGAATGACAAATAATATCGTTCAAATGACTCTCACGACTGGCTTTACAGTAGGCCATTCGATCAACCCAATTTTTAAGCACATTTGGGGTGTAGGGCAGATCGCCTCCGCGCAGTGCACCCTGGATAGTGCTAAATGATCTGCGGCCTCAAGGGCCTCCTGAACGATGACGACCACTTTTTTTCGGATTTGGACAAATTCTTTTCATACTACTCTTTCGACTATTTCTGACCCCTGTGCTGGTAGTCGCGGCATTCTGTCACCTGAGTATGCTGAGGTGAAACTCAGCAGAAATGGCTGTTGGGCTAATGACGTGACTGCCCCCGTCCCGTTAAAACACTGGCAGGCCTCGGAGTACGTTCCGAATCCGTAGCCATTGGGTTGGCGGTGTAGGTGCGGTTGAGATGACTCCCGTCTTTGTGTCCGGTCTGGCTCTGAACGTATGCCCCATAAGGACATGCGTCAACCCTCGCATGGCCTCCCTGCTACGGCACAGACAACCATGGGACCATTTAAGGACAATTACACACTACGGGGTTGGATAGCGGCTTCGAGTGGGTACCCAACAACAACAACAATGAACAATAACAAAAACAAAAACACAACAATAACAAACAACAACACAACAAACAAAACAATAACCCTGCAGAAAGCTTCAGGGGGTAGCGGGAGTTCGGAACCGAACCCCAAAACCACCTCTCTCAGGACTGGAGGACTGAAATCTTCTCCTAAAAAACCTACGCCCCGGGGGGTAGGCGTCGGAATCGACGTGCAGGGCAGTGATCAAGGGGGACACCGGGGGAAAGTCGGCACCGACTCCCTCAGTTATCTGAGAGGCATTCTCAGACGTTCGAGTGGGCCAGGAAGGTGATCAGAGGAGCAGAGGACGGCAGCGGAAAGGGAGTGGAAGCGAGTGCGCCACACCTGAGCTCGGGAGTAAAAAGGCAACGCTCCCAGGAGGAGGATGTCTCCCAAAAGAAGAGACCCAAGATTGGTGGTGGCCCACCAAAATCGTTTAGCGAAGTCGCTAAACAGGCGGGCTCCATCATTCTCGGGGTGATAGACAGTGGCAGAGAAGACTGCGCTATCACTAGGGAGGAGTGGAAGAGGGTAGCGTCCGCCATCTCCGCCGTATTCATGAAGGTAGTGAGGAAAACCCTGGACCAACCCCAAGCTGTGAAAGTGCCGGATGGCACTACGGTTCGTATAAAAGAATCGTCTGCGCTGACGAACGGTCAACCTCAATGTATAGGGCGGCTGTGGCCTTGGTGGGAGAGGTATGGGAGGGAGCCAAGCTGCAGGTAGGGGACCAAAGGATCTACCTGTACGTCCGCGAGCACGTGCCTGGCTCCCTTCCGAACCCTCTGCTTCGAAGGAGATGGAGGAAATCCTCTGCTACTGCAATCCTACACTTCCCACTGACAATGCCGATGACGTTCGCTCTTTACCGGGGTCCGTCATAAGCATCGGGTCGTTCTTCGACAGGGCGGAGTAGGAGAGGCTTCTGGCCTCGGAAAGCGAGGACGCCGTCCTTGAGGTGATGGAGAGGATCCTGAAGGATGATTATTCTTCAGATAAATCTTCAACACTCTAAGCCGGCGTCCGCCAACCTACTAATCCACCTTGAGCAAGGTGGAGCTGACATAGTCCTAATCCAGGAACCGTGGCTGAGCAGCAACGGCATTTCTGGGCTCAGAACGAAAAGCTACAATCTGGTGGCGTATAGCGGGACAGGTTAACCAAGATCCTGTATACTCATCAGAAAGGAACTTAACGCATTTATTTTGCCTAATTTCAGCAATGAAGACTTTGTAACGGTGAGCCTGGAGGGCCCTTCTGGGAAAGTATGGCTGATGTCAGTCTACATGGCACATGACGACGAGGTGGAACCACCTCCGGTGCTGCTAAGGAAAACCCTGGCCGAAGCAAAACGCAGGAAAATCGGCGTTATTATAGGCACTGACGCGAACTCCCATCACACCTGCTGGGGAAGTTCAAACATCAATGAAAGAGGTGAGTCACTTTTTGATTATATTCTAAACGAGGACTTGTTTATTTGTAACAGGGGTAAGAACCCCACTTTCATTACCGCACCCAGAGAGGAGGTGCTTGACCTCACTCTGGGTTCTTCTCTAGTGATAAACCGAATCTCCGATTGGAAGGTGCTACATGCTCATTCCTTCTCGGACCATAGGTACATTCAGTTCTCTCTGGCTGAAACCCGTCCAATAAGATCCCCCTACAGGAACCTGAGGAGGACGGACTGGGATGCATACAACAGAAATTTACTGAACCTACTCCCCAAAGCACCGAGAGGAAATAAAGATCTATCGGAATAAGCGATCGACGAACTGGTGGAGACTTTCACCTCAGCTTGCAACAATGCCCTGGAAACCTCTTGTCCAACAAAAGCTTTTCCCAGGAAGGAAAAACCGCCTTGGTGGACAGCGGAGCTCTCTGAGCCTAGGGCCTCATGTAGGCGCCTTTTTAATAGGGCTAAAAGAATAAGATCTCCCTCGGGATGGGAGCGTTATAAGGCAGGGCTAGGAATACATAAGTCCGAAATTAGGAAAGCTAAGACGGACTCTTGGAGAAGCTTCCGCGAGCGCGTAGAGGGCTGCCATGAGTCTTCCAGATTTAGACGAGTATTCACGAAGAGTTCCGCTCCCTTGGGGTACTTAAGAGACGAATTGGGACGTTGGGCGATGAGCAGCGAGGAGTCACTAAAGTTACTTCTCGACGCCCATTTTCCGACGAGCCCAGCACCTGCAGCACCGGCCTGGAAAGCAGTTCAACCTGCACTCGAGACCGGGGCTGGTTGCTGGATAAGCGCCGCCTGTCTTGGGCCATTGACTCCTTTAGACCCTTCAAGTCGCCTGGTCCTGACGGCATCATTCCTGCACAACTGCAAAAATCAGTGGAGGTATCATGCCGTTGGTTGAGCCCTATCTATGCAAGCTGCGTAGCCAGGGGCTATATACCAAGGTCATGGAGGGCCGTGAGGGTTGTCTTCATACCCGAGGCAGGCAAGTGCTCGCATGTCTCCCCTAAGGACTTCAGGCCAATCAGTCTCTCATCGGTTTCGCTAAAAACCCTTGTGAGACTGATTGACCTGCACATAAGAAGCGAAATTCCTCGGGGTCGGTTGTCGCATACCCAACATGCTTATTGCAAGGGCAGACGGTGGAATCTGCCCTGCACACAATTGTGAAAGAGATTGAGGAGTCTCTTTCTCAGAAGGAGCTTGCGGTGGGCGCCTTCCTCGACATCGAGGGGGCTTTTAACAACGTCCTCCCGGAGGCAATCACCAAGTCTCTGGGTAAAATGGGGGTCGAAATCGACCTGATCAGATTTATCTATAAAATGCTTAGCGACAGAACTGTCGCGGCAGAATGGGGCGGCATCTCCATTCACCGGTAGGTGAGTAGGGGCACTCCGCAAGGTGGTGTTCTCTCGCCTTTCCTCTGAGTCGTTGTCGTAAATGACTTGCTGGACGAGCTGGTGAAGGGGGGCTGCAGGGTGGTTGCCTACGCGGATGACGTCACATTAATCGTAAGAGGAAAATTTGTGGATACTCTGTACAACCTGATGCAGGGATATCTTAACGTAGTTGTTAGATGGGCAACGGATTGCGGCCTGTCGGTGAATCCTCTTAAGATGGAGCTCGTCCTATTTACGTGGAAACATAAAATACCCAGAGCTCAACTTCCCTCACTAGGGGGCGCTCCTCTGATGCTTTCTGACAAGGTGATGTACCTAGGTATTATCCTTGACAGCAAGCTTACATGGAAGCCCAATATTGAGGAAAGAGTGAGGAAGGCAACAATCGCCTTGTATGGGTGCAAGGGCGCAATTGGCAAAAGATGGAGCCTTTCGTCTAGAGTTGTTTTCTGGCTATATAATACTATTGTAAAGCCTATCTTGTTATATGGAGTCTTAGTCTGGTGGAACTTACTAGAGAAGACGAGAGAGTTCAGAGGTCGGCACTCATTGGAATCAGTGGGGCGCTTCGAACGACTCCTACTTTGGCGCTCAACGCAATGTTAAATGTGGTACCCGTAGACATCGCAGGCAGAATTGTCGCTACACGTACCGGATTCAGACTGAGGGGCTGGAGCTATAAGCTCAACCTCACTTATGAGCGTTCTAGCATCCTTAGAAACTTCGAGTTCATCCCTCTGTCAACAGACCAGTGTATACCCTCGTTTAGTCTAACCGAAACATTCTCCACTCTCATCCTGTCAAGGGAAGAGTGGACGGAGAGCTACACTTGGGGGCAGGGTCTGGTGAACTTGTTCACGGATGGATCGAAGTTGGAAGGAAAGGTTGGCGGAGGAGTCTTTTGCGAGGGGCTCCCCATCAGACTCAAATTCAGGTTACCGGACCACTGCAGTGTGTTCCAGGCGGAGGTAGCCGCAATCAGGGAGGCAGCTGATTGGCTGCTCAAATGCGTACTAACAGTCAAGAAAGTAAATATTTACTCCGACAGCCAAGCGGCAATAAGGGCCCTCGGGTCTATGACGGTGCATTTGGAATTGGTCAAAGGAATATTTGACCTCACTTTCGACAGCGTCCGAATTCTTTGACATCAGCCTCATCTGGGTTCCCGTCACAGCGACATTGCGGGAAACTGCGAGGTGGATGAGCTGGTCAGACAAGGGACATGTGAGGTGATTTCGCGAAGGGAGAAAATTGGGATCCCCCTGACTACCTGCGGTCTGCTCCTGGAAAGATGGGCATCGCGCCAACTCAGCGAGCACTGGGCAAATACACAAACGTGTAAGGTCGCGAAATCCTTCTGGCCACGTGTGGACCGGAGGCGCTCGGGCGAGCTTCTGAGGCTGACAAAATATCAGCTTTCCAATCTAGTGGGTTCTCTCACAGGACTCAATGCGCGAGGAATGCATGCTTTGAGACTTGGCTTTTTGCGCTGGATGTATGGAGGATGAGGTGGAATCATCTCAGCACCTTCTCCTTAGCTGCCCTGCTCTGGCGGGGATCCAGGCATCTTGGCAATTACTTCTTTGCCACGCCTGCTGATATAGCTGGCGCTGACATTAAAAATCTGATGAATTTCAGCAGCAGCACAAAGCGGTTGACGCAAACATATTGATCATCACCACCTCTCCCCGCCCTCTCCCTGCATCCCATTAGTCTTTCCCTTTCACTTCACCTCACAATGGTATCACAAAGTACGAATCTCTCTTCGTCCAAGTGCGCTCACTCCCTGGGCAACCATACCAACCAAATCTAACCTAAGCACATTTTCGATTGCTTGGGCTCCAATTTCATGAATGGCAACCTCGATTTCGTGTTTTAAAGCAGCAATCGTCTCTGGAAGGTTCGCATAGCATTTGCATTATATAATATTTGGCTGGAAAATCACAACCAGCGATTGCACCTTAAAGTAAATAAAGTTTTTGTTTATCGCACCATTACTCGTTACACAGTTACTGGTAGCATTGCGAAACGTCATGGAGTTGGTCATCAAAGGAGTGCAACTACACGTGAAATGAATCAAAAAGTGAGGTAGCGACTTGAGCGAAATCCCCGACGAAGTCCCAATCAAATGGTTAAAGAACAGAAAATATCTGACCCAGCTTCCGCCGCATACTGAAAAATGATCTCAAAGTCAAGCCTTTCAAGATCCAAAAGGCGCATGATCTTACACCAAAGCAGCAACAAGTCAGACTATAGAGAGCGAAGGAGTTGCTTCGCTTGGCCGAAACCAGTAAATTTTCGAACATTGTGTTTTCTGAGGACAAAATTTTTCAAATTGAGCAATTCGTAAACTCCCAAAACCATAGGGTTTTTTTGACCGACCGTTCATACGAGAATTTGAACCATCGATTGGCCACCAGTAGGCAGCACCCGCCACAGGTAATGGTTTGGGTCGTTGTAACCGCAGTCGTAGGCAGACAATCACTTCGGTGGCAGACCATGGACGTTGCAACAGAACTCGGCACCGTCTCACAAAGCTCGATTTTACCAAGAATGACTAAAAAACAACGTTCCGAACTTAATAACAACCTCACAATGGCTCTCAAATTCACCAGACACGAATCCGATGGACTATTTTTTTAGGTCATTTTGGAGAGTAAGGTCCGAACTAAAAGATTCACCAGTCTGGAGGCGCTGTAAGGCGCTGGTTTTTCATGTTATCATGTTTAACATTCATTATTACATTGACGTTAGCCTCGTCTTTGAAAGAGTGTGGACCGATGATTCCTCCTGCTCATAGATCGCATCAAACGGTGGTTTTCAATGGGTGTAATGGCTGTTTTTAAATGGCTTCGGGTTGCTCTTCAGTCCAAATAGGGCAATTTTACTTTGCACTTTTCACACAGCGTCGATTTTCGTAATGCAATTGTAGGCTTTGTAAACCATTTTGAGGTGTAAGTCTTCCCGCGATGAATTTCAATTAATACTGAAAAAAAATTATGTATTATATTTAGTTTGACAGTGGTTTGACAGTAGTCTGTCAAAACACCCTATTGCAAAAGTATAATACCTCCAATATGATTACCCTTTATATCAGGAAAATTGAGTGTTCTCCGCTTTTGGTTATGTTAATGGTTTGAAGCAGATTTACGTGTTTTGAAATGCCGGCACTAAGCGAATCAATATTTTGCACCAAGGTGGTGGAGCCTTTTTCTGCCTAATGCAGGACATTTACAATCTGGTCACCCTTTATTTTTGCACACATATGAATTTTTCCTTTACCAACAGAACGCGCTATTTCTTCCTTAAGTTGGAGTGCAAACGTATATTTGTTGTACCTGAGATATCTATTGGATTTAAAATTTTTATTTATTTATTTACCAAGCCAATAAATATAATAGATTCTGTAGGCTAAGTAGACATATTATATTTTAAGGGAAATAGGCATTAAGTAAAAAACAAAAAAGTACAATTAGTATTAATAGGTGAATATAGGGTGGGCCATGTAAAATTTCCTTTTTGAATCGGCTATAAAAAAAAACTAATCAATATTTTTTCAAACTTTTTTTTTATTTTGAAAATTGAACATTGTCATTTATGAATGAAAAATAATGTCGTTCAAATGACTGCCACGACTGGCTTTACAGTAGGCCATTCGATCAACCCAATTTTTAAGCACATTTTCGATTGTTTGGGCTCCAATTTCATGAATGGCAACTTCGATTTCGTGTTTTTAAGCATCAATCGTCTCTGGATGGTTCGCATACCATTTGTCCTTAACGGCTCCCCACAAAAAATAGTCCAACGGGCTTAAATCACAGCTCCGAGGCGGCCAATTGATATCGGAATTTCGGCTGATTATTCGGTTTTCAAAAACGGTAGCCAGAAGTTCGAGTGTAACTTTGGCAGTGTGACAAGTTGCATCGTCCTGTTGAAACCAAATGTTGTCCATGTTATCTTCTTCAATTTTTGGAAACAACTCGTTGAGCATGTCACGGTAACGCTGGCCATTTACTGTAACCGCGCCTCCTCGCTCATTTTCGAAAAAAATGGCCGGATGATGCCGCCAGACCAAAAACCGCCCCAAACAGTGACTCGTTGTGGATGCATTTGCTTCTCTACAGTTACGTGAGGATTTTCTGAGCCCAAAATCCGACAACTTTGCTTATTGACGTAGCCACCGATGTGAAAATCAGAAAAGATGAAGAAGACTCACCACTTTGGAAATAGGTTTTCAATATTTCCCAATTTTGTTCAAGCGTATATGGTCCCATTTCGTAAATGTCAAACCTTTAAATAAATTATGAACACATTTGACATGTCATTTGCGTTACCATTCTCAAAAAAATAGGTCGTTCAAAAAGCAAACGCTATATGGCCCACCCTGGTTGTGGTTTCCAATTAACGCACCTAGGCCTGCTGTAGGTTCATTGTGATACCACCAGGGCTGTTTCCCCTACTAACTCTACACTGTCCTAATTGAACCAACCTGTGGCTTTAATGTATCTAACAATCTTTGTTAGTTTTAAATTGGATTCTTCTGCCAAATTATTCAAAAATCTTTTTCCCAGAATATTAAACCTTCTTCTACCCAGAGCCCTGCACCCGCATAGAAAGTGTTCTACAGTATCTTCTTATTCAATGTCCTTACAGCTTCTGCAGTAGTCGTTATGGAGAGCTCCCAGTCTGCAAATTAGTTAGTTTGGCAAATCGTCAATGCATTCTTTTACTGTTTTCGAGATAATATTAGGCGATTGAAGTGATTTTAGGGCCGACTGACTATCTGAGTATATATTTATTTCTCTTGTAGTTAGGACACTTTTCTTTAGGACCAACAGATTTTCCCTGATAGCCGCAATTTCAGCTTGAAATACGGGCTGGCTCTTATCTCCTCAAAGTGAAAGCCTCCGCCTACATCTTCATTGAGCTTGGAACCATCAGTGTAGATACTCCACTTCTATTGTCTATTACGCCATTGTCCCAATCTTCTCTCCTTCGGAAAGTTGTAGTAAAGGATGTATTTAATTTAGCTCTGTTTAGTTACAAAATTCTGTTTTATAGAATATGAAGGGGAGTTACTCTAGTATATTTCCGCGCCCTTTTCTATTAGTGGCTAAGTCTGAAGATTTTTTGTCGCTAGTTGTTTGCAGTAAGCCTCAACCGTTAATAGATGAAGTATGACATTCATCGCTGCCGTGGGCGTAGTCTTTAGTGCCTCGCTTATGCAGAGACTAGCACCCCTTTGAATACTTTCCATACGTTTTATTATAATTTTTTTCTCAAGCGTCGATAAAGACCAAGACACCGTATGTAATGATTGGTCTTGCCACTGATGTACGTATATATAGCTAGTGTACTATTTTCGGGCTTAAGCCCCATTCTTCTCCAACTAGGGTGAGGGGCTTAGAACAGGTATCTTGTGTTCCCTAATGAACAAAATTACTTCTGTTTTTTTGGGACTTACTCCGAGACAGCACGATTCCTACCACCAAAATCCCCTTATTAGTATTGCAACATTATCTGCATAGGCCATGACGTGTGTCCTCCTCTCCTCTAGATCCTTTAACAATCGGTTCATTGTCAAGATCCACAGCAGTACACCCCCCTGAAGGGTACCTCATCTGACTGATGTGCGTAACGTCGAGGGGCCCAACGTCAATATTACGGATTTGCCTAGTAGCAACTGTTCGATTTCGGGAACTATTTAAGATGTTGTTAAAAGCGCCCTCTATATCTAAGAAGGCTACCAGAGAATACTCTTTATAATTGTAAAGATTTATCTATTAGTGCTGTCTCTGTAGATTTACCTTTAGAATTAGCATGTTGTGATCTCGCGAGTAGGGACGGTATCAAGCCTTCCCTTATAAAAGTGTCTATTAATCGATTTAACGTTTTAAATAGAAAGTAGGCTAATGGGTCTGAAGTCTTTAGATCTCGTGTGCAAGCTCTTACCGGCATTTGGTATAAAATCGCCATAGATTCTCTCCAACATAGGGAGACGTAATTCATTTGTAATGTTACTCGGAATATGGTTGTTAACCATTTCATAATGTTGCACAGCGAGTATGTCATCTGGTCTTATTTCTTTCTAATAAATTTTGTGTCTGTTTGGCTCCGTTGAACTGCTTCCTACACTTCTCTTGTAGTTTTTTCAGTTCGCTGGCTTATTTTTCCCCCTATACTTAGTTAATGGGTAAGCAAAGTTTGGTCCATGTTATCTTAGGTCTCTTTATGAAAAATATTCTAAATTTGAATAGGCGATATTTTGAAAAAGAAAAATCTATCTCAAAAATTTTAAGATTTTATTAATCTCAATTAAGGTAGTAATAGGAGCATTTCGAGCATAAAGAGATTTTAAGAGACGAACATAGAAAGACTCCGAACTATGAAGAACTCTAGGCGGAATATTAAAGAAAACCCTCTGGAGGAAAATCCTCCGAAAAGCGTACATTATAATGACACAGAGACCAAATGAATGATATATACTCAGGTTTGGAACGCACAAACGCCTTATACAAAAGCTTCAGCGTATTAGGGTAGGAGAAATCAGTGCTATTACGCCTAATAAAAGCAAGTAGAACGTAAAGCAAAAGTAAGCTTCGAATAAAATATTTCACCAGAGTCTCTAATTTCACGTGACAGTGGCGCTCAAGATAAATGATAAGAGGTGTCAACAACAGGGGCACGCTTTGAAAAGGTTATTTGGAAATTATTTATGTTCAGCGATAGACGATTATTGACACACAAGTTACTGAAATGATCTAAATCAATTTGCATCAATTCAGAATCGAGAGAGCTAGTGATCGGTTAATAAATCATAACGTCATCTGCATAAAGCAGTAATCTTGCGAAGAGCGGAGGGTATATTGGGAACATATGTTTTCGAATTTACAAAATTCCAAAACGTTTTGGATTCGATTTTATACAGGGTGGCTGATGAATTTTGCTACATTAAGAAACTCAAATAACTTTTTGACGTGATAACGTCTTATAATTCGATTTAACAGGCTGCACGCACGAAAAAATGTGTCGTTACCTTGCTCATTAGTGTTACCTTGCTCATTAGTGTTACCTTGCTCTTTAGTGTTACCTTGCTCTTTAGTGTTACCTTGCTCTTTAGTGTTACCTTGCTCATTAGTGTTACCTTGCTCTTTAGTGTTACCTTGCTCATTAGTGTTACCTTGCTCTTTAGTGTTACCTTGCTCATTTGTCGTTACCTTGCTCATTGCATTGCATGAACTGCAAGCGAAAGCGCGGAACGAACGACGGCAACGTTCGACATCTTGCTCTCTCCTACTTAAGTGAGCGTATATATGTATGTATATGCGCATATGTACATATATAAATTCACGTATTTGTATTTGCATATGCCTTCTTATTGATTATTATTAATTTGATTCACTTGAAGAATTTAAAATAAAACCAAGTTTGTTAATAATACCTGTTGTTTTAATGTTATAATTATTAATTTTTTGACGTGATAACGTCTTATAATTCGATTTAACAGGCTGCACGCACGAAAAAATGTGTCGTTACCTTGCTCATTAGTGTTACCTTGCTCATATTAGTGTTACCTTGCTCATTAGTGTTACCTTGCTCATATTAGTGTTACCTTGCTCATATGTAGTTACCTTGCTCATTAGTGTTACCTTGCTCATATGTAGTTACCTTGCTCATATTAGTGTTACCTTGCTCTTTAGTGTTACCTTGCTCATTAGTGTTACCTTGCTCATTAGTGTTACCTTGCTCTTTAGTGTTACCTTGCTCATTAGTGTTACCTTGCTCATATTAGTGTTACCTTGCTCATATGTAGTTACTTTGCTCATTGCATTGAATGAACTGCAAGCGAAAGCGCGGAAGGAACGACAAAGCAAACAAAGCAAACGAACGGCAACGTTCGACATCTTGCTCTCCCCTACTTAAGTGAGCGTATATATGTATGTATATGCGCATATGTACATATATAAATTCACGTATTTGTATTTGCATATGCCTTCTTATTGATTATTATTAATTTGATTCACTTGAAGAATTTAAAATAAAACCAAGTTTGTTAATAATACCTGTTGTTTTAATGTTATTATTATTAATTTTTTTATTATATATGAAGGAAAAAATGTATTTTAATATTTACCATATACCATATAAGATATGTTGTCTATACTAATATTATAAAGAGGAAAACTTTGTTTGTTTGTAATGAATAGGCTCAAAACTACTGGACCGATTTTAAAAATTCTTTCACCATTCGAAAGCTACATCATCCACGAGTAACATGAATTATATTTTATTTTGGAAGTAGGGCTCGAGATATAGGTCAAAACGTGGACCCGGGTAACCTTCGGATATGTATGTACAATATGGGTATCAAATGGAAGCTGTTGGTGAATGCTTTAGTCCAGAGTATTTTTCATGCCGTTGCGTGACTAGGGTCTCGAGATAGAGACCAAAACGTGGACCCTAGAATGTGTTTATACAATATGGATATCAAATGAAAGCTGTTGATAAGTGCTTTAATACGGGGTAATTTTCATACCTATTGATGACTAGGGTCTCGAAATATATGCCAAAACGTGGACCCGCCGGGTCTTTGAACCGAATTAAACCAAACTTACACACATTGTTAAGTAGGTATTGAAGATGATTTCCGTATAGTTTGAATACCTATTGGTAGATAGGGTCTCGAGATATAGGTCAAAACGTTGACCCGGGTAACCTTCGGATGTGTATGTACGATATGGGTATCAAATGGAAGCTGTTGGTGAATGCTTTAGTTCAGAGTATTTCCATCCGCTCCGTGACTAGGGTCTCGAGATAGAGACCAAAACGTGGACCCTAGAATGTGTTTGTACAATATGGATATCAAATGAAAGCTGTTGATAAGTGCTTTAATACGGGGTAATTTTCATACCTATTGATGACTAGGGTCTCGAAATATATACCAAAACGTGGACCCGCCGGGTCTTTGAACCGAATTAAACCAAACTTACACACATTGTTAAGTAGGTATTGAAGATGATTTCCGTATAGTTTGAATACCTATTGGTAGATAGGGTCTCGAGATATAGGTCAAAACGTTGACCCGGGTAACCTTCGGATGTGTATGTACGATATGGGTATCAAATGGAAGCTGTTGGTGAATGATTTAGTTCAGAGTTTTTCCATCCGCTCCGTGACTAGGATCTCGAGATAGGGACCAAAACGTGGACCCTAGAATGTGTTTGTACAATATGGATATCAAATGAAAGCTGTTGATAAGTGCTTTAATACGGGGTAATTTTCATACCTATTGATGACTAGGGTCTCGAAATATATGCCAAAACGTGGACCCGCCGTGTCTTTGAACCGAATTAAACCAAACTTACACACATTGTTAAGTAGGTATTGAAGATGATTTCCGAATAGTTTGAATACCTATTGGTAGATAGGGTCTCGAGATATAGGTCAAAACGTTGACCCGGGTAACCTTCGGATGTGTATGTACAATATGGGTATCAAATGAAAGCTGTTGGGGAATGCTTTAGTACAGAGTATTTTTCATGCCGCTCCGTGACTGGGGTCTCGAGATATAAATCAAAACGTGGACCCGGGTAACCTTTGGTTGCGTATGTACAATATGGGTATCAAATGAAAGCTGTTGATAAGTGCTTTAATACGTGGTAATTTGTTATGTTATGTTATGTTATGTTATGTTATGTTATGTTATGTTATGTTATGTTATGTTATGTTATGTTATGTTATGTTATGTTATGTTATGTTATGTTATGTTATGTTATGTTATGTTATGTTATGTTATGTTATGTTATGTTATGTTATGTTATGTTATGTTATGTTATGTTATGTTATGTTATGTTATGTTATGTTATGTTATGTTATGTTATGTTATGTTATGTTATGTTATGTTATGTTATGTTATGTTATGTTATGTTATGTTATGTTATGTTATGTTATGTTATGTTATGTTATGTTATGTTATGTTATGTTATGTTATGTTATGTTATGTTATGTTATGTTATGTTATGTTATGTTATGTTATGTTATGTTATGTTATGTTATGTTATGTTATGTTATGTTATGTTATGTTTTGTTATGTTATGTTATGTTATGTTATGTCATGTTGTGTTATGTTGTGTTATGTTGTGTTATGTTATGTTATGTTATGTTATGTTATGTTAAAGTATATTATGTTATGTTAATGTTAACTCATTCTCTATATCCATACAAAATATCTATCAAACAAATAAAATTAAAATTGTCTTTTGAAAAATGCAACCATTCAATCAGTATTTTCTTATGACGTTATCACGTTAAACTATCGTCAGTAAACCGACTTTACAGACCACCTCTTTTTTTTAGTGTATGGAATTCATTTATTTTTTTTCAAGTTGAAGGTCATTAAATTTTATTAAATGTAGCTTAACTAGTTTTAAAAATAATTGAATTTAAATGCCCCCATGCTCGTTGACACAAGTGCGGCATCTTAGTAAAAAGTTGTTCATTGCTGCTTTGAGAGTTGCGACAGCAATAGCCGCAATTGTTGCCCGAATGGATTGTTTTAGTTCATCCAAATTTGTTGGCTTTGTTTTATAAACTTCTTGTTTACATAAACCCCACAAGAAAAAGTCAGGTGCAGTAAGGTCAGGCGACCTGGGAGGCCAACGAAACTCGGAGTTTCTTGAAATCAGTTTATTGGGAAATTTTCGTCGCAACTCTGTCATAACAGTCTGGGCTATGTGAGACGTTGCCCCATCTTGTTGAAACCACACAGAGTTGAAAGGAATTCTCTTTCGGCGTAGTTCTGGATAGAAAAATTCTTTCAGCATTTTCAAATAACGGTCTCCAGTAACCGTAACGGTGTGACCATTTTCTTCAAAAAAATAAGGCCCGACAATACAGCGTGAAGAAACCGCACACAACACTGTCACGCGAAGAGGATGCAATTCCGTCTCGTGGAGTATCTGTGGGTTAGAAGTACTCCATATTCGACAATTTTGTTTGTTCACATTGCCGTTTAAATCGAAATGGGCCTCATCAGACATGAAAAGGCAGTTTAACATGTTTTGGTCTTCTTCCACCATTTGCAGGATCTTCTGGCAAAATTCCAAGCGAATCGGCAAGTCTGCTGCATTCAGTTTGTTAACCATTTGAATTTTGTAGGGAAATAAGTCTAAATCTTTGTGCATTATTGTTTGCAAAGACTGTCGGCTGACACCAAGTTGAGCAGATAAGCTTCTTGTTGAAACCCTTGGATTGCTTTGTATAGCTGCAGCTACAGCAGCGATCGTTTCCTCCGTTCGAACTGGTGGGTTTCGATGATAAGGCCTTCTTGCGACTGTTCCTTGCTCAGCAAAATTATTCAGCAGTCTCATTATGGTTCATCTGCTCGGGGGATCGCCGCCAAACATCCGCCTGTACTCTCTCTGTACCAAAACTACGGACTCCAGTGCGTGATAGCGGCGGACTATCCAAATTCTTGTTTGCGTGTCCCAGTTATCAATTTTAATAAATTTTAAAGATCAATCTGCAAATTAAAACAAAAATGGAACAGATAACTTAAAAAGAAAACAAGTTATTAAATTTTTTTTGGTAGCGGCTTTCATCAGCCACCCTGTACTTTCTTCGAAGCTTAGAACATAGTTCCAATGCAAAATTTTATTTAAGCGGACGAATTTCTTACCACACTCTTTCTACAGAGCAAATAAAGTCGAATTTTTAATTTTTTTGAGTTTACGGAGAAATTTGTTTTACTTGTTTCGAAGTTTAGTCAATGAAAATGCTGCAATGTCAAAGTACTTTATATTGCTTTTTTGTTACCGGAAGAAAAACACTTTTACAAACGTTTACCACAGCAGTTCTAAAAATCTCGAAACACTTAGAAATGTCGAGAGGCTGAAACACGCAATTTCAGCTAGTGTTTCGCAAAATGACGCAGCTTAAAATTAAACAAACATTTAAATTAAATTTACTCATATTCTTGCTCAAGAACTAAAGTTACATGATAATAATAGCTAGGGCACAATCAAATATGGGAAAATTTACGCTTTTACTTAAAAATATCAAACCTAAAGTGCGACCAAGTCTGTTAGGAAAACAGTTAGCTTGCAGGATATCAGCACTTAAGAAACTATGAACTAGGTATATTTCACTAAGACAATTGACAACGAAGGCGATAAGAGCTGATTTGGATAAAGTGCTTGACCAGTTGATATTGCACAATAGTCCTCGCTGAAAAAGTATTCGTTCAACCATCTCTCGATGACGACAATAATGTCATATTCTTGATGTGAACTAAAAAGTCTTACAAGCTGAGGCTTGGTTATAATACCAGACATGTTTTTTATTTAGATTTTTAGGCGCCTGTCCCGATTGATTATCATTCTACATCAGTTGAAACACGTAGTTTTTTGGCAGGAGACTGAACGGGGGAACGAACACGTTGGTAGCCCGCAACTAATAACTACTAATAACTTAGAGTAACAGTTTCCGTTCACGCCAATTTTGAAAATAACGCTTTTCTTCGGTGGAACACCTTTCTTGATAAGACTGTAGCAAAAGATGGAGTTTTCTTTAAAACTAGTGTATTTAGCAATATAATATTTAAGAGATGATCAGCAGTTCCTGAAAATGAATTTTTGGCATTTCTTTAATTTTTGCTGTTGGAAGACCCGAGGCTATCCTAGGGATTTCGCAGGTTTCCTTCGGTGTTAAAGTCGTCGCAGTTTTGCCATTGTAGTTCTTACCATAAGAAACACCTTGTTTCACGTAAAGGTCCACAACGTTAGGACAACAGCCAATCTTGTTTGCAATTTGGCGAATTGAAAGTCCCTCCGCGGTCATGATATCGATTTGTCCTTTTTGGAGATCGGTTAAGCCTTTCTACTTTCCCATTTTATTAGAATTAAGAAGATTTCAACAAGACACAATGAATGCTTAAGAAAACGATCCCTTTTCACAGCTTTATATATATATATTTAATTGGCGCGTACACCCTTTTTGGGTGTTTGGCCGAGCTCCTCCTCCTATTTGTGGTGTGCGTCTTGATGTTGTTCCACAAATGAAGGGATCTACAGTTTTAAGCCGCCTCCGAACGGTAGATATTTTTATGAGGAGCTTTTTCATGGCAGAAATACACTCGGAGGTTTGTCATTGCCTGCCGAGGGGCGTCCGCTATTAGAAAAATGTGTTTCTTAATTTTGGTGTTTCACCGAGATTCGAACCGACGTTCTCTCTGTGAATTGCGAATGGTAATCACGCACCAACCCATTCGGCTACGGCGGCCGCTTTAAAATTTTCCCAAGCCTTT
The DNA here is from genome assembly GCF_028408465.1 of Anastrepha ludens. Taxonomy (NCBI): domain Eukaryota; kingdom Metazoa; phylum Arthropoda; class Insecta; order Diptera; family Tephritidae; genus Anastrepha; species Anastrepha ludens. The sequence goes on from NC_071503.1 coordinate 42,910,292, forward strand.
TATATCCTTTTTCTAATTTTATTGAAAACTGTGTTTGTAAAATCTTAGGCAATGGAATTGAATTTGAGGGGCATCGGCCTGTGAGATATGTTACAAACACACTATTGATAATTTTGTTTTTAAGTTATAAAAAATTGAAAGTATCTGCTTTAACTTTTTTTTGTCGGGACATCTAGCAAGTGCAGCACTCAGACACAATTAAATCCATTGTACTACACTTTTAATTTTCTTTAAATCTACCCGATCTTCTAAGAAATATGAGTAGATCTTGGGGTGCTAAGGAGCCAAGGTGATCGCTTCTTAACACATCAGTGCCAAAAACCTCAGACCTGATTCAAACCTCACAAGCTGGGCCGAGCTAATTGTCTGAATAGCCTACCTTTTCCATGTGCTTCGCCCATAGAAAGTGTCCCGTCATCAGTCCAATCAGCTGTTTGCAGTCTCTTCTGCTTAATGACGGGAGGATTTGCGACAGTCGACAGGTAACATCAGTTTAGTCCATTTGCAGCCTCTCTCAGCCTGTCAAGCTCGCTTGTGGTTTGTAGTAAACCATTTGCTACCCGTGGACCCATGTTAGCATAAGGCTATTATATCTACCGACATAGTTCAGCCTGGATTTACAGGACTCGACTACCCCTGATGTTGTTGGGGGTTGTCTAACGCCATAAGCGCAGCTTGGCTGTCGCTGCAGACACATATAGATCTGCCTCTCCATCGGTTTTCCACAACAAAGTTTATCGCTTCTTGAACAGCATACACAGATGCATGCATTCCAAGCGCAAAGTGCAGCTTTGTTCTGCTGGAATCCACGTACACCCCAGAGCCAGAACCGTGCTCGGTCCTGGAGCCATCCGTTAAAAAGCGAAAACTGTGAAAAATTTTCAGTGATTTCTGAAGATAAATTTTATATAACTTTACTTAGGGGGAAGCGCGAATAAAACCGAATATTGCCTGTGGAAGCGAGATTAAAAACTAAACCGCACTCGTCCGTTTAGCAATTCAAAAGTGGGTTTATTTTACTATGTTCTGTCCTTATATTTTGCCTAAAACTAAGATAAAAGAAATAGCGGAAATGGAAAAACAGTACGTGGAGAGTTAGAGAGAGTATGTAGTTAAGCAAATAGCAATCGGAAGACCGGAATGTATAGCTGTAGAAATAGAGTCAATGATAGAAAGTAAATGGAAACAGGTAAAAAAGGGAGCGAAAGCGAGAATCAGTAATGTAAAAATAGAAAATAACTTAATATTAAGCTTAAATATAATTTACAGTTGCAAATTTTATTTTATTCATTTACATTTCCATATTTATAAATTTTACAATATTTTATTCATTTAAATAACTATCAATTATTAATTTATTATTAATCTTTATTTATTAAATTCAATTTTATATTATTTTATTATATTAAAGTAATCTTCCAGAATCTGGCTTGACACTGCTGCGGTGGCACGTTGCCTTCGTGGACAACGACGAGTTGGCCTGGCTGGATGTTGGGCTACAGGTGCATCCATTTCTGGCGCTGCTGAAAGCTCCAGAAGGTAGCTCATCGACCACGCGCGCCAAAATTGTCGCTTGAGAGAGCAAACAAGCTGCCATCTCTCTTAGCAGCCGCTGGGGTTGTCGGGTACCTTCTCCGGTGGCAAAGCTCGCAAAGGGCAATCGATTAGCAGATGCGCCGTCGTTGGGGTTGTTGCTGAGTGGTGCGAGCGGACGGGAGTTAAGTACTGCTTCTATTTCGACGAGTAGCGTTGCGGTTTCTTCGGCGCTTAACAGCGCGTTGCCTACGGCGCGCACCAGCAGATGTTTGGCCGACTTCACTGCTGCTTCCCACAGGCCGCCGAAGTGGGGTGCCTTCGGAGGTATGAAGGCGAAGATGAATCCTTCGTCGGCGGCGTATTGGAGAATCTCCTCTTTCTAGGCCAGAAAGGCCTCCCGGAACTCCCTCGACTTCCTCTCTGCTCACACAAAGTTCGTCGCGTTGTCGCAGTACATTTTGACTGGCATCCCTCGGCTCCCAATGAACCTTTGAGAGCGAAAATAAATTTATCAGCAGTTAAATCAGTTACAAGTTCTAGATGAACTACTGCCTTTGAAGCGAAACACTCGAAAATGGCAATATACATTTTCACGGGAGGGCGACCGCGATTTTTTAAGGTTATGTGAATGGGCCCGCAATAATCTACCCCACATATTGTGAAGGGCCGTTGGGCGCGTAATCGATCATCGGGTAGATTGCCCATGATCTGACCTTGCAATTTTGGCTTATAACGAAAACAGTGAATGCATTCGACTACAGGCTTCTCGAGCATTTACCAGCCTTTTTTTCTCACAGAAGCGCTACCAATGCCTTTGGACCGGCATGGTGATTACAAAAATGTAGGAACCGGATGTATGCCTTCACAAAGTGCGAATTTTTGTGTAAAGGGAACTTAGCATCATAGGGGATTGGCGCGTTAAATAAACGGCCACCTACTCGATTCAGATTAAACGATAATGATGATTCCGAGTGTTCATGCAGAAATGGAGTTAATTTCAGCAAACTTGAGGGAAGTACGTTATTTTTCGATAATTTATTAATTTCATCTCTAAATTCAAAATGTTGAATTATTTCGACAATTTTAAGGAAACTCAATTGTAATTCCTTAGCCTTCCTCACTTTTTTGTGAGATGAGAACCTTTCAATTATTTCGAGAAGTGGATTTGCATTGGCATTGATTGCAATTAACGTAATTGCGTTCTTCTTCTTCTCGAGTGCTTCTTGTTCTGGAGAGAGTCTGAAGTTGACATTTTTTGGCCATGTAGCAGGGTCTTCTAGGAGGAACTGTGGACCACTAAACCATATTGAATTACCCAATTCGTCCACGGTACAACCCCGAGACACTTGATCCGCTGGATTTTGTTTTGTGGGTACATGACGCCACTCTTGGATCTCGGACACTCTATTTGCGTAGAAAGTTTGCAACGACGATGGATACGTTTTAATCCAACGCAGAACTATTTCGGAGTCTGTCCAGAAAATTGTTTGTTCTATTGGTCGACTCAACATTGGTAAAATTCTTGACCATAATTTGGCAAGAAGATGGGCTGCCGAGAGCTCTAAACAGCGGTGCTACTCTAGACTTTGAAGTAAGCAGCCTGCATTGCGTACCACTAGTGGATTGGCTACGTATATATACGCAGCAGCCATACGCTCTTATTGAAGCGTCGGAAAAGCCATGAATTTGACTCTGTATTTACATACCGAGGAATGCTAATTGATTGAAGCTGTAACAAATTGGCTTTAAAGTTCAGCCAGCTAGTGTCAAGCCGCAATGGAGTCGACTCATCCCAGTTTAGCTTTTGAATCCAAAGCTCTTGTATTAAGATTTTAGCTTTGGTAACTAGCTGGGCTAATAAACCAAGAAGGTCAAAGAGGCGAGCGGGAACTGATGAAATATTACAGAATAGAATTATCTTCCAGAATGAAGCGAAAAATTTCATCTTTCGGCTGTCATTCCGAATGACTTTGGAACCGGGTGGATGTTTGGCTTTATTTTTGTCGCTTAGCGTTTGCAGACACCGTGTGGCGAGAAATGGTGCAGGTGCAGTGCAGTATATTACGGTGTTTAGTCGAAAAATTTGCAAATGCTCCGATGGATCCTGCCTCCACACTATGAGCTGGAAGTTCCTGTCGTCTTCGTGCCCCTATATTTGACGATACATCTTCGTGATGTCAGCAGTCATGGCATTTCTGTGCAATCGGAAGCGAAGGAGGGTCGAAAAGAGCTCCTCTTGAACGATCGATCCGACCACCAAAGTTTCATTCAACGCAACTTGTGCTGATGTCCGACTCGAAGCATCAAAAACTACGCGCAACTTGGTAGTTGTGCTCTGCGGTCTTAACACACACTGGTGCGGAAGGAAATAGAGCGGTTCACTCGGGAGTCGATTATTTGTTGGACTCATATGCCCCAATTCGAGATACTCTTGCATGAAGTCCAGGTACATTTTACGAAATACTGGATCTTTCAGCGTCTTTCTCTCTAGGGCTTGAAACCGCCGGGCTGCGGTTTCATACGATTGAGCGAATAATTTACGGTCGGTTTTGAAAGGCAGTCTGACTTGAAGCCTTCCACATTGTAAAACCTGTGTGGTTCTCGAAAAAAATTCCTCACATTTGGCCTGCTCTGGAATCAGTGTGGAGTTTACTTGTGCAGGTATTTCTTCCAAATCCGATAATTTTCGGATTGTAGCATCAATGCTAGCAACACTTTCTTCAAATTGAAATAGTGTGCTACTTACTTGGGTACTGGAGCTATTATTTGTGGCATACTTGTCTGAAATTATCCAGCCTAGCACTGTTTTTTGCAGCGTTGGCTGCTTGGGCTGGTTCTGATCTGACCCACCGATAACAGATCAAAGAATATTTCAGCTCCTAAAAGTATGTCTATTTTCTGACATTTGTAGAAACTTGGGTCTGCTAGTTAAATACAATACTTTGTGGAATTTTCCAGCCATTTGTGTTTACAGTCCGATCTGGGTGATTGACTGATATCGAACGCGTTACCCAAAAGTCCGCCGAAAACTCAAAATTGTTGATCCTCGATTTTATATATGTTTTTAGTTTGCCTTGGACCTTTTTATTTGAATCGCCAATTCCAACTATATTTAGAGCGAATTTTTCTTTCCGGATTCGCAATTTCTGCATAAGCCGGAGTCAAGCAATGAGAACCGGAGTCACGTAAAGCTCGCGCTTGCACGTAAACACCGGAGCTGGCCTTAACATTAATTACGCCTGTAGCTAACATGACTCGGTCAGGCAAGCTGCTAATATGCATGGCCTGTGACGTCGAAGGGTGCGGCTCGGTCTCAAAGGAGATCGGATATATATGCAACATGGTGGGATGCGAACGGTTGCATACACCACAGTGATTTGCTTTGCACATTGAGACCGTATGTCCCTTGCGCAAGCAATTTATGCACAGGGAAATAGGAAATTTGCAATTTATGCAAATTCAAATCTTTTAAGTGCAGTAAGCCGGCCAGCTATTGAATAATGGTCCTTAGAACCACAATGAAGGTAAGTCGGCAGTTTGGAGTGTCGCAGTTGTTGATTTTTTGTTTTCTGCCGCGTATCTTCATTGTTTGTCCTTGGTTGGCACGAGGAAGCTTCTTCAGCTGATAGATGCTTGTATCTCTTATTTAGCATAGCTTCACACTCAGCCCAAAGCGGCAGCTTATCATAGTCAAGTTGCTCCTCCCACTTTGACCGAGTAGTGGTATCAGCCTTCGACATGACTATGTGAATCAATATCGCATTTGAAATAAGATTATCGTCACCCAGCGATAAAAGGGAGTCATATACTGCAGACACGGTTTCAATCATTGATCGCAAAGATGACGCAGAAGGCCTTTGGATTTTTGACAATTCAAAAAGTTTCGACACTGGGTTAAAAAATATCAGGTATTTAATGTCATAAACCTTTCTGAAGCTTGCCAACGCCTTTGGATAATTGTCTTCCGACATTTGGAAGGACTTCACTGTGCCTAAGGCTTCACCGGATAGACATGATACTAAATGATTAAATTTTTTAATATCCGTCATTGTTGAATCATTGTGCACGAAACTCTCAAACAGACTCATAAAGTTTTTAAATTCGTAATATTCTCCTTTGAATGTAGGTAACGACATGCTTGGTAGTCGCGAGCTGTGAGGTACAATAAAAGATGTTTCGGCAATTGGCGATTTATTTCTCGCCACAATCGACTTTATAATGGACTTTGTTTCTACAATTAAGTTCTCGAACTCTCCACGGGCAATGTCTTCTTCGCCGATTTCTTCAATTTTCGACTGACATTTCATGAGTTTTTCGCTGTGGGAGTTCAATATGTCGAGTCGGCACTCCAATTCGATTGGATCTAGCGACATGGTCTTTTTAAGCATACCCGTTTTTAAGCGAACTATGCTATTTTTTGCAACAATTCTCTGAACAGTTCTAAAGACTTTAAGTCCATCATGTCCCTTCTTGGAGAGACACTTGAAATAGTCGACATTGGTTTACTCATGTTTTGAGATTGAAGTTCGCTGCTTTAGCTTGTGGCTTTTGTAAAATACAAACGGTTCTGGAAGTTTGCCAGCACAAAAACGAAAGCGATAAATAGTGAAATATACAATAGCTGAAACTTGACTAAAACCAACGAACATAAGCAGCGAACAATTGTGTCTTTGCTCAAACAAAATTTGTATTGTGGAGAAAAAAAAAACATTTTTTTTAATATACTGAAAATATTACGGTTGAATTAAGAAACCGCAATTTAGTTAGATTTTTTTGTTTTTTGAAAAAATCCCGAAAATAAACCGAAAAAGAGTACTCGCAAATTATTTGGCGACAAACACGTTCCTCTACCTCGGATCCCACTGTATCCTTCACTTCATAGGCAGTATATGTATATAGATATGTATATATAAAGGATGGTTAAATTTTAAGGGCCGATATTGAATGTAAACCACTCCTCTATCAAAATGCATATCGCGCACTTCGTGAAGAAAAACATCTTCAGTAATGAGGCACATTTTCACCTCAGTGGATTCGTCAATAGGCAGAATTACCGCATTTGGGCGAATGATAATACAAAAGTTATTGGCCCGAATTTTTATGATCATGTGATTCGATACCGTTGGACTTTTTTCTTTGGGGAAAGAAAAGGTGTACGTCGATAAGCCAGCAACAATTCAAGGGCTAAAGGATGAGATAATTCGGCACATTAACGGCATAGAACCTCAATTATGCCTCAGCGTCATCGAAAATTTGGACCATCCGATGGATTGTCTTTGAATTGAATTTTATTCAAAATCAACACCGGCCCTTGAAACTTAACCACCCTTTATAAGTACATATATATGTATGGTTTATTAGCATATAAGAAGTGGGTACACTAGATGCCAATAATTGAAGCCCTTATACTGTGAGACGATTATTAGCAACTGTAATAATCTCGGCCTATCACAAAGCCAATTTTTAGCTTCAATTTTTCGCACTCAATACTTGTTTATCGTGGACTGGTTTGTTTCCAGCGTTAACTTCCCTTTGGCAGGCCACGCAGTTGCAGGTCATTCCTCCCTCGATGTCCTATGTAACGATGGATATTGGTGGTGAACAGTTGGTGAACCGGCCCAAAGCCGGTGAGTTTGAAGTACAGCTCCACAGATTCACTCCCCTTCGTAACGGTGTTCTATGTTGTAATATGTTTTAATTTTTATTTGTTTTTTGTGTATATAAATATTTTAGTTATTTTTCAAACATTTTTTTTTTTTTGCGATAGATATATTATTTTTTCTTCTTTGTTCTGTTTTTTAGGGGCTCACTGTCACTGTACTTTTTCAGTTACTGCACTTCCCAAGTCACTGCACTAGTTTTTATATATGCAAGTATACATACCTATGTATATTAGTTTAGTCGTCTGTTTTTTTTGAAGTGAAAACTTCATTAGAATCGTTGGGAGTGATTTGAGTCTCGATGAAACGAAAAAGCGACACTCTTGGCTACGAAGCGTTATATGTTGATATACGTATATGTGTGTGGCTGCGTACTGCTGATCCACACTAGTATAGTGAGTATTGTAGTATGTATACTACACTGCCTATTACTTGCTTTGGTGTTTAGTTCAAGCGTCATACGTATGTATGCTAGTACGTATGGGTGCGCGCCTGCGTATTACGGAGCCACGGCGAGCGAGAAGGCATTATGTATACCTATACTACACTACCTAATTCTTGCTTAGACCAAGCGTCCTACGAATGTTTGTGTCTGTGTAATATACGCGTTACGACGCTCATAATAGCAACCGCGTGTGCTGTATTGCGTCCGTACTTTTATATTCGTAAATATTTTCATTTTTAAATATTTACCACAATTATGCCGAAAAATAATGCAGAAAAGTGTCGTGAATATCGACAGAAAAAATAAATAGCATCACGGAATTCATTAACGAAAATTTAATAAAGTATACACCAGAAGTATTGCGGATACTTAGAAAAGATTACGATAAAGTTCCAATGATTTTAAGTGGCGATTTTAAAGTAAATTTTGCATTGGACACAGCGGTTCCTTTAATTGACTTTCTCAATACAACATTCAATTTAAAAATGTGTAACAATCGCACTGATTCGACAACACGATCAAAAACAACAATTGACGCGGTATTTCAAAGATATGTTGACAACATTGAAACCAAAGCATTTGTATCATATTTTAGCTATCATAAGCCAATCGTATCATTTGTTGAAATTGAAAACATTGAGGATGAATAGTAATAAAATGAAGAAAATTAAATATGAACTTTATAACAATATTATAATTAACCTATAATTATCCCGCTCCTAATGCTGCTTTCGTCTCATTCTCTCTCAGTTTGTTTTACGGAAGGTTTCACTTCTATCGCGTCTAACCGTTAGACTGGTATTTTTTTTTTTTTTTTTTTGCTTTGCGAGACGACTTTTGTTTCTGTTTGTCAACGGACCGCGCAGACAATATTCTTTTTGCACTATATTAGCACTTATGGTTGTTTATTTAAATTAATTATTAAATATTTTGCGTGCACCTTACACAATTTGCCTACTTGTGGTCTTTTGTCACTATCACTTTGTTTTTTTATATGTTGAATGTTTTCTGGAAATAATTTCGGTATTCATTTAAATATTTAGATTCACAAATTTATTGCTTATTTCGCGATTTAGTATTTATTTTTATTTTATGTTGTAATTATTTTTTCACTTTTGCACTAATGTCCCTGCTCGGGCGCCATGAAAAATCTTCAGTGATGTCTGAAGATTAATTTTATAAAACTTTACTTAAGGGGAAGCGCGGATAAAACCGAATATTGCCTGTGGAAGCGAGATTAAAAATTAACCCGCACTCATCCGTTTAACAATTCAAAAGTGAGTTTATTTTACTATGTTCTGTATGTAGTTAAGTAAATAGAAATAGGAAGAACGGAAAGTATAGCTGTAGAAATAGAGTCAATGATCGAAAGTAAATAGAAACAGGTAAAGAAGGTAGCGAGAGCGAGAAACAGTAATGTAAAAAGAGAAAATAACTTAATATTAACCTTAAATATAATTTACATTTACATATTTTATTTTATTTTTTTACATATCCATATTTATATATTTAATTTTATTCATTTACATAATTATCAATTATTAATTTATTATTAATTTTCATTTATAAAATTCAATTTTATACTATTTTATTATATTAAAGTAATTTGCCAGAATCTGGCTTGAGATGAGAACTTCCTACACTGATGACGCCCCTGCAAACGAACTAAAGACTACGATTCGAGGGCATGCACCTGGAAGGTTCGGTCCCTTAATGGGAAAGGTGCCTCTGCCCGGCTGGCTGATGTCCTCGTGAGAATAAAGGCTGACGTCACTACCATTCAAGATATGCGATAGACGAAACAAGGCAAGAAAAACATAAGATCGACGTCTACTATAGCTGCCATGTAAAGGAGCAGAAATTCGGTTTCGAATTTGTTGTGGGAGAGAGACTTCGTCACCAAGTACTGTCGTTCACTCCGGTGGTCGAGCGTCTCGCGATAATCCGCGTCAAAGCGCGATTCTTTAACATCTCGCTCATTTGCGCCCACCTCCCAACGGAATAGAAGGACCTTGCGACCAAAGATTCCTTCTATGAGCGTCTGGAACGTTTCTATGGAAGGAGAGGAAGGAATTTTTGGTCCCACAGTCGGAAAATTCAGGCTGCTCAACGAAACATCAAGTAACGGACAGAGGTTGGTTGACTTTGCCAGGGCCCGAAACATCGTAATCTGCAACACCAGATTCCAGCATAAGAATATACCCCAAGCTACCTCTCTCTCTCCTGATCGAAAATCGCGAAACCAGATCGATCATGTTGTGACAAATGGAAGACACCCTTCTAGGGGTTGACTCGGACTCGGATAATTACCTCTTTGCAGCCAAACTACGTACACGCATCTGTGCAGCAAAAAACGTACACCTAACTACGCAAAGAAAGTTCAACATCGAAAAGCTGCAATCACAACATACACCCAGAAGATGCGCCCCTCAACTCTCACTCCTGCTCTCAAAGAGTGCAGCCCAACAAACCGGCATGCACGAGCAGTAGAGAAACATTTCTCGTTCTTTACGGACCGCCGCCGCAGAAGAAATCGGATTTCAGTGAGCGCGAAAAAACAGTTGGTACGATGCGGAATGATTTGCTGCTGCAGAAAGAAACGAAGCTATAGAGCCACGCTGCGATCGGGCGCAAAGTGAGCAATGCGGGATCACTACGGAAAGCTAAGAAATGAATAGAGACGTATTATCAGAAAGGAAAAACTCATTAGTGCGAGTAGCTTGACATGATGGCCAATAGGAGCAACGTACGAAAATTCTACCAGAAATTTTGGCAGCTTACAGAAGGTTTTAAGACCGGGGCGTTTTCCTGTAAGAACAATGACGGCGATCTGAAGACTAGTCCACTAATATAAATTGTTTTGATAGCTTATATAAATTTGATGTTATAACGATTTCCGCCGGCCAATATTATTTGTATCCGTATTTTCAGTCTTAAAATAAATGTAAATGAGAAGTAATAGGCCCATCACAATGGGTCCGTCGCGTTCGTTGGCAACAAAATAGATTATGTGTATTTGAGTCGAAGACGCCACATATGTGCCGTACGCCATGGCGAATACATTAAACTGGTACCAACGGAATACGACTCTACGACTACCATAAATTATATTGAACCCCTCTCTCGCTTCAATAAGCACTAGTTTTTTAATATTGTTCCGAATTTTCTTATAATACAATTCAAATAAATCTCTTACAATAACTTGATGAGTTCGATCAATGGATTGTTGGATGAAACACAAAAATTAATGGCAACACACTTGCTTTATCTTATTTCCAACACTTTACTTCTAAATGCATACGTTCAGCTTATAACTAAATCACTCTATTACTTTTCGTTTATTCGCTCACAAGTTTATTAATAACTATCGTCATTTCTAAATCTGACAGGTCGTATATTCTGGAACTCCCCAGCAGCAGGTTTTGTCACCTGTCGTCTTCGCCTAACTCATATATCGTGGAATGTCTCGCTATCTGCTGTCGTCATCAAGGCTAAATTGTGTTTTTGTTTTGGCCTCTCGTTCGCTGTTGTTGCCAGTCGGTTCGCGAAACTTAGCGACTGTAACAATATATTTCACGACCAACAAAACGTGTTTATACAAGTTAATAAATTATCAATTTATTTTAGTTTATTAAAACATATTTCAGAACTGAGCTCTTTATTCGTTCAATTCTCCTTTTACACTGAACTCTTAAAATTACGATGCCTCTTATAAATAGTCTTAAGCTGGTTTACATATTTATTTGTTGATCAGCATTTCTTATGCTGGTTTACATGTTTATTTGTTGATCAGCATTTCTTATGCTGGTTTACATATTTATTTGTTGATCAGCATTTCTTATGCTGGTTTACATATTTATTTATTGATCAGCATTTCTTATGCTGGTTTACATGTTTATTTATTGATTAGCATTTCTTATTATTTGGCACAGTAAAGTAAGCATAAATGAGTTATAAGCATTTAGCTGCAATGTAAGCAGTCATGAAATATGCTGACTAAATATTGAAATAGGATAACTGATATGAAATAACTAAATATTGAAATATGAATATGCTGACTAATATTGAAATAGGAATAAATGTTGCATTAACTCTTCCCCTCTTAAAAGCGATCGTCCTCGAGCGTTACGTGTTGATAGAGTTAATTTGATGCGTGTTTTTTTATGTGCAGGTCTTTCAAAGCTTCTAAGGAAAGTATTTCTATGTGCTCTTTTTCTAATGGAGTTGGCTGTAGTATTGTGGGTATGGCTTCGATCGGTCTTGTTTCCAAATTTTCGAATAATTGACTGTTTATTTTTATTGTTGAATTGTGAAATATGATGACATGAGTACCATTGATTTTTTTGGGGTATTTCGTCAGCTACTAGTTCGCCGTCAAATTGATTTAGCAATATAACTCCTTGTTTTACTTCTTCTAATGTAGGGACGTGATGGCCATTTGTTGTTGAACAAGTCGAATTCAAGCTATAAATAATCCTAGTTATACATAAATCTTTACATAAATCTATTAAATTAGTTTCTTTACAAATCGTTAGATCATTATATCTTTCGCATTCATTTTTTATTCCGAACAGTGAATCTTTTCCTTTAAGTATTTCTTTATACTCAGTTTTGATTATAATATTGTTTGCTTTTTTTTTCTGGTCGTATTATAATTCTTTTAAAAATTTCATTTAATGTTAGAGGTATTTTTACCATATATAAAATTTCCATATCCTTACTTAATACGTTTATTTTCGATATTTCTAATGCTTCTTCGGCACTTTTGAATGGTATTTTTTCCTTTTTCATTTTTATTAATTGACAATTCTATTTCTTTTTTACTTAATATTACTGAATTCAATATATTTTCTTTCGCCCATTGGATGGCATATTTTATATTTATTAATTCTTCCTTAATTAACCTAATCCTATTCTGCAAATTGATTATAATTTCTGTTATTACATTGTCTTCCTTTCTAATGGTATTTACCATTCTATCAACTATACTGGTTATATTATTTATTCGTATTTCAAATAGTTTATTAATTACTACTTGGTCATTATTATTTTCATTTAAGTTATTTAGATTATTTGTAATTATTTTCAAATCCTCGTGATCTGGAGATCCGGCTATGTATTTCCATGCCGTTCCCAGTATATCAATTGATCTCTTCGTTTTGTAATTTGTGTTAGAAGGTTTTAGTGCATTTAGGATTTCAAAGGTTTGAATGGTTTCGTGTTTGAGGAGAGGATATAGGAAGTGGTTGTTAGGGATTTGGTGATTTATTTCTTCGTATGTTTCTGTCAAAAATTGTTCGTATTTTCCTAAGTCGATGAGGTGAATAAGTCTAAATGTTCCGTCTTGTATTTTCGCTTGTCCGTCGTCTATTGTCACAAGTTGAGATTGACTATAGTCTAAAATTTGAACGTCTGATGAAGAAGTAGTGATCGTGATGAGAAGGATAAAAAGTTTGTAATGGTCCATTTTACCTGCAAATTTAATTAAGTTTTTATTAGGGATTTATGAATTGTTCTTCCTGTTACTGTTTTAATCGTTGTCCTGTGGTTTTCTAAAACTTTCTCCTTTTTATACCTTGGAGTTAGTTTAGAACCTAGTCTCTTGTTTATCTTGATATAGATTATTTCTCCTGGTGAGAAATCCTTATTTTCTGGTCTATTTTTATTGTGATATGAGAGGTCTTGCTCTTGTTTTTTCTTAAGTAAGGTAATGTTTTCTCGTCTTTGCTTTTCTAATTGTTGTGGGTCACTGTAAACTCTATTTCCAAAAATGTGTCTATGGGTTTATCTTTTGTCGTTGAGTGAATTGATGAATTGTATTCCTGTACTGATTTAAATAGAAGTTCTTCGAATGTTATTGTCGTTTGATTGCTTTTGAGGCATCTCATGATCTCGGAGAGTGTGCTATGGAATCTTTCTACTTGTCCGTTACTTGTGCTACTGTAAGGTGGTGTGGTGTAAACGTTAATAGACATTTCATCCCTAAGTAAGGATGATATTGAGGCAGAGTTAAGAGATTTTTCGTTATCAACTACTATAAGTTTCGGTATTCCAAATGCGATCATTAGTTCTCTAATTGGGTCTTTAATATGCTCTATTGCTCTAGAAGGTATTATCTTTACCTGAGCATATTTGGAAAATTTATCAATGGCTGTAAGGATTAGTTTTTTTTCAGTGGAATATATGTCAACATGGACTATTTCACCTGGGGAGTGAGGAATGGGAGTAGGCTGGATTTGTGGTTTTGCTGGATGTCTATCATATTTTTGAGCACGACAAGTTGAACAATTTTTTACAAACTGTTCAATTTTCCCATGCATTCTTGGAAAGTAGAATTTTCGTAGAATTTGGGTTTTGTTTTCGCGGCTGTTTCTGTGAGCTCGTTGATGTTCTTCGATGATAATTTGTTCTTGCTCTGTCTCTGATATGATGTCCTGAAGTAGAGTTTGTGTGTAGCGGATTTTTACATTGCTAAAGTGGAGAGGGAATATTTCCTGAATTTTACCCATCAGTGTTTCTGTGGTGTATAGTCCGTTGACGAGTGAAGGGTCGAGGTAGCGTTTAAATATGTCTATGATATCCTGATTAGAATAATTTTGCTTTGTAACAGTGTGTCTGTGGCTATCTTCGTTGCCAATCATTAAGAAGAGTTGGTTTTTAAAAGCGTTTATGGGGGCTTCGGTGGCCGGAATGAGGAGGTGTGAGGAGCTTTCGTCGCTATGGTCTGTAACTGTGAGAGTATTAATGTCAGTTTGTGGGGGTCTGGATGATATTGTTAGGGTTAGACATTATTTTAATTAATTTATTTTTTTTATTTTATTTTTTTTATTTTTTTTATTTTTTTTTATTTTTGTTTTTGTTTAACAATTCTCTGGAGGGTCCCTTGGGTGGTGAATCGCAGAGAATGTTTGTTATTATAAGCTGGAGGGTCCCCCGTTAGGTGGTGAATCGCAGCTTTAAATTATATTATATTATTGGCTGTACAAGCCAGATTTTATTATAATAAATTTTTTTTTTTTTTATAACTTTCTTTATATTTTTTTGGTTTTTTAAATAATTCAATTAATTTGTATAGTAATATTTAATTCTGTATTTTTCACAAATTTGTTTTTCTCAATAAAAATTTTTTGTAATTCCAAATTAATAGTAATATTCAACTTATATTTTTTTCAATAATTTCTTTATAATTCTTAATATTGCTTAATATTAATATCCTTTTTTTCAATAATTTCTTTATAATTCTTAATATTGCTTAATATTAATATCCTTTTTTTCAATAATTTCTTTATAATTCTTAATATTGCTTAATATTAATATCCTTACACTAGTACTTCCCGGCGGTGGGGTGTGGTTCCTTTTTGCTAGTCTCTGCTACTGGGGCACCTCCAATTCGCACTATTAGAAGCGAGCGTTTTTTTCCTACTGGATTCTAACGCTGCACCGGCTCACTGTTCGCGTCCTTGTTATCGTACTCTTTTTTTGTACAAAACACTTCACTTCACGAACTTTGAGACCGGTCCCTGCTCGGGCGCCAGTTAATAAATTATAAATTTATTTTAGTTTATTAAAACATATTTCAGAACTGAGCTCTTTATTCGTTCAATTCTCCTTTTACACTGAACTCTTAAAATTACGATGCCTCTTATAAATAGTCTTAAGCTGGTTTACATATTTATTTGTTGATCAGCATTTCTTATGCTGGTTTACATGTTTATTTGTTGATCAGCATTTCTTATGCTGGTTTACATATTTATTTGTTGATCAGCATTTCTTATGCTGGTTTACATATTTATTTATTGATCAGCATTTCTTATGCTGGTTTACATGTTTATTTATTGATTAGCATTTCTTATTATTTGGCACAGTAAAGTAAGCATAAATGAGTTATAAGCATTTAGCTGCAATGTAAGCAGTCATGAAATATGCTGACTAAATATTGAAATAGGATAACTGATATGAAATAACTAAATATTGAAATAGGAATAAATGTTGCATTAACTTACACAACAAAATATAATATTTGCTTTCGCGACAAGAACATCTTTTTTTTGTGTATATGCGGTGTACTACGATACGTTTTACACGTCACGTCAGTCAAATGCGTTGCTGCAATGGACCACATGTGACAGCCCTATTAAGCAATAAAGTGATTGAATAAAGAAAGCAAGTTGTGTTGCCATTAATTTTTGACTTTATATACCAATCCAGTGATCGAACTCAGAGGAATTACTGTGAGACATTTTATTTGGATAAAAACGTAACAAATTCGTAACGATATTAATTAATATTTAGCAGATTTGACGAGTTTACGAGCCAAAACTTTGAATGATGGCTACTATCTTTTATTATACCTCTTCGCCATTTCCCCGCTCGCTAAATTACTTAACGATCGCTTTTGCAACAAGATCCGCAGATGCTTGACACCAGATTAAAATTGTGGAACCGGCATCTCCGTACATTCACTTTTTAGTTGTTATTTAAATTTTATTTGATAACTACTTTTTCAAAAATCTTTATTAAAAATATAAACGCTACTTTTAATTATGTTATTAAATTATGTATTAAAATATACGCATTCATGTAGATTACATACATATACGTACATATGTACGTACATATACATATGTATATTGCTAACTTCGCAATATAGAATTGTTCCGAGTTTGGCAAATGGTGATATTTTTGCTGTGGGAAGTGCGTTCCGGGGCGTATGGATGCCAACTTATATGTATGTACATATGTATGGAAACTTGAATAGTCTTTATTATTGCAAAATAGTAATTAAATATTAAGAAAATGTATTACAAAGTTAATTTGAAAATGAAGGTAAAAAATGACTACTGTTACTGCTGAGGTTACGCTGACGACATAGATGACTAGATGTGAAACTCTTTTTCTCGTGAGAGCGCTGAAAAATGTGCATTTTTTATAACATTTTCCAATATTGCCACACCGGTAGAAACATGAATTGGGTATTTTTTAAACAAAGGTCTGGAATTTTTAGTTTCCACACCACCATTGAGGTTAGTATTTAGTGTGCGGTTGCCCAATAGCCTTATATCACTCGTAAACACCTACATATACTAAAAATAAGCACAATCCGTATGAATTATGTACATAAATCAGCCAAAGATTTAAAAATTTATATGTAAATGAAATTATTTAAAACTGATACACATAAGTACAATAATTTAATAATAATAAAGTTATGAACCCGACAAACATAAGTTATAATTAAAAACATGACTTATTGCGATTTTTTAATATAACACAGAAATTGGGTAACAAAAAAAAAAAAATTCTCAAACAACGAACAGAATGAGTTAAAGCAGATTACCTTTAATTTTTGTAAAATATCTCAAACACAAATTCAGTTCCCTTACCTTCGCTTTTCAACCATAGAATATTTACGTATATACAAATTTACATAAACCAACACACAGTTTTCAATAAAATTACATTATGTTGCATAAGACCAATTAAAAGTAGAAGTCGAAAAGGATATAACGAGCTTTGGATTCTACAAACTCACTTCAATTCAAATTATTACATTTCAATTGAATTAATTTTAAGACAAATAATTATAAACATTTCAACACGTCATTTCTCCATTAAGCAAAAACGAACTGTTTTCGTCTGTTATTTTTGGCGCGTTTCTTCTGGCAGTCTGCCATTTCGCCTATCAGCTGTTCAAAATCCCATAATGTGTGAGTGCTGCCAAGTTTTGAAACGTCCTCATGGGCAGAGAACGTTAAATATAGAGAAGTCTCACGAGCTACGAATGGTGTGAATTGTCAAAAATGAAGTCTAACCGCGGCCGGGGTTTAACAGAGCTGATTGCAGTGAATTCTCTCTTCCTATATTGGCTCTGCACACAGAGAACGGTCTCTGTATATCATAACGTTCTCTGCTTTTGCTTCTGTAGAAAATCAAATTGACGATTAGCCGACGGCATTTTGCAAAGAATTTGCTTGTTCATTTCTACATATGTATGTTCCCTTGATGAATGAAAATTTATTCAACTAAATGATTATTGATGAATAATTTGAATATTTATTATATGCGCCAACATTTCAAATCAAAGTAACTTTAACATTTAATACATATACATATACATATGTATATCAATATATACATACATATGTATATGTATTATGTTAGCTATGTTTGTGCAAAAGTTCAATTGGATCTTCAATTCTTATAGTGTTACATATGTATGTATATATCATATTTACATTTGAATATGCATTCATTTGTTCCTTTGCAAACGAAATTTTTTTCAATTTAGATTTATTACATGGAATAATATATGTATGCATTTTATAGATAGTATAAAACTTTGAAATTTAAAATAAATAAAAGAAAACTTCAAAGAAACGTATGTATTTGCATATATGTACATATATATTTGTTATTTTTGGACAAAAAGAAATTGGGCATTGTTATACATACATTTGTTTGAAATAAAATTGACCGACAGCATTTTGCAAGGCATTTGAGGCATTACGTTTTTATTTCTGTTCTGTAATTTTTCATCCACATCCTATTGCAGGAGGTATACAAGCATGGTTTGTATACAAGTTTTGATATTCTAAATAAATAAAAGAATAATTTTAACAAACCCAAGATATCCTCCATATTTACATATTTTATAGGATAAAAAAGCATATTCGTATGTTACCGTAAGTATGTATATTTGGATTAGTAACAAAATCTGTTTAAACTGTTTCTTACTACAAACATATGTATGTACATGTATGCATACACATGTAAGAAACAATTAAGCAAAAGTTCAATGTACTGAAGCAACCATGACCTACCTCACGTATTGGCATATTGATGCCCTATTGTATGTATGTCCGTACATACATATACATACATTCTCGACTCCCAGCAAAACTATGCTTATTAGTATATACATACATATGTATGTATGTACATACAACAGCACACACAAAGCACTGGCTTTATGCCTCTGCACGCGTATGTTTCCAAAGCTAAAATTATAAGCCGAGCGACTGCAAGAACAAAATACATTCATAGGCGCAGTCGCAGCGGTCAGATTTTTTTAGTCGCAACGACGCTGAAAAATCCAAAATATTCTATAACACTAAGTTCGAGCTCATATGCTCATATGCCCATATGCCATTTTTCTCGCCAATTCGAAAATAGTCAATATTGTAATATTTCGCGTTGAATTATTTGCCAATATTTGGTAAATCTTCAATTTTTGTCAAGTCGAGTGGCCGCGGCTCCGTACATATGTATGCATCAATATATGTATGTAAATATGTGTTCTAAATTCTCGACAGCAATAGCAAATCGAAATATTTTTTCTGTCGCAAGTGCTCGCAGCCTCATATGTATGTATGTCTATGGAAGTTCGTAGGCATGTATTTATGTATATGCGTGTTTGCTTTTGCACGTCCATATGAACGATTTTTCATATGCAGATATTTATTTTATTGAGCTGAACGAATATATTGATATTGTAAAGAAATCCTGTCGAATTATATTATTGGTATATGTTTCTTTAAGTTCCTCTTACCAAATAAATATTATTATCCTTAAGAAAATGAAATACTAGTTTTTTTAATTTTAATTTTTTATTTTTATTCACAGAAATTTATGTATATGTATGTATATATATTACAATGCTATAAATAATAGGTATTTACATTTCCTGAAATGAAAAAAAAATATAAAATTGTGAAAGCACGAATTACGAAATTGTTCTCATACTATAACAATTTCTCACACGACTTCGATATTGACATCGATTAAGTCATTGCGATTTACCTGATTTTTAAAACACTACTCTCAATCCATCATGATTAAGAAAAAATTGTAGTGCTTAAAAATCTAGGCTCGGGTGCTAGCTGAAAGAGAAGAAAAAATAAAAATGAAATGACTTAGTAATAATAAATAATAATAAATAAATAATATTTGCTTAAATTTAATCTAAAAACTCTTAGTTTTCCCTATTTCCCACTATTTATAGCACACTCTAGACTTCATAATCCGCATAAGCTGTTCAAATGCAAAGTTCAAAAACGGTTTGAGATAGAAAATTAATAAAAATAATTTTGCTTGATATTTTTCTGATTGGTTGTTTTGATTTTATTCAACAAGGCATAGTAACGGATGCCGGGTATTGTAATATTATGGTTATTAATAAAAAATTATTTTCTATCAAATATATGCACATACACATTCAAAAATAATTAAAATTTCTTAACTTCCTCCACTTTCCTGCCTCAAAACTCTAATGCTACCAGTTAGCAAACCTCACCCTCAATAAAACCTATCCACCCTAATATTATATCAAATGCATGCAATAAAACCTATCCACCCTAATATTAAATCAAATGTATGCAATACATATGTAGGTATGTGTGTTTGATATTCTTGTAGGTTCGCTTTAGCGAAATATAAAAACACACATACCTACTTATGTATTGCGCAAAAACTTACCTAAACGAAGAGTGGGGATGGCACCCTTTTTCAAACATTGTCCCCCCACAACACATGCCTCAAAGTGTTTTACACACACAAATGAGTTGTGGGGTGGAAGATGTTCCGTCCTGGCAATATGCAAATTCTGCCTCCATTTGTCTGCTATTATGGGGTCCTGTGGGAAAGCAAATAATTTCACTTCACTGTTTTTTAAATAACACCCGCGCACACGACACGTTCTGCTCATTTTTAAATCGAAAAAGTTTAAAAAAATTCGGGAAATCGACAACGAATAAAAATTGCGCGACGTCAATCAAAAGTTTTTCTCAAACTAAAGTTCATTAGACTCTTCTGGTTTGACATGGAAATTTTGGCGCAAATTACGCAAAATCAATTCAAATTCAAAAATGAATTTTCATGCAAATAAAGAGACAAAAAGCACCTGTAACCTAACTTTGGCACAAAACGGAAAGTTTCCAAAAAAAAAAGCTCTTAATTCTCAAAAGCTGTTAAATTTCTGCAGTTGAGCATATTTCTGTTAACGTTCTGTGAAAAATGTCGCTGTTGTGTACCACGCGCGCAAAACGAGTACCCCTGAAAAGTGCTGCCATTTCAGTCATTGAGACTTCTCTATATTTAACGTTCTCTGTCATGGGCGCGCTCTCTCTCAAAATGAATAAGTTTCACATCTAGTTATCTATGCTGACGACTGACTCTTTTCTTCTTCGTACAGGGGTGTTAAATACGATTCAGGGGTGCCATCTTACATGTATGGATAAGAGATACTGAAATATTGTCCCAGGGAATAGTGCACGATATGATTTTTTGTATGTGCGTTTATTTTTTTACGTCCCATAAGAATGATTATATATCGTATGCACGTACATACATATCCTAATATACATATATAAATTACATGTCACGTTGTTTGTCCGCGATGGACTCCTAAACTACTTAACCGATTTTAATCAAATTTGCACTCTGTATGCTGTTTGCTCCAACTTGAAAGATAGGATAGCGTTTATCTTAATTTATAGTCGCAATATTATTTTATTCCAAAATATTTGTTTAATATTTAATAGTCACAATTATCTGTTAGCTCTAAACGATTCTTACAGATGGAAGCATCTGCTGACTGGATTGAGTAAGTATTTAATAGATGGCGCTGTGTTGAAAATACCAACGCTTCACATAAGCTACAATTCAATGGCATTACCACCACGTGTTGCTGAGGCTAAGGTATAAATCAAATCTATTTCGTAGTGAACGCAATCAGTGAAAGTCCGTTGATCTTACTTTTTCAATATTTGGTGTTAGCATAGCCGGACACGTCTTGTTTAGACTGAAGTATAAATTAAATTCATATAATAGTAAAAATAATACAGTGGAATTATTATTGCTTTTCTATGGTTAGTGCTTCAATGTTCAAAAATCTTTACTTAAATTATATACATGTAAGTATTATCACATATGTAATTACATTATTATATTTGCTATGAATCAAATCACACTGTATGTATGTCCTGAGGTACTAAGGCTCCAGGATCTGAATGAATATGGTTATCTATCTATCTATTATCGGCGTGCTTCTCATATTATTGATTTATTATATTGGTAATGGTAAATCGATTGACAAAAATTTATTCACCATTCCGCAGATAATTTAACGGAGATTTATAATAATAGTGCCATCTCGAAAAGTTAATTTATAAATATATGAAAAATTCGTAGAAAGCACCGCAAACTTTTTCAATAATTTTTTTTTTTATTATTTTCATTCAACCTCTATTCAAAATTATTTTACACTCCTCATTTCAATGTGCTATAATTGCACGCTTTTCAGTTTTTTCTTTTTGATTTGAATATTTTATTTATTATTTGCAGTCTAATGCCACCGAAAAAATCTAACCTCAACAACGCGCTGAGCAGAGAAGCACGACGCAAACATGCTGAAAGAGCTCATCAATCGGCAGAACAAATCGCAACAAGAAATGCAGATCAAAGTATTAGGACAGCAGAGGGTCGTGCACAAGAATCTCAAGAACAGCAGACCCAGAGTCATGCAGAGTAAACGACCCACAGTTCTGCGGCTCATTATAAACAGGGGGAAAAATTGGAAAATGAATGAATTTTGTCAGAAATTTGTTCCTTAGTGGCAGAATCTTTTGTTTGTTTCTTGACTTTTCATAGCTTTTAAATATTCGATGAAACTAAGTCTGAAATGAGGATTGAAATTTTTTTTTTCTGAAGTATTTCAACAATTCTTAATACTTATTCACGTCTGCGACAGACTATTACAAGAACAAGAGCGCCACGAGTACAAGAACGACAGAGATAGCGGACCTGCCGCTCATTAACACGTGCATCATTTGTTCGTCTTGCTTTCGAATATGTACCAGATATTAATTACTCTGCGCATTTAAAAATTGAACTTTTAAATTCACTAGATATACCTGGAATGACACCACATAATCTTCGATTAAAGATTGGTTCACCTATTATTCTCCTGCGTAATTTGAATCCACTTCGATTATGCAACGGTACACGTTTGGTCATCAAAAAAATCACCGGAAATATTCTTGAAGCTACTATTTTAACTGGAAAGCTCAAAGGAGAAGTGGTCCTCTTGCCACGTATTCCAATGATACCATCAGAATCTACGATACCCTTCAAAAGGTTACAGTTTCCAATTCGTTTAGCTTTTGCCATGTCTATAAATAAGTCTCAAGGCCAAACAATGTCCATTTGTGGTTTAGATTTGGAGAATCCATGTTTTTCTCATGAGCAACTATATGTTGCCTGTTCACGTGTAGGAAAACCGTCGAATCTATTTGTGTTAGCTAAATACAGGTTAACCAAAAATATTGTACACCGATTAGTGCTAAATTAAATTGAATTCAAAGTACTTATTGTATAATTCAAAATAATAACAGTTATTGATAAAGACTTAAAACTATCTGCCCTACCAACCTAATTTATAAGTTTAAGTACTACGAGTTACTTACTAACAACTTTGTAATATACTTAATTGTTACTAGGTTTGGCAGCCGCATCGCACATAGAGACAACGATGCCACTTAGACCACGAAATGGGTCCGTTGTGAAGTAATTGTTACTAACTTGAATACAAAAAATAAAAAATTTTTTAATTATTTCTTTTGTATTGGTTTTTGCTGAATATCAACCGTGATAGGAAATCAATCATGGGGGTTGCCATGTTTTTTTACAAATGGCATCTGTGTAAAAAAGCATGGTGGTCCCCATGACTTGTGTTCTCCTACCGTTTGCCTGGAATAGTTTACTACTGTGTAATATAATATAACAAAAACATTAGTCACAGCAACGCATGGCCGGGTCTACTAGTCTATTTATAAGGACAAAAATACGAAATGGTGAAAATTATGAAATTTTTTCAAATCTGAAACACAAGAACTTGGAATTAAGAGACCGATAACACTAGTTTACAATTCTTCACTTTCAAAAATGGTGCTCGACCAAAAGGCGTTTTTTAAACTAATTTGAGGCCGCAGAAACCAAAAATGAATTTTATTTTTTTTCAAAGAACGGTTTCCGAGATATTCCCAAAAAACCTGTTTTTTGGGCAATAGTGCAGATATTACCTGCAATCTCGAAAACAGTGCGCGCCATTTCTTTGAAATGCATAAATTTCGAAACGCACACATATAACCTACATGGCAATATAAATATAATTCGTGTCAATGGAAGTCGTAGTTTTCGTAAAAAAGGTGGTGAAAGTAAAATAAGAAGGCATTTTTGTCGTTTTTTACTAAATTAGCAAAGTTTATTAACTTTTTTCTGGAACAAAATTTTTTTTTATATCGACCTAAGATAAGTTTTCTGAAAGACAATTTTCTCACCTACATTTGAAGCCTAAGTTTGTCTGAATCGACGAAAAATTGTAGAAGTTATAACATATTATGTCAATGAAGACAATTTCATCGTCTGCCATATATCCTTTTGATGTATACAATACGGTTTCGAACAAAAGTAAATCATGCCAGCCTGCGTATTGAGTCACGCAAAATAACTGTTCTTAGGCTCACTATAATTAAAAACAATATTTGTTTCATACTAATAGATATAAATATTTATATATATATATATATATATGTCGCAGAATGGGCTTATTTGCCCATTGTACCAATTCCAGCTAATTGCCCATTGTACCAATTCTAGCTTAATAAGAGGTATGACCTTGTAGGTATGACCATTGTACGTCTGTATACAATTTTCGGTGGCGCCATATTTTTGCAAGTATAAATTTGTGCACGACGACAGAGGAAAAGAGACGGACTCTGTTGTCGAGTAAGGTCTGGTCGTAAGGCGCGGAATATATAAATGAAAGAAAGAGAGCAATAGAATAATGAGATGATGAATTATACAGGCGCCTTGCACTAGAGCAGAACTTACTTTGTTTATATCTGTGTTATAAGAAAATATACTGAAATGTGCAAGCACGCACCAGATAAATTCTGTTTTATTTGTGGTTTATATATCTTCAAAGAAAGTGCTTGAAAAAAGCTGACCACGCATTTATTAGCAGCTTACGAGCAATATTTTGGTTTACGACAAAACGTGGACTCCAAACTCTGTCTGCGCTACATGTTCTGCACGTTTGAACGAATTTACCAAAGGCTCACGGTCATACTTATCTTTTGGTAAGCCATTTGAGTGGAGGAATCCTATTGACCATGTGAGTGATTGCTATTTTTGCCTGACTAAACTTCGAGGAGGAAAATATAGCAAAGCTACGTATCCCGAAGTGTCATCAGTGACAAAAACCGCACCACATTCTACCCAACATCCAAAACGTGAGCCACCAACACCAAAAGCAGAGTACCTCAGTTCTCAAGGAATAACAGCTTCGATTTCGAGTGTCCGCAGTTCCCCAAGCACATCGAGTCAGAAGGCAGAGCCAATTAATCAGAGAGCATTAAACGATTTATGTCGTGATCTCAACTTATCGAAAGAAAAATCAGAACTCCTAGCTTCACGTCTACAGGAACGCGGTTATTTGAAATCAGGTACTAACGTAACGTACGTATTACCGCATAAAAATTTCGAACAGTATTTCTCAAAAACAGAAAATTTTTGCTACAGCAATAATGTTAATAAGTTGTTTGCGGCACTTGGAGAAACTCATTTCATTGATGGTAGCAAGTATAGTATTAAGGCTGTCTTACTGCACAAAGGCAACAAGAAACCATCGATCCCCGTTGCTCATTCTACGAATGTCAAAGAAACTTATGAGACAATGAAAGAGCTACTTCAATTAATTGACTACAGTTCGTATAACTGGAAAATATGCTGTGACTTGAAAGTTGTCGCTCTACTGACTGGTCTGCAAGGTGGCTATACCAAATACAGTTGTTTTTTGTGTCTTTGGGATAGCAGAGCGGATGACAAACATTTCACTCAACAAGTTTGGCCGAAGCGTATGGAGCATGTCGTGGGAAAAAACAACGTTACAAAAACAGCACTTGTTGAGAAAAAAAAAGTTATTTTCCCCCCTTTGCATATAAAACTTGCGCTAATGAAGAATTTTGTGAAAGCTTAAATACTTGAAAACCAAGTTCCCAAGATTATCAACAGAGAAAATCAAAGCGGGTATATTCGTCGGACCACAGATAAAGAAATTGTTTATGGACACAGAATTTCAACAATCCCTTGACAGTTCCGAAGCTAAAGCTTTCCAAAAAGTTGTTCATGGATTCTTGGGAAACAACAGGAGCAACAACGACCGTCAATTGATTCATACAATGATGAAATACTTTAAAACTATTGGTTAGTATTGTAAAACGTACATACTCCAAAATATATTTATCATATAAATTGATTGAGAAATTTACAATTAACTTTGTTTTTGTTAACAGGTGCTCGCATGTCGTTAAAAAATGCACCTACTTCACAGTCAGAAGTTCCAGAAAAAAGTTAATAAACTTTGATAATTTAGTAAAAAACGTCAAAAATGCCTTTTTTAACTTTCAACAGCTGTTTTGCGAAAACAACAACTTCCATTGACACGAATTATGTATTGCCATGTATGCGCCTTTCGAAATTTATGCACTTCAAAGAAATGGCGCGCACTGTTTTCGAGATTGCAGGTAATAACTGCACTATTGCCCAAAAAACAGGTTTTTTGCGAATATCTCGGAAACCGTTCTTTGAAAAAAAAATAAAATTCATTTTTGGTTTCAGCGACTTCAAATTAGTTTAAAAAACGCCTTTTGGTCGAGGACCGTTTTTGGTGTAAACTAGTGTAATTGATAAATGTGTTTTATCTACAACTAGCTGGTTTACTGGTGAGTGTAGAGAGCATAGGATTCAATTATTAGACCTTTTCGCCCTAGTGCTTCTGCGCAAAAACTGCCCCTGGGCCGTTGAAAATGTTCGATGTACCAAGTAATATTCTCGTATTTAATTCGAATTTCAAAGCGTGTTGGTTCGACTCCGTGGTAATATCATAATATTACTTATTCAATGCATAAAGATTCGCAAATCATCGTGCCGAGTAATAAAGAATTATGGCGGCCGCCGTAGCCGAATGGATTGGTGCGCGACTACCATTCGGAATTCACAGAGAGAACGTAGGCTCGAATCTCGCTGAAACACCAAAATTAAGAAAAACATTTTTCTAATAGCGGTCGCCCCTCGGCAGGCAATGGCAAACCTCCGAGTGTATTTCTGCCATGAAAAAAGCTCCTCATAAAAATATCTGCCGCTCGGAGTCGGCTTGAAACTGTAGGTCCCTCCATTTGTGGAACAACATCAAGGCGCACACCACAAATACGAGGAGGAGCTCGGCCAAACACCCAAAAAGGGTGTACGCGCCAATTATATACAATATATATATATATTATGGCTTGGCTCGTAAACACAAAGAGTTAACGCTCCATGTAAGCAGTGTGCAATTTTTTCCTTAGTGAGCTAGACCACGCCGAGTCCTTGACATTTGGGATTGTTTTTTTTTGGTTTTTCATAGTTTTTATTTTTTTGATGAAAACAAGTGTAAAATGAGGTTTAAAATGTTTTTTTCTGAAGCATTTCAACAATTGTGCTCTCGAAGAAGACACTGTACGACGCAGCCAAGCAAGTTCTGCGCCGGGCGTAATGTATATGTAAACATATATACACTACAGCAAAAAAACAAAGCAGAAATCTGGGTTCAAAGTAAGTTTGTAACTTCGGCTATATTACTTATTTCGAACAGTTTTTTTAATTGGATAATCCCATACGTGAAGATATATCTTAAATAAGTATTTATCTTCTATAAGAGAACTAAAAGGAAAGGATTTTTAATTTTCAAAGGTTCGAGATTTCGAAGACAGGCAAATCAGCTGTATGGAACTGTGGAATGAATAGGTCACGAATGACGAATATAAACGCAACACGTGGCTATGTACGAGCCCATGTTATCTGCTATCTTCCACCTAGCTGAACCCTAGCTGAAGTCATCCACGCACTGGAAGAACTTGCTCGTGACATTTAAGATCATAGTCCGGTCATTGTAGCTGTTGACTTTAACCCCTGGGCAATGAACTGGGGATGCCTCCGAACCACCCCTAGAGTAAAAGCCCTTTTAGAAGCGTTCGCTATGCTTGACATAGCGCTTATGAATTCTGGGAACCAGCAAACATTCCAAAGAGCAGGGTTAGGTTAGGTTAGGTTGTGATGGTTGCCCAGAGAGTAGGGCCCACTTGGACGAAATAGTTTGGTTCGTCTTTTGTGATACCATTGAAGGACAAAAAAGGGGGAGAAAGGGAAGGGATGGGGAGTGGTGAGTGTTTGTGGACTACGAACGGTGACTAGTCCGCGGTTGCGTTAACCTCATTATGCTGCTGATGTAGTTCATCAGATTTTTGTTATCAACACCTGCTAGATCAGCAGGCGCAGAAAAGAAGTGAGAACCAAGATACTTGAATCTTAGTCCAGCGAAGGCTGGGCAGCTAAGGAGCAGGTGCTGAAATGATTCCACCTCATCCTCCATACAGCTGACGCAAAAAGGACTCGAAGTAATTCCGAGCCCCACGGCATGTGTACCTCGCGGACAGTGCCCCGTGATGATGCCCACGAAATTTGAGAGATGACATTTTGTCATCCCCAGGATATCCCTCGAGTGCCTCCTATCCAAACGTGGCCAGAAGGACTTCGCGACTCTACACGTTCGTGTACTTGCCCAGCGTTGGTGCATAGCCCATCCTTCCAGGAGTAGAGCGCAGGTTGTCAAGGGGATCCCGATCCTCTCCTTTCGCGGGCACATTGCCTCACAGGTCCCCTGTCTGGCCAGCTCGTCGGCTTCGCAGTTTTCTGCAATGTCACTGTGACCAGGTACCCAAAATATCTTTATGTCGAAGAATTCTGATGCAATCGAAAGTGAGACCAGGCATTCCTTGACCAGCCTCGAATGCACCATAATAGAGCCTAGAGCCCTAATGGCCGGTGGCTATCGGAGTAAATATTTACCTTCTTAACAGTTATTACGCAAGTAAGTAGCCAGTCAGCTGCTTCTTTAATTGCGGCCACCTCTGCTTGGAACACACTGCAGCGATCCGGTAGCCTGAATTTGAGTTTAATGGGGAGCTCTTTGCAGAATACTCCTCCTCCAACACTACCGTCCATCTTCGAGCCATCCGTGAACAGGTTAACGAGGCCCTGTCCCCAGGTGTTGCCCCCGGTCCACTCCTCTCTTGGTGGGATATGGGTGGAGAAAGTTCCGCTTGGACTTAGCGAAGGCACACACTGGTCCGTCGACGAGGGGATGAACTCAAAGTTTCTGAGGATGCTTGAGTGCCCATATGTGAGGTTGAGCTTATAGCCCAGGCCCCTCAGTCTGATTGCGGTACGAGCAGCGGCAATTCAGCCTGGAATGTCTATAGGTACCACATTTAACATTACATTAAGCACCAGAGTAGGAGTAGTTCGAAGCGCCCCACTGATTCCAATGAGTGCAGACCTCTGGACTCTCTCTAGCTTTTTAACTGATCTCGTCCTCTCCAGTGAGTTCCACCAGACAGTGACTCCATATAACAAAATTGGCTTTATTATGGTATTGTAGAGCCAGAATACAACTCTGGGCGAGAGGGCCCACCTTTTGCCAATTGCGCCTTTGCACCCATACAAGGCGATTGTTGCCTTCCTTACTCTCTCCTCAATGTTGGGCTTCCACGTCAGCTTACTGTCAAGGATTAGACCTAAGTACTTCACCTTGTCAGAAAGCACCAGCGGAGCGCCGCCCATCGAGGGGAGTTGAGCTCTGGGTATTTTATATTTCCTCGTGAAAAGGACGAGCTCCGCCTTAAGAGGATTCACCGATAAGCCGCAATCTGCTGCCCATCGGACAACTACGTTCAGATATCCCTGCATTAAATCGTACAGGCTATCTATAAACTTTCCTCTAACAATTACTGCCACGTCATCCGCGTAGGCAATCACCCTACAGCCCCTCCTCACCAGCTCCTCCAGCAAGTCATTGATAACAATGATCCAGAGGAATGGTGAGAGAACCCCGCCTTGCGGCGTGCCTCTGCTCACCTGCCGGCGGAGAGAGACGCCGCCCCACTCTGCCACGACCGTTCTGTCGCTGAGCATTCTGTAGATAAATCTGGAATGGTCGGCTCCGACCCCCAGCCTACCCAGAGCTTTCGTGATTGCCTCCGGGAGAACGTTATTAAAGGCCCCCTCAATGTCGAGGAAGGCGCCAACTGCGAGTTCTTTCTGATATAGAGATTCCTAAATATCTTTAACAATTGTGTGCAGAGCAGATTCCACTGATCTGCCTTTACAGTAAGCATGTTGGGTATGCGACAAACGCCTCCGAGGAATTTCGCTTCTTATGTGTAGGTCAATCAACCTCTCAAGGGTTTTCAGCAAGAAAGATGAGAGACTGATTGGCCTAAAATCCTTAGGGGAGACATGTGAGCTCTTGCCAGCCTTGGGTATGAACACAACCCTCACAGCCCTCCAAGATCCCGGTATATAGCCCCTGGCTATGCAGCTCGCATAGATAGGGCTCAGCCAGCGGCATGACACCACTACAGATTTCTGCAGTTGGGCAGGTATGATGCCATCAGGACCAGGTGACTTGAAGGGCCCGAAGGAGCCAATGGCCCAGGCCAAGCGGTGCTCATCCAGCAGCCAGCCCCGGTTCTGAAGACAGATTGGTGTACTTCCCAAGCTGGTGCTGCTAGATACCGGATTCGTTGGAAAATGAGCGTCGAGAAGCATTTTTAAAGATTCCCCGCCGCTCATCGCCCAACGCCCCGATTCATCCCTCAGGTATCCCAACTGAGCCGAGCTCCTCGTGAGTATTCGCCTGAATCTTGAAGACTCATGACAGCCCTCCACACTTCCACAGAAATTCCTCCAAGAGTCCCTCTTGGCCTTTCTAATTTCTGACTTGTAGATTCCAAGTCCTACTTTATACAGTTCCCATCCTGAGGGAGACTTAATTCTTTTAGTCCTATTAAAGAGGCGTCTGTACGAGGCCCTAAGCTCAGAGAGCTCTGCTGTCCACCAAGGTGGTTTCTCCTTCTTAGGGAGCGTTCTAAGTGGACAGGAGCTTTCAAGAGCCTTATTACAAGCTGAGGTGAAGATCTCCACCAGATCATCGATCGCTCCCTCCGAGAGGTCTAAATTTTCCCTGGGTGCTTCGGGGAGAAGGTTCAGCAGATTCTTGCCGTAAATATCCCAGTCCGTTCTCCTAAGATTCCTGTAGGAGAGTCTTTTTGGACGAGTTTCAGTGTGAGAGAATTGAAAATACCTTTGATCCGAGAAGGAGTGAGTTTTAAGCACCCTCCAATCGGAAATTCGGTTTAACAGTGAGGAGGAGGTCAGAGTAAGATCCAGCACCTCCTCCCTGGTTGCGGTAATGAAAGTGGGGTCTTTACCCCTGTTGCAAATAAACAATTCTTCGTTTAAAATAAAATCAAAAAGTGACTCACCTCTTGCATTTATGTTGGAACTTCCCCAACAGGTATGGTGGGAGTTTGCATCCGTCCCTACAATAACGCCGGTTTTCCTGCGCCTAGCTTCAGCCAGGGCTTACCTCAGCATCATCGGAGGTGGCTCCACCTCGTCCTCATGCGCCATATAGGCCGACATCAGCCTTAGCTTCCCCGCAGGCCCTCTAGGCTCACAGTCACAATGTCTTCATTCCTAAAATTAGGCAAAATAAATGCATTAAGTTCCTTCCTGATGAGCATACAAGATCTTGGTTTACCTAACCCGCTATACGCCATCAGTTTGTATCTTTTCGTCCTGAGTCCAGAAATGCCACGGTTCCTGGATCAGAACAATATCAACCCCACCTTGTTCAAGGTGGAGCAGTAGATTGGTGGAAGCCGCCTTAGAATGCTGAAGATTTCCAGGGTTTTCCCTTACTACCCTCATGAAGACAGCGGAGATGGCGGACGCTAATCTCTTCCATTCCTCCCTGGAAATGGCGCCGTCCTCCCTAGCACTGTCCATGACTCCAAGAGTGATGTGGCCTGCCTGTTTAGCGACTTCGCTAAATGATTTGGGCATGCCGCCATCACTCACTCACTCCCTTTCCTCTGCCCTCTTCTGCGAGGGTTGACGCATGCCCTCATGAGGCATGCGTTCAGAGCCAGACCGAACGCAAAGACGGGAGTCCTCTCAACCGCACCTACACCGCCAACCCAATTGCGACGGGTTTGGAACGTACTCCGAGGCCTGCCAGGGTTCTAACGGAACGGGGACGGTTACGGCATTAGCCCCCAGCCATTTCTGTTAAGTTTCACCCTAACATACTCAGGTGGCAGAATGCTGCAACCACCAGCACAGGTTCAGGAAGATTCCAAATCGTACAGAAAAGAGAGAAAATCCAAAGACGAAAGCAAGGGTCGTCGCCCTTCAGGTTGTCGGAAAGGCCGTTCAGGCCGCAGATCATTTGGCGCTATCCAGGGTGCACCACGCGGAGGCGATCTGCTCTACACCCCAAAGAGCAGGGAAAGGGTCAATAATCGACCTGACATTTGTTAGCTCTAGCCTCGTGAGTAGTGCGACTCTTCGCAATACTTTGCGTTATAGGCAAACATGAATAGCCGAAGTCATCTAACTCGCACGAGGTCAGATACCGGGTTTCAACTTTGGACCCGGAAGTGTTCGAGATAATGATGGCAAATTTTTCACCTACTGGAAATGCGGCTGAAAAAACTAATCAAGTCATGAGGCAACTCACTAAAGCATGTGATGCAGCTATGAGTAAAACAAGGCCTAATAAAAGCCACAGAGAGCCCGTTTACTGGTTGACGGAAGAAATCGCTGCAGCACGCGAAGAATGCAACAGAGCAAGGAGAACATATCAGCGGTCGAGAGGTACGACCAGCTTTGAAAGGAACAGACTCCTAAAAATGCAATTAAGAGCAGCAAACGCCGGTGCTTTCAAAGACTATGCGAGGATGCTGACAGCAATCCATGGGGATTTGCATACTTGTGATGAAAAAAACAAAAGCCTTCAAACCGCTGTCCACGACTTGCCCGGTTATTCTGCGCAACGTGGTCAAAACATTGTTCCCCAAACAGCAAGGCATCGCAGCCAACGCTGCCAGCTGTAGACGCTCCTGCGTAGAAGAATGCACATTCCCGAAAGAGCGGAAACTTCAAAAGCTAGTGCTAATACCAAAAGGGTCTAAGCCGGCTGAAGATCCCTCAGGATACCGTCCACTATGCTTAGTGCACACGGCAGGGAAAATATTAGAGAGGTTAATTGTGAATCGCCTGGAATCTGCCATCGATAGTGCCGGAGGGTTATCGCCGCACCAATATGGCTTCCGTAAAACACACTTTAGCACAGATGCTGTTATAGCGGTTAAGCGCATCGCTCACAAAGCGATCGAAGGTTCTCGCTGGTTCTACGGAGATAAGTAGTATTGCCTAGTCATAACGTTAGATTTAAAAAATGCATTTAATACAGCCAACTGGGGCAAAATCCTAAATGCGATGGAGAATTTCCGAGTCCCAGTTTACATTCGGAAAATGGCTGCAAGCTACTTCACTAACAGAGTGCAATACAAAACAAAACCGACGAAGGAATGAGAGGGTACAGAGTAACCGGAGGAGTACCACAGGGGTCAGTGTTGGGCCCACTCCTCTGGAAGCCTGGATCCCAAATAATAGGGTTTGCTGATGACATTGCAATCGTAGTCGTTGGTAAATTCCTTAACCAGGCTGAAGCGATTTGCAACCAAGCG
The DNA here is from genome assembly GCF_028408465.1 of Anastrepha ludens. Lineage (NCBI taxonomy): Eukaryota > Metazoa > Arthropoda > Insecta > Diptera > Tephritidae > Anastrepha > Anastrepha ludens. The sequence continues at coordinate 42,943,621 of NC_071503.1, forward strand.
GTCGAAATCACAAAAGATTGGCTGCACAATAGTGGTTTAAGCCTTGCAAACCATAAAACAGGGGCAGTTCTCACCAGTTGCAGGAAAATTGTTGAAACAGCAAATCTCAGAGTAGGAGACCACGCACCGGAGTCTAAGCTGTACATCAAATATCTTGCGGTAACGATTGACCACAGGTTGAGCTTTAAACAGCACCTAATATACGCCAGCGGTAAAGCAGCGAAGGCTGTAACTGCATTGATACATATTATGATGAATACGAGAGGACCTAAGCAGGCTTCCAGGAAGTTGCTTAGAAGTGTGGGATCGTCTATCTTGCTATATGGGGTACCAGCCTGGGTCGAAGCAACAATCGGCAGCACATACATGAAAGGCATTAAATCGGTATACCGGTTATGTGCCCTCAGGGAGTTCTGTGCATTCCGCATAGTATCGGAGGATGCTGTAATAGTCCTCGCGGGTATGCTACCAGTTGAGCTGACGGCACTTGAATTCGCCGAGATAAAAAAACATCGTGCGAATCCAGCACAGCTGACTAACCGATGGACTGAACGAGAGCGAAGCATCCGTACTTGGCAGGAGGAATGGAGGAACTCCATGAAGGGACGATGGACATATCGATTGATTCCGAATATCACAAAATGGATAAATCGAAAGCATGGACAGATAGATTTCTACCTGACCCAAGTACTTAATGGGCATGGATGCTTTATGGCTTCTTCTTCTTCTTAATTGGCGCGATAACCGCTTACGCGATTTTGGCCGAGTTTAACAAAGCGCGCCAGTCGTTTCTTTCTCGTGCTAACCGGCGCCAATTGGACACACCAAGTGAAGCCAAGTCCTTCTCCACCTGATCTTTCCAACGCAGAGGAGGCCTTCCTCTTCCTCTGCTACCACCAGCTGGTATCGCATCGAATACTTTCAGAGCCGGAGCGTTTGTATCCATTCGGACAACATGACCCAGCCAGCGTAGCCGCTGAATCTTTATTCGCTGCGCTATGTCTATGTCGTCGTAAAGCTCATACAGCTCATCGTTTCATCGCCTGCGATAGTCGCCGCTGCCAACGTGCAAAGGTCCAAAAATCTTCCGCAGAATCTTTCTCTCAAACACTCCAAGCGTCGCTTCATCGGATGTTGTCATCGTCCATGCTTCTGCGCCATACGTTAGGACGGGCATGATGAGGTCTTGTAGAGTGTTAGTTTTGTTCGTCGAGAGAGGACTTTACTGCTCAGTTGCTTACTTAGTCCAAAGTAGCACTTGTTGGCAAGAGAGGTTCTGCATTGGATTTGAAGGCTGACATTGTTATCGGTGTTAATGCTGTTTCCTAAATACACGAAGTATTTTACAACCTCAAAATTATAACTGTCAACAGTGACGTGGGTGCCGATACGCGAATGCGCCGACTGTTTGTTTGAAGACAGGAGGTACTTCGTTTTGTCCTCGTTCACCACCAGACCCATTCGCTTTGCCTCTTTATCCAGTTTGGACAAGGCAGAACTAACAGCGCGGTTGTTAAGGCCGATAATGTCGATATCATCGGCATACGCCAACAATTGTACGCTCTTATAAAATATTGTGCCTGAGCGATTAAGTTCTGCGGCTCGTACGATGTTCTCCAACATCAGGTTAAAGAAGTCACACGACAGCGAGTCACCCTGTCTGAAACCTCGCTTGGTATCAAACGGCTCGGAGAGGTCCTTCCCAATTCTGACGGCGCTGCTGGTGTTGAGCATAGCCGTATTAGTTTTGCGTGGATACCAAATTCAGACATCGCGGCATACAGGTAACTCCTTTCCGTACTGTCGAATGCAGGCTTGAAGTCGACGAAAAGATGGTGTGTGTCGATTCTCCTTTCATGGGTATTTTCTAAAATTTGGCGTATTGTGAATATTTGGTCGACGGTAGACTTTCCAGGTCTGAAGCCACACTGATAAGGTCCAATCAGTTGGTTGACGGTGGACTTCAGCCTTTCACACAATACGCTCGGTAGAACCTTATAGGCGATATTTAGAAGACTAATCCCGCTATAATTTGCACAAATTGCAGGATCCCCCTTCTTATGGATTGGACAGAGCACACTTAAATTCCAATCGGCAGGCATGCTTTCATCCGACCATATTTTGCATAGAAGCTGATACATGCACCTTACCAGCTCCTCGCCGCCATGTTTGAATAGCTCAGCCGGCAGTCCGTGGGCGCCCGCGGCTTTGTTGTTCTTTAGCCGCGTTATCGCTATTCTCACCTCGTCATGATCGGGTAACGGAACGACAATTCCGTCGTCAACGATTGGGGTATCGGGATCTACACATTCTCGGTGACATGCGCAGCTGTCACTGTTTAACAGGTTCGAGAAGTGTTCCCTCCATAATTTAAGATTGTTCTGTACGTCAGTCACCTGATCGCCGTCTTTGTTCTTACAGGAAAGCGCCCCGGTCTTAAAACCTTCTGTAAGCCGCCGAACTTTCTGGTAGAATTTTCGGGCGTTGTTCCTATTGGCCAGCATCTCAAGCTCCTCGCACTCACGTATTTCGGCCTCTCGTTTCTTATGTCGGATAATACGTCTCTCTTCCTTTTTCAGCTTTCTGTAGCGATCCCACATGGGTCGCGTTGCGCCCGATCGCAGCGTGGCTCTATAGGCGGCATCCTTTCTTTCTGCGGCAGCATGACATTCCTCGTCGTACCAATTGTTTTTTCGGGCTCGCCGGAGTCCGATTTCTTCTTCGGCGGCGGTACGTAGAGAACGAGAAATATTGCTCCATGTCGAGTGGCGAATCTTCTGGCTGTCTGTTGTGATTGCAGCTTTTCGATGCCGAACATTCTTCGCGTAGGTAGATGTACGTTTTTTGCTGCACAGAGCCGTGTGCGCAGTTTGGCTGCAACAAGGTAGTGATCCGAGTCGATGTTGGGTCCTCGGATCGTACGTACATCTAATACACTATAAGCGTGTCTTCCATCTATCACAACATGATCGATCTGGTTTCGTGTTTTTCGATCAGGAGACAGCCAGGTGGCTTGGTGAATCTTCTTATGCTGGAATCTGGTGCTGCAGACTACCATGTTTCGGGCCCCGGCGAAGTCGATCAGCCTCTGTCCGTTACCGGATGTTTTGTTGTGCAGGCTGAAATGTATGACCAAAAATTCCCTTCTTGCCCACCCTGGCGTTGAAGTCGCCAGGCACGATTTTTATGTCGTGGCGAGGGCAGCGCTCATAGGAACGTTCCAAGCGCTCATAGAAGGAATCTTTGGTCGCATCGACCTTCTCTTCCGTCGGGGCGTGGGCGCAAATAAGCGATATGTTGAAAAAACGGGCTTTGATGCGGATTGTTGCGAGACGCTCGCCCACCGGAGTGAACGACAGTACTTGGCAACGAAGTCTCTCTCTCACAACAAATCCGACACCGAATTTGCGCTCCTTTACATGGCAGCTGTAGTAGACGTCGCAAGGTCCTACGGTTTTCTTTCCTTGCCCCGTTCATCGCATCTCTTGGATGGCAGTGATGTCAGCCTTTACTCTCGCGAGGACATCAACCAGGCGGGCAGTGGCACCTTCCCCATTGAGGGACCGGATATTCCAGGTGCATGCCCTCAAATCGTCATCCCTATTTCGTTTGCAGTGGTCGTCATCAGTATAGGGAGGTCTCATCCGAGGCTTTTTTAAACTTAGCATTGGGGTGGGATTTTTAACTGGCGGGTCCCAAACCCAACGCACAACCAGCTATCCTGGAATGTTTCGGCTTCTCACGTTAGCTCACTCCCGAACGGGGGTTCGGAAGCTACCCAGAGGATACGTGGGCTAATCCCGGCCGTTGTGAGCTGCTTGAACCATATGCAGAAGAATCGTCCTGGCCATTCCCAAGTGAATGGCGATCAGTAACTTTCTCCACTTGCGTGGACTTCTACATATGAAATCATCCGCTAAAGTTAATTAAGTTAAGTTTTTATGTGTATATTTTGAAATAATTTTGATAATGTACTTAATATCAATACAATTTAGTGCGGCGGGGATGAAGATTATGTGGTGATTTACCACTATGTTATGGGGATTAACTTACAGCGAATTAAGAGAGCACCTCCATGCAGGAATTGGGAACAGAGGACTTGGTGGCCATCGGATGTGCAGGCCCGAACCCCACATTCCCGTATGACCGGAACTGACACCCAGAGTTCCGGAGGAAGCGCACTAATAGTGTTGAAAACTGTGTAAGAGCGATACAACTGAACAAGTAGTAGAGGATGTGGAGATAGCGAACAATCTCTATAAGACTCAGATGGATCTCTGGTACTGAGTAAGTCTTTAACAATGGTTAAACCTGGTGCGAATCAGAAAAGTACCGAAAAGACTGAAAGTTATTGGAGATTCGAATGTAGGTTTTGGTCTATCCGCAAGGCAGATCAAACGGAGAAGAGAGAAAGCGAAGAAAGTCAAATCATTAGCTAAGGCAAATACTTAAGCTCCATCAACTTCAACACCTGTAATGGAAACGGGAAAGCGCGGCAGAACAGAAGAAAGGAAGAAGGGGAAAGTCGAGAGACAGAAGTCGGAATTGTCTGCATCCTAGACAAAATCGAAGGCAGATAAACCTTTACCTGAAAAGGAAAAAGCTGAGGGACCTCAAAGGTCGAATGACACTCTTCCGTCAACGTCTGGAGAATCATTCGCGAGAGTGGCAGCAAAAGCAACAACGGTAGTGATACATAGCGACAAACAAGACGGTCTATTGTCCAAAGGTCAACAAGACTATCTTGACAGCTATCTTTGGAGAGCTATCGGTCAGTCGAAAGGCACGCCGACTTTCGAGGGCAAAATCGTGGCAGACAGCATTGTTAAAATGCTCTGTTCCAATGTTTTTTCTCGAGAATGGCTGAAAAAGGATATAGCAAAAATTCCAGCCTGCAAAAAGAGCAAGTTCATTTCTGTTGCGAGTAGCAAATAAATCCCGGTACGAGTGAGTGTCTGGATTCCGGGTCCTTCCTATAGTTCAGCAGAACTCCTCACCCGCATCCGTGTTCAAAACAAAGACCTTGACATGACTCTCTGGAGAGTATACTCGTGCACCAGGCAGTAATCCGCTACCACTTCTGAAGCGGGCTCCCTGGTGCTGGGTACCTGGTGAGGATGCCATCCTCATCCTAATCTAGGGTGAATCCATTTTCGTGTCCAGGATAAGGTGGAGGACAAAGCGTAAATATACTCAGACTCATGACTGCAATGCAAAGCGTACACGGCTATCCTGTGCTATTGGCATGCAAAACTGCAACCAAACCCGCACATAATACTAATACAAGAACCATGGGTATGTCACAAGCGTATTTGTGGTCTAGGTGCTATGCCGTGGGGACGAAGTATTTGCGAAGGGAGTGTGAGATAGCGACTATGCATTCTCATGCCAAGGTTAGTCGAACACACGATGTAAAAAGAGCTATGCTCCAGAGATTTGGAGCCGGAATTGGATGGTATTGATCTGGACAACGTTTATTTTCAACAAGACGGCGCTACGGCCACACAAGCAACGAAACCATTGATCGTTTACGGGGAAAGTTTCCGGACCGTGTTATCTCCCGAAGAGGTGATCACAATTGGCCACCGAGATCTTGTGATTTAACACTTTGTGACTTTTTTCTTTGGGGCCACGTGAAAGAGAAGGTCTACGTCAACAGCCCAGGGTCGATTCAAGACCTCATAGATGGAAATCGTGGGCTATCGAGGGCATAGGGCAGCAACTTTGCAATTCGGTTATGTGAAATATAAGAATTTAAAATAAAACCAATGTATCGTCATCATCCTTTGGTTGGTTGGTTAAAGTGGTGATTCTTCCAGAATCCAATTAGCGCCTCTGCACCATTTTGTTGCCACATCCTCGTTACCAACTTGTTTAACGGTTATTTACAGTATAACTATATCCAGTCTGTGCGGTTAAGTAACCGTATTAGGTTGTTGACATCTACGCCAGATAGTTGTTCGTGATTCTCGAACAGCGGTTGGCCCAGGGTTAACATTCTGTCCTTCCATAGGGCAGGGCATTCACAGAGGAAATGGAAGACTGTCTCCGTTTTCTCCGGTTGTTTGCAACTGTGACAGTATGTATTGCGAGGGATACCCATTTTGGCTGGTTGTTCTCCGATAGACCAAAAGCCAGTTATGACTGCCGTTAGTCTACAGGCGTCCCGTCGTTTCATTCTTATTAATGCCGACGATTGCTTGAGGTTGTAGGTGGGCCATATCGTTCTGCTAATTTTGCATTTCGTCTGGACTTTCCACCTACAGTCCGCGATTCGGAGGTATTTTTGGGAAATTGCATTATTGACTACACCTAATGGTGTGAATACCGGTACTGCAAGAACGTTATTCTTGGCAGATCCCCCTCTTGCCAGTTCATAGGATTTTTCGTTATATTCTATGTTCCGGTGCCCCGGGACCCAAATTAAGGTTGCTCTATGGTTTTCACTCAAGGTGGTGAGGCTATTCCTACTTTGCTCCACCACTTTAGAGGTTGTTGTAGCCGATTCCAGTGCCAGCTTGGCTATCCGAGAGAATAGCGGTATTGCCCTTAAAGAGAAATTTGCGATTAGTAGCCTACAGGATTCCCCAATTGCCCGTACTGCCATCTGAAAGACATTACTGGTATTAGGGAGACGCACAGATTTCTCAATTTTAAGTCCGTGAGAATAAAGCGTTTTTCAGTAAGAGCGCTTCAACTTTTTTTTTGAATAAAACACAAACGGTTTGACTTTTTTTTTATTATCGAGTTTGAACATATATATTTAAGTATGAAATTCGATTTCTTTTGCACGACCACCCCGTGCACGTTTTACGAAGTCCAATCGTTGAACCCAATTTTCGACCACTCTTTTGCATAAATCGGCCGAAATTCCAGCAATTTCGCGTTCAATATTGGCTCTGAGCTCACAAATCGTCGCCGGCTTGTTACTGTAGGCCAATAACTTCACATAACCCCAAAGAAAAAAGTCTAGAGGCGTCAAATCACACGAGCGCGGCGGCCATTCAACCGGTCCATTTCTGGAAATAATGCGCTCATCGAACTTACTCTTCAACAAATCAATTGTAGCGTGTGCTGTGTGGCTTGTGGCCCCGTCCTGTTGAAACCTCATGTCGCCTAAGTCCATACCATTCAATTGCGGCCAAAAATAATCGTCGCGGTATCGATTTCCATTCACAGTAACGTGGCGATCGTTCTCGTCAACGAAAAAATATGGGCCAATTACGCCGCCGGCATGTAAACCGCACCAAACAGTAATTTTTTCGGGGTGCAACGGTGCCTCATGAATCACGTGTGGATTGCTTTCTGCCCAGTAACGCATATTTTGCTTGTTGACAAAGCCATTGAGCCAAAAGTGAGCTTCATCACTGAAGATTATTTTTCGACTTTAAACTTTCTTAACAGAACACGCATTTTTATAATAAAATTCAATGATTTGCAAGCGTTGCTCAAGTATGTAGCGTTCCTTGATGAAATATATACTAATGAAGTTTACAAATGACAAGCGAAAAATAAAAAATATTGCGTCGTTCGCCCTCCCTATCGGAAAAAAGTTGAAGTGCACCTATTGAAAAACGCTATAGTTATATACCAGCTCCAACACCGAATCCCATTTTACTTCCATCCGTATAGACTGTAGTGTCGAAGTTGTTTAGAGAGAATCCCTTATTCCATTCTTCCTTAGATAGAAAGAGAGTGTCGAAATTCCGAAGCGATTTCTGCCGTCCTTACCCGTTCTAAAACATTTAATTTCCAGCTTAGTTTGGAGTCCAGAACTACCCCTAAGTACATTGCGCTGGGTGATAGTGAAAGTGTTTGTCCGTTAATATTTGGTAGGGTGAAAGTTCGTACCTTATATCTGGTGGCGAAAAGCATAAGTTCTGTTTTACGTGGGTTTAAACCTAGGCCACAGCCTGTGGCCCAAAAGTTAAGCTCGCCTAACGCCCTTTGGATGATCCCACTGATCGTATTAGGTCACAGTCCTGACGCCATTAACACCACATCATCAGCGTACGCCTCCGCATTTACCCCACCTCTATTAAGTTTTGTTAAGACTTTGCTAATAACGCATAACCAGAGAAGTGGAGACAATACTCCCTCCTGTGGGTTTTTACTGGTTTTTATACTTGTATTCAAAATATTTCGATGAGTGTCAAGGACTGACAGGGTTTTTATTTTCCAACGCCAATTTGAACCCACATTGGTTACAAAATATAAACTTTTGAAAGGGGTTTTTCTTTGTTTCAATTTGGAGCCAGTTAATCGGAGTCGCTCACCTAGTTTGTCTGCACGTCACTGCGACCTAATTAACCCTTTCGACCCGACATTCGCACAGCAATCCTGGAATAAAATTGTTTATCGAAGTTGGTTAATTAGGTGATGTATAATTTAAAAATTATTAAAAATCTGAGATGCAATAACAGGGTGGCGCGGTGGGTGGTGGTAAACCGTTGTACCACTCGGGATATTATGTGGTACAAATAAGTATCAGCCGTCCTGTAAAACACACTTTAGAAGTAAGAAATAATATACACAAAAATGTATATTTTATTTATTTATTTATTAATTTATTTTTTATTTATATTTCTTAATTGTTATATTATTCAAGAAAATTTTAGTGAAAAATATCTTTATACATAAGATTCACGTATGGTAAGGTGCGAAGCACGTTTTGCAAAGCGGTACTTGGCACTCTTTACATATCGTCTTAGTGCGAGACTGAATTTTTTGAGAACTGCAATAGGTACAACGACGTCGTGTAGTATCGTCAACAGGAAGGTGTATTGCTTTGCTTTTGGCAATTTGTGGTATTCGTCCAGGTTTTAACTGACGAACGGCTGTAGTTAGTAAGCCGTCCTGGATCAATGCCTCAGCTAAAGTAACTAAAAACTATTTGAATCGTATATTTTTCCGGTTGAGGTCGTTATAAATAACCCAAGCGTTCATCATTATCAGAAGGTAAAACACTTTCTTCGACCACTTATCCGATGTCCTATCGTATTCATAAAGCCCAGACATCTGATCAGCCAAGTCGACTCCTCCCATTATCTCCCTATAAAATATTATTTGACTTGGACATTGCTCTAGATAAAATCAATTATACTCAACGATGAAACTCGTACTTATAACATACTATACGTATACACCATATTCCAATAGCGAAAATATTACAATATTAAATTCCCAACATCAAAATGAAAATCTTTCAATAAAAATTGGGGGCATGGGTGAATGACAGCACGCATTCCTTGTAATCGATGACATTGCGTTCAGCTAACTAATGATATTTTAGGTGCAACGTGACCTGACAAAATTCTAGGAACTATTGTAAATTTATTCTTAAGGTGACGATTAATTAATAAAGAAGAGGGACTTATGCCCACAAAAATAATTTTTTAATCGATATATAAACCAACCGGCTTAAAGTGCACTAAAAATCGTTTGTGACAAAAGACACCTGAAGAAGCCGTAAGTCATCGTGTATTTCAATCGAAAGTTAAGTCGTTCGTAAATTGTTTGTGATCAAAGGAATCTCAAGTAGCAGTGGGTCATCCCATCAATTAATCGGGCTTAAAACTACAAACACTCCTAGATCACTAGTCGAAATGACTAAAAGAAATTTGCGGAAGGGACGCTGTGACAAAGAGAAATTCAGTAAGAAGACTGCCCAGTAACCGCAGCAAAAAAACAAAAACAAAAAAAATACTACGTATCAGCCGCCTGCCCAAGATCTCACCGACGATCCTGATAACTTAGGATAAAGGAACCGCGATTCGCCACCCACTGTACTCTCCAGAGCAAAAGATATTTAAACAAAATTAAAAACAAATAGTTACAATTAATATTAACAATTGTATTGTACTAAAACAAATACTAACATAAAATTATAGCTAGTAATAAACATGATCCGTCTTACCATCCTCTCTAATTCCGATGCTCTCAAACATCGCAACGCAGAGGCAAGTTAGAACCCAGGAGAATATAGTCCCTGGAAGAAAAGTGTTGAAAATACATGAATCTTGAAGAGGAACTCCCAAATATTATGGAATTTTGTCCGTGGTACGAAATAAAATTTAGAGTCATATAGCATACCCCTTGATTGGAAAGCGATTTCGAAATGTTTATTCTTAAACTATGGTGACCAGAGAGATATCACTACTCTCGACTACAAGGAAAAGGCAGAGTCCATGCATTTTTTCGAAGTGTTAACACACACCTCTCACTTATATTATTAAATACAGTCTGGAGATGAGTCAAGTAACACTGGCATTTCTCGACTTCTGGGAATGAAAAATACATAGTATTTTCCTCCTGCCTTTAACTTATGCCTTGAACTATAAAATCAAGTTGCCCGTAGCAGCTATCCTTTCACTCAACAAGGCGCAATTCAAAGGCCAATTTCCATGATTATTGTTTCAATCATCAATTTTTTCCGCAACTTGCATACATTCCAACTATTACTTCAGTATTATCGATAACTCAACCAACCAACAACCTAAGCAACATTAGAAAAATTATCGCCAAGCCAAGCTCCAAGACCAACGGCTCCGAAGCCACAACAACGTCCAGAAACAATCGAAATAGATCGTTCTCTCCAGTTGAAAGGACTAACTATATGAATAGACCAAACCTCAACGAACAGGCAGGAAAAAGACATCAAACTCTTCGCAGCAGGTACAGCGAAACTTTCAATTAGATGCTGGTATTTAGGAGGAACGAGTATCAAGATACAAGTTAACTTAGGATAAGCCAACACCACTCAAGTCGCCTGTAATACGACTACCCATAATAAATTAGCGGCTGCTTTTAGATCTGCACTGGAGCACTCATGACGCAATTCTGGAAAACCCAATACCACACAAGTCGTGAGAAATACGATCACAACGCACACATGTCACCCGAAACCTATTGTAAATTATCTGCAACAAGTCAAGAGTACCGCACACGTTTCTAGAAATACGATTGCAACAGCGCATATGACGATCGAAATAGGATTGCCCATTATAATTCGACAACTCACAGCAAAACGCTTCCGCAAAGTGGTACGCAATTATATAGGCCATCAACTAGTAGAGGACCAGTTAGCACAATCGCACCCGACGTCTACATTTAAATTCCGTAAACTCAACAGCCACTGGCCACCCACTGGCAGAAGACCAACTCAGCACATTCGCACCCAACGAGCACACGCAATATTGACGCAGCATGGAAATAGGCCACAACAACAAATGCAGTTTCATATCCACTGTCTACAGGAACTGCTGCCGTTTTACATTCGTCCATGCCATATAAGTTCAATAGGTCTTTAATGTATTGTTTGTAGCTTAATGTAATGTCACCCAATTCGTCTTGTCTGTGGATTTTTATTCCAAGAAAATGTTGGAGTTCTCCTTTGTCTAGTACAGGTATCCCTCGTATAACGCGATAGTTACGTTCCAGAAGAATTGCGCGTTATCTAAAATATAGTTTTCATATAAATTTGGGGGTTATGTCCCAATAGGTTTTTTTTTCTTATACAATTAAAAACACAAGATATGAATAATAATACATATGTACATACATGTTTCAAAATTCAAAAAACAAAATTTAAATAATTATGTGCACATTAAAAAATTTAAAAACAAACTAAAACAAATTAAAGGTTTATTAAAAACTTTATTGTTATTCTTCAAACTTCATATGGTAATTAATCTGTTTCACTGTCTTCAAAGATCTTTGCGCGTGGGCGTTTTGAGGGAGCAATAGCTTCATCAGAAGATATTTCTTTAACACAGTTTTCGCTATTGGATAAAAAACTAGTTGTGGGACCTTGTGGTTCTTCTACTGGTTTTATAATTGCAAAATCTGTTATCAGTTTTTGGTGGGTGGTTTTTTTAAGCTCCTTTTCAATTTCGTAATAAGGTGCTAGATTAATATCTATTCTATCTATCTAAGGCAAAAAAGGGTAATTCCCGGTTTACATTAAAAATACATTACATATTATAAATATGTGGTACGCAAATTAGTGTTACCAGATTTTATAATTATGTATTTTCCCCTTCGCGTTATATAAGCCTAAATTTCGCGTTGTACTGAAATCTAATTTTTCCAAATCGCGTTATATCGAAACCTCGTTGTATAAGACCGCGTTATACAAGGGATACCTGTATTTCAAACCTTTTTGATATAAGGGACTTTATTGTAAGCAACTTGGGTTTACTCTTGCACGCAATGATTTTGTCATCTACGTATACCGCTGTAAGTACCAGTTCATTCTCATTATATACACAAGGTTCATTATCGCAATCAGTAAAACCAATCTCTCTTAACGCTTCGTCGAGTTTAACATTCCACTGCCTACCAGATTGCTTTAGACCATAAATAGATTTTCGTAACTTCAGCACTTTCTGGGTGCTTATCAACAAAATGTTCCGGTTGTTGCATCCTGCGAGCCCCCATTTAACCCTTTCGAACCTCCTGGTACACCATATGTACCACTAAAGGTTTTTAAAGGTCTAAATCCCAAAAATCGATGCCAAACTCAATATAAAATGTACCAAGGCAGGCTTTTTATATTATCTAACGGTACATGGAAACATTAATTCATTTTCTCTCTCGTGGCGTGCACAGTTTTAAGTGAAATAGCGAAGGTTTCTGACATGTGTTTGATTTTGTGCTAAAAATATTGTAAAAGAAGGTGTGAGGTGCCAAAAAATTAATAAAATTGGAAATAATCATTCCCTCTACAAATGTAAGTAAGTATAAATAATGAAAATAATATTTTGATTTGTATATTCTTGAGGGATTTTAAGACCGTGATACTTATACGTACCAGCAGTCTTTTGTAGCGGTACCTATGTGTACCAGCAGTGCCTATTTGCAATAACTAAGTGACCTCTTTTTTTTATAAAGTGATACCTTGTCGAAAAAACTAAGGACAGATGAAATAACGGAAATGCTGCTGGAGGAAATACTGGGCTCAGATGCCGAAAATGTAGAAAGTGATTTTTCCAGAGGAAGTGATGACAATTATGAGCCGGAATCGGGTTTGCAGGACGAGGAATCTAGTTCATCTTCATCGTCGAAAAGTGAACTGTCAGAAGTTGAAAGCACCGTTTCGATGGATGAATTAGAAGAACCCCATCAACAACAAGAAAGGTTATGGCCTTCTCCTGAAGGAAATTTTGTTCCCAAGCATTTTGTAGGTGATTATTGTGAGTGTAATATAAATCCAGGAATCCCCCGTACTTCTTCGGCAATCGAAATTTTTCATAAGCTGTTTCCTCGTAGCCTATGTATGTATAATATATCGTATAATGCACAAATGAGCGCATTGATGAATATCGAACAGCAAAAAAACGGACTAATATCTTAAAAACTGATGTTGGAGAAATACAAATTCTCTTAGGCTGTATGTTACTGGTCAAACCATCCGTCCATGAGTAATTATTCTATTAAGTCTGCCATATCTCGTGACCACTATACATTTTTATCATCAAAATTATATTTCGCACCTCCTCAAAAGCCAATGGACTGTAGCAAAACATACTATATAGATGATGTTGTCGAGTGTCTGAAAAATACATTTCAGAAATACCGACAGCCTAGTATAAGGCAGAGTATTGATGAATCAATAACGAAATTTAAAGGAAGATTGTCCTTAAAACAATATATGCCACTCAAGCCAGTAAAACGTGAATCTACTTGAGACTCTAGAGTTCCCAGCTTTAGGAACATGCATGCGAAACAGAATCTACCAGTATTAGATGAGAAATTATAAAGAAGCGAGTCTTCATTCGGGGTCAGCATATCTGGCCTTCTTTGCGTTAAGTGGCAAGATACAAAAGAAGTTATGGTGCTAAGCAACTGCCATACGTCAACAATGACAACAGTTAATAAAACGTTGAAAGATGGAAAAAAGTATCAGTATCATGCCCTGAATCTATAAAGTTTTACCGAGAAGCAATGGGAGGAGTAGATCGCGCCAACCAAATGACAGGAATTTACGAATACGATAGGAAGTCTACGAAACGGTGGAAAAAGGTTTTCTACCGTTCACTAATGTTTTCCGCAGTAAATTCCTGGATAATTTACTGCGACTTTAGAAGAGAAAAACTTCCTTCCATCGAATTTCTAATAACATTAACTGAGTCATTAATAGCAGAAGGTAAGAAAACTGCAGCCGTCCGCAGATCCCAATCATCAGGTCGTTTATGTAAACGTCAGAGACAACTGGGAAACGTATCTTTGCATTTGTCGATGACAATTTAAACTCGCAGACGTTGTTCCAAATGTGCGCTAGAAAAAAAGCAAACCAGAACAAAACAAATTTGTCAGCAATGTAATATATCACTTTGCATGAATTGCTTTGCCACTTATCATACTGAAAATCAGAAGATTCCGTACATTTTTTATGAAGCTAAGATACATTACGTTTATTTCAAATAAAAATCTGTTTGAATAACAATGGTTGTTTCTGTATGAAATCAAATTGACGAATGCCGACGGCATTTTGCAAGGCATTTGCTTGTGCATTTCTATGTTCCCTTGATAAACGAAAATTTATTTAATTTATATTTTCAAACAAATACAGTTCGTTTGCTTTAATTTTAAAAGAAAAATTTAAACAAAATACATTATAAAACGACCTCACATTTTGTTATGTGCGTTTTAGTAAATTTGATGAAAATTTTTACTAATTTTTCGAGTCGAAATTAATTTTAGACAAGAATTCAAAGAGCATATTGGTATATTGGGTATATTGATGAATATATATGTATATCAATATATTTATATATACATATATTATGTTAGTTATATTTGTGCAAAAGTTCAATTGCATCTTCAATTCTTATGGTGTTACATATGCAAGTTAACGCCTCCTATACCACACACCACTAACCCAGTATGTAAACAATTAACCACTTCCCAAAAAGGAAAAAAATAAAGAATAAATATAAGCGCTTACCATTAGCGAAAGTGTCAAACATGTCATTGACACTTTGCTAATGGAGAAAGTGGACATCACATATCACGTATGGTCCGCTTTCAATAGAATTAAGACATACGTAGAATTAACCTAAGATTTAAGATTCACTTATGAATGTAGTTGTAAGCAGATTCTGTACAAATATTGAAATTAATAAAGTTTGTTTTTAGTTTTTTTTATCCGTTGTGCATTGCGCGACAAGCATCACAATGAAGGCTCACATTTTTTAAAAAGCTTTTGCTATTGAAGCAAAAGTTAATTGGCGATCCTGCCAGGAGCTGTTTAAGTTCTGGTGGACCAAATAAATTAAAGTTGTGTACTATAATAGCCTATAAAAAGGCAGTGCATAATTTAAATAAATAAGTACCCCTAAACCGGAAAAGGGAGAAAAAATTTAATAAACAAATCATTACAGCAATTTACAGCTGCAAAAATAGTTTTTTATTGTGCCAAAGGAAGTGCAATGAAAAGATTGTGTAAAGACTAAAAAATGAGAAAACCAAAAAGTATCCTAGTCTAAAAAAATAATAAAACAAAAAGGAAGAGATTGTGTAAAGACTAAAAAAGGAGAAAACCAAAAGGTATCCTAGTTCTAAAAAAATAATATCAAACAATTCTACAAGGAAAAAAGGCAAATGAGGAAAAACTCACTCAATTGAGGGAAAACCAAATAGAATCCATCTGTATGCAAACATTTTAGCAAGCAAACGGCATCACCAAGTTGGACCTGAAAGGATCTTCCAATAATGAGTAAGAAATTAAATAATTTTTAAGAATTAAAAGTTGTAAAGTATTAATTAATTGAGAATAAGTATAGCATATGGGCAATAGACCTAGTAGCTTAGGTTACGAGAAATTACACTATTGTGAAAAGTGTAAAGAAAACCACAAAAATTGTGTAAAAAATAAAGAAGTGATTAAAAATTTTTCAAATTTTATCAAAAATAAAGCTGGAAGAGTTGAGAAGTAGATTTGCAGATATGTCTATAGTGAATAATAATAACAGCACGTCCAATATGGATGTTGTGTCGCGACTTATAGCTGCTAGCACCGCCTCGCTGCGTAGCGAGGTAGAACAAGTTAGACGTCAGTTGCAGGCTTTAAGTAATTCCGATAATGTTGCTGCATATGCAAAAGAATCAATAGATTCAACGATCAATTGTGAGGAAAGTTTAGATGTCATAAAATCTCTTCCTGAATTTCGAGGAAAAATCAACAATTATGTTAGCTGGCGCGAGGCTGCTAACAATTCAATGTCATTGTATACTAGGGGAAGCAAAAAATATTTTGCTGCCTTGACTATCTTGCGTAACAAAATTACGCAGGACGCTAACGATATTTTAACGAACCACGGTACGGTTCTTAATTTCGATGCAATTCTGAGTAGGCTAGATTTTGCCTTCGCTGATAAGAGGCCGTGTCACATAATAGAACAGGAAATGAGTGTGCTTAGGCAAGGACCTAATAGAGTTCTACAACGAGGTCAATAAAAAACTGACGTTATTAATTAATAAAACTATATTGACGCACGGAACGAATTCCGCAATTACAAAGGAGCTTAATACCAAAAACAGGGAAACAGCTCTTCGAACTTTCATTACAGGTCTTAACCCTCCGTTGGACCAGATCCTCTTCACGTTGGCACCACGTGACTTACCAAATGCTCTTGCCAAGGCGCAGGAGCTCGATGCCAATCAAATGCGAGCACAATTGGCATTGCATTTTTCAAGGAGTAATAATAATAGTAATAATAATAATACAATAAACAGAAACGCTCCTCATGGCGTTCGTTGTGGTTCGAATTTTCAGAACAATTTAAGGTATCCACCAAGGAATACCCAAGCAAATGAGGTCAAACAAAATCGTCCAGAGCCAATGGACGTTGATCCATCATTACAGATCACAAATAGGCCCAAACCGGTACAAACGTACCAGCAACAGGTGAGAGGCAATAGAAATAATTGGCAGACCAATTATAATTATCAGGCAAATGCTGTGCCAAAGAGGTCGAATGATAGTGCGCAAATAAGTACGCAACCTCAACAGAAGGTGCAAAAAATTAATAACATGGGAGAAAACCATTTTTTAGAGTAAGGTCTGATTTGCCCTACATTGTCAAGACGGATAGGAAGACGGGGCAAATCTTCAAAATCTTAGTTGATACGGGAGCAACAAGCTCATATATACGGGCCGGGCTCTATGTAAATAAAAATGTTTTAGAAATTAAGAAGAGGGTAAGAACCATTCATGGTTCGACCATCATAAACTTTTTCCATAATATCAATCTTTTTGATGTTCAGGAGCGATTTTACGAGATTGAAAATTTGGAAAGTGATCTCTTAATTGGAATCAATTTCTTGAGTAGAATCGAGGCCAAGATTGATATTCCAAATCGGGTGTTGATCTATGGTAATAACAAAACAGAAAAAAAATCATTTTCTTGATGATTTTGATATACCAAACCCCTCGGGACAAGAAGGTCCTGAAACGTCTGTCGAAGATGTTATCAATAAACCAAAAGGGAAAAATAATGAAAGAAATACCAAAAACGGTGTGAAGAAAATTAATCAGAAACCAGTAGGGATAAAGGTCAGAAGGGGCCTGCCAAAAATTATACTAGAAACAAAAAAAATAATAAAAATTTGCAAAAAAATATTTCGGAAAACCTAACTCCTAAAACGTTAGCTGAGGTAGACACCACGAAAATAAAAAAATTGAAAAATCAAGATAAGAATGAAGATTCCCAAATTGGAAATTCATTGAATAATTTAAGGTCGGAGTCCTCAAAGATATCCTTTGAGGTAGATAGGAAAGGGGAGTCGATCGAAGGTTTGCAAAATAAGGTGATTGAGGAAATTTCAATAACACATAGTGATGTTAATTTAGATTTACCTTTTCGTACCGACGTAAAGGCGGAAATACGAACTTTTGAAGAAAGGCCAATTTGGTCAAAACAATACCCTTACCCAATGTCAGTGAATGATTTTGTTAATAATGAGGTTCAAAGCCTGTTGCAAAAGGATATAATTAGGGAAAGTAAAAGTCCATACAATTCTCCAGTATGGGTGGTTCCAAAGAAAGGAGTAAATGATGACGGAAGTCCTAAATTGAGATTGGTCATCGACTTCAAAAAAATTAATGAAAAAACCACATCTTATAGGTACCCAATGCCTAATCCGGAGGTTATACTTTCGAATTTGGGAAAGTTTAATTATTTTTCTACAATAGATTTGGAGTCTGGATTTTACCAGATATTAATGAAAGAAGGTGATATAGAGAAAACGGCATTTTCGGTAAATAACGGGAAGTACGAATTCCTACGAATGCCGTTCGGATTGAAAAATGCACCAAGTATTTTTCAACGAGCTATGGATAATGTATTAAAAGAATATATTGGAAAGTTTTGTCACGTTTATGTCGACGATGTTATAATTTTTTCAAAAAATTTGGAAGACCATAAAAAACATTTGAGTTTGGTTATTAATATATTAAGGGAGGCAAATATGAAAATATCCTCTGAAAAATCTAAGTTTTACCAAAGAGAGGTGGAATTTTTGGGATATATAGTGGCCGCCGTAGCCGAATGGGTTGGTGCGTGATTACCATTCGGAATTCACAGAGAGGTCGTTGGTTCGAATCTCGGTGAAAGCAAAATGAATAAAAACATTTTTCTAATAGCGGTCGCCCCTCGGCAGGCAATGGCAAACCTCCGAGTGTATTTCTGCCATGAAAAAGCTCCTCATAAAAATATCTGCCGTTCGGAATCGGCTTGAAACTGTAGGTCCCTCCATTTGTGGAACAACATCAAAACGCACAAAACGCACACCACAAATAGGAGGAGGAGCTCGGCCAAACACCTAACAGAAGTGTACGCGCCAATTATTTATTTTATTTATAGTGGCAAAGAATATAATCAAAACGGACCCAAGAAAGGTTGAAGCCATACAGAATTATCCTATACCAAAGACATTGCGTCAATTGCGGGGATTTTTGGGGCTGACAGGCTATTATAGAAAATTTATATAAAATTACGCGGTTGTGGCAAACCCATTAACTAAGCATTTGCAGGGGGAAAACGGAAAAGTTTCCCAGTATTTGTCAAAGAAAAAGATAGTTAATCTATATCAAGACGGAGTGGCTGCTTGTGAAAAATTGAAGAATTTACTGGCTCAACAGGTTGAATTGACACAACCTGATTATAACAAAAAATTTGTTTTAACAACCGATGCATCAAATGTAGCTTTGGGTGCAGTATTGTCACAAGAGGGGAAACCTATTGTCTTTATATCAAAAACATTAAATTCTACGGAGCTTAATTATGCTACAAATGAGAAAGAGTTGTTCGCAATAGTCTGGGCTTTGAAAGCATTGCGTAATTACCTTTACGGTGTTAATGATCTGGAAATACACACTGATCATCGACCTTTGTCATTTGCGGTTTCGGAAAGAAATCCGAATATTAAGATTAAGAGATGGAGATCATTTATTGAAGAATTTTCTCCAAAAATTATTTACAAACCAGGTGCAACCAATGTCGTTGCTGATGCATTGTCGAGACAAATGCTTAATAATTTGACGAATTCCGAAGAACATAGTGACTCCGGTGATTCGTTAGCGGACACACAACATTCTGCTGAAAGCAGTAATGAATATCAGATGTGGCCCAAATTAGGCAACAATATTATTGGCCATTGATGATAAAACAGTTCAAGCAATATGTAAAAAATTGTAACATACGCAACAGCAATAAATATGAAAGGCACCCAAAACTTATTCCGATAGGAGGCACCTATTCCGGAAAGGGAGGGAGAACAACTCCATATTGATATTTTTTTCGCGCAAAAATTAAAATTTTTAACTTGTATAGATTCTTATTCTAAATATTTAATTGTAAAATATATTGGGGATAAGCTTAATTTGGAGGAAAAAATTTTGGAACTTCTGGAAACATTTCCAGATGTTAAAAGTATGGTTATGGATAATGAACCAGGTTTAGGTACGATACAATTCAGGTCTTTAATGGAAAGACTCAACATACAAATCTATTATTGCACACCACGTCATAGTACGAGTAATGGTCAAATAGAAAGGGTTCATTCCACACTTATAGAAATATCTCGATGTTTAAAAGAGGAACACAGTTTAGTTACCGATTTCGAATGGGTTATGAGGGCGGTGCAGCAGTATAATAAAAATACATTCAGTAACAGGTAAACAACCTTGTAATATTTTGTTTAATAAAGAGAAGCATGAGAATATAAGGGATATATTAAGAAATAATCAGGAAAAAATGTTAGATTACCACAACAAGAAAAGGCTTCAAAAAAATTAATATACCATAATGCACAGTGGGGCAGGAGACCCTTATAAGTGGCCAAAATTCATAATTCCCAAAACACCAACTATTTATAACTTTTAATACCGCTATGTACAGGTTTTGGGGTCTCTGATTACGAATATGAAGTCAGTATGGCGGACCTGAAATTTAAAAGATTGGATTTTTTTCACCAAATTTGGTATTTAGGGGTTTTGATGGTCTCTGATTACGAATATGAAGTCAGATTTCAACAATTCAAAATGGCGGATCCAATATGGCGGACATGAAATTTAAAAAATTGGATTTTTCCCCCCAAATTTGGTATTTAGGGGTTTTGATGGTCTCTGATTACGAATATGAAGTCAGATTTCAACAATTCAAAATGGCGGATCCAATATGGCGGACATACATTTTTTAAAATTAATTATTTTTTACCAAACTTAGTATTTAGGGGTTTTTGGGGGCGCTGATTACGAATCTGCTGCCAGATTTTAGAAATTAAAAATGTCGAATCCCTTATGCGGACCTTTTTTTTTAATTTTATCTGATTAATTTGAAACTTGTTACTCGGGCTTTTTTGTATCGCTGTTGACAAATCTGCAATTAGATTTAAACAATTGAAAATGGTGGATCCAATATGTCAGATAAAGAGACACGCCTACAGTTAGCCTACATAATAAGTTGTAGTTTCCGGAATCTACCACGAGGAGGTTACAGTGCGACTTCAGACTCCTTCTTTTTTTTTAATTTTTTGTTGTTTTAAATTTTTTTTAAGTTTTTAAATATTATTTTATTGGTTTATATTTTTTTTATACATTTTTTTAAAAATAGGTAAATACTAATTGCTTGCTCTACGAGGTCAAATATCGTCATTTACATCAGATTGTGCGTCTTCTTCCTCGGATAATTCTATGTCATCTAAATATAAGATTTTTTCTGTAAAATCAATTTCCTCAATTTCATATTCGTCTAGTTCTTCACTTACCTGTACGTAATTGGTACTTCCTGATTGATTAGAATCTACTTCAACCTCTTTCAATAAAAGTTGCACTTCTTTAGGAAGAGATAATTGAACTTTTTGTTGAAGGTGGTCTTTTAAACGTAAACTCGATAAAAGAGGATCAGAGGTGTCCATAGCTCTACAAAACAAGTCTTCCAAATTTGCCATCCTACTATGCTTTATACTATGCTGGAGTCTAAATTTTTTGTAGTCCTTATTTCTCGCTTCAGATGCTTCTTCTCCGAGCATACCTACCGGTAAGATGCTGTTTTTTATTATTTCTCCGCTATGAATAAGAATTTTGTTAACCGTTTGAGACATAGGGTACCACGAATAGAGCGAGACATACAGTTTTGCAGTAGAGGTGCAAAATTCTTCAAATCGACTTGAATCGAGAGGAAGATGACAAGAGAGGCTAATTAAAATTACCTTAAAACGTTGAAGCAATTCGTGATTAAGACCAAAGCAATCAGACAAAAGTTTACTATCTTTAAATGCCCTGCGAGCTGTGTTTCCATCATTGCTGGTACCACTTCCTCCAGGCTTTGGTTTATCCACTCTGAGTCCCATTTTTTCCCACAGAATTGATTGCACCTCTTGTTTTCTTAATGCTACCTATTCTTTATTCTTAGCGCCTCTGGCATCCCATCTTTTGATAACCAATTTATAAAAAACATGTAAGCAAAATTCGAAAATTCTTATCCAGGCATGCAAAGGGCTGATTCCATGTAACAGTGACTCCTCATGAGGCATAAATTTCACACTCTTTATATTAGATAGATCGTTAAATTGTTTAGGAACAGCATGACAGATAGCACAAGTTTTCATTGATGGCGTGTTGGTGATCGTATTTAATACCTTACCGTCAATTAAAGTCATTAATAATGTATATTGTACTTTAAGACGACAGCCTTCAATCAAAATTTCAAAGGCTTGTAATTTCAGAATTTGTTCTTCGATGGCCTTCTTTTGGGCAAGAATTACTTTTGTTGATTCCTTTGCGTATCGAATTTGAATAGGGCGACAAAATCTTGGAGATTGAGATGTAACATTATTTCACAGAATTACATCCACTTCACTTGATAACCTTAAGGGGATAAGTGTAGTAACGAACAGATTTTCATCTGTAGGAGTCTGTTTCTCATTGACACTATCATAACCTTGTTTGTAAGGCGAATGCCCACTACTCCCATCAAATCCCCAAGAACACATCAGAACAGTTTTGAGCTCAGTAATTTTATTTTTTTGAATAAGACAGTGTAAAACTTCTCTTTGTAGTTCTATTATTCTATTCACCGTGTGGTTTAAAAGTTCTTGAAGTGATACTTCAGCTAACGTTTCAGAAATTTTAATTGACTCTTTCGACGGTCTTAACTTTTCTTTGGCCTCTCTAATCGCATTATACGCAGGCCAAATGTCTGCTCCACAAGATTTGGTCGCTAATCGCATATTCTGATAGACTTGTTTAGACATAGAATTATCGAAAAGAAATGCTAAAGCCACTTCTGGGCTTTTCTTTTCTATTGTAGGGAAAGGTGTTGTCATTATTTTTCTAATTTTCTTAGCCTGTTCCTCGCTTTTTGAAAGTTCGTTAAGTACCGATCGCAAATCTGCTTCCCCTGAAACTCGTGCCGCATGACTAGTACCCATTAATAGTTTTTGACGATCATTATCATGCTCTTCACTGATTTTAGACACTTCTCGTCTTTTCGAGCTAGTAGATTTTTCTGCAAAATCGAGCGATGGACGACCTCTTTTAAGTATTTCAGTCTTACTTATTTTAGCTGTGAGGTCTAAGTCAGGAATAGTAAATTCAGAATCTAACCACTCTGAA
Organism: Anastrepha ludens; assembly: GCF_028408465.1. Classification (NCBI taxonomy): domain Eukaryota; kingdom Metazoa; phylum Arthropoda; class Insecta; order Diptera; family Tephritidae; genus Anastrepha; species Anastrepha ludens. The sequence goes on from NC_071503.1 coordinate 42,966,740, forward strand.
TTTTGTGACTCAAAGACAGCTATTTTCCTACTGCAATGCTGATATTTTGCATTTCTTTTTGACTTTAAAGCATTTTTCAAGCGTTCCAATCCTTTACAAGCTACATCTGATTTATTGATACCAATTTTAGTTAAAATTGAATCAACGGTTATATTCATGTCATTATTACCTAACATAATTTGAAGAACCTCTTTTTTCTTCAATGAAGTCATTATGAATTAAATAAGTTAAAATTGTGTGACTCTTAATACTTGGTTAACTTTTTACACCCTATTGGCAAATGATTCATATACAGTCAACTCGCGCATAGATCAGTAAAACTTCATTTTTTTTTTAAAGAAAATGAAAAACCGCAGCAAACCGCACCTTTAGCTTGTTACACATGAACTACTGAAGACGTTAATGTAAAGAAATTGTTAATAGCTTCTGGAGTTTTCGGCAAGGCTCAATCGGCGTATTAACAAGTAGTAAAAAAAAACCAAATTTTTCACAATTATTCTCAATATTTCTAACATCAGATTTATTTTTTCAGCTATTGACTATTTTCACATACTACATGATTGCAACTAATGAGAAAATGCAATATAATTAATGACAAATACTACATTTCAGTAAAACAGTGACAGTTTAGAACAATAGCTATATGGTGATCATTTAAGCCTTACACTTATATTAACTTATTATACAAGCTTATATATTTCATTAAAACTTATAACATTTACAAAATAACTACTTTCACTTATCTATATGATGATACTATATTGCATTTTGAAAAATCTTTCAATGACTTTTGGCCAAATTTTTTGGTCTTCTGGCCCACAGTGTAATGGTGAAATTATATATAAAAAAGTATATGGGGAACGAAATAAATTAAAACCCAAATATAAAAAGCAAGTAGTAGTAAAAGATTTAGGAAATAAAGTTAAAATACAAAACAGAAACAGAATAATTCACAAAGATAACATTAAAGTTTAATTGCATTATTTTTAGGAAAAATGGGGAAATTATTGCCACTTATATTAATATTTTCATATATCAATATCATTACAACAGATATAATTGATTACACAAGAAAAAATTATATACTTGTAGAAGAAGAAGATGCAGGAATTTTTGAATATTATGGATCATTATACCATTTAACAAATTTATCATTATTTGAAAATGTTGTAAACAAATACAAAAGCAACAAAGAAATAAATTAATAATTACAGAGCTTGAAAATATAGTGGAAACAATTACCTTGTCAAAAGTAGGAATATTAAATCCTTTAATTTTAGATATGTCAGAAATAAAAGAAATAATAAGCAATGAGCAAGTAAATGTAACAATATCAGATCTTATAGATGTTTCGGAATTTAAAATTGTACAAAAAAGTAATTTAATAGTTGTTTACATTAAGTATCCAAAAGTAAAAAATGTTTGTAAATTGTATAAAGCAATAGCTGTAGCGCAAAATGATGGAAAATTGTTGATTGAAAATGAAATAATAAAATGTGGAGATAAATTTTATTCAGTCAAATTCTCTAAAAAGGAATTAAATAATGCTTTTTGTATGATAAAAGGAAATAACACATGTTTGTCCAATATGTTAAATAATAAACATGCCAACTGCACAAAAATAAATGAAGCAAACGAATCAATAAATATTGTAAAAGATGGTGCTATAATAGCATCAGGAAAGCATAAAATTGATAATCACACTATAGAAGGAGTTTATTTGATAACTTTTCAAGATAATGTTATAATTGACAATAAAAAATATGAAAATCCTACAGGAAAAATTTTAAGATATTTAAGGGAAGGAAAATTAAAATCTTTTTTTGTAAATAAATACATTGAAACAAAAAATATTGATTTAAAACTAAACAATGTTAATATACTCACACCATTAAAGCAAGAAATAAAACGAAATCCTGTTTGGTGGACATTTACCACTTTAATTGTAATAATATTATCTGCATATTTTGTCTTTAAATTTATCATATACATTAATCTGAAAATTAAATTAAATTAAAAATAGTTTAAAAAAACTAAAAAACACGCTTTTATTGCCAATCGAACTAAAGAGTAGAAAATAAATTTTAATGACAAAGAGATCTATAATGAAGTAATAGCAAATCGAACGATCAGTCATAGTCAACTACCTCAGAACAGAATTATAACAAAAATTAAGATACAAATAGAATAATTGAAATTAGAGTTAAAAGCGTGAAATGCTTGATATAGTAAATATTACAATCATTCTATTGGCAACTACCTATGTACAGAAGGTTATGAAAGTGAAGCCAAATGCATCCCACGCTTTTAACTCTAATTTGAATTATTCTATTGTATTTGTATATTAATTTTTGTTATAATTCTGTTCTGAGGTAGTCGACTATGACTGATCGTTCGATTTGCTATTACTTCATTATAGATCTCTTTGTCATTAAAATTTATTTTATACTTTTTAGTTCGATTGGCAATAAAAACGTGTTTTTTAGTTTTTTAAACTATTTTTTATTTTCTACTTTTTAGTTCCATTAGCAAAAAAGGGTGTTTTTTAGTTTTTTTTTTAAACTATTTTTTATTATGAATGAAAATTATTGTTATCATTGCAGTCAATGAATTAATGATTCGATATATTCGTGTTATATTTAATTCCTTTCTTATCGACTGTGAGTCTAAAGCTATGCAGTTATCGGCCGTGATAAAGAAGTAATCGGGATGAAGAACTTATTTCGTGGAGCAAGAATGAGAAACGGCTACCCCACTCCATTGGCCAGATTTTTTCGATTTTCGTGGTGTGGTGCACTATGAATTCCTTCCACCTGGCCAAACTGTTAATAAGGAATATTATTTGAGCGTTATGCGTCGTTTACGTAAAGCAATTCATCTAAAAAGACCAGAATTATGGGCCAACAACTTTTGGTTTTTGCATCACGATAATGCACCGTCTCACACTGTACTCGTTCTTCGTAACCATTTCGCCAAAAATGTCACGCATATCGTTCCGCAACCACCGTATTCGCCTGATTTGGCTCCGTGTGACTTCTGGCTATTCCCGAAACTCAAGAGACCACTCCGGGGAACGCGTTTCGAGTCGATTGAGGAGATAAAAGCTGAATCGAAGAAGGTGCTGATGGCTATACCGGAAATGGACTATTTGGCATGTTTCGAGGATTGGGAGAATCGTTGGCATACGTGTATTTCATCGAGAGGGAATTATTTTGAAGGAGATGAAATTGATTTACAAGAATAAATAAAGATTTTTCATTTTACAACCAAATTCACCTTACTTTTTGCCCACAGGTGAAAAAAGAAAATATTAATCCTGGCAATCCTAATAAGGATAATGGAAAACTTTTATCAAATTATTGCATTGTCATCGGTCCTTGAAAGGTGTGCAAAATTCCAAGTCGATCAGATTTTTAGAAGCCAGTGAAAATTAAGCCCAAAGATTCCGTTACATACATACATACAACCCGACCTAATAAAAGTGTGTTAAAAATGCAAAAGAAAAAGAAGAATTATTATTGCAATTATCAAACAGAATTAATCACTTAACAGCTTTATATTCGAAGACGGGACGCTTCGATTTAGAAGAGGGGGAGTTAACGCCTCCTATACCACACACCAGCGCAAGCCACTTCCCAAAAAGGAAAAAAATAAAGAATAAATATAAGCGCTTACCATTAGCTAAAGTGTCAAACATGTCATTGACACTTTGCTAATGGAGGAAGTGGACATCACATATCACGTATGGTCCGCTTTCAATAGAATTAAGACATACGTAGAATTAACCTAAGATTTAAGCTTCACTTATGAATGTAGTTGTAAGCAGATTCTGTATAAATATTGAAATTAATAAAGTTTGTTTTTAGTTTTTTTTTATCCGTTGTGCATTGCGCGACAAGCATCACAATGAAGACTCACATTTTTTAAAAAGCTTTTGCTATTGAAGCAAAAGTTAATTTGCATGCGCACACGCACTGCAGCAACAATGACCTAGATATCTCACGACGCATTGCCTTATCATATTTATGTACATTTGAATATGCATTTTTTGTTCCTTTGCCAAACGAAATTTTTTTCAATTTACATACATATGTATGTATATTACAGGGAATAATTCATATATGTATGCATTTTATAGATAGTATAAAACTTTGAAATTTAAAATAAATAAAAGAAAACTTCAAAGAAACGTATTTGCATATAGTACATACATACATATATGGGACACCTAAGTTCAATTGCATCTTTATTAAATATAGTGTTGCACGCATATGTATGCACTGACGCAACCATGACCTACCTCACGAGCATCGCCTTATCATATTTCATGCAATAATTAGGGAGTAAATATTCGAATGATCGAACTCCTGCAAATGCTAAAACAACTTCTTCTGCATATGCATCGACGTACGTGAACGTGCATATGCACACTTGATGCCCTAACTATATCTATGTACGTTCAATTGATCAAATTATACAAAACGCTTCATTACCAGGCACACAGGAAGATGGCATATGCAAATATAAATATGTATTTGAATTGAATTCAAGCAAAACAATGCTTATTAATATACACATGATGCAAAGAATAATGAGATGGCGCCCATCGTGGTCCCGTTACTTTGCGCTCAGCGAATTTGACAACTAGTTACGTGATTTTAGCTCCAGTAGGCCAGATTACCATTTTCGTAACTTGATTTAGCATTTTTTTTTGTTATTTTTATTATTTTTTGTCTCGGAGTTTTAGTTCATTCCACATGACATTTTTCTAGCCTATTCTAATTAAAAGTAATGTTTATAATTTTGTAAAATATACATTTTTTAATAATTATTTAAATAATTCACTCAGTTTTATTTAGCTTTACTTTTTTTTAACATCTGGTGGCATTGCCCGCGATTGCCGGTGTTGTTGGTGTTCTTCTGCTTTCGGCAGTCAAATCTCTCTCTCGCTACTGCAGGGTTGCCTAGCTTTGGATATAAAAACGCACTAAATGCCCATTTAAAGAAAATAAAACACGAAATTTTTATTGTGTTACTTAAAGAAATTTGTACGCGTGACAAATTGTCTGTAGAATGTGCGTTTTTTTTAAATAAATGTGTTATGCTTATGTACAATTTAATTTATGAGTTTTTTTTGTTAAGCGAGACTCTTTTATTAAGGGAGCGATTTTTTTGCTATATTTGAAGTTGTGTAACTAGATAAGGTACTCTTTTTGTAAAAACGTCAGTATGGTTTCTTTAGTATTTTGTGGCTTATTTTTACTATGAATACACCTCTTGATGCTCTATGTCTCACTAAGGATTGATGACCGGAAGAAACGATTACACCTCTATGGTTTTAATTCGCACTCAATAAATTATCAAATTTTATAGGAGTAAAAAACTTTTCATTAGCACTAAAATCTTCTCAGAGTGGCCTTTCTTAAACTTCTTTTGTAATATATAATAATACAGTTTTTTTTTAACCTAAAGTTTCGCTAGCCTTAAATTAAAAACAAACACCAAACTTAAAAATTGTCGGATTTTCGGTATAAAAAAGCACTAAATTTATTGCGAAGAGCAAATGGTTGGCAATACTGCACAACTTAGCAAACGTGACGTCACGTACGCTCTGATGGGCGCAATCTTGTTTCTATCATTCTTGATATACACATATGCATGTACTTACAACCGTACACACAGGGCACTCACTTTGTTCCTCAAAATGCGTATGTCGTTCAAAGCTAAAATTCTATGCCTAGCGACTACAAGAACAAAATGCAGTCATAGACGCAGGCGTAGCGGCCATCATTCTAGTTGCCATAGCGCTGAATAGTCGCGGCGGCGCCGAACAGTTTCAACTATTGAACTGTGCAACAAAAACTCATCATCAAAAAATTCATTCATAAATTCGAGCTCATAGTTCTAAGAGCAAGTACTTTCATTCATAAAACGAGCCGCCCATATGCCAATTTTCTCGACAATTCGAAAATAGTCAATATTGGAATATTTCGCTTAGAATTATTTGCCAATATTTGATAAATCTTGAATTTTTGTCAAGTAGAGTGCCCGCGGCTTCGTACATATGTATGTATCAATATATGTACGTAAATATGTGAACAATGCTGTGCCTATGAATGTGCGCTGCGCCTTTGAATGCGCGCTGGATTTACATATTTATTTATTTATTTATACAAATAGTACATAGTAAGACTAAGGTCTTTTGATAGTACTTCAACAATATTATAAAAAAAACTGGAATGTTTTTAACATACAAGTTTCTTAATCTAAATTTTACACCAGTTCATTTACAAATCAATCCAATATATTTAACTTAACTATAATAATAAGAAGAAAAAAATAAAAAAATAAAAATAGCAGTATGAAAAGAAAAGAAGGATTTAGAAAAGAAAAAGAAAAAAAACAAAAATAGTACAAGTAATTAGAGAATGTAAAGAGAAATGTAATGCGCTACTTTAATGCAATCAAACACTTTTAAAATAATTATAGACTTGTGCCCTGAAGTTAGATCTGTTAAGTCCAGCCTTCACAGTGTCGGGTAATGAGTTCCACACTTTAATAGCGTTAATGAAAAATAATCTAGATGATGGTAGGTAATTAAATTTTGGAACGATGAATTTGTTGTGTCTGCGAGACCTTACTGGTATCAACTTCTCTGTCAGATAGGGAGGAGACCTGAATAATATAAGTTTGCACAAAAATATGCAATTCCTAGCAGATAAATAGCTATTAAGGCAACAGCCTAGTAGCCTTGATCTGAAGGCAGAGATATGGTCATATCTGCCAATCCCATATACATACCGCGTGGCGTTATTAAACGCCACATTAAGTTTATGGCAAGATGTGGAGTCGAGTTTGCTGTATACCACCTCAGAGTAGGTGATGAGAGGCATAATTAGCTGGAGAACTAATTTGCGCCTCGTTTTCTCTGGCGTGAATGTTGCGGAGACACTCAGCTTTCGCAATGTAGCGTAAATATTCCCCACAACCCTATTTATATGGTCAGCACAGGTAAGTTTTGTGTTAAGAATAAACCCCAAATTTTTTACCTTATCCATAAAGGTAAGGGAACTTGTACCTATCCACAATTTAGGGATGTTGTCAACATGCACAACACTATTACATATAGGTAAGACATATGACTTTGACGCGTTCAGACATAATGGGTTATCGTTAGCCCATACAGAAATAGCAGACAAATCACTGTTTATTTTGAAACATAAATCTTCAACGAGACCAATACGACTGGACAAGTACAATTGTATATCATCAGCATACGCATGGACATTCACGTACTGACAAACGGTAAAAACATCATTGACAAAAAGACTGAATAAAAGTGGACCAAGAATAGACCCTTGCGGAACACCAGTTTGTACGTATCTTGACTGAGATGTTAATTTACTGGTCTTGACCTTCTGCGTTCTGTCACTAAGGTAGCTGGCCATGAGCTTCACCGCACTGTCTTTGAAGCCGAAATAGTGTTTAAGCTTCAAACATAATAATTTGTGATTCACTGAGTCAAATGCTTTAGAAAAGTCAAGTAAACAAAGTAGAGTCAAGTCTCCGTTGTCAAAACTAATTCTAATGTCGTCCATTATTTTAACCATTGCAGTCGAGCAACTGTGACTTTGTTTAAAGCCAGATTGTAGTGGAGAGAGTAGACGATTGTTCTGTACAAATGATGAAATTTGCGTGGCCATCAAGTTTTCGCAAACTTTGGAAAATGCGGGCAGTATACTGATAGGTCTATAGTCACCAGCATAAATAGCATTTGTCTTTTTTTCGACTGGGAAAACTATAGCCTTTTTCCATGCTGCTGGGAAACATGAACTAGTCAAGCAATGGTTTATTATATGGGTAAGGGGCCCTATTATATATTGTATGACTATACGGACGAATTTTAGCGAGATGCCATCATCGCCTACAGCATTAGACTTTATTTTGGATAAAGCTTTCAGGACATCTACCTCACTAACGGTCAAAAATTGAAACTGTTCTTTTAGAGTAGCACAAAGTGAGGACTCTTTTAAAATAGGAGCACAATTTGTTTTCTTACCAACACTAATGAAGTAGTCATTGAGTTCATCAAGGTCAATCTCACATTCGGAACTTTCCTTGCCATGGATTTTAAATTTTTTTAGGTTGCGCCACAGTTCTCTTGTTGGAAGTGACGGATCAAGTTTTGAGTAACTGTACCAACGTTTCGCTTGTCGTATTATTGCAGTGGTTTCATTTCGGACTACCTTGTACCGACGCCAAGAAGTATCCGTCAAGTTTTTTCTCCACTTAGCATAACACTTGTTGCGCTTTCTAATGGCAGCTCGAACTTTCGAGTTGTACCAAGGACATGAACTATTTAAAACATTTACAGAACGAAGCGGAACATGAATGTTAAATATCGAGGATAGGTTATGGTTGAGGAAGTCAAGTTTATTATCAACAGTACTAAGAAACCAACATTCATTCCAATTTATAGAACCCATGTCTGAATACAGGGAATTAACATTCAACGATTTAAAATCACGATACTCGTAGGTGGCACATAAATTTGGACGATTCATCACAACATCTAAAGTACAAAATATTAAGTCATGGTCGGAGATAAAGTCAACTTGGTCGAATTTAAGAATATGTGACAAGTCACATGTTATAAAGTAATCAAGAAGACTAGGTTGTGAGTTATTTGAATATCTCGTTGGTGTAATTCCGTTAACAATACAAAGTCCAGCTGTTGCCAACTGGTCGAATAGTTTACTACTACTAGGCTCATTTTTTAAAATGTTAACATTAAAATCACCACACAACAGGATACGTTCGTAATTTAAGACAGATTCAGACAGGTCAACAAATAGTTTATCAAGAGCAATACTTTTGTTAGGATTGTAAACACATGCAATTAAAATTTTATTCATGCCATCAGATACTTCAGTAAATATATATTCATTTTCACCGTTATTTGATTTTGCTATCAGTTTAAATTTCAAACTTTTTTTGCAGTACACTGCAACTCCCCCCCCTTTTCTATTAGGATTACGATCGTTTCTCAATAAATTGTACCCATTTAAGGAGAGGTTGAAATCAGGGAGGTCATTATGAAACCAGGTCTCTGAAACGCAAATTACATCGACTGCAGAATCTTCAAAAGTGCACCTAGTAAAATCGAGTTTTTCTTGATTTAGGCTACGTGCATTAAAATGTACTACATTAAAACCATCATTTTGTTTGCACATAATATCAATGAGAATTTTCTTATTTTCATTAACGCTGGACCTCACTTTACCGAACAGACCTAAGAATTTAAGTTATGCTGAACAAAAACAGAAGCAACAAAGCACAAGCACGCAAGAGTATATGTATGTTTGCAAAAATTTTTGGCGTAAACAAAGATAGAAGAGCAATAAACAGAACAAAAGCAGTAGTTAGAAGAACAGAGAAAAATAAGAAGTAGCACAAGATGAGCGAGGGTAAGAGAAGAACTATAAAATAAAGGAAGAGAATAAAAAGAGTAAGTAGAGCTTAAGCATAAACACATAATAAATATTCTCAACAGCTAATTAGAGCATTAGGTGGCTGCAGCGAGTGCATTTTGAATGCACTCAATATTAGTCACCCTAACTGCTTTGCATTTAGGGCGAACGCGTACATACACATATCCACGAATAGTGAAAGCAGCTGTTATTTTTTGCTCTCGCCTGAGCTGCATTGCAAAACGCATTAGCTCGCGATTGCCTTTTGTCAGACATTCGTGTATGTGTAATTTTCCTTCAGTTTTCAGTCCAGCATCAGAGAGTAGTAGTGGCCGCTTTTTGGCTTTGCAATAATTAGCCACTGTTCTGAGCAAACTTGAGCGATCAGCAGGAGATGTTAATTTGACTATAACAGCAGACGCTGTTGAGCTGCTCTGCTTGCGCAGTCGAAAGGCGGAGGAAATTTGTGGCGCTGGCATACTCAGAGTATGGCACAGGCTACCAAAAATATCATTTATGTTCTCACCATCCATGTGCGGCAATCCGTTAATGATGAGATCTGTGGAGACGGCATGATTTTGGCACTCATCCAGCTGAGCCTTCAGTACCGCGATTTCACCCTGAAGTTGCCTGTTCAGTTGAATTTGTGCTTCCGCTTTCCCCACACGTTCTTCCATTGTTTTCACAGCTTTACGTAGGTTCGCCATTTCAGCCGCTATTTCGCCAAACCGCTGCATTACTCGCTCTTCAGATGTTTTCACTCGTTCCGAAATCTCTTCGATGATGCTCCTTCTCTGCAACTCGAGTTGTTCCTCTATCCGCTCAAGCCAGAAAGGAGGTGGCGAGCTCCCTTTTTTCTCCGCTTTGGTTAGAGTGCTCGCGCTGCTTTGCGGAGTGGATACCGTTTGGCGTGTGATTTTTCCTCTGGTGGTCATTTTTCTAATTGTTTTTAAATTCACAAAAATTTCTGATTTGGTTTGTTTTAGCGTACACTAAAATATTTTCACGGCCACGGAGTTAGAAAGTGATCAAAGAGACCCGTATTAGCAAAAGACTATATAAGATAGCTGGTCACAAACACAAGTAAATAAAAGATAACTGCAGCGCACAAAAACACGTCTACTCTGTTTGCATATTATTTCTTGAGAAGTTGTACCGTTTTATTTTGAGCTGTGGCTGGTGAGCATACATACACACAGCATATACATATGCGCAAATGTATATAAATTCACAAATGTACATTTGCATATGCCATCTTCCTGTGCGCCTGGTAATGAAGCGTTTTCTATAGAGGATTTTGATTCAGTTGAAGGAATTCAACAAAGTTTTACAGACACCAGACAGACAGACATAACATATGCATATAATTTTGGATGATTTGGAAAATTCAAATATATAGGTCATATCAAAAAGCTACCTAACATTTTATGCTTCTAATCACCAACAAATCCTTATCGACTGCTGCTAAATTTACAGAATTCAGCCCTTACTGTTAACTTTGGTGAAAAATGTGGCTGTGGTGTATCTCGTGCGCAAAATGAGTACCCCTGAAAATTCCATACGTTCCTATCATTGAGACTTCTTTATACATTAACGTTCTCTGCGTGAAGTATATAACACACCAAATAGCGGTAGTTGCGGCGCGAAACGTGTGAAGTATATAACACATCAAATAACGGTAGTTGCGGCGTGTAACACATGAAAAGTGCACAGCGTTAATGGGAAGTAGCGGCAGCACATACAACACGCGTTCTAAAGGAACATCAAATCAAATAGCGAAAAACGTAAGCAACAGCAAAAGCAGCAGTAACAAGGAGGGAAAGCAGCAGCACGAAGAGGTGAAGCAGAAGATCGAAAAGGAGAAGCAGGACATGAAAAAAGTACACAACGAAACAGTAAAGGGAGAACAACAAAATATGCCGAACGAGGAAAATTTCCAAATAACGGAGCTAGTGCGGCTACTGGCTAGAAAAATTGAAATAGAAGAACAGAACAATAGAACGACATAAATAAGTGCAGAAAGATTCGGAAAAATTATCCCCGAGTGTGACCGAGCAGCATACCAATAAAAATGTGGTTCGAAAATTTTGACTTTAACGCGACAGCATTCGAGCTTAATCAAAACAAAAATCAATATGTGCAAGCAAGCGCAAAACTGACGTCGGTCGCAAAGCTACTCTTAGAGTCAACGCAAATAACCGAATACGACGAGTTAAAAACGGCGTTAATAGAAAAATTCGCCAAAGAATACAATAGTGCGGAAGTGCATAACAAAATGTCGGAACGCGTCAAAAAGAACACAGAGTCGTTTCGTGAGTATTTGTTACACATGCGTAAAATCGCCTCACTAAGTGATATTGAGGAAACGTCTATCGTTCGCTACGTTGTCGATGGCTTGTGTATCAAAAATGAAAACATACATCTCTTATACAGATATAAAACATATAAATCGTTACAAGAAGAATACGAAATTTTTGAACACTTTAACAAACACGAAAGATCGTACAATGGGGAGCGCGTAAACAAGATCGACAAACCTCAAGTTGCAGCCAAAAAGTCACCTAAAAAAAAAAACAAAGAACACTGTTTCAATTGCGGATCACCAAATCATAAACGAAAGGACTGTCGTTCTGAGACAAAGTGCTTTAAGTGCAACAAATTCGGATATACGTCCAAAGAGTCAAAAGTGGTTAATGTCGTGTTTGAAAAAGAACGCGTAAAAGACGTTTCGGTGAACGGTGTTCACATTAATGCGCTCATAGGTACAGGACCAAATGTTACGATAATGTCAAAAACAACTTTCGAGAAATTGAATGGCGTCGATCTGCAAAAAAGCGATAATACGTTGTTCCGTCTCGGGAATGTAAAAACTATACCAGTTGGCCGTTTTGTAGGCGAAATATGTGTCGATGATTTATGCAAAACCCAAACGATGATGGTTATGGCAAATGGCAGAATTCAATACGACATGTTGTTAGGCTGGGATTTCGGTAAAAAGTTTCGTTTTGAGTCCGGTACTGACGGATATGCGACCTTGCGGTCGCAACAAAACATAAAAGAGATATCGGGCGCGAACATTTACAACATAGTTGAGTCATCTAAAGAAATAATGGTTCCGTCGCGATTCGAAAAGCTAGTGCGAGAAATGATTGCGGATTATAAACCTGCAGCGGTAACGAAGAAAAGCGTCATATCTCTGAGTATTGTTCCGGATACTACAATGAAACCATTCCATCACTCACCGAGCCGGTCCCTCATCATGAACAAAAAGCTGTAAGTACACAAGTTGATGAATGGTTACAACAGGGAATAGTGCGGAAATCCTCGTCGGACTTTGCCAGCCGAATCGCAGTAGTAAGAAAGAAAGACGGCAGCAGAAGGATCTGTATCGACTATAGAAACCGGAATTCGATGGTGCTGAAAGATCGGTTCCCGGTGCCGGTTATTGACGATGTTCCTGAAAAATTGCAGAAAGCAAAGTTTTTTACAGCGCCTTATGGGTTATGCAAATCTCCTGCGGTTTTCAGCCGTTACGTAAATCACATCTTCCAAGACTTGATTAACAAAGATATCATGGATTTGTATATCGATGACATAATCATCTACGCTTCTACGACAGAAGAATGTTTAAAGAAAATGGAAATGGTCTTAAAAACAGCAGTGAGTAGGAGTTTAAATATCAAGTGGAAGAGGTGCAGTTGCTTACAGTCAAGGATAGACTTTCTGGGTCACACAGTCGAGAATGGAAGAATCTCACCAGGAGAAGAAAAGACTAGAGCCGTAAAAAAGTTTCCGACGCCGCAAAACATAAAAGCAGTCCAGTCAGTTCTTGGATTGACGGGCTTCTTCCGAAAGTTTATACTGAACTGCGCTCTAAAGGGTCGACATTTGACAAATATTTTAAAAAAGAATAAGCAGTTTGATTTTGGAGTCGAAGAACGGAAAGCTGTACAAGAACTGAAGGAAGCGCTTTTAGAAGAACCAGTGCTACACATTTTTTGTCGAGACGCGGACACAGAACTGGATACTAATGCATCAAAAGACGGATTTGGAACCACGTTGCTGCAGCAGGTCGAAAATCAACACCATCCGGTATTTTTCTGGAGTAAAAAGACGTCGCCGAGGGAATCCGCTCAACCTAGCTACATTCTTGAAGTTAAAGCAGCGTATCTAAATAGTATTAAAAAAGTTTCAACACTATTTACTGGGAGCGACATCATTCAAGCTTGTCATGGAATGTGCAGCGTTTAAGCAGATCCTTAAGAAAAACGATGTCCCCCGTGAAGTTGCACAGTTGGTGCTCTATTTCCATAAATTTGACTACGAAGCTGAACATCGAAGTGCATACAAGATGAAACATGTTGATTGTTTAAGCCGATACCGACAGCAAGTTCTTATAGTTGCTTCAGAAGTCACAGCTCGTATGCGCGCTGCTCAACAACGGGATATGCATCTCAAAGCAGTTCACGGGATCTTGAAAATCAAATCATATGAAAATTTCAAAATTAAAGGCGATATAATATACAAAGTATAAGATGGTCTGGAGTTGTTGGCAGTAACGAAATCGACGGAGTTCTAAGTTATCAGAAACGCGCATGATCCAGGACATTTTGCCACGTATTATCAGGAAGAAGCAACGAGAGGCCGAAATACGTGAGTTCAAGGAGTTCATCAACCAACTGATTGGACTTTATCAGTGTGACTTTGGACCAGAAAAATATAAAATCGACCAGATATTCACAATCTGCTAAGTTTTGGAATCGACACACACCATTTTTTGTCACTTTTGAAGCTGCCTTCAACAGCACGAAAAAGAATTTAACGGTGCGCTTGCATATCGGCAGCCTCATCAATATTGATAGTTATGATTTTGATTTTGTGAGAAACTTAATTTATCTCGGTGGCAGTCCACCGATAACAATGTCAGGCTTGAAATCCAACGAAGAATCTCTCTTCGAACAAAATTAACACTCTACAACGTTCTTATCATGTACGTCCTATCAAATGGCGCAGAAACTTGGACGATGGCAATATCCGATGAGGTGTCCTTTGGAGTGTTTAAGAGAGAGACTCTGCGGAAAACTTTGGGACCTTGCCACGTTGGCGACGGCGAGTACCGTATGAAGTGTCGCTTGTAGTGTTTAAGAGAGAGAGACTCTCCGGAAGACTTTGGGACTTTTCCACGTTGGCGATGGTGAGTACCGTATGCGATGGAACAATGAGCTCTATGGACTTCCCGCTTGACATAAACATAGTGCAAGGAATAAAGATCCAGTGGATACGTTGGCTTAGTGATGGCATCCGAATGGATACAAACGCCCCGGATCTGAAAGTATTCGATGCGATACTAGCTGGTGCTATCATGGCATAACTTGGTGTGTCCAACTCGCGCCGGTTGGCACGAGAAGGAAACGACTGGCGCTCTTAAGCGGTTATCGCCCCAATTAAGAAGGAGAAACCATATAAGTAGCTCCAGAAACTATTGAGTGCCTATATTATTGCCAGCATTTCATTGACATTCGTTTGAAGCGTAAATATCCTTTTTTATCTGACGTCAAAAATGTCTACCTTCGTCCCGAAAAACAGCATTTGCGGGAAGTCAAACTTCATTTTTACTTTTTAAAGAAAAGTACAACTGAAACATGTCGTATATTGATCAATATTTAGGGTAATCACGCTCCATCAAATACAACCTGTAAATAATGGTTTTGACGCTTCCAAAGTGGGAGTTACGACGTGAGTGATCGAACTCTTGATGCTGTGTCTGAAGATTTGTATGTTGATAGATCAGCCATCGAGTAAACGTTTGCACGCCATGGTAATGGTCCAGAAAGGAGGTAACTGGTTGCCATATCAATTGAATGAGAGGGATATCGAGAGACGTATGGTGACGTGTGAGATGCTTCTTGAACGGTAAGAAAGTTTCGGAGGGACTGAATCGCAAACTGGCTTAATGAATAGATCAAGTCAAAAGAATTCGAATTTTTCGTTAGAAGAATCCATATGCTACCTGAAATATGGAGTAAAATTGTAGCTTCCAATGGCACATACTTCACATAATAGCATGTAAAGGGTTTTCCAATAACAGGTGTTATTTTGAATAGGATTGCGGTATCGAGAGATGATTAACGATTTTTTATGGCCGGAATTACATGGTATTGATCTGGACAAGGTTCATTTCCAACAAGACGGCGCTACTTGCCACACAAGCAACGAAACCATTGATCTTTTACGGGAAAAGTTTCCGGACCGTGTTATGTCTCGAAGAGGTGATTACAATTGGCCACCGAGATCTTGTGATTTAACACATTGTGACTTTTTTCTTTGGAGCCACGTGAAAGAGAAGGTCTACGCCAACAGCCCAGGATCAATTCAAGATCTCAAAGATAGAATTCGTGAGGCTATCGAGGACATAGGGCAGCAACTTTGCAATTCGGTTATGAAAAATTTCATGAAAAGGATATTGTCCTGTAAGCGTGGTCGTGGTGGTCACTTGCCTGATGTTATTTTCCACTATACGGCCTACCTTCCTCTTTATAATGAGTAAGTATTCATTCAATAGAACTCTTTCTGTTCTAGAAAAATATTTTAATACAATTTTTGAATTATTTAATTTTTAGTAATTTTGAGGCTTAGAAATGGGATATTCAGGAGGCAAAAATGAACATTTTCGACACCTTTTCTTCTTCACTTTTCATCGAGGTCAAAAAGCTACCGAAGCAGCCCGCGACACTTGCGACGTGTATGGAGAAGGTATCACAGGCGAGTCTGTAACCGAAAATGGTTTGCAAGGAGCTTAACATTGCCCAGCTACACCGCGTGAATGAGGCTATTCGACTGAAAAGACCTGATCGACATGGTCAAACCATACTTCCTCACGCCAGTGTCAGACCCCATGTAATTGATTAACTTATTGATACAATTATTAAATGTATATAATTTTGGATGATTTGGAAAAATTCAAATATATAGGTCATATTAAAAAGCTACCTAACATTCTTTGCTTCTAATCACTGCTTATCATTCTTATCGACTGCTGCTAAATTTACATAATTCACTGTTAATTTTTGTTGAAAAATGTGTCTATGGTGAAATTGTCTTCGCGAGACGAGTACCCCTCGAAATTCCATACGTTCCTGTCATTGAGACTTCTCTATACATTAACGTTCTCTGCCAATCAGCAGCTGTCAAAGAGAACCAAGCTTTCTTTTCGATTCTAGACGTTGACGAAAGCGCATGGACGCGCATAAAAACAATTGTAAGACACATACAATATTTTCACTTATTAATTGTAAACTTATTGATCGTTAAATAAAGTTTTCAGCCATTCTAAACAAACGGAGTCTTATGTACTGCACCAGGGCTTGCTAAAAGGGAATATAGCCGCGTCAAACTGCCGTCGTCAACATTCTGAAAAAATTGACTTTAAAGAAATTTTCGTTTAATAAGCTGTAAAAATGGAGGATGTTTCCAAAGCTGCGTCGCCACGGGGAAACGCGGATGCTGATACAATAAGCACAGTCGAGGGTTTATTAGATGAGGCTGACAAAACTGGCCATGCTGTGACAATTGGCACCGAAACGCCTACTGCCGACACCGCGCCAGATCGACACGCATCTACACCTGTTCGTCAAACTGCACCATTTGCACCCCCCTGCACTTCAGGCACCTCCGGGATTAGGGCTACACCTATTACAGTACAGCACAGCCATACGCATGTGGCGTTCCACAACCTATAGAACTGCAATGCAACCAAACTGCAGGTATAACGGGAACACGTTCAATGTCGTCCCTAACCTTGCTAACGTGATGATATTTCCGTATACTTCGACTACGAACGGCATGACGACCATGCTGCCCAACTTAACCTCAAACAGCAATACAGTCTCGGCTATGTCTTCATCTCAACCCTTTTCTGCATATACCTCAATGCACAATTTGCACAGTTTGCCAACATCGGTTGCTTCAGGATTTTCACACCCAAATGTTAACCCTAACTTAAATATGCCTTATGGAGGGTATCCGACCGTTACTAATCCGTACAGTTACTCTACGACAGCCGACCTAAACTTGACTGCGGCACATATAGCTAGTCGTCAAGTGCTTTCGAAAGATCTGCCAACCTTTACAGGTAGGCCTGAAGACTGGCCCGCATTTATTACTAACTACGAGCAGTCTACCGTACGGTGCGGATTCACGGACCAAGAAAACCTTATTAGGTTGCAGAAATGCTTGAAGGGCCAAGCATTAGAGGCAGTTCGTGGTAGGCTTATGGTGCCGTCTACGGTTGGATTGGCCATTAATACACTCCGCATGTTGTATGGTAGACCAGACGTAATTCGCCAAGTAATGCTGCGTAGGTTAAGGGGGGAAGCTGGTCTAGAGCGCAAAAAATGGGCATATTTTATGAATTTATTTTGACTCAACAAAGGAATCAATCGAAAATCTGTGAAATAGGTTTAATAATATAGCTTTCATGGTACAAATACAAAATTTTTCGTCTGAATTAATTTCAAAATGGCCGCTGTACAGCAGTTCTCCTAAGGCGCCTTTTTTCTAGTGGGTCCATTGCCGAAGACGTAAACTCCTTAATTTTTGTCCTGGATCAAAAAATAAAATTTTTTTAGTTTCTATATAACAACAGAAAGAGACGTACGTAGGATTTTTTCGATATTTTGTTTTTTCGCGAAATGGTGCACGTTTGAACAAAAAGTTACAATTTTCACTATAAAGAACGACATAAAATTGTTGATTAAAAAAAAAACTATGTAATATAAATAAAAAATCCTACGTACGTCTCCGGAGAAAGGTATTTCGAATGTATTGCCAAAATTTCGTAAGAATCGGTAAAGATTTGTTCGAGTTATGTCTTCGGCCAGTTTAAAAAAAGTGATTTCGAGAAAAACGCGTTTAAAGTTGTAAGTAGCGTGCGGGGCATACCTGCGAGGCACTGCCGTCGAATGAAAAATTTGGGCATTTAGACATTTTTGCTGGCATCCTTTTAAGACAAAAAAAAATTTTTCGATTTTTTCAAAATTCTAGACCAGCTTCCCCCCTTAAGGGAGGAACCATCTGTAAAGCCAGACAAATTAGAAACCTTAGTAACACTTTCATTAGCGGTACAAAATTATTGCGCTACAATGCAGGCGGTCGGTCTAAACGATTATCTAAATGATCCAGTGCCATTAAACGAGCTGGTAGCTAAACTGCCATGTAACCAAAGGTTGAGTTGGGGCCAGCAATGTATGTCTCTGAGACGCGCTGACATTGCTGCATTCGATGATTGGCTTTTTGGTCTAGCCATGTGCGCTAGCCAGGTTACTTCCATCCAGATATCAGCGATATCACCGTGTAATAGCAACGTCGAAGTAAAAAAGGTAAATCGCGAATCACTAAAGGGCAGAATAATGATTCACGATGTGGTTGCGAAAAATAATGAGCAGAGTGAAAAGTCGATAAATTGCCTGAAATGCGGTGCGAGCCATACGCTGTCCGATTGCTATGAGTTTCGTGCCCTATCGCAAAGTGACAGATGGAAATTTGTACGGGAAAATAAACTCTGTTTACGCTGCTTCAAAAGTCATTTCATTCGTCGATGTAATTCGAAAAGGTGCTGTGGCGTAGATGATTGTAGAATGGCTCACCATCTACTGCTTCACAATGGAACTTCGTTGGCGATTGGAAAACGACAACAAGCAACATTATACCACGAGTTGGGCACAGCTGCTGATAAAGAAACGCAAAGGGCGCTTTTCAGGTATGTGGAGGTTATTTTACATAGCGGTACCAAAGCAATACGTACATTCGCCCTTATCGGCGAAGGAGCCTCCTGTACGCTAATTGAGTCTCAATTGGCGAACGAGCTTGATTTAGATAGGACAGTTGAATCGTTATGCTTTCGTTGGACGGGAGAAATTACTCAAAATGAGGCAAATTCCAAATTTGTCAATCTTTACGTTTCACCGATTACATTACCCTCTAAAAAATACAGGCTTCGAAACGTTCGAACCGTTGCTAATCTACTACTTCCTCAGCAGTCGCTGTTCAGCTCTACGATTAGTAAGCACGCACACATTAAGGGATTGCCGATTCGACCCTATAGTAAAGCAAGAGCGCGAATTTTGATAGGTTTGGACAACGCTAAAATAGGAATCCCTATCGAAATAAGAGAAGATAGGGGATCCGACCTTATTGCCGCAAAGTGCCGACTAGGATAGAGTGTATATGGGCGCGATAAAACTAACTGCGTTGAACAACCGAGAATATTGCATACCTGCGAATGTGATACAACCAGAGACGATCGTATGGACCAGCAACTGAAAACATATTTTTCTATTGATGCCATCGGATCATATGCACCAATTAAACCGTTGATATCTAAAGATGACGAACGCGCTCTTCAAATCATGGAAAAGACCACGCGCTTTATCTCCGCTGAAAAGAGATGGGAAACCGGGTTACTTTGGAAGCACGAAGCTGTCGAGCTTCCCGATTCGCTGCCTATGGCAATCCGGCGACTCTCGTGCTTAGAAAGTAAAATGAAGCGTGATTCGTCAATTCGTCAATTTCTTATAAACAAAATACATGATTATGAGAAAGAAGGGTACGTACGTAAGTTGAACAAAAACGAAATAAAATATAGCGCTAGGTCTTGGTATCTCCCTATATTTACTGTTCTCAATGCCAATAAAAAGAAAACTCGATTGGTTTGGGATGCTGCAGCAAGGGTAAAGGGTGTCGGGCTCAATGATATGTTGCTGAAAGGGCCCGATCTACTAAAGCCTCTATTGGGGGTACTGCTCCGATTTCGCGAACGACGTTTCGCAGTTTGTGGAGATATACGCGAAATGTTCCACCAGATTAAAATTATAAAAGAAGATCAAGTGGCGCAAAAATTTCTTTGGCGAAACGATGGCTCGTCTCGCGACTATGATATCTACGTGATGAGGGTTATGACATTCGGCGCTTCGTGTTCGCCTTCCTTGGCGAACTACATACAAAATCGTAACGCTCACCGATTTGCTGATCTTCATCCCGACGCCGAACGGGCCATCGTTAGTAACACATTTGTTGACGATTGGCTTCAGAGTGCAGACTCTGAAAATGAATTGGCTCGTCTAGCAACTAAAGTTCGTTGGGTTCATCAGGAGGGCGGATTCCAAATGAGAAACTGGAAATATAATTCCAAACACGTACTATTTTCATTAGATGCTGACGACGTTCCAGCCGCCAAATGTTTTGAAGAGCCAGAAGCCGTTATAGAAAAGGTACTAGGGATGTGGCGGCTGCCAGTTTCGGATGAGTTAACATACATTGAAAATTTTCCAAAGGAAGTTTTTAATGAAAATATGGGTTTGCTCGGTTTTGTCATTGTACAGGCAAAAATTATTTTACAAGATGTCTGGCGCTCCGGAGTAGGTTGGGATGAACCGATTAAAGAAGAAGAACGTTGCAACTGGTTTCGTTGGGTAAAACGCATTCCTGCGATCAGCGGCATAAAAATTCCCCGTTGCCTTTCACTTGCCAGCGAAAACCAAAATAATCAGTTGCACATTTTTGTAGATGCAAGCATAAAAGCCTACGCTGCGGTGGCCTACATCCGGTCAGAAGTAGGTTCGCAAATATCTTGTTCACTTTTGGCTTCGAAAACTCGCGTTGCGCCATTGAAGCCCATTTCCATACCCAGGTTGGAGCTGTTAGCTGCTGTTTTGGGACTTACGCTGGCAAATGTTCTTAGCTATGAACTGTCCATTACAGTAAATCGCAGAGTATTCTGGACAGACTCCAAAAATGTGTTGTTTTGGCTGCGTTCGAGCACAAGAAAATACCATCAATTCGTGGCGGTGAGAATCGGAGAGATCCTCGAGAGTTCTGCTGTTAGGGAATGGAGGTGGCTGCCATCTGGTGAGAATATTGCGGACGAAGGCACTAAATGGAGCAGCAACCGAGAATTCGACGACAACCAACGCTGGTTCAGTGGACCTAAATTCCTACTAGAACGAGAATCAAGCTGGCCAATTATACAATTTCCAGATGATGACGAAGAGACAGTTGAGGTTCTACAGCATATAGATTTCGCTAACAACTCATTGGGTACGACCGCAGAAATAACCCCGGATGTAAAAAGATTTAGTACATGGGAGAAGCTTCGCAGTGCGCATCGATTTGTTTTACGTTTTCTACGATTGGTTACGAAGGGAAAGCCACGTTCTCAGTTTCTTCAAAAGCTACTCAACCCAGACAACATAGAGACAGCAGAGCTTGCAATTATGCTTAATTGTCAAAGCGAGGTGTTCCATGAAGAGATCTGTCGTCTGCGTAATGGTGAGGAAATTAATCGAAAATCTTTTCTTTTCAAGTTCTCCCCATACTTAGACCAGATTGGCCTGCTGCGAGTCAAAGGTAGAATTGATGCTGCTGAGGGTGTTGCCATTAATGTCAAGCGTCCAATAATCCTGCCACGCAAGCACGACGTAACGCGACTACTCGTCGACTTCTATCACAGGAAATTTCACCACCATCACAACGAGATCGTCGTCAACGAGATGAGGCAAAGGTTCTGCATCTCCGCCTTAAGAAGGCTGGTAAAAGAATGTGCTGCAAAATGTCAAACCTGCCGGAACCGTAGGGCTTCTCCACAACCTCCTCAAATGGGAGATCTGCCAATGGAACGTGTGTCACCTTTTACCAGGCCGTTCACCTTTACAGGGGTTGACTATTTCGGACCAATGGACGTTGTAATTGGCCGCAGGCGTGAAAAGCGGTGGGGTGCTTTATTCACATGCCTTACCACCCGTGCAGTTCACATTTAAATCTCACCTACTTTATCTACCGAGTCGTTTTTGCTGATTTTTAAACAATTTGTGAGTCGCCGTGGAGTACCGAAGCGAATTATATCGGACAACGGCACCAATTTTCGCGGTGCTAGTGTACTTCTAGTAAAAGAAATTGAAAGAATATCGTAGGATGATATAGAAAGGAAATACCCTGAAATTGAATGGATTCTTATTCCCCCCGCTTCACCACATATGGGAGGGTCATGGGAGCGCATCATACGTTCTACGAAATCGATTCTAATGGACATTCTATCAGATTCCGGTATGCGAGAGGAGGTGTTAAGAGCCGTTCTAGCCGACATCGAAAACATTTTAAATTCAAGGCCACTGACGCACGTGCCGCTTGATTCAGCCGAAGATGAAGCTCTTACGCCAAACCACTTTCTGACGGGACACTCTAGTGGTATTCGAGAACTAACAGATAATACCAACTCTGGATCGGCTCTACGGCAAAACTTTAAAATTTCTAGCCAGTTGGTTGACCAATTTTGGAGACGCTGGGTTAAGGAGTATCTCCCTTGTCTTACCAGACGTGCAAAGTGGTATCAGCCACCAGCAAACCCAATCAAATTGAACGACGTGGTGGTCATCGTAGACGAAAACTCCAAGAGAAATTCGTGGCCGAAAGGAGTAGTAATAGATATGAATTTTGGTAAAGATGGCCAAGCTCGTAGCGCAGTAGTCAAGACAGTAAATGGATTATGTACCCGACCGATAGTAAAGTTGGCGAAATTGGACGTCGAGGTTGAAAAACGTGGGGTAAACGTCATGCATAAAACCGCATAAGATTTACGAAGGGGGGTGTTGCGAAAGGTTACTTTGGCAACCCATTTCGCATTTTCTCACCTCTCTGTTTTTCTCATTCGCCAATCAACAGCTGTCAAAGAGAACCAAGCTTTCTTTTCGATTCTAGACGTTGACGAAAGCGCATGGACGCGCATAAAAACAATTGTAAGACACATACAATATTTTCACTTATTAATTGTAAACTTATTGATCGTTAAATAAAGTTTTCAGCCTTTCTAAACAAACGGAGTCTTATGTACTGCACCAGGGCTTGCTAAAAGGGAATTTAGCCGCGTCAAACTGCCGTCGTCAACAGAGAAGGTGCAAATGTTACTGTGAGCTTTTTTTAGTACAATTGAGATTTGAAAGATTTGAAGTAAGGAAATTTAGCACACCGAGTTTATAGACACCTCACTGACTTTTGCCCACCTCAACACACAACACATTTCTCACCTCGACATTAAACCAATTAAATTTTTACTATTTTCGTATTTTTGAAATAATAAGCGAATGCGTAAAATTTATTACATATTTTTTTTTTTCAATTACATTAAAAAAAAACGAATTTAAAAAAAAAATTGAATTGAAATCGAGACTAACATGTGGCGAGGATAAATAGGCGGTGCGTTTATTTCTTCGACTGTTTATTTTTTTACCATTTTGTTACTTTTGAAATGATAAGCGCATACATAAAATTTATTACAAATTATTTTACGATTACATTAAAAAAAAAATTTAAAAACGAAAAAAAAAAATTTGCGCCGAGAATTGATGGCGAGTCACGTGGGGAGGATAAATACGCAGAGCGTTTATTTCTGCGCCTGCTTTGTGAACAAAAGGTTTGTGATGTCTACGTAGATATGTATGCGCGCGACGCGAATAAGTTTTAATAAAGTTCTGAAAGTAATTCATGAAGTTTTTCATTACATACATTCATAAATGAACGTATACTCTATATCGTCCCCTTAGTATAACAATAGCCTATGTGCTCATAGGCTATTATTTTCTTATTGAATTTTTGGATTCTCCATCGTCGATTTTATATGTGGTCAAAATTTTGTCAAATTCTAGTTCCACAAAGTGGGTCAAAACGTCAGTCAAAAAATAATAAATATTTACAGACATAACGAGATTTGAGTGAGTGAGAGCTACTTCCGACAAAAAGTTTGAAATTCATTTTCTCAAAACATCAAAAAATTTATAGGCTATTTTAATACTAAGGGGACGATATGTACATAAATGATGGTATGTATATGACAATATATTGTACATAATATGTATGTACATGTTAATAGGAGGTATTTGCATTCAGAAAATAAAACGGTTTAAGATAAATCAACACTTATTTTATATTGTATGTCAATTTATAGTTTATGTATTCGACAGCATTTATATACATATGTATGTATGTACATTTGTATATGAAAAACAATAATGCACAAGCGTAAGAACATCATCTTCCTTTCATACATATGTACATATGCATGTATGCCCAATAACCTTGACTTATGTACATATGTACACATGTCACAGCACATCACATTCTTACAAGAAATCAAATGCACATACGCACTAGTGAACGAGTTTCTTCCTAACAAGTGCAAAAACAATTCTGCTCTATGTATGTATATATACCCACTTTATGTCCTAGCATATATACATACATATACGAGTATACCTACTTGCCTTCTAAACTTCCTACAAAATAATTGCATTCATATGTTACTACATCCATGCACGTTCATACATTCAAGCATACATATATGCGCGAGCACAGCGCTCCCTTCTTGCTTCCGTGTACTTTTGTTTTTCACCAGTCGATATTCCTAATATTGTACTTACCAAAACACAATACTTTGATAGACGCAAAAGCAACAGCAAGCGCAACGCGATGGCCGCTTTGCCACCACACATTCTAAAATGTTCTAGAACACAACAAAAACACATATGTACCTCACATGCGCATGTCGCCCGAAGCTAAAATCTAAGCCTAGCGACTACAAAAACAAAATACATTCGTAGACGCAGTCGCAGCGGCCATGATTCTATCAGCGACGGCGCTGAACAATTTAGAACAGAAACAAAAAGTTCATTCATAAGTTCGAGCTCATATTTCAATTTCATTCATAAAACGACCCGCCATATGCCAATTTTCGCGACCATTCGAAAATAGTCAATATTGGAATATTTCGCGTGGAATTATTTGCCAATATTTGATAAATCTTGAATTTTTGTCATGTCGAGTGGCCGCGGCTCCGTATGTATGTATGCACCCTTATATGTATGTAAATATGTCTTCTAACTGTTCGACAGTCGCGAGTTAATGCGACTTCCAGCGAATCACACATTTCTGTTCGCAAAGCCGCATATATGTACCCTATGATCAAAAAGTACCGGGAATGTTTAAATAAAACATAACAGAGTTAAATTTCAGGCAAATTTATATTATCTCCTTCAAAATATGACCCGTCTGAAGCAACACACATGTGCCAACGTTTAACCTAGTCCTCCAAGCACCCCCGGCAGGCCGACATGGCCTTCAGCTCCTTCGTCGTATTCTCTTTGATCTTTTTGATCGGTGTGATGGCACGTTATCATCTCGCAAAATCCAAGAATTGTTTGCTCACATTTCCGGCCGTTTGCAACATACAGCATCTCTCAAAGGCTTCAAAACGGATGAATAATATTCTTTATTGACTGTCTGGCCCGATGGAAGGTACTCATGGTGCACTACGCCTTGGCAATCGAAGAAAACAGTCAACATCACCTTCCCGGTTCTTTTTGCTCATAGGGTATACATATCCCATCTTTTCACTGACGGACAAGAAGACGGTCGCAGTTGTTGTTTTTTGTATGCATACATTTTGCGTTCGTTGAAGGTTTGTATATATTTATATACATATGGGTGTATGCGCGATAAATTTCTAAATAACAGGTATTAGAAAAACCTGAATACACTATTTTAAATCAATTCTAATTAAACCAAATACAAAAAATTAAATAAAAATATCTAACAAAGAGAAGTGTGTACAGGTCTTGAACCTGAGTCAAACATGAGACTATGTACCGCATACACAACACGTCTTTCACGATTGCGCTAAACTACAATTACTAATGAAATTTTCTAAATCACTCATTTATTCGATTCGCAGTTTTATATGCACATATTCTGCGTTAGTTGAAAGTTTGTATTCGTAATTATATGCATATGTATGTGTGTATGCGCGTTTGGCTTTCTGGACGGATATTAGAATGATAGATGATTTGATGAAAGAGATTAAAGACATATGTACATATTTTCTGTTTTGATTGATTTATATAAAAATCAGGTCATATCCAGTATGAACTATTTTATACCGAAAAGAAATTTCCATTTATGAAATACAAAAAAACAGTATTTTAAAGAAATTTTAATTAAAATAAACTCAAAAATTTTACCAAACTTTCCTGGTTTGAATTGTAAAAAAAAATTTGCAAGAAAAACAATATGACTTCAGGACTTGAACCTGAATTAAATACGTGCCAAAAAACAAAACGAATAATTCCGCCGACTTTAGCTTCTGCACCACAAATTAACTACCGCGCGGCCTTCTTAATCGCAAATTTATTCGCTTCGATGTGGGCATGAAATAAGTCGATTTCCTTAGTAGTGTGCCGAAAAATCTTATGAAATTCCTCAGTAGTTTGACAGACTTAACATATGTATATAATTTTGGATGATTTGGAAAAATTCAAATATACATATATAGGTCATATTAAAAAGCTACCTAACATTCTTTGCTTCTAATCACCAAGAAATTCTTATCGACTGCTGCTAAATTTACATAGTTCAGCCCCTTACTGTTAAGTTTTGGTGAAAAATGTGTCTGTGGTGAAATAGTCTTCGCGAGACGAGTACCCCTCGAAATTCCATATGGTCCTGTCATTGGGACTTCTCTATACATTAACGTTCTCTGCCATTTGTTCTTAATTGCTTTCTTATTTGGTGATAAATCGACATATTACCAAGTTTTGTTCTTGTTTAACGCAGCAAATTCATCTTGCATTGGTTTCTCCCAGCAATTGCTTTCTTTACTTAATAACGCTTCATTGACAGTAAAAGGAATACCAGCTTGGGTCTACCCTTACCAATTTTAGCAACATTTTCGCTAATCTCCTCCTGATTACTATTTTCCACTTCAACATCGAATTCGCTTAAACTTAGCTCACCCGCACTGCCTTACATTGAATTGTCCCTTTCTATTTCTTCGGTATCAGTTTTAGGCAAAACAATATTTTTCTTACTCTCCTCCTCGGCAAAGAATTGTAAATCAATTATCTCGCCATTTGCTACGTCATCACTGTGATTGCGTTTGTCATCGACGTTAGTCTCGTTGAAAACTACATCTCTTTTTACTACAGTTTTGTTACATTCTTTGTCGTACAAACGATACGCTTTGCTTTCGAGTGAGTATCCCACCTTAACAAATTGTTTACCTTTAGCTTCCAATTTACCGTGCGGTCCTTTCTCTAGCCCTACTGCTACTGAACCAAACGTTTTTAAATGTGTGACCACTGGTTTTTTCTTAAACCACATTTCAAATGGAGCTTTGTTTACAAGACATTTTGTTGGGCACCTATTTCTCAAGTATACCACCGTTGATAAAGCCTTTGCCCACAAATTCTGCTGTGCTTTGGCATGTAAGTTAACACAATAGCTTACAACAGTCCAACAAGTTGACCATTAGCAACGGTCAATAACTCCGCACGAGCAACCGAAGAATTGCTGACGATTCATGAGCTGTTGACAAAAGCCATGTAAACAACAGTCAGCAGCAATTGCCAAAATATAAGTCAGCAATAATCAATTAAGAGGGCACATGCAAGTGCAACGTGACGTGTAGACCATAATAGGTATAATTTTAAGTTAAAGAAATTAATGTAATTAATCTTAAGTTTGATTTAAAGCAATAAAGACTAAAGCGAACGCAAGTCCGCCGGTTTTTTAAAAATAAAAATTAATAAATGAAACATTAACTGGCGCCCAACGTGAGGCCCAGCAGGATAATCATAATAAAAAATAGTAATCTAAAAAAAAAATTAAAAAGTGAGTGTGTAAAATAAAAACCTCCATAGGAGTCATTACATCCGACTACACTTAAAAATTTGTTCCTAACTGGGTTCCAAAGAACAACACCAATAACCCATCGCCGTCCTTTTTTTGTGAAGTGTGTACCGAAGGCCTGAGTCACCCGTTCGTGGGATAAAAAGGAACAACTAGAGTCACCAACCAATCACCAATTAGGAGAACGCGATACTGATATTATTGTAAGTTACATTTAAGTATATTTAAAAAAAAAAAGAGGAAAAGGAAATTAAAAAGTTTTTTTTTTAAAAAAAAGAAAGAGAATTAAAATATTATTATTGAAGAAATTAATTAAAACAAGGAAAAAGATAAGCAAAAACTATTTTTTGATAAAAGTGAATATAAATTAAATAATAAATACAAATAAAATATATAAAGTTATTTTTTTTTTTTAAGAGAAAGTAAATGAAGATAAAGAATATTATAAAATTAAAAAAATTAATTAACGAAAGATTAATATGAAGTAAATTTTTTGTTATTATTCAAAAATAAAGAAATTTAAATTTATAACTGAAATTTACAAGAAGATTACAATCAATGGCATACAAATTTATTTTCATTGAAGTTCTTGGGTGTTTGTTTGCCTCGTTTGTTTTGTTTATTTGTGCCTGTTCGAGAAACCTTTTAACTCATTCGCTTACAAATTACAAAATAAGTTCTGCAAAAACATTTTTTTACGGAAATATTTGTTTTGACGAACATAGTGAGGTCCTTGGTAAATTTAATAATGTCAAACTCAAACACTCTTGTTAGGCCATCTGTCTTGAATGCGCCACAGAATCAGGGAGTTAATATGGCAGAGTTACAACAAGAAATTAGGAGGATAATAACAGAGACTCTTCAGGAGCAGGCTAGGATTTCTGCTGCTCAAATTAATCAGGATCAAGTGATTGACCCTCAACACAGGGGAACTTTGAGTGACTTGAATAAGATACCAGACATCGTTAGATGTCTTAGGGACTTTTCTGGTCAACCAGGGGAATACAGTTCCTGGAGAAAATCTGTTGATAGAATACTAGGCATATACCAACATCTTAGGGGTACACCAAAGTATTTTGGCATATTGAATACTATAAGGAATAAGGTCATTGGCAATGCGGACGCTATACTTGGGTCATATAACACACCTCTCAACTGGGACAGTATCTCACGTTGCCTTACTATGCATTATGCAGACAAGAGGGACGTCGGCACTTTGGAATATCAGATGACTTCTCTGATTCAAGGTGCAGAAACAATACAAGATTTTTATCAAAGAGTGTATAATCAATTGTCCTTGATATTAAATAAAATAAGTTTAATGGATGTAGGACATGAATCTATGTGCCTACTTACTCAGACGTATAGGGACAAAGCTTTGGACACCTTTGTTCGAGGCCTAAAAGACGATTTACCAAGACTTCTCGCAATAAAGGAACCTACAGATTTGCCCAATGCTTTGCATTTATGTTTAAAGTTAGAGAATCAGAATTTTAGGACAAATTATGCTCATAACTTGAGATCAAATAGGAACTTTAGTACCATTCCTTCATGGAATCAATCTTCTCTATATTCTTCGCGACACCAACTTCCTTCTTATTCCTCACGAAATTAATCTGCTTTACGAAATCAGAATAATTTTCATCCTGAGTTGGCATACATTCCATCGCCACCTCGATCTAATTGATTTCCAGATACAATTCAAGGAAGAGATATGTTCAACCAAGGACAGAGAAATTATCAGCATCAAGGTGCTATTCCTAAATATAACCAATATCAAAATTATATACCACCCAGACCTTTTGCACCGAAACCACCACCAAGGCCGGAGCCCATGGACGTGGACCAAAGTATTAGGACGAAAAATATTAATTACATGAACAGACCTTTAAACAATGGATTCCTTGGCAAACGACCACCACCACTACAGAATACAGAAGCCCGGAAACAAAGCAGAAACTTTCACTTAAGATCCGAGATTGACCATACTACGGAAAAGCAGGACACGGACGAAATTTACCAGGAACCAGCAGAAGACATTTCTCACGAACAAACATTACATGATTACGACTATGACAACGTTGACGAGACTCATTTTTTAGATTAAATTCGTCCACTCTTCCATATTTTGAGCGTAAGAGGGACAACGGACAAATCCTTAAAATTCTAATCGATACGGGCTCAAATAAAAATTATATACGACCAGAACTAAGGACTTTTCATGGCATCCTTGGTAATGACACTCTCAAAACCTTTGACGCCATAATTTATACCAAACATAACTATATGAAATTAGGAAACGATAAGAAAATTTTTTTGAAACAATTTCCAACAGATAGCATTAATATGACTTCAATCCGGACTAGCCACATGACACAACGACAAAAAACCATGCTTAATAAAGCTGTATCGACTTACGCCAATCGTTTTTCTACTCCGGACGAAAAACTGACTTATACAACAAAAATAATAGGAGAAATTCGGACGAAGACTGAAGACCCAATTTACTCTAAGGCATACCCTTATCCTATGGGCTTGAAAGACGAAATAGAAGATCAGGTGAGAGCTTTATTGGAAGATGGAATTATTAGGCCATCAAAATCCCCATACAATTCACCGGTGTGGATTGTTCCAAAAAAAAAAGTCGGGAAAAAGAAATTTCGTATGGTCATCGACTATCGTAAGTTAAATGCAATTACCATAGCGGATAAATACCCTTTACCAGAAATTAATGAGGTACTAGCACAATTGGGAAGAAGTAAATATTTTACAGTGTTAATATAGATTTGAAAAGTGGCTTTCACCAAACACCATTACGGCCAAAGGATATAGAAAAAACAGCATTCTCCATTAATAATGGTAAATACGAGTTCACTCGGTTACCCTTTGGACTCAAGAATGCACCGGCAATATTTCAGCGTGCACTGGATGAAATTCTGCGCCCTCATATTGGAGTTAGGTGTTATGTCTACATTGATGACATAATCATTTTCAGCCCTAGTGAGGATCAACATAGCAATGATATCAATAAGATTTTTCAAACCTTACATCAAGCTAACATGAAAGTTCAGCTTGACAAATGTGAGTTTTTTAAAACCAAGGTAGAATTTCTAGGATGCGTCGTTTCCCAGGAAGGGATACAGTCAAACCCGAAAAAAGTAGAAGCCATAGTAAATATTCCCTATCCCAATACATTGAAAGACCTTCGATCTTTTCTTGGTTTATCCGGTTATTACCGCCGTTTTGTCAAGGATTATGCTAAAATAGCAAAACCTCTGACAAACCTTTTAAGAGGGGAAGAGGGTCGTGTGTCCCGAAACCAATCCAGCAAAAAAAAGATAGAACTCGATATGTCTGCAAGATAAACTTTTGATAAACTGAAGGCTATACTGTCATCCAGGGATGTGATCTTGACATACCCAGATTTTAATAAAACTTTTGAACTTACAACTGATGCATCTGGCTACGCTATAGGAGCCGTTCTTAGCGAGGAAAATAGGCCAATCACTTTCATTTCAAGATCCCTCAATAAGACCGAAGAAAACTATGCGGCCAATGAAAGGGAAATGTTGGCCATTATTTGGTCTTTAAATCAGCTCAGGAACTATTTGTATGGTCGCGCTAAGGTAATCATATATACCGATCATCAGCCACTCACGTACGCTTTAAGCAATAAAAATAACAACGCAAAAATGAAGCGTTGGAAAGCAATACTGGAGGAGTACAACTACGAACTCCATTATAAACCCGGAAAGGGTAATGTGGTAGCAGATGCCCTTTCGAGGCCTCCATGTAATAGGGACGCAGATGTAAATATTTTAACAGCCACGGTACATAGTGACGAAAGTTCAGGCGAAAACCTGATTCCTTCAGTGGAATGTCCTTTTAACGCATTTAAGAACTAAATTTTAATTCTTTTAGGCCAGTCGAATGAATACCAATTTAAGTTACCATTTTCAACATACCATAGACATGTTATAACAGCTCCAAATTTCACAGATGATGAACTAGTAAGGATCCTGAAGAAATACCTTAATCCATCTATTGTAAACGGGTTGTTTACTTATGAGGGTATACTGAAGAGAATTCAGGCGATATATCCACTTCATTTTTTAAAGTATAGGGTCAGACATACGCAGACAAAAGTAGAAGATTTACTGATATTGAAAGGCAGGTAGAAGAGATAATCAGAGTTCATAGTAAAGCACACCGTAATGCTATGGAGAATAAAATGCAGCTGATAGAAACTTTCTACTCTCCAAAAATGAGTGAAAAACTTAACAGAATAATAAGTCAGTGTAAAATATGTAAAGAAGCAAAATATGACCGTCATCCTAATAAATTCCATACATCACCAACTCCAGTTCCTCAATATGCGGGAGAAATACTTCATGTAGATATTTGGACTGCCGAAAAAAACTTTATACTCACTGCGATAGATAAACTCACAAAATATACAAATTTACAATATGTTCAGGCAACGCCCATAAAATCAAGATCAATCGGGGATATTCGGGAACCACTGAGGAAAATACTTTTTAATTTTGGAGTACCTAGAATTGTTGAGCTAGACAACGAAAAATCACTAAATTCCGATTCAATCCAATGTATGCTAGAAGACCAACTAAACATACTAATATACAAAACTCCACCATACAAGAGTTCAGTAAACGGCCAGGTGGAGCGCTTCCATTCGACCTTAGGAGAAATTATGCGTTGTTTAAAAACAGAGAAAAAACATAGAAACTTTGAAGAATTGTTAGATAGAGCAATCTATGAGTACAACTACACCATTCACTCCACTCCGGGAAAAAAGCCAATTGAACTTTTCTTTGGAAGAAGAGTATCTACTAGTCCAGAGCAATATGAAAGAGCTAGGAGAGAGAATATAGGGGCAATTGTAAAAAAACAACAGAAAGATATTAGGGCTCATAACAAAAGCAGGAAACCAT
Organism: Anastrepha ludens; assembly: GCF_028408465.1. Taxonomy (NCBI): domain Eukaryota; kingdom Metazoa; phylum Arthropoda; class Insecta; order Diptera; family Tephritidae; genus Anastrepha; species Anastrepha ludens. The sequence goes on from NC_071503.1 coordinate 42,999,888, forward strand.
TTAAAGATTATCCAAAAGGACAAAAAATATATGTTAGGGTCAATAGAAAACTGGGTACGAAATTATCACCTCGATATAAGGAGGAAATCGTTTTAGAAAACAGAAAAAGTACTGTGTTAACAGAATCAAACAGAATTGTACATAAAGATCTTATAAAGAGCTAGGATAGACAAAAGGCAAAGAAAGAATAAATTTATATTTTAATTTTGGCTTTTTAGATTGCTGTTGCCAAATACATAACTACACTGACTCCTACGTTGTAACTATAGCCAACGGCTACGGGAAAATTCAGGACGGAAGTTTTAAATTTATACATCCAATTAATCTTGAATCATATTATGACTGTTTGTATAACACAAAAAAATACATTGATAAAAATATTTTAAAGACAAATCCATTATTTTCAATCATGTATCTTGAACTAAATCAAAGCTTGGATCTGTTGGCGACTCTTAGGATCATGACACCACAAAGAAACGTCAGATCAATAGATACTTTAGGAAAATTTTGGAAACTCATTGCAGGATCACCCGACCATGATGACGCTGAACTTATTTATAAGACACTAAACGAAATAGCTGACAATACTGAGAAGCAAATGATAATAAATACGGATTTCGCTAACAGACTGAACAACATTACAGGCTTGGTAAATGATTTTTCAAATGCAATAAGAAAGGACGAAGCATTTATTAATGAAGAAATAGAAATTTTAAGAAATAAAGTAAGATTGATAAAAGAAACAATTGTTAATATAAAGTATTCCATACAATGGGCTAAAAATAACATTATAAATTCATTCCTATTAAATAAATAAGAGATGACTTTTGCTATAGAAAAATTGAAAAAAGAGAACGTGCCCTTTAACAATATAGAGGAAACTTTAGAATTGGCAAATGTTAATATATTAAGTAATAACACAAACCTCTTATACATAATTAAAATTCCTTTGACAAATCCTATTTTATATAATAATATTATTGTAAAACCAATTATTAAAAATTATTCTATTATAAATTTAAATTTTAAACCAAAGTTTTGTAAGTGAAAACGAAATATATGCAATAAATAATAGTTGCTTAAAATATAATCAAATTGAAATTTGTAAAAGAAATCAAATTATAGATCTAAGTAAAGATAAATGTATTAAAAATATCATGACTAATCAAAGACCAACTTGCACAACCAGTAATATTCACCATGTTCAACGCATTGAAGAAATATCAGAAGGACTTATCCTTCTCAATAATGTAAACGAAACTATAAGAACAGAATCCATGAGATATGAGCTAAGTGGAACCTTCCTTATAAGATTTGACAACACTACAATAAAAATCAACGAAAAAGTATAAAAGAATCTGGAAGCATCTTATATGACGCCTATACCCGCCATAATACAAGAATCTCCAATAGAAGAGAAAAGACTTAACCTATTATCTCTACAGTCACTTCAAGAACTCCATTTAAGGAACATAAAAATAATTCAAAGAATACGAAGAGAAACATGGGTATCTAATGCTACTATCTTTATTGCTTTTCTTTTTACACTTAGTTTAACACTTTTGGCTATTAGGAAAGCAAAAAATAAAATATTATTTACCACAGGAATCGTGAATCCCGAAACAGAGATACCAGCCCCAAAAGATATTAGTCCAACATCAACAGCAAGATTACATAATCTACCCTACTTTTAGAGCGCTCGTGGACGAACGCATTTAAGGGTGGAAGAGTTAACACAATAGCTTACAACAGTTCAACAAGTTGACCATTGCAACGGTCAATAACTCCGCACGAGCAACCGAAGAATTGCTGACGATTCATGAGCTGTTGACAAAAGCCAAGTAAACAACAGTCAGCAGCAATTGCCAAAATATAAGTCAGCAATAATCAATTAAGAGGGCACATGCAAGTGACGTATAGACCATAAGAGGTATAATTTTAAGTTAAAGAAATTAATATAATTAATCTTAAGTTTGATTCAAAGCAATAAAGACTAAAGCGGACGCAAGTCCGCCGGCTTTTAAAAAATAAAAATTAATAAATGAAAAATTAACTTGTACAATCATACACCGCGCCATTTCAACAAGCGCGCGATCCGCCCTTTCTGCCACACCATTTTGTTGTGGTGTATATGGCAGTGTAAGTTCATGCTGCTTTAAAAATAAGTCAAACTCGCTGTTGATATATTCTCTGCCATTGTCGCGTCTCAACGTTTGTATTTAGCAATTCGTTTGACGTTCTACAAATGCCTTGTACATTTTAAATTTATCTAACACTTCGTTTTTCGTGTTTAAAAAATAAGCTCAAATGTACCTTGACTTGTCATCAATGAGGGTCAGAAAGTAGCGTAAACCAGCCACAGATTTAATATTTATAGTGCAACATACATCAGAGTGTATAAGTTCAAACAAATTTTCTGATTGTTTGGGAAATGGTAGTGTATGTATTTTACTCACCATACAATATTGTGTACCACGCACCATACCATTTCTCTTTAAGTCACGTAGGCTTTGATAACACTAGTTTACACCAAAAATGGTCCTCGACCAAAAAGCGTTTTTTAGACTAATTTGAGGTCGCTGAATCCGAAAATGATTTTTTTTTTTTTTCAAAGAACGGTTTCCGAGATATTCCCAAAAAACCTGTTTTTTGGGCAATAGTGCATTTATTACCTGCAATTTCGTGCACGTCGTTTCTTTGAAGTGCATAAATTTCGAAAGGCACACATATAACCTACATGGTAATATATAATTCGTGTCAATGGAAGTCGTAGTTTTCGCAAAACAGCTGTTGAAAGTAAAAAAAGGCATTTTTGACGTTTTTTACTAAATTATCAAAGTTTATTAACTTTTTTCTGGAACAAAAAATTTTTTTATATCGACATACGAGCACCTGTTAATAAAAACAAAGTTAATTGTAAATTTTCCAATAATTTTCCAATCAATTTATATGATAAATATATTTTGGAGTATGTACGTTTTACAATACTAACCAATAGTTTTAAAGTATTTCATCATTGTATGAATCAATTGACGGTCGTTGTTGCTCCTGTTGTTTCCCAAGAATCCATGAACAACTTTTTGGAAAGCTTTAGCTTCGGAACTGTCAAGGGATTGTTGAAATTCTGTGTCCGTAAACAATTTCTTTATCTGTGGACCGACGAATATATCCGCTTTGATTTTCTCTGTTGACAATCTTGGGAACTTGGTTTTCAAGTATTTAAGGGGTGTGTTTTCCGGTTTTTTTGCCAAAGCTTTCACAAAATTTTTCATTAGCCCTCTGTCGTCGTGCACAAATTTATACTTGCAGAAATATGGCACCACCGAAAAATATACACAGACGTACAATGGTCATACCTAGCTCTTATTTATATATATATGTGACAAAATTGTCTTTCAGAAAACCTATCTTATGTCGATATAAAAAAATTTTTTGTTCCAGAAAAAAGTTAATAAACTTTGATAATTTAGTAAAAAACGTCAAAAATGCCTTTTTCCAACTTTCAACAGCTGTTTTGCGAAAACTACGACTTCCATTGACACGAATTATATTTATATTGCCATGTAGGTTATATGTGTGCCTTTCGAAATTTATGCATTTCAAAGAAATGGCGCGCACTGTTTTCGAGATTGCAGGTAATATCTGCCTATTGCCGAAAAAACAGGTTGTTTGGGAATATCTCGGAAACCGTTCTTTGAAAAAAAATAAAATTCATTTTTGGTTTCAGCGACCTCAAATTAGTTTAAAAAACGCCTTTTGGTCGAGCACCATTTTTGAAAGTGAAGAATTGTAAACTAGTGTTATCGGTCTCTTAATTCCAAGTTCTTGTGTTTCAGATTTGAAAAAATTTCATAATTTTCACCATTTCGTATTTTTGTCCTTATAAATAGACTAGTAGACCCGGCCACGCGTTGCTGTGACTAATGTTTTTGTTATATTATATTACACAGTAGTAAACTATTCAAGGCAAACGGTAGGAGAACACAAGTCATGGGGACCACCATGCTTTTTTACACAGATGCCATTTGTAAAAAAACATGGCAACCCCCATGATTGATTTCCTATCACGGTTGATATTCAGCAAAAACCAATACAAAAGAAATAATTAAAAATTTTTTTATTTTTTGTATTCAAGTTAGTAACAATTACTTCACAACGGACCCATTTCGTGGTCTAAGTGGCATCGTTGTCTCTATGTGCGATGCGGCTGCCAAACCTAGTAACAATTAAGTATATTACAAAGTTGTTAGTAAGTAACTCGTAATACTTAAACTTATAAATTAGGTTGGTAGGGCAGATAGTTTTAAGTCTTTATCAATAACTGTTATTATTTTGAATTATACAATAAGTACTTTGAATTCAATTTAATTTAGCACTAATCGGTGTACAATATTTTTGGTTAACCTGTATTTAGCTAACACAAATAGATTCGACGGTTTTCCTACACGTGAACAGGCAACATATAGTTGCTCATGAGAAAAACATGGATTCTCCAAATCTAAACCACAAATGGACATTGTTTGGCCTTGAGACTTATTTATAGACATGGCAAAAGCTAAACGAATTGGAAACTGTAACCTTTTGAAGGGTATCGTAGATTCTGATGGTATCATTGGAATACGTGGCAAGAGGACCACTTCTCCTTTGAGCTTTCCAGTTAAAATAGTAGCTTCAAGAATATTTCCGGTGATTTTTTTGATGACCAAACGTGTACCGTTGCATAATCGAAGTGGATTCAAATTACGCAGGAGAATAATAGGTGAACCAATCTTTAATCGAAGATTATGTGGTGTCATTCCAGGTATATCTAGTGAATTTAAAAGTTCAATTTTTAAATGCGCAGAGTAATTAATATCTGGTACATATTCGAAAGCAAGACGAACAAATGATGCACGTGTTAATGAGCGGCAGGTCCGCTATCTCTGTCGTTCTTGTACTCGTGGCGCTCTTGTTCTTGTAATAGTCTGTCGCAGACGTGAATAAGTATTAAGAATTGTTGAAATACTTCAGAAAAAAAAAATTTCAATCCTCATTTCAGACTTAGTTTCATCGAATATTTAAAAGCTATGAAAAGTCAAGAAACAAACAAAAGATTCTGCCACTAAGGAACAAATTTCTGACAAAATTCATTCATTTTCCAATTTTTCCCCCTGTTTATAATGAGCCGCAGAACTGTGGGTCGTTTACTCTGCATGACTCTGGGTCTGCTGTTCTTGAGATTCTTGTGCACGACCCTCTGCTGTCCTGATACTTTGATCTGCATTTCTTGTTGCGATTTGTTCTGCCGATTGATGAGCTCTTTCAGCATGTTTGCGTCGTGCTTCTCTGCTTAGCGCGTTGTTGAGGTTAGATTTTTTCGGTGGCATTAGACTGCAAATAATAAATAAAATATTCAAATCAAAAAGAAAAAACTGAAAAGCGTGCAATTATAGCACATTGAAATGAGGAGTGTAAAATAATTTTGAATAGAGGTTGAATAAAAATAATAAAAAAAAAAATTATTGAAAAAGTTTGAGGTGCTTTCTACGAATTTTTCATATATATATAAATTAACTTTTCGAGATGGCACTATTATTATAAATCTCCGTTAAATTATCTGCGGAATGGTGAATAAATTTTTGTCAATCGATTTACCATTACCAATATAATAAATCAATAATATGAGAAGCACGCCGATAATAGATAGATAGATAACCATATTCATTCAGATCCTGGAGCCTTAGTACCTCAGGACATACATACAGTGTGATTTGATTCATAGCAAATATAATAATGTAATTACATATGTGATAATACTTACATGTATATAATTTAAGTAAAGATTTTTGAACATTGAAGCACTAACCATAGAAAAGCAATAATAATTCCACTGTATTATTTTTACTATTATATGAATTTAATTTATACTTCAGTCTAAACAAGACGTGTCCGGCTATGCTAACACCAAATATTGAAAAAGTAAGATCAACGGACTTTCACTGATTGCGTTCACTACGAAATAGATTTGATTTATACCTTAGCCTCAGCAACACGTGGTGGTAATGCCATTGAATTGTAGCTTATGTGAAGCGTTGGTATTTTCAACACAGCGCCATCTATTAAATACTTACTCAATCCAGTCAGCAGATGCTTCCATCTGTAAGAATCGTTTAGAGCTAACAGATAATTGTGACTATTAAATATTAAACAAATATTTTGGAATAAAATAATATTGCGACTATAAATTAAGATAAACGCTATCCTATCTTTCAAGTTGGAGCAAACAGCATACAGAGTGAAAATTTGATTAAAATCGGTTAAGTAGTTTAGGAGTCCATCGCGGACAAACAACGTGACATGTAATTTATGTATGTATATTAGGATATGTATGTACGTGCATACGATATATAATCATTCTTATGGGACGTAAAAAAATAAACGCACATACAAAAAATCATATCGTGCACTATTCCCTGGGACAATATTTCAGTATCTCTTATCCATACATGTAAGATGGCACCCCTGAATCGTATTTAACACCCCTGTACGAAGAAGAAAAGAGTCAGTCGTCAGCATAGATAACTAGATGTGAAACTTATTCATTTTGAGAGAGAGCGCGCCTATGAGGACGTTTCAAAACTTGGCAGCACTCACACATTATGGGATTTTGAACAGCTGATAGGCGAAATGGCAGACTGCCAGAAGAAACGCGCCAAAAATAACAGACGAAAACAGTTCGTTTTTGCTTAATGGAGAAATGACGTGTTGAAATGTTTATAATTATTTGTCTTAAAATTAATTCAATTGAAATGTAATAATTTGAATTGAAGTGAGTTTGTAGAATCCAAAGCTCGTTATATCCTTTTCGACTTCTACTTTTAATTGGTCTTATGCAACATAATGTAATTTTATTGAAAACTGTGTGTTGGTTTATGTAAATTTGTATATACGTAAATATTCTATGGTTGAAAAGCGAAGGTAAGGGAACTGAATTTGTGTTTGAGATATTTTACAAAAATTAAAGGTAATCTGCTTTAACTCATTCTGTTCGTTGTTTGAGAATTTTTTTTTTTGTTACCCAATTTCTGTGTTATATTAAAAAATCGCAATAAGTCATGTTTTTAATTATAACTTATGTTTGTCGGGTTCATAACTTTATTATTATTAAATTATTGTACTTATGTGTATCAGTTTTAAATAATTTCATTTACATATAAATTTTTAAATCTTTGGCTGATTTATGTACATAATTCATACGGATTGTGCTTATTTTTAGTATATGTAGGTGTTTACGAGTGATATAAGGCTATTGGGCAACCGCACACTAAATACTAACCTCAATGGTGGTGTGGAAACTAAAAATTCCAGACCTTTGTTTAAAAAATACCCAATTCATGTTTCTACCGGTGTGGCAATATTGGAAAATGTTATAAAAAATGCACATTTTTCAGCGCTCTCACGAGAAAAAGAGTTTCACATCTAGTCATCTATGTCGTCAGCGTAACCTCAGCAGTAACAGTAGTCATTTTTTACCTTCATTTTCAAATTAACTTTGTAATACATTTTCTTAATATTTAATTACTATTTTGCAATAATAAAGACTATTCAAGTTTCCATACATATGTACATACATATAAGTTGGCATACATACGCCCCGGAACGCACTTCCCACAGCAAAAATATCACCATTTGCCAAACTCGGAACAATTCTATATTGCGAAGTTAGCAATATACATATGTATATGTACGTACATATGTACGTATATGTATGTAATCTACATGAATGCGTATATTTTAATACATAATTTAATAACATAATTAAAAGTAGCGTTTATATTTTTAATAAAGATTTTTGAAAAAGTAGTTATCAAATAAAATTTAAATAACAACTAAAAAGTGAATGTACGGAGATGCCGGTTCCACAATTTTAATCTGGTGTCAAGCATCTGCGGATCTTGTTGCAAAAGCGATCGTTAAGTAATTTAGCGAGCGGGGAAATGGCGAAGAGGTATAATAAAAGATAGTAGCCACCATTCAAAGTTTTGGCTCGTAAACTCGTCAAATCTGCTAAATATTAATTAATATCGTTACGAATTTGTTACGTTTTTATCCAAATAAAATGTCTCACAGTAATTCCTCTGAGTTCGATCACTGGATTGATATATAAAGTCAAAAAATAATGGCAACACAACTTGCTTTCTTTATTCAATCACTTTATTGCTTAATAGGGCTGTCACATGTGGTCCATTGCAGCAACGCATTTGACTGACGTGACGTGTAAAACGTATATACCCAAAAAAAAAGATGTTCTTGTCGCGAAAGCAAATATTATATTTTGTTGTGTATAAACACGTTTTGTTGGTTGTGAAATATATTGTTACAGTCGCTAAGTTTCGCGAACCGACTGGCAACAACAGCAAACGAGAGGCCAAAACAAAAACACAATTTAGCCTTGATGACGACAGCAGATAGCGAGACATTCCACGATATATGAGTTAGGCGAAGACGACAGGTGACAAAACCTGCTGCTGGGGAGTTCCAGAATATACGACCTGTCAGATTTAGAAATGACGATAGTTATTAATAAACTTGTGAGCGAATAAACGAAAAGTAATAGAGTGATTTAAGTTATAAGCTGAACGTATGCATTTAGAAGTAAAGTGTTGGAAATAAGATAAAGCAAGTGTGTTGCCATTAATTTTTGTGTTTCATTCAACAATCCATTGATCGAACTCATCAAGTTATTGTAAGAGATTTATTTGAATTGTATTATAAGAAAATTCGGAACAATATTAAAAAATTAGTGCTTATTGAAGCGAGAGAGGGGTTCAATATAATTTATGGTAGTCGTAGAGTCGTATTCCGTTGGTACCAGTTTAATGTATTCGCCATGGCGTACGGCACATATGTGGCGTCTTCGACTCAAATACACATAATCTATTTTGTTGCCAACGAACGCGACGGACCCATTGTGATGGGCCTATTACTTCTCATTTACATTTATTTTAAGACTGAAAATACGGATACAAATAATATTGGCCGGCGGAAATCGTTATAACATCAAATTTATATAAGCTATCAAAACAATTTATATTAGTGGACTAGTCTTCAGATCGCCGTCATTGTTCTTACAGGAAAACGCCCCGGTCTTAAAACCTTCTGTAAGCTGCCAAAATTTCTGGTAGAATTTTCGTACGTTGCTCCTATTGGCCATCATGTCAAGCTACTCGCACTAATGAGTTTTTCCTTTCTGATAATACGTCTCTATTCATTTCTTAGCTTTCCGTAGTGATCCCGCATTGCTCACTTTGCGCCCGATCGCAGCGTGGCTCTATAGCTTCGTTTCTTTCTGCAGCAGCAAATCATTCCGCATCGTACCAACTGTTTTTTCGCGCTCACTGAAATCCGATTTCTTCTGCGGCGGCGGTCCGTAAAGAACGAGAAATGTTTCTCTACTGCTCGTGCATGCCGGTTTGTTGGGCTGCACTCTTTGAGAGCAGGAGTGAGAGTTGAGGGGCGCATCTTCTGGGTGTATGTTGTGATTGCAGCTTTTCGATGTTGAACTTTCTTTGCGTAGTTAGGTGTACGTTTTTTGCTGCACAGATGCGTGTACGTAGTTTGGCTGCAAAGAGGTAATTATCCGAGTCCGAGTCAACCCCTAGAAGGGTGTCTTCCATTTGTCACAACATGATCGATCTGGTTTCGCGATTTTCGATCAGGAGAGAGAGAGGTAGCTTGGGGTATATTCTTATGCTGGAATCTGGTGTTGCAGATTACGATGTTTCGGGCCCTGGCAAAGTCAACCAACCTCTGTCCGTTACTTGATGTTTCGTTGAGCAGCCTGAATTTTCCGACTGTGGGACCAAAAATTCCTTCCTCTCCTTCCATAGAAACGTTCCAGACGCTCATAGAAGGAATCTTTGGTCGCAAGGTCCTTCTATTCCGTTGGGAGGTGGGCGCAAATGAGCGAGATGTTAAAGAATCGCGCTTTGACGCGGATTATCGCGAGACGCTCGACCACCGGAGTGAACGACAGTACTTGGTGACGAAGTCTCTCTCCCACAACAAATTCGAAACCGAATTTCTGCTCCTTTACATGGCAGCTATAGTAGACGTCGATCTTATGTTTTTCTTGCCTTGTTTCGTCTATCGCATATCTTGAATGGTAGTGACGTCAGCCTTTATTCTCACGAGGACATCAGCCAGCCGGGCAGAGGCACCTTTCCCATTAAGGGACCGAACCTTCCAGGTGCATGCCCTCGAATCGTAGTCTTTAGTTCGTTTGCAGGGGCGTCATCAGTGTAGGAAGTTCTCATCTCAAACCAGATTCTGGCAAATTACTTTAATATAATAAAATAGTATAAAATTGAATTTTATAAATGAAAATTAATAATAAATTAATAATTGATAATTATGTAAATGAATAAAATTAAATATATAAATATGGATATGTAAAAAAATAAAATAAAATATGTAAATGTAAATTATATTTAAGGTTAATATTAAGTTATTTTCTCTTTTTACATTACTGTTTCTCGCTCTCGCTACCTTCTTTACCTGTTTCTATTTACTTTTGATCATTGACTCTATTTCTACAGCTATACTTTCCGTTCTTCCTATTTCTATTTACTTAACTACATACAGAACATAGTAAAATAAACTCACTTTTGAATTGTTAAACGGATGAGTGCGGGTTAATTTTTAATCTCGCTTCCACAGGCAATATTCGGTTTTATCCGCGCTTCCCCTTAAGTAAAGTTTTATAAAATTAATCTTCAGACATCACTGAAGATTTTTCATGGCGCCCGAGCAGGGGCATTAGTGCGAAAGTGAAAAAATAATTACAACATAAAATAAAAATAAATACTAAATCGCGAAATAAGCAATAAATTTGTGAATCTAAATATTTAAATGAATACCGAAATTATTTCCAGAAAACATTCAACATATAAAAAAACAAAGTGATAGTGACAAAAGACCACAAGTAGGCAAATTGTGTAAGGTGCACGCAAAATATTTAATAATTAATTTAAATAAACAACCATAAGTGCTAATATAGTGCAAAAAGAATATTGTCTGCGCGGTCCGTTGACAAACAGAAACAAAAGTCGTCTCGCAAAGCAAAAAAAAAAAAAAAATACCAGTCTAACGGTTAGACGCGATAGAAGTGAAACCTTCCGTAAAACAAACTGAGAGAGAATGAGACGAAAGCAGCATTAGGAGCGGGATAATTATAGGTTCATTATAATATTGTTATAAAGTTCATATTTAATTTTCTTCATTTTATTACTATTCATCCTCAATGTTTTCAATTTCAACAAATGATACGATTGGCTTATGATAGCTAAAATATGATACAAATGCTTTGGTTTCGATGTTGTCAACATATCTTTGAAATACCGCGTCAATTGTTGTTTTTGATCGTGTTGTCGAATCAGTGCGATTGTTACACATTTTTAAATTGAATGTTGTATTGAGAAAGTCAATTAAAGGAACCGCTGTGTCCAATGCAAAATTTACTTTAAAATCGCCACTTAAAATCATTGGAACTTTATCGTAATCTTTTCTAAGTATCCGCAATACTTCTGGTGTATACTTTATTAAATTTTCGTTAATGAATTCCGTGATGCTATTTATTTTTTCTGTCGATATTCACGACACTTTTCTGCATTATTTTTCGGCATAATTGTGGTAAATATTTAAAAATGAAAATATTTACGAATATAAAAGTACGGACGCAATACAGCACACGCGGTTGCTATTATGAGCGTCGTAACGCGTATATTACACAGACACAAACATTCGTAGGACGCTTGGTCTAAGCAAGAATTAGGTAGTGTAGTATAGGTATACATAATGCCTTCTCGCTCGCCGTGGCTCCGTAATACGCAGGCGCGCACACATACGTACTAGCATACATACGTATGACGCTTGAACTAAACACCAAAGCAAGTAATAGGCAGTGTAGTATACATACTACAATACTCACTATACTAGTGTGGATCAGCAGTACGCAGCCACACACATATACGTATATCAACATATAACGCTTCGTAGCCAAGAGTGTCGCTTTTTCGTTTCATCGAGACTCAAATCACTCCCAACGATTCTAATGAAGTTTTCACTTCAAAAAAAAACAGAGGACTAAACTAATATACATAGGTATGTATACTTGCACATATAAAAACTAGTGCAGTGACTTGGGAAGTGCAGTAACTGAAAAAGTACAGTGACAGTGAGCCCCTAAAAAACAAAACAAAGAAGAAAAAATAATATATCTATCGCAAAAAAAAAAAAATTTTTGAAAAATAACTAAAATATTTATATACACAAAAAACAAATAAAAATTAAAACATATTAAAACATAGAACACCGTTACGAAGGGGAGTGAATCTGTGGAGCTGTACTTCAAACTCACCGGCTTTGGGCCGGTTCACCAACTGTTCACCACCAATATCCATCGTTACATAGGACATCGAGGGAGGAATGACCTGCAACTGCGTGGCCTGCCAAAGGGAAGTTAACGCTGGAAACAAACCAGTCCACGATAAACAAGTATTGAGTGCGAAAAATTGAAGCTAAAAATTGGCTTTGTGATAGACCGAGATTATTACAGTTGCTAATAATCGTCTCACAGTATAAGGGCTTCAATTATTGGCATCTAGTGTACCCACTTCTTATATGCTAATAAACCATACATATATATGTACTTATAAAGGGTGGTTAAGTTTCAAGGGCCGGTGTTGATTTTGAATAAAATTCAATTCAAAGACAATCCATCGGATGGTCCAAATTTTCGATGACGCTGAGGCATAATTGAGGTTCTATGCCGTTAATGTGCCGAATTATCTCATCCTTTAGCCCTTGAATTGTTGCTGGCTTATCGACGTACACCTTTTCTTTCCCCAAAGAAAAAAGTCCAACGGTATCGAATCACATGATCATAAAAATTCGGGCCAATAACTTTTGTATTATCATTCGCCCAAATGCGGTAATTCTGCCTATTGACGAATCCACTGAGGTGAAAATGTGCCTCATTACTGAAGATGTTTTTCTTCACGAAGTGCGCGATATGCATTTTGATAGAGGAGTGGTTTACATTCAATATCGGCCCTTAAAATTTAACCATCCTTTATATATACATATCTATATACATATACTGTCTATGAAGTGAAGGATACATTGGGACCCGAGGTAGAGGAACGTGTTTGTCGCCAAATAATTTGCGAGTACTCTTTTTCGGTTTATTTTCGGGATTTTTTCAAAAACAAAAAAATCTAACTAAATTGCGGTTTCTTAATTCAACCGTAATATTTTCAGTATATTAAAAAAAATGTTTTTTTTTTCTCGACAACACAAATTTTGTTTGAGCAAAGACTCAATTGTTCGCTGCTTATGTTCGTTGGTTTTGGTCAAGTTTCAGCTATTATATATTTCACTATTTATCGCTTTCGTTTTTGTGCTGGCAAACTTCCAGAACCGTTTGTATTTTACAAAAGCCACAAGCTAAAGCAGCGAACTTCAATCTCAAAACATGAGTAAACCAATGTCGACTATTTCAAGTGTCTCTCCAAGTAGGGAGATGATGGACTTAAAGTCTTTAGAACTGTTCAGAGAACTGTTGCAAAAAATAGCATAGTTCGCTTAAAAACGGGTATGCTTAAAAAGACCATGTCGCTAGATCCAATCGAATTGGAGTGCCGACTCGACATATTGAACTCCCACAGCGAAAAACTCATGAAATGTCAGTCGAAAATTGAAGAAATCGGCGAAGAAGACATTGCCCGTGGAGAGTTCGAGAACTAAATTGTAGAAACAAAGTCCATTATAAAGTCGATTGTGGCGAGAAATAAATCGCCAATTGCCGAAACAGCTTTTATTGTACCTCACAGCTCGCGACTACCAAGCATGTCGTTACCTACATTCAAAGGAGAATATTCCGAATTTAAAAACTTTATGAGTCTGTTTGAGAGTTTCGTGCACAATGATTCAACAATCCCGGATATTGAAAAATTTAATCATTTAGTATCATGTCTATCCGGTGAAGCCTTAGGCACAGTGAAGTCCTTCCAAATGTCGGAAGAAAATTATCCAAAGGCGTTGGCAAGCTTCAGAAAGGTTTATGACAATAAATACCTGATATTTTTTAACCCAGTGTCGAAACTTTTTGAATTGTCAAAAATCCAAAGGCCTTCTGCGGCATCTTTGCGATCAATGATTGAAACAGTGTCTGCAGTATATGACTCCCTTTTATCGCTGGGTGACGATAATCTTATTTCAAATGCGATGTTGATTCACATAGTCATGTCGAAGGCTGATACCACTACTCGGTCAAAGTGGGAGGAGCAACTTGACTATGATAAGCTGCCGCTTTGGGCTGAGGGTGAAGCTATGCTAAATAAGAGATACAAGCATGTATCAGCTGAAGAAGCTTCCTCGTGCCAACCAAGGACAAACAATGAAGATACGCGGCAGAAAACAAAAAATCAACAACTGCGACACTCCTAACTGCCGACTTACCTTCACTGTGGTTCTAAGGACCATTATTCAATAGCTTGCCGGCTTACTGCACGTAAAAGATTTGAATTTGCATAAATTGCAAATTTCCTATTTCCCTGTGCATAAATTGCTTGTGCAAGGGACATACGGTCTCAATGTGCAAAGCAAATCACTGTGGTGTATGCAACCGTTCGCATCCCACCATGTTGCATATATATCCGATCTCCTTTGAGACCGAGCCGCGACCTTCGACGTCACAGGCCATGCATATTAGCAGCTTGCCTGACCGAGTCATGTTAGCTACAGGCGTAATTAATGTTAAGGCCAGCTCCGGTGTTTACGTGCAAGCGCGAGCTTTACGTGACTCCGGTTCTCATTGCTTGACTCCGGCTTATGCAGAAATTGCGAATCCGGAAAGAAAAATTCGCTCTAAATATAGTTGGAATTGGCGATTCAAATAAAAAGGTCCAAGGCAAACTAAAAACATATATAAAATCGAGGATCAACAATTTTGAGTTTTCGGCGGACTTTTGGGTAACGCGTTCGATATCAGTCAATCACCCAGATCGGACTGTAAACACAAATGGCTGGAAAATTCCACAAAGTATTGTATTTAACTAGCAGACCCAAGTTTCTACAAATGTCAGAAAATAGACATACTTTTAGGAGCTGAAATATTCTTTGATCTGTTATCGGTGGGTCAGATCAGAACCAGCCCAAGCAGCCAACGCTGCAAAAAACAGTGCTAGGCTGGATAATTTCAGACAAGTATGCCACAAATAATAGCTCCAGTACCCAAGTAAGTAGCACACTATTTCAATTTGAAGAAAGTGTTGCTAGCATTGATGCTACAATCCGAAAATTATCGGATTTGGAAGAAATACCTGCACAAGTAAACTCCACACTGATTCCAGAGCAGGCCAAATGTGAGGAATTTTTTTCGAGAACCACACAGGTTTTACAATGTGGAAGGCTTCAAGTCAGACTGCCTTTCAAAACCGACCGTAAATTATTCGCTCAATCGTATGAAACCGCAGCTCGGCGGTTTCAAGCCCTGGAGAGAAAGACGCTGAAAGATCCAGTATTTCGTAAAATGTACCTGGACTTCATGCAAGAGTATCTCGAATTGGGGCATATGAGTCCAACAAATAATCGGCTCCCGAGTGAACCGCTCTATTTCCTTCTGCACCAGTGTGTGTTAAGACCGCAGAGCACAACTACCAAGTTGCGCGTAGTTTTTGATGCTCCGAGTCGGACATCAACACAAGTTGTGTTGAATGAAACCTTGATGGTCGGATCCATCGTTCAAGAGGAGCTTTTTTCGACCCTCCTTCGCTTCCGATTGCACAGAAATGCCATGACTGCTGACATCACGAAGATGTATCGTCAAATATAGGGGCACGAAGACGACAGGAACTTCCAGCTCATAGTATGGAGACAGGCTCCATCGGAGCATTTGCAAATTTTTCGACTAAACACCGTAATATACTGCACTGCGCCTGCACCATTTCTCGCCACACGGTGTCTGCAAACGCTAAGCGACAAAAATAAAGCCAAACATCCACCCGGTTCCAAAGTCATTCGGAATGACAGCCGAAAGATGAAATTTTTCGCTTCATTCTGGAAGATAATTCTATTCTGTAATATTTCATCAGTTCCCGCTCGCCTCTTTGACCTTCTTGGTTTATTAGCCCAGCTAGTTACCAAAGCTAAAATCTTAATACAAGAGCTTTGGATTCAAAAGCTAAACTGGGATGAGTCGACTCCATTGCGGCTTGACACTAGCTGGCTGAACTTTAAAGCCAATTTGTTACAGCTTCAATCAATTAGCATTCCTCGGTATGTAAATACAGAGTCAAATTCATGGCTTTTCCGACGCTTCAATATGAGCGTATGGCTGCTGCGTATATATACGTAGCCAATCCACTAGTGGTACGCAATGCAGGCTGCTTACTTCAAAGTCTAGAGCAGCACCGCTGTTTAGAGCTCTCGGCAGCCCATCTTCTTGCCAAATTATGGTCAAGAATTTTACCAATGTTGAGTCGACCAATAGAACAAACAATTTTCTGGACAGACTCCGAAATAGTTCTGCGTTGGATTAAAACGTATCCATCGTCGTTGCAAACTTTCTACGCAAATAGAGTGTTCGAGATCCGAGAGTGGCGTCATGTATCCACAAAACAAAATCCAGCGGATCAAGTGTCTCGGGGTTGTAACGTGGACGAATTGGGTAATTCAATATGGTTTAGTGGTCCACAGTTCCTCCTAGAAGACCCTACTACATGGCCAAAAAATGTCAACTTCAGACTCTCTCCAGAACAAGAAGCACTCGAGAAGAAGAAGAACGCAATTACGTTAACTGCAATCAATGCCAATGCAAATCCACTTCTCGAAATAATTGAAAGGTTCTCATCTCACAAAAAAGTGAGGAAGGCTAAGGAATTACAATTGAGTTTCCTTAAAATTGTCGAAATAATTCAACATTTTGAATTTAGCGATGAAATTAATAAATTATCGAAAAATAACGTACTTCCCTCAAGTTTGCTGAAATTAACTCCATTTCTGCATGAACACTCGGAATCATCATTATCGTTTAAACTGAATCGAGTAGGTGGCCGTTTATTTAACGCGCCAATCCCCTATGATGCTAAGTTCCCTTTACGCAAAAATTCGCACTTTGTGAAGGCATACATCCGGTTCCTACATTTTTGTAATCACCATGCCGGTCCAAAGGCATTGGTAGCGCTTCTGTGAGAAAAAAAGGCTGGTAAATGCTCGAGAAGCCTGTAGTCGAATGCATTCACTGTTTTCGTTATAAGCCAAAATTGCAAGGTCAGATCATGGGCAATCTACCCGCCGATCGATTACGCGCCCAACGGCCCTTCACAATATGTGGGGTAGATTATTGCGGGCCCATTCACATAACCTTAAAAAATCGCGGTCGCCCTCTCGTGAAAATGTATATTGCCATTTTCGAGTGTTTCGCTTCAAAGGCAGTAGTTCATCTAGAACTTGTAACTGATTTAACTGCTGATAAATTTATTTTCGCTCTCAAAAAGTTCATTGGGAGCCGAGGGATGCCAGTCAAAATGTACTGCGACAACGCGACGAACTTTGTGGGAGCAGAGAGGAAGTCGAGGGAGTTCCGGGAGGCCTTTCTGGCCTAGAAAGAGGAGATTCTCCAATACGCCGCCGACGAAGGATTCATCTTCGCCTTCATACCTCCGAAGGCACCCCACTTCGGCGGCCTGTGGGAAGCAGCAGTGAAGTCGGCCAAACATCTGCTGGTGAGCGCCGTAGGCAACGCGCTGTTAAGCGCCGAAGAAACCGCAACGCTACTCGTCGAAATAGAAGCAGTACTTAACTCCCGTCCGCTCGCTCCACTCAGCAACAACCCCAACGACGGCGCATCTGCTAATCGATTGCCCTTTGCGAGCTTTGCCACCGGAGAAGGTACCCGACAACCCCAGCGGCTGCTAAGAGAGATGGCAGCTTGTTTGCTCTCTCAAGCGACAATTTTGGCGCGCGTGGTCGATGAGCTACCTTCTGGAGCTTCAGCAGCGCCAGAAATGGATGCACCTGCAGCCCAACATCCAGCCAGGCCAACTCGTCGTCGTCCACGAAGGCAACGTGCCACCGCAGCAGTGTCAAGCCAGATTCTGGAAGATTACTTTAATATAATAAAATAATATAAAATTGAATTTAATAAATAAAGATTAATAATAAATTAATAATTGATAGTTATTTAAATGAATAAAATATTGTAAAATTTATAAATATGGAAATGTAAATGAATAAAATAAAATTTGTAACTGTAAATTATATTTAAGCTTAATATTAAGTTATTTTCTATTTTTACATTACTGATTCTCGCTTTCGCTCCCTTTTTTACCTGTTTCCATTTACTTTCTATCATTGACTCTATTTCTACAGCTATACATTCCGTTCTTCCGATTGCTATTTGCTTAACTACATACTCTCTCTAACTCTCCACGTACTGTTTTTCCATTTCCGCTATTTCTTTTATCTTAGTTTTAGGCAAAATATAAGGACAGAACATAGTAAAATAAACCCACTTTTGAATTGCTAAACGGACGAGTGCGGTTTAGTTTTTAATCTCGCTTCCACAGGCAATATTCGGTTTTATTCGCGCTTCCCCCTAAGTAAAGTTTTATGAAATTTATCTTCAGAAATCACTGAAAATTTTTCACAGTTTTCGCTTTTTAACGGATGGCTCCAGGACCGAGCACGGTTCTGGCTCTGGGGTGTACGTGGATTCCAGCAGAACAAAGCTGCACTTTGCGCTTGGAATGCATGCGTCTGTGTATGCTGTTCAAGAAGCGATAAACTTTGTTGTGGAAAACCGATGGAGAGGCAGATCTATATGTGTATGCAGCGACAGCCAAGCTGCGCTTATGGCGTTAGACAACCCCCAACAACATCAGGGGTAGTCGAGTCCTGTAAATCCAGGCTGAACTATGTCGGTAGATATAATAGCCTTATGCTAACATGAGTCCACGGGTAGCAAATGGGTTACTACAAACCACAAGCGAGCTTGACAGGCTGAGAGAGGCTGCAAATGGACTAAACTGATGTTACCTGTCGACTGTCGCAAATCCTCCCGTCATTAAGCAGAAGAGACTGCAAGCAGCTGATTGGACTGATGACGGGACACTTTCTATGGGCGAAGCACATGGAAAAGGTAGGCTTTTCAGACAATGTGCTCGGCCCAGCTTGTGAGGTTTGAATCAGGTCTGAGGTTTTTGGCACTGATGTGTTAAGAAGCGATCACCTTGGCTCCTTAGCGCCCCAAGATCTACTCATATTTCTTAGAAGATCGGGTAGATTTAAAGAAAATTAAAAGTGTAGTACAATGGAGTTAATTGTGTCTGAGTGCTGCACTTGCTAGATGTCCCGACAAAAAAAAGTTAAAGCAGATACTTTCAATTTTTTATAACTTAAAAAAAAACTTATCAAAAGTGTGTTTGTAACATATCTCACAGGCCGATGCCTTAATACAAGAACTTTGGATTCAAAAGCTAAACTGGGATGAGTCGACTCCATTGCGGCTGGACACTAGCTGGCTGAACTTTAAAGCCAATTTGTTACAGCTTACATTTGTTACTGTTACAGTAGTGGTACGCAATGCTGCTTACTTCAAACTCTAGAGTAGCACCGCTGTTTAGAGCTCTCGGCAGCCCATCTTCTTGCCAAATTATGGTCAAGAATTTCACCAATGTTGAGTCGACCAATAGAACAAACAATTTTCTGGACAGACTCCGAAATAGTTCTGCGTTGGATTAAAACGTATCCATCGTCGTTGCAAACTTTCTACGCAAATAGAGTGTCCGAGATCCAAGAGTGGCGTCATGTATCCATAGGAGATTGGCTCTTTCCAACTACCTTTCGCAAGTGCTCCCCTAGAGTGCGCTTGATCTTTCGACTAATCCTTTTGATTGGGAGTGCAAAGGTGTTGTACGCGTTTTCTATTTTCCAACAAGCAGCACATCTCTTTGAATACTACGGATTCGAAGTTCCTTCCTTGGTTTGAATGCAACTCAATAAATACTCAAAACCAACTAACCCAATTCTGCAAAAAACCTCAGCAATGGTTTTGGCCTCTTGGTTAGGTAGAGCGTACCCTTCTGGCCACTTACTGAAGTAGTCCATAAAAACGACGTCCAACATATTTATTGCCGGTATCACTTATTAAAAACGCCCCTGCAACATCCGTGGCATTAGATGGTCTCTATCTAGCGTGTTCCGCTTCCATATTCTTTCCCAGGTCAGCAGCATTCAATTGTCTTCTTCTTATCGCACTTGGTTCCCAATCATCATCGGGCTCCAACTGCATTAATCTGATATCAACTATCTCTTCAGATCTCTCGACTTTTGAACAATGCTAACACTCTTTAACACAAGCACGCCGGGATAGTGCATCAGCATTTCCATGGTGTTCCCCTTTTCGATGCTCGACCCCGAAGTCGTAATTTTGCAGTCTTTCGCTCCACCGTGCAATTTGTCCTTCCAGATACTTGAAGTGGTTTAACCATCCAGCAATGAGATGGTCTGTTCCTAACTGGAATCGTTGACCGTACAACAATTTGTGGAAATGTTTTACGCACTTAACCACAGCTAACAGTTCTTGTCTGGTCACGCAGTAATTCATCTCCGGCTTACCGAGAACTCTATTGTAGTATGCGATCACTTTTTCTTGCCATTTGATGATTTGTGACAGTACTCTAACTATTCCGTATGTGCTAGCATTTATATCCACAACGAACTCTTCTTCCGCGAATGGATACACTAAAAACATGTTTTTCAGTGGAGTTCCCTCAGTACGTATTCCATCAGACGCCCAAAGGTTGCTGGTGCATTATATAATCCAAAAGGCATCTCAGAAAACTGCCACAACCCATCTTCTATGCTGAAAGCTGTCTTCTCACGATCACAATCCTCAATTTCCACCTGCCCATAACCACTTTTTAAACCAAGTGTGCAAAACCATTTTGCACCAGATAATATATCGTGGTAATGGCTAGCGGTCCTTTTTCGTGACTTCACTCAGCTTTCTATAATCCTAGCAGAATTGAGTGCTTTCATATTTTTAACCAGCACAACCGGTGAGCTCCACGGGATTAATGATGCCTCAATAACTCCACTTTGCTGTATATCCTGGACTATCTTTACGCTTTGCTGGTGGAACTCAATGAGAATCTTGGCAAACTTGCCTCACATCCTTTGTATCTATATCATGTTTAACGATGGCAGTTCTTCTAGATTTCTACAATAGCCGTTGAATAGGTAGCCGTACTTCTGTACCAATATCATAGTTTTCGTTCTCTCTAGCGGTGTTACTTTCTTCAACCAAGTCCACCTGCAAACGCCGCCCACTATCGTCAGGCCACAACAACAACAGCGTAATGCACAGCAAGCCCAACGTAAACAACCCCACGCATCACTAACACCCCGAGTTACGACAGTATTACGGAGAAACTTCAAGGTTCTGTAATTTAACTGTAACGGATTAACGAGTAAGTAAGATGAAATCGTCGACTTCATGAGCCGACACGGAATCCCAATAGCTGCGGTCCAAGAAACCAAGCTGCACGCTAGCTCTTCCCCGATAACCAGGGGAGGCTATAAGGACACATACAAGATTGCGAGCAAGACAATGGTGGCGTTCATAATAAACCACACAGTGCAGTATCTTCTGATCGACGAAGGCTGCGGACAGCACCTTAGAATGTCAAAGTATAGATGTCCGGTCAGGCGATGCCGAGCACGAAATATTTAATATATTTATACCCCATGCTGCCCGACTGGATATCACCCTGCTTTTGGTGCGCTCATTAGAGTTGAAAACCGATTGGTTGTAGGTGACTTTAATGCGAATCACGTTCTTTTTAATAGAAGCCTTTTTAATACAGAGCAGAACGACGACGCCCCCATCAGGGTAATGGGCAATTGTAGCAACTCGCCCGACATAACAATTGCTAGCGGTAGTCTGATAAATTGCATAACCTGTAAATCTGTGCTATCGCTTGCAACAGACCACTTGCCATTATCGATTCGATTGAGAGACCTGCCGTTTTTGTTTCCGCGAATTACCAGTCACATATTAATTTCAAGAAATCTAATTGGGCCGGCTTCGCTGAATTCACTGAGGACACCTTCGCCGTTCTTCCCATCTCCACAGATATGCACGTACGCATACGCGCATTCCGCATGGTGCTCACAGTTGCTGCTGCTCAGAGTGATCACGGACATACGTCCCAATTTCCCAGCTGAAGCAGCCGTTTTAACAAACAAGCGTGACTTCCTATGCCAGGTCGATTCTGGGGATACCGCATAGGGATCTCAATTCGGAGATTCGGCAACTAGTCATCCAACACAAGCGGACCAAATCGGTTGAGCACTAGAAGACCTGTAACTTCACCACTAGTGTGAATAAGCTCTAGTCCTCCGTAAGGTTCCTGTCGAACCCGATGAAGCACAACGCTAAGGTGGATATTACCTTCAACAGTTGCACTTCGACGGTCGGGAAGAGATGCGCGCGTTATTTTAGCCGGCAATGCATACTTCATCCTCCGGCCGACAGATCCTTACGTCGTGCAAAAACTAACCAACAATAGTGCGCCACTTACTTTCTCTTGTGATAAGGTTCAGGGGGGCCATCAATAAAACCAAAGCATCAAAAGCCATTGGCCCTGACGGACTTAACATGCTGATGCTAAAAACCCTGGGCCCATCGGGAGTAGAGTATCTCTCAATGGTTTTCTATCTGTCCATGACCACTCTCATCACCCCTGATAAGTGGAAAGCAGGGAGAGTGGTTCCACCAGGTTTTCGATACTGTCAGCATGCCACGCTAATAATTTAATTTTTATTACTTATTTATACAAATGTCTAACGCTACATCAAAGTATGTGCCTATAAATGTAATATAAAACTCTGCGTTTTCTAATTTAAAGGGGTTTTTTAACAAAATTAATAGGCATCTATTAATTAGTTAAATAATTATATATGTATATACAGATATTTATTGATCTAACTTAGTATACGTCTAATTATTATAAAATATATTATTTAGAAAAAAAAAAATTTTTTAATTAAAAAATTAGAGGACTTTTTATCAATAAATATTAAAGTTTAATAAATATGAAAAAAACAATTTAGTTAAATCTATTTTTTTAGCAAATTCTAAATTATTGATTTAATTTTATTTTGTTATTGCAACTAAATTTTTAATGAGAAATAATTTAAATTAAGTAAAGTTATTTAATATTTACTAGTTCATTAAATTTAAATAATTATTTCAATTTTTATTTACACCATCTGACACCATTATGACACCATCTAATGTCCCCTCTGCAACACCTACTTAATGAGGCACAGATGCTACCTGTAAAGGAGCACAACAAACTGCTCAGCAAACCGCAGGTTTAACCCTTGTAGACACCTGAACTGCCTCCCAGACCCGTCAGGAGGCACCTCTTCAATTACGCCAACGTGATCTAGGACAAAACGAACAGACAACTACTGGACCGAACAGTGTTTAAAGGGACAATAAACGACACTCATCGGGAGATCCTTACCATCTTCTTAAGCTCCCCACCCCCGAATGCTGTGATTAGAGTTCAACCAACACCCACAGCAGTTGAAGCTCCAGCTACCCCGGCAGGCCCGCGTAACCTCGGCACAATAACGTTCTTGATACTGTATCAGGTTAAATTCCTACCTATCCAGAATCCCCGACATGTTAAACATATGTCTGGCATGTGAAGGCACCGCGCAGGATACTAACCAAGCATCCTGGGCCTTCCTTTAGTTGAGTTAGACAAAGACGTCCGGTGGCTTACACAACACTGACAGGTTTCAGCATTGCTTCTACAACAACAACAACCCAAACCCAACGTAAGTCCGTGAAGCAGTCTGAAATCTACGAGAATTATTGCCTCATTCGTGATTTCAGCCAGTAAAAATGTGTCAACTACTGGCAAAGCTCCAATAACGACTTCGCAAAATCTTTCCGGGAATCGTAGCTCCTCTTCTGTAGCTTGTAGCCATCCATTTATCAAATCTGACCGGATTATCGAGTTTGTTGCACCTGGGTTCAGAGTAAGCACCTAGGATCGACCATTTATAGCCCCCCTTATCGTCAAGTTGTTGCTTTTCCGTATAATTTGCGAGACAGAGGCTGCGGGGCATTCAGTTGTGGGAACCAGTTCTTGCCCCTTACAGCTGGTTCGTTTTAGTTTAACGCCTGCCGTGAATCGGAAGCGCCATTAGCAGTTTCAGCACTTAGCTTTCTTCCTTCTTCCTCTTGGATTCGTCTTCGGCTGGCTGCGGGTTATACTGCAATTGGGGTCATATGCGGGCGCAGTTGTAGCCCTTTAAATTTGAACTTCGTGTAAACTGAGGGACGGACTCTCTTTTTCCTTCCTCGTGGTTTCCTCCAGGTGGGCTCTTCAACATCAACCCGATGGACTTTGTGCACTGGCCTCCACTGTTTCAGCAAATGTCCCCTTCGGAGTTGATTAAGCTACCCCTTTCAACCAAGCCAAATGCCAAGCGCTCAATTTCCGCCGCGTATTCCTGCAAGCTCTCATTTGTCTTCTGATAGCAATTTTGTCAGTTCGATCTGAAACATTTGTTGCCTGTGGTCACTCCCGTAGCGTCTCTCTATTGCTGCGAACAGTTACCCCAACCGGCTTCTGGAACTGTTTGCAGTACTTCGGCGGCAGAATAATTGAGCGGGACAACCAATGCAACAACTTTGTCTGCAGTAGTGATTTGTTGTTGCTGTTGTTCCGAACTGGAGCTTTAATGTCGGGAATGGTACAGTGCCGTTGAAATATGATGCTTTTATTTTCGGACCACTGGCTAACATATTCGGACGGTTTAGTTGTAGTTCACAGAGGAGAGCCTTCACTACATCTACCTCAGCCTCAATCGTATCCAATTGCGACGTTATATGAGTATTCTCTGCCTCCAATTTGGATATACGCGTATCATGATTTAAATCTATCCAGATTCATAAATATATAATTGAAACGTTTATGAGATATTATTTACAGTAACTTGTGTTGTATAAAAGTGGTAAAAGACGTTACATCAGCATTTTTAATAAGGAGCGTGATCGTAAATATGAGTGAATACATAGTTTATATGATCGCCACAGTACCTTAAAGCATCCAACTTAAGCTTTTCCTTCAGGGCTATAGCTTTAAAAAAAAGTAATCCGCTTCAGCGGATGAGTGAAAATTCAGAGTATTGTAACATATCCATACTTTAGACTGACTTTAATTTTGAACAATTGGCTCGCTTATACATTTGCATTGTGTTTACTTATCAACTATTTCACAATGAAGCGCTGGTATTGCATCATGCTATGATGAACGGAAAAAGCATATCACAAATTTTTATAGTGCAGCAGCATAATTGCTGAGCTAACGAAATTGCCTTAAGAATCTGTAAGAGACAGATTATGGTTTTCGAATAATTTTATTTACAATTGTAATTGTGCTGTGGTGTGAGGTCTGCCGTGAACTTCCCTCTCTAATTTGAGTCGTCCATCATTTTTCATTATTTTCGGTAAATTATTTTATTTTATTTAATATAGTTCGTTATATATTTTCCCGAATTGCTATATTTTCATTTGGTTTGGAAATTTGATCCCCATTTTTAAATTATGCAAAAACGTATGACAATATACAAAATTGATAAAGGAGTTTTAGCAATTTTATCTTCTTTGCCTGACATATTTATATTTTCCAATTTTAATTGTTTATAGGTTTCATATACATACATGTTTTAAATTTTTTCTTTAATATTTACATAGGTAGTATTATTTAAAATAGTTCGATTTTCATAAATAACTAAATGTGTTTCTGATAATTAATGATTTTCAACAATATTTTCTTCTGAAATCAATACTGCTCTTTGTTTTATATCTTCGATTTGAGAATTTATTTCTTTTATTTTTTTTTACATTTTCCTTGTTTTTTATTTAAAGTTTCTGATAGACATTTTCGTTATTGTTTATTTTACAATAAGTGCTCAAAATTTCTGTTTTACAATTTTGTACGTTAAAAAATTTATTATTACATTGTATTATGTGCTTATCAATAATTAATTTACCATCTATTTGAGCTACAGCTTTAGTTTCATAATATTTACAAGTAAATTTTATTTTCGGATATTTTATATAAAGTTAAATTATATCACATATTTTGAACAATTTTTAATTCTGAAATGTCCATTAAGTCTGTAATCGTTATCGAACCGCAATGGTAGTGGGTGATACTTTTTAATTCATCAAAATGTAAAATAATCGGATTTAGAATTGTTGGACCTTTTTGAAGAAAAAGTCGCTAAAAGACACCCAGAAGAATGCAAGATATACCGAACGTATGCGACGTAAAAAAATTGGCCCATTCCCATTATCATACCAAATATTAAATTCATCAAAAAATTACGTATTCGAATTATGTAATTAATAGAAAAAGTCCGTATTAAAGTATTGGGGAAGTAATAAGATAGAGTCACAATCACTCAACTTTTGGGAAACGGGCATGTTGATGCGGTCGGTCGGGTGAAAAGAAGAGGAAGGGCGACCCGTTGTAACAAGTTCGAGACGCGAGAAACAGGTCTTTCCTCGTATACACAAAAAGAATCAACACAAAGTGCATGCGAATGCGTCGATTTATCTTTGCCTAATCACTGAGCAAGCGTGCGGTAAATGTATGTATGTACATGCATTTGTATGTTCGTACTAGTTTACTCGTATCATATTTAATGCTATAGCAAAATTTTGAGTGGCCTATTTTTGATTTTTGAAAGACTTTATATAAAATATTTTATTTAGATATAAAACTAGATAATTTTAAACCTACCTACCATACATTACTATTAAACGTTGTATGATCCAAGAGTTAGAGGATGTTATATATCAAGAAAACAAAGGTTTGACTTAATATTGACTTATAAACATACTCGTATATGTATATATGTACATATTTGAATTTATCTATAAAAGTTAATACAATGTATATATATGCCCTTCATTTATAAGTTACTAAATGAAATTTGCCGCCGTAGCTAAATGAGTTGGTGCGTGACTACCATTCGGAATTCAGAGAGAACGTAGGTTCGAATCTCGGTGAAACACCAAAATGAAAAAAGTGTTTTGTAATAACGGGCGGTCCTCGGCAGACAATGTGAAACCTCCGAGTGTATTTCTTCCATGAAAAAGCTCCTCATAAACATATCTGCCGTTCGGAGTCGGCTTGAAACTGTAGGTCCTTCCATTTGTGGAACAACATCAGGAGTTCGGCCAAACCCCCAAAAAGTACGCCCCAATTATATATGTATATATAATGAAATTTTCCGTCCCCCAGTCGATATTCCAAATATTGTATTTACAAAAACAAAATACCTTCATAGGCTCAGAAGCAGCATTCGAAAATGTTCTTTAATATAACAAAAACTATTAATTATAAACGCAAGCGCATATTTCTCAAAGCAAAGCTCGACCATTCATCAAACGAGTCTACCACACCTTCCGAAAGTATAAGAGCTATGATAAACCAAATAAACAAACCCGAATACTAAGGATTCAGCGTAGGAAACAATTTTTATCAAAATTCATTAATTTTTGCCCACTGTTGACATTGAGCCTTTACTCTTTGTTTTTACGAGCAAAGCCATAATTGGTCATCTTTATTACGCGGCACGATGATTTGCGTAAATTTATGCATTGAGTAAGTAATCTTATGATATCACCACGGAGTCGAACCAACACACTTTGAAATTCGAATTAAAGACGATCCAATACGAAAACATTACTTGGTCCACCGAACATTTTCAATGGCCCAGAGGCAGTTCTTTCGCAAAAGCACACTACGTAGAAGACTAATATTTGAATCCTATGTTCTCTACACTCACCAGTAAGCCAACCAGGTGTAGATAAAAAACATTTATCAATTATCAGTGTCTTAGTTCGAAGTTCTTCTGTTTCAGATTTGAACAAATTTCATAATTTTCACCATTTCGCATTTTTGTGCTTATAAATACATAGATACGTGCATACGAAATATCATCGTTCTTGAGGGAACCTAGAAAAACAAGCGCACATACAAAAACGCGTACACATTCCCTGCGACAATATTTCCTTATACCTATTCGATACATAGTATGTATGGCACACATATGTACAGGGTGGCTGATGAATTTTGCTACATTAAGAAACTCAAATAACTTTTTTTTTAGTGTATGGAATTCATTTATTTTTTTTTTCAAGTTGAAGGTCATTAAATTTTATTAAATGTAGCTTAACTAGTTTTAAAAATAATTGAATTTAAATGCCCCCATGCTCGTTGACACAAGTGCGGCATCTTAGTAAAAAGTTGTTCATTGCTGCTTTGAGAGTTGCGACAGGAATAGTCGCAATTGTTGCCCGAATGGATTGTTTTAGTTCATCCAAATTTGTTGGCTTTGTTTTATAAACTTCTTGTTTACATAAACCCCACAAGAAAAAGTCAGGTGCAGTAAGGTCAGGCGACCTGGGGGGCCAACGAAATTCGGAGTTTCTTGAAATCAGTTTATTGGGAAATTTTCATCGCAACTCTGTCATAACAGTCTGGGCTATGTGAGACGTTGCCCCATCTTGTTGAAACCACACAGAGTTGAAAGGAATTCTCTTTCGGCGTAGTTCTGGATAGAAAAATTCCTTCAGCATTTTCAAATAACGGTCTCCAGTAACCGTAACGGTGTGACCATTTTCTTCAAAAAAATAAGGCCCGACAATACAGCGTGAAGAAACCGCACACAACACTGTCACGCGAAGAGGATGCAATTCCGTCTCGTGGAGTATCTGTGGGTTAGAAGCACTCCATATTCGACAATTTTGTTTGTTCACATTGCCGTTTAAATCGAAATGGGCCTCATCAGACATGAAAAGGCAGTTTAACATTTTTTTTTTGGTCTTCTTCCACCATTTGCAGGATCTTCTGGCAAAATTCCAAGCGAATCGGCAAGTCTGCTGCATTCAGTTTGTTAACCATTTGAATTTTGTAGGGAAATAAGTCTAAATCTTTGTGCATTATTGTTTGCAAAGACTGTCGGCTGACACCAAGTTGAGCAGATAAGCTTCTTGTTGAAACCCTTGGATTGCTTTGTATAGCTGCAGCTACAGCAGCGATCGTTTCCTCCGTTCGAACTGGTGGGTTTCGATGATAAGGCCTTCTTGCGACTGTTCCTTGCTCAGCAAAATTATTCAGCAGTCTCATTATGGTTCATCTGCTCGGGGGATCGCCGCCAAACATCCGCCTGTACTCTCTCTGTACCAAAACTACGGACTCCAGTGCGTGATAGCGGCGGACTATCCAAATTCTTGTTTGCGTGTCCCAGTTATCCATTTTAATAAATTTTAAAGATCAATCTGCAAATTAAAACAAAAATGGAACAGATAACTTAAAAAGAAAAAAAGTTATTCAATTTTTTTTTGGTAGCGGCTTTCATCAGCCACCCTGTATATGCACCGGCACGCACTCGTCACAGGAAAAATATCACCATTCACCAATTCGGAGCAATTCTATATTGCAATATATACTCACGTACATATGAATATGTATGTGATTTACATACGTATGATACTAACTCAATGAAGCAATAAAATATTGTAGCCACCAGGGTGCTGCAAGCATCAGAATGACCTTAGACATGAAACTTACATATAGAATTCACACATCAACTGAGCTTTAAAACATACTAGGATCACCCGTTCGTCGAAATTTCGACGTTAGGTTAGGTTTGGCAGCCGCATCGCACATAGAGACAACGATGCCACTTAGACCACGAAATGGGTCCGTTGTGAACCGCGGGGGCTGAGCTACATTTCCCTCTCCATATTAAACCACCCTGAGCTTTTGACAAAGCGTAAAAGGTTGTTGATACCTAAAATGTATAGATTATCTATATTCGTTAAGAAGTAGGATTTCAAAAATCGGTTCCTGCTTCTGGCTAGAGCTGGGCATGTGCAAAAAAGGTGTTGAATTGTTTCCAACTCCTCCTCATTTCTGCAGCTACGACAGAAATCATGCGTGTAAACGCCTAATCTCTTTGCATGATTTCCTATGAGACAATGTCCTGTGAGGGCTCCTACTAAGGCCCTGATTTGAAGTCTATTCAGTTTTATAATACTCTTGGACAGACGTAAATTTAGAATAGCTTTGGCCATGTTTGCCTAGAAATTTCACAGGTGTTAACGCTAATCCATCTCTGATTTGTAGACCTGATTAATGCGTCCTTAATGAGAAGCTTACAAGTTGCGAGAGGTATCTCCATAAAATTACTTATGTCTGGCAAACAGGTACCTTCTCTTGCAAGTTGGTCTGCCCTACAGTTCCCTGGTATATCTCTGTGGCCTGGAACCCAGCACAAGATTATACGATATTGTTTGGCCATCTCATTTAGAGATTGGCGACAACGTAAGACACTCCTTGATGTTGTTTGGAATGCATCCAGGGCTCGTAGGGCAGCGTGGCTGTCATGAATAGCGTTTATTTCCGCTTGAAAAACACTACAGTCATCCGGTAGTTTAAAGGATTCACTAATAGAGAGCTCTTCGCAAAATAACCCTGATCCTACACCGGTATCCATTTTAGACCCGTCCGTGTAGATCTTAACGGGTGTGTTGGGTGTTGGATCTTCTTCAAACCATTCCAGTCTAGAAGGGATTTTCATTAGGAAATTCCTTTCGAAGCCGAGAATGGGAGGGTGATAATCACAGTCACTGGGTATATCCGTGTAGGAGTCTAAGATGGTTGAATGTCCCTGTGTGACAGTCTTCCATTGTGAGCTCGCTTTGAGCCTCACAGCGGAGCAGGCCGCTAAGTATTTGCAGAAGAGATCTAGGGGTGGCAGATGTAGTATGATATCCAAAGCCATGGATGGCGTGGTTTTCATGACGCCACATATTGCTAATTCCGCAGATCTCTGCACCTTATTCAATAAATTAGAATAGGTTTTTTTCTGCATAGCACACCACCAGACAACTTTTCCATATAGAAGAATGGGTCTGACGACAGCAGTGTAAAGCCAATGAGCAACCTTAGGTTTAATTCCCCAGGTCTTACCTAAAGTTCTCTTACAGGCATAAAAATCTAGGTTCGCTTTCCTGACTCTTTCTAAGAAGTTTGACTTCCAGGTCAGTTTCCTATCTATGATTAGTCCCAAGTACTTGGTTTCTTCCGAAATCACAAGAGCTTCCCCCTTGAGCATAATTGGACTTAGTTGAGGGATTTTGTGTTTCCTAGTGAACAATATAAGTTGTGTTTTGTCTGGGTTGACTCCTAGACCACACTTTCCTGCCCACCTAGAAAGTATGTCTAGAGCATTTTGTATTAGGTCTCTTAATGTAGATACAAATTTACCAGAAACAGCAATGACAACATCATCGGCGTAAGCTATCACCTTACAGCCCACCGATTCCAGTATTAAAAGGAGTTTATTTACAACTGCGTTCCATAGAAACGGTGAGAGGACTCCGCCTTGTGGTGTACCTCTACTTACCAATCTCCTGAGCACCGATTCTCCTAGTTCCGCTTCAATGATTCTGCTATTTAGCATTTTACCAATGAAGCCTACCAAGCCCGGTTCTACCCCAAGATCAGTGAGTGCTGCAGTAATTGCCCCCCCTTCAACATTGTTAAAGGCCCCTACAATATCAAGGAAAGCGGCTAAAGTAAATTCCTGTTTGTGCAGTGAACTCTCTGCCGTGTAAATAAGGTTATGTAGAGCTGTCTCCACCGATTTCCCTTTCGTGTAGGCATGTTGTGACGTAGAGATAAGATTTCTATCTATAGTTAGGCTTAAATGAAATTCTATTAACCTCTCCAAAGTTTTCAGTAGGAAGGAAGAAAGAGATATCGGTCTTAAGTCTTTTGGATGGGTATGTGAGTTTCTACCAGCTTTTGGAATAAAAACAATTTTGACTTGTCTCCACTTAAGAGGTATATGACCGTAAAGAAAGCAACCTTTGAAGATTGCTAGCAGCCAGTGTGCTAGATATCCGGCGGTCTTTTGCAGTTCCACTGGGTAAATACCATCTGGACCCGGTGATTTAAAGGGTTTGAAACTTTCAATCGCCCATAAGAGCCGATCCTCAGATATAGCATCTATTCTGAGTTCACGACAGTGTACTGTATCTTCCATGTCATGCCCAGTAATGTCTGGGCAGCCTGGAAAATTAGTGTCGAGTAAAAGTTCTGAAGACTCTTTACTGGTTGTAGTGAACGTGCCATTACTTTTCTGTAGCAGTTCCCAATTTTGAGGACTTCCCGCTAAGATCTTACGAAGTCTGGAGGTCTCAGTTGCCCCCTCAACCTCTTCACAAAAGGATTTCCAAGATTGCCTTTGGGCCTTCCTGATTTCCTTCTTGTAGATTTTCAGAGCATCTTTATAATCTTTCCAATCTTCTGCGAGACGTGTTTTTTTTGCCTTATTAAAAGCACTTCTGCTTGTTTTTTGAAGCTTGCTTAGTTCAACCGTCCACCACCTAGGCTTGGGTTTACCCCTCAGTCTTCTTATGGGACAGGCTTCCGCTAAGGCAGCATTCATGTTGTAGGTAATTTTGTGCACCAAATTTTCTAGTCCTTCTATGCTTTGCGGTACCATTGATGGGCATGTTCCTAGGGTAACCCCGATACAATCTACATACTTTTCCCAGTCTGTTTTCCTGATATTTCTACCAGGCTTAGGTTTCGGTAGAGTTTTACTAACCTCGAAAGAGATATATCTATGGTCAAAGAAGGAATGTTCTTCCAAAACTTTCCAGTTCCTAATTCTGTTAATAACGGAATCAAAAGCAAAAGTAGCGTCTAACACTTCCTGTCTATTACTAATGACAAAAGTAGGTTTATTACCTTTATTGCAAATGTGTAGTTTAGTACCTATCAGATAATCAAAGAGACACTCACCTCTAGCGTTGGTATCAGTACTGCCCCATATCTAGTGATGCGCATTTACATCCGCACCAATAATTAGCTTTGCGCCAAGCTTCTGCGCCTGCGCTACCAGATCTTTGAATATTAATCTCGGTAGCTCCTCATGGTCATGTGCGAGGTAGCAGGAAGATAGCCACATCCGTTCATTTCCCGACTCCAGGCTAATGGTCAGTTGATCGGTGTTGCTGTAATTAGAGAGCATGAAAGCACTTATCCCTTTTCTTATTAGTACGCACGCTCTAGGGTTACCTTTGTTGCGAGCATACATCAGTTTATATTTTCGAGTCCTTAGTCCGCACACAAGTCCATGTGATACCCATGGTTCTTGAATCAGGACAATATGATGTCCACCTTTGGCCAGGTGGATTATGAGGTTGGCGGACGCAACCTTTGAGTGGTGAAGGTTAATTTGGAAAACCCGTAACATCATGGTTACTGGGCTTCCTCTCCACTACCGTTTTGTTGGGATCATCTGAGTCTGACGCCAGTAACTCCTCCTCATCAGTGAGAGTAGTATCAAGTACTCTATCTAACAAGGAAGAGATACTGCCGTCAGCAGATGCCTTTCTTAGCGCTGTAGCAGTATTAGGATCGGAGCCAGATTCCGCCGTGGGGGCTATCTCAGCTCCAACCGGGTCCTTTAAATTAGACGTCTTGTCTTTGTTATAGAACCTCAGTGTTATGGACGAAAACCCATAGCTTACCACACCGTCAGATCGCGCCAGTGCGTCCACGGAGTCCTTGCAGACTACGAAAGTAGCGCTTCGGTACTCACCTTTGGGATCGTCCAGCTTTGTGACCTTCCACGACGATGTAGGAAGCTCCGGATTACATACTCGAAGCATTTTAAAGATCCTCTGAGGGTCCGATGGCTTCGCTGGTAACCAGGCCCTAGCTCTTGGTAAACTGGGGATGTCGTCCCTCGAAATTACCTCGAGTTTAGACCCAGGCCATACTTCGCCGATCCTTGAAATCGCTACTTTATATAGATCAGTTGATCTCTGATCGGCACAGGCGATAAGTTTCACGTGGCTCTGATGCCATCCACTATCGCGACAAAAAGGAGCTGGACCAGGATTCTCCTTCAGAATTTGGAAGAAAACGCTTGAGAGCCTGGCTTCCACTTTCTTCCAGTTGTCAGGCGAAATAGTGCCGTCAGGGTTGCTTTTGTCAACCACGGCCCATAGTTGTTGGCCTCTGACAGCTTCACTGTATGTAGTTGTAGAAGTCTTGGTGTTTCGGGGCTTCTTCAACGTGCTGGGGTTGCTGGGTGGGTCGTCCGACAACTGACGTTTTGGGTTCGGTCCAGAATCCCGAGGGGACTCCTCCGTTACCCTTGTCGCCCCGCTAAAAGAGTGCTTCTGCTTGTCAGACCACTCCCCCTCTGGAATCGTTTTTAGGCGCTCCAGTAGCCAGAAGGCAGCACGTCTCTCCTTGTAGCCATGCCGTGCAGGCGCTGCTACTGCGGAGGTATCAGTCGTTTCAGACTCAGTTTTACCACCTTTACCAGGGCTAGTCCCGGTATTGGTGGTACAGGAAGTTGACTTCTTGGCGAGAGGTTTGTCGTAAGTACCGCCACTTCTGCTGTTGCTGGGCTAGCCGTGAAGGGCTTGGATGTACAGACACTTCCACTAGGCTTGAGTATCCCAGCTTCCGCCGTACTAGAAAACATCTGGTTTAATCCAGATTTGGGGGTGGAAGCTATAGCTTCATTTGCATTTAAGGACTGCTTGTCCATAGAGATTTTTGGTTTGAAGGACTCCATCTGTTTCGTACGATCACCGTCCACCGTGGCAGACATGGTGATCTTATTAAGAGGAAGGGGAAACATAATGGTCGACCGTGGCAGCGCCCCATACCACGGCCAGGTCATGGTTATACCCCGAGGTGACCCGGTATCGAGGTAGCACCGTAGAAATACAGTCGGACAGAAAACCCCCTGACTGCAAACCACCCAATAGGCACGGGTCGCATGACACCTTGGTTTAGGGGGGGTCGAGGAGAAGAAATGATGGAATGATGGGAGTTTAGGATTGACAGGGGATCTTCGTTGGTACGGTGATCCTCATATGGTGATTGGATGGCCACCAGTTTTGCCGTAAAGCGGATGGATGGCTAGCCAATCCTCATATGAAGCTTCCCTCTTAGTTCGTGTTGGGTTGGTCCCCATGATATGGAGGTCAAACCACCACTTAAGCCTCATCCCCGCGGCAAGGAGACCAACATGATGAGGAAATTTCGACGTTATTCGACGTTATATAAATACGGAGAGCAAAATTTAGTCATACCTTTTTTTTAGTATTTATAGTCATCGAAAAAATTTGAAACATATATAATATAAATGGATAGCTTATGTTGAAACTTTTTACATGATATATGTGAATAGATGTAGTAAAATTAAATGTGAAATGGTCCTCGACCAAAAAGCGTTTTTTAGACTAATTTGAGGTCGCTGAAACCAAACATGAATTTTATTTTTTTTTCAAAGAACGGTTTCCGATATATTCCCAAAAAAACCGTTTTTTGGGCAATAGTGCAGTTATTACCTACAGTGCGCGCCATTTCTTTGAAGAGCATAAATTTCGAAAGGCACACATATAGCCTACATGGTAATATATAATTGGTGACAATGGAAGTCGTAGTTTTCGCAAAACAGCTGTTGAAAGTAAAAAAACAGGCATTTTTGACGTTTTTTACTAAATTATCAAAGTTTATTAACTTTTTTCTGGAACAAAAAATTTTTTTATGTCGACATAAGATACGTTTTCGGAAAGACAATTTTCTCACCTACATTTGAAGCCTAAGTTGGTTTGAATCGACGAAAAATTGTAGAAGTTATGACCCATAAAGTTAACATGTGTGATTTTGCAGCTTTTGACTTGGCTATGTTTGAGGTCGAAAATACGCTTTTACTCTCAAACTTCTTCTTTTATGTTGCACGGAATCTTCACGAAGTTGCATCCAACAGTAGTCGCTCATCATTCCTTGATCCCAAAAGCCCTCATAACGCTTTTCAATCGTAGCAATATCTTGATGAAATCGCTCGCCTTGTTCATCACTTTCAGCCCCCAAATTCGGAGGAAAAAATCCAAATGACTGTGAAGTAGGTGCATTTTTAATGACATGCGAGCACCTGTTAATAAAAACAAAGTTAGTTGTAAATTTTCCAATAATTTTCCAATCAATTTATATGATAAATATATTTTGGAGTATGTACGTTTTACTATACTAACCAATAGTTTTAAAGTATTTCATCATTGTATGAATCAATTGACGGTCGTTGTTGCTCCTGTTGTTTCCCAAGATCCATGAACAACTTTTTGGAAAGCTTTCCAAGCTTTAGCTTCGGAACTGTCAAGGCATTGTTGAAATTCTGTATCCGTAAACAATTTCTTTATCTGTGGACCGACGAATATACCCGCTTTGATTTTCTCTGTTGACAGTCTTGGGAACTTGGTTTTCAAGTATTTAAGGGGTGTGTTTTCCGGTTTTTTTGCCAAAGCTTTCACAAAATTTTTCATTAGCCCTCTGTCGTCGTGCACAAATTTATACTTGCAGAAATATGGCACCACCGAAAAATATACACAGACGTACAATGGTCATACCTAGCTCTTATTTATATATATATGTGACAAAATTGTCTTTCAGAAAACCTATCTTATGTCGATATAAAAAAATTTTTTGTTCCAGAAAAAAGTTAATAAACTTTGATAATTTAGTAAAAAACGTCAAAAATGCCTTTTTCAACTTTCAACAGCTGTTTTGCGAAAACTACGACTTCCATTGACACGAATTATATAATATATTGCTATGTAGGTTATATGTGTGCCTTTCGAAATTTATGCACTTCAAAGAAATGGCGTGCACGCAATTGCAGGTAATAACTGCACTATTGTCCAAAAAACAGGTTTTTTGGGAATATCTCGGAAACCGTTCTTTGAAAAAAAATAAAATTCAGTTTTGGTTTCAGCGACCTCAAATTACTTATAAAAACGCTGTTTGGTCGAGGACCATTTCTGGTGTAAACTAGTGTAATTAATCCATGACCATCATAATTTCTGAATCAAATTTATAATAGTATTGATTCACAATATATAAGTTTCCAGTTATGTCATCAACTTTTATATCATGATACATATATATAATATCATGATACATATTGTAACATGATGTATCATAATACAGGTAAAATAGTGTGATTAATTTTATCTGCACCTCTTCACTTATGTATCTATTTTAATACATTGTGCAAATCGTCTGCACATATGCTTTCCATTATGATATGTTTGAACTTTTTTCTGACTATAAATACTAAACAAAGGTACGACAAAATTTTGCTCTCCGTATTAATATATAGATGCTGTATTTGCATCAATCCATATGCTACCGAATTATTCTCATAGTTCGCAAAAATGAGCCAGGCAACATGTTTCAGTGCAAAGGTGATGCCAGTTCGGGCACCCCTCATACAAAATGATTTTTGTTCGTGATTGTGACTCTATGTTATTACTTACTCAACGCTTTAATCATTGTGACTATGTTATTACTTACTCAATTCTTTAATCATAACTAATTTTGTATCATGGTATCATGTGGACTCGATATGGCATGTTGTGGTGCAAATACAGCATATGTTTTAGAGATCAGTTGATATGTGTGAGTTCGATATGTGAGTTTAATATATACATAAGTATGTTGAAATTTTTTTGGAACGCCCCTGTTTCTGCAAAGTTTTATTGCTTCATTGAGTTACTCTATGATTGCTTTTACAAGATCCGTAGATGCTTGGCACCAGATTCAAATTCTGACACCGGCATCTTCGTACATTCACTTTTAATTTTATATTTTGACTAGCGGACCCTCTGCCTGCTTCGCTATGCATATCAAAATTAGAAATGAATAATGAACACTGGATTTAAATTCACTCTATGTGTATTTATTCTTTTTTTACAATATAAAACTAATGTTAATTTTAAACTTAAACTAACGCAAAGTCTTTTCGTAAACTACATTTTTTGTTTTGCCCTGAGTTGTGGTATACATAAACAGAATTGATGGCTTTCCTACACGTGAACATGATACATACTCGTATAATTGTCCGTGGGAGAAGCATGGATATTCTAAGTCAATTCCGCATAATTCCAGCGATTGTCCTTGTGCTTTGTTTATTGTGTTTGTTTTAATCTATCTTGCTCAATACGTTGTATACGTTCTTCAGGTGAATGGCCTGAACGTAATCTGGCCATACGTTCCCTTTGATTTTGGTTTTGAATTTCTCGCTCTTCTTGTGATTGATTTTGCCTTTCATTTGATCTATTTTGCGTTCTACGCGACCGACGACCAATATCATTTCTTCGCGGGCGTGGCATTTCTAAAATAAAGCGATGAAAATGTAAGTAATATAATTTTCTTTTTTCTATTGTTGAAATTAAATTTCTAATTCTTTTGGCCGCCTAAGTTGATTTCAAATAAGTTAAAACAAAATAATTGAAAAGTAATGAATTTAATCAAAAAAACATGAAAAACTCACAATGTGCATTAAGCTAAATACACACCAGGCAACCGTTGCAGCAACACGGCCATGTTGAAGCAACCGTTGCCTCGTGTGTAGCTGCAACCGTTGCTTCGTATGTATCATTGTTTACTGCTTTTACTCGTTCAGTTCGTTGAAAACAAGCGAAGAAGAAGGTTCGTGCGGAGTAAAATAAAGTGAAAAAGGAAAAAATGGCAATTGAAAATAATGAAAATTATGTTAATTTTATTAACGAATATAAAAATTTGTGAGAGCTGTGGGATATATGTAAGTAGTGAAAAATATAAAAATGAAAATTTTAGAAAAAAAGCATACGAACAATTAAAAAATGAATACAATAAAATTGATAAAAATGCTACAGTGAATACGGTAAAAAAAAAATCATTTTCCTTCAATTCTTTCAGCAGCCTCTCGTTCGAAAATTCGATTTTTTTAAAAGCCAATTTTTGGACCAAGTTTTCTTTCTCTTCTTTTGTTGCATCTCTTCTTCCTCATTTTCGTACAAAAGTGCGTCAATATAAGAGAAGTAATTTTACGTATTTCGTCGATCATTTAAAAAATTTAATTTTACGTGTCTTCCGCTTGTACCTTTCCTGCACCACAGTTATACACAATACTGAGATTGAAGCAACGGTCGCAACGTGTTTCTTAAACAAAGGCAACACGTTGCCTCGTGTATATCTAGCTTTACAATCGCCAACAACAACAACGAAACCACCGTTTTTTTATTTTCACTGATTATTAAAATTTTACGCACAATATATTTTATTTTATAACTTTTTTCCCAAAAAAAAAAGCAAGAATGAAAAACGCACTTTAAAATTTTTAACCACTCACCAAATGGTTTTGATACAGCTGATTATGTTGACCTCAGTATATCCAGTAAACAAACTGTGGTGAAAGCTTAAATAACAATACAATTGCTAAATAAACAAAAAGATAATGCAGCGCTAGCAACGGAGGCTTTCAGTTGGCTGGTGAAGAATTCCTGGTTTATATATGTACGTCGTAGAAGATCAGAGTCCTTCAGAAATTTATAGATTTTCGAAATGTTGGAATCGGAAGGGTTAATTAATAGCGATAGTGCATCATGACCCTCAAAATTCTGCTGTCTTTGTCTATCTAGTCCAGGGCAAAAGGCTAACAAGTGCAGGATACTGACTGGAGTATTACAAAATGGACACAGGCTTGGTTGCCTCTCTTGCAGTAGATATGCATTGGCGATTACATTGTGACCAATGCGTAGGCGAGTATATGGCGTAGTATAGTTAGATGGGAGGGATGATAGATAAGTTGGTTTAGTACGATTAGGATTAATCCTGGAGTAATGGTGGCTATAGTGAAACCAGTCAGCTACTAGTTTGGTTTGCCTATGCTGTTTTATAAGTCGATAAACATCATTTTTACATAAAAGGTTTGATGTGATCGTAGGAGTAATGCTCATATCCTTGGCAGTATTATCAGCGATTGTATTGCCGTTGATGCATGAATGCCCTGGTACCCACATGATTTTGATATTATGAGGGTAAGAAATCAGGATATTTCTTATGGTTCCAATAATGTGGTTGGAGTTATTATAGTTCTTTTAGGCCTGAAAACAGGACATACTGCATGGCGTAGAGAACTGCTGTTGCTTCTGCGGTGAAAATTGAACAAAACGGAAGTAGTAGTCCATATAGGCTCTCCATTCTCTTTCACGACAGCAAAGGAAGTGTAATTCGCTTTGGAACCATCGGTGAAGATTAGCTGCCAACTAGTGCTTTTAAAGCGAGATGAAATTTCTAAAAAATGTGCGCAATACTCTGCCGATGGCGTAGTAGATTTTTGTATGTAACTTAAGTCGTTTATAAAAGATTATTTTTTTAGCACCCATGGCGGGTGATGGCCATGTGTCGTCGATAATAGTCTTAAGGGCAGTCCATTGTCTTTTGCAAAAGAGGCGCATTTGGAAATTGATGAAGCTATCTTAGGAGTCCGTGCACGCACGGCTGCCGAGTGAAAGCATTTTTGTAGCAAAGCATTAGAAGTGAGAGCAAGCTTAGGATAAAGTGTCCTTATATTGTCCTCCACATTGTCGATTAGTGATGGTAGACGTGATTCTGCCAAGATGTTTTTTATTGGCGAAGTAGGAAATGCACGTAAAGATCGTCGGACAGCAGTATGGTAAGGAGACGCTAGGAGCTTGATGTTATTTTTAGCATGTTGGCCATATATTTCTACGCCATAGTTGATAGAGGATAAGAGGAGCGCCTTTGTAACGTTGACCAGTAATTCAGAGTTGATAAGCGAGCGTTTGCAAGATAAATATTTCACAATGTTTAACTTAAGAAATAGTTTATCTTAAACGTATTTACAGTGATGTTGAAAGGAATACTTAGAATCTAATACTATACCTAGAAACTTATGACTATCTGTACAAGTAATATTTGTATTGTTAAATGTAAACGTAGGTATATTACAGTTTTGTTTCTTACAAATATGTAGTAGTTTAGTTTTATTTGGAGAGATTGAAACGCCTGAAGAAAGGGACCATGAGGAAATGCGGGATAGGATGTCTGTGAAGGTAGCCATAACGACATTTAGGTTAGGAATTTTAGAAAATAGAAGCACATCATCTGCATACATTTGGTGGGAAATGTTAGGGAAATGGGAAAAAATTGTACTAAGCTCATCAAAAGCTATAGTGAAGAGGATAACGGATAGGGGTGAACCTTGCGGGGTGCCATTGTCTAGGGGAAACATAGGGGATCGGACGTTGGATATAAGAACACTAAACTTACGAGAGGATAGGAAAGATTTAATAAAATTGTAGATTCTTGGCCCAACTTTCCACTTGCCGAGCTGCCTTAAAACGACCTGTATACCTATGCGATCAAAAGCCTTGGCAAAATCCAATGAGAGGAGCGAAATATGATTTCTCCTTGACAGAGCTTCGGAAACGAAGTGATCCAGATATAATAGAGCATCAACCGTACCATGTCCCTTCTTGAAGGCAACTTGATTGTGGTGGATGAGCTTATTTGCCTGCACATACCATGATAGTCTAGTAGCAATGATTTTTTCCATTAATTTCCCTAAGCAGGGAAGAAGAGATATAGGACGGTAGCTGTTTACCTCGCATTGTGGTTTGCCAGGCTTTAGGATAGGTACGACGGGACTAGTCTTCCAAAGGATGGGATAATTACCGGTTGAGAAGATGTTGTTGTAATGATTGAGGAGGCGAAATAAAAGAGACAAAGAGAGATGTTTTATAATGGGATAGGATATTTTATCAAATCCAGGGTTTCTACCTTTAACAGCTAAGAGAGCGAAATGGAGTTCCAGTAGAGATAAATCAGCATCCAATTCCTTAGAAGAAGAAGATAATCTTGAAGGAATGGGACGATTAGATTGGAGTTGGGAAAGTTTGCAAGCGGAAAATTCGGGAGGAAAGTTGGAATCAGAAGAGGCATTAGAGAAGTGGACGGCTAACTCTAAGGCTATATCATGGGGATATAGTAGATTGCCTTGGGATGACTTAAGGGAAGTAATAGAAGAGTGGGAGGGAAAACCAGTAAGTTTTTTTATGTCAGCCCATATCCTTTTTGAGTCGGATGAAGAAGAAATACTGCTGGTAAATTTTTGGAAGCAGCGGATCTTAGACTTTTTGGCACTGCGCCGAAAAAGGGCATTGCATTTTTTATACTAGATAAGGTTTGATTGGGTCCGACTGCGCTTGAAATCATGCCAGGCGTTCTGCTTCTTAGTTCTTAATGTTGAAAGATCGCTGTTCCACCACAAAGGAACAGGCTTGATCGGCTTTGTTGTAGAAAGTGGGATGGATTGATTTGCTGAGGAACGGATTATTTTTTAGATGTTAGAAGTTTCTTGGTTGATGTTAGATGAAATAGGAAAAGAACAAGAGAGAGTTTCGCAAGCAGACTCAAATTTGGACCAGTCCGCTCGGTCAGTTTTGAAATAGATTCTGGGTTTGAAAAGGGTTTGGGGGCGGGATAATTGGATTTTAGAGAGGATAGGGAAATGATCACTACCATGAAGATCGTCAATACAAATCCATGATGCTCTGGAAGAGAGTGATGCAGAACAAAGGGTAAGGTCAATATGTGTAAAGGATAAATGAGTAGAAAAGTGGGTGGGAGGTCCATCATTTAGGATAACGACGTTAGAAACTAGAATTGAATCTTCAATTGTTCGACCTTTTGAGTTGGAGGAAACAGACCCCCAGAGAGGGCTCCAAGCATTAAAATCTCCCGCTACAATAAAGGGGTGGGTAGAGGAAGGAATTAAGTTGTTAAAATCTGTTGCGCAAATCGATTGATTAGGAGGGGAATAACCGCACACTAGTGTGATTTTGTTGGAAGTTTGTAGTTCAATGGCTAGAGAAGCAATATTGGATTGGGGGAGAGAGGATAGGTGAGGTAGGTTTCTTTTGACAAGGATGCCAATGCCCTGTTTGTTAGACGTAATATGTGGATGATTATAAAAACGACCAACATAAGCTTTTGGGAAATGAGGAGTGACGTTGTGGGCAAGGTGAGTTTCATTTAATAGGATGACGGAGGGGTTATGATTTTTGATTAAAATTTCCAAGTCAATATAATTATTAAAGTAGCCATTCATATTCCATTGCAGAATAGATAGCATATTGAGACTATAAAAGAAAAAGTGAGTTAATTAATATAAAGGGATTAGATCTTAGAATTAGGGAGGGAGGATCGGTACTTCAGGTTCTGAAAAAAGTGGAGAAAGGGTGGATATACCCATATCTGAAGGGGGATTGGAGGGGAATAATCCAATCTGTGAGAGAGGGGGGAGAGAAGGGGCGAGAGGAGATTCGGGAGGAGATTGAATGGTGAGAGGATACATTT
Organism: Anastrepha ludens; assembly: GCF_028408465.1. NCBI lineage: Eukaryota > Metazoa > Arthropoda > Insecta > Diptera > Tephritidae > Anastrepha > Anastrepha ludens. Next base: position 43,043,276 of record NC_071503.1, read on the forward strand.
TATTTGGCGTAATAGTTTTATTTTGAGATATAATTGTAGTTTCTTTAATATTGTTATTTGAAGCTTTTGCTACACTTGCAAACGAATTTGGGTTCGGAGTAGGAGGAATTTGATCATTATATTTTTTGATTGCGTCACGCATACTGCATTTATTTATGGTTTTAATTTTAAGTATTTCTTTTGTTTGTTGAAACTTAGGACATAAATTTGAGGAAGAGGGATGATCTGATTGGCAGTTTGCGCACATAACTCTAGTGCATTCGGAAGGACAGTGTGGGGGGAGGTTGCACGTGGCACAAATTGCTGAATTGCGACAATTTTTAGCAGTGTGACCAAGAATCTGACAAACCTTGCAACGCATGGGATTCGGTTAAAACGGACGGACGGATAAAGTTCTCCAAGCGACTTCAATTTTGTCTGGAAGGTTGTATTTATCAAATGTTAGAAGGATGGCGCCAGTGTATTTGCGAACGACCGCGCTGATCTTGGAGAATTTGAATGCTGATTTAACACCATTTTCTTGAAGTCCTTCAACGATCTCTTCTTCGGACAAGTGAGAAATAAAAGGAGCATATATTGTACCTTTGACGCAGTTAAGAGATTCACGTAATTTAACTGTAATATCTGTAACGCCCGGCAATTTGTTGGCAACTAGGAATTTGTCAGCAATTTTCTTATTTTTAACCAGTAACAGCAGAGAACCGTCGCGAAGCTCAGTAATAATGTTGACTTCTTTACTTATTGCTTGTATGCCCTTGTAGACAGCAAAACAGGATAAATTTGTCAGCGGTTTCTTTTCATCCAGGGCTCTGATAACCAGGAACCGGGGGTCATCCGTTTTGGTGATTGGGAGTTCAGGAAATATATTCAGTGGAGAATTTTCAGGTTTTGTGCGTTTGGCTTTAGGCGACGGAGACAACAGGGCGAACCTGTTGTTTCCAAAGTTAGTGGCCCCAGGGGCCATAGTAACAAATCAGTAATTAAATTTTATCAAATTTTCAATTATATGCACTAACTAAACAAAAGAACAAGCGGCCGAAAGTAACAGGAAAAATATAACTGTACAAATGCGGTCGTTGGTTAAACACACTCAAAGAGAATGCTCGAAATATCACGACGGAAAGAAAAAAGCGACTGTACGCTGCGAGAGTTCGTTGGTGACTGTTTTTGTATTATATCCTGAGCATTTGTCTTCAGCGCTATACCAATGCTCGAACACTTGGAGCATGAAATTTACAGAAGTATTGTAACAGAAATCCCTGAGAGCGATATACATATTAGTTATACATGCTTTTAGGCATTTATCTCGTAAACGTACGTTTGCCCATATAAAATTGTCTGCCTAAATGCATGAAAAAAGTGTTAGCATAACTTTTTCGAGTATATACACATATAGGAGGATTTATTTTTTACATTTTGCTCGTCGGCTTTCGCGTTTTCTTTTCTTGGTTTTAGACTTTCACCACAAAAAAATTACGCAAACCCATGAACAAAGTTATACTAATAGAAACCTGGTCTTAATACGCGAGCTACCATCAAATTAACACATTTTATTTTTTAAAAGAACATTTATGGCGACTGTCGATCCATATTGATGGATTTCAAAAAATGTATGGATTCAACCGCTGAATAATTTTGTATATTTTAAATCCATCTAAACTTTTACATTTGCGCATTTATATATATGTATTTAACATTTAATTTAAGTAAACGTTTCAATATTTGTCCAAAAACTTTGAACTTCGAAAAGTACATGCTTATGGTTATTAATGGAATCAAATATATTTAACGAATTTTTATTTTATCTAAATCATAAAACATTCAAATGAAGCTCAAAATATTTTTCCAGTTTAAAAAAAAGCAATGTGCTTTGATGCCGTGTCACGCATGCATAAAAAGGAAAGAAAAGAGAGGATAACTATTGCGTTACGAATAATACAGTCGCATACGTCACTCGACATCGAAACAATGTTATTCATGTCTGTGTATATTCTGTTCATTTGCGTGTATTCTCATTCCGTATACGTAATGTCCGTATAAGGGAAACACGCAAATATTGTATTTTTCACACTTAAACAACGCACGCATACTTTTACCGATTTCTTTAAAACTTCACATAAACCATCTATGGACCAATACCAATGATCTGTGAAAGTTTGATTGAAATCGGTGAATGCGTTTATGCGCGAATCGGCGACTAAGGAACACAAAAAAACGTCTCCATTTTTATATAAGATTTTATTTTTTTTTATAATTATTATTTTTTAAATCTTCATAAAAATTTAAACGTTACTTTTGATTTTGTTATTAAATTATTTATTAAAATATTCTCATTTATGGAGATCACATACATATTCATATATACGTAAGTAAATATTGCTAACTTCACACTATAGAATTGTTCCGAATTTGGCAAATGGTCATATTTTTGCTGCGGGGAGATCGTGTCGGTGGATATATAAGTTAGCGCATTGCACACTTGCAAAGCTAAAACAGAGGTTTGATGATTCCCTTGAATCAGTCCCACGTTACTGGCTGTTTGTAATTAGATCGCACAGCTTACTCCCACGCCTGCTTGGCTTTTGGATTTTGTAAATAAACCTCACAGCGGTCAAGCTGATCGTCAATTAACGTACGTGACTTTGGGCAGCTTGAGGAATGTAACTGAGAATACATTCGTACCAACATACAAACAAAGCTGCCGGCGCATCTATACCAATACAAACTCATCGTTGAATAGCTACACCGCAAGTAGGGATTTAGGGTAGATTGTAAGGACATAGTTTTAGTTGAGATTTGATATTAATAAAGAACAGTCGAAAATAGAAAAGTGGCCCCCAACCGGCGAAGAACCCTTCAATTAATCAACCAAGAATAACTGACAAAGAACTCTTTAATTCATCAACGCAAGGAGAGCTAGAAAAGGACCCTTCAATTCATTAACACAAAGAGAACTGGCAAAAACCTTAAAATCCATCAACACAAGAATAACTGGCAAAGAACCCTTTAATTCATCAACGCAAGGAGAGCTAGAAAAGGACCCTTCAATTCATTAACACAAAGAGAACTGGCAGAAAACCCTAAAATCCATCAACACAGGGACAACTGGCAAAGAACCGTTTAACTTGTTACAATGCTATATTACACTATAATAATACTGTAAGTAATTGCTCGGTTTTTAATGTGTCATCCAGTGCAATTAAAGAAAAGAAATATTTTCCGAGGGTACTAAGGGAGAAAATAATATTTTTTTTTTTTTGGAATTTTTTCTACCGGGTTTACGCAAAGCAAAAAATTTACCAAAATGAGTGTAACTAGGGAACAAGTAATCGAGATTTTGCGACAACAAAATGAGCTAAATAAAAGAGAATTGAATGCCCAGTTGGATGAAGTGATGCAAACACTTCAGCGCTTAGAGCCTCCATCCGCGGAGAGTTATCTTCCCGTGGAAATAAATCCAACTGTGGTCGGGGGCAACACAAATATGGATTTAATAAAATCCTTACAAGAATTTAAGCGGGAAACTGCTTCTTATCCGGCCTGGCGTTCCGCAGCAGAATTCGCCATTGGCTACTGCAAAGAGGTTTCAGAGCAATATTATGTTGCAATGGGGTATTTAGAAACAAGATAGTAGGCCCCGCAAATGCAACGCTCGCTTACTTCTTAAATGTTTTAAATTTTAAAGCTATAATAGCTAGATTGGATAAAGCATACGCGGACAAAAGACCGCTACATGTTTTGGAAACAGAGCTCAGCGTTCTGAGGCAGGGGAGTTTCTCAATCTGCCAATATTATGATACGGTGGACAAGCAATTAACACTCATAACAAATAGAAATATAATGACTCTTTCAAACAATAGGCAGCTTGCCGACGCGCTCAATGATAGAGCTAGGGAAAACGCATTAAGAGTTTTTATTTCTGGCCTAAAGCGGTCATTATGCGTCATTCTATTTTCTGCCAGTCCTAAAGATTTGCCTTCTGCACTGGCTACTGCCCAGGAGTTAGAGAACAACCGCATGCGTTATGATTTCGCCAGAACATTTGCGGTTAACAACGTAGCAACTACCTTTAGCCCAAAATACCACAATAACTATCCTGGCAATCCCCAAACGCTTAAGGACACCCCTACTCCAATGGATGTTGACCGCGGATCCTCCGCATCCTGACGTACAAAACAGTCCAACCAGGCTTATAGAAAGGGAAATGCAGTGGGAGGGCACCCCAAAAGGGATACTAATCAATACGTGAATAAACGGGAGCACAGAAGGGGAGATTCAAAAGAAAATTACTGTGGACCGTGACAGTGATTCGGATGTCGAGATCGCTTCCAATTTCGCGATGGAAGACGAGATTAATTTTTTAGTATAAGGCCGCTCCTACCTTACATTACCAAGAAGGCGTCGGAGGGGCAGGAGCTTAGGTCAGTTTACGGTCAAATTTATAAACGGATGTAATCTCATAGAGAAAAAATGTAAGGTTTTCGTTTTGGGGAAAGTCTCAACTTTCTTCATTCTTCCTAACATAAAGGGCTTCGATGGTATAGTGGGATACGATTTCCTTAAGGAGATAGAATCTAAAATTGATACGACATCGGGATACTTATATTACGAGGGTGGTAAGGAAAAATTAAATAACGTCAAATGTGAGCAAGTTAACTCCATATATTTGGACAAGGACTCGGTCCCAGCTCTTGTGAAAAACGAGTTTGACTCTATGATTAAAAAGAATTTTAAGGCCTTTGCCGAACCTAACCGCGCTTTGCCATTTGATACTAAGGTCAAAGCTAAAATTCGTACCACCCGGTTTCGGCGGCAGGATTCATTAATAAGGAAATAGAAATATTGCTGAAGGAGGGAATTATCAGAAAGTCTAATTCGGCGTATAACTCTCCGGTCCATGTAGTAAATAAAAAAAGCCTGGATGAATATGGTAAACAAAAGCTCCGCATGGTAATCGACTTTCGAAAATTAAACGAAAAAACGATTGCGGATAAATATCCTATACCAGATATTTCTACCATATTGGCAAATCTGGGCAGTTCCAGATTTTTACTACTTTAGATCTAAAGTCTGGATTCCACCAGATAATCCTTGAGGAGAAGGACCGCGAAAAAACAGCCTTCAGCATTAACAATGGCAAATATGAATTTAATAGATTGCCATTCGGGTTAAAGAATGCGCCCAGTATCTTTCAACGGGCTATTGACGATATCTTGAGAGACGACATTGGCCAAAGTTGCCAAGTTTAAATGGATGATATAATCATCTTTTCAAGGGACGAAAAGTCTCATATTCAACATGTCGATCAGCAAAGACTAAATTCTTTAAAGATGAGGTTGAGTTTCTTGGCTTTATTGTCTCTCGAAGGGGGATAAAAACATGTCCAAATAAGGTCAAGGACATAATCGACTATAGGAAGCCGGAAACACTTCGAGCATTACGCTCTTTCTTGGGTCTTTCAGGATACTATAGAAGGTTTATACGGGATTATGCGTCTATCGTCAAACCATTAACAAAGTATCTTCGGGGGGAGAACGGTCATGTGTCATCCCACAAGTCCAAACACACTAAAATAGTCCTTGATGACGAGGCCATTCAAGCATTTAAAAGGGTAAAAAGCATTTTGGCATCGGAAGATGTTTTGCTGTTTTATCCGGATTATGACAAAACATTCGAACTAACAACAGACGCTTCCTCTAGCGCTTTAGGCGCGGTCCTCTCCCAGAATGGTCGGCCCATTACAATGATTTCAAGAACATTATCAAAAACAGAGGAGAATTATGCAACCAACGAGCGCGAGCTCTTGGCTATAGTGTGGGCCCTTAAAAACCTTCGGTATTAAGGACATCGTAATACTCACAGACCACCAGCCTTTAACTTTCGCCATTTCGAACAAAAATCCTAATACAAAAATGAAGCGATGGCGTGCGTTCATAGAAGAATTTTCGCCAAAATTTGTTTATAAACCCGGCAGAGACAACGTCGTAGCAGACGCTCTGTCCCGTCAGTTTTGAATAATATGAGTGATACAGTGAAACACAATTAAAACTATCCAGTAAACCTATTCAAAAGACAATTCATAAAATAATTTTTCAGAAAAAAATTCGTTATACTATAAATTACGACACAATAGTAAATTTGTTGCAGAATCTCAAGAAACTCGTAAACCCTAGCGTTACAAACGCTCTTTGTTGCGATCTCCCGACACTATCAGAGATCCAGGGACGTCTTGTCGAAGCATTCCCGGGGGTTAAATTTATTCATACGGAAAAATTTGTAATCGATCTAACTAATCCGAACGATCAACAGGAAGCAATAGCAACGGAGCATGCCCGTGCCCATCGATCTCTGTCCGAGAAATCGATCTCTGTCCGAGCAAATTCTATCAGAATACTACTTTCCCGACACGAGGAAAATGCTCAGGTCAGCTGTATCAAATTGTAAGATCTGTCTGGAAAATAAATACCAAAGAAAACCACTAAATCCGGAAATTGGGAGAACTCCAATCCCAGAGCGCCCAGGAGAAATTCTCCACTTAGTCATTTTAATTACTGGAAAGCAGCTATTCTTAACTGCTGTTGATAGGTTTTCAAAGTTTGCAATTGTTAAACCTGTTATTCCAAGATGTACCATTGATATAAACGAAGCTTTAAAGAGATTTAGGTACAACAGTACAGATAGAAGGCAGGAAAATTCATAAAAGTAATTTACGATAAAATCAATTTCAGATTGCCGCTTGCCCTAGTCTCCGTCACTAGAGCCAATTTAATTGACTACACCTCCTCACAAGTTATTACCATTCCTCGGGGAAATGTGGCTATTTATAATGAATTCATTTACCTCGTGCACACCACCAACTTAACAGATTATCACCAGATAGTTTACGAAAGCCGATGGTTCACATCAAAATCAAAAAATCAGGTAGTGAACGAAAATATTTTGAAACAACAAGGTGAGGAAATACTACACAGATTTCGCACTTTGGAAATACCTAGGAGAATTGCAAGGTCAATAGATTTTCTGGGGTCCGCCTTAAAATTTATAGCCGGTACCCCGGACCACGAGGATTTTGAACTGCTCTTGACAAAGGAAAGCATGTTAATAGAAAACAACAATAGGCAGATTAGAAATAACTCCGATTTACAAAATAGAATTAACGAAATTACCAACCAAATCAATACACTTCGCGGAAATCAAACGGTTTGGATATTGAAAGACGAGGAAACATTGCTCTGTGAAAATTTGGTAAGAAGAAATAACCATATAATCAGCAAACTAAACAGACTAGCACTCTACATTGTGTTGGCAAAAAGTAATATCATAAATCCACTTGTTTTGGATGACGAAGAGATGGATCAAGCGTTCAATTCCGAACAGTTACCCTTTAGTTTAAGTAATTTACTTTGGTTGGTTGGTTGGTTAGAGTGGTGATTCATCCAGAATCCAGCTAGCGCTTCCGCACCATTTTGTTGCCACATCCTCGTTACCAAATTGTTTAACAGTTATTTGCAGCAGGATTATATCCAGTCTGTGCGGTTTAGGAACCTTATTAGGTCGTTGACGTCTAAGCCAGACAGTTGCTCGAGACTCTCGAGCAGCGGTTTGCCCAGGGTTAACATTCTGTCCTTCCATAGGGCAGGGCATTTACAGAGGAAATGGAAGATTGTTTCTTTTTTCTCCGGTTGTTTACAACTATGCCAGTATGTTTTGTGAGGGATGCCCATTTTAGCGGCTTGTTCTCCGATAGACCAGAAGCCAGTTATGACTGCCGTAAGTCTACAGGTGTCCCGTCGTTTCATGTTTATTAATGTCAACGATTGCTTGAGGTTGTAGGTGGGCCATAACGTTCTGCTGATTTTGCATTTCGCCTGGTCTCTCCATCTACAATCTGCAATTCGAAGGTATTTTAGGGAAATTGCATTCTTGACCGCACCTAGTGGACTGAATATTGGTACTGCAAGAGCGCTATTCATGGCAGATCCCCCTCTTGCCAGTTCATCAGCTTTTCGTTACCTTCTATGTTCCGGTGTCCCGGGGCCCAAATTAAGGTTGCTCTATGGTTTTCACTCAAGTTGGTGAGGCTATTCCTACTTTGCTCCACCACTTTAGAGGTTGTTATAGTCGCGTCCAGCGCCTGGACTGCGGCTTGGCTATTCGAAAGAATAGCGATATTGCCCTTAAAAGAGAAATCTGCGTTTAGTAACCTACAGGCTTCCCCAATTGCTAGTACTTCCGCTTGGAAGACGCTCCTGTTATTAGGGAGACGTACAGATTTTTCAATTCCATGTCTATGAGAATATATCGCACCCTAAATACAAAAGGGTCACAACTCAGAATGTACCTTCTGCTCAAATATGAACGAGGCGTTATCAATAAAACGGTCCACGGATGACATATGGCAAAAATAAATAATTTATTTTTTGGTAGGACTGTTATAAGCTTACATGGCAAATTTCAGCGTGATATGTCACATAGTTTGTTTTCTGTGCTACTGTAAACAAGTCAAGCTCGAGTGTGGAAAATTTTGAGTTGTGACCCTTTTGTATTTAGGGTGCGATATACCAGCTCCAACACCACAATCCATTTGACTGCTATCTGTATAGACTGTGGTATCGAAGTTGTTTAGAGAGAATCCCTTGTTCCATTCTTTTTTAGATGGAAAGTGTGTGGCAAAATTCCTATTGAACGTTACCTTCGGGACGATGTAGTCAGTCCTCACCGAGGTTAACTGAGTTTGTCGCAATAATAGACCAGCGAGACCATAAGTTTTTCCTTTCCAGCGGTCCGCTTCATTTAACCTAAATGCACTCATGGTTGCCGTCTTCTTTATATGTAGGTCTATTGGAATAACGTGTGTCAGTGCATTGAGAGCCTCTCTAGGACATGATCTGATTGCACCGACCGTTATTGCACAGGCTGATCTTTGTATTCTGCCGAGTAATTTGGTATTGTACTCTCTCCCTAGAGCTTTCCACCAAACTACCGAACCATACGATAAAATGGGTCGTATAACTGCCTTATACAGCCATAATGTATGCTTAGGTTGAAGACCCCATCTTCTTCCAAGCATACGTTTGCAGGCATACAAAGCAATTTCTGCTTTCCTTACCCGTTCTTCGACGTTTAACTTCCAGCTAAGTTTGGAGTCCAGAATTACTCCTAAGTACTTTGCACTGGTTGATAGTGACAGAGTTTGTCCGTTGATATTTGGTAGGGTGAAAGTTGGTACCTTGTATCTGGTGGTAAAAAGCATAAGTTCTGTTTTACGCGGGTTTAAACTTAGCCCACATCCTGTGGCCCAAGAGTTAAGCTCGCCTAACGCCCTTTGGATGATCCCACTGATCGTATTTGGACGCAGTCCTGACACCATTAGCACCACATCATCAGCGTACGCCACCACTTTTACCCCACCTCCGTCAAGTTTTGTTAAGATTTTGCTGATCACACATAGCCAAAGAAGTGGAGATAATACTCCCCCTTGTGGGGACTTTTCTGTACAATTCCCAATTACCCGTCGAGTAGCTGAGGTTAAACGTTGATTTAGATTTTTCCCTTAGTTTTAAGAGCTCACTGCTCCACCAAGGAGGGTGAGTTTGTTTGCTAAATAGTATGGGGCAGGACGTTTTGTAGGCCCTACTAAATGCCTTTTTCAGTGTTATGACCCTACTCTCAAGGTTTTTCGTGAGAGTGATTTGAGGGATAGGAGTCTCTCCTATCCTCTTGTTTACTGTATTTTTGAACCTCTTCCAGTTGGTTCTTAAAGGATTTCGATACGGTAGGGGTGGATCTACCTTAAGATCCAAATCGTAGAGGATCCAACTATGATCAGAAAAGGTCCTTTTATTGGATACCCTCCAATTATCTACCCTTACTGAGCTATTTTCAGACAGTAGAGTAACATCAATCACTTCCTCCCATCCTCTGAAGTACTCCGTACTAGGAAAGGTTAAAGTGGGAGTGTTACCCCTGTTACATACCGATAAGTTAGTATTAATAATAAAATTATATAAAGACTCACCTCGGTCGTTTGTCTCAGAGCTTCCCCACAATGCATGCCTCGCGTTAGCATCGCATCCGAGCAGCAGGTTCTTATTTCTGGCTTCACACACAAGCCGACGAGCCTCCTCGGGTGGTGCTGGCCGATCATGTGCCATGTAGATGGAAGCCAGTATGATACCGACACCGTCAGCGGCTTCTACCTCCACAGCTGTCACATCCTGTGAACAATATGATGGGATTAAAAATATGTTCAAATGTTTCTTAGCTACAATACAAGATCTGGGGTTACCTTCAGTCCGTTTGTAAAAAAGGTTGTGGTTGTTCCCAGTAAACCCCTTCACCTCGGTGCTCCGCACCCAGGGCTCCTGGATTAAAGTGATGTCGACGTCCTCCTCCGTCAGGAAAACGGTTAGGTTGTCCGTTGCAGTCCGCGAGTGCTGCAGGTTTATTTGGACAACCTTGAGACCCATGCTGCTGGTCGCTTTACAATTCGACGGCGTCGCCAAGCCGCACTCCGGGGTGCTGCTCATTAGCGCCGTCGTTTTTGGTAGATGCGGCGTCGTCAAGCTGCATGCCTGTCGTCGACCTCGTCCTGTTCATCCTCCGGATTTGCAGATCGAAATATCTTCAGTTGCGTTTACCTAACGCCGAACCGAAGTTTATTGTCCACTTTTCCCAGTGGCGCGATACTCTCCTCCGATATTTGGAGAAGGAACGACACACTGTTCTTTTGCTTTTGCGGAGCCTCCACTTTGATGATGCTCCAGTCATCCATCGGAACAGTGCGGTTGTGTGCCTGCAGGTATGGAATAAGTAGCTTAGCTTCAAATTCCATGTTCGGAATCCAGATGCGAGCCCTCGGCCGTCGAGGGATTTCGCTGGCCGGGATTAGTTTGAGCCTCAAACCTTCCCAGTCGCTCTGGATCTTGCCTACAACTGTTTGCAGGAAGTTAAGGGAGAGTTGATCATCGCACTTGAGCACCCTGTATCCGCGGACCACCTCCATTGAATCAAATCCTGGCACATGACCCTCCGGGTTTGCCATGACGTGATCGACGACAATGCGGGACAGCCGTGCCTCGATTACGGACCACTTATCATATGCAGGTTTACCGCGGTTAGTTATTTCAGCAACCAACGCTATTTGCAGGTGATCCCGTGTCACCTCATTAAATGAGCGTTTGGTTGATTTTGGTATTGAAGCGGTGTGAACCGACACTTTGTGCTTCTTCGTTGGTTTGTCGCTTTCGTCCTGCGAACGATTGCGTTTCGCGGCTTCTGCCTTCTGCCTTCTGGGTGGCCTGGAACGCCAGATACTCAGCGACCATCTTTTGGCACCTTGCCTTGTCGGCCGCGTCCTTTGAATGAGTTTCCCCTTCTGCCTCATTTTTATTTACCGTCTCTGGCTGGAGGCCAAGAGTTCGTCCTCTGAAGTTGGGAACTTCCTCAGTTGGTTGGTGTCGGTCCGTGTTGTCCATTTGTCCATCTGTTGTGTCAATGGGTGCGTCCGTTTATCCGTTCGTTTTGGGTTTGTGTCCGTCCGTTTGTCCGTCGTTTTTGTAGCCTTATCCGAGTTTTTTGTTTGTTTTTGTTGTTTGTTCATTCTGTTTCGTACGGTCACCTGCCCTTCCAAAAGGCTGCACATGTCGCCATGTGCGGTGACCAATGAGGATTTAGGGGAAATAAACGGCCACCGTTACAACCTGAGGCGGCCTGGTGTCAGGAGGGCTCCGTTAAAAGACAGCCTAGTTTTATCCCTCGGCTGCCAAACCCACCCAATAGGCACGGGTCGCGTTACACCTTGGGTTGAGGGAGTTTTTTTAACGAAGTTTACGTCTTCGACCTGTGTGGTTCGTGGGAGACCTACTCTCCTACCTTCCATATCTGGGAGGCGTTCCCCTATCCACCTCCTGGGGACGCGCCCTATAGGGATAACAGGATCCCCCAAGGGAATTCACTTTTAGTATCTAAGGTAAAAGTTTTGCAAAGTTCTGATGTTATTTACTATATTCTTAAGGTTCCTAAGGTTATAAGTTTCTGTCAATTCCTAAAAATCTATCCTGTAGTCCATAATAACAGTATCGTAAAGCTAGAGACCACGCTTGCGGCAAAATGTACCGATACGTTTCAACCACTCGAGAACTGCAATGACACTTTGGTAGCTAAAGTGTGCAAACCGGCTCACTCAGATTGCTTGGGTCAGATGATAAATAATAACACAGCTAATTGTTCATCAGAACCGGCATATCACATACCACCAGTTCAAAAAATAGAAGAGGGCATCCTTATTCTTAACAACGTGCAACCAATGACAATATTTGATCAACGAAAATTGGAAATAAGGGGAACGTATCTGCTTCTTTTTCGTGACTCTATCACCATAAATGATACAACTTACGTGACAAAAATGGAACCGACTTATACCCAACCACATCCTCCAAAAATCGTATCCATTAATTACTTGGAACACCATACGAGTTTGTCCCTACCATATTTGCACCAAATTTATATCGACAACATCTCTCGCATTCACGAATTGAAGGAGGGTATATCTGTCCATCGTAATTTGTTGTGGACGATTTTTTCTTTTTCTCCATTATTATTGATCGCAATAGCAATTTTTTTCATCCACCGCAGAAACAAATTAGCAAGTAACAAAGTAAAAACTCAGACAGTAGAGGAAATTTTGACACGAGTCGAGGACGGCTCGTCTTAAGAGGGGGAGAAGTTAGCGCATTGCGCACTTGCAAAGCTAAAACAGAGGTTTTACGATTCCCTTGAATCACTCCCACTGGCTGTTTGTAATTAGATCGCACAGCTTACTCCTACGCTTGCTTGGCTTTTGGATTTTGTAAATAAACCTCACAGCGGTCAAGTTGATCGTCAATTAACGTACGTGACTTTGGGCAGCTTGAGGAATGCAGCTGAGAATACATTCGTACCAATACAAACTCATCGTTGAATAGCTATACCGCAAGTAGGGATTTGGGGTAGATTGTAGTTTTAGTTGAGATTTGATATTAATAAAGAACAGTCGAAAATAGAAAAGTTATACATACATATCGCACTTGTTACGTTAAAGCGTAACAACTCAAAATCTAAACATTTTCAGTAGAGACGAAAAACTGTTTCCGTAAATATTAATAATATATTACAAGGAAAAAAATATGTAATTGCACGAAAATATCATTAAAAACAATATAACGGTTGTTTCATTCTTATTTGTTTAGTACTTGCGCTAAAATTAAGAATTTTTGAGTTGTTACTCTTTTCCTGAAGTTTTTTTATACACTTAGTTGTGAATAAATGTTAATATTTTAAACAAACCGTTTGGTTGTAAACAGGCACAATTCAAAATGTTACACTTTATGTGACACAAATTTGTTCAAACACTTGGAGACAACTAAAAATGTAACTCTTTAGTTGAGACAAAAGAAGTAATTCTGAAAACAAAGAGAGAGTCATAACGGTTTTTTTAACGAAAGACTAGACAAATCACTGAACGATTATTACAGTGGGTAGAGATGACCACTGTACATTGTTTTCGTGCAAAAAACTAAAATTTGGAAATTTTGAGTTGTTACGCTTTAACGTAACAAGTGCGATATGTTCTCGTATGCTAACTTATATCTGTGTATGGATGAAGGATAACGAAATACTGTCTCATGGAATAGTGTATGCTTTTTTGTATGTGCGTTTGTTTTTCTACGTTCCCATAAGAATGATTATATTTCGTATGCACGTATCTATATGTTTTTATAAGGACAAAATGCGAAATGGTGAAACCTATGAAATTTTTTCAAATCTGAAACAGAAGAACTTGGAATTAAGAGACTGATAATTGATAAATGTGTATTATCTGCAGCTAGTACAACTTTACTGGTGAGTGTAGAGAAAATAGCATTCAATTATTAGACTCTTTCGTCCTAGTGCTACTGAGTAAGAACTGCTCCTGGGTCATTGGAAAAGTATGGTGGACCAAGTAATGTTTTCGTATTGGATCGTATTTAATTCGAATTTCAACTTAATGACTTCAAATATGTGTGTACGGTGTTGTATACTATAAGTCAGTGGTCGCCAACCCGTCGATCGCGAGCTACCGGTAGCTCGCAAAGGCAATTTTGGTAGCTCGCGCTGCTCACGTTGCAAAAAATCCAAAAGTCTGAAAATCATACCAGTATTAGCAAATTTCAGAAATTTTCATAATATATAGATAAACAGCGGCAACACTGCGGTAAGCGATTTCGCGCCGACAAACACGACGCGAAGTCTCGTCTCCGGATTGGCTGGAACCGTTCGAGGATCGGCTGGAACCGATTAGCGTGTTCGAGAATTTTTTGGCTTTATATATACGCAATGCACATCGACATTGTGCTCAGTTTAATACTGAACGGCATTATCAACATTCTGCGCGCAGCGGTTGGGTTAGAGTTCGAAACATTATGGCAAGCAGTAGTAAGAAGGCGAAGACATACCATTTCCATTCGGAATGGGAAGAACAATACTTCTTCACAGAAGTTAAAGGCAAAAGTGTTTGTTTGTTATGTAATACATCTGTGTCAGTTCCTAAAAAAGGAAAAATTGAGAGGCATCATAAAACTGTACATTCGAAAATTGGGAAGGCATTCCCGTTAAATTCTGCCACCAGAAAAGAAAAACTGAAACATTTAAAAATCCAGTTAATTGGACAACAGTCAATAATTTTGAAAACAATCGACAAAAATAAGGCTGCAACTGAAGCATCTTGTCGTGTTTCCCAGATAATTGCACAAAAGAAAAAACCTTATGAAGACGGGGAAATCATAAAACAAGCATTTTTGGAAGCTGCAGATTCTTTATTCGCCAACTTTAGAAATAAAGACGAAATAGTGTCTGCTATAAAATCTATGCAACTTTCTGCTAATACAGTGATGAGGCGAGTAGAAGTAATGAGCAATGATATTTTTTTACAGTTAAGAAGTGACTTAGATAACTGTATTTATTTTTCACTGCAACTGGATGAATCAACAGATGTAGTTGACACCTCACAGATGGCCATATTTGTCAGGATGGCTTTTAGTGATTTTACAATTAAAGAAGATCTTTTGAAGTTTATTCCAATCAAAGGACATACTACTGGGCTAGAGCTGTTTTCTCATTTAAAAAATCTCATCTCTTCTGAGAAAATTCCAATATCAGAAATGGTAGGCCTGACAAATGACGGTGCTCCAGCTATGGTGGGTTGTGATAAGGGGCTCGTGGCGCTATGTCATAAGGATGAAAGTTTTCCACAATTTCTTAGTTACCACTGTATTATACATCAGCAAGCATTATGTGGAAATTTTCTAAACTTGAACATCGTTATGAAACTGGTGGTGAAAATTGTGAACAAGATTAGAGCTCAAGCGTTACAAAGAAGATTATTTAAAACCTTGGCTGATGAAATTGACTGTCACTACGGAGAGCTACTTCTTCACTCTGAAGTGCGATGGTTAAGCAGAGGACGAGCGCTCAAACGTTTCAATGATGTCCTGCCTGCTATACTCCGATTTTTCAAAGAACGCGATGAACCGATTCCTGAACTGGAAAATTCGACTTGGCTGAGAGATTTTGGTTTTCTTGTGGACATTACAGATAAATTAAATGAGCTTAACTTGCAGCTTCAAGGCAGGGATAAAGAATTAGCGGTAATGATTTCTGATATAAATGCATTTATTATGACAGTAAATATCATATGGAAATAGTTTCTAACTTGAAGGAAAATTTTAAAAATCGTTTCAAGGATTTCAGCAAAATTGCTTTAGTGACACAATTTGTTGTTTCACCCTTCATGGACATTGATATACAACAGTTTGCAACTTGTGTTATGAACAACTTTGGCGAAGACATTGCTGTGACAGAAATGGAACTGATTGCTTTTCAAAGTGACTTGACTTTAAAATCTTTAGGTTCAAATACAAAATGTATATGGACTTTAGTTAGTAAAGATAAGTATTGAGTTTTATGTCGTGTTGCGTTGAAAGTGAAAGCGTTCAGTTCAACTAATTTGTGTGAATCTTCTTTTTCCAATATGAAATTTATTAAAAATAAATACCGCAATCGGCTTACAGATATACATTTGGATAACTGTATTCGAATGACTGTATCAAATTATACTGCAAATATTAAAAAAATTATCGATGAGTCAGAATGTCAACCTTCTCATTAAATATGCTCTTTTTATCTGCCCATATTTTATTTATGTAATAATGTACTATTACTGTTTTGTTGTTTTTTTAAGTCGCTTGTGATTTGCCATTATGACTGCAAAAAATTTTGTTACGATTGATAGGTGTGAACATGGATGTAGTTATGCATAAGTATAAGCACTATAAGTCGTAAGTTTATTATATATAGAACGTATATTAGTAAACTTAATACATGTATTGTATGTCGAATATAACTGTGTATTATTTAATTTATGTTGGCTTGTGCAAGTAGCTCGCTGTTTATTTCAAAATCTTGAAAGTAGCTCAACACATTGAAAAGGTTGGCGACCACTGCTATAAGTCAATATTAGGTAACATTTTTTATCTTTTGATATATGTATGTATAATATCCTCTAACTCCTAGTTGGCGCATGGAACGTTTAATGGTAATGTCTAATAAGCATAAAATTATCTTTTTTTATGCGACGTAAATATCTAAATAAAATATTTTACATAAAAATCCTACAAAAATCCAAAATAGGCAAATCAAAATTTTGCCACAGTATCAAATATTATACATTAGTGCGTAAATACAAATATTTGCATGAATATATGTATGCATGTATGTACATACATACGTTTACCGTACGCTTGCTCAGTGCTTAGGCAAAGACAAATCGACGCATCCGCATGTACTTCGAGTCGATTTCTTTTTGTGTACTTGTATACGAGCAAATTATCGTTTATCGCGTCTCGAACTTGTTACAACGGCTCACCCTTCTTCTTCTTTCACACGACCGACCACATCAATATGCCTGTTTGCCAAAAATTTAGTGATTATGGCTCTATCTTATTACTTGCTCAATGATTTAAGTGTGCAAAAACAGTTTATTGATAGTGTCGAAATATTGTGTTATTTGTTTTATTTCTTTAGTTATTGTTCTTCCAAAAAATTTGAGGTTTTTTTTATTAATCTCGCTTAAATGGTGTTATCATCGGAGAGCGACGCAATGAGCGGTTTAAAAAATGTGGGGCCTCCACGGTCGCTCCGATGATATATTTTAGAGGAATATAAAAAAGTACAAAAGCGTGTCAGTGGTCAGTTATTATCATTTATTTTCAGTATATGTCTTAATATGTATATATAAAATGTGTATTGCAATATGTAACAACTAGGTGTTATTTATTGTTAATATAAAATAGAAATATGTGATTTTATTTTACCTCGGGCTGACACGTCCTGATCCTTTCCTTTAACAAATCGCAGTGACAGTTAAAATAAAAATTGAGGCGAAGGGAACCTCGCCGAACAGCGGCGAGGCCTAGCCGCCAGTGTATTGTCGCCCGTCCTTTTATTTTGGCGCATTATGGTTGCTTGCGCACGTGGTCGAAAAGGCCCGGTTTCCAATCCACGTTCACGCCACCGTTCATGCTGCAGCGGGGGTCGGAGAGGCCTCGTCTCTAATCCCCTATCTTCATTGAGGCGGAAAGATCTTGTTTCCGCT
Organism: Anastrepha ludens; assembly: GCF_028408465.1. Lineage (NCBI taxonomy): Eukaryota > Metazoa > Arthropoda > Insecta > Diptera > Tephritidae > Anastrepha > Anastrepha ludens. The sequence continues at coordinate 43,060,947 of NC_071503.1, forward strand.
CTGCTTGTTTAGGTGGAAAGGCCTAGCTTCCGCTCTAGACTCAGTCCTTTGTTTTGTTTTTTACAAACAAAAGGGTTTTGAATTTAATAGTGGTAGGTGGTGCATTGGCTGGTCAGTGCAGTGCTGATCATAGATGACTAGGTGTGAAACTCTTTTTCTCGTGAGAGCGCTGAAAAATGTGCATTTTTTATAACATTTCCCAATATTGCCACACCGATAGAAACATGCATTGGGTATTTTTTAAACAATAACTGGGAGTTTTTAGTTTCCACACCACCATTGAGGTTAGCATTCAGTGTACGGTTGCCCAATAGCCTTATATCACCCTACATATACTAAAAATAAGCACAATCCGTATGAAATATGTACACAAATAAGCCAAAAATTTAAAAATTTATATGTAAATGAAATTATTTAAAACTGAAATAGAAACAAAATTTATAAATAATAAAGTTATGAACCCGAAAAACATAAGTTATAATTAAAAACATGACTTATTGCGATTTTTTAATATAATACAGAAAGTGAGTAACAAAAAACAAAAATTCTCAAACAACGAACAGAATAAGTTAAAGCAGATTACCTTTAATTTTTGTAAAATATCTCAAACACAAATTCAGTTCCCTTACCTACGCTTTTCAACCATAGAATATTTACGTATATACAAATTTACATAAACCAACACACAGTTTTCAATAAAATTACATTATTTACAAAAGACGAATTAAAAGTAGAAGTCGAAAAAGATATAACGAGCTTTGGATTCTACATACTCACTTCAATTCAAATTATTACATTTCAATTGAATTAATTTTAAGACAAATAATTATAAACATTTCAACACGTCATTTCTCAATTACGCAAAAACGAACTGTTTTCGTCTGTTATTTTTGGCGCGTTTCTTCTGGCAGTCTGCCATTTCGCCTATCAGCTGTTCAAAATCCCACAATGTGTGAGTGCTGCCAAGTTTTTAAACATCCTCATGGGCGCGCTCTCTCTCAAAATGAAGAAGTTTCACAACTTACAGAGAACGTTAATGTATAGAGAAGTCTCAATGACTGAAAAGGCAGCACTTTTCAGGGGTACTCGTTTTGCGCGCGATTTACGTGTTTTGCCGTTAAGTTGCGTAAAAAAAAACTAATTCTGTTTTTGATTATTAAAATTTATTTATTTAATTCAACAAACTACTCCGATGAAAGGGAGGAACCAGACTAACTTTATTATTTTACTTAAGGTAAAATCAAAGCTTACATATGTATATATATTTGCTTACTCGGTACATTACAGTTTTGTTTTCTTACTTGCCAATGTAATTAGGTTTATGAAAAATACTTATTAATATTACATTTTCGTGTGGGAACGGAAATGCTGATTTGACAATATTTATTGTAAGCAGACAGTGAAGTTAGTTAATTTCGGGACGGTTGCAATTCTTGGAATTGCGACCGAAAAATAATTTTGATTTATGAATTTAATCGTAATTTCTGTAAACAAAACGGAAGTAGGTTAAGTATTACACTTTGTCTTTAATTATACTTGCAATGAATTCATCTATAGTGTTAGTGCTTGGTTTTATATATGTAACTCGCGTGGTACACCACAGCCACATTTTTCACCAAAAGTAATGGGCTGAATTATGTAAATTTAGCAGCAGTCGATAAGAATTTGTTGGTAATTAGAAGCAAAGAATGTTAGGTAGCTTTTTAATATGACCTATATATTTGAATTTTTCCAAATCATGCAAAATTATATACATATGTTATGTCTGTCTGTCTGGTGTCTGTAAAACTTTGTTGAATTCCCTTCAATCCTCTATAGAAAACGCTTCATTACCAGGCGCACAGGAAGATGGCATATGCAAATGTAAATTTGTGAATTTATATATATACATTTGCGCATATGTATATGCTGTGTGTATGTATGCTCACCAGCCACAGCTCAAGATAAAACGGTAAAACTTCTCAAGAAATCCAGCGCGCATTCATAGGCGCAGCGCACATTCATTGGCACAGCATTGTATGTACAGTAAGCTTGAAATGTTTACAGGCATCTTCAAATGCTCTGATTTCAGACTAAGTTTCTAACTTTGCAGATATTATATGTATATGCATATGTTTTGTGCACTTTTTATCAATTGAAAAACTACATACGTAAAGTAATCTACTAATTAATTATTTGCCTACTATCAGTTAACATAAAATAATTGTTTCCAAATTTTATCTTAGTATTAAAATGTCCGAATCAGACCTTTTTTTTAACCTACTTGTTTTCTTCTGCAACTTACTGTATGCTCATGCGCGCACTTGACGCACAGCAGCTGCGGCTGTCGAGCATTTAGAAAGACATATTTACATACATATATAGATGCATACATACATATGTACGATGCCGCGGGCACTCGACTTGACAAAAATTGAAGATTTATCAAATATTGGCAAATAATTCTACGCGAAATATTCCAATATTGACTATTTTCGAATTGTCGAGAAAATTGGCATATGGGCGGCTCGTTTTATGAATGAAAGTACTTGCTCTTAGAACTATGAGCTCGAATTTATCAATGAATTTTTTGATGATGAGTTTTTGTTGCACAGTACAATAGTTGAAACTGTTCGGCGCCGCCGCGACTGTTCTGCGCTATGGTAACTAGAATGATGGCCGCTGCACCTGCTATGACTGCATTTTGTTCTTGTAGTCGCTAGGCATATAATTTTAGCTTTGAACGACATACGCATTTTGAGGAATAAAGTGAGTGCCCTGTGTGTGCGGTTGTATGCACATGCATATGTGTATAAATTAATTACATTTATTTTGAGAAATGTAAAAAAATAATTTTTTCGGAGCAAGCTCCTTGTTATTTATTCACTTGTCAAATTAAGTCTTACTGTTACAGAGTTACTTAAAGCTATTTTAACTTATCCATCACCTCATTCACCTGCCGTGCCACGTGATCGTGTTCCCGGAATTTCATGTATTGCCGTTCACACGGTTTGTAGCAAACATAGCGCCAGAAAAAGGTTTTAGAACGGAAGCGCGTGCAGCGAATGAACTTTCAGCGTAAGCGGTGTTAACTCCTCCCTTCTTAAGAACGATTGTCCTCGATCGTCTTATTTAAAAATAGGGTAGGTCATGTAACCGAAGATTTGAATAAGTAATAGTGGCTCCGAGTTGGCTATTGATTGGGTTGATTGGTGCAGCTGGGAGATTCGCTGACGCGCTGGTCTTTAGATCGACTATTGTGAGTGGTTCATTTGGTACTTCTTGAATGATAACCTTTGACTTGGGTTTTATCCAGAATTTAAAGGTTATTACGATTGCTGTTAGGATGATTACTAGTCCTAGCATTGTGCTCTTGTTTACTGCTGAATCTGTTTTTAACAGGTTTATTCTTTTTGTGTTGTTAATTTGCAACTCGTTGAGGGCTTCTAATGACAAAATGCTGATGCGTTCTTTTTCTAACGGTGTTGGCTGTATAATCGCTGGTTCTGCTATTAGTGTTGGCATTTCCATATTGGTGAATGTTTCGTTGTTGATACTTAGTGATGTGTTGTGGAATTTAATTAGGTATGTACCCATAATTGATCTCTGCTCTCTTTCCGTTTTTACTGTTCCATTGAAATCATTTAGTAGAATTATTCCGGGTTGTATCTCTTCTATAGTCGGTATGTGTTGATTGTTGCTTATCGTACAAAGTGAATTTTGACTACTTATTAATTGAGGGATGCAGGTACTATTACTAATGTTAATTACTTTGCTTCATTCACAAATTTTTATTCCATTGTATTTCGTACATTTATCTTTAATACCATATATATCATTTTTATCTTTTAAAATTTCTTCAAAATCAAGTTTGATAATTTCTTTGTTTCTCTTAACTGATCTTATTATAATATTCTTATAAGTAATGTTACTCGTTAGTGGTATTTTTACCAAGTACAAAATTCTTGATTCTTTACTTATTATATTAACTTTTGCATATTCTAATGCTTCTTCAATTGATGCGAATGGCATTCTTTCTTCTTTTAATTTCATAATCGCTATTTCAATTTCTCTTTTATTCAATAATATTGTATTAATGATTCCAATTTTTGCCCATTGAATGGCATACTTTATATTTGTTAATTCTTCTTTGATAATTCTTATTCTACTTTCAAGATTCAATGTTATTTCACTTATTACATAATTATCTTTCCTTATCGAGTTTAGTAACTGATTTCCTAGCTTGGTTAAATTGTTAATTCTTTCGTTAAAAGCTTCATTAATTATTACTTGTTCATTATTGTTTTTCTTAAGTTCATTTAAATCATTATTCAAAATTTCAAAATCCTCGTGGTCTGGAGTACCTGCAATATACTTCCATACCGTTCCTAATGCATTTATTGCTCTCTTAGTTCTAAATTCCTTTTTAGGTCTTATATTTGAAAGTATTTCTAATGATATATCTATTTGAGATTTGAGGATGGGGTAGAAAAGGTTGTTTATGGGAATGTTCTTGTCGAGGTATGTAAGTATGTCCTTTAGGAAATAGTCGTATTGGTCCAAGTCAATAAGATGTATTATCTTAAATGTTCCTTCCTGTATCTTAGCTTGTCCGTCATTAATCGTTATTATGTGATTTTTTGTGTAATCCAATATTTCCGTGTCCGTTAGACTAGTGGTCGTCAAGATAAGTATGATCAACGTTAGTAGTGTGTCCTTGCTATTTACCATGTTGCTTCTATGAAAAGAAAATTATTTTTATTGTATTAATTATGAATTTCTAATTAGTCCTTTATGAACTATTCTACCTGATTCAGTAATGATTGTGCTATTTTTATTTTCTTTTACGATTTCCTCTTTATATCTACTAGAAAGTTTATTTCCTACTCTTTTATTTGTTTTGACATACACGACATCTCCTTGGTTATAATCTTTAAAGACGTCTCTATTTTTGTTATGATGTTTAGGATCTTTCTCCTGTTTATCCTTTAATTTACCAATGTTTTCGTTTCGATTTTCTTCTAATTGTAGTGGATTTGAAGTTACTCTACGTCCGAAAAATACTTCGACTGGTTTTTGATTAGTGGTAGAATGGATTGAATAGTTATATTTGTAAATTGATTTTTCTAGCAAGTCCTGGAATGAGGTATGAGACTTTTCTGCTTTTATACATCTCATAATTTCACTTAAAGTCGAGTGAAATCTTTCTATTTGACCATTAACGGTACTAGTATATGGGGGTGCCTTAAAAACTTCTATGTTAAATTGATCTTGGATTAGATGTGTTATCGGATGTGATCCTAAAGATTTTTCGTTATCGATGACGATTTTTTCTGGGATTCCGTAATTTGTGAAAATTTCTTTCAAGGGCTGAATTATATCTTGAATGGATCTTGAGTTAATTATTTTCGCTTGAGCATACTTAGAAAATTTATCGATTACGGTCAATATTACGTGTTTGTGTGTGTGGTAAATGTCAAGATGAACTATTTGTCCGGAATATTGTGGGATGGGGGTGGCTTGCAATAAGAGTTTTGGGGGATGTCTTTCATATTTTTGTTCTTTGCATATTTTGCATTGTTTAATAATTCTGTCAATTTTAGCCTGCATCTGTGGGAAGTAGAAATTTTTTAGAAGTTGCTGTTTATTTTCGCGTCCATTACGATGAGCGCGTTTGTGTTCTTTTAGAATTTCATTTGTTTGGTCTATTTCTTCAGTTAAATCGGTTACTTTGGTTCGTGTGAATCTAATTCTGTAATTGCTATAATAAATTGGGTATATTGTCTGAATTATTCCTAAAGTATGTTCGTCAGTGTTGAGTCCGTTTATAACAAATGGATTCAGGTATCGTTTCAAAATATTTATCAGATTTTGTTGTGTGAACTGTGGTTCGGCAATAATGTGTCTATGGTAGGTCGGGAATATTATCTTAAATTGGTAAGAGGAAACTTCATCCAAACAAAGGAAGAGTTGGTTTTTGAATACATTTATTGGTTCTTGAACTATGGGTATTAAATGTTGTGAAGAACTAATATCACTATGGATAGTATCGCTTAACGAGCTATTGTCATTTTCAGTAACTGGTAAAAGGTTTATTTGAGGTGGTCTTGATAGTGTGTCAGCTACGACATTTTCTTTTCCGGGTTTATAGGTAAATTCGTAATTGTACTCTTCCAAGATATTCTTCCATCTTTTCATCTTATTGTTGTTGTTTTTGTTACTGAGGGCATAAGTCAAGGGCTGATGATCTGTGAAAATTTGGACTTTTCTTGATCCATAGAGATAACTGCGGAAGTTGTTTAATGACCAAATGATAGCTGATATCTCTTTCTCATTAGTAGCGTAATTTTCTTCTGTTTCGCTAAGAGTACGAGATATAAAAGAGATGGGTCTATTGTTTTGCGACAAGACTGCTCCAATTGCGTATTTAGAAGCGTCTGTAGTTAATTGAAATGGTTTTAAGAAATCAGGGTAGTTTAGAATTACGTCTTCATCAGTTAGGGAGAGTTTGAGTTTATTAAAGGCAGTTCAAGCTTCGTTACTTAATGTTATTGGAATTTTTTTTGATTGGTTCTTGGACACGCGTCCATCCTCCCCTCTTAAAAGGGCTGTCAGGGGTTTTGCGAGTTTCGCATAATCCCTAATGAAGCGGCGATAAAAGCCTGACAGGCCTAGAAATGACCTTAAGTCTTTCAAGGTTCTCGGAACTGGAAAATTTATTATTGTTTCTACTTTCTTAGGGTTTGCTTTAAGACCGTTGTTTGATATTATGAAGCCTAAGAATTCGACTTCAGATTTGAGGAATTCACATTTGTCCAGTTGCACTTTTAGATTGGCTTTTGAAAGGGTATTGAAAATTAATTCAATGTCCTTAAAATGGGTCTCTTGATCTTTACTGAAAATAATTATATCATCGATATAAACGTAGCATCGTATGCCAATATGATCTCTTAGAATGTCATCAAGTGCCCTTTGAAAAATCGAAGGTGCGTTCTTGAGACCGAAAGGAAGACGGGTAAATTCATATTTCCCGTTATTTACAGAGAATGCTGTCTTCTCTATGTCAGATTCTTTTAAGGGAATCTGATGAAAACCGCTCTTAAGATCAAGTACTGAAAAAATTTTATTTTTGCCTAGTTGTGCTAATACTTCATTAATATCCGGAATTGGATATCTGTCGGGTACTGTGTCAAGGTTGAGTTTACGATAGTCTACTACCATCCTATACTTTTTTCGCTTGATGCGTCTAACTTTTTAGGGGCTATCCATACTGGTGAATTATATGGTGATCGAGATGGTCGAATGATGCCATCGCGTAAATATTCTTGAAGTTGTTTTTCAACGTGGTCCTTTAGACACATAGGATAGGGGTAATTTCTTGTATAAACGGGGGTTCCTGATATCGTACGAATTTCTCCTTTTACTGTGGTGATGAAGGTTAGTTTTTCATCTGGATCACAAAACAGAGATTTGAAATTTTCCGTTAACTTTTTAAGATTAGCATTTTGAAGTGGTGTTAGATGGTCTGATCTTATGTTGATTACGTTTACGTCCTGAGATATTTGTTGTTTTAGTTTTATTTTAAGGCAGTTTTTAATCAACATGTAATTATCTTTAGTGTGTATTACTGCGTCTAGTTCCTTTAATGAGTCGTTCCCTATTATAGCATGGAATGATTTCAACGTTGGTAGAATGAAGAATTTTATATTGGATTCCTTTAATCCGAAGATGTTTGCAAAAGTATGGTGTGTGACATCAATATGTCCTCCTACGGAATTAGCTTTAAAGGGAGTTTCGTTTTTAATTGGTTTTTTTGCTAGTCGGGGTTGCACATAGTTCTTATTAGAACCTGTGTCTATCAGAATTTGTATGACCTCACCATCGCCTGTCTTGCTCTCTATGTAGGGCAATGAAGAGGCATTCATTCTAAAAAATGAATATCTGTTAGGTCCATATTTTTAAATTGGTTGTTGAAATCTGAAGGAAAGTCGTCTTCTGTTGTGTTATAGTTTCTAATCGAGTCAAGGTATTCAGGTAATGTTGGTTCGGATTCATGACTAAAGTCCTCATACTGTTCCGTTTCTATGTTGAAGTTGCGTTGACGTTTTTCCTGCGTTTGTGGTTGTGTTATTGGTGGTCTTTTTCCTTGAAATGCCTGGTTTGGTGGTGGCCGATTCATGTAGTTGACTCTCTTTGTCTGCATGGTCTGGTCGATGTCCATTGGTGTAGGTTTTTGCTGTGGTTTCGGTCCGAAAGGTCGCGGTGGTGCAAATTGCGGATTGTAATTATTGTTATCGGTTTGATTAAAATAGGGTGGCTTTTGAAAGCTATAATTTCTGAAAGCATTTGTTATAGGCTGTGGCATGTGGGCCAATTGAGGGTAGAATACGGTAGGTTTCTGAAATGGCTGAGGAGTAAACTTGCGTTGTGGTACCGGTGGTGGTTGATTTTGGAATCTTTTTGTAAAATTTTGATTGTTGAATGCATGATTGGTGCGAAAACTTTGGTTCTCCAGCTTGAGACATAAGTGGAGCGCTTGTGGCAGGTCCACTGGTTCTCTCATAGCTAGTAAGCGTGGTAGATCTCCTCTGAGACCACGTACAAATGTATCCAGGGCTTTGTCCCTGTAGGTTTGAGTTAAAAGATTTGTTGCGTCATTAGATAGTTCCATACACCCTATTTTGTTTAGGATGAGGGACAAATTTTTATATACCATCTGATAGTAATCTTGTACAGTGTGGTGTCCTTGCACTAGAGTCGTCATTTGGTACTCTAGAGTAGGAATATCGCGTTTGTCCGCGTAATGAAGTGTGAGACACTTTGAGATAGATTTCCAATTTAGTGGAGTGTTATAGGACTCCAGTACGGCTTCAGCTTCGCCGATAATTTTGTTTCTGATAACACTGAGGATCCCATAATATTTTGGTGTACCTATTGACTGTTCGTAAATTTTAAGTATACGCTCTACTGATTTCCTCCATGAGTTAAATTCTTCTTGTTTTCCTGAGAATTCTCTAATTGATCTTACTATATCCGGTATTTTATCGAGTTCGCCTAAATTGTTACGGTGTTCCGGATTTATTATTTGATCTGTTCCTACTAAGTCACTGTTCGTATTCCTTATCGCGTTATTCACAATGTTCGTAATTAATTCACTCAGTCCTGGTATCTTGATAGCATTGTTAGGACTAGGAGGGATGGGTGCATTAAGGATAGGAGGTCTAATTAAATTATTTGGGTTACTCATTTTGCTTTTTAATGTAATATAGTTAATATGTAAACTTGAAAAATGTCTTTTATTTTATCTGTTATTTTATTTAGCAAAAGCACTTCTTAAAATTTATTTTCTTCCTTAATTTCTTGTATAATCAAAAATTTCCTTTTAAATCTTTTATTTGCTTTTCATTATTTTCTTTAGATTTTAAAACTTTTCCTTACTGGTTTTAAAATTAGAAGGAATTTTTTCCTTTTTTTTTTTTTTTTTTTTTTTTAAAATTTTTCTTCACTAATATTTTTCACTTTATCTTCCACAATTTCTGGTTTTCTTATTTCTAAATTAATTTCAAATAGTTACCGCCGTTGCCTACACAAAGTCTGTAGGGGGTCCTTTTTGCCTATTTCAGCTACTGGGGGTCTATCAGTACTCCTTCTCGTGAGGTTGTCTGCGAACTGGTCTACAGACGTGGTTGTAACTTGTCCTTTTGCAGGAGTTCTTCGTGGTGTTCAGGGCTTCGGGTTGTCCTTGTGCGGCGGGCTTCTTTAGGCCGACTTAAGCACTGGTGACGACGGGATTTTTACTTTTTATGCTGCGGGCTACTTTAGGCCGACTTAGGCATCGGTGAATACTCGATTTTATTTTGCGTGTGGCGGGCTAATTAGGCCGACTTAAACACTGTTATTAACTTTTGACCAAAATCACAAAAAAAAAAAAACCCGTTATCCTTTTGCCCTTACCACGTTGGGCGCCAATTAATTACATTTATTTTGAGAAATGTAAAAAAATAATTTTTTCGGAGCAAGCTCCTTGTTATTTATTCACTTGTCAAATTAAGTCTAACTGTTACAGAGTTACTTAAAGCTATTTTAACTTATCCATCACCTCATTCACCTGCCGTGCCACGTGATCGTGTTCCCGGAATTTCATGTATTGCCGTTCACACGGTTTGTAGCAAACATAGCGTCAGCAAAAAGGTTTTAGAACGGAAGCGCGTGCAGCGAATGAACTTTCAGCGTAAGCGGTGTTAACTTATATTAATAAGCATTGTTTTGCTTGAATTCAATTCACATATTTATATTTGCATATGCCATCTTCCTGTGTGCCTGGTAATGAATCGTTTTGTATACAGAATGTTTTGATTTGTTTGAAGGGATATATATGGGCACCAAGTGTACAATACGCACATACAAATATGTACATGAATATTCAAAAGAAATTTGTTTTAGCATTTGTGAGGCAGGAATTTGATCATTAGGTTATTTACATGAAATGTAAGGCGATGCTCGTGAGGTAGGTCATGTTGCTTCAGTGCACACATAAAGATGCAATTGAACTTAGTTGTCCCATATATGCAAATACGTTTCTTTGAAGCTTTCCTCTATTTATTTTAAAGTTTTATACTATCTAGAAAATGCACACATACAAATGTATGTATATTATTGTATTATTCCATGTAATAAAATGTAAATTGAAAAAAATTTGGTTTGCCAAAGGAAGAAATAAATGCATATTCAAATGTAAATACATATGTATGTCGATATACCAAAACACTTGTATGCTATGAATTAATTTCGACTCAAAAAATTAGTAAAAATTTTCATCAAATTTGTTTATTTTTAAATTTACTAAAACGCGCATACCAAAATGTGAGAGGTCATTTTATAATGTATTTTTTTAAATTAAATCAAAATATTAAAGTTACTTTCATTTGAAATGTTAGCGCATATAATTCAATCATTTTTCTTCATCATCTTTGTTTGAAAATACAAATTGAATAAATTTTCGTTCATCAAGGGAACATAAAAATGCACAAGCAAATACTTTGCAAAATGCCGTCAGCTATTCGTCAATCTGATTTCCTACAGAAGCCAAAAATTGTGCAGGGCCAATATGCTAAAGGAGAAATCGCTGTAAAACATCTCTGTTAAAAGTTTCACCACACCCCGGCGGCGGTTAGACTTCATTTTTGACAATTCACACTATTCGTAGCTCGTGAGAATTCTCTATATTTAACGTTCTCTGCATCTTATTATCTATGGTGCTGATCACAGCGAAGGAAAAGAAAAAAATAAAATAATATATATGTATATATATTTTTTGTTAACTAAATATGCACTAGGCATTTTAGTTTTTTTTTGTTATTATTTGGCTATGAGGAATTTTCATAGCCCTATGAGATACCCTGCCACCCAAAAAAAATAAAAATGTACCTAATTGGATACAATTGGATATTAATGTGATTTTAATATGTTCACCGCGAGGGGGTGGGTACATACCATTGTTTTTTGCAATATTCGGCGCATAGGATTATCGTGTCTTGGCTATGTGTGGATCGTAACCAAGTACAAGGTGTCCTGCCGTGATGTACGTGGTATATATATTTTTTTCTTTGTTCTTATTATATTTCGGCTATAATAAGAACAAAAGGATAAGCAAAAGAAAAAAAAATATACAATATATATATATATTGTAAATATTATATAATTTTTCGTAGCATTTGCATACATAAGACTAATAGTTTGCGTTACTTTACGCAAACTATTCCTGGAATGTGGAACCCATTTATATCATTCCTAAGGGTATTTTTGTTTTTGTTCTTAAAAACCTAATTTCCTTAATGGCTGACTTCGACCCATTTCCTTTTGACATGTGTAGACGGCGGGTCGGGTCCTTTTCTTTTGTGTTTTCGACAAGACGTGTGTAAAAAAGTTAAACGAGTGCTGGTGCAAATTGTGTAAAATTTAGCAATTTAAGGAAAAGGAGTGAAAAATATGCTGTGTAACAATCTGTACTCCAACTAGTGAGCCGAAAGAATAGGCTAAATGAAAAGTGCGTAGAAAAGTCCACATGTACGCGTTACCAGTGACGGCAATTTAGTGAATGGGCCACCCACAAGTAAGCCTTGGCGCACTGTTAAGAAGAGCGCCATCAGAAGTTGCGTAAAGTTCTCGCATTTGGATCATCATTGAACGAGGGCGAAATATAATATTTTAATTAAATTTTTATTTATATTAAAGGTGAGTTTATTATAAAGTGTGAATTTTTAACTTTGTACTAGTAATGTAGATATGAATATTGAACATTTGTGATTTAAAAAAGTCGAAAAAGAATTAAATTCTTAAAAAATATATACGTATATGTTCAGTTCAGCAAAAATTATCAATTGTGCAATTTCAACACCAACAATAAAAAGATATATAATTCAACCTCCCAATAATATTTGGCAGAATAAGCGCCGCCCTCAAGTAGTGATCTTAGTGTAAATAAAGCATTATGACCTGAATATTCCTAAGCATGCAGCTCTGCTTTTCGAACATTTCGCATAATATTCTACCAGCAACAAGTGGACAAATTACACGCGAAAATACAAAGGTAAGATTATTAAATATATAATTATATATAATTAGTACAATTTTACGATTATTGAATTTCATAACTAATTCTGTGTATTATAGGCATCATCAACGAATGTGCACAATTTGAATGCTGCCAAAAGCAGTTTGCTGAAGCACAGAAAAACTGATGTGACTACGACCATCCCATGTTGAAGCTATCTGGGATATCGCCAACTGGAAGGATATCGTTAATCACCTCGTTGCCGCTGCTAAGAGGTAAATATGTTAATGCGGGAATGTGAATGTGAAAGTAAAAATGTGCCTTTTTAGATGTTTGTGTCATCTAAGCTTTAAGTGACCTAGAGAAGCCTACCTATAAAATATGTGCAAGACAGTCATTTGCAGCTGTTCGAATTTGTGGGATGAATGCTGGGCAAAGCGGTGTATGAAGGCATTGTTTCGCTACGTTCTTTCTCTCACAGCTTTTGGGCCAGATACATCAAGCGCTGTACTCCTGTATGGATGAGCTGCTATCATTGGACAACGAGCTCTATCGCAGCCTCACATTCATTAAGCATTACAAACAAGATGTGTCTGACTTGAATTTAACTTTTTCGACGGATCAGGATGTCATGGGGAAAATTGTGACGCACGAATTGCATCCCGGTAGGAAAGCTCGCGCGGTTACCGACCACAACAAACTAGTGTATCCACTACATGGCTTGGCTGGAATTTAGAACAATGTATATTGGGCAATTTTTGGCAAACTATAATGGCCCTTATTATGAGCAACATTCGATCTTCGACTATACTCGAAAGTGCTGATCGAACGAATTTTCATTTGGTATTATGGTGTTCATTCGTTGAAGAATAGGACTATTGTGAATTTCGATCGCTCGACGCATTTACAATAGATAATTTTTTCTCAGCTGATACAGCAAATCAAAGTAAAAGAAAAACCGATTGTGTTGAAATTCTTTGCTAACAATATTTTTAAAAGTTAAAAGAAGTATTTTTGTGAAAATGAGTACAACGGAGTTGTGGTTCGACGATTCATCAGACGATGAAAGATTAGTGGAACTAGCTAGAAGTAGAAAACAGCTGAGGGGCGCATTCAACCTCCTAGAAATGGCTTCCACTGAGCAAGTTTAGTATTTTTAAAATGTGTTGACGTACTTAATATTACAGAAATTTCCTTACAGTTTTTTAAAGAACTTTAGATTATCTAAAGAGGCGTTTATGAACCTACTGTCCAGTACAGAAAACCAGTTGCAGCAGTGCACCCGTGCCAAGAGCTCTTCACTATTCTCCAAAAAAAGCAACACAAATTATTAATTTGTGTGCAGCTTTGCACAACATTTGCTTGTTTTATAATGTTCAACTTCCGGATGAAGAGTTATCCAATGTGACCCTCAACGATGAAGCTGAAGATATTGATTTTTGTTCCTCTACGTATTTCAGCCCATACCTGCCAAGGGAAAATAAAAATGTATTTCTATAAAGATCACAAAAAAAAACCATTATTAACCTTAATCCATTTTGCTGCCGTTCTAACTGGTGGTCCCAAGCAATTCAGCTTCGTTGAAAATTCCTCCCATTTTGTTGCTGCTTGAACTTTGGCGCAAATCCCTGTTGCGAATTGTGGATTCTCTTCCATTAATGCAACTAGCCTTTCCAAGTGCTGTTTGGTACTCACGACTTTCGACCTGCATAAAATTAACAAAACTAGTATATATTTATTATTTGGTTACTATAAGACAATAAATAATCGCAAACAACTTACATTTTAACAACTTTTCCCACAATACGCTACACAATCGAAAGCAAAATTGCATTCGACTCTAAATTCGGTATGCAACGAAATTTTCGACAAGGTTGCACCGCTCATAATACCAAATTGACATTCGATCTTCGACAACCAACGAATATCGAAGATCGAATCCAACTCATAATAGGGGCCAATGTTTTTATTAATGAAACTTGGGGGAGATGTTAGTGAGATGTTAAGGAACACTCTTTATAACTCCAAATTATTCGGGAAATAATAATTTTGTAATTATTTGCCTTCAAAATGCCCTCGGGAACTTCACTATAATTTACCACATTACACTATATATTTTTTAACACTTCTCTAAAAGTCACCAAATATACACTCACACGCGTGTTTTTACTGATTTTTATGCTTATATTCGAATTGCTTTTATTAAAATTAAAGGCAAATTCATTTGTCCATGCAATCACTTTCCAATTTTAAACGCGAATAAGAAGAAGATTGGAATGACAATGGTATGGTGTTGCCGGATGCCTGCAAATGAAACAAAAATATGACAAAAAATTAAGTATGTAAGTTTAGTGTTATTGGCCCTTATTATGATCAACATTCGATCTTCGACTGTAGTCGAAAGTGCTGATCGAACGAATTTTCATTTGGTATTATGGTGCCCATTCGTTGAAGAATAGGACTATTGTGAATTTCGATCGCTCGACGCATTTACAATAGATAATTTTTTCTCAGCTGATACAGCAAATCAAAGTAAAAGAACAACCGATTGTGTTGAATTTCTTTGCTAACAACATTTTTAAAAGTATTTTTTGTGAAAATGAGTACAACGGAGTTGTGGTTCGACGATTCATCGGACGATGAAAGATTAGTGGAACTAGCTAGAAGTAGAAAACAGCTGAGGGGTGCATCCAACCCCCTAGAAATGGCTTCCACTGAGTAAGTTTAGAATTTTTAAAATGTGTTGACGTACTTAATTACAGAAATTTCCTTACAGATTTTTATATAACTTTAGATTATCTGAAGAGGCGTTTATGAACCTACTGTCCAGTACAGAAAACCAGTTGCAGCAGTGCACCCGAGCCAAATCCATTCCAAATATGTTAAAGCTAGCCACAGTTCTGCGATTTTGTGCTCAGGGATCGTACCAATTGAGTATTGGTAATGAAGGTATGCTAGGACTTGCTCAACCCACTGTGTGTCAAATAACGGAGAAGTAGAAAACATAAGAAATGAAATTTGAGAGTATTATTGAAAATTCTAAAAAGTATTAAATAGAAACCTGTACGCCACAGTTTCTGTTTTATTTTTGTTATAAATTTTCTTTATTCGTCATTCGAAAAAAATATGTATTTCAGTTCCTCTACGTATTTAAGCGCATACCTACTGTTGCGATTATCGATTAATTTATAATCTTTTACATTCACGCTTGTTGCGAAAAGTGCGATGGCAACCCATCGCACTCATCTGTTTGTCATTTCCTCATTCCTTCATACAAACGTCAAATTCATTCTTTTGATTTCTACATTGTTCGAGCGCACAGGCGCCGCAAGCGAACAAAATGTAAGTTTTATACATTTTTATAATTAAACTTAAAATAATTGTAAAAATAAAGATTTCAGCCTACAACTACCAGGACTTGAATATTGTTTAATTTGCGGGCCGCCAAGTGCCGGGACAACATTCTGAAATATTTTGTTTCGGAAACAAATATTTTTCTTTGGATTCTGAAGTTCCCTTGGCCATCGAAGTTCGGAAATGGAAGACTCCGAACATATTAGCGTACTTATGGAAGGCAGTGAAATACCACCGGCGGCGACCATTGGTGAGGCTGACAAACCTAGCAACGACACAGCAACTGGAATTGGATCGACATTCACAGCTGGTAGTGCACCGTATTGTCACGCATCAACGCCCACTACTCACCCTTCCACATTTACAGTACCGGGCGTGAACAACGCATTCATGATAACATCAGTTCATGGAACTCAACCGCACTACATGGTATATAGCACCAGTGCACCGCTATTTCAAACCGCGGCAGTCAATGCATTTACAAGCACGTGTGGGCCCGGCATTGCTAATGGTGCCATACCTAACCTCACTTCGGCTGTCATGCCTTGTAGCGCGCTAACCTATCCAACGTTCGGCAATACATTTCGGCCATTTTGTTCACAGACGAATATGCATAGCCGCGTGGCACCACCACCGAATACTTCTGTTTTCATGCAGCCGAACATTATGTCATCGTGTAACCAAACGCGTGACCCCTCTTATAATGTTTTCAGCCAATATAGCACATCCGACGTCAATTTAACACCAACGCAGATTTCCAGCAGGCAAGTAATAATCAAGGATTTACCGACCTTTTCCGGCAGGCCTGAGGACTGGCCCCTATTCATCACGAATTACGAGCAGTCTACCGAGCGATGTGGCTTCACTGATCAAGAAAATCTGATCAGACTACAAAAGTGCTTAAAGGGACCAGCTCTCGAAGCGGTGCGTGGTAGGTTAATGATGCCAGCAACAGTAGGTCTGGCAATCAACACATTGAGAATGCTTTATGGTAGGCCTGACATTAT
The DNA here is from genome assembly GCF_028408465.1 of Anastrepha ludens. NCBI lineage: Eukaryota > Metazoa > Arthropoda > Insecta > Diptera > Tephritidae > Anastrepha > Anastrepha ludens. The sequence continues at coordinate 43,077,840 of NC_071503.1, forward strand.
TCATCAAACAATGCAGATGAAATTGAGACAAGAGCCAGCAGTTAGGGCCGATAAATTGGAAACGCTCATAGCATTTTCACTTGCAGTGCAAAACTATCGCGCTACAATCCAGGCGGTAGGCCTGGCCGATTATTTAAACGATCCTGTGCTGCTTAATGACTTGGTAGCCAAATTGCCAAGCGATCAAAGGCTCAATTGGGGCGGCTATCGTATGTCGCTCAGTCGCGTCGACATTGCTGTGTTTGACGATTGGCTTTTTGGGCTTGCTACATGCGCGAGTCAAGTAACAAGATGTGAACCACCCACAACCACAGCTGCCTTTGAAAATATTGAAGTAAAGAAAGGCCGCAATTCCCACAAGGCAAGAATTTTAGTTCATGAAGTTATGGCAAAAAATGTAGAGGTAAACGCGAAGGTGACTATGTGCCCAAAGTGTGGTGCCAATCATAAGCTGTCAGACTGTGCAGAATTTACTGCGCTCTCGCGAAGTGATCGATGGCTGTTTGTACGAGAGAAAAAACTTTGCTTACGCTGTTTCAATTCTCACTACGTTCGCCGATGCAATCTGAAGAATAGGTGTGGGGTTGACGGCTGCCAGATGGCACACAACGCTCTTCTGCATACACCTGTTCCCGTTAAGAGCAACGTCGGTCATGAGCAAACAGCGCTATACCACGAACGTCATTCAGGCTCACCAAAGGAGAAGCAGAACTCGCTATTCAGGTACGTCGCCGTTACTGTTCGTAACGCATCCAAATCTGTTGACACATATGCACTCATCGACGAAGGCGCGTCTTGTACTTTAATTGAAAACGAGCTTGCAGATTACCTTGAATTGGACGGGCCGTCTGAGGCGTTGTGTCTGCGATGGACTAACGAAATTACTCAAAGCGAAAATAACTTCAAGTTTGTAAGTTTTGAGATCGCATCGACACAGTTGGGCTCTCCAAACTACTTGTTAAGAGGCGTACGCACTATTGCACGTTTAGGCCTGCCTGTTCAAACATTGGACCGCGATACCATGGAGAAGCATGCCCATCTCAAAGGTCTACCTATACTACCATATAACGGTGCTAGGGCTCGGATTCTTATTGGAGTCGACAACGCGAAAGTCTGTGTGCCAATTGAAGTTAAGGAGAGTAGCACCTCCAACCTGATTGCTGCTAGATGCCGGCTGGGATGGACCGTTTATGGTCGAGACAGACCTGAACACGCAGTGATGCCCCGCGTGCTCCACATCTGCAGCTGTGATCCTACGAGCAGGGACCGAATGGACGAACAGATGAAGGCGTATTTTGCTATCGACGCTATCGGTGTCTATGCGCCAGCTAAGCCGCTTCGGTCAAAGGATGATGAACGTGCTTTACAATTGATGGAAAAATTCACCAAGTTTCTGCCAACAGAGAAGAGATGGGAAACAAGATTGCTATGGAAACAAGACGTCGTCGATTTACCCGATTCACTTCCTATGGCGCGCCGTCGACTAATGTGCTTGGAAGCCAAGATGAAGCGGGATCCTGAACTCCACCGTTTTATCGTCGACAAAATTGACGATTACAAGAAAAAGGGTTACATACGCAAATTGGAGTCACTTGAAACATCGATAGGTGGCAGATCGTGGTACCTTCCCATATTCACGGTGCTCAACGTTAACAAAAACAAAACTAGATTGGTATGGGACGCTGCAGCCAAATCTGGAAATACTGCACTTAACAACATGCTGTTAAAAGGACCTGATCAGCTAAACTCGATGATGGGTATTCTTCTTCGATTCCGCGAAAGGCCCTTTGCAATATGCGGAGATTTACGCGAGATGTTTCACCAAATTAAGGTAGCCAAAGAGGACCAAGTAGCGCAGAAGTTTTTATGGCGCGACGGTGAGTCTAATCGGCAGCCAGATGTATATGCCATGTGTGTGTTGACTTTTGGCGCTTCGTGCTCTCCTTCGCTAGCGAACTACGTAAAAAACCAAAATGCACAACGTTTTTCCGAAAATTACCCCGAAGCTGTACAAGCCATTATAAATAACACTTTCGTCGATGATTGGCTTCAGAGTGCAGACAATGAGGAAGAGTTATCGCGTTTGGCTACTGTTGTTCGCTGGATCCATAACGAAGGAGGTTTCGAGATGCGAAACTGGGTATCCAATTCCAAGAAAACTTTGACTGCACTCTCTGCTAACGGCACGCTGCTATCGAGATGTTTTGAGGAGCCTGAAGCTACTATCGAAAAGGTGCTTGGAATGTGGTGGCTACCAGCGTCGGATGAGCTTACATTTGTGGAAAAGTTTCCTAAAGAAGTTTTTGATGAGTACACATTTCCATCGAAGCGACAAGTTTTGCGTACAATCATGAAAATATTCGATCCCCTTGGACTGCTCGGGTATGTCATCATACAAGCAAAAATCATCCTACAGGACATTTGGCGTTCAGGTGTTAATTGGGACGAGCCTATCAGAGAGGATGATCGCAGTAACTGGTGGAACTGGTTGAAAAGAATTTCTTCGATAAACAACGTCAAAATTCCTCGGTGCTACTTACTTTCCAGCTGTAGCCAGAGTAACCAGTTGCACATTTTCGTGGATGCAAGTATCAACGCTTATGCTGCTGTGGCGTATTTGCGTGCTGAAGTTGGTAACGCGGTGAACTGTTCATTGCTGGCTTCGAAGACAAGGGTCACACCATTGAAGCCCATTTCAATACCGAGGTTGGAGTTAATGGCAGCAGTTCTGGGTCTGCGGTTGGCAATTTTTATAGGCAAGCAACTTTCTGTTCAGGTAAGCCGTAGAATTTTTTGGACAGATTCGAAAAACGTGATGTGCTGGGTGCGTTCAGATGCAAGAAAGTTCCATCAATTTGTTGCGTTACGTGTCGGCGAAATTCTTGAGGGTTCCAGCGCTAAAGAGTGGAGGTGGTTTCCATCTTCTGAAAACATCGCTGATGAGGGCACGAAATGGTCCGACGTTCGCCATTTTGACGACAATGCACGCTGGTTTCGAGGGCCAAAGTTCTTAGCCCAGCCCGAATCTAGTTGGCCTGTAGGGGAGCTAGTAGTCACTACAGCAGAGCTGCATCACATAAGTACAAGTACACCATTGTCCCCTACCCTGTCAGTAATTTCTCCAGACGTACGAAGGTTTAGCACATGGGAGAGACTGCTTTCCACACAACAAATTGTTCTGCGTTTCCTGCGCCGGATCTTGAAGTTTAAGCCACGTTCGCTACTAAAACTTTTCGAATTGCGCGATATTGAAGCAGCAGAGCAAATTCTTATTGCCGTAAGCCAAGAAAATGCGTTTAGCGAAGAAGTCAAAAGCCTACAACACGGTCAAAATATTCAACGGCAGTCTGCTATATATAAATGGTCGCCGTATCTGGACGAGGTTGGGATTCTTCGCGTGAAAGGTCGAATCGACTTCTTAGAAGGAGTAGCAGTCGATGTGAAGCGACCTGTAATACTGCCGAAAAATCATACAGTAACGCGTTTGATAATTGATTTTTACCATAGAAAATTTCACCACCATCATAATGAGATTATTGTCAATGAGATGCGCCAGCGATACTGCGTCGGTGCTTTGCGATCGATGGTAAAAGAGTGCGCCAAAAGATGCCAAATGTGTCGCAATCGTAAAGCTAAGCCGCAACCACCTCAAATGGGAAGTCTACCTGTAGAACGACTGTCACCATTTACAAGGCCATTCACGTTTACAGGAGTGGACTATTTTGGCCCTATCGACGTAGCTGTTGGCCGGCGGCGTGAAAAACGTTGGGGCGTGTTATTTACGTGCCTGACGAGTCGTGCCGTTCACATCGAGATCGTAGCGTCGTTGTCGACGGAGACATTCCTGCTAATGTTGAAATTGTTCGTGTGCCGCAGAGGAGTCCCGAAGCGCATTGTGTCAGACAACGGCACAAATTTTCGTGGTGCCAGCCGAGCACTTATCAGCGAGATAGAAAGGGTGTCATCCGATGACCTAGAGAGAAGACATCCCCAAATCGAGTGGTCCTTCATTCCGCCCTCGGCTCCTCACATGGGTGGGGCATGGGAGCGAATGATACAGTCAACAAAATCAATTTTAATGGATATTACGCACGAAGCAATACTACGTGAAGAAGTTCTAAGGGCCACTTTAGCGGACATTGAAAATATTCTTAATTCAAGACCTCTGACATATGTGCCCTTGGAGACTGCAGACGACGACGCACTTACGCCCAATCACTTTTTGTTAGGAAACTCAAGCGGAATTCGCGAATCAGGTTGTGATGACGACAGTGGGCCAGCTCTCCGTCGATGTTTTCGAATTTCAAACCAGCTAGCTAACCAATTCTGGAAGCGTTGGATCCAAGAATATCTTCCGTGCCTTACTAGACGTTCTAAGTGGTTCCACCCACCGATTCGACCTATCGAAATAAACGACGTTGTGGTCATCGTTGACAACAATGCGAAAAGGAACTCGTGGCCGAAAGGAATAGTTATAGATCTCCACCGTGGAAAGGACGGAGAGGCTCGTAGCGCTGTGGTGAAACTAGCAAACGGTCTGTGCACCCGACCCGTAATTAAATTAGCAAAACTCGATGTTACTAGTCACAATTGAATTGGTAAATTTCATACTAGAATTCGTAGGAAATTTACGAGAGGGGGTATGTTGCGATTATCGATTAATTTATAATCTTTTACATTCACGCTTGTTGCGAAAAGTGCGATGGCAACCCATCGCACTCATCTGTTTGTCATTTCCTCATTCCTTCATACAAACGTCAAATTCATTCTTTTGATTTCTACATTGTTCGAGCGCACAGGCGCCGCAAGCGAACAAAATGTAAGTTTTATACATTTTTATAATTAAACTTAAAATAATTGTAAAAATAAAGATTTCAGCCTACAACTACCAGGACTTGAATATTGTTTTAATTTGCGGGCCGCCAATTGACGGAACAACACCTACCAAGGGAAAATAAAAATGTATTTCTATAAACATCACAAAAAAAAACACCATTATTAAGCTTAATCCATTTTGCTGCCATTCTCACTGGTGGTCCCAAGCAATTCAGCTCCGTTGTAAATTCCTCCCATTTTTTTGCTGCTTGAACTTTGGTGCAAATCCCTTTTGCGAATTGTGGATTCGCCTTTCTAATTGTTGTTTGGTACTCACGACTTTCGACCTGCATAAAATTAACAAAATAATTATATATTTATTATTTGGTTACTATAAAACCATAAATAATCGCAAACAACTTACACTTTAACAAGTTTTCCCACAATACGCTACACAATCGAAAGCAAAATTGCATTCGACTCAAAATTCGGTAAACAACGAAAATTTGGATAGGGTTGCACCGCTCATAATACCAAATTGACATTCGATTTTCGATCTTCGACAACCAGCGAATATCGAATGTAACTCATAATAGGGGCCAATGATGGGGATGAGGGTTATTGTGCGTCCTTACTACATACACGCAAATGATGTTTTAATTTGGGTTCAATGGTTTTAACACGGAGAGGAGTTCTACGCAAAAATACTGTGGATTGCGTAGCCGGAGTTGGACTGATGAGGGTTATTTTTTTGAGGCGCGGCCGAAGGCCACCCACGCGAAAAGGAGTACTACGCAAAAATACTGTGGATTGCGTAGCCGGAGTTGGACTGATGAGGGTTATTTTTTTGAGGCGCTGCCGAAGGCCACCCACGCGAAAAGGAGTACTACGCAAAAATACTGTGGATTGCGTACCCGGAGTTGGACTGATGAGGGTTATTTTTTTGAGGCGCGGCCGAAGGCCACCCACGCGATAAGGAATTCTATGCAAACAGACTGTGTTAATTAATTTAATTTTATTTTAATTACTTTATTATTTTTTGTGATACGGTTAATATCATTGTTTTTAAATTTAAATGAGTTGTATGTTTTTATTTTCAAAAATATTTCTCATCTTAAAATTACAGCGAAAAATACTGCAGTTTTACAATGAACCTTCCACTGAACATCCCTGCATAGGAACTTCGTTTTTATTTCAGGTGTATGGCAACACCAACTTTTCGCTAAATTAGAGAACTTTAACATTAAATGACTTAAAAACTATAAGCCTCCGGCAGGTTCGGTTTTCAGTTTTAAGATGGGATACACCCCTAAATCCCCCCCGTTCAACCTTTTTTTTCAAAGCGATATACATTATACTAAAGTTTTCCCCAATCGTTCTCTCGTTGACTTTCAATTTTCGTAGTGACATTTCCACGTGTGCTATTTTTTCTTATTTTACTTCGCATAAGTAAGTTTACTTTTCTCTTTTATTTTTGGATATTTGAAGTTTACAAAAACAAAAGTGTAGTGAGTATTTTAAATGGGGAAAACTTCTCCGATCCCTTCGGGGAATCGATATAGTATACCGTCCGACTATATACCTAAGCCCCCCAAAGCTAAACGCAAAAAACCCACAATCTATGAAGACTCTTTCCCGGTATTACCGGAACCAGTGAAAACAATCAACGCAAATGATCCGAAATTTATTTTAATTAAATCAACTGATACCTCCAACCCTATTCCTAAATATAGCGAGTTTGCTAAAAAGAAGGCCCTGGATAGTATTAGTATATAATATAGCTCAGTGAGCATAATTCGCGATGGGAGCCTACTCGTATTAACTAAATCAAATATAGTGGCTGAAAAATTTCTAAAATGCAAAAATTTTGGTGGTTTATGTCCAGTTTCAATTGACTTACACGCATCATTAAATGCATGCAAAGGTATTATTTTTGATCGAAATTTTGCAAGCACAGAAGAACAACAGATTCTTGAAGATCTTAAATCCCAGGATGTTGTTGCTGTATATAAATTTACACAAATTTGTAACGGAGAAAAAGTCCCAACAGGCCGAATCGTTTTGACATTTAACCTTTACAAGGTCCCACATGACATTGATATCGCTTGGTACTCAGTAAGAGTAAAAGAATATTTCCAATGCGATTGCCAACTGCTCGGCCACACTATAAAAAGATGCAGCAACAACCCCACTTGTGAGAATTGCAATATGCCCCCACACAACCCCGAATCATGTCAAAGTAACATGTGTGCAAATTGTCTTGGCTCTCATTCAGCTTCTGACAAACACTGCCCTGTATATTTGCAACAAAAAGAAATACTGAGAATAAAAACACAGAGCAAGAGTAACTATAAAGAAGCTAAACGCCTGTATAAAATCCATAATCCCACACCCGTTAATTCAAAGCAATCTTACGCATCGGTTGCTAGCTCCACACAACCGCACACAAGTATACTCAACTATAACTCCATCTCTTTCTAACTGTTCAAACAGCTCTGACGACCCATCGATTCCATCACAAACCAATCATAACTCTTACTCTAACGGATCCAATAAATCATTCGATTTGATAAAAAATACCAATAACAACTACAGCACCACAGATCTGCAAGCTCTCTTCACTTCCTTCATTACTTCACACAACTCTCTTCCTCTTACTACTTACGACTCTAATGCAAATTTAAATCTCTCATCTCTTTCCACTCAACAAAATGTAGTTACTACGCACACGGTAACCCCCAATCTCTTTCGATACGTAACTCTATCAATTCAACACCCAACTTTTCTTTGCTCAATAACGAACATAACATTGCTGCTACATGCTCTTCAAAAAACGCCACATCTTTTTCATCCAACCTAAATCCAACAGAAAAACAATCTCTTATGAGCACTTGGAATGCGTAGATTCAAATCTAAGCAACACAGTGACTACAGAAATTTATACAGACACGTCCACGAAGAACCCGTACTAAAGGTTATTTTACTCTGAAATAAACTGAATAGTACAATATGTAACCATTATAAATTTCTTTAATGATTCTTAATATTCTTCAATGGAATATGAAGGGATATTTTTACAACTACAAAGAATTAGAAACTTTGATTCAAGACCGTAGCCCCCACTTAATTTGTATCCAAGAAACACACTTGAGACATAACTCTACACCATACCCTCCTAAACAATACACAGCTTATTTTCACAACTTCTCCCACTTCAATCAAGCTAAGCAACTTTAACTTTTTTTTCTCTATATATCCATCCAGCCCAGACCTTTTCAGATTCAGATTTAATTCAGTTATTATCTAACATTACCACTCCTGTCATTCTCTGTGGAGATTTAAATAGCTGGAGTCCACTATAGGGCCCCCCAATGGCCAATCGCAGAGGCACTATAGTCGAAGACTTCATACTTCATTCCAATTTGGCAATTCTAAACAACAATAGCCCACCTCACTTTTCTACGCACAAATCCTTTACGCACATAGATCTAACAATATGTTCCCCGCCACTACTTCCTCTCGCCCCATGGTTCACCTTAGATGATCTGCACATTTCCCCATAATATGCTTTATCACTCTAAGCCCCACAAACTTCCCTTGCTGCAACAAAACCAAAAAATAATACACCTCAAAGGCCAACTGGAATGAGTTTCAAGAAATTTTGCTTCCGAAGCGCCTACCAGCATTTGATGCCCAAAATATCAACAAAGAAGCAGCCACGATTCACGATTGCACGAAGCAGCAAACTCTTATATTCCATTAGCTCTGTGAACCGAAAAAGTTTCGGCCTGGAGAACATACAAAAAGTCACCCTTTACTTTCACACTTGTAACATATAAAAAATGTAATGCCAGATTCAACAAAGAAAAACGACATGCTAAACGGAAGTGTTTTGAAGAATTCACAAAAAACTTAAACCCAAATTCTTCAACCGGAAGCATTTGGAAAAGAATAAAGACGCTTACAGGTACATATACACCGAAAATACCTAAGTTTATAACTTCCAATAGTCAGATTTTTTCCGACCCATCGGACATCTCCATAGAATTCGCCAGGTAAATTTCCGAGGCAACGCTCACATCGAACTTTCCTTCACAATTCATTGACCAATCTAAAAATACTTCGCACGCGCGCCCTGCCGACTGCATAGACAGTGCGGCTATTCACCTTGAACATGATACTACCTTCTATGAATTAGAATCAGTTCTTAAACCAATGAAAGGAACAACACCAGGACTTGATGATATAAATTACCAAATGCTGCGTTTCACTCCTGTGATTTTAAAAGAACATTTCATTAAATTTTACAACGCTATATTGAGTTCTAGCATTTTTCCCCAAAGCTTTAAAACAGCTGTCGTTGTTCCAATAGCAAAGCCTAATAAAGATCCTGGCTCAATTGCTAACTACAGGCCGATTTCCCATATTTCGTGTGTCAATAAAACTATGGAAAAGATAATATCGACAAGGCTTATGTGGTTTCTGAAGGAAAAACGTGAAATATCTCCATTTCAAACAGGATTTAAACCTGGTATAAGCACTCTAGATGTCTTACACTTCCTCGACCACCACATATCGAAGAATATATCCACGAGAACCCACACTTCTATTCTTTCCATTGATTTCTCTAAACTTTCCACAAAATTGGTTATCACGTTGTACTAAAAAAGTTACAAGAATGGAAGCTTGGCCCGAAAATATTTAACTTCATTAAGTCCTTCCTCAGAAAATTCCGGTGTAAAATTAATAATACTTTATCACCAATATTTCCGTTAGAGAATGGTATCCCCCAGGGGTCACCTCTCTCAGTTACACTATTTCTGAAAGTAAGTCGATTGATTAGCCAACAACATAACGTAAAGCATTGCCGATATGCCGATGACTTACACATATTTTGCAGTAACAAAAACACAACAAAAATCCAAGATACTTTCAATAACGTTCTAAATGCCATTGAAAGTTGGAGTGAATATTACGGTGCTGGCATTTCACCTACATATTTGCACATAACATAGCTGTAAGACCATTTATATAAGCTGCATAAATTGAAAAATTCCAAATGTAACTACTCTAAACATACTCGGAGTTATATTTGACAACAAACATAGTTTTAAGGTCCACTGTACTAATTTAAGATATGTACTAGCTACCAGGCTTAATATCATTAAATATCTACGCTCAAACAAAAGCTTCGCTCACGCAAATACTCTTCTTAGTGTCACCAGGCTAACGTTACATAGCAAAATCGATTACGGAATCCAAAAATATGGTATATGCAGGTAAATGCACAAGATCAAGGCGCCTTTTAACATGGCAGTAAGGCGAAGCCTTAGAGCGTTCAGGTCGACACCAGTAAAAACCCTTCTAGCTGAAGGTGGCTTTCTATCAATTAAAGACCGCATACAATATCTACGCAGTCGCATTGTTTACAAACTATTTTGCACCAGTGTCCATATTCTACATCAAGAAATTCAGCTTCTTAAACAAAGGAAAACTTGCATGTCACATAAGTCAGCACTATGCGAAATAAAAGAATTAGGGTCTGATTTGAATATGGACGCACACCCAATGAAGATCCCCGCCACCAAATATCCACCAAGGACGCTTAAAAGAAACGTGTTTGTGAATGAATGCGTAAAGAAATAACAAATAACTCTACTTACCAGACACATTTTTATAGTGTAGCAAATCTATTGCAAGAGAATGGCTGGAATTTCATATACACATATGGCCCGAAACAAGATGATGGAGTCTCATTTGCTGTAACAAACCGTAATGGCGACACTGTCACCTGTGTACTCCTCCCGAACTATGCAACCATATTTGCTTTTCACAGCTTTGTCTGTGACTAAAGACATCAATAAAAAAAACTGTAATATGCACTGACAGTCTATCTGTCTTTACAGCTGCAAAAAGACTTCGTATATTACTGTCGATCCTCTATACCGTTTACAGCAACTACTAATTAGTCTGTCACCAAAAGTAAAACTCATGTGGGTGCCTAGCCATGCAGGTATTACAGGTAACGAAAATGCCGACAAGGCAACAAAACGTGCTTTAAAATTGTGTCTCCACTACCACATGCCATTCGGACAAAAATCCATCAAAAATATATTTTCTTCATTCTGTTCACGGCAAGAATGTAATTGGTCCAATTATAAATACCAATACAAAGAAGTGAATCTTCATGGGAACGGGATCATCTTGCCAACAAACCCATCAACCTGGATGAATAAATGTTTTATACGCCTAAGGTTAGGCCACTGCCTTCGAACACATGAATACCTTTTGAAGAATTCTTAACCACCTTCATGTACTTTCTGCAACAAATATGATCTAAGTGTACGTGTATATTTTGCTAAGTTGTACCGCTATCTCCCATCTACGCACGCAATATGTTGCAAATAAAAACCCAATTGAAACTCTCTTCAATACAACAGAAACCAACGTAAAACTCATTTTCAACTTTTTAAAACATTTGAACATGGCGCATCTAATTTAAGATATTATCTATATATATTATATAAAAATGAAATGATGTTCGTTCGTACGCATTTTTTTGGGCCGATACGAGGCCAATTTTATTCGTTCTTTTTTCATATTATAGGGATCCACTAGGGGAAGGTTTTCAGCAAAAAAAATTTGTTTTTAAATATTTTCTTCATATAAAAAAAAGAAAAAATCAAAATATTGTACAAATTGTGTTTTTAGTGAAATTTTATGTGTACAACTTTTTTTGAATAAATATACGAATTTTTCGTTATTGTGAAACGGTTTGTGTCGTGTTGCTAAGTTGAAAATTTTTTTCGACGGAGAGTAAACATAAACACAAAGGTTTGTACGCTCTTTATGAAGAGAAATGCTTTAGTACACATAGTGCAGTTCATTTGTGAGAGAAACAAGTGTGTTGATCAAGGATAATAGATTTACCAATGATTACATTGCCTAACAATTTCTGCACTTTTGCACAGTCTAAAGAGGCATTGATACAGAGTGTATTTCCAAACATAGTTCAAAAACCATGATTGGCTCAGCGAAAGAGCAATTTTACCTGGGGAAAATAAGGGCGTCAATGATATAAATGTAGCTATTTTGGATCAAATACCTGGTGACATAGTTGCATATAAGTAAGTCAATGGACACTATTACTGATCAAGATGATGTCGTAAATTATCCAACTGAAGCCTTAAACTCACTCGATTTGCTAGGCCTACCACCTCATAATTTACGATTAAAAATTGGAGCACCGATTATTATGCTGCGCACATTAATGTGCCACGACTTTGCAACGGTACCAGACTCGCTGTGAAGAAGCTAATGGGTAACGTTATCGAAGCAACAATTTTGAAAGGGAAGTACAAAGGAGAAGACGTTTTGATACCCAGAATTCCACTGATTCCGACGGATTTACCATTCGATTTCAAACGTTTGCAGTTCCCTATTCGCCTTGCCTTCGCTATAACAAATAATAAGGCGCAAAGACAGTCTCTACAAATGTGCGGTATTAATTTAGAATACCCAATTTTTTCTCATGGACGATTGTATGTATGTAGCTTGCTCACGAGTAGGCAAACCATCGTCATTATTCATTTACGCGAAAGATGAAAAAACCAAAAACGTGGTCTAATTTTATTTTCTTGGTATTAATTTTATTTTCTTTCAGCAAATCATTGAATTTATCGCCTAGCGAAGCGGGCGAGGGTACGCTAGTAATATATAAGTGTAGTACTTACATAAATATAAGTGTATAATATAGAATAAGTAATACTAATTATTTCACGTAATGACATAGCCGTTAGCCCTGGTAGCTAGTGCTGTAAATATCTTACTTTATAATTTTGATTATAACTTAACAAATAAATAATAATAATAATAATAAAAATAAGTAGCAACAAAAATTTCGTTAATATTAAATTTCTTCTTCTCTTAATTGGCGCTATAACCGCTTACGCGATTTTGGCCGAGTTTAACAAAGCGCGCCAGTCGTTTCTTTCTCGTGCTAACCGGCGCCAGTTGGACACACCAAGTGAAGCCAAGTCCTTCTCCACCTGATCTTTCCAACGCAGAGGAGGCCTTCTTCTTCCTCTGCTACCACCAGCTGGTACCGCATCGAATACTTTCAGAGCCGGAGCGTTTGTATCCATTCGGACAACATGACCCAGCCAGCGTAGCCGCTGGATCTTAATTCGCTGCGCTATGTCTATGTCTTCGTAAAGCTCATACAGCTCATCGTTCCATCGTCTGCGATAATCGCCGTTGCCAACGTGCAAAGGTCCAAAAATCTTACGCAGAATCTTTCTCTCGAACACTCCAAGCGTCGCTTCATCGGATGTTTTCATCGTCCAAGCTTCTGCGCCATACGTTAGGACGGGCATGATGAGAGTCTTGTAGAGTGTTAGTTTTGTTCGTCGAGAGAGGACTTTACTACTCAGTTGCCTACTTACGCGAATGTGCCGACTGTTTGTTTGAAGACAGGAGGTACTTCGTTTTGTCCTCGTTCACCACCAGACCCATTCGCTTTGCCTCTTTATCCAGTTTGGAGAAGGCAGAACTAACAGCGCGGTTGTTAAGGCCGATAATGTCAATATCATCGGCATACGCCAACAATTGTACGCTCTTATAACCTGTGCCTGAGCGATTCAGTTCTGCGGCTCGTACGATGCTCTCCAACATCAGGTTAAAGAAATCACATGACAGCGAGTCACCCTGTCTGAAACCTCGTTTGGTATCAAACGGCTCGGAGAGGTCCTTCCCAATTCTGACGGCGCTGCTGGTGTTGAGCAACGTCATCTTACATAGCCGTATTAGTTTTGCGTGGATACCAAATTCAGACATCGCGGCATACAGGTAACTCCTTTCCGTACTGTCGAATGCAGGCTTGAAGTCGACGAAAGGATGGTGTGTGTCGATTCTCCTTTCATGGGTCTTTTCCAAGATTTGGCATACTGTGAATATTTCGTCAATGGTAGACTATCCAGGTCTGAAGCCACACTGACAAGGTCCAATCAGTTGGTTGACGGTGGGCTTCAGCCTTTCACGCAATACGCTCGCTAGAACCTTATAGGCGATATTTAGAAGACTAATCCCGCGGTAATTTGCACAAATTGCAGAATCGCCGTTCTTATGGATTGGGCAGAGCACACTTAAATTCCAATCGGCAGGCATGCTTTCATCCGACCATATTTTGCATAGGAGCTGATGCATGCACCTTACCAGCTCCTCGCCGCCATGTTTGAATAGCTCAGCCGGCAGTCCGTCGGCGCCCGCGGCTTTGTTGTTCTTTAGCCTCGTTATCGCTATTCTCACCTCGTTATGATCGGGTAGCGGAACGACAATTCCGTCGTCAACGATTGGGGTATCGGGATCTTCACATTCTCGGTGCGCAGCTGTCACTGTTTAATAGGTTCGAGAAGTGTTCCCTCCATAATTTAAGATTGTTCTGTACGTCAGTCACCAGATCGCCGTCTGTATTCTTACAGGAAAACGCCTTGGTCTTAAAACCTTCTGTAAGCCGCCGAACTTTCTGGTAGAATTTTCGGGCGTTGTTCCTATTGGCCAGCATCTCAAGCTCCTCGCACTCACGTATTTCGGCCTCTCGTTTCTTCTGTCGGATAATACGTCTCTCTTCCTTTTTCAGCTCTCTGTAGCGATCCCACATGGCTCGCGTTGCGCCCGATCGCAGCGTGGCTCTATAGGCGGCATCCTTTCTTTCTGCGGCAGCATGACATTCCTCGTCGTACCAATTGTTTTTTCGGGTTCGCCGGAATCCGATTTCTTCTTCGGCGGCGGTACGTAGGGAACGAGAAATGTTGCTCCATTGCTCGCGCATGCCGGTTTGTTGGGCAGTGCTCTCCGAGAGCAGGAGTGAGAGTCGAGTGGCGAATCTTCTGGCTGTCTGTTGTGATTGCAGCTTTTCGATGTCGAACACTCTTTGCGTAGGTAGATGTACGTTTTTTGTTGCACAGAGCCGTGTGCGCAGTTTGGCTGCAACAAGGTAGTGATCCGAGTCGATGTTGGGTCCTCGGATTGTACGTACATCTAATACACTAGAAGCGTGTCTTCCATCTATCACAACATGATCGATCTGGTTTCGTGTTTTTCGATCAGGAGACAGCCAGGTGGCTTGGTGAATCATCTTATGGTGGAATCTGGTGCTGCAGACTACTATGTTTCGGGCCCCGGCGAAGTCGATCAGCCTCTGTCCGTTACCGGATGTTTCGTTGTGCAGGCTGAAATGTATGACCAAAAATTCGACTGTATGACCAAAAATTTCCTTCTTGCCCACCCTGGCGTTGAAGTCGCCAAGCACGATTTTTATGTCGTGGCGGGGGCAGCGCTCATAGGAACGTTCCAAGCGCTCATAGAAGGAATCTTTGGTCGCATCGACCTTCTCTTCCGTCGGGGCGTGGGCGCAAATCAGCGATATGTTGAAAAAAACGGGCTTTGATGCGGATTGTTGCGAGACGCTCGTCCACCGGAGTGAACGACAGTACTTGGCGACGAAGTCTCTCTCCCACAACAAATCCAACACCGAATTTGCGCTCCTTTACATGACAACTGTAGTAAACGTCACAAGGTCCTACTCCTTTCTTGCCTTGTCCCGTCCATCGCATCTCTTGAATGGCAGTGATGTCAGCCTTTACTCTCACGGGGACATCAACCAGCCGGGCAGTGGCACCTTCCCCATTGAGGGACCGGACATTCGAGGTGCATGCCCTCAAATCGAAATCCTTATTTCGTTTGCAGTGGTCGTCATCAGTATAGGGAGGTCTCACCCGAGGCTTTTTAAACATTTCATTGGGGGGGGGATTTTTAAGTGGAGGGTCCCAAACCCAACGCACAACCAGCTATCCTGGATTGTTTCGCCTTCTCACGTTAGCTCACTCCCGAACGGGTGTTCGGGAGCTACCCAGAGGATACGGGGCTAATCCCGGCCGTTGTGAGCTGCTTGAACCATATGCAGAAGAATGGTCCTGGCCATTCCCAAGTGAATGGCGATCAGTAACTTTCCCCACTTGCGTGGACTTCTACACATGGAACCATCCTCCCATCCTCCATCCTATTAAATTTCACGCTAAAGAAAAACAATTATTTTTAAAAAATACATATAAAAAATTGACAATAAATAAGAATAAGCAACATTTCATTTCATTAAAAAAAATTTATTAATAAACTTAATTTCTCGATTAAACTAAACTTTATTATAAAAAGAGACAATTATTTAAGAATAAGCTAAATTTCATTTCACTAAAAAAAGATTTATTCATAAATAATAATGAGCTTATTTTGTTGATTGAGATAAAAAAAATTTATTATAAGAGGAGATAAATATTCTTCAATAAATCAGTGTGAATCTCAATGTTAACCAAACCTGTGTTTTATTTAGTTTGCATCTGAATCTTAAACGTAACCTGTGCTTTCTTATCAAAATAAACCTGTGTTTTCCTAGTGTTAACAAACCAGTGTTTTTTTTTGTACGACGGCTTGACGCGCAACATAACTTACATGCCTCGCTATGTACGCATATAGGCACGATCAAGTGTTAGGACTAACAACTTAGTACTAAACTTAACGTGAGGAATATACATCGCTAACCCAACCTAGACCACTCAGTAACGACAGTAATGACTTTAAAGCAAAGAATATTTTTTTTTTGCCAAAACACGACTACAGTGACTGAAGCGGTATACAGGCAGGCCTTATAAGTAGTATATGCTACTTTTCCTACCGGGATGTCGTGCACCATTCCTACTGGGTTACTCGGACAACAGCTCGTCATTGTATGTAAACAAATTGACGTATGTACGTGTGGGTGGACAAGGCAAACAAATTATAAAATAATTGAAGTGTTCTTTGGTTCTTATGCTGTTTGAGAGCGATCAAAGAGATTAAACATAGAATAATGCCAAGAATTATAGACACAAGATTGCGCCCGTCAGAGAGTACGTGACGTCACGATTGCCCAGTTGTGCAGTGTTGCCAGCCATTTGCTCTTCACAATAAATTCAGTGCTTTTTTATTGTTTTGTTTTATTTGTTTCTTTTTATTTTTAATTTTAAACTACCGAAATTGTAAGTTAATAAAAATGGATTATTAAACAAAAGAAGGTTAAAAAAGATCACCCAGAGAAGATTTTAGTGCTAATGAAAATTTCGTGATTTTTATAAAGTTTGATATTTTGAAAGTGCGAATTCAATTTTTTGCTCCTTTTAAGTTAATGGAAGAATATTAAATGTCCTTCTCTGAACCCTTCTTAACATTCCAAACCTTTTTACACATATAAAAAAAACGTTTGAATTTACTGAATGCGAAATAAAACCATAGAGGTGTAATCGTGGGGCATCAAGAGGTGTATTCACAGTAAAAATAACCAGAAAATACTGGAAAAACCATACCGACATTTCTACAAAAAGAGTACCTTATCTTGTTACATAACCTGGAATACAGCAAAAAATTCGTTCTCTTATCAAAAAACTCATAAATTAAATTGTTAATAATCATAATACATTTATTTAAAAAAACGCACATTTTAAAGACAATTTGTCACGCATACAAAGTTCTTTCAGTAATTCAATAAAACTTGGTATTTTAATTTCTTTAAATGGGCATTATAGTGCTTTTTTATATCCAAAGCTAGGCAACACTGCAATATCGAGAGAGATATTTGACTGCTGAAAGCAGTAGAACACCAACAACAACTGCAGTAGCGGTCAATGCAACCAGATGTTAAAAAAAAGTAAATTTAAATAAATTGAGTGAATTATTGAACTAATTTTAGAAAATATATATTTTGCAAAATTCTGAACATTACTTTTAATTAGAATAGGCTAGAAAAATGTCATGATAAAAGAACTAAAACTCCGAGACTAAATAACAAAAAAAAAAAGCTAAATGAAGTTACGAAAATGGTAATCTGGCCATACTGGTGCTAAAACCACGTAACTCATTGTCAAATTCGCTGAGAGCAAAGTAACGGTATCACGATAGGCGCCACCTCATTATTCTTTCCATCACGCAATCAAGGAAGAACAGCCTAATGCACCATTGACCGAGGTATCATAGTCTCTTACCGCAGCCCGTAGAGAGCAACTGCATTCTTTCAACAACAACTGTGTTCTTTTAGTTACATATTTACACAATACATCGGTGCGTTTGTGTTTGGTTTTATCAACACACTGTTGTCATTAATATTTTTGCATACCCAGGTTTTCACACATCCGCGTTATCATATACAATTTTTCACTGTATAATATGCCAATGTCAAAAACTACCGAATACAAATAGTTCGTTTATCTATAATTAACATTATTCAACATTGTGTTTACGTTATTTTAATAAAAATTAAATTTTTTCTAAGTTTATTTTGTAAATGATCTCGAAATGTACTGTTTGGTAACACTGTATGGCGAGAGAGTAATCAGCTGACACTATTCTACGGAATTTTCAAAAATTCTATGATAAAATCTGCGATACTACGGAAGGGAAGTGTGGTAATTTTTCATTTACATGGGGCTGTCATTAGTTTCATCGTAACAGCTGACATGATCTTGCGTTTACGTCGAAGAGTCTGCGCAGCATAAACTTAAACGTGTGGAATTGACATTACAAACACAACATTGACTACTAAGTAACAACAATAGTAACATATTGACCACTCAATAACAACAATAATGACGTTGATGCAAGTAATGACAAATTTTGCTACTGCCCGGTTCAGCAAAAGGAGTGATTTCAGTAGGAGATGCGAACGCTTGAATTTTTTTTTTTGTTTGTCGCCTTATTTTTATTTCCCTCCGTTATACATGGTAGGTAGGTAGGTAGGGTGGTTGTCATAACGACACACTTATACCTTTCGCAGGTCCATTGTGATACCACTGGAGCTTATCCCTACAATACGTGTTCCTTTTCAAACCATCCCCTAACTTTAATAAACGAGCAGAGCTTCGTTAGTTTTAGATGGGCTATGTCCGCTACATCGGTATCAAGAGTGCGCAGCCTTCTCATAGCTAAGCTTTCACACTCATATAAAAGATCTCTGACTGTTTCCTCTTCTTCTGTATTAAAACAGATTCTACAGAAATCGAAGTACGGTAGTCCTAACCTTCTAGCGTGGCTGCCTATTAAACAATGACCAGTTAATACGCCTGTCATTTTTCTTATAGCTTCTCTCTCTCTATAGTGTTCCAGTTCGCCCATGTCTGTCTGCTTAGTTCGCGTGTTGTGAGGTTTTGCCAGCTTGTATTTACTTGCCAGCTTGTATTTACTTGCCAGCTTGTATTTTCATGGTTTCCTTGTCTATAAGTAATTTACAAGTGGCTATAGGGTATCAGCGCCTTATCCGGTTTGAGATCAAGCGTTGTACCGGTTCGAGCAAGTTCATCCGCCTTGCAGTTTCCTGCTATATTCCTGTGGCCTGGCACCCAGATAAGGTGCACTTTGTAGCACTTAGATACGTCATTTAATAGTTTAAAACATTCTTAAATTGTTTTTGACGAGTGTGTTTTAGATTCAAGCGCTTTTATTGCCGCTTGACTGTCCGAGTAAATGAAGACGTCATTTGTGGATAATACTCTCGTTTTTATTACCGTAAGTCCTACTTTTATGGCAGTGACTTCCGCCTGAAATACACTGCAAGGATCAGGTAGGCGAAATGATTGGCATACTCCGAAACACTGTGACAAAGGATTTATTTAAGTTGATGTCCTTGGTCTTACAGAAATCCGTTGGGCCAGGAAAGCAGGGGTATTTTTCTAAAATTGAAGAGTGTACTCTTTGGTTCGTTCTGAGTAGGCCGATTTCTCTTAGTCTGAGAGCTGCTTTGGTAGCGGTTTGCTTTCCGAATTGCTCTATTGGTAAAAGGTTAAACATAATATTTAGTGCATCTGTGGGTGTGGTCCTAAGGGCCCCGCAGATGCAAGGACTGGCCATTCTTTGTACATGTACCATGGTTCTTTTAATGTATAACTTATCTAAAGCCGGCCACCATACTAGTATGCCGTATGTTAGGATTGGTCTGACAATTGCTGTGTAAAGCCAATATACGATAGATGGAGAGAGACCCAATTTAGTCCTATCAGCTGTTTACAAGAGTATAGTGCTATTGTAGCCTTTTTTACTATATCTTCGACATTTGCCTTCCAACTTAGTTTTCTGCCTAGTATTAAACCTAAGTAGGCTAAATGACAGTGCCGTTCCACCTAGAGTCGGGGGAGCTATATGTGGAATTTTATGTTTTCTGGTAAATAGAATGAGTTCAGTTCTATTGTGGCTGACGCTTAGCCCATTTGCTTTTGACCAGTTTTCAACCATGTTAATAAATCTTGCATGACTTCTCTAATGTAGTGGGAAATTTCCCTCTTACTACCATTGCAACATCGTCCGCATATGCTACGACGTGTTGTCCTCTCTCCTCTAGGCTCTTTAGCAAGGAGTTTAATGCCAGCACCCATAGGAGAGGGGACAGTACATCGCTTTGAGGTGTTCCTCTGCTAACTTTTTTCTTGATCTTTGAGGTCCCTAGGGTTGCGATCACAAATCTGCTCAAGAGCATGTTTTTGATGAACTCAACCAGAGCGCCAGAGATCCCGAAATCCGACAGTCCGTTTATTATGGTATTCGGTAGGATGTTGTTGAACGCGCCCTCGATATCAAGGAAGGCTACCAGTGTGAATTCTTTATTATAAATTGACTTCTCGATTTCTGTAACAAGTGAGTTAAGTGCTGTTTCAGTAGATTTCCCTTTACAGCACGCATGTTGTGAGATACTAAGCTTATTAGGGCTGATGTTAGCCTTAATATGCTCTTCTATTATTCTTTCTAATGTTTTTGGGCAAAAAAGAGGATAGGCTAATTATTGAAGTGAAAAATAGAACGACCCTTTACACTCTTAAATGCAACCCTGCTCATACAATGTATCTATAACCAGAGAACGTAAATTGATAGAGAAGGCTCAGGAACGAATGGGCAGGTTAAATGTCAAATCACATCAAAACAAGGGTAATAAAGTTAACAGAAGAGAGTTAACAAAGCGGAACCAGAGGACGTTAATGTATAGAGAAGTCTCAATGACCGGAACGTATGGAATTTTCAGGGGTACTCGTTTTGCGCGCGTGGTACACCACAGCCACATTTTGCACCAAAACTTAACAGCAAGGGGCTGAATTATGTAAATTTAGCGTCAGTCGATAAGAATTTGTTGGTGATTAGAAGCAAAGAATGTTAGGTAGCTTTTTAATATGAGCTATATATAATATAGGTTGGCCTAAAAGTCTTGCGGTATTTCCGCAAGCTTGTCTTTGCAAGCGCGTAGTTCTAGTTGTATTCCTCGCATCGTATCACGCTACAGCTTTTTGGAAAGCTCTTTTCACGTGCTAACACGTGTTTGATTAATTGTTGTTTGCTTTTAGTCGTTCGTGAGTTATAGCGTCGCAAACATGGAGCAAAATAAAGAGAAATTTCGGCATATTTTACAGTACTACTACGATAAAGGCAAAAATGCATCTCATGCTGCCAATAAAATTTGTGCAGTTTATGGACCCGATACAGTTTCCATTTCCACCGCACAACGATGGTTTCAACGTTTTCGTTCTGGTGCAGAGGTGATCGAAGATGCGCCACGGTCCGGAAGGCCTGTCGTCGAAAATTGGGATAAAATCGCTGAATTGATCGAAAGAGACCGGCATAGTAGCAGCCGTAGCATCGGCCAAGAGCTGGGCATGAGTCATCAAACCGTTATAAACCATTTGAAGAAGCTCGATGTATGGGTGCCACACGACTTGACGCAAAAAAACATTTTTGCCCGTATGGATGCATGCGAATCGCTTCTGAATCGCAACAAAATCGACCCGTTTTTGAAGCGGATGGTGACTGGCGATGAAAAGTGGGTCACTTACGACAACGTAAAGTGCAAACGGTCGTGGTCGAAAAGCGGCGAAGCTTCCCACACGGTGGCAAGCCTAGATTGGCGGTCAGGAAGGTTCTTCTGTGTGTTTGGTGGGATTGGCAGTGAATCATGGCCAAACGCTCAATTCGGACCTGTACTGCTAACAACTGGACCGCTTGAATGCAGCACTCATGCAGAAGAGGCCATCTTTGATCAACAGAGGCCGAATTGTCTTCCATCAGGACAACGCCAGGCCACACACATTTTGGTGACGCGCCAGAAGCTCCGGGAGCTCGGATGGGAGGTTCTTTTGCATCCACCGTATAGTCCGGATCTCGCAACAAGTGATTACCACCTATTTCTGCCCATGGCGAACGAGCTTGGTAGTCGGAAGTTGTCCTCAAGAGAGTCCTGTGAAAATTGGCTCTCCGAGTTTTTTGACAATAGGGAAGCGAGCTTCTATAAGAGGGGCATTATGAAGTTGGCATCTCGTTGGGAACTCGTCATCGAACAAAACGGCGCATATTTGACTTAAATCGCATTATTATAACCAATTTTATGAACAATTGAAAATTCAATAAAAATATCGCAAGACTTTTTGGCCAACCTATATTATATATAGCTCATATTAAAAAGCTACCTGACATTCTTTGCTTCTAATCACCAACAAATTCTTATCGACTGACGCTAAATTTACATAATTCAGCCCCTTACTGTTAATTTTTGGTGAAAAATGTGGCTGTGGTGTACCACGCGCGCAAAACGAGCCCCTGAAAATTCCATACGTTCCTGTCATTGAGACTTCTCTATACGTTAACGTTCTCTGTTGAAGGCTTTACAATAATATTTGCTTTCACAAATTGGCACACGGCACTTCATTCTCATTAGTTTGATTAGTTTAAATCTCAGAAATCACAGTACTACAATTCACTGAATTTTCACAAACATACATATAATTTCTCCTACTTTCTCGTCAAATAAATATAATATCATTCTTAGAGAAACAGAAGTCGACAACGCACTCCGTTCGTTCTGTGCTCGCCTCTACAGCTCAAAAATGATAGAGAAATATATTGCCTTTTCCGAATTCGCTGTATCGTAGGGGTCAAGTAT
This sequence comes from Anastrepha ludens, assembly GCF_028408465.1. Lineage (NCBI taxonomy): Eukaryota > Metazoa > Arthropoda > Insecta > Diptera > Tephritidae > Anastrepha > Anastrepha ludens. The sequence continues at coordinate 43,100,650 of NC_071503.1, forward strand.
AAGCAAACAAAAGGAAAGGTAATTATTTGTTTGTGAATAAGAAGAATAGGCTAAAGTAATAGAAACAATCAAACACAAGAAATAATACGCACACACACACACTTTCTAGCCATGGCGTCTTGCGCATAAAAACGCAATCAAACTGCATTTGGAGGCCTTATATTATCATAATTTGTGGTTTCACAATTTAACACAAGGCACTTCGTTTTCATTAGTTTGAATAGTTTAAATTTCACAAATCACACTTCTACCAAGTAATTCACTGAATTTTCACAAACATGTAATTTCTCCTACTTTTTTATATTGGGAAGGGAGCTGACGTCAGACTTGTCAAAATCGCGTAAAATAAAGTAACTGGCTTTTAATGGTGCTACCTAAGGTATTCAATTCGCTATGACTAGAGGTGTTCTTCTTTCCTCTTCTTTTCACCCGACCGATCGCATATATAAGCCCGTATGCCAAAATTTTAGTGATTGTGGCACACTGTGAGTCATAAGTAAAACATAAGGTAATCGCGCACGACAAAATAAATCAAACAAGACAAGGGACAGAGAGCGTTTATGATATAGAAAGGTTCACGGGCAACGAATAGTGTCAATTGTCAAAAATGAAGTCTAGCCGCGGGTGCGATGTGGTGAAACTTTTAATAGAGCTCATTGCAGTGAATTCTTTCTTAAGTATATCGACTCTGCACAGTTTTTTGCTTTTGTAGGAAATCAAATTGACAATTGACCGACTGCTGGCTGAAGGCATGTGTTTATTTCTATGTTTCTGAATTTAACGTTTGACAAACGAATTCGTGTGAGTTCTGGTAAACTTAAAACCGTATACCAATTCAGATACATTCAAAACAAACTCAGGCGTCAAGCAGCGATGGTTATTGTCGCCAATACTACATATTTGCTCTTTACATAAACGACTTACATGAAAGCTTAGAAGGAGGTTTATCATAGAAGGGAAAAATATTAGACTACTTACGTATGCAGATGGCATCATTTTGTTAGCGGATCACCCAGGCAAACTACAAGAGATGATTCCCATTGGCAGCCGGTTCTACGTTACCGGAATGACTCGGGTTTTTCCCGACCAAGTCCTGCCGCCCCAATAAACTACCCCTGTCTAGTGAACAGTGTATCACCCCACCCCTAGCGTCACAGGAGCAACTCCTCCAGCAACCTTACTCCAAATACTTCTCCTCAGAGCTGATATTGAGTCCAACCCTAGGCCAGAGGTATTCTACTGCTGCGTATGCCATTAACGGCTCCACCCGAATTCCACCTCGGTTAGATGCAATAAGTACAACGGGTGGAGACAGCTTAAGACTTGTTCAGGCCTTAAGACACATAGGGAGAGGTCCCACGGTATGTGACCGCGCACTGCTCCCGCCAGCAGGCGTCTGATGCCTCAACGGCTACTACGCCCCTACCAGGGTAGTGGATAATTGCAGCACCTCGCTTGACATAACAATAGCTAGACCTATGCCATCGCTAGCATCAGACTACTTGCCCATTAGCGTCCCGATTGGGAGACCTGCCGACTTCTTTTCCGCGAACCACCGGTCCTATTTTAACTTTAAAAAAGCTAATTGGGCCGGTTTCGCGGAATTCACTGAAGACACCTTCGCCGCTCTTCCCATTCCCACCGATGTGCGCGCAGGCGAACGCGCATTCCGCAAGGCGCTCACAGCTGCTGCAGCTCGCTTCATCCCTGCTGGAATGCTCAAGGACATTCGTCGTAATTTCCCAGCCGAAGCAGCCAGCTTAGCAAACGAGAGTGACCACCTACGCCAGGTCGATCCCGGGGATCCCCGCACAAGGGATCTCAATTCAGAGATCCGGCAACTGGTAGATAAACATAAGCGGACCAACTGGGCTCAGCATCTGAAGACCTGCAACCTCTCACTGGAGTGAGTAAGCTCTGGTCCACCGTTAGGTCCCTGTCCGACCCGACGCCGATTTTTTACACTGCATCCTCCGGTCGAGAGAACCAAGCGTCGTGCCACCAGAAGGCTGCACAAACTGACGAACAACAATGCAGCACTTACTTTTCCAGTTATGAGGCTCAGGGGGCAACTAACACATCAAAATCTTCAAAAGCCATTGACCCTGAAGGACTGAACGCGCTGATGTTGAAGCACCTGAGGCCAGAGGGAGTAGAATATCTCACAATGGTCTTCAATCAGTCCTTGACCACTCTTATCATCTCTGATAAGTGGAAAGCAGGGAGAGTGGTTCCACTACTGAAACCCACCAGTCAAGGGGAATTTTATCTTCCGATAACTCTCCTTTCCCCAGTAGAGAAGACACTTGAAGCCCTTCTACTCCTACTCTTCACGAAACACCTGGCCCCAGCCCCACATCAGCATGCTTTCGGACGAGTGCATAGCGCACCACTGCACTCACCGCCATAAACGGCCAGATAAACCGCTGGCTTAACCAAACCCACCCCTGCGGGAGAACTGTCCTAGTAGCGTTGGACCTGAAGAAGACTTTCGACACAGTCAGACATTCCACGCTACTAGATGATATTTATTAGCCGACACTCCCGCCAGGTCTGAAGAGGTGGTCCCTCAACTACCTGAGCGGTCGTCGTTCGTCACTGATTTTTCGAGATCAAACATCAAATCTAAGGAAGATAAATCCAGGTGTACCGCAATGTGGTGTCCTTTTCCCCTCGCTGTTCAACCTCTACATATCGAAACTCCCCCAATCACCAGAGGGAGTTTCCCTGGTCTCATACGCTGACGACTGCACGATAATGGCGTCGGGCAGTGACCTTGATGGCCTGTGCTCCAAAGTGAACGACTACCTCACCGACCTTTTTCGCTTTTTCACTGCGAGGAATCTCCAACTTTCCCCCACTAAGCCCACGGCGACACTCTTTGCCACCTGGACAAAGGAGCTCAAACTGCCCCTCAAGGTAAAAGTCGATGACACACCAATCCCGACATTAAACAATAGGGTGTCCCAGGCTACAAGGGGGAATTTTTTTTTTCGGATTTTCAATACGCATACCCTTTATTTTTTTCCATTTGACTCTAAAAACTTAAATATAAAATATTATTGAGATCGGATGTCATTAACCCGTGCCGACTTGATGTCAAACTTTAAGTTTAAAAGTTAGTATGAAAGCTATAGGCTCACAATAGAGAAAAGTTTAATTGAATTTTTAGATTAATTAAATACATAAAAATAAAACACATATTTCGTATTTATTTTCTTTTTATTATAAAAGGACATTAATCATCGAATTTTCTTTTCAAAGTTTGCTTTTTACAGTAGGGATATACCTGTCTGTGTTCTTGTACGCAACGTAATAAAAATTGTTTTTGCTCCTCTTGAACAGTGATCAAACCATGGAAGTCTTGCATTAACTTAACCGCTCTTTCTGCGGTATCATTAACTGCTTTCAGTCCTAGCAGCTTCTTTTTAGCCTGTAGAAAAGAATCATCATTTGACCACGAAGAGGGGCACTTGTTCAGAAAACTGTCGTCAATCTGGAGTCGATTAAACAAGAACTTGCTTTTGACAGAGACGAAGTCATCAATGCTTCTTTCTGAAATTAAAACAGATAGATCAGTTATCAATTATACCTATTAGCAAACTTAGTCATAGAACAAAATCAAAGCTTAATTAACGTACCAAAAAGTGGGCCACAGAGTTCTTCTTTGGATGCAATGTAACGTTTATTGTGGGCTGTTGGGTTTTCTCTAGTTAAGTTAGCAATCATTTTTACTTTAGTTTCTAGATCGACATCATCATCAAATAAAGCCAGAATAGATACTTCATCTGTCAAATACCACAAATGCTGGCAAAACTTCTGCAAAGCATTTTGAAATGTTTCGTAATTTTTCATGGCCTTCAAAAAACACAAATCCTGATACGGCGCCTTTACTGCTAAAATACATTGGAGCCAGGTTTACGTAGGATGTCACGATGAACAGATATACGTCCAACAGAGCTGCTTTATCCTTGTTTGAAATTCTGAATCGAGAGCTAAGTAACGATATTTTTAATGAATAAATGGCTCTCGCCATCCATCGAGCCTGGTGCATAGCACCTGGAGGCCGAATCTTATATTTCTTCTCTGAATCTCCGCCAAGAAATATAATTGAAAGCTCAATTAATTCGCGATAGTCATCTCTAACGATTTCTTTGGTTAATTCAATTTTGTAGAATTCAATGTCAATTTCCGAAACATTAAAACAAGATAGCTTTTCTGTACAGCTTTGTTTTTTCTCGGGATCGATATTTTTCCAGTTTTCTCGGAATTTCTTGAATAATGGGATGTCTGGGCTTGTAGTTACTTGACTGATTTTCGCTTCAAACACGCCTTTAAGTACTAATTCGTAAACGTGACGACGGCAAGCAAAAATAAGCACTTCTCTACCAAGTTTTTGTTCGAGAAGCACACATGCTCCATTTATGCGGCCTGTGTTAGAAGCAGTAGTATCACAACAGAGAATCTGCGCTTTGTCTTCAAGGTTCCAGTTCGTAATAGCATCCCAAACTGCGTCTGCCTGTTCTCTTCCTGTCGAGCTATCCAATTTAGGAACAGCAATAATTTGTTCTTTATTATCGTACGTAATAACTACCGGTAGGCGTTCTTCTTTACTTTTACGTGAATCTACAGCTGGCAACAGTTTCCCGTCCCAGTGGACAGTTACCGTGTCCGGGACCTTGTTTTGAAAATCAATTTTTATAGCTTCAGCCCGTTCTTTTCGCATTTCCGTACGAACTGTATGGATAGAGGACTTGCTTATAGGGAATTCATCCGTATTGTGCCCCAGAGCCTCAATAGTAGCTTCAATTATAAAGACAGAATCCCTCACACTTAACTGACACCTGTCTAATGCGGCAACTAACTTGGGAGTTATGATATTCTTCCGCATAGAAGTTTTATCGGGCTGAGAGGAGGCTTCTCTTGCGCTGGGCCTATTTTCTTCTAATTCTATTATTTCAGGATCAGAAGATGACTTTTCTAGTGGTGGTTCGCAAGTTGATGTTGATGGTGCTAAGGATGAAACATTTTTAGCACGTCGCTTTTCCTCCCCGATGATTCTAAGGCGCGTCCTTTCCTCTTTTTTTGTTAGTTTTTTGTCCACTCCGGCTAAGTGACCGGGCCGACCTGGTTCTCTTTGGCGCTGCAAGAAGATCTTATCTTCATTTATTTTAATCGTTTGAAGAGCATTGGCATGTGCAAATTGTTTAAGCTTGACGCTGTTCAAACACTTCTTGAGTTTTTTTTCGCATTTTTTTGCAATTCTCTCCAAACTTGGTTCAAGTTAACTAGTTTCTTAACACAGTTAGATATTGATCTGGTCGGTATACGTGCCTTTTCCCAATAAATAATACACTCACGAATTGTGAGATTTGCACTTTCATGGACACTTAAGTTCACTTCACGAATATTATAGAACAAAACTGTCAGTACTTGCCCGTTAGAGGGAAGTTTAGAACCGGTAATTTGATGTTTTACGCCCCCTATTAAAAATATCTCCTTTTTGGAACTTCGTAACTCCACTGACATGTTGACTACACGAAAAACCTGCGATTACTAATAAAACAAACAAGTAATTACACGCAATCAATCCGACAGTTCGCGCGCGCCGTACTATACAAGTACCGTTAGGTTTCCGCGCAACTCGGCACGGGTTGGCGTGATTCTAAATAGACGAAACTTTATTTTTAGATGTTTTGAGACCATTCAAACAAAATAAGAGGGTATGCGTTAAAAAAAACACTTTAATTTTTTTGGGACACCCTATTAAACAATCCCAAAATTTTGAGTGTGACCTGTGCCGGCCGGTTCTAAACTATGCTGCGCCTGTCTGGTCACCTGGAACTAGTGACACGCATTGGATAAAGCTATTGACATGCCAAAATATTGCCATTCAGCACTCAGCACAACAAACTGCTCAGCAAGCAGTTCCTATTAGGATGCTACCGCAGGTTTCACTCTTGCAGATATCTGCTTAAGCCAGAACCGCCTCCTATGCACCTTTTAAACTACGCCGACGAGATCCAGGACAAAACTGATAGAAATTTACGGGACCACAGTGTTTAGATAGACATTAAACGACATTCACTGGGATACCGTCACCACCTTCTTAACCTCCCGTCCACTGAATGCCGTAATCGGAGTCCAACCACCACCTATAGCAGATGAAGAGCTCCAGCTTCCCCGTGCACCCCGCACGATACTAACCACCTTGCCCTTAAAAACATACTCATCTATCACCCCTCTCCTTCTGGACACAACCTGTCGTAACAGCATGTTTCATGAGACTACCTTTAGATGACGAAGACGACCGGTGATATACCCTACACTGACGGGGCTTCTATTACTGTTAAAACAACAACAACAATAGCTGATTAAAAACCTTGAAAGCTACTGCAACCTATGGAACCTTGGCGGTTAAACGCTCGAAGTTTCAAATACTGGTGGTCAGAAAAGATGGGAAACTTAGTAAAGAGGAGAAGTGATATTATAGTAAGAAAGAAATACAGACTGTGCCTCGTTACACTTACTTAGGAGTGGAAAGAACACCTCAGATGAATTTAAAAAAACATGTTGAAAACAGAACAGCTGCAGCAGAAAATGGTATTAATGCTTCGTGGACTTGTCTTTTAAAAAGGAAAGAAATTTCAATTGAAGTTAAATGGATACTTTTTCTTGCAGTTTGCCGTTCAATGCAATCATACGCAGCACAGGTGTGAGGTTTTGGGTGGTTTAAAGAAGTTGATATATTGCAAAAGTATTTTGTAAAGCGAATTCTGAAGTTACCATCACATATGCCTACATACATACTTTTTTTGGAATACGGCATGCTAGAAAATCATTTGTTTACTTTAGAGCTGTTCCTTAAGTATATGCACAGAATATTATTTATGTACTCAGAAAATCGGCTACCACATTATCAGTCCAAAATTGTTATAAAGAAAGAAGTCTTCTGGATTAGAGATTTAAAGAACTTGTTTAGTAAACACGATGTCATTTGGCGAATAGATAACATACAAGCAGAAAGCTGGATAGAAGATGCAAAATTGCTTTTAACAAACCACAACAAGGCAAAGATGAATGTGTACATACAAAAAGCCTTAAGTGCTAGTCTATAGGTATCTATATTATATATATAAAAATTAAGCCGAAAAAAAGTGTGCGTTTGTCCGTGGTAATCTCAGCAAGGCGTGTAAGGAACACAATGAAAGTTTCACTCATTGTTGGTGTTGCTTTAGCAAAGGCTTCTGTGAAGTTCGGTTGAAATCCGATAACGCGTGTGTGTGCGGTGCATCGGTTAAGTGAGTGTGTTTTTGCTATTTGCCGCACGTATTTTTTGTACCGCACATAGCATTCATTAGAATTGAATACATTTTGGTCGTGTGTGTCTGGGGCGATTATTATGAAATTTGGTATATATGTATATATATTTTTCCACGGTGAAGGTTCGTATAATATGCTTATTGATTCCACTCGCCACCAGGTGGCGCTGCTGAAGGCCAAAACGAGGACCCGGGTAAACCTAGGATGTGTTTTTACATTGTGGGTATCAAATCAAAGCTACTGATGAGTGCTTTAATACAGAGTATTTTTTTGATCTCTGAGTGACCAGGGTCTCGAGATATAGCCGAAAAGGTGTACCAAGGTACCCTTGGATGTGTTTGTACAATATGGGTATCAGATGGAAGCTGTTGATGAAAGCTTTTAAGTGAAGTAATTTTACTGCCCGTTTCCGGGATAAAGAAAGGAGATGGAGCTGGAGATGGAAGAGGAAAAGGAATAGCTACAGGAAGAGGAAGACCACTTATTATTAAAAATTAAGAAAAAAATTCTAAAAAAATTTTAAAATCTTACATATACGCTTATTATATAAACGTTAATCTGAAGTCAGTTATAGTGAAAAATTCATTGTATCATTGCCGGCGTGATTAGTGATCGTTTCCTTAATTTTTTGCAGAAAGGTTATGCTAATATGAGATATTACCTATATCATTCATATATTTACGTATTACTTGGGTACTCACAAATATACGGTTGAAGCAAATATATCGCACTTGTTACGTTAAAGCGTAACAACTCAAAAGGAAAAGGAAAAGAGTAACCACTCAAAAATTTGTTATTTTAGCGCAACTACTAAACAAATAAGAATGAAACAACCGTTATATTGTTTTTAATGATATTTTCGTGCAATTACATATTTTTTCCCTTGTAATACCTATATTATTAATATTTACGGAAACAGTTTCTCGTCTCTACTGAAAATTTTCAGATTTTGAGTTGTTACGCTTTAACGTAACAAGTGCGATATGTCAGTTTTTTTACGATGGCACATAAAAAGTCACTGGAAGCGCTTGATAGGACATTACGAGATTTACGTAGTAAAAATGAAATGTTTGGTCGTGCCTTAGGGCTGCTGGCAGGTGATTTTAGACAAACACTGTCTGTTATTCCTCGAGAAACTGTAGCAGATGAATTGGCTGCATGTTTGAAATCATCATATTTGTGGAGACATGTTCAAACACTCAAACTAACTACAAATGTACGTGTTCTAATGCAAAATGATCCATCAGCTGCTGAATTTTCAAGGCAATTATTGGATATTGGAAATGGCAAAGTTCCTGTCGATAATTTAACTGGCTTAATAACTTTGCAACCAAACTTTTGTCAAATAAGTCAAACGAAAGAGCATTTAATTCAAAGTATTTTCCCAAATTTGCCTCAAAATTACAAAAATCATGATTGGCTTAGTGAACGGGCCATCATGGCTGGCAAAAATAAAGATGTGAATGAAATGAATGCGGCTATTTTGGCTAACATACCAAGTCCAGAAAAAACATATCGATGAGTTGACACCGTTACAAATCAAGATGATATTGTAAATTATCCCACTGAATTTTTGAATTCCCTTGATTTACCTGGATTACCGCCACACATGCTAAACTTGAAAATAGGAGCACCGATTATTATGTTGAGAAACATAAATCAACCACGACTGATTGATGAATAACGTCATTGAAGCAACAATTTTGAATGGAAAATACTCTGGTGAAGACGTTTTAATACCGCGAATACCAATGATACCATCGGATATGCCGTTTGAATTCAAACGTCTTCAATTTCCTGTTCGCCTTGCATTCGCGATTACTATTAATAAGTCACAAGGCCAAACTTTATCAATTTGTGGTATTGATTTAGAATACCCATGTTTTTCTCATGGCCAACTTTATGTTTCATGCTCAAGAGTTGGTAAGCCATCGGTATTGTTCATTTATTCAACAACGCATGGAAAAACGAAGAATATTGTATACCAAAGAGCATTGCAATAAAAAAAGTAATAAAGTAAATCCCATCAAACGTTTTTTAATTGCTACTACTATTCAAAACTTCTTTCATTACTATTCATGCGCGAGAATTTTTATAAAAAACACACAGTATTTTTCGGCTTAATTTAATTAATTAATCTAGATTTTTTTAAAGACGACCAGCGGAACGGGCGGGTAGTAGAATATAAGTTAATGCAACATTTATTCATATTTCAATATTAGTCAGCATATTCATATTTCAATATTTAGTCAGCATATTTAACCAAGTTCGTTGTACTGATTTCGTATTTCAATATTTAGTTATTTCATATCAGTTATCATATTTCAATATTTAGTCAGCATATTTCATGACTGCTTACATTGCAGCTAAATGCTTATAAATCATTTATGCTTACTTTACTGTGCCAAATAATTAAAATGCTGATCAACAAATAATTATGTAAACCATCATAAGAAATGCTGATCAATAAATAAATATGTAAACCAGCATAAGAAATGCTGATCAACAAATAATTATGTAAACCAGCATAAGAAATGCTGATCAATAAATAAACATGTAAACCAGCATAAGAAATGCTGATCAATAAATAAATATGTAAACCAGCATAAGAAATGCTGATCAACAAATAAATATGTAAACCAGCATAAGAAATGCTGATCAATAAATAAATATGTAAACCAGCATAAGAAATGCTGATCAACAAATAATTATGTAAACCAGCATAAGAAATGCTGATCAACAAATAAATATGTAAACCAGCATAAGAAATGCTGATCAATAAGAATCATGTAAACCAGCTTAAGACTATTTATAAGAGGTATTGTAATTTTAAGTGGTCAGTGTAAAAAGATAATTGAATGAATAAAGAGCTCAGCTCTTAAATATTTTTTAAAAACTAAAATAAATTTATAATTTATTAACTGGCGCCCGAGCAGGGACCAGTAGTGTCAAAAGGATCAGTCGGTAAACGTCCCAGTAAAATTGCATAAGTCGGCCTAAAGTAGCCCGCCGCAATCGGTAAAAAAAAAAACGAGTGTGAAAATAATAAAAAAAAAATTATTTTCTCCGCATAAGTCGGCCTAAAGCAGCCCGCCGCAGATAATCACCCGTAACCGCAGGACAACCGACCGAGACCCATAACTTTAAAATCGCGTAACTCGGACTACAAGGATAGCCTGCAACGAAAAAAGGAGAAGACATCTACTGGTCCAACCAACAAAAAAATCCACGGGAAACGAGGCACCTGAGTAGAGCAGCAAAAGGGGAGTGGAAGCAAACACTAGCCGCCCGAGGTTCCAGAAAGGATGATATTCCTACTAATAACGTAAGACACACTAAAATTTTTTTTTATTAAAATTTCATTAGAAATATATTAAAATTAGAATTAAGAAGTGAAAGTGATCAAAAAAAAAAAATTCAATAACTAAAACTAAATTTACATACAAAAGTGAAAAAAAACATATCAGGAAAACTGAAACTTTAAGTAATTGATTAAAATAAAATTAGTTAAAATTTGAAGAAAAAAAGAGATTAGATTAGAAAATCTGTAAAACATTCTAGACAAATTTAAGGAAATTTACAATCGCAAAGAATTTTTTACAATCTAAGAAAAAGTAATATCTAAATTAGAAAAAAATATGACCAACCCCGAAAACCTAATTAGACCCCCTGTCCTAAACGCCCCCAACCCACCAACAGTAGCGAACCAGAGGTCTATGGACCAATATGTGACACAACTAGTTGACAGACTGTTTAGCGAACGAATAGACGGACGGAATACGTGAATTCACAGGAAATCCAGCAGACTATGGTTCCTGGAAGAAGAGCGTAGAACGTATACTAAACCTATACGAATCGATACGCGGCTCGGCAAAGTATTATGGCATTTTAAGTGTTATAAGAAATAAAATAATAGGACATGCAGACATAGTGTTAGAATCATACAACACACCTTTAAACTGGACGGCAATTTCTCGTTGTTTAAATACCCATTATGGAGACAAACGCGACTTACGAACACTAGAGTATCAAATGACATCTCTCACCCAAGGCCACCTTAGTATACAAGACTTCTACCAAAAAGTATACTCTAATTTTTCACTTATATTAAACAAAATTTCTTGCCTCGAAGCAGGAAGAGAATCGCGTAATCTACTGATATCTACTTATCGAGATAAAGCTCTCGATACCTTTATAAGAGGTTTGAATGGAGATTTACCTAGGCTTCTTGCAATGCGAGAACCTCAAGATCTCCCAGAAGCACTTCAACTCTGTATAAAACTGGAAAATCAAAATTTTAGATCAGGTTTTGTTCATAACAACTTCAACCCAAGGAAAAATAACATAGGGCAAACAGCACCTCCTATTCCACCACGGCGATTTAACCAACTACCAAATCGCCAACCATTTTATCCCCAACTTACTAACTGGGCACAACCAGCCCACAGAAATTATACAGAATATCCTATCTATAGAGCACCCTTGCCACCAAACATTTTCAGCAATATCCAAATAACCAACCACGTTTTCAAAGATTTAATGAGCATAATCAATCAGCACCTCCTCGACCGTTTGGTACAAAACCACTTCCAAAACCACAACCAATGGAAGTTGACCAGAGTATGCAGACTCGTCACATAAATTACATGAATCGACCAGCCCAACTTCAACAGTTTCAAGGAAAAAGGCCAGCACCTCATCCAAATGCAGACAAAAGGCAGCGAAACTTCAATATCGGGATAAAAGAATATGAAGACATGATGGAAGCAGCAGTTAACCCAGAATTCGATCAACCACTTTCAGAATATACAGACCCATATCAAACGGAATACTACGAAGGAAATCAAAACCAGAATACCCACATCGATACCGCGGAAGAATTTGATTTCACAGACGTTCATTTTTTAGAATGAGCGGCTCTTCATTACCGTATATTGAAAGCATATTAAGTAATGGAGAGATTATCAAAATATTGATAGACACCGGTTCTAACAAAAATTACGTACAACCACACCTTGCGAAAAAAGTAATAGAAAATAAAAATCCATTTTATGCATTTTCCGTAGGAGGAAACATAAAAATAACCCACCATACATTTGCAAACCTTTTTGGAGTGAAAGACACCCCTATAAAATTCTTTATCTTGCCCACACTAAAATCTTTTCACGCAATAATTGGCAATGACTCTCTAAAACAGTTAGATGCCGTAATACACACAAAAGGCAATTTCATGTTAGTAAAAAACAGTATAAAAATAAAATTAAAACAACAATATTCACAGGACGTAAATCTCATAAATATCAGATCAGACCATATGACTCACTCTCAAAAAGAAATTATCCGAAAGTTAGCAGTTGGCTACCAAACACTTTTTAGTGAACCAAACGAGAAACTACCATTCACCACAACAGTAAAAGGCGAAATCCGCACCACAACAAATAGCCCCGTTCACACCAGATGTTACCCATACCCAATGTGCCTTAAGGACCAAGTAGGAAAACAAATAGAAGAATACCTACGAGATGGTATTATCCGACCATCGAGATCTCCATACAACTCACCCGTATGGGTTGTTCCCAAAAAAATGGACGCATCGGGAGAAAAAAAATATCGTATGGTAATTGACTATAGGAAATTAAACCTAGTCACAATACCTGACAGGTACCCAATACCAGAAATAAACGAAGTACTTTCCCAACTTGGCAAAAATAAATTCTTTTCCGCATTAGATTTGAAAAGTGGTTTCCACCAGATCCCTTTAAAAGAAACGGATATTGAAAAGACAGCATTTTCAGTGAACAACGGAAAATACGAGTTCACACGGCTTCCCTTCGGACTTAAGAATGCTCCTTCTATCTTTCAAAGGACGCTTGACGACATTCTAAGAGACCACATAGGGAAAAGATGTTATGTCTATATAGACGACATCATCATATTCAGTAAAGATGAGGAAACTCATTAGAATTAGTTTTCGACACGTTAGACAAAGCCAATTTGAAAATACAATTGGACAAGTGCGAATTTCTAAAATCAGAAGTCGAATTCTTAGGCTTCATAATATCTGGGAATGGTATAAAAACCAATGGAGGCAATAATAAATTTCCCAGTTCCTCAAACCCTAAAAGATCTTCGTTCCTTTTTAAGACTATCAGGGTATAACCGTCGTTTTATAAAGGACTACGCCAATTTAGCGAAGCCTTTAACACTCCTTCTAAGAGGGGAAGAAGGACGAGTTTCCAAAAACCATTCAAAAAAAGTTTCCATCACTTTAAACCCAAAAGCAATGGAGGCATTTGAAAAACTCAAATTATCCCTCACTGCAAAAGATGTGATGCTCAACTACCCCGACTATACCAAGGAATTCCAATTAACTACAGACGCATCCAATCACGCCATTGGAGCAGTTCTGGCACAAAATGACAGACCAATAATGTTTATATCACGGACTTTGACAAAAACTGAAGAACATTACGCCACCAATGAAAAGGAGATGCTTGCGATCATATGGGCTCTAAATAATTTGCGAAATTACCTCTACGGATCAGTTAAAGTAAAAATATATACAGATCACCAACCACTTACTTACGCCCTCAGCAACAAAAATAATAACACCAAAATGAAAAGATGGAAAGCAATTCTTGAAGAGTACAATTACGAACTGTTGTACAAACCAGGAAAATCGAACGTCGTTGCCGATGCCCTATCTAGACCACCTCAAATTAATATCCTACCTACTTCTAATAATGATGACAACAATTCGCTTAGTGCAACTGTACATTCCGACGAAAGTTCCTCCCATCAATTAATTCCAGCAGTGGAAGCACCAATAAATGTATTCAAAAACCAACTATGGCTCCTAACAGGAGAAGAACCCAGTTACCAGTTTAAAATTCCTTTCCCCACCTTCCATAGACACATTATTATACAACGTGAGTACACACGTGATAACATCATTTCAATTTTCAAGAGATATCTAAATCCTACAGTAATTAATGGACTTTTCACATCCGAAGCCATAATGGCGAAAGTTCAAGAAATATACCCCCTTCATTTCAGTAACAGTAAAATTCGATTTACACAGACCAAAGTTAAAGACTTAACAGACGAAACTGAACAAGAAAACGAAATACTAAAGGAACATAAGCGAGCACACCGAAACCCTCAAGAAAACAAACGTCAACTAATACAAAAATTTTATTTTCCTAATATGAAAGCGAAGATAACAACCATAACCAAACAATGTAAGATTTGCAAGGAACACAAATACGACCGTCACCCAAACAAACCCCAATTAGCTGAAACACCTATCCCACAATACCCAGGTGAAATAATCCACATAGACATATACAGAACCGAAAAAAATCTAGTTCTCACAGCAGTAGATAAATTTTCTAAATACGCGCAAACGAGGATCATACAATCCAAAGCAATAGAAGACATCAGAGAGCCGTTGAGACAAATCATTTTCGCCTTCGGCGTACCCAAACACATAATAGTAGACAATGAGAAATCTCTTAATTCTGCATCAATCTATTTCATGCTTGAAGACCAATTGGGCATTCAAGTGTATAAAACCCCACCATATGCCAGTACAGTAAACGGACAAGTAGAACGTTTTCATTCTACTCTTTCTGAAATAATGAGATGTCTGAAAACAGACCGAATTCACAGATCCTTCATAGAACTTCTTGACAGATCAGTATATGAATACAACTACTCCATCCACTCAACAACAGGGAAAAGACCGATTGAAGTATTCTTTGGAAGAAGAGTTTCAACAACCCCAGAACAATATGAAATTGCTAGACAGGAAAACATAGAAGCACTCAGACAGAAACAAACAAAAGATTTGGAATCACATAATAAAAAAAGGAACCCACAAAAAACTTATTCTCCAGGTGATGCAATATATGTAAAAATCAATAAACGCTTAGGATCGAAACTAACTGCTAAATACAGAAAAGAAATTGTTAAGGAAGACAAAGGAAGTGTAGTCATAACAGAAACAGGACGGACAGTATACAAAGCCAATATAAGGACCTAAAACAAATTTTTTCCCCCTTTTCTATATTCCCACTTTAGATTATATTTTCAAATGACAAACGCAGGATTTCGAATAATTGACTATACGAACGCACAATTAGTTACATTTAATACAGGATGGACAAGACTACAAACTGGAACATATAGGATCGTACACGTTATTAACTTAGACGAATACCAAGAGACCTTAGACTACCTTAACACTACCATACAGCAAAAAATAATTAACACTAACCCACTCCTTCCTTTCCTAAAACACGAAGTTGAAAACATCCAGAACAATTTGGATAAATTAAAAACACAACCAAAACATAATAAAAATAAACGCTCAATTAAAATATTAGGCACTGCTTGGAAATGGCTTGCAGGAAGCCCAGATTATGACGACTTTAGAATCTTAAGTGAAAAAATCAATAATGCATTGGAAAACAGTAATGATCAAATAATTATAAATAGAGTACTAAGTGAAAGAATAAAAAACATTACAGAACAATCTAATAAAATACTAAGTGCATTAAAAGATAATGAAAACATACAGCATAATGTAGCTGTTAATATTAAGTATAAGCTAGATATAATAAAGGAAGATATTGCTAACATAAATTACGCCATTCATTGGGCAAAAACAGGCACAGTAAATTCTTACATTTTTTCAAATAACGAAATAAATTTAATGAAAAGCATTCATGAAAATCAAAATAACCCATTTAATAATATAGACGAAGCCTTAGAATTTTCTAACGTTAATGTAGCTTCAAATAACTCAGTAATATTATATGTAGTAAATATTCCCTTAACCAATAAAAATACATGCGAATCATTACTAATAAAACCAATAAAAAAGGGAAACAAAATAAATAAAATACAATTCGAAAAAATTTTAATATGTGAAAATAAAATATTTGGAAAAAGAAATGAGTGCAAAAAGCATAACACATTAGAAATATGTAATGATAAGGACATTATTGACATAAGCAACTCCTCGTGCATACCAAACCTACTCAACAGTCATCCAGCTAACTGTACAACAATCAACAACCAACACGTATCCGCAATAGAAGCCATTTTACCAGGAATACTATTTTTAAACCAATACGAAGGGTCAGTCACATTGGACAATGAAGAAATGCGACTCAATGGATCATATGCGATCCAATTCCAAAATTCCACAGTTATCATCGACAACCAGCAATACATTTTCAACGGAATAACAGCAAACAACCCACTTCCTGCTATTCTCCAGCCCAGCAATACAATAAACCCAGAGGAAGAAATTCTAAGTCTTGAAATGATGAAGGAATTGCATTTAAAAAACCTTAAGCACATCGAAGAAGAAAAAAGAAGAACCTTAATATCAACAGTAACAAATTTTGGCGTATCCAGCCTATTACTAGTTCTAATAATAGGGCTAATGATGAAATTTAGACCAATAAAGGAAAATAAATTAATCGGAAAATACGTAAAACAAATACCATTGGAGGGAATGAAAACTACACAAGAAGAGGCTAACACACAGTCAACAGAATACGATGACCACACGAATAATACAGCACCATATTTCAACTACAACACGTAACGCTCGAGGACGATCGCTTTTAAGAGGGGAAGAGTTAATGCAACATTTATTCATATTTCAATATTAGTCAGCATATTCATATTTCAATATTTAGTCAGCATATTTAACCAAGTTCGTTGTACTGATTTCGTATTTCAATATTTAGTTATTTCATATCAGTTATCATATTTCAATATTTAGTCAGCATATTTCATGACTGCTTACATTGCAACTAAATGCTTATAAATCATTTATGCTTACTTTACTGTGCCAAATAATTAAAATGCTGATCAACAAATAATTATGTAAACCAGCATAAGAAATGCTGATCAATAAATAAATATGTAAACCAGCATAAGAAATGCTGATCAACAAATAATTATGTAAACCAGCATAAGAAATGCTGATCAATAAATAAACATGTAAACCAGCATAAGAAATGCTGATCAATAAATAAATATGTAAACCAGCATAAGAAATGCTGATCAACAAATAAACATGTAAACCAGCATAAGAAATGCTGATCAACAAATAAATATGTAAACCAGTATAAGAAATGCTGATCAATAAGAATCATGTAAACCAGCATAAGAAATGCTGATCAATAAATAAATATGTAAACCAGCATAAGAAATGCTGATCAACAAATAAATATGTAAACCAGCATAAGAAATGCTGATCAATAAGAATCATGTAAACCAGCTTAAGACTATTTATAAGAGGTATTGTAATTTTAAGTGGTCAGTGTAAAAAGATAATTGAATGAATAAAGAGCTCAGCTCTTAAATATTTTTTAAAAACTAAAATAAATTTATAATTTATTAACTTATATAATAAAGGGCTGCACAAATACATTTGATTAGCCCAACAAGACATTTGTTGGCAGGGCAATTACTTACTATCTTTGTGACTCCTTTCTCTTTTTAAGTGCGGGCAAATACAAATCATTTGGTGTATGTGTAACTAAGAAACCGATCAACGGCAAGACAAGTAGTACCTGCCTTGCAAGCGACAATTACATTGCCTGAAAAGTATTCGCAAGTACAGAACTCTACTTGCAAGTACTTGAGTATTTTCATAGAACTGCTTATTGTTGGTAATTTTGTTTGGCTAAATATGTTCTACCTACTATGTATGTACAATACATCGAAGATATTTTTGATGTTTCCAACAATTGCTGCGCAAATAATGTGTTATTTTATGTAAAAAAATATGTGTATATGTATATTTGCATATGTAGTTATTTCAGCGAATGCCTTTTTTGCATAAGGTAATGAGAACTAGTTAAAATTTTAATGTTAAAGAAAGTTTTATAGTATATTTATTAGACAAAAATAAGTGTAATATTTCAGAATACTTAAGAAAAGAAAATACAAACTTGAAAAGAAACTCTTTTCAAAAATAAAGATTATAAATTAAATGAACTCGATTTCCGGTTTTTTTAATATAATTTTAATCTATGCTGGAACGCAAGAACATTATCTGGTTTATTGCACTGTCATTACAACTAATACTGCAGCGTTTCTCGGTGATAATATTCCGGGCGACTGAAAATACTCTTTCAGACGGAGCTGAGGATGCTGGAGTTGGTAAAATTCGACAGCTCAGTTTATACAAAATTGGGAAATCACTTTTATGACCGTCCCACCACCGTACAAGATCGAAATCATCATAAAATTCGACGTCAGTGCTCTCGTACTTATGTATTTCCCTGATAATTTTGCTTTCAACATTAAGCGTTTGTCTTGTTTGAACAAAATCTGTAAATAACAAACTATTTTCAGTAGAACACGACGGCGTAGAATCTGACTCAGTATATAATGCATCTGCAGTGAATTCTGCCATTAACCGTTTACATTCACTTTTAATAGAAGTTTTGTCGACTTCGGAAAATAGTAAAAGTTTATTTGCAGAAGCGAATAGAAAAAGTGCAATTTTATGAATAATGCTTAGATTTTCGATGACTATGTCTTGAATTCTTTGATAAGTTACGAGATAAATTGTAGCGTTTTTTTCTTCCTCTAATTTTTTAGTCGCTTGTTCGAAATACATACTCCAAAATAGCAATTAAAGCGTCCAAGTTATTTAGCTGAATACTGCTTATTTTGTGTAGATTATTTTCCAGCTGTAATATACTTAATACTTCGGCCCAATTTCTCTGTATAGAGATGAGCAAATATTAAATAGTATTGAATCGTGTTGGTGAAAAGCTTTTCAAAGTGTTTCTTAAAGACGAGTTGTGACCAGACTTTTTAAAATATTTGACAAGTTTTGTGCAAGAACGGGCAAGTTTCGCTATATCTTCAGTCTCTTCGATCGATTTCTGAATTACATTATGAAGCAAAAGATTCACACAGAACAGATGGCAGTGTGACCGGAATGCTGCAACCATATTGGATTCTCTGTCTGTCATAATAATTGCTTTATCGTCAAGACCCAAGTTGAACTCTTCAAAGATTTCGGAGACTTTCGTATGGATATTTATACCTGAAATTAATACAAAAGGAAAAATGGGATTGTCTAAAAAAAACTAAATAAATTGAAACAGTAAATTTTTTACATAACTAACATAGCTATGTGTAGTTTGGGATATGTCGCAAATCGTTACAATATCCATAAATGAGCAGATGAGCACAGCTTGCAATTGCAGGCTATGTGGTAAAGGTTCACAAAATTCTTGGAAGGCTATGTGTCCTTTTTCAACTTTCAACTAACCATATGTACTAATTCATATGTACCCAAACCCAAAGTAGGTAGGGCATTTTTTGATGAAAACTCCTTTTAAAGGGGTTAAAATATGTTTATTAATGTGTTAAAATTTGTTAAAAATATCCTTGAAAGGGGCAACAGCACTCAGGCAATTTTTTGGAATTTTCCTTTTAAACACAACTGACTACTTTTCATGTCTGTATCTATTTCCAACAAAAAAAAATACCATCATTGGTCATGTGACTAAAACATTACCTATTCTAGCGTTGACTGTGTTCGTACAGTTTTATAAAAGCACAAAATGAATTCGGAGATTCATATTCAAATTCTAATATGTGTGTATTTGTAAGCAAAATGTTTAGCTGCACATTCTGTCGATCTATCTTTTTTACTTGGCTGTTACTTTTGAAAGGAATTCAGTTCTATTTCTAAATTTATTTTAAGAAAACTCTATTTGTTTGCTATTTTCTATAGTTAATACATAAAAGTTATATTCTTGTATTAATCTTAATCAAGATCTTGGTCTATAATAGCATAATAGGCAAAAGGTGGTTGAAATGTTTGATACATACTAGGTATGCATGATAGAAACGTGTTTTTAAATCTTCGAAAATTACTTACTTGTATTTTTTTCTTCGCCCATAGATCGCAAGCCAAGAAGTCTGTTTATAATATTTCCATTTTTAATGTATTGTACTGTTACCGCCAAATAAGTTTTCCTTAAAAAATTATCTGTCCAAAGATATGTTGTCAGTCCATATCCATAAAATTTGCAATATCCAAGGTCGGCTCTAACATTGTTAAAATATTTGTCGTATATATTTTCTATATTTCTTGATATTGTAGTCGGATGCGGCAGCGCGCTTTGCACATTGATATACTGGCCATATGACCCACCAAGATGAGCAAAATTTGCAATAATTTATGTAGCCCACTGTCTTCAACTATTTTGTATGGCCTGCAGTTCTTTATGACCCATTCAGTTATATTTTCCAGTGCTTCTTGTTTACGTTCTGCGCTTATATCCACTTTATTGATATTTTTGCTGTTACTATTTGTTGAATAATTTATAAAGAACTTGTGTTTCAATAAGTTCGAGGTTGATTTTTTGCAGTGCTTAAATATATTGAAGCACGTTTTGCACGCCAAAATATTTGGAATTTGTTCTTTTACTTCACTAACTACTATTCCATATACCTCCCAAACTTTGCTTTTTCCAGTAACTTTAGATATTTTCAATTCGCCTCTAATAATGTTTTCTCGTATGGCACTATTATTTAAACTGCTATTAAAACTAACGTTTATAGCAGGTGAATCACTGGTAAATGACTGCAAATATTAATACATTAAAAGAAAAGAAACAAAATATTTAATAATATACTTACGTTGTCAAGTTCCATATTGCTAATTAATACTTATGAAATTTCAATGGTCACAGCATATGCGGTATCAGTTAAGCCGCAAACAAAACTAATTGTAAATACACAAGTAACGCGTTTTTCAATAGGTGCGCTTTTTTCCAATAGGGAGGGCGAACGACGCATAATTTTTTATTTTTCGCTTGTCATTTGTAAACCTCATTAGTATACATTTCATCATGGAACGCTACACACTTGAGCAACGCTTGCAAATCATTGAATTTTATTATAAAAATGCGTGTTCTGTTAAGAAAGTTTAAAGTCGAAAAATAATCTTCAGTGATGAAGCTCACTTTTGGCTCAATGGCTTTGTCAACAAGCAAAATATGCGTTACTGGGCAGAAAGCAATCCACACGTGATTCATGAGGCACCGTTGCACCCCGAAAAAATTACTGTTTGGTGCGGTTTACATGCCGGCGGCGTAATTGGCCCATATTTTTTCGTTGACGAGAACGATCGCCACGTTACTGTGAATGGAAATCGATACCGCGACATGATAAACGATTATTTTTGGCCGCAATTGAATGGTATGGGCTTAGACGACATGTGGTTTCAACAGGATGGGGCCACAAGCCACACAGCACACGCTACAATTGATTTGTTGAAGAGTAAGTTCGATGAGCGCATTATTTCCAGAAATGGACCGGTCGAATGGCTGCCGCGCTCGTGTGATTTGACGCCTCTAGACTATTTTCTTTGGGGTTATGTGAAGTCATTGGTCTACAGTAACAAGCCAGCGACGATTTGTGAGCTCAGAGCCAATATTGAACGCGAAATTGCTGGAATTTCGGCCGATTTATGCAAAAGAGTGGTCGAAAATTGGGTTCAACGATTGGACTTCGTAAAACGTGCACGGGGTGGTCATGCAAAAGAAATCGAATTTCATACTTAAATGTATATGTTCAAACTCAATAATAAAAAAAAATGTGTTAAAAAAGTCAAACCGTTTGTGTTTTATTCATAAAAGTTCAAAAGTTGAAGCGCTCTTTCTGAAAAACGCTGTACTTGCGAGTACTACAAGTATGTATTAATTTTTGTAATCGCTGTTCTCAAGTTCGAGTATATGGTATTCGTGATCAGACAAGACGCGTACACAATTTACTTCAACAGAAAAAGTACGATTAGTATTTATACTGCAAATGCAGAGTAGCGGCCTTGCGCGAACAGAGATTTGTATTCTACTTTGAGTAGAGTACAATGCAAAGAGTACTTGAAAGCGTAGAAGAAGCAAATGTATTTTTGCATATAAGGAATTAGCTTGGTTGTTGTTGTAGCAGCATAAACATTCCCCATACTTACATACGGTGAATGCTGCTGGAGTGACAGTCCTTGGCCGGATATACGGGTCGTTTCGGTAACGTAGAACCGACTGTCATGGAAACGCTTGAAATTAGCTTGGTTAAAAAAATATGATATAGAATCAAGTATGTGGATAATGAGGGCTAGAAGATACATGGTAATTTTAAAGAACAACAGATTTGACACAGAAAATAAAACTTGCTCAATTAGGCGAGCTTGAAAACATAGCACATTTCCTGGCGCGCTGCCCAATATTAAGAGGATATAGAAAATTCTTTTTCGGAAAATTTACTTTAAATGATTCACAACTGATTGGGATTCTCAATGGGGAAAATTATCATTGGGATAAACTTTGGATTTTATTAAATGTGGCTCTAGATACAGAGATTACTTAATAAAAGAGTTTAACAGGTTTTAAAAACCGTAAGATTATTAAGATCACTGAGTGCTCCATTTTTCGTTATCCTGGGGCAGTGCGCCAACCTAAATCTCTTCAATCTTCTCCATTATATCAACAGCTTTGGCTGGCTGTAGATATCTCATCAGTAGATATATCATGTTGGAGCATCGTAATGGTATCAAAACGGCGCTTTAGTGCTACTTAAGGAGAGACAGACTGGCACTTCAACCACTTCTTCTACCTACCTTTATCGAATGCTTTGGAGAAAAAAAAAACGCTGAGATACAATATTCACTAAGAACTGCAAGGTTCCAACGAAGGTGGAACGCCCCGTGACAAAACCGTTTTGGTTATAGCAAATTAAACTTTTAAAGTACAACTAGCGCATAGCAGGCTTTTAACAGAAGGGTTGAAATAGCGTCAACGTCTGCCTTAGATGAATCTTTCGGTTTAAATAAAGCAAAAGATATGTATATCATCAGCTGAAATGGGCATTCAAGTGTAGAATTAATATCAGATGAAAAGTCAAAATGAGAACTTATCAACGCTAACAAAATTGGATTTGAAAAATTGTGCGAACTGATTAGCGGCCGCAGTGGAAGTGGTGGCAAACTTGTTATTTAAAAAGACAGATGAGGGAATAAATCAGCACGATTTTTTCGGCTTTAAGAAATTCAAGTCGTCTTAGGGTTGGTCTTTATATTTGGTTCGAAATTAGTGGTGTTGTTTCTGTAAAGGCATCTGTCCAAATAGTTGAATTCCTCCTATTGGTCTGAACAAATTTCTTGTAAAACTTGTTCCGTAGTTTTCTTAACCTTTTTAAAACCTTTGTGTACCATGGCAACTAATATTGTTACCTTTTTACAACTGGCATAAATCAAAGAGAGTTGCCCTAAGCATTTCGAAATAGTTAGCAACATCTGAGTTGGAAAGCAAGGCAGACCAGTTTATTTCAGAGATAATTTCATTTAGGCTGGAAAGATCACAACGGGAAAATTAAAAGTCACTGTGTTTCCAGAAGGAGCATCTCCAAATTCGTAAAACTCGAGTTTAAGAACAAGAGGGGTTATATTAGATTTTACTCAACAATGCCACTTCTGACACCAATTGTTAGCATACACCACAATAATTGGATTGTCAAATAAAAGTTACAAATTAATGGCAATACAATTTACTTGCTTAGTATGATACTTTTTGTTTACACGTTCACTTAAAACTGAGTACCATATGCGCATGCATCTCTGCATGTGCTTAAAAATTATCGTAATTTCTAGATCTGGTAGCTCGTATCTTCTGACGAAGCAATCTACAATCTACAAATGCAATCTATCGTATGTAGATTTGAATCTTTATGTGTTTTTCTCAGTACTTGAAGAAGATATTTTTCTTTACCTGTAGTTTTTAATTTCTTTAATATTATTATATTTTAATTTATATACAGTTGCGGACAAAACTCTCCGTACGACACCTTTTTTCTTAATTTCTCCCGATCTAAATCATTTAGTTCTAGTTATATAACAAATGTAAAAAAAAAATATTTTCTGTATTTACTTTAAAAGTTATTCACGAAAAACCAGGAAAATGCACTGACAAAAGTGTACATACGTTATATTAAGACACTTATTTTGCTCTTTTTTTCTGCGAATATTTAACTGTAAAGTACCGTTTGTTTTATTTTTTGGTTTTACTTTGCATTCTTCTTAAAATTTATGGCATTCTGTCTTTTGAAAAAGTGTGCGATCGGAATAATGTCGCTCCGCAAAGAAATCTCTACTGATTTGGGAAAATTAGGTGTTGAGTACAGAAGCAATAAGAAATCCTTTGGTGAAATAGCTGATTTATTGCATTTAAGCAAGTCTACGGTACAAACTATTTGTAAACACTTTGAAACATCCAATTCTCTGGAGAGTAAGCCGCGTAGTGGCCGGCCCAAGAAGCTCAACCGGAGAGACGTATCCTTTATTCGCAAAGCACTGAATCAGAATCCGAAAACACATGCTACTGATTTGGTCCAGGAGATAGCCGAGAGATATCAAATTGTTGTTCACCCACGTACATTAACCAGGAACCTTAATAATGAAGGTTACAACTGCAGAACAGAATAAGCGAGAAAAACCGAAAGCTTCGTCTGGAGTTTGCAAAAAAGCACCTTAATAAGGGAATAGAATTTTGGAAACTAGTTTTATTCACTGATGAATCCAAATACAACATATTTGGATACGGCGGCAAAGCCAAAGTTTGGAGAAAACTAAACACTGCCATGGATCCTAGAAATCTGATTCCGACTGTAAAGCGTGGTGGTGGCAGTATCATGTTTTAGGGAACAGTTGCAGCCACAGGAGTCAGAAACCTCGTTTTCATTGAAGGATCGCTGCTAATACAAGACCATTTTGGAACAAAACCTGATGCCATCCGTGGAGCAAGATAATGACCCGAAGCATACTGCGCAAATCGTCAAGGACTGGCTGCTGGAGGAATGCCAGAATATCTCGGCGGAGGAGCTCGAAAATATATTACATCATTACATTTCTTTTAAATGTTTTAGATCGAGAGAAATTAAGAAAAAAGGGTCGTACGATGAGTTTTGTCCGAGACTGTACATATACATACATTATGTACATATAGTATACATACATTCTGTACATAAACACAAATTATACTCATATGCATATGCATACTTATATATATATATATATACATATATATATTTATGTACTTGAAAACTAAAAATGCATGTAAATTGAATTTAAAGACTGAACTATTGTTATTTAATCTGCAAATAATTTTATTTTGTAAAAGGTTTTATCCGTGGCTTGGTTTGTGTTTTCGTTTTGTTATTTTTATTAAGGGGCGGGTCGCAAACCCAGGACACAGCCAGCTATCATGGAATGCTTCGCCTTCTCACGTTAGCTCGCTCCCGAACGGGTGTTCGAAAGCTACCCAGAGAATACTTACGCTAATCGCGGGAGCTGTGAGCTGCTTGGACCATATGCAAAAGAATCGTCCTGGCCACTCCCAAGTGAATGACGATCAGTAACTTTCCCCACTTGCGTGGACTTCTACATATTTGGACCTTTGCGCGTTGGCAACGGCAAATATCGCAAGCGATGGAACGATGAGCTGTATGAGCTTTACGACGACGTAGACATAGCGCAGCGAATGAAGATCCAGCGGCTACGCTGGCTGGGTCATGTCGTCCGAATGGATATAAACGCTCCGCCTCTGAAAGTACTCGATGCGGTACCAGGTGGTAGTAGAGGAAGAGGAAGGCCTCCTCTGCGTTGGAAAGACCTGGTAGAGAAGGACTTGACTTCACTTGGTGTGTCCACTTGGCCCCGGTTAGCACGAGAAAGAAACGACTGGCGCGCTTTGTTAAACTCGGCCAAAATCGGGTAAGCGGTTATCGCGCCAATGAAGAAGACGAAAAGGTTTTATAAATAAATATGAAAAGGTATAGGTTTTATATCCGAATGTTCATATAAATGTGTATGCAGAATGATTATAAGTAAAAGTAGTAGTACATTTAATGAAAAAAAGCAATCAGTCCATCTTGGATGTGTTTTGCTGTTGAATTTTGGTTTATAAAAATACTGTTTGTGCTGCGCTCTGTGAATTTGTGAATTCATTTTCTATCTGATATATTCCTTTTTTTAAACGAATGTTATGCAAAACTGGGCACTTGCCCTGTAAACCCTGAATCATATAAAAAGGTCCTTTGTTGAGATAAGCACCGCCAAGTTTCCTTAAGAACACCAAAAAATCTCTCAACTGGGTTACGAGCTATGCAAAATGCCTTATTAAATAAGAATTTCGGACTGCCTTCTGGTTAGTTTGCTAAAGGTGTCATCAGCCAAGACTTCAAAGGGTACCCGGAATCACCTGCAGACAATTTTTGATTTTCAATTCCCTTATTTTTATTTAATATATTTATTAATAGATTAAAAAGCTTACCAATAAAAAAACATGTTATGGTTTCCATTTTCGAAATTCCGTTGCATAACCCTTTATACTGCAGAAGCACTCCAAATATATGAATCGTGCCGTGCTCCCGGAAATTTGGCATTTACGTTTAAAATTTTAGAGTAGGATCACATATCTGTGAGACATGAAAAGGGAGTATTGATTCTTTAATACTTCACAAATTATGTTGTTACCATTTGTACATTAAGCGAATGGTAATCGTGGTGGTTAGTAATACGCGTCTTCATTACGTTTGGGGGCGTCGACACGTGCGTGCAATCGATCGCCCCAATAGTACCTCCCACAAACGGCGACGTTGCTAAAGCAAATATTACTTTTGCCGCTCCACGTGCGTCATAGGAAACCTCACCTGTATGCTACGGCTAACGGACGACTGGCTGATGGATATTCCCCATTGCTCAACTACGGGTCGTTGATAACTTGGAAATGAATTAACTTGAACGCTACAAGATTTACCTGTTTTTCAGTCGAAATCGCTGTTTTTCTGGAACCCCTAGATGACTATGAAGTTGAGGAATTAGGTTCTCAGTCAAGCCTGGAGTTAACCGGAATAATTTTTGGAACTCCCCTGCAGCCAAGTAGAAAGAATTGCCCACATCCCGGAGCAAACGTCGATCCACTGCTTGAGGGTTCCCTACCTCCTATCCACGGTATAATTCATAAGCCAAATACTCAAAGGACATATTCGCGTTCTTTTAGTAAGTTTTTGTTAATGTTAGTTCAAAATTTTGATTCAAACTACTAATTCTTGTTTTGTCGTTTAATTTAACCACACCAAAATTCTTGCCGTTTAGCTTACGATAGTTAATGTTAACCAAACAGCTGATTTCGTATTATCGATTATCGTTATGAATGGGGTAGGGAATAGCAAAGTCTTTAAAATTCGAATTAACGAAAGAAAACAATGCGATAAAATGCGTTAAAATATGTTAGTGAAGCGCACTACTGATGGCCTAGTAAAAGGTGATCAATTTAGAAGCTTATGATTTTAAATTGATATAAGATAACGAAAATTCAAACTGATTTGAAATTCAAAAAGATTGCCCTCATTATTTTTGTGTAGAACCATTCATGACATTTATTTTTTCTCTTTGAAATGTTGGCCGCAACTGCGCCGCAATTCGGTCATCCGTAAACAAAATTTTGAATGACTCACTAGAGAACTTCGGCCGATATCTCGTGAATAACTTTAGTAATGTTAGCTTCCAATGCCTCAATCGAAATCTCTTTTTTTTCGGGTTGTATGGCAAGTAGAATAGCCTTGTTGGCAACAAATGCCGTGGAAATCACGGGCTTCAAGTTCCGGCATAAAAAAGTCATTTATCATTTTTCTGATGAGAAAATTTTGATTTGACCGACCGTTTTGTATGAGAATTTGAGTTACCGTGTGGCAGAAAAAGATTTCGGGGGCAGACCATAAATGTTTCAAGAGGACTCAGCACCACCTCACAAAGCTCGAGTGAACCAAGAATGACTTAAAAACAACGTTCCGAGCTTCATAACGTCCACACAATGGCCATCAAATTCACCAGACGCGAATCTAACTGATTATTCTGTTTGGGCCATTTTGGAGAGCAATGTCTGAACTAAAAGAGTCACCAGTCTCAAAAGCCATTGTCCTCGAGTGGGCCAAAATACCTACAAGTCACATTCGGGCAGCTTGCGATTCGTTTCTGGACCGTCTTAAGGCCATAGTCAAGGCAAAAGGTGGTCATACAGAGTAAAAGTAAATTGATTCTTAGATTATTTTTTTATTATTTTCACGCATTTTTTCTTCGAATTGAATAAAAGTAATTTTCCAAACTAAATTTATGGCCTTTTTAATTGGTTGCACCCTGTAGCTGGACAGTTGTAATCTGTCAAAAAACCCCTATTGGACATGCCCCTATCTATGCACATGCATATTGGTATTTTTAACTCCCAGCAAAGCAACTGTTATTAATATACATATTATATTGTAACAATCGCGAACCGATTGGCAACAATAGCGAACGAGAGGCCAAAACAAAAACTTAAATTAGCCTTGCTGGCGACAGCAGATAGCTAGACATAGATGGGAAACTCTTTTTCTCGTGAGAGCGCTGAAAAATGTGCATTTTTTATAACATTTGCCAATATTGCCACACCGGTAGAAACATGAATTGGGTATTTTTTAAACAACAACTGGGAGTTTTTAGTTTCCACACCACCATTGAGGTTAGTATTCAGTGTGCGGTTGCCGAATAGCCTTATATCACCCGTATACACCTACATTTACCAAAAATAAGCACAATCCGTATGAAATATGTACATAAATAAGCAAAAAATTTAAAAATTTATATGTAAATGAAATTATTTAAAACTGAAATACAAAACTAATTAAATAATAATAAACTAATGAGCACGAAAAACATAAGTTATAATTAAATATATGACATATTGCGCATTTTTAATATAACACAGAAAGTGGGTAACAAAAAAAATTCTTAAACAACGAACAGAATAAGTTAAAGCAGATTACCTTTAATTTTTGTACAATATCTCAAACTCAAATTCGATTCCCTTACCTACGCTTTTCAACCATAGAATATTTACGTATATACACATTTACATAAACCAACACACAGTTTTCAATAAAATTTCATGTATGTGCGAGTAAAACGTATTCATATGCATATGTACAAAAGACGAATTAAAAGTAGAAGCCAAAAAGGATATAACGAACTATGGATTCTACAAACTCACTTCAATTCAAATTATTACATTTCAATTGAATTAATTTTAAGACAAATAATTATAAACATTTCCACACGTTATTTCTCCATTAAGCAAAACCGAACGGTTTTCGTCAGTTATTTTTGGCGCGTTTTTTCTGGCAGCCTGCCATTTCGCCTATCAGCTGTTCGAAGTCCCATAATGAGTGAATGCTGCCAAGTTTTGAAATGTCCTCATGGGAGTTATGTATAAGCCCACTCCATGCCCAGCACACAACGCACATCCAGATATTCAACTTAGCCCAATTAGCCAGAAAGTGCAGGAGTTATTGAACTCACTAAATGCCTAGTAAGCGATTTCACGTAAAATATTAATAACTTCTTTTTGTCAAACAAACATCCGGTTTCGCAACCGAAAAACAATTGCAAAGTATCCAATTTCAATTAATTGTATGTAGAATAAGTCTAATCAACAAATCGTATTAAACTCCAAGTTAAGCAATCTATGTAAAGGTTTCATTTGAAACGTGTTGAATAAAATTAATCAGTTGATTCTTGCCACTGAAATATACACGTCGTGTTTTATTTGACTTTATTATATTTGTTTTATCAAACCGCATAATCGGTTTATCTAATTGGCGCAGTCGGTAGGATCCTTTTTTTAAAAAGGATTCAGTGATTCGAGCCGAAAAATAAATAAATTAATTAAACAGAGTGCGGAAAAAAAAAAATTTTATAAATAAATATATACATATGTACATATCGGCCGACGGAAGAAAAAACTAAAAATCAGTTAAGTATAAAATCAGTGCAGTGCAGTATAGAAAGCCCAACTAAAAATAAGTTGACAAGCGGCAATAAACAAAGAACAACTCAACCTGGCATCAAGAAGACAGCAGAGATCAGACAATT
The DNA here is from genome assembly GCF_028408465.1 of Anastrepha ludens. NCBI lineage: Eukaryota > Metazoa > Arthropoda > Insecta > Diptera > Tephritidae > Anastrepha > Anastrepha ludens. The sequence goes on from NC_071503.1 coordinate 43,130,984, forward strand.
ACGACGAGACAAGGATGGCGAACGATAACACCCAAATGCCAAAGGCGGATTTTTTGGAACAATTGGCCATTAGAGAGCGCCAGGAACAATTACAGCAAGCTTATGTGCAACTCCAGACTAGCAACACCAATGCAGCACAAGGACGGTTGTATAAAACCATAAACCACCTGGCAACGTTCACAGGAACAGGGGATATTTCGATAAATTCATTCTTCAGCAGCGTCGAGTATCTACTCCAGTCAATACAAGATCCAGAGTTAAAACGAAAAGCCACCAGGACGATATTCTATAGGACAATCCAAGGTGAAGCGAAGGATGCAGTGATCAACGTGCCGGAACCCGACAACTGGGAGTTACTTAAAACCACCCTAAAACTACGATACCGACCGGACACTAAACCACACCAAATTTACAGGAGGATCTGCGACCTAAGAGTAAACACGGTGAGTGAACTAGCCGTAGAAATACAGAACATAAAATATAAAACTGATGAACTAATGGTTTATCATAAAAATGACAATTTCATAATAGATTTAAGTAATGTTGAAAGCTTGTTAGTAAACACGGTGAAAGAGATGACTCAAGGTACACTGCTAGATAAAATATATGAAGAAAAAGAATTAGGAGCAATATTAAAAATAATGATGTTACGCAGATACGAGAACAGCTGTATTAGATATCAATATAGAAAAGTCAAAACTAACAGAAACAATGCAGAGGCAGGACCTAGCAACAAAAACCAGGGAAACATTAATCAAAACAGCCAACAACAAAATTACAGAAACTTTAATCAGAACAATGCACAGCAAAATAACCAAATTATACAACAAAACTATAGGAATTTTAATCAGAACAATGTTCAACAGAACAAGCAGCAATTTTCTAATAATAGGAACCAACAACAGAACTACAGAAATAACAACTCAGGGCAATTTAGTCAAAATAATACACAGCCAAATGTAAGAAGCAACAATTCGGGACAAAGTAGACAAAATCAAAACTATCAGCAATCAGGTTCACACCAATCCAGACAGTATAGACCAAGAAATGCAGAACCAATGGAAATTGATAATTTAGAAGCCTACCAAAACAGGAACAATGACAATGACCAATATCAGGATGACCACTACAACGACAAAAACGATTCAAACGATCAGTACAGTCACCATGCAGAGGTTAATAATACTGTTTTTTTATGAAGCAGCCTCGGAATGCCTACCATTAATAGAATTAAACATAAATAAAGAAAAATATGTAGCATTGATAGATACAGGAGCCACTTTAAGCCTAATAAATGACCAAATCAACGGGTACAGAAAAATAAAATTGAACAGACCAATCCCATATAGTACGATAAATAGCAAAGACATCATAGAGCATGAAATTCATACGACAGCACCAAAAGAATTTAATTTACCAAGTAATGCAAGAGTTCGTTGGAAAGTAGCCCCACTGACAGGAAGAAAGTACAGTTTTATCATAGGCATAGACCTATTGAATTTTTTAAACGCGTTTATCAATATTGAAAAAAAAGTTTTAACACTAAATCATAAAGAAAACTCAATCATAAATAACCCGTATCAGTACAAAGAAGTGTGTACATTAGAAAGCAGCGAAGGAAGCCTCGATAACCTAAAGCTAAATCATTTGAACAAAGAAGAAAGAAAAGAAATTGAAATTATTATGCAACGTTATAGTAAATTATTTTTCAAAGAGGGAGACGTATTGACTATTACAACAGAGATAGAACACGAAATACGCACAACCACAGACGAACAATTAAATTCAAAACTCTATAGGTTTCCACCACAACATGAGGAAGAAGTAAGGAGACAAATAAAAGAAATGACGGAACAAGGTATAATAAGGAAAAGTAATTCAAGATATTCAAGCCTTTTGATAGTAATACTGAAGAAAATAGACAATTCAGGCAAAAAGAAATATCGAATAGTAATTGATTATAGAAAGTTAAACGAAATCACAATTGACGATAAGTTTCCAATCCCAAACATCGATTCAATTTTGGACAAACTCGGAAGAGCCCAATATTTTCCTACGCTAGACCTGGCCAAGGGTTATCACCAAATCCTGGTTAAGGAAGAAGATAGAAAGAAAACAGCATTTGTTACGCCACATGGTTTATATGAGTTTATAAGAATGCCATTCGGGTTAAAAAATGCCCCGGCTACCTTTCAAAGGTTTATGAACGAAATTCTGAGAGATCACATTAATAAAAAATGTGTTGTATATCTAGATGATATACTAATATTTAGCACATCATTACAAGAACACATTCAGGCCATTAATGAAATTTTCCAAGTCCTGGAAGAGAAAAATTTAAAGATTCAGATAGATAAATGCAATTTTATGAAAAGAGAAACGGAATTTTTGGGTCATATATTGACAAAGGAAGGTATTAAACCAAATCCTAACAAAATAGCCATTATAGAAAAACTAGTACTGCCTCGGACAGAAACACAGATAAAAAGTTTTCTTGGTATAACAGGCTATTACATAAAATTTATTAAAGATTATGCTAAAGTAGCACAACCAATAACAAAATATTTAAAGAAAAATGTGAAAATTAATACAAAAGACCCAACTTATGTTGAAGTATTCGAAAAATTGAAACATATGATCAGTTCACATCCCATACTTAGATTTCCCAACTTTGATAAAACATTTACACTTACGACTGACGCGTCGAATTATGCAATAGGTGCGGTGTTATCCCAAGAAGGTCACCCAATTTGTTTTGCATCTAGAACTCTTAATAATCACGAAAAGAATTATTCGGCTACCGATAAGGAATTTTTGGCAATTCTTTGGAGCGTTAATTATTTTAGACCCTATTTGTATGGAAGAAAGTTTAAAATATTGACCGACCATTAACCCATAGAATTTTTACATTCGAAACATAAAGGAAAAGACATTTCACCTTGACATCAAAGATGGCTGTTGAAACTAGGAGAGTACCAATTTCAAATTGACTATTTACAAGGAAAAGAAAATAGAGTAGCAGACTTTTTGAGCAGACTCGAAGACAATGACTACATACAAGATATCAGATATAAATATAATAGCAAACATAGAGGATAAAGAAGATAATATGTCAATAGAAACAATACATTCAGCTGAAGAAAATTTACACAATCATTTTTCTATAAAGGAGGAAATAGTTAATAAGTACAAAACACAGATTATAATTACAAACTGCAAAATAGAAGAAATTAAAACAATACATGGTAAAAGAATAATTTTTATAGCCAAATATGACTTTCCAATGATGGATGAGATTTTTAAAAAATATATAAACAAAGGAAAGATTGGAATCTATTCGGAACTACCGTACCATGAATACAATATAGTACAAGAAAAATTAATAGAAATGTTTTCAGACGACAAGCAAATATAATTCATAAAATGTACATTTAGAGCTCAAGACATTGAATACGAGACAGAAGCAGTCAAACAAATATCGTTTTACCACGTAAGAGAAAGTATGCATTCAGGTATTCAGGAAACTTACAATCAATTAAAAAACAGAATATACTATCCAAAACTATTAGAATTGGTGCAAGTGGTTACAAACCAATGTGACTTGTGCAAAGAAATTAAATATGATAGGAAACCTATAAAGAACAAGTTCAAGAAAACAGAAACCCCATCAAATAAGAATCAAGTTATCCATATAGACACATATGTAGTAAAACATACACATTTTTTAACAACTATAGACAAATTTTCCAAGTTTGCAGCAGCATACTCATTAAATGATAGAAATCACATGACCATAGTAGAACAATTGGAAGAACATTTTACAAAAATAGGAAAGCCTGATAAAATCATAGCTGATAATGAGTTTAACTCAATCAGAATTAAAGAATTATTAATGCAAGAAGGAATAGAGTTACACTTAACTAAACCAAATAGTCACACGGAAATGAAGACATAGAAAGACTACATAATTCATTGGCAGAAAAATTTAGAGTAACACGTTAAACAGAAACATCAAACATGTCAATAAAACAGATAATGCAAAAAGCCGTAAGAAATTACAATGACAGATATAACTCTACAATTAAATGCTCCCCTAACGAAGCTCAAAATAATAAGGTAGAACTGACGAAAATTAAAGAAAATATAGAAATTGCTAAGAAAAAAATGTTAGAAAAAAACAACAGTAACAGAGAAAATTATGAAGAAAAATGAGAAGAAGGTTTTATAAAGAACTATAAGGCAGTCAGACACAAAGAAGTTCCAAAATATAAAAAGGCAAAACTAAAAAATATTGACCCAAAGAATATTAAACGAGCCTACAAATTTACAGAAGATGCTAATGATGACAATATTAATTCTGACAACAATGAAGACAATGCAAGGAACGTTGACGACTCAGCAAATACTTGACCAGGACGGGTACGCAATAATAGACACGAAAAACCAAGACATAGTTACAACAACAGACATAGTAGTACACATAATCAATTTAGAAGACATCGACGACATTTTAAATGACTTAGAAAACAACATAAAATTGATAAACAATGATAACAGACATATATTACAGACACAATTAACAGGAACAAAACACAAATTATATACATTGTATGGAAATCATACACGTAAAAGAAGAGGATTAGTTAATGCAGTAGGTAGTGGAGCAAAATGGTTATTTGGCACAATGGACGAAGAAGACAGAAAAATAATAGAGAATCATTTATCAAAATTCAAAGAAAACATGCAAGAAACAGATGAGTTATTAAATAAACAAATTTATATTAACACATATTTTAATGATACAATCAATTACATCAAGCATGTAATTAAGGCAGATAGAAAAACAATAGAAAGTCAACTGAACGCAATTAACAAATATGAAAATAATAGAAACCAGGAGAATTTGTATTATGGCCAACAGATTAAAATACAGTTAATAAGAAACAAAAAAGGACATTTACAAGATAATGTTGCATCTGCTAGACATAATATTGTACACCCCAGCATATTAACTGATAATGAGATCCAAAAATACAATATAAACTTCAACAAACTTAATCATCTTAAGTTAGCTACAGCAGTGCTTAGAAATAATTTATTGATATTTGCAATAGAAACTCCTACAAGCTTCATCACAATTAAAGTTCAACGAATAATTCCAGTACCTAATAATGAATAATTTGAAATAAATCAAAAGTCCGAAGCTATATTTAAGTACAAAAATGCTACTTACACATATGAAACAAAAAAAAAGAGGTGTGTGTGCCAGCTCCGACACGCGACTGGAGTTTACTCCTTAAGAACTATTACCGTGATATTTAAAAATATATTTAATATGCAAAAGGAGTAAATGAAGACCTTTTCTATATTACTGGAAAAATATAAATTTATTTATTAGCAGCGAATTGCGCAATTAAATTAGCTAATCCTTCTCCTTGTCTTTTCATCATATCGTTAAGATGAAAATAATTAAACAAAGCAAAAACACCGAAATATTCCACCAAAATAATTTCTATGAAGAAAAACCTTTCACAACAGTATTGATAGCTGATTGTCAATTTTGCAGGTATCTGCCATATGTGAACGGGTATATTAATTTTGTTGATTTATTGGTAATTAATGCATATGTGAACGTATTTTAAGCTCTCTGGAACCTTTTTTTTAAATATCACGGTAATCGTTCTTAAAGAGTAAACTCCTGTCGCGTGTCGGAGCTGACACACACACCTCTTTTTTTTTGAAAAATCACAGTGGTGTTTCCCTTAATGAGATGAGAAGGCGCAAATGTTACTGTTAACTATTTTTAGTAAAATTGAGATTTGAAAGGTTTGTAGCAGCAGATAATGTTAATTATATGCAACAGAATGCAGAATTCTCTTGCATGTTAATTAACATTCTCTGCAGAAACTCATTTAAAACGTGCATTGGGTAAAATTTCCGGTACGTTGTGCTGCTACCTACTCGTCCACTGTTTGATGTGCACTGTAGTAGCGTCTTTGCAAAATGGAACCAGAAATGGTTCGTAGCTTAGCTAGCGCAAATTCTTAACCAAGTTTCTATTGCTGCTCTGGTGTGGATGCCTTGGCCGGCGGCGTATGAAAAATGGCTGTTCTAAAGTTTAATTTGCTTTACACGGTAACTGCGCAATTAATAATTAACATGCACAGTTTACAAAATTTACTTTTATGTAGGATAGCTAACAGAGGCGTTTTATGTTTCCTGCTATGCAATTTTGCTATTTGCAAAATTAGTGAATATACTTTGTAAGCCACACATTTATGATGATGAGCCACAGTTTGATGTCAAATGTAGCAGCGAAACACTCTGAGTAGTTTCTCCATTGTAACAAAACATTCGCAGGCACAATTACACATGCACAGTTTGAGGTGAAATGTAGTAGCAAAAACACTGAGTAGCTGATGTATGGTTTGTTGTTGCACTATTGCGCTGCGCAGATGATATTCAAATATTCAAAGTGGTGGTTTGTGTCTTCGTTGGAAAAATTTAAAATAAACACTTACCAACTAAATAAACCATCAAAAACACAAACCAAAAGAGAAAATGGCAACACGTCGTTTATGATGATCAGCCACAGTTTGATGTCAAATGTAGCAGCGAAACACTCTGAGTAGTTTCTCCATTGTAACAAAATATTTTCCATTGTAACAAAACATTCGCAGGCACAATTACACATGCACAGTTTGAGGTGAAATGTAGTAGCAAAAACACTGAGTAGCTGTTGTATGGTTTGTTGTTGCACTATTGCGCTGCGCAGATAATATTCAAATATTCAAAGTGGTGGTTTGTGTCTTCGTTGGAAAAATTTAAAATAAACACTTACCAATTAAATAAACCAAGAAAAACATAAACCAAAAGAGAAAAGGGCAACGCGTCACTTCCGTCAGCGTACACTTCCGGTGATTCACACGATTTTACTACCCATATTTTTCATACCATGGGCCTTATATATCGTTTCTTAAGGAGTCAACTCCAAAAAAATTGAAAGAAATAAAAACAGCAAACATTGTATATTAAAAAAAAATTGTAAATTGATAAAAAGAGAAGAAATGGAAATAATAGAAGTTGACGAGGAGACCATGGTAATCAAGAATGCAAACAATGAAAAATTGTATCAAAACTGTAACAATAAAACAATACAAATTATAAAAAAAAAATACTTTAATACATTTCGCAAATTGTACAATAGGTATAGATAACAATTATTTTACTAACACTTATGAAATAGAAAACGAAAAAACATTATACGAAAAAAAGAGACAAGTGCAAAATTTTACAAAACAAATAACTTTCGAAAATATATTAGAAACAAACAAAATAAACTGGATGAGTATCAAAAACTTAAAAACACATAAAGATATAATTTATTCATTCAATGCAACTATAATTATACTAATATAATAATTATATTAATAATCTTAATTATGTTAAAGCACAAAAAAAAATTAAAATCCAACTTAACAATAGTAGAATTCAGGAGAATTCTTTTCTAAAGGGGGGAGAAGTTATGTATAAGCCCACTCCATGCCCAGCACACAACGCACATCCAGATATTCAACTTAGCCCAATTAGCCAGAAAGTGCAGGAGTTATTGAACTCACTAAATGCCTAGTAAGCGATTTCACGTAAAATATTAATAACTTCTTTTTGTCAAACAAACATCCGGTTTCGCAACCGAAAAACAATTGCAAAGTATCCAATTTCAATTGTTTGTATGTAGAATAAGTCTAATCAGCAAATCGTATTAAACTCCAAGTTAAGCAATCTATGTAAAGGTTTCATTTGAATTGTGTTGAATAAAGTTAATCAGTTGATTCTTGCCACTGAAATATACACGTCGAGTTTTATTTGACTTTATTATATTTTTTTTATTAAACCGCATAATCGGTTTATCTAATTTGGGCGCTCTCTCTCTCAAAATGAAAGAGTTTCCCATCTTACAATATTATCTATGTTGCGGGCTTGCTGGGCATAGATGACTAGATGCGAAACTCTTTTTCTCGTGAGAGCGAGTTAATGAATAACAACACGAGTTGTTGATTGATTGATAACAATTGCAATTTATTGTAGGTTTTTCTTTTACTTATACTACTTCAATAGTTAATAATTTTTACGAAAAGACCAAAGAAACAAAACAATTCCCAGAAAAGTAAAAGTGACTTAAATGTATAATGCAATTATGCACTTTTATTATTAAAATGAAAACAATTCTTGGAAAAGTAAAGTTGACTTAATTATTCATATTATTAATAAAAGCAAAATATTTTTGGGAAATTGGTGTTATATTATAAATTCAGCTATAATGTTAATATTTTTGCAATTCAAGGATATAATATATTTAAAGAAACAATTTGGAAATAATTCTTGGAAGAGGTTAAACATAATAAATGCTTACGTAAGGGTGTATATATGTTATGTATGTATGTATGTGCTCATATCTGTGCCAATTTAGTTTGTTGAGCTCGTATCCGCTGTTGGTAGGTAGTAGCTGGGTTGACGGTGACTATCGGTGATTCTGGGCTGCTGCTGGTTGGAAGGTGACCATCGGTAACCCCTCCCCCCTAGAGTAGAGTGAGGGCCACAAGGAATCTGTAGGTGGTCGAACTATACTTTCTTCAATAAAAGCGTTTGGTGTGCAGATGATTTTAATTTTCTTTGAAAGACATATTGTTGAAATAATAACCATAGAAACGACAATTGCAATCGATGTATATGTAATATACTGATGAGTTGTTGTAGTTGCTGTTAGTGAATACTTCACATTATGATCACTAAATTGGTAGTCTTTCAATTTTCTCAAGTTAATTTCTTCTGTGACTGTTTCTGGAATTACTTCTATAAATTCGGGTAACGATATGTTAATATGTTCACTGTATGTTCGCGTTTTTTCTTCGTATGTTAAGCCATTAATTATGATTGTACAATTCTCGTAATATAGTATAACCGTGTTGGTTACATTAAATGGTTTACTGCAATCAGATTCTATCAGAGTTGTTGGTATGTTAATAAATAGTACAAAGTTATCTTCTGGTGGATAAATGGTCTCCACTATCCCCACATCTTTTACATTACATTTTGGCTGCATCTTTCGTAACAGCTTACCTACACATGTTGATTTCTCCATGGACTCACTTCTTGTAGGACTGGGACAGATATAAGTGTTTTCTAATCTAAGGCATTTTTCATCATAATATTTGATATAATTAGTGTTATAAGCTATAACATAGAAGTCGTGTTATATTAATGGGTAAGGGTATAATGTGAGACAGAGAAAGTTTACACTTTGAAATTTAGGAATTTTTACATTAAATATTATTTTTGAGTTGTTGTAATATGCTTGTAATTGCAGGATTTCATATAATTGTTCTATAGAATATGTTTCATGTGTTTGATCATTTATCACTTTGTAAATATTTTCTACTTCGTTATGACTTAAAATGAATTTTGAAATAATATTTAGTTTTGCTAGTACAATACTTTCTGCTATGTTAGTAATTTGGTTTGTTAATAAATCGATATTAAAGTTAATTTTATTTAAATATTGAATTTTTAATATTACATAATTTTCTTTGATAATTTTATTTGAAAAGGTTTCTTGTGTATTCTTTAAGAATCTTGCAATTTTAATTTGCTCTTTATTTATGTGTTTAGTAATGTTATCAAATCTTTGTATCATTTCTGCGTTTAAGAAAGCTTGTACGTTAAGTGTTTCTTTAACATTTTTTTTCATTTTCAATTCTTTGAGTTGGATGTTTATATTATTGGCATCCGTATCATCCATGTTACCTCTTATATATTTGATTGCTGAACCCAATCCATTTAATAAACGTCTTTTCTGCCTTTTAAAGGACATTCAATTGTTAATTTTTTCCGTTAATTGTTCTAATTTCAATTTTGTAGTACACAATGAGTCTTCAATTGAACTGTTTGTTTCCATTAAATTTAAAGTTTCTCTAATTTTTTTTGTATTGTTAGTGTAATCTTCCAGGTCTATTATATGGATTAGGTTTTGGTAGTGATTTATTACCTTAGCATTGCCCAATTTGAGTTCTATAATGGCCAAATCATTATCTATATTTTGAGTATTCAGCCTTTGGGAGAGGACCAGAGAAAACGTAAAGAAAAATGAATTAATTTTTATTGTCAATTTCTATATTAGTAGCTTTTTTTATTCTTCTTTTAATCTTTGATTTGTGAATCTTTTGATTTTTATTTGAAATAAGTGTATTTTTTCTGTCATTCTGAACTTTGTGTTTAGAGAATCGGGGTGTTGTTTTATTTCTTCTGTTTTCTTTTCGATATATGTATGATGTCATCAGGCTGTAGGGCTTTAGGTTGTTCCCTATTTTCATTTAATTTTTCTATTCTGTTCTTAACATCGGGTTCTAATTTTTCTTTGATTTTTGGGTAAATAGTTTGTTGGTATTCATTTAATTTGCACAAATAATCGTGTTCACCGTTGAATTTTACCGTTTTATTGAATATATAATATGTGGCCTACCGAAGAATAGTTCATATGGTGTTACTTTTGTAGCTGAGTTTTTAGAATTGTTATAGGTAATAAGAGCTTCTGAGAGAATTTCCTCGTGTTCTACAGAAAGTTTGTCCTCTTTTCTTCTAGCAACTATAATTCGATACAACTCCGTCAAAGTTGAGTGGAGTCTCTCAACAGGTGCATTGCTAGAGGATTGTTGAAATGAAGTAATGTGTAAGTCTATATGAAATTGTTTACAAAAATCTTTAAAAATTATGGCCGTGAATTCTTTTCCTTGGTCACATACTATCTTTTTTGGAATACCATAAGTACTTATGAATGTTCTTATGGACTTTACTACGTTTAGGCTAGTTCTAGCATCGATAATGAAGCCTGCAGCGAATCTTGAAAATTTATCGATAATAGCTAATATCTGTTTTTGGTTGATATGATAAATATCTATGTGCAAGATATCTAGGGGTTTTTCGGGAATTTCTGGTATTTGAAAAATCAGTTTTTGTGGGTGCCTATCATATTTTAGTGTTTGGCACAGGTCACAGTCATTAATTATTTTGCTAACTTTATGTTTCATAAACGGAAAGAAATATTCTCTTTTCAGGTGTAGGCATGTCTCTTCGATACTACGATGATTATTGTTATGATGGTACTTTCTTATTATTTCACCTTGTTCATCATTATCCATAAGAAATAGGTTGAGTATACTTTTTGTATTATACGGAAGACTTCATCCTCTGAAAAAATTGCAACGAGTCTGTTTGGTTTGAGAAACTTTGTAAAAATCTTTATTATTGTGTTTTCATCATAATTTGGTTCTTTTATTATTCGCTTTAACTTATTTTTAAAAGGCATTTCGGCGGTATTACTTGGTTGCGGATGTACTTCAAGTATTAATTGGATGCCAAATTCGTTCAGAGGTTTTTCCGAAATTTCGATACCGTCGTCTAGGATTTCCTCCTCTGAATGAACAGTACTTCCACTGGTACCCAGAGTAGAAAATATCCCATGATTGTTTATATCTGGTATGGCTCTACTGAGTGCATCAGCGTTAGAATTTTGTACACCTTTTTTATAAATTATTTCATAATTAAATTCCTCTAATTTAAGCCGCCAGCGTATTAATTTTGAATTGAGTTCTTTTAAGCCCATTACCCATGTCAAAGGCCTGTGATCTGTGACTATCTTGAATTTGCCACCGTGGATATATGGTCTGAAGTATTTTGTGTCCCATACTACGGCCAAAAGCTCTTTTTCTATTGTGGAATAGTTAGTTTGTGATTCGTTTAATGTTCTGCTAGCATAACAAATGGGCCTATCGCTTCCTATTGGTCCCTGAGACAATACAGCCCCTAAGCATAGATACTTGCATCTGAGAGCGAGTTAATGAATAACAACACGAGTTGTTGATTGATTGATAACAATTGCAATTTATTGTAGGTTTTTCTTTTACTTATACTACTTCAATAGTTAATAATTTTTACGAAAAGACCAAAGAAACAAAACAATTCCCAGAAAAGTAAAAGTGACTTAAATGTATAATGCAATTATGCACTTTTATTATTAAAATGAAAACAATTCTTGGAAAAGTAAAGTTGACTTAATTATTCATATTATTAATAAAAGCAAAATATTTTTGAGAAATTGGTGTTATATTATAAATTCAGCTATAATGTTAATATTTTTGCAATTCAAGGATATAATATATTTAAAGAAACAATTTGGAAATAATTCTTGGAAGAGGTTAAACATAATAAATGCTTACGTAAGGGTGTATATATGTATGTATGTATGTGCTCATATCTGTGCCAATTTAGTTTGTTGAGCTCGTATCCGCTGTTGGTAGGTAGTAGCTGGGTTGACGGTGACTATCGGTGATTCTGGGCTGCTGCTGGTTGGAAGGTGACCATCGGTAACCCCTCCCCCCCTAGAGTAGAGTGAGGGCCACAAGGAATCTGTAGGTGGTCGAACTATACTTTCTTCAATAAAAGCGTTTGGTGTGCAGATGATTTTAATTTTCTTTGAAAGACATATTGTTGAAATAATAACCATAGAAACGACAATTGCAATCGATGTATATGTAATATACTGATGAGTTGTTGTAGTTGCTGTTAGTGAATACTTCACATTATGATCACTAAATTGGTAGTCTTTCAATTTTCACAAGTTAATTTCTTCTGTGACTGTTTCTGGAATTACTTCTATAAATTCGGGTAACGATATGTTAATATGTTCACTGTATGTTCGCGTTTTTTCTTCGTATGTTAAGCCATTAATTATGATTGTACAATTCTCGTAATATAGTATAACCGTGTTGGTTACATTAAATGGTTTACTGCAATCAGATTCTATCAGAGTTGTTGGTATGTTAATAAATAGTACAAAGTTATCTTCTGGTGGATAAATGGTCTCCACTATCCCCACATCTTTTACATTACATTTTGGCTGCATCTTTCGTAACAGCTTACCTACACATGTTGATTTCTCCATGGACTCACTTCTTGTAGGACTGGGACAGATATAAGTGTTTTCTAATCTAAGGCATTTTTCATCATAATATTTGATATAATTAGTGTTATAAGCTATAACATAGAAGTCGTGTTATATTAATGGGTAAGGGTATAATGTGAGACAGAGAAAGTTTACACTTTGAAATTTAGGAATTTTTACATTAAATATTATTTTTGAGTTGTTGTAATATGCTTGTAATTGCAGGATTTCATATAATTGTTCTATAGAATATGTTTCATGTGTTTGATCATTTATCACTTTGTAAATATTTTCTACTTCGTTATGACTTAAAATGAATTTTGAAATAATATTTAGTTTTGCTAGTACAATACTTTCTGCTATGTTAGTAATTTGGTTTGTTAATAAATCGATATTAAAGTTAATTTTATTTAAATATTGAATTTTTAATATTACATAATTTTCTTTGATAATTTTATTTGAAAAGGTTTCTTGTGTATTCTTTAAGAATCTTGCAATTTTAATTTGCTCTTTATTTATGTGTTTAGTAATGTTATCAAATCTTTGTATCATTTCTGCGTTTAAGAAAGCTTGTACGTTAAGTGTTTCTTTAACATTTTTTTTCATTTTCAATTCTTTGAGTTGGATGTTTATATTATTGGCATCCGTATCATCCATGTTACCTCTTATATATTTGATTGCTGAACCCAATCCATTTAATAAACGTCTTTTCTGCCTTTTAAAGGACATTAAATTGTTAATTTTTTCCGTTAATTGTTCTAATTTCAATTTTGTAGTACACAATGAGTCTTCAATTGAACTGTTTGTTTCCATTAAATTTAAAGTTTCTCTAATTTTTTTTGTATTGTTAGTGTAATCTTCCAGGTCTATTATATGGATTAGGTTTTGGTAGTGATTTATTACCTTAGCATTGCCCAATTTGAGTTCTATAATGGCCAAATCATTATCTATATTTTGAGTATTCAGCCTTTGGGAGAGGACCAGAGAAAACGTAAAGAAAAATGAATTAATTTTTATTGTCAATTTCTATATTAGTAGCTTTTTTTATTCTTCTTTTAATCTTTGATTTGTGAATCTTTTGATTTTTATTTGAAATAAGTGTATTTTTTCTGTCATTCTGAACTTTGTGTTTAGAGAATCGGGGTGTAGTTTTATTTCTTCTGTTTTCTTTTCGATATATGTATGATGTCATCAGGCTGTAGGGCTTTAGGTTGTTCCCAATTTTCATTTAATTTTTCTATTCTGTTCTTAACATCGGGTTCTAATTTTTCTTTGATTTTTGGGTAAATAGTTTGTTGGTATTCATTTAATTTGCACAAATAATCGTGTTCACCGTTGAATTTTACCGTTTTATTGAATATATAATATGTGGCCTACCGAAGAATAGTTCATATGGTGTTACTTTTGTAGCTGAGTGTATAGAATTGTTATAGGTAATAAGAGCTTCTGAGAGAATTTCCTCGTGTTCTACAGAAAGTTTGTCCTCTTTTCTTCTAGCAACTATAATTCGATACAACTCCGTCAAAGTTGAGTGGAGTCTCTCAACAGGTGCATTGCTAGAGGATTGTTGAAATGAAGTAATGTGTAAGTCTATATGAAATTGTTTACAAAAATCTTTAAAAATTATGGCCGTGAATTCTTTTCCTTGGTCACATACTATCTTTTTTGGAATACCATAAGTACTTATGAATGTTCTTATGGACTTTACTACGTTTAGGCTAGTTCTAGCATCGATAATGAAGCCTGCAGCGAATCTTGAAAATTTATCGATAATAGCTAATATCTGTTTTTGGTTGATATGATAAATATCTATGTGCAAGATATCTAGGGGTTTTTCGGGAATTTCTGGTATTTGAAAAATCAGTTTTTGTGGGTGCCTATCATATTTTAGTGTTTGGCACAGGTCACAGTCATTAATTATTTTGCTAACTTTATGTTTCATAAACGGAAAGAAATATTCTCTTTTCAGGTGTAGGCATGTCTCTTCGATACTACGATGATTATTGTTATGATGGTACTTTCTTATTATTTCACCTTGTTCATCATTATCCATAAGAAATAGGTTGAGTATACTTTTTGTATTATACGGAAGACTTCATCCTCTGAAAAAATTGCAACGAGTCTGTTTGGTTTGAGAAACTTTGTAAAAATCTTTATTATTGTGTTTTCATCATAATTTGGTTCTTTTATTATTCGCTTTAACTTATTTTTAAAAGGCTTGATATATGGTCTGAAGTATTTTGTGTCCCATACTACGGCCAAAAGCTCTTTTTCTATTGTGGAATAGTTAGTTTGTGATTCGTTTAATGTTCTGCTAGCATAACAAATGGGCCTATCGCTTCCTATTGGTCCCTGAGACAATACAGCCCCTAAGCATAGATACTTGCATCTGAGAGCGAGTTAATGAATAACAACACGAGTTGTTGATTGATTGATAACAATTGCAATTTATTGTAGGTTTTTCTTTTACTTATACTACTTCAATAGTTAATAATTTTTACGAAAAGACCAAAGAAACAAAACAATTCCCAGAAAAGTAAAAGTGACTTAAATGTATAATGCAATTATGCACTTTTATTATTAAAATGAAAACAATTCTTGGAAAAGTAAAGTTGACTTAATTATTCATATTATTAATAAAAGCAAAATATTTTTGGGAAATTGGTGTTATATTATAAATTCAGCTATAATGTTAATATTTTTGCAATTCAAGGATATAATATATTTAAAGAAACAATTTGGAAATAATTCTTGGAAGAGGTTAAACATAATAAATGCTTACGTAAGGGTGTATATATGTATGTATGTATGTGCTCATATCTGTGCCAATTTAGTTTGTTGAGCTCGTATCCGCTGTTGGTAGGTAGTAGCTGGGTTGACGGTGACTATCGGTGATTCTGGGCTGCTGCTGGTTGGAAGGTGACCATCGGTAACCCCTCCCCCCCTAGAGTAGAGTGAGGGCCACAAGGAATCTGTAGGTGGTCGAACTATAAAAAAAAAAAAAAAATAATTGGCGCGTACACTTCTGTTAGGTGTTTGGCCGAGCTCCTCCTCCTATTTGTGGTGTGCGTCTTGATGTTGTTCCACAAATGGAGGGACCTACAGTTTCAAGCCGACTCCGAACGGCAGATATATTTATGAGGAGCTTTTTCATGGCAGAAATACACTCGGAGGTTTGCCATTGCCTGTCGAACTATACTTTCTTCAATAAAAGCGTTTGGTGTGCAGATGATTTTAATTTTCTTTGAAAGACATATTGTTGAAATAATAACCATAGAAACGACAATTGCAATCGATGTATATGTAATATACTGATGAGTTGTTGTAGTTGCTGTTAGTGAATACTTCACATTATGATCACTAAATTGGTAGTCTTTCAATTTTCTCAAGTTAATTTCTTCTGTGACTGTTTCTGGAATTACTTCTATAAATTCGGGTAACGATATGTTAATATGTTCACTGTATGTTCGCGTTTTTTCTTCGTATGTTAAGCCATTAATTATGATTGTACAATTCTCGTAATATAGTATAACCGTGTTGGTTACATTAAATGGTTTACTGCAATCAGATTCTATCAGAGTTGTTGGTATGTTAATAAATAGTACAAAGTTATCTTCTGGTGGATAAATGGTCTCCACTATCCCCACATCTTTTACATTACATTTTGGCTGCATCTTTCGTAACAGCTTACCTACACATGTTGATTTCTCCATGGACTCACTTCTTGTAGGACTGGGACAGATATAAGTGTTTTCTAATCTAAGGCATTTTTCATCATAATATTTGATATAATTAGTGTTATAAGCTATAACTTAGAAGTCGTGTTATATTAATGGGTAAGGGTATAATGTGAGACAGAGAAAGTTTACACTTTGAAATTTAGGAATTTTTACATTAAATATTATTTTTGAGTTGTTGTAATATGCTTGTAATTGCAGGATTTCATATAATTGTTCTATAGAATATGTTTCATGTGTTTGATCATTTATCACTTTGTAAATATTTTCTACTTCGTTATGACTTAAAATGAATTTTGAAATAATATTTAGTTTTGCTAGTACAATACTTTCTGCTATGTTAGTAATTTGGTTTGTTAATAAATCGATATTAAAGTTAATTTTATTTAAATATTGAATTTTTAATATTACATAATTTTCTTTGATAATTTTATTTGAAAAGGTTTCTTGTGTATTCTTTAAGAATCTTGCAATTTTAATTTGCTCTTTATTTATGTGTTTAGTAATGTTATCAAATCTTTGTATCATTTCTGCGTTTAAGAAAGCTTGTACGTTAAGTGTTTCTTTAACATTTTTTTTCATTTTCAATTCTTTGAGTTGGATGTTTATATTATTGGCATCCGTATCATCCATGTTACCTCTTATATATTTGATTGCTGAACCCAATCCATTTAATAAACGTCTTTTCTGCCTTTTAAAGGACATTAAATTGTTAATTTTTTCCGTTAATTGTTCTAATTTCAATTTTGTAGTACACAATGAGTCTTCAATTGAACTGTTTGTTTCCATTAAATTTAAAGTTTCTCTAATTTTTTTTGTATTGTTAGTGTAATCTTCTAGGTCTATTATATGGATTAGGTTTTGGTAGTGATTTATTACCTTAGCATTGCCCAATTTGAGTTCTATAATGGCCAAATCATTATCTATGTTTTGAGTATTCAGCCTTTGGGAGAGGACCAGAGAAAACGTAAAGAAAAATGAATTAATTTTTATTGTCAATTTCTATATTAGTAGCTTTTTTTATTCTTCTTTTAATCTTTGATTTGTGAATCTTTTGATTTTTATTTGAAATAAGTGTATTTTTTCTGTCATTCTGAACTTTGTGTTTAGAGAATCGGGGTGTTGTTTTATTTCTTCTGTTTTCTTTTCGATATATGATGTTATCAGGCTGTAGGGCTTTAAGTTGTTCCCTATTTTCATTTAATTTTTCTATTCTGTTCTTAACATCGGGTTCTAATTTTTCTTTGATTTTTATGTAAATAGTTTGTTGGTATTCATTTAATTTGCACAAATAATCGTGTTCACCGTTGAATTTTACCGTTTTATTGAATATATAATATGTGGCCTACCGAAGAATAGTTCATATGGTGTTACTTTTGTAGCTGAGTGTATAGAATTGTTATAGGTAATAAGAGCTTCTGAGAGAATTTCCTCGTGTTCTACAGAAAGTTTGTCCTCTTTTCTTCTAGCAACTATAATTCGATACAACTCCGTCAAAGTTGAGTGGAGTCTCTCAACAGGTGCATTGCTAGAGGATTGTTGAAATGAAGTAATGTGTAAGTCTATATGAAATTGTTTACAAAAATCTTTAAAAATTATGGCCGTGAATTCTTTTCCTTGGTCACATACTATCTTTTTTGGAATACCATAAGTACTTATGAATGTTCTTATGGACTTTACTACGTTTAGGCTAGTTCTAGCATCGATAATGAAGCCTGCAGCGAATCTTGAAAATTTATCGATAATAGCTAATATCTGTTTTTGGTTGATATGATAAATATCTATGTGCAAGATATCTAGGGGTTTTTCGGGAATTTCTGGTATTTGAAAAATCAGTTTTTGTGGGTGCCTATCATATTTTAGTGTTTGGCACAGGTCACAGTCATTAATTATTTTGCTAACTTTATGTTTCATAAACGGAAAGAAATATTCTCTTTTCAGGTGTAGGCATGTCTCTTCGATACTACGATGATTATTGTTATGATGGTACTTTCTTATTATTTCACCTTGTTCATCATTATCCATAAGAAATAGGTTGAGTATACTTTTTGTATTATACGGAAGACTTCATCCTCTGAAAAAATTGCAACGAGTCTGTTTGGTTTGAGAAACTTTGTAAAAATCTTTATTATTGTGTTTTCATCATAATTTGGTTCTTTTATTATTCGCTTTAACTTATTTTTAAAAGGCATTTCGGCGGTATTACTTGGTTGCGGATGTACTTCAAGTATTAATTGGATGCCAAATTCGTTCAGAGGTTTTTCCGAAATTTCGATACCGTCGTCTAGGATTTCCTCCTCTGAATGAACAGTACTTCCACTGGTACCCAGAGTAGAAAATATCCCATGATTGTTTATATCTGGTATGGCTCTACTGAGTGCATCAGCGTTAGAATTTTGTACACCTTTTTTATAAATTATTTCATAATTAAATTCCTCTAATTTAAGCCGCCAGCGTATTAATTTTGAATTGAGTTCTTTTAAGCCCATTACCCATGTCAAAGGCCTGTGATCTGTGACTATCTTGAATTTGCGACCGTGGATATATGGTCTGAAGTATTTTGTGTCCCATACTACGGCCAAAAGCTCTTTTTCTATTGTGGAATAGTTAGTTTGTGATTCGTTTAATGTTCTGCTAGCATAACAAATGGGCCTATCGCTTCCTATTGGTCCCTGAGACAATACAGCCCCTAAGCATAGATACTTGCATCTGAGAGCGAGTTAATGAATAACAACACGAGTTGTTGATTGATTGATAACAATTGCAATTTATTGTAGGTTTTTCTTTTACTTATACTACTTCAATAGTTAATAATTTTTACGAAAAGACCAAAGAAACAAAACAATTCCCAGAAAAGTAAAAGTGACTTAAATGTATAATGCAATTATGCACTTTTATTATTAAAATGAAAACAATTCTTGGAAAAGTAAAGTTGACTTAATTATTCATATTATTAATAAAAGCAAAATATTTTTGAGAAATTGGTGTTATATTATAAATTCAGCTATAATGTTAATATTTTTGCAATTCAAGGATATAATATATTTAAAGAAACAATTTGGAAATAATTCTTGGAAGAGGTTAAACATAATAAATGCTTACGTAAGGGTGTATATATGTATGTATGTATGTGCTCATATCTGTGCCAATTTAGTTTGTTGAGCTCGTATCCGCTGTTGGTAGGTAGTAGCTGGGTTGACGGTGACTATCGGTGATTCTGGGCTGCTGCTGGTTGGAAGGTGACCATCGGTAACCCCTCCCCCCCTAGAGTAGAGTGAGGGCCACAAGGAATCTGTAGGTGGTCGAACTATACTTTCTTCAATAAAAGCGTTTGGTGTGCAGATGATTTTAATTTTCTTTGAAAGACATATTGTTGAAATAATAACCATAGAAACGACAATTGCAATCGATGTATATGTAATATACTGATGAGTTGTTGTAGTTGCTGTTAGTGAATACTTCACATTATGATCACTAAATTGGTAGTCTTTCAATTTTCTCAAGTTAATTTCTTCTGTGACTGTTTCTGGAATTACTTCTATAAATTCGGGTAACGATATGTTAATATGTTCACTGTATGTTCGCGTTTTTTCTTCGTATGTTAAGCCATTAATTATGATTGTACAATTCTCGTAATATAGTATAACCGTGTTGGTTACATTAAATGGTTTACTGCAATCAGATTCTATCAGAGTTGTTGGTATGTTAATAAATAGTACAAAGTTATCTTCTGGTGGATAAATGGTCTCCACTATCCCCACATCTTTTACATTACATTTTGGCTGCATCTTTCGTAACAGCTTACCTACACATGTTGATTTCTCCATGGACTCACTTCTTGTAGGACTGGGACAGATATAAGTGTTTTCTAATCTAAGGCATTTTTCATCATAATATTTGATATAATTAGTGTTATAAGCTATAACATAGAAGTCGTGTTATATTAATGGGTAAGGGTATAATGTGAGACAGAGAAAGTTTACACTTTGAAATTTAGGAATTTTTACATTAAATATTATTTTTGAGTTGTTGTAATATGCTTGT
This sequence comes from Anastrepha ludens, assembly GCF_028408465.1. Classification (NCBI taxonomy): domain Eukaryota; kingdom Metazoa; phylum Arthropoda; class Insecta; order Diptera; family Tephritidae; genus Anastrepha; species Anastrepha ludens. The sequence continues at coordinate 43,151,762 of NC_071503.1, forward strand.
AATTGCAGGATTTCATATAATTGTTCTATAGAATATTTATTTATTTATTTATTCATCAATTAAAGTATAACTTAAATAGATTACTAATATTAAAGCTTAAATATAATTTATGGTAAACAATACTGTGAGATACATTAGTCACAATTCAAAAAGTGTATCTCCAGATTAAGTCTTGATTTGAAAGTCTCTCGTGAGTTAGACAATATATCCAAATGTTTGCATAATTGGTTAGACTGTCTTATACAACGTGTGAGCGGTTCATTTCGACTAAAATTGGTCTTGTGATAAGGTAAATGGAACATATTGCTGAGTCTTAGGTTACGAGTGGGACAATTAAAGAGTATTAGCTCCAGCAAGAAGTGACATTTGATATGATTCGTAACTATGTCTCTTATAAACATTACCGATGAAGTTTTTCTCCGCATTTCTAAAGTTGGCAGTGCTAACAAAAGACATCTACTTTTATATGCAGGCAAACTGCAAGGCCAACGAAGTGAATAAATAGCAAATCGAGTGAAACGTTTTTGAACCTTCTCAATTCTTAAAGATGAACCCATATAGAATGGATCCCAAATGATGCTGCAATATTCGAGGTTTGATCTCACAAGAGAAAAATACAAATTTTTCAGCGTAGAGATATCCTGGAACTCCCTCGAATTCCTTATTACAAATCCAAGCATAGATCTAGACTTGGCAATCATAAAGTCTATATGTTTGGAAAATGACATTTTTGATGTAATAATATGTTTCATGTGTTTGATCATTTATCACTTTGTAAATATTTTCTACTTCGTTATGACTTAAAATGAATTTTGAAATAATATTTAGTTTTGCTAGTACAATACTTTCTGCTATGTTAGTAATTTGGTTTGTTAATAAATCGATATTAAAGTTAATTTTATTTAAATATTGAATTTTTAATATTACATAATTTTCTTTGATAATTTTATTTGAAAAGGTTTCTTGTGTATTCTTTAAGAATCATGCAATTTTAATTTGCTCTTTATTTATGTGTTTAGTAATGTTATCAAATCTTTGTATCATTTCTGCGTTTAAGAAAGCTTGTACGTTAAGTGTTTCTTTAACATTTTTTTTCATTTTCAATTCTTTGAGTTGGATGTTTATATTATTGGCATCCGTATCATCCATGTTACCTCTTATATATTTGATTGCTGAACCCAATCCATTTAATAAACGTCTTTTCTGCCTTTTAAAGGACATTCAATTGTTAATTTTTTCCGTTAATTGTTCTAATTTCAATTTTGTAGTACACAATGAGTCTTCAATTGAACTGTTTGTTTCCATTAAATTTAAAGTTTCTCTAATTTTTTTTGTATTGTTAGTGTAATCTTCCAGGTCTATTATATGGATTAGGTTTTGGTAGTGATTTATTACCTTAGCATTGCCCAATTTGAGTTCTATAATGGCCAAATCATTATCTATATTTTGAGTATTCAGCCTTTGGGAGAGGACCAGAGAAAACGTAAAGAAAAATGAATTAATTTTTATTGTCAATTTCTATATTAGTAGCTTTTTTTATTCTTCTTTTAATCTTTGATTTGTGAATCTTTTGATTTTTATTTGAAATAAGTGTATTTTTTCTGTCATTCTGAACTTTGTGTTTAGAGAATCGGGGTGTTGTTTTATTTCTTCTGTTTTCTTTTCGATATATGTATGATGTCATCAGGCTGTAGGGCTTTAGGTTGTTCCCTATTTTCATTTAATTTTTCTATTCTGTTCTTAACATCGGGTTCTAATTTTTCTTTGATTTTTGGGTAAATAGTTTGTTGGTATTCATTTAATTTGCACAAATAATCGTGTTCACCGTTGAATTTTACCGTTTTATTGAATATATAATATGTGGCCTACCGAAGAATAGTTCATATGGTGTTACTTTTGTAGCTGAGTGTATAGAATTGTTATAGGTAATAAGAGCTTTTGAGAGAATTTCCTCGTGTTCTACAGAAAGTTTGTCCTCTTTTCTTCTAGCAACTATAATTCGATACAACTCCGTCAAAGTTGAGTGGAGTCTCTCAACAGGTGCATTGCTAGAGGATTGTTGAAATGAAGTAATGTGTAAGTCTATATGAAATTGTTTACAAAAATCTTTAAAAATTATGGCCGTGAATTCTTTTCCTTGGTCACATACTATCTTTTTTGGAATACCATAAGTACTTATGAATGTTCTTATGGACTTTACTACGTTTAGGCTAGTTCTAGCATCGATAATGAAGCCTGCAGCGAATCTTGAAAATTTATCGATAATAGCTAATATCTGTTTTTGGTTGATATGATAAATATCTATGTGCAAGATATCTAGGGGTTTTTCGGGAATTTCTGGTATTTGAAAAATCAGTTTTTGTGGGTGCCTATCATATTTTAGTGTTTGGCACAGGTCACAGTCATTAATTATTTTGCTAACTTTATGTTTCATAAACGGAAAGAAATATTCTCTTTTCAGGTGTAGGCATGTCTCTTCGATACTACGATGATTATTGTTATGATGGTACTTTCTTATTATTTCACCTTGTTCATCATTATCCATAAGAAATAGGTTGAGTATACTTTTTGTATTATACGGAAGACTTCATCCTCTGAAAAAATTGCAACGAGTCTGTTTGGTTTGAGAAACTTTGTAAAAATCTTTATTATTGTGTTTTCATCATAATTTGGTTCTTTTATTATTCGCTTTAACTTATTTTTAAAAGGCATTTCGGCGGTATTACTTGGTTGAGGATGTACTTCAAGTATTAATTGGATGCCAAATTCGTTCAGAGGTTTTTCCGAAATTTCGATACCGTCGTCTAGGATTTCCTCCTCTGAATGAACAGTACTTCCATTGGTACCCAGAGTAGAAAATATCCCATGATTGTTTATATCTGGTATGGCTCTACTGAGTGCATCAGCGTTAGAATTTTGTACACCTTTTTTATAAATTATTTCATAATTAAATTCCTCTAATTTAAGCCGCCAGCGTATTAATTTTGAATTGAGTTCTTTTAAGCCCATTACCCATGTCAAAGGCCTGTGATCTGTGACTATCTTGAATTTGCGACCGTGGATATATGGTCTGAAGTATTTTGTGTCCCATACTACGGCCAAAAGCTCTTTTTCTATTGTGGAATAGTTAGTTTGTGATTCGTTTAATGTTCTGCTAGCATAACAAATGGGCCTATCGCTTCCTATTGGTCCCTGAGACAATACAGCCCCTAAGCATAGATACTTGCATCTGAGAGCGAGTTAATGAATAACAACACGAGTTGTTGATTGATTGATAACAATTGCAATTTATTGTAGGTTTTTCTTTTACTTATACTACTTCAATAGTTAATAATTTTTACGAAAAGACCAAAGAAACAAAACAATTCCCAGAAAAGTAAAAGTGACTTAAATGTATAATGCAATTATGCACTTTTATTATTAAAATGAAAACAATTCTTGGAAAAGTAAAGTTGACTTAATTATTCATATTATTAATAAAAGCAAAATATTTTTGAGAAATTGGTGTTATATTATAAATTCAGCTATAATGTTAATATTTTTGCAATTCAAGGATATAATATATTTAAAGAAACAATTTGGAAATAATTCTTGGAAGAGGTTAAACATAATAAATGCTTACGTAAGGGTGTATATATGTATGTATGTATGTGCTCATATCTGTGCCAATTTAGTTTGTTGAGCTCGTATCCGCTGTTGGTAGGTAGTAGCTGGGTTGACGGTGACTATCGGTGATTCTGGGCTGCTGCTGGTTGGAAGGTGACCATCGGTAACCCCTCCCCCCCTAGAGTAGAGTGAGGGCCACAAGGAATCTGTAGGTGGTCGAACTATACTTTCTTCAATAAAAGCGTTTGGTGTGCAGATGATTTTAATTTTCTTTGAAAGACATATTGTTGAAATAATAACCATAGAAACGACAATTGCAATCGATGTATATGTAATATACTGATGAGTTGTTGTAGTTGCTGTTAGTGAATACTTCACATTATGATCACTAAATTGGTAGTCTTTCAATTTTCACAAGTTAATTTCTTCTGTGACTGTTTCTGGAATTACTTCTATAAATTCGGGTAACGATATGTTAATATGTTCACTGTATGTTCGCGTTTTTTCTTCGTATGTTAAGCCATTAATTATGATTGTACAATTCTCGTAATATAGTATAACCGTGTTGGTTACATTAAATGGTTTACTGCAATCAGATTCTATCAGAGTTGTTGGTATGTTAATAAATAGTACAAAGTTATCTTCTGGTGGATAAATGGTCTCCACTATCCCCACATCTTTTACATTACATTTTGGCTGCATCTTTCGTAACAGCTTACCTACACATGTTGATTTCTCCATGGACTCACTTCTTGTAGGACTGGGACAGATATAAGTGTTTTCTAATCTAAGGCATTTTTCATCATAATATTTGATATAATTAGTGTTATAAGCTATAACATAGAAGTCGTGTTATATTAATGGGTAAGGGTATAATGTGAGACAGAGAAAGTTTACACTTTGAAATTTAGGAATTTTTACATTAAATATTATTTTTGAGTTGTTGTAATATGCTTGTAATTGCAGGATTTCATATAATTGTTCTATAGAATATTTATTTATTTATTTATTCATCAATTAAAGTATAACTTAAATAGATTACTAATATTAAAGCTTAAATATAATTTATGGTAAACAATACTGTGAGATACATTAGTCACAATTCAAAAAGTGTATCTCCAGATTAAGTCTTGATTTGAAAGTCTCTCGTGAGTTAGAGAATATATCCAAATGTTTGCATAATTGGTTAGACTGTCTTATACAACGTGTGAGCGGTTCATTTCGACTAAAATTGGTCTTGTGATAAGGTAAATGGAACATATTGCTGAGTCTTAGGTTACGAGTGGGACAATTAAAGAGTATTAGCTCCAGCAAGAAGTGACATTTGATATGATTCGTAACTATGTCTCTTATAAACATTACCGATGAAGTTTTTCTCCGCATTTCTAAAGTTGGCAGTGCTAACAAAAGACATCTACTTTTATATGCAGGCAAACTGCAAGGCCAACGAAGTGAATAAATAGCAAATCGAGTGAAACGTTTTTGAACCTTCTCAATTCTTAAAGATGAACCCATATAGAATGGATCCCAAATGATGCTGCAATATTCGAGGTTTGATCTCACAAGAGAAAAATACAAATTTTTCAGCGTAGAGATATCCTGGAACTCCCTCGAATTCCTTATTACAAATCCAAGCATAGATCTAGACTTGGCAATCATAAAGTCTATATGTTTGGAAAATGACATTTTTGATGTAATAATATGTTTCATGTGTTTGATCATTTATCACTTTGTAAATATTTTCTACTTCGTTATGACTTAAAATGAATTTTGAAATAATATTTAGTTTTGCTAGTACAATACTTTCTGCTATGTTAGTAATTTGGTTTGTTAATAAATCGATATTAAAGTTAATTTTATTTAAATATTGAATTTTTAATATTACATAATTTTCTTTGATAATTTTATTTGAAAAGGTTTCTTGTGTATTCTTTAAGAATCTTGCAATTTTAATTTGCTCTTTATTTATGTGTTTAGTAATGTTATCAAATCTTTGTATCATTTCTGCGTTTAAGAAAGCTTGTACGTTAAGTGTTTCTTTAACATTTTTTTTCATTTTCAATTCTTTGAGTTGGATGTTTATATTATTGGCATCCGTATCATCCATGTTACCTCTTATATATTTGATTGCTGAACCCAATCCATTTAATAAACGTCTTTTCTGCCTTTTAAAGGACATTCAATTGTTAATTTTTTCCGTTAATTGTTCTAATTTCAATTTTGTAGTACACAATGAGTCTTCAATTGAACTGTTTGTTTCCATTAAATTTAAAGTTTCTCTAATTTTTTTTGTATTGTTAGTGTAATCTTCCAGGTCTATTATATGGATTAGGTTTTGGTAGTGATTTATTACCTTAGCATTGCCCAATTTGAGTTCTATAATGGCCAAATCAGTATCTATATTTTGAGTATTCAGCCTTTGGGAGAGGACCAGAGAAAACGTAAAGAAAAATGAATTAATTTTTATTGTCAATTTCTATATTAGTAGCTTTTTTTATTCTTCTTTTAATCTTTGATTTGTGAATCTTTTGATTTTTATTTGAAATAAGTGTATTTTTTCTGTCATTCTGAACTTTGTGTTTAGAGAATCGGGGTGTTGTTTTATTTCTTCTGTTTTCTTTTCGATATATGTATGATGTCATCAGGCTGTAGGGCTTTAGGTTGTTCCCTATTTTCATTTAATTTTTCTATTCTGTTCTTAACATCGGGTTCTAATTTTTCTTTGATTTTTGGGTAAATAGTTTGTTGGTATTCATTTAATTTGCACAAATAATCGTGTTCACCGTTGAATTTTACCGTTTTATTGAATATATAATATGTGGCCTACCGAAGAATAGTTCATATGGTGTTACTTTTGTAGCTGAGTGTATAGAATTGTTATAGGTAATAAGAGCTTCTGAGAGAATTTCCTCGTGTTCTACAGAAAGTTTGTCCTCTTTTCTTCTAGCAACTATAATTCGATACAACTCCGTCAAAGTTGAGTGGAGTCTCTCAACAGGTGCATTGCTAGAGGATTGTTGAAATGAAGTAATGTGTAAGTCTATATGAAATTGTTTACAAAAATCTTTAAAAATTATGGCCGTGAATTCTTGGTCACATACTATCTTTTTTGGAATACCATAAGTACTTATGAATGTTCTTATGGACTTTACTACGTTTAGGCTAGTTCTAGCATCGATAATGAAGCCTGCAGCGAATCTTGAAAATTTATCGATAATAGCTAATATCTGTTTTTGGTTGATATGATAAATATCTATGTGCAAGATATCTAGGGGTTTTTCGGGAATTTCTGGTATTTGAAAAATCAGTTTTTGTGGGTGCCTATCATATTTTAGTGTTTGGCACAGGTCACAGTCATTAATTATTTTGCTAACTTTATGTTTCATAAACGGAAAGAAATATTCTCTTTTCAGGTGTAGGCATGTCTCTTCGATACTACGATGATTATTGTTATGATGGTACTTTCTTATTATTTCACCTTGTTCATCATTATCCATAAGAAATAGGTTGAGTATACTTTTTGTATTATACGGAAGACTTCATCCTCTGAAAAAATTGCAACGAGTCTGTTTGGTTTGAGAAACTTTGTAAAAATCTTTATTATTGTGTTTTCATCATAATTTGGTTCTTTTATTATTCGCTTTAACTTATTTTTAAAAGGCTTGATATATGGTCTGAAGTATTTTGTGTCCCATACTACGGCCAAAAGCTCTTTTTCTATTGTGGAATAGTTAGTTTGTGATTCGTTTAATGTTCTGCTAGCATAACAAATGGGCCTATCGCTTCCTATTGGTCCCTGAGACAATACAGCCCCTAAGCATAGATACTTGCATCTGAGAGCGAGTTAATGAATAACAACACGAGTTGTTGATTGATTGATAACAATTGCAATTTATTGTAGGTTTTTCTTTTACTTATACTACTTCAATAGTTAATAATTTTTACGAAAAGACCAAAGAAACAAAACAATTCCCAGAAAAGTAAAAGTGACTTAAATGTATAATGCAATTATGCACTTTTATTATTAAAATGAAAACAATTCTTGGAAAAGTAAAGTTGACTTAATTATTCATATTATTAATAAAAGCAAAATATTTTTGAGAAATTGGTGTTATATTATAAATTCAGCTATAATGTTAATATTTTTGCAATTCAAGGATATAATATATTTAAAGAAACAATTTGGAAATAATTCTTGGAAGAGGTTAAACATAATAAATGCTTACGTAAGGGTGTATATATGTATGTATGTATGTGCTCATATCTGTGCCAATTTAGTTTGTTGAGCCTGTATCCGCTGTTGGTAGGTAGTAGCTGGGTTGACGGTGACTATCGGTGATTCTGGGCTGCTGCTGGTTGGAAGGTGACCATCGGTAACCCCTCCCCCCCTAGAGTAGAGTGAGGGCCACAAGGAATCTGTAGGTGGTCGAACTATACTTTCTTCAATAAAAGCGTTTGGTGTGCAGATGATTTTAATTTTCTTTGAAAGACATATTGTTGAAATAATAACCATAGAAACGACAATTGCAATCGATGTATATGTAATATACTGATGAGTTGTTGTAGTTGCTGTTAGTGAATACTTCACATTATGATCACTAAATTGGTAGTCTTTCAATTTTCACAAGTTAATTTCTTCTGTGACTGTTTCTGGAATTACTTCTATAAATTCGGGTAACGATATGTTAATATGTTCACTGTATGTTCGCGTTTTTTCTTCGTATGTTAAGCCATTAATTATGATTGTACAATTCTCGTAATATAGTATAACCGTGTTGGTTACATTAAATGGTTTACTGCAATCAGATTCTATCAGAGTTGTTGGTATGTTAATAAATAGTACAAAGTTATCTTCTGGTGGATAAATGGTCTCCACTATCCCCACATCTTTTACATTACATTTTGGCTGCATCTTTCGTAACAGCTTACCTACACATGTTGATTTCTCCATGGACTCACTTCTTGTAGGACTGGGACAGATATAAGTGTTTTCTAATCTAAGGCATTTTTCATCATAATATTTGATATAATTAGTGTTATAAGCTATAACATAGAAGTCGTGTTATATTAATGGGTAAGGGTATAATGTGAGACAGAGAAAGTTTACACTTTGAAATTTAGGAATTTTTACATTAAATATTATTTTTGAGTTGTTGTAATATGCTTGTAATTGCAGGATTTCATATAATTGTTCTATAGAATATGTTTCATGTGTTTGATCATTTATCACTTTGTAAATATTTTCTACTTCGTTATGACTTAAAATGAATTTTGAAATAATATTTAGTTTTGCTAGTACAATACTTTCTGCTATGTTAGTAATTTGGTTTGTTAATAAATCGATATTAAAGTTAATTTTATTTAAATATTGAATTTTTAATATTACATAATTTTCTTTGATAATTTTATTTGAAAAGGTTTCTTGTGTATTCTTTAAGAATCTTGCAATTTTAATTTGCTCTTTATTTATGTGTTTAGTAATGTTATCAAATCTTTGTATCATTTCTGCGTTTAAGAAAGCTTGTACGTTAAGTGTTTCTTTAACATTTTTTTTCATTTTCAATTCTTTGAGTTGGATGTTTATATTATTGGCATCCGTATCATCCATGTTACCTCTTATATATTTGATTGCTGAACCCAATCCATTTAATAAACGTCTTTTCTGCCTTTTAAAGGACATTCAATTGTTAATTTTTTCCGTTAATTGTTCTAATTTCAATTTTGTAGTACACAATGAGTCTTCAATTGAACTGTTTGTTTCCATTAAATTTAAAGTTTCTCTAATTTTTTTTGTATTGTTAGTGTAATCTTCCAGGTCTATTATATGGATTAGGTTTTGGTAGTGATTTATTACCTTAGCATTGCCCAATTTGAGTTCTATAATGGCCAAATCATTATCTATATTTTGAGTATTCAGCCTTTGGGAGAGGACCAGAGAAAACGTAAAGAAAAATGAATTAATTTTTATTGTCAATTTCTATATTAATATAGTAGCTTTTTTTATTCTTCTTTTAATCTTTGATTTGTGAATCTTTTGATTTTTATTTGAAATAAGTGTATTTTTTCTGTCATTCTGAACTTTGTGTTTAGAGAATCGGGGTGTAGTTTTATTTCTTCTGTTTTCTTTTCGATATATGTATGATGTCATCAGGCTGTAGGGCTTTAGGTTGTTCCCTATTTTCATTTAATTTTTCTATTCTGTTCTTAACATCGGGTTCTAATTTTTCTTTGATTTTTGGGTAAATAGTTTGTTGGTATTCATTTAATTTGCACAAATAATCGTGTTCACCGTTGAATTTTACCGTTTTATTGAATATATAATATGTGGCCTACCGAAGAATAGTTCATATGGTGTTACTTTTGTAGCTGAGTGTATAGAATTGTTATAGGTAATAAGAGCTTCTGAGAGAATTTCCTCGTGTTCTACAGAAAGTTTGTCCTCTTTTCTTCTAGCAACTATAATTCGATACAACTCCGTCAAAGTTGAGTGGAGTCTCTCAACAGGTGCATTGCTAGAGGATTGTTGAAATGAAGTAATGTGTAAGTCTATATGAAATTGTTTACAAAAATCTTTAAAAATTATGGCCGTGAATTCTTTTCCTTGGTCACATACTATCTTTTTTGGAATACCATAAGTACTTATGAATGTTCTTATGGACTTTACTACGTTTAGGCTAGTTCTAGCATCGATAATGAAGCCTGCAGCGAATCTTGAAAATTTATCGATAATAGCTAATATCTGTTTTTGGTTGATATGATAAATATCTATGTGCAAGATATCTAGGGGTTTTTCGGGAATTTCTGGTATTTGAAAAATCAGTTTTTGTGGGTGCCTATCATATTTTAGTGTTTGGCACAGGTCACAGTCATTAATTATTTTGCTAACTTTATGTTTCATAAACGGAAAGAAATATTCTCTTTTCAGGTGTAGGCATGTCTCTTCGATACTACGATGATTATTGTTATGATGGTACTTTCTTATTATTTCACCTTGTTCATCATTATCCATAAGAAATAGGTTGAGTATACTTTTTGTATTATACGGAAGACTTCATCCTCTGAAAAAATTGCAACGAGTCTGTTTGGTTTGAGAAACTTTGTAAAAATCTTTATTATTGTGTTTTCATCATAATTTGGTTCTTTTATTATTCGCTTTAACTTATTTTTAAAAGGCTTGATATATGGTCTGAAGTATTTTGTGTCCCATACTACGGCCAAAAGCTCTTTTTCTATTGTGGAATAGTTAGTTTGTGATTCGTTTAATGTTCTGCTAGCATAACAAATGGGCCTATCGCTTCCTATTGGTCCCTGAGACAATACAGCCCCTAAGCATAGATACTTGCATCTGAGAGCGAGTTAATGAATAACAACACGAGTTGTTGATTGATTGATAACAATTGCAATTTATTGTAGGTTTTTCTTTTACTTATACTACTTCAATAGTTAATAATTTTTACGAAAAGACCAAAGAAACAAAACAATTCCCAGAAAAGTAAAAGTGACTTAAATGTATAATGCAATTATGCACTTTTATTATTAAAATGAAAACAATTCTTGGAAAAGTAAAGTTGACTTAATTATTCATATTATTAATAAAAGCAAAATATTTTTGGGAAATTGGTGTTATATTATAAATTCAGCTATAATGTTAATATTTTTGCAATTCAAGGATATAATATATTTAAAGAAACAATTTGGAAATAATTCTTGGAAGAGGTTAAACATAATAAATGCTTACGTAAGGGTGTATATATGTATGTATGTATGTGCTCATATCTGTGCCAATTTAGTTTGTTGAGCTCGTATCCGCTGTTGGTAGGTAGTAGCTGGGTTGACGGTGACTATCGGTGATTCTGGGCTGCTGCTGGTTGGAAGGTGACCATCGGTAACCCCTCCCCCCCTAGAGTAGAGTGAGGGCCACAAGGAATCTGTAGGTGGTCGAACTATACTTTCTTCAATAAAAGCGTTTGGTGTGCAGATGATTTTAATTTTCTTTGAAAGACATATTGTTGAAATAATAACCATAGAAACGACAATTGCAATCGATGTATATGTAATATACTGATGAGTTGTTGTAGTTGCTGTTAGTGAATACTTCACATTATGATCACTAAATTGGTAGTCTTTCAATTTTCTCAAGTTAATTTCTTCTGTGACTGTTTCTGGAATTACTTCTATAAATTCGGGTAACGATATGTTAATATGTTCACTGTATGTTCGCGTTTTTTCTTCGTATGTTAAGCCATTAATTATGATTGTACAATTCTCGTAATATAGTATAACCGTGTTGGTTACATTAAATGGTTTACTGCAATCAGATTCTATCAGAGTTGTTGGTATGTTAATAAATAGTACAAAGTTATCTTCTGGTGGATAAATGGTCTCCACTATCCCCACATCTTTTACATTACATTTTGGCTGCATCTTTCGTAACAGCTTACCTACACATGTTGATTTCTCCATGGACTCACTTCTTGTAGGACTGGGACAGATATAAGTGTTTTCTAATCTAAGGCATTTTTCATCATAATATTTGATATAATTAGTGTTATAAGCTATAACTTAGAAGTCGTGTTATATTAATGGGTAAGGGTATAATGTGAGACAGAGGAAGTTTACACTTTGAAATTTAGGAATTTTTACATTAAATATTATTTTTGAGTTGTTGTAATATGCTTGTAATTGCAGGATTTCATATAATTGTTCTATAGAATATGTTTCATGTGTTTGATCATTTATCACTTTGTAAATATTTTCTACTTCGTTATGACTTAAAATGAATTTTGAAATAATATTTAGTTTTGCTAGTACAATACTTTCTGCTATGTTAGTAATTTGGTTTGTTAATAAATCGATATTAAAGTTAATTTTATTTAAATATTGAATTTTTAATATTACATAATTTTCTTTGATAATTTTATTTGAAAAGGTTTCTTGTGTATTCTTTAAGAATCTTGCAATTTTAATTTGCTCTTTATTTATGTGTTTAGTAATGTTATCAAATCTTTGTATCATTTCTGCGTTTAAGAAAGCTTGTACGTTAAGTGTTTCTTTAACATTTTTTTTCATTTTCAATTCTTTGAGTTGGATGTTTATATTATTGGCATCCGTATCATCCATGTTACCTCTTATATATTTGATTGCTGAACCCAATCCATTTAATAAACGTCTTTTCTGCCTTTTAAAGGACATTAAATTGTTAATTTTTTCCGTTAATTGTTCTAATTTCAATTTTGTAGTACACAATGAGTCTTCAATTGAACTGTTTGTTTCCATTAAATTTAAAGTTTCTCTAATTTTTTTTGTATTGTTAGTGTAATCTTCTAGGTCTATTATATGGATTAGGTTTTGGTAGTGATTTATTACCTTAGCATTGCCCAATTTGAGTTCTATAATGGCCAAATCATTATCTATATTTTGAGTATTCAGCCTTTGGGAGAGGACCAGAGAAAACGTAAAGAAAAATGAATTAATTTTTATTGTCAATTTCTATATTAGTAGCTTTTTTTATTCTTCTTTTAATCTTTGATTTGTGAATCTTTTGATTTTTATTTGAAATAAGTGTATTTTTTCTGTCATTCTGAACTTTGTGTTTAGAGAATCGGGGTGTTGTTTTATTTCTTCTGTTTTCTTTTCGATATATGATGTTATCAGGCTGTAGGGCTTTAGGTTGTTCCCTATTTTCATTTAATTTTTCTATTCTGTTCTTAACATCGGGTTCTAATTTTTCTTTGATTTTTATGTAAATAGTTTGTTGGTATTCATTTAATTTGCACAAATAATCGCGTTCACCGTTGAATTTTACCGTTTTATTGAATATATAATATGTGGCCTACCGAAGAATAGTTCATATGGTGTTACTTTTGTAGCTGAGTGTATAGAATTGTTATAGGTAATAAGAGCTTCTGAGAGAATTTCCTCGTGTTCTACAGAAAGTTTGTCCTCTTTTCTTCTAGCAACTATAATTCGATACAACTCCGTCAAAGTTGAGTGGAGTCTCTCAACAGGTGCATTGCTAGAGGATTGTTGAAATGAAGTAATGTGTAAGTCTATATGAAATTGTTTACAAAAATCTTTAAAAATTATGGCCGTGAATTCTTTTCCTTGGTCACATACTATCTTTTTTGGAATACCATAAGTACTTATGAATGTTCTTATGGACTTTACTACGTTTAGGCTAGTTCTAGCATCGATAATGAAGCCTGCAGCGAATCTTGAAAATTTATCGATAATAGCTAATATCTGTTTTTGGTTGATATGATAAATATCTATGTGCAAGATATCTAGGGGTTTTTCGGGAATTTCTGGTATTTGAAAAATCAGTTTTTGTGGGTGCCTATCATATTTTAGTGTTTGGCACAGGTCACAGTCATTAATTATTTTGCTAACTTTATGTTTCATAAACGGAAAGAAATATTCTCTTTTCAGGTGTAGGCATGTCTCTTCGATACTACGATGATTATTGTTATGATGGTACTTTCTTATTATTTCACCTTGTTCATCATTATCCATAAGAAATAGGTTGAGTATACTTTTTGTATTATACGGAAGACTTCATCCTCTGAAAAAATTGCAACGAGTCTGTTTGGTTTGAGAAACTTTGTAAAAATCTTTATTATTGTGTTTTCATCATAATTTGGTTCTTTTATTATTCGCTTTAACTTATTTTTAAAAGGCATTTCGGCGGTATTACTTGGTTGCGGATGTACTTCAAGTATTAATTGGATGCCAAATTCGTTCAGAGGTTTTTCCGAAATTTCGATACCGTCGTCTAGGATTTCCTCCTCTGAATGAACAGTACTTCCACTGGTACCCAGAGTAGAAAATATCCCATGATTGTTTATATCTGGTATGGCTCTACTGAGTGCATCAGCGTTAGAATTTTGTACACCTTTTTTATAAATTATTTCATAATTAAATTCCTCTAATTTAAGCCGCCAGCGTATTAATTTTGAATTGAGTTCTTTTAAGCCCATTACCCATGTCAAAGGCCTGTGATCTGTGACTATCTTGAATTTGCGACCGTGGATATATGGTCTGAAGTATTTTGTGTCCCATACTACGGCCAAAAGCTCTTTTTCTATTGTGGAATAGTTAGTTTGTGATTCGTTTAATGTTCTGCTAGCATAACAAATGGGCCTATCGCTTCCTATTGGTCCCTGAGACAATACAGCCCCTAAGCATAGATACTTGCATCTGTGGTCAAAACAAAGTCTTTAGATAAATCTGGGTATTGTAATATGGGGTCATTGCATAACATATTTTTGCACATTTCTACAGTTTTTAATTATTCTTCTGTAAGTTTTATTACCATCCCTTTTTTTAAGCAGACCGGTAGTGGTTTTGTTAATTTAGCGAAATTGGGGATGAATTTTCTGTAATAACCCAAGAGTCCCAAAAACGATTTTAGTTGTTTTGGAGTTTTAGGAATGGGAGAATTTTTTAAGTTCTATTTCTTTTCTTAAGAACTCTGATTTATCTATATTAATTTTATTTTGAAGTTCGTATTTCTTAGTTTTTCGAATACCAGTTCCAAATTATTGATGTGTTCTTGTAGCGAAGTGGCAAAAAAAATTATGCCATCTAAATAAACGATTCAGACTCTTCCCACTAATTCCCTAAGAACATTATCCATGACTGGAATGCTGATGGTGCATTTTTTAGTCCGAAGGGCGTTCTAATAAATTCGTAATGTCCTCCTTCTACTGAAAAATCCGTTTTTGAAATATCCTTTAGTTCCATTTCGATCTGATGGAATCCACTGGCGAGATCAATGGTAGAAAAATACATACACCTGCCCAAGTGATCGTCTTCTCGTTGACCTTCCTTTAATCGATCACCATTCTCCATTTCTGGTTACCGCTAGCATCTTTCTTCTTCGGTACGATCCAGACTGGTGAACTCCACGGTGAGTAACTTGGGCGTATTATGTTATCTCTTAGTAGTTTAGCGATTTGTTCTTGTATTTCTTTCTTATGCATATAAGGATATCTATAAGATTTCGTGTATACAGGTAATTCGATGGTAGTGGGTATACTATGTTTGATTTTGTTTGAAATGTCAATTCTTGACTGTCTCTGTAGAACACATCAGAGTATTTTTTACATATTTTTATTAGGAGACGCTTCTCCTCTTGATTAAGATGTTTGAAACGTAATAGATTTTTTATATTAGCATCATCATCTATGTCAGATATACCGAATTCCGCGTTATTGATTTCGAAATACTCTTGTGAATTGCATTCAACTGTTTTTAAAGGTTGGTCTGGAAAATTATTCAAGTTTGTTACTTCTATTAAACTGAACCAGTCTTGGGCTGTATAAATGCCAGCTCAAATGACTAATTTTCATTTATAAAAGTTTCTTCAATTATTATTTCTCCCTTGTTGACATCAACAGGTAATTTAACAAGCATCCTTGTATTTGGCTCAATCTGTATCTTACCCGAACATATATTTGGTTTCTGATATAATGGAATCGATGTAAATTTTGTTTCTAATACCCTAGACTGTAGATTAATCTTGGCTCCTATATTGGATAAATAGTCAATGCCTAATAGACCATCGAAGTAATTATAAAATTTCAATAATAATAACGATAGGTTACCTTCTTGTTTAAATTCTTAAAATATTGGTAAATTACCATTTTGTCTACTCTATGTTTTGTTAAAATTGTTTTTATAATCATTGGTTTACACATAATTTGCAGTTTTTGATCTACATGTTGCGGATTAATGAAGGATGCAGATGCCCCAGTATCTATTAGAATTTCAAAATTTTGTTACTGGAAAACCTAACTTTTATGTAAACTAGTTCTGACCCATGTTTATCTATGTCTAGGGAACCCGTGGGTCTTGCGAGGCAATGCCGTGAAAATTTATTTCTTCTTCAACGTTGGTTAATTCATATTCCTCCCCTACTTCGTTCGTTCCGACTTTTCTTCTGACTTAGATTATGCCCTGAACTTTGGAGGTCTTTGCCTCTCTTCTGAGGATATTAGTAATGCTTTAACTAAATTGAAATCATCCTCTCAAACTGATGCTGATGGACTTTCAGCAGTTTTGATAAAAAACTGTCCGGCCTTCGTCTATCCCCTGAAAATTATTTTCAACAAATCTTTATCGTCGGGGTGTTTCATTGACGCATGGAAACTCTCTTTCATTACGCCCTTCTTTAAGAGTGGCAATAAAAATGACGTTAGAAATTATAGACCTATCTCTAAGCTGTCGACTATCTCCAAAATTTTTGAGCATGCGGTCTATGCAAAGCTGAGTTTTGCCGTTAAATCTTTAATTTGCCCTAATCAGCATGGGTTTATTGCTAACAGATCTACAGTATCTAACCTGGCCGTTTTTAGTGAATACTGCATTGATTCTTTCTCCGCTGGCTTCCAGGTCGACTGTATTTACACCGACTTTTCGAAAGCCTTCGACAAAGTTTCTCATAGAATCTTAGTTAAAAAATTAGCTAGTATTGGCTTTCATTCTACATTTCTGCAATGGATAAACTCTTATTTGAGCAATAGACGCTGTGTTGTAACAATCGATGGTATTTCATCTACTTCCTTTGCTGCCATCTCAGGTGTTCCGCAAGGAAGTATCTTGGGACCGCTTTTATTTGTGTTATTTATTAATGACATCAAAAGTTGTTTCACATTTGCTAAATTTTTGCTTTATGCTGATGACCTTAAGATCTTCTCAGCGATCAAGACGCAAGAGGATGCCATTAAACTTCAAGCCGATATGAATAGGCTTTATTTCTGGTGCCAGAATTCACGACTTTCGCTGAACTTATCTAAGTGCTTCCAAATATCGTACTCTAAAACATCTAATATTTTGTGCACTAAGTACAGGATCTCGGCATGTGTCCTGCAGTGTGTTAGTGAGTTTAAGGACCTTGGCGTCATCTTCGATAACAAATTCTCTTTTAATAACCATATAAATTATATTACTTCTAAATCTTTTTCGATGTTGGGCTTCGTCAGACGGAACGCCACTAAGTTCTCTGATCCCTATACCATTAAGTTACTGTATACATCTTTTGTTAGATCTCACTTAGAATATGCTGCTTTTATTTGGAGACCTTGTAGTCAGCAAGCTATTAATAGAATCGAACGTGTGCAAAAAATATTTCTCAAATATGCCCTTCGGTCCCTGAATTTTATTGATCCCATGCCATCATATTCTGCTCGTCTCATGCTTATAAGTCTCAAGTCCTTAGAGATTCGTAGGACTATACTGTGTCTGTCTTTTACTCATAATATTATTACTGGAGTAATTGATTGTCCCTACTTATTGGAAAGGATTCGATTTAATGTTCCCCAGCGATCTCTTAGGAACTTCTACCCTTATTATGGGGGAAACTTTAAAACTACGTATGCCAGCAATGCTCCCATTACTCGTGCTTTACGGGAATTAAATGCCGTTCATAATGATGTTCTTCTTGATTTCTCGCTTTCAAGAACAGCACTTTTAAATCTTTTGAATTCTATATTATAGTTAGTTAGTAGCTAGTATAGTTTTTAAATACACATAATATATTTGTAGCTTAATCTAAGCAACTTTTGTATCATAGTCTGTAAGGATTGTAATTCATAGACTTAAATAAATAAATAAATAAATAAATAAATAAATATTATTGATTTCCATGTTCTCGTATCTCCTACTTTGTGAGCTCGGACTCTGCTTGATACTTGGGAAACGGTTCCTATTTCTCAAGGAAGAGAACCCAGTCAACGTGTCGAATGGTTCTGGCTGAGGGAACCCGAATGTATTGTTGTTGAAGGTTATTTGGTTTTGTTGATTATTCCCATTAAATTGACCCTTATTAACAGGAGTTTGCCTAAATCGGTGGCTAAAATGATTATAATTGTTCAGATTCATGGCCCAGAACGGTGTCCATGAAAAGGACCAATTCTATTCACCCACGTCTGGGTCCACCATATTTATAGCAAGCATTCATGCTACAGGCTCGTCTTCTTGTGTGTCTATCTGCGGGGCTGCATGTTGTGGGCTTATCTTCTAGTCAGGTATATTAGCGTCTCTGTCCATGTCAAGTTTTTTGGCACGTAGGACTCGCTCTATATACGTGCGAATAATTTGCCAATTTTCTGCGCTTTCTATCATTTTATCAGTGATGTTGTCAGCTCTTAAGGGGCCTAGTCTGCCTTCGACAGCTTTGCGATCTAGGATCTTGCGGCGACACTCAGTTTTAAGTGTGTCCGCCCATACTTCACATCCGTATAGTAAAATGGATACCGTCGTGTCCATGAGCAGTTTCCGCTTGCTTGTGATGGGTCCTCCGATGTTTGCCATTAGTCTTGATAGCCTTGAGATTGTTTTGGTGGATTTTTCAGCAGCGTACTGGATTTGTGCCCACTATGTCAGCTTGTTGTCGAGTTTGATGCCCAGATATTTCACCACTTTTGAGGTTGTTTTATTCTCTGTGTAGACTGGCATTGTTACTTCTACAGGTATGCGCGCTCCCGTGAATAGAATCAGTTCTGTTTTTTCCGGAGCTAAGCTAAGGTCTTGCGAATCGAGCCATGTTTTGATTCTTGTCATCGTTTGTGTAAGTTTCCGCCCTGCTGCGTCTACATCCCGTGCGGTAATTACTGCTGCGACATCGTCAGCGTATCCTACTAGGTAGCAATCGTCGGGCATGTCGATGGTGAGGATGCCGTCATAACTGACGCTCCAGAGATCGGGGCCTAGTATGGACCCTTGGGCCGCGCCAGAGGTTATCATTTTTGTCCGTTGTCCTTTGCTTGTGCCGTAGATGAGTACGCGGTCTTGGAGGTAGCTGCGGATCATCTTCATCAGGTGTTGAGGTATTTTGAACCGCTTCTCCAATGCGTCTATCATATTTTTCCACTTTGCGTTGTTGAAAGCGTTCTTTACGTCGATTGTAGCGAGGAGCACGATTGGTCGGGAAAAATGATTTATGCTCCGTGCTTTTGCTGTGCTCTTTACTACATCCTCAATTGCTCCTGGACCTTCGCTGTCTAAAGCCGTGTTGCCTATCCGAGAGGCCTCCCGATTCATTTTTTCTAGCAGCTTCCCTGCCGTGTCGAGCATGCACAGAGGTCGATACGCTGATGGGGTTTCCGGGTCTCCTTTCCCTTTGCTTATGAGGACTAACTTTAGTCTCTTCCAAATTTCTGGAAAAGTTCTTTCATATAAACAGGCATTGTACATGTGGAGAAGCGTTTGTGGGCGCTCAACTGCGATAATTTTCAAAACCTCCGATGAAATCCCGTCAGGACCTGGCGCTTTGTTATTTTTGAGGATTGCGGCTGCGTCTCTCAGTTCCTCTACCGTGAAGAGCGGGGGTTGGTCGGTATTTTCCTCGTCAACTCTGTCTGCCATGAGGTCATGTATGGGGAAGAGTGTATTCACTATGTTTTCCATAGTGGCTTCGCTTAGTTCAGGAGGTGGCTGCCTTGCTCCGAGCTTGTTTAGCACGAGTTTATATCCTAGGCCCCAGCGATTTTGGTTTATATCGCGCCGAAGCTCCTCCCATTTTTCTTTCTTGCTTTTCAGTGTGGCCGTCTTTAGGGTGATTTTTGCAGCTTTGTATTCGGCGTGCTCTGTTGTAGCGAGGCTGGTTCTTCGTGCTCTTGTATACTTCCTTCTTTTGCTGATGCACGTATGCCTCAGATCGCGGATTTCGTTAGTCCACCAGTACACGGACTTCTTCGGGTGTGCACTTTTTACCTTGAGCATTGCTGCTGAGCACGCTTGCGTTATCCTTCTCAGCGTCATCTCTACTTGTGTCTGGCGCTACTTGGCTCTTCGTGGTGTGGTTGTTCCTCGTCAATTTTAGCTATAAGTTTTGCTTTGTCAAGTTTTGATGCATTCCATTTCCGCGAGCTTTTGATGCGTTTCGTTGCGTTTGCGTTTGTCTCTCCGGCGCAGTAGGTAATGTACTGGTGGTCACTGCCATTGTAGTCTTCCAGAACTGTCCATTCACGTATTTTGTTTGCGTAGCTTTCAGACACTAGAGTTATATCCGGAATTGTGCCTTCACACCCTGGTCTTCGAAAGGTAGCTTAATTGCCCACGTTTGCAACGGCGAGTCTTAATCTAGCGACCATGTCTATTTTTCGTTGGCCTCTCGGGTTTGTTGTTCGACTACCCCATTCCATGGCCTTAGAGTTAAAGTCTCTGGCGATGATGGTGTGCCCGCTTATTTGGCGAGCTGTGTCTTCAATATTGTCCAGTTTAGCTTGGAAGTCAGCAATGTTATCGCTTGGTGTAAGGTAGCAGCTAATAATTGTGAGACATTGGGTCCTCATCCAGACGTACCCGTTTCCGGTTCCACTGTTCGTCACTTGGAGTTTCGTGTTATCCTTGCACCATATTGCTGCTGTAGAAGAGGGATCTTCTATAAACCATCCAACACTTGGAGAGGAGTACTGTTCGCTTAGAACTGCTATGTCTGCTTCCTGTTCCAGCATAATTTGCGGTAGGAGTAAGTCTGCGG
Organism: Anastrepha ludens; assembly: GCF_028408465.1. Classification (NCBI taxonomy): domain Eukaryota; kingdom Metazoa; phylum Arthropoda; class Insecta; order Diptera; family Tephritidae; genus Anastrepha; species Anastrepha ludens. Next base: position 43,172,850 of record NC_071503.1, read on the forward strand.
TAGTGCTCCTGTGCATGTTTCCTTGTAGAATCTTTATCATTTCGACATGATTTCATTATAGGCCGCACATCGTACTGAGCCTAGCATATGTCCTGTGTCAGAAACACCTTTACTTCGGCATATACAACAATCCGGTGGGCTGCTGCATTCTTTAATTTTGTGTCCTGGCTTCCCGCATCGTATACACATTCCTTTACCCTTTCATCGGGCCCTTTACACTGCCATTGTAAGTGTCCGGTTTCAAAGCACCGGTAGCATTTCTTTTTGTCAATGCAGAGTCTCATTTTGCAGTTGATCCATCCTATTTTAATGCGTTCCTTCCGGAGAATTTTGTTTGCGCTTTCTGATGATAGCGTCATATACGCTTTTAGCTGTTTGGTGCTGATAGTTTAACAGTGGTTTCCTCGTTGGTCTCGTCTAACAATTGGTTAACGGCCGTTGCGACTTCGTCTGCTGTAGTCAGTGAATCTGGGTCCCGTATCTCTATCGTTGTTTTATTTTTCAGCTCACTTACGGAAGCGATATCTTTCATCTTGCTCCTCAGAGCTTCATGGAACTCTGGTCCTAGTTTTATACCTTTGACTAGTTCAAGGAGGAGTGCGCCCGTTTTGGTTTTCCTTATTGCCCGAACTTCCACACGGTTCTCGTCTGATTTAACATATTGGCGGAGGTTTTGCAGAACTTCGGCGTAACTTCGTCCTTCCGCTGGTTTGAAGAGTACTGCTAGTCTAGTCACTGTTTTCCAATCAGTCGGAGTGAGCAAATTACTTTGGTCACTTTGGGCTTCTGCTGGTTTCAACGTCCTTACTTTTTTGGCTTCTTGTTCCGCTTTAGTCCAGTTTCGTCCCAGGCTTTCAATAATGTCGAAGAGCTCGTCTAGTTCGGATACACCGTTTTTTACGTCGATACTTATATTTTTCTGCTTCAGCATTGCCAGTTTCATTTTCCCTAGCGTGAGGCGGCACTTCATGAGAGCTTCCTCTTCTCTTGTCCTCATCTTTGCTATGAACTCCTGCTTTGGTGAACTTTTCTCGGAGGGCAGGCCCTGTTCATCAGTAGGGGTGTTTAGCGCATCTTTTTTTTTGTTTATTTCTGGTAAGGATGGTGTCAGAGAGGCGTCAACCCTCTCGTTGAGTCCGATTTTTCCTCCCAGGATTCGCGGCGCGAATGTTGAATTTTGCTTCTTCTTCTAAAAGCTTCCAGGCCTTCGTAACCAGGTTATCCCCTCTGTTGCAATGGCGTCTGCAGTTTGCTTATCTGTTGTGTTTTTGTTTGTGCGTTCATGTTTATAAGGGTCCTCGTTTCAAGCCGCTATCTCTGCCTGATGTACAGTTGCCGCATTTTCCCCGCGATTATCTATGCACTGCAGGGAGGCCGCGCAAAGGGTTGACGCAAAACCTTATGGGCTGTTGCGTTCAGAGCCAGGATGGCATTAGTCAGGAATTTCTCATCTGAGCCTGTACCGCCAACTTAATGGTGACGTAGCTTCGAACGTACTTGAAGACCCGCCACGTGTTTAACAGGACGGAGACGGTCTACAACATTTACCTGAGAGCCGTTTCCACAGGATTTCACACCTGTGTACTAAGGTAACAGACTGTTGCAGCCGTCAGCCCAAAATCATCAAATCCAAAAGGTTTGTTCAAATCTATATCCGTTTCATTGCCAAGTTCGTTTGTTTCATCATAATTTCTGTGTGATGATGTGGAGGCAACCGCTCTACTTTGGAGAGCAGACGCTGACCAGGCAGCCGCTCGCTTTGAGTCATATGCTTCTGGTTTTTTGTATGTTCATCATGCCCACGCATGATGAAGGGGACACATAATTTTGGAAAGACGGTGTCTATTCGCCTTTGTCACTGAAACTTCATCGGACTAGCTAGCTTTTGTACCGCGTCCTCTGTTTCAGCCGCTCCTTGTCGGGGGTTGCTTATTTGTTAAAACTTATTCACAACTACCCTGCAATTGCAGGCCTTCCGGCGATCCGCAACCTGCCGACCCCCCCGGTGGCTTGGAGCCCAGCTTAGCCGCCCGATCCCGAAGGAGCGTGGACCTCCGGGTACTCGCCCGTTGGTGTTACCTATTTGTTGACCATTATTATAATATGGCTTATTATAAAATCGGTCTTTTTGGTGTGGGGAATTATAATGCTTATACTCATAAAATCTATTTGAGGACCCATGATATTGTTGGTAGTATATATTCTGTTCCTTAATGCAAAAATTTAATGGCTCAGCTAATGTATTAGGTCTCATAGCCCTTATTGTGGCTCCTAATGGGTCTCTAAGCCCTGTTACGAAGGAGTTAAGGCACATTTCTCCATATAATGCCTTTTTGGCGTTTATAACATTTTTATCTTGCTCATGCAATAAAATATTGTTACAAAGAGCGGATTGTAATTGTATTATTCACGTGATAACGTCTTATAATTCGATTTAACAGGCTGCACGCACGAAAAAATGTGTCGTTACCTTGCTCATTAGTGTTACCTTGCTCTTTAGTGTTACCTTGCTCATATGTAGTTACCTTGCTCATTAGTGTTACCTTGCTCTTTAGTGTTACCTTGCTCATATGTAGTTACCTTGCTCATTAGTGTTACCTTGCTCTTTAGTGTTACCTTGCTCATTAGTGTTACCTTGCTCTTTAGTGTTACCTTGCTCATTAGTGTTACCTTGCTCTTTAGTGTTACCTTGCTCATATGTAGTTACCTTGCTCTTTAGTGTTACCTTGCTCATATGTAGTTACCTTGCTCTTTAGTGTTACCTTGCTCATTAGTGTTACCTTGCTCATTAGTGTTACCTTGCTCATTTGTCGTTACCTTGCTCATTAGTGTTACCTTGCTCATTTGTCATTACCTTGCTCATTGCATTGCATGAACTGCAAGCGAAAGCGCGGAACGAACGACAAAGCAAACAAAGCAAACGAACGGCAACGTTCGACATCTTGCTCTCTCCTACTTAAGTGAGTGTATATATGTATGTATATGCGCATATGTACATATATAAATTCACGTATTTGTATTTGCATATGCCTTCTTATTGATTATTATTAATTTGATTCACTTGAAGAATTTAAAATAAAACCAAGTTTGTTAATAATACCTGTTGTTTTAATGTTATAATTATTAATTTTTTTATTATATAAGTTAATGCAACATTTATTCATATTTCAATATTAGTCAGCATATTCATATTTCAATATTTAGTCAGCATATTTAACCAAGTTCGTTGTACTGATTTCGTATTTCAATATTTAGTTATTTCATATCAGTTATCATATTTCAATATTTAGTCAGCATATTTCATGACTGCTTACATTGCAGCTAAATGCTTATAAATCATTTATGCTTACTTTACTGTGCCAAATAATTAAAATGCTGATCAACAAATAATTATGTAAACCAGCATAAGAAATGCTGATCAATAAATAAACATGTAAACCAGCATAAGAAATGCTGATCAATAAATAAATATGTAAACCAGCATAAGAAATGCTGATCAACAAATAAACATGTAAACCAGCATAAGAAATGCTGATCAACAAATAATTATGTAAACCAGCATAAGAAATGCTGATCAATAAATAAACATGTAAACCAGCATAAGAAATGCTGATCAATAAATAAATATGTAAACCAGCATAAGAAATGCTGATCAACAAATAAATATGTAAACCAGCATAAGAAATGCTGATCAATAAGAATCATGTAAACCAGCTTAAGACTATTTATAAGAGGTATTGTAATTTTTCTAATAGCGGTCGCCCCTCGGCAGGCAATGGCAAACCTCCGAGTGTATTTCTGCCATGAAAAAGCTCCTCATAAAAATATCTGCCGTTCGGAGTCGGCTTGAAACTGTAGGTCCCTCCATTTGTGGAACAACATCAAGACGCACACCACAAATAGGAGGAGGAGCTCGGCCAAACACCTAACAGAAGTGTACGCGCCAATTATTTATTTTTATTTATTTTTATTGTAATTTTAAGTGGTCAGTGTAAAAAGATAATTGAATGAATAAAGAGCTCAGCTCTTAAATATTTTTTAAAAACTAAAATAAATTTATAATTTATTAACTGGCGCCCGAGCAGGGACCAGTAGTGTCAAAAGGATCAGTCGGTAAACGTCCCAGTAAAATTGCATAAGTCGGCCTAAAGTAGCCCGCCGCAATCGGTAAAAAAAAAACGAGTGTGAAAATAATAAAAAAAAAATTATTTTCTCCGCATAAGTCGGCCTAAAGCAGCCCGTAACCGCAGGACAACCGACCGAGACCCATAACTTTAAAATCGCGTAACTCGGACTACAAGGATAGCCTGCAACGAAAAAAGGAGAAGACATCTACTGGTCCAACCAACAAAAAAATCCACGGGAAACGAGGCACCTGAGTAGAGCAGCAAAAGGGGAGTGGAAGCAAACACTAGCCGCCCGAGGTTCCAGAAAGGATGATATTCCTACTAATAACGTAAGACACACTAAAATTTTTTTTATTAAAATTTCATTAGAAATATATTAAAATTAGAATTAAGAAGTGAAAGTGATCAAAAAAAAAAAAAAAAAAAAAATTCAAAAACTAAAACTAAATTTACATACAAAAGTGAAAAAAAATATATCAGGAAAACTGAAACTTTAAGTAATTGATTAAAATAAGATTAGTTAAAATTTGAAGAAAAAAAGAGATTAGATTAGAAAATCTGTAAAACATTCTAGACAAATTTAAGGAAATTTCTACAATCGCAAAGAATTTTTTACAATCTAAGAAAAAGTAATATCTAAATTAGAAAAAAATATGACCAACCCCGAAAACCTAATTAGACCCCCTGTCCTAAACGCCCCCAACCCACCAACAGTAGCGAACCAGAGGTCTATGGACCAATATGTGACACAACTAGTTGACAGACTGTTTAGCGAACGAATAGACGGACGGAATACGTTTGAAGAAGACGAACTCATTAGCGGAAATAATAATTTAGGAGAATTAGACAAAATTCCCGACATAGTACGATGTCTACGGGAATTCACAGGAAATCCAGCAGACTATGGTTCCTGGAAGAAGAGCGTAGAACGTATACTAAACCTATACGAATCGATACGCGGCTCGGCAAAGTATTATGGCATTTTAAGTGTTATAAGAAATAAAATAATAGGACATGCAGACATAGTGTTAGAATCATACAACACACCTTTAAACTGGACGGCAATTTCTCGTTGTTTAAATACCCATTATGGAGACAAACGCGACTTACGAACACTAGAGTATCAAATGACATCTCTCACCCAAGGCCACCTTAGTATACAAGACTTCTACCAAAAAGTATACTCTAATTTTTCACTTATATTAAACAAAATTTCTTGCCTCGAAGCAGGAAGAGAATCGCGTAATCTACTGATATCTACTTATCGAGATAAAGCTCTCGATACCTTTATAAGAGGTTTGAATGGAGATTTACCTAGGCTTCTTGCAATGCGAGAACCTCAAGATCTCCCAGAAGCACTTCAACTCTGTATAAAACTGGAAAATCAAAATTTTAGATCAGGTTTTGTTCATAACAACTTCAACCCAAGGAAAAATAACATAGGGCAAACAGCACCTCCTATTCCACCACGACGATTTAACCAACTACCAAATCGCCAACCATTTTATCCCCAACTTACTAACTGGGCACAACCAGCCCACAGAAATTATACAGAATATCCTATCTATAGAGCACCCTTGCCACCAAAACATTTTCAGCAATATCCAAATAACCAACCACGTTTTCAAAGATTTAATGAGCATAATCAATCAGCACCTCCTCGACCGTTTGGTACAAAACCACTTCCAAAACCACAACCAATGGAAGTTGACCAGAGTATGCAGACTCGTCACATAAATTACATGAATCGACCAGCCCAACTTCAACAGTTTCAAGGAAAAAGGCCAGCACCTCATCCAAATGCAGACAAAAGGCAGCGAAACTTCAATATCGGGATAAAAGAATATGAAGACATGATGGAAGCAGCAGTTAACCCAGAATTCGATCAACCACTTTCAGAATATACAGACCCATATCAAACGGAATACTACGAAGGAAATCAAAACCAGAATACCCACATCGATACCGCGGAAGAATTTGATTTCACAGACGTTCATTTTTTAGAATGAGCGGCTCTTCATTACCGTATATTGAAAACATATTAAGTAATGGAGAGATTATCAAAATATTGATAGACACCGGTTCTAACAAAAATTACGTACAACCACACCTTGCGAAAAAAGTAATAGAAAATAAAAATCCATTTTATGCATTTTCCGTAGGAGGAAACATAAAAATAACCCACCATACATTTGCAAACCTTTTTGGAGTGAAAGACACCCCTATAAAATTCTTTATCTTGCCCACACTAAAATCTTTTCACGCAATAATTGGCAATGACTCTCTAAAACAGTTAGATGCCGTAATACACACAAAAGGCAATTTCATGTTAGTAAAAAACAGTATAAAAATAAAATTAAAACAACAATATTCACAGGACGTAAATCTCATAAATATCAGATCAGACCATATGACTCACTCTCAAAAAGAAATTATCCGAAAGTTAGCAGTTGGCTACCAAACACTTTTTAGTGAACCAAACGAGAAACTACCATTCACCACAACAGTAAAAGGCGAAATCCGCACCACAACAAATAGCCCCGTTTACACCAGATGTTACCCATACCCAATGTGCCTTAAGGACCAAGTAGGAAAACAAATAGAAGAATACCTACGAGATGGTATTATCCGACCATCGAGATCTCCATACAACTCACCCGTATGGGTTGTTCCCAAAAAAATGGACGCATCGGGAGAAAAAAAATATCGTATGGTAATTGACTATAGGAAATTAAACCTAGTCACAATACCTGACAGGTACCCAATACCAGAAATAAACGAAGTACTTTCACAACTTGGCAAAAATAAATTCTTTTCCGTATTAGATTTGAAAAGTGGTTTCCACCAGATCCCTTTAAAAGAAACGGATATTGAAAAGACAGCATTTTCAGTGAACAACGGAAAATACGAGTTCACACGGCTTCCCTTCGGACTTAAGAATGCTCCTTCTATCTTTCAAAGGACGCTTGACGACATTCTAAGAGACCACATAGGGAAAAGATGTTATGTCTATATAGACGACATCATCATATTCAGTAAAGATGAGGAAACTCATCTTAACGACATAGAATTAGTTTTCGACACGTTAGACAAAGCCAATTTGAAAATACAATTGGACAAGTGCGAATTTCTAAAATCAGAAGTCGAATTCTTAGGCTTCATAATATCTGGGAATGGTATAAAAACCAATGGAGGCAATAATAAATTTCCCAGTTCCTCAAACCCTAAAAGATCTTCGTTCCTTTTTAAGACTATCAGGGTATAACCGTCGTTTTATAAAGGACTACGCCAATTTAGCGAAGCCTTTAACACTCCTTCTAAGAGGGGAAGAAGGACGAGTTTCCAAAAACCATTCAAAAAAAGTTTCCATCACTTTAAACCCAAAAGCAATGGAGGCATTTGAAAAACTCAAATTATCCCTCACTGCAAAAGATGTGATGCTCAACTACCCCGACTATACCAAGGAATTCCAATTAACTACAGACGCATCCAATCACGCCATTGGAGCAGTTCTGGCACAAAATGACAGACCAATAATGTTTATATCACGGACTTTGACAAAAACTGAAGAACATTACGCCACCAATGAAAAGGAGATGCTTGCGATCATATGGGCTCTAAATAATTTGCGAAATTACCTCTACGGATCAGTTAAAGTAAAAATATATACAGATCATCAACCACTTACTTACGCCCTCAGCAACAAAAATAATAACACCAAAATGAAAAGATGGAAAGCAATCCTTGAAGAGTACAATTACGAACTGTTGTACAAACCAGGAAAATCGAACGTCGTTGCCGATGCCCTATCTAGACCACCTCAAATTAATATCCTACCTACTTCTAATAATGATGACAACAATTCGCTTAGTGCAACTGTACATTCCGACGAAAGTTCCTCCCATCAATTAATTCCAGCAGTGGAAGCACCAATAAATGTATTCAAAAACCAACTATGGCTCCTAACAGGAGAAGAACCTAGTTACCAGTTTAAAATTCCTTTCCCCACCTTCCATAGACACATTATTATACAACGTGAGTACACACGTGATAACATCATTTCAATTTTCAAGAGATATCTAAACCCTACAGTAATTAATGGACTTTTCACATCCGAAGCCATAATGGCGAAAGTTCAAGAAATATACCCCCTTCATTTCAGTAACAGTAAAATTCGATTTACACAGACCAAAGTTAAAGACTTAACAGACGAAACTGAACAAGAAAACGAAATACTAAAGGAACATAAGCGAGCACACCGAAACCCTCAAGAAAACAAACGTCAACTAATACAAAAATTTTATTTTCCTAATATGAAAGCGAAGATAACAACCATAACCAAACAATGTAAGATTTGCAAGGAACACAAATACGACCGTCACCCAAACAAACCCCAATTAGCTGAAACACCTATCCCACAATACCCAGGTGAAATAATCCACATAGACATATACAGAACCGAAAAAAATCTAGTTCTCACAGCAGTAGATAAATTTTCTAAATACGCGCAAACGAGGATCATACAATCCAAAGCAATAGAAGACGTGAGAGAGCCGTTGAGACAAATCATTTTCGCCTTCGGCGTACCCAAACACATAATAGTAGACAATGAGAAATCTCTTAATTCTGCATCAATCTATTTCATGCTTGAAGACCAATTGGGCATTCAAGTGTATAAAACCCCACCATATGCCAGTACAGTAAACGGACAAGTAGAACGTTTTCATTCTACTCTTTCTGAAATAATGAGATGTCTGAAAACAGACCGAATTCACAGATCCTTCATAGAACTTCTTGACAGATCAGTATATGAATACAACTACTCCATCCACTCAACAACAGGGAAAATACCGATTGAAGTATTCTTTGGAAGAAGAGTTTCAACAACCCCAGAACAATATGAAATTGCTAGACAGGAAAACATAGAAGCACTCAGACAGAAACAAACAAAAGATTTGGAATCACATAATAAAAAAAGGAACCCACAAAAAACTTATTCTCCAGGTGATGCAATATATGTAAAAATCAATAAACGCTTAGGATCGAAACTAACTGCTAGATACAGAAAAGAAATTGTTAAGGAAGACAAAGGAAGTGTAGTCATAACAGAAACAGGACGGACAGTATACAAGCCAATATAAGGACCTAAAACAAATTTTTTCCCCCTTTTCTATATTCCCACTTTAGATTATATTTTCAAATGACAAACGCAGGATTTCGAATAATTGACTATACGAACGCACAATTAGTTACATTTAATACAGGATGGACAAGACTACAAACTGGAACATATAGGATCGTACACGTTATTAACTTAGACGAATACCAAGAGACCTTAGACTACCTTAGCACTACCATACAGCAAAAAATAATTAACACTAACCCACTCCTTCCTTTCCTAAAACACGAAGTTGAAAACATCCAGAACAATTTGGATAAATTAAAAACACAACCAAAACATAATAAAAATAAACGCTCAATTAAAATATTAGGCACTGCTTGGAAATGGCTTGCAGGAAGCCTAGATTATGACGACTTTAGAATCTTAAGTGAAAAAATCAATAATGCATTGGAAAACAGTAATGATCAAATAATTATAAATAGAGTACTAAGTGAAAGAATAAAAAACATTACAGAACAATCTAATAAAATACTAAGTGCATTAAAAGATAATGAAAACATACAGCATAATGTAGCTGTTAATATTAAGTATAAGCTAGATATAATAAAGGAAGATATTGCTAACATAAATTACGCCATTCATTGGGCAAAAACAGGCACAGTAAATTCTTACATTTTTTCAAATAACGAAATAAATTTAATGAAAAGCATTCATGAAAATCAAAATAACCCATTTAATAATATAGACGAAGCCTTAGAATTTTCTAACGTTAATGTAGCTTCAAATAACTCAGTAATATTATATGTAGTAAATATTCCCTTAACCAATAAAAATACATGCGAATCATTACTAATAAAACCAATAAAAAAGGGAAACAAAATAAATAAAATACAATTCGAAAAAATTTTAATATGTGAAAATAAAATATTTGGAAAAAGAAATGAGTGCAAAAAGCATAACACATTAGAAATATGTAATGATAAGGACATTATTGACATAAGCAACTCCTCGTGCATACCAAACCTACTCAACAGTCATCCAGCTAACTGTACAACAATCAACAACCAACACGTATCCGCAATAGAAGCCATTTTACCAGGAATACTATTTTTAAACCAATACGAAGGGTCAGTCACATTGGACAATGAAGAAATGCGACTCAATGGATCATATGCGATCCAATTCCAAAATTCCACAGTTATCATCGACAACCAGCAATACATTTTCAACGGAATAACAGCAAACAACCCACTTCCTGCTATTCTCCAGCCCAGCAATACAATAAACCCAGAGGAAGAAATTCTAAGTCTTGAAATGATGAAGGAATTGCATTTAAAAAACCTTAAGCACATCGAAGAAGCGAAAAGAAGAACCTTAATATCAACAGTAACAAATTTTGGCGTATCCAGCCTATTACTAGTTCTAATAATAGGGCTAATGATGAAATTTAGACCAATAAAGGAAAATAAATTAATCGGAAAATACGTAAAACAAATACCATTGGAGAGAATGAAAACTACACAAGAAGAGGCTAACACACAGTCAACAGAAAACGATGACCACACGAATAATACAGCACCATATTTCAACTACAACACGTAACGCTCGAGGACGATCGCTTTTAAGAGGGGAAGAGTTAATGCAACATTTATTCATATTTCAATATTAGTCAGCATATTCATATTTCAATATTTAGTCAGCATATTTAACCAAGTTCGTTGTACTGATTTCGTATTTCAATATTTAGTTATTTCATATCAGTTATCATATTTCAATATTTAGTCAGCATATTTCATGACTGCTTACATTGCAGCTAAATGCTTATAAATCATTTATGCTTACTTTACTGTGCCAAATAATTAAAATGCTGATCAACAAATAATTATGTAAACCAGCATAAGAAATGCTGATCAATAAATAAACATGTAAACCAGCATAAGAAATGCTGATCAATAAATAAATATGTAAACCAGCATAAGAAATGCTGATCAACAAATAAACATGTAAACCAGCATAAGAAATGCTGATCAATAAATAAACATGTAAACCAGCATAAGAAATGCTGATCAATAAGTAAATATGTAAACCAGCATAAGAAATGCTGATCAACAAATAAATATGTAAACCAGCATAAGAAATGCTGATCAATAAGAATCATGTAAACCAGCTTAAGACTATTTATAAGAGGTATTGTAATTTTAAGTGGTCAGTGTAAAAAGATAATTGAATTAATAAAGAGCTCAGCTCTTAAATATTTTTTAAAAACTAAAATAAATTTATAATTTATTAACTTATATGAAGTAAAAAATGTATTTTAATATTTACCATATACCTTATAAGATATGTTGTCTATACTAATATTATAAAGAGGAAAACTTTGTTTGTTTGTAATGAATAGGCTCAAAACTACTGGACCGATTTTAAAAATTCTTTCACCATTCGAAAGCTACATCATCCACGAGTAACATGGATTATATTTTATTTTGGAAATAGGGCTCGAGATATAGGTCAAAACGTGGACCCGGGTAACCTTCGGATGTGTATGTACAATATGGGTATCAAATGGAAGCTGTTGGTGAATGCTTTAGTTCAGAGTATTTCCATCCGCTCCTTGACTAGGGTCTCGAGATAGAGACCAAAACGTGGACCCTAGAATGTGTTTGTACAATATGGATATCAAATGAAAGCTGTTGATAAGTGCTTTAATACGGGGTAATTTTCATACCTATTGATGACTAGGGTCTCGAAATATATGCCAAAACGTGGACCCGCCGTGTCTTTGAACCGAATTAAACCAAACTTACACTCATTGTTAAGTAGGTATTGAAGATGATTTCCGTATAGTTTGAATACCTATTGGTAGATAGGGTCTCGAGATATAGGTCAAAACGTGGACCCGGGTAACCTTCGGACGTGTATGTACGATATGGGTATCAAATGAAAGCTGTTGGTGAATGCTTTAGTACAGAGTATTTTTCATGCCGCTCCGTGACTGGGGTCTCGAGATATAGGTCAAAACGTGGACCCGGGTAACCTTTGGTTGTGTATGTACAATATGGGTATCAAATGAAAGCTGTTGATACGTGCTTTAATACGGGGTAATTTGTTATGTTATGTTATGTTATGTTATGTTATGTTATGTTATGTTATGTTATGTTATGTTATGTTATGTTATGTTATGTTATGTTATGTTATGTTATGTTATGTTATGTTATGTAATGTTATGTTATGTTATGTTATGTTATGTTATGTTATGTTATGTTATGTTATGTTATGTTATGTTATGTTATGTTATGTTATGTTATGTTATGTTATGTTATGTTATGTTATGTAATGTTATGTTATGTTATGTTATGTTATGTTATGTTATGTTATGTTATGTTATGTTATGTTATGTTATGTTATGTTATGTTATGTTATGTTATGTTATGTTATGTTATGTTATGTTAATGTTAACTCATTCTCTATATCCATACAAAATATCTATCAAACAAATAAAATTAAAATTTTCTTTTGAAAAATGCAACCATTCAATCAGTATTTTCTTATGACGTTATCACGTTAAACTATCGTCAGTAAACCGACTTTACAGACAACCTCTTTTTTTTCGCCATAGAATTTCTCAAATGATTTGTTATATTGTTTTAATGTGTGAAGATCTTTTATTAACGAAGTTTCTGATCTTTTATCTGAATAATAAGTTATCAGATTTGCTTTGATGTTGTCCCAAATTAATGGGGTGCCATACATATTAAGCACTTCATTTGCTTGGCCTTCTATTCTATTGCATATGGCAAAATTTGTCCATATGGAGTTTTATCTGTTCCTCTGATGAACATGAGGATTTCCTCTACATTATTAATAAATTCATTTAGTAACCTAGGGTTACCATCGAAAGTCGGCAATTGTTTAATTGCATCTGGAATTCTTAACGATTGAAATACATACATGCTCTTCAACATCGGGTTAAAGAAGTCACACGACAGCGAGTCACCCTGTCCGAAACCTCGTTTGGTATCAAACGGCTCGGAGAGGTCCTTCCCAATTCCGACGGCGCTGCTGGTGTTGAGCAACGTCATCTTACATAGCCGTATTAGTTTTGCGGGGATACCAAATTCAGACATAGCGGCATACAGGTAACTCCTTTCCGTACTGTCGAATGCAGCTTTGAAGTCGACGAAAAGATGGTGTGTGTCGATTCTCCTTGGTCTTCTGGGTCTTTTCCAAGATTTGGCGTATTGAGAATATTTGGTCGATGGTAGACTTTCCAGGTCTGAAGCCACACTGATAAGGTCCAATCAGTTGGTTCACGGTGGACTTCAGCCTTTCACACAATACGCTCGCTAGAACCTTATAGGCGATATTTAGAAGACTAATCCCGCGGTAATTGGCACAAATTGCAGGATCGACCTTCTTATGGATTGGGCAGAGCACACTTAAATTCCAATGGGCAGGCATGCATTCATCCGACCATATTTTGCATAAGAGCTGATGCATGCACCTTACCAGCTCCTCGCCGCCATGTTTGAATAGCTCAGCCGGCAGTCCGTCGGCGCCCGCGGCTTTGTTGTTCTTTAGCCGTGATATTGCTACTCTCACCTCGTCATGGTCGGGTAACGGAACGACAATTCCGTCGTCAACGATTGGGGTATCGGGATCTTCACATTTTCTATGACATGCGCAGCTGTCACTGTTTAAGAGGTTCGAGAAGTGTTCCCTCCATAATTTAAGATTGCTCTGTACGTCAGTCACCAGATCGCCGTCTTTGTTCTTACAGGAAAACGCCCCGGTCTTAAACCTTCTGTAAGCCGCCGAACTTTCTGATAGAATTTTTGGGCGTTGTTCCTATTGGCCAGCATCTCAAGCTCCTCGCACTCACGTATTTCGGCCTCTCGTTTCTTCTGTCGGATAATACGTCTCTCTTCCTTTTTCAGCTCTCTGTAGCGATCCCACATGGCTCGCGTTGCGCCCGATCGCAGCGTGGCTCTATAGGCGGCATCCTTTCTTTCTGCGGCAGCATGACATTCCTCGTCGTACCAATTGTTTTTTCGGGTTCGCCGGAATCCGATTTCTTCTTCGGCGGCGGTACGTAGGGAACGAGAAATGTTGCTCCATTGCTCGCGCATGCCGGTTTGTTGGGCAGTGCTCTCCGAGAGCAGGAGTGAGAGTCGAGTGGCGAATCTTCTGGCTGTCTGTTGTGATTGCAGCTTTTCGATGTCGAACATTCTTTGCGTAGGTAGATGTACGTTTTTTGCTGCACAGAGCCGTGTGCGGAGTTTGGCTGCAACAAGGTAATGATCCGAGTCGATGTTAGGTCCTCGGATCGTACGTACATCTAATACACTAGAAGCGTGTCTTCCATCTATCACAACATGATCGATCTGGTTTCGCGTTTTTCGATCAGGAGACAGCCAGGTAGCTTGGTGTATCTTTTTATGCTGGAATCTGGTGCTGCAGACTACCATGTTTCGGGCCCCGGCGAAGTCGATCAGCCTCTGCCCGTTACCGGATGTTTCGTTGTGCAGGCTGAATTTTCCGACTGTGGGACCAAAAATTCCCTCCTTGCCCACCCTGGCGTTGAAGTCGCCAAGCACGAATTTTATGTCGTGGCGGGGGCAGCGCTCATAGGAACGTTCCAATCGCTCATAGAAGGAATCTTTGGTCGCATCGTCCTTCTCTTCCGTCGGGGCGTGGGCGCAAATTAGCGAGATGTTAAAAAATCGCGCTTTGATGCGGATTATTGCGAGACGCTCGTCCACCGGAGTGAACGACCGTACTTGGCGACGAAATCTCTCTCACACAACAAATCCGACACCGAATTTGCGCTCCTTTACATGGCAGCTGTAGTAGACGTCGCAAGGCCCTATACTTACATTAATGCTAGTAATATTAGCTGGCAAAAATCATCAATCAAGTTGGTTCACGGATAAGTAAGTGGCTCTCTTAGCAAAAGTCCCTCGTTTCTTTAATTTTTTATTTTATTTTTATGTGTTATATTACTATGTGCTGATATTCATTCAGCATGAAATATTTATTATCTTATTATTTTTGTATATATATTGCTTCAATTCAGGATTCATTCAGTTTATTTGGAAATTTCACTGATATTCGCTCAGGATTTTTGTTTTTTTTTTTTTTCTTTTTCACTGATATTCATTCAGTGTAGAAAAAATTTTCCACAGATATTTACTCATATATATATATTTTGAATTAGTATATGCATATATATATATATATATATATGTTTTTATTTTGTTTTTTTTTTTGGAATTTTAATTTTTTTGTTTGGTTTCTCTTTCACTGATATTCATTCAGTGCAGATAAAAATTATATTTTTTTTTTCACAGATTTTTACTTAGAAAATGTTTGAATTATGATATATTTTCTGAATTTTAAATTTCTTTCACTGATATTCATTCAGTGCAGATAAAAACTTTATTATATATTTTCTGAATTTTAAATTTCTTTCACTGATGTGCATTCAGTGCAGATAAAAATTTTATTATATATTTTCTGAATTTTAAATTTCTTTCACAGTTCTACTTTTTATTCTTATATAAAAGATTTCCACTTACTTAAGCCGCCCGTACGACTGCGCCAGTTAATGAATAACAACACGAGTTGTTGATTGATTGATAATAATTGCAATTTATTTAAGGTTTTTCTTTTACTTATACTATTTCAATAGCTAATAATTTTTACAAAAAGACCAAAGAAACAAAACAATTCCCAGAAAAGTAAAAGTGACTTAAATGTATGATGCAATTACGCACTTTTATTATTAAAATGAAAACAATTCTTGGAAAAGTAAAGTTGACATATAATTAATAAAAACAAAATACTTTTGGGAAATTGTTGTTGTATTATAAATTCAGGTATAATGTTAATATTTGTGCAATTCAAGGATATAATATATTTAAAGAAACAATTTGGAAATAATTATAGGAAGAAGTTAACAAAATAAATGCTTACGTATGTGTGTATATATGCATATGTAAGTATGTGCTCATATCTGTACCAATTTAGTTTGTTGAACTCGTATCCGCTGTTGGTAGGTAGTAGCTGGGTTGACGGTGACTATCGGTGATTCTGGGTTGCTGCAGGTTGGAAGGTGACCATCGGTAATTAGCGCTGAAAACTGCATTTTTTGTAACATTCGTTAGTAATGCCACACCGGAAGAAACGTTGAATGGGTATTTTTTAAACAAAAATTTGGAATTTTTAGTTTCCACACCACCATTGAGGTCAGTATTTAGTGTGCGGTTACCCAGTAGCCTTATATCACTTGTATACACCTTCATATACTAAAAATAAGCACAATCCGTATGAAATATGTACATAAATAAGCAAAAATTTAAAAATTGTTATATAAATGAAACTATTTAAAAGTGAAATACAAAAGTAATTCAATAATAATAAAGTAATGAACAGGAAAAACATAAGTTTTAAATAAATATATAAGATATTGCGATTTTTTAATGTAACACAAAACGTGGGTAACAAAAAACAAAAAAAAAACAAACAAAACTTCTCAAACAACGAACAGAATAAGTTAAAGCATATTACCTTTAATCTTTATGAAATATCTCAAACTCAAATTCAATTCCCTTACCAACCATAGAATATTTACGTATATACAAATTTACAGACATTAACCAACAGTTTTCAATAATATTACATGTATGTATGTACGCAGGGCCGTAGAGAGCATATCCGGGCCCCGGGGGAAAATTGCAAATGCGGGCCCTTTCCAATTGCGTCTAATTCATATAAATACGTATAATCTCGAGTCCGGGCCCCTCTGAGAACTCCGGGCCCGGGCTAAAAAGTCCCCCATCCCCCCTCTCTCGTCGGGTCTCTATGTACGTAAAGCGTATTCACATGCATATGTACAGAAGACTAATTAAACGTAGAAGTCGAAAAGGATATAAGAGGCTTCGGAAAATTCTAAAACTCTCTTCAATTTAAATTATTACGTGTCAATTGAATTGATTTTAAGACACATAATTATAAATATTTAATCGCGTCATTTTTCCATTAGGCAAAAACGAACTTTTTTCGTCAGTTATTTTCTGCGCTTTTTTTCTTGCAGCCCGCCATTTCGCCTATCAGCTGTTCAAAATCAAAATGTGTGAATGCTGCCAAGTTTTGAAACGAGCTCATGGGCGCACTCTCTCTCAAAATTAAAGAGTTTCGCATCTAGTAATCTATGTTTCTGGGTCTACCGCTATATGAGTTTGATTGAATACGACGGGTGACTAGTGAGCTGCTGCTAAACCAGAATTCGCCAGAAGTTAAGAGCTGCCAGATCCAGAAATTACGATAGTTATTAAGCACATGTACACGAGCAGAAGCCGAGGTGCATGCGCATGGGGTATTCAGTTGAAAATTAAACTTGTGAACGAAAAGTTATGGAGTCAGTTTTAAGAAAAGAAGAACGTGTAGAAGTAAAGTGTTGGAAATAAAGTAAAGCGCGTGTTGCCATTAATTTTTGTGTTTCAATCAAGAGTCCAGTGATCGAGCTCAGAAAGTTATTGTAAAAGATTTATTTGAATTTTATCGTAAGAAAATTCGTAACAATTGGAGTCGCAAATATCATCGGAAATGTCATCGCGGTCTTTACAAATGGAATCGAAAGTGTCACAAATATCATTGAAAATGTCATGACAAGTGTCACCAAGTTGTCTTTGAAGTTAGATCCGCAATAGGAAAAATTAGGATACACGTATATCCAAGTTAGAAGCAGAAAAGACACAATTGACATTGCAACTAGTAACGATTGAGGCTAAGGTAAATGTAGTGAAGACTCGTTCCAATTAAGGTTGCAGCATTGGTTGTGTCGTTCAGGGGTTCTGCCGCCGAAATACTGCAGATAGTTTCAGAAGCCAATATGAGCGAAGGCAGCAAATGCTCCAGATGGAACTGAATCCCTGTCAAAAGACAAATGAGAGTTTGCAGGAATATGCGACAGAGATTGAGCGGTTTGCACAGTTGGCGCATACGAAAGAAATAGTGGACTTCGTTCAGAAGATGAAGTGCCAAGCATTCGTAAGAGGTATGCGAGATCCGGACATAAAACGGGCAGCATACTCAGCACCGAAAAGTTTTGGCTGCGGTCGCGAGTGAACGTGAAAGTGAAAGTGGAGCTTTAATGTTTAAATTTTCAGTGGTTTAAAGCGCTGAAATGAAGGAAAAAATGTACGAATGTGCGATTAAGTGAGCATTAGAGAGCATAACTAAAATATGGAAACAAAATAAGCTAAGTATAATTAAAATTATTCAATATTTCTGCGCCATTTGTTTGCTTTACATTGTTCTTATATTGAAATGTTGCCTATTTCAATTCGCGAAAGCCTTCGCTACACCTTTCAGTGCTATGAGATTATATGTATAACAAAACCAAAAACAGGCTGATAGTGTTGTTATATGTTTAATCGCTATGCTCGCTCTTAAAAAGCATGAGAACCCCATATAATGTTTACTTTTTGGAGTTTACTCCTTAAGAAACGATATATAATATAAGGCCCATGGTATGAAAAAAATATGGGTAGTAAAATCGTGTGAATCACCGGAAGTGTACGCTGACGGAAGTGACGCGTTGCCCTTTCTCTATGCCCCTTTCTCTTTTGGTTTGTGTTTTTGATGGTTTATTTAGTTGGTAAGTGTTTATTTTAAATTTTTCCAACGAAGACCCAAACCACCACTTTGAATATTTGAATATTATCTGCGCAGCGCAATAATGCAACAACAAACCATACAACAGCTACTCAGTGTTTTTGCTACTACAATTCACCCCAAACTGTGCATGTGTAATTGTGCCTGCGAATGTTTTGTTACAATGGAGAAACTACTCAGAGTGTTTCGCTGCTACATTTGACATCAAACTGTGGCTCATCATCATAAATGTGTGGCTTACAAAGTATATTCACTAATTTTACTAATAGCAAAATTGCATAGCTGGAAACATAAAACGCCTCTGTTAGCTATCCTACATAAAAGTAAATTTAGGTAATTGTGCATGTTAATTATTAATTGCGCAGTTACCGTGTAAAGCAAATTAAACTTTAGAACAGCCATTTTTCATACGCCGCCGGCCAAGGCATCCACACCAGAGCAGCAATAGAAACTTGGTTAAGAATTTGCGCTAGCTAAGCTACGAACCATTTCTGGTTCCATTTTGCAAAGACGCTACTACAGTGCACATCAAACAGTGGACGAGTAGGTAGCAGCACAACGTACCGGAAATTTTACCCAATGCACGTTTTAAATGAGTTTCTGCAGAGAATGTTAATTAACATGCAAGAGAATTCTGCATTCTGTTGCATATAATTAACATTATCTGCTGCTACAAACCTTTCAAATCTCAATTTTACTAAAAATAGTTAACAGTAACATTTGCGCCTTCTCATCTCATTAAGGGAAACACCACTGTGATTTTTCAAAAAAAAAGAGGTGTGTGTGTCAGCTCCGACACGCGACAGGAGTTTACTCTTTAAGAACGATTACCGTGATATCTAAAAAAAAAGGTTCCAGAGAGCTTAAAATACGTTCACATATGCATTAATTACCAATAAATCAAAAAAATTAATATACCCGTTCACATATGGCAGATACCTGCAAAATTGACAATCAGCTATCAATACTGTTGTGAAAGGTTTTTCTTCATAGAAATTATTTTGGTGGAATATTTCGGTGTTTGTGCTTTGTTTAATTATTTTCATCTTAACGATATGATGAAAAGACAAGGAGAAGGATTAGCTAATTTAATTGTGCAATTCGCTGCTAATAAATAAATTTATATTTTTCCAGTAATATAGAAAAGGTCTTCATTTACTCCTTTTGCATATTAAATATATTTTTAAATATCACGGTAATCGTTCTTAAGGAGTAAACTCCAGTCGCGTGTCGGAGCTGACACACACACCTCTTTTTTTCTTGCTTTGTACACCCACAGGTACATTCAGCTTCTCCATCTTAATTGGCGCGAGGAGGATGGTTCCATATGTATGTAGAAGTCCACGCAAGTGGGGAAAGTTACTGATCGTCATTCACTTGGGAGTGGCCAGGACAATTCTTCTACATATGGTTCAAGCAGGTCACAACTTCAGGGATTAGCCCAAGTATCATCTGGGTAGCATCCGAACATCTGTTCGAGAGCAAGCCAACGTGAGAAGGCGAATCATTCTTGGATACCAGGTTTTGCGCTGGGTTTGGGTCCCGCCACATTGAAGTCCCCCAATCAAAACAAGAACAAAGCCTCGGATGAGAACATATAATTAAATATATCAACTAATAACCGAAGCTCCCACAATTCTATTTGAACATGTTAGAACCAAGCCAAGTAAAGTTTTAATTTAATCCTATACTGGCAACCAATTTTTGATATGTTCACTTTGAGCTGGTGGGATTGGTATTCTGTTAGTGGAGTATGCAGGAAAGACAATCTGCAGAAATGGCTTTCAGGCTAATTCCAAGTTTGCCCCCGTCCCATTAAGACCCTGGCAGGACTCAGAAAACGCTCTTTATTCGTTGTCATTAAACCTGACTGTTACGTATTGAACTTATGGTCTTTATTAAAAAGTGAAACTAACACTCCTTAGCACTCCTGTTACTTAAAACAAAACATACAATGTTCATAATGATTATAGAATTTTTTTTGAGCGTTTCGATTTTTCTCGTATCTACATGTTTGAATTCAAAAACCTCGTAGCTACTATAGGTATCATATCAAATAAGTTATAACTTTTCATAGAAGTTAAGTAACTCTAAACATTTTTATCGATTTACTGAAAATTATGATTTTGTAGATACGAGGTTAACACAGAAAGGGGACGATATATTACTCTTGTATATGTAATGTGTGTGTAAAATGTCGGAACAATGCATTCGGTCTGTGTCTCAATTGCATCTGCCTGCTTCTTCATATAATTTTTGCTACTTTGAACGATTCGCTTCGCCTGCCCGTTTGTAGAAAGATGGAACGGCGCAGAATGGATGTGTCGAATTAGATTGTTCTCCATAAAGTTCTTGAACTCCTCAGATGTGAAAGCTGTTCCGTTGTCCGACACGAGCTCATCAGGTATTCCATGCGTGGCGAATATTTGGCGTAACAACTTAATAGAGGTTGCTGAAGAGGTTGAATTAACGACGGCCACTTCAAGCCACTTAGAGTAGGAGTCGATGAGTATGAAGAATAATTTGTTGTTGTTTGCGGTTGCTCGTAGCGATTTTGCGTTGCGGCTTTCATTTTGACGATGCTAGGATGTGGTGCATGCCGAGTTTCCAAAATAGACTCTCGAAGAGTAGACGGAATTACTGCGCGGTTTCCCCAAACTAGACATCATCTATTTGCACTGAGTTCAGTTAGACGACAAAAGTAATGATACAGCTTATCGGAGCGGTTGATTTTGCCGGGCCACCCCCTTAACACCTTGTTGAAAACTTTGGAGCGCTCCGGACCCTTAACAGCTTGAGAGGCAATCATCTGTGCGTTGACAACTGGTTGTGCCGATATTTCTACCATGAGAATGTCTTCGGTCGACGTAAGCTCTGCTTCAGACAGCATTCGACAACGGCTCAAAAATTTTGCATTGCCCATTCTAAGACCAGCTCGGTGCACCAAATTGAAGTTGTAGCTGAGAAAAACTGATCGACGAGGCATTGTGCTCGAAATTACTTTAGGCACCGGTTTCGTTGTGGTGAAAACTCCCCAAGGCGGACGGTGATCGGTGACAAGCCATATAAGTAGTTGTGGAAACTCTTCCCTCCAGAGGCTGTTTCCTATCTATCTGCTCGTAATTTCGTTCTGCCTTCGACAGCGTCCTTGAGAAGAATGCATTGGGTTTCTGACCCGTCTGCTAACTTGTGACTGAGGACTGCGCCGAGTCCCTACGACGATGGATCACAAGTGAGTACTAATCGCAAGTTCTCATTGTAATGGATTAGCACATTCTCTGATGCGATCAGCCTTTTAAGCGTGTTGAAAGCTGTTTCGTGATGGTCTTTCCAAATCCATCGTGCGCTTTTGTCGAGCAAGCGGTGAAGCGGCTCAGCGATTGTTGCTTTGTTGGGTAAAAAGGCGAGATAAAAGTTGATTAAATTCAGAAACCCTTTGGGCTTCTTCTTGTCCTTTGGCGATGATGCTTTAGGTGAGGGTCGTATACCAAGATTGTACAGTTTAAACCCCAAAAATTCAATAGATGGCACACTAAATTGGCACTTGACCTTGCGCAAACGTAGTCCGCTCTTGTCGAAGCGTACAAATATTTGTTCCTTTATCACGGGCGGCACCGCCGAATCGATTTGTAAAGACACTGGTGGTCCTGTGTACCGACCAAGATCTGTTCCGAACAACTGATCGTATTTGTTAAGAATGGCTTTAATGTTGAAACCACTGTTAATGGCAAATACCCCTTCTATACGTATGCCCAGTGCATCAAACCAGTTACAACCACCGTTTGCCGTGATTAACGGCAAATTCTCAATTTTACGGCGGTTGTAATAAATTGACACATCGATGATCTCCTTGACTGGGATGTGGTTGCGTTGGTAATCGCTAAGATCCAAATCACACTTGGAAAGATCTGGCTTTCCGTTGTACCATACGCTATTGAACGTAGATTCTGTCATGATGGTCACTGGCGAACCAGAATCCACTTCAAATATACATGTCCTGCCATTAATCGTAACTGACTTCTTCTGATTGAAAAATGGTGTGATCTGATTGACATTCTCTCGACGAGATGATTTTTTCCGCATTAAACCTGAACGAGCATTTGTTGAGTTGGAGGAGGACGCCCTGTGTAAGTTGATATTGGACGCGCTGCGGCAGGCTCGCTGTAGATGCTCCTTGACTCCGCATGCGTTGCAAAGTGATTCACGATATGGACACTGCGTACGAGGGTGTGGTCCACTACAACCATTGCATGACAGTTGCTGGTTACTGTTGACGGTGTTTTTTGTTCGTGTACGAAAACGATTCTCGTTGACAGCATTAACTGGTTCCCTGGAATGCCTTATAGCCTTAGCTCTGATGGATGCTGCCTCATTCGAAAGCGCACGTTCGATAATTTTTGCACCGTTAGATCATTTTCTGCCAGTAACCTTTTCTGCAGTCTTTCGCCCTTCATGTCACACACAAAACGGTCGCGAAGCATGCAGTAGAAGTTGCAGTCCACTGCCAATGTGCGCAATGCTGCAATGTAATCTCGTCCGGAGATTGATTACGTTTGTGAAAATTATAATAGGTTGCGATTTCGGAGGGACGTGGTGAAAAATGGTTGGTTAGAATCGTTTTTATATCGGGAAGATTCAGATTACTAACCTGCTTTGGTGACGCCAATGATGGCAAGAGGGCGCAGAATGGCGCTCCGGCCAATGTGAGGAATGCTGCCTTTTGACGACCTTCTTCTTGTACATCATTGGCCAGAAGGAAGAAATCGAGACGAGCCATATACGTTGACCATTTATTTGGATGATTTAAATCAAATGGTTCCAAATTCCCAACTCCAGCCATGTTGACTCGTTTGACCTTTTCCAAAATAACTCGTTCAGTATTCACAGTGAACGTACTGCTAGGTTGAGGAATGCGAATCACCGCTACTTTCTACAGTAGAAGCCCGATAAGTGCAATACCGATAACTGCAATTTCGCGGAAAGTACAATTCGATTTTGAGTCCATAGAAAACTCGAAAAGAGCAATAAAAAATTGCAATTTTCGGGCGCAAAAGAATTCTTATTCGAAGAAATTTTTTACTTAATACGGCAATGTATTTGCGTTCATCACGCGCGAAGACACAGCTTTATAGCTATGCACAGTTATGGTTCTCGGAATTATTGCGACCAAAAACACTGTTCTCACGCTTTGTGATTTTTGATTTTTACAAATAACTGTAAAATTGTAGCGCTGATATCATAAAATATGGCATCGAATCGTTTGTGACATTCAACACGCGTTAGTTTCAAGCTGGTTCTTGAGAGTAAAACAATCGTTCGGAGTTTGAATCATTTTTTTTTTTTGCTTTCATCAAATAAAATCATGGGAAAAGTGAAAAAGAATCTACATTTCCTTACATTGAAAGAAAGAGATGAGATTCTCCAAAAAATTGAAAAAGGCGTTAAACAACGAGATCTTGCATTCGAATACAAAGTTGATTGCGCAACGATTTGCCGAATAAAAAAACAATCCCGTTCATTAAAAGAAAATGCATACAATTCATTTTCACTTGGAAATAAACGGAAAACTTTGCGGTTTGGCAATCATCCAGAGCTCGAGAAGCGTTTGTTCCAGTTTTTCATGAATCAGCGGCGACGAAATGCTCCTGTTTCTAGCTTGATATTGAAAAGCAAAGCATTAAAAATATTTGATGAAATAAAAAAAGATGGAGAACAATTCAATGCAAGTGATGGATGGTTTTCGCGATTCAAGAAACGCTTCGGACTTCGCTATTTGACTGTGACTGGTGAATCATTATCTTGTGATCCAGAAACCATTGAGCCATTTAAAAGGATATGTAACATCACAAATATATAATGCTGATGAAACGGGGCTCTTTTGGAAACTTTTGCCAAATAAAACCTACGTTTCGAAAGATGAAAAGAGTGCTCCAGGCAACAAAGTTTCAAAAGATCGAATCAGTGTTCTTTTGTGTGCAAATGGTGATGGCAGCCACAAAATAAAACCATTAACGATCGGCAAATCTATGAATCCGCGTTGTTTTAAAAATTTTCGTCTACCGGTGAATTATGCTAGCAACAAGACTGCTTGGATGACGCGGGATATTTTCAAAAAGTGGTTCTTTGATAATTTTGTCGAAGAAGTGAAAAAATTCGCCAAAGAAAATGATGTTCCACCCAAAGCATTACTCTTGCTGGATCAAGCCCCATCTCATCCGCCCGAAGAAGAATTAGTTTGTGATGAGATCGAAGTGATTGTATTTTCCGGCCAATGGATCAAGGTGTTATTAACTTGACATAAATTCAATACAAAACATTGCTAATGGAAACCATAATTAGTGAAAAAGATTCTTCATTACATGAACTATTGAAGAAAATTGGTTTGAAAACCGCCGTGATCATGTTGAGCCAAGCATGGGGGAAATTGCTCCCTGAAACGATCGCTAAATGCTGAAAAAGCGTATTGGGTACAAGCCCAACAGTTGACGCGATTATTGAATCTAATCCAGACGATATGCCATTGGATATCGAAATTGACGACCCCCTTCTTGTTGGAGGATTACAACGGTTAAATGAGATGGTCGAGAACTTTGTGGGTGAAGCAGACACAGATGAAATCCGCAATTGGGTTTTGGAATTAGGAATAGATGAAGGTGATAGTGAAGCCAATGAACCCGAAGATACTACTCAAGAAGAAACAACCGAAAAAGTCCAGCATGAATCGATTTTTGGCTGTGTCAATACAATTTTGAAATGGGGTGAACAGAACGATGTACTGTCATTCAATCAGATCGCTTGTTTGCATGATATCTCAAAAGCACTTGAAAAGTGTTACGAGAAAACGCAATCGAAAATAACAAAGTTTTTCCAAAAAAAATAATTGAATTTTGGAGCACACACTCATATGTCCTTCCGCATTGATCTCTTTTTATTAATTTCTAATATATAATTTCTAATAAATATGTGTTAATTTTTCTTGAATATCGACCTTTTGAGCTCATTAATTGCATTGAATAGAGTTAAAATATTTTTCCCTAGGTATTCCTCGATCCACAGGAGAAATTCGCAAAAGTGCAATTTTTCGCTAAGTGCAATCATTGCTGAAATTTTCCAATTGTACTTATCGGGCTTCTACTGTATTTGTTTGCCGCTACGATCCATGTGCTCTCAACGAGAGCTGAGTTGCGACTTTCTGCTTGATCCGATTTTATGACATTAAACTATTCTTTGCGAATAAGATGACTTAACACAAGGTTATGTGAATGTCAGTGTATTTTTGTACTTGCAAACGGTTCCTGCACATTCACTGTCTTATTGTTTTGCGCCGGTAGATTTTGTTGTTTTGCCTTGTTTCACTTCTCGTCTGACCTGCGCGCAATACGTAAATATGTGTGTGTGTTGTTTTTATAATATAAATATAATATTATATTATTATATTTTTTGGGATCAAATACTCAACTACGCAAAGGAGCTCTGAGTGGAGACTCAAAAACTTAAACTTGGAACATTTTAACACACAAAACAAAATAAAACGAACGAAACAAATGATTTAAACGATAAAGAAAAGCAAAGTATGCTTGCCTTGGAGAGCATAGCTCATAGAGCATAATGGGTGTTGGCTGACAAGATAACAGATCAGCGCAGAAACAATATCATGAAACGAAAAACTCGTTCAGCAAACTGGGGGAATAAGTAAAAGCCCTCGTGAACAAGGAAAGCGCCGTAGCATCTGTCAACCTATGAGGCACGTTATATTTAACATAAAATCCCCCTACCACCGTGCTGTCGCAGTTGCAACACCTAGTAGAACGACTGGAGCTTGCGATGCCTCCATGCCCAGGTGAGTAATGCGCCAACACATATATCCATGCTACTGGTGGAATGAACACGAACGCAAGATGCAGCGCAGTAGAGGGAGAACTGATTTTTCTGAAAATGTTCAAAATCTTAGATCAGCCAGGCAGGCACAAAAAAAACCATTAAAATTAGCAAGCAAGGAAGTTTCAAGAAGGTTTGTCAGCAAGCTGATATCAACCCCTGGTGCACCGAGTACCGAGTGGTATTATCCAAAGCGAAAAGTGTACACACCAATTGTCACCACTCTCTTTCCCCAAAGATCTGAAAACATTTTGCCATCCTACACACAACACGAACAAGAACTCCAAGCTTCCTGTAATAAAATAAGGTCTAAGAAAGCTCCATGTTCAGATGGTATACCAAATAGAGCCCTGAAATTTGCGTTTTTCAAACGCCCACACAATCTAGCAGTATTCCAAACCTGCCTTAAAGAAGGCATTCTTCCAAATAGGTGGAAGAAGCAAACACTTGTGCCTTTAAACAAGGGCAACAAAAAACCTGGCGAACCCGAGTCTTACCGACCAATATGTCTACTAGACACAATGCGAAAAATTCTCGAGAGTATTATTTGAGACAGATTGCCATCTATCGCCGAAGATAAAGGTATTCTGTCCACATACCAGTTTGTCTTCAGAAAATCCCGTTCAACAGTGGATGCTATCAAATGCGTGGTAGATTTAGCAAGAGAAGCCATTGAAGGTAAGAGATGGCGCGGCAGGAAAAAAGAATACTGCGCTGTGGTAACTTTGGACGTTAGAAATGCTTTTAACACAGCCATCTGGCAACGGATACTGGAAACCTTCGCTAAAATAGGGTCGCCTAGTTATATTATCGGAATTATTGAGAGCTATTTCACGGACTGTAAACTGAGGTTTAGAAGTGGCAAAGGCATTGAGGAGTATATCGTCTCAGCAGGGGTTTCTCAAGGATCAGTTCTGGGCCCACTGCTATGGAACCTAATGGTTGACGTGGTTGTAAGGCTGTATATGCCCCTGGAGTTAAAGTAATTGGACTCGCGGATGACATCGCGGTGGTAATGTTAAATCAGTAAGCAAGATCAAGACTTGGTCTTGGACTATGAAACTGGAATTAGGTGAGTGTAAGACCGATATTGTTCTAATAAGGAGCAGAAAGATAGTAGGAGCTATAAATGTAAATGTTGGGACTGTAACTATTACCTGCTAATAAATACCTCGGAGTGATGATCGACAGTCGTTTAAACTTCAAAACGCACCTGGAATATGCTGCGAAGAAAGCAACGAGTGTGGAGTCCTTCCTGTCGCGAATAAAAAGAATACACATAGCAGGATAGTCAGCGCGGTTCTTTTATATGGCGCACCGATCTGGGCTGATGCACTGAACTTAAATAGCTGCACAAAAAAAGGAATAGCAGTCTGTCGGATAAGCGCAGACTATCAACGGCTTTCGTAGACAAAAGAACCAGCAGCCTATAGGCTAACCAGTCCCGTGAGGTAATACTTTTTGAGCAGTTACGCGGGGAGAGCAATTCCAAGTCTCACAGCATGCATTCCCCGCGCATTGTGTCCTGTGACAGAGCCCACGAGATTAGAGAGCTGATATTTTGTCAGCCTCAGAAGCTCGCCCGAGTGCCTCCGGTCCACACGTGGCCAGAAGGATTTCGCGACCTTACACTCTTGTGTACTTGCCAAGCGCTCACTGAGTTGGTGCAATGCCCATCTTTCCAGAAGCAGGCCACAGGTAGTCAGGGGGATCCCGATTCTCTCCCTTCGCGGGGAAATCACCTCGCATGCCCCTTGTCTGGCCAGCTCATCCGCCTCACAGTTTCCAGCAATGTCGCTGTGACCAGGAGCCCAGATGAGGCTGATGTTAAAGAATTCGGACGCAGTCGAAAGCGAGGACAAACATTCCTTGACCAATTCCGAATGCACCGTCATAGACCCGAGGGCCCTTATTGCCGCTTGGCTGTCGGAGTAAATATTTACTTTCTTGACCGTTAATACGCATTTGAGCAGCCAATCGGCTGCCTCCTTGATTGCGGCTACCTCTGCCTAGAACACACTGCAGTGGTCCGGTAGCCAGAATTTGAGTCTGATGGCAATTTTGTCAAACAAAATTTAAAAGTGCCAATGAACTTTGACTAGGAATAAAGGAAGCCTGGAGCTCTTCTAACCATTTGGAAGAAAACCAAAAGTTATTAGAAAGTTTACCACGCAGGTGTGAAGTTGTTTTAAAAAATAATGGATAGTCAACAAAACTAACTGCACCATAAAACAGCTAATAAACAAATTTTACCAATTTGCAATAACTAATTTTTGTTTTTCATGCAGATCGATTAAGGTGCGCCATTTCAGTGTCCAGTGCAAAATGTGATAAATTCGATTTTTCGAACTCCATATAGTTGTGTATATATAATTGGCGCGTACACCCTTTTTGGGTGTTTGGCCGAGCTCCTCCTCCTATTTGTGGTGTGCGTCTTGATGTTGTTCCACAAATCGCCCGTAAAAAAGTTCTGTCCCGGACACTTCGATAATAAAGAAAATTTCGAAGCCCTAACTTTTTGTTCCCTCGTAGTAAGAAAATATAAAATTAGCAAGTTAGAGACCCTGTTGCTGGGTGAAAACGAGCCTGGCTCAGTTGAACCAGCGAAAGCAGGGGAGATGCAAGTGGCCACTGCAAATCCCCTAGCTGATCCTGGGGAGACTGCACCAACTCATTTACGTCTCAGTGCTCCCACGCTTTCTTCTACGGACGGAAGTAATGTCGTTAATTTGGATGCAAATCCGAAAAGTATCATTGCACTAACGGCTATAAAGAAAGCGTTTGATTCGGGAGGCAATTTGGAAGACGCAGACGTGGTTATGCCGCAGGTACCCCTGCTTGTCATGTCACCACGATAGAGAAAACCAGAAAATTGCTTCCTGTTCTGGCACCAGTTTCTTCGCCTGTTGGGACAACGAATCCAGTGGAACGCGTGCCGCGGGGGCTAAGAATGCAGTAGCGTGCGCGAAACCAAGACCGCCTAGTGATCCACTATAGTCCGTTGGAGGTAACTATGCTGCGGCAACATCCAGCGGATGGATGGTGGAGATCTGTAGCGATTGTTCCAAAAACAATTGGATTTTGTCAACAATCAAGTCTGGGAGGCGATAGGTAAATCAAAAGATGTACCTGGATGCGAGCGAATGAGAGTTGAGCTTGGCATCTTGAAGGTACAATGCTCAAACACTCAATCGATCGAATGGCTGATCAAAACTGTGGCTGCGATTCCAGCTTTTGAAGGATGTAAGTTTGTAATTCGGCAAACGAACGAAACTCAAAAACTGGTGAGGGTGAGCATGCTGATCCCTGGGCCTCCAAGGGAGCCGCATCCGATCATCTCTAGGATCCATGCCCTTAGCGAGGGACTTGATACGACGACGGATCCTAAATATGGGAACTGTTCCCAAGAACCAAGGGTGGATCCAGAATCATTAAAGGTCATACGGCCTAGGTATGGAATCTCCCTCTAACTACATGGGAGTTTATGGAAGTTGTAAGATATGCTGAGTCCATGGGATTAGGTCTAATTGTGGAATGTGACGCGAATTCCCAGGTCACACTCTGGGGTAGCACAAAATGTAATTTCAGGGGGCATAAACTCATGGAATTCATTCTTTCATCTCGCTTGGCTATACAAAACGTTGGCGCCATTCGACTTTTGTGACCAGCAGAAGACAGGAAGTGATTGATATGACATTATGTAACCATAAAATATCAGATCATATCACTGGTTGGAAAGTAATCGATAAAGATTCCTTTCCGGAATCCTCGAAAAGCGGATTGGACACGATATCAGAATCTCACTAAAGAGGATGTTCCCAAACTCCGAACAATAACTGCGATTATAGAAGCCACAATAAGGTGTGCCCGGAACGTAGGAGAAGAGAGGGTAAGACAGTCCCTTGTTGTAACGCCGAACTCTCAAAACTCCGGAAAACCTTCACGAAACTTCTAAACAGAGCTTTTAAAACTCACTTGGAAGGGGATTGGACTGCCTACCATACGCTGGGGAAGGAAAAAAAAGAAAAATAGATCATCTAAATTGGACTCTTATAGAACTTTCTCAGGACGATCACTTCCAGCTATATGCAATAAAATGCTAAATACAATTAAGTATTGGTGCGAATTTAACGGCCGCAAATCCTACAAAAAATACCTTAGTGCTGTTCACTAGGAAGCGCAATATGGAAGGCCTGTTACTACCCACATTGAAAGAGGTAACACTAATGTTAAATACTTAGGAGTAATCCTATATAGTAAGCTTACCTGGAAGAAGCATGTCGAGCAGAAGGTCTCTCGAACACTAAAAGTCTTCTCGCAGTGTAAGAGAATCATTGGCAAGCCATGGGGTCTAACACCGGCGGAACTACACTGGTTGTACATCACCCTGATTAGACCCATTATTTATTATAGACGCCACTGTAGTATGGTGGAAGGCTACAATGGTTAATTTCAGAGTAAAACTTCTAAACAGGTGCCATGAGTACGAGAATTCCATTCTGAACTTGCAACCTCTAGATCTTAAAATTCAAAAGGAAGCAATGAAGGCGGCGTACAGGCTCAAGTTAAACGGAGTCTGGGGAAATGAAGTAAGCACTGGCCACTGTCAGATATACCACCAGTTGTCGGAGCGGTGCACACTGCTCTCGATGCCAGTGGACAATCGGGTGCCTGTCGTTAGCTTCGGTAGGAAGTATGATGTTTTGATTCCAGATAGAGATCAATGGTTAAGTCCAGAGAACCTATTAACGGGATACCAGCACACTTTCTACACCGACGGATCCAAAACCAGCGATGGAAGCGGATCTGGATGGTACTTAGACGAAGACACTAAGTACTCCTATGCCACAGGACAGATGGCCACGGTATTCCTTACGGAAGTCTATGCCATCTTGAATGTGGCGTACTGGCTAATTGAGAAAAAGTGGCGTGGTAGCAGTATTGGAATTTGTAGTGACAGTCAAGCTGCACTGAAAGCCCTTGCTAACTCACGCTGCTCTTCGAAGTTAGTCGGTGAATGTAAGACAAAACTGAACAGTTTTGCAAAACACAACAAAGTTAGTCTTATTTGGGTACCTGGACATTGTGGTATTACAGGTAACGAGTTAGCTGATAAATTGGCAAATGAAGGCTCTGCAAGTATGCCACTAGGCCCTGAACCCTTTCTAAGTGTCAATTCCGCATCAATTCAATCGTGGATTGACGACTTCACGAGGCCTACCCATAGAGGACATTGGTCTGGGTTGAACTCGTGCAGAGTAGCCAAGTGCTTTGTAAAAGAACCAAACAGGAAAACAGCGACCTTTCTCCTAAAACTCAGCAGAAAAGACCTGAGGGTACTGGTGGGTGTAATCACTGGTCACAACGTCTGTGGTCAGCATATGGCTGCCATAGGCGTCGTGGACATCCCGATATGCCTATCCTGTCTTGAGGATGACGACACTGCAGAGGATACAGCTATCCGGCGTTTTCCAGAATCAGACTTAGGATATTTGGTTTCGATATACTGAGTATGGATAAATTTCATTCTCTTCCTATTCCGGATCTCTTAAGATTCATTAATTCTTTATCTTTCCTATCTCTACTTTTTCTACTGAAATCTATCCGGATGTAGTACAATGGTCCCCTGACTGAGTGCTTGGACTTGTCCAACCCCCCACAAATCTAATCTAGTCTAATATAAAAAGTGGAAAATAACGTATGTACATAGCCGCTAAATTAAAAACTTACTATGAAGCAGAGTGCGTCTTCTTTGGATGTTACTGTACATACACTCAGCATTCGGATGAAGCCGAAAGTGCCAAATATTTAATATTGAAAAAATAGATGCACAATCCTCCATTTTTTGCAAACGGGCATATTCATGCGGTCGGTCGGGTGAAAGGAAGAGGGAGGGCATCGCGACGAGCTCTAGAGGCGAGCAACGATGTCTTTGTTCGTATACTCCTACATAAGAAGAATGGGACACGAAGCAAGTGCTTTGTCGATTTGTCTTTGCCTAAGCACTGAGCAAACGGTAAACGAACATACAGATCAAGGCGTATTCATTAAAGGTGATGGCACTAGACCAACAATAATGTTTTGTACGTTTGATTGTCAAAGTAGAAAACAAAAAATTAATTCACCTTGTTTCATTCTGGGCTGACAGCCACATGGAAACAGCGAAAATCAAATCAGCTGATTTGGCGATTCCACCTTTAATAGATTCGCCTTGATACAGATGTATAAGTTAAATAAAACTATGTTAAGTTATACTTTTATTATAATCTTATTAGTTAATTTTTTTTTTTTTTTAATTTTAAATTAAATAAAACTATGTTTAGTTATTTTTTTATTATAATCTTATTAGTTAAATTTATAATTTCTTTTATAATTTTAATTTAAATGCAGATACAACTGCTTTTAGTGAGTGGTACTTTACGACTGACTTTGGAAGTGAACTTAAAATATATTTTAAAAGAATTTATTCAAAGAATTGCACATGTCGCTGCAACGTGACCAGTAGCTTGCCGTTAGTTTGAGGTGCAGACAGAACATCAGCAAATTAGTCCGAACTATCAGGTAACAAAATACTGAGCTTATGGTGCGCGTGTGAAAGTGCTATGCGCAGAAAAAAATATTTAATTCGCTTGAAATTTTTGTGTCGTTAACTCCTCCCCCTTTAAATAACTAAGTGTCCTCACTGAGTTGCGTTGGGGTCATCGCCATTTGGAAGTTACTTAAGTTCTTGGAAATTCCGTCCTGTTTCCCCGATGTTTTAGTATTGTCCATAGCTGTTGTCACCGTAAATGATTTTGTCCGTTTCCGAAGGATTCAGCGAGTGAATTTCTTCGAAATTTATAGAAGTATTTCCTGATTGAACTATGGCAGGTAAAGGGTTGGCATTTAAAATTTGTATATTTTCTCAAGTCCGTTGGTCGGCTTTGATAGTGGCATTATAAAATTTTATTAAGAATGTTCCATCCAGATAAACTGGCTGTTCTTCTATTTCCACTGTCCCGTTATAAGAGTTTAAAAGGAGTATCCCAGAGTTGATTTCTTCTATTTGTGGAATATGTTGTGCGTTCGTCATAGTGCAGTCGAAAGGTTGACCACTAAGCAATTTTGGTTAAAATGTACTATTTGAAACATTTTTAAAATTCCCTTCTTTACAAATTGGCACATCATTTAAAGTTTCACCTTCACTTATGATCTCTTAGACTGACTTACAAACTATTATTTTATTCTTTGGAATTTTTAATATAGAATTCTTCTTTTTCACTGCTTGAACAATTAGATTTTTGCAATTTCCTTTATTTGTTTTATGTAAATTTATAATATACATTAACGTTAACCCATTTGCGGCTTCACCGTATTCAATTGCTTCTACAAGACTGACATACATCATTTTCTGTTCTTCAAAAAATTCTTTGGTTATTCTTAATTCTAGGTCTGATAGAATAAATGACTTGACAAGACCTGCTTTTGACCACTGAATTGCATAATCTACATTTATTACATCTTTTTATATCTTATTATTTTGAGTTTTTTCTCTAACGAGTCTTT
Organism: Anastrepha ludens; assembly: GCF_028408465.1. Classification (NCBI taxonomy): domain Eukaryota; kingdom Metazoa; phylum Arthropoda; class Insecta; order Diptera; family Tephritidae; genus Anastrepha; species Anastrepha ludens. The sequence goes on from NC_071503.1 coordinate 43,207,197, forward strand.
TCGAATTTGATCATTTGATTTAATAATATTTGTAATTAAGTTAGTTCTGTTTATCAACTCATTTAGTCTCTCTTTCACTAATCTATCAGGCCAGTACATAAGTTTTTTAAAAGTAGTTTTAAAATTAACAAAAAAGAAGTATTATTAAAGTAGTATTAAAGTTTTTATTAGTCAATAATATATTTTCCTTCATTATTTACAATGTCTTCCCAACGTTCAGGCAAATCAAAAAAATTTTTGTTGTCCTTGAAACCAAAATCCCTTTTTATAGCTTTTTTTCAGGAGTAGTTCTTGTTACTCATATGGGATTGAAGTCCACGGAAACGGTGGTAATCACAAGGTGCAATATCCGGAGAGTATGGTGGATGCGGCATTAGCTCCCATCCGAGCTCGTTCAGCTTGCGTAATGTTTCCCTTGCGGTATGAGGTCTTGCGTTGTCGTAGTGAAACAAAACTTTGCGTCTATTCACTAAAGACGGTCGATTTTTGTTAAGTGCCTCATTCAGGTTTGATAGCTGATGGGAATAATAATCAGAAGTTATCGTCTGGTTGGTTCCAGAAGTTCATAATAAACAATACCGGCCATGTCCCACCAAATAGACAGGAGAATCTTCTTAGGGTGAAGGCTATCTCTAGGGGTCGGTTCTGGTGTTTCATCTTTATCTAACTATTGGCGTTTGCGAACCGAATTATTGTAAAGAACCCATTTTTCGTCACCAGTAACGATGCGGTTCAAAAAACTTTCATTTTCAAGCCGTTGCAGCAGCAGAGAACACACATTCACTCTCTGCTGAAGGTTGGCGACAGAAAGTCTATACGGAACCCATTTTCCCAGCTTTGAAATCTTTTCCAACTGAACCAGGTGCCTGTGAACTGTTCCATGCGATGAATTTAACCTCTGAGCTATCATATCGACTGTCAAATTTGGCTCAGCTTCCACGAGTTCGAGCAAGGCGTCGGAGTTAAAGACTTCAAGACGACCAGCGCGAGGGGCATCCTCCACGTCGCAGTTACCACTTCGGAATTTTGAAAACCACTTTTGCGCAGACCTTACACTCACGGTATCCTCTCTGTGAACAGTGTTTATTTCTGCAGCAGCAGTTGTTGTATTTTTACCACTTTTATAAAAAAAATACAAAATATGCCTCTTATACGCGTTCGAAGATTCCATTTTATTTTTTAACAACACGTGCTTCTATCCGCGATTAAAATCACTTGTTGAATGCACAATATATCAAAGAAAATATAAATAGTTCCGTTATATTCCGCGGAAAATTTTTTGTATGCAAAACTCGTACAAAAATGAAATTATGGGTAAAATACGCACGAACTTATGGACTGACCTGATATTTATAACTACCTGTTGATTATTGTTTCTTAAAACTTCATTAATTTTATCTGAAATAATTTTGAAATCATCATGATCCGGTGTCCCAGCAACCCATTTCCACACCTTACCCAGTTCATTTATTGCCATTTTATTTCTCGCAGGTTTTAATCTATGTAATACGCTTTCAATAATTTAAATTTCGTGCATTAGGTAGAGGTAACTTTCATCACTTTTTGTTACGTCTTCTGTCAGGATGCTTCTTATTTCATTAAGTATTGGCTCGTACTGTTCTAGGTTTATTACGTGAATTAGTTGAAAGGTCGATGTTTGTAATTTTACCGTCCCCATCTCTATTGTCATTATTGGCGCGTTAGTGTAGTCGAGTATCTGCTTTCTTCCATAGCAGAGGTTTATAAAATATCTGAAAGGAGTTAATACTTTATATGACTTTTATGAATTATTTTTCCGGATTTAGTCAAAATTGTGTCTCCCTGGTCTTCCATCACAGTTTCCTCCTTATAACGAGGAGAAAGTTTATTTCCTAGCCTTTTGTTGATACTTGAATAAATTATATGTCCTTCGAAAAATGTTTTGAATTCTTTCCTTTTTTGATTATGGTATTTTAAGTCTTTCTCTTGTTTGTCTGTTAACTTTTTTATGTTTTCCAACCTGTCCTGTTTTAATTGTGTTGGGTCAGTCGTTACTGTCCTTTCAAAGAAAACTTCTACAGGTTTTCTTCTTATTGTTGAATGAATGGAATAATTGTATTTAAAGATAGATCTATTAAGCAGATCATCCAATGAATCATGAATTTTTTCTGCCTTAACGCAGCGAATCATTTATTATAAAGTCGAGTGAAAGCGCTCTATCTGTCGTTTACTGTGCTCATGTAAGGTGGAGCTCTAAATATTTCGATGTTGTATTGATTCTGTAGCATGTGGGTTATTGGGGCTGAATCTAGAGATTTCTCATTATCTATCACAACTTTTTCAGGGATGCCAAAGAACATGAGCATATCTCTGAATGGTTCTTTAATATCTTGTGTGGCTCTCGATTTTATTATTCGTGCCATTGCAAATTTGGAAAACTTGTCTATTGCAGTTAATACTACCTTTTTATTCCTGTGATATATATCTATATGAACAATATGACCTGGATACATTGGAATTGGTGTAGCTTTTGGTATAGTTTTATCCGGATGCCTTTCGTATTTGTTTAATTTGCATATCTTGCATTGTTTTACTTTCCTGCTAATTTTCGCACTCATCCGTGGAAAGTAAAAATTGGGCTTTATTTAGGATTTCGTTTTCTTGGTCGGTTTCGTCAGTTAGGTCCGTGGTCATTTAACGACAATATTTTACTTTATAATGGGAAAAATGAATGGGATACAATTCTTGAATTTTTCCAAGAATGCTGTCCTCTGACTTTATGGCATTTGTGACTGAAGGATTCAGATATTTTTTTAAAACGTTTACTAGGTTGTCGTTGTTATACTCGCTTTTTGTTACGGTATGACGACGATATGTATGAAAATTTATATCGAAATTATAAGATCCATTTTCTCCCTTCGTAATGATTATTTGATTTTTAAATGCATTTATTGGGGCGTCTGTAAAGGGTATCAAATTTTGAGAAGAACTTTTATCGGTGTGTCGTGTGGCGGTCATGGAATTAACCCGAATGTCTTGTGTCGGTCTTGATAGAGCGTCTGCAACTACGTTAGAACTACCTGGTTTGTACTTCATTTCATGATTGTATTCCTCAAGTATTGCCTTCCATCTCTTGAGTTTGTTATTTGTGTTTTTGTTACTAAGAGCGTATGTTAATGGCTGGTGGTCAGTGTAAATTTTTATAGAAGCTGATATAGCTGAATATAGTTTCTTAACGATTTGAGAGCCCATAACGAGCATGTCGTTAGTAACATAGGGCTTTTCAGCTTTGGTCAATGTTCTTGATATAAAGATTATGGTGGCTTTGTCCTGTTCTAAAACGCCACCTATGGCGTAATTGGACGCATCAGGAGTGAGATGGAATTCTTTTTTATAGTCCGGATATTGTAGCATAACTTCGGTGGATGCGAGTGTGTTTTTTATTTTATCAGCTTCAGAGCTTAAGAGTTAAATGTAATCGGAATTTTTTCAGACAGGTTTAGACATTCGTCCCTCGTGACGGCGGCGACCGCGGTGAGCGGTTTTGCGAGTTTCGCATAATCCTTGATGAAACGTCTATAGACATTCCCTTACATTCCCAGGAATGACCTTAAGCCCTTGAAAGTTTTAAGACAAGGAAAATTTTTTATTGTTTCAACTTTTTGGGGACTAGTTTTAATTCCTTCTGAGGATACGATGAATCCTAAATATTCGACATCGCTTTTAAGGAACTCACACTTATCAAGTTGGATTTTCATGTTCGCATTTTCTAGTATCCTGAATACTTTTTCTATGTTTCGGAAATGCTTTTCATCGTTTTCTCCAAAAATGATAATGTCGTCTATGTAAACATAGCAACATTTCCCTATTTGATATCTTAGAATGTTGTCTAAGGTTCTTTGGAAAATAGCCGGAGCACTTTTTAACCCGAACGGCAGTCGAGTAAACTCGTATTTTCCATTGTTTACCGAAAGTGCTGTTTTTGGAATGTCACTTTCGTTAAGTGGAATTTGGTGGAATCCGCTTTTAAGGTCTAAGACTGTGAAGAATTTTTGATTTTTCATTTGTGCTAAGACTTCATTTATTTCCGGAATCGGATATCTATCCGGAATTGTCACCGAATTAAGTTTTCTATAGACTACGACCATGCGATATTTTTTTTCATTTGAAGCTTATTCGGTACTATCCATACCCGTGAATTATATGGTGACTCTGATTGTCTAATAACTCCTTGATTCAATAACTCTTTTATTTGTTTTTCCACCTCATATTTCATTGCTATGGGGTTTGGGTAATATCTTGAATAAATAGGAGTGCCGGTTGTTGTCCTTATGCCCGCTTTTATTGTAGTATGTAGTGTACGTTAATTTTTCGTCGGGTTCCATGAATAAGTTTGGGTACTTTTCACATAGTGTGCGAAGTTTTCCTTCCTGTAAATGTGATAAATGGCTGTTTCGGATATCAAGTGTATTGACAGATTGAGAAATTTGCTGTAGAATTTTGACTTTAACAGAGTTTTTTATCAACATATAATTGTTTGCGGTGTAAATAACTGCGTCTAATGATTTTAAACTGTCGTTACCGAGAATGCCATGAAAAGATTTCAACTGAGCCAAAATGTAAAATTTAAGGTCGATTTTAGTTCCGAAAAGGTTAAGCTTTGTGTGGTGTGTTATAGGGATTTTACCACCAACTGAATCTGCATAAAAAATGTTTTCATTGGGCAATTGATTTAGTACTAAAGATGGTTGAATATAGTTCTTGTTCGAACCGGTGTCTATGAGGAATTTTAAAATATTGCCCTCTTTTGTGCTACATTCAAAGTAGGGTAAAGAGGAATGCGTTAGTCTAAAAAATGGATGTCAGAAAATGCCATTTCCTTATATCCTTCTTTCTCTGCGTTAAAGTATTCTTGCACATACTCTTCAAGAGATTGTTGTTCCTGGTCCTGAGCATTCCCTTCAAAATAATGCTCATTAACATATTGCTGCTCTTCATCAATTTCTGTGCTATCATTCTTTGTAGTTTTGGTTGTGGTTGATGAAATTGATTCGAAATTGGAGCCTGTCTTCTAATTCGTTGTCTCGTATCCTGTGGTCTATTTGTGTAGTTAATTGCTCTAGTCTGTAAGGATCTGTCCACGTCCATGGGAATTGGTGGCTTCGGCTGAATGGTCTTGGTGATGGAGCCGAATATTGTTGTTGGGTTGGCGTATTGTATTGCGGCCTAAACGATTGCTGTTGTGGTGGGCTAAAATTATTTTGCCTTTGTAGTGGCAAGTGAAATAGCCGAGGAAGATCACCTCTCAGTCCTCTGACGTGTCTAACGCCTTGTCGCGATACGTTTTTGTCAGGAGCTGAATAGCTTATGCACCCGCATTCATACAGCTTATTTTGTTAGGGATAAGCGTAAGGTTTAAATAGACCTCTTTATAGAATTGTTGTACCGTGTTGCTTCCTTGGATAAGAGTAGCCATTTGGTACTCTAATGTTCCTAAATCCCTTTTATCGGCATAGTAAGTTGTTAAGCATGCCGAGATGTTTTCCCAATTTAGAGGGGTATTATACGACTCCAACGCGGTGTCCACGTTTCCTACAACCTTGTTACGCACCACGTTCAGGATTCCGAAATATTTGGGGGTTCCCTTGAGACTGTCGTATAGTGTTAATATGCGTTCGACACCTTTTTTCCGATGATGCAACCTCTTTGGGATCGCCTGAAAACTCCCTAAGACATCTGACAACATCTGGAACCTTATTTAGATCACCTAGATTTGCTCTATGGATATCATCGATGCCGTGATCTACGAAAATGTTTGCCCTTGTATTTATTAATGTTGGTACTATAGACGCAGAGTCTGCGAATCGCCTGGCTATTAGCAATTTCCATCTCTGGATTTAAAGCTTGTGCTTGTGGATTATGGTTTGGGTTGGGTGTCTAGGTATTGTTGATGACTGGAGGACGTATTAAGTTAATTGAATTCATAATGTTTAGAAAAACCAAAAAACTTTTTAATAATTCAATTAGATGCAAAAAAATATGTTTATCAAATTTAAAAGAAAGTTCTTATTAGCACAGAATTTTCCTACTGGGTATTTCTAGAATTTTACTCTCACTTCTCTTAATTTATCAATCTTAACTTATAATAATATTTAACTAAATAATAATATCTAACTAATATTTTACAGCGATATAGTACATTCACAATAGTAGCATAAATTTCATTGCTGTTAACTTTTGTGGCCGTTCTGCAGTTGAAGGCACTGTTGCTGATGTCAAATTCCTCTACCGCTTTTACGTTTGCGTGCACTGTTGTGGTTGTAGATGAAATTCAGCTTTCGCTTTGTAAAAAATTTTGAAGTCTGCTGCCGCTTTTACAATTGTTGGCACTGTGTCGTTGTAGAAAATTTTAAGTTTGCTGCCGTTTTGAAGTTGTAGGCACTGTGTTGTAGAAAATTTTAAGATTGCTGCCGCTGGCTTTATAATTTACTAGCAAACCCGGCCCCCTTCGCTGGGCACACTAAAATAGAATAGATATGGTTTAGAACAGAAAATATATGATTTTCATATTATTTATTTCTTAATTCTTTATTCAAGCGCTTTGGCATAAACAATATTTTTTGTTTTTCTATTTGTTTTTGAGTAAATATAAAATATAAATTGAAAATCAGGAAAAAAGAAGATTGTTTTTAAATTTCAAATCAACGCATATGAATAAACAATCGTCTTTTTTCCTGATCATCCATGAATTTTTCGTTTCAATTTATATGTTTTATTAAGCATTGGAGCTTTTTTAACCATTATCCATTTATATTTTTCAAAAAAAAAAACGAAAAAAAATTTCTTTTCCACGAATACATAATTTCATTCGGATTTCACATTAAATTCTCAAATTTCGTAAGAAATTATTCACTGTTCCAAAATCCACTCCAAAAAAATTCACAAACAATTTTTACATGTTGCACTTACGTTTTTCCTTATGGCATCCAAATCAGAAAGAAATATTGACACATTGTAACTCACACTGTCTATTTGACAGTTCAGTTCCGCCCCAAGCGTTAAAAAAGTAAGCGACATTATGGCTGGTTCAAAAGAACGCTGTACCCGTTGCCAGTGCTCCTAATACAACCAAACTTAACGAAACCCATTTTCAATACTTACTTAACAATGTGCGTAAGTTTGGTTTAATTCGGTGCAAAGACACGGCGGGTCCACGTTTTGGCATATATTTCGAGACCCTAGTCATCAATAGGTATGAAAATTACCGCGTATTAAAGCACTTATCAACAGCTTTCATTTGATACCCATATTGTACGTACACAACCAAAGGTTACCCGGGTCCACGTTTTGACCTATATCTCGAGACCCCAGTCACGGAGCGGCATGAAAAATACTCTGTACTAAAGCATTCACCAACAGCTTTCATTTGATACCTATATTGTACATACACGCCCGAATGTTACCCGGGTCCCCGTTTTGACCTATATCTCGAGACCCTATCTATCAATAGGTATTCAAACTATACGGAAATCATCTTCAATACCTACTTAACAATGTTTGTAAGTTTGGTTTAATTCGGTTCAAAGACACGGCGGGTCCACGTTTTGGGATATATTTCGAGACCCTAGTCATCAATAGGTATGAAAATTACCCCGTATTAAAGCACTTATCAACAGCTTTCATTTGATACCCATATTGTACATACACAACCAAAGGTTACCCGGGTCCACGTTTTGAACTATATCTCGAGACCCCAGTCACGGAGCGGCATGAAAAATACTCTGTACTAAAGCATTCACCAACAGCTTCAATTTGATATCCGTATTGTACAAACACATTCTAGGGTCCACGTTTTGGTCTCTATCTCGAGACCCTAGTCACGGAGCGGCATGAAAAATACTCTGGACTAAAGCATTCACCAACAGCTTCCATTTGATACCCATATTGTACATACACATCCGAAGGTTACCCGCGTCCACGTTTTGACCTATATCTCGAGCCCTATTTCCAAAATAAAATATAATCCATGTTACTCGTGGATGATGTAGCTTTCGAATGGTGAAAGAATTTTTCAAATCTGTCCAGTAGTTTTTGAGTCTATTCATTACAAACAAACAAAGTTTTCCTCTTTATAATATTAGTATGGATACACATCCGAAGGTTACCCGGGTCCACGTTTTGACCTATACCTCGAGACCCTATCTACCAATAGGTATCCAAACTATACGGAAACCATCTTCAATACCTCTTTAACAATGTGTGTAAGTTTGGTTTAATTCCGTGCAAAGACACGGCGGGTCCACGTTTTGGCATATATTTCGAGACCCTAGTTATCAATAGGTATGAAAATTACCCCGTATTAAAGCACTTATCAACAGCTTTCATTTGATACCCATATTGTACATACACAACCAAAGGTTACCCGGGTCCACGTTTTGGTCTCTATCTCGAGACCCTAGTCACGGAGCGGCATGAAAAATACTCTGGACTAAAGCATTCACCAACAGCTTCCATTTGATACCCATATTGTACATACACATCCGAAGGTTACCCGGGTCCACGTTTTGACCTATATCTCGAGCCCTATTTCCAAAATAAAATATAATCCATGTTACTCGTGGATGATGTAGCTTTCGAATGGTGAAAGAATTTTTAAAATCGGTCCAGTAGTTTTCCAAACAAAGTTTTCCTCTTTATAATATTAGGAATTCAGTACATACATAGATACATATGTACATACGTTCGAAATGAAATAATGCGAGCGATTCGTAAATACATACATACATACGTCACCATACGATGTTATTCAACATTAATGAGGTGTGGTGAGATTATCGCTTAACGCCTGTTGCTTCAATCGGTTGACAGCGAACAAACACACAAACAGCTTTTTTGGAAAAACAGCTGCTTTTGTTTAAGCAATTTTGGTTAAATAACAAATAAATCAATTTTTTTTTTTGATGCAGAACGAAAGTGAATATTTCAAAGTTAAACTTCAAGAAAGTTTCATTTTAATTGGTTGATTCGTTTATGATTTATGGCCGTGAAAACAAAAAATGTATGTTTTTTTGCCACATTTTGACCGATTGCCACGCCCCCTTTATATATTTCTTCACATTATATAGATATAAACCTTCCTCTTCAATCAATCTATCTTTAAAAAAAAACCGCATCAAAATCCGTTGCGTAGTTTTAAAGATTTAAGCGTATAAGGGGACATAGGGACAGAAAAAGCGACTTTGTTTTATAATATGTAGTGATTTAAAATGTCCTATTTTATTACTGCTTAGTTATTACAATTTTCCGTTGGTTTTATTAACTTCGTTTAGAATGTGTTCTTTTACTGCCGCTTCGTTATTACGATTTCCAATAGGTTTAATCATTACCACTGTTAAATTCTGTTGGAAAATATATATATGTCTTACGACTTGTTTATTCACTCGCAGCTCGAATACAATTGAATTTTATATTTGTGGTACAGAGTAATAGAGTTACATAGCTTAAACGGAAAAACAGAGTTGCATGAATATAAGCGTTGTACGCACGATTGCATTTCAACAAATTCTTAGCATTTTAATTAGCATTAAAGTCTCGGGGAGCCTTTAACACTGCCGAAAATGTTTTCCGATCCGCCACAATTAGACATACGCGTACACGACATTTTATTTGAATCACTGTTCGCGCAAGTCCCTTTTTTTCTTATTACGTTGGGCGCCAGTTAAATAAAACTATTCTTAGTTATTTTTTTATTATAATCTTATTAGTTAAATTTATTATTTTTTTATAATTTTAAGTTAAATAAATCTATGTTTAGTTATTATTTTATTATAATCTTATTAAGTTAAATTAATTTTTGTTTTTTATAATTTTAATTTAAATGCAGATACAACTGCTTTTAGTGAGTGGCTGACTTACGACTGACTTTGGAAGTGAACTTTAAAAATATTTAAAAAGAATTTATTCAAAGAATCGCACATGTCGCTGCAACGTGATCAGTAGCTTGCCGTTAGCTTGAGGTGCAGACATAGCGCCAGCAAATTAGTCCGAACTATCAGGTAACAAAATACTGAGCTTATGGTGCGTGTGGGAGTGTGCTACGCACAGCGAAAAATATTTATTTCGCTTGAAATTTTTGTGTCGTTAACTTATATAAATTCATACATTCATTTGTATATACGCACAAATGTAGAATATATTACCCTTTAGGTTGCACACAGATTGGAAGCGAAGCAGAAGATGAAGACGAAAAGCAGGGCAGTAGTAAACATATGAAAGTGATCTCAGTGCAAGGGAAGATGAAGATGAAAATGTTGCGCTAGCGGTTAGCTTGAAACTGTGCGGTGATTTTCAAAGACGAATCGCTTGCTGTAGTGAATTGTTTACATTTCATTTAATTGTTTGCAACTATTGGGGCAAGTAACATCTGCGTTAATTACCTCTTTATTTGTAAAAACCATGCAAAAGGGTTCCCTAGTCTCGCTAGCCTGTATTTTCAAGAGTTTCAATATTTTGTTGTTGTCGCATTATCGCTCGCCTACCTGTTAAAATTCGTACACATGAATAATTTTGCAAGTAGCGCTCCGGCTGAATAGCGGAGCAATTTCAATCCTAGGCAATAACAGTTAAAATGAAAGCGTCTTCAGATTAGCAATTGTTTCTAAATGAAAACCTTTTTTAAAGGTAAAGCTAAACGAAATAAGGCAATTCACGAAATAAATTTGTCTAGGAAAACTTTTGGAGAATTTAGTTGATACGTTTGATAACATTTTACCAAAAATTTAGTCTATAATAGAAAAACAATGTACAAATTTCATTTTTATTTATACTTTTTATTTTAATTTTATTTGATCTTCAAAAAAATATAAACGTTACTGTTAATTACATATATACTATATACATATCGCACTTGTTACGTTAAGGCGTAACAACTCAAAATTTCCAAATTTTAGTTTTTTGCAAGAAAACAATGTACAGTGGTCATCTCTACCCACTGTATAAATCGTTCAGTGGTTTGTCTAGTCTTTCGTTAAAAAACCGCTATGACTCTCTCTTTGTTTTCAGAATGACTTCTTTTGTCTCAACTAAAGAGTTACATTTTTAGTTGTCTCCAATTGTTTGAAAAAATGTGTGTCACATAAAGTGTAATAGTTTGAATTGTGCCTGTTAGCAACCAAACGGTTTGTTTAAGTGTGTTTAAGTTACGTGGTTTTTTTTTCAGTTAAACAGAGGCAACTCAAAATAACACCACTAATAAGTGTATACAAAAATTTCAGGAAAAGAGTAACAACTCAAAAATTTGTTATTTTAGCGCAACTACTAAACAAATAAGAATGAAACAACCGTTATATTGTTTATCGTGCAATTACATATTTTTTTCCTTGTAATATATTATTAATATTTACGGAAAAAGTTTTTCGTCTCTACTGAAAATGTTCAGATTTTGAGTTGTTACGCTTTAACGTAACAAGTGCGATATATATAATTGGCGCGTACACCTTTTTTGGATGTATGGCCGAGCTCCTCCCCTCCTATTTGTGGTGTGCGTTTTGATGTTGTTCCACAGTTTCAAGCCGACTCTTAATGACAGATATTTTTTTATGACAAACTTCTTCATGGCAGAAATACACTCGATCACCTGACAAAACGACACTAACGCCATCTCTCACAATTGCTTCAAGATTCGCTTATGACGCTTTTCCAGATAAAAGTATATAAACTCTGTAGTTGATTTTTGCTTTTAACGGCAAAACTCCGAATTTTGAGTTGTGTCGCTTTTCTCGAAAACCATCGATATGTATAGATTAAGGATAGGAAATATTGTCGCAGGGAATAGTGTATGCTTTTTTGTATAGCGTTTGTTTTTGTACGTTCCCTCAAGAATGATGATATTTCGTATGCATGTATCTATTTATAAGGACAAAAATGCGAAATGGTGCAAATTATGAAATTTGTTCAAATCTAAAACCGAAGAACTTGGAATTAAGAGACTGATAATAAATGTGTTTTATCTACACCTAGCTGGTTTACTGGTGAGTGAGAGAACACAGGACTCAATTATTAGACTTTTCACCCTAGTGGTTTTGGGAAAGCAGTGCTCCTGGGCCGTTGGAAAAGTTCGATGGACCAAGTAATGTTTTCATATGGGATCGTATTTACCTCGAATTTCAAAGCGTGTTGGTTCGACTCCGGGGTAATATCATAATATTAATTACTCAATGCATATACATACATAGATACGCAAATCATCGAGCCGAGTAATAAAAGCGACCATAATGGCATTGCTCGTAAACACAAAGAAATGGGCAAAAATGAATGAACTTTGATAAAAATAGTTTCCTTAGTGAGCTAGACTACGCTGAATCTTTGATATTCGGGTTTGTTCAGTTGGATTATCATAGCTCTTATAATTTCGATGAAATTATGCCTAAAATGAGGATTAAAAAAGTTTTTTTTTCTGAAGCATTGCAACAATCCAAATACGTCTATATTTCGGAAAATAAAATATTTTATTTGTGCCTGCGAAGAATACACTGTACGACGCATCGAAGCTCTGCGCCGGGCGCATAGAAAAATGTGCATATATACATATGTATGTACATATCTATAAAAACAACAATCTATGTAGTTTCAAAGTAAACTTCTAACTTCACTGCTATGTTACTTATTTCTTACACTTGTTGTTAATTGGATAATCACATACATGAAAATATATCTTAAGTAAGTATTTATCTTTTATTTATAAGAGAACAAAAAGGAAAGGATATTGAATTTGCAAAGGTACGAGATTTCGAAGACGTAAATTTGTTTTCAGCTAACGGCGGCTTTCGATTACATCATTAGTGTATTCTTTTGTGCGCACTTGACACACAGCAGCTAAAACAATCACCATTTGCTACGACTGTCGCCATTTGGTCGCGCATTTAGAAGACATGTATTTACATACATATCGATATGTATGCACATTTATATAAGTTAACACGCGCTTTGTTAATTCTTCGCTGACTTGACACTTACGCTAGTTATTGACCCGAAAGCCAATAATAGCTGTGTCGAAATAAAATGCAATAAATTGGTAAACAGGAAACTGTTTTCCTTTTCATTAATATTTGCAAATTACATTAACCAGTAACTGCTGACTGGTATTTACGCTAGCGTTGACCAAAAAGCTAATAATAGCTACGTCAACAGAAATAGGTTAAAATCAATAAACAGGAAACTACTCTTTTATTTTTGCAATTACATATTTATGCCTAATAAGCGTCTGGTGCATATTCAAAGTAATATTTTGTATAAAAACTAAAACATGTAAATTTAGCTTTAAGTTTTGAAATGAACTTCAAATAAAGCAGGCATAGCCTAGCAGAACTATAAAAAAATTTATTTTTTTAGAACATATATTTTACAAGTTCTTAACTGGCGCCCGAGCAGTTGAGTAAAAAGTCGGTAACTAGGCTCCGAAGTAGCGCAAAAGCAAAACGGGGGCATATATGTGCCAGCCTGTGCCGCAATAACAAAAATCCGTAAAGGATAAATGAAATAACAAAGATCCGTAGTACTGAAAAAAAAAAAAAAAAAAAAAAAAAATTAACACCAAGCAAAAACATATAAGAAGTGATCCTGCGAAAGTGAGAAGCAGCCCTGATACAACAAAGAGGATTTTTCCTGTGCTAAAAACTGAGATACGCTATAGAGGACCCTTCAACACCAGAACGAGAGCAGCTCTGTAAGCTATCTAATTAAGAATTATAAAAACAATATTTAAGTATCCTTTTAAACTTATTACGTCTTTATCTTGTGCTTCAGTTAAAATTTTTTTTTTTAAAATGGCAAATCCGAATAATTTGGTAAGACCTCCCACACTTCCCTCAAATTCCGCTCCTAGTACTTCGCAAAATGCTCAGTTAAGTTTAGACGATTTAAGAGTTCTTATTTCGGATATAGCGGCGGACGTTTTTAGAAACGAAGGACTTCAGGCTATCCGAGAAACCCTCAATCCAAACGCTGGATTAGCCAATATTAGGGACCAACCAATAGACAGACAGGGGGAAAATCTAAATGATATGGACAAAATACCGGACGTCGTGAAATCTTTAAAAGAATTCTCTGGGCAACCAGGAGAATTTAATTCGTGGAAGAAAAGTGTGGACAGAATTTTGACAATATACGAACCTATAAAGGGAACGCCGAAATATTACGGAATTTTGAGTGTGATCAGAAATAAAATCACAGGTAACGCTGACATAGCGTTAGAATCTTATAACACACCGTTAAATTGGAGTGCAATCTCACAATGCTTAATCACACATTACGGGGACAAACGTGACCTCTCTACTCTGGAATATCAGATGACAACTCTGGTACAGGGTAATAATAGCATCCAAGAATTATACCAAAAAGTGTACTCACATCTTTCACTAATATTGAATAGATTAGGATGTCTTGAAATGGGTAATGAATCTTTTACTCTGCTAACAAAGGCATAAAGGGACAAAGCTCTCGACACCTTCATTAGGGGTTTAAATGGCGACTTGCCTCGCCTCTTAGGGATCAGAGAACCGGTGGACTTGCCACAGGCTCTCCACCTTTGCCTCAAGCTGGAGAATCAAAGCTTTCGCTCGAACCATGCTTACAACGGAAGATGGAAACCACCTTCACAGCAATACTCAAAGCGAAACTCTGGACAACAGCAGAACCCAATATTTCACCCACAATTAGCCTATATTCCGCAACCAAGGCAATTATTTTTTAACCAACGAGAACAAAATAACGCGATCCCTCCTCGTCCACCTAGGCCACAGCCAAAGCCAGAACCCATGGAAGTGGACTCAAGCATGCACTCTCGTAGAATAAATTATATGAATAGGCCACAACCAAACCAACATTTTGGAAAAAGGCCACAACAATTCGGTAATCATCAACAAGCAAAAAATCAGAGAACGTATCATATTAATACGACTGGAATAACAAACGAACAACAGTTAGATGAGGATAAGCATTTTGGCGAACCAAGTGACATCCATTTTTTAGCATGATAAGCTCTTCGTTGCCATATTTTGAAGTAAGGACGGAGAGCGGAAAGACGCTAAAATTTTTATTAGATACAGGATCAAGCAAAAATTACGTTAAGCCGGAATTAGTGAGTAAGCGTATAGCAAATAAAAATCCATTCTTTGCCAGGTCAATAGTAGGCGACATAAAAATTAGCGAGCATACATTTGTAAAACTCTTTAAGTTAGATAATAAAATTAAATTTTATCTAATGCCCTCTTTAAAAACATTCGATGGTATTTTGGGGAACGATACCTGTTGGTGACTGCAGTTTGACGCGGCTGAATTCCGTTTTATCTAGCTCTGGTGCAGTAAATAAGGAATGATTTATTTACTGTTTGGAAAAGGCTGAAAACTTTATTTTATTTATTAATAGGTTTACAAAAGATTACAATAGTTATGTGAAAATATTTTATATTATTTACATATTCCTTACAATCGTTTATGCGCGCGTCCATGCGCTTTCGCCAACGTCTAGAATCGAAAAGAAAGCTTGCTTCTCTTTGACAGTTAAGCTCGCTTCTCTTTGACAGCTGTTGATTGGCGAAGTGTTGATTGGCAGAATGAGAAAAACAGAGAGGTGAAAAAATGCGAAATGGGTTGCCAAGTAACCTTTCGCAACACCCCCCTTCGTAAATCTTATGCGGTTTTATGCATAACGTTTACCCCACGTTTTTCAACCTCGACGTCCAATTTCGTCAACTTTACTATCGGTCGTGTACATAATCCATTTACTGTCTTGACTACTGCGCTACGAGCTTGGCCATCTTTACCAAAATTCATATCTATTACTACTCCTTTCGGCCACGAATTTCTCTTGGAGTTTTCGTCTACGATGACCACCACGTCGTTCAATTTGATTGGGTTTGCTGGTGGCTGATACCACTTTGCACGTCTGGTAAGACAGGGGAGATACTCCTTAACCCAGCGTCTCCAAAATTGGTCAGCCAACTGGCTAGAAATTTTAAAGTTTTGCCGTAGAGCCGATCCAGAGTTGGTATTATCTGTTAGTTCTCGAATACCACTAGAGTGTCCCGTCAGAAAGTGGTTTGGCGTAAGAGCTTCATCTTCGGCTGAATCAAGCGGCACGTACGTCAGTGGCCTTGAATTTAAAATGTTTTCGATGTCGACTAGAACGGCTCTTAACACCTCCTCTCGCATACCGGAATCTGGTAGAATGTCCATTAGAATCGATTTCGTAGAACGTATCATGCGCTCCCATGACCCTCCCATATGTGGTGAAGCGGGGGGAATAAAAATCCATTCAATTTCAGGGTATTTCCTTTCTATATCATCCGACGATATTCTTTCAATTTCTTTTACTAGAAGTACACTAGCACCGCGAAAATTGGTGCCGTTGTCCGATATAATTCGCTTCGGTACTCCACGGCGACTCACAAATTGTTTAAAAATCAGCAAAAACGACTCGGTAGATAAAGTAGGTGAGATTTCAATGTGAACTGCGCGGGTGGTAAGGCATGTGAATAAAGCACCCCACCGCTTTTCACGCCTGCGGCCAATTACAACGTCCATTGGTCCGAAATAGTCAACCCCTGTAAAGGTGAACGGCCTGGTAAAAGGTGACACACGTTCCATTGGCAGATCTCCCATTTGAGGAGGTTGTGGAGAAGCCCTACGGTTCCGGCAGGTTTGACATTTTGCAGCACATTCTTTTACCAGCCTTCTTAAGGCGGAGATGCAGAACCTTTGCCTCATCTCGTTGACGACGATCTCGTTGTGATGGTGGTGAAATTTCCTGTGATAGAAGTCGACGAGTAGTCGCGTTACGTCGTGCTTGCGTGGCAGGATTATTGGACGCTTGACATTAATGGCAACACCCTCAGCAGCATCAATTCTACCTTTTACTCGCAGCAGGCCAATCTGGTCTAAGTATGGGGAGAACTTGAAAAGAAAAGATTTTCGATTAATTTCCTCACCATTACGCAGACGACAGATCTCTTCATGGAACACCTCGCTTTGACAATTAAGCATAATTGCAAGCTCTGCTGTCTCTATGTTGTCTGGGTTGAGTAGCTTTTGAAGAAACTGAGAACGTGGCTTTCCCTTCGTAACCAATCGTAGAAAACGTAAAACAAATCGATGCGCACTGCGAAGCTTCTCCCATGTACTAAATCTTTTTACATCCGGGGTTATTTCTGCGGTCGTACCCAATGAGTTGTTAGCGAAATCTATATGCTGTAGAACCTCAACTGTCTCTTCGTCATCATCTGGAAATTGTATAATTGGCCAGCTTGATTCTCGTTCTAGTAGGAATTTAGGTCCACTGAACCAGCGTTGGTTGTCGTCGAATTCTCGGTTGCTGCTCCATTTAGTGCCTTCGTCCGCAATATTCTCACCAGATGGCAGCCACCTCCATTCCCTAACAGCAGAACTCTCGAGGATCTCTCCGATTCTCACCGCCACGAATTGATGGTATTTTCTTGTGCTCGAACGCAGCCAAAACAACACATTTTTGGAGTCTGTCCAGAATACTCTGCGATTTACTGTAATGGACAGTTCATAGCTAAGAACATTTGCCAGCGTAAGTCCCAAAACAGCAGCTAACAGCTCCAACCTGGGTATGGAAATGGGCTTCAATGGCGCAACGCGAGTTTTCGAAGCCAAAAGTGAACAAGATATTTGCGAACCTACTTCTGACCGGATGTAGGCCACCGCAGCGTAGGCTTTTATGCTTGCATCTACAAAAATGTGCAACTGATTATTTTGGTTTTCGCTGGCAAGTGAAAGGCAACGGGGAATTTTTATGCCGCTGATCGCAGGAATGCGTTTTACCCAACGAAACCAGTTGCAACGTTCTTCTTCTTTAATCGGTTCATCCCAACCTACTCCGGAGCGCCAGACATCTTGTAAAATAATTTTTGCCTGTACAATGACAAAACCGAGCAAACCCATAGGATCGAAAATCGTCATTATTGTGCGCAAAATTTGTCGCTTCGACACGATCGTATTTTCATTAAAAACTTCCTTTGGAAAATTTTCAATGTATGTTAACTCATCCGAAACTGGCAGCCGCCACATCCCTAGTACCTTTTCTATAACGGCTTCTGGCTCTTCAAAACATTTGGCGGCTGGAACGTCGTCAGCATCTAATGAAAATAGTACGTGTTTGGAATTAGATTTCCAGTTTCTCATTTGGAATCCGCCCTCCTGATGAACCCAACGAACTTCAGTTGCTAGACGAGCCAATTCATTTTCAGAGTCTGCACTCTGAAGCCAATCGTCAACAAATGTGTTACTAACGATGGCCTGTTCGGTGTCGGGATGAAGATCAGCAAATCGGTGAGCGTTACGATTTTTTATGTAGTTCGCCAAGGAAGGCGAGCACGAAGCGCCGAATGTCATAACCCTCATCACGTAGATATCATAGTCGCGAGTGGAGCCATCGTTTCGCCAAAGAAATTTTTGCGCCACTTGATCTTCTTTTATAATTTTAATCTGGTGGAACATTTCGCGTATATCTCCACAAACTGCGAAACGTCGTTCGCGAAATCGGAGCAGTACCCCCAGTAGAGACTTTAGTAGATCGGGCCCTTTCAGCAACATATCATTGAGCCCGACACCCTTTACCCTTGCTGCAGCATCCCAAACCAATCGAGTTTTCTTTTTATTGGCATTGAGAACAGTAAATATAGGGAGATACCAAGACCTAGCGCTATATTTTATTTCGTTTTCGTTCAACTTATGTACGTACCCTTTTTTCTCATAATCATGTATTTTGTTTATAAGAAATTGACGAATTGACGAATCACGCTTCATTTTACTTTCTAAGCACGAGAGTCGCCGGATTGCCATAGGCAGCGAATCGGGAAGCTCGACAGCTTCGTGCTTCCAAAGTAACCCGGTTTCCCATCTCTTTTCAGCGGAGATAAAGCGCGTGGTCTTTTCCATGATTTGAAGAGCGCGTTCGTCATCTTTAGATATCAACGGTTTAATTGGTGCATATGATCCGATGGCATCAATAGAAAAATATGTTTTCAGTTGCTGGTCCATACGATCGTCTCTGGTTGTATCACATTCGCAGGTATGCAATATTCTCGGTTGTTCAACGCAGTTAGTTTTATCGCGCCCATATACACTCTATCCTAGTCGGCACTTTGCGGCAATAAGGTCGGATCCCCTATCATCTCTTATTTCGATAGGGATTCCTATTTTAGCGTTGTCCAAACCTATCAAAATTCGCGCTCTTGCTTTACTATAGGGTCGAATCGGCAATCCCTTAATGTGTGCGTGCTTACTAATCGTAGAGCTGAACAGCGACTGCTGAGGAAGTAGTAGATTAGCAACGGTTCGAACGTTTCGAAGCCTGTATTTTTGAGAGGGTAATGTAATCGGTGAAACGTAAAGATTGACAAATTTGGAATTTGCCTCATTTTGAGTAATTTCTCCCGTCCAACGCAAGCATAACGATTCAACTGGCCCATCTAAATCAAGCTCGTTCGCCAATTGAGACTCAATTAGCGTACAGGAGGCTCCTTCGTCGATAAGGGCGAATGTACGTATTGCTTTGGTACCGCTATTTAAAATAACCTCCACATACCTGAAAAGCGCCCTTTGCGTTTCTTTATCAGCAGCTGTGCCCAACTCGTGGTATAATGTTGCTTGTTGTCGTTTTCCAATCGCCAACGAAGTTCCATTGTGAAGCAGTGGATGGTGAGCCATTCTACAATCATCTACGCCACAGCACCTT
This sequence comes from Anastrepha ludens, assembly GCF_028408465.1. NCBI lineage: Eukaryota > Metazoa > Arthropoda > Insecta > Diptera > Tephritidae > Anastrepha > Anastrepha ludens. Next base: position 43,226,932 of record NC_071503.1, read on the forward strand.
TTCGAATTACATCGACGAATGAAATGACTTTTGAAGCAGCGTAAACAGAGTTTATTTTCCCGTACAAATTTCCATCTGTCACTTTGCGATAGGGCACGAAACTCATAGCAATCGGACAGCGTATGGCTCGCACCGCATTTCAGGCAATTTATCGACTTTTCACTCTGCTCGTTATTTTTCGCAACCACATCGTGAATCATTATTCTGCCCTTTAGTGATTCGCGATTTCCCTTTTTTGCTTCGACGTTGCTATTACACGATGATATCGCTGATGTCTGGATGGAAGTGACCTGGCTAGCGCACATGGCTAGACCGAAAAGCCAATCATCGAATGCAGCAATGTCAGCGCGTCTCAGGGACATACATTGCTGGCCCCAACTCAACCTTTGGTTACATGGCAGTTTAGCTACCAGCTCGTTTAATAGCACTGGATCATTTAGATAATCGTTTAGACCTACCGCCTGCATTGTAGCGCGATAATTTTGTACCGCTAATGAAAATGTTACTAAGGTTTCTAATTTGTCTGGCTTTACAGATGGTTCCTCCCTTAACTTACGCAGCATTACTTGGTGAATTACGTCTGGTCTACCATACAACATGCGGAGTGTATTGATGGCCAATCCAACCGTAGACGGCACCATAAGCCTACCACGAACCGCCTCTAATGCTTGACCCTTCAAGCATTTCTGCAACCTAACAAGGTTTTCTTGGTCCGTGAATCCGCACCGTATGGTAGACTGCTCATAGTTAGTAATAAATACGGGCCAGTCTTCAGGCCTACCTGTAAAGGTTGGCAGATCTTTCGAAAGCACTTGACGACTAGCTATATGTGCCGCAGTCAAATTTAGGTCGGCTGTCGTAGAGTAACTATACGGATTAGTAACGGTCGGATACCCTCCACAAGGCATATTTAGGTTAGGGTTAACATTTGGGTGTGAAAATCCTGAAGTAACCGATGTTGGCAAACTGTGGAAATTGTGCATTGATGTATATGCAGAAAAGGGTTGAGATGAAGATATAGCTGAGACTGTATTGCTGTTTGAGGTTAAGTTGGGCAGCATGGTCGTCATCCCGTTCGTAGTCGAAGTATACGGAAATGTCATCACGTTAGCAAGGTTAGGGACGACATTTAACGAGGTCGATGGAATGTGTGTTCCCGTTATACCTGCAGTTTGGTTGCATTGCAGTTCTATAGGTTGTGGAACGCTACATGCGTATGGCTGTGCTGTACTGTAGAAGTGTGTAGTCCTAATCCCGGAGGTGCCTGAAGTGCAGAGGGGTGCAAATGGTGCAGTCTGACGAACAGGTGTAGATGCGTGTCGATCTGGCGCGGTGTCGGCAGTAGGCGTTTCGGTGCCAATTGTCACAGCATGGCCAGTTTTGTCAGCCTCATCTAATAAACCCTCGACTGCGCTTATTGTATCAACATCCGCGTTTCCCCGTGGCGATGCAGCTTTAGAAACATCCTCCATTTTTACAGGTTATTAAACGAAAATCTCTTTAGAGTAGATTTTTTCAGAATGTTGGTGACTGCAGTTTGACGCGGCTGAATTCCGTTTTATCTAGCTCTGGTGCAGTAAATAAGGAATGATTTATTTACTGTTTGGAAAAGGCTGAAAACTTTATTTTATTTATTAATAGGTTTACAAAAGATTACAATAGTTATGTGAAAATATTTTATATTATTTACATATTCCTTACAATCGTTTATGCGCGCGTCCATGCGCTTTCGCCAACGTCTAGAATCGAAAAGAAAGCTTGCTTCTCTTTGACAGTTAAGCTCGCTTCTCTTTGACAGCTGTTGATTGGCGAAGTGTTGATTGGCAGAATGAGAAAAACAGAGAGGTGAAAAAATGCGAAATGGGTTGCCAAGTTACCTTTCGCAACAATACCCTTAGGGAAATAGGGGCAGTTATCTATACCAATGAAAATATTATGGTATTAAGTAATGGTTTCAAAGTACACCTTAAGCAACTCCCGACGCAATGTGTAAATGCAATAAACATTGCAGAGGAAAATTTGTCAAACGAACAAAAGAAAGGAATGAAAATAATTGCAAATACATATAGTAACCTTTTTTCAGAACCGGATGAAAAGCTTACGTATACAACTAGAGTAGTAGGCGAAATTAGAACCACGACAAACTCGCCTGTGTACACGAAGCTCTACCCTTACCCTGCTTCATTAAAATCCGAAGTAGAGAGTCAAATAGAAAAGCTTCTAAAAGATGGAATCATAAGACCATCTAGGTCTCCTTTTAATTCTCCGGTATGGATAGTTCCTAAGAAACCAGACCAAACTGGGAAGAAACAATATAGAATGGTCATAGACTATAGGAAGTTAAATTCCATCACAATTGCCGACAGATATCCCATTCCAGAGATTTCAGAAGTCATCTCTCAACTACGAACTAGTAATTTTTTTTCAGTTCTCGAGCTTAAAAGTGGATTCCATCAGATTCCACTAAAAAAATCTGATATGGAAAAAACTGCGTTCAGCATAAATAATGGAAAATATGAGTTCACACGGCTGCCGTTTGGCCTAAAAAACGCACCGTCAATTTTCCAGCGTACGCTTGACGATATCCTACGGGAATATATTGGAAGATGCTGCTATGTTTACATAGATGACATCATTATTTTCAGTAAATCCGAAGAAGAACATTTTAAACACATAAAAAACATATTCAAAGCTTTGGAAGAATCCAATATGAAAGTGCAATTAGACAAATGTAAGTTTTTCAAAAAAGAAGTAGATTTTTTAGGCTACGTTATTACCCCCAATGGGATTAAAACTAATCAAGAAAAGGTTAGGGCTATACAAAATTTTCCTGAACCACAAACCCTTAAAGAGCTTCGTAGTTTTCTTGGCATGTCAGGATACTATAGGCGGTTCATCAAGGACTACTCAAAACTTGCTAAGCCCCTGACATCCCTTTTAAGGGGGGAGGGAGGACGAACGTCCAAAAATAAATCCGCAAAATTACGAATAAGTTTAAATGATGATGCTAAGGAATCTTTTGCCAAAATAAAGAATGCACTCACCTCAGAAGATTTAGTACTTGCTTACCCAGATTTTAGTAAAGATTTTGAGCTAGTAACAGATGCCTCAAACTTTGCTATCGGTGCAGTCCTTTCACAAAATGATAGGCCAATATCATTTATCTCTAGAACTTTAAATAAAACGGAGGAGCATTATGCGGCTAACGAAAAGGAAATGTTAGCTATAATATGGGCACTGAACTCTTTGAGAAATTACCTGTATGGGTCGGTTAAGGTCAAAATATTCACAGACCACCAGCCGTTAACCTATGCGCTAAGCAATAAGAATAACAACAGTAAAATGAAGAGATGGAAGGCTATACTCGAAGAGTACAATTACGAAATGTTCTATAAGCCAGGGAAGGCGAATGTTGTAGCAGATGCTCTATCTAGGATAACGGAGCAAGAGTTAAACACGCTATCAATAGCCACGAACTCAGACGAAAGTTCGGCCCATAATTTAATCCTTGGTGTTGAGGCACCTATAAATGCCTTTAAAAAAAAAAAAAAAAAATAAATAAATAATTGGCGCGTACACTTCTGTTAAGTGTTTGGCCGAGCTCCTCCTCCTATTTGTGGTGTGCGTTTTGATGTTGTTCCACAAATGGAGGGACCTACAGTTTCAAGCCGACTCCGAACGGCAGATATTTTTATGAGGAGCTTTTTCATGGCAGGATGCCTTTAAGAATCAAATATTTCTGAATAGAGACGTAATGTCATCATATCAATTTAAAATTATATTTCCCACGTACCACCGTCATATTATAACAGAACAAGATTATTGCGAGGAGAAATTGATTTCCATTTTGAAGAGATATTTAAATCCATCAGTGATAAACTGTATAAAAACAGACGAACAAATTATGGGAAAAATACAGGAATTGTACCCACTACACTTCCTGAAATACAAAATAAGATTCACCCAAGTAATGGTGGACGATATAATTAGCAAAGAAGAAGAGGAGGATATCATAATCAGGGTGCACGACAGAGCACACAGGAACTGTAAAGAAAATCGTACTCAAATTCTTGAAAGGTACTATTTTCCCTCAATGGCGAACAAAATTAAAAAAATTATAAAAAAATGCGTAATTTGTAAAGAAAACAAGTATGATCGTCACCCAACGAAACCCCAAATCCAGCCAACACCCATACCACGTTGGCCCGGTCAGATAGTTCACCTAGATATATTTGTGATGGGAAAGGAACTAGTGCTAACAGCAATTGATAAATTTTCTAAATACGCTATGGCAAAGCCCTTAAGGTCCAGAGCGGCAGAAGACATACGGCAACCTCTAAGAGACATTCTCTTTTCACTCATTCCTGAAACGTTGGTCATGGACAACGAAAAATCCTTCTATTCAGAATCTATTAAGTTCATGATAGAAAATGAGTTCGGAACACAATTTTTTCGAACAGCTCCATATACAAGTTGCTCTAACGGTCAGGTTGAACGATTCCATTCAACACTGCAAGAAATAATGCGTTGTCTACAATGCGAAAAAATACACCGGTCATTCCAGGAATTATTAGAAAGAGCAGTAAAAGAATATAATTTTTCAGTACACACAGTTACAGGGAAAAGACCAATGGAAATATTCTTTGGTAGAACAGTTAGTAGCAACCCAGAATTGCTAGAAAAAGGCAGGCAAGAAACAGTGAAAAAACTCTCGGAAAAACAAGCTACTGACCTTGCGTACCACAACAAAAATAGATCTATTCCCAAGGAATATGTAAAGGGAGAGGAAATATTCGTTAAAATAAACAAAAGATTAGGAAACAAGTTGTCAGCTAGGTATCGAAAGGAAATAGTTGCCGAGAATTACAACATGACAGTAAAAACTAAAACTGGCCGAGTCGTACATAAAAATAATATCAAACAGTCATGATAAGACACTCCACAATGAACAAAATAAAAACATTAGAAGACGACATTGAATTTATTGAGCATACGTATAGGATTAACAATGATATAACGCTCTTGAGAAACCACGTAGACGACATCGAACAAATCATATTTTCTACCAGATTGGGCATCGTTCCCACCGATATAGTGACGCAAAAAGAACTGGACCTAATCACGGACTACGACAGCTATAGGAATATCAAGATAGCCGTAATATTTCAGGAAAATACCATTATACTTACCTTACTTATTCCACAATTTTCCGCAAGTATACTATCCAAAATAAAATTTGAGCCCCTCCCCAATATCTTAAATAAATCAATTATTCTAAGCGAATATGAAGTACTTGTAGATAATAATAACTACATTTACAATTTAGAAGTTAAGGATAATTTAGAGAAAAATTTAGTTAGGAAAAATGATGAATGTTTAATCAATATTTTGGAGTTTAGAGAAGCTCAATGTAAGCTAAAAAATTTAACAGAATCTTCAGTAACAGAAATCGAACCAGGAATACTAATACTGAAACATTTTTATGGAAATATAAACCATGATTGTAACAATTTGAAAATTCTAAATAAAGGAACATTTTTGATAAAATTTATAAATTGTAAAATCACAATATCAAATGTAACCTACAACAACTTTAATCTAAAAAGTTATGACACATTTATTCTACCAAATTTAATAACGCATATAAGAGAAAAAAATGAAACAAATTTGAATCTAAAAATCGAGGCTCTATATGTAAGCCATTTAGAACATAAGAGCGACATTCAGTTGTTGGTAGAAGATAATAAAAACAAACATATAATTAGTATAAGTACTGATGTAATAATTATGCTAATTTTTATTATTGCTTCTCTCTTTTTTCTTATAAAAAAAAATTATTATAACCAAAAATTGCATGTAACTAAAGAATATGTAACAGACGTACCTAAAGGCCTATTTTTCCAGGTCACTTTATAATTTCATAACACTTGTGCCGATTGAGGACAATCGACTTAAGAGGGGAAGAGTTAACACGCGCTTTGTTAATTCTTCGCTGACTTGACACTTACGCTAGTTATTGACCCGAAAGCCAATAATAGCTGTGTCGAAATAAAATGCAATAAATTGGTAAACAGGAAACTGTTTTTCTTTTCATTAATATTTGCAAATTACATTAACCAGTAACTGCTGACTGGTATTTACGCTAGCGTTGACCAAAAAGCTAATAATAGCTACGTCAACAGAAATAGGTTAAAATCAATAAACAGGAAACTACTCTTTTATTTTTGCAATTACATATTTATGCCTAATAAGCGTCTGGTGCATATTCAAAGTAATATTTTGTATAAAAACTAAAACATGTAAATTTAGCTTTAAGTTTTGAAATGAACTTCAAATAAAGCAGGCATAGCCTAGCAGAACTATAAAAAAATTTATTTTTTTAGAACTTATATTTTACAAGTTCTTAACTGGCGCCCGAGCAGTTGAGTAAAAAGTCGGTAACTAGGCTCCGAAGTAGCGCAAAAGCAAAACGGGGGCATATACATATGTGCCAGCCTGTGCCGCAATAACAAAAATCCGTAAAGGATAAATGAAATAACAAAGATCCGTAAAGGACAAGAACTGAAAAACAAAAAAAAAAAAAAAATTAATATAACACCAAGCAAAAACATAAAAGAAGTGATTCTGTGAAAGTGAGAAGCAGCCCTGATACAACAAAGATCCGTAAAGGACAAGTACTGAAAAAAAAAAAAAAAAAAAAAAAAAATTAACACCAAGCAAAAACATATAAGAAGTGATCCTCATTCCCATGGCAGCCGGTTCTACGTTACCGGAATGACTCGGGTTTTTCCCGATCAAGGGCTGCCGCCCCAGTACACTAGCCCTGTCTAGTGTATCGTATATCACCCCACCCCTTACGTCACAGGAGCAAACTCTCGCAGCTAACCTGCTCCAAATACTTCTCCTCAGGGCAGGAGTCGAATCCAACCCTGGGCCAGAGGTATTCTACTGCTGCGTCTGCCATCAACGGCTCCACCCGAACTCCACCTCGGTTAGGTGCAATAAGTGCAACGGGTGGAGCCACCTTAAGACCTGCTCAGGCCTTAAGTCGCACAGGGAGTGGTCCACACGGTATGTGGCCACGTGTTGCTCCCGCCAACAGGCGTCTGATGCCTCCACGGCTACCACACCCCCTGATAGGCCGGCACTACCAACCGCCACCACAACCCACACCTCCACGGTGAGGAGCCTATCGGAGCAACACAACTCCCCTTTAACCCCTCCTATCCCTTCCTGCTCCAACCCCAGTGCGGGGACAAACCAGCAGCTCCTGGTCCCCCGTACAGTCTGTTCCGTGTGTCAGACCGTAATACCTCGGAATCTGGTATCAGTCCAATGCATTCCTGCAGTGGCTGGTGCCATTTTCGGAGATGTTCCGGCCTGCGCACCACCCGTGAGTGGACAACTGCCTACGTTGCCCCCTGCTGCAGAGCTCTGCACCCACTACCTCCCCCGGAGGCGCGGCCGCCCACCACCATCAGGCCGCAACAACCACAGTGGATTGCACAGCAGGTCCAACGTAGACAACCCCACGCGTCCCTCACCCCCCGGATTACACTGACCTCACCGAGAAGCTTCAAGCTTCTCCAGTTTAACTGCAACGGACTTACGAGTAAGGTCGACGAGATAGTCGACTTTATGAACCGGCACAGTATCAAGATAGCTGCGGTCCAAGAAACAAAGTTGCACGCTAGGTCATCTCTGATCACCAGGGATGGCTATAACGTGCACAGACACGATCGCGAGCGAGACAACGGTGGTGGCCTAGCGTTTATAGTCCACCACACTGTGCAGTATCGTCTTATCGATGAAGGAATCGACCCCAGGGACAGCACCTTAGAATGTCAAGGCATAGCTGTCCGGTCAGGCGATTCCGAGCTCGAAATTTTTAATATATACATACCCCCTGTCACCTGCTGCCCGGCAGGATATCACCCTGATATAGGTGCGCTCATCAGAGGTGAAAACCGATTGGTTGTAGGTGACTTTAATGCGCATCACGATCTTTGGCATTCAAGCCTGCCAAATGATCGTAGGGGACAGCAATTGGCAGAGCAGATAGACGACTCGACATTCAGCACAGTGAACGACGACGCCTCCACCAGGGTAGTGGGCAATTGTAGCAGCTCGCCTGACCTAACAATAGCTAGCGCGGGTCTGATAAATACCATAACGTGGCGACCTATGCTATCGCTTGCATCAGACCACTTGCCCATTATCGTCTCGATCGAGAGACCTGCCGATTTCGTTTCCGCGAATCACCGGTCCTATTTTAACTTTATAAAAGCTAATTGGGCCGGCTTCACGGAATTCACCGAGGACACCTTCGCCGCTCTTCCCATCCCCACTGATGTGCGCGTCGGCGAACGCGCATTCCGCAAGGTGCTCACAGCTGCTGCGCCTCGCTTCATCCCAGCTGGATGTTATAAGGACATCCGTCCTCACTTCCCAGCAGAAGCAGCCAGTTTAGCAAACGAGCGTGACCACCTACGCCAGGCCGATCCCGGGGATCCCCGCATAAGGGATCTCAATTTGGAGATCCGGCAACTGGTAAATCAACATAAGCGGACTAAATGGGTTCAGCACCTGAAGGCTTGTAACCTCACCTCCGGAGTGAGTAAGCTCTGGTCCACCGTTAGGTCCCTGTCGAACCCGACGAAACACAACGACAAGGTGGCTATCACCTTCAACGGTTGTACTTCGTCGGACCCGAAGAGATGCGCGAGCTATTTTATCCGGCTGTTTACACTGCATCCTCCGGTCGACAGAACCAAACGTCGTGTTACCAGAATGCTGCACAAACTGACGAACGACAGTGCGCCACTTACTTTCTCCGGTGATGAGGTTCAGGGGGCCATCAACAAGTCGAAATCATCGAAAGCCATTGGCCCTGACGGACTTAACGCGCTGATGCTGAAGCATCTGGGACCCCTGGGAGTAGGATACCTCACAAGGGTCTTCAATTTGTCTCTGGCCACTCTCATCATCCCTGACAAGTGGAAAGCAGGGAGAGTGGCCCCACTAATGAAACCTGGGAAACCCGCCAACCAAGGGGAGTCTTATCGGCCGATAACTCTCCTTTCCCCAGTAGTGAAGACACTTGAAGCCCTCCTACTCCCACTCTTCACGACCCGCCTGGCCCCAGCCCCACATCAGCACGGATTCCGACGAGTGCACAGCACCACCACGGCACTCACCGCCATAAACGCCCAGATAAATCGCGGGCTTAACCAAAACCGCCCCTGCGAGAGGACTGTCCTAGTAGCGTTGGACCTAAAGAAGGCTTTCGATACAGTCAGCCATTCCACGCTACTAGATAATATTTATCAGTCGACACTCCCGCCAGGGCTGAAGAGGTGGTCCGCGAACTACCTGAGCGGTCGGCACTCGTCAGTGATTTTTCGAGATCAAATGTCAAAGCAGAGGAAGATTAAGCAAGGCGTACCGCAGGGTGGTGTCCTTTCACCCTTGCTTTTTAACTTCTACATCTCGAAGCTCCCCCAACCACCAGCGGGAGTTTCCCTGATCTCATACGCTGACGATTGCACGATAATGGCGTCGGGCAATGACATCGATGGCCTGTGTTCCAAAGTGAACAACTACCTCACCGACCTTTTTCGCTTTTTCATTGCGAGGAATCTCCAACTTTCCCCCACCAACTCCACGGCGACCCTTTTCACCACCTGGACAAAGGAGGTCAAGCTGTCCCTTAAGGTAAAAGTCGACGACACACCAATTCCGACTGTGAATAACCCCAAAATTTTGGGTGTAACCTTTGACAGCTTGCTCTCCTTCTCTGCGCACACAACCGCAATTGCCACTAAAGTCCAAAATCGCAACAAGGTCCTCAAATCGCTGGACGGCAGCACTTGGGGCAAGGACAAAGAACTGTTGCTTTCGACATTTAAGGCAATTGGCCGGCCGGATCTAAACTATGCTGCGCCTGTCTGGTCGCCTGGTACTAGTGATTCGCAGTGGATAAAGCTTCAGACATGTCAGAATACCGCCATTCGGACAGCGACCGGGTGCCTCCTGATGTCACCCATACAACACCTGCACAACGAGGCACAAATGCTCCCAGTCGCGGAGCACAACAAATTGCTCAGCAAGCAGTTCCTGCTAGGGTGTTACCGCAGGTTTCACCCCTGCAGACACCTGCTTGAGCCCGAGCCGCCTCCCAGGCACGTCAGGAGACTCCTCCTCGACTACGCTGACGAACTCCAGGACGAAACTGACCGAGACCTACTGGACCGGACAGTATTCAGACAGTCAATAAACGACATTCACCGGGAGTCCGTTACCACCTTCATGAACTCCCGTCCCGTGAATGCCGTAATCGGAGTCCAACCACCACCCATTGCAGATGAAGAGCTCCAGATTCCCCGTGAGACTCGTGTAACATTGGCACAATTACGTTCTGGATATTGTAGCAGGTTAAACTCCTACTTATCCAGAATTGACCCCGACATACCAAACACATGTCCGGCATGTGAAGGTACCCCGCACGACACTAACCACCTCTTCACATGCCCCCTTAATCAGACTCATCTAACCCCCCTCTCCCTCTGGACCCAACCCGTCGAAACAGCATGTTTCCTGGGCCTACCCCTAGATGAGCTAGACGAAGACGACAGATGATATACCTACACTGACAGGGCTAACTATGCTGTTAAAAAAACAAACAACAAGAAGTGATCCTGCGAAAGTGAGAAGCAGCCCTGATACAACAAAGATCCGTAAAGGACAAGTACTGAGAAAAAAAAAAAAAAAAAAATTAACACCAAGCAAAAACATATAAGAAGTGATCCTGCGAAAGTGAGAAGCAGCCCTGATACAACAAAGAGGATTTTTCCTGTGCTAAAAACTGTGATACGCTATAGAGGACCCTTCAACAACAGAACGAGAGCAGCTCTGTAAGCTATCTAATTAAGAATTATAAAAACAATATTTAAGTATCCTTTTAAACTTATTACGTCTTTATCTTGTGCTTCAGTTAAAATTTTTTTTTTAAAAATGGCAAATCCGAATAATTTGGTAAGACCTCCCACACTTCCCTCAAATTCCACTCCTAGTACTTCGCAAAATGCTCAGTTAAGTTTAGACGATTTAAGAGTTCTTATTTCGGATATAGCGGCGGACGTTTTTAGAAACGAAGGACTTCAGGCTATCCGAGAAACTCTCAATCCAAACGCTGGATTAGCCAATATTAGGGACCAACCAATAGACAGACAGGGGGAAAATCTAAATGATATGGACAAAATACCGGACGTCGTGAAATCTTTAAAAGAATTCTCTGGGCAACCAGGAGAATTTAATTCGTGGAAGAAAAGTGTGGACAGAATTTTGACAATATACGAACCTATAAAGGGAACGCCGAAATATTACGGAATTTTGAGTGTGATCAGAAATAAAATCACAGGTAACGCTGACATAGCGTTAGAATCTTATAACACACCGTTAAATTGGAGTGCAATCTCACAATGCTTAATCACACATTACGGGGACAAACGTGACCTCTCTACTCTGGAATATCAGATGACAACTCTGGTACAGGGTAATAATAGCATCCAAGAATTTTACCAAAAAGTGTACTCACATCTTTCACTAATATTGAATAGATTAGGATGTCTTGAAATGGGTAATGAATCTTTTACTCTGCTAACAAAGGCATATAGGGACAAAGCTCTCGACACCTTCATTAGGGGTTTAAATGGCGACTTGCCTCGCCACTTAGGGATCAGAGAACCGGTGGACTTGCCACAGGCTCTCCACCTTTGCCTCAAGCTGGAGAATCAAAGCTTTCGCTAGAACCATGCTTGCAACGGAAGATGGAAACCACCTTCACAGCAATACTCAAAGCGAAACTCTGGACAACAGCAGAACCCAATATTTCACCCACAATTAGCCTATATTCCGCAACCAAGGCAATTATTTTTTAACCAACGAGAACAAAATAACGCGATCCCTCCTCGTCCACCTAGGCCACAGCCAAAGCCAGAACCCATGGAAGTGGACTCAAGCATGCACTCTCGTAGAATAAATTATATGAATAGGCCACAACCAAACCAACATTTTGGAAAAAGGCCACAACAATTCGGTAATCATCAACAAGCAAAAAATCAGAGAACGTATCATATTAATACGACTGGAATAACAAACGAACAACAGTTAGATGAGGATGAGCATTTTGGCGAACCAAGTGACATCCATTTTTTAGCATGATAAGCTCTTCGTTGCCATATTTTGAAGTAAGGACGGAGAGCGGAAAGACGCTAAAATTTTTATTAGATACAGGATCAAGCAAAAATTACGTTAAGCCGGAATTAGTGAGTAAGCGTATAGCAAATAAAAATCCATTCTTTGCCAGGTCAATAGTAGGCGACATAAAAATTAGCGAGCATACATTTGTAAAACTCTTTAAGTTAGATAATAAAATTAAATTTTATCTAATGCCCTCTTTAAAAACATTCGATGGTATTTTGGGGAACGATACCCTTAGGGAAATAGGGGCAGTTATCTATACCAATGAAAATATTATGGTATTAAGTAATGGTTTCAAAGTACACCTTAAGCAACTCCCGACGCAATGTGTAAATGCAATAAACATTGCAGAGGAAAATTTGTCAAACGAACAAAAGAAAGGAATGAAAATAATTGCAAATACATATAGTAACCTTTTTTCAGAACCGGATGAAAAGCTTACGTATACAACTAGAGTAGTAGGCGAAATTAGAACCACGACAAACTCGCCTGTGTACACGAAGCTCTACCCTTACCCTGCTTCATTAAAATCCGAAGTAGAGAGTCAAATAGAAAAGCTTCTAAAAGATGGAATCATAAGACCATCTAGGTCTCCTTTTAATTCTCCGGTATGGATAGTTCCTAAGAAACCAGACCAAACTGGGAAGAAACAATATAGAATGGTCATAGACTATAGGAAGTTAAATTCCATCACGATTGCCGACAGATATCCCATTCCAGAGATTTCAGAAGTCATCTCTCAACTACGAACTAGTAATTTTTTTTCAGTTCTCGAGCTTAAAAGTGGATTCCATCAGATTCCACTAAAAAAATCTGATATGGAAAAAACTGCGTTCAGCATAAATAATGGAAAATATGAGTTCACACGGCTGCCGTTTGGCCTAAAAAACGCACCGTCAATTTTCCAGCGTACGCTTGACGATATCCTACGGGAATATATTGGAAGATGCTGCTATGTTTACATAGATGACATCATTATTTTCAGTAAATCCGAAGAAGAACATTTTAAACACATAAAAAACATATTCAAAGCTTTGGAAGAATCCAATATGAAAGTGCAATTAGACAAATGTAAGTTTTTCAAAAAAGAAGTAGATTTTTTAGGCTACGTTATTACCCCCAATGGGATTAAAACTAATCAAGAAAAGGTTAGGGCTATACAAAATTTTCCTGAGCCACAAACCCTTAAAGAGCTTCGTAGTTTTCTTGGCATGTCAGGATACTATAGGCGGTTCATCAAGGACTACTCAAAACTTGCTAAGCCCCTGACATCCCTTTTAAGGGGGGAGGGAGGACGAACGTCCAAAAATAAATCCGCAAAATTACGAATAAGTTTAAATGATGATGCTAAGGAATCTTTTGCCAAAATAAAGAATGCACTCACCTCAGAAGATTTAGTACTTGCTTACCCAGATTTTAGTAAAGATTTTGAGCTAGTAACAGATGCCTCAAACTTTGCTATCGGTGCAGTCCTTTCACAAAATGATAGGCCAATATCATTTATCTCTAGAACTTTAAATAAAACGGAGGAGCATTATGCGGCTAACGAAAAGGAAATGTTAGCTATAATATGGGCACTGAACTCTTTGAGAAATTACCTGTATGGGTCGGTTAAGGTCAAAATATTCACATACCACCAGCCGTTAACCTATGCGCTAAGCAATAAGAATAACAACAGTAAAATGAAGAGATGGAAGGCTATACTCGAAGAGTACAATTACGAAATGTTCTATAAGCCAGGGAAGGCGAATGTTGTAGCAGATGCTCTATCTAGGATAACGGAGCAAGAGTTAAACACGCTATCAATAGCCACGAACTCAGACGAAAGTTCGGCCCATAATTTAATCCTTGGTGTTGAGGCACCTATAAATGCCTTTAAGAATCAAATATTTCTGAATAGAGACGTAATGTCATCATATCAATTTAAAATTATATTTCCCACGTACCACCGTCATATTATAACAGAACAAGATTATTGCGAGGAGAAATTGATTTCCATTTTGAAGAGATATTTAAATCCATCAGTGATAAACTGTATAAAAACAGACGAACAAATTATGGGAAAAATACAGGAATTGTACCCACTACACTTCCTGAAATACAAAATAAGATTCACCCAAGTAATGGTGGACGATATAATTAGCAAAGAAGAAGAGGAGGATATCATAATCAGGGTGCACGACAGAGCACACAGGAACTGTAAAGAAAATCGTACTCAAATTCTTGAAAGGTACTATTTTCCCTCAATGGCGAACAAAATTAAAAAAATTATAAAAAAATGCGTAATTTGTAAAGAAAACAAGTATGATCGTCACCCAACGAAACCCCAAATCCAGCCAACACCCATACCACGTTGGCCCGGTCAGATAGTTCACCTAGATATATTTGTGATGGGAAAGGAACTAGTGCTAACAGCAATTGATAAATTTTCTAAATACGCTATGGCAAAGCCCTTAAGGTCCAGAGCGGCAGAAGACATACGGCAACCTCTAAGAGACATTCTCTTTTCACTCATTCCTGAAACGTTGGTCATGGACAACGAAAAATCCTTCTATTCAGAATCTATTAAGTTCATGATAGAAAATGAGTTCGGAACACAAATTTTTCGAACAGCTCCATATACAAGTTGCTCTAACGGTCAGGTTGAACGATTCCATTCAACACTGCAAGAAATAATGCGTTGTCTACAATGCGAAAAAATACTTCGGTCATTCCAGGAATTATTAGAAAGAGCAGTAAAAGAATATAATTTTTCAGTACACACAGTTACAGGGAAAAGACCAATGGAGATATTCTTTGGTAGAAGAGTTAGTAGCAACCCAGAATTGCTAGAAAAAGACAGGCAAGAAACAGTGAAAAAACTCTCGGAAAAACAAGCTACTGACCTTGCGTACCACAACAAAAATAGATCTATTCCCAAGGAATATGTAAAGGGAGAGGAAATATTCGTTAAAATAAACAAAAGATTAGGAAACAAGTTGTCAGCTAGGTATCGAAAGGAAATAGTTGCCGAGAATTACAACACGACAGTAAAAACTAAAACTGGCCGAGTCGTACATAAAAATAATATCAAACAGTCATGATAAGACACTCCACAATGAACAAAATAAAAACATTAGAAGACGACATTGAATTTATTGAGCATACGTATAGGATTAACAATGATATAACGCTCTTGAGAAACCACGTAGACGACATCGAACAAATCATATTTTCTACCAGATTGGGCATCGTTCCCACCGATATAGTGACGCAAAAAGAACTGGACCTAATCACGGACTACGACAGCTATAGGAATATCAAGATAGCCGTAATATTTCAGGAAAATACCATTATACTTACCTTACTTATTCCACAATTTTCCGCAAGTATACTATCCAAAATAAAATTTGAGCCCCTCCCCAATATCTTAAATAAATCAATTATTCTAAGCGAATATGAAGTACTTGTAGATAATAATAACTACATTTACAATTTAGAAGTTAAGGATAATTTAGAGAAAAATTTAGTTAGGAAAAATGATGAATGTTTAATCAATATTTTGGAGTTTAGAGAAGCTCAATGTAAGCTAAAAAATTTAACAGAATCTTCAGTAACAGAAATCGAACCAGGAATACTAATACTGAAACATTTTTATGGAAATATAAACCATGATTGTAACAATTTGAAAATTCTAAATAAAGGAACATTTTTGATAAAATTTATAAATTGTAAAATCACAATATCAAATGTAACCTACAACAACTTTAATCTAAAAAGTTATGACACATTTATTCTACCAAATTTAATAACGCATATAAGAGAAAAAAATGAAACAAATTTGAATCTAAAAATCGAGGCTCTATATGTTAGCCATTTAGAACATAAGAGCGACATTCAGTTGTTGGTAGAAGATAATAAAAACAAACATATAATTAGTATAAGTACTGATGTAATAATTATGCTAATTTTTATTATTGTTTCTCTCTTTTTTCTTATAAAAAAAAATTATTATAACCAAAAATTGCATGTAACTAAAGAATATGTAACAGACGTACCTAAAGGCCCATTTTTCCAGGTCACTTTATAATTTCATAACACTTGTGCCGATTGAGGACAATCGACTTAAGAGGGGAAGAGTTAACACGCGCTTTGTTAATTCTTCGCTGACTTGACACTTACGCTAGTTATTGACCCGAAAGCCAATAATAGCTGTGTCGAAATAAAATGCAATAAATTGGTAAACAGGAAACTGTTTTCCTTTTCATTAATATTTGCAAATTACATTAACCAGTAACTGCTGACTGGTATTTACGCTAGCGTTGACCAAAAAGCTAATAATAGCTACGTCAACAGAAATAGGTTAAAATCAATAAACAGGAAACTACTCTTTTATTTTTGCAATTACATATTTATGCCTAATAAGCGTCTGGTGCATATTCAAAGTAATATTTTGTATAAAAACTAAAACATGTAAATTTAGCTTTAAGTTTTGAAATGAACTTCAAATAAAGCAGGCATAGCCTAGCAGAACTATAAAAAAATTTATTTTTTTAGAACATATATTTTACAAGTTCTTAACTGGCGCCCGAGCAGTTGAGTAAAAAGTCGGTAACTAGGCTCCGAAGTAGCGCAAAAGCAAAACGGGGGCATATATGTGCCAGCCTGTGCCGCAATAACAAAAATCCGTAAAGGATAAATGAAATAACAAAGATCCGTAAAGGACAAGAACTGAAAAAAAAAAAAAAAAAAAAAAATTAACACCAAGCAAAAACATAAAAGAAGTGATTCTGTGAAAGTGAGAAGCAGCCCTGATACAACAAAGATCCGTAAAGGACAAGTACTGAAAAAAAAAAAAACAAAAAAAATTAACACCAAGCAAAAACATATAAGAAGTGATCCTGCGAAAGTGAGAAGCAGCCCTGATACAACAAAGATCCGTAAAGGACAAGTACTGAGAAAAAAAAAAAAAAAAATTAACACCAAGCAAAAACATATAAGAAGTGATCCTGCGAAAGTGAGAAGCAGCCCTGATACAACAAAAAGGATTTTTCCTGTGCTAAAAACTGTGATACGCTATAGAGGACCCTTCAACACCAGAACGAGAGCAGCTCCGTAAGCTATTTAATTAAGAATTATAAAAACAATATTTAAGTATCCTTTTAAACTTATTACGTCTTTATCTTGTGCTTCAGTTAAAATTTTTTTTTTAAAAATAGCAAATCCGAATAATTTGGTAAGACCTCCCACACTTCCCTCAAATTCCGCTCCTAGTACTTCGCAAAATGCTCAGTTAAGTTTAGACGATTTAAGAGTTCTTATTTCGGATATAGCGGCGGACGTTTTTAGAAACGAAGGACTTCAGGCTATCCGAGAAACTCTCAATCCAAACGCTGGATTAGCCAATATTAGGGACCAACCAATAGACAGACAGGGGGAAAATCTAAATGATATGGACAAAATACCCGACGTCGTGAAATCTTTAAAAGAATTCTCTGGGCAACCAGGAGAATTTAATTCGTGGAAGAAAAGTGTGGACAGAATTTTGACAATATACGAACCTATAAAGGGAACGCCGAAATATTACGGAATTTTGAGTGTGATCAGAAATAAAATCACAGGTAACGCTGACATAGCGTTAGAATCTTATAACACACCGTTAAATTGGAGTGCAATCTCACAATGCTTAATCACACATTACGGGGACAAACGTGACCTCTCTACTCTGGAATATCAGATGACAACTCTGGTACAGGGTAATAATAGCATCCAAGAATTTTACCAAAAAGTGTACTCACATCTTTCACTAATATTGAATAGATTAGGATGTCTTGAAATGGGTAATGAATCTTTTACTCTGCTAACAAAGGCATATAGGGACAAAGCTCTCGACACCTTCATTAGGGGTTTAAATGGCGACTTGCCTCGCCTTTTAGGGATCAGAGAACCGGTGGACTTGCCACAGGCTCTCCACCTTTGCCTCAAGCTGGAGAATCAAAGCTTTCGCTCGAACCATGCTTACAACGGAAGATGGAAACCACCTTCACAGCAATACTCAAAGCGAAACTCTGGACAACAGCAGAACCCAATATTTCACCCACAATTAGCCTATATTCCGCAACCAAGGCAATTATTTTTTAACCAACGAGAACAAAATAACGCGATCCCTCCTCGTCCACCTAGGCCACAGCCAAAGCCAGAACCCATGGAAGTGGACTCAAGCATGCACTCTCGTAGAATAAATTATATGAATAGGCCACAACCAAACCAACATTTTGGAAAAAGGCCACAACAATTCGGTAATCATCAACAAGCAAAAAATCAGAGAACGTATCATATTAATACGACTGGAATAACAAACGAACAACAGTTAGATGAGGATAAGCATTTTGGCGAACCAAGTGACATCCATTTTTTAGCATGATAAGCTCTTCGTTGCCATATTTTGAAGTAAGGACGGAGAGCGGAAAGACGCTAAAATTTTTATTAGATACAGGATCAAGCAAAAATTACGTTAAGCCGGAATTAGTGTGTAAGCGTATAGCAAATAAAAATCCATTCTTTGCCAGGTCAATAGTAGGCGACATAAAAATTAGCGAGCATACATTTGTAAAACTCTTTAAGTTAGATAATAAAATTAAATTTTATCTAATGCCCTCTTTAAAAACATTCGATGGTATTTTGGGGAACGATACCCTTAGGGAAATAGGGGCAGTTATCTATACCAATGAAAATATTATGGTATTAAGTAATGGTTTCAAAGTACACCTTAAGCAACTCCCGACGCAATGTGTAAATGCAATAAACATTGCAGAGGAAAATTTGTCAAACGAACAAAAGAAAGGAATGAAAATAATTGCAAATACATATAGTAACCTTTTTTCAGAACCGGATGAAAAGCTTACGTATACAACTAGAGTAGTAGGCGAAATTAGAACCACGACAAACTCGCCTGTGTACACGAAGCTCTACCCTTACCCTGCTTCATTAAAATCCGAAGTAGAGAGTCAAATAGAAAAGCTTCTAAAAGATGGAATCATAAGACCATCTAGGTCTCCTTTTAATTCTCCGGTATGGATAGTTCCTAAGAAACCAGACCAAACTGGGAAGAAACAATATAGAATGGTCATAGACTATAGGAAGTTAAATTCCATCACAATTGCCGACAGATATCCCATTCCAGAGATTTCAGAAGTCATCTCTCAACTACGAACTAGTAATTTTTTTTCAGTTCTCGAGCTTAAAAGTGGATTCCATCAGATTCCACTAAAAAAATCTGATATGGAAAAAACTGCGTTCAGCATAAATAATGGAAAATATGAGTTCACACGGCTGCCGTTTGGCCTAAAAAACGCACCGTCAATTTTCCAGCGTACGCTTGACGATATCCTACGGGAATATATTGGAAGATGCTGCTATGTTTACATAGATGACATCATTATTTTCAGTAAATCCGAAGAAGAACATTTTAAACACATAAAAAACATATTCAAAGCTTTGGAAGAATCCAATATGAAAGTGCAATTAGACAAATGTAAGTTTTTCAAAAAAGAAGTAGATTTTTTAGGCTACGTTATTACCCCCAATGGGATTAAAACTAATCAAGAAAAGGTTAGGGCTATACAAAATTTTCCTGAACCACAAACCCTTAAAGAGCTTCGTAGTTTTCTTGGCATGTCAGGATACTATAGGCGGTTCATCAAGGACTACTCAAAACTTGCTAAGCCCCTGACATCCCTTTTAAGGGGGGAGGGAGGACGAACGTCCAAAAATAAATCCGCAAAATTACGAATAAGTTTAAATGATGATGCTAAGGAATCTTTTGCCAAAATAAAGAATGCACTCACCTCAGAAGATTTAGTACTTGCTTACCCAGATTTTAGTAAAGATTTTGAGCTAGTAACAGATGCCTCAAACTTTGCTATCGGTGCAGTCCTTTCACAAAATGATAGGCCAATATCATTTATCTCTAGAACTTTAAATAAAACGGAGGAGCATTATGCGGCTAACGAAAAGGAAATGTTAGCTATAATATGGGCACTGAACTCTTTGAGAAATTACCTGTATGGGTCGGTTAAGGTCAAAATATTCACAGACCACCAGCCGTTAACCTATGCGCTAAGCAATAAGAATAACAACAGTAAAATGAAGAGATGGAAGGCTATACTCGAAGAGTACAATTACGAAATGTTCTATAAGCCAGGGAAGGCGAATGTTGTAGCAGATGCTCTATCTAGGATAACGGAGCAAGAGTTAAACACGCTATCAATAGCCACGAACTCAGACGAAAGTTCGGCCCATAATTTAATCCTTGGTGTTGAGGCACCTATAAATGCCTTTAAGAATCAAATATTTCTGAATAGAGACGTAATGTCATCATATCAATTTAAAATTATATTTCCCACGTACCACCGTCATATTATAACAGAACAAGATTATTGCGAGGAGAAATTGATTTCCATTTTGAAGAGATATTTAAATCCATCAGTGATAAACTGTATAAAAACAGACGAACAAATTATGGGAAAAATACAGGAATTGTACCCATTACACTTCCTGAAATACAAAATAAGATTCACCCAAGTAATGGTGGACGATATAATTAGCAAAGAAGAAGAGGAGGATATCATAATCAGGGTGCACGACAGAGCACACAGGAACTGTAAAGAAAATCGTACTCAAATTCTTGAAAGGTACTATTTTCCCTCAATGGCGAACAAAATTAAAAAAATTATAAAAAAATGCGTAATTTGTAAAGAAAACAAGTATGATCGTCACCCAACGAAACCCCAAATCCAGCCAACACCCATACCACGTTGGCCCGGTCAGATAGTTCACCTAGATATATTTGTGATGGGAAAGGAACTAGTGCTAACAGCAATTGATAAATTTTCTAAATACGCTATGGCAAAGCCCTTAAGGTCCAGAGCGGCAGAAGACATACGGCAACCTCTAAGAGACATTCTCTTTTCACTCATTCCTGAAACGTTGGTCATGGACAACAAAAAATCCTTCTATTCAGAATCTATTAAGTTCATGATAGAAAATGAGTTCGGAACACAAATTTTTCGAACAGCTCCATATACAAGTTGCTCTAACGGTCAGGTTGAACGATTCCATTCAACACTGCAAGAAATAATGCGTTGTCTACAATGCGAAAAAATACTTCGGTCATTCCAGGAATTATTAGAAAGAGCAGTAAAAGAATATAATTTTTCAGTACACACAGTTACAGGGAAAAGACCAATGGAAATATTCTTTGGTAGAAGAGTTAGTAGCAACCCAGAATTGCTAGAAAAAGACAGGCAAGAAACAGTGAAAAAACTCTCGGAAAAACAAGCTACTGACCTTGCGTACCACAACAAAAATAGATCTATTCCCAAGGAATATGTAAAGGGAGAGGAAATATTCGTTAAAATAAACAAAAGATTAGGAAACAAGTTGTCAGCTAGGTATCGAAAGGAAATAGTTGCCGAGAATTACAACACGACAGTAAAAACTAAAACTGGCCGAGTCGTACATAAAAATAATATCAAACAGTCATGATAAGACACTCCACAATGAACAAAATAAAAACATTAGAAGACGACATTGAATTTATTGAGCATACGTATAGGATTAACAATGATATAACGCTCTTGAGAAACCACGTAGACGACATCGAACAAATCATATTTTCTACCAGATTGGGCATCGTTCCCACCGATATAGTGACGCAAAAAGAACTGGACCTAATCACGGACTACGACAGCTATAGGAATATCAAGATAGCCGTAATATTTCAGGAAAATACCATTATACTTACCTTACTTATTCCACAATTTTCCGCAAGTATACTATCCAAAATAAAATTTGAGCCCCTCCCCAATATCTTAAATAAATCAATTATTCTAAGCGAATATGAAGTACTTGTAGATAATAATAACTACATTTACAATTTAGAAGTTAAGGATAATTTAGAGAAAAATTTAGTTAGGAAAAATGATGAATGTTTAATCAATATTTTGGAGTTTAGAGAAGCTCAATGTAAGCTAAAAAATTTAACAGAATCTTCAGTAACAGAAATCGAACCAGGAATACTAATACTGAAACATTTTTATGGAAATATAAACCATGATTGTAACAATTTGAAAATTCTAAATAAAGGAACATTTTTGATAAAATTTATAAATTGTAAAATCACAATATCAAATGTAACCTACAACAACTTTAATCTAAAAAGTTATGACACATTTATTCTACCAAATTTAATAACGCATATAAGAGAAAAAAATGAAACAAATTTGAATCTAAAAATCGAGGCTCTATATGTTAGCCATTTAGAACATAAGAGCGACATTCAGTTGTTGGTAGAAGATAATAAAAACAAACATATAATTAGTATAAGTACTGATGTAATAATTATGCTAATTTTTATTATTGTTTCTCTCTTTTTTCTTATAAAAAAAAATTATTATAACCAAAAATTGCATGTAACTAAAGAATATGTAACAGACGTACCTAAAGGCCCATTTTTCCAGGTCACTTTATAATTTCATAACACTTGTGCCGATTGAGGACAATCGACTTAAGAGGGGAAGAGTTAACACGCGCTTTGTTAATTCTTCGCTGACTTGACACTTACGCTAGTTATTGACCCGAAAGCCAATAATAGCTGTGTCGAAATAAAATGCAATAAATTGGTAAACAGGAAACTGTTTTCCTTTTCATTAATATTTGCAAATTACATTAACCAGTAACTGCTGACTGGTATTTACGCTAGCGTTGACCAAAAAGCTAATAATAGCTACGTCAACAGAAATAGGTTAAAATCAATAAACAGGAAACTACTCTTTTATTTTTGCAATTACATATTTATGCCTAATAAGCGTCTGGTGCATATTCAAAGTAATATTTTGTATAAAAACTAAAACATGTAAATTTAGCTTTAAGTTTTGAAATGAACTTCAAATAAAGCAGGCATAGCCTAGCAGAACTATAAAAAAATTTATTTTTTTAGAACATATATTTTACAAGTTCTTAACTGGCGCCCGAGCAGTTGAGTAAAAAGTCGGTAACTAGGCTCCGAAGTAGCGCAAAAGCAAAACGGGGGCATATATGTGCCAGCCTGTGCCGCAATAACAAAAATCCGTAAAGGATAAATGAAATAACAAAGATCCGTAAAGGACAAGAACTGAAAAAAAAGAAAAAAAAAAAATTAACACCAAGCAAAAACATATAAGAAGTGATCCTGCGAAAGTGAGAAGCAGCCCTGATACAACAAAGACCCGTAAAGGACAAGTACTGAAAAAAAAAAAATTAACACCAAGCAAAAACATATAAGAAGTGATCCTGCGAAAGTGAGAAGCAGCCCTGATACAACAAAAAGGATTTTTCCTGTGCTAAAAACTGTGATACGCTATAGAGGACCCTTCAACACCAGAACGAGAGCAGCTCCGTAAGCTATTTAATTAAGAATTATAAAAACAATATTTAAGTATCCTTTTAAACTTATTACGTCTTTATCTTGTGCTTCAGTTAAAATTTTTTTTTTAAAAATAGCAAATCCGAATAATTTGGTAAGACCTCCCACACTTCCCTCAAATTCCGCTCCTAGTACTTCGCAAAATGCTCAGTTAAGTTTAGACGATTTAAGAGTTCTTATTTCGGATATAGCGGCGGACGTTTTTAGAAACGAAGGACTTCAGGCTATCCGAGAAACTCTCAATCCAAACGCTGGATTAGCCAATATTAGGGACCAACCAATAGACAGACAGGGGGAAAATCTAAATGATATGGACAAAATACCGGACGTCGTGAAATCTTTAAAAGAATTCTCTGGGCAACCAGGAGAATTTAATTCGTGGAAGAAAAGTGTGGACAGAATTTTGACAATATACGAACCTATAAAGGGAACGCCGAAATATTACGGAATTTTGAGTGTGATCAGAAATAAAATCACAGGTAACGCTGACATAGCGTTAGAATCTTATAACACACCGTTAAATTGGAGTGCAATCTCACAATGCTTAATCACACATTACGGGGACAAACGTGACCTCTCTACTCTGGAATATCAGATGACAACTCTGGTACAGGGTAATAATAGCATCCAAGAATTTTACCAAAAAGTGTACTCACATCTTTCACTAATATTGAATAGATTAGGATGTCTTGAAATGGGTAATGAATCTTTTACTCTGCTAACAAAGGCATATAGGGACAAAGCTCTCGACACCTTCATTAGGGGTTTAAATGGCGACTTGCCTCGCCTTTTAGGGATCAGAGAACCGGTGGACTTGCCACAGGCTCTCCACCTTTGCCTCAAGCTGGAGAATCAAAGCTTTCGCTCGAACCATGCTTACAACGGAAGATGGAAACCACCTTCACAGCAATACTCAAAGCGAAACTCTGGACAACAGCAGAACCCAATATTTCACCCACAATTAGCCTATATTCCGCAACCAAGGCAATTATTTTTTAACCAACGAGAACAAAATAACGCGATCCCTCCTCGTCCACCTAGGCCACAGCCAAAGCCAGAACCCATGGAAGTGGACTCAAGCATGCACTCTCGTAGAATAAATTATATGAATAGGCCACAACCAAACCAACATTTTGGAAAAAGGCCACAACAATTCGGTAATCATCAACAAGCAAAAAATCAGAGAACGTATCATATTAATACGACTGGAATAACAAACGAACAACAGTTAGATGAGGATAAGCATTTTGGCGAACCAAGTGACATCCATTTTTTAGCATGATAAGCTCTTCGTTGCCATATTTTGAAGTAAGGACGGAGAGCGGAAAGACGCTAAAATTTTTATTAGATACAGGATCAAGCAAAAATTACGTTAAGCCGGAATTAGTGTGTAAGCGTATAGCAAATAAAAATCCATTCTTTGCCAGGTTAATAGTAGGCGACATAAAAATTAGCGAGCATACATTTGTAAAACTCTTTAAGTTAGATAATAAAATTAAATTTTATCTAATGCCCTCTTTAAAAACATTCGATGGTATTTTGGGGAACGATACCCTTAGGGAAATAGGGGCAGTTATCTATACCAATGAAAATATTATGGTATTAAGTAATGGTTTCAAAGTACACCTTAAGCAACTCCCGACGCAATGTGTAAATGCAATAAACATTGCAGAGGAAAATTTGTCAAACGAACAAAAGAAAGGAATGAAAATAATTGCAAATACATATAGTAACCTTTTTTCAGAACCGGATGAAAAGCTTACGTATACAACTAGAGTAGTAGGCGAAATTAGAACCACGACAAACTCGCCTGTGTACACGAAGCTCTACCCTTACCCTGCTTCATTAAAATCCGAAGTAGAGAGTCAAATAGAAAAGCTTCTAAAAGATGGAATCATAAGACCATCTAGGTCTCCTTTTAATTCTCCGGTATGGATAGTTCCTAAGAAACTAGACCAAACTGGGAAGAAACAATATAGAATGGTCATAGACTATAGGAAGTTAAATTCCATCACAATTGCCGACAGATATCCCATTCCAGAGATTTCAGAAGTCATCTCTCAACTACGAACTAGTAATTTTTTTTCAGTTCTCGAGCTTAAAAGTGGATTCCATCAGATTCCACTAAAAAAATCTGATATGGAAAAAACTGCGTTCAGCATAAATAATGGAAAATATGAGTTCACACGGCTGCCGTTTGGCCTAAAAACGCACCGTCAATTTTCCAGCGTACGCTTGACGATATCCTACGGGAATATATTGGAAGATGCTGCTATGTTTACATAGATGACATCATTATTTTCAGTAAATCCGAAGAAGAACATTTTAAACACATAAAAAACATATTCAAAGCTTTGGAAGAATCCAATATGAAAGTGCAATTAGACAAATGTAAGTTTTTCAAAAAAGAAGTAGATTTTTTAGGCTACGTTATTACCCCCAATGGGATTAAAACTAATCAAGAAAAGGTTAGGGCTATACAAAATTTTCCTGAACCACAAACCCTTAAAGAGCTTCGTAGTTTTCTTGGCATGTCAGGATACTATAGGCGGTTCATCAAGGACTACTCAAAACTTGCTAAGCCCCTGACATCCCTTTTAAGGGGGGAGGGAGGACGAACGTCCAAAAATAAATCCGCAAAATTACGAATAAGTTTAAATGATGATGCTAAGGAATCTTTTGCCAAAATAAAGAATGCACTCACCTCAGAAGATTTAGTACTTGCTTACCCAGATTTTAGTAAAGATTTTGAGCTAGTAACAGATGCCTCAAACTTTGCTATCGGTGCAGTCCTTTCACAAAATGATAGGCCAATATCATTTATCTCTAGAACTTTAAATAAAACGGAGGAGCATTATGCGGCTAACGAAAAGGAAATGTTAGCTATAATATGGGCACTGAACTCTTTGAGAAATTACCTGTATGGGTCGGTTAAGGTCAAAATATTCACAGACCACCAGCCGTTAACCTATGCGCTAAGCAATAAGAATAACAACAGTAAAATGAAGAGATGGAAGGCTATACTCGAAGAGTACAATTACGAAATGTTCTATAAGCCAGGGAAGGCGAATGTTGTAGCAGATGCTCTATCTAGGATAACGGAGCAAGAGTTAAACACGCTATCAATAGCCACGAACTCAGACGAAAGTTCGGCCCATAATTTAATCCTTGGTGTTGAGGCACCTATAAATGCCTTTAAGAATCAAATATTTCTGAATAGAGACGTAATGTCATCATATCAATTTAAAATTATATTTCCCACGTACCACCGTCATATTATAACAGAACAAGATTATTGCGAGGAGAAATTGATTTCCATTTTGAAGAGATATTTAAATCCATCAGTGATAAACTGTATAAAAACAGACGAACAAATTATGGGAAAAATACAGGAATTGTACCCATTACACTTCCTGAAATACAAAATAAGATTCACCCAAGTAATGGTGGACGATATAATTAGCAAAGAAGAAGAGGAGGATATCATAATCAGGGTGCACGACAGAGCACACAGGAACTGTAAAGAAAATCGTACTCAAATTCTTGAAAGGTACTATTTTCCCTCAATGGCGAACAAAATTAAAAAAATTATAAAAAAATGCGTAATTTGTAAAGAAAACAAGTATGATCGTCACCCAACGAAACCCCAAATCCGGCCAACACCCATACCACGTTGGCCCGGTCAGATAGTTCACCTAGATATATTTGTGATGGGAAAGGAACTAGTGCTAACAGCAATTGATAAATTTTCTAAATACGCTATGGCAAAGCCCTTAAGGTCCAGAGCGGCAGAAGACATACGGCAACCTCTAAGAGACATTCTCTTTTCACTCATTCCTGAAACGTTGGTCATGGACAACGAAAAATCCTTCTATTCAGAATCTATTAAGTTCATGATAGAAAATGAGTTCGGAACACAAATTTTTCGAACAGCTCCATATACAAGTTGCTCTAACGGTCAGGTTGAACGATTCCATTCAACACTGCAAGAAATAATGCGTTGTCTACAATGCGAAAAAATACTTCGGTCATTCCAGGAATTATTAGAAAGAGCAGTAAAAGAATATAATTTTTCAGTACACACAGTTACAGGGAAAAGACCAATGGAAATATTCTTTGGTAGAAGAGTTAGTAGCAACCCAGAATTGCTAGAAAAAGACAGGCAAGAAACAGTGAAAAAACTCTCGGAAAAACAAGCTACTGACCTTGCGTACCACAACAAAAATAGATCTATTCCCAAGGAATATGTAAAGGGAGAGGAAATATTCGTTAAAATAAACAAAAGATTAGGAAACAAGTTGTCAGCTAGGTATCGAAAGGAAATAGTTGCCGAGAATTACAACACGACAGTAAAAACTAAAACTGGCCGAGTCGTACATAAAAATAATATCAAACAGTCATGATAAGACACTCCACAATGAACAAAATAAAAACATTAGAAGACGACATTGAATTTATTGAGCATACGTATAGGATTAACAATGATATAACGCTCTTGAGAAACCACGTAGACGACATCGAACAAATCATATTTTCTACCAGATTGGGCATCGTTCCCACCGATATAGTGACGCAAAAAGAACTGGACCTAATCACGGACTACGACAGCTATAGGAATATCAAGATAGCCGTAATATTTCAGGAAAATACCATTATACTTACCTTACTTATTCCACAATTTTCCGCAAGTATACTATCCAAAATAAAATTTGAGCCCCTCCCCAATATCTTAAATAAATCAATTATTCTAAGCGAATATGAAGTACTTGTAGATAATAATAACTACATTTACAATTTAGAAGTTAAGGATAATTTAGAGAAAAATTTAGTTAGGAAAAATGATGAATGTTTAATCAATATTTTGGAGTTTAGAGAAGCTCAATGTAAGCTAAAAAATTTAACAGAATCTTCAGTAACAGAAATCGAACCAGGAATACTAATACTGAAACATTTTTATGGAAATATAAACCATGATTGTAACAATTTGAAAATTCTAAATAAAGGAACATTTTTGATAAAATTTATAAATTGTAAAATCACAATATCAAATGTAACCTACAACAACTTTAATCTAAAAAGTTATGACACATTTATTCTACCAAATTTAATAACGCATATAAGAGAAAAAAATGAAACAAATTTGAATCTAAAAATCGAGGCTCTATATGTTAGCCATTTAGAACATAAGAGCGACATTCAGTTGTTGGTAGAAGATAATAAAAACAAACATATAATTAGTATAAGTACTGATGTAATAATTATGCTAATTTTTATTATTGTTTCTCTCTTTTTTCTTATAAAAAAAAATTATTATAACCAAAAATTGCATGTAACTAAAGAATATGTAACAGACGTACCTAAAGGCCCATTTTTCCAGGTCACTTTATAATTTCATAACACTTGTGCCGATTGAGGACAATCGACTTAAGAGGGGAAGAGTTAACACGCGCTTTGTTAATTCTTCGCTGACTTGACACTTACGCTAGTTATTGACCCGAAAGCCAATAATAGCTGTGTCGAAATAAAATGCAATAAATTGGTAAACAGGAAACTGTTTTCCTTTTCATTAATATTTGCAAATTACATTAACCAGTAACTGCTGACTGGTATTTACGCTAGCGTTGACCAAAAAGCTAATAATAGCTACGTCAACAGAAATAGGTTAAAATCAATAAACAGGAAACTACTCTTTTATTTTTGCAATTACATATTTATGCCTAATAAGCGTCTGGTGCATATTCAAAGTAATATTTTGTATAAAAACTAAAACATGTAAATTTAGCTTTAAGTTTTGAAATGAACTTCAAATAAAGCAGGCATAGCCTAGCAGAACTATAAAAAAATTTATTTTTTTAGAACATATATTTTACAAGTTCTTAACTGGCGCCCGAGCAGTTGAGTAAAAAGTCGGTAACTAGGCTCCGAAGTAGCGCAAAAGCAAAACGGGGGCATATATGTGCCAGCCTGTGCCGCAATAACAAAAATCCGTAAAGGATAAATGAAATAACAAAGATCCGTAAAGGACAAGAACTGAAAAAAAAAAAAAAAAAAAAAATTAACACCAAGCAAAAACATAAAAGAAGTGATTCTGTGAAAGTGAGAAGCAGCCCTGATACAACAAAGATCCGTAAAGGACAAGTACTGAAAAAAAAAAAAAACAAAAAAAATTAACACCAAGCAAAAACATATAAGAAGTGATCCTGCGAAAGTGAGAAGCAGCCCTGATACAACAAAGATCCGTAAAGGACAAGTACTGAGAAAAAAAAAAAAAAAAATTAACACCAAGCAAAAACATATAAGAAGTGATCCTGCGAAAGTGAGAAGCAGCCCTGATACAACAAAAAGGATTTTTCCTGTGCTAAAAACTGTGATACGCTATAGAGGACCCTTCAACACCAGAACGAGAGCAGCTCCGTAAGCTATTTAATTAAGAATTATAAAAACAATATTTAAGTATCCTTTTAAACTTATTACGTCTTTATCTTGTGCTTCAGTTAAAATTTTTTTTTTAAAAATAGCAAATCCGAATAATTTGGTAAGACCTCCCACACTTCCCTCAAATTCCGCTCCTAGTACTTCGCAAAATGCTCAGTTAAGTTTAGACGATTTAAGAGTTCTTATTTCGGATATAGCGGCGGACGTTTTTAGAAACGAAGGACTTCAGGCTATCCGAGAAACTCTCAATCCAAACGCTGGATTAGCCAATATTAGGGACCAACCAATAGACAGACAGGGGGAAAGTCTAAATGATATGGACAAAATACCCGACGTCGTGAAATCTTTAAAAGAATTCTCTGGGCAACCAGGAGAATTTAATTCGTGGAAGAAAAGTGTGGACAGAATTTTGACAATATACGAACCTATAAAGGGAACGCCGAAATATTACGGAATTTTGAGTGTGATCAGAAATAAAATCACAGGTAACGCTGACATAGCGTTAGAATCTTATAACACACCGTTAAATTGGAGTGCAATCTCACAATGCTTAATCACACATTACGGGGACAAACGTGACCTCTCTACTCTGGAATATCAGATGACAACTCTGGTACAGGGTAATAATAGCATCCAAGAATTTTACCAAAAAGTGTACTCACATCTTTCACTAATATTGAATAGATTAGGATGTCTTGAAATGGGTAATGAATCTTTTACTCTGCTAACAAAGGCATATAGGGACAAAGCTCTCGACACCTTCATTAGGGGTTTAAATGGCGACTTGCCTCGCCTTTTAGGGATCAGAGAACCGGTGGACTTGCCACAGGCTCTCCACCTTTGCCTCAAGCTGGAGAATCAAAGCTTTCGCTCGAACCATGCTTACAACGGAAGATGGAAACCACCTTCACAGCAATACTCAAAGCGAAACTCTGGACAACAGCAGAACCCAATATTTCACCCACAATTAGCCTATATTCCGCAACCAAGGCAATTATTTTTTAACCAACGAGAACAAAATAACGCGATCCCTCCTCGTCCACCTAGGCCACAGCCAAAGCCAGAACCCATGGAAGTGGACTCAAGCATGCACTCTCGTAGAATAAATTATATGAATAGGCCACAACCAAACCAACATTTTGGAAAAAGGCCACAACAATTCGGTAATCATCAACAAGCAAAAAATCAGAGAACGTATCATATTAATACGACTGGAATAACAAACGAACAACAGTTAGATGAGGATAAGCATTTTGGCGAACCAAGTGACATCCATTTTTTAGCATGATAAGCTCTTCGTTGCCATATTTTGAAGTAAGGACGGAGAGCGGAAAGACGCTAAAATTTTTATTAGATACAGGATCAAGCAAAAATTACGTTAAGCCGGAATTAGTGTGTAAGCGTATAGCAAATAAAAATCCATTCTTTGCCAGGTCAATAGTAGGCGACATAAAAATTAGCGAGCATACATTTGTAAAACTCTTTAAGTTAGATAATAAAATTAAATTTTATCTAATGCCCTCTTTAAAAACATTCGATGGTATTTTGGGGAACGATACCCTTAGGGAAATAGGGGCAGTTATCTATACCAATGAAAATATTATGGTATTAAGTAATGGTTTCAAAGTACACCTTAAGCAACTCCCGACGCAATGTGTAAATGCAATAAACATTGCAGAGGAAAATTTGTCAAACGAACAAAAGAAAGGAATGAAAATAATTGCAAATACATATAGTAACCTTTTTTCAGAACCGGATGAAAAGCTTACGTATACAACTAGAGTAGTAGGCGAAATTAGAACCACGACAAACTCGCCTGTGTACACGAAGCTCTACCCTTACCCTGCTTCATTAAAATCCGAAGTAGAGAGTCAAATAGAAAAGCTTCTAAAAGATGGAATCATAAGACCATCTAGGTCTCCTTTTAATTCTCCGGTATGGATAGTTCCTAAGAAACCAGACCAAACTGGGAAGAAACAATATAGAATGGTCATAGACTATAGGAAGTTAAATTCCATCACAATTGCCGACAGATATCCCATTCCAGAGATTTCAGAAGTCATCTCTCAACTACGAACTAGTAATTTTTTTTCAGTTCTCGAGCTTAAAAGTGGATTCCATCAGATTCCACTAAAAAAATCTGATATGGAAAAAACTGCGTTCAGCATAAATAATGGAAAATATGAGTTCACACGGCTGCCGTTTGGCCTAAAAAACGCACCGTCAATTTTCCAGCGTACGCTTGACGATATCCTACGGGAATATATTGGAAGATGCTGCTATGTTTACATAGATGACATCATTATTTTCAGTAAATCCGAAGAAGAACATTTTAAACACATAAAAAACATATTCAAAGCTTTGGAAGAATCCAATATGAAAGTGCAATTAGACAAATGTAAGTTTTTCAAAAAAGAAGTAGATTTTTTAGGCTACGTTATTACCCCCAATGGGATTAAAACTAATCAAGAAAAGGTTAGGGCTATACAAAATTTTCCTGAACCACAAACCCTTAAAGAGCTTCGTAGTTTTCTTGGCATGTCAGGATACTATAGGCGGTTCATCAAGGACTACTCAAAACTTGCTAAGCCCCTGACATCCCTTTTAAGGGGGGAGGGAGGACGAACGTCCAAAAATAAATCCGCAAAATTACGAATAAGTTTAAATGATGATGCTAAGGAATCTTTTGCCAAAATAAAGAATGCACTCACCTCAGAAGATTTAGTACTTGCTTACCCAGATTTTAGTAAAGATTTTGAGCTAGTAACAGATGCCTCAAACTTTGCTATCGGTGCAGTCCTTTCACAAAATGATAGGCCAATATCATTTATCTCTAGAACTTTAAATAAAACGGAGGAGCATTATGCGGCTAACGAAAAGGAAATGTTAGCTATAATATGGGCACTGAACTCTTTGAGAAATTACCTGTATGGGTCGGTTAAGGTCAAAATATTCACAGACCACCAGCCGTTAACCTATGCGCTAAGCAATAAGAATAACAACAGTAAAATGAAGAGATGGAAGGCTATACTCGAAGAGTACAATTACGAAATGTTCTATAAGCCAGGGAAGGCGAATGTTGTAGCAGATGCTCTATCTAGGATAACGGAGCAAGAGTTAAACACGCTATCAATAGCCACGAACTCAGACGAAAGTTCGGCCCATAATTTAATCCTTGGTGTTGAGGCACCTATAAATGCCTTTAAGAATCAAATATTTCTGAATAGAGACGTAATGTCATCATATCAATTTAAAATTATATTTCCCACGTACCACCGTCATATTATAACAGAACAAGATTATTGCGAGGAGAAATTGATTTCCATTTTGAAGAGATATTTAAATCCATCAGTGATAAACTGTATAAAAACAGACGAACAAATTATGGGAAAAATACAGGAATTGTACCCATTACACTTCCTGAAATACAAAATAAGATTCACCCAAGTAATGGTGGACGATATAATTAGCAAAGAAGAAGAGGAGGATATCATAATCAGGGTGCACGACAGAGCACACAGGAACTGTAAAGAAAATCGTACTCAAATTCTTGAAAGGTACTATTTTCCCTCAATGGCGAACAAAATTAAAAAAATTATAAAAAAATGCGTAATTTGTAAAGAAAACAAGTATGATCGTCACCCAACGAAACCCCAAATCCAGCCAACACCCATACCACGTTGGCCCGGTCAGATAGTTCACCTAGATATATTTGTGATGGGAAAGGAACTAGTGCTAACAGCAATTGATAAATTTTCTAAATACGCTATGGCAAAGCCCTTAAGGTCCAGAGCGGCAGAAGACATACGGCAACCTCTAAGAGACATTCTCTTTTCACTCATTCCTGAAACGTTGGTCATGGACAACGAAAAATCTTTCTATTCAGAATCTATTAAGTTCATGATAGAAAATGAGTTCGGAACACAAATTTTTCGAACAGCTCCATATACAAGTTGCTCTAACGGTCAGGTTGAACGATTCCATTCAACACTGCAAGAAATAATGCGTTGTCTACAATGCGAAAAAATACTTCGGTCATTCCAGGAATTATTAGAAAGAGCAGTAAAAGAATATAATTTTTCAGTACACACAGTTACAGGGAAAATACCAATGGAAATATTCTTTGGTAGAAGAGTTAGTAGCAACCCAGAACTGCTAGAAAAAGACAGGCAAGAAACAGTGAAAAAACTCTCGGAAAAACAAGCTACTGACCTTGCGTACCACAACAAAAATAGATCTATTCCCAAGGAATATGTAAAGGGAGAGGAAATATTCGTTAAAATAAACAAAAGATTAGGAAACAAGTTGTCAGCTAGGTATCGAAAGGAAATAGTTGCCGAGAATTACAACACGACAGTAAAAACTAAAACTGGCCGAGTCGTACATAAAAATAATATCAAACAGTCATGATAAGACACTCCACAATGAACAAAATAAAAACATTAGAAGACGACATTGAATTTATTGAGCATACGTATAGGATTAACAATGATATAACGCTCTTGAGAAACCACGTAGACGACATCGAACAAATCATATTTTCTACCAGATTGGGCATCGTTCCCACCGATATAGTGACGCAAAAAGAACTGGACCTAATCACGGACTACGACAGCTATAGGAATATCAAGATAGCCGTAATATTTCAGGAAAATACCATTATACTTACCTTACTTATTCCACAATTTTCCGCAAGTATACTATCCAAAATAAAATTTGAGCCCCTCCCCAATATCTTAAATAAATCAATTATTCTAAGCGAATATGAAGTACTTGTAGATAATAATAACTACATTTACAATTTAGAAGTTAAGGATAATTTAGAGAAAAATTTAGTTAGGAAAAATGATGAATGTTTAATCAATATTTTGGAGTTTAGAGAAGCTCAATGTAAGCTAAAAAATTTAACAGAATCTTCAGTAACAGAAATCGAACCAGGAATACTAATACTGAAACATTTTTATGGAAATATAAACCATGATTGTAACAATTTGAAAATTCTAAATAAAGGAACATTTTTGATAAAATTTATAAATTGTAAAATCACAATATCAAATGTAACCTACAACAACTTTAATCTAAAAAGTTATGACACATTTATTCTACCAAATTTAATAACGCATATAAGAGAAAAAAATGAAACAAATTTGAATCTAAAAATCGAGGCTCTATATGTTAGCCATTTAGAACATAAGAGCGACATTCAGTTGTTGGTAGAAGATAATAAAAACAAACATATAATTAGTATAAGTACTGATGTAATAATTATGCTAATTTTTATTATTGTTTCTCTCTTTTTTCTTATAAAAAAAAATTATTATAACCAAAAATTGCATGTAACTAAAGAATATGTAACAGACGTACCTAAAGGCCCATTTTTCCAGGTCACTTTATAATTTCATAACACTTGTGCCGATTGAGGACAATCGACTTAAGAGGGGAAGAGTTAACACGCGCTTTGTTAATTCTTCGCTGACTTGACACTTACGCTAGTTATTGACCCGAAAGCCAATAATAGCTGTGTCGAAATAAAATGCAATAAATTGGTAAACAGGAAACTGTTTTCCTTTTCATTAATATTTGCAAATTACATTAACCAGTAACTGCTGACTGGTATTTACGCTAGCGTTGACCAAAAAGCTAATAATAGCTACGTCAACAGAAATAGGTTAAAATCAATAAACAGGAAACTACTCTTTTATTTTTGCAATTACATATTTATGCCTAATAAGCGTCTGGTGCATATTCAAAGTAATATTTTGTATAAAAACTAAAACATGTAAATTTAGCTTTAAGTTTTGAAATGAACTTCAAATAAAGCAGGCATAGCCTAGCAGAACTATAAAAAAATTTATTTTTTTAGAACATATATTTTACAAGTTCTTAACTGGCGCCCGAGCAGTTGAGTAAAAAGTCGGTAACTAGGCTCCGAAGTAGCGCAAAAGCAAAACGGGGGCATATATGTGCCAGCCTGTGCCGCAATAACAAAAATCCGTAAAGGATAAATGAAATAACAAAGATCCGTAAAGGACAAGAACTGAAAAAAAAGAAAAAAAAAAAAATTAACACCAAGCAAAAACATATAAGAAGTGATCCTGCGAAAGTGAGAAGCAGCCCTGATACAACAAAGATCCGTAAAGGACAAGTACTGAAAAAAAAAAAATTAACACCAAGCAAAAACATATAAGAAGTGATCCTGCGAAAGTGAGAAGCAGCCCTGATACAACAAAAAGGATTTTTCCTGTGCTAAAAACTGTGATACGCTATAGAGGACCCTTCAACACCAGAACGAGAGCAGCTCCGTAAGCTATTTAATTAAGAATTATAAAAACAATATTTAAGTATCCTTTTAAACTTATTACGTCTTTATCTTGTGCTTCAGTTAAAATTTTTTTTTTAAAAATAGCAAATCCGAATAATTTGGTAAGACCTCCCACACTTCCCTCAAATTCCGC
Organism: Anastrepha ludens; assembly: GCF_028408465.1. NCBI lineage: Eukaryota > Metazoa > Arthropoda > Insecta > Diptera > Tephritidae > Anastrepha > Anastrepha ludens. The sequence continues at coordinate 43,263,526 of NC_071503.1, forward strand.
TCCTAGTACTTCGCAAAATGCTCAGTTAAGTTTAGACGATTTAAGAGTTCTTATTTCGGATATAGCGGCGGACGTTTTTAGAAACGAAGGACTTCAGGCTATCCGAGAAACTCTCAATCCAAACGCTGGATTAGCCAATATTAGGGACCAACCAATAGACAGACAGGGGGAAAATCTAAATGATATGGACAAAATACCGGACGTCGTGAAATCTTTAAAAGAATTCTCTGGGCAACCAGGAGAATTTAATTCGTGGAAGAAAAGTGTGGACAGAATTTTGACAATATACGAACCTATAAAGGGAACGCCGAAATATTACGGAATTTTGAGTGTGATCAGAAATAAAATCACAGGTAACGCTGACATAGCGTTAGAATCTTATAACACACCGTTAAATTGGAGTGCAATCTCACAATGCTTAATCACACATTACGGGGACAAACGTGACCTCTCTACTCTGGAATATCAGATGACAACTCTGGTACAGGGTAATAATAGCATCCAAGAATTTTACCAAAAAGTGTACTCACATCTTTCACTAATATTGAATAGATTAGGATGTCTTGAAATGGGTAATGAATCTTTTACTCTGCTAACAAAGGCATATAGGGACAAAGCTCTCGACACCTTCATTAGGGGTTTAAATGGCGACTTGCCTCGCCTTTTAGGGATCAGAGAACCGGTGGACTTGCCACAGGCTCTCCACCTTTGCCTCAAGCTAGAGAATCAAAGCTTTCGCTCGAACCATGCTTACAACGGAAGATGGAAACCACCTTCACAGCAATACTCAAAGCGAAACTCTGGACAACAGCAGAACCCAATATTTCACCCACAATTAGCCTATATTCCGCAACCAAGGCAATTATTTTTTAACCAACGAGAACAAAATAACGCGATCCCTCCTCGTCCACCTAGGCCACAGCCAAAGCCAGAACCCATGGAAGTGGACTCAAGCATGCACTCTCGTAGAATAAATTATATGAATAGGCCACAACCAAACCAACATTTTGGAAAAAGGCCACAACAATTCGGTAATCATCAACAAGCAAAAAATCAGAGAACGTATCATATTAATACGACTGGAATAACAAACGAACAACAGTTAGATGAGGATAAGCATTTTGGCGAACCAAGTGACATCCATTTTTTAGCATGATAAGCTCTTCGTTGCCATATTTTGAAGTAAGGACGGAGAGCGGAAAGACGCTAAAATTTTTATTAGATACAGGATCAAGCAAAAATTACGTTAAGCCGGAATTAGTGTGTAAGCGTATAGCAAATAAAAATCCATTCTTTGCCAGGTTAATAGTAGGCGACATAAAAATTAGCGAGCATACATTTGTAAAACTCTTTAAGTTAGATAATAAAATTAAATTTTATCTAATGCCCTCTTTAAAAACATTCGATGGTATTTTGGGGAACGATACCCTTAGGGAAATAGGGGCAGTTATCTATACCAATGAAAATATTATGGTATTAAGTAATGGTTTCAAAGTACACCTTAAGCAACTCCCGACGCAATGTGTAAATGCAATAAACATTGCAGAGGAAAATTTGTCAAACGAACAAAAGAAAGGAATGAAAATAATTGCAAATACATATAGTAACCTTTTTTCAGAACCGGATGAAAAGCTTACGTATACAACTAGAGTAGTAGGCGAAATTAGAACCACGACAAACTCGCCTGTGTACACGAAGCTCTACCCTTACCCTGCTTCATTAAAATCCGAAGTAGAGAGTCAAATAGAAAAGCTTCTAAAAGATGGAATCATAAGACCATCTAGGTCTCCTTTTAATTCTCCGGTATGGATAGTTCCTAAGAAACCAGACCAAACTGGGAAGAAACAATATAGAATGGTCATAGACTATAGGAAGTTAAATTCCATCACAATTGCCGACAGATATCCCATTCCAGAGATTTCAGAAGTCATCTCTCAACTACGAACTAGTAATTTTTTTTCAGTTCTCGAGCTTAAAAGTGGATTCCATCAGATTCCACTAAAAAAATCTGATATGGAAAAAACTGCGTTCAGCATAAATAATGGAAAATATGAGTTCACACGGCTGCCGTTTGGCCTAAAAAACGCACCGTCAATTTTCCAGCGTACGCTTGACGATATCCTACGGGAATATATTGGAAGATGCTGCTATGTTTACATAGATGACATCATTATTTTCAGTAAATCCGAAGAAGAACATTTTAAACACATAAAAAACATATTCAAAGCTTTGGAAGAATCCAATATGAAAGTGCAATTAGACAAATGTAAGTTTTTCAAAAAAGAAGTAGATTTTTTAGGCTACGTTATTACCCCCAATGGGATTAAAACTAATCAAGAAAAGGTTAGGGCTATACAAAATTTTCCTGAACCACAAACCCTTAAAGAGCTTCGTAGTTTTCTTGGCATGTCAGGATACTATAGGCGGTTCATCAAGGACTACTCAAAACTTGCTAAGCCCCTGACATCCCTTTTAAGGGGGGAGGGAGGACGAACGTCCAAAAATAAATCCGCAAAATTACGAATAAGTTTAAATGATGATGCTAAGGAATCTTTTGCCAAAATAAAGAATGCACTCACCTCAGAAGATTTAGTACTTGCTTACCCAGATTTTAGTAAAGATTTTGAGCTAGTAACAGATGCCTCAAACTTTGCTATCGGTGCAGTCCTTTCACAAAATGATAGGCCAATATCATTTATCTCTAGAACTTTAAATAAAACGGAGGAGCATTATGCGGCTAACGAAAAGGAAATGTTAGCTATAATATGGGCACTGAACTCTTTGAGAAATTACCTGTATGGGTCGGTTAAGGTCAAAATATTCACAGACCACCAGCCGTTAACCTATGCGCTAAGCAATAAGAATAACAACAGTAAAATGAAGAGATGGAAGGCTATACTCGAAGAGTACAATTACGAAATGTTCTATAAGCCAGGGAAGGCGAATGTTGTAGCAGATGCTCTATCTAGGATAACGGAGCAAGAGTTAAACACGCTATCAATAGCCACGAACTCAGACGAAAGTTCGGCCCATAATTTAATCCTTGGTGTTGAGGCACCTATAAATGCCTTTAAGAATCAAATATTTCTGAATAGAGACGTAATGTCATCATATCAATTTAAAATTATATTTCCCACGTACCACCGTCATATTATAACAGAACAAGATTATTGCGAGGAGAAATTGATTTCCATTTTGAAGAGATATTTAAATCCATCAGTGATAAACTGTATAAAAACAGACGAACAAATTATGGGAAAAATACAGGAATTGTACCCATTACACTTCCTGAAATACAAAATAAGATTCACCCAAGTAATGGTGGACGATATAATTAGCAAAGAAGAAGAGGAGGATATCATAATCAGGGTGCACGACAGAGCACACAGGAACTGTAAAGAAAATCGTACTCAAATTCTTGAAAGGTACTATTTTCCCTCAATGGCGAACAAAATTAAAAAAATTATAAAAAAATGCGTAATTTGTAAAGAAAACAAGTATGATCGTCACCCAACGAAACCCCAAATCCAGCCAACACCCATACCACGTTGGCCCGGTCAGATAGTTCACCTAGATATATTTGTGATGGGAAAGGAACTAGTGCTAACAGCAATTGATAAATTTTCTAAATACGCTATGGCAAAGCCCTTAAGGTCCAGAGCGGCAGAAGACATACGGCAACCTCTAAGAGACATTCTCTTTTCACTCATTCCTGAAACGTTGGTCATGGACAACGAAAAATCCTTCTATTCAGAATCTATTAAGTTCATGATAGAAAATGAGTTCGGAACACAAATTTTTCGAACAGCTCCATATACAAGTTGCTCTAACGGTCAGGTCGAACGATTCCATTCAACACTGCAAGAAATAATGCGTTGTCTACAATGCGAAAAAATACACCGGTCATTCCAGGAATTATTAGAAAGAGCAGTAAAAGAATATAATTTTTCAGTACACCCAGTTACAGGGAAAAGACCAATGGAAATATTCTTTGGTAGAAGAGTTAGTAGCAACCCAGAATTGCTAGAAAAAGACAGGCAAGAAACAGTGAAAAAACTCTCGGAAAAACAAGCTACTGACCTTGCGTACCACAACAAAAATAGATCTATTCCCAAGGAATATGTAAAGGGAGGGGAAATATTCGTTAAAATAAACAAAAGATTAGGAAACAAGTTGTCAGCTAGGTATCGAAAGGAAATAGTTGCCGAGAATTACAACACGACAGTAAAAACTCAAACTGGCCGAGTCGTACATAAAAATAATATCAAACAGTCATGATAAGACACTCCACAATGAACAAAATAAAAACATTAGAAGACGACATTGAATTTATTGAGCATACGTATAGGATTAACAATGATATAACGCTCTTGAGAAACCACGTAGACGACATCGAACAAATCATATTTTCTACCAGATTGGGCATCGTTCCCACCGATATAGTGACGCAAAAAGAACTGGACCTAATCACGGACTACGACAGCTATAGGAATATCAAGATAGCCGTAATATTTCAGGAAAATACCATTATACTTACCTTACTTATTCCACAATTTTCCGCAAGTATACTATCCAAAATAAAATTTGAGCCCCTCCCCAATATCTTAAATAAATCAATTATTCTAAGCGAATATGAAGTACTTGTAGATAATAATAACTACATTTACAATTTAGAAGTTAAGGATAATTTAGAGAAAAATTTAGTTAGGAAAAATGATGAATGTTTAATCAATATTTTGGAGTTTAGAGAAGCTCAATGTAAGCTAAAAAATTTAAGAGAATCTTCAGTAACAGAAATCGAACCAGGAATACTAATACTGAAACATTTTTATGGAAATATAAACCATGATTGTATATTAACAATTTGAAAATTCTAAATAAAGGAACATTTTTGATAAAATTTATAAATTGTAAAATCACAATATCAAATGTAACCTACAACAACTTTAATCTAAAAAGTTATGACACATTTATTCTACCAAATTTAATAACGCACATAAGAGAAAAAAATGAAACAAATTTGAATCTAAAAATCGAGGCTCTATATGTAAGCCATTTAGAACATAAGAGCGACATTCAGTTGTTGGTAGAAGATAATAAAAACAAACATATAATTAGTATAAGTACTGATGTAATAATTATGCTAATTTTTATTATTGTTTCTCTCTTTTTTCTTATAAAAAAAAATTATTATAACCAAAAATTGCATGTAACTAAAGAATCTGTAACAGACGTACCTAAAGGCCCATTTTTCCAGGTCACTTTATAATTTCATAACACTTGTGCCGATTGAGGACAATCGACTTAAGAGGGGAAGAGTTAACACGCGCTTTGTTAATTCTTCGCTGACTTGACACTTACGCTAGTTATTGACCCGAAATCCAATAATAGCTGTGTCGAAATAAAATGCAATAAATTGGTAAACAGGAAACTGTTTTCCTTTTCATTAATATTTGCAAATTACATTAACCAGTAACTGCTGACTGGTATTTACGCTAGCGTTGACCAAAAAGCTAATAATAGCTACGTCCACAGAAATAGGTTAAAATAAATAAACAGGAAACTACTCTTTTATTTTAGCAATTACATATTTATGCCTAATAAGCGTCTGGTGCATATTCAAAGTAATATTTTGTATAAAAACTAAAACATGTAAATTTAGCTTTAAGTTTTGAAATGAACTTCAAATAAAGCAGGCATAGCCTAGCAGAACTATAAAAAAATTTATTTTTTTAGAACATATATTTTACAAGTTCTTAACTGGCGCCCGAGCAGTTGAGTAAAAAGTCGGTAACTAGGCTCCGAAGTAGCGCAAAAGCAAAACGGGGGCATATATGTGCCAGCCTGTGCCGCAATAACAAAAATCCGTAAAGGATAAATGAAATAACAAAGATCCGTAAAGGACAAGAACTGAAAAAAAAGAAAAAAAAAAAAATTAACACCAAGCAAAAACATATAAGAAGTGATCCTGCGAAAGTGAGAAGCAGCCCTGATACAACAAAGACCCGTAAAGGACAAGTACTGAAAAAAAAAAAATTAACACCAAGCAAAAACATATAAGAAGTGATCCTGCGAAAGTGAGAAGCAGCCCTGATACAACAAAAAGGATTTTTCCTGTGCTAAAAACTGTGATACGCTATAGAGGACCCTTCAACACCAGAACGAGAGCAGCTCCGTAAGCTATTTAATTAAGAATTATAAAAACAATATTTAAGTATCCTTTTAAACTTATTACGTCTTTATCTTGTGCTTCAGTTAAAATTTTTTTTTTAAAAATAGCAAATCCGAATAATTTGGTAAGACCTCCCACACTTCCCTCAAATTCCGCTCCTAGTACTTCGCAAAATGCTCAGTTAAGTTTAGACGATTTAAGAGTTCTTATTTCGGATATAGCGGCGGACGTTTTTAGAAACGAAGGACTTCAGGCTATCCGAGAAACTCTCAATCCAAACGCTGGATTAGCCAATATTAGGGACCAACCAATAGACAGACAGGGGGAAAATCTAAATGATATGGACAAAATACCGGACGTCGTGAAATCTTTAAAAGAATTCTCTGGGCAACCAGGAGAATTTAATTCGTGGAAGAAAAGTGTGGACAGAATTTTGACAATATACGAACCTATAAAGGGAACGCCGAAATATTACGGAATTTTGAGTGTGATCAGAAATAAAATCAAAGGTAACGCTGACATAGCGTTAGAATCTTATAACACACCGTTAAATTGGAGTGCAATCTCACAATGCTTAATCACACATTACGGGGACAAACGTGACCTCTCTACTCTGGAATATCAGATGACAACTCTGGTACAGGGTAATAATAGCATCCAAGAATTTTACCAAAAAGTGTACTCACATCTTTCACTAATATTGAATAGATTAGGATGTCTTGAAATGGGTAATGAATCTTTTACTCTGCTAACAAAGGCATATAGGGACAAAGCTCTCGACACCTTCATTAGGGGTTTAAATGGCGACTTGCCTCGCCTTTTAGGGATCAGAGAACCGGTGGACTTGCCACAGGCTCTCCACCTTTGCCTCAAGCTGGAGAATCAAAGCTTTCGCTCGAACCATGCTTACAACGGAAGATGGAAACCACCTTCACAGCAATACTCAAAGCGAAACTCTGGACAACAGCAGAACCCAATATTTCACCCACAATTAGCCTATATTCCGCAACCAAGGCAATTATTTTTTAACCAACGAGAACAAAATAACGCGATCCCTCCTCGTCCACCTAGGCCACAGCCAAAGCCAGAACCCATGGAAGTGGACTCAAGCATGCACTCTCGTAGAATAAATTATATGAATAGGCCACAACCAAACCAACATTTTGGAAAAAGGCCACAACAATTCGGTAATCATCAACAAGCAAAAAATCAGAGAACGTATCATATTAATACGACTGGAATAACAAACGAACAACAGTTAGATGAGGATAAGCATTTTGGCGAACCAAGTGATATCCATTTTTTAGCATGATAAGCTCTTCGTTGCCATATTTTGAAGTAAGGACGGAGAGCGGAAAGACGCTAAAATTTTTATTAGATACAGGATCAAGCAAAAATTACGTTAAGCCGGAATTAGTGTGTAAGCGTATAGCAAATAAAAATCCATTCTTTGCCAGGTTAATAGTAGGCGACATAAAAATTAGCGAGCATACATTTGTAAAACTCTTTAAGTTAGATAATAAAATTAAATTTTATCTAATGCCCTCTTTAAAAACATTCGATGGTATTTTGGGGAACGATACCCTTAGGGAAATAGGGGCAGTTATCTATACCAATGAAAATACAGTGCACTCGCGGTAACTCGAATAGCCGCTAAGTCGAACGACGTGCTAACTCGAACACATTTTTTCCCCTATTGACTTCTTTGTAACTCGAACAATAAAAAAGCGCTATAACTCGAACAAAAAAACAAATTTATTTGTACACACATTCTTTTCAAACATGTACATTTTGTACATAGATACATATGTAATAGTATATGTATATAAATTATATGTATATTAGTGAATTGTCCATATGAATATTTCGGCGTTAATATCCCGTTAGTTTTCTGGGAACAACATCTTGCATTGACCAAATTGCTTTAAATTTGTCATTTGTAGTGTATCAGTGCACGTGAGTAATGGATCGTAAAAGGTTGAAGTGTTTAACATTAAAAGAGAGGGCTGAAGTCCTTAACAAAATTAAACGTGGACGTAGTGTTACTTCTCTAGCGAAGGAATATGGGGTAGCCAAGTCCACCATAAGTCTTATAAAAAAGAAAGATAAGGCAATTTATGGCTTGCACTAACGCTACCGGCAACCATAAGCTTAAACTTCTCGTTATTGACAAAGCAAGAAATCCTCGTGTTTTCAAAAATTTTAACTGTCCGGTGGAGTACAAAAATTCCAAATCAGCCTGGATGACTTCGGCGATTTTCAAAGACTGGTTTCATAATTCGTTCGTGCCGCAGGTAAACTCCAGATTCATTAAAACAATTTTTTTAACCAAGTTAAATGACTTTAATATTTAGGTAAGAAAATATTTGAAAGATGGGGGACTACCTGAGAAGGCTCTTCTTCTAATTGATAATGCCCCATCACATCCCAACGAAATCGAATGGTTTAATTTTAACTATGTTTATGCCGCCGAATGTGACACCATTGATCCAGCCAATGGACCAAAATGTAATTCGTATAACGAAACTATACTACAGAAATTTTCTACTGGCTTCCATTTTCAACAATCGATCGAAAAATCGATATCGATGACTGTTTTTTTAACAGAGCACACTCAATTGATAAGTCGAACAAATTCGATAAATCGAACAGCGCCTGTTTTAATTAGTTCGAGTTATCGCGAGTGCACTGTATTATGGTATTAAGTAATGGTTTCAAAGTACACCTTAAGCAACTCCCGACGCAATGTGTAAATGCAATAAACATTGCAGAGGAAAATTTGTCAAACGAACAAAAGAAAGGAATGAAAATAATTGCAAATACATATAGTAACCTTTTTTCAGAACCGGATGAAAAGCTTACGTATACAACTAGAGTAGTAGGCGAAATTAGAACCACGACAAACTCGCCTGTGTACACGAAGCTCTACCCTTACCCTGCTTCATTAAAATCCGAAGTAGAGAGTCAAATAGAAAAGCTTCTAAAAGATGGAATCATAAGACCATCTAGGTCTCCTTTTAATTCTCCGGTATGGATAGTTCCTAAGAAACCAGACCAAACTGGGAAGAAACAATATAGAATGGTCATAGACTATAGGAAGTTAAATTCCATCACAATTGCCGACAGATATCCCATTCCAGAGATTTCAGAAGTCATCTCTCAACTACGAACTAGTAATTTTTTTTCAGTTCTCGAGCTTAAAAGTGGATTCCATCAGATTCCACTAAAAAAATCTGATATGGAAAAAACTGCGTTCAGCATAAATAATGGAAAATATGAGTTCACACGGCTGCCGTTTGGCCTAAAAAACGCACCGTCAATTTTCCAGCGTACGCTTGACGATATCCTACGGGAATATATTGGAAGATGCTGCTATGTTTACATAGATGACATCATTATTTTCAGTAAATCCGAAGAAGAACATTTTAAACACATAAAAAACATATTCAAAGCTTTGGAAGAATCCAATATGAAAGTGCAATTAGACAAATGTAAGTTTTTCAAAAAAGAAGTAGATTTTTTAGGCTACGTTATTACCCCCAATGGGATTAAAACTAATCAAGAAAAGGTTAGGGCTATACAAAATTTTCCTGAACCACAAACCCTTAAAGAGCTTCGTAGTTTTCTTGGCATGTCAGGATACTATAGGCGGTTCATCAAGGACTACTCAAAACTTGCTAAGCCCCTGACATCCCTTTTAAGGGGGGAGGGAGGACGAACGTCCAAAAATAAATCCGCAAAATTACGAATAAGTTTAAATGATGATGCTAAGGAATCTTTTGCCAAAATAAAGAATGCACTCACCTCAGAAGATTTAGTACTTGCTTACCCAGATTTTAGTAAAGATTTTGAGCTAGTAACAGATGCCTCAAACTTTGCTATCGGTGCAGTCCTTTCACAAAATGATAGGCCAATATCATTTATCTCTAGAACTTTAAATAAAACGGAGGAGCATTATGCGGCTAACGAAAAGGAAATGTTAGCTATAATATGGGCACTGAACTCTTTGAGAAATTACCTGTATGGGTCGGTTAAGGTCAAAATATTCACAGACCACCAGCCGTTAACCTATGCGCTAAGCAATAAGAATAACAACAGTAAAATGAAGAGATGGAAGGCTATACTCGAAGAGTACAATTACGAAATGTTCTATAAGCCAGGGAAGGCGAATGTTGTAGCAGATGCTCTATCTAGGATAACGGAGCAAGAGTTAAACACGCTATCAATAGCCACGAACTCAGACGAAAGTTCGGCCCATAATTTAATCCTTGGTGTTGAGGCACCTATAAATGCCTTTAAGAATCAAATATTTCTGAATAGAGACGTAATGTCATCATATCAATTTAAAATTATATTTCCCACGTACCACCGTCATATTATAACAGAACAAGATTATTGCGAGGAGAAATTGATTTCCATTTTGAAGAGATATTTAAATCCATCAGTGATAAACTGTATAAAAACAGACGAACAAATTATGGGAAAAATACAGGAATTGTACCCATTACACTTCCTGAAATACAAAATAAGATTCACCCAAGTAATGGTGGACGATATAATTAGCAAAGAAGAAGAGGAGGATATCATAATCAGGGTGCACGACAGAGCACACAGGAACTGTAAAGAAAATCGTACTCAAATTCTTGAAAGGTACTATTTTCCCTCAATGGCGAACAAAATTAAAAAAATTATAAAAAAATGCGTAATTTGTAAAGAAAACAAGTATGATCGTCACCCAACGAAACCCCAAATCCAGCCAACACCCATACCACGTTGGCCCGGTCAGATAGTTCACCTAGATATATTTGTGATGGGAAAGGAACTAGTGCTAACAGCAATTGATAAATTTTCTAAATACGCTATGGCAAAGCCCTTAAGGTCCAGAGCGGCAGAAGACATACGGCAACCTCTAAGAGACATTCTCTTTTCACTCATTCCTGAAACGTTGGTCATGGACAACGAAAAATCCTTCTATTCAGAATCTATTAAGTTCATGATAGAAAATGAGTTCGGAACACAAATTTTTCGAACAGCTCCATATACAAGTTGCTCTAACGGTCAGGTTGAACGATTCCATTCAACACTGCAAGAAATAATGCGTTGTCTACAATGCGAAAAAATACTTCGGTCATTCCAGGAATTATTAGAAAGAGCAGTAAAAGAATATAATTTTTCAGTACACACAGTTACAGGGAAAAGACCAATGGAAATATTCTTTGGTAGAAGAGTTAGTAGCAACCCAGAATTGCTAGAAAAAGACAGGCAAGAAACAGTGAAAAAACTCTCGGAAAAACAAGCTACTGACCTTGCGTACCACAACAAAAATAGATCTATTCCCAAGGAATATGTAAAGGGAGAGGAAATATTCGTTAAAATAAACAAAAGATTAGGAAACAAGTTGTCAGCTAGGTATCGAAAGGAAATAGTTGCCGAGAATTACAACACGACAGTAAAAACTAAAACTGGCCGAGTCGTACATAAAAATAATATCAAACAGTCATGATAAGACACTCCACAATGAACAAAATAAAAACATTAGAAGACGACATTGAATTTATTGAGCATACGTATAGGATTAACAATGATATAACGCTCTTGAGAAACCACGTAGACGACATCGAACAAATCATATTTTCTACCAGATTGGGCATCGTTCCCACCGATATAGTGACGCAAAAAGAACTGGACCTAATCACGGACTACGACAGCTATAGGAATATCAAGATAGCCGTAATATTTCAGGAAAATACCATTATACTTACCTTACTTATTCCACAATTTTCCGCAAGTATACTATCCAAAATAAAATTTGAGCCCCTCCCCAATATCTTAAATAAATCAATTATTCTAAGCGAATATGAAGTACTTGTAGATAATAATAACTACATTTACAATTTAGAAGTTAAGGATAATTTAGAGAAAAATTTAGTTAGGAAAAATGATGAATGTTTAATCAATATTTTGGAGTTTAGAGAAGCTCAATGTAAGCTAAAAAATTTAACAGAATCTTCAGTAACAGAAATCGAACCAGGAATACTAATACTGAAACATTTTTATGGAAATATAAACCATGATTGTAACAATTTGAAAATTCTAAATAAAGGAACATTTTTGATAAAATTTATAAATTGTAAAATCACAATATCAAATGTAACCTACAACAACTTTAATCTAAAAAGTTATGACACATTTATTCTACCAAATTTAATAACGCATATAAGAGAAAAAAATGAAACAAATTTGAATCTAAAAATCGAGGCTCTATATGTAAGCCATTTAGAACATAAGAGCGACATTCAGTTGTTGGTAGAAGATAATAAAAACAAACATATAATTAGTATAAGTACTGATGTAATAATTATGCTAATTTTTATTATTGTTTCTCTCTTTTTTCTTATAAAAAAAAATTATTATAACCAAAAATTGCATGTAACTAAAGAATATGTAACAGACGTACCTAAAGGCCCATTTTTCCAGGTCACTTTATAATTTCATAACACTTGTGCCGATTGAGGACAATCGACTTAAGAGGGGAAGAGTTAACACGCGCTTTGTTAATTCTTCGCTGACTTGACACTTACGCTAGTTATTGACCCGAAAGCCAATAATAGCTGTGTCGAAATAAAATGCAATAAATTGGTAAACAGGAAACTGTTTTCCTTTTCATTAATATTTGCAAATTACATTAACCAGTAACTGCTGACTGGTATTTACGCTAGCGTTGACCAAAAAGCTAATAATAGCTACGTCAACAGAAATAGGTTAAAATCAATAAACAGGAAACTACTCTTTTATTTTTGCAATTACATATTTATGCCTAATAAGCGTCTGGTGCATATTCAAAGTAATATTTTGTATAAAAACTAAAACATGTAAATTTAGCTTTAAGTTTTGAAATGAACTTCAAATAAAGCAGGCATAGCCTAGCAGAACTATAAAAAAATTTATTTTTTTAGAACATATATTTTACAAGTTCTTAACTGGCGCCCGAGCAGTTGAGTAAAAAGTCGGTAACTAGGCTCCGAAGTAGCGCAAAAGCAAAACGGGGGCATATATGTGCCAGCCTGTGCCGCAATAACAAAAATCCGTAAAGGATAAATGAAATAACAAAGATCCGTAAAGGACAAGAACTGAAAAAAAAGAAAAAAAAAAAAATTAACACCAAGCAAAAACATATAAGAAGTGATCCTGCGAAAGTGAGAAGCAGCCCTGATACAACAAAGACCCGTAAAGGACAAGTACTGAAAAAAAAAAAATTAACACCAAGCAAAAACATATAAGAAGTGATCCTGCGAAAGTGAGAAGCAGCCCTGATACAACAAAAAGGATTTTTCCTGTGCTAAAAACTGTGATACGCTATAGAGGACCCTTCAACACCAGAACGAGAGCAGCTCCGTAAGCTATTTAATTAAGAATTATAAAAACAATATTTAAGTATCCTTTTAAACTTATTACGTCTTTATCTTGTGCTTCAGTTAAAATTTTTTTTTTAAAAATAGCAAATCCGAATAATTTGGTAAGACCTCCCACACTTCCCTCAAATTCCGCTCCTAGTACTTCGCAAAATGCTCAGTTAAGTTTAGACGATTTAAGAGTTCTTATTTCGGATATAGCGGCGGACGTTTTTAGAAACGAAGGACTTCAGGCTATCCGAGAAACTCTCAATCCAAACGCTGGATTAGCCAATATTAGGGACCAACCAATAGACAGACAGGGGGAAAATCTAAATGATATGGACAAAATACCGGACGTCGTGAAATCTTTAAAAGAATTCTCTGGGCAACCAGGAGAATTTAATTCGTGGAAGAAAAGTGTGGACAGAATTTTGACAATATACGAACCTATAAAGGGAACGCCGAAATATTACGGAATTTTGAGTGTGATCAGAAATAAAATCAAAGGTAACGCTGACATAGCGTTAGAATCTTATAACACACCGTTAAATTGGAGTGCAATCTCACAATGCTTAATCACACATTACGGGGACAAACGTGACCTCTCTACTCTGGAATATCAGATGACAACTCTGGTACAGGGTAATAATAGCATCCAAGAATTTTACCAAAAAGTGTACTCACATCTTTCACTAATATTGAATAGATTAGGATGTCTTGAAATGGGTAATGAATCTTTTACTCTGCTAACAAAGGCATATAGGGACAAAGCTCTCGACACCTTCATTAGGGGTTTAAATGGCGACTTGCCTCGCCTTTTAGGGATCAGAGAACCGGTGGACTTGCCACAGGCTCTCCACCTTTGCCTCAAGCTGGAGAATCAAAGCTTTCGCTCGAACCATGCTTACAACGGAAGATGGAAACCACCTTCACAGCAATACTCAAAGCGAAACTCTGGACAACAGCAGAACCCAATATTTCACCCACAATTAGCCTATATTCCGCAACCAAGGCAATTATTTTTTAACCAACGAGAACAAAATAACGCGATCCCTCCTCGTCCACCTAGGCCACAGCCAAAGCCAGAACCCATGGAAGTGGACTCAAGCATGCACTCTCGTAGAATAAATTATATGAATAGGCCACAACCAAACCAACATTTTGGAAAAAGGCCACAACAATTCGGTAATCATCAACAAGCAAAAAATCAGAGAACGTATCATATTAATACGACTGGAATAACAAACGAACAACAGTTAGATGAGGATAAGCATTTTGGCGAACCAAGTGATATCCATTTTTTAGCATGATAAGCTCTTCGTTGCCATATTTTGAAGTAAGGACGGAGAGCGGAAAGACGCTAAAATTTTTATTAGATACAGGATCAAGCAAAAATTACGTTAAGCCGGAATTAGTGTGTAAGCGTATAGCAAATAAAAATCCATTCTTTGCCAGGTTAATAGTAGGCGACATAAAAATTAGCGAGCATACATTTGTAAAACTCTTTAAGTTAGATAATAAAATTAAATTTTATCTAATGCCCTCTTTAAAAACATTCGATGGTATTTTGGGGAACGATACCCTTAGGGAAATAGGGGCAGTTATCTATACCAATGAAAATACAGTGCACTCGCGGTAACTCGAATAGCCGCTAAGTCGAACGACGTGCTAACTCGAACACATTTTTTCCCCTATTGACTTCTTTGTAACTCGAACAATAAAAAAGCGCTATAACTCGAACAAAAAAACAAATTTATTTGTACACACATTCTTTTCAAACATGTACATTTTGTACATAGATACATATGTAATAGTATATGTATATAAATTATATGTATATTAGTGAATTGTCCATATGAATATTTCGGCGTTAATATCCCGTTAGTTTTCTGGGAACAACATCTTGCATTGACCAAATTGCTTTAAATTTGTCATTTGTAGTGTATCAGTGCACGTGAGTAATGGATCGTAAAAGGTTGAAGTGTTTAACATTAAAAGAGAGGGCTGAAGTCCTTAACAAAATTAAACGTGGACGTAGTGTTACTTCTCTAGCGAAGGAATATGGGGTAGCCAAGTCCACCATAAGTCTTATAAAAAAGAAAGATAAGGCAATTTATGGCTTGCACTAACGCTACCGGCAACCATAAGCTTAAACTTCTCGTTATTGACAAAGCAAGAAATCCTCGTGTTTTCAAAAATTTTAACTGTCCGGTGGAGTACAAAAATTCCAAATCAGCCTGGATGACTTCGGCGATTTTCAAAGACTGGTTTCATAATTCGTTCGTGCCGCAGGTAAACTCCAGATTCATTAAAACAATTTTTTTAACCAAGTTAAATGACTTTAATATTTAGGTAAGAAAATATTTGAAAGATGGGGGACTACCTGAGAAGGCTCTTCTTCTAATTGATAATGCCCCATCACATCCCAACGAAATCGAATGGTTTAATTTTAACTATGTTTATGCCGCCGAATGTGACACCATTGATCCAGCCAATGGACCAAAATGTAATTCGTATAACGAAACTATACTACAGAAATTTTCTACTGGCTTCCATTTTCAACAATCGATCGAAAAATCGATATCGATGACTGTTTTTTTAACAGAGCACACTCAATTGATAAGTCGAACAAATTCGATAAATCGAACAGCGCCTGTTTTAATTAGTTCGAGTTATCGCGAGTGCACTGTATTATGGTATTAAGTAATGGTTTCAAAGTACACCTTAAGCAACTCCCGACGCAATGTGTAAATGCAATAAACATTGCAGAGGAAAATTTGTCAAACGAACAAAAGAAAGGAATGAAAATAATTGCAAATACATATAGTAACCTTTTTTCAGAACCGGATGAAAAGCT
This sequence comes from Anastrepha ludens, assembly GCF_028408465.1. Taxonomy (NCBI): domain Eukaryota; kingdom Metazoa; phylum Arthropoda; class Insecta; order Diptera; family Tephritidae; genus Anastrepha; species Anastrepha ludens. The sequence goes on from NC_071503.1 coordinate 43,279,949, forward strand.
TACGTATACAACTAGAGTAGTAGGCGAAATTAGAACCACGACAAACTCGCCTGTGTACACGAAGCTCTACCCTTACCCTGCTTCATTAAAATCCGAAGTAGAGAGTCAAATAGAAAAGCTTCTAAAAGATGGAATCATAAGACCATCTAGGTCTCCTTTTAATTCTCCGGTATGGATAGTTCCTAAGAAACCAGACCAAACTGGGAAGAAACAATATAGAATGGTCATAGACTATAGGAAGTTAAATTCCATCACAATTGCCGACAGATATCCCATTCCAGAGATTTCAGAAGTCATCTCTCAACTACGAACTAGTAATTTTTTTTCAGTTCTCGAGCTTAAAAGTGGATTCCATCAGATTCCACTAAAAAAATCTGATATGGAAAAAACTGCGTTCAGCATAAATAATGGAAAATATGAGTTCACACGGCTGCCGTTTGGCCTAAAAAACGCACCGTCAATTTTCCAGCGTACGCTTGACGATATCCTACGGGAATATATTGGAAGATGCTGCTATGTTTACATAGATGACATCATTATTTTCAGTAAATCCGAAGAAGAACATTTTAAACACATAAAAAACATATTCAAAGCTTTGGAAGAATCCAATATGAAAGTGCAATTAGACAAATGTAAGTTTTTCAAAAAAGAAGTAGATTTTTTAGGCTACGTTATTACCCCCAATGGGATTAAAACTAATCAAGAAAAGGTTAGGGCTATACAAAATTTTCCTGAACCACAAACCCTTAAAGAGCTTCGTAGTTTTCTTGGCATGTCAGGATACTATAGGCGGTTCATCAAGGACTACTCAAAACTTGCTAAGCCCCTGACATCCCTTTTAAGGGGGGAGGGAGGACGAACGTCCAAAAATAAATCCGCAAAATTACGAATAAGTTTAAATGATGATGCTAAGGAATCTTTTGCCAAAATAAAGAATGCACTCACCTCAGAAGATTTAGTACTTGCTTACCCAGATTTTAGTAAAGATTTTGAGCTAGTAACAGATGCCTCAAACTTTGCTATCGGTGCAGTCCTTTCACAAAATGATAGGCCAATATCATTTATCTCTAGAACTTTAAATAAAACGGAGGAGCATTATGCGGCTAACGAAAAGGAAATGTTAGCTATAATATGGGCACTGAACTCTTTGAGAAATTACCTGTATGGGTCGGTTAAGGTCAAAATATTCACAGACCACCAGCCGTTAACCTATGCGCTAAGCAATAAGAATAACAACAGTAAAATGAAGAGATGGAAGGCTATACTCGAAGAGTACAATTACGAAATGTTCTATAAGCCAGGGAAGGCGAATGTTGTAGCAGATGCTCTATCTAGGATAACGGAGCAAGAGTTAAACACGCTATCAATAGCCACGAACTCAGACGAAAGTTCGGCCCATAATTTAATCCTTGGTGTTGAGGCACCTATAAATGCCTTTAAGAATCAAATATTTCTGAATAGAGACGTAATGTCATCATATCAATTTAAAATTATATTTCCCACGTACCACCGTCATATTATAACAGAACAAGATTATTGCGAGGAGAAATTGATTTCCATTTTGAAGAGATATTTAAATCCATCAGTGATAAACTGTATAAAAACAGACGAACAAATTATGGGAAAAATACAGGAATTGTACCCATTACACTTCCTGAAATACAAAATAAGATTCACCCAAGTAATGGTGGACGATATAATTAGCAAAGAAGAAGAGGAGGATATCATAATCAGGGTGCACGACAGAGCACACAGGAACTGTAAAGAAAATCGTACTCAAATTCTTGAAAGGTACTATTTTCCCTCAATGGCGAACAAAATTAAAAAAATTATAAAAAAATGCGTAATTTGTAAAGAAAACAAGTATGATCGTCACCCAACGAAACCCCAAATCCAGCCAACACCCATACCACGTTGGCCCGGTCAGATAGTTCACCTAGATATATTTGTGATGGGAAAGGAACTAGTGCTAACAGCAATTGATAAATTTTCTAAATACGCTATGGCAAAGCCCTTAAGGTCCAGAGCGGCAGAAGACATACGGCAACCTCTAAGAGACATTCTCTTTTCACTCATTCCTGAAACGTTGGTCATGGACAACGAAAAATCCTTCTATTCAGAATCTATTAAGTTCATGATAGAAAATGAGTTCGGAACACAAATTTTTCGAACAGCTCCATATACAAGTTGCTCTAACGGTCAGGTTGAACGATTCCATTCAACACTGCAAGAAATAATGCGTTGTCTACAATGCGAAAAAATACTTCGGTCATTCCAGGAATTATTAGAAAGAGCAGTAAAAGAATATAATTTTTCAGTACACACAGTTACAGGGAAAAGACCAATGGAAATATTCTTTGGTAGAAGAGTTAGTAGCAACCCAGAATTGCTAGAAAAAGACAGGCAAGAAACAGTGAAAAAACTCTCGGAAAAACAAGCTACTGACCTTGCGTACCACAACAAAAATAGATCTATTCCCAAGGAATATGTAAAGGGAGAGGAAATATTCGTTAAAATAAACAAAAGATTAGGAAACAAGTTGTCAGCTAGGTATCGAAAGGAAATAGTTGCCGAGAATTACAACACGACAGTAAAAACTAAAACTGGCCGAGTCGTACATAAAAATAATATCAAACAGTCATGATAAGACACTCCACAATGAACAAAATAAAAACATTAGAAGACGACATTGAATTTATTGAGCATACGTATAGGATTAACAATGATATAACGCTCTTGAGAAACCACGTAGACGACATCGAACAAATCATATTTTCTACCAGATTGGGCATCGTTCCCACCGATATAGTGACGCAAAAAGAACTGGACCTAATCACGGACTACGACAGCTATAGGAATATCAAGATAGCCGTAATATTTCAGGAAAATACCATTATACTTACCTTACTTATTCCACAATTTTCCGCAAGTATACTATCCAAAATAAAATTTGAGCCCCTCCCCAATATCTTAAATAAATCAATTATTCTAAGCGAATATGAAGTACTTGTAGATAATAATAACTACATTTACAATTTAGAAGTTAAGGATAATTTAGAGAAAAATTTAGTTAGGAAAAATGATGAATGTTTAATCAATATTTTGGAGTTTAGAGAAGCTCAATGTAAGCTAAAAAATTTAACAGAATCTTCAGTAACAGAAATCGAACCAGGAATACTAATACTGAAACATTTTTATGGAAATATAAACCATGATTGTAACAATTTGAAAATTCTAAATAAAGGAACATTTTTGATAAAATTTATAAATTGTAAAATCACAATATCAAATGTAACCTACAACAACTTTAATCTAAAAAGTTATGACACATTTATTCTACCAAATTTAATAACGCATATAAGAGAAAAAAATGAAACAAATTTGAATCTAAAAATCGAGGCTCTATATGTAAGCCATTTAGAACATAAGAGCGACATTCAGTTGTTGGTAGAAGATAATAAAAACAAACATATAATTAGTATAAGTACTGATGTAATAATTATGCTAATTTTTATTATTGTTTCTCTCTTTTTTCTTATAAAAAAAAATTATTATAACCAAAAATTGCATGTAACTAAAGAATATGTAACAGACGTACCTAAAGGCCCATTTTTCCAGGTCACTTTATAATTTCATAACACTTGTGCCGATTGAGGACAATCGACTTAAGAGGGGAAGAGTTAACACGCGCTTTGTTAATTCTTCGCTGACTTGACACTTACGCTAGTTATTGACCCGAAAGCCAATAATAGCTGTGTCGAAATAAAATGCAATAAATTGGTAAACAGGAAACTGTTTTCCTTTTCATTAATATTTGCAAATTACATTAACCAGTAACTGCTGACTGGTATTTACGCTAGCGTTGACCAAAAAGCTAATAATAGCTACGTCAACAGAAATAGGTTAAAATCAATAAACAGGAAACTACTCTTTTATTTTTGCAATTACATATTTATGCCTAATAAGCGTCTGGTGCATATTCAAAGTAATATTTTGTATAAAAACTAAAACATGTAAATTTAGCTTTAAGTTTTGAAATGAACTTCAAATAAAGCAGGCATAGCCTAGCAGAACTATAAAAAAATTTATTTTTTTAGAACATATATTTTACAAGTTCTTAACTGGCGCCCGAGCAGTTGAGTAAAAAGTCGGTAACTAGGCTCCGAAGTAGCGCAAAAGCAAAACGGGGGCATATATGTGCCAGCCTGTGCCGCAATAACAAAAATCCGTAAAGGATAAATGAAATAACAAAGATCCGTAAAGGACAAGAACTGAAAAAAAAGAAAAAAAAAAAAATTAACACCAAGCAAAAACATATAAGAAGTGATCCTGCGAAAGTGAGAAGCAGCCCTGATACAACAAAGAGGATTTTTCCTGTGCTAAAAACTGTGATACGCTATAGAGGACCCTTCAACACCAGAACGAGAGCAGCTCTGTAAGCTATTTAATTAAGAATTAATATACATAAAAATAATATCAAACAGTCATGATAAGACACTCCACAATGAACAAAATAAAAACATTAGAAGACGACATTGAATTTATTGAGCATACGTATAGGATTAACAATGATATAACGCTCTTGAGAAACCACGTAGACGACATCGAACAAATCATATTTTCTACCAGATTGGGCATCGTTCCCACCGATATAGTGACGCAAAAAGAACTGGACCTAATCACGGACTACGACAGCTATAGGAATATCAAGATAGCCGTAATATTTCAGGAAAATACCATTATACTTACCTTACTTATTCCACAATTTTCCGCAAGTATACTATCCAAAATAAAATTTGAGCCCCTCCCCAATATCTTAAATAAATCAATTATTCTAAGCGAATATGAAGTACTTGTAGATAATAATAACTACATTTACAATTTAGAAGTTAAGGATAATTTAGAGAAAAATTTAGTTAGGAAAAATGATGAATGTTTAATCAATATTTTGGAGTTTAGAGAAGCTCAATGTAAGCTAAAAAATTTAACAGAATCTTCAGTAACAGAAATCGAACCAGGAATACTAATACTGAAACATTTTTATGGAAATATAAACCATGATTGTAACAATTTGAAAATTCTAAATAAAGGAACATTTTTGATAAAATTTATAAATTGTAAAATCACAATATCAAATGTAACCTACAACAACTTTAATCTAAAAAGTTATGACACATTTATTCTACCAAATTTAATAACGCATATAAGAGAAAAAAATGAAACAAATTTGAATCTAAAAATCGAGGCTCTATATGTTAGCCATTTAGAACATAAGAGCGACATTCAGTTGTTGGTAGAAGATAATAAAAACAAACATATAATTAGTATAAGTACTGATGTAATAATTATGCTAATTTTTATTATTGTTTCTCTCTTTTTTCTTATAAAAAAAAATTATTATAACCAAAAATTGCATGTAACTAAAGAATATGTAACAGACGTACCTAAAGGTGCCGATTGAGGACAATCGACTTAAGAGGAGAAGAGTTAACACGCGCTTTGTTAATTCTTCGCTGACTTGACACTTACGCTAGTTATTGACCCGAAAGCCAATAATAGCTGTGTCGAAATAAAATGCAATAAATTGGTAAACAGGAAACTGTTTTCCTTTTCATTAATATTTGCAAATTACATTAACCAGTAACTGCTGACTGGTATTTACGCTAGCGTTGACCAAAAAGCTAATAATAGCTACGTCAACAGAAATAGGTTAAAATCAATAAACAGGAAACTACTCTTTTATTTTTGCAATTACATATTTATGCCTAATAAGCGTCTGGTGCATATTCAAAGTAATATTTTGTATAAAAACTAAAACATGTAAATTTAGCTTTAAGTTTTGAAATGAACTTCAAATAAAGCAGGCATAGCCTAGCAGAACTATAAAAAAATTTATTTTTTTAGAACATATATTTTACAAGTTCTTAACTGGCGCCCGAGCAGTTGAGTAAAAAGTCGGTAACTAGGCTCCGAAGTAGCGCAAAAGCAAAACGGGGGCATATATGTGCCAGCCTGTGCCGCAATAACAAAAATCCGTAAAGGATAAATGAAATAACAAAGATCCGTAAAGGACAAGAACTGAAAAAAAAGAAAAAAAAAAAAATTAACACCAAGCAAAAACATATAAGAAGTGATCCTGCGAAAGTGAGAAGCAGCCCTGATACAACAAAGACCCGTAAAGGACAAGTACTGAAAAAAAAAAAATTAACACCAAGCAAAAACATATAAGAAGTGATCCTGCGAAAGTGAGAAGCAGCCCTGATACAACAAAAAGGATTTTTCCTGTGCTAAAAACTGTGATACGCTATAGAGGACCCTTCAACACCAGAACGAGAGCAGCTCCGTAAGCTATTTAATTAAGAATTATAAAAACAATATTTAAGTATCCTTTTAAACTTATTACGTCTTTATCTTGTGCTTCAGTTAAAATTTTTTTTTTAAAAATAGCAAATCCGAATAATTTGGTAAGACCTCCCACACTTCCCTCAAATTCCGCTCCTAGTACTTCGCAAAATGCTCAGTTAAGTTTAGACGATTTAAGAGTTCTTATTTCGGATATAGCGGCGGACGTTTTTAGAAACGAAGGACTTCAGGCTATCCGAGAAACTCTCAATCCAAACGCTGGATTAGCCAATATTAGGGACCAACCAATAGACAGACAGGGGGAAAATCTAAATGATATGGACAAAATACCGGACGTCGTGAAATCTTTAAAAGAATTCTCTGGGCAACCAGGAGAATTTAATTCGTGGAAGAAAAGTGTGGACAGAATTTTGACAATATACGAACCTATAAAGGGAACGCCGAAATATTACGGAATTTTGAGTGTGATCAGAAATAAAATCACAGGTAACGCTGACATAGCGTTAGAATCTTATAACACACCGTTAAATTGGAGTGCAATCTCACAATGCTTAATCACACATTACGGGGACAAACGTGACCTCTCTACTCTGGAATATCAGATGACAACTCTGGTACAGGGTAATAATAGCATCCAAGAATTTTACCAAAAAGTGTACTCACATCTTTCACTAATATTGAATAGATTAGGATGTCTTGAAATGGGTAATGAATCTTTTACTCTGCTAACAAAGGCATATAGGGACAAAGCTCTCGACACCTTCATTAGGGGTTTAAATGGCGACTTGCCTCGCCTTTTAGGGATCAGAGAACCGGTGGACTTGCCACAGGCTCTCCACCTTTGCCTCAAGCTGGAGAATCAAAGCTTTCGCTCGAACCATGCTTACAACGGAAGATGGAAACCACCTTCACAGCAATACTCAAAGCGAAACTCTGGACAACAGCAGAACCCAATATTTCACCCACAATTAGCCTATATTCCGCAACCAAGGCAATTATTTTTTAACCAACGAGAACAAAATAACGCGATCCCTCCTCGTCCACCTAGGCCACAGCCAAAGCCAGAACCCATGGAAGTGGACTCAAGCATGCACTCTCGTAGAATAAATTATATGAATAGGCCACAACCAAACCAACATTTTGGAAAAAGGCCACAACAATTCGGTAATCATCAACAAGCAAAAAATCAGAGAACGTATCATATTAATACGACTGGAATAACAAACGAACAACAGTTAGATGAGGATAAGCATTTTGGCGAACCAAGTGACATCCATTTTTTAGCATGATAAGCTCTTCGTTGCCATATTTTGAAGTAAGGACGGAGAGCGGAAAGACGCTAAAATTTTTATTAGATACAGGATCAAGCAAAAATTACGTTAAGCCGGAATTAGTGTGTAAGCGTATAGCAAATAAAAATCCATTCTTTGCCAGGTTAATAGTAGGCGACATAAAAATTAGCGAGCATACATTTGTAAAACTCTTTAAGTTAGATAATAAAATTAAATTTTATCTAATGCCCTCTTTAAAAACATTCGATGGTATTTTGGGGAACGATACCCTTAGGGAAATAGGGGCAGTTATCTATACCAATGAAAATATTATGGTATTAAGTAATGGTTTCAAAGTACACCTTAAGCAACTCCCGACGCAATGTGTAAATGCAATAAACATTGCAGAGGAAAATTTGTCAAACGAACAAAAGAAAGGAATGAAAATAATTGCAAATACATATAGTAACCTTTTTTCAGAACCGGATGAAAAGCTTACGTATACAACTAGAGTAGTAGGCGAAATTAGAACCACGACAAACTCGCCTGTGTACACGAAGCTCTACCCTTACCCTGCTTCATTAAAATCCGAAGTAGAGAGTCAAATAGAAAAGCTTCTAAAAGATGGAATCATAAGACCATCTAGGTCTCCTTTTAATTCTCCGGTATGGATAGTTCCTAAGAAACCAGACCAAACTGGGAAGAAACAATATAGAATGGTCATAGACTATAGGAAGTTAAATTCCATCACAATTGCCGACAGATATCCCATTCCAGAGATTTCAGAAGTCATCTCTCAACTACGAACTAGTAATTTTTTTTCAGTTCTCGAGCTTAAAAGTGGATTCCATCAGATTCCACTAAAAAAATCTGATATGGAAAAAACTGCGTTCAGCATAAATAATGGAAAATATGAGTTCACACGGCTGCCGTTTGGCCTAAAAAACGCACCGTCAATTTTCCAGCGTACGCTTGACGATATCCTACGGGAATATATTGGAAGATGCTGCTATGTTTACATAGATGACATCATTATTTTCAGTAAATCCGAAGAAGAACATTTTAAACACATAAAAAACATATTCAAAGCTTTGGAAGAATCCAATATGAAAGTGCAATTAGACAAATGTAAGTTTTTCAAAAAAGAAGTAGATTTTTTAGGCTACGTTATTACCCCCAATGGGATTAAAACTAATCAAGAAAAGGTTAGGGCTATACAAAATTTTCCTGAACCACAAACCCTTAAAGAGCTTCGTAGTTTTCTTGGCATGTCAGGATACTATAGGCGGTTCATCAAGGACTACTCAAAACTTGCTAAGCCCCTGACATCCCTTTTAAGGGGGGAGGGAGGACGAACGTCCAAAAATAAATCCGCAAAATTACGAATAAGTTTAAATGATGATGCTAAGGAATCTTTTGCCAAAATAAAGAATGCACTCACCTCAGAAGATTTAGTACTTGCTTACCCAGATTTTAGTAAAGATTTTGAGCTAGTAACAGATGCCTCAAACTTTGCTATCGGTGCAGTCCTTTCACAAAATGATAGGCCAATATCATTTATCTCTAGAACTTTAAATAAAACGGAGGAGCATTATGCGGCTAACGAAAAGGAAATGTTAGCTATAATATGGGCACTGAACTCTTTGAGAAATTACCTGTATGGGTCGGTTAAGGTCAAAATATTCACAGACCACCAGCCGTTAACCTATGCGCTAAGCAATAAGAATAACAACAGTAAAATGAAGAGATGGAAGGCTATACTCGAAGAGTACAATTACGAAATGTTCTATAAGCCAGGGAAGGCGAATGTTGTAGCAGATGCTCTATCTAGGATAACGGAGCAAGAGTTAAACACGCTATCAATAGCCACGAACTCAGACGAAAGTTCGGCCCATAATTTAATCCTTGGTGTTGAGGCACCTATAAATGCCTTTAAGAATCAAATATTTCTGAATAGAGACGTAATGTCATCATATCAATTTAAAATTATATTTCCCACGTACCACCGTCATATTATAACAGAACAAGATTATTGCGAGGAGAAATTGATTTCCATTTTGAAGAGATATTTAAATCCATCAGTGATAAACTGTATAAAAACAGACGAACAAATTATGGGAAAAATACAGGAATTGTACCCATTACACTTCCTGAAATACAAAATAAGATTCACCCAAGTAATGGTGGACGATATAATTAGCAAAGAAGAAGAGGAGGATATCATAATCAGGGTGCACGACAGAGCACACAGGAACTGTAAAGAAAATCGTACTCAAATTCTTGAAAGGTACTATTTTCCCTCAATGGCGAACAAAATTAAAAAAATTATAAAAAAATGCGTAATTTGTAAAGAAAACAAGTATGATCGTCACCCAACGAAACCCCAAATCCAGCCAACACCCATACCACGTTGGCCCGGTCAGATAGTTCACCTAGATATATTTGTGATGGGAAAGGAACTAGTGCTAACAGCAATTGATAAATTTTCTAAATACGCTATGGCAAAGCCCTTAAGGTCCAGAGCGGCAGAAGACATACGGCAACCTCTAAGAGACATTCTCTTTTCACTCATTCCTGAAACGTTGGTCATGGACAACGAAAAATCCTTCTATTCAGAATCTATTAAGTTCATGATAGAAAATGAGTTCGGAACACAAATTTTTCGAACAGCTCCATATACAAGTTGCTCTAACGGTCAGGTCGAACGATTCCATTCAACACTGCAAGAAATAATGCGTTGTCTACAATGCGAAAAAATACACCGGTCATTCCAGGAATTATTAGAAAGAGCAGTAAAAGAATATAATTTTTCAGTACACCCAGTTACAGGGAAAAGACCAATGGAAATATTCTTTGGTAGAAGAGTTAGTAGCAACCCAGAATTGCTAGAAAAAGACAGGCAAGAAACAGTGAAAAAACTCTCGGAAAAACAAGCTACTGACCTTGCGTACCACAACAAAAATAGATCTATTCCCAAGGAATATGTAAAGGGAGGGGAAATATTCGTTAAAATAAACAAAAGATTAGGAAACAAGTTGTCAGCTAGGTATCGAAAGGAGTCGTACATAAAAATAATATCAAACAGTCATGATAAGACACTCCACAATGAACAAAATAAAAACATTAGAAGACGACATTGAATTTATTGAGCATACGTATAGGATTAACAATGATATAACGCTCTTGAGAAACCACGTAGACGACATCGAACAAATCATATTTTCTACCAGATTGGGCATCGTTCCCACCGATATAGTGACGCAAAAAGAACTGGACCTAATCACGGACTACGACAGCTATAGGAATATCAAGATAGCCGTAATATTTCAGGAAAATACCATTATACTTACCTTACTTATTCCACAATTTTCCGCAAGTATACTATCCAAAATAAAATTTGAGCCCCTCCCCAATATCTTAAATAAATCAATTATTCTAAGCGAATATGAAGTACTTGTAGATAATAATAACTACATTTACAATTTAGAAGTTAAGGATAATTTAGAGAAAAATTTAGTTAGGAAAAATGATGAATGTTTAATCAATATTTTGGAGTTTAGAGAAGCTCAATGTAAGCTAAAAAATTTAAGAGAATCTTCAGTAACAGAAATCGAACCAGGAATACTAATACTGAAACATTTTTATGGAAATATAAACCATGATTGTATATTAACAATTTGAAAATTCTAAATAAAGGAACATTTTTGATAAAATTTATAAATTGTAAAATCACAATATCAAATGTAACCTACAACAACTTTAATCTAAAAAGTTATGACACATTTATTCTACCAAATTTAATAACGCACATAAGAGAAAAAAATGAAACAAATTTGAATCTAAAAATCGAGGCTCTGTATGTAAGCCATTTAGAACATAAGAGCGACATTCAGTTGTTGGTAGAAGATAATAAAAACAAACATATAATTAGTATAAGTACTGATGTAATAATTATGCTAATTTTTATTATTGTTTCTCTCTTTTTTCTTATAAAAAAAAATTATTATAACCAAAAATTGCATGTAACTAAAGAATCTGTAACAGACGTACCTAAAGGCCCATTTTTCCAGGTCACTTTATAATTTCATAACACTTGTGCCGATTGAGGACAATCGACTTAAGAGGGGAAGAGTTAACACGCGCTTTGTTAATTCTTCGCTGACTTGACACTTACGCTAGTTATTGACCCGAAATCCAATAATAGCTGTGTCGAAATAAAATGCAATAAATTGGTAAACAGGAAACTGTTTTCCTTTTCATTAATATTTGCAAATTACATTAACCAGTAACTGCTGACTGGTATTTACGCTAGCGTTGACCAAAAAGCTAATAATAGCTACGTCCACAGAAATAGGTTAAAATAAATAAACAGGAAACTACTCTTTTATTTTAGCAATTACATATTTATGCCTAATAAGCGTCTGGTGCATATTCAAAGTAATATTTTGTATAAAAACTAAAACATGTAAATTTAGCTTTAAGTTTTGAAATGAACTTCAAATAAAGCAGGCATAGCCTAGCAGAACTATAAAAAAATTTATTTTTTTAGAACATATATTTTACAAGTTCTTAACTGGCGCCCGAGCAGTTGAGTAAAAAGTCGGTAACTAGGCTCCGAAGTAGCGCAAAAGCAAAACGGGGGCATATATGTGCCAGCCTGTGCCGCAATAACAAAAATCCGTAAAGGATAAATGAAATAACAAAGATCCGTAAAGGACAAGAACTGAAAAAAAAGAAAAAAAAAAAAATTAACACCAAGCAAAAACATATAAGAAGTGATCCTGCGAAAGTGAGAAGCAGCCCTGATACAACAAAGATCCGTAAAGGACAAGTACTGAAAAAAAAAAAATTAACACCAAGCAAAAACATATAAGAAGTGATCCTGCGAAAGTGAGAAGCAGCCCTGATACAACAAAGATCCGTAAAGGACAAGTACTGAGAAAAAAAAAAAAAAAAAAATTAACACCAAGCAAAAACATATAAGAAGTGATCCTGCGAAAGTGAGAAGCAGCCCTGATACAACAAAGAGGATTTTTCCTGTGCTAAAAACTGTGATACGCTATAGAGGACCCTTCAACACCAGAACGAGAGCAGCTCTGTAAGCTATTTAATTAAGAATTATAAAAACAATATTTAAGTATCCTTTTAAACTTATTACGTCTTTATCTTGTGCTTCAGTTAAAATTTTTTTTTTAAAAATAGTAAATCCGAATAATTTGGTAAGACCTCCCACACTTCCCTCAAATTCCGCTCCTAGTACTTCGCAAAATGCTCAGTTAAGTTTAGACGATTTAAGAGTTCTTATTTCGGATATAGCGGCGGACGTTTTTAGAAACGAAGGACTTCAGGCTATCCGAGAAACTCTCAATCCAAACGCTGGATTAGCCAATATTAGGGACCAACCAATAGACAGACAGGGGGAAAATCTAAATGATATGGACAAAATACCGGACGTCGTGAAATCTTTAAAAGAATTCTCTGGGCAACCAGGAGAATTTAATTCGTGGAAGAAAAGTGTGGACAGAATTTTGACAATATACGAACCTATAAAGGGAACGCCGAAATATTACGGAATTTTGAGTGTGATCAGAAATAAAATCACAGGTAACGCTGACATAGCGTTAGAATCTTATAACACACCGTTAAATTGGAGTGCAATCTCACAATGCTTAATCACACATTACGGGGACAAACGTGACCTCTCTACTCTGGAATATCAGATGACAACTCTGGTACAGGGTAATAATAGCATCCAAGAATTTTACCAAAAAGTGTACTCACATCTTTCACTAATATTGAATAGATTAGGATGTCTTGAAATGGGTAATGAATCTTTTACTCTGCTAACAAAGGCATATAGGGACAAAGCTCTCGACACCTTCATTAGGGGTTTAAATGGCGACTTGCCTCGCCTTTTAGGGATCAGAGAACCGGTGGACTTGCCACAGGCTCTCCACCTTTGCCTCAAGCTGGAGAATCAAAGCTTTCGCTCGAACCATGCTTACAACGGAAGATGGAAACCACCTTCACAGCAATACTCAAAGCGAAACTCTGGACAACAGCAGAACCCAATATTTCACCCACAATTAGCCTATATTCCGCAACCAAGGCAATTATTTTTTAACCAACGAGAACAAAATAACGCGATCCCTCCTCGTCCACCTAGGCCACAGCCAAAGCCAGAACCCATGGAAGTGGACTCAAGCATGCACTCTCGTAGAATAAATTATATGAATAGGCCACAACCAAACCAACATTTTGGAAAAAGGCCACAACAATTCGGTAATCATCAACAAGCAAAAAATCAGAGAACGTATCATATTAATACGACTGGAATAACAAACGAACAACAGTTAGATGAGGATAAGCATTTTGGCGAACCAAGTGACATCCATTTTTTAGCATGATAAGCTCTTCGTTGCCATATTTTGAAGTAAGGACGGAGAGCGGAAAGACGCTAAAATTTTTATTAGATACAGGATCAAGCAAAAATTACGTTAAGCCGGAATTAGTGTGTAAGCGTATAGCAAATAAAAATCCATTCTTTGCCAGGTTAATAGTAGGCGACATAAAAATTAGCGAGCATACATTTGTAAAACTCTTTAAGTTAGATAATAAAATTAAATTTTATCTAATGCCCTCTTTAAAAACATTCGATGGTATTTTGGGGAACGATACCCTTAGGGAAATAGGGGCAGTTATCTATACCAATGAAAATATTATGGTATTAAGTAATGGTTTCAAAGTACACCTTAAGCAACTCCCGACGCAATGTGTAAATGCAATAAACATTGCAGAGGAAAATTTGTCAAACGAACAAAAGAAAGGAATGAAAATAATTGCAAATACATATAGTAACCTTTTTTCAGAACCGGATGAAAAGCTTACGTATACAACTAGAGTAGTAGGCGAAATTAGAACCACGACAAACTCGCCTGTGTACACGAAGCTCTACCCTTACCCTGCTTCATTAAAATCCGAAGTAGAGAGTCAAATAGAAAAGCTTCTAAAAGATGGAATCATAAGACCATCTAGGTCTCCTTTTAATTCTCCGGTATGGATAGTTCCTAAGAAACCAGACCAAACTGGGAAGAAACAATATAGAATGGTCATAGACTATAGGAAGTTAAATTCCATCACAATTGCCGACAGATATCCCATTCCAGAGATTTCAGAAGTCATCTCTCAACTACGAACTAGTAATTTTTTTTCAGTTCTCGAGCTTAAAAGTGGATTCCATCAGATTCCACTAAAAAAATCTGATATGGAAAAAACTGCGTTCAGCATAAATAATGGAAAATATGAGTTCACACGGCTGCCGTTTGGCCTAAAAAACGCACCGTCAATTTTCCAGCGTACGCTTGACGATATCCTACGGGAATATATTGGAAGATGCTGCTATGTTTACATAGATGACATCATTATTTTCAGTAAATCCGAAGAAGAACATTTTAAACACATAAAAAACATATTCAAAGCTTTGGAAGAATCCAATATGAAAGTGCAATTAGACAAATGTAAGTTTTTCAAAAAAGAAGTAGATTTTTTAGGCTACGTTATTACCCCCAATGGGATTAAAACTAATCAAGAAAAGGTTAGGGCTATACAAAATTTTCCTGAACCACAAACCCTTAAAGAGCTTCGTAGTTTTCTTGGCATGTCAGGATACTATAGGCGGTTCATCAAGGACTACTCAAAACTTGCTAAGCCCCTGACATCCCTTTTAAGGGGGGAGGGAGGACGAACGTCCAAAAATAAATCCGCAAAATTACGAATAAGTTTAAATGATGATGCTAAGGAATCTTTTGCCAAAATAAAGAATGCACTCACCTCAGAAGATTTAGTACTTGCTTACCCAGATTTTAGTAAAGATTTTGAGCTAGTAACAGATGCCTCAAACTTTGCTATCGGTGCAGTCCTTTCACAAAATGATAGGCCAATATCATTTATCTCTAGAACTTTAAATAAAACGGAGGAGCATTATGCGGCTAACGAAAAGGAAATGTTAGCTATAATATGGGCACTGAACTCTTTGAGAAATTACCTGTATGGGTCGGTTAAGGTCAAAATATTCACAGACCACCAGCCGTTAACCTATGCGCTAAGCAATAAGAATAACAACAGTAAAATGAAGAGATGGAAGGCTATACTCGAAGAGTACAATTACGAAATGTTCTATAAGCCAGGGAAGGCGAATGTTGTAGCAGATGCTCTATCTAGGATAACGGAGCAAGAGTTAAACACGCTATCAATAGCCACGAACTCAGACGAAAGTTCGGCCCATAATTTAATCCTTGGTGTTGAGGCACCTATAAATGCCTTTAAGAATCAAATATTTCTGAATAGAGACGTAATGTCATCATATCAATTTAAAATTATATTTCCCACGTACCACCGTCATATTATAACAGAACAAGATTATTGCGAGGAGAAATTGATTTCCATTTTGAAGAGATATTTAAATCCATCAGTGATAAACTGTATAAAAACAGACGAACAAATTATGGGAAAAATACAGGAATTGTACCCATTACACTTCCTGAAATACAAAATAAGATTCACCCAAGTAATGGTGGACGATATAATTAGCAAAGAAGAAGAGGAGGATATCATAATCAGGGTGCACGACAGAGCACACAGGAACTGTAAAGAAAATCGTACTCAAATTCTTGAAAGGTACTATTTTCCCTCAATGGCGAACAAAATTAAAAAAATTATAAAAAAATGCGTAATTTGTAAAGAAAACAAGTATGATCGTCACCCAACGAAACCCCAAATCCAGCCAACACCCATACCACGTTGGCCCGGTCAGATAGTTCACCTAGATATATTTGTGATGGGAAAGGAACTAGTGCTAACAGCAATTGATAAATTTTCTAAATACGCTATGGCAAAGCCCTTAAGGTCCAGAGCGGCAGAAGACATACGGCAACCTCTAAGAGACATTCTCTTTTCACTCATTCCTGAAACGTTGGTCATGGACAACGAAAAATCCTTCTATTCAGAATCTATTAAGTTCATGATAGAAAATGAGTTCGGAACACAATTTTTTCGAACAGCTCCATATACAAGTTGCTCTAACGGTCAGGTCGAACGATTCCATTCAACACTGCAAGAAATAATGCGTTGTCTACAATGCGAAAAAATACACCGGTCATTCCAGGAATTATTAGAAAGAGCAGTAAAAGAATATAATTTTTCAGTACACCCAGTTACAGGGAAAAGACCAATGGAAATATTCTTTGGTAGAAGAGTTAGTAGCAACCCAGAATTGCTAGAAAAAGACAGGCAAGAAACAGTGAAAAAACTCTCGGAAAAACAAGCTACTGACCTTGCGTACCACAACAAAAATAGATCTATTCCCAAGGAATATGTAAAGGGAGGGGAAATATTCGTTAAAATAAACAAAAGATTAGGAAACAAGTTGTCAGCTAGGTATCGAAAGGAAATAGTTGCCGAGAATTACAACACGACAGTAAAAACTCAAACTGGCCGAGTCGTACATAAAAATAATATCAAACAGTCATGATAAGACACTCCACAATGAACAAAATAAAAACATTAGAAGACGACATTGAATTTATTGAGCATACGTATAGGATTAACAATGATATAACGCTCTTGAGAAACCACGTAGACGACATCGAACAAATCATATTTTCTACCAGATTGGGCATCGTTCCCACCGATATAGTGACGCAAAAAGAACTGGACCTAATCACGGACTACGACAGCTATAGGAATATCAAGATAGCCGTAATATTTCAGGAAAATACCATTATACTTACCTTACTTATTCCACAATTTTCCGCAAGTATACTATCCAAAATAAAATTTGAGCCCCTCCCCAATATCTTAAATAAATCAATTATTCTAAGCGAATATGAAGTACTTGTAGATAATAATAACTACATTTACAATTTAGAAGTTAAGGATAATTTAGAGAAAAATTTAGTTAGGAAAAATGATGAATGTTTAATCAATATTTTGGAGTTTAGAGAAGCTCAATGTAAGCTAAAAAATTTAAGAGAATCTTCAGTAACAGAAATCGAACCAGGAATACTAATACTGAAACATTTTTATGGAAATATAAACCATGATTGTATATTAACAATTTGAAAATTCTAATTAAAGGAACATTTTTGATAAAATTTATAAATTGTAAAATCACAATATCAAATGTAACCTACAACAACTTTAATCTAAAAAGTTATGACACATTTATTCTACCAAATTTAATAACGCATATAAGAGAAAAAAATGAAACAAATTTGAATCTAAAAATCGAGGCTCTATATGTAAGCCATTTAGAACATAAGAGCGACATTCAGTTGTTGGTAGAAGATAATAAAAACAAACATATAATTAGTATAAGTACTGATGTAATAATTATGCTAATTTTTATTATTGTTTCTCTCTTTTTTCTTATAAAAAAAAATTATTATAACCAAAAATTGCATGTAACTAAAGAATCTGTAACAGACGTACCTAAAGGCCCATTTTTCCAGGTCACTTTATAATTTCATAACACTTGTGCCGATTGAGGACAATCGACTTAAGAGGGGAAGAGTTAACACGCGCTTTGTTAATTCTTCGCTGACTTGACACTTACGCTAGTTATTGACCCGAAATCCAATAATAGCTGTGTCGAAATAAAATGCAATAAATTGGTAAACAGGAAACTGTTTTCCTTTTCATTAATATTTGCAAATTACATTAACCAGTAACTGCTGACTGGTATTTACGCTAGCGTTGACCAAAAAGCTAATAATAGCTACGTCCACAGAAATAGGTTAAAATAAATAAACAGGAAACTACTCTTTTATTTTAGCAATTACATATTTATGCCTAATAAGCGTCTGGTGCATATTCAAAGTAATATTTTGTATAAAAACTAAAACATGTAAATTTAGCTTTAAGTTTTGAAATGAACTTCAAATAAAGCAGGCATAGCCTAGCAGAACTATAAAAAAATTTATTTTTTTAGAACATATATTTTACAAGTTCTTAACTGGCGCCCGAGCAGTTGAGTAAAAAGTCGGTAACTAGGCTCCGAAGTAGCGCAAAAGCAAAACGGGGGCATATATGTGCCAGCCTGTGCCGCAATAACAAAAATCCGTAAAGGATAAATGAAATAACAAAGATCCGTAAAGGACAAGAACTGAAAAAAAAGAAAAAAAAAAAAATTAACACCAAGCAAAAACATATAAGAAGTGATCCTGCGAAAGTGAGAAGCAGCCCTGATACAACAAAGATCCGTAAAGGACAAGTACTGAAAAAAAAAAAATTAACACCAAGCAAAAACATATAAGAAGTGATCCTGCGAAAGTGAGAAGCAGCCCTGATACAACAAAGATCCGTAAAGGACAAGTACTGAGAAAAAAAAAAAAAAAAAATTAACACCAAGCAAAAACATATAAGAAGTGATCCTGCGAAAGTGAGAAGCAGCCCTGATACAACAAAGAGGATTTTTCCTGTGCTAAAAACTGTGATACGCTATAGAGGACCCTTCAACACCAGAACGAGAGCAGCTCTGTAAGCTATTTAATTAAGAATTATAAAAACAATATTTAAGTATCCTTTTAAACTTATTACGTCTTTATCTTGTGCTTCAGTTAAAATTTTTTTTTTAAAAATAGTAAATCCGAATAATTTGGTAAGACCTCCCACACTTCCCTCAAATTCCGCTCCTAGTACTTCGCAAAATGCTCAGTTAAGTTTAGACGATTTAAGAGTTCTTATTTCGGATATAGCGGCGGACGTTTTTAGAAACGAAGGACTTCAGGCTATCCGAGAAACTCTCAATCCAAACGCTGGATTAGCCAATATTAGGGACCAACCAATAGACAGACAGGGGGAAAATCTAAATGATATGGACAAAATACCGGACGTCGTGAAATCTTTAAAAGAATTCTCTGGGCAACCAGGAGAATTTAATTCGTGGAAGAAAAGTGTGGACAGAATTTTGACAATATACGAACCTATAAAGGGAACGCCGAAATATTACGGAATTTTGAGTGTGATCAGAAATAAAATCACAGGTAACGCTGACATAGCGTTAGAATCTTATAACACACCGTTAAATTGGAGTGCAATCTCACAATGCTTAATCACACATTACGGGGACAAACGTGACCTCTCTACTCTGGAATATCAGATGACAACTCTGGTACAGGGTAATAATAGCATCCAAGAATTTTACCAAAAAGTGTACTCACATCTTTCACTAATATTGAATAGATTAGGATGTCTTGAAATGGGTAATGAATCTTTTACTCTGCTAACAAAGGCATATAGGGACAAAGCTCTCGACACCTTCATTAGGGGTTTAAATGGCGACTTGCCTCGCCTTTTAGGGATCAGAGAACCGGTGGACTTGCCACAGGCTCTCCACCTTTGCCTCAAGCTGGAGAATCAAAGCTTTCGCTCGAACCATGCTTACAACGGAAGATGGAAACCACCTTCACAGCAATACTCAAAGCGAAACTCTGGACAACAGCAGAACCCAATATTTCACCCACAATTAGCCTATATTCCGCAACCAAGGCAATTATTTTTTAACCAACGAGAACAAAATAACGCGATCCCTCCTCGTCCACCTAGGCCACAGCCAAAGCCAGAACCCATGGAAGTGGACTCAAGCATGCACTCTCGTAGAATAAATTATATGAATAGGCCACAACCAAACCAACATTTTGGAAAAAGGCCACAACAATTCGGTAATCATCAACAAGCAAAAAATCAGAGAACGTATCATATTAATACGACTGGAATAACAAACGAACAACAGTTAGATGAGGATAAGCATTTTGGCGAACCAAGTGACATCCATTTTTTAGCATGATAAGCTCTTCGTTGCCATATTTTGAAGTAAGGACGGAGAGCGGAAAGACGCTAAAATTTTTATTAGATACAGGATCAAGCAAAAATTACGTTAAGCCGGAATTAGTGTGTAAGCGTATAGCAAATAAAAATCCATTCTTTGCCAGGTTAATAGTAGGCGACATAAAAATTAGCGAGCATACATTTGTAAAACTCTTTAAGTTAGATAATAAAATTAAATTTTATCTAATGCCCTCTTTAAAAACATTCGATGGTATTTTGGGGAACGATACCCTTAGGGAAATAGGGGCAGTTATCTATACCAATGAAAATATTATGGTATTAAGTAATGGTTTCAAAGTACACCTTAAGCAACTCCCGACGCAATGTGTAAATGCAATAAACATTGCAGAGGAAAATTTGTCAAACGAACAAAAGAAAGGAATGAAAATAATTGCAAATACATATAGTAACCTTTTTTCAGAACCGGATGAAAAGCTTACGTATACAACTAGAGTAGTAGGCGAAATTAGAACCACGACAAACTCGCCTGTGTACACGAAGCTCTACCCTTACCCTGCTTCATTAAAATCCGAAGTAGAGAGTCAAATAGAAAAGCTTCTAAAAGATGGAATCATAAGACCATCTAGGTCTCCTTTTAATTCTCCGGTATGGATAGTTCCTAAGAAACCAGACCAAACTGGGAAGAAACAATATAGAATGGTCATAGACTATAGGAAGTTAAATTCCACCACAATTGCCGACAGATATCCCATTCCAGAGATTTCAGAAGTCATCTCTCAACTACGAACTAGTAATTTTTTTTCAGTTCTCGAGCTTAAAAGTGGATTCCATCAGATTCCACTAAAAAAATCTGATATGGAAAAAACTGCGTTCAGCATAAATAATGGAAAATATGAGTTCACACGGCTGCCGTTTGGCCTAAAAAACGCACCGTCAATTTTCCAGCGTACGCTTGACGATATCCTACGGGAATATATTGGAAGATGCTGCTATGTTTACATAGATGACATCATTATTTTCAGTAAATCCGAAGAAGAACATTTTAAACACATAAAAAACATATTCAAAGCTTTGGAAGAATCCAATATGAAAGTGCAATTAGACAAATGTAAGTTTTTCAAAAAAGAAGTAGATTTTTTAGGCTACGTTATTACCCCCAATGGGATTAAAACTAATCAAGAAAAGGTTAGGGCTATACAAAATTTTCCTGAACCACAAACCCTTAAAGAGCTTCGTAGTTTTCTTGGCATGTCAGGATACTATAGGCGGTTCATCAAGGACTACTCAAAACTTGCTAAGCCCCTGACATCCCTTTTAAGGGGGGAGGGAGGACGAACGTCCAAAAATAAATCCGCAAAATTACGAATAAGTTTAAATGATGATGCTAAGGAATCTTTTGCCAAAATAAAGAATGCACTCACCTCAGAAGATTTAGTACTTGCTTACCCAGATTTTAGTAAAGATTTTGAGCTAGTAACAGATGCCTCAAACTTTGCTATCGGTGCAGTCCTTTCACAAAATGATAGGCCAATATCATTTATCTCTAGAACTTTAAATAAAACGGAGGAGCATTATGCGGCTAACGAAAAGGAAATGTTAGCTATAATATGGGCACTGAACTCTTTGAGAAATTACCTGTATGGGTCGGTTAAGGTCAAAATATTCACAGACCACCAGCCGTTAACCTATGCGCTAAGCAATAAGAATAACAACAGTAAAATGAAGAGATGGAAGGCTATACTCGAAGAGTACAATTACGAAATGTTCTATAAGCCAGGGAAGGCGAATGTTGTAGCAGATGCTCTATCTAGGATAACGGAGCAAGAGTTAAACACGCTATCAATAGCCACGAACTCAGACGAAAGTTCGGCCCATAATTTAATCCTTGGTGTTGAGGCACCTATAAATGCCTTTAAGAATCAAATATTTCTGAATAGAGACGTAATGTCATCATATCAATTTAAAATTATATTTCCCACGTACCACCGTCATATTATAACAGAACAAGATTATTGCGAGGAGAAATTGATTTCCATTTTGAAGAGATATTTAAATCCATCAGTGATAAACTGTATAAAAACAGACGAACAAATTATGGGAAAAATACAGGAATTGTACCCATTACACTTCCTGAAATACAAAATAAGATTCACCCAAGTAATGGTGGACGATATAATTAGCAAAGAAGAAGAGGAGGATATCATAATCAGGGTGCACGACAGAGCACACAGGAACTGTAAAGAAAATCGTACTCAAATTCTTGAAAGGTACTATTTTCCCTCAATGGCGAACAAAATTAAAAAAATTATAAAAAAATGCGTAATTTGTAAAGAAAACAAGTATGATCGTCACCCAACGAAACCCCAAATCCAGCCAACACCCATACCACGTTGGCCCGGTCAGATAGTTCACCTAGATATATTTGTGATGGGAAAGGAACTAGTGCTAACAGCAATTGATAAATTTTCTAAATACGCTATGGCAAAGCCCTTAAGGTCCAGAGCGGCAGAAGACATACGGCAACCTCTAAGAGACATTCTCTTTTCACTCATTCCTGAAACGTTGGTCATGGACAACGAAAAATCCTTCTATTCAGAATCTATTAAGTTCATGATAGAAAATGAGTTCGGAACACAATTTTTTCGAACAGCTCCATATACAAGTTGCTCTAACGGTCAGGTCGAACGATTCCATTCAACACTGCAAGAAATAATGCGTTGTCTACAATGCGAAAAAATACTTCGGTCATTCCAGGAATTATTAGAAAGAGCAGTAAAAGAATATAATTTTTCAGTACACACAGTTACAGGGAAAAGACCAATGGAAATATTCTTTGGTAGAAGAGTTAGTAGCAACCCAGAATTGCTAGAAAAAGGCAGGCAAGAAACAGTGAAAAAACTCTCGGAAAAACAAGCTACTGACCTTGCGTACCACAACAAAAATAGATCTATTCCCAAGGAATATGTAAAGGGAGAGGAAATATTCGTTAAAATAAACAAAAGATTAGGAAACAAGTTGTCAGCTAGGTATCGAAAGGAAATAGTTGCCGAGAATTACAACACGACAGTAAAAACTAAAACTGGCCGAGTCGTACATAAAAATAATATCAAACAGTCATGATAAGACACTCCACAATGAACAAAATAAAAACATTAGAAGACGACATTGAATTTATTGAGCATACGTATAGGATTAACAATGATATAACGCTCTTGAGAAACCACGTAGACGACATCGAACAAATCATATTTTCTACCAGATTGGGCATCGTTCCCACCGATATAGTGACGCAAAAAGAACTGGACCTAATCACGGACTACGACAGCTATAGGAATATCAAGATAGCCGTAATATTTCAGGAAAATACCATTATACTTACCTTACTTATTCCACAATTTTCCGCAAGTATACTATCCAAAATAAAATTTGAGCCCCTCCCCAATATCTTAAATAAATCAATTATTCTAAGCGAATATGAAGTACTTGTAGATAATAATAACTACATTTACAATTTAGAAGTTAAGGATAATTTAGAGAAAAATTTAGTTAGGAAAAATGATGAATGTTTAATCAATATTTTGGAGTTTAGAGAAGCTCAATGTAAGCTAAAAAATTTAACAGAATCTTCAGTAACAGAAATCGAACCAGGAATACTAATACTGAAACATTTTTATGGAAATATAAACCATGATTGTAACAATTTGAAAATTCTAAATAAAGGAACATTTTTGATAAAATTTATAAATTGTAAAATCACAATATCAAATGTAACCTACAACAACTTTAATCTAAAAAGTTATGACACATTTATTCTACCAAATTTAATAACGCATATAAGAGAAAAAAATGAAACAAATTTGAATCTAAAAATCGAGGCTCTATATGTTAGCCATTTAGAACATAAGAGCGACATTCAGTTGTTGGTAGAAGATAATAAAAACAAACATATAATTAGTATAAGTACTGATGTAATAATTATGCTAATTTTTATTATTGTTTCTCTCTTTTTTCTTATAAAAAAAAATTATTATAACCAAAAATTGCATTTAACTAAAGAATATGTAACAGACGTACCTAAAGGCCCATTTTTCCAGGTCACTTTATAATTTCATAACACTTGTGCCGATTGAGGACAATCGACTTAAGAGGAGGGGAAGAGTTAACACGCGCTTTGTTAATTCTTCGCTGACTTGACACTTACGCTAGTTATTGACCCGAAAGCCAATAATAGCTGTGTCGAAATAAAATGCAATAAATTGGTAAACAGGAAACTGTTTTCCTTTTCATTAATATTTGCAAATTACATTAACCAGTAACTGCTGACTGGTATTTACGCTAGCGTTGACCAAAAAGCTAATAATAGCTACGTCAACAGAAATAGGTTAAAATCAATAAACAGGAAACTACTCTTTTATTTTTGCAATTACATATTTATGCCTAATAAGCGTCTGGTGCATATTCAAAGTAATATTTTGTATAAAAACTAAAACATGTAAATTTAGCTTTAAGTTTGGAAATGAACTTCAAATAAAGCAGGCATAGCCTAGCAGAACTATAAAAAAATTTATTTTTTTAGAACTTATATTTTACAAGTTCTTAACTTATATCGTCCCCTTAGTATTAAAATAGCCTATACATTTTTTGATGTTTTGAGAAAATGAATTTCAAACTTTTTGTTGAAAGTAGCTCTCACTCAAATCTCGTTATGTCTGTAAATATTTATTATTTTTTGACTGACGTTTTGACCCACTTTGTGGAACTAGAATTTGACAAAATTTTGACCACATATAAAATCGACGATGGAGAATCCAAAAATTCAATAAAAAATAATAGCCTATGAGCGCATAGGCTATTGTTATACTAAGGGGACGATATGTATACATAAGTCAAATCGTGTATCTCTTCATATACATATCGCACCCTAAATACAAAAGGGGCACAACTCAAAATTTTCCACACTCGAGCTTGACTTGTTTACAGTAACACAGAAAACAAACTATGTGACATATCACGCTGAAATTTGCCATGTAAGCTTGTAACAGTCCTACCAAAAAACAAAAAATTTATTTTTGCCATATGTCATCCGCGGACCGTTTTATTGTTAACGTCTCGTTCATATTTGAGCAGAAGTACATTTTGAGTTGAGACCCTTTTGTATTTAGGGTGCGATATGTAAATATAATATAAGGTCCTCTAACTTTTAGTTGAAGCATAGAATGTTTAATGGTAATGTCTGGTAGGTTTAAAATTACTTTTATGCGATGTAAATATTTAACCCTTTCAATACTAACGGGACACATACGTGTATTTTCTTCCCATCAGTTTTTTACGAGATATGCCATCCATTATGCTCCGTATGACCCGTTATACTTTGTATTTTTCTCTACACATGTTTTGCAGTCGTAGTTAAATCGTAGCACGTGCTAGGTCAGTAAGTGGAAAAACGACAATTACAGATCTACTGAGTGTGATTTTTTTGTGAAGTTGGGGGAAACATGGACAGGCAATATCGTGCGAATAAAAACAAACATTTGTGAAATTGATAGTGTTAAAACTGTATATGATATAGATCATAATCTAAATCTGGGACATATGTGTCCCAGCAGAGCTTGCCATTGGGATGCATGTGTCCCAACAGTATCATATTAAACAATTACAATTTTCAACTTTTTTCAACCAGCGACACAACCAGGGATAGAAAGCGTTTACGAATAAACGATGAAGACGTAATACGAAGCTTATTAGAAGAGAATGACTCCGAGAGCTACAGTGACTTCGACGATGATAGTGTTATTGACCCAAATTACTCAGATGAAAGTTCGTACGAAAGTGATTCGGATTTAGATTATGATCTTACTTTGCCAGTGGAACGTGTTGAGGAGATGCAAGAGCCAGTCCCAGAACACTTAGTATGGGACAACAATAATTTCAATTTCATTCCCAGAAAAACCAAGTGCTTACAAGAAAAACTATTCCGGCTTTGCAAATGCCGACCATTCTTGCTAAAGTTGATAGAAGTTCAAGAGAACTTGATATCTTTTTCAAGATTTTCCCAAGAAGCTTGTTTATACAAATTGCCGACAGCACAAATAAGCGAATCGAAATACTTAACAATAAAATAAACAATAGTAACCGAAATGCTTCTACATCTAAGAAGGGAAAAGCCTTAGTACAACCAACTGATCAATACGAAATAATGACCGTTGTCGGTGTATACATGGTCATGTCATATAACCAATTACCCCAAATGCATATGTATTGGTCACAAAATCAATCTTTGGGCAACATGGCTATGAAGAACTGCATTAGCCGAGATCGGTTTTTCCTTCTGTCATCAAAACTTTATGTCACTGATCCAATAAAGCCATCAGGTGCTACTAAAACTTGCCTAAAATATACTTTTAAAAAATCTCGCACTGACTGCGTTTATCAATCGATTGACGAAGCTATGGCAAAATTCTAAGGAAGGTCTACTTTGAAACAATACAACCCAATGAAGCCTATCAAAAGAGGAATTAAAATTTGGGATAGATGTGATAACAACTGGGTACAGCTATGATATTGATATTTATTCTGGGAAGGAACAGGTTCAAGCAGAGGGTACTCTTGGAGAACGAGTTGTAAAAAAATTGTGTGCAACAATATCGAATCCAATTGCAGTAATTTGCTGTGGTCGGTTTTTTACTACCGTACATTTAGCACAATCTTTGGAGTTTGGTTTAGTAGGCACCATTATGAAGAATAGGAAGCTATTACCAAGTACTGATGGACCAAAAATGGAAAGGGGGCCTACGTCTTCAAATTTAACAATACAGGGTGTTCGGTCTGTAAATGGCAAGCCACCAAAGAAGTTTTACTGATCAGCAATTGCCATACTGATAAGATGACAACCGTACAAAGAACCAATAGACAAGGAGAGAAATTAGATGTTCCATGCCCAGAAGCTATTGCATTTTATAATAAATATATGGGCGGAGTAGACCTTTCAGATCAATTTTCATCTCTCTACGATCCAAATAGAAAATCTGGGAAATGGTGGAAAAGAGTTTTTCAAAAGCTTCTTATGGTTTGCGTTTCTAATTCTTGGATCATTTTTGAAGAAACTCGGCATACATAGGTTCCATTGATTTCCTTTCTCGTAGAATTATCAGAACAGCTTTTGGCATATGGAAAAGATCGCGCAAAAGTTAAACGTCGTAGTACAAGCGGCCGGCCCTCTCACAGATCAAAATTTTTATCCGGAGTTGAAGAGCATCTTCCAATAGAGGAGACAACTCGACGTCGTTGCAGAAGTTGCGCCGATAAGAAAAAAGAACAACGTACGAAATCTATATGTTCTTCTTGCAATATTCATTTATGCAAGGCCTGTTTTGCCAAATATCACACAAGCTAATTTCATATACATAAACTTTGATTCAAAATATTGTTTGCTACCTTGTAAAAGAAACTAAATGAATTCAATAAATGGAAATAAAGAAGGATATCACCGAGTCCTTAATTTAATAGTTTACGTTTATTGGTACTATTGGTACAATTCCTAGAAATAATTTCTTTATTTATACAAGAGGGCATACTATTTAGATCACAAGTAATAACTTTTCATGGTTAAATATTTTTTCCCCTTAAAAACAAATCCGTATGGAAAGGGTTAAATAAATTTTATTTTATTTATTTATTTATATAAAGAGAAACAATTACAAATAATTGCTGTATTTAAATCTAAAGCATTGGCTGCCAGGGCCGTCGGCTAGATAAAAAAAATTAGTATACTTAACAGCAGCAGAGAGAGTATTAAAAGTAGGTGAGAGAAATGTAATTAAGTGTAATTGAAATGTAAGTGGCAAGCGGAATAATATCACATTAAAATAACAATTTCTAGCATATTTATTTCAATATGTCATACATACATATCGAAAGTAAGTATGGGTTGATACACGCCCAGCAAAACCTGCGTGACCGAAACTCCAACACAATTACACATTTTTGTACGTTACAAACACATCCCAGCAAGAAGAGTCCCAGTCACGTGACCGGTCACGTTACCGTCACACGTGACCGTTAAACGGTTACCGAACATTGCTCATTACAATTACTTTGTTAAGAGCGTTGGGGAAATCGTGCGAAAAATTGTGTGTACGTGTGATTTTCTATCCCCTTCATACATATGGATTCGTTTCAGTGCCAGTTACATATAAACGTAGCGACAAACAAAATAACTTTTAGCGCACCACTGACAGCATAGCGCGATAGCCAAGCGGATAGCAACATGGGCTGCGATCCAAAACCCTAGGTTCAAATCGCAAGAAAAGAATTTCTTTTATACATTTATTTTATTTTGTTTTATGATATTTTTATAAGAAGCTTTTTCATGGCAGAAATACACTGGGTGGTTTGCCATTGCCTGCTGAGGGGTGACCGCTATTAGAAAAATGTTTTCCTTAATTTAGGTGTTTTCACCGAGATTCGAACTAACGTTCTCTCTGTGAATTCTGAATGGTAGTCAGACACTAACCCATTCGGCTACGGCGTTTGTTCATTTTTACTGATGTAAAAATGAGAAAAACTATATGAATAAAGTTTGCTTACTGGTTACACATTTTCCAAAGGTCACGAAGAACCAAAAAAAAAGTTGATTTCAAACAAATGCGAGTGTACGTACAGTTAGTAACATAAATAAGAATACAGGAGCCTGATTTATGGAATTGTTTGACGCTAACGCTTTCCTTAATATGTAATGAAAATATTTTGCACATGGTAATTGTGTACTGGGATAAGCTTTCATATGCGCCATAATTTAGCTGTAAATTTTAGGTACCGTTATCCACGCTTTGCTTTGTCTTTGATGCCAGCGAAATTTATGTCACAAAAGTTAGTATACAGCAAACGATTGTTCAGTTAGCATAACATTTATTTTTAAGCATTGAATAAAAAAGTTAAAACTGTTCAAAGGAAATAATCAAAGTGAGTATAAGAATTTAGGGAAGTACGTTTTGTATTAATTTTTGCGCCATTTTTAGTAATGGCACCAAGAGGAAAAGAGCTTCTGATGATTTAAAAAAACTGATTATAAAATATCACAAGGAACATAAATCATTGCGAGAAATCGGTCGTTTGATAGAGAGGAGTTTTGCTACAGTTCAAAATACATATTGTGAATAAATATAAAATTGCGGGAAGCACCACTAATAAAGAGCGTTGTGGGCG
This sequence comes from Anastrepha ludens, assembly GCF_028408465.1. Classification (NCBI taxonomy): domain Eukaryota; kingdom Metazoa; phylum Arthropoda; class Insecta; order Diptera; family Tephritidae; genus Anastrepha; species Anastrepha ludens. The sequence continues at coordinate 43,309,633 of NC_071503.1, forward strand.
TTCGCCGTTCTTACGTCCCAGAGAAAAAAGCTTAGTCGTACGGAAAATCAGGACAAACCCCAAAATAAGTGCCTCCAAATTGAAATCTCAAGTTGAAAATGAGCCTGGAAAACAATTTAGCACCCAGACTATTCGCCGGGTTTTGCATAGTGCTAGTTATCATGTATCAGGCTCAATGTTAGGAAAAAGCCCTTCGTGAGTAGTATCAATCGGAGTAAACGGATTTCATTCGCAAAAGATCATGAAAAATATAACCAAAGGTTTTGGAACCAAGTCATATTTTCTGATGAGTGTAAGTGCAGTATCTGTGGATCTGATGGCCGTGAAAAAGTTTGGAGAAAAGTTGTCGCGGAATTGGATCCAAACAATATGACCGGCACTGTGAAGCATGGAGGGGGCTTTGTGATGGTTTGGGGATGTATGGCAGGAAACTTGGTATTTATCGAAAATATTATGGACCGATATGGTTATTTAAATATTTTGAAAAATAATTTAAAAGAAAGCGTTACGAAATTAGGCCTTGGAGGAACGTTTATCTTCCAGTAGGATAATTACCCCAAGCACACATCCAACATTGTACGAGAGTGGCTGTTATACAATGTGCGAAAACAGCTGAAAACACCGCCACAGTCCCCGGATACCAAGCCAATCGAACATTTATGGGAACATTTAAAGCGGCAAATACGTAAACATCCAATTAGAAATAAGAAACAACTGAAAAACGTCCATAAAGGGGAATGGAATAAAATACCACCAGCTGTAACTGAAAACTTTGTGAAATCAATGCCATCACGACTTAAAGCGCAAACACAATTTTATTATAACTTAGGTTGTTTGAAGGAATCGATTGGGGAAAAATTGAAAACGTGTGCGGTGTATACTTACTTCTGTTAATAACTGTATGTAATTGTAATATACAAAAATGTGTAATTGTGTTTGAGTTTCGATCACGCAGGTTTTGCTGGGTTTATAACTGATCCCTTCCAAAATTCCAACACATTTACAAATATTTTATTACCCAGCGAGAAGAGTTCCGGTCACGAAACCCAGTGACGTTACCGCCGCGCGGGACAGTTAAACGGTCACCGAACATTGCTTATTACAATTACTTTGTTAAGAGCGTTGGGAAAATTGTGCGAAACATTTTGTGTACGTGTGATTTTCTATCACCTTCATACATATGGGTTCGCTTCAGTGTCAGTTACATATATCTGTCCTTGCCACACTCATGGTTTTTAAACCTTTATAAACGTAGCGACAAGCAAGACAACTTTTAGCGCACCAGCGGCAGCATAGCATAATAGCCGAAGGGATAGCAATGCGTGTTTCCAATGCAAAATCCATGGTTCGAAGCACAAACAATTTTTCTTTTTTATATAATTATTTAATTTTGTTTCAGTTTAATGGTTTCCTTTACATATTGACGACAAATATGACGAACTCTATTTGATATATTTACACTTAAATTTAAGAAAGTATGTGTTCACGAAACTATTTTAATAACAAAAGTACGTTAACATTAAATTTGATTAGTATTTTTGATTAGTAATTTATTTATTTATTAGTTATTAGTATACCTCTTTTTTATTTAGAAAATAATATTAAAGCAAAATTAGTGTGAAAATTTGATAGTATGATATAAACATTAATATTCGAAGGCCAAAGGTAAATACTTTCATTGATTAATAATTAGTAAATAACATTTTTTTAGTTATTATTTATAATTTATTTACATATTACTTTTTAATATATATTAATTGTTAAATACTATTTTTTTTATTTTCCGCTGCCGATCATTTCGCTGCTTAAAACGGTGGTGACTAAGCTCAACGGACTTACGAATGTTCTTCTCGTAAGTTGCTCGTCCGTATAGCTGAAAAATATCTGAAACAAGAAAACATATACGATGTTATAGATGCGGTGTATATATGTACATATGTAATTTTTTTTTTTAATTTTTGTGCAAAATTTTAGAACTAGTTATTTATTTATGACTAACCAAAAACAAAAGAAACTACGAATTTACCTACCATAAAGTATGTCCGAAACAATGGAAAATTGGGACAATGCTTCCTTGGTATCCCTACCATCCCAGTTACAAAGCGACAAAAAATCATCATCATACATTTGACGAAACAAATCGTCAACAGTCGTTAAGTCTCAAAAGAAAAGTTTTCTAAAAATTAAAACAAAAACATCTATTAGTCAAGAATGAACAAATAATTTTTTTACTAACCAGTGCCTCAAGATATTCTTGTTGCAGCAACTTTGTTGCGAATTCCTTAGCTGCAGCTAACGTTTGCAACGGTAGAGTGGACGATATTTCTGTTTGTATTTCATCTATTTCTTCACCAGTCATTTTGCAAACAGAATGATAAATCCTGCGGAGTAGGGCCTTACATTCACGAACCGTCTTAAATTGAGTAAACTGCTCACTGGCCGTAGTCTGTAGTTATTAAAATAAGAATGTAAATAGATTGATACGACAGTGGTACGCCGCTAAATACGTACATTTTCATTAAAAATGAAATGAATGAATTGGTCGACAACTACTTTTTGGTTTTCCAATATTTTTGCTTGGTTTGCTAAAACCGTTTTCAACAATTCCTTAACTGCTGGGAAAAATTTAAAACTTGAGTTTAAATTAACAATATATTTATAGATGTATATGCATTTAAAATACCCTTGTCGCTAACTGGCTGCTGACCCTCAATGCCAATACTTTCTTCGCCGAACAAAAACTCCATATCCGTAATAATAGCAATAAAAACAGCAGTATCAAGTTTCTTAATATTTTAAATAGTAAATCTAATTTTTATAAACGTGGAAAAGGGGATGCAGAACTGGTATAAGTAGGTGTTTGCCTTCATGGGGTATGCAAAAGTATTTGTATGCAATGCCCTCTTTGGGTATTTTTATTACTTCATTATCTAATTGATCCCCTAGTATTATACCTAGTGCCAGAGAAGATTGTACTGGTTGGTCAAAATAGTTTTCTAATTTGCCAAAACTGTATCCTATCAAATAATCATCAATACCTATTATTTTGACAGGCCCAACTTTTCTGCTAAAACATTAGGAATCTTTTTCTTTTTTGTGATCAATTTTGAAAGCACCAATTTTTGAAATATTCTCGACATCATTTTCTTCTAGCCTAAAATATATTCGCTCAAGAATTTTTGTTTGGATTTTTAACAATTTTCTTTAAATATTGCATATAGCTTTCGAACTTATATGCCGAAAAACTATCAAAAGTTCCATACTGCCTAGCACAATCTTTTATGTGCAACAACCCATGCACATTATAACTAATTAAATAGATTTGCCCAAACAAATAAACAAAGTCCTGCAAAATATTCTGTGCTACGTACGCTTCAGTTTTTAATGATTTTTGGCTTGAGGAGGAAGAGAACATAAAAATTACTACCAATATAGTCTTTTAATACGAAAACTCCAATATATGATACAATAAGAATTGTCCGTCGATTTCCAATTATTGATTTCATTGAAGTCCCTGCACACACGACCAAATTTTGTAGGAACATATTTTGACAAAAAATTAATTTTTTCATTAGTTTTAGTAACGTCAGCTCTTTTCATTAACAACTGAGTCAACTTTTTAGTTACACCAACATCGACTAGGTGCATTGGATCAAGCGGAAATTGCGACACCATTTTAAAACTTGATTTTTCTAAAATGCTTTCGCAAGTTCTAAAAGTATAACTATGATGCGACGGTTCTGCTTTATATTTAAAAGAAACGTCAGAGCGTAGGTTATGAACTTTTTTCGAAAAGCAAATCCTTTTATTTACATAACTTCCTACTTGAATACACTTTGAGCAACTATTTTTACCATTGTGAGATTGTACACCTGTGACAAAGGCACATGTATCACAGCAAAATAAACGGATATCAAACTTTTTCTTTATGAAATTTGATCCCACTTGAAGTCCGTTTTCTTTCAAATAAATTACTTCCTCACAAAAATCTCTCAAGTAATCATTGGCGTTCCACGGCTTTTCCGTCCCAGAAAAGCAAGCAATGGTAAAAGGGTACTCGTTTGGAAAGCCAACGATTGCTCCAAGGATGGGCCACAAAATTGTACTTGAACGGGTATACAACTTACAACTGTTATACAACCCATCAATGCCTACATCAATTTTTACATACTTCATCCTTATCGTGAAGATAAGCAAATGCGCCTATTTTAAAATGGTGTTGGATACCGCGATATAATAATTCCCCACTTCGAATGGATTGGATCACAGCTTTTTTATTATTTGTTTTAAAAAGAGTCTTAGCCGATAGGGGCAAATCTTTCACGCCTATTCTCCTAAGCACTTGAAGTATATGTGTAACTAATATACATTATGGGACACCCTATTTGCTATAGCCCATTTTTTTATTTCAAGCGCACTATCACATTCCACCGTATAATTTTCGGGAGCACTATCACTAGTTTCACTTATGGACATTACTGACACATTGGAATAGTCTGAGCTACTCTCCTCTACTTAGATCTTTTTGACTTATTGCTTTGATAGCCACTTGTCGTTTTTCTTTTGTTTTATTTCTACTGATGCAAAATTGAGAAAAAATATTTGAATAAAGTTTGCTTACTGCTTACACATTTTCCAAAGGTGAGGTAAAACCAAAAAAAAAAATCGATTTTCAAACAAATACGAGTGCATCTGTGTTTGTAACATATGTATGTGTAATTGCGTTAATACAAGCGCATTATCAGAATGGCATATACAATATTTTTTAATGAAAAAATCAAATATTTCATTTGATTTACTGTTCTCCTTGACGGTGTGAATTCTATCTCTCTTTTACCAATAGCAATTTCTACCGTACTTCAAACGGCAAGGCAACTCATTTGTATGCTTATAATGTGGCTGCTCTGAAAAAAGTACTAGTGTGAAATTTTGTTAAGCGTATTGTATGATCGCCATAGTCGAATGAGTAGATACTTGATCAACATTTGAAAATGCGTGAGTGCCAATCTCAGTGATGGTAAATGTAGGGAAAATTCCCTACATGTAGGGATTTTTGTCGAAAAATCTTGGTGTAGAGAAAAGAAGTACAGATTTTGTTAAATTCTGTAAATGTAAGATTTTCAAGAAGGACAGAAAAAAATTTGAAATAGCGGGAAAAATTAGAAAAGTTCATTTAAAATAAAAATCCGCAGTAAGGTTTCATGTCAGACTTTTTTCTTTATGGCAGAATACTTTTAAAAGCGTTAATACGGCAATATTTCCGTTTTTTTCTTCGTTACCGCTAACGCGATTTTTTCTTCGCGCGAAAATTGTAGTTTTCTGGTGCTTTTCACTTTTGAAGTAAGTTTGCAAATAATTTAGTTAAAGCTTTTTTTATATTTAAAATGCATATATAGGTACTTATATATGAGCTCCCCCTCTTCGACTGACCCTTCGGAGGAACTCCAGAAAAAACAATGCAAGTATCGGAAACAAAAATTCAATAACAAGTGGCTTGACGACGACAATTTTAGTGGCTGGTTGGAAGCTGTGGCTAACGATCTATTCAAATGAAAGGGCGACAAAGTTTTGAACTGCGGCAAGTCTGATTTTCAGAAGCACGCCGAATCAGAAATGCACCAAAAAAATATGAAGACAATAAAAAAGACACCTAAAATAAACAGAGTTTTTTAAGAAAAAATCGAGTAAGCCAAATGGTTCCAGAAATTTCGAATTAAGACTTAGCATGTTCGTCTGTCGCTGCAAGTGGTGAACCATTTAATCCCACTCTTAAAAGAAACCATGGCGGATTTTGAAAAAATAAAAACTCTGCCTTGCTTTAAACAGAACTGAATGTAATGAAAAAGTCTAATTTTTAGACTTCTTGCTGAATTTTTCTTTCAATTTGTATTTATAATATAATAAATATGTATACTTATATATATTTGAAATAAAATTAGTTTTTATTATAAAGTGTCAAAATAGCACCAAGTCCAAAACTTAAGCAAATTATTCAATTTTGACGTTGCAAGTGCCTCATTATAGTGTAAACACAGGAGAAAAAATGTAGGGAATTGTATAGGGAAAATTTGTTGTAAGCGTAGGGAAAAGTAGGGAGTTTTTTTGGGCTGTGTAGGGATTTTTCAAAAAATCATTTACCATCACTGGCCGATCTCTGTGGATGAAGCACAGAATAGAACAAGCACACAAGAACAAGAAAATATTAATTTTTTATGTACAGTGCCAGCTCGCTAATCCGAGTTAATGATTGCAGACCCTGATTCGGATTAACGAGATATTCGGATTACTGGATGTGCTGTTACTATATTCGAAAATAAAACAAAAGCCAGGATTTCAAAACAAATTTATTTTGTTATTATTAATCAACAATGAAAAAATTAAAGATTTTTATAAATACATATGTACATATGTATGCATGTATTTACATATTACGTTTTTTTTTTTAACGTAGATAATTAGTGATGTAACTTTGCTTGTCTTTCAGTGCACATGCTTCTAAAGCCTTGTTCCGCAATTCTTTTAGCATTAATATGTAATCTGATTGCAGGCCTCGTTCCTTTGCCCAATCTATTGAAATATTTAAGGCCTGCAGAGCTTTACGATTTTTAACGTTTTCGTAATTAAAGGCTCTGGTTCCACATTTTCTGTGTCTGACTCTGAAGTACTACACGAAGTATTGCCAGAGTACATAATCCAGCTAAGAACTTTATCTTCAGAAATATGCACGTCATTGTTGCGGTGAAATAAGTTGGTTATTGTGCGAAATTCTTCTGTTTCTTCAACAAGATCATTCTCTGGCAACTCTTGTTGTAACAATGATAGAGGGATGTTATCATCTGAAGCCCACCTCTGAGAATGAATATGCTTCCAACAAGACTTTATAGAAGAATTGGGCACCCTGTCCCAAGATCGTTGAAGCAATTCACAAGCGTGAGCTTACCAGTTCACACAAGAGATCTTTTTTGTAAAACAGCTTAGTTAGTCGTATCGCTCTGTCGTTCTGATCCATGGGTTGAATAATACTAGTACAATTTGGAGGTAAAAACATAGTTTTATATTGCCCACATTCAGATACCAGCGACTCTCCATGACATTTCGCATTATCCAGTAACAATAAAGCTTTTTTGGGCAAATTATTTTCAATTTGATAGTCTTTTACCTGTGATATAAACGATTTAAAAAACCATTCAGTAAAAATATATGTTGTCATCCATATATTTTTCGATGCGTAATATTCAACAATATGTTGTTTTTTAAACGAACGTGGATTTTTTGATTTCCCAACCACAGCAATGTTAAGCTTGTGAGTTCCAGATTTGTTAGCACAGCACAAGAGCACAAGATTGTTAGCACAGCACAAGTTATTCTCTCTTTGCTCATTTTTGTACCAGGATCAGACTTTTCTTTACAATGCACTAAAGTTTTTCTGGAAACATTTTCCAAAAGAGTCCACACTCATCAGCATTGTAAATTTGGTCGTCAATCAGATTTTCAGTCTCGATAATGTCATAGAGCTTATTTTGAAAATCAGGTCTAGCAGATAAGGATTCGCCGCATATTTTCAAAGTTCGCACAGAAAATCGCTTCTTAAAATTTTGCAACCATCCGTCACTACCGTGAAATGATTGATTCGGATACACTTTGTCGTAAAATTTCTGCTGAAATGGTTTGATGCCGTGACCGCTTCTCTTCAAACCAAGCATACAACTTAATCTCTAATTCTTCATTCTCTCCCGATTTGAGTGTCTTGCGCTGTTTTTAAAATTTGGCATCAGAATTCTCAGCAAATCTTATATGTAAAAGAATAAATATGTATGTACAGTAATATTTACAGAATACATTTTTTACACAGGTTTTTTACCTTTTAATATTTTCAGCATTTCTTTTTATGTCACAAATTGTTGAAGCTCCTACACCAAATTTCTTTGCTAAAACTTTTCCTGATTGTCCACGATTTACTTCTTCTATTATTTTAAGCTTATCAGCTAATGACAGTGTTTTATGTGCACGTTTGTTTGCCATGTTATTTAAATTGATGTTTTCGCGACTAATACCACAACTAAACTATTCGCAACAAGATAAATTCACACTTACATTCATAGAAGGCTCTGTATTTCAATAATGTCCCGTTAGTTTTAAAATTCCGTTCATGGTTTTGTAAAAAAACAGACTCAAAAATAAAAAAACAAAAATTCGGTTTAGCGAGCTTGCAACGAATGCGGACTATAGAGCACGTAATGCGTCATAAATTCCATTCGGATTACTGGATAATTCGGATTACACACCTTCGGATTAGCGAGCTGGCACTGTATTTCTAAATAAAACATTTTATGATTTTTGTCATAAGTGCTGATTACTTTTTTAAGGAAAATGAAAACACTTTATCATCAGTGCTGATTACTTTTTAACGATTTTAATGAAAATGAGGAGTTTTTTTCATCAGTTTAATGAGGATACTGATGATGATAATATGAGTGCTATATGACTATCATGTAGGGATGTAGGGATATTTGATTATATGCTTATTTTACAAAGAGATACAAAGTGTTATAGAATATTAACGTTGGTTGTTTAAATAAAATATTTTACATTAAAATCCTTCAAAAATCAAAAATAAGCAAATCAAAATTTTACCACAGCATCAAATATGATACATTGGTGCGTACATACAAATGCATGCATGAATATATGTACATATGTAGGTATATACATACTACGTTTACCGTACGCTTGCTCAGTGCTTAGGCAAAGACAAATAGACGAATCCGCATGTACTTCGTGTCGATTTATTTTTGTGTATACGAGCAAAGCATCGTTTCTCGCGTCTCGAACTTGTTACAACGGTTCGATCTTCCTATTTTTTCACCCCCGCATCAATATGCCCATTTTCCAAAAACTTGAGTGATTGTGACTGTATCTTATTACTTAATCAATGGTTCATCGTTTCGCTCAATTTTTTTACGTGCCTTCTGTGAAGTGCAGCAAGCCTCTACTTCAAAAGTACTCATGCTGTTTTCAAAGCCATAATTGGCCTTTCTACCTTGATCGTTCGGTGTTTTATAAATGTGAATACCTATACTGCTCTTGTTATCTTCGCCTTCAATATAATTCAACTCTTCAAGTGGTTCTTGTTGAGTCAGATTCCCCGACGATTTACGACATTTCATCGGGTATCTAATAAAGACCATTGACGTTAAATATACCCATTGTGAACCATTCCCATTAAACCGGTCTGGGCCTGGATCGCCTGAACGGTCAAGTGAAATTTTTTTCAGTGCAGCTGAAAAACAAAAACCAATGCACATTAATATTCAACAAAAATTAAATGGGAAAAGTATAAAATCCGATGCACTTACATACATATATATTTAATTTTTAATGGATTTCTTGCAATTGGAACATCTTTTAGATCGTTAGCATTTTAATTCAACTGTTCCGTCTGTTGTGATAGAAATCTGCGAAATCTTGTGAGAAGTTGGTCAACCATTGCATATGCCAAAGCCTACTGACGCCAACTTAAAAAAAGTATCCGAGGAGTACTGGAATCTTTAGGCTTTCCCAACTGTGTGGGGTCTATCGAAGGGAAACGTATGCATCCAAAATGTCCGGCGGGTTCCGGATCAACGTTTGTTAATTATAAGAAATATTTTCCCATGGTTAATGGTTAATGGTTGTAAAGGGTTAAGGTATGGCCCTTTAGCACTGCGACCATATTGATCTATTGTGCACCCTATGCTGTCTATTGACTGTTAAGTATGCTTATGAATTGTACCAGCTCCTTCTGAGGGAGTGATTGAAGGTCTTCATCTGTAAGCATAAACTTGTTTAAAAACCTTTTCCTTCTATGCGTCAACCCCGGACATTCGATAATGAGATGTTCTATAGACTCCTCATCTTCGCAGCAAAATCTGCAGGTGCTGGTGTTAGTTATGCCTAATTTCTGTAAGTGTTTGTTGCAGGTGAAGTGACCCGTGAGGGCGCCTGTGAGAGTGCGAATGCTCTTTTTGTTTAACGTGAGGGCCATGTTAGCTCTTTTAGCATTGAAACTTAGGAACTTTTTGGAGTGTCTAAGACCCTCTACGTTGTTCCAATGCTGATTTAATAGAGTTTTGGCCCAGTATTTTACTTTTTGTTTCAGGTTGTTTTTGTTGAATCCGAACATAGGACTTGGTCCGATAAAGTTTTCATCGGCCCCTTTTTTGGCTTTAAAGTCTGCCTTTTCGTTGCCGTCATATCCCTCATGTCCCGGTACCCAAATTAATGAAACATTGTTTTTGGATGCCAGGTTATTGAGTGCCTTGTGGCATTCTAAGAGGGTTTTTGAGTTGTAGGTATAGCTATCTAAAGCGTTTAGAACTGATTGGCTGTCCGAGAGTATTTTGATCTTTACTCTCTTGTGGTTTCTACGTTGCATGATGTTTGCTGCTTCCATTATTGCGTATAGTTCCGCTTGGAAGATAGTGGTGTCCCTGTTGAGAGTGTATGATTTGTGGATTCTGGGCGCCACTACTCCTGCTCCTACACCATAAGGTGGTTTTGATCCATCAGTGTCCCATTTTTGTAAATCATCATTCATCCATTTCGGGTTTGTTTTCCACTCGATCCTCTCAGGAAAGGTAACTGTGTATCCTTTTGTGAAACAGAGGGTTGGGTCAATGTGGTCTGAAACTTGAGCCATGCTTATTGTGTTTTTGATGTTATTTAGGATATTTAGGTGACCGGTGAGGTTGCTATATGAAGGGGTGGGAGATTAAGGAGTGCTTCCGTGCCAGCTGTTGGGGTAGTTCTCATAGCCCCTGTGATGCATAGGCAAGCAAGCCTTTGTACTTTTCCCAGTTTGGTTATCGCTGTTTGTTGGATAGATTTGCTCCACCATACTAGTGCCCCATACAGTATGATTGGTCTAACCATTTGGATGTATATCCAGAGGGCCATACTAGGGCTGAGGCCCCAGGATCTCCCTAGTTATTGTTTGGTTGTCCACAAGGATTTCGTGGCTTTTTTGTTATATTATTTATATGTGATTCCCAAGTGAGTTTTTTATCTAAGGTTAAACCTAGATATTTGACCTCTTCCTTTAGTTCTATCACTGTTTCATTTATTTTCAATGCAGGAAACTCTAACTTTGGGGATTATTGTGGTTTTGATAAGGTTGATCGACAGCCCCTCCTTTTTACATCATTCCCATGTTGCGTTCAAGGCATTTTGCATTAAGTCTGTTAGCAACCATGAAGCTTTTTATTATAACAGATATGTCATCTGCATAGCCAATGGTTATAAATCCCTTATTGTTTAGGTGCTGCACCAAGTCATCAACTAGTGGGACCATAGCAGTGGAGAAAGGACTCCTCCTTGCGGACATCCCTTTACTGTTGTGACATTAAGCTCAGCTTGGCCTAACAAGGCTTTAATAATCCTCTGATTAAGCATTTGGCTTATCCAATGGGTTAATATTGGGTTTGCACCTCTTTTCTCGAGTGCTGTTTCCATGGATTTGTAATTTGCGTTGTCGAAGGCTCCCTCTATGTCCATAATGGAACATAGGGCTATTTCTTTTTGATTTAGAGCCTTTTCTATATTGACAACGAGTGTGTGCAGTGCTGTGACTGTGGATTTCCCTTTTTGGTAAGCAAATTGCAGCTTATGAAGGGCTTTTTTGAAGATTACTTCTTCTCTTAGATGGTATTCAAGTAGTTTTTCCATTGTCTTTAACATGAACGACGATAGAATGATTGGTCTGTAAGATTTTGGAGAATCAGGGGGTTTGTTACCTCCCTTAGGAATAAATATTACCCTCACTTTCCTCCATATCTTTGGAATGTATTCCAATATTAGACTAGCTCTGAAGATTTTCACCATGACTCGGATCAGTTCCACAGTGCCTTTGGATAGAAGTTCTGGGGATATTCCATCCCGCCCTGGTGATTTAAAGGGTTTAAAGGAGTTAATTGCCCACTCTACCCTTTCGAAATTTATGATTTTATTGACAAATGAGACCGTCGATCTCCGTTGATGGTGAGTTACCATGTCTAGACTATTGTCGATTGATGGGTCATGACTTTTACAATCTGGGAAGTGAGTCTTTAAAAGAAGCTCTAGTGTTTCTACGAATGTGTTGGTTATAGTTCCGTTTGGACCTTTTAGTGTGCCTATGGGACTTGAGTCACCTTTGGAAAGTGATTCATGGATTCTAGCTGTTGCTGGAGTATCTTTTAGATCCTCGCAGAAGTTTTTCCAAGAGTTTCGTTTGGATTTCCTTAGTTCTTTGTTATAATTAGTTAGGGATTTCCTATATTCGTCCCATTTGTTTGTTTTCTTTGCAGTGTTGAATAGTTTTCTCGTTGCTTTCCGAAGTTTGTCAAGTTCGTTGTTCCACTAGTGGGCAACAGTCTTGATATGAGGCCATGATTGAGTCAGTCATGTCTGTTACTGCCTCTCCTAGCTCCTCTGTTGATGTTATTTTTCTTACGCTGTTATTAAGCTTAGCTAAAAGACATTCATTGTATCTTTTCCAGTTTGCTGTTTTTGGGCTTCTGTAAAATGTGGAGAACTTTACCACCCCTTTTAGGCCAAAGAGTATGTGTTTGTGGTCAGACATTGAGTCCTCATTCGAGACTCTCCAGTTACTGATCATATTCACAGATTTGTTAGTAATTAGAGTTAAATCGAGTACCTCTTGTCGTATTGCGTTTACAAAAGTGGCTTTATTACCCCTGTTTACTACTGTGATATTACTAAGTAATAAAAACTCAAGGAGTGACTCTCCTCTGTTGTTTGTACTCGTGCTTCCCCATGCCACTTTGTGGGAGTTGGCGTCGCGCCCAATAATGAGGGTTTGATTGTGGGTTTGGCAATACTCCACTAGGCCTCTGATTTTCTCTGGTGGTACTTTTCCATTGGTATTTTTCCATAGTACTGCAACTTGTTTCTACTGCGAAATGCAAATTTTCGTCTGTTGAAGATAGTGAATTGGGACGTCACAGCGATGGAGGAACGTTGGCTTCTTCAGGACTTTACTAAATGAAAAGTTTTGGAGAATATTATGAATTATCGAACACCACAATAGCAATGCCATATGCTCTGGTAGCCAATGAAGCACATCCTCTATTAGACTGGGTACTTTGACCTTATTCAAGAAGAAATACGACAATGGAAAATTAATATTTCAATTCCCGTTTATCATGAGCAAGGAGATGTGTTGAATGTGTGGGTGTACAAGTAAGTATACAAACAAAGAGAATGTTCCACGTTTAACCACAGCGCAAACGAGTAAGTAATGCTGGAAACAGTCACCGACGTACGTAGTCCCTTACCGCAGCCTCTAGAGCACAAAATTGACCAAACTCATCTCGTAGAGAACAACGGCGTCCTTTTAGTTACATATTTACACAATACATCGGTTTGTGTGCGTATGTGTTTGGTTATATCTACACAATATTGCCATTGATATTTTTGCTTACACACTTTTTCACACATCCGCGTTATCAGTTACAATTTTTCATTGTTTAATTAACCAAAGCCAAAAAACCAACATATGCAAATAGTTCACATTTCTATAATTAACATTATTCAACATTGTTTTTAAGTTATTTTAACAAAAATTAAAAATTTTCCAAGTTTATTTTGTAAATGATTTCGAAATGTACGGTTTGGCAACACTGTGTGGGGAGATATCAATCCTGAGAAGAATTTTCAAAAATCCTGCAATAAAATCTACGATACTACGATACGGAAGGGAAGTAATTTTCATGGGGTTCTCATTAATTTGATCGTAACATCTTACAGGGGACTGCGCTTACGTCGGTGACTGTTTGCAGCAAAAGAGTAAAACGGACAGAAGATTGTCAACGACGCAGCCAAGTACAAGTGCTGCGAAACGAAGACACAGCGAAACGCCAGCGTCGCATAAGAAGTAGTGCTGGGAAAACATCTGAGCACTATCGATACTATCGATGTTCTTTTAAACCATCGATTGTTTTTTTCCACTATCGCTGTTTTGAGGAAATTTTCCATCTCTATACATTTTGCGCGTGACTGATTTGGAGTAAGTAAAATAAGAAACAATGAAATATTTTGCTAATATTCTTTAATTCATTAGTTGAATTTTAATTGGTGGAGAGGAGAGCAGCAACAAAACAAGTACGATACGTTTGGAAAATCTGAAGTGTGGAATTCAAATGCTAAGTGCAAAGGCTGTGGTAGGGTTTATAAAACTTGCAGTGATACGTCAAACCTCAGAGATCATCTTCGGCGATTGCATCCGGATATAAAATTATCAGACCTAAATTATCTACATATGTAAGTATTCTGGCAGTATTTTGTCTTTTATAGAAAGAATATACGATACGAGTTCTGATCGTAAAATAGTAATTGACAATGCGATTTCCGAGTTCGTTGCTTGTAGCATTCAACCGTTCACCCTTATTGAAGAGACCAGTTTCCGTAAATTAATGAAAGTGGTGGATCCCCGCTATGAATTACCTTCTAGAAAGACATTGAAAATTTGTTTAATAAAATGAAAGCTAAATTGTCTACCACTTTGGATGAAGTTGACCATCTTGCTATTTCGACGGATCTGTGGGCTTCACGAGCAAGTAAATCATTTATCACCGTCACATGTCGTTTTATCGATGAGGACTATATTTTGCGTTGAGCTGTGCTTTCTACAAACCTTTTGCTAAACGAAACAAACCATTCAGCACAAAATATTGGCGAAACCGTGCGCTTGGTTTTAGATAGTTGGCAAATTTCTCACAAGGTCAACGCAATTGTAACCGACAACGATAAAACAATGACTAAAATGTGAGAGAATATTCAAAAAAGAAATCTGCCTTTCTTCGCACATACACTAAACTTAATAGTACAAGAAGCTCTTAAGATGGATGCGATACATTCGCTGGTGTTGAAGTGCAAACTCATTGTAACATTTTTTAAACAAAGTAACATAGAATATGCAAAGCTTAGAAATGCGCAGCAGTCAGGAAAAGCTTATAGCTTAAAGCAAGAGGTACCCATTAGATGGAACAGCGCCCTTGCTATGATTAAACGAATAGTCCCCACCAAAGACGCAATAGACAAAGTTCTACTAAGTATACCAAAAGCACCTGCACTTCTGACTGCGGAAGAAGTTGCTATTTTAGTGGACATCGTAGAATTGCTTGAACCTTTTGACACCGCTACTGAAAAAGTTTCGTCATCAACAGATATAACAGTTTCGCTTATAATTCCGGTGGTGTGTGGTTTACTTGACACTATAGAAAGTTTAAAACTCAAAGCCCAATCGGAAGAAGGTTCCGAAATGCTATTAAATTTAATTGATAGCAGTAAACGCAGACTGTCGGGATATGAAAAACGCACTGTAACCAGATTATCCACGTTGCTTGATCCTTGATTCAAAAAGGAGGGCTTCCTTTTTTCTCACAACGTTTCAGATTCCGTAAAAGCGTTGAAACCGAATTAACCCAGCACAACAAAAATCCTGCTCTCTACAAATCCGAGCCACCAACACCAATTGAGACTGCAGCGCCAAATCAGCAATTGTTTGCATTTTTGAAAAGGAACATTGCCAAAAAACCGAGGACTGAACGAGTTGACGCCATTTTAAGCCTTCGGAACAGTTATAAACACAATTAAATTGTGATATTTTATTTAAAATAATTTTTATATAACTTTTGTATTCCAAGATTTAATACCTACTGATAAATTTATATATTCTATAGTATATATTTTTATACAAATGAATCTATACAGTGCCTTAAAGTTTATTTATTCTTGTTATTTTTTATTTCATAAAATTATTCTCAGTTTAATTTTTTATATTTTGGTTTTCTTCACAATAAGATGTACTATATAAAAATATATCAATCGCTCAAATGAATTGAGTTTTGCTTTAAATAAACTTAGCCTTAAAAAAATGCATGTTCGTTTTTAATTTACCAAGATTGAAAAATTTAAGTAGTTTGAACACGATAGTATCGATTTTTATTAGTACAAAACATCGAAACATCGATTGTGCAAAACATCGATGTTTTCCCAGCTCTAATAAGGACACGTCGAGCAATTAAAAAATATTTTGCAAGGTAGAACGCGGACGCATTGAGAAAAGTAGTGTACGAGTATACCTACACAAACGTCGTATCTATTTGCACCACATTAGTCTTTGCAAAGAAGGATCTCAGCAGTCAACGCTCAGTGTGTTTGCAAATCCGGACTAACGAAGGCGTCAGTGGGCTGCGAACGACTGCGCTGCATGCAACATTCTAGACTGCGTAGCGGTAAAACTATGATATTTCAACTTCTCAGCTCCTACGAGCCAACGTTCAAATTTTAAAACGCATACATACATACACTAGTTGATTGGCGTGCAAGCGAAAATTTCAATTAGAGTGGCAAGACGAATTTGAAGTAGTAACAAGAAACGACGAATAGTAAGAGGAGATAACGAACTAAGGGCAGACAAGCTACAGTGGCGGCTCTGAATAAAAGTCAGGTGAAATAATTTATTTGAGGAATATTAGTTGTCTACTAATAAAGTTTTTTTTCACCATGATAAAGTTAAACACTCTTAAGGTCATTCAACTGAAAACATTATTAAGGGCAAATGATTTACCAACAACCAGCACCAAAATAATTAAAATAGCAAAATCGCAAGAAGTTTTGGGTACCGATGAGATAGATCCAATGGAGCTGGAAAATGATAGTGCGTTATCCACAAACGATTTACAAACGCAAGTGAATAGTTGGAAAGCAGCAATAGCAGGTTTCAAATTAGCGATTGGCAGAATGAGTCGTAACCCAGAAGCCATACCAGATAAGAATGTAATGCAACAAGCGTCAAACAACAACGATAATGGTAGGCCAGCCTCAAGTGTCACAAGCTGGGGATCTACGAATGATACCACGTAAAACAAGGATGATTCAGGATATGAATCATCAACTCAGCAAACCATGAATGTCAAGGTGAAACTATATGCAAAGCCGACACAGATAAAATGTTTTAACTGCAACGATTACGGTCACAATTCAATTCACAACCTCAGTGGAAACCACGGTGCAGCATATGTACGAAAATGGGTCATAAAGCCAAGAATTGTAACAAAAAGACATCAGTTGCGAAGATTGGTGACCACAACGACTACGTCGAAGCTCCTTCTGTTACAAAAATTGTGAAGCTTGATGGAACTGCTCATTGATACGCGTATCAGCAGTTGGTGAGATGCAGATGAAAGATATTTTACAGGGTTCGGCGGATCCAAGGTGCAGGTCCCGAAACAGATTAACGTAAAGGTCAAAAAGGAAAACGTTGAACGAGAGGCGACTTTGTATATAGTTGCTGATGAGTTGCTACCTTGCGATGGTTTATTGGCTCGTGATGCCGACTTTGAGAGGACAAATTTAATAATATATATCCAGCTGCTTCTCGGAAGAAGATCAAGGCAAGGCAATACAATTATTATCAACGTTAAAACAATGTTTTGCAGAAGATATTAGTCCAATTGGTAGATGCAAGATCGTGCTTTTGGTAAAGAAGTCCAACGGTGAGAGTCGAATGTGTATCGACTTTCGAGCATTGAACGAAGTCACAGTTAAAAAGAATTATGTATTGCCGATAATAATCAGGTAATCAATATTTTACGACACTTTACATGACCTCCGGCTACTATCAAGTTCCTATGAACGAAGAGTCGAAGAAGTATACCGCATTTTAACGCATGAAGGACTATTTGAACACAACGTTATGCCTTTTGGTCTGGTGAATGTTCTAATGGTCTTTCAGGAGGTTATTATAAATTGGATTAAAATGCTTGAACATCGTGATAACGTGGTCAACTACAGTTGACGAAGGTATCGACGTACTTAAAGAATTTTTGGAAGCTGTGAAAGCTGCAGGTCTTACGCTTATATATACCTTCGAAGAGTGCATTTTTGGCAAAGCAGGTACAGTTTCTAGGTCATGACATAAATTCCAACGGCATACGTCCTGGATAAAACAAAACGAAAGTGATCGAAGAGTTTCCTTAACCAACAACAATAAAAGCAGTACGACAAATTTTAGCGTTTCCACGACAGTCGGTTCTACGTTACCGAAACGACCCGGACTTATATCCGGCCAAGGGCTGTCACTACAGCAGCATTCTCCGTATGTAAGTATGGGAAATGTTTATGCTGCTACAATAACAACAAATTTTAGAAGTAACTGGCAATTTCCAGAAATTTGTTAAAGAATACAATCTTCTTTACGTCCATTAACGATATTGTTGAAAAAGAATACAGATTTTATCTGGAAGAATGAACAGAACGACGTGTTTGAGAAATTTAAATATATGATAAATACAAAACTAGTGTTAACGATATACGACGCAACTAAGCCGAACGAAGTGCATACAGATGCGAGCTCTCTGGGGCTATCGAGTATTTTTATGCATAACGATTACGGAAATGAATGTGGAGACCTGTGTTTCATTTTAGCAGGCAGTGCAACGACGCCGAACGTAACGTAACGAGTTAGAAATTCTGGCAATTATAGACACGCTACAACGGTACCGAATGAATCTGATTGGACACCATTTTAAAGTTATTACGGATTGCAATGCTATAGTAGCTACTAAAGCCAGTGCACTTTTGCTACCACGGAAGAGTTTGATTTCCAATGCGTACATTGAGCAGGAATAAATAATGCATAACGCTTCCGTCAACGGAACCGGCAACAGTTGCTGAGACGATATACAGAGTGGTGGATATCGATAACGAATGGGTTGCAGCAATGCAGAGGCAAGACGACGAACTCAAAGGTATCGTCGACATTGTTAACGGTAAAGACGCATTTAAGGATATTTTAGAATGGAAGCTGAAGCATAGGACGCCTAAGGTTGCAAACATAGTGGAAGCGAAGCCGAAGACGAGTAAACATATGAAAGTGGTCATATTACAAGCGAAGACGAAGATTATGATGAAGACTTTGCGCAAGCGGTCAGCTTGAAACTGTGCAGTACTGTTTTCAAAGGCGAAAGAAAAACGTGAAAAAGCGAAAACTGAAGCTGTTTGCAACTGTGAAATAAACACAATTGTAATAGAAATTACTTCGAACGACTATTTATCGGAAAGTTACACTTAAATATAGGTGTCCGTTCGCTTGAACTTCTGTTTATCAACTGAGTAGTTCCTCTCCGCCTGTGTCGATTATCAATCAATGGTTTGTGTCGAAGGGTTGCCAGCTGTATTTGACAGATCGTCTACCCTGAGTGATCTCTCGTCGATTTCATCGTAGATACCGTCAATAGTTTCCCCATCGTATTTTCCTTCTTTGCAGTAGTCATTTATCAAACCGTTGGCGCACCATGGTTTCATGATATTACTCGTGAATATCCCAGCACAGCGTTTCCGGCCTTTTGGTATAGCTAGCAAGTCTTCTATGGCATAGCGATCGTTGGGTAAGACCTTTGTTACAACATATGGTCCTTTGTTATGATGGTTGGAGTTTGTGGCAGGTACCAGGGGCTGGAGGTACGTAGTCAATCACCACCAGATCTCCTTCATAGTACTGCCTTGGGGTTCGAAGCTTTGCGACGAACCCCTGTTTCCATTTAGTTCTCTCTGAATTTATGCGTTTGACCGCGATTTTCATTCAGACGTCTTCATCCTTATTGTCCTCATCGTAATCTTGCACAGCTTGAATTAAACAATTTGCTGTGACGTCGCGTAGTTTGAAGTTAGAAACTAAACTATTCGGGCTCTGCCTAGTTGTTGCGTTGCTGTGAGAGTTAAGATACTATTGAAGTTGCGGTAGTGCCTCGTCCCAATATTTATCGTTTTTGTCTTATTGACCCGCTCAGCCTGACCATTAACCCGTGGGGTGCGTACTGCCACTTTAAAATGCTGTATATCGTACCTATCAATGAAGTTTTGAAATTCTTTTGACGTGAAAGTGGTGCCCCTGTCGGAAATTATTTGCATTGGGCTTATACCGTAAACATTCTCGTAGCTTGGTAAGGTGTCGTTTTCGTGTTGCATAAAGCACATACAATTACCAGTATGTAACAGTTGCCTCGTTTACCTCATACGAATGACCTTATATGACCAATGTGCACACGTCTGAAGAGTATTGGCACAACCTGGGTAACATGTAGTGGCGCTTCCTTTTTACCTCCTGCTACTTTATTAATGCAACATTCCTGACATGATGCTATATATGCTATATATGAAATATGGTCGCATTCGTGCGAACTAAACGTCTTTGGATAACCTTTCGATAAGTTCTGTCCCCGCCAAAATGACCTGCCTCATCGTGACAAGCTCTCGTCAAGTGCCATCTAACACGTCTTGGGACCATCAACTTTTTTGTTTATGTCTACTTTACGATACAACAGTTGACCTGGAATGCATAGTAAGCCTTCACTTGGTGTGCGTTGAAACAACAATAACGATTGCCTTCATAGACCCAAGCGCCTATTTTTCAAAGCAAGGCTCAACCATTCTTAAAAGGAACCCAACCTAATTTCCCTCATGGATCTAAGCCTATTTCCTTTAGGAAAATATTTGGTGAATCATCAATTTATGGCATGACTAACGCCACACGAAAATTGGTTTTCTAAGAGCTCAATAGAATGACGACAGTCGTAGCGAATGGTGATTGTTTATTAATATTCTTGATTGGCGCGATAACCTCTTACGCCATTTTGGCCGAGTTTAATAAAGTACGTCAGTCGTTTCTATTTCGCGCTTACCGGTACCAGTTGGACATACCAAGTGAAACTAAGTCCTTCTCCACCTGATCTTTCCAACGCAGAGGATACCTTAATCTTCCTCTGCTACCAACAGCTGGTATCTCATCGAAGACTTTCAAAATCTGAGCGTTTATATCCATTCGGACTACATGACCCAACCAACTTAGCCGCTGGATCTTTATTCGCTGCGCTATGTCCTTGTCGTCATAAGGCTCATACAGTTCATTGTTCCTTCTCTTACAATATTCACGGTCGCGAATGCGCCCAAATGTCTTTCTCTCGAATACTCCAAGTGGCACCTCATCGCATAACTGTCAACAGTGACGTGGGCTTTTTTTATGGAGGTGGCAAAAAGCATTGAAAGCCAAGAAGTGTGAGATTTGTCTTTCGACTCACCCACTAAAACCCCAGCTCCGTATCCCTCCCGCTGGTCGACCGTTAGGTAATACTTTACGGGAGGGGGAGCGGCCTATTGCCTCTTCATGAAGATCTGCGCTGTTGTTCAGCGCGACGTAGTTTGGTAATTACTATTCTTTCCATATTACTGACAGCGGACCAATGTTCTTCTGAGTCAAGCATCTAGTAGATATCATGCATATAGGCTTCCCAACTCTATCACTCAAATCTTCTCTTTTCAGCTCAAAACGAGGCGCTTTATCGCTGGCGTATGTTAGGTGCTGCTTAGAACTCAACCTGTGGTCAATAATTACTCCAAGATATTTGATGTACAGTGTAGACTCGCGTACGTGGTCACGAGATTTGCTGTCTCAACTATTTTTCTGCTACTGATGAGAACTGGTTCTGGTTTATGGTTTGCAAGACTCAAACCACTATTGCGCAGCCAATATTTTGTGATTTCGACTGCTGGTTGCAGATCGTTTCCGCCTGGTTACGAAATTCAGCAACGACCGCGATTGCAATCTCATCAGCAAACCCTATGATTTGGGATCCTGTAGGTAGTTGATGACGCAAGACTCCATCGTACATTATATTTCAGAGGAGTGGGCCCAGCACTGATTCCTGTGAGACTCCTCCTGCTACTCTGCACCTTTTGATTCCTCCGTTGGTTTTATATTCCAGCACTCTGTTAGAGAAGTAGCTTGCAACCATTTTCCGAATGTATATTTTGACTTGGAAATTCTCTAACGCATTAAGGACTTTGTCCCAGTTTGCCCCATTACGTCCAAAGTTGTGACTAGGCTCTTATCTCCGTAGAGCCAGCGAGAATCTTCGATCGCTTTGCAATGCGCTTAACCGCTATAACTGAGCTCTAGTAGAGCGCTTTGTACGGAAGCCATATTGGTGCGCCGATAACCCTCCGGCACTATCGATGGCAGCTTCCAGACGATTCACAATTAACCTTTCTAATGCTTTTGGATTGCCACCTGTCATTCGGGGTTGCAATCTGTTTGCAAATCTCGTCACTGATGGTCACGCATCGATTTCCATCGTCTTCTGTACAACTGGCAACGTTGGCTGCGATGCCTTCCTGTTGGGAGAACAATGTTTTGACCACGTTGTGCAATATAACCGGGCACGTCCTTGACACTGGTTTGAAGGCTTTTGTTTTTCTTATCACAAACTGGTATGCAAATCCCCATGGATTGCTGTCAGCATACGCGCATAGCTTTTGAAAGCACTGGCGTTTACATTCGTCATTCGCGACCTATTCATTCCACAATTCAAAATAGCTGATTTGCCCGTTGTGTCGGAGACCCAATCGTTGCCATTTCCGTATTTATAAGGTTCGCTGAGTGCTCTTGTACAGACTGTTCGAGCAGGCTCTGTGCCTTTTCGCAGTGATTTAGATTCAGTTGGAGAGACTTCATTTACGTCGCATTTCTTTGAGTGCTCTTTGATATAAAGGGCACTTGTTGCCAGCCATCACATGGTCGGTGTCGCTTATTTTTTTCTTTTTGCAAACTAAGCAACTTGCAGTTTGGGTACAACTCTTCGCTTGTTGTAGCTTCTTGTAAGCTTAGTGACAGTCTCTGGTGTAACTTTTAGGGTCACCGTTTGCGTCCCACCATAAGCTCTTCGCAAGCTTGCAACTGCAGACAAAGGCACATTTAATTCCTTGAATTGGCTGTTTATAGCTTCATGAACTTCGTCTTTCGTCGTGATTTCGTCCAGATAACGAATTTAGATTTGTCGTAGTTCAGTTAGTGTCCTTACTTCCCTTAAGACAGCTTAAACTGCTACGTTGATCTTCAGGATGGTTGGATCAGATGATTGTTCGAGCACCAATAGAAAGTATCCATTTGCGGATTTCTTAACACCATAT
This sequence comes from Anastrepha ludens, assembly GCF_028408465.1. Taxonomy (NCBI): domain Eukaryota; kingdom Metazoa; phylum Arthropoda; class Insecta; order Diptera; family Tephritidae; genus Anastrepha; species Anastrepha ludens. The sequence goes on from NC_071503.1 coordinate 43,332,640, forward strand.
ACCTGCAAATTGAGCTCCAGTAAACATGGCTCTGTTTTCACACGTTTTAAAATGTCTGCATATGAGACATTGCCAACGCTTTTAACAACGATCGCTTCCTTACGGGGCGGTCTCTGTCGCCTGCGAGTTCCTCTCGTGTTTGCTTCGTCTGTTTGCCCGTCAAGTGTTGGAGTTTTATTGTGGGTTCCTCTACGGTTTTTCTTACCGATTACCGTATTCCATTCTTCGGAACTGCTTTGTTCTTTCGTTGATACCGACATTGCCTTCAGAGTTCCACCGTGGTCGTTTTTACTATTTTTCGCAGCCGCATCTAACCTGGGGAACAGACACTGACCAGGTAGCCGCTAACTATGGTCGCTCCCGAATTTGTATTGTACATGCATGGTGAGGGAGACACTCATTTAACAAGGCAGTGTCGATTCGCCTTTGACACAGAAACGTCATCGTAATTGCTAACTTTTAAACCACATCCTTCGTTTCTGCCGGACTTTATCGGGGATTGTTTATTTGCTTAAAACTTATTTACACCTAAACTTTTACTACCGACCTTCCGGCTATCAGAAACCTGCCAACCCCCACGGTAGCTTAGAGCCCAGCTTAGTCGCCCGATACCGAAGGAATGTGGCGTGGGTGCCGATGCGCAAGTGAGCAGACTGTTTCTTTGAGGACAGGAGGTACTTCGTTTTGTCCTCGTTCACCACCAGATCCATTCGTTTTGTATCTTTATTTAGTTTGGAAAAGGCAGAACGGCGCTGCTCGTATTGAGCAACGTCATTTTGCAAAGACGTATTAGTTTTGCAGGGATACCAAAGTCAGACATGACAGCCTATGGGTAACTCCTTTTCGTACTGTCGAAGCAGCTTTGAAGTCGATGAAAAGATGGTGTGTTTCGCTTCTCCTTTCATGGGTATTTTCTAAGATTTGGCGTATTGTTAATATCTGGTCGATTGTAGATTTGCAAGATCTGAAGCCACACTGATAAGGTCCAATCGGTTGGTGAATTGTGGGCTTTAGCTTTGGACACAACACGCTCGCTAGAACCTTATAAATCAACACCGGCCCTTAAAACTTAACCACCCTTTAGATGGTATTTAGAACTAAAGAACGAGAAATGTTATTCCATTGCTCGTGCATTCTACATTTTTGGGTAGTACTCACCGACAGCAGGGAAGAGAGTCGAGTGGTGAATCTTCTGGCTGTCAGTTGCGATTGCAGCATTCGGGTGTCAAATATTCTTTGCGTAGTTAGATGTACATTTTTTGCTGCACAGAGGCGTGCGCGTAATATGGCTGCAACAATGTCCAGGTAATCCGAGTCGATGTTGGGGCCTCGGATCGTACGTACATCTAAACCACTAGAAGAGTGTCTTCCATCTATCACAACATGATCGATAAGGTCTCACGTTTTTCGATCAGAAGACAGTCACGTAACTTGGTGTACTTTTTTATGCTGAAATCTGGCTAACATGTATCGAGCCCCCGCAAAGTCGATCGCCCTTTCGTTGTGTTGGTTGAATTTTCCGACTGCGCGACCAAAAATTTGCTCCTTGTCCACCCTGGCATTGAACTCGCCAAGCATGATTTTTATGTCGAGCGGGGGTAGCGCTCATAGGAATGTTCCAGGCGCTCATAGAAGCAGTCTTTGATCGCATCGTCCTGATGTTTTCAATTTTTTATTGTTTTAGCTACTGTGCCTCCTGTAATATTTTGCACCGTATTACTTAGTTCTGTTATTATTTTAAAAATTTCTGAATTTGTTATATTTTGTATCTGAGCTTTAGCTTGTTTCTTTTCCCTAAAATGTCTTCATAAACTATTTCTGCTGGGTGGAATTGATTTTCCATTGAATTCTTATTATGAGTCGCAAGCTTACCTGCGCCTGTTTGTGAATATCTGGATTATTGAATTTAAGGCGTGCAAACTTGTTAATTCCCTTAAACTTTCAGGGTGAATTGATAATTCCCTTAAATTTTGTGTTTTGATCGAATTTTGGGCTATAATTTAACCCACGAATTCTATTTCGGTTTTGAAAAATTTTGACAGATTTTCATATTAGCTTTTTTCAATATTTCAATTCCTATTTCCAGATCTTTATGTGTTGTTCTAAATTTTCTGAAAATATTATTATGTCTTCCATATAAACATGGCATATTTTTCCAATGTGATCGCGCAATATATCGTCCATATCTCGTTGAAAAGTTTTCGGAATATTTTTCGGACCGAAGGGCATGCGCAAAAACTCATATTTTCCATTTTCCACCCTAGAATATGTTTTACTGATTGTACACTTTATATACTCTTTAAACCTTAACAAGTCATTATTTTCATGTTCATAATCTGTTATTTCTGGGTTTTTTTCACCCAGTACCGAATACTTATGGATATTGTCATTAAATTCGTAAGCCGACACTTCAGGATCTTCATGTAATAAAGCAAAAAAAATTTCTAAAAATATACTCGTATTGCCAGTAAATCCCTCAGCTGGCGCTGCAGAAACTTTATTTTGCACAATGTTTGTTTTATTAGCGATTTCCTTATTATCTTTGTTTTTTAGATCACCGTCAAATTCATGGCGGGTACCTCGGAAACTTTCGGGCGACCACTTTTAGAAAAAACGTTTTCTTCATTTTGATGTTTCACCCATGATGGAAAGAATAATGAGATGGCGCCTATCGTGGTCCCGTTACTTTGCGCTCAGCGAATTCGACAACTAGTTACGTGATTTTAGCTCCAGTATGGCTAGATTACCATTTTCGTAACTTGATTTACCTTTTTTTTTTGTTATTTAGTCTCGGAGTTTTAGTTCTTTCTTCATGACATTTTTCTAGCTGTTCTAATTAAAATGTCATGTTTATAATTTTGTAAAATATACATTTTTTAAGAATCAGTTAAATAATTCACTCAGTTTTATTTAGCTTTACTTTTTTTTAGCATCTGGTGGCATTGCCCGTGATTGCCGGTGTTGTTGGTGTTCTTCTGCTTTCGGCAGTCAAATCTCTCTCTCGCTACTGCAGAGTTGCCTAGCTTTGGATATAAAAACGCACTTAAATGCCCATTTAAAGAAAATAACCCAACAAATTTTTATTGAATCACTTAAAGAACTTTGTATGCGTGACAAATTGTCTTTAAAATGTTCGTTTTTTTTAAATAAATGTGTTATGCTTATGTACAATTTAATGTATGAGTTTTTTTTGTTAAGCGAGACTCTGTTGTTAAGGGAACGACTTTTTTACTATATTTGAAGTTATATAACTAGATAAGGTACTCTTTTTGTAAAAATGTCAGTATGGTTTCTTTAGTATTTTCTGGTATTTTGTTGTTTATTTTTACAATGAATATAACTCTTAATGTCCTATGTCTCACTAAGGATTGATGACCGGAAGAAACGATTACACCTCTATGGTTTTAATTCGCATTCAATAAATTCAAAGGCTTTTTAAAATGTGTAAAAAGGTTTTCAATCTTAAGAAGAGTTGAGAGAGGGGCATTTAATATTTTTGCATAACCTTAAATGGAGCCAAAAATTAAATTTGCACTTTCAAATTATCAAATTTTATAAGAGTAAAAAAAATTTCATTAGCATTAAAATCTTCTCAGAGTGACCTTTTTTAACCTTTTTTTGTTTAATAATGTAGTTTGTTTTTTAACTTAAGGTTTCGGTAGTTTTAAATTAAAAAAAAGAAACAAACACGAAACTTCAAAATTTTCGCATTTACGGTATAAAAAAGCACTAAATTTATTGCGAAGAGCAAATGGTTGGCAATACTGCACAACTCAGCAAACGTGACGTCACGTACGCTCTGATGGGCGCAATCTTCTTTCTATCATTCTTGGTCTCACCGATATTCGAGCCTATGTTCTGAATTCCGAATGCTCATGGCCTAAGGATTTTTATTTTTGGGTACTTTAGAATATGTTTTCTAAAGGTAAACATAGCGGTGAATACCTTGGAATCTTTTGGTTTCCAAGGATTTTTATTATTGCCGGTAAATATATCGGCGGGTACCTTAGAAACTTTTGGTTCCAAACGACATTTTATTTTTTTTACCTTGGAAACTTATGGTTCTAAAGGAATTTTTTATTTTTTTCCACCTTGGAAACTTTTGGTTCTAGGGGATTTTTTACTTTTGGCTACCTTTGGAAACTTTGGGTTCCGAAGGATTTTTATTTTTTATCCACTTTGGAAAATTTTGATTCGAAAGGATTTTTTACTTTTGTGTATTTTTATTTTTGTATGAATATTAATATTCACGCTATTTTCAACATATTCCGTGCACCTTTTAATTTATAAAAAATTTTTCATTGGGCACGTTGATACGCGCCTCAACTTGTTTTCTTTTAAATTGTACGTTGTAGAGGTTAATGTAGGGGAGTTCATCCGGCTGGAATTTAGAATAATGTCTTTTGGGCAATTTTTGCAAAATACAATGTTAATGAAACTTGGTGGAGATGTTAGTGAGGTGTTAAGGAACATTCTGTATAACTCCAAATTATTCGGGAAATTATAATTTCGTAATTATTTGCCTTCAAAATGCCCTCGGGAACTTCACTATAATTTGTCACATTATACTATATATTTTTTAACACCTCACTAAAATTCACCAAATATACACTCACACGCATGTTTTCACTTATTTTTATACTTATATTCGAATTATTTTTATTAAAATTAAATGCAAATTCATTTGTTCATACAATCATTTTCCAATTTTAAACGCGAAGAAGAAGAAGATTGGAATGACAACAGTATGGTGTTGCCGGATGCCTGCAAATGAAAACAAAATTATGAACAAAAATGAAGTGTTTGGGTTTGATCTTAATGATGAGGATGGGGGTTATTGTGCCTCCTTACTACATACACGCATATGACGTTTTAATTTTGGGTTCAATGGTTTTAACACGGAAAGGAACTCTATGCAAAAATACTGTGGATTGCGTAGCCGGAGTGGGACTGATGAGGGTTATTTTTTTGAAGCGCGGCCGAAGGCATCCCACGCGAAAAGAAGTTCTACGCAAAGATACTGTGGATTGCGTAGCCGGAGTTGGCCTGATGAGGGTTATTTTTTTGAAGCGCGGCCGAAGGCCGCTCACCCGAAAAGGAGTTCTACGCAAAAATACTGTGGATTGCGTAGCCGGAGTTGGACTGATGAGTGTTATTTTTTTTTAAAGGAAACAAGTTTTTTAATAAAGACAACTACGACCACCGTATTTGTTTTGCAGACATGATAATCGAATTTTTGTGGAGAAAATCTGTTTATAAAAGGCTTGAGGACCCGTTTGTAAAACTGATCGAAGCAATACAATACACTTATAAACCGTAATTTTCGGCTTTTAATTACTTTATTATTTTTTGTGATACGCTTAATATCATTGTTTTTAAGTTTCGATGGATTGTGTGAAAAAAAAAGAGGGAATTGCGAATTTAACTTTCCGTGCGTTGTAGCGTTTATTTCGCAGTGTGTCCTCCCTCCGCTGGCTAACGACTGATTTCTGAAATCGAACCAGTCATTAACGCAGCGGCAAATTCGGCGAAGGACACACTGCGGTACTCATATACAAATTTAGCGCTAATTCTGTATATACGCGCTTGTACACAACTAGTATGTCCGCACAATAGGTAACGGTCAATGCAGAGTTCCTATTTCGTTGTTCCTTGTTCGCGTACATATGTACAAACGCGCATACACAGAATTAGCGGGAATCAAATACATAAAGTATAGTACAACAAATAATTTATAACTGATCAGGGTTCCCCAATATTTTTATAAGTAATCAGGGGTTCCCAACATTCCCGCCTCCGTGAATCAACCCGATTCACCATCATCAACGTCCAGAACTGCCAATTTGGAGACGGCACGGCGCTTTAATCCACTCGAAGTGCGTACGTCAGCTCGTCTGACCTCACCATCCGCTCCTGCATACAAACGTTCCACCTTGCCTCGACACCAGTCCCGACGAGATATATTTGGGTCGCATATGAAGACGAGGTCATCTATCTGCAGAGGTTTTGTTCTTTGGCACCACTTCACCCGGCGTGTCAATGTCGGAAGGTATTCCGCTATCCATCGTTTCCAAAAATGGTCCCTTAGTTGTCGAGCAAGACGCCACTGTTGTCGAAGAAAGCATTTGGTTTCCAGAACTTCGCTGGCAATCGGAGTTCGCGGTGTGTTGGCTTCACCGAGAAGGAAGTCATTTGGAGTCAGCGGCTGCTCCTGGTTGACATAGATGGGCAAGTGCGTCAACGGCCGAGAATTCACAATATTTTCCGCCTCGATTAGGAAGCAGTTGAGCGTGTGCTCCCGTGGCGACGTTTCCTTCAAAGTGCATCGTAGTACTCTCTTTACGCACTGCACCAATCGTTCCCAAGCGCCCCCCTCTGCCGGGTTGAAAGGCGAGTTAAAAATCCACTCTACGCCCCTTTGCGATAGCTCACCCTGCAGGCGATTGCAATCGAAGACTTCACTGAAGCGCTTTGCTTCCATGTCAGCACCGACGAAGTTCTTCCCATTATCGGACCTCACACGTACGGGAACGCCGCGACGATTTATAAAGTTGCGCAATACGATTATGCATGAGTCAGTGCTGAGGTCATGAGCCAACTCCAGATGCACAGCCCTGACTGTCAGGCACGTAAATAACGCCACCCATCTTTTTTCGTTGGCGCGGCGAACAGTTACTGTTATCGGTCCAAAGTAATCAAGGCCCGTATAGCTGAATGGCCTGACATAAGGAGTGAGTCTATCAATCGGAAGAGGGCCCATCAATGGCGATACGGCATGGATTTTTCTTAAGCGATAAATGGCGCAATTGGCGACTATACTGCGCAGCAAACTCCTGAGGCGTGGTACCCAATAAAGGCGACGTATCTCACAAATAGTGGTTTCTAGATTTTGATGATGCATTTTGACGTGGTAGTGCATGGCGACCAGATTTGAGAAACAATGCTTTGGCGGTAGTATGATAGGGCGTCTCGCGCTTATTGGGAGCCAGCTGGCAGCTTCTATGCGTCCTCGTACACGAAGAACACCATCTTCGTCTATATACGGCGAAAGTTGAATGAGCGAACTGGTGCGTGGCAGGTTGCGACCGCTTTCGATGTGCTGAAACTCTTCGGCGTATTCACCGCGTTGAACGAGGCGGCACAAACAAAGCTTAGCAGTCTCAACTTCTTTGGCAGTCAACCCATAGCCTCGGTCTGGCGGTTTACGGCGGCGGCAAACGTCAATGAATCGCAGGACCCATGCTGTCGTTCTCACCAGTTTACTGAATGTAGAGAATCGGTTATAGTCTAGAAACGTACAGCTTACGATTGCAAGGGCGAATTTAGGACGTAGTTCCTTGTCAGCTTCCTCATGATGATTGCATGTAGAGCTCTCTGTCGGCCAATACTGCTCTTCTCGTAACAAAAATGGTGGGCCGCAGGACCAACGGGCGGACGAGCTGAAGTCGACAAAGTTATTAGCTCGAGTAGCCTCATCAGCGACATTGTGCTCGGTAGGTAGCCATCTCCAGTTTGCAGTAGTAGTTGTGGCTAATATCTCGGCGATCCGATGCTGCACAAATGGCTTATAGCGTCGATGTTCACTTCGAAGCCACTGGATCACTGTTTTGGAGTCACTCCAAATGACGCAGTCATCGATGTGCAAGGAGTGCTCCTCTCGTAGGCAATTCAGCAAACGCGTACCCAATACAGCTGCCTGAAGCTCCAATCGAGGGACCGTCAATGACTTCATCGGCGCGCATTTAGTTTTTGCAGATATAAATGCGACTTCAACCTCACCGGCGGCATTAGTTGACCTCCAGTAGGCTACCGCGGCAAAGGCATCCTCGCTGGCGTCGACGAAAACATGGAGCTGCAAAACTTCAGGTTTCCCATTTCGATAATAGTATCGAGGGACGGTATATTCGGCGACCATTGGCAGTTGTTTACGCCATCCTTCCCATGCGGTGTTTACGTTGTTTGGCAGTGGCTCGTCCCACCGGATGTCATTCTTCCACACTTCCCGCATGAGGATCTTAGCGCTCACTACAAAGTTGCTAAGAAAGCCCAGCGGGTCGAAGATCGACATGACCACACTGAGAAGTTCTCGCTTCGTCGGACGGCGCCCTCCGTCCAAAACGTTGGAATCTACGTTGTTGAATCTCAGTTTAAACCCAAAAGTGTCGGTTGATGCCTGCCAAAACAAACCGAGGACTCTGTCCACCAGTACTCCTTCTTTATTTGCTATTTGACGGATATTCCCGTCACCACTAAGTGCTTCTGTCACTCTTAATGAGTTTGACGCGAAATTACAAAGATCGAAACCGGCCATCTTATGTATTGCGCGAACTTGTTTCGTTATGTCAGCTGCTTCTTCCTCTGTGTCAAAGCTATCGACATAGTCATCGACATAATGGTAGTCCAGTATCGATTTCACGGCTCGGGTAGCACCCTTGACTTTGTTGCCATACTCCAACGCATTGATCGTCTTCACATAATTGGCGGCGCAAGGCGAACATGCTGCTCCAAAGGTCATTACGCGCATCTCATATACCTCGGGCTGTCTGGTAGTATCACCTTGGCGCCAAAGAAATCGTTGCGCACATCTGTCGTCACGTTGAACCAGCACCTGGTGAAACATCTCTTTGATGTCCCCACACACGCCCGTTGCTCCTTCCCGAAAGTGGAATAGTATAGCAGGCAAAGACCGATACTCTTGCGGACCCTTCATAAGCTGTGAATTAAGGGACACACCGTCCACCTCAGCAGCTGCGTCGAACACCATGCGTAACTTGCCTGGCTTATTTGGATTCTTCACGGCAAAATGAGGCAGGTACCATGTTCTATTGCAAGTTAAAGCGGCTTCTTCTGGCGACAGCTTTCGTGCGTAGTCTTTCATGACGTAAGAACTTATGATGCGGTTATATTCAGCGGCAAAGTCTGTATCGCGCCTCATTTTTGCTTCAACACCCGCTAATCTTTTCAAAGCCATAGAATAGCTGGCAGGTAGCTGTATGTCGGAACGTTTCCAGAGCAGACCAGTCTGGTACCTTCCTTCAACACGGCATGTAGTAGACTTCAAGATTTCCCGAGCACGGACGTCAGCTTCACTCTCCATGATAGGTGCAGCTCGAACCCCAAAGCTTTCCGTCTCGAAGTATTCAGCAACCATATTATGTAGAGATTGATCAGTGTGGCAGTTAACGAATAAGCATGATGGCAATGATGGATCGGAGTTCATTGTTGGCCCAAATACAACCCATCCTAGCTCAGTATTCGCAGCGAATGGCCCACACTTGTTTAGCTGCATTGTAGTTGACGGCAAACCGAGGTGGCAGTGGTCGAGTCCGATTAGCAGCTTTGGCTTGACTTGTGCGTATGGTTCAACTGCCAGCTTATTCAATTGGCTTTCATGGCAACGCAAATCGGATTTATTCAGACTCTGAGAAGGCAGCTGCAAGTTTGAAACACCATAAACCCTTCGTAACTTATGTCTCTTTTGCATACCGGCACCACTCACGAGTAGATCTACCACCATGGCCGACTCCTGAGCGGCACGTCCTCCGAACCACTGTAGGTTCAAGCGTTCAGTCCGGCCACGTAAGCCGAGCTCTTCAATTAGTGTGCTATCAATCATTGTTATTGACGAACCTTCATCTAAAAGTGCGTACGTCTCAACGCGCTTTTGGTTCCCATACAGCACGACCGGCAGAATCCGAAATAATAACTTACTATTGTTATCTGTACTGCAACTAAGGACCGCTGCACCCGCATCACCTTGCTGTTCAATACGAGACGCTGGCTGCGTCCTCGTACTAATACCTGTATGTGTATCGGCAATGGAAGTACGTCGTTGGCGATCTCGAGGCCGCGGTGACTGGTTTGATGACCCATCGATTATTTTCCCAATATCGTGCAACAATTTATGATGCCACCGTTTGCACCCGTCAGTTGAACATAGTTTGCGCCGTTGGCAATTGCGCGACCCATGTCCAACGTTGAGACAAGAAAAACAAAGGTGACGTCGCTTCACTTCCTCCCACCTTTCCGGCACTGTAAGTTGACTAAACTGCGTACAATCGGCTGGCTTATGTTGGCCCTGGCAAATAGGGCAGGCTGAATGACGTTGAGATTCGGCAGCGTGCAACACAACCCGACGCTTCGAATCTTTCGCTGCTTCTCCATCGTAAACCGTGCAGATGACGTTGGCAAGTTGAGTGAGCCAATCGCTAAAATGCTGAACAGTTGCGTAAGGCTGTAAAGATGACGCAAAGACTGCCCATTCGATACGCTTGCTCATGGGTAACTTTCCGACGAGCTCATCGAGGAGTGTTGGATTCACTAAATACTGCTCTCCGCCACATGCAGAACGTAAAAATGCACAGACGTTGCTAATCTTCGTCGCAAATGGTATCAACTTTACCACTGAGCTTTCCGATATCGGGGCAATTTCTCGAACATGGGCTAGCTGGCTTCGAATTAATTGCTCTGGGCGACCGAATCGGAACTTAAGTTGCTCTATGATATTGGCCACGTTGTTTGGATGGATTAGTAGCGATTTAACAGCTTCTCGGGCTTCACTCTTTAAGCACTTCTGCAGGCGTAAGTTGTTCTCAAAGCGACTGTACCCATAGACAGTGGTTGACTCGGTGTAGGCAGTAAAAAATATCGGCCAGTCCTCTGGTTTCCCGCTAAACTCCGGCAAATCTTGCAATTTCCTTGGCTGGGTTGAAAATTGCAAGGGTAAGGAGCCCACATTAGCGGAAATTGGCACCGTTGACGGAAGACTGCTAACAAATGTGTCGCCCGGAGGCAAAGTCGAGCTGCTGTACGTTCCATTTGTTGAGGATGTGTAAATAAGCGGTGAGGAACGAGTAGCGGTGTACATCTGATAACGTGTAGCGTTCTGAGGCGGCGGCGGCTGCACCGTATGCACACAGGTAGCAGCACATGTTATTAACGGCGATTGCGGCTGAAGCAACTGGATCTGTGTCATCGGCAGGCTTGATGACGGCAAGGCAGATTCGTTGGCGGAACTGTCGCTGGGTGCACTGGCTATGCTTTGCGCATCAGCGCGCTGGGCTTCGTTGGTTAACTCGTGTTCCCTTATTTTGTCTTGGGCAACTTTCAGGCTACGTTCAAGCGCGGCGATGCGTTTTTGCATAGCCTGGAACATCACTTCTTGGCGGGCGGCAGATGAAGCACGAGTGGTGACTCCCTCGGCAACGGGAGCACTTGGCAAATCCACTACACCGACGGCAGTGCCAGTATCCGACACCCTTTGCTGGTCGGCTACTGATGCAGGTGTAGTGGCCTTTGAAACTGGTGTCGCCATGCTTACCTAGGTCCTGGCTGGAACAAGTGGCGAACAAATGACTTCGAACGGACGTGCGAAATAAAGTTTTTGTGAAAAAAAAAGAGGGAATTGCGAATTTAACTTTCCGTGCGTTGTAGCGTTTATTTCGCAGTGTGTCCTCCCTCCGCTGGCTAACGACTGATTTCTGAAATCGAACCAGTCATTAACGCAGCGGCAAATTCGGCGAAGGACACACTGCGGTACTCATATACAAATTTAGCGCTAATTCTGTATATACGCGCTTGTACACAACTAGTATGTCCGCACAATAGGTAACGATCAATGCAGAGTTCCTATTTCGTTGTTCCTTGTTCGCGTACATATGTACAAACGCGCATACACAGAATTAGCGGGAATCAAATACATAAAGTATAGTACAACAAATAATTTATAACTGATCAGGGTTCCCCAATATTTTTATAAGTAATCAGGGGTTCCCAACAGATTGTATTATGTTTTTATTTTCAAAAAATTATCTCAGTTTTAAATTACAGCAGAAAATACTGCAGTTTTACAATGAACCTTCCACTGAACATCCCTGCATAGGAACTTCGTTTTTATTTCAGGTGTATGGCAACACCAACTTTTATCTAAATTACAGAACTTTAACATTAAATTACTTAAGAACTGTAAGCCTCCGGTAGGTGCGGTTTTCAGTTTTAAAATGGGGATACACTCCTCTATCCCCCCTTTTTAACCTTTTTTTCAAAGCGATAGACATTGTACTAAATATTTCCCGTTCATCCCCTCTTCCACTAAAAAGTAGTTGCTTTCTCTTTGCCGCTTTATACCATTCTCAACTGGGGCTGGTATTACAAGTTTTTGTTGTGGTTTTATTACGTCCTGGGACTCCTGACATTGGAAATTTTCATTTGTTGTTTCTATATCAAAGCTTACAAAAGGTAGAGAGTTATGCACAAAAGGTAGAGAATTATACAAAGCTCTTTAACAGATTGGATGCATCACATTTTCTACTGGGACTCCAACATACTGGCCAACGGATTCACAAAAACTACCCGATCTAATTGATGTTTTCTTTGCCAAAAAAATATCAGCTAATTACATCAGCATAGAAAGCGGGTTGGATATGAACTCGGATCATTCCCCAATTTTATTAACATTATACGAAAATGCGCTTATCAGGAAATTGCCATTTACGCTAACAAATAAATATACCGATTGGGAATATTTTAGGAACGTCTTAACCGCGGATAATCACAACGCAGAAATTACTAACACTTCCGATTTAGATGATGAAATATTAAGATTATCTAACCTTATACAACAGGCAGCCTGGAGTAGCACTTCGAAAAAAAGTTTGTCACATCAGGTCATAGATAGATAGATATTAAAGATATGGTCGCAGAAAAACGCAAAGTACGTAGACGATGGCGGCAAACAAGATCTCCATCCGACAAAAAACGACTAAATAAAATTAAGAAAGAAATTTCCAAGAAAATAAAATATTTTAAAAACAGATCTCTGAGTACTTATCTATGTAAAGGGCTTATCAAACGAACGCAGCACTAATTACTCGCTCTGGACATGCACAAAAACTTTTCACAGCCAGTAACACAGTACCCACCAATCAAAAAAGAAGACAGTTCTTGGGCCAAAAGCAGTAAAGAAAAAGCTAATGTTTTGGCTGAGTACCTCAAGGGCATCTTATGACACGTCGGGGGCAGCCGGAATGCAGCCACTTACCTATGAAACTGCTACCGAAATTCCCCTTGTTACGGATTCCGAATAGCGTGATGAAATAAATAAGCTAAAATCAAAAAAGGCGCCCGGGTATGACCTTATTACTGCTGAAATTTTAAAACAACTTCCTCAATGCACAATATCTAAGTTTACTGAAATAATGAATGCCACATTCAAATTGCACCATATCTCTATATGTTGGAAAACTGCTGAAATAATTATGTTTAATAAACCAGGGAAACCAGCGCGTGATGTCACATCTTATCGGCCTATCTCGCTCCTACCAATAAAAGCTTTTACTTTAACGTCTCAACATAATTATTAAGCAAAGAAATATAATACCAGTGCATCAATTTGATTTTCGCACAAAACACTCTACCATTGATCAAGTGCACAGAATTACGCTTTTGAGGAAAAAAAGTTTGCTCGGCTGTCTTTCTGGACGTGTCTAAAGAATTTGATAAAGTTCGCCACGTTGGACTCCTCAACAAAATAAATGCGCTGCTACCAAAACAATATTTTAATATTCTAAAATCGTACTTATCCGATCGTTTTTTCCGTATAAAAGGGAAGCTATTTAACCACGAATGTCTGAGAAAAAATCGTGAACTAATGCGCAGAGAACGTTAAATATAGAGAATTCTCACGAGCTACGAATAGTGTGAATTGTCAAAAATGAAGTCTAACCGCCGCCGGTTTGTGGTGAAACTTTTAGCAGAGATGTTTACAGCGATTTCTCCTTTAGCATATTGGCCCTGCACAGTTTTTGGCTTCTGTAGGAAATCAAACTGACGACTAGCCGACGGCATTTTGCAAAGTATTTGCTTGTGCATTTTTATGTTCCCTTGATAAACGAAAATTTATTCAATTTGTATTTTCAAACAAAGGTGATGAAGAAAAAACGATTGAATATTTATTATATGCGCCAACATTTCAAATCAAAGTAACTTTAATATTTTGATTTAATTTAAAAAAATACATTATAAAACGACCTCTCACATTTTAGTACGTTTTGCGTTTTAGTAAATTTAAAACTAAACAAATTTGATGAAAATTTTTACTAATTTTTTGAGTCGAAATTAATTCATAGCATACAAGTGTTTTGGTATATCGACATACATATGTATTTACATTTGAATATGCATTTATTTGTTCCTTTGGCAAACCAAATTTTTTTCAATTTACATTTTATTACAGTTAATAATAATATACATACATTTCTATGTATGCATTTTCTAGATAGTATAAAACTTTAAAATAAATAAAGGAAAGCTTCAAAGAAACGTATTTGCATATACATAAGGGACAACTAAGTTCAATTGCATCTTTATTAAATATAGTGTTGCACGCATATGTGTGCACTGAAGCAACATGACCTACCTCACGAGCATCGCCTTACATTTCATGTAAATAACCTAATGATCAAATTCCTGCCTCACAAATGCTAAAACAAATTTCTTTTGAATATTCATGTACATATTTGTATGTGCGTATTACACTTGGTGCCCATATCCCTTCAAACAAATCAAAAAATTCTGTATACAAAACGCTTCATTACCAGGCACACAGGAAGATGGCATATGCAAATATAAATATGTGAATTGAATTCAAGCAAAACAATGCTTATTAATATACACATATGCATGTGCATACAACCGCACACACAGGGCACTCACTTTATTCCTCAAAATGCGTATGTCGTTCAAAGCTAAAATTCTATGCCTAGTGACTACAAAAACAAAATGCAGTCATAATCGCAGGCGTAGCGGCCATCAATCTAGTTGCCATAGCGCTGAATAGTCGCGGCGGCGCCGAACAGTTTCAACTATTGTACTGTACAACAAAAACTCATCATCAAAAAATTCATTGATAAATTCGAGCTCATACTTTTAACAGCAAGTACTTTCATTCATAAAACGAGCCGCCCATATGTCAATTTTCTCGACAATTCGAAAATAGTCAATATTGGAATATTTCGCGTAGAATTATTTGCCAATATTTGATAAATGTTGAATTTTTGTCAAGGCCGGCGGGCCAATTAGATGTCCTAAATTCATAGTTTTCGCGAAGCGTTGTAGGATGAGAAAAAAAAACAATTAGCCAAATGAAGTTTTGGGGATAGTTTAATAAATATTTGAACTAATTATCAATAGATTGAACGAGTTATCAATAGATTCCCAGAGCGCCTTGCCACTGAAGTATCCAACTTCTGTACAAGATACAACTTGCAATTTTCATCTGAAAACAAAAAAAAAAAGATTATTAATTTTGATGTAATTATCTTCGATGTGAACTAAGAAAATTGGGAGAAACACGTAAATTTCGAATTTTTGTGGAAGGTAGAAAAAAAAAGTGGTTTTTCAAGGAAAAAAAAACTTTTGAACTGGGTAAAAAAGTCGCTTAAAAAAAGTTTTTGGATGTTTTTTTTTAGTTCACATAGAAGAGAAAACAATACTGAAGATAACGCATTTTGAATGAAATGGATAGCTTGTTTAGTTTTTTTGCAATCGTGTACATAAATTAGGTAAAGTCGTGAAAATGAAAAGCCGAGAAAACGCGCTTCAAACTACAACAATAAGCGCACGGTTGCTCGACGCCGCACTACGCTCGGCTCTGTAGTTCTGCAAATACTTGGAATTTAACTCTGAAAATTTGTGTCTCATGTTCTTGAATATCTAAGCTATTGATTTCAGGAAAAAAAAAATCGATTTTTTTGACCTTTTAATTGGCCCGCCGGCCTCAAGTCGAGTGCCCGCGGCATCGTACATATGTATGCATCTATATATGTATGTAAATATGTCTTTCTAAGGCAGGGGTCACAATGTGCGTTTTCACCGGAGCGGTTGAAATGCATGCGTTTTCACCGCACCGGATCGACCGGTCACACTGTACGGTCAGTCAGCGTCAATCTGCGTCAGTCTGCTGCATTCTGAAGGCACAACAAGATGTCCCGGAAAATTTTGAGAAAAAAAATAATTGCAATTTCGCTATTGGAATAAAGTGATAGATTTTATATAGTGATAAATCTTAAGACCTCAGATATCAAGAGAAAATACACAATTTCGAAACTCCATAAGTGCAGAAGAAAGATTGACAGTTACACTCAGGTATGTAAAAAATCGATATATGTATATTAAATTATAATATCATCACAAAATAATAATACGTAAATATATTATTTTCGTAAATAACATCAATAATGAATAAGTAAAAAGTAATCTACATTAATGATGGTAATAAAAGTCCATGGAAGTCGAGGATTCTGAAGATTCTTCATGAAAAGAATGTTGTGTTGTTTCTCTTGCTGGCTGTGACTGCACTGAAGTTGGTGATGGTGTTGTCATTGGGTTTGGACGTTGCAGTGGAAGAAGTGACGGTGATGGCGACGATCGATGCATGGGCGATGGTGGTTGCATTAAAGTCGGCGATGGCGATGGTATTGGATGTGGACTTTGCATTGGGAGAAGTGACGGTGATGGCGACGATTGATGCATGGGCGACGGTGGCTGCATGGAAGTTGGCGATGGCGTTGGATATGGCCCTTGAATGGGATATGATGACGGCGGCAATTGATAAGAAAAATCAGTCGATCTGGATCCCGGTTGCGAAAAAACATACATCGATGATTGAGTTGATGGTGGAAAATTTTGCATGGATGTGTTAATTCCAGAATAGTGCGAGCTTCGCCTGCGTTGTGCATTTCTAAAGAAGTCCAGCGTCAGAAATTTAAAATCAATTTTTTCATCGTCATTTAATTTTTTATAATCAGATAAAAGTGACAGAATATATATTTTATCTGGATCTTCATCGCCTTGGTCGGTATTTGTCAAGTCTAATTTTTGTAATAGAGCACTTTGAAATGGTGTAAATCGCTCATTTTGTCGCTGACGAGATGCAGATCGTGATGGTGTTTGCAATCCGCTACCAGAACTGGTTGACGGTGGTTGCACCTGATGGTCCTCTTCCTCATCAACAGTATTTCCTGATGGTCCTTGGGTTTCGCTGCTATCCGTGGTTTCGATATTGCCTGATGTCCTACGTTTTTCTACTGTATTCAATAGAAATTGAAGAGCATCAGCGTACATATATTTTTTTGTTTTTGCTGCTGGATCGCCACTTTTTCCTCTATTTAGATATTTTAAAAAGTTGTCCCTGATATGGCGCCATTTGCATTTCATTTCCTTTCCTGTAAGAATATAAAAAAATCAATAAATTTCATGATAATTAATACTATAAATTTTAATTATACATCTAAATATGGGTAAGCCCTACTATAGAATTTATTATAATTATTAATATTTCATTATTTTTTATTTTTTTGCAGGTACTTGTCTACAGGAAATAGTTTCTCGGCATTACAATTTGAATTTTACATCGCAAGACCCAAAATAGGAGCAATCATTCGAGAAACGTGTAATGCTATTTGGCAATGTCTAAAAACAATGGAAATGCCGGAGCCTACGACAGATATGTGGTTGGACATCGCTGAGGAATTCTATAGAAAGACAGATTTTCCGAACTGTGTTGGTGCAATAGATGGCAAACATATTCGTTGTATTAATCCTCGACAAGGAGGGTCCAATTTTTTCAATTACAAGAAATTCTTTTCTATAGTGTTAATGGCGGTAGTCGACGCTAACCTGAGGTTTATTGCTATTGATGTGGGCGCCTATGGAAGTGAAGGAGACTCTACAGTATTTAGGGACAGTCCATTAGGCAGAAAACTTTACTCAGGTCAATTAAATTTACCACCTCCTCAATTATTGCCAAATACGGACGAAAATCCTCAACCATTCGTAATGGTTGGGGACGAGGCCTTCAAAATTTCCACAAATCTTTTACGACCATATCCGTCCCGTGGCCTTGATCCATGCAAAAGGGTCTTCAATTACCGACTTACGAGATGTCGACGCACCGTGGAATGTGCATTTGGACTATTAGCCAACAAATGGCGAATTTTCCATACTCCTATTCTCGTACAACCGGATTTCATTGATGAAATCGTCAAAGCTTGCTGCATTTTGCATAATTTTGTTCGTAAAAGAGATGGGATTAATTACGAAGAAAGTGACACATGCACCTTAGTGGACTGTGATGAAGTTGGGCAATGTCCACGTGGACATGGATTACAAATTCGTGATTATTTCGCGAATTATTTTATGGGTCCCGGAGCCGTGCCTTTTCAGGCCCAATATATGTATTAAGATTATAATTTGTTTAATTATATAGATAAACTAACAATTGAAAATATATACATATATGAAAATAAAAAATCTCTTACCTTTTTCTTCCCGCTCATTAACATCCGATTCCGCCCACTCTTGATAAAAATGTTCGCCAACTTCTATCCACGCTTTTTCTCTTGCATTCTTATCACTATATTCTTTTGCACTTTTATCCCAAAGGGCCGGCTTTTCTTGAATGCAAGTTATAAATTTATCCGTATCGAACATGATTGCAAAACGCTGTGTTTGAACTGCACAGTGTGACGGTATTCGTAAGAATACTTGTGTCGTCGATGTCTTCCGGTCAAGCCGGATCGCCGCAGCAAGTTGCGGCAACCGTCCGGTAGGTGCGGCGACAACGCATAGTGTGACAACTGTCATACAAACGCGTACGTCATTGCCATCCTTTCGCGCCGGAGCGTTTTCAACGCAGCGGTGCAAACGCATAGTGTGACTCCGGCCTAAATGCTCGACAGCCACAGCTGCTGTGCGTCAAGTGCGCGCATGAGCATACAGTAAGTTGCAGAAGAAAACAAGTAGTTAAAAAAAAGGTCTGATTCGAACATTTTAATACTAAGAAAAAATTTGGAAACAATAATTAGTAGATTACTTTACGTATGTAGTTCTTGAATTGATAAAAAGTGCACAAAACCTATGCATATATCTGCAAAGTTAGAAACTTACTCTGAAATCAGAGCATTTGAAGGTGCCTGTAAACATGTCAAGGTTACTGTATATACAATGCTGTGCCTATGAACGTGCGCTGCGCCTTTGAATGCGCGCTGGATTTCTTGAGAATTTTTCCCGTTTTATTTTGAGCTGTGGCTGGTGAGCATACATACACACAGCATATATAGGGTTATTCAATAGGTGCGCTTCAACTTTTTTCCGATAGGGAGGGCGAACGACGCAATATTTTTTATTTTTCTCTTGTCATTTGCAAACTTCATTAGCATACATTTCATCATGGAACGCTACACACTTGAGCAACGATTGCAAATCGTGCAAATTTTTTATGAAAATAATAGTTCTGTTGCTGCTACTTTAAGAGCATTACGGCCATTTTACGGTCCATTTAACAAGCCGTCCCGTTTTGGGGATATGTGAAGTCATTGGTCTACAGTAACAAGCCGGCGACGATTTGTGAGCTCAGAGCCAATATTGAACGCGAAATTGCTGGAATTTCGGCCGATTTAAGCAAAAGAGTGGTCGAAAATTGGGTTCAACGATTGGACTTCGTAAAACGTGCACGCGGTGGTCATGCAAAAGAAATCGAATTTCATACTTAAATGTATATGTTCAAACTCGATAATAGAAAAAAAATTAGTTAAAAAAGTCAAACCGTTTGTGTTTTATTCAAAAAAGTTCAAAAGTTGAAGCGCTCTTACTGAAAACCCCTATATGTACATATGCACAAATGTATATAAATTCACAAATTTACATTTGCATATGCCATCTTCCTGTGTGCCTGGTAATGAAGCGTTTTGTATACAGAATTTTTTGATTTGTTTGAAGGGATATGGGCACCAAGTGTAATACGCACATACAAATATGTACATGAACATTCAAAAGAAATGTGTTTTAGCATTTGTGAGGCAGGAATTTGATCATTAGGTTATTTACATGAAATGTAAGGCGATGCTCGTGAGGTAGTTCATGTTGCTTCAGTGCACACATATGCGTGCAAAACTATTGTATATTTAATAAAGATGCAATTGAACCAGAGAATGTTAATGCAATGAGAAGGTGCAAATGTTACTGTGAGCTTTTTTTAGTACAACTGAGATTTGAAAGATTTGTAATACGGAAATTTAGCACATCGAGTTTATAGACACCACACTGAGTTTTGCCCACACAAAAATTGAAAACACCACACATCTTTCACCTCAACACACAACACATTTCTCACCTCGTCATTAAACCAATTAAATTTTTAATATTTTCGTATTTTTGAATAATAAGCGAATACGTAAAATTTATTACACAAAATTTTTTTTCAATTACATTAAAAAAAAAATTATAAAAAAAAAGTTGGCGCCGGGAATTGATATCGAGTCTAACATGTGGCGAGGAAAAATAGGCGGTGCGTTTATTTCTTCGATTGCTTATTTTTTTACCATTTTGTTACTTTTGAAATGAGAAGCGGATACATAAAATTTATTACAAATTTTTTACGATTACATTAAAAAACAAAAATTTAAAAAAGAGAAAAAAAAATTGGGCCGAGAATTGATGCCGAGTCACATGGGGAAGATAAATACGCAGTGCGTTTATTTCTGCGCCTGCGTTGTGAACCAAGGTTTTGTGCATGCGCGAGTTACGGCCGCTACCGCAACCTCAACAACAACACCAACTCGACAACCACCAGAAAAGCCACCAAGGGCAAGAACGCAGCAGTCATCAACACCGGAAATGCAGATGTAGCAGTAATTGTTTAAAATTAAGAAATTTATTACTTATTGCAATAATATAGCTTATTAATCAATTATTGCAATAAGATAGCTTATTAATCATTTATTGTAATAATATAGCTTATTAATCATTTATTGTAATAATATAGCTTATTAATCATTTACTGTAATAATATTTCTGTAGAATTTAGGATATATGTAATAAATTGCGTATTAAGCAAATTTAACATTGTAATACTTATCAATAAGCATAAAATGTATAAATAATAGTTAAGAATCAATTAATAAACACTTGTCATATTGCTGTCGAAGAATTAACTCGTTGTTTTTTTTACCACTATCGTGGGGTGATAACATAAATGGCGCAGTCGGCTGCCCAGTGAACGGTTCGGAAGTGCTAAGGTAGGTAGGTGAAAAATCCCTAAGTGACCTCTGAGAGCATATCAGAGCAGGCTGAAGGAAATCAACGAATTTATAGTGGTTCCAGTTGAAAAATTCCGAGGGCATATCGGAAAGACCAACGAATCCAAAGAGGTTCCAGCTGCAAAAAAAATTCCGAGGGCATATCGGAAGAAAGCAACCCAGAAGCACAACCGGACTGGAGTAGTTTCAACTACATAACACTGGAGAACCTGAAAATGCGATGCACACTCATGCTGGCCTTATGGTAAGTCAAAAACTGATTATAATAAGAAAAATAATATAAATATAAATTAATTACCGCTTGCACATCTGTATGCACGCCAAACGTAAATTAAAATACTATATAATAACATATGAGGCTTGTACATCCTCTAAAAACATACAAAAATCGACTTTTATTCCTATCTTGGAGTAAAGTCATTATAATTTAACTCAAATCTGCGATTCCGGAGCCCATAAATCCGGACCCTCCAGGTTATAAGAGCGATAACAAATAGTGGGAACAAGAAAAAAAAAAAACACACACAAAAGTTTATATGAATATACATACAAGAATGAAGAATTAAAAAAAAACAAAAAAAGAAGAAAAAACAAAAAAAAGAATTTAAGATATATATAAAACGAAATAAAGAATTGTTGAATTATTAAAAAGAATATACAATATATCTGCCTGGCATATCCATCCTTCCTTCTGGACAGTGAGGGAATATCACTGATCTATAGAACAGGAGTGCCGAGAGAATATCGCCACAGAGATCCCTACAGGACAGATATAAAACATAAAAAAAAAAAATTAAAAAAAAAAAAAAAATATACATGAAGCATTAAAAAAAAAAAAAAAAAAATTAATATTATTCACGTATTGATTGATTTCCCATAGAAAAAAAAAATATATATATATAATTATACTGCTAGTAAATGTTCAAACGAAAAACAGGTAAATCTATTTCATTTAGGCAATACCCAAATACACTAGGAATACTTTTTAAAAGTAGAAGTTTAAGTTCAATATCCGAAGAATCTCCTTTGACAGATACATCTTTTCGATTAGAAGCAAATAATATGGCTACTCCTCCAAGCGAACAGCCAAACACTGTAGGGAACCCTATCCCAAATTTTCCCCTTAGATTCTCTCCTGAATCTCTCCGTATTCCAGACGCTATAAAGGATTTGCCAACATACGAAGGCAACCCAAGACTCTTAAATGAATTTATTAACAACTTGGAAGAAATTTTGATCCACATAACAGCCTGTGATGCAACACCACAAGGTCAGATACTATTGCGAGCCATCCGCAACAAAATCATCGGACAAGCTAATGAGGTGTTAAATATGTACGGAGCACCTCTTATTTGGGATGACATTAAACAAAACCTTATCCTACACTACTCAGATAAAAGGACCGAAACTTCTCTAATTAGAGACCTCCATAATATTCACCAAAAATTCAATAATGTAGAAAAATTTTACAGCGAAATAATAGAAATCCAGGCAGCTCTACTTAACAATATCCAAATACACGAAAGAGATATAAGGGTAGTAAGATCTAAGAAAGAACTTTATTCCGAAATGTGTCTAAATAGCTTTCTGATTGGATTAAGGGAACCACTAGGCTCGACCATAAGAGCATCCAAGCCAGACTCACTAGCAGAAGCATTTTCATTATGCATTAAAGAACAAAATATTTTTTATATGAAAACAAATCCCATTACAACCCAAAATAAATGGCAACCAAGGCCATACACTTCGTTTTATGGTGGAAACAGGTATATTATAATAATAGATTTACACCTTTTTCGCAGCAAAACCAGTTTACATACAACAATCAATATACACGTCCCCAACAGTCAAAAGAAATAGTGAATTATAACGCCCAAACCTCTCAACGTAGGATAAACTCCAACTTCCCGAACCAAAACTACAACCAGAACCCATTTAGAGGTAACACGTTTCAAGGATACAGTAAGCCAGAGCCTATGGATGTAAGCTCCAGCTATGTGAAAACTCAAGCACCAACAAAAACTCAAAGATCCTTTAAAACTGACCACACCATGCGTACTCTCGCATCCGGAAATCAATATAAGAGTAGGGAGCTTTATAACCTTCAAAGCAACAACTACCTAGATCCATTACCATCAATCGCAGGTTACCAACAAAACTTAGATCAGTACCAAGAAGCAAAAGATCATTCGAACATTGAGGACAACACAAATTTTCGCGACTTAGCCTCAAACAACAGACAGGATACCTAGATATAAATAAGCATGGTAGCGAGTTAGGCTACATTAATATCTCTTCCCCATTCGGACGACCTCTTAAATTCCTAATTGACACGGGAGCCTCCTCATCATTTATAAACCCAAAATTTATAAATCCTTCAGATCAAACAACATGTAAACCAATTACCATAACAACGATCCTCAACAAATATGAACTAAACAAAGAGGTTAGACTTCCAAAATTCGTTGAGTTTAACGAACCAGGTGAACTAAGATTTCTTTTATTTAATTTTCATAATTATTTCGATGGATTGATAGGCATTGACATCCTTTCACAATTAGAATCCAAAATAGATTTGGAAAAAGATAAAATTGTAACAAAGAACTCAATAATTCCTTTAGAATTTAAACCGAATTTCTCATCAATAACCAAACTTATAAAAAAAATTCCAGTAGACGTGAGGGACGGAGATATCTACATAGAAAAAACCTTTATCACTGCTTCACCTTATATACCTGAAGGCATATACCAAGCAAAAGACTGGCACAGCCTACTTGAAATTATTAACATTTCGGACGAACAACAGATATTATACATAGAGCAACCATTGAAAGTTACTAAATACAACTGTCATGAGTTCATAGAAGCCTTTAACTTCGAATCAATTCAAACAGGAAACTGTGAATACGATATTTTAGAAACACTTAGAACAGAACATTTAAACAGTGAAGAAAAATTACACCTATTAAAACTCTGCCAAAATTATAAGGATATCTTTTTTAAGGAAAATACTAAATTGACTTTCACCAATCAAGTCAAGCATAAAATAACAACAACGGACGATATCCCTATGCATACCAAATCCTATAGATACCCTCAAGTACACAAATCTGAAGTAAAAAAACAAATAGCAGATATGTTAGAACAGGGAATAATACGCCCAAGTTATTCTCCCTGGAGTTCCCCTGTATGGATAGTTCCAAAAAAACTCGATGCCAGCGGTAAACAAAAATGGCGGCTGGTAATAGATTACAGGAAACTTAATGAGAAAACCATATCCGATAGGTATCCCCTCCCCAATATAAGCGAAATTCTAGACAAATTAGGTAAATGTATGTACTTTACCACACTTGACTTGGCAAGTGGGTTTCACCAAATTGAGATGCATGATAAAGACATACAAAAAACTGCATTCACAGTAGGAGGCGGACATTTTGAGTATCTTAGAATGCCTTTTGGACTCAAAAACGCACCATCCACCTTCCAAAGAGTCATGGATAACGTTTTAGGTGAACTAGTAGGTAAAATATGCCTAGTCTATCTAGACGATATTATTATCTATTCCACATCCCTTCAAGAACACATAAAAAACATCCAGCTAGTTTTCGATAAGCTTCGATCATCCAACCTTAAAATTCAAACAGATAAATCCGAATTTTTAAAAAAAGAAACAAAGCTTCTCGGGCATATTATATCAACAGAGGGAATACGACCCAATCCGACAAAAATTGATGTTATAAAAAATTTTCCAATCCCCCGAACTCAGAAGCAAATTAAAAGCTTCATTGGCCTCGTCGGGTACTACCGAAAATTCATTAAGGATTTTTCCAAATTAACCAAACCCCTAACGGAATGTCTCAAGAAGGGTAAAAACATAGACTTTAATGAGAAATACTTGAACGCCTTTGAAACATGTAAGTCTATCTTAACTAACGACCCCATTCTACAATATCCTGATTTTGCAAAACCCTTTATACTAACCACGGACGCAAGCAACTTTGCGTTAGGAGCAGTTCTATCCCAAGGACACATAGGGAGCGACAAACCAATCTGTTATGCTAGTCGCACACTCAGTGATTCAGAATGCAATTATTCGACAATAGAGAAGGAACTATTAGCCATAGTATGGGCTACTAAATATTTCCGTCCTTACCTTTTTGGGCGAAAATTCCTCATTATAACAGATCACAGACCCCTAACATGGTTGATGAGTTTAAAAGAACCCAATTCAAAACTGGTCAGATGGCGACTCAAACTAGAAGAATTTGATTATGAAATAAGTTACAAAAAAGGAAAATTAAACACAACCGCAGATGCACTTAGCCGAATCAAAATAGACCCACCAACCGAAGTAGACATAAATATAAACGACACACTCTCCAACCAAGGCACCTCAGGTAGCACTGTACATTCAGCAGAAGAAAACCTCAATGACGGTATATATATTTCAGAAAAACCTTTAAATGATTTTAATCTTCAATATATATTCGAGAAAAATCCGAACGGTTCAGAAACATTAACACAAATGCTTTCAAAAATAAACAACGACGTATATTCAGAAAACCGGTATTCACTGAAGAAGTAATAACCGAAATTTTCAAAAAATTTCTTAACCCAAACCGGGTATCAGCTATATTTACGGACGATGACACTTTCCGAATAATACAGACAGTGTATTCAAAATTTTTCTCGAACAGTAAGCTTTTCAAGCTATTGCGCTGTAAAGATTTACTAGATGACATAACAAACACTGACGAGCATCAAGAGGTAATAAGAGAGTATCATCAAAACAATAACCATCGGGGTATAAACGAAACCCATCTCCACCTTAAAAGAAAATTATATTTCCCATTTATGAAAAATAAAATTACTCAAACAATAAATAACTGCGACAAATGCCAAACTCTCAAATACGACAGAAATCCCCCGAAACCTGTTTACCTAAAACCAGAAATCCCCGAAAAACCCCTAGATATCCTTCACATGGACATTTACAGCGTAAATAACCAACAAATTCTTACAGTAATTGACAAATTTTCAAAATTTGCCGCAGGATATACTCTACCATCCCGAAATAGTATTTGCATATTAAAATCTCTAAAAAACTTCATTAACCTATATGGCATACCACGAAAAATAGTAGCAGATCAAGGATCAGAATTTACTGCAAACATTCTTAAAGATTTTTGTCGTCAATTTCAAATTCTATTGCACATTACTTCATTCCAACAGAGCACAAGTAATGCTCCAGTTGAGAGACTTCACTCCACTCTTACTGAAATATATAGAATTGTGGCGACAACTAGAAAGGAAAACAACCTAAGTGAAAGCCATGATGATATATTAACTGAAACTCTAATAACATATAACAATTCAATACACTCCGCAACTAAATTAACTCCCTTCGAATTATTTTTTGGTAGAACTTTCAAATTTAATAATACAGTTAAATTTAATAACGAACATGAATACCTCACAAAACTCAATGAATTTCAGAATACCCTATATCCTCTAATTAAAGAAAAAATGAAACGAGACACAAACCTAGTAATAGACAAATTGAACAAAGATCGATCTGAACCGGAAAATTTAGAAGACAAAATAATCTTTCGAAAAGAGTCAAGGCGTAACAAAATAACGCCAAGATTCTCAAAACATAAAGTAAAACACAATAATAGACTGACAATAATTACTACAAAAGACAAAAAATTTCATAAATCAAAACTTAAAAGAATACACAAACCACAAAAAACTACAATAACAACTAAAATAATCCCTTTATCCTTAGGCTACCACACATATTTCCCCAACAAATTGACATCCGAGACATAAACGCCCGACAGAAAATAGTGAAATTTGAGCTTGGACCTGCAAGAATAATTACTAACTATAATAATCTTATACACATCATTAACCTTGAAGAATACATAAACAACACAAACAAAATACACACTACCATAAACACCTTCAATAAACTTCACGGGACCACTACACTTACAACAGTAGCCAAACTAAAACTCACTGAACTCGAAAACAAAATACACACACTATCACCACTCAACAGATCTAAACGTGGTCTTATTAATGGGTTAGGCACTGCAATTAAATTTATAACAGGCAATATGGATACTAACGATGCAATCTCCATTAACAAACAAATTGAAACCATCCAATCAAACACACACCAAATTGAAAGCACTCTAGAATATCAGCATAAATTTAACACAGCTTTGCAAAATAGACTACTCAATGTTACTAATCACATTAACACAGAACAGGATAAAATTGAGCTATACCTTAACAAACTAATGAATAGTATATCAAAAGAAGATAATAGATTTTTAGAGCTCCAATATATTAACCAAATTAATTACAACATAGATCTTTTAAATAATCACTTAGCCAATATCGCTGAATCAATTATATTAGCAAAACTAAAAATAATACCGAAATTTATACTAAGTACTGAAGAAATAGATGAAATATATGAACAAATGAAAAATCAATCATTAAAAATCATATCAAAAGAACAAATATATGAACTGCTTCAATTACAACCTTACTACAACAATTCAAATATTATTTTCAATATTCAAATACCAAATCTATCGAAAGAAACATATAAACTTTACCATATTGTTCCCCTACCCATAAATGAAACCAAACAAATTAAAATAAAACCATATATAACATATAATAAAAACAACATTCAGTTTTTTGACACAAATTGCCCAAAGATAGAAGGTCAGTACTACTGCAAGTCGTCGCAATACTCCCAACACACCACGAACTCAACATGTATCGCCCCACTAATAAACAGCAGAGACGCAATATGTGACCTGGAAGATAACGGCGAGATAAGCTCCATCACCCAACCAGAGCCGAACTAGATCCTATTCATCAACGTTAACAAAACCGTGATCAAATCGAGCTGCAATGAAGAGCCATACGATATAAACGGCACAGCTCTTCTACGCTATATTAACTGCACAATTTACGTTAACGATGAAGTCTTCAAAGACACCCCTCTACAGTACAAGGAAGAAATTTTCATACCACCAGCTAATTATGCGAAAATAACACCGAGGGACATAAAAGAAAAATTAAGTCTGAAAAAATTAAGGAAATACCAAATAGAGAACTACGAGGCATCATTAAAGAAGAACAAAGGGATTTTAATAGTAATATTCACCTTTGGGATTGCCGTCATCCTCATCATCGCATATACCACAAAAAAAAACGAAGGTAAAATATTTGCCGAACCATCTTTTCAACGCTCCTGCCCCAAAGACATCTTTGTGGTCTTCGCTTTACTTTATGGGGGGAGGAGTTACGGCCGCTACCGCAACCTCAACAACAACACCAACTCGACAACCACCAGAAAAGCCACCAAGGGCAAGAACCCAGCAGTCATCAACACCGGAAATGCGGATGTAGCAGTAATTGTTTAAAATTAAGAAATTTAATACTTATTGCAATAATATAGCTTATTAATCAATTATTGCAATAAGATAGCTTATTAATCATTTATTGTAATAATATAGCTTATTAATCATTTATTGTAATAATATAGCTTATTAATCATTTACTGTAATAATATTTCTGTAGAATTTAGGATAGATGTAATAAATTGCGTATTAAGCAAATTTAGCATTGTAATACTTATCAATAAGCATAAAATGTATAAATAGTAGTTAAGAATCAATTAATAAACACTTGTCAAATTGCTGTCGAAGAATTAACTCGTTGTTTTTTTTAACACTATCGTGGGGTGATAACATAAATCGCGCGACGTGAATTAATTTTAATAAAGTTCTGAAAGTAATTCATGAAGTTTTCATTACATACATACATACATAAATGAACGTATACTCTATATGTAAATAAATGATCGTATATGACAATATACATAATATGTATGTATGTACATGTCAATAGGAGGTATTTGCATTCAGAAAAAAAGAACGGTTTAAGATAAATCAACACTTATTTTATATTGTATGTCAATTTATAGTTTATGTATTCGACAGCATTTACATTCATATGTATGTAGGTGGTCATTGCTGGCAGTCTTTGTAGGGGGAACAACGCAAAGGCAGAAGTGCGACTATTCCTCCCCGTGGTGGCCACTGGAAACAGGATACCCCAGCACGGTCATGTCTCCGTTGGGGTCCTGGCTAATATAGTCGGGCGGGAAGAGTAAACTTCCTTGGGTAAGTATAAATCCCCAATCCAAGGTGGAACAGCATACGCCGAGGGATGCTTGGCTAGAGGGGGATCTAGTCGCTAGTATGCGGACTTGGGGCGCCCTGGCGAGGCCCCATTTCAAAAATGCCTTCCTGCGCTACCGGGGCACTGGCGCAGGTGACCGATATACCCCTTTACTCGTGGGAACAAAATGAACACCATCAAAGAAAAAACAAAAAATGGCGGAAGCGGCCAAGAAGGCTTAAACCAAGAGGATAACAAAAAACCTCAAAAAACAGAGGCGGCCACGCCTCAACAGGAAGAGGCCACCATGCCTCAAACTAATAAGGAGGAACGGTCCGCAGTTGAAGGCGTGAAAACTGCCGAGACGACTCCAAACACCGATGGCGAAGGGCCGACAACGGAACAGCCAAAAAAGCTCAGTGGTGCGGGCAGGAGAAGACTCGCACACTTCCTAAAAAAAGGGCTAACCAGAGAAGAGGCATATGCTAAGGCGCTGGAGCCCATGAGCAAAAACTCCGGAAAAACAACGACGGGGCCGAAACGACTAAGGTCGGTTGAGGACACACCACCCGAAGCAACATCAAAAAAGCGGCCTAAAGATGATGGTCCGTCCACATCGAAAGACGCAGCTCTAAGGAGCAAAAAGTGGCAGCCCACTGCCACATACAAAAACGTAACAACAGGAGTCAGGTTGGCAGTACTTGCTAGGGACTACCCCAATACGGTACTGACAACCGAACAAATGGACTCCATCCAACAACTCCTGTTAGACAAAATACTGGCGGGGAAAAACATGGCCACAAAACCAGCGTTCTTGGGCACTACTTACAAGGCAGGATACCTTGTCCTGTTCCTTTACGGACATAGAGGGAGCCTTCGACAACGCAAATTACAAATCCATGGAAACAGCACTCGAGAAAAGAGGTGCAAACCCAATATTAACTCATTGGATAAGCCAAATGCTTAATCAGAGGATTATTAAAGCCTTGTTAGGCCAAGCTGAACTTTATCTCACAACAGTAAAGGGATATCCGCAAGGAGGATAACCATTGGTTATGCAGATGACATATCTGTTATAATAAAAGGCAACCATGAAAGGACACTAACAGACTTAATGCAAAATGCCTTGAGCGCAACATGGGAATGGTGTAAAAAGGAGGGACTGTCGATCAACCCTAACAAAACCAAAATAATACCCTTCACAAGAAAAAGAAAGTTAGAGTTTTCTGCATTGAAAATAAATGAAACAGTGATAGAACTAAAGGAAGAGGTCAAATATCTAGGTTTAACCTTAGATAAAAAACTCACTTGGGAATCACATATAAATAATATAACAAAAAAGCCACGAAATCCTTGTGGACAACCAAACAATAACTAGGGAGATCCTGGGGCCTCAGCCCTAGTATGGCCCTCTGGATATACACCCAAATGGTTAGACCAATCATACTGTATGGGGCACTAGTATGGTGGAGAAAATCTATCCAACAAACAGCGATAACCAAACTGGGAAAAGTACAAAGGCTTGCTTGCATATGCATCACAGGGGCTATGAGAACTACCCCAACAGCTGGCATGGAAACACTCCTTAATCTCCCACCACTTCATATAGCAAGAGGAAGCAGCTACGCAAGCACTCATGCTACACATGAAAGAAAATTTCGAATTGGGCAACCTCACCGGTCACCTAAATATCCTAAACAACATCAAAAGCACCATAAGCATGGCTCAAGTTTCAGATCACATTGACCCAACCCTCTGTTTCACAAAAGGATACACAGTTACCTTTCCTGAGAGGATCGAGTGGAAAACAAACCCGAAATGGATGAATGATGATTCACAAAAATGGTACACTGATGGATCAAAACCACCTTATGGTGTAGGAGCAGGAGTAGTGGGGCCCAGAATCCACAAATCATACACTCTCAACAGGGACACCACTATCTTCCAAGCGGAACTATACGCAATAATGGAAGCAGCAAACATCATGCAACGTAGAAACCACAAGAGAGTAAAGATCAGAATACTCTCGGACAGCCAATCAGTTCTAAACGCTTTAGATAGCTATACCTACAACTCAAAAACCCTCTTAGAATGCCACAAGGCACTCAATAACCTGGCATCCAAAAACAATGTTTCATTAATTTGGGTACCGGGACATGAGGGATATGACGGCAACGAAAAGGCAGACTTTCAAGCCAAAAAAGGGGCAGATGAAAACTTCATCGGACCTAGTCCTATGTTCGGATTCAACAAAAACAACCTGAAACAAAAAGTAAAATACTGGGCCAAAACTCTATTAAATCAGCATTGGAACAACGTAGAGGGTCTTAGACACTCCAAAAAGTTCCTAAGTTTCAATGCTAAAAGAGCTAACATGGCCCTCACGTTAAACAAAAAGAGCATTCGCACTCTCACAGGCGCCCTCACGGGTCACTTCACCTGCAACAAACACTTACAGAAATTAGGCATAACTAACACCAGCACCTGCAGATTCTGCTGCGAAGATGAGGAGTCTATAGAACATCTCATTATCGAATGTCCGGGGTTGACGCATAGAAGGAAAAGGTTTTTAAACAAGTTCATGCTTACAGATGAAGACCTTCAATCACTCCCTCAGAAGGAGCTGGTACAATTCATAAGCATACTTAACAGTCAATAGACAGCATAGGGTGCACAATAGATCAATATGGTCGCAGTGCTAAAGGGCCAAACCCTAACCCTTTACAACCATTAACCATGGGAAAATATTTCTTATAATTAACAAACGTTGATCCGAAACCCGCCGGACATTTTGGATGCATACGTTTCCCTTCGATAGACCCCACACAGTTGGGAAAGCCTAAAGATTCCAGTACTCCTCGGATACTTTTTTTAAGTTGGCGTCAGTAGGCTTTGGCATATGCAATGGTTGACCAACTTCTCACAAGATTTCGCAGATTTCTATCACAACAGACGGAACAGTTGAATTAAAATGCTAACGACCTAAAAGATGTTCCAATTGCAAGAAATCCATTAAAAAATTAAATATATATGTATGTAAGTGCATCGGATTTTATACTTTTCCCATTTAATTTTTGTTGAATATTAATGTGCATTGGTTTTTGTTTTTCAGCTGCACTGAAAAAAATTTCACTTGACCGTTCACTTTGTATCTCTGTGTAAAATAAGCATATAATCAAATATCCCTACATCCCTACATGATAGTCATATAGCACTCATATTATCATCATCAGTATCCTCATTAAACTGATGAAAAAAACTCCTCATTTTCATTAAAATCGTTAAAAAGTAATCAGCACTGATGATCAAGTGTTTTCATTTTCCTTAAAAAAGTAATCAGCACTTATGACAAAAATCATAAAATGTTTTATTTAGAAATATATAGAAAATTAATATTTTCTTGTTCTTGTGTGCTTGTTCTATTCTTGCTTCATACACAGAGATTGGCCAGTGATGGTAAATGATTTTTTGAAAAATCCCTACACAGCCCAAAAAAACTCCCTACTTTTCCCTACGCTTACAACAAATTTTCCCTATACAATTCCCTACATTTTTTCTCCTGTGTTTACACTATAATGAGGCACTTGCAACGTCAAAATTGAATAATTTGCTTAAGTTTTGGACTTGGTGCTATTTTGACACTTTATAATAAAAACAAATTTTATTTCAAATATATATAAGTATACATATTTATTATATTATAAATACAAATGGAAAGAAAAATTCAGCAAGAAGTCTAAAAATTAGACTTTTTCATTACATTCAGTTCTGTTTAAAGCAAGGCAGAGTTTTTATTTTTTCAAAATCCGCCATGGTTTCTTTTAAGAGTGGGATTAAATGGTTCACCACTTGCAGCGAGAGAAGAACATGCTAAGTCTTAATTCGAAATTTCTGGAACCATTTGGCTTACTCAATTTTTTCTTGAAAAACTCTGTTTATTTTAGGTGTCTTTTATATTGTCTTCATATTTTTTTGGTGCATTTCTGATTCGGCGTGCTTCTGAAAATCAGACTTGCCGCAGTTCAAAACTTTGTCGCCCTTTCATTTGAATAGATCGTTAGCCACAGCTTCCAACCAGCCATTAAAATTGTCGTCGTCAAGCCACTTGTTATTGAATTTTTGTTCCGATACTTGCATTGTTTTTTCTGGTGTTCCTCCGAAGAGTCAGTCGAAGAGGGGGAGCTCATATATAAGTACCTATATATGCATTTTAAATATAAAAAAAACTTTAACTAAATTATTTGCAAACTTACTTCAAAAGTGAAAAGCACCAGAAAACTACAATTTTCGCGCGAAGAAAAAATCGCGTTAGCGTTAACGAAGAAAAAAACGGAAATGTTGCCGTATTAACGCTTTTAAAAGTATTCTGCCATAAAGAAAAAAAGTCTGACATGAAACCTTACTGCGGATTTTTATTTTAAATGAACTTTTCTAATTTTTCCCGCTATTTCAAATTTTTTTCTGTCCTTCTTGAAAATCTTACATTTACAGAATTTAACAAAATCTGTACTTCTTTTCCCTACACCAAGATTTTTCGACAAAAATCCCTACATGTAGGGAATTTTCCCTACATTTACCATCACTGAGATTGGCACTCACGCATTTTCAAATGTTGATCAAGTATCTACTCATTCGACTATGGCGATCATACAATACGCTTAACAAAATTTCACACTAGTACTTTTTTCAGAGCAGCCACATTATAAGCATACAAATGAGTTGCCTTGCCGTTTAAAGTACGGTAGAAATTGCTATTGGTAAAAGAGAGATAGAATTCACACCGTCAAGGAGAACAGTATATCAAATGAAATATTTGATTTTTTCATTAAAAAATATTGTATAAGTTAACACATCCGGTCAGACAAAGTCAACGACTGCAGTTCTGCACGATCAGCAAAGCTGCAACAATGTTTAATGCCAATTATGCCAAACTCCACAATACGTTGCCGTCAACATTCCATGCGCCGTCGCGACGTTGAAACATAATCCATTCAGCATAATCGCTGACACAGCGATTATAGGTCAGGGCTAGCTTATGTTAAGAATATTTTGTCATTTATATTGCAGTACGGATTTGACCAATAAAGGAACAAGTAATAATTCTATTTCGCTGATTTAACTTCGTGCTAGAGATCACAAGTGAACAGCCCGAGTATATTAATTATTAACTGGCGCCCAACTGGCAGAACCTGCTCATCAAAGAAATCTCAAGCAAGGAGGCAACATCGTTGGATCGACATCGTTGGACTTGCAGACGGGATAAACAGACGAAAAAGGAGAGCTACAATAACATATAAAAACCATAGTTTTAAAGAAATGTGAGTAGAGTGCTTATTTAAAGTAAATAAATACAAAAATTGAAACAAAAAGTGTTTGTAAAGTGTCTTTGCGACGGAAAATTTTTGAATTAAATTGAAAATCTTATGAGTAAAGAAGAGGTATATGACCTAGAACTAGAGGAACTAATAAAAGATTTAAAAAACAAACTAGTGCCGGAACAAACAAAAAATAAAATGGCAGTGAGTGAAGAAAATCTGAAAGCGCTGCTCGAGTATGCAGTAAACAGTGCATTAGAAAATCAAGCGCAATTATTTGAAAGAAAAATGGAGGAAATGAGAAACGAGTTTAGAAACGCAACAGTGTCCGTACCCGAGGTTGAAGTGTTTAAAGATGCAGAAATTATTGTAGGTATTAAATGTGACGAAACACTGGGCATAATAAAATCAGTACCAGACTTTGAGGGAAAAATCGAGACTTATGTTTCGTGGCGGAAAGCCGCACACACTGCATATAAAATCTTTGAAAATTACGTAGGAAGCTCAAAGCATTATCAGACGCTGGGTATAATTAGGAATAAAATCAAAGGCCCTGCTGATATGGTATTGTCGTCATACGACACTCCACTAAATTTTAAAGCAATTATCAATAGACTTGACTTTACATACGCCGATAAACGCCCCATCTATATTATCGAGCAAGAGTTGTCCGTTCTACGTCAGGGAACCCTGACAATAACCCAATATTATGAGGAAATTGAAAAGAAATTAACATTACTCATAAACAAAACAATTATGACTTACGATTCTACTTTGGCTGCTTCTCTAAACGAAAAATACAGAGCAGATGCATTGAGAGTCTTCATTTCAGGCACAAAGAAATCTCTCAGTGACATTCTATTTTCAGCAAGGCCAAAAGATTTGCCGTCAGCACTGGCACTTGCACAGGAAGTTGAATCTAATCATGAACGCTTCCAATTCGCTAGTAGTTTTGCTAGGAATAATGAAGAAAGAGCTCAGCGTCAGGAACAGAGACAGCAAAGGCAGCCCACTGTAGAAAGTACCCCAAACCAAGTAAAAACTCCATTTTACAAACAAAAAACCCAAAACAATAGCCCGAATATAAAACAAGAACCACCACAACCTATGGACGTTGACACTTCATCTCGGTTTAGGCAAACAACTCAATACCCAAACCAAGGTGGTTCCTACCAAAATCAGGTGCCAAAAAGACCAAGTAGTGGAACAGCTAGAACTACCGGTCCCAAACAACAGAGAATTAATCATCTCTCACAAGATGAAAATTCTGAAGGTCAATCGGAACAAGAGTACCAAGCAGTAGCGGAGGCTGAGGTATCAGATTTGGAAGATGAGGATCAGATTCAAGAGGTCAATTTTTTAGAAATTGCTCCCTGTTACCGTTTGTAGAGCGAACGATAACAGGTAGACAGATTAAATTACTTATAGACACAGGCGCTTCAAAAAACTATATAAAACCAATCCCGGAACTTAAAAATGTAACTAAAGTTAAAGAAAAATTTTTAGTTAAGTCACTTCATGGCTTTAACGCCGTTCAAGAGAAATGTCTTATGCACCTTTTTAATACAACAACCACATTTTTTTTACTTCCCAGCTTATCAAGCTTTGATGGAATAATAGGACTTGATTTTTTAAAAAAAATTAACGCAAATCTAGATTTGAAAAATAACGTCTTAAAAACAAAAAATGGATCTGAAATAATTCAATATAAAAAAAGCCCAAATGTTAACTTTACCGAAGTAGAAAATATAAAAGTTCCGCAAGAAATTGAAAAAGAATTTAAGAAAATGTTACAAGAAAAAATAAATGTTTTCGCTGACCCTAACGAATCTCTTCCTTACAACACAAATATTATCGCTACAATTCGAACAGAAGACGAAAAAGCAGTGTTCTCTAGACTTTACCCATACCCATTAGGAGTATCAGAGTTTGTCAATAACGAAACTAATGACATGCTGAGAAACAATATTATCAGACCATCTAATTCACCGTATAATAATCCGGTGTGGGTAGTAGATAAAAAGGGTCTAGACGAACAAGGAAATAGGAAAAAACGCCTTGTAATTGACTTTAGGAAACTTAATTCAAAAACTGTTGATGACAAATACCCTATACCGAACATTGTAGCTATTCTCTCAAACCTTGGTAAAGCCAAATATTTCACGACACTCGATCTGAAATCAGGATTTCATCAAATACTTCTTGCAGAAAAAGATAGAGAAAAAACTGCATTTTCTGTAGGAAATGGGAAGTATGAATTTTGCAGACTTCCCTTTGGTTTGAAGAATGCCTCCGGAATTTTCCAACGAGCAATTGACGACGTACTTAGAGAACAGATTGGGAAGTCATGCTACGTCTACGTGGATGACGTGATCATATTCTCTGAAAATATGCAAAATCATGTTCACCACATCGCCTGGGTACTAGATAAATTGTATAACGCTAACATGAGGGTATCACGGGAAAAATCTCACTTTTTTAAAGAAAAGGTCGAGTATCTTGGATTTGTGGTCTCCCGTGGCGGTATAACAACTAATCCCAGCAAAGTTGAAGCACTTAGCAAATTTCAACAGCCTACCAACCTGTTCCAAGTTAGATCATTCCTTGGTCTAGCGAGCTATTACAGATGCTTTATAAAAAATTTTGCATCTATAGCCAAACCATTGACAGACATGCTAAAGGGCGATAATGGTAAAACAAGTGCAGGACAATCGAAAAAAATTCCTGTTAACCTTGATGAAAAGCAGATAGCCACCTTCGAGAAATTAAAGAATATCTTAAGCTCCGAAGATGTAATGCTCCTATACCCTGATTACCAGAAGCCATTCGATTTGACGACAGATGCTTCGTCCTCTGGCTTAGGCGCCGTTTTGTCCCAAAACAAGAAGCCGATAACCATGATTTCCAGGACTTTAAGAGACAACGAATTAAATTTCGCCACAAATGAACGTGAGCTACTTGCAATAGTGTGGGCCCTAAAATCCCTAAGAAACTATTTGTACGGTGTAAAAAATTTAAGTATTTATACCGATCATCAGCCACTAACATTTGCAGTCTCAGACAAAAACACTAATGCAAAAATTAAGAGATGGAAATCCTTTATCGATGAGCACAACGCTCAAATTTTCTACAAGCCCGGTAAAGAAAATTTTGTCGCCGATCTATCAAGACAAAACCTTTACGCTCTCGAAGAAGATGCTCCATCAGACTTAGCCACTATGCATAGTGAGTTGTCATTGACATACACTATCGAGTCTACTGAAAAACCGATTAATTGTTTCAGGAACCAAATAATTATTGAAGAAAGCACTATAGCTTCTGAAAAAAATTATTATTATGTTCGGACAAAAAACAAGACATATCATACACTTTTCGAATAGAGAAAACTTAATAGAAAAAGTGTGTGATGCGGTTAAAAAAGAAGTAGTGAATGCAATCAAATGCGACCTGCCGATACTAGCATTTATACAAAACAAGCTAGTTGAGACTTTCCCTTCAACCAAATTTTGTCACTCAAATAAATTGGTCATCGATGTTCATGATAGGAATGAGCAAAAAGAAATCATAGTCGCAGAACATGGCAGAGCACATAGAGCAGCGTAAGAGAATATAAAACAAATTCTCCAAGACTATTTTTTCCCAAAAATGACCCGTCTAGCAAACGAAGTAGTTGCAAATTGTAAGACTTGCAGCAAAGGAAAATATGACCGACACCCACAAAAACAGTACATTGGCGAAACGCCAGTCCCTAATCAAGTAGGAGAAATTCTCCATATTGACATTTTTTCTACAGATAAAAAGTATTTCCTAACCTGTATTGATAAATTTTCTAAATTTGCCATTGTTCAGCCCATAGCTTCCAGAACGATTATAGATATTGAGTCCCCCATCTTACAGCTCATGAATTTCTACCCTAATACTAAAATTATATACTGCGATAACGAACCATCACTGAATTCAGGAACAATAAGGTCTCTTTTAAAAAACCGGTTTAATGTTGATATTGTAAATTCGCCACCTACATAGTACTTCAAATGGACAGGTAGAAAGATTTCACAGTACTCTTGCAGAAATTGCCAGATGCTTGAAATTAGAAAAACAATTAAATGACACTACTGATATTATACTTCAGGCAACAATAGAATACAATAAATCAATTCACTCAGTCGTTAATAAAAAACCAATCGACATAATTCATGCATCCCCACCAGAATTCGAAGCAGAAATAAGAGAAAAAATATCTAAAGCGCAAGATCTGCTACTGAAAAGACAAAACGCGGACAGAAGAAATAGAACTTTTCAAATAGGCGACAAGGTACTTATGAAATTAAATAAAAGACTTGGTAACAAGCTAACTCCTTTGTTTGAGGAAGTCATTGTGGAAGCCGATTTGGGGTCAACGGTTCTTATAAAGGGGAGGGAGGTACACAAGGATAACATAAGATAAAAAAAAATAATTATCCTTCCAGTACTTATTCTGCTCTGTATCCTATCTTTACTAGGGTTTGGATTCTTCGCCTTCTACTTCTAGTAGCAGCAGCAGCTGGAAAGATTATCAATTACTCGAACTCGGACTATATTCCCATCATGGACGGAAACGTAGTTATTTGGGAAAATTTTAAAATTTTAAGACATTCTTCTAATCTCACAATGTACTCGGAAATTGCCGAGGAAACTAATTCACTTATGAAACATTTCCCACAGTCTCATATGAGACAAATTCTTGAATCAGATTTAGGTCATATTAGGACACTGCTAGAAACGGTTAATATTCACCATAGGCAAGCTAGGAGTATAAATATTTTAGGAACAGCTTTAAAGATAGTAGCGGGAACTCCTGACTTTGATTACTTCGAAAATCTGAAATTTCACCAGCAAAAACTAACTGACTCAATTGAACAACAGGCAGTTATAAATACAAAAGTACAAGAAAAAATTAATAACTTAACAGAATCCGTAAATAAAATAATTAGATTTGCAAAAAAGAAACAGATCGATACAGGAAACCTCTATCAAGCATTACTCACAAGAAATATAATTATAATCTCTGAACTCGAAACATTAATGTTGTCTATTACACTCGCAAAGATTCAAATTATAAACCCAACAATTCTTGACTCTAATGACCTAAGTCAAATTTTAAATGAGCACTCTACAAATTTAACTATAACAGATTTAATTGAAATAGCTTATGTAAAAGTCTTTTTAGATCATAATTTTGTACACTTTCTTATCAAGTACCCAAATCCTAGCGTAATATGTAAGAAAATAACCATATTCCCCGTTCAACATAATGGAACGATACTTGACCTCGAAGAAAATAACAACGTCGCAGATTGTAGTAACAATATCTTAGCAATTGGAAACTGCACCGCTACTCTCACCTCTACATTCTGCAAACAGCTGAAATCAACAACTTGTACGCAGCAACTACATTCTGGAGGTATAGCACACTGTAAGACTCGTCCCAGCCACCTGCAGCCGCTGATGGTAATTGACGATGGTATCATCGTTATCAACGAAGCTACAGCTACAATACAGATGAATAACAACACGGATAGAGTCATCCACGGCACACACTTGCTGACGTTTGATGAGGAAATCTACGTGAATGGGTCTCTCTTTGAAAATACCAAAAACATACTCAGGCGTCATCCAGGCCCAGCAATATCGGCAACCCTAAACATAACTGGCCATCGACAGATTTTAAGCATGCCCTATCTTCAGAGGCTGAACTTTGAGAATCTTCAATATATTGGAAACATCGAAAAAAAACTGTCAATATGGCCTATGATGTTTGCAGCATCTCTTGTCACTCTGATCATCGGTCTCGTCGTCTTCACGGTTCATCAAAAATGCAAAGAGAATAAACAACAAATCTCGATACGAGCTGTCATCGACACTTTGAGGAAAACCGAGGACGGCCTTCAAACTAGTGAGGGAGGAGTTAACACATCCGGTCAGACAAAGTCAACGACTGCAGTTCTGCACGATCAGCAAAGCTGCAACAATGTTTAATGCCAATTATGCCAAACTCCACAATACGTTGCCGTCAACATTCCATGCGCCGTCGCGACGTTGAAACATAATCCATTCAGCATAATCGCTGACACAGCGATTATAGGTCAGGGCTAGCTTATGTTAAGAATATTTTGTCATTTATATTGCATTACGGATTTGACCAAT
This sequence comes from Anastrepha ludens, assembly GCF_028408465.1. Classification (NCBI taxonomy): domain Eukaryota; kingdom Metazoa; phylum Arthropoda; class Insecta; order Diptera; family Tephritidae; genus Anastrepha; species Anastrepha ludens. The sequence continues at coordinate 43,373,447 of NC_071503.1, forward strand.
AAAGGAACAAGTAATAATTCTATTTCGCTGATTTAACTTCGTGCTAGAGATCACAAGTGAACAGCCCGAGTATATTAATTATTAACTTATATGCCATTCTGATAATGCGCTTGTATTAGACACTACCCAGCAAAACCTGCGTGACCGAAACTCTAACGCAATTACACATACATATGTTACAAACACAGATGCACTCGTATTTGTTTGAAAATCGATTTTTTTTTTTGGTTTTACCTCACCTTTGGAAAATGTGTAAGCAGTAAGCAAACTTTATTCAAATATTTTTTCTCAATTTTGCATCAGTAGAAATAAAACAAAAGAAAAACGACAAGTGGCTATCAAAGCAATAAGTCAAAAAGATCAAAGTAGAGGAGAGTAGCTCAGACTATTCCAATGTGTCAGTAATGTCCATAAGTGAAACTAGTGGTAGTGCTCCCGAAAATGATACGGTGGAATGTGATAGTGCGCTTGAAATAAAAAAATGGGCTATAGCAAATAGGGTGTCCCATAATGTAGTTACACATATACTTCAAGTGCTTAGGAGAATAGGCGTGAAAGATTTGCCCCTATCGGCTAAGACTCTTTTTAAAACAAATAATAAAAAAGCTGTGATCCAATCCATTCGAAGTGGGGAATTATTATATCGCGGTATCCAACACCATTTTAAAATAGGCGCATTTGCTTATCTTCACGATAAGGATGAAGTATGTAAAAATTGATGTAGGCATTGATGGGTTGTATAACAGTTGTAAGTTGTATACCCGTTCAAGTACAATTTTGTGGCCCATCCTTGGAGCAATCGTTGGCTTTCCAAACGAGTACCCTTTTACCATTGCTTGCTTTTCTGGGACGGAAAAGCCGTGGAACGCCAATGATTACTTGAGAGATTTTTGTGAGGAAGTAATTTATTTGAAAGAAAACGGACTTCAAGTGGGATCAAATTTCATAAAGAAAAAGTTTGATATTCGTTTATTTTGCTGTGATACATGTGCCTTTGTCACAGGTGTACAATCTCAAAATGGTAAAAATAGTTGCTCAAAGTGTAATCAAGTAGGAAGTTATGTAAATAAAAGGATTTGCTTTTCGAAAAAAGTTCATAACCTACGCTCTGACGTTTCTTTTAAGTATAAAGCAGAACCGTCGCATCATAGTTATACTTTTAGAACTTGCGAAAGCATTTTCGAAAAATCAAGTTTTAAAATGGTGTCGCAATTTCCGCTTGATCCAATGCACCTAGTCGATGTTGGTGTAACTAAAAAGTTGACTCAGTTGTTAATGAAAAGAGCTGACAGTACTAAAACTAATGAAAAAATTAATTTTTTGTCAAAATATGTTCCTACAAAATTTGGTCGTGTGTGCAGGGACTTCAATGAAATCAATAATTGGAAATCGACGGACAATTCTTATTGTATCATATATAGGAGTTTTCGTATTAAAATACTATATTGGTAGTAATTTTTATGTTCTCTTCCTCCTCAAAATCATTAAAAACTGAAGCGTACGTAGAACAGAATATTTTGCAGGACTTTGTTTATTTGTTTGGGCAAATCTTTGGTGACTATTTAATTAGTTATAATGTGCATGGGTTGTTGCTAAAATCTAAGCCTAGCGACTACAAAAACAAAATACAGTCGTAGACGCAGTCGCAGCGGCCATGATTCTATCAGCGACGGCGCTGAACAATTTAGAACAAAAACAAAAAGTTCATTCATAAGTTCGAGCTCATATTTCAATTTCATTCATAAAACGAGCCGCCCATATGCCAATTTTCGCGACCATTCGAAAATAGTCAATATTGGAATATTCCGCGTGGAATTATTTGCCAATATTTGATAAATCTTGAATTTTTGTCATGTCGAGTGGCCGCGGCTCCGTATATATGTATGCACCCTTATATGTATGTAAATATGTCTTCTAACTGTTCGACAGTCGCGAGTTAATGCGACTTAGATTCCTTGAACAAATCCAGCGAATCACACATTTCTGTTCGCAAAGCCGCATACATATATGTACCCTATGATCAAAAAGTACCGGGAACGTTTAAATAAAACATAACAGAGTTAAATTTCAGCAAATTTATATTATCTCCTTCAAAATATGACCCGTCTGAAGCAACACACATGTGCCAACGTTTAACCCAGTCCTCCAAACAGCCCCGGTAGGGCGACATGGCCTTCAGCTCCTTCGTCGTATTCTCTTTGATCTCTTTGATCGGTGCGATGGCACGTTATCATCTCGCAAAATACAAGAATTGTTTGCTCACATTTCCGGCCGTTACGGCAACATACAGCATCTCTCAAAGGCTTCAAAACGGATGAATAATATTCTTTATTGACTGTCTGGCCCGATGGAAGGTACTCATGGTGCACTACGCCTTGGCAATCGAAGAAAACAGTCAACATCACCTTCCCGGTTCTTTTTGCTCATAGGGTATACATATCCCATCTTTTCACCAACGGACAAGAAGACGGTCGCAGTTGTTGTTTTTTGTATGCATACATTTTGCGTTCGTTGAAGGTTTGTATATATTTATATACATATGCGTGTATGCGCGTTTGGCTTTCTGGATGCATCCATGGATATTAGAATATTTTCTCATCAATATGTGTATGTAAGTAAATCAGATTTGACTGAAGAGATTAAATACACACATACATATATGAATGCATATTCATATGCATTGCCGTTATGGCTGTTTTATAAATAAATCAATTCAAAAGAAGTATGAATAAGTTTATATAGAAAATAAATTTATAAAAAACAGGTATTAGAAAACCTGAATACACTATTTTAAATCAATTCTAATTAAACCAAATAAAAAAAATTAAATAAAAATAGCGAACAAAGAAAAGTGTGTACAGGTCTTGAACCTGAGTCAAATATAGGACGACGTACTGCATACACAACACTTCTTTCACGATTGCGCTAAACTACAATTCCTAATACACTTTTCTAAATCACTCATTTATTCGATTCGTACTTTTATATGCACATATTCTGCGTTAGTTGAAAGTTTGTATGCGTAATTATATGCATATGTATGTGTGTATGCGCGTTTGGCTTTCTGGACGGATATTAGAATGATATTTTCTCATCAATATAATTTGGATTTGATGAAAGAGATTAAATACATATGTACATATTTTCTGTTTTGATTGATTTATATAAAAATCAGGTCATATCCAGTATGAACTTTTTTATACCGAAAAGAAATTTCCGTTTATGAAATACAAAAAAAACAGTATTTTAAAGAAATTTTAAATAAAATAAACTCAAAAATTTTACCAAACTTTCCTGGTTTGAATTGTAAAAAAAAATGTGCAAGAAAAAAAAAAACACCAGTCTAACGGTTAGACGCGATAGAAGTGAAACCTTCCGTAAAACAAACTGAGAGAGAATAAGACGAAAGCAGCATTAGGAGCAAGATCATTATAGGTTCATTATAATATTGCTATAAAGCTCATATTTTATTTTTTTCATTTTATTATTATTCATCCTCAATGTTTTCAATTTCAACAAATGATACGAGTGGCTTATGATAGCTAAAATATGATACAAATGCTTTGGTTTCGATGTTGTCAACATGTCTTTGAAATACCGCGTCAATGGTTGTTTTTGATCGTGTTGTCGATTCAGTGCGATTGTTACACATTTTTAAATTGAATGTTGTATTGAGAACGTCAATTAAAGGAACCGCTGTGTCCAATGCAAAATTTACGTTAAAATCGCCACTTAAACTCATTGGAACTTTATTGTAATCTTTTCTAAGTATCCGCGATACTTCTGGTGTATACTTTATTAAATTTTCGTGAATGAATTCCGTGATGCTATTTATTGATTTTTTTTTCTGTCGATATTCACGACACTTTTCTGCATTATTTTTCGGCATAATTGCGGTAAATATTTAAAAATGAAAATATTTACGAATATAAAAATACACACGCGGTTGCTATTATGAGCGTCCCCAGCAAAACCTGCGTGACCGAAACTCTAACACAATTACATTTTTTTGAATGTTACAAACACATATGCACGCAGGTTTTGCTGGGGCGTGACCGAAACTCTAACACAATTACACATATGCACTCGTATTTGTTTGAAAATCGACTTTTTTTTTTGGTTCTCCGTCACCTTTGAAAAATGTGTAAACAGTAAGCAAACTTTATTCATATATTTTTCCTCATTTTTGCATCAGTAAAATTAAACAAACGCCGTAGCCGAATGGGTTGGTGCGTGACTACTATTCAGAATTCACAGAGAGAACGTCAGTTCGAATCTCGGTGAAAACACCAAAATTAAGGAAAACTATTTTTCTAATAGCGCTCACCCCTCAGCAGGCAATGGCAAAACACCGAGTGTATTTCTGCCATGAAAAAAAGCTCCTCATAAACACATCATAAAATAAAATAAAATAACTGTATAAAAAAAATTTTTTTCTTGTGATTCGAACCAAGGATTTTGGATCGGAAGCTCACATTGCTAGCCGCTCGGCTACCGCGCCATGCTGACGGTGCTGGCCTAAAAGTTATTTAGTTCGTCGCTACGTGTATATGTAATATTCGTAGCCAAGAGTGTCGCTTTTTTCGTTTCACTTTTTCTCAAATCACTCCCAACGATTCTAAAGAAGTTTTCACTTCAAAATATGACTTCAGGACTTGAACCTGAATTAAATACGTGCCAAAAAACCAAACGAATAATTCCGCCGAATTTAGCTTCTGCACCACAAATTACCTACCGCGGGGCCTTCTTAATCGCAAATTTATTCGCTTCGCTGTGGGCATGAAATAAGTCGATTTCCTTAGTAGTGTGCCGAAAAATCTTATGAACTTCCTCAGTAGTTTGGTAAACGCAGATAAAATCTGAATTCCTGTCCTAGCGTGGTAAGTAAATATAGAAACCCTCCACTCGCGTCACTCGCGTGCTAAATATCTGCAATTCCCCACTCATGAGGAAAGTTGAATTTGAAATTACCTTAGTTTGAATCCACAAATTAGTACTCGAAAAAAGCTCATTTAACATTTGCTCCTTCTCATTACATTAACATTCTCTGGTGTGAATCTACAAATTAGTACTCGAAAAAAGCTCATTTAACATTTGCTCCTTCTCATTGCATTAACATTCTCTGATTGAACTTAGTTGTCCCATATATGCAAATACGTTTCTTTGAAGTTTTCTTTTATTTATTTTAAGGTTTTATACTATCTAGAAAATGCATACATACAAATGTATGTATATTATTATTAACTGTAATAAAATGTAAATTGAAAAAAATTTGGTTTGCCAAAGGAACAAATAAATGCATATTCAAATGTAAATACATATGTATGTTGTAAATTAGTAAAAACTTTCATCAAATTTGTTTAGTTTTAAATTTTTTAAAACGCACGTACTAAAATGTGAGAGGTCGTTTTATAATGTACAATATTTTTTTAAATTAAATCAAAATATTAAAGTTACTTTGATTTGAAATGTTGGCGCATATAATAAATATTCAATCGTTTTTTCTTCATCACCTTTGTTTGAAAATACAAATTGAATAAATTTTCGTTTATCAAGGGAACATAAAAATGCACAAGCAAATACTTTGCAAAATGCCGTCGGCTAGTCGTCAATTTGATTTCCTACAGAAGCCAAAAACTGTTCAGGGCCAATATGCTAAAGGAGAAATCGCTGTAAACATCTCTGTTAAAAGTTTCACCACAAACCGGCGGCGGTTAGACTTCATTTTTGACAATTCACACTATTCGTAGCTCGTGAAAATTCTCTATATTTAACGTTCTCTGTATAAACTGCCAATGTGGAATGAAATAGCAAAACAAGTAGACAAAGAACATGCAAGAGGAATGGTGAAACTCATTTCTAATCGCTACAATGGGTTTAATGTCTGTCTGTCAGTTGAATGCGCGAAGTTTGAATGCTGAAAAAATTGACTATCTAAATTTTGTTTTTATAATTTGAACATTGACTTAATATGTTTTACAGAGACATGGTTCAAAGAGTATATTGATAGTAATATATATTCTCTGTGCGACTACACTATTATTAGAAGTGATAGGACTACGAAGATTCAAGGAGGTGGCATTGGTTTATATTTTAAAAATAATTTTAAATGGAAAGAGTTCTGTAGATCAAATCATTTTCAAGAAGTCGAATATATTTTTGTTGAATTTTATGATAATAATACCAAATGTCTTGTTGCATGCATTTACAACCCTATCAATAGAAATGACCTCTCAATGATATTTGATAAATTAGCGGAATTCCACATCTCCTATGAACCATATTATTGTGTGTGTGGTGATTTAAATGTAGATCTTCTTTGTGATAGTTTTTCTTCCAGGAGCTTGATAGATAGTTTCCAATCATTAGGAGTTTCCTTAATCAATGAATATGCTACTCGCTTTGCACGCCACTGCAAACCAAGTCTTTTGGATGTATTTTGCGTCAGTGACAGAGATTGCGTCAACCATCTTGATTAGCTTCCTATGGCTGGAGTTTCTGACCACGAGTTGATATTCTTATCTTACAACATCCAGTTCAACAGACACAATCAAATAAAGGAGTTATTTTTTAAAGACTTTAAGCTTATTCAACATGATCTCTTAAATAAGGAGGCTGCCGAGCTTAATTGGTATATGTGTCGGTTACTCACAACACTGGATGAAAAACTGCTACATTGCAATGCTCTAGTCAGCCATTTATTTGATAGGTTTGTTCCGTTGCGTAAAGTTATAGCAGAGAATGTTAATGCAATGAGAAGGAGCAAATGTTAAACGAGCTTTTTTCGAGTTCTAATTTGTAGATTCATAATAAGGTCATTTCAAATTCACCTTTACTCACGAGTGGCGAATTGCAGATATGTACCACGCGAGTGACACGAGTGGAGGGTTTCTATATTTACTTACCACGCTAGGACAGAAATTCAGATTTTTTCTGCGTTCACCAAACTACTGAGGAAGTTCATAAGATTTTTCGGCACACTACTAAGGAAATCGAAGCGAATCAATTTGCGATTAAGCAGACCGCGCGGCAGTTAGTTTGTGGTGCAGAAGCTAAAGTCGGCGGAGTTACTCGTTTTGTTTTTTGGCACGTATTTAATTCAGGTTCAAGTCCTGAAGTCATATTTTTTTTTCTTGCACATTTTATTTTACAATTCAAACCAGGAAAGTTTGGTAAAATTTTTGAGTTTATTTTAATTAAAATTTCTTTAAAATACTGTTTTTTTTTGTATTTTATAAATGGAAATTTCTTTTCGGTATAAAATAGTTCGTACTGGATATGACCTGACTTTTATATAAATCAATCAAAACAGAAAATATGTACATATATCTATAATCTATTTCATCAAATCCAAATTATATTGATGAGAAAATATTATTCTAATATCCGTCCAGAAAGCCAAACGCGCATACACACATGCATATTCATATAATTACGCATACAAACTTTCAACTAACGCAGAATATGTGCATATAAAAGTACGAATCGAATAAATGAGTGATTTAGAAAAGCTCATTAATATTTGTAGTTTAGCTCAATCGTGAAAGACGTGAAATCGTCCCATATGTGACTCAGGTTCAAGTCCTGTACACAGTTTTTTGTTCGATATTTTTATTTCATTTTTTATATTTGGTTTAATTAGAATTGATTTAAAATAGTGTATTCAGGTTTTTCTAATACCTGTTATTTAGAAATTTATTTTCTATATAACATTATTCATACTTCTTTTGAATTAATTTATATGTAAAACAGCCATAAAGGCAATCATATGAATATGCATTCCTATATTTAATCTCTTCAGTCAAATCTGAACTACTTACATACACATATTGATGAGAAAATATTCTAATATCCATGGATGCATCCAGAAAGCCAAACGCGCATACACGCATATGTATACAAATATATACAAACCTTCAACGAACGCAAAATGTATGCATATAAAAAACAGCAACTGCGACCGTCTTCTTGTCCGTCAGTGAAAAGATGGGATATGTATACCCTATGAGCAAAAAGAACCGGGAAGGTGATGTTGACTGTTTCCTGCGATTGCCAAGGCATAGTCCACCATGAGTACCTTCCATCGGGCCAGACAGTCAATAGAGAATATTATTTATCCGTTTTGAAACCTTAGAGAGATGCTGTGTGTTGGAAACCCCCGGAAATGTGAGCAAACAATTCTCAGATTTTGCATGATGATAACGCGCCATCGCACTGATCAAAGAGAATACAAATCGGCCTGCCGGGGGTGTTTGGAGGACTGGGTTAAACGTTGGCACATGTGTGTTGCTTCAGACGGGTCAAATTTTGAAGGAGATAATATAAATTTGCCTTAAATTTAACTCTGTTTTGTTTAATTTAAACATTCCCGGTACTTTCTGATCATAAGGTACATATATGCGGCTTTGCGGACAGCAATGTGTGATTCGCTGGAAGTCGCATTAACTCGCGACTGTCGAACAGTTAGAAGACATATTTACATACATATAAGGGTGCATACATACATACGGAGGAGCGGCCACTCGACATGACAAAAATTTAAGATTTATCAAATATTGGCAAATAATTCCACGCGAAATATTCCAATATTGACTATTTTCGAATGGTCGCGAAAATTGGCATATGGCGGGTCGTTTTATGAATGAAATTGAAATATGAGCTCGAACTTATGAATGAACTTTTTGTTTTTGTTCTAAATTGTTCAGCGCCGTCGCTGATAGAATCATGGCCGCTGCGACTGCGTCTACGAATGTATTTTGTTTTTGTAGTCGCTAGGCTTAGATTTTAGCTTTGGGCGACATGCGCATGTGAGGTATGTGTTTTTGTTGTGTTCTAGAACATTTTAGAATGTGTGGTGGCAAAGCGGCCATCGCGTTGTGCTTGCTGTTGCTTTTGCGTGTATCAAAGTATTGTGTTTTTGTAAGTACAATATTAGGAATATCGACTGGTGAAAGACAAAAGTACACGGAAGCAAGAAGGGAGCGCTGTGCTCGCGCATATATGCTTGAATGTATGAACGTGCATGGATGTAGTAACATATGAATACAATTATTTTGTAGGAAGTTTAGAAGGCAAGTAGGTATTTATGTATGTATGTATATATGCTAGGACATAAAGTCGGTATATATACATACATAGAGCAGAATTGTTTTTGCACTTGTTAGGAAGAAACTCGTTCACTAGTGCGCATGTGTATTTGATTTCTTGTAAGAATGTGATGTGGTATGACATGTGTACATACATAAGTCAAGGTTATTTGGGCATACTTGCATATGTGATATGATGTTCTTGCGCTTGTGCATTATTGTTTTTCATATACAAATGTACATACATACATATGTATGTAAATGCTGTCGAATACATAAACTATAAATTGACATACAATATAAAATAAGTGTTGATTTATCTTAAACCGTTCTTTTTTTCTGAATGCAAATACCTCCTATTGACATGTACATACATATTATGTACTTATCATACATACATATTATGTACCATCATTTATTTACATATAAAGTATGCGTTCATTTATGTACATATGTGTGTAATGAAAAACTTCATGAATTACTTTCAGAACTTTATTAAAATTAATTCGCGTCGCGCGCATGCACAAAACCTTGGTTCACAACGCAGGCGCAGAAATAAACGCTCTGCGTATTTATCCTCCCCACGTGAGACTCGCCATCAATTCTCGGCGCAAAATTTTTTTTTCGTTTTTAAATTTTTTTTTTTTAATGTAATCGTAAAAAAATTTGTAATAAATTTTATGTATCCGCTTATCATTTCAAAAGTAACAAAATGGTAAAAAAATAAGCAGTCGAAGAAATAAACGCACCACCTATTTTTCCTCGCCACATGTTCGACACGAGTTCAATTCCCGGCGCAAACTTTTTTTTATAAATTTTTTTTTTTAAATCGTTTTTTTTTTAATGTAATTAAAAAAAAAAATTATGTAATAAATTTTACGTATTCGCTTATTATTTCAAAAATACGAAAATAGTAAAAATTTAATTGGTTTAATGTCGAGGTGAGAAATGTGTTGTGTGTTGAGGTGAAAGATATGTGGTGTTTCTAATTTTTGTGTGGGCAAAAGTCAGTGAGGTGTCTATAAACTCGGTGTGCTAAATGACCTTATTACAAATCTTTCAAATCTCAATTGTACTAAAAAAAGCTCACAGTAACATTTGCACCTTCTCATTGCATTAACATTCTCTGGTTATAGTCCATGGAAACAGAAAACCATGGGTTACACGTGAAATATTGTTATTAATTTGAGAGCGTAGTAAAGCATATAAGAACTGGAAAAATGATAGAAACACTCACTTGTGGCAAAAATATCGTGTAGCAAGAAATAAAGTAACTGCAATCACTAGAGATGCCAAAAGGGCATATCTACAATGGAAGTTCAATGATAGTTTACCTCCGAAAGTCCTATGAAAAAACCTTATAACCATAAGTGTCTCAGGAGAGGATAAGCCCGTGTGCAGTTTGAACCCAGAAATCCTAAATACTCACTTTCTAGCATCTAACAGGGTTCCACTCGACATACCCGTAAAAGTTCCTCTACGAGAGCGTACTGAAGACGGTGAGTTTGAATTTGTGTCTGCAACAGAGATGGACTTGATACAGTGTGTACATACTGTCAAATCTAATGATATAGGGACCGACGGCATTTGCCTTAAATTTCTCAAAATTATTCTACCATTTGTAATACCAACACTAACGCACATAATTAACTTTTCAATCACCTCATCTACATTTCCAAATCTCTGGAAGATAGCAAATATAATACCTGTGCCAAAAATAAAATTCTCTACCGCTCCTCAGCACTTCAGACCAATAAGCACTTTACTTGCCCTATCGAAAGTATTTGAAAAATTGTTGGCCCGACAAATTACCTGCTACTTGGACAAGAATAATCTGCTGAGTAATTTCCAGTCGGGTTTCAGAAGTTTGCATAGATAGTCGCTCCACAGCTATGCTTAAAATTTTTGAAGATGTTCGCTCTGCTTATGATAAAAACTACCTAACAGTGCTACTACCAGAGAATGTTAATGCAATGAGAAGGAGCAAATGTTAAACGAGCTTTTTTCGAGTTCTAATTTGTAGATTCATAATAAGGTCATTTCAAATTCAACTTTGCTCACGAGTGGCGAATTGCAGATATTTACCACGCGAGTGACGCGAGTGGAGGGTTTCTATATTTACTTACCACGCTAGGACAGAAATTCAGATTTTTTCTGCGTTTACCATACTACTGAGGAAGTTCATAAGATTTTTCGGCACACTACTAAGGAAATCGAAGCGAATAAATTTGCGATTAAGAAGGCCGTACGGCAGTTAGTTTGTGGTGCAGAAGCTAAAGTCGGCGGAGTTATTCGTTTTGTTTTTTGGCACGTATTTAATTCAGGTTCAAGTCCTGAAGTCATATTTTTTTTTCTTGCACATTTTATTTTACAATTCAAACCAGGAAAGTTTGGTAAAATTTTTGAGTTTATTTTAATTAAAATTTCTTTAAAATACTGTTTTTTTTGTATTTTATAAATGGAAATTTCTTTCTGGTATAAAAAGTTCATACTGGATATGACCTGACTTTTATATAAATCAATCAAAACAGAAAATATGTACATATATCTATAATCTATTTCATCAAATCCAAATTATATTGATGAGAAAATATCATTCTAATATCCGTCCAGAAAGCCAAACGCGCATACACACATGCATATTCATATAATTACGCATACAAACTTTCAACTAACGCAGAATATGTGCATATAAAACTGCGAATCGAATAAATGAGTGATTTAGGAAAGATCATTAATAATTGTAGATTAGCGCAATCGTGAAAGACGTGTTGTGTATACAGTACATCGTCTCATATTTGACTCAGGTTCAAATCCTGTGCACAGTTTTCTGTTCGATATTTTTATTTAATTTTTTATATTTAGTTTAATTGAAATTGATTTAAAATAGTGTATTCAGGTTTTTCTAATACCAGTTATTTAGAAATTTATTTTCTATATAACATTATTCATTTGAATTGATTTATATGTAAAACAGCCATAAAGTCAATCATATGAATATGCATTCCTATATTTAATCTCTTCAGTCAAATCTGAACTACTTACATACACATATTGATGAGAAAATATTCTAATATCCATGGATGCATCCAGAAAGCCAAACGCGCATACACGCATATGTATACAAATATATGTACAAACTACCACCATTCTAACAAACCCAGAACACAAGCTTCTGCGCACACTTGACACAGGGCATGTAAAGAACAACAACCATTCGCTACTCCTTACCCTTCAGGAAAATACGGTATATCTACAATAAATATGCGGTTGCTCACACACGATTCGCTAAAAAGGAATCCGCGCGCATTCAAAGGCACAGCATTGTGCCCAAAATTATGAATTATGAAGCGAAAACAAAACTGCCCCATAATATACTTAGATACCTTTTTAGACCTTTTTTATGAAGTGTAATTTATTATTTGGTATATGAATACTTATATTAATGTCGAGTGTTAAGTGTTACAGCTTTGAAATAAAAAGTACATATTGATTGAAAAATTTTGGTTACAAATTTTGAGACATCGGTCTCTTTTGTTATGAACAATACTGCACATCAACACAACTCGCAGAAGCTTCAGTGATTTCTTCAATATTAAATGTTTGGCACTTTGTGCTTCATGGGAAGGCTGAATGTCTGCACAGTAGCCTACAAAAAAACCGCACTCTTATTTTACAGTAAGTTTGTTTCTTTGCTGCTAATATGCATATGCTTTTGTGCACTTTTTATCAATCGGAGAACCACATACGTAAAGGAATATGTTATCTTTGTATTTATATACCACGCGAGAACTAAAAATAATGGTTTAGAAATTTTTCCTAGCATCGAAATGTCCTGGCCAGAACTTTTTCATATACTACTTGTCGTTTTTTTGTGCCTATTACTGTAGCTTTTGCGAACACTTGACTCACAGCAGCTGCGGCTGTCGAGCAGTTGGAACACATATTTACATACATAGAAGCGTGCATACATATATACGGAGCCGCGGCCACTCGACATCACAAAAATTCAAGACTTACAAAATATTGGCAAATAATTTCAATTCGACGCGAAATATTCCAATATTGACTATTTTCGGATGGTCGCGAAAATTGGCATATGGGCGGCTCGTTTTATGAATGAAATTGAAATATGAGCTCGAACTTATGAATGACGTTTTTTGTTTTTGTACGATATAATATTCTAAATTGTTCAGCACCGTCGCGATTAAAGGATCATGGCCGCTGCGACTGCGTCTACGAATGTATTTCGTTTTTGTATGAAGTGAGTGATATGTGCAAATACATATGTATGTAGGTCAAGGTTATTTCGGCATACATGCATGTACATATGAAAGGAAGATGATGTTCTTGCACTTGTGCATTATTGTTTTTTATATACAAATGTATATACATGTATTGGTGCATACATATGTATGAAGTCGCGACCATACGATCGTTCGCCCTGTGTGTAATAAATACACTTTTCCGCGTACTTACCATAGAAATAGTTCACATGCACATACAAAATGCGAAATGCCGTCGGCAAAATGAAAAAATTTACAAATAAAACATTGTTTGTTGGCGTACATTTTTAATTTATTTAAAATAAAATATGTATAAAGCAATATGAAAAATCCTGAAATAGAATGAAACAAGAGAAAATTCTGCAATGAAATTAAATGAGAAAAATTAGAAACAAAAATTCGATAAAAAGAAAAATTTAAAAAATGTGTACACGATTTGCGAATTTACCTTCCATCTAAAGGCAAATTCTCGCACGATCAATCTGTTTGGATTAATCATTAAGTATTCACCTGTTCTGTAAAACATGACTTAACTTTGATCAAATCATATATCCACGGTTTTCAAGAACTAGGCTCATGTGTACAAATTAATAACATGCATAAATATAAACTATAAATATATTATTATTATTTTTTTTATACAAAACGAATCAAAGTAAGTCCATGCATAACATATCTAAATATAAACTATCAATATACATATAATTTTTTTTTCATTTTTTTTTTTTTTTTTTTTTTTTTTTGGAACTGAAAATAAAAGAGAAAGCAAAAATCTGTAAATAGAAAGAGAAAATCTGAAAAAAAATAATTCATAATAACGATTATTAGCATAGGTGTACATAAATAACATTTTTTCACTGTCTACTTACACGAAAAAGAAACTTCCTGAACCTTGTTACCTTTTAAATGTACCCTAACATGCAATTTAACAAGCCATTTTAAATTCATTAAATAAAAATTAATTAAATGTAAACCAAATTTAAATTCGACAAAACTGAATTTAATTGGTTATCTTTTTAAGCTTATTTCCTTTCACACGGGCCTGATTTTTTTCATAAACCTCCTGGGCTAACCATTTTGCGTTCTTAAACAGCAAAACAGTAATTAATGACTTCATTAATCCTTTTCGGTGCTCCAGACATTCTCCAGCTTCTGAAAACCATTCCGGGAAAACCTCCTCTGTCTTTTTGGCTATTGTTTTCGTCAGTAAATTCCGAACTCCGTTCACATAAGCAAATGTCTTGAAAATTTCTTTGTACCAGGCCATTTGCAATCGGCAAACGTCAAATACTTTATCATCTGGGTTTATTAGCCTCAGATCGGTACAGCCTTTATAATTCTTTGACTGAATCAATGCCTCGGAATATTTTTTCAAATCCCCTGGCGTTTTTACCATCGCTTTACAACATTTCTCGCAGCTGGACTTACACAACAATTTTTGGTAAATTGAATACCCTGTGTAGTACCTTTGTACCTGGATTTCTGCAGCTTTACCTTCTATTTCAGCAAATTGCTCATCTGGAATGTATATTTCATCCACGGCAAGTTGCTCCAAAGGCTCCAAGTTTTCAGTGGTTGGTTCTTCTTCAGTAAGATTCCAATCCAAGTTGATGTCATCGTCATTTTCACAGTTAGATCCTTTATTTTCAAATTGATGACGTAGGATCTTCATAGACATCAAGCGAGCAACTATGAATTGGACTTCGTATGCTGTGGGGTGTGTGTTTATGCCTTGATTTGCCCGAATTTTGTAAAAAAAATTTTCCAGTGCATCTTGGTTCAACTTTCCAAGTAATATAAATTTTAAATCTTTGTGTTTTTGAAACAGTTCTTTGCTAAGTTCTATCATTGAGTTAATTGTGATTGTAAAAGCACGAAAACAAAATGAATGTATATTATTTGGAAGTTGAACTGATGCTAAAAATGCGATATGTTCCCTAAGCCTGTTCAACTTTCCCTCAGACCCTCGCCATATTGGACACTTGAAAGGGTTATTACTCTTCATGCCCTTACAGTCTAACTCATCGAATAAATCATTCATTCGTTTTACAAAAAGCTGGGTTGG
This sequence comes from Anastrepha ludens, assembly GCF_028408465.1. Lineage (NCBI taxonomy): Eukaryota > Metazoa > Arthropoda > Insecta > Diptera > Tephritidae > Anastrepha > Anastrepha ludens. The sequence goes on from NC_071503.1 coordinate 43,388,884, forward strand.
TTTAGCGCAATTCAATATATACGTATCTGATCCTAATAACCCTTGCTTAAAAAGCATGTCTATACCAGCAGCCACTGAATTGCTGAGTACCTGTGTAGCCCGGGAAACAGTCATTTTTTCAAAACTATTGGGATATATATGAGCCGAAGAGAGTTTCGGGCATATTTTAAAATTGACATTATCCTTATCAATGGAAAAAAGTTTCCGAATAACTTTGAAGCTAGCAATTCCATCCTTAGTCTTCAAATCATGTTTTAATAAATTATTCCTCACAGATTTTATTAAATGACAATAGTCGAACATACAAAAAATCTTTTTCTCATTGAAAAAAATGTACGGGTTAGTCTCTGTGATTTTCATCAATTTGAAAAATTGAACATTAATCGGGCCTTGATCACAAATGATCGCTTTAACATTTAAACCTACTTTTTCTACGGCTTCTATATTACTAAATAAAATATTTTTTAATTGTGCTTGAGGTACGCCTCCTTTTGCGAGATAATATGACAAAACATACTTCCAATCTCCTGCAATGGCTTTTACCATGAAAAAACAACATTTGTCTGCAATAAACATCTTCCTGTCATTACCACCGCTGTCTACGAAGCCATCTATAACATCCCTACTTTTGTTGTAAACAAGATCGCTTTTGACGGAAATTTCGTCGAAAATTATTTCGCAGATTTTCTGCCTTTCAGACATTTCGTTTACTATTTTTTTTAAGTTTTCTAAAACCTTCGCATCAATTCCTGGTCTAACATACCTAATTGGCCGCCAGCGCATCAACGATTTTTTATGGGGCAGTGCAAATTTGAGGTCATCACGCATAAAACTATACGCTTTGGTCGACATATAATTCAAATTTTGGGCCAAGTTTTTCTCCTCTTCTGTATATGTGTTAATTTTGCTAACTATCATCCTAGCAAAATTTATTGCATCTTCGCTTGCATTTTTCGAAGCCACAATTGCCCTTTTTTCTAAATCTAAATATTGCTTTTTCAAAATTTCCACTTCCTGTTTCAGCTCCATAATTTCTTTGTCCTGTTTGTTGGCATTACTTTGAAAAGAACGTGCCACCTGAGCGAAATGTTCTTGGTCGTAGACCAAATTATCGCTACCTCGTATGTCAAAACGCTGCCTATTTTCTTCCAAAATTGAAAATCTTTCAAACTCTTCTAATGTCAAGTCCTCGTCCAGATTAGGCCTGATATAAGTCCGCTGAACAGGCTGAAGGATCAACTCCGAAGAGCCACTATTACTAGAACTACTAAAACTGTTTACATTTAATTTTAATTTTGGAAAAGCCCCATCCAAAAGTCTTTTTTTTGAAATGTACTTTTTTTCAAAGTGACGTTCACAAATGAAAAGCTTCTTGTGGACGGGAAATGGCATCTTTAAATTGCACGCTAAAGCCCACGTGTTGAAGGCAACTTCCGTTTTAGGAAATGCGAATAATATTGAATTGCCATCGGGTTGGCAATCTTCGATGCAGCAACACCGATTTATTTTTTTTTCCATGGCATTAGGAACATCATCAAATCCTAACAATCAAATCCAAATATTTTTTTTATTAATAAAATATTTTGCTATAAAAAATAAGAACAAACATTTGCTTAAGTAATACATATTGCCATACAGCATGCACTTTCGTTTTCAGTATGCACACTTGACAGAGAAACTTTTTTTTTTGCAATGTATATAGTGAACCAAGTAGCCATAGCAAAGTTTTTATATACATACATATGTATGCTTATTTCATATTTCGTTTCAATGGATTGATTGAAAATGTTCATTCGTGTAATTCCAAAATGTTAATTACTGAAAGCAAACAACTAATGCATATCAAATCACTTCCCATACAAATTATCTCATAAGCATGTTGGTAATGACTGGTCCACTGTTTACACTGTGTATTTTTCATTTTGTCTTGATTCTGATTAAAAAAATATTTTCAAAAACGAAAATAAAGAAAATTCACGGGTTGACACACTTGGTATTAAAATTCTTTTGTCATTACTACACACTTGTGTTATTAGACCTACGTATGTGTACGTTATACATATTTATATGCATACATATACGTAAATACAAAAATGTATGGGGCGATATATGTATATTCGCACATATTCGAATGTGCACATAAACGCATAAATGCTGAACTTACCGAGATTTATGGTTGGAACTGCATTTCGTTTTAAAAGTTTTTTCCCAACAGCGTAGTCCTCAAAATGATTCCTGCATACGAATGTGGTATAAGGCGTGCAACGAGCAGTTGGCTCCAAACGTAAATTTTCCAACCACTTCTGTGCTACAGCCTTATCCCGAGGCAAAAGAAACATTTGTTTGTTTTTTTCACTGCACCCGCGAACTACGCACTTCCGAACTTTAGGCATTTTGTTTAAAAGTTAATTATTTTAAATTTTTCACACAAAACTATCGAAAATTGCTTAGCACGACCGACTCACTTTCAAAATTTTGCGTTCTGATACACGCCAACTTTTCTTTCGAACTTCTTATTGGCGCATTTGTTTATTCGACTAACAGTTAATCTCTATGACATATGTGCACATAAATGCATACACATATGCAAATATATACAAAAACAAGTGGAGTAAAGTTGGTGAAAGAGAAATATGGTGTATTAATTTTTTATGTGGTGTTTTCATTTTATGGTGGAATTGTGGTGTTTCTAATTTTTGTGTGGGGAAAAGTCAGTGAGGTTATTGGGCATACATGCATATGTACATATGTATGAAAGGAAGATGATGTTCTTGCGCTTGTGCATTATTGTTTTTCATATACAAATTATTCGCGTCGCGCGCATGCACAAAACCTTTTGTTCACAACGCAGGCGCAGAAATAAACGCTCTGCGTATTTATCCTCCCCACGTGACTCGTCATCAATTCTCGGTGGAAATTTTTTTTTTTTCGTTTTTAATTTTTATTTTTTTAATGTAATCGTAAAAAAATTTGTAATAAATTTTATGTATCCGCTTATCATTTCAAAAGTAACAAAATGGTCAAAAAATAAGCAGTCGAAGAAATAAACGCACCGCCTATTTTTCCTCGCCACATGTTAGACTCGAGTTCAATTCCCGGTGCAAACTTTTTTTTATAAATTTTATTTTTTAAAATCGTTTTTTTTTTTTTTAATGTGATTGAAAAAAAAAATTATGTAATAAATTTTACGTATTCGCTTATTATTTCAAAAATACGAAAATAGTACAAATTTCATTGGTTTAATGTCGAGGTGAGAAATGTGTTGTGTGTTGAGGTGAAAGATGTGTGGTGTTTCTAATTTTTGTGTGGGCAAAAGTCAGTGAGGTGTCTATAAACTCGGTGTGCTAAATGACCTTACTACAAATCTTTCAAATCTCAATTGTACTAAAAAAAGCTTACAGTAACATTTGCACCTTCTCATTGCATTAACATTCTCTGCTACTACTACTCGATTTTTCAAAAGCATTTGATACTATTGATCACAACCTTTTACTGCAAAAATTGTGCTATCACTATAAGTTTGGAGCATTTTCTCTGCAACTAATAAAAAGTTTCCTTTCGAATCGGCTACAAAAAGTTAAGTGTGGTGATAACTACTCAAGCCTAAAACCAATTACGTCAGGTGTGCGGCAGGGCTCTATTTTAGATCCAATTTTTTTTGCATTTTTATTAATGATATTGTGGCCCGTTGCCAAAATTCGTCGATACATCTCTATGCTGATGACACCCAGATCTACCTGTCAAGGCCAATAAGTCTTATTGAGGATTTGAAAGCAAGGCTTAATGAAGACTTCACTCGTTTTTCTAACTGGTCCAAATCTAACAACTTGAAATTAAATGAGTCAAAGACGAAGGCGATTGCTATTTCTCATTCAAAGTATGACCTTAGCTCTTTGCCGCCAATATTACTTAATGAAGTAAATATTAACTTTGATGACATAGTAACTAACCTGGGTTTCAGAATAAATTCATGCGTTAACCATGTAAACTTTGTTGTAAACAGGGTTTCAAATATTCTTAGAAAGCTATATTGTACTGCCTACTTACTGCCAGGGCAAACTAAATTAAAACTTGCTAGATCACTCATTATTCCTTATGTATCATACGCTGAATTAGTAGATTGCAGGCTTAATAATAATTCGAAACGTAAATTGCAAATCGCTTTAAATAATGCAGCACGTTTCGTGTTTGGAAAAAGGAAATATGACCATACTATATATCTATCTACTCAAAACAGATTCTCGATTATAACCTAGACTCGTATCTCAAAATACGCTCTCTTTTGTTCCTGCATAAATTAATATACACACAAAAACCATTGTACCTGTATAAAAACATTAAACAATGCCAGTGCACCCGAACATTGAATCTGATTGTTCCGAGCTACACTTACTTGGAATCAGAACGCATGTTCTTTGTTAGTGCAATAAAACTATGGAATTCTATACCATATTCTTTATTGTAGAGCTTATAAAACAAGCAAGGTGTTTTAAAACTGCAGTTTCTAACTACTTCTAACCTTTAATTCCCCTTCCCTTCTCCCATTTCCACAATCTTTCTCTTTTTCTCTCTAAGTATTCTAAGTTTTAGTCTATAAGTTTAATAGTTAAAATAGTTTAAAATTTAAGTAGCATTTTTATGTATACTATCCTCGTATTCTAGAATTATAAGAAGATGTACTACCACAAGACTTTGTCTTACTATGTACTAAACAAATCAAATAAATTGAATTGAATTGAATTGAAAATACGAATACACATATTCCGAACTTAAGGAAATTAAAGCTGGCGTCACACAGGGCAGCGTGCTGGGGCCCATTCTTTATATATTATTATTTTTACATTTGATTTACCTAATGACATCAATTGCTCCACAGCAACTTTTGGAGCCGACCCAGCCATCTTACCGGTAGGAGAAACACGGACTGGCTCAATCAAAAACCTTTATTTAAATAAAATCTCCGAGTGAACCATTAAATGGCGCATAAAACCAAACGAAACAAAATCGGTTCATTTAGACTTCACACAGAAGAAAAGCAAATATCTGCCACTACATATAAACGGCGTGCAAATCCCGTATCACAACATCGCCAAATACTTAGGTGTGACACTAGATACCAAGCTTAGATGGAATGCTCACGTTAAAAAGAAAACAGAGGAGTTAGATATCAGATTTAGAAATATGTATTGGCGTATGGGCAACCAATCAGCCTTATCCCTACACGATAAAATTCTTTTATATAAGCAGGTGCTTAAACCAATTTGGACCTATGGGATCCAGCTATGGGGCTGCTCAAGCTCAACCAACATAAAATCCATACAAAGATTCCAAAATAAGGTACTACGATGCGCTGTTAATGCACCTTGGTACGTCCGCAACACCGATATCGAGCGCGACCTTGGCATCGAATCGATTGCCACTTCCAACAACATCAACGCTAAGTCTCATATGGAAAGACTACGCCACCATGAAAATAGCGAAGCCTCAGCCCTAATTGACCCCGGTAAATGCAAAGAAAAGCTGAAACGAAAAAAACCGCACTAACTCACGCAGTAGCCCTTTTCCTTGCAAGTCTAGTGCAGAGTATTTTTAAATTGAGTTGTATTGCACAAAATTAAATACAAATTGTTCGTTAGTTTATAATTTATGAACTAGTTACAATGTAAATAATAATAATAAAAACAAAATAAAAAAAATATCAAAGCTTGTTACTCTACGATTTTCTACCTCGACTTGAGACCTTAACCTGTCTACTTTCTGCCTAAGGCCTATATTAGCGTTAGCGATTAATAGTGTTATTAAGTCAACTGTCAGGTCACTGTTAGCCTTTTGACTTTTATTTTTTACACCTTTTATTTTCTACAAATTGTATATACTTTTCACACAAAAAAAATTATTATTTGTTTGTTTGTGATCGCTTCTAGGAAAAGAAACTCTTCTATTCTAGAGGGTCTGGAGTTTAGAATCGTTATTGGCTGTACAAGCCTTTAAAATAAAATAAAAGGAAAAAGCATTTTTTTATATTGTGGTTGCTAACACAGTAATCAAAATAGGATAATTTATTATATAATATTTCGGTAAAGATGTAGTATTAACACATTTACTGCCACGTCGGCCATATATGTGTGACACTGTACTATGCGGTTTACGCCACGTCGGACACATATGTCCGACACGACTATTATTCTCTCTCGCCATGTCACACAGCAACGATTGACGATAAATGTGATTTTATTGCAATAATAAAATATATGGCTTCCCATGAAATTTCTGGTATAGTGGCTTCGGCGCAGCTCAAAAAACAATTGGAAAAAATTGGTTTTGAAAAAAAAATTAAATTCATTTTATTGCAGTAACAAAAAATTTTTTACATATTATTTTTACAAAGTAGAGTAGAATGGGGTAAGATAGGTATGGGGGCACAATAGGTAGGTGGGGTTTTCGTCGCACTGTTTTTGCAGAGGTCACTCGTCTTATGTGAATTGAATACGTGGTGGGGAACATCGTTTGCGACTGTCATTTCGGCCGTCACCATTCATTAGTTATCCTAGTTCTGGCGTCGTTTAGTTTTTTGTGAGCTTTTCTCCGACATAGCATTTTTTTTATTCTACGGTGCAGTGCATTTAATGTATGTAAATATTTGTCAGGTGAGTTTTATTTTACGTAGAAAATAATGCTGAACACGAATAATGTGTTAGTTTTTTGATATTATTGTTTAAAAAAAAAATATCGACAATAACATAAAACATGTGCTTGGGGGCACTATAGGTCAGCCGTCTGGGGGCATTATATATTAGGTCACTACTTTTAATTGAATAAAATAAATTTTAATTGTTTTTGCAGCAAAATGGTGCGTAATTATGTGCGAAAAACGCCGAAACGAAATGAAGAGGATGTAAAAAACGCAATCGCGGCAGTCCGAGATGGCGCTAGTGTTCGATCAGCCTCTAAACAATTTAAAATTCCGTTCGAAACATTACGTGCTCGCGTGATGAATTAAAGAAAAATTCCTAACTTTTATAACATGTGCAGTGTTCATACTCTATAAATAAAAGTTAAAACGTTAATTTCCAAGCCATGTACATTGTTCTTTTCCTCTCACATATAGTGACCTATCGTGCCCCCCGATTTTGAAAATATCGAAAAAAAGTACCTTTGTCTTATTGAATGCAGCTTCCAAAAAATATTTAGCCAAACATAAGTCAGTATAACCAAAATGTTAGCAGATAAATAACCTTTCAAAATCTTGTTTATTTTTCAAAATCAATGCAAAAACACCGTAGCAAGAGCTCTCCAAAAAAAAAATGACCTATCTTACCCCATTCTACTCTAGTTATACAAATGAACCCATTAAACTTGTTTGTGGTGATTCCCAAAACATTCTAAACACATGAATGGCTCTTGGGGACAATCCCTTCCTTCCATTTGTTTTATTCTGGAATAACATAAAGTACATGTTCGACGTAATTTTGTATTACTTGCACTTAGTTTTATTTTTAAAATATGAATATTGCCTGAGTTTGGCTTCATATGTTTTTCTGGCTTCTGCAAATTTAGAAGTGATGAAGTAATTTGTTGTCTAAACCATCGTATTTGTGCATTATTTTTTTTCGTAGCTTTCTTGTACACTACAAAAGCATTTACTACTGATAGTCCATGCAGATATTCTGTACCCAATTTGCGGTACCACTTCACGCCCTTCCTCAAAGCAGTAGCATAAGAACAGTTCTGGTCTGATAAATCAATCCCTGCTTTTCCTTTGTTGTAAGCAAGTATGGCTATTGGCTTTTTCTTATTCTTCTTCGCCAAGCGACGTTTTGAGCCAGAGGTGCTACCGGTTGATGGTTGGTCAAGGTCAGAAGCTAATGCTTGTTCGCCATTATCTTGAGCTTCTTCTACCATTCTTGGACTGTGTTTTGTTGACAGAATCCGTACATCACGAGCATCGCGCCATTTCAGTACCACAATTCCATTTTGCTCTTCTCTATGAATTACCTGACCTTTTTCCAATTTGGCATCAAGCATATATTTTTTGTTTGCTTTTAGTGTACCCACAACGTGTGTATTTTGTCGTAAAAAGGAAAGTGCCAACTCATAGCTTGTATAGAAATTGTCAACGAACAGTGTTCTACCTTGATTTAGTAAGTCCTGCGAAAGTTCTTCGCAAGCTGATCGTCCCATGCCAAGATTTCTTGCGTAAATCTCTGACTTTCCTGAGTAAATCTTACTTGCCCATGTATATCCTTCTGTAGAACATAGCTTGAATAATTTTATGCCATACTTATGGGCTTTGTTTGGAATATACTGTCGAAATACTAAGCGACCCCTCCAACGCACAAGAGTCTCATCAATTACAAAATCCTCAGCTGGGTATAAAGTTTCTTGGTATTTTTTTTGCAACATATCTATAAGTGGTTGAACTTTTCCAGTCCTATCCCCTTTTGGAATGGTTTCATTGTTGGCGAAGTGTATATTTGCTAGTATTAACTCAAAACGGTTCCGCGGCTTTACCTTGGGCGCTACATTGTTCTTATAAATTTCACTTGTAGACCAGTATGATGGAATACTACCACATTGAACAAGACCCATCCATAATACAAGTCCCAAGAACTCTTTCATTTCATCGCTATTAGTTGGAGTCCAATTTTTTTATTCGACTTTCGCGTTTCAATTCTTTTGCAATCAGTTGTTGCTCAGCGTATCGATTTGTTTCTAATACGATGAGGTTGATTATTTCATCGTCAATAAACAAACGAAATACATCAAATGGGGTAACACTTTGTGGGACATCTACTTTTAGGCCTGATTTTCCCGAAAAAGTAAATGTTTTATGTTTCGTATTCAGACCAGACAGCATTTATAATTTGGGGTTCACCTGCGACCCGATTTTCTTGTTCTTCATCGCTTTCTTCGCTTCTAGTGCTAGGCTTTCAAGAACTTCTTCTATATTATTTATGACTTCCTCATCTTCTTCACTTTCCGAAGAGTATGCAGTAGGATTATACATAGGATCCTTTACAGAGTCACCAGAGCTATAATCTTCATCTTCTTCACTTTCTGGAATTGCAAGTACTTTTTTCTAACTCAGTATCTGATAAAAAATTTTCTTTTCGACATTCCGTAACACAAATATTATCAACCAATACCTATAACGCGATCAAGTCTTCTTGTTTACTGAGCATGTAATAAGCTTTGACTTGTTTCTGTTTGCATATAACGTTGTTTGATGTTTGTTTGCAAAAACAACATACTCCCAATTGTTTTGTTTTTGCAAAACGAAGTAGAGCTTGTATGACGACGATGTATTTTTATGTTTAGCCAATATTTTTGTCGTGCATATATGTATGTCCACCATGGCCCTGAGTTAAAAAAAGTCGGTAGGCGCCACGTCGAACATATTTGTGTGACATACTAATTAGTTAAAAACTGCCTGTTTCTAAGCAGAAAATATTACCAGCACTACCCTAAATTCCAATTTTGACGTCTCTGATGAGATTTAAAAAAAAATGCTGTGGCCCCAGAGCATCTTATTTGCTGAAAGTGCCTTGGCAGTCAATGTGTTAACCATATACTGGTGGTTGATTATAGATAGCTGCTGGCTGGTGGTTGATGTGTCTTTTTATTTTCCCACGTTGAAAAAACGGTAAGACTTCTTTAGGTATACGTACTTCGGCACTCGAATGTAACCAACTTCAGACCGCTCGCGCAGCTCATGCCTGGATTTTAAACGTAATAGTGTGATTGCATTATATTTCGCTGGAAAAGTGAAGAAGCGACTTGACCGAAATCCCCGACGAAGTGACAATCAAATGACGAAAGAACTGAAAATATCTGACCATAGCATTTGCCGCATACTCAAAAATGATCTCAAAGTCAAGCCCTACAAGATCCAAAAGGCGCATGATCTCACACCAAAGCAGCAACAAGTAAGACTTGAGAGAGCGAAGGAGTTGCTTCGCTTGACCGACAGCGGTCACTTTCCGAACATTCCGATTCCTAACGAGAAAATTTTTCAAATTGAGCAATTCCTTTATTCCCAAAACGATAGGGTTTATTTGACCGATCGTTCATACGAGTATTTCAGTCATCGATTGACCACCAGGAGGTAGCACCCGCCACAAGTAATTGTTTGGGCTCGTTTTCATCGAGTTTGCCGTCAAGGTAAATGCAAAATATTATCGGGAAAGTATTCTGGAGGTTGCTTTGAAGCCGATGGCAGACAAACATTTCGGTGGCAGACCATGGATGCTTCAACAGGACTCGGCACCGTCTCACAAAGCTCGAGTGAACAAAGAATGTCTAAAAAACAACGTTCCGAACTTCATAACAACCACACAACGCCTTTGAAATTCACCAGACGCGAATCCGATGGATTAACCTCTTTGGCCCATTTTGGAGAGCAAGGTTCGAACATAAAGATTCACCAGACTCGAGGCGCTGAAAAAAGCCATTGTGCGCGAGTGGGCCAAAAGTAAATTGATTCATTGCTTAATTTTGTATTATTTTCACACATTTTTTTTTTCTTTGAATTGAATAAAAGTAATTTTCCAAACTAAACTTATAGCCTTTTTAATTGGTTACATTTCGAGTGCCAGACCCTGTATGCAGAGACCGTTAATGCATAGAGAAGTTTCAAGGCTACAAATAGTGTGAATTGCCAAAAATGAAGTCTAACCGCCGCCGTGGTGTGGTGAGATTTTCAACATAACTGATTACAGTTAATTCTCTCTTTAGTATATTGGCCCTGCACAGTTCTTGGCTTCTGTAGAAAGGCAAATTGAGAGTCAAAGATACATATAAAGCGTTTTTCAGTAAGAGCGCTTCAACTTTTTCAACGGTTTGACTTTTTTAACTAATTTTTTTTTTATTATCGAGTTTGAACATATACATTTAAGTATGAAATTCGATTTCTTTTGCATGACCACCGCGTGCACGTTTTACGAAGTCCAATCGTTGAACCCAATTTTCGACCACTCTTTTGCATAAATCGGCCGAAATTCCAGCAATTTCGCGTTCAATATTGGCTCTGAGCTCACAAATCGTCGCTGGCTTGTTACTGTAGACCAATGACTTCACATAACCCCAAAGAAAATAGTCTAGAGGCGTCAAATCACACGAGCGCGGCGGCCATTCGACCGGTCCATTTCTGGAAATAATGCGCTCATCGAACTTACTCTTCAACAAATCAATTGTAGCGTGTGCTGTGTGGCTTGTGGCCCCGTCCTGTTGAAACCACATGTCGTCTATGTCCACACCATTCAATTGCGGCCAAAAATGTCGCGGAATCGATTTCCATTCACAGTAACGTGGCGATCGTTCTCGTCAACGAAAAAATATGGGCCAATTACCCCGCCGGCATGTAAACCGCACCAAACAGTGATTTTTTCGGGATGCAACGCTGCCTCATGAATCACGTGTGGATTGCTTTCTGTCCAGTAACGCATATTTTGCTTGTTGACAAAGCCATTGAGCCAAAAGTGAGCTTCATCACTGAAGATGATTTTTTGGAAAATCATGCTCTTAAAGTAGCAGCAACAGAACGATTATTTTCATAAAAAATTTGCACGATCTGCAATCGTTGCTCAAGTGTGTAGCGTTCCATGATGAAATGTATACTAATGAAGTTTACAAATGACAAGCGAAAAATAAAATATATTGCGTCGTTCGCCCTCCCTATCGGAAAAAAGTTGAAGCGCACCTATTGAAAAACGCCTTATTTGAATTATATACGCCGAATTTAAAATCAAAGTAACATTAATATTCGTTGCTTTGATTTAAAAAGAAGAATTTGAACAAAACACATTGAAAAACAACTTCACATTTTTGTGCGTGAGTTTTTGTAAATTTAAAACTATACAAATTTGATGAAAATTGTTGCAATTTTTTTGTGTTGAAACTAATTTTAGACGAGAATCCATAGAGCGTACAAGTGTTTTGGTATATTAATATATGTAAATATATGTAAGTATATATATTATGTTACTTATATTTGTACAAAAGATGAATTGCATCTTGAATTGCGTAGTGTTACATAAGAGGTGTGTTCAAAAAGTATCGCGATTTTTTTTTTTTCAAAAATGATTTATTTATTCATTAATATCTATTTTGCCCCTTCAAAGTAATCCCCATGAGATATTATGCACTTGTGCCAACGTTTTTTCCAATCTTTGAAGCACTGCAAAAAATCATTTCTTGTTCAGCTCCTCCTTGGATGCTTTATCTCGTCAACCGTAGCGTAGCGTCATCCTTTCATGGGCCTCTTCAGTTTCAGGAACAACAAAAAGTCACAGGGGGCCAGATCTGGGGAATACGGTGGCTGTGGCATCATTAGTGTGTTGTTTTTGGCCAAAAAGTCGATGTGTGAGCAGGTGCGTTATCGTGATGCAAGAGCCAATTGTTGTTCTTCCACAAATCCGGGCACATCTGGCGGATTGCTTCTCGCAAATTGCGCATTCCTTATTGACCGTTTTACCCTGTGGCAAGAGCTCATGATGCACAACGCGCCTGTAATAGAAGAAAAAGGTAAGCAAAACTTTTTCATGCGACCGAACTTGGCGCGCTTTTTTCGGCCTTGGTTCGTGCGGCAGCTTTCATTGACATGATTGAGCTTTGGTTTCCACGTCATAACCATAAACCCACGATTCGTCACCAGTTATGACCTTCTGGAGCAAATTTGGGTCATCGCGGACAGAGTCCAATATCTCATTAGCAATGTTCGCGCGATGCTGCTTTTCGTCGAAATTGAGCAGTTTTGGTACGAATTTTGCGGAGACCCGTCTCATGCCGAAATCATTGAAAAAAATCGAATGGCACGAGCCAATCGATATGTCCAGGTCCGCAGAAACTTCTCTAACGGTGATTCGACGATTGGCCAATACCATTTTCTTCACTTCATCAATGTTTTCGTCTGTTGTTGAAGTGCTCGTGCAAGCAAAGCAGCTGTCAACAATTAACTGAACATTCAAAATGGCCCAACTCGTCGGCATGAGTAAGAAACATAAGTATCAACATATCGCCACAAAAAAATCGAAATTCGAATATACGTAGCCCGCGAGCATTCAAAATTCGCGATACTTTTTGAACACACCTCATATAAATGTACATACAATACAGCAATCATGACCACCTCACGACGCATCGCCTTATTATATCTACATGCAATAATTAGGGAGTAAATACCCGAATTATCGAAGTCCTGCCTAATAAATGTGAATATGCACACTTGATGCTCTAACCTATATAGGTACATAATTTTATTCTGAACTGTAATATACACATAAGCATGTACATACACAGGGCACTCATTTTATTCCTCTAAATGCGTATGTCGTCCAAAGCTAAAATTCTAAGCCTGACGACTACAAGAACAAAATGCATTCATAGGCGCAGCTGTACCGGCCATGATTATGTACTCGCGACGGCGCTGAACAGTTTCAAATATTAAAAAGCACAACAAAAACAAATTCATTGATAAATTCGAGTTCATACTTCTACCAGCAAAGTACTTTCATTCATAAAACGAGCCGCCCATATGCTAATTTTCTCGACCATTCGAAAATAGTCAATATTGGAATATTTCGCGTAGAATTATTTGCCAATATTTGATAAATGTTGAATTTTTGTCAAGTCGAGTGCCCGCGGCATCGTACATATGTATGCATCAATATATGTATGTAAATATATCTTCTAAATGCTCGACAACCGCAGCTGCTGTGTGTTAGGTGCGCGCATGAGTATATAGGTACTTGTAGAAAGCAGCAAGAAGTATCTTATACAAAAGTTCTGTGTCGGAGATTTCAATACTAGGAGAAAATTTCGAAACAATTATTTTATCTTCTCTGATAGTAGGTAAATAGTTATTTAGTATAGTACTTTACGTATGTAGTTCTTCAATTGATAAAAAGTGCACAAAAACATATGCATATATCTGCAAGGATAGAAACTTACTCTGAAATCAGAGTATTTGAAGGTTACTGTACGAGTACATACAATGCTGTGCCTATGAATGTGCGTGGATTTCTTGAGAAGTTTTAGGGAATAGTTAAATTTTTTGCTGTGGCGCATGCACATACATACCCATTGCATATAAGGACATATATATGCACATATGAATATAAATTCACGTATTTGTATTTGCATATGCCTTCTTCTTGTGTGCCTGAATATTTTCTCTATGAGGATTTTTAATTTGATTTTCGTGAAGAATTTATAATAAAACCAATTGTTTCATCATCCTCACCGAATTTATACTTAGTGACGACAAGTTGTTAATACCACCCCGTTGATTTAAGGTTTTTATTATTAATTTATCTCTATACATATATAAAAATTCAGCCGTTTTTCGCGTTGTGATGAACTATACGGAGAATGGCTCAACCGATTTTAACCAAACTTTGCCACATTGAAGAGACATATGTGGAGAAGGTTAAAATTTCCTTTACTTCTTCGTCAACACACAGTATACACGAGGCAGCGTTCTTTTTACGCGTGTGGATGTTATTGTAAACGGTTGCATGGATCATTTCCCATTTCTGGTCTGTGTAATTTTCATTTCAACGCGTGCTCACAGTTCAATTATATTTTTAAAAGATGGCGCTAACAGTATGTTAATTTGAATTCCAGTTTAAAAACAAGAAAAGTAGCAATCAAGAGCTCAGAGTGACATAAAGAAGACCACCTTGATTCGGTAAAAGTAATGCCAAGAGGTAGAAGACATGCTAACATCGGACGTAATACACGTCACAATAGAAATGTGCAAAATCACAGACAAAATGAAAGTGAGGAAAATCATGCTGATAGATTAAGTCAACAAAGAGATCGTACCAGGTCACGTTCTCAATCACGTCGGCCAATAAATATGAATTCTGTAAATTTGAATGGTGCAGCATATCAATATAATCCACAACTTGATTATTCATCTCACAAATACGTTGTCATTGGAAGTATGGATAAAATTTGCGGATTTTGTCAAGCATTGAAATTCAAAACTGAAACACCAGGCATGTGTTGCGCTGCAGGAAAAGTTCGTTTACCAGACATACAATATCCGCCCGAACCATTAGCTACATTATTATCGGGAACATCACCCGATTCCAAACATTTTCTTGAAAAAATTTCCACATATAATTCATGTTTTCAAATGACATCTTTTGGTGCTGGAAAAATTATAACCGATAACTTCATGCCAACGTTCAAGGTAATACATAAACTTCAACGTTCAACAACATTCGCTGACACATCTAATGAATCATTAGATTTTATGGACACAAATTATGGCTTTTTTCAGATTCAAGGGCCAGCATATCACTTAATAGGTTCATTACTACCACTACCCGATCAAGAGTCAAAATTTTTGCAAATTTATTTCATTAATGACAACGATGATGAACTTGAAGCACGGTGTGCATTTTCCAGAAATATAAACAGAGTCATTATGAGAGAGTTACAAGATTTATTACACACACACAATGTTTTGGTGCAAAGTTTTAAAACAACAATCGAAAAATTGTCATCTGATAATCATAAAATTAAAATTGATGCAAATAAAACGCCTGTCGGCGAACATCGTGGAAGATACAATCAACCAACTTCAAGCAACGAGGTTGCAATTGTTATATCTGGAGATGAATTTCAACCAAGAGATATTGTTTTGCAAAGAAGAAATGATACACTACAACGTGTTAATGAAACGCGTCGAAAATATGATGCATTACAATATCCTCTTATGTTCTGTCGTGGTGAAGATGGTTATTCGATTGATATAAAACAAATAAATCCAGCAAAGGGTCAAGAAACAAATAAAACTGTAAGCGCAATGAATTATTATGCATACAGAATCATGATAAGAGAAAATCAAGAGAATCACATTTTAAAATGTCGTTATTTATTTCATCAGTATATTGTTGACATGTATGCGAAAATAGAAACAGAACGATTGAATTACATTAGATTCAACCAAAGAAAATTACCGAAATTAACGAATACAAACATTTACGAGATGCAATTAACAACGATACCCACGTTAATAACATTGTTCAAATGGTAATATTACCTTCATCGTATACAGGCAGTCCAAGGCATATGCATGAATACGTCCAAGATGCAATGTGTTATGTCAGAAATTATGGTCGACCCGACTTATTCATAACTTTCACATGCAATCCGAAATGGGATGATATTAAGAATCATTTATATACTGGGCAATCAGCTACTGATAGGCATGACATTACTGAATGTTTAGACGAAAGCTACAGTCTCTAATGGATTTCATTGTAAAACATAAAGTTTACGGAGATGTACCATGTTTCATGTATTCTGTGGAATGGCAAAAAAGAGGCTTGCCTCATGCGCATATTTTGATTTGGTTAAAACAAAAACTAACCACAGATAAAATTGATCATATTATATATGCTGAAATTCCAGATATAAATGAAGGTCCAGAATTACATTCTACGGTAACCAAAAACATGATTCATGGACCGTGTGATACGTTAAATCAAAATTCTCCATGGATGGTTGATGGTAAATGTTCAAAAAACTACCCAAGGCAATTAATTGCTGAAACAATGACTGGAAATGATGGATATCCATTGTACCGTAGAAGATCACCAGAAGATAATGGGAAAACAGTCACTGTGAAAATAAATAATCAAGATGTGGAGATCGATAACCGTTGGATAGTTCCGTATTCCAAATTATTATCGAAAACATTTAACGCACATATAAATGTTGAATATTGTAACTCCGTAAAATCCATCGAATACATATGCAAATATATCCATAAAGGAAGTGGCATGGCAGTATTTGGAGTTGTAAATCGAAATGATGAAATTACTAATTACCAAATGGGAAGATACATTAGTAGCAACGAAGCAAGAAGTAGAACATTGCTTTATTCAAATGTTCCTAAATATTATACTTGGAATGCATCATCAAGGTCCTGGGTACCAAAGCAACGAGGAATACCTGTAGATGGATATCCAGGTGTTCATTTGGGCGATGCAATCGGACGACTTTACACTGTGCATCCAAGTAAAGTGGAATGTTTCTTTTTACGTTTACTCTTAGTTGATATTCCCGGCCCAAGATCATTCGAAAGTTTGAAACGAGTTAATGGTCATCTTTGTTTTACTTATCAGCAAGCATGCAAAGAATTGAATTTGCTTGAACATGATAATCAGTGGGATGCAACTCTTATGCATGCATGTGCAACAAGTTCTCCACACCAAATAAGAACACTATTTGCCATCATTCTTGCTACATGTTTCCCAGCAAACCCCAAAAGAATTGTGGAGTACTTACCAAGAATACATGACAGAAGATATCCTACATCAAGTACGTCGCATTACTGCAAATCCAAATTTGAATTATACAGATGAATTATATAATGAGGCATTAATTAAAATCGAAGACTGAGTTAGGTATGATCGCACCAAATCGTCCGATGCATGATGCATACAATGCAGAATTAAGACGTGAAAAAGAATATGATCGAAATGATCTGAACACATTTGTAACAACAAACCTACCAAAATTAAACACAGAACAAAGGCAGGCATATGACACAATTATAGACAATGTTGCAAGTGAAAGAGGAGGAATATTCTTCTTAGATGCCGGTGATTTTCGACAAACTTTGCCTGTTATTCCCAAATCAACAGCAGCTGATGAATTGAGAGCGTGCCTTAAATCTTCTAATCTGTGGAGAAATGTTCAAAAACTCACATTAACTACTAATGTTCGTGTGCAGTTACAGAATTATACAACAGCTGCTGAATTTTCCGAACAATTGTTGCAAATTGGAAATGGACGAAAGCCAATTGATAGGAATACAGGCATGATCACACTTCCAACTAATTTTTGTACCGTAACAGAATCAATAGTACAATTAGTGCAAAACGTATTCCCAAATATTGCACAAAACTATCGAAATCAAGATTGGCTAAGCGAGAGAGCTATATTACCTGCCAAAAATGTCGATGTCAATGAAATCAATGCCAGTATTTTGACTCAAATTCCAGGTAAAGTTGTCACCTATAAATCAATTGATTCAATCACTAATCCCGACGATGTAGTGAATTATCCAATTGAATTTTTGAATTCACTTAATTTGCCTGGCTTGCCACCACATCGTTCAGAGAACGTTAATGTATAGAGAAGTCTCAATGACAGGAACGTATGGAATTTTCAGGGGTACTCGTTTTGCGCGCGAGGTACACCACAGCCATATTTTTCACCAAAACTTAACAGTAAGGGGCTGAATTATGTTACATAAAGAATTTGTTGGTGATTAGAAGCAAAGAATGTTAGGTAGCTTTTTAATATGACCTATGTATTTGAATTTCTCCAAATCATCCAAAATTATATACGTATGTTATGTCTGTCTGTCTGGTGTCTGTAAAACTTTGTTGAATCCCTTGAACTGAATCAAAATCCTCTATAGAAAACGCTTCATTGTTTTCTTCTGCAACTTACTGTATGCTCATGCGCACACTTGACGCACAGCAACTGCGGCTGTCGAGCATTTAGAAAGACATATTTACATACATATATAGATGCATACATATGTACGATGCCGCGGGCACTCGACTTGACAAAAATTCAACATTTATCAAATATTGGCAAATAATTCTACGCGAAATATTCCAATATTGACTATTTTCGAATTGTCGAGAAAATTAACATATGGGCGGCTCGCTTTATGAATGAAAGTACTTGCTGTTAGAAGTATGAGCTCGAATTTATCAATGAATTTTTTGATGATGAGTTTTTGTTGTACAGTACAATAGTTGAAACTGTTCGGCGCCGCCGCGACTATTCAGCGCTATGGCAACTAGATTGATGGCCGCTACGCCTGCGATTATGACTGCATTTTGTTTTTGTAGTCGCTAGGCATAGAATTTTAGCTTTGAACGACATACGCATTTTGAGGAATAAAGTGAGTGCCCTGTGTGTGCGGTTGTATGCACATGCATATGTGTATATTAATAAGCATTGTTTTGCTTGAATTCAATTCACATATTTATATTCTCATATGCCATCTTCCTGTGTGCCTGGTAATGAATCGTTTTGTATACAGAATTTTTTGATTTGTTTGAAGGGGCACCAAGTGTACAATACGCACATACAAATATGTACATGAATATTCAAAAGAAATTTGTTTTAGCATTTGTGAGGCAGGAATTTGATCATTAGGTTATTTACATGAAATGTAAGGCGATGCTCGTGAGGTAGTTCATGTTGCTTCAGTGCACACATATGCGTGCAACACTATATTTAATAAAGATGCAATTGAACTTAGTTGTCCCATATGTATATGCAAATACGTTTCTTTGAAGCTTTCCTTTATTTATTTTAAAGTTTTATACTATCTAGAAAATGCATACATACAAATGTATGTATATTATTATTAACTGTAATAAAATGTAAATTGAAAAAAATTTGGTTTGCCAAAGGAACAAATAAATGCATATTCAAATGTAAATACATATGTATGTCGATATACCTAAACACTTGTATGCTATGAATTAATTTCGACTCAAAAAATTAGTAAAAATTTTCATCAAATTTGTTTAGTTTTAAATTTACTAAAACGCAAAACGTACTAAAATGTGAGAGGTCGTTTTATAATGTATTTTTTTAAATTAAATCAAAATATTAAAGTTACTTTGATTTAAAATGTTGGCGCATATAATAAATATTCAATCGTTTTTTCTTCATCACCTTTGTTTGAAAATACAAATTGAATAAATTTTCGTTTATCAAGGGAACATAAAAATGCACAAGCAAATACTTTGCAAAATGCCGTCGGCTAGTCGTCAATTTGATTTCCTACAGAAGCCAAAAACTGTTCAGGGCCAATATGCTAAAGGAGAAATCGCTGTAAACATCTCTGTTAAAAGTTTCACCACACCCCGGCGGCGGTTAGACTTCATTTTTGACAATTCACACTATTCGTAGCTCGTGAGAATTCTCTATATTTAACGTTGTCTGTATTAGCATAGGACGTACAGCTATGGTCAAACGTTTAGCGCACTTAAAAAGAGTTCAATATAATGCTCGATTAAATGATATGAAACCAAATTAAATCCAGTTTTTTTAATTAAATATATTTAACACTTCATTATAAGACAAAATAACTTAAAGTAGACAGTTTTCCCTAGTAAAAATATGATAAAATAGAAGTAATTCTTATTTGTTCATAGTGGGATTTGGACAAAGACTTAGCACAGTTTTGATTTCTGTAAAAAATATGAAATATTTGTAAGAATTGAGAAAAGATTGTTGACTATTATTATTTACCATATCAATATTTGGTAGAATAGCCGTTATTCTGTATAACTGCTTCACACCTGCGTGGTAAACTCTCTATTAACTTTTGGCATCTGTCCAAAGGAATAGAGTTCCATGCTTCCTGTACACCTTCCCAAAGTTCATTGATATTTTTAAATTTTTTTTGTCCAACCATCGTCTTCACATCATTTCACAAGTTTTCGATTGGATTTAAATCCGGACTTTGTGCTGGCCAATCGAGCTGGGTTCGTGCTTTCACAATTTTATATATTTTCTGTCATTTCAGGAAATGTACAATAAATACCTATTATTTATAGTATTGTAATATATATATACTATATGTGAGTAGTTAACTTACTTGTTGATAAAAAAAAATTGAGATTAAAAAAACAAGTGTTTCAATTTTCTTAGGGATAATAATATTTATTTGGTAAAAAGAACTTAACTGAACATATATGTACCAATAATTTAATTCGACAGGATTTCCTTACAAAATCAATATATTCGTTCAGCTAAATCAAATGAATATCTGCATATGAAAAATCGTTCATATGGCCGTGCAAAAGCAAACACGCATATACATAAATACATGCATACAAACTTCCATAGACATATGTACATATGTACATATGAGGCTGCGAGCACTTGCGACAGAAAAAATATTTCGATTTGCTATTGCTGTCCGGAATTTAGAACACATATTTACATACATATATTGATGCATACATATGTACGGAGCCGCGGCCACTCGACTTGACAAAAATTCAAGATTTACCAAATATTGGCAAATAATTCAACGCGAAATATTCCAATATTGACTATATTCGAATGGTCGAGAAAATTGGCATATGGGCGGCTTGTTTTATGAATGAAAGTACTTTTCTCGTAGAAATATGAGCTCGAACTTATCAATGAATTTGTTTTTGTTGTGCTTTTTAATATTTGAAACTGTTCAGCGCCGTCGCGGCTAAATAATCATGGTCGCAACAGCTACGCCTAGGAATGCATTTTGTTCTTGTAGTCGCTAGGCTTAGAATTTTAGTTTTGGAAGCTTACACATGTGGAGGCATAAAGTAAGTATGTGCGGTTATATGTATATACGAATATTCATTGTTTTGCTTAGAATAGAAAATTTTCGGTCATATGTATATTGTCCCAACATATGTATTCATATGTATATGCATACATACATACATATGTACATATATGTACGCGAATACCGTTTAGATGAGTTTTTTTGCATATGTTAGGAATATGTTTGCATACGTTTGTCTATTTGCCTTTAATTCTTTATATGTAGATGTGTATGAGAGGTGTATGAGCTGGGTTTTGAGGCAAGCCATGATATTTTTCTGCCCACATGAATATGGATGGTAGATGTTATATATATTCAACACTTTGTAGTATATGAATATACATACATATGTATGTATATAATAATTTAAAAAGTACAACATATTGCTGAATAATAATCCTTGATGTAAATGAATGGTTTACAAAGTTATTTTTTGTGTTATGATATTTGAATAATTTTGATAATAGACCTAAATTCAATACAATTTAGTCAATAAGATACTTAAAATTTCATATTCATGCATGCATATACTTAGAATTATTATTATTATTTATTAGAGCAATATGAAATATAACACTAATTCATAGAGCACACTAGTTACTTAGGCCTACGGTGCTACTTAGAATTAATTTATTCATCTCACAACAAATAATCCATTTGCGCATGCACAATGCCGACGGCAAATAAGCATGAAAGAAAAATGTACAAGTCTGCTGTTATTTTCTTTTCCCTAACACCAAATCATGGCATTTTACATTTCAATGCAAACGCTATATTTATTTCTGTTGACTACGCTCCGCTATGTTAACTCACTTCTGTTAACTTTCTTACCCTCGTTTTGATGTGTTTTGACATTTAACCTACCAATTCGTTCCTTCTCTATCAATTTACGTTCTCTGCCGAAACTATGCAATGGGACAAGATTAGCAGTGAAACGGACAATGAACAATGTAATTGAAGCAACAATTTTGAAAGGCAAATTTAAAGGTGAAGATGTTTTGATTCCGCGCATTCCAATGATTTCAACAGATTTGCCTTTTGATTTTAAGCGACTTCAATTTCCCATTCGCCTTGCTTTTGCTGTTGCAATCAATAAGTCTCAAGGTCAAACACTTCAATTATGTGGAATTTACCTAACTTATCCATGCTTTGGACATGGGCAACTGTATGTAGGATGTTCTCGAATAGGGAAACCATCGTTACTTTATATTTATACACCGCATGAAAATAAAACCAACAATTTTTTGTATCAGAAGGCTTTAGAATAAGTTGTTAGTTTACAATCATTAGAGTAAGTCACTAAAATAAATAAAACATTGTTATTAGAATAAGTCACAAAATAATGGCCGAGCATGAATTAAATGATGAAACAAGAAAACAAACAAAGAATACTTTTCATTTATATTTTTCTTTCACCCAGCGAAGCGGGTGAGGATCCGCTAGTTATTATATAAAATATGATGTAAAACTGTGTTCTTTATACTGTATTGGTAAAGAATAAAGCATGCTGCGGGAACTGCCGCGCGCGGCTACTAGGCCGAGTCATGCAGTGTAAAAGTCAAAAATTAATTTCTCGAGAACAAAAAAAAAACCATCTCTATAATTTGCAGTATCTTTTAAGAAGGGTTCAAACTTTGATAAAACATTTTTTTTACAAAATTCCACAGTGTACTTCGAGTAAAAAAGCAACAATAAAAAATTATTGTTTAAACAAATTAGCAAAAAATAATTTTTTTAAATTTTTTTATAAAATATATTATAAAAATTCAACTTTTTCCTTATAATTTTTAGAAACAACTTTTTTTTTGTATCACTAATATATTTCAAAATAAAAATTATCGAAAAAAATTTAGCATAAAAATTCAATAAACAATAACTTGCAAAATAATTGAAATTTTGCAAAACCCTTTGGCATGCTTCCAAAGAGTCACAAACACAACAAAATTCCAAAGTATAAAGAAAATTGAAGGACCAGCTGGTACTACTTTCATCGAACGCCCCCAATATAAAAGTGTATGATAAAATTATATTACCTAACATCATAACAAAAATTAAAGAAAACGAAAATGTAACGTTAAATGATATGTATAAAACTCGAAACTCAAAAATAAAAAATAAAAATTGTTCAAATCCAACATTACTACTGTTGTTTACAACTGGGAGGTAAGTGGATTGAGTCTTCAAGGAAGTATATTTTCTTTAATATCTACAGAGTTCAGTGGGATAGGGAAAAATGGTGACATCTCCTAATTAATACTCCTTAATTGGGTTCTCTGGGATATATTACTTACAACGTTTAGTGGGAGAAAGAGGATTATTTTTCATATTAATAATGAATGTTGATTTAACAGCGGACATTATACGACAGTAGGTCGATTTCAACAAAAATAAATGAGGGAATTTCCTATAAGGAGTATTAATTGTGTTCCCATGAATATGTTATTTACGAAATTTAGTGGAATATAGGACAATTATTTTCCATATAAATAATGGGTGTTAATTTCTACAGTGGGTAATTTCAACAAAAATGGAGGAATTTTTCCCAAGCAATATGGAGTATAAATTAAAAAAAAATTAAATAATACTCGTTCTCAATTTCCCTCCATTATGGACTATGATACTAAACCTATCATCATCATTATTATTTTCTGTGGCGAAATTAGGTATGTTCGCATATTTTTGTGGTCTTTTTATATTAGAAGGATGGACAATGTGCAACGGATTAGTTCCGATATATGGTTGCTCCTTACGTCTTACGCTTTTGTAATTTTTTATGGGTCCTGATTTCTCTTTTTTCTGTATAATCTTCTCTATTGCTATTATGTTTTGCTATTACTTTTTCTTTTGCCAAATTAATTCTATCTTGAAATATGGATGGACAAATGCTTTTTTGGCATTGGAACATTCGATGGTTGAGTGATATCGATCATTATAGTTCACTATAACGATCTTCATCCTCATTTCCGTTGAAAAACTTGCATCATCAATTCCTGTTAGTTTCTCTAACAGGGTTGAGTGAAGTCTGTCAATGTCTGTATTACCTGCGTGATTATTGGGTCCATCTAAGGACCTCAATATTTTCAGGATGTAAATATTGTATTAATTGTTCTGCTCTAAACTCATTATGCATTATTACTTTCTTCGGTTTTCCGAATTTTGCGAACTGTTCTATCAATATAGCTTTCTTTGACCTCCAATTCCTATCAGTTATTATATATGCTGCTGTAAATTTGGTCAATTTATCTATTGTGGTAGGTTAGGTTAGGTTGAAGCGGTTGTCCTGTGGGACACACTCAGGCTCATATCCCATTGTGATGCCGTGTGGGGAGCTTGTCCCTATCTATCCTAAAACCAGTGTGTGTTTTTCAAAAATTTTAAAATATCTCTGATTTCTATAGTACTGAGGTCTTCTAGCTCATTAAAAAATTGTCTGCCCAGAAAAGTAAACCTGCGTCTGGATAGAGCAGGGCAGTGGCGCAGTAGGTGCGAGATTGTCTCTTCCTCGTCCTCATCTAGACAACTTCTACAGAAGTAATGTGTTTGCACACCCATCCTTTGGGCGTGTCTGCCTATTAGGCAGTGCCCCGTTATGACTGAGATCAATGTGCTAAGACTGTGTTTATTTTGGCTTAGCAGAGATTCTGTGCGTTTAGCATTTAGAGTCGGCCAAAGTTGACGGGCGATTTTGCAGGTTGCTTCATTTCACCATCTTTCGTTTGCTTTCTTTACAATTTCTTCAAGGATGTGTAGCTTACATGTTTGTAAGGGTATCCCTATGTCATTATCTATGTGCTCGTCAGACAATTTAGTGCCGAGTCTTGCTAGTTCATCGGCTCTACAGTTACCCTCAATGTCGCGATGGCCAGGAACCCATGTTACCTTTAGGTGAAATGACTCAGCCATCTCGTTAAGAGATGTGCGGCATTTCATGGCTACCTTGGAGGTTGTCGACTGTTTTGTGAGGGATTTTATCGCCGCTTGGCTATCAGTGAAAATGTAGATATCATTTCCGGATATCGCATCACACTGTATCAGTGTCGCGGCTTTTATTATTGCCATCAGTTCAGCCTGAAAGACACTAGAGTAGTCGGGGAGCCGAAAACTGAAGGAGGTCCCCAGATGTTCGGAATATACACCTCCGCCCACCCTGCCCTCGAGCTTTGAGCCATCTCACAGTGCGGCCGATTCCCGAAAAGCTGGCCAAAACTCAAAAAATTAAGTAATTGATTCAAAATTTTTTACTCGGGGGTTGTCGGGGTCGCTGATTACGAATTCGATCTTAAAATTTTGAAAACCGGAAGGAGGTTTAGTGTCGCATATAATGCTTTCGATGGTGTGGTTGACATGGCGTCGGTTATCAGAACAGATGCTAGTCTTTGCACCTTGTCAAGTTTCTTGATGTTCACACCCTTCTGAAGGGCATCCCACCATATTACTATACCGTAGTAGAGAATTGGCCTAACCACTGCTGTGTAAAGCCAATATATCATTCTGGGTTCCAATCCCCATTTCTTCCCAATAATAGTCTGTTGAGTCTGATAGTTCATTAAAGAGAGAGAGATCTTTGTTGTAGGTCACATATTGTTGGAAGGTGTTTCCCCGAGATTGCTATTACAATATCATCGGCATATGATATTATTTTACCTCCAATTTTTTCCAGTTCTTGTAGAAGATTGTTGACAGTTAGGTTCCACAGAAGTGGAGAAATTACCCCACCTTGGGGTGTACCTCTGATGGGAAATTTTTTAACAAATGTGTCACCCAAATTTGCGTTTATCGTTCGCCCAGTTAGCATTCGTTCTATAAACGAGACTATTGCATTGCTTACTCCCATTTCCGTTAGCGAAGTGGTAATTGCTTCCGGATATATGTTATTGAAAGCACCCTCGATGTCTAGAAAGGCAGCGAGGGTAAATTCTTTGTAGTGAAGTGATTTCTGGACTGTGTGAACTAGCTCATGGAGCGCTGTTTCCACTGATTTGCCTTTGCTGTATGCATGTTGGGAAGGTGATAGTTTGTCGCTAATCCTTCCTTTGATATGCACATCTAGCAACCGCTCTAAAGATTTTAACAAAAAGGATGATAGGCTAATTGGCCGGAAGTCCTTCGGTTTCGTATGTGTGGTTTCCCTCCTTTAGGAATAAATACCACTTTTACTTCTGCCCATTTCTTGGGGATATAGTTAAGACGTATCGCTGCCTCAAAAATTAAGGCTAGTGTAGGTGCAATCATATCTTCTGTGTGTTGTAAATCAGCGGGAATGATTCCATCAGGTCCCGGTGATTTGTAAGGTTTGAAGCTGCCAATGGCAAATTTTATGTTGTCCTCCGTTATGAAATCTGTTGGGGGATTCTCGTAGTGAACTATAGGGTGGGTTCTACTGTCTTCGTTGCAGAAACAACCTGGAAAGTGCGTCTGCATTAGTAATTCTAGTGTTTCTTCACTGCTGGTTGTCCAGTTGCCATTCTCTTTTATGAGGTAGCTAGGGTTACTGGGACTTGTTGATACTACTTTCCGGAGTCTACTGGTCTCCGAAACGCTTTCTATCTTTTGACAGAAGTCTCTCAAAGACGCCGTTTTTGCTGCCCTTATGGCATACTTAAATCTACACTGGCATTATTTGTATCTGTCCCACGAGTTGGTTCTCCTCGCTTCGTTATACATAGTTCTGCATTCCCTTCTGAGGTTTGCTTTATCAGTGGACCACCATGGAGGTTTCGGTTTTCCTCTTCTTGTTCTCTGAGGACATGCTGCTTTCGCAGCTTGTTGAAATGCAGAAGTCAGCTCATCAACCACTGAGTCGAGCTGTGGCTCGGAGTTAATTGTGTATGTCGCTGCTGGGAGATTGCTGGATAACGTTGTTTCAAACATCCCCCAGTTTGTGCGTCTGCGGTTTATAACCGGCTTGAACTGTTTAGCTGGCAATGAAATGGTGTACGTTAAGTACCCATGATCTGAGAAGGAGTTGTCTGTAGACACTCTCCAATCCTTTAAAATTTGAGACCCTCGTTCATTGACACACGTGATGTCTAGAACTTCACTTCTCGTAGTTGTTACAAAAGTAGGGGTATCACCTATGTTACTAATATAAAGATTGTTACACATAATGAATTCAAAGATGTACTCACCACGTGCGTTTGTGTCTGAACTGCCCCAGACATGATGATGTGCATTAGCATCTGCTCCCAATATGAATGGGGTGCCACGTCTCGATGCTTCATGAACTGCGTCTCTTATGAGTTGTGATGGAGGTGGTTGCTCCGCGTCGTGTGCCATATAAGATGAGGCAAGCCATATCGTCCTTCCGCAGGACTCCACTGCCGTGATTACGTTGTCCGCATCGCTAAATTGTATTAGTAAATATACATTAATACATTTCTTTGCTAGTATGCACGACCTGGGTTTACCTTTGTCAGTGACATAAACCAATTTGTACTCTCTGCTGCTCAAACCGCAAACCCGATCTTTTACGACCCATGGTTCTTGGATGAGCACGATATCCTCTTCTCTTTCTGCGAGACGGAGGATGAGTGCGGCTGAGGCCGCCTTACTGTGGTGGAGATTGATTTGTACAATCTTCACCATCGCTATTGTAGGTTATTGAAGGGCAGCCAACCAAGGTTTGGTCTGCGTTCTCTTAATCGGATATAGGGGGGAGAGACTCCTCATCCTCCATAGCAGATCGGAGTATTCCCCCTCCATGTCCTCTAAGGTAACCCTTTCGAAGAGTTCGCCTACCATGCCGGAGTTGGAAGCCACCTCATCGTTGTCTGTGACAACCTCGTTCACTTCCGTAGATGAAGTTATATTTTCTGCGGAGGTGCTCTTGCTAGCTACATCCTGTCTGTAGACATGGAGAGTCAGCGTTTGGAAGCCGTAATTGATCTTCCATTTCCTGTTGGCAAGTGGGTCCAAAGATTCCTCATTGAGGATTATCACCTCAAGTCTCCTCTTGCCGTCCACTTCGCCAATCTTTGCTACCTTCCAGTCGCTGGTAGGTAGTTCGGGGTTGCCTAGCTTTATTAGATCCAGGACTTCCTCTGGATCCGAATGGAAGTCTGGTATCCAGGCTCTAGATCTTGGCCGGTTGGGAATGTCTTCTCGGCGGACCACATTAAGGCGGGCCCCCGGCCAAGGTTCCCCTATGCGATTAATCGCTAGGGTGTATAGGTCCACGGAACGTTGTTCAGCGCACCTTATTAATTTGACGCGGGATTGAAACCATCCCGCATCCGAGCAGCTGGGTGGAGGTCCTGGATTTTCTTTCAGGATGTCCCTATACACCTTCTAGAGGCTCCTATTGATTAAGTCCCAGTTTGCTTGAGAGATCGCACCATCATGGGAACTGCGATCAATCACTGCCCGTACATGGCTTCCTTTCGCTACTTCCGCGAAAAACCTCTTCGGAGTGACTTTAGTCATTTGAGTGGCGGACACCTTGGTTCGTTTGGCTTCAGCCGATGTCCCTTAACTCGATCTCTTCCGCTTGCCTTGTGCGGAGTCCATTTTGGCCTTCTCCCGGTGTTCGGTAATGAAGGCTTCAGCCCACGCCTTGGAGTCTGACTGTTCCTCCGTCAGATCTTCTTCTCTAGTGTCCTTCAGTCTCTCCAGGATTCTGAAGGCCGATCGCCTGGTACGATAGTACCTTTCTGACGCACTTATTTGCTTCCGGGGGTGGGTACTACCCGGGGCAGTGATAGTGTCAGAAGGGCAGACATCGGAAGCCATTGGCTTAGCCATGTGGTCCGATGCTGCCGACGTTGAGGGGGGTGTTTCTCCTTTCGGAGTTCCCGTGCCACCTGGAGTGATAGGGACAGCAAGGTCTGCTTGTCTTTTGACAGGGCAGCTCTTGCTTCCCAAGGACTTTGTTGCGAGGGGGGGTCTATTGCTGGCACCAGACGTAGATGGTGGTCATCCTCAACTTGTCTTAGGACAGGGTTGGGATTGTTGCCAGTGAAAGGTCTCGCTGCCGTAGAGGCAGTCCCAGAAGGGACGGAGCGGGAGTTAGGCCCTGGCGTGGCCACAGGCTTCACTCCGCTTACATTAGTGGTCTTCCATATTGAAAGACCTGACCTTCCTGAGGGATTTGGTCTTGATTTGTGGGTGACTTGGTTGTCCGAGTCTAGGTTTTTTTTGGTGTTCATTTTCATTTTATAATCGTCCGCACTGCTCGACGTGGCGAACGTGGCGGACTAGGATTTTTTAGGGGGGAGAGGGGAGATGTCGACCATGGCAGTCCCCTCTACCATGGCAAGGTCATTCTACCTCCTGAGGTGACCCAGTTTCAGAAGGGCGCCGTTAAAATACAGCCGGATACCCCTGGCTGCAAACCATCCATTGGGCACGGTGACGCGTAACACCCTGGATTAGGGGGGTACAGGAGAGGAGATGATAGGATACCAGGTTAGGGATAGCAGTGGGGAGATCTTCGGTACGGTACTCTCCGCATGGTGATTGACTGGCCTCCGCCGTTTTCCGGATGGTTGGCCAGCCAATACCCATGTGGAGCTTCCCTCTTAGTTCGTGGTGGGTTAACCCTCATGATATGGGGGCTAAACCAGCACTTGGGCCTCATCCCTGCTGCAAGGAGACCAACATGATGCGGATCTATTGTGGTAACAAATTAATGTTTGTTGAAATGAAATATATCAATGTGGATAATTTTGCTTTTATCCGTAGAAGTTTCTGTCAAATTGAATTTAGGCCTTAAAAAAAAAAAAAAACTTTTGTCTTTCAATGTGTTGTATGTTTCTCCAATGCCACTGTGCATCGATTCATTACTGTGATACAAAGAGATTTGTCTATGCAGTTTTTCTTCCTGCAATATATCTGTTGCTCTTTTTGTACACTTTATGAATGCCAGTTTGCTATTACAGGAGCACATGGACATCAACAACATTTGAATTTTATGATAATCCTGCTCTTCAACTTCAGAAAAGATTCCTACCTTGCCGCCCCTAATGTGCCTCTCGAATATAATTCTTAATGTGTTTTCACTATTCAGAGGGTCCACTTCAATTATTTTCCTACCATGCAATGTCTTAACTTCAGCTTCAGAGCTATAGGTATGTTACTATAATTGGTGTCTTATATTTATTGATAATCTCTTCCCTTATAGCAAAATGCTCCAACAACTATTCCTCTGCGGAATGTATCTTATCGGACATTTCAAAATTCGATTCTTTATCGTTATCCTCATTTATTTTCGGAGCACTTTCAATTCTGCTCAAAAAATCTATGACCACACTATTTTTTCTTTTCACATATTGTATTGCATAATTGCATTTTTGTATTCATTATTTAAATATACAGTTGGGCAGTGGTCAGTGACTATTTTAAATTTATTTCCATATACCTATGTATGGTCTGAAGTAAATATGTGATTGCATAAATAATAACGTTGCATCCGTTATAATTGAAAATTTTTTATCATACTCTGGATACTTAAGAATCGGATGGGAAGAAATGAGAGATTTGAGATTTTCAATACTCGAAATATATTGCGGTTCATTGGGGTTTATTTTACACCCTTTTAAATATTTAATAATTGGGTACGATATTTTTGAATAATCTTTCATAAATTTTCTAAAAAGCTTTTTAATTGTCTTTCGGTCCTCGGTACCTAAAATTACCGCAATTTTCTCCTTATTAGGTTTTATTCCTTCTTTGGTCAACGTATGACCTAAAAATTTCGTTTCTTTCTTTAAGAAATTGCATTTATCCGCTTGAATTTTTAAATTGTGCTCTTGTAATTTTGAAACAAATTTTCTAAGGGAATGCTCTTCCAATGATGTCGTCTAAATAGACAACACAAATTTTATTTATGCAGCTTCTTAATATGTCATTCATTAAACTTTGAAAAGTATCCGGGGCGTTTTTCAACCCAAATAGCTTATTGACATCTTCATACAAGCCCAATAGAGAAACAAAAGCTGTTTTTTTAATATCCTTAGATGCCATTAAAATTTGATGGCAACCTTTTGCAAGATCAAGAGTGCTTAAGTACTGTGCTTTGCCAACTTGTCCAAGATTCCGTGATTATTCGGCAAGGGATACTTATCGTCAATGGTTATTTGATTAAGGCTACGGTAATCAACCACTAAACGAAACCTTTTATTTCCTGCATTATTTTCTTTTTTCGGCACTATTATAATAGGAGAGCTATACCTACTCCTGCTTTTCTGAATTATACCCTGTTTCTCCAATTCTTGAATTTGTTTGACCGCCTCCTCTTCATGTCTCGAAATTCTTGAATTAATTTGATGGTTTGTGATTGTCTTTATTTCCTGGGGCACTGATTTTGTATTAGTCAGGGTACCCCCATCTTTAAAAATAAATTTTCCAAATTATGTTAGCAATTTTTCAACTCAACATCAGATTTTAGATGATCAAGTTGAATATTTTGCAATTTCCCCGACTCTAATGCATAAACCTGCTCTTGGATCGGCTTGGTGAAGAATGGTATTTTTACACCATTAAGCAGTTCAATTTCCTCCTTTTCTATGTCAATTATCTTGACATTTTTAAATATAAAATCATTTCCCAACAACAAATTGTATGGTTTATCAAAATCCATCTTCAACCACTTCATTCTAGCATTGTCAACATACATATTGAAATTCTGATGGGCAAAGAGAGCTAACTCTTTCATGTGTGTGCTTAATATTAATTAATTTAAGATACTCACTATTGTATTATTTTCTTCAATAACCGGTAATCTATATTCATCGAAAATTTTCTTCTTCATAATACTAATTGTAGATCCTGGATCCACTAAAGTTAAAAAATTTTTATTAAACAAAGTCCATATTATAAAAATTTTATTTTGACCACCCGAGGCTAGTTTGTAAAAACCTCCTCGTTTAAGTTTGCAGCTTCTGCTTGACTTGCAGCATCGACGTCCATGGCTTGAGGCCCATTTGAAGGCCTGTCTGCTGAGATGTACTCTGTCTATTTGCAATGTTTTGTCGTCGATTGCTTGATTGTTGGCTATCTTGCCTATAATCATGGTCCTCTTCGTATACAGGACGGCCATTTTTTGCCTGTTGCGAATTACTCTGTCTATTTGGATTATTACATTGTCGTGATGAATTTGGTGCACGATAATTATTTTGATGTAATGTATTTTGAGCAGCGCTATTTTGCGAACGGCTGCTATATCTGCCTGAATTATTGGCTAACGCATTGTTGCCATTATATAAACAGGTCGAGGATTAAAATTTCTTGACTGCCTATTGGTATTTCTGGACATGAGCATTGGATTCAATTTCCTGCACCCAAGCCAATAAAACTATGTATACAAGGCGACATCTGCGGCCACTAGACACTATGTTTCTTACGGTGCAGGCAAACGTACCTGACGCCAATTATTTTATTCTTTGAAGGAGCGGTCCGTGAACATCTCTTTCATCGCATGACCATTTTCACTTAAAACACTGAATTCGGTGATATTATCAATTAGCTAGGGATAGCTTTTCTATTGAGTTCACTTATACTCCCTACTCTTAAATTTGTCATCGACATTTGGTCTTTAGTTGACCGAAAATGCTGCTTTAGAAAATTTTTGGCTGATCCTGATATCTTTAGATCAAAAACCACTCTATACATCAGATCCTATTGCTCTAGATAATCCCCCAAAACCCCATCCATTGTCTGAATAAAGTAGGACAACTTCTTTGTGTTGCCTTTAAGAGGCTGTAGATATTTTAAATCTTTTTCCACCTTTTGTCTTAAGGTGGTTCTTTGATATGCAGCAGTTTGCTGCAATAATTCCGTTATCGCTATTAAGCAAGCCTCCATATTTTCGGCCATTGTGAAGAAGTACAAAAAAAACTTTTTCTTTAATGCCAATACAATTTCCAAAAAAAATATGTATATATTTACGTAAGTTTGTATACGTATTATTAACATATATGTATATACTTATATATCTGTCAAATACATCAGAATATAATTTTATTATTTCTATTTTTCTTTCTATCTATTAATAATGAATTAACTCACAAAGCAGAGTGAGTACCTTAACTAGGTACACAGTAAATGTGCTAATCTGCTACAGCTGCCGAATCCGTAGTTTTGTGTTAAAATTTCTTAAATCCTCCCGAAACCGTTGGTGTACCAGAGATGGTAATGCTGCCTTAAGTATGTTATTTGTCTTTGTCGTTGTCTTCCGTATTCCACTTGATTATATGCCGCCGGATTCCACTTCGCTACGCCGCCACTATTTCTTTAATTCATTTTATTTAAACAATTTTTGTTTCTTTTTATTTGAGCTGTTACCCTTTTTTATTTTTTTTTATTATTGTCCTATTGTATTTTAATTTGTAATTTTACTGTTCATAACGTCGTTTCTTTTTTTTTTTAGATCCGTTTTGCGACTGCGCCTGTTATGTTCTCCCCTTAATGGGTGAACATTTGGTGGTGGTACTTATGGGTTGTTATCCGGCTAATAAATAATACACAATAGTTTAATAACTTTCAACCGATTTATTCATTTAATGCAGTAAAAAGTTTAGGGTTAAGACCGAGTTACAAGACTGCGTTACAAAAGACTGACTGACCTGAATTGTTATCAATTCAAGTCTTTTATTGAGAAAAAATGTGACTCTTTGCATTTTTGTTAATTAATTATTTTGATGAATTGTTTATTCTTATTTAATTCTTATTAAATTTTTTGTAAAAAAAATATTTATTGAGTTATTCATTTAATGCAGTAAAAAGTTTAGGATTAAGACCGAGTTGCAAGACTGCGTTACAAAAGACCGACTGACCTGAATTGTTATCAATTCAAGTCTTTTATTGAGAAAAAAGGAGGTTGTCTGTAAAGTCGGTTTACTGACAATAGTTTAACGGACAACGTCATAAGAGAATACTGATGGAATGGTTGCATTCAATGCAGCAAAGAAAATTTTAATTTTATTTGTTTGATAGATATTTTGTATGGATAACTAGGAGGTAAATGGAATCATTTATCAAATTCATGAAAGATATGTTCAATTTCGATTGTGCATCAGACGTTAATAAGTCAACAGCGCTAAGAGGCACCATCATCAATTTGACTTTTTCAAGACACATTACACTCGAAACACTCCCTTTCATTTCCTACTTTTCCTATCATCGCCCTATTCTACAACAGAGAAATGGTTCATTACCATGCACACAGGAAGAAGGCATATGCAATACAAATATGTGAATTTAAATACATATGCGCATATACATACATACCTGTATCTATGCTCACTCAAGTAGGAGAGAGCCAGATGTCGAGCGTTGCCGAACGCGGGGGCCGATTGTGCCTCTTTGTCGTTCGCTCCGCGCTCTCGCTTGCAGTTTAAGCAAGGTACATTAGCTTACATTTGCTTGCCTACAGAATAGATTCGTACATTTGATATGTCCATATGATTTGTATGCATCTTTACATATAGATTTGTTCTTTTTGTTTGAAAATTGCGCGATATTGTATAAATTAAACAATTCAATTTATTTGATAATTTTATTTTTATGAACCGATCACTTTCAAAGCCGATCTTCTTCTGTACTTCTTTTACAATATTTTACTTAAGCTAAGCCTATCCAATTTTGCTAACTGTTAATCGAAAATATGTTTTTGCTAATTCCATCAAATAACATTTTCCAGGAATTTATCTACCGCTTTAGCGTGCCGTGTGCAAAACCTTTTCCATTCCCGCAATTTTTCCTTTGCAATCAATGAAGATCATTCATATAGTTGTAGTTGCAGCTTCGTTCTCATTCGCTCTTACTACTTATCTGTCGCTTAGCGTGCCGTGTGCAAAACCTTTTCCATTCCCGCAATTTGTCCTTTGCAATCAATGAAGATCATTCATATATATTATGTAGTTGTAGTTGCAGCTTCGTTCTCATTCGCTCTTACTATTCTCTGAATGAATTAATAAGTTGGGGAAGTTAACACGTTCCACTAACTATCCCCCCTTTCAATATCGGAACGTCCGCGGTTCGATAGCGAGATTGTGTGCGTAGTGAAATCTTTAGGTAAAGCGGTTATTGGCATGTATGTAATGCAGGTACACGTAAGTTTTGGTTGTCACAATGCATACTTCCTTTTATCAACAAGTTTGCGTGAGCGGTCACACGTAGGCATTTAAGATTGGCTTTTAACACTTACAGAATTTGATTTAAAAATATTAAATTAGCTTAAACAACATTTAAATTTTTTATACATTTTTTCATACATAGGTATTAAACCATAATGGTAAATATTCAAGTTTAAATGCTTGTTGGTTTTGCTTCGAAATCAATCACTTGCTTAGCCTTTCTCAGATAGTCCCTCGAGGCAACAATACATTTCTGTATAATTTTTTAACGTAAATTGCTTTTGTGAATTCTAGTGCCATCTATCAAAACAGTAGATCCTAAATCTTTTTCAATTACCTTTTCCACAAACACTTTGTCAAATTTATTTCCCAATCCTCTATTTCGTCTAAGAAACACCTTTTCACCAGGCTGATAGGTTTAATGCTTTTCTTCTTGTTAAATTTTTCTAAAGTTTTTTCTTGGGCTAATATTAATTCGTTTTTAATAATTTCTAGTGTATCTATCGATGGGCTGTGAAAAACATCAACGGGTTTAGATTTAATAGTTGAATGGATACTATTATTGTACTTATGTGTAGCTATTAAGATTAGGTCATTAGTCTCAGATATTTGTTGTTGTTCCTTGATACAACGAGCTATCTCTAGCAGTGTGGACTGGAACCTTTCGACCTGTCCAATTACTCTCCCTATGAAGTGTAGAGATGAAAAATTGTTCAATTGAAAAATTGTCCCTTAGAATTGTTTTTATTAAGTTAGAATGGAAGGCTTTTTCATTATCAGACACTATGATTTTTGTATTTTTAAATGTTAAAAGTATTTCTAGCATAGCATCCTTAATGTCGATGGTAGAACGTGAAGCTATTGGCTTGACCATGGCAAACTTAGAAAATTTGTCAATACAACTTAAAAAATATTGTTTTCCTGTAATAAATATGTCGATGTGGAGTATTTCCCCAGGGTAATTTGGTATCGGGGTTTTCCCTATCTCCGGGTTAGGTGGCTTCCTCTGGTATTTGTTTTCCATACAAATTTTGCAGTTGGAAATTAAAGACTTTAACATTTTTCTCATATTTGGAAAAAAATATTCATTCGAAATCTGTTGAAAATTTTCATGGAGACACCTATGAGCCCTGTTATGCTCTGTGGCTATCGTTTCTAATTGATCGTTTTTATTGACTAAATCGATCACAAACTTTTCGGTGTGAACAAATTTTGTCCCGGCGAAATGCTTTGTTAGGTCATTCTGGATTTTGGCTAGGACTTCAAGTTCACAGTGCAGGCCATTTGTAACTGTTGGATTTATAACATCTTTCAGACATTCGATTAGCCTTTCGATGGTGTCAAAACAAATGATATGTCGTCGTAATCTTTGGAAAAGGATTTTTGTTATTTTGCTGAAGTGGTCAGACTTAGATATCACTAACTGGTTTTTGAATTGGTTGACAGGGTATTTGATTGTTTTAATTACTTTACTAGAAGACTTCTCACTATGAACGGTTTCAACTTCATTTGATTGACTCAGGCTGTGGATGTATTGCCTGGACAATGCATCGGCTACTTTATTGTCCTTGCCTGGCTTATAGTGTAGGTTCGGTGAGAATTCTTCGATGAAAGCGCGCCATCTTTTCATTTTTGTGTTTGGATTTTTATCCGACATAGCAAAAATTAGTGGCTGATGATCAGTAAAAATGTTAATTTTAGTAACACCGTACAAATAATGGCGCAAACTTTTTAATGCCCACACAATCGCAAGGAGTTCTCGTTCGTTGGTAGCGTAGTTTTGTTCTGTACTAGATAACGTACGGGAAATCATAGTAATAGGCCTATCATTTTGTGATAAAACTGCTCCTAAGGCGCTCGAAGATGCATCTGTGGTAAGTTCAAATGGTTTACTGTAGTCTGGGTGTTGGAGGAGAACATCCTCCGATGCCAATATTTTTTTTATTTTTTGAAATGCATTTATAGCCTCGGAGTCAAAAGTTATAGAAACACTTTTGGACTTATTCGCGCCAACATTCCCATTTTCACCCCTAAGAAATTTCGTAATCGGTTTTACAATGCCGGCGTAGTCCTTCACAAATCTCCGATTGTACCCCGCTAACCCGAGGAATGAACGTAATGCTCGGAGAGTATTTGGGGTTTTATAATTGAGGATGTCATTTACTTTACTTGGGCATGTCCGAATGCCATTTCGTGAAATTAAGAATCCCAGAAATTCAACCTCAGTTTTAAAAAATCTGGATTTTTCCGATGACACCCTCATTCCTGCCTTTTCTAAACCTTGCAAAATCGTATTTATGTGTTCTAAATGTGTTTGTTCATTCGGTGAAAAAATGATAATGTCATCCATGTAAACATGACAACATTTTCCTATGTATTCAAGAAGAATATCATCGATGGCTCGTTGAAAAATGCTAGGGCCATTTTTTAGGCCAAACGGGAGGCGGCAGAACTCATACTTTCCATTGTTGACACTGAAAGCTGTTTTTGGTCGATCCTCTTCACAAAAAAGAATCTGGTGAAATCCAGGTTTAAGGTCAAGAGTAGTGTATATTAATATTTCGACTTTCCTAAGTTCGCCAAAATTACTGATGTGTCTGGGATAGGACACCTATCCGAAATTGTGTATTCATTTATTTTTCTAAAGTCTATCACCATTCGTAATTTTCCATCTATACTTCACTATTCGAATATTTTTGGTAAATATTTACTTAGATTAGCAGACTACTAATCGGTTTCTGTACAAGTGCATGTACCTATGTATGCAAATTCAAAAACCACGCAAAGGCTTATATTAACACGTTCCCTGTCGCAATACAAAAATGCAAAATTGACCGACAAGTCCAACAGGGTTTTTTGAATAATTTGTTTTTTTGTAGTCATAGGATTGCTTTAGTAATAATAATAATTAAAAAAAAAACGGATTTAAGGTATTTCTACCTGACGCACATATGGCTCAGGAACGTATCAGTGCTTATCAGGCGCACGTTTACTGAACCATATGTGGCTCAGCGGACAGGGAACGTGTTAAATGGAAATACTACCTACTTTTTTGTGTCGGCGCTTTGTTTTTGTTTCATATTTTGGTAAATATTTACTTAGATTAGCGGACTACTCTTGCTTGAGGCATGCAATTATTTTCTTTTAGGTTTTTTTGCTTTTCGCAGTACTATTATACACATACATATACTCATATACTCTACCTGCTACTGACTGACCTAAGCCCGATAAACGAGTGCAGACAGTCCTACGACCATGCATACGCTTAGGTAACTGGCGATGAGAAATATATAGATGGATATATGTATACATATTTCCTTTGTATTTCTTTAAATCCCGCGCTTAGATCATTCATTAACAATCAAGAACCTCAAGCAAGAACGTTCAGCCAATCTAATCATTAATCAAGACAAATAAAAATAATAATAATAGTGCCCAGAAGCAAAGTTTGGCAACATTTTACAATCGTGGAAAATACCGGTGAGGCCTCCTGGAATTATTGTGGTGATATGCTGAAACGTATGGGATCCACCATTTGTTTATGGAACCATTATAACTTTAAGCATAAATACTTCAAAAACCATTTACTATGATAATTATTTATTACAAATAATGTCTTATAACTAAATATACAAAGAAATATCTACCTACTATTGACCACTCAGCAGGGTAGGTACATGTACATATACATATATGTATATGTCATGTATCTGTTGTTCAATACCGAGCTTAGGTACACACATTAGCAACAAAAAGTAAGTGATATTTTTATTTTATTTCTTCTATAGCGTAATTTTTTGAAATTACATACATACATAGATACATACACACATGCATTTGCGCATGAATCCAATTTCAAAGCAATCTGCATGTGTACATAAATAAGTATATAATTCTATCCTATTATTGGCCTTGAATAACTTCTAAATCTGTAGATTAAGCAACAGAAGATTTTAAGGCTCCATATTTATCGTTTGAGAGAAAACCATTATTTCGATCCGTTATCGTATAATACGATGCGTACATAGAAAATGTGAAATCATATTTCTCCATACAATTTATATGGGAAATTGAAAAGTGCGATGCCACCCTAATATTAATTTATAAGGCGTCTAAACACATGAATTGTTACGAGGGAAAACCAAATATTTTTTTAGAAACGCTCTGATGTTTTTATGCTCTTTTAGTTATGCACATACATATAAGTATGTATACCTGTCGATGTTTTATTAAGAACAATACCAAAGAAATCTTATCATATTAGCTAATTGAAACATGAAGCGGTCAAATCAAAAAATCACAATGTTCAAAAATCGAGAAAAACTGATTAGCACCATGAGAAGGGCCAATGTAATTTTTATATTGTATTTTTAAAAGCATTTTCTCCCTGATATAAATGAATATATAGTGAGGTATTCGAATAGTAAGGTATTCGAATAGTTAGGTATTCGAATAGTAAGGTATTCGAATAGTGAAGTATTCGAATAGTAAGGTATTCGAATAATGAACTATTCGAATTAATATATTTGAAACGAATAGTATTATTCGTTTTATTCGAATAATGTTTATTCGAATATTATTCGAAAATAGTCCCACTCCTAGTAGGGATAACTTTTGGTATAAATTGGCTCATTTGTGGTCATACGAATTCTGCCCTGTACTTTGGTGTTATAGGGCAATGCCCTATTTACCTCGGCAAACGCATTACTGTTGATATTAATCATATCATTGAACTCGTTTTCAATACTAACTGGAACAGAGTCTTCTATTGTTATCAAATTCACTAGACTACAAGGAAGATGCTCAAGTCTTGTCTGCCCGTTGTGGTACAGCAAATACCCTTTTTCTATGTCAATGCCTGCGTTGATTTTTTTTTTAAAGTCATATCCAACGATACCATCGAATGTTTTTAAATTCTCGAGCAAATAAAAAGTTGTCGTACTATCTAAAATATTTACTAGACACTTTTTATTAACCCTTCGTTAGGCACGTGGATTTTTGTAACGTGGTTAGGCACGTGGTCTACAATCGTAGACCATTTTAATATTATGACTAAAAGAGTTATTCATTTGTGTTTCTTAATAATACTTCATAAGTATATTCTGTGATTTAATGTGAGGAATATAAACTAATATTTTCACTAAAATATTTGTGTATCTTCTGTAAATTCAATAAAAACATGAATGTATGTGTTTTTTAACATTTATTGCAATTCATAAAAGTTTTTTCTTATAACTAATGGACGATTTACAAAAGAGTTTTTATTATTCGTAAAACTTAAAATAAAAATATGTAAAATTCACTTCTTTAAATAAAAAAATAAAAGTTCAGTACAAAATTTATATGTTTTGGTTTCTGAAAACTGCTTATATTTCCTCACTGAGACATTCCGTGCAGCTTTCCCTCATATGATTTTTGCAAACAAATCTGCCGCATTTAGTACACGACTTTCGGGATGATTTGTTCATATTGCGAGGGCAAATATGACAACATCCGACATAGTTACTTGGTGATTGAGTGGGTTGTGGTGCAATGCTTGGGATGCCAAGAAGGTTGTGGGCTCGCTGCCTCATTTCCCTGGGTAGTCAAGGATTCTTTGATCTAACTTCAATTTGTGGTCGAATGAGCTACCAAGCGCATTTTTCAAGAAAATCACTCCGTTTTATATTATTTTGGGATTATTTGCTTTATATATACAAAGAGTGTTTATACCAGCGATGTTTAGTAAATTGTAAAATATTATTGTACCATTGACCAACGACACGTATTCCTTGCAACACTATATTTCTGACATAATTGGTCCACAAGATCTACACCAATTTTTGTGTGATTATAATCGATTATCATAATTGATTTTTTTTCATCATTTGTTTGCTCATCTACTGCGTTATCATGGTGCATAGATGATATCAGGATCACTGACCGGTTTTTTTTTCGGGCAGTTCGACACTAGTGTACAATTTTCTTGGAAACCAAAAATACTTGACTTTTCTTTATGATTCTTCCTGGGAAGGAATTTTTTGGGAACTTCGCGTTTATTTTTTCTCACAGTTCCCAAATATGTAAGCTCTTTCTTAGCAAATTATTAACCAACGATAAGCTGCTGAACCAATTGTCACCAGTAATATTGCGATTAGTTCCTGCGACTGGCTCTACCAATCGAAGAGTTATCCCTTCCGCACTATTGCTAAGTTTGTATGGTCCGTCCGGCTGAGTTCCCACATAAGTTTCCAAATTAAAAGTGTAATACGTTTTTGCATCCACCATCGCGAAAGTTTTAATGCCTTGCCTTGCTTTTAGTTTTAATGTAATGCTTAAACGCGCAACGTCTTCTAAATGCTAATATATAGTTGTTCATCCACAGTAAGAAACTCACTACCAATAAAATTACTTTGAAAGTTGACCAGGAATACTTCAAAAAGTTCTCTTATAGGCGCCAATTTATCAATTGCTCTTCTCTGCTGTCTTGTATTGATGCCATCAAATCGCAGGCATCTTATCAGAAATCGAAACCGTTTCTCGCACATCGCTAGGTAGTGCGTTTCCCCGTTTCCTTGGGAATTGTCCCAAATTTTATGAAGATTTTTTCTCGAGCTTCTGAGAGCGCCAATCAAAAACAAAATGCCAATGAAAGCGCGAATTTCGGTGTCATCGGTTTCTCTTGCATCTTGATGCATTCTATCTTCTTGAAAGTAAACCCGTACTTTTTGAATATACAAATTTGTGGAAACGGTTGTTATTCTTATAACCGAATCATTCACAAATAAATTTAGGCACTCAATTACTGTTTCAACATTGCGCGCATTACCTTTTGTACCCGGCAAAAGTTTGATTATATTGTGCGAACGAATACGAACTTGCAAATTGCGTCTGGTTTTCTTCCACTTAGTGACATTGTCATCTCCTAAATAGAAATTTTGGGGATGAGATGCACCAGAATCGTCTGAGAGAATTTCATCATCGCTTGATCCTTCTAGTTCCGATTCGGTCTCGTGGTCACTCTCTTCAGCAGCATTCACATTGATATCCGTATCTTCGTCAACCTCCGTCTCGTTTTCTTCATCCATAGCATTTTCTTCACTACTTGATAGCTCGGAGAGCCATCTTTCCCATACTTCAGGATTTTTGCTGCTTTCCATCGTCTTTTTTTGGAATCAGACATACTATTATCTGAAACTAATTAAATTGGCACACTTTTGAAAAAAAAAATAAGCAAACCTTACCTGAACTTAATTCAAATCAAGTAATATTGCCGCAAGAAAAAGTAACGTCGTTAGTCACGTGGTCTACATATGTAGACCAGCACTGTTCAGACCTTGATAAAACTTACAACTTCACGTCAAACCCGCACTGAATACACTAATTGGATAAAGAGATTAATTATAAACAGCTATTAAAAAGCTTAGGTAGTTTAAGAGACAAATTTAAGGAGTTGCACGACTTTGAAAAGAAGTGGTCTACGATTGTAGACCACGTGCCTAATGAAGGGTTAATAACGTTAACCCCATTAATAGATTTTAGGTTAAATGGCTTATCCATATTTTTTACGCCTTTCAGAAATTCAAAGTTTTTGATATAATTTTTGGAGGTACCGGTATCTATTAAAATGCGTAGCTCCTGTCCGTTTGTTGCTTTCTTCTTAACAAATGGCAGGAGCGAATTTAGTTTAAAA
Source organism: Anastrepha ludens (assembly GCF_028408465.1). Taxonomy (NCBI): domain Eukaryota; kingdom Metazoa; phylum Arthropoda; class Insecta; order Diptera; family Tephritidae; genus Anastrepha; species Anastrepha ludens. Next base: position 43,431,995 of record NC_071503.1, read on the forward strand.
GGTTAATTTCATCTGTAAAATTACCATCAATATCTCCCAGACTTTCATAAGCATTCCCATCTGTTTCAGGATAATCGCAGCCATATACATCCTGATCAGAATTAGGGATGTATTCTTCGAACTCTCCCTTGTTGAGATTGCTTCCTATTTCATGTGACATATAGTTGACTTTTTGCACTTTGGGCAGCAAATGTGCTGGCAAAGTCGTACCTCTTATGGCTGGTTTCAAGCTCTTGGGCAACTGCAAGGGCAGTGGGGAGATCCTTTGGCCTAGTGGAAAAAAGTATGTCACATAATGGCCTACGAAGACCCGAAATAAATACACGAAGTGCATTTTCTCTTGCCCTATCGTTAAGTGCATTGATAACCTGGGAATTTCCGCTATGTGACATGATTTGCTTATTAATAATAAGCGTCAATTGCTTGTCAACTTTATCGAAATACTCCGTTATTTGTAAATTACCCTGTCTCAAAATACTGATTTCATTTTCTAACACGTAAAGCGGTCTTTTGTCGGCATAGGTTTGATCTAATCTTGCGATTATAGCTTTAAAATTAAGCACTGTGTTGAAAGATGAAAGAGATGTGTTAGCAGATTCTGTTATTTTGTTTCTGAATATTCCCATAGCTACATAATATTTTTCAGAATTTGGCTTATAGTAATTCATAGCGAAATGAGCCGCAGATCGCCAAGCAGGGTATGCAGAAGTATCGCCCTTGAATTCCGGAAGAGACTTTATTAAATCTAAGCTCGTATTATCTGAACTAACACTAGGATCAATGGCGACCGGCAAATAAGTTTCTACGCTGGGTGGAGCTAAACGATTGAGAGCTTCGGAGAGGCGATTAATTTCCTCTGAAAATCCGTTCCTAGCCTCCTCATAACAATTCCTTACTATTTCTAACACCTGTTCACGTGTAACACTCATTTTAGCTTACTTCCTTTATACTTACTATTAATTCTTTTTAAAGCACCAAAACCTTATCGCTTTAAACGATATATGTGGGTCAATGAAAAAAAAAATTTTAGAAAAGTTACGCGATTTTACAAGATTCTGAGCACATAAACGAAAACGAAAAATAATATAACCAAAAATGTTACTTAGGTATTTTTTAAGTATTCAAATTACAACTTAAACAAAAGTTTTTCGAAAATTACAAAAGTATTAGTATTCACAAAGCGTATCTAGTTATTTGTTTCTTCCAAAATTTATTGGTAAAATCACTTTGTAGTTCAAATTTATATTTAATATCAAAAATTTATTTTCAAATTGAAATCCAAATCACATCACGAAAAATCACAACAAGAAATAATCTTGAATATTTACTTACAAAAATTCTTTTTGATAATTCTTGGAGTTGATCTCTTGCAAAGTTCTGGTCCGTTTAGTTTTTATATCCTTCAGCAAGTGAGGTCCTTATCCTGCCGGCTGTTTCTCGATTTGGAACTGTACTTTTATGTAGTCCTCTTACGGTTGAAAATTTTTTGCGACAGGCCCCACGTTGGGCGCCAATTAAACAATTCAATTTATTTGATAATTTTATTTTTATGAACCGATCACTTTCAAAGCCGATCTTCTTCTGTACTTCTTTTACAATATTTTACTTAAGCTAAGCCTATCCAATTTTGCTAACCGTTAATCGAAAATATGTTTTTGCTAATTCCATCAAATAACATTTTCCAGGAATTTATCTACCGCTTTAGCGTGCCGTGTGCAAAACCTTTTCCATTCCCGCAATTTTTCCTTTGCAATCAATGAAGATCATTCATATAGTTGTAGTTGCAGCTTCGTTCACCCGATTTACACGAGGAGACATCTGGAAGGGAGACACTGGAAATTCTCTTTTGAAGTTTCATTCGCGTTCACACAGGCAAAATTGTTTTCGGCGACATTTTGACATTTAATACTTTAGCATCGTCTGGTTCGGATGTATTCTAGCACGCGCTTACATGTAAAGCAGAGAGCGTTCGACAACAGTTTCTTAAATATATGAATGAAAAATGCAAACTGGTTAAATAATAAATAATTTGTTGTTTTTTTATTGAAATATATTTATAAATTCTTATACTTGAATAAAAAAAATTAAATTAAAAGTACTTCATATGTAAATAATTAACTTAAAACTAACTTGAGTAACTAGAAATGCGAGGAAAATTAGAATTCAACATAAACATGCCCCATAGTATATTTTAAATTATACCTACTTTACTAGCAAAAATAATCGTGCATTTCCCAAGCAGTGTTCGGATGTTTGTCATCTTTGTTATCTTCCGTTTGCTTGAAAACCAACACATAACTCAGAACCTTCTCCCACAAAAGAAAAAAACGAATGAAGCAACTGTCAAAAATTGGAAAGATTGGAAATACGAATAAGAAGAGCAAAGCGTGTCGCCGAGTACGGGAGACAAAATCCCTTCTCTCTTCCCCGACCGTCCTTCGCCCCCGAACAAAATGTTTCCCTTCCAGATGTCTCCTCGTGTAAATCGGGTCGTTCTCATTCGCTCTTACTACTTATCTGTCGCTTAGCGTGCCGTATGCAAAACCTTTTCCATTCCCGCAATTTGTCCTTTGCAATCAATGAAGATCATTCATATAGTTGTAGTTGCAGCTTCGTTCTCATTCGCTCTTACTATTCTCTGAATGAATTAATAAGTTGGGGAAGTTAACACGTTCCACTAACTTATATAAGCATGTTTATATGGAAGGCATAGGCCATATGTATATTAGACTATGAAAATTGCATGGATATGTATGTATGCATGTTTATATACATATATTATTATAACACATATCTTATAAGGTTAATATTACTCTAAATTTTTTCCTTCATATATAATAATAAATTAATATTGTAATAAAAACATTAAAACAACAGGTATTATTAACAACTAGTCTTCACTAATTATAAATTCGGTAAGGATGATGATGATACAATGGTTTTATTTTAAATTCGTCAAGTAAATCAAATTAATAATCCTCATAGAGAAATGGTTCATTACCATGCACACAGGAAGAGGGCATATGGAAATACAAATATGTATGTGAGTTTATATACATATGCGCATATACATACATATATATGCTCACTCAAGTAGGAGAGAGCCAGATGTCGAACGTTGCCGAACGCGGGGGCCGATTGTGCCCCTTTGTCGTTCGTTCCGCGCAGTTCAAGCAAGGTAACGCCACAGGAGCAAGGTAACGCCGCATTTTTTGGTGCGTGCAGCTGGCTGCATCGAACTATAAGACGTTATCACGTCAAAATGTGACTCCTAGCATTTTCGTTTACTAATTATTTTGGTAAACAATGCACTAGAATACTTTTTCAAAATTATTTGGTAAACAGGATATGTAAAAAATTGCACTTCCAATTTTGTAGACATGAAACGTAAAAAACTGACTCGGAAAGAAAGTGTTGATGCACTTGCACAATTCCATAGAACTGTTTACCAATTAAATAAAAATTATAAAAGTTCAACGTAATGCATTTTGCGTGTGAACTAAATACAAAATAAGTATGTTTGCGTGTGTACGGAAAGTTAGGGAGGCGTTTATTTATACAAAAAATAGGGTGGTACTATCAGGTCAGTCCATAAGTTCGTCCGTATTTTACGATTTTTGCATACAAAAAATTATTCGCGGAATATAACGGAATTATTTATATTTTCTTTGATATATAGTGCATTCAACAAGTGATTTTAAGAGCGGATAGAAGCACGTGTTGTTAAAAACTAGAATGGAATCTTAGAACGCGTTTAAAAGGCATATTTTGTATTTTTTTATAAAAGTGGTACAAGTGCAACAACTGTTGCTGCAGAACTAAACATTGTTCACGGAGAGAATGCCGTGAGTGTAAGGACTGCGCAAAAGTGGTTTTCAAAATTCCGAAGTTATAACTGCTACGTGGAGGATGCCCCGCGCGCTGGTCGTCCTGAAGTCTTTAACTCCGACACCTTGCTCGAACTCGTGGAAGCTGAGCCAAATTTGACAGTCGATATGATAGGTCAGAGGTTAAATTGATCGCATGGAACAGCTCACAGGCACCTGGTTCAGTTAGGAGATGTTTCAAAGCTGGGAAAATCGGTTCCACATAGACTTCCGTCACCAACCTTCAGCAGAGAGTGAATGTGTGTTCTCAACTGCTGCGACGGCTTGAAAATGAAAGTTTTTTGAACCGTATAGGTACTGGTGATGAAAAATGGGTCCTTTACAATAATCCCGTTCGCAAACGCCAATAGTTAGATAAAGATGAAACACCAGAACCGACCCCTAGAGATAGCCTTCACCCCAGGAAGATTCTCCTGTCTATTTGGTGGGATATGGCCGGTATTGTTTATTATGAACTTCTGGAGCCAAACCAGACGATAACTGCTGATTATTATTCCCATCAGCTATCAAACCTCAATGAGCCCCTTAACAAAAATCGACCGTCTTTAGTGAATAGACGCAAAGTTTTGTTTCACCACGTCAACGCAAGACCTCATACCGCAAGGCAAACATTAGGCCAGCTGAACGAGCTAATGCCGCATCCACCATACTCTCCGGATATTGCACTTTGTGATTATCACCTTTTTCGTGGACTTCAATCCCATATGAGTAACAAAACTTCTCCTCAAAAGAAGCTAAAAAAAGGGATATTGAAGCGTATTTTGGCTCCAAGGACAAACCAGTTTTTGAGCTGGGGGTTAAAAATTTGCCTGAATGTTGGGAAGACATTGTAAATAATGAAGGAAGATATATTATTGATTAATAAATACTTTAAACATCTTTTTTACTAATTTTTAGTACCACCATTAAAAAACGCACGAACTTATGGACTGATGTGATATAGGTATTATGCATATTACAGAGATTAGGTGTAATTATAACACCCCCACCGTTAGCTTGAGGCTCCGACAAAATTTTTAAGATTGACATATTTCTCTTTACAAAAAATATAATGCTTAAAGTAATTATTACAATAATTATTATTACATTTATATATATGTTGTTTATGTTTGAGTTTTTGTTCTCATATAAAATTGGTTTTATAGTTTCTCCATGTTTTGTTTGTTTAATATACAATAATTCTAATTCTAAATTGGCGTTAATATTAGGTTTCTTATTAATTTTTGTAATTATGTTAGGTAATATAAATTTATCATAAACATTAATTTTTACATTTAGAAATGTTGTATTTAGTGCATTTACTTCACAATTTTCAAATTTCAACAAGAAATTTCCTGTCATACTCATATTATATTTGTTACAATTGTGTGTAAATTTGTTGAAAAAGTTTTTGAATACAAGAACGCCAGGTGTGATTTCAGTTACAATTGTTTCTTCCAGTTTTTCCATATTGCAAAATGCTTCTTTAAAGTTTATTATTTTTGTTAAACAAGTATCGTTTAATTTAATTAAATTCTCCTTCATATTATCTTTTACATTTATATTAAAGATATTATTTTGTGAATCCAAAAGCACTTCTTTATTTTCTAATGCCATTGAATGATTATCAATATTTGGAATTGGTTCGAATACAACTTTTGAAAGAATAATTTTCGAATATTGTGGTATAAGGAGAATAATTAGTATGTTAGAATCTTGCAAAGCTACGGCTACTTTTATATTTTCGTAATTGCTGAAGTAATTAATTAGATCTAGTTCACTTTTTGTCATTACATCTGAATAAATAATTCCAAGTTTACTTGAAAATATAATTTGTCCAATATTATCGATGTGGTCTCTTAAAAGTGAGATATCATTGTTTATTTGGTAAATATGTGATAAAAATGTGACTTTTATTTCTAAAGTCGCTATTCTATTCTGTAGGGAGTTCTTAAAGTTATTGAGATAGGTTTCTATTAGACTTTTGTTTATATGTTTTGTAGTATTCTGTATTTGAGTGGCCATCATATGATTGAAATATGTTTTCAGTTAGAGTTTGCTGGTTTTTGTAAACGGCATTCAAGAATTTCTTGATTTGGATTTCGTCGTCCCTAACCATAGTTCCTGCTAAAAGTTTTAGTCCTTTTCCTAGAATGTTTCCAAGCCCTCGTTTTGTTCTGAACTGTGGGGTTTTTCTATTTTAGCTGCAAGTAGAAGGAACTTTTTGTTCGTCGTATCTAGTAAGGCCTTTGTTTCGGTGTTGGTTGCATTCAAAGTATTTATATTTTTCAATATTAGGTCCAAAGTCTTCTTATAGGAAGTTGTATTGACAATGTGGATTATTTTGCTATAATGTTCTATGACTTTAAGTTCATCATCATTCTATGGTTTTTCCCACCTCTCACTTTTTTAATATAATTGGTTCCTTCTTCTAATTCTATATCTGTCCTATCTTTGTTAAGTTTACTAATATATCTTTCTTTCTTTGCTAACATTAAATCATGTATTTCCTTATACCTTTCTACATTTATTTTATCATTTACAAGATCTATTGGTCTAATATTCTTGGTATTTTGAATTGTAATAGGGATATGAATAAGTTCGTGCGGTTTTTTTCGAAATTTGAAACTTTATTGACGTAAAATGGTTACAAATTTAATATTCAAAATATTGTCCATCGCTTACTACTACTTTTTCCCATCTTTCTGGCAATTCACGGATTCCCTTTGTGAAAAATTCGGTCGGTTTTGCCGCAATCCACGAATCGATCCATTTTTTGACTTCATCGTAATTACGGAAGTGCTGGTCAGCCAGGCCATGTTGCATCGATCGGAAGAGATAGTAATCGGATGGCGCAAGGTCTGGACTATACGGCGGGTGGGGTAGGACATCCCATTTGAGCGTTTCTAAGTATGTTTTGACCACTTGTGCAACATGTGGCCGAGCATTGTCATGTTGCAAAATAACTTTGTCGTGTCTATCGGCGTATTGCGGCCGTTTTTCTCGCAGTGCTCGGCTCAAACGCATCAATTGTCGTCGGTAGACATCCCCCGTAATCGTTTCATTCGGTTTCAGTAGCTCATAATACACAACACCCAGCTGGTCCCACCAGATACACAGCATAACCTTCAGGCCATGAATATTCTGCGCCGACGTCGATGTTGAAGCATGGCCAGGGTATCCATACGTTGCCCGACGTTTTGGATTGTCGTAATGGACCCACTTTTCATCGCCAGTCACAATTCGATGCAAAAAACCCTTTCTTTTGTGCCGTTGAAGCAGTTGTTCGCATGCCATAAAACGGCGTTCAACGTCTCTTGGCTTCAATTCATACGGCACCCAATGGCCTACCTTTCGGATCATTCCCATGGCTTTTAAACGTTTGGAAATGGTTGATTGATCAACTCCCAAAGTTTTTGCAACCTCTTCTTGCGTTTGAGCCGGATCTTGATCGAGCAATTCCTCCAATTCGGTATCCATGAACTTTGGCGGCGCACCCTCGCGTTCTTCGTCTTCCAAGCCAAAATCACCACTTTTAAAGCGTGCAAACCACTTCTGGCACGTTCGCTCAGATAGAGCATGCTCACCATAAACTTCCACCAAGATACGATGACTTTCGGCTGCTTTTTTCTTCATATTAAAATAATGAAGAAGAATTCCCCGCAAAAACACATTATTTGGCACGAAATTCGACATTTTCAAGTGTGGTAAAAATATTGTTGTTTACGCTTCAAATAAAAAACTTATACTGACGTTTGTGCCTTACGACAGTAGCTCTCCAATGAATGTTTGGAAATGTGGATCGATGGAATAATAATCAAGTTACGCCATCTGTTGTAAAACCGCACGAACTTATTCATAGTCCTATTATTATTATAGAACCCTCATTTTTTCCCCCATTGTTTCATCCTTATTCCATTCATCATGTCTCAAGAGACGTATATGTTCATTTATAGTATTATGCAATCTTTCTATATCTGCGTTAAATGCGTGATTACTGTTTGAGGTGAAATGTACACAAATATTTTCTCTTTCTAAGAATATCTGCATTTCTGTAGCTTTAAATCCAAGCTCGTTGTCTAGTATTATCTTTTCGATTTTTCCGAACATACTTATAACATGCAATATATGTATTACCTTTATATTCTGTACAACCTCTTCCGTTTATCGGGAAAGCTAAAGCGTAAAAAACGTCAATATGAATCAGTTTCCATGGTTTATTTGAAGTTTCGGTAATCTTATAGGGTATTTTTGGTGGGTTGCGGTCGTATTTCTCTAAGATACATGTTTCGCAATTGTTAATGTTCTTAGTTATTTCCAACTTCAAGTTGGGGATATAAAATTTTAGTTTATGTTCTTCATAGGGTGCCTGGACTTCCCTGCGGTTATTGTGGAGGTGTTCGGTCTTAATAATTTCTGTTAATTTAGTGTTGTCTTCTATGTCTTCGAGCAATGTCTTGCCCCTTATTATTCTTAGGGTATTGCAGTCCGCAGTTTCATTGTATGTGTGTCTGAATGTCTCCAAAAAGGATTCGTCTTTAATTATTGCATTTAATTGGGTTGGATTAAAATCTGTTTTTATTAAAGTTATTGCTGTTGCATTGTCGAGTTCTTAAAAGTGAAACGTTCATCTGGTATTTCGGAATACTTTCTTAATGCGTATTCTGGTAGACCCACATGTAATTTTGGATATGATAACTTGAATTTTATAGAAGCTTATCGGTGTTGCAACTGCTCTTTCTTTAATGGTTTCTATTGTATTAATTGGAGGATTCTTGTCTGTAATTCGGGATAATGCATCGGCATTCCCATTATTGATTCCGCATTTATAAACGCTGCCCTAATCGTAGTTTTCCAATTTAAACCTCCATCTTATGAGTTTTGTGTTTGGTTCTTTAATTAAAAACAACCATTGTAAGGGTTGGTGGTCAGTTTGAATGGTGCATTTTCTACGAAACAAATAAGGGCGAAAGTACTGCTGCCCATATTACAGCTAGGAGTTATTTTTCCATAGTACTGTAGTTTATTTCATGTTCATTGAGCGTTCTGCTCACATAGTAGATTGGGTGGTTATCTTGTGACAGGACAGCGCGCAATGCGAAATTACTTGCATTAGTATTTACTACGAATTTTTTGTTGAAATCTGGATAAATCAAAATCGGATTACAAGTGAGCCTAGATCTAAGTGAATTAAAACTTTTTAGGAGTCCTTTATAAACTTGCGATAATACCCGCTGAGACCGAAAAATTGTTTAATTTTTTTGGAGTTTTTGGTAATGGCTAGTTAGCTACGCATTCCACCTTTTTTCATTTGGTCTTACCCTATCTCGGGTTACTATATGCCCGAGGAATTCTGTTTCCCTTTTCAAGAGCTCACACTTATCTGGTTGGATTTTTAAGTTGGCCTCCTTGATACGATTGAATCTCTGATTGAATTCACATGTTCTTCAAGTGACGTAGAGTAAATTATAACGTCATCTGGTGACTGGTGCTGTTTTTAAGCCGAAAAGCATTCTTAAAAATTCATAGTGGCCTCCTTCCACAGGGAACGCTGTTTTATGCATATTGTATCGTCTATTTCAACTTGGTGGAAGCCTTTAGCAAGGCCAAGAGTTGTGAAATACATACTCCGACCTAGTTTATCTAATATTTCTTCCATATTAGGGATGGGGTATTTGTCGTCAATAGTTTTGTCATTTAGTTTACGATAGTCGATTACAGCAGGCCATTTCTTCTCGTCACTTGCAACGTCCTTTTTTGGTACGACCCAAATAGGGTCTCTCTGTTGTTTGTGGATATAGGGGTAGCGATATGAATTTGTAAAGATAGGTTTATTACCTACTGTGTTTATTCGATGTTTAATAACGTTTGTGAATGTTAATTTAGAATTGGAATCATAGAATAAATTCCCTTTTTTTTTTATTAATTTGCAGACTTTTTCGCGTTCTTCAGAGTTCATGTGATCGATTCTGATTGGATAATTGAAGAGTGGTTCCCTTGGGAAATCTCTGTATAATTTTTCATCAGAAATGTAGTAATTTTCGTAGGTTACAGGCCAATAATCTTGACGGCTTAGTTTTATCACACCAGAGCAGTGATTACAGGTATCAACAGTTACGGCAAAATTTTGTGAATCATATATGCATTCTTTAAGTATAAGTTCTCCATTGGTATTATAACAGTCCCTTACATGAACCAACCCGTTTTCGGTACTGGTAATGAATATAATATATAGTACTAGCTTATACCCGTGGGTTTCACCCCACATTTCTATCAAAAAGTATGCAATGTAAATAAAACAACTTTAACTTTTTTAAGTCAGTTTAGGTATTATTTAAAACGACCGGATATACGACATTTTTTGTTATATTATTTTGAGTATAAATAAAAAGGTTTTTCGGTGCGCCAACTCTGGAGCAGGCTACATATAATTGGCCATGGGTAAAACATGAGTTGGTTAGATTGACTCCTGCTACAGCTTATGATTGTCCCTGAGCTTTATTTATGGACATTGCGAAAGCCGGTCTAATAGGAAATTGGAGGCGTTTAAAATTGAAAGGCATATCCGTCGGTATCATTGGAATTCTTGGTATGAAAACTGGTAATGAATATAATATATAGTACTAGCTTATACCCGTGGGTTTCACCCCACATTTCTATCAAAAAGTATGCAATGTAAATAAAACAACTTTAACTTTTTTAAGTCAGTTTAGGTATTATTTAAAACGACCGGATATACGACATTTTTTGTTATATTATTTTGAGTATAAATAAAAAGGTTTTTCGGTGCGCCAACTCTGGAGCAGGCTACATATAATTGGCCATGGGTAAAACATGAGTTGGTTAGATTGACTCCTGCTACAGCTTATGATTGTCCCTGAGCTTTATTTATGGACATTGCGAAAGCCAGTCTAATAGGAAATTGGAGGCGTTTAAAATTGAAAGGCATATCCGTCGGTATCATTGGAATTCTTGGTATGAAAACTTTGTGGTTTTCAAAATTTCCTGATAAAACCATAGCTTCTATAACATTCGGTAAAAGTTTCGTGATGATTAGCCTTGTGCCATTGCATAAACGTGGAGGATCCAAATTACGCAGCATAATTATCATGGCCCCCTTTTTCAGCATCAGTCGATGAGGAGGAATTCCTGATGGGTCCAAGGAGTTAAGAAACTCAACGGGATAATGAACAGCCTGGGATTCTTCGACGACTGTGTCAATGGAATGATAAGTTGTGACAGTTCCTGGTAGTATTTCTTGAATTTTGGAATTAATGACATTTACATCGTCATTCTTAGGTGCCAAAATTGCCCTTTCTCGAAGCCACCTATAGTTTGTGTGATTGGCTGAAATATTTGGAAATACCCTTTCTATCAAAGCATCGACTGATAACATAAGTTGACAAAAACCTGGAGGAAAAGAAATAAAATTTGGTGGTAAAGAAACTGGTATTTTTCCATTGCCTATTGTAAGTAGTTGTTCAGAAAAATTTCTGCTGAAGCATCTCCTCCCAAATGTGCTCTCATATTTGTAGAAAGAGTCAATTTTTGAACGTAGTCCCATAGGTATGACGATTTTAAGCAGGCATTCACTTCATCTGCGGCATTAAGCTTTCCCAATAAGAGAATGCATTCAATTCATCAATACCTCTATCGTTGATAATATAAATTCGTTTCTATATCAAATGGTCTAACCCCCATTTTTCTCTAAGCTCATATTTTTTCTAGGAGTACGAAATACTAACTTCATTAAACTTTTTACCAATTTTTGGTATTCTACCATAAATGCGTCCAGTAATATGCAGTATGAAAAATCCCATTTGTACAGGAGGTGTCACGCCCCATTTCTAACTATCATCAGTTTTCATGCAGGTGTTAGGTATTAACCTTATATAATCTCTTACCGAATTTCAGTTGTCTAGCCCAAATACTTCCGGAGATATGGACAATGAAAAATTGCATTTATATGGGACGTGCCAAGCCCCCTTTTTCGTTTTTCTCAGTTTTCTTGGAGGTGTTAGGAATTAACCTCATATAACCCCTTCCCAAATTTCATTGGTCTAGCCTAAATACTTCCAGAGATATGGACTATAAAAAATTCCAGTTGTATGGGAGGTGCCATGCCCCCTTTTTCGTTATACGCAGTTTTTCTGGATGTGGTAAGGATTAATGTCATATAACCCCTTACCAAATTTCAGTAGTCTAACGTAAATACTTCCAGAAATACGGACTGGTAAAAATTCCATTTGTATGGGAGGTGCCACTCCCCCTTTTTAGTTATACGCAGTTTTTGTGGATGTGGTAAGGATTAATGTCATATAACCCCTTACCAAATTTCAGTAGTCTAACGTAAATACTTCCAGAAATACGGACTGTTAAAAATTCCAGTTGTATGGGAGGTGCCACGCTCCCTTTTTCGTTATACGCAGTTTTTCTGGATGTGGTAAGGATTAATGTCATATAACCCCTTACCAAATTTCAGTAGTCTAACGTAAATACTTCCAGAAATACGGACTGTTAAAAAATCCATTTGCATGGGAGGTGCCACGCCCCCTCTTTAGTTGTACGCAGTTTTTGTGGATATGGTAAGGATTAATGTCATATAACCCCTTACCAAATTTCAGTAGTCTAACGTAAATACTTCCAGAAATACGGACTGTTAAAAATTCCAGTTGTATGGGAGGTGCCACACCCTCTTTTTCGTTATACGCAGTTTTTGTGAATGTGGTAAGGATTAGTGTCATATAACCCCTTACCAAATTTCAGTAGTCTAACGTAAATACTTCCAGAAATACGGACTGTTAAAAATTCCAGTTGTATGGGAGGTGCCACACCCCCTTTTTCGTTATACGCAGTTTTTGTGGATGTGGTAAGGATTAATGTCATATAACCCCTTACCAAATTTCAGTAGTCTAACGTAAATACTTCCAGAAATACGGACTGTTAAAATTCCAGTTGTATGGGAGGTGCCACACCCCCTTTTTCGTTATACGCAGTTTTTGTGGATGTGGTAAGGATTAGTGTCATATAACCCCTTACCAAATTTCAGTAGTCTAACGTAAATACTTCCAGAAATACGGACTGTTAAAAATTCCAGTTGTATGGGAGGTGCCACACCCCCTTTTTCGTTATACGCAGTTTTTGTGGATGTGGTAAGGATTAATGTCATATAACCCCTTACCAAATTTCAGTAGTCTAACGTAAATACTTCCAGAAATACGGACTGTTAAAAAATCCATTTGCATGGGAGGTGCCACGCCCCCTCTTTAGTTATACGCAGTTTTTGTGGATGTGGTAAGGATTTATGTCATACAACCCCTTACCAAATTTCAGTGGTCTAACGTAAATACTTTCAGAAATACGGACTGTTAAAAACTCCATTTGTATGGGAGGTGCCACGCCCCCTATATATATCAAAATATTTTTTAGCCTATGACCATCCCGGTAAGGTATCCAGTTCGTGTTTCAAATTTGGTTACGATCGGTTTATGCGTTTAGGACGCAAGTCGATCTATAGATACATACATAATTTGAATTTTATATATATAGAAGATTTAGACCCAAAATAAGTGGAATAGTTTTAATGTTCATAATCAGTTGATTTTTGTCGTAATCTAATATGGCTTTGTAGTTTTTTAATACGTCATTTTCTAACTAACAATTATGAAGCATATGCCTGACAAGGCAATAATTTATCTAAGAAATATTTTCAACGCTGCTATAAGTCTCAAATATTTCCCTCGTACCTGGAAAGTAGTTGAAGTTATAGCGATCCCGAAACCTAACAAAAACGCTACACTAGCGACATCATATCGACCAATCAGCTTACTACCGACAATATCAAAAATTTTCGAAAAAATATTATTTGACCAGATAAATCCCATTATAACAAGCATGAATCTGATACCCCAACACCAATTTGGATTTAGGAAAACCATTCAACAATCCAACAGATTCATAGAGTAGTTCACAAAATTAATGATGACCTGAATAAAAAAAGAGTGTGCATGTCCATATACCTCGACGTATGTAGCTAAAGCTTTTGACAAAGTGTGGCACCCTGGGTTACTCCATAAATTAAAAACACAACTACCTAATGACTTTTACCTTATGCTTCAGAGTTACATCCAAGACAGGAAATTCTATGTTAAATATAACGACGCATGTTCAGACATTCAACCAGAGAACGTAAATTCATAGAGAAGGCACAGGAACGAATGGGCAGGTTAAATGTCAAAACACATCAAAACGAGGGTAGGAAGTTACCAGAAGGGTAGGAAGTTACCAGTCAACAGAAATAAATATAGCGTTTGCATTGAAATGTAAAATGCCATGATTTGGTGTTAGGGAAAAGAAAATAACAGAAGACTTGTACATTTTTCTTTCATGCTTATTTGCCGTCGGCATTTTGCATGCGCAAATGGATTATTTCTTGTGAGATGAATAAATTAATTCTAAGTAACGCAATAGCACCGTAGGCCTAAGTAGCTAGTGTGCTCTATCAATTAGTGTTATATTTCATATTGCTCTAATAAATAATAATAATTATTCTAAGTACATATATGCATGCATGAATATGAAATTTTAAGTATCTTATTGACTAAATTGTATTGAATTTAGGTCTATTATCAAAATTATTCAAATATCATAACACAAAAAATAACTTTGTAAACCATTCATTTACATCAAGGATTATTATTCAGCAATATGTTGTACTTTTTAAATTATTATATACATACATATGTATGTATATTCATATACTACAAAGTGTTGAATATATATAACATCTACCATCCATATTCATGTGGGCAGAAAAATATCATGGCTTGCCTCAAAACCCAGCTCATACACCTCTCATACACATCTACATATAAATCATTCAAAGCAAATAGACAAACGTATAAGTTAATAAATTATAAATTTATTTTAGTTTTTAAAAAATATTTAAGAGCTGAGCTCTTTATTCATTCAATTATCTTTTTACACTGATACTTAAAATTGCAATACCTCTTATAAATAGTCTTAAGCTGGTTTACATGATTCTTATTGATCAGCATTTCTTATGCTGGTTTACATATTTATTTGTTGATCAGCATTTCTTATGCTGGTTTACATATTTATTTATTGATCAGCATTTCTTATGCTGGTTTACATATTTATTTGTTGATCAGCATTTCTTATGCTGGTTTACATGATTCTTATTGATCAGCATTTCTTATGCTGGTTTACATATTTATTTGTTGATCAGCATTTCTTATGCTGGTTTACATGTTTATTTGTTGATCAGCATTTCTTATGCTGGTTTACATATTTATTTATTGATCAGCATTTCTTATGCTGGTTTATATAATTATTTGTTGATCAGCATTTCTTATGCTGGTTTACATATTTATTTATTGATCAGCATTTCTATTATTTGGCACAGTAAAGTAAGCATAAATGATTTATAAGCATTTAGCTGCAATGTAAGCAGTCATGAAATATGCTGACTAAATATTGAAATATGATAACTGATATGAAATAACTAAATATTGAAATACGAAATCAGTACAACGAACTTGGTTAAATATGCTGACTAAATATTGAAATATGAATAAATGTTGCATTAACTCTTCCCCTCTTAAAAGCGATCGTCCTCGAGCGTTACGTGTTGTAGTTGAAATATGGTGCTGTATTATTCGTGTGGTCATCGTATTCTGTTGACTGTGTGTTAGCCTCTTCTTGTGTAGTTTTCATTCTCTCCAATGGTATTTGTTTTACGTATTTTCCGATTAATTTATTTTCCTTTATTGGTCTAAATTTCATCATTAGCCCTATTATTAGAACTAGTAATAGGCTGGATACGCCAAAATTTGTTACTGTTGATATTAAGGTTCTTCTTTTTGCTTCTTCGATGTGCTTAAGGTTTTTTAAATGCAATTCCTTCATCATTTCAAGACTTAGAATTTCTTCCTCTGGGTTTATTGTATTGCTGGGCTGGAGAATAGCAGGAAGTGGGTTGTTTGCTGTTATTCCGTTGAAAATGTATTGCTGGTTGTCGATGATAACTGTGGAATTTTGGAATTGGATCACATATGATCCATTGAGTCGCATTTCTTCATTGTCCAATGTGACTGACCCTTAATATTGGTTTAAAAATAGTATTCCTGGTAAAATGGCTTCTATTGCGGATACGTGTTGGTTGTTGATTGTTGTACAGTTAGCTGGATGACTGTTGAGTAGGTTTGGTATGCACGAGGAGTTGCTTATGTCAATAATGTCCTTATCATTACATATTTCTAATGTGTTATGCTTTTCGCACTCATTTCTTTTCCCAAATATTTTATTTTCACATATTACAATTTTTTCGAATTGTATTTTATTTATTTTGTTTCCCTTTTTTATTGGTTTTATTAGTAATGATTCGCATGTATTTCTATTGGTTAAGGGAATATTTACTACTTATAATATTGCTGAGTTATTTGAAGCTACATTAACGTTAGAAAATTCTAAGGCTTCGTCTATATTATTAAATGGGTTATTTTGATTTTCATGAATGCTTTTTATTAAATTTATTTCATTATTTGAAAAAATGTAAGAATTTACTGTGCCTGTTTTTGCCCAATGAATGGCGTAATTTATGTTAGCAATATCTTCCTTTATTATATCTAGCTTATACTTAATATTAACAGCTACATTATGCTGTATGTTTTCATTATTTTTTAATGCCCTTAGTATTTTATTAGATTGTTCTGTAATGTTTTTTATTCTTTCACTTAGTACTCTATTTATAATTATTTGATCATTACTGTTTTCCAATGCATTATTGATTTTTTCACTTAAGATTCTAAAGTCGTCATAATCTGGGCTTCCTGCAAGTCATTTCCAAGCAGTGCCTAATGTTTTAGTTGAGCGTTTATTTTTATTATGCTTTGGTTGTGTTTTTAATTTATCCAAATTGTTCTGGATGTTTTCAACTTCGTGTTTTAGGAAAGGAAGGAGCGGGTTAGTGTCAATTATTTTTTGCTGTATGGTAGTGTTAAGGTAGTCCAAGGTTTCTTGGTATTCGTCTAAGTTAATAACGTGTACGATCCTATATGTTCCAGTTTGTAGTCTTGTCCATCCTGTATTAAATGTAACTAATTGTGCGTTCGTATAGTCAATTATTCGAAATCCTGCGTTTGTCATTTGAAAATATAATCTAAAGTGGGAATATAGAAAAGGGGGAAAAATTTTGTTTTAGGTCCTTATATTGGCTTTGTATACTGTCCGTCCTGTTTCTGTTATGACTACACTTCCTTTGTCTTCCTTAACAATTTCTTTTCTGTATCTAGCAGTTAGTTTCGATCCTAAGCGTTTATTGATTTTTACATATATTGCATCACCTGGAGAATAAGTTTTTTGTGGGTTCCTTTTTTTATTATGTGATTCCAAATCTTTTGTTTGTTTCTGTCTGAGTGCTTCTATGTTTTCCTGTCTAGCAATTTCATATTGTTCTGGGGTTGTTGAAACTCTTCTTCCAAAGAATACTTCAATCGGTCTTTTCCCTGTTGTTGAGTGGATGGAGTAGTTGTATTCATATACTGATCTGTCAAGAAGTTCTATGAAGGATCTGTGAATTCGGTCTGTTTTCAGACATCTCATTATTTCAGAAAGAGTAGAATGAAAACGTTCTACTTGTCCGTTTACTGTACTGGCATATGGTGGGGTTTTATACACTTGAATGCCCAATTGGTATTCAAGCATGAAATAGATTGATGCAGAATTAAGAGATTTCTCATTGTCTACTATTATGTGTTTGGGTACGCCGAAGGCGAAAATGATTTGTCTCAACGGCTCTCTGATGTCTTCTATTGCTTTGGATTGTATGATCCTCGTTTGCGCGTATTTAGAAAATTTATCTACTGCTGTGAGAACTAGATTTTTTTCGGTTCTGTATATGTCTATGTGGATTATTTCACCTGGGTATTGTGGGATAGGTGTTTCAGCTAATTGGGGTTTGTTTGGGTGACGGTCGTATTTGTGTTCCTTGCAAATCTTACATTGTTTGGTTATGGTTGTTATCTTCGCTTTCATATTAGGAAAATAAAATTTTTGTATTAGTTGAAGTTTGTTTTCTTGAGGGTTTCGGTGTGCTCGCTTATGTTCCTTTAGTATTTCGTTTTCTTGTTCAGTTTCGTCTGTTAAGTCTTTAACTTTGGTCTGTGTAAATCGAATTTTACTGTTACTGAAATGAAGGGGGTACATTTCTTGAACTTTCGCCATTATGGCTTCGGATGTGAAAAGTCCATTAATTACTGTAGGATTTAGATATCTCTTGAAAATTGAAATGATGTTATCACGTGTGTACTCACGTTGTATAATAATGTGTTTATGGAAGGTGGGGAAAGGAATTTTAAACTGGTAACTGGGTTCTTCTCCTGTTAGGAGCCATAGTTGGTTTTTGAATACATTTATTGGTGCTTCCACTGCTGGAATTAATTGATGGGAGGAACTTTCGTCGGAATGTACAGTTGCACTAAGCGAATTGTTGTCATCATTATTAGAAGTAGGTAGGATATTAATTTGAGGTGGTCTAGATAGGGCATCGGCAACGACGTTCGATTTTCCTGGTTTGTACAACAGTTCGTAATTGTACTCTTCAAGGATTGCTTTCCATCTTTTCATTTTGGTGTTATTATTTTTGTTGCTGAGGGCGTAAGTAAGTGGTTGGTGATCTGTATATATTTTTACTTTAACTGATCCGTAGAGGTAATTTCGCAAATTATTTAGAGCCCATATGATCGCAAGCATCTCCTTTTCATTGGTGGCGTAATGTTCTTCAGTTTTTGTCAAAGTCCGTGATATAAACATTATTGGTCTGTCATTTTGTGCCAGAACTGCTCCAATGGCGTGATTGGATGCGTCTGTAGTTAATTGGAATTCCTTGGTATAGTCGGGGTAGTTGAGCATCACATCTTTTGCAGTGAGGGATAATTTGAGTTTTTCAAATGCCTCCATTGCTTTTGGGTTTAAAGTGATGGAAACTTTTTTTGAATGGTTTTTGGAAACTCGTCCTTCTTCCCCTCTTAGAAGGAGTGTTAAAGGCTTCGCTAAATTGGCGTAGTCCTTTATAAAACGACGGTAATACCCTGATAGTCCTAAAAAGGAACGAAGATCTTTTAGGGTTTGAGGAACTGGGAAATTTATTATTGCCTCCACCTTTTTTGGATTGGTTTTTATACCATTCCCAGATATTATGAAGCCGAAGAATTCGACTTCTGATTTTAGAAATTCGCACTTGTCCAATTGTATTTTCAAATTGGCTTTGTCTAACGTGTCGAAAACTAATTCTATGTCGTTAAGATGAGTTTCCTCATCTTTACTGAATATGATGATGTCGTCTATATAGACATAACATCTTTTCCCTATGTGGTCTCTTAGAATGTCGTCAAGCGTCCTTTGAAAGATAGAAGGAGCATTCTTAAGTCCGAAGGGAAGCCGTGTGAACTCGTATTTTCCGTTGTTCACTGAAAATGCTGTCTTTTCAATATCCGTTTCTTTTAAAGGGATCTGGTGGAAACCACTTTTCAAATCTAATACGGAAAAGAATTTATTTTTGCCAAGTTGGGAAAGTACTTCGTTTATTTCTGGTTTTGATTTCCTTCGTAGTATTTCGTTTGATATGGGTCTGTATATTCTGAAAGTGGTTGATCGAATTCTGGGTTAACTGCTGCTTCCATCATGTCTTCATATTCTTTTATCCCGATATTGAAGTTTCGCTGCCTTTTGTCTGCATTTGGATGAGGTGCTGGCCTTTTTCCTTGAAACTGTTGAAGTTGGGCTGGTCGATTCATGTAATTTATGTGACGAGTCTGCATACTCTGGTCAACTTCCATTGGTTGTGGTTTTGGAAGTGGTTTTGTACCAAACGGTCGAGGAGGTGCTGATTGATTATGCTCATTAAATCTTTGAAAACGTGGTTGGTTATTTGGATATTGCTGAAAATGTTTTGGTGGCAAGGGTGCTCTATAGATAGGATATTCTGTATAATTTCTGTGGGCTGGTTGTGCCCAGTTAGTAAGTTGGGGATAAAATGGTTGGCGATTTGGTAGTTGGTTAAATCGTCGTGGTGGTGCTGTTTGCCCTATGTTATTTTTCCTTGGGTTGAAGTTGTTATGAACAAAACCTGATTTAAAATTTTGATTTTCCAGTTTTATACAGAGTTGAAGTGCTTCTGGGAGATCTTGAGGTTCTCGCATTGCAAGAAGCCTAGGTAAATCTCCATTCAAACCTCTTATAAAGGTATCGAGAGCTTTATCTCGATAAGTAGATATCAGTAGATTACGCGATTCTCTTCCTGCTTCGAGGCAAGAAATTTTGTTTAATATAAGTGAAAAATTAGAGTATACTTTTTGGTAGAAGTCTTGTATACTAAGGTGGCCTTGGGTGAGAGATGTCATTTGATACTCTAGTGTTCGTAAGTCGCGTTTGTCTCCATAATGGGTATTTAAACAACGAGAAATTGCCGTCCAGTTTAAAGGTGTGTTGTATGATTCTAACACTATGTCTGCATGTCCTATTATTTTATTTCTTATAACACTTAAAATGCCATAATACTTTGCCGAGCCGCGTATCGATTCGTATAGGTTTAGTATACGTTCTACGCTCTTCTTCCAGGAACCATAGTCTGCTGGATTTCCTGTGAACTCCCGTAGACATCGTACTATGTCGGGAATTTTGTCTAATTCTCCTAAATTATTATTTCCGCTAATGAGTTCGTCTTCTTCAAACGTATTCCGTCCGTCTATTCGTTCGCTAAACAGTCTGTCAACTAGTTGTGTCACATATTGGTCCATAGACCTCTGGTTCGCTACTGTTGGTGGGTTGGGGGCGTTTAGGACAGGGGGTCTAATTAGGTTTTCGGGGTTGGTCATATTTTTTTCTAATTTAGATATTACTTTTTCTTAGATTGTAAAAAATTCTTTGCGATTGTAGAAATTTCCTTAAATTTGTCTAGAATGTTTTACAGATTTTCTAATCTAATCTCTTTTTTTCTTCAAATTTTAACTAATCTTATTTTAATCAATTACTTAAAGTTTCAGTTTTCCTGATATATTTTTTTTCACTTTTGTATGTAAATTTAGTTTTAGTTTTTGAATTTTTTTTTTTTTTTTTTTTTTTTGATCACTTTCACTTCTTAATTCTAATTTTAATATATTTCTAATGAAATTTTAATAAAAAAAAATTTTAGTGTGTCTTACGTTATTAGTAGGAATATCATCCTTTCTGGAACCTCGGGCGGCTAGTGTTTGCTTCCACTCCCCTTTTGCTGCTCTACTCAGGTGCCTCGTTTCCCGTGGATTTTTTTGTTGGTTGGACCAGTAGATGTCTTCTCCTTTTTTTTCGCTGCAGGCTATCCTTGTAGTCCGAGTTACGCGATTTTAAAGTTATGGGTCTCGGTCGGTTGTCCTGCGGTTACGGGTGATTATCTGCGGCGGGCTGCTTTAGGCCGACTTATGCAATTTTACTGGGACGTTTACCGACTGATCCTTTTGACACTACTGGTCCCTGCTCGGGCGCCAGTTAATAAATTATAAATTTATTTTAGTTTTTAAAAAATATTTAAGAGCTGAGCTCTTTATTCATTCAATTATCTTTTTACACTGATACTTAAAATTGCAATACCTCTTATAAATAGTCTTAAGCTGGTTTACATGATTCTTATTGATCAGCATTTCTTATGCTGGTTTACATATTTATTTGTTGATCAGCATTTCTTATGCTGGTTTACATATTTATTTATTGATCAGCATTTCTTATGCTGGTTTACATATTTATTTGTTGATCAGCATTTCTTATGCTGGTTTACATGATTCTTATTGATCAGCATTTCTTATGCTGGTTTACATATTTATTTGTTGATCAGCATTTCTTATGCTGGTTTACATGTTTATTTGTTGATCAGCATTTCTTATGCTGGTTTACATATTTATTTATTGATCAGCATTTCTTATGCTGGTTTATATAATTATTTGTTGATCAGCATTTCTTATGCTGGTTTACATATTTATTTATTGATCAGCATTTCTATTATTTGGCACAGTAAAGTAAGCACAAATGATTTATAAGCATTTAGCTGCAATGTAAGCAGTCATGAAATATGCTGACTAAATATTGAAATATGATAACTGATATGAAATAACTAAATATTGAAATACGAAATCAGTACAACGAACTTGGTTAAATATGCTGACTAAATATTGAAATATGAATAAATGTTGCATTAACTTATACAAACATATTTCTAATATACATATGTATGTACATATGTATGCAAAAATCACATTTCTCTTTCATGCTTATTTCCCGTAGGCATTTTGCATGCACAAATGGATTATTTCTTGTGAGATGAATAACTAAATTGTATTGATATTAAGTGTATCATCAAAATAATTTCACAATATCCACATAAAAAGTTGGCTTTGTAAACCATTCATTTGCATCAACGGTTATTATTCAACAATATGTGTCCTTTTTAAATTTTTATATCCATATGTATGTACATTCATTTACTAAATAAATATAACATCTACCATCCATATTCATGTGGGCAGAAAAAAATCTTGACTTGCCTCAAAACCCAGCTCATACACCTCTCATACACATCTACATATAAATCATTCAAAGCAAATAGACAAACGTATACAAACATATTTCTAATATACATATGTATGTATGTACATATGTATGCAAAAATCACATTTCTCTTTCATGCTTATTTCCCGTAGGCATTTTGCATGCGCAAATGGATTATTTCTTGTGAGATGAATAAATTAATCCTAAGTATATGCATGCATGAATGTGAAATTTGAAGTATCTAATTAACTAAATTGTATTGATATTAAGTGCATCATCAAAATAATTTCAAAATATCCACATAAAAAGTTGGCTTTGTAAACCATTCATTTGCCTCAACGGTTATTATTCAACAATATGTGTCCCTTTTAAATTTGTATATCCATATGTATGTATATTCACATACTAAATAAATATAACATCTACCATCCATATTCATGTGGGCAGAAAAAAATCTTGACCTGCCTCAAAACACAGCTCATATGTCTACATACGGTCAATGTCAAGAGAAAGTGTACAAACGTGAAATGTAATAATAAGGGCTTTCTTTATACGTTTGCTGGGTAATTTTAAGAAGCATTTTATATTTTTTTTTTCATACCATAAGAATTTAGGGAAAAACAAAAACAAAATTCTTACAACAAAAAAAGTTATGAACTAAAAATCGAAAATACTTCATATATTAGGTGCCAAAAGAAAGTGTACAAATCATCGACCACGTGTTTGCCAGATAACGGACTTGGAAAAGAACCGTTACATAGTTGCGTCTATTGTGAGAGTCATCGTATACGATTCTTTTAAAGTCTTTGCTTAGTCGCAATCGGTAGTTGCTTTGAAAAAAAAAAAAAAATTGCAATGAAAAAACAAACGTCTTTGGATATCGCGAAATCGGTGGAATTATTAACAGAAGCCATAATACTATAAAAAAAATAATTATTGACAAGAAACAAAAGTATGGCAAGCTGGAAAATCGTCCAAAATCCGGCAGACCAAGGCGACTAAATGTTGCTGAAATAAGGTCGGTTGTGAGAAGTGTGAAAATAAATCCGTCAGAAAGTGCTATAAAATTGTCCAAAAATATTTCACAAACGTCTGGAAAGCCGGTTAGTGCTAGCACAATTCGTCGAGCATTGTATGCGAACGGCCTCCATGGGCGAGTTCCGCGGAAAAAACCTCTTATCTCGAAAACCAATCAAATAAAGCGATTAAACTTTGCTAAAAAGTACCAGTATAACGGCGTTTCATTTTGGAATAACGTACTATTTAGCGACGAAAGCAAATTTGAGGTGTTCGGCAAGAAAAAAGCAACAAAAATTTGGCGAACCAGAAATACGGCACTTGCAGAAGGTAATGTAGTATCCACTGTGAAGCATGGGGGTGACTCGGTGATGGTGTGGGGGTGTATGGCCGCTGGCGGGGTAGGTAATTTGACATTCATAGAAAGCACTATGAATAAAATAGACTATCTCAACATATTGAAGAATAACCTGCGCCCTAGTGTCGAAAAATTGAGCTTGGATCGGTCTTGGGTATTTCAAAAAGACAACGACCCTAAGCACACTGCGAAAGTTGTCAAAGAATGGATGCTATATCACGTACCCAAGCAATTAGATCACCCTCCCCAGTCACCGGACCTCAACCCCATTGAGCATCTGTGGGAACACCTAGACAGACAAATCCGAAAAAAACCATTACTAGTAAGGATATGCTCGAAGCCGCGATTTCTGAAGAATGACAGAAAATTGCACCAGAAGTGACTGCAAACCTTGTTAATTCTATGCCACGACGTTTGCAAGCAGTGATAAAGGCAAATGGAAAGCATACAAAATACTGAATATGGATCCTGCTCTTCTGTACACTTTCATTTGACGCCTAAACTATGAAGTACACATAGTTACTAAATTATACATACGGGAGCGTAAGTCCTATTTTTTGGTAAGATATCAAACATGGTATATAAATGTTAAACTTAAAAGCATTTTATTTCATATATTAATAAAAACAAAATAAACAAAAATGTAAATTTCACTGAAATATGCTTAAATATTGTAATTTTGTTAAATTACACTTATTCGCTATGTGACTAAAGTATACATACGGCTGTTTAATAATTAAAAAAAATATATATTTTAGTATCTCGTATGGCTTCCTTTGGCATCTACTACAGCAGATAATCTAGCTGGCATGGACAGTGCCAATTTTCTTGTTGTTTCTGCCGATATTAAATTCCATTCTTGAATTAAAGCCTCTTTTAATGATGGAATGGACGTTATGTATCGTTTTTTAAGGCTCTTTTCAGATGATCCCATAAATGTTCAATTGCATTTAAATCTGGTGATTGGGGTGGATGTTCCAGTTTATTTTTTACGTTATGTAGCAGCCACTCTTTCACCAGATTCGAGGAATGCTTGGGATCGTTGTCGTGCATGAATATAGCATTTTCTGCGAGACCAAGTTTTTGCGTGCTGGGAATGTAACTGTCTTTTAAAATTTCAATGTAGATGGTCTTATTCATAGTACCTTCTATAAACCTTAAATTTCCAACACCATTTGCTGCCATACATCCCCATACCATAAGAGATCCTCCACCATGTTTCACAGTTGCATTAACGTTTTGTGGCAAAAACTCCGTGTTTGGTTTTCTCCAAACTTTAGCGCGCCCGTCTCCTCCAAATACCATAAACTTGCATTCGTCCGTAAATATAACTCGTTCCCAAAATGTTGGATCGCTAACATGGACATTTTTATACTTTTCAGCATATTCCAACCGTTTAACAACATTTACGGCTCTCAGTAGGGGCTTTTTTCGGGCAACTCTGCTTAAAAACCCATTCCTCTTAATGCAACGACGTACCGTTTGGCTACAAACCTCAATATCGTGATTCAACCTTATTTCATTGTTAATTGCAACCGCACTTTTTTTTGGATTATCCCTCACTGTTCGAATAATAGTCCGCTCCAGTCTTTCAGTAAGCTTACGTGCGCGACCTGATCGATGTTTGTTCGCATAATTTCCATTATTTTCGAAATTTTTTATTATTGTCTGTACAGTAGGTTTTGTTAAATTTAAAATTTCACCAATTCCTTGTAAAGATTTTCCTTCGCGCCTTAGTTTTACAACTATTTTACGAATATCCTCGGAGATTTCTTTAGTTTTAGGCATTTTTTACGTTTTTTATCTTAAATAACAAGTAAGTCTTTAGAAACTGATATCAGTCGTAACACTGATCTTCTATTAATGAGGAAAACGCATTTTCATAAAATTTCTAACGGTATTATTAGCGGCGTATAAAAACAACTACTCGCGTATGTATACTTATGTAACATTACTGGGATGCATTATTAGTGTTTTTAGTACATATTTTATCAACGCTGACAAAAAAAAATACACAGGGTGTTGTTAAAATAATAAGATTAACTTAATTTATTAGTGTAGGATACAAAAAATAAGAAAAACAATTTTAAATCTAAGAAAATAAGAAATATTTTATCGTATGTATACTTTAGTAATTATGTGTATATACGATTTTTCGTTCATAACTTTTTTCGTTGTAATAATTTTGTTTAGGTTTTTGTATAAACTCGAATAGTATTAAATATGAATTAAAAAAATATAATATGTTTCTTTGTATCACCCATCAAAGTATTGAATAAAGCTAATATTAATACATTCCAAGTTTGTACACTTTCTTTTGACATTGACTGTATAAAAAATTCAAAAGCAAATACAAACGTATGCAAACATATTCCTAACATATGCAAAAAAACTCATCTAAAGGGTATTCGCGTACATATACATAGTATGTATGTATGTATGCATATACATATGAATACATATGTTGGGACAATGTACATATGTACGTAAAAGTTTCTATTCTAAGCAAAACAATGAATATTCGTATATACATATAACCGCACATACTCACTTTATGCCTCTACATGTGTATGCTTCCAAAACTAAAATTCTAAGCCTAGCGACTACAAGAACAAAATGCATTCCTAGGCGTAGCTGTTGCGGCCATGATTATTTAGCCGCGACGGCGCTGAACAGTTTCAAATATTAAAAAGCACAACAAAAACAAATTCATTGATAAGTTCGAGCTCATATTTCTACGAGCAAAGTACTTTCATTCATAAAACGAGCCGCCCCTATGCCAATTTTCTCGACCATTCGAATATAGTCAATATTGGAATATTTCCCGTTGAATTATTTGCCAATATTTGGTAAATCTTGAATTTTTGTCAAGTCGAGTGGCCGCGGCTCCGTACATATGTATGCATCAATATATGTATGTAAATATGTGTTCTAAATTCTCGACAGCAATAGCAAATCGAAATATTTTTTCTGTCGCAAGTGCTCGCAGCCTCATATGTACATATGTACATATGTCTATGGAAGTTTGTATGCATGTATTTATGTATATGCGTGTTTGCTTTTGCACGTCCATATGAACGATTTTTCATATGCAGATATTCATTTGATTTAGCTGAACGAATATATTGATTTGGTAAGGAAATCCAGTCGAATTAATATATGTTATTGGTAGATGTTCATTTAGGCGGCCGCCGTAGCCGAATGGGTTGGTGCGTGATTACCATTCGGAATTCACAGAGAGGTCGTTGGTTCGAATCTCGGTGAAAGCAAAATTAATAAAAAAAAAAAACAATTTTCTAATAGCGGTCGCCCCTCGCCAGGGAATGGCAAAACTCCGAGTGTATTTCTGCCATGAAAAAGCTCCTCATAAAAATATCTGCCGTTCGGAGTCGGCTTGAAGCTGTAGGTCCCTCCATTTGTAGAACAACATCAAGACGCACACCACAAATAGGAGGAGGAGCTCGGCCAAACACCTAACAGAAGTGTACGCGCCAATTATTATTATTATTATATGTTCATTTAAGTTCTTCTTACCAAATAAATATTATTATCCTTAAGAAAATTGAAACACTGAATACCCTGACTAGCTCGGACCCGATAAAAGAAATTTTTTAGACAATCTTGGTTTAACTTTCCAAGGAAAATAAATACAGTGCACTCGCGATAACTCGAACTAATTAAAACAGGCGCTGTTCGATTTATCGAATTTGTTCGACTTATCAATTGAGTGTGCTATGTTAAAAAAACAGTCATCGATATCGATTTTTCGATCGATTGTTGAAAATGGAAGCCAGTAGAAAATTTCTGTAGTATAGTTTCGCTATACGAATTACATTTTGGTCCATTGGCTGGATCAATGGTGTCACATTCGGCGGCATAAACATAGTTAAAATTAAACCATCCTCGGACTTTAATTCGATTTCGTTGGGATGTGATGGGGCATTATCAATTAGAAGAAGAGCCTTCTCAGGTAGTCTCCATCTTTCAAATTTTTTCTTACCTAAATATTAAAGTCATTTAACTTGGTTAAAAAAATTGTTTTAATGAATCTGGATTTTACCTGCGGCACGAACGAATTATGAAACCAGTCTTTGAAAATCGCCGAGGCCATCCAGGCTGATTTGGAATTTTTGTACTCCACCGGACAGTTAAAATTTTTGAAAACACGAGGATTTCTTGCTTTGTCAATAACGACAAGTTTAAGCTTATGGTTGCCGGTAGCGTTAGTGCAAGCCATAAATTGCCTTATCTTTCTTTTTTATAAGACTTATGGTGGACTTGGCTACCCCATATTCCTTCGCTAGAGAAGTAACACTACGTCCACGTTTAATTTTGTTAAGGACTTCAGCCCTCTCTTTTACGATCCATTACTCACGTGCACTGATATACTACAAATGACAAATTTAAAGCAATTTGGTCAATGCAAGATGTTGTTCCCAGAAAACTAACGGGATATTAACGCCGAAA
Organism: Anastrepha ludens; assembly: GCF_028408465.1. Classification (NCBI taxonomy): domain Eukaryota; kingdom Metazoa; phylum Arthropoda; class Insecta; order Diptera; family Tephritidae; genus Anastrepha; species Anastrepha ludens. Next base: position 43,460,300 of record NC_071503.1, read on the forward strand.
TATTCATATGGACAATACACTAGTATACATATAATTTATATACATATACTATTACATATGTATCTATGTACAAAATGTACATGTTTGAAAAGAATGTGTGTACAAATAAATTTGTTTTTTTGTTCGAGTTATAGCGCTTTTTTATTGTTCGAGTTACAAAGAAGTCAATAGGGGAAAAAATGTGTTCGAGTTAGCACGTCGTTCGACTTAGCGGCTATTCGAGTTACCGCGAGTGCACTGTATTAAATTTTGATGCTGTTGAAAAAGTTCCTCGCACAATTCCAGCATCGATTTTATTGTAGTACGAAAGCCTTGGATACATTTAATAGTAGAATATGCACGCATTGTAGACATTGGACTAAAGAACTCGAAGTAACTTAATAGTCTTTCAGCTTTGCCCCTATCATCCGGCTTCTGAGGAGACCTTAATGGATTTGTTGACTGGAAATGCTTTGCATTGAGGTCATCAAAAAGATCATTCATTTCTTTAACAAATATCTGTGTGGGCTTGCCAAAATTTAACAAGTTTTCGTCATCTATATATATAAATGTGAAAATCTGTCCCTATATTCGCTTAAAACTCGAGAACGGCTGAACGGATTTATCTTATCTTGGTCTTGAATTATTCGTGGAGGTCTAGGGAAGGTTTAAAAGGTGAGAAAAATTCGAATAATTGCCGGGAAAATGGTCAAAACGTGGACCCGGGTAACCTTTGGTTGTGTATGTACAATATGGGTAACAAATGAAAGCTGTTGATAAGTGCTTTGATACGGGGTAATTTTCATACCTATTGATGACTAGGGTCTCGAAATATATGCCAAAACGTGGACCCGCCGTGTCTTTAAACCGAATTAAACCGAACTTACACACATTGTTAAGTAGGTATTGAAGATGGTTTCCGTATAGTTTGAATACCTATTGGTAGATAGGGTCTCGAGATATAGGTCAAAACGTGGACCCGGGTAACCTTCGGACGTGTATGTACAATATGGGTAGCAAATGGAAGCTGTTGATGATTTCTATAGTATAGAGTATTTTTAATACCGTTCCGTGACTAGGGTCTCGAGATAGAGACCAAAACGTGGACCCTAGAATATGTTTGTACAATATGGATATCAAATGAAAGCTGTGGTTAAGTGCTTTAATACGGGTTAATTTGCATACCTATTGATGACTAGGGTCTCGAAATATATGCCAAAACGTGGACCCGTCGTGTCTTTAAACCGAATTAAACCAAACTTACACACATTGTTAAGGAGGTATTGAAGATGGTTTCCGTATAGTTTGGATACCTATTGGTAGATACGGTCTCGAGATATAGGTCAAAACGTGGACCCGGGTAACCTGGGGATGTGTATGTACAATATGGGTATCAAATGGAAGCTGTTGGTGAATGCTTTAGTTCAGAGTATTTCCATCCGCTCCGTGACTAGGGTCTCGAGATAGAGACCAAAACGTGGACCCTAGAATATGTTTGTACGATATGGATATCAAATGAAAGCTGTGGTTAAGTGCTTTAATACGGGTTAATTTTCATACCTATTGATGACTAGGGTCTCGAAATATATGCCAAAACGTGGACCCGCCGTGTCTTTAAACCGAATTAAACCGAACTTACACACATTGTTAAGTAGGTATTGAAGATGGTTTCCGTATAGTTTGAATACCTATTGGTAGATAGGGTCTCGAGATATAGGTCAAAACGTGGACCCGGGTAACCTTCGGACGTGTATGTACAATATGGGTAGCAAATGGAAGCTGTTGATGATTTCTATAGTATAGAGTATTTTTAATACCGTTCCGTGACTAGGGTCTCGAGATAGAGACCAAAACGTGGACCCTAGAATATGTTTGTACAATATGGATATCAAATGAAAGCTGTGGTTAAGTGCTTTAATACGGGTTAATTTGCATACCTATTGATGACTAGGGTCTCGAAATATATGCCAAAACGTGGACCCGCCGTGTCTTTATACCGAATTAAACCGAACTTACACACATTGTTAAGTAGGTATTGAAGATGGTTTCCGTATAGTTTGAATACCTATTGGTAGATAGGGTCTCGGGATATAGGCCAAAACGTGGACCCGGGTAACCCTAGGATATGTTTGTACAATATGGATATCAAATGGAAGCTGTTGGTGAATGCTTTAGTACAGAGTATTTTTCATGTCGCTCCGTGACTGGGGTCTCGAGATATAGCTCAAAACGTGGACCCGGGTAACCTTTGGTTGTGTATGTACAATATGGATATCAAATGAAAGCTGTTGATAAGTACTTTAATACGGGGTCATTTTCATACCTATTGATCACTAAGGTCTCGAAATATATGCCAAAACGTGGACCCGCCGTGTCTTTGCACCGAATTAAACCAAACTTACACACATTGTTAAATAAGTATTGAAAATGGGTTTCGTAAAGTTTGGTTGTAATTCGGAACACCGGCAACGCGTACAGCGTTCTTTGAACCAGCCATAATGTAGTTTACTTTTTTACCGCTTGGGGCGGAACTGAACTGTCAAATTGACAGTGTGAGTTACAATGTGTCAATATTTCTTTCAGATTTGGACGCCATAAGGAGAAGACGTAAGTGCAAAGTGTAAACATTTTTTGTGAATTTTTTTGGAGTGGATTTTGGAACAGTGAGTAATTTCTTACGAAATTTGAGAGTTTAATGTGAAATCCGAATGTTCAAATGAAATTAATATATGTTTTGTGGATTTATTTTTTCGGTTCATTTGCGATAAGCTACGATACACCATGAGTGAAAAAAAGGTAAAAAAAAATGAGAAAACAAAAGAAATTGTTAAAGGATGCAAGAGAAGAGCACGAAAAAAGCGTAACTTTGATGAAAAAATCAATAGTCTTATCATGCAAATTGTCACCAATTTTCAGAAGCAAAGAGATGATTTAAGAAAATCACAACAAAATAAAATAATCCTGACCATGTGGACTTGGGCTTTTAAACACATATGCATCGAAAATATAATCCACAAAATTGAAAAAAAACATGTTTTGAAATCTCAGAATACCATACTTAATTACAATCATGTTTATTACAGTACAAATGCCAAGACAATCACGTAATCATATTGGTCGTTCGACAAATAATAATAGGCGCATGAGAAATGCCCGTAATAACGCGACATCAGAAGAACGTCAAGAACAAAATGAAGTAGTCAAACGATTGATGAATAATGCTATCCAAGCAACTATGTTAATTGGCAAATTCAAGAATGAAGACGTTTTAATACCCAGAATTCCTATGATTCCACCTGAATTGCCATTTGAATTCAAGCGTTTGCAACTGCCCATTCGTTTAGCATTTGCAATAACTATCAATAAATCACAAACACATGAACTTTAGAAATATGCGGGATGAATTTACAAGAACCAGTATTCACTCATGGTCAACTATACGTTGGCTGTTCACGTGTTGGGAAGCCAACAACATTATATATTTACTCAAAAGCAAATAGAAAAACAAAAAATATTGTTTATGCCAAAGCGCTTGAATAAAGAATAAAGAAATAAATAATATGAAAACCATATCTTTTCTGTTCTAAACTATATCTATTCTATTTTAGTGTGCCCAGCGAAGCGGGCCGGGTTTGCTAGTTACCAAATAAATTTTGACTACACATCATGCCAATACCTGACGCTACCGAATTGCTCAATACTTGTGTTGCGCGTGAAACGCTCATTTTTTCGAAAATGCTTGGGTAAATATGAGCCTCCGTCAATTTTGGGCAAATTTTAAAATTGGAATTCTTTTGATCAATATCAAATAACTTCCTAATGCCCTGGCAGCTAGTACTCGTTCTTGTATTAGTTTTAGTATTATATATTAATTCTAATAAATAAATAAATAAATAATAACTTCCTAATGACCTTAAAGCTTGCAGTGCCATGGGCGGTTGGAATATCATATTTCATAAATACATTACGGATGGACTTTATGAGATGGCAATAGTCAAACATGCAAAAATTGGATATTTATGCACGACAACGTTCCCAAACATATTTGCGGATGACACAGTCCTCATGGTATCTAATAAAGATACAAAAGTCGCAAAACAAAATTTACAAAACGAATTAAATGTGACATTAAACTGGTTCAAAAAATGGAACATCGAAATTAACGCTGACAAAACAATACAAGTAAACTACACAAACCGAAGGACAACCATTGAACCAGTTAGCGTTGGTAATTCTGACGTGCATATTGACACCGAAGCGAAATACCTGGGTATTACGATCGACTCGAAATTAAACTGGCAGGAGCATATTAAGAAAAAGCGAAATGAAGTTAAAAATCGCTTTAAGAAATTGTACTGGCTACTTGGACCTCAGTCCAATCTATCATTGCAAAATAAAGTACTTATTTATCGAACGATAATTGCTCCAATCCGGAAATATGGAATTGAGATTTGGGGCACTGCTGCAAAAAGTAATCTAAGTATACTTCAACGAGTCCAGTCTAAAATACTTAGGACCTTAACTAATGCACCTTGGTACATACCTAACGCAAATATTCATCGCGACCTTGACATCGATACTATTGATGAAACAATACAAAGCGCTAGCAGAAGACACATAAATAGATTATTAACGCACACAAATCCTATGATGAGAAGACTACCAAATAAAGAAAAATCTACCCAAAGTCGGCTTAACTGTCAAACACCAACAGATCTTGCAAAATCCATGTAATCAATTGTCAACTATTCGTATATGTCATTGTTTGTTAACCACTTGTTTTTAAATAATATGTATATATTTCTTCTAAATGAGCTTGGGGGCATTGGCCCTTCAAAATCACTCTCATTCCATCTTTTTGTAAATCAAATTACTTATTGTCTAACGACAGGTGTAATATTTTATGGAAGAAATAAAAAAAAAAATAAAAAAATTTTCTAATAGTCCGTCATAAGTTTTGTGAAATTTGCATTCTATTAATTGAATCTAATCGTTACTATATCCCAATTCTGCAAATAGTGGTACTTTGTATATGGTTTCAGTTTTAACTGTATTTCGCAGAGTTTTCAGGTTTATTGAAGTGGATTTCATTTTCCATTTTGGATCACAAAGGCCAGGATTAACTATAGAGTGTGTGGCGCCAGTGTCCAAGATAAATTTGAGTTTTCCTTTTATTATTATACAGGATAACTAGCTGACCTGCCGAACTTTGTTCCGCCCTAGAGGCAATTAAAAAGCAGATTTTTGATTTTATTAAGTTAATTTTTTTATTAATCAAGTATTTCAATGAAGCTTTAATAGATTGCACTCTTCAGTTAAGCACCTTGTGATACACGACATTTTTTGTTTTATTATCAGGTGCAAGAACAAACAACGCAGATGGTTTTCCGACCCGTGAACATGCCACATATAATTGACCATGTGAGAAACATTGATTTTTTAGATTCAGACCATAAACTTTCAAGGATTGGCCTTCTGATTTGTTAATGGTCATGGCGAATGCAAGACGGATCGGAAATTGAAGTATTTTAAACTCAAACGGAAGATCGGTTGCAATCATCGGGATACTCAGAATGAGAACTTCTTCACCTTCGAATTTTCTTTGAGTATCGCCGCGTAAATCACATTGTTCATCAATTTATTTACCACCAAACGCGTACCATTGCAAAGTTTTGGTGGGCTTATGTTTCGAAGCATGATTACTACGGAGCCAACTTTTAGGCGTAAATTGTGCGGTGGTAAGCCAGGCACATCCAAGAAGTTTAAAAATTCAATTGGATAGGGGCTTCATCTTCATTTGTTACACAGTCAATGGATTTGAATGAATGAATTGTTCCAATGATATCATTTTGAATTATGCTTCAATGCGCTACAATACTCGCAAACAACGTTCATTGGCCCAATGCAAACGCTAGGATGCAAGCAGTAATCAGTGTTGCAATCATATCGAAACGCTGCTCGATTCAAATCAGTGGTGCGATTCACTAACACATTTTATCGATATTCGCTTTGTTATCTTTCCTTAACCATAATTTTTACGATTTTGCTATTCAGTAACCCATTTCATTACGAAAATCGACAAGACAAAATCAGCTGTTTGGTTAACCTGTCGATTATCGCGAACTAAACGACAATAATTTTGGTGTTGTTAAATCAAACGATAAAGAAGAATTAGTGATTTTAATCAAAACTGTGAAATTAGTTGAAAAAAAACTTATTTAAAAAGCGTGAGTATGGCGTTTGAGTATTTGGCTTACGATTTATCGCGTGGAGAGGAGGAAGTGAGCCCTCAAATAGTTGATCGAAGTTTGCTCCGGCATGTGGACAATCCTTTCGATTTGGATGCAGGGGAGTTCCAGAAGTTATTCCGTTTAACTCCAGACTTGACTGAGGACGTAGTTTCGCAGCTTGACAGCCATCTTAGAGGTTCCAGAATAACAGCGATTTCGACTGAAAAACAGGTAAATTTGGAAACATTCAAGCTAATTCAGTTCTAAATTCTGCCTTTATACAACTAGGTTCTAGCTGCACTGCGATTTTTTGCAACCGGGTGTTATCAACGACCCGTAGGTGAGCAATGGGGAATATCTATGAGCCAGTCGTCCGTTAGCCGTAGCATTCATCGGGTAACAGCTGCAATCAACAGCTCCATGTTTTGCGCAAAGGTGAGATTTCCCATGACCCAAGTGGAGCGGCAAGCGGCAAAAGAAATTTTTGCTTCAGCAACCTCCCCGTTTGTGGGAGGTACCATTGGAGCTATCGATTGCACGCACGTGTCAATTTTGGCCCCGAAACGTCATGAAGAAGCGTATGTCAACCATCACGGCTACCATTCGCTTAATGCCCAAATGGTAACAACATAATTTGTAAAGTATTCAAGAATCAAAATTCCCTTTTAATGTTTTACAGATATGTGATCCTACACTTAAAATTTTAAACGTAAATGCCAATTTCCGGGAGCACGGCACGATTCATACATTTGGAGTTCCTCTGCGGTGCGAATGGTTATGCAACGGAATTTTGAAATTGGAAACCATAACTTGTTTTTGATTGGTAGGCTTTTTAATCTATTAATAAATATATTTAAATAAAAATAAGGGAATTAAAAATCAAAAATTCTCTGCAGGTGATTCCGGGTACCCTTTGGAGCCTTGGCTGATGACTCCTCTAACAAACCAACCGGAAGGTACTCCGAAATTCTTGTACAATGAGGCATTGTGCAAAGCTCGTAACCCAGTTGAGAGACTTTTTGGTGTTCTTAAGGCAACGTGGCGGTGCTTGTCTCAACAAAGGACACTCTTGTACGATCCAGGATTTACTGGACAAGTAGTTAACGCGTGATCAGTTTTACATAATATTCGTTTAAGAGAAGGAATATACCAGACCGAAAATGAATTCACAGAGCCCAGAACAAACGACATTTTTGTAAACCAAGATGCACCATCCTCAACAGCAAAGCGCATCCAAGACCGACTGATTGCTAATTTTTTTACTTAAATACTATTTTCACTCATAATCATTCCGCATACATATCTATGTGAACACTCGGGTATAAAAGGTTAAAACATTTTCATATTTATTGTTAAAACCTTTTATTGAACAAAATTACATGCAGATTCAATAAAAACAATTCAGTCTTTAACTTCAGTTTACATACAGTTTTAGGTTACAGACACATAAATCTATTTATGTATATAGGTATGCATAAGCGTATGTACACATGGTTTATAAATTCAAAGGTCAGTCTATTTGTAAAAACGAAAACAATACATTCTAATTCATTTAATTAATGTTACTTAACATTACCACAGCTTGTTTACTTATAAAATTCAAATAAAAAGTAACTTCAGGTACTAAAATAAACATATGGTATATATGCACATAAAAAGGAACTGCGGAATTGGTCTCTAATCTACATACGATAGATTGCATTCGTTAGATTGTTGAATGCTTCTGCGGTAGCGCTTAATCCATTCCCCAATACGGCTATTGCCTCCGCCATCATTTTAGCAAGAACAATTAATAAAATGCCACTTTTATGTGTTGAAAATAAATTACCTTTAAAGCATCTGCTTGTTGTTTTGCGACTTCTACTGTTTCTATACTCGACTGGGCTAGCATCTATTAAAAAACAATCACCAATGGAAAAACATAATAAAATTATTTTACATTAAGTTCAAAAGAAATTACCTTTAGTGCATCTGCCTGTTTTTCTGCTATTTCCAAAAATTTCTTCCGAGCATTACCGTCTTCTTCCATGCGCTTTCTTTTCAAGCTCGCCCGTGGTGTTCTCCTGTCTGAGATATGGGAATTACCTGACCTCAGCGTGAAATTCTCTGCCAGTGGCGTCCGTAAAGGCGACGGGGCTTCCGAAATCACCCTTTCATCTTCCACTTCGATACCCATTTGGATTACCTAAAAATTTACACACCAGTAAGTTACACTTTAAAACATACACTTCATGCAATTTACCTCCTCCAGTGGAATATTTTCAGGGGTTGAATCGTGGCCCTTCATATACTCCTCCCCTATAAGAGCAGACACCCGCCTCTCGAATTCCGTTAGGGGCTCCTCACTGATTGGCCTGTTTCCAGTTAAAGCTTGTTGCCTTCGCCGATTCCGTGCTTTAATGCTGGTGCGGCTTTTTAAGTCCCGCCATACCTTTTTAGGGAAATGATTAACATCTCTCTACTTTTAAGTAATAACACAATATTTTTTTACCGTTTGCCATTGATTCACCGTCTTCACTGCTCCACCCAGACTATTTAATTTTGTTGCTAGCTCGCTCCATTTTTTGTCGCACTCGTACTTACCATGGAGGCTGTGGAACCTAGATCCTGCTAGACCCGGGACTTCCATTAGGTAGTCAAGCAGGCGATTTAGCTGCTCGGATGTGGCACGGCTTCTTTTGGTAGCTGTCGATGTCATCCTAAAGCAATATACAAAAATTATTAATAAAACAATAAATTGAAATAAACAGTTATTTTATTGTACTTACTTTGTACATATATTATTGGTAAAAAACACTCACAATTGCATTTAACAGTTTGGCGTCTATGTTTTTTTGTTTCTCTTCTTCATGTTATTCGCTCATTCTGACATTTAATTTGACAAAGATGCCACTCTCTATCAGTTTGAATAAATAGAAGAAAACAGCTGTTCAGTGTTAGTTAACATAAGTTAGTGAATAGCACAATCGACAGTGCAATCGACAAATACTGAAGAGAAAAATAACAATTGTCGAATCGATAAGAGTTAGTGAATCGCACTACAGAACTTGATAATTCTCTTCTTGTGCGTCGAAAATGATCTACTTGTTGATCTCTGTTATTCGCTCGACGATTTCGCATTGCCAACCGAGCCGTTTCACGGGCCGCCTCGCTTTGCTCTTGTGATTGAGAAGTACGAAGTCGAGCCATACTAACGCGGCGCTCTTGACGGGCAATTCTTTGTGCTTCTTCAGTCGTTTCATTCGCAATGTTTCGTATCCTTCTTGCATTACGGCTTTGTCGGGAAAGATTCGATCGTCTTGGTCACGGCATTGATAATGATGATTCAAAGAGATTTCAAATTACTGTGATTATATATTTCTGACAAAATTTATATTATCAAATTTTCTACTTAACCATAGACGAAATTACGTTTAGCTTTCATTTGCGTTTTGTTATTCCATATCAGATGCGTTTTTGTTATACCATATTTCTAGATTCCCCTTTGAGGCCTATGACTGAAAATTTTCTAAATATCTATTTCTGTTTCTCTGTCAATGGACGTTAGGGCTACTAATGAAATTTCGATTACTATTTGTTTGGAACATGTTCACGTCCATAGGTTCTACAGGTGATTGATATTGAAGGTAGAAAGGTCGGTATGGCACATTTTGTAATATGTGATTGCTCCCATTTTGTTGCCTGTTACTTCTATAATTGTATTGAGGCTGCATCACTGGTAAAGAGTTATTTCGCAGGTCATAAAATTTTTGGTTTCTTCCCTGGTTTTGGATTTGTCCGTGAAAAGGCGTATGCTTATGGTAGAATTTTTTGTTGTCATGACCTTTTACTCCGAAAGGTAGTTAAAAACTTGGAAGATAGTTGAGGATTTGCTTGGCTTTGGAAAAATATAAAAACTTATTATTTTAATTTAATTTTAGGGTAGTTCTTAACACTATGTTAATACTGCACTGGCGTGCAACATATTTGACAGTCGTATTTATACTTCGGCCGCCGTAGCCGAATGGGTAGGTGCGTGACTTCTTCTTCTTCTTCTTAATTGGCGCGATAACCGCTTACGCGATTTTGGCCGAGCTTAACAAAGCGCGCCAGTCGTTTCTCTCTCGTGCTAACCGGCGCCAATTGGACACACCAAGTGAAGCCAAGTCCTTCTCCACCTGATCTTTCCAACGCAGAGGAGGCCTTCCTCTTCCTCTGCTACCACCAGCTGGTACCGCATCGAATACTTTCAAAGCCGGAGCGTTTGAATCCATTCGGACGACATGACCCAGCCAACGTAGCCGCTGGATCTTTGTTCGCTGCGCTATGTCTATGTCGCCGTAAAGCTCATACAGCTCATCGTTCCATCGCCTGCGATATTCGCCGTTGCCAACGTGCAAAGGTCCAAAAACCTTACGCAGAATCTTTCTCTCGAACACTCCAAGCGTCGCTTCATCGGATGTTGTCATCGTTCAAGCTTCTGCGCCATAAGTTAGGACGGGCATGATGAGAGTCTTGTAGAGTGTTAGTTTTGTTCGTCGAGAGAGGACTTTACTGCTCAGTTGCCTACTTAGTCCAAAGTAGCACTTGTTGGCAAGAGAGATTCTACGTTGGATTTCAAGGCTGACATTGTTATCGGTGTTAATGCTGGTTCCTAAATAAACGAAGTCTTTTACAACCTCGAAATTATAACTGTCTACAGTGACGTGGGTGCCGATACGCGAGTGCGCCGACTGTTTGTTTGAAGACAGGAGGTACTTCGTTTTGTCCTCGTTCACCACCAAACCCATTCGCTTTGCCTCTTTATCCAGTTTGGAGAAGGCAGAACTAACAGCGCGGTTGTTAAGGCCGATGATATCAATATCATCGGCATACGCCAACAATTGTACGCTCTTATAAAAAATTGTGCCTGAGCGATTAAGTTCTGCGGCTCGTACGATGCTCTCCAACATCAGGTTAAAGAAGTCACACGACAGCGAGTCACCCTGTCTGAAACCTCGTTTGGTATCAAACGGCTCGGAGAGGTCCTTCCCAATTCTGACGGCGCTGCTGGTGTTGAGCAACGTCATCTTACATAGCCGTATTAGTTTTGCGGGTGCGTGACTACCATTCGGAATTCACGGAGAGAACGTTGGTTCGAATCTCGGTGAAACACCAAAATTAAGAAAAACATTTTTCTAATAGCGGTCGCCCCTCGGTAGGCAATGGCAAAACTCCGAGTTTATTTCTGCCATGAAGAAGCTCCTCATAAAAATATCTGCCGTTCGGAGATGGCTTGAAACTGTAGGCCCCTACATTTGCGAAACAACATCAAGACGCACACCACAAATACGAGGAGGAGCTCGGCCAAACACCCAAGAAGGGTGTACGCGCCAATTATATATATACTATATATTATATATAATTATACTTATACCTCATCTTACTGTTTTAGCTACACGACTTGTACGAGTATATTAGTTTCTGTGTTTGCTGTTTAGGAAAAACATGTTTGTCTCTTGTTATTCTTAAAATACATATGTTTTTCTTTTGTTTTTCTTAAAATATATTTATCTTTTGTTATTCTTAAAATACATATGTTTGTCTTTTGGTATTCTTAAAATATGTTTGGATTTGTTCAGCCCTGTATGATTATACTTAGAATTTACATAAATATTTTCCTTGTTGTTGCCTAAATAATGTTTACAGTTATTCACTCTAGTGTAAATATTGTTGGAAAGGGCAATTTCCTTATCGGTGAAAATTTTTACATGCTTAGTTCTAAGCGGTGGGTATTTAAATAGTTTACAATGATTATTTATGATAGAATATTTGTAAATAGCAATGATAGGATTTTAGTTCTCATTAAATATTAGTTCATATGATGTGGTAATTTTTTTGTCAATTAGTTACGTAGAATAAAAATATGAATTCGTCAAATAAATATGCATCGTCGGTTCTAGTTAGAATATATTTCCTGATAGTTATGGTTGTTATTTTTGTGTCTCCTTCTGCTTGAATTGCGACTAGGATGACCATTGCTAGTAATATCAGGTAATTCATTGTCGTCTCCTGTAACTGTGTAATTTTTACGTTGTCGTTGTGAATAACTTTTCCCTCCTTAGTCAAAATCGTGTCCTCACGATCTTCCTGCACTACGTTCTTTTTGTAACGACTGTCGCTTTTACTTCTGGTGTTAGTCCTTAACACCAATATCTGGTCTCCTTGTTTGAAAGTTTGGTGTCTAGTTTCCTGGTTAAGACGTTGTAATGTTTTCTCCGATGCGTCTTTTAACTTGTTTACTATGTCTTCCTTGCTGTATGTTATTAGGTTAAAATGTATATCCTTTGGTTTTTTTCTGTGACGGTATGGGTTGTGTTGTTGAATTGCCTTATAGCTACAAATAGCTCCTCGGTTGCAGATGTTGAGTTCTTTATTTTTAATGTTCTTTCCAGTTCTGATATGGAATTGTGCGTTCGTTCTACCTGACCATTTGCCTTTGATCTATATTTTGGTGTCTGTATTTTGTTGATATTGTATTTTATACCCATTTGTTTCAACATTGGTGTATTCAGACAATTTTCGTTATCTGTCATGAGTCGTTTACAGTTCGGAAAATTGTTGATAAGAATTTCTTCTACTCTTTTGTCCATTTCTGTTTTTAAGGCTAATTGTCTGATAGTTATGTATTTTGAGAATTTATCTACTGCTACTAAATATGTTTTGTGCTCATTAAAATAAATATCTAATGTATGTATTCCCATGGTTGATTCGAACCAACGTTCTCTCTGTGAATTTCGAATGGTAATCACCCCTGTGTGCTCGCTCGCTCGTGTGTTTGTTTAACTAATACTAACTGTTCATCTGGATGTGTTATGTCTTCGAGTTTATTGAGTATACCTATATACGAATTTTATATCTGTAAACGTGTTTTTTATAATTTGCCCGTATCTAAATAAATCCTCAGGTGTTGTATGTATTGCTGATAATTTTCGTCAGTAAAGGTTATTGTGTGACGTATTTTACTTTGAAATATAATACGCGAACTGGTCTCATTCTTTTGTGTGTTTGATAGCAATTTTATTAGGATACCGTAGGCATTTAGCGGTTGGCGTACTACCTTGATTATGTCGTTGTATGAACTATCAGATGACACTACAGTACCTAAAGGAGATGTGCTAATTATTTGTCGTGACAAGGCGTCAGCTAGAACATTTTGTGCACCTGGTTTATACACGACTTTTGCTCCATAATCTTCGATAATATTTTTCCATCTCCTTATTTTATGATTCGGATTCTTATCTGATATGGCGTAAGTAAGCGATTGATGGTCGGTATATATTGTTAAGTCGGCTATGTCGTATATGTAATTTCGTAATTTTTGTAGCGACCATATAATAGCGAGTAACTCTTTCTCGTTGGTACTATAATTTTGTTCTGTGGTACTGAATGTGCGTGATAAAAAATATTCCTCCTGCTCATTTAAGCAGTTTTTCAGTTTATTTATGGCTTCTATGGCTGTTTGGTCAAAACTACAATAATTTTTGTGTTCTTACTTTTATGTTTTCCGATATGAGAATTATCTCCTTTAAGAAGCTTTGTTTTCAACGAGTTTTCTATAGTATCCAATAAGTCCTAAGAATCCTCTAAGGACTTTGAGGGTTTCTGGTATTGGGTAATTTTCTATCGTTTTTATTTTATTCGGATCAGGTGAAATTTTATTGTGCCTTACAATATATATATATATAATTAGCGCGTACACCCTTTTCGGTCGTTTGGCCGAGCTCCTCCTCCTATTTGCGGTGTGCGTCTTGATGTTGTTCCACAAATGGAGGGACCTACAGTTTCACGCCGGCTCCGAATGGCAGATATTTTTGTGAGGAGCTTTTTCATGGCAGAAATACACTCGAAGGTTTGCCATTGCCTGCCGAGGGCGACCGCCATTAGAAAAAGGTTTTTCTTAATTTTGGTGTTTCACCGAGATTCGAACATACGTTCTCTCTGTGAATTGCGAATGGTAGTCACGCACCAACCCTTTCGGCTACGGCGGCCACATATTGTGCTTTACAATATGACCTAAGTATTCTTTTTCCATGAAAAATTTTGACTTTTCATTGGACACTTTTAAAGTATTATCAAGTGCGTTAAAAATAGTTCGGATGTGTTTCATATGCTCTTCATAGGATGAGGACTAAATGATTACATTGTCAATGTAAACATATGCGAATTTACCTATGAAGTCGCGCAGGATGTCATCCACACGTCTTTGGAAAATAGATGGGGCGTTCTTCAATCCGAAAGGCATTCAGATGAACTCGTATTTATCTCCATTCACACAAAACGCTGTCTCTGCCACTTTCTTTTATCTTAATTTGATGAAAGCCGGACTCCAAATCAAGTGTAGTGAAAAATTTGTCTTTCCCGATTAACCTATCGATTTTTTACTCTATACGTGTCTATCCCTATAGTGTAATTTGCATAATTTTTTTTTACTAATTTCCGACTTTCTTAACACCTCCAATGTCATCTTGTTCAAATTTATAACCGCGTTCAATTTCTTTATTCTGTTCCATCCTAGTGTCGAATCAAATCCATTTATCTCATCTATCTCAAAAAAATCTAAATCTTCATTCATAAACTTAGTAGTTTATTTCGTATTAATTATGGGATTACCATGCATTAATATCACTTGTAATGGTTTTAATTTTTTTGGTTATATTAAATTTTAAAGTTTTCTTAACACAGTTATGGGTTGCACCTATATCTACTAAAACATTATAATTTACCTTCCCATCATTCATTACTATACTGGGCAACCCGTTTATTAGTTGAAATACTTATTTACTAAATGATTTTGTCTACCTGTCTCTACA
This sequence comes from Anastrepha ludens, assembly GCF_028408465.1. Lineage (NCBI taxonomy): Eukaryota > Metazoa > Arthropoda > Insecta > Diptera > Tephritidae > Anastrepha > Anastrepha ludens. The sequence continues at coordinate 43,475,340 of NC_071503.1, forward strand.
ATTGTGCTAGAGTTGTCTTCTTCGAATGTTAAGTTGTTGTGCCGGATGAGTTTTGGTTGTTGATATTGATTGGTGAACTGGCCACTGTTACCTCGTGGTCTTTTCCAATTTTTATTGTTTCTATGTATTCACGGCGTAGCAGTTGTTTTGATGCTGAGTTGGTTGCCTAAAAGTTGCGTTTCCAGACGTTGTGTCCATGGGTTCTGGTTTTGGTAATTGTTATGGCGGCTGGTTATATTTGTATTTCTGCTGATACATGGGACGTCTCTCGTGCTGTTGTTTCTGATAGTAGTGTTTATTGTTGATTGGATGAATGTTCCGTTGTGCATAGCCTAGCCGTAACTGTCGGTGTTCGTCATCGTGCTCTATGGTACAGGCTACTGCAAAAGCATGCTTTAAATCCCGTATAGGATTTCCGTATAGGGTGAAACGAATATATAAGTTATTTACTCCATCCTTAAACACTCTTAACGCTTCTTGTGTTGCCTCATCAGTCATAACTTTGGTCACTTCTTGGCTATGACCAGACATAGATATTTTTACGTGATTAGCGTCAGGGCTCTATTCACGTTGTTATGGAATTCACTTACATTGTGTTTATCTTGTGTGAGTCTCTTCATCTCGTCCTGCAATACATTTAAAGGTTGTTGATCAGCATAGGTATAGTCCAATCTATTCCTGATTGCATCCAAATTAAATATTGTGTATTGGATGGTCAACACGTCAGCTGCTGCACCTTGTCTTTAAGTTTTTATAATTGATAGAGCTTCTGCGTATTTGTTGGAATTACTATGATTACTGGGGTGTAGAGCAGATCGCCTCCGCGTGGTGCACCCTGGGTAGCGCTAAATGATCTGCGGCCTTAACGGCCTTCCTGAACGGTGACGACCCCCCCGCTTTCTGATTTGGACTTATTTCTTTTTCAACACTTTTTAGACTTTTTTCTGACCCCTGTGCTGGTAGTCGCGGCATTCTGCCACCTGAGTATACTGAGGTGAAACTCAGCAGAAATGGCTGGTGGGCTAATGACGTGACTGCCCCCGTCCCGCTAAAACCTTGGCAGGCCTCAGAGTACGTTCCAAACCCGTAGCCATTGGGTTGGCGGTGTAGGTGCGGTTGAGACGACTCCCGTCTTTGTGTCCGGTCTGGCTCTGAACGCATGCCCCATAAGGACATGCGTCAACCCTCGCATGGCCTCCCTGCTTCGGCACAGACAACCATGGGACCCTTTAAGGACGACTACACACTACGGGTTTGGATAGCGGCTTCGAGTGGGGACCCACTCAATACAATAATGAACAATAAAACAACAACACAACTAGCAAAACAATAAACCGCAACAAAGCCTCAGACGGTGGCGGGAACTCGGAACCGAGTCCCAAAACAAACTCCCTCAAGACAGGAAGAGCGAAATCGCCTCCTAGAAGATTTTTCCCCGGGGGGCAGTCTCTAGTGGGGGTAACGCATCGGAATCGATGCGGAAGGTAGTAACCAAGAGAGACACCGAGGGAAAGTCGGAACCGACTTTCAATATTAATCGGGGGGTAAAAGGTGGGAATCCACCTTTGATAGGTAGCGGAATACAGGCGGAACCATCTGTAATTCCTAAAGTAGGGGCAATGGATGGGAAAGCCAGCACCAGCAAGGGGCGTTCCCCTAGTTTTCCGGGGACTTCGGGAGCATCTCTCCGGGGACCCTCCACTAGGCCTAAACGGCAGCTAGGGCAGAGTAAACGGTCCTTCTCTGATCTTCGTATGGCTACCAAGATCCTGGAGCGCTACGGTGGGCAGAATGACTCTCAGGTATCTGAGAAGCATTCCCAGACGCTCGAGTGGGCCAGGAAGGTCATTAGGAGAGGTATGGGAGGGAGCTAAGCTGAGGGTAGTGGACCGAAAGGATCTACCTGTACGTCCGCGAGCACGTGTCTGGTTCCCCTCCGAACCCTCTGCCTCGAAGGAGATGAAGGAAATCCTCTGCTACTGCAACCCTACACTTCCCACGCACAACTGGAGGGTGGTCTTAAGGTCTACCAAACCGATGCCAGAAGAGATGCCCCCGCACATCCGGACGTGTTGGGAGACGTAATGCCCACAGTGGAAGAAGCTCCTGTGGACATGGAAGTAGAAACCGTCATGTCGGAGGGTGACAATGCTGATGACGTTCGTTCTTTACCGGGGCCCGTCATAAGCATCGGGTCGTTCTTCGACAGGGCGGAGGAGGAGAGGCTTCTGGCCTCGAAAAGCGAGGACGCCGTCCTTGGGGTGATGGAGAGGATACTGGAGGATGATTATTCTTCAGATAAATCTTCAACAGTCTAAGGCGGCGTCCGCCAACCTACTAATCCACCTTGAGCAAGGTGGAGCTGACATAGTCCTGATCCAGGAACCGTGGCTGAGCAGCAACGGCATTTCTGGGCTCAGGACGAAAAGCTACAATCTGGTGGTGTATAGCGGGACAGGTAAACCAAGAGCCTGTATACTCATCAGAAAGGAACTTAACGCATTTATTTTGCCTAATTTCAGCAATGAAGACATTGTAACGGTGAGCCTGGAGGGCCCTTCTGGGAAACTATGGCTGATGTCAGTCTACATGGCGCATGACGACGAGGTGGAACCACCTCCGGTGCTGCTAAGGAAAACCCTAGCCGAAGCAAAACGCAGGAAAATCGGCGTTATTATAGGCACTGACGCGAACTCCCATCACACCTGCTGGGGAAGTTCAAACATCAATGCAAGAGGTGAGTCACTTTTTCATTATATTGTTGTTTATTTGTAACAGGGGTAAAGACCCCACTTTCATTACCGCAGCCAGAGAGGAGGTGCTTGACCTCACTCTGGGTTCTTCTCTAGTGATAAACCGAATCTCCGATTGGAAGGTGCTACATGCTCATTCCTTCTCGGACCATAGGTACATTCAGTTCTCTCTGGCTGAAACCCGTCCAATAAGATCCCCCTACAGGAACCTGAGGAGGACGGACTGGGATGCATACAACAGAAATTTACTGAACCTACTCCCCAAAGCACCGAGAGGAAATAAAGATCTATCGGAATAAGCGATCGACGAACTGGTGGAGACTTTCACCTCAGCTTGCAACAATGCCCTGGAAACCTCTTGTCCAACAAAAGCTTTTCCCAGGAAGGAAAAACCGCCTTGGTGGACAGCGGAGTTCTCTGAGCCTAGGGCCTCATGTAGGCGCCTTTTTAATAGGGCTAAAAGAATAAGATCTCCCTCGGGATGGGAGCGTTATAAGGCAGGGCTAGGAATACATAAGTCCGAAATTAGGAAAGCTAAGACGGACTCTTGGAGAAGCTTCCGCGAGCGCGTAGAGGGCTGCCATGAGTCTTCCAGATTTAGACGAGTATTCACGAAGAGTTCCGCTCCCTTGGGGTACTTAAGAGACGAATTGGGACGTTGGGCGATGAGCAGCGAGGAGTCACTAAAGTTACTTCTCGACGCCCATTTTCCGACGAGCCCAGCACCTGCAGCACCGGCCTGGAAAGCAGTTCAACCTGCACTCGAGACCGGGGCTGGTTGCTGGATAAGCGCCGCCTGTCTTGGGCCATTGACTCCTTTAGACCCTTCAAGTCGCCTGGTCCTGACGGCATCATTCCTGCACAACTGCAAAAATCAGTGGAGGTATCATGCCGTTGGTTGAGCCCTATCTATGCGAGCTGCGTAGCCAGGGGCTATATACCGAGGTCATGGAGGGCCGTGAGGGTTGTCTTTATACCCAAGGCAGGCAAGTGCTCGCATGTCTCCCCTAAGGACTTCAGGCCAATCAGTCTCTCATCGTTTTTGCTAAAAACCCTTGAGAGACTGATTGACCTGCACATAAGAAGCGAAATTCCTCGAGGTCGGTTGTCGCATACCCAACATGCTTATTGCAAGGGAAGATCGGTGGAATCTGCCTTGCACACAATTGTAAAAGAGATTGAGGAGTCTCTTTCTCAGAAGAAGCTTGCGGTGGGCGCCTTCCTCGACATCGAGGGGGCTTTTAACAACGTCTTCCCGGAGGCAATCACCAGGTCTCTGGGTAAACTGGGGGTCCAAGCCGACCTGATCAGATTTATCTATAAAATCCTTAGCGACAGAACTGTCGCGGCAGAATGGGGCGGCATCTCCATTCACCGGCAGGTGAGTAGGGGCACTCCGCAAGGTGGTGTTCTCTCGCCTTTCCTCTGGGTCGTTGTCGTAAATGACTTGCTGGAGGAGCTGGTGCAAGGGGGCTGCAGGCTGGTTGCCTACGCGGATGACGTCGCATTAAACGTCAGAGGAAAATTTGTGGATACTCTATACAACCTGATGCAGGGATATCTTAACGTAGTTGTTAGATGGGCAACGGACTGCGGCCTGTCGGTGAATCCTCTTAAGACGGAGCTCGTCTTATTTACGAGGAAACATAAAATACCCAGAGCTCAACTTCTCTCACTAGGGGGCACTCCTCTGATGCTTTCTGACAAGGTTAAGTACCTAGGTATTATCCTTGACAGCAAGCTTACATGGAAGCCCAATATTGAGGAAAGAGTGAGGAAGGCAACAATCACCTTGTATGGATGCAAGGGCGCAATTGGTAAAAGATGGGGCCTCTCGCCTAGAGTTGTTTTCTGGCTATACAATTCTGTTGTAAAGCCTATCTAGTTATATGGAGTCATAGTCTGGTGGAACTCACTAGACAAGACATTGGTGAAGAAGCTGGAGAGAGTCCAGAGGTCGGCACTCATTGGAATCAGTGGGGCGCTTCGAACGACTCATACTCCGGCGCTCAATGCAATGCTAAATGTGGTACCCGTAGACATCGCAGGCAGAATTGCCGTCTCGCGTAGCGCAATCAGACTGAGGGGCTGGAGCTATAAGCTTAACCTCACTTATGGGCACTCAAGCATTCTCAGAAACTTCGAGTTCATCCCTCTGTCAACGGATCAGTGTATACCCACGTTTAGTCCAACTGGAACCTTCTCCACTTATATTCCGTCAAGGGAAGAGTGGAGGGAGGGTTACACTTGGGGCAGGGCCTGGTGAACTTGTTCACGGATGGATCTAAGTTGGAAGGAAAGGTTGGCGGAGGAGTCTTTTGCGAGGAGCTCCCCATCAGACTCAAATTCTGGCTACCGGACCACTGCAGTGTGTTCCAGGCAGAGGTGGCCGCAATCAAGGAGACGGTTGACGCAAACATAGCCATCGTTCGTAATCCGTACGCTCCTAACCATCCCAGCACCACCTCTTCCCGCCCTCTCCCTGTATCCCATCGGTCTTTCTCTCCCGCCTCACCCCCCCATAATGGCATCACAAAGGACGAATCCTTCTTCGTCCAAGTGTGCCCATTCCCTGGGCAACCATATCAACCTAACGTAACCTACTATGATTACTAGTTCCATCCATAAGTCTAGAGACATCTTCCCTCCATATGAGGTATTAGGACATGTTGCCGTTAAATAGCGGTAGTGCTTTAAAACGTCCAGATTCATATCGGTTAGATTGGTATAAGTTAAGTTGACTGGTTCTAATCGTTCTACTGCTTGTGGAATCATTGCTGGGTTAACTTGGATCTGATCTATCCGGGCTCTTATGTTGCATTTTCTGCTTGGGTACTCTGAGGCATTACTTGCAAATTGGCCATCTGCTGAATCATGGTGTTCATGTCGATTTGTTCCATAACGTCAATGGTGCCCAAATTTCTTCGAGTATTAAGTTTATTACGTTTCTCCAAAGATTTTCTCATCTGCTCCTTCCTATGAGAATTAGATGACTGTTTTAATTTTTTTAATGGAAGAAACACGAATAGTTTTCTTTTTTATTTCTTTGTTCACTGTATTTTCACTTATTTTCCTTACAGCCTTTATTTTTTTACATAACATTTTGTCTTTTATTATGAAGGATTATGTATGTATGTCCTTGCTGCGACAAGGATGATTATTTTTTGGTCCGCTCACTGGAGCATCAATGTATATGATACTCCTGGCAGGATCGCCAGTTAAAGACTTGGAAGATAGTTAAGGACTTGCTTGGCTTTGGAAAGATATAAAAATTTAATTTTTTGAATTTAATTTTATGGTAGTTCCTAACAATACATATGTTAATACTGGAGTGACTGCCAACATATTTGACAGTCGTATTTATACTTATACCTCATCTTACTGTTTTAGGTGCACGACTTGTATATTAGTTTCTTTGTTTGCTGTTTAGGAAAAACATGTTTATCTCTTGTTATTCTTAAAATAAATAAGTTTATCTCTTGTTATTCTTAGGTCAGGTTAGGTTAGCGTGGTTGGCAACAAGCCTCGCATAGACCCTTTGGTCCCTAGCTATACCAGATGGAGACCGACCTCTATGAATACCTAAACTAGACATCATGAAGGATGTCAGCGCTTTTGGCGAATCTAAGCAGCGCTGGGAGATCCGCTTTAGAGACGTCCGGCAAACCCTCAAACAATGGGACTCCCAGGCATTTTAAACGCGTTTTTGATAATGCCGAACAAACTCACAGAATGTGTTCTAAGTTTCCTCAACATCCTCTCTGCATTTCCTACATTTCTCCCTATCTTGTACGCATGTGCAGCCAGTAGATTATGACCTGTTAGCATACCTATGATAGTCCTGCAGTCCTTTCACGAGAGCGTAAGTACGAATTGAGTCAGTTTTTTGTCTTTAGCTCTACACATGCCTTTTGCTGTTTTGCATGTGGTTAGATTAGTCCACCTAGCTTCCCCTCGCCTTTTCATGTAGTTGTCCATTTCATTGTATATTGTATTTAACGGTTTTGGTATATCGTTCTCTTGTTCAAAAGGTAGCGCTGCATGATTATACTTAGAATTTACTTAACTATTTTTATTTATTATTTGTTAATGAAATCATTCCTTAACTAGGTCCGCTTCGGGTATTTGAGTAGGCGTATCCGGATTGAAACAATATTTCCCTCGCTGCCTCCATTGTGTGTGGATCTGCACATATTAATATTGTTTTCATTGGTTCTGGCATCTTTTCCTTAAATACGTTCAGTGCGGTTCTCATATTATTTCTGGCGCACTGATTTGCTGCTGGACCAGACCTAACTACCGTCAGTGTCTTATTGTTCAAACTCCTTAAGGATTGTTTAGAACTCTACGCAGTTAGTTTTAAAGGATATCCCATTTAATCTGTCAAAAAGTTCCCCAATACTGTGTCTGTCGCCCAAAATTATTTAATAGGATCGTTTTTATATCGATCCAAGATTGGGTTTGGCAATTAATTTTGATTGTTTCGCGAGCCTAACCCCTAAGCCTACTTTTAATTATGTCTGAGAAAAGTTGTTGGGATGGCGGATCATAGGCCTTAAGGATAGAATGAACTCTGTCTATTAGGTTGATAAAAGTTTGAAAATCCCGATAATCTTCATTAAATTGGGGGAGTATATTCAGGTATTTAAGGGGGTTAATGGTAATTTATAATGGTGTTTGGGGATCCACCATTTTCTATGATATATTGTTTTAAATTTATTCTAAAATTTTGTTAAAAATTAAATTTAAATTACTAAAGGTAATAAAAAAATTTGTATACATATTTTCTTCTTGCTGCTAATTTCTTAGCTTTCTCCTTAATAATATAATAATATTATTTTAATATATATTTTTTTCTATGTTCGTTGTTTCAACTTTCATATTAAACTACTTGGTTCTTTTTTGTTAATTTGCTTAAACTTTACTGCTTGCTTAAAAGCACTATTTTTATTATTTCGTATGTTTTTTTTCACTTCTTATGTTGTAATTTGATGTTGTTGTGTATTAATAGAACTTACTTCTTTTATCTGCTCTTATTTCACCGTCTTGACTTGCGTTTATATCTTCTGTTGTTTCTTGTTTCAGATGAACGATTTCTGACTGCTGGGAGCATGCTGTTTTTTTGTACCGCCTAATCTGTTTTTAGATGATGTCGTTGTCGCAGAAGTCCTCTCTTCCTATAGATGTTGATTATTCAGTATTCTTTAATATTTATTGTCCACTTCAAATCGATGAAAACAAATTATCCTTGTTGAAAGGAAACTTTTAAATTTTTTAGTTTTTTAGGTTCTTTTAGGACCATTTTCGCTGATCTTACTAAAAAAAGACTGGCTGCCCTGAATTGTTATCAACTCAAGTCTTTTATTGAGGAAAAATGTGACTCTTACCATTTTCGTTAATTAATTATTTTGGTAAACAATTCACTACATAGAATACTTTTTCAAAATTATTTGGTGAACAGGAAATGTAAAAAATTGCACTTGCACCGTAGCCGAATGGGTTGGTGCGTGACTACCATTCGCAATTCACAGAGAGAACGTCGGTTTGAATCTCGGTGAAACACCAAATTAAGAAAAACATTTTTCTAATAGCGTTCGCCCCTGGGCAGGCAATGGCAAACCTCCGAGTGTATTTCTGCCATGAAAACGCTCCTCATAAAAATTTCTGCCGTTCGGAGTTGGCTTGAAACTGTAGGTCCCTCCATTTGTGGAACAACATCAAGACGCACACCACAAATAGGAGGAGGAGCTCGGCCAAACACCCAAAAAGGGTGTACGCGCCAATTATATATATATAACACATTTTTGGAGTCTGTCCAGAATACTCTGCGATTTACTGTAATGGACAGTTCATAGCTAAGAACATTTGCCAGCCTAAGTCCCAAAACAGCAGCTAACAGCTCCAGCCTGGGTATGGAAGTGGGCTTCAATGGCGCAACGCGAGTTTTCGAAGCCAAAAGTGAACAAGATATTTGCGAACCTACTTCTGACCGGATGTAGGCCACCGCAGCGTAGGCTTTTATGCTTGCATCTTCAAAAATGTGCAACTGATTATTTTGGTTTTCGCTGGCAAGTGAAAGGCAACGGGGAATTTTTATGCCGTTGATCGCAGGAATGCGTTTTACCCAACGAAACCAGTTGCAACGTTCTTCTTCTTTAATCGGTTCATCCCAACCTACTCCGGAGCGCCAGACATCTTGTAAAATAATTTTTGCCTGTACAATGACAAAACCGAGCAAACCCATAGGATCGAAAATCGTCATTATTGTGCGCAAAATTTGTCGCTTCGACACGATCGTATTTTCATTAAAAACTTCCTTTGGAAAATTTTCAATGTAATATATATAATTAGGTAAACAGGAAATGTAAAAAACTGGCTCGCAAAGAAAGTGTTAATGCACTTGCACAATCCCACAGAACTGTTTACCAGTTAAATAAAAATTATAAAAGTTCAACGTAATGAATTTTGCGTGTGAACGAAATAAAAAATATGTTTGTGCGTGTACGGAAAGTTAGGGAGGCGTTTATTTATACAAAAAATAGGGTGGTACTATATTACATTATAGAGATTAGGTGGCACTATAAAAGTTAAGCAACCATATCTGGTCTTTTTCACTGTTAGGCAACAACTGCCTTTTCTCATTTCTTAAATCTACCCTTAGAACATACATATTTAGATCGTAAATATGTATGTTTAATATCATACCCAGCACGGTCCAAATCATTTACCTTTATTTTGAATTGCAACATGGTTGCAATTATTTCTAATATATTTAATTTTCAACTTTGTTTTCCTTTTCATATTGGGCTTCACTCAAGTATGTTTTGCATACTTGAATGTTGACACCATTCCATAAATGCAATGAACGGATTACAGCTAAAGAATATACATACATATGTATATTTATATTTCTTGAAATGAATTTATATGCAAATTAGTATTCTCCAGTCCTGTTGCGGGTGAAGATTAGGTTGAGAGGCGAACTGTGCCTCTTATTAATTAATATTCTCCAGTCCTGTTGCGGGTGAAGATTAGGTTGAGAGGCGAACTGTGCCTCTTATTGCTGGCCTCGGGCTCAGACAATAAAACAAATTATTTAACGGCCAAGTGCCGGAGTGAATATTTATTTAAGCGACTTATTGGAAGAGCGCTGTATTCTAAACTAATTGCTTAATACATAGAATATTTCACTTAAGCTAAGCCAAAACTCGCATCACGCCACAATGTCATGGTCGGCAAGCCGACTCAGCAAAATCTTTGGCGATAACGGAAACTCTTGCAGCAAAACAAAAGTGTCCGGTTACGGTCGCTGACCATTGCAGCTATAGCGCGCTGATACAACTTATGTAATGTCGTAATTGCGAGGGCTGTTTCTTAACTTATGAAGCACGCGATAGCGAGGGTTGATTATAAACTTATGAAATATCCTATATTAAGTGTTATTTGTTAACTTGCATACCTGTATATCTTTGACTTCAATAGAACTCTATTTCTCTGTTAATCTTGATTAGCAGTTGTTCAGACCACAATGAAATGCCATTGATTGCTTTTTTCGTATATCACCAACACAATCTCAGTTTTTTTGTAAATACATCAAAAGTGACGATGGAGCTGTAGAGGCAAGGAACGATGTCTTTGATTATATTCCCAAAAAGAATGTGACACGAATCAATTGCGGTGTCCATTTGTCTTTGCCTAAGCACTGAGCTGAAAAACTGCTCCTCTACTTTCTAGTTTTCATATTTGCTCTCGCTACTATTCTGAACTTGAACAGATGAGTAGTGGAGCAGGTAGCGCAACACGCGTGATCAATTGGAGCTCAGAGTATTGGTAAAAAAAATAATTTTAGAACTCTCTGTAGTTGGAATAGTAGTAGAAAACTTGGAATCGGGGTACTTGTGAAATTACTCTCACTTCTGTTGCGCTACTACTACTCCCATGGCTGCAGTGTTGAGCAGTGTTCGTTTTTGTTTTGTTAAATGCATTTTGTATGCGGCTTTGCAGTTTTTCTCTAAAAATATAATGGACAAATTAGGTACATCCGTATTTTGTAGGTTATAGGTATAGTTGAATAAAACTTCAAATGGTATTTTTTATAGTTCCGAGACCCTCTAACTTTTTATGTTTACAAAAATCCATATATGTACGATATCTATTGATATCTTGGCCATCTTTTAAACGATTAATTGTGTATTGTGAATATGGTTCCATGTGTAGAAGTCCACGCAAGTGGGGAAAGTTACTGATCGCCATTCACTTGGGAGCAGCTCACAACGTCCGGGATTAGCGCACGTATCCTCTGGGTAGCTTCCGAATACCCGTTCGGGAGTCAGCTAACGTGAGAAGGCAAAGCATTCCAGGATAGTTGGTGGTGCGTGGGTTTGGGACCCGCCACTTAAAAAACCCCCCCCAAATGAAAACAGCAACAAAGCCTTGGATGAGAACTTCCAACACTGATGACGACCTCTGCAAACGAAATAAGGAATACGATTTGAGGGCATGCATCTGGAATGTCCGGTCCCTTAATGGGGAAGGTGCCTCTGCCCAGCTGGTTAATGTCCTCGTGAAAGTAAAGGGTGACATCACTGCCATCCAAGGGATGCGATGGACGGGGCAAGGAAAGAAAACCATAGGACCTTGCGACGTCTACTACAGCTGCCATGTAAAGGAGAGCAAATTCGGTGTGGGACTTGTTGTGGGAGAGAGACTTCGTTGCCAAGTACTGTCGTTAACTCCGGTGGACGAGCGTCTCCGACGGAAAAGAAGGACGATGCGACCAAAGTTTCTTTCTATGAAAGTGCTTGGCAACTTAAACGCCAGGGTGGGCAAGGAGGGAATGTTTGGTCCCTCAGTCGGAAAATTCAGCCGGCACAACAAAACATCCGGTAACGGACAGAGGCTGATCAACTTCGCCGTGGCCCGAAACATGGTAGTCTGCAGCACCAGACTCCAGCATAACAAGATCTACCAAGCTACCTGGCTGTCCCCTGATCGAAAAAGGCGAAACCTGATCGATCATGTTGTGATAGATGGAAGACACGCTTCTAGTGTATTAGATGTACGTACGAATCGAGGACCCAACATCGACTCGGATCATTACCAGCAAAACACGTACATCTACCTACGCAAAGAATGTTCGACATCGAAAAGCTGCAATCACAACAAACAGCCAGAAGATTCGCCTCTCGACTCTCACTCTTGCTCTCAGAGAGCACTACCCAACAAACCGCCATGCCCGAGCAATGGAGCAAGAAATCGGATTCCGGCGAGCCCGAAAAAAAACAATTGATACGTCGAGGAATGTCACGGTGCCGCAGAAAAAAAGGATGCCGCCTATAGAGCCACGCTGCGGTCTGGCGCAACGCGAGCCATGTGGGATCGCTACAGAGAGCTAAGAAAGGAAGAGAGACGTATTATCCGACAGGAGGAGCTTGAGGTGCTGGCCAACAGGAACCACCCCCGAAAATTCTACCAGAAAGTTCGGCGGCTTACAGAAGGTTTTAAGACCGGGGCGTTTTCCTGTAAGAACAAAGACGGCGAACTGGTGACTGACATCCAGAGCAATCTTAAATTATGGAAGGAATACTTCTCGAACCTGTTAAACAGTGGTAGCTGCGCATGTCACAGAGAATGTGAAGATCCCGATATCCCAATCGTCGATGACGGAATTGACGTTGCGCTACCCGACCATGACGAGGTGAGAATAGCGATAACGCGGCTAAAGAACAACAAAGCTGCGGGCGCCGACGGACTGCTAGCTGTTCAAACATGGCGACGAGGAGCTTGTAAGGTGCATGCATCAGCTCCTATGCAAAATATGGTCGGATGAAAGCATGCCAGCCGATTGGAATTTACGTGTGCTCTGCCCAATCCATAAAAAGGGTGATCCTGCAATTTGTGCCAATTATCGCGGGATTAGTCTTCAAAATATCGCCTTTGAGGCTGAAGTCCACCGTCAACCAACTGATTGGACCTTATCAGTGTCGCTTAAGACCCGGAAAGTCTACCATGGACCAAATATTCACAATACACCAAATCTTGGAAAAGACCCATAAAAGGAGAATCGACACACACCATCTTTTCGTCGATTTCAAAGCTGCATTCGACAGTACGGAAAGGAGTTACTTGTATGCCGCCATGTCTGAATTGGGTATTCCCACAAAACTAATACGGCTTTGCAAGATGGCGTTGCTCAACACCAGCAGCGCCGTCAGAATTCGGAAGGACTTTTCCGAACCGATTGATACCAAACGAGGTTTCAAGCAGGGTGACTCGCTGTCGTGTGACTTGTTTAACCTAATGTTGGAGAGCATCGTACGAGCCGCAGAACTTAATCGCTCAGGCACAATATTTTATAAGAGCGTACAATTGCTGGCGTATGCCGATGATAGTGACATCATCGGCCTTAACAACCGCGCTGTTAGTTTGTCTTCTCCAAACTGGATAAGGAAGCAAAGCGAATGGGTCTGTTGGTGAACGAGGACAAAACGAAGTACCTCCTGTTTTCAAACAAACAGTCGGCGCACTCGCATATCGGCACCTACGTCACTGTAGACAGTTATAATTTCGAGGTTGTAAAAGACTTCGTTTATTTAGGAACCAGCATTAACACCGATAACAGTGTCAGCCTTGAAATCCAACGTAGAATCTCTCTTGCCAACAAGTGCTACTTTGGACTATGTAGGCAACTGAGCAGTAAAGTCCTCTCTCGACGAACAAAACTAACACTCTACAAGGCTCTCATAATGCCCGTCCTAACGTATGGCGCAGAAGCGTGGACGATGACAACATCCGATGAAGCGACGTTTGTAGTGTTTGACAGAAAGATTCTGCGTAAGATCTTTGGACCTTTGCACGTTGGCAACGGCGAATATCGCAGACGATGGAACGATGAGCTGTATGAACTTTACGATGACAGACATAGCGCAGCGAATAAAGATCCAGCGGCTACGTTGGCTGGGTTCTGTCGTCCGAATGGGTACAAACGCTCCGCCTTTGAAAGTATTCGATGCGGTACCAGCTGGTAGTAGCAGAGGAAGAGGAAGGCCTCCTCTGCGTTGGAAAGATCAGGTGAAGAAGGACTTGGCTTCACTTGGTGTGTCCAATTGGCGCCGGTTAACACGAGAAAGAAACGACGGTGGCGCTTTGTTAAACTCGGCCAAAATCGCTTAAGTTGTTATTGCGCCAATTAAGAAGAAGAAGAAGAATTGTGTATTTATATATGCCTACAAGTTGAAATATGGTCCTATGTCACATTCTATGACAAGTCACGCATCATATATCACATGTAGATATATGCATATGTACATATGTATATACACGCAAGTTAACAGGTAACAGCGACAATTACCTCATAGAAGAGGATGGAGTCGAATATAATGTTGCCACTCTGATCGAGGCCATACTCGTCAAAAGGAAAGTAACTGCAAGATTTGGCAACACAATAATAAGCAGACAGGTCTGCCGAGGTACTCCTCAGGGAGGGTCTTCTCCCCTCTCCTCTGGATTTGCCAGTTAATCCTTGCTGTTGACCCTAAAGAAAGGGGGTTGCCACGTCACAGCTTACGCTGACGATTTGGCAAACGCAGTTAAAGGCAAGTATCCCAGCACGCTCATAGATATTTGGCGCTCTGATCTAATTCTCTTTACAAGGAAACATAGGCTGCCCACAGTTTCCGGCTATTCTTCTAGGGTATGGAGATTCCTCTGAAAGGGAATGTTAAGTACCTAGGCCTCATATAAGACAGGAATCTTACGCAATCTAATATTGAGAATAAGTTTCAAAAGGCCAACATAGCATTGCTCACATGCAAAAAAGCGGTTGGATTCAAATGGAGATTAACACCTCATATTACACATTGGCTTTACACTTCGGTAGTCCGGCCTATTTTACTATATGAAATACTTGAGTGGTGGCCATAAACTCAAAAGGCCAGTTAGATGAAATTGCTGAAAAAGGTCCAAAGACCTGCATTTTCATGCATCACCGGCGCATTAAGGACAACCCCTAATAAAGAGTTCGAGTTGCTAGTCAACTCACCTGCTCTAAATCTGGTAGGAAAATAAGTGGCCACGGCTTCAGCTCTGCGACTTAACTGTATGGCGCTATGGAAGACCGACAATTCGGCGACGCTTCTATACTACATACCATTAGTAGTCATAACCAAGAAATCGACTACTCTTTCCCGAAACCCACCTTCAACAGGCTGTTCAAGACTAACATTCCGTCAAAAAAAAGTGGCAAGCTCAAAGACCATGGAGAAGAGGAGAAATAAATTTCTACACGGACGGATCCAAGCTAGAAAATAAAGTAGGCTACGTAGTTTCTCCAAAAGAATTAGGATTTGAATTATTGGTCCAACTTTCGGACTACGGTAGCGTGTGTCAGGCAGAAGTCTTAGCCATAAAGAAGGTAGCTGTGTACCTTAACACAAACGCCGTAATAAGATCTACGATAAATATTTTCTCGAGCAATCAGATCAGATCCGGAGAGTTGCTTAACCCCTCAAGAGAGAACATCTCGAAGTTAGTGAATTGTGTCACGTTTCATTGGCTGGTAGGTAGGCATGAGTACTACAGAAAAGGAAGAGGAAGAAACAGTAGAAAACTTCATTGTAATTGTCTAGCTTTAGCTGGGAGTAGAGCAATGTTGTTGGGAAAATACTATTTTGACTCTCTTACGGAAGTATCCGGTGTTGGGATGAAACCTATCCTACGCTTCATAAGAGAGTCTAATTGGCTCCATGAAAACTAACAGTAAGGTTCCCGTGTTATTTAGTGGTACCACAACGGACCCACATTGTCTAAGTGATTTTGGCTACTCTAAGCCGACTGGCACAAAACCTAACCTGACCTAATTACCCCATTTTGTATTTGTAAAAATCAAGCATTTCTTTTGGTTTTCCCAGTGTGTTGATAGAACGTGTCTTCAAGATTTTCAATCCTCTGTTAAATGGAAAAAGGATCAAAACCATTGAATCATTGGCGAGGGAAATCATAACAATAAAAGTTTAGATTTCTGTTTCTTATCTGTACTTTCGCGTTTTAAAAAGTACCTTCGTTTGTAGTAAATAAATATTTATCACTTGATATATGCCTGGAAATATCCAGCTTGTTTACATCTACACACTGTTGCTGCTTCCTGTTTTTTTTCGGGGCAGACTAGCAAGTACAGCACTCAAACGCAATTAAATCCATTGTACTGCGCCCGGATTCCCTTTTTAATTTTCTTTAAATCTTCTCATCTTCCAAAGAAATCTGAGTAGATCTTGTGGTGCTAAGGAGCCAGGGTGGTCGTCTCTTAGCAAATCTGTGCCAAAGACCTCAAGCCTGATTCGAGCGAAGGCGGGGTAGACACTGGACAGAGTGCATTGTCTGAGATGCCCACCTTTTCCATAAGCTTTGCCCATAGAAAGTGGTCCGTCATCAGCCCAAACAGCCTCCTACAGTCCCCTCTGCTTAGTGGCAGGAGGAACTGCGACAGTCGGTCGGACAATTGGGAAGGTCAACGCAAAAGGGGCAAGAGTGGACGAAAGTTCGCAGGCAGAAGAAAGATAAAAAAAGGCAATAGCAATAAAACCAAAGCCATATGCTTTTATAATCGCAAAAAAGTTTGACGGTAATTCCTACGCGGATATATTGAAAGCAGTAAAATCCAATTCCGAACTCAAGGAATTTAGCGAGGAGCTGAGAACCATTCGGTCAACACATAGAGTTAAAGCGCCGAAGTGAAACCAATGCCTCCAAATATCAGGCATTAATTGAAAAAACTCTCTCGATCTGCGTACCCACATGGTCACAGTGCGGATCAGAGACCTAATATTGGAGCTAAGTTCAGTAAAGTGCGATAAAGAGTACCAGAGCAGCATATGGAGTTAAGCACGCCGTTTACATACAGCTTCCGACGGAAGATGTTAAGAGGACCCTAGCTCTGGGTTATTTAAGAGTTAGCTGGATAAGAAGTCGGGTCTCGGAAGTAGTATCGCACAAGCACTGCTATAGATATTGGGGATACGGATACGTTGCCACAGCTTGGGAGGAGCCTGATCGTACTACACAGTGCAGAAGGTGCGGTTAACAAGATCACAAAGCCGTAGATTGCAGCAAAAAAAAGGAAAACTGCAGCTTAATATCTACCAATGCAACACGGCACAGGGTCTCTTAGACCAATTTGTAACTGAGAAAAGGATTGATACAGTGCTGTTATCGGAGCCGGTAGGACTTAAACACACGTGTGATTGGACGGCAGATAAAAATAATCTTGCTGCGATTTGGGTAACCGGAGACAAAAGCGCTCAATGTAGGATGACGGCAGAATACGAGGTTTTCACCTGGGTTAAGGTACAAAAAACCTACCTAGTGAGCTGCTACGCGCCACCTCGCTGGTCAATCGAACAATTCGAAAGAATGCTATCACTTATGGAAACAGAGCTGAGCGAAAAACAATCAATAATAATTACTGCAGACTTCAACGCTTGGTCTACCGCATGGGGAAGTAAACACACCAAAGCAAGAGGAAGGGCTAACGAAGAAGCATTCACGAGCATGAATATGTTACTTCTGAACGATCCCGGAGTATACACATTCGGCAATGGGAAAGGGCAATATGTTATTGGTTTAGCCTTTGCAGATCGTGCGACTGCATCAAAAGTTACGTGGAAACTGACGCAAGAGGTCCACACCCATAGCGATCATCTTGCTATTATACTGGAGAAAAAGCTACGAGTAAACCCCGCCACACCAAATCCAGCAACTTGCGTGCAAACGAGGGTCTATCAATGAGAGCGCTTTCCGCAAGGCATAGCAAAGCTGTGAAATAGAATTCGAACCGGCGGAGATGATGGCAGGAGTTATAGAGAAGCGACTAATGGCAGCATGTGATGCAGCAATGCCCAGATGCAAATATCATAACCGAAGCAATTACACTAGACTTAAAAAATACGTTTAACTCTGCAAACTAGAAGAACATTTGCTGTCCCACGTTATATGATTCGTATCACTAATAGCTATCTAAGCCAGCGAGTCTTGTTTTACAACACAGAAGGAGGTCCGAAAAGATACATAGTAACGGAAGGAGCCCCACAAGGATGCCAGCAAACGTAACTGCGGTGGGTTACGCAGATGATATTGCTCTAGTAGTAACTGATAAACATAACGACAGCCTGAAGCATGTGTGCAATGGCGCCGTTGCGAGAATCCAAAAGTGGTTGAGCAACGCTAATCTAGAGCTGGCAGCGCAAAAAACTGAGATGGTCTTTATCACTAAATGTAGGCGGAGGTTGGAGGACATGACATTGCATCCCAAAGATGGGCAAAGTACAAGTTGGAGTACACATCGATGAGAAGCTAACATTAAAGGAGGATCTAAAAATAACCAGTAACAACGCAATGAGAGTGAATAACGCACTCATGCGAATGCTACCAAACGTTGGAGGACCCCAAAAAAGTAGTAGACAGATTCTTTCAATGGTTACTGACTCTATTCTCCTATAAGCCGCCACAGTATGGTCAGGAGGACGAACGAGACGTTCAAAGGAGGTGCTGCAAGCTAACAGACTTACCGCCCTCAGAGTAGCATTTGCGTAAAAAACAATATCTGATAATGCCATCTGCGTTATAGCGAGTAAAGTTTCCCTCGATATACGAGCGGAAGAACTTAAGCGACTATATCACTCACGTGGGCATAAACCAACATCTGAAGATAAAATAACCGAGCGCGAACATACGATAGCAAAGTGGCAAAATAGATGGGATCACTCCTCTAAAAGGCGATGGACGTATAAGTAGATTCCCAAACTAGGTGAATGGATAAGCAGAAAGCATGGCGAAACGGATTACTATCTAGCCCAAGTCCTCAGCGGACATGGTGGCTTTATTGCGTGTCTCCACTGTTTTAATCTAGCAGATAATTCGACCTGCCCTGAGTGCCACAGTGAAGATGAGAGTGCAGAACACGTGACTTTTCACTGCGCCAGATTTTATGAAGAACGCCGCGAGCTCATAAAAGTCCTCAGCGTCGTTCCCACACCAGATAACCTTGTAACGCAAATACTGAACTCGAAGAGAAAAAGGAAGCAGTAAAACAGTTTCCAGCAAGGATATCAATAAAACGGCAAAACTTAGAATATGAGCGCAAAGCGGAAGCAAAAAGAATGCGACCGATATAGAATACCCACGAGATGCCTCGTTTCCACGACTGTCGGTTCTACGTCACTGGAACGACCCGGATTTATATCCGGCCAAGGACTGTCACTTCAGCAGCATTCCCAATATATGAATGGGGAATGTTATGTTGCTACAACAACAACAACAACCGAAGAGATGCCGAGATGTGTCGCCCAAAGAAGCCATTTTGAAGCAGATCTCCAGTGGGGAGGACTATATTCACGAACAGACGCGAAGCACGAACGCGTGAGGTAAGGTCTCAAGACGAACCCAAACAGACGACGAGTCGATATCGAGCAACGATATTGCAATTATCCGATGCCCCATTGGTGACAAACCAATGGATGCTATCGACAGCGTATAACCCCTAACGGCAATTAAGAGAGGATCCTGGACGCAGGTACCTGGTGTGTCTAGAGGGCATAAACACGGTTCCACCTTGTTGAAATTACTTTTAGCAGACCCAGGGTGGAATCAGCCGAGAGGGGAGGAATGTTATAGGGTTAGTGTGAACAAGAAAGACCAACATAAGCGAAATTAAAAATCAAATAAGACAGCGAAACGATAAAAGAGCTCCAGGATATGATCTAATAAATGGATAAATTTTAAAAGAGTTAACTGAAATAGCATTGCAATTCATATGAAATATATTTAATTGCATGTTAGAGACTAAATACTTCTCACGACTACAGAAAATTACTCAAATTACCGCCGTACTCAAACCAGGAACAACTGCCTCTTAGCGACCTATAGGCTTATTGCCAATACTTTCAAAGGCGTTTCAAAAAATATTGTTCGACCGACTAGAATTTTGACAGCAAAAAAAGTGATACCAAGCCATCAATTCGGATTGAGACGGCAACACTCAACAGTCCAACAAATCCACAGGTTTGCTAACAAAATACTTAACGATATGAATGAAAAATATTGTGTAGCTATATACCTGGACATTGTAAAAGCCTTTGATAAAGTTTGGCATAAAGGACTTTTGCATAAGCTCAAACGAATCTTTCCAGAAAACTACTTTGAACTTTTGAAGAGCTACATAACTGATCCAAAATTTTATATAAGATATGAAGACGAATATTGCGATATTCTACCAATGACAGCTGGAGTACCGCAAGGCAGTGTATTAGATCCTCTTTTATATCTAATATATGTACACCGCATATGTGCCAACTCCGACAACAGATAATGCAATGATAGCAACGTTCGCGGATGATACTGTATTAATAGCATCAAACAATGACGAAAAACTGGTGACCTTTACACTTCAAAAATGAATAAACAATACAGTAAACTGGTTTGACGAATGGGGTATCGAAGTCAATAAAGACAAAACTATACAAGTTATATGTACAAACAAAAAGGCATTAAAATATAATCTTACTTTAAAAAACAACAAAATAAAAATCTGCCCACCAGCAAAATATCTTGGAATAACTATTGACGAAAAACTAAGATGGAAACAGCATATCATTAACAAAAGAAATCAAATTAGGAATAAGTACCGGCAATTAAGTTGGCTAATCGGACGAGCATCAAAACTATCAGTTTATAATAAGGTGACTATATACAAAACAATTATTACTCCTATCTGGAAATATGGAATAGAAATATGGGAACGGCTAAAAACACAAATCTTCAGATATGATATAACAAATGCTGGTTGATTTATTGCCAATGAAGCTATACAGCGTGACCTAAACGTAGACACAATCCAAGAAACAATCACAAAATGTAGCACTAAGCATATACTATACAGCGACTGTCAGTCCACCAAAACGAACAAATGCGTAAAAAACTACCGGCAGAAAATATCAAACGAAGATTAAAGCAACTCACACCGATTGATCTAACTATAAAATTTACAGTGTAATTACAAAAAAAAAAAAACAAATAATAATATTGTAATAATAAAAAATTCATACATTGGTAAAAGAACATAATATACCCTAATTGTACAAAAATTACATATTGCTAATATATAACAGACTGTAATAAATAAAGGGGATATAAAAAACAAAAAAGAAACAGTTGGTCGGACATGACAGGTAACATCAGTTTTGTCCATCTGCAGCCTCTCTCAGCCTGCCAAGCTCGCTTGTGAGTTAGAGTAAACCGCAGGCTAACCGTGACTGTGGCGGCTGCAGAAGGGAGTGTCAGAACGGTACCAGGGCCAAGAAAGTTGGCCTCAGAGCCCATCTTAGCTAAGAACTGAGAGGTCTCGTTACCCACGATACACACGTGTCCCTCGCTTGGTCCTGGAGCCATCCGTGAAAGTTCGAAAACAGTGTTTGCCAGGTAATTTTCTGAGTTTGACCACAGTTGAGCCTCTGGCAGCAGCACACTGTATTTTTTGTCAAGCGCGACTTTGGATGGCATGGAGTCAAGGCGCATGGCAAGGACTGTTGGATCGCAGTACATGCCTACTCTGATCTCCAATGCCCTACAGGGGTCGTACCAATTCATATTCTGTTTCAGCCTGCGGATGACCTTCAACTCCTCTCCTTGGATGAAAGCATCAAGTGGTGCTAAACTAATCAGAGCATCTAGTGCTGGGCCAGAAGTAGTCGGAAAAGCTCCAACGCAACAGATGGCCACAGTGCGTTGTAGTCTCGATAAGGTCCTCCTGACTCCCACGAGAGGGAGTCTACTCATCCAGACCACTAATGTATAGGTGATAATTGCTAGAAGAATGACCCCACGCCAGAAGGCTGTCAGTGCTTTGAATGTCTTTGTTTCAATGTGTGGCTTCCAAAGGAGCTAACTATAGGAGAATACTCCCAGAATGAGTCCATCAAGCTTCCTCCTTCTGGTGAAGAGGACAATACCAGCCTTGGTGGTATTTGGCGATAGCCCATTCGCACAGCACCAAGCGTCAATCATATCCAGAGTTTTCTGCACTTTCCTACAGATGTTAATAAGCGAAGGGTCTGTTACCAAACAGGCAACATCGTCCGCATATGCTTATGCGTAGACTCCCGAGTCGTTTAAGGTGGTGAGCAGAGAATCGATCACCATGCACCAGAGCAATGGAGACAGCACACCGCTTTGGGGGCAACCTCAATTAACTCCGGATGACACCAGCAGATCTTCCTCTGCTCGCACTGAGACAATTCTTTGCGCCAGAATGGAATGACTCACAATAGTGGCATTTCAAACACCCCCTCTATGTCTAAAAAGATGCGTAGTCCCTTCTGTCAATGGCCAGCTCTACCAGCGACCATCACCATACTCCAAGAGCGTAGTATATAGGCCAGTGCCAGGCATACAGAGAAGATTTTCTTCAAGGCTGCTGTCACGGACTAAGCGCCCTCTTTTAGCATGACAGGATATATGCCATCTGGTACGGGCGACTTGTAGCCGCCAAAATATTTGATGGCAAATCGAATGGCGGCTTCATTCACCACAGATCTTGCAACGTACCAGTCATGCTGAGAAGGTGTAGTAACTTTAACAACCGCCTCTATCAATAAGGGCGGTTGCCAGCTGACGCTTATCTGATTACCTGGAAAGAGAGATTCCATCAGCAAGCTGAGTGTCACTTTGTCTTTCCGTGAAGGAGCCATCAGATTTCCTAAGTAACGCCAGCTTTGCAGTTGGGTCCCTTTTTAGGATCCTAGCCATTTTTGCATTCTGCAGAGTTCCCTATAGGAGGCTATTTTCGGTTTTCAAATAAGCCTCTTATAGTTATTCTGAACATCACGGTATCGTTCCCAGTCCTCTGCAAGGTTAGTCTTGAGGGTCCAGTTTAGAAGTTTTCTCGACTCACGCCTCAACATCTGAAGCTCTCGATTCCACCAAGGAACGGGAGTCCGGTCACGGAGGGGTCGAATTCTAGAATGATAGAAACAAGATTGCGCTCATCAGAGAGTTCGTGACGTCACGTTTGCTAAGTTGTGCAGTGTTGCCAACCATTTGCTCTTCACAATAAATTTAGTGCTTTTTTATTCCCAAAATGCGAAAATTTCTAAGTTTGGTGTTTGTTTCTTTTTGTTTTTAATTTAAAGCAACGGAAACTGTAAGTTAAAAAAAACACTGTATTATTAAACAAAATAATGTTAAAAGAGGTCACTCTGAGAAGATATTAGTACCAATGAAAATTTTTTGATTCTTATAAGGTTTGTTATTTTGAAAGTGCCAATTAAATTTTTTGCTCCATTTAAGTTAATGCAAGAATATGAAATATTCGTCTCTCAAATCTTCTTAACATTCAAAGCCGTTTTACTCATTTTAAAAAGCGTTTGAATTTACTGAACGCGAAATAAACCCACAGAGGTGTAATCGTTTCATCCGGTCTTCAATTCTTAGTAGGCCATAGGGCATCAAAAAGGTGTATTCATAGTAAAAATAAGCAAAAAAATACCAAAAAATATTGAAATAATCATAACGACCTGTTTACAAAAAGAGTACCTTATCTTGTTACATAACCTCAAATATAGCAAAAAAATCGTTCTCTTAACAGCAGAGCTGCTCTTAACAAAAAACTCATAAATTAAATTGTACACAATCATAACACATTTATTTAAAAAAAACGAACATTTTAAAGACAACTTGTCTCACCTACAAAGTTCTTTAAGTAATTCAATAAGGATTTGGTATTTTATTTTCTTTAAATGGGCATTTCATTTCGTTTTTATATCCAAAGCTAGGCAACACTGCATTAGCGAGAGAGAGATTTGACTGCTGAAAGCAGAAGAACACCAACCACAACTGCAATCGCGGGCAATGCGACCAGATGTTAAAAAAGTAAAGCCAAATAAAACTGAGTGAATTATTGAACTAATTTGGAAAAAAATGTATATTTTACAAAATTACAAACATTACATTTTAATTAGAATAGGCTAGAAAAATGTCATGAAGAAATAACTAAGACTCCGAGACTAAATAACAGAAAAAAAAACCAAATGAAGTTACAAAAATGGTAATCTGGCTATACTGAAGCTAAAACAACGTAACTCAGGCCAAATTCACTGAGAGCAAAGTAACGGTACCACGGTAGGCGCCATCTCATTATACTTTCCATCATGGGTCGAATTGAATAGTTAGGGCAGCGTTTATTTTCTCAACAGCGGCCTTAATGATCTGTTTTCTGCGAGGTCTTGGTGGCGTCACGTCACGTTTGAGTCCGATAGGGTGAGATCAATCACCTCCTGCCTTCTAGCGGTAACAAACGTAAGCTGTGTGCCCTTGTTATGGATATCTAGGGTCCTCTTACTCGATAAATTCGAAAGGCTGAAAGCCTCGTCTATTGCACTTGCTGCTGCCCCAAACTGTATGCTGGGCATTAGCATCGCAACATAGAATAAGGCGCAGATTGGGCCGCTCACAGAACATTACGCGATTTTTAGCCAATCCAAGTAGTGGCCCTTCCAGAGCATCGTAAGGAAACTAAGCAGATGCAATCACAAACTTCGACCACTCGCCTCTACCCTTATAACACACCTCAGCCGCTAACAGGTTGTGACAACTGAATTGCTGAAGACCTGTCACAGTGAAAGGGAATGATACTATACGACCAGTCCTAGGTCTACTCGAACTCCTGTCATGTATAGGGTTGTTCAATAGGCGCGCTTCAACTTTTTTCCGATAGGGAGGGCGAACGACGCAATATTTTTTTTTATTTTTCGCTTGTCATTTGTAAACTTCATTAGTATACATTTCATCATGGAACGCTACACACTTGAGCAACGATTGCAAATCGTGCAAATTTTTTATGAAAATAATCGTTCTGTTGCTGCTACTTTAAGAGCATTACGGCCATTTTACGGTCCATTTAAAAGCCGTCCCGTTTTGGGGTTATGTGAAGTCATTGGTCTACAGTAACAAGCCGGCGACGATTTGTGAGCTCAGAGCCAATATTGAACGCGAAATTGCTGGAGTTTCGGACGATTTAAGCAAAAGAGTGGTCGAAAATTGGGTTCAACGATTGGACTTCGTAAAACGTGCACGCGGTGGTCATGCACAAGAAATCGAATTTCATACTTAAATGTATATGTTCAAACTCGATAATAAAAAAAAAAATTACAATAGTTAAAAAAGTCAAACCGTTTGTGTTTTATTCAAAAAAGTTCAAAAGTTGAAGCGCTCTTACTGAACAACCCTATATTAACGTGGCCCCTTTCAACGCGCTTATTGTTATGTGAGGTAATGTGTTAAGCTGGGTAAGCCTTCTACTTAAAAGTGCGATAGCGGCTTTGGAATGCTGCAAGTTCATCTGTATCACCGTCAAGGGACGATAGCTACAGGAACTGTCCGAGCGAATCATTTGGGAAAGACGTGGAAACTGACCGTCCCAAAGAAGAGACTCAGACGGTTCCCGTACCGTGAGTCCATGACATCAGCACTGGGCTCATCTACTCGCACCACAAGAGCAGCCCTTAGGGCGCCGATAGGGACGTGGCTCAGCAGAATCTGTTCCCGCCACACTGAACTGCTAAGACCGCGCTCGTACCTTGGGGGATCGTGGCTCGGCCATTAGTGGCTGCCTCAGGGCAGGGAGGTGTACTGCTTTCAGCCACCGTCCTTCTCGGCTTACCTTGAGAGCGAGACAGTTTGGGAGCGCCCGTGCCCACCGAGGACTCGCTAGCTTCCGTGGGTGGCACTTTCGCCGACCGAGGTCTTTTGGAAGACACAGACGAACAAGGGCCTGCAGAGCCACATGAGGATTTCTCCCGCATGAGCCCTACCCGCCGCTTTCTATTTTCCCTCCTTGCCACGCTCTTCGATTTCCTGGCTTCTTTGGGAGGTCGTGCAGCCACCGAACCAGCCTCACAACTTAGGCCCTCCGAAACTGGGAAACGTTTTTCAGTCTCTGAAGAAGAAAAGACTGCGATAGTAACTCCCGTCTCCTCCAGGATGCGCTTTCGCTCATAGAGCTGAGAGACTTGGGTAATGGTTGGGGCCTACAGAATCCATGCCCCTGCTGCCGAAGCGGGTGGATTGCCACTTGTGTGGGTTCCATCTGGATTAAATACTTTTATGTTGTCCATTACCAAGGAAGGTTTTCATTCGGGACTACTCCCTAGCCAGTTTGGTTGGCTGAGAGACTTGGGTAATGGTTGGGGCCTACAGAATCCATGCCCCTGCTGCCGAAGCGGGTGGATTGCCACTTGTGTGGGTTCCATCTGGATTAAATACTTTTATGTTGTCCATTACCAAGGAAGGTTTTCATTCGGGACTACTCCCTAGCCAGTTTGGTTCCCTCGCGGATGGCACCTTTATTCTATGCCAACTTTGAGTCATCACACGAGTGCTGGAACCCAATCCCCGATGGGGAGGTTAGTCAACTTCTTACGGGAGCTTGCTTGTTTAATATTTAAATAAAAAAATATTCAAATAAAATTATGTAAACATTATTTTGTTAGTTTGCGTATATGCACAGATGTATGGAAATATATTAACATATGATATATGATTTCACGGCCATTTGGAATTCATAGAGAACGTAAATGAGAAATGAAGCAAACGTTTTTTTAATAGCGGTCGCCCCTCGGTTGGCAATGGCAAACCTCTGAGTGTATTTCTGCCATGAAAAAGCTCCTTATAAAAATTATCTATTATTGAAGAACAACACCAAGACGAACACCACAAATAGGAGTAAGAGCTCGGCCAAACACCCAAAAAGGGTGTACGCGCCAATTACATGCATATATATAAATGATTTGACATAGAATGTGATAAAGCGTCTAATTTATAAACATATACATATAAATATTCAGTTGTTTAAAAGACAGTCAAGATATCAATAGATATACATTTATGGACTTTTTTAACATAAGACATTATAGGGTTTTGAAGCTATAAGAAATATAATTTTAGGTTGTATTCAACCATACCTAGGTTGTAGGATAGTATACGGACGTATGTACCTAATTTGTAGATTATATTTTCAGTTTAACACTGGAAAACAGCATGCAAAATGCATCTAACAAAACAAAAACGGACACTGCTCAAATAGCAGCTATGGGAGTAATAGAAGCGCAGCAGAAGTGAGTGTAGTAGCGGTAGCTGGAGACTCCAAGTTTTCTGCTACTACTCCAACTACAGAGCCTACTGAATTTTTTTTGGCTAGTACTCTGAGCTACTAGCAGTAATGAAACGTAGCTTGATGCGGAGTAGCTTGATCGCGCGTTTTGCGCTACCTGATCCACCATATGGATCAGTTCAGAGTATTAGCGAGAGCAGAGTAATGTTCTCGGTTACATTACAAATGTTTATATATAATTGGCGCGTACACCCTTTTTGGGTGTGTGGCGGAGCTCCTCCTCCTATTTGTGGGGTGCGTCTTGATGTTGATGATGATCCACAAATGGATTACATTACTGCTACGAAATAGTTAATAAAAACCCTGCCTATTTTGGATTTTTTTTGTCTTGATTTTCATATAAAATATTTTATAGTTATTTTGCTTAAATATTTATTTCACATACAAGTAGGTGATTTTATACCTACTATACTATACATTATCATCTGATGTTCTATGTTCCAACTAGGAGTTAGAGGATATATATATATATATAGATATATACATATACATACATATATTTTTTTTTAAGAAGTTAAAATCAAAATTTCAGAAACATCATATAAAAATCAAAATGTCAGAAACATCATCATCGCAGCAGTGGTATATGGGGCATGCTCCCACTAACCCTATAACAGCCCTCCTTATCGGCTGAACTCCACCCTGGGACCGTGGTAACATTTCGTCAAGATAGAACCGCGTTTATGTGTATTGACACAACAGGTACCTGCGTCCAAGTTCCTCTTACATGGGCGTATGGAGGTTATACGCTATCGATAATATCCATTGCTTCCACTTCATAAGTGGTTCTGCAGCAAATGAAACATCGGAAAAGGTGTCGTAAGTATTACCGACATATCGTAGGCTGATTGCGTCTTGAGCACTAAGTTCAGGCGTTCAGGTTGTCAATTCGTAGGCAGTCTACCTTCAGTCAAAAGCTACTGCGTGTTGCGTTGCCACTCTGCGCGTTGAAGATATAGTCCTATCATTGTTTGAAAATTTGTTGCTGAATTCCAGGAAGTATTTGATGCGATCATCTTATTGATTAAATTTTCCGGGCACAGCTGTCCACCCAGAAGTGCTTCAAGCGCGTTGTTGCAATTTGGGCAGAACGGGGTATCCTCCAGATTCAACCGATGGAGGTACTCCAAAAACAACCGTGGCCACTCAGTATTTGGTGAGAAAGTAGTCAACGTCTCCGTGTTTCTTGGTTACTCATTGGCTAATATTTGAGATAAGCCTATGAGTCCAACATCCGTTAGTTGACGAGTCCCACGTGCTTTGCTATTCTTCTATCGAATGCCGTATCTCTTCAGCTTTTTCTTCTATTGATGACTTAGCCCGTCGCCTGCCATAGAGAAGGTCCAATTCCTTTGCCTGAATGCCAGCTGGTAGTTTGCCCGCGATAACGCCTATTGCATCTCTTGAGGCCGTTCTGTAGCCAAAAGCCACCCTTTTTGCATTTCGGCGAAGTACCTGAGCAGCATATTGTATGCTGGACGTTTTAGCTCCGGCCCATATCGGGCAGCGTAAGAGGCTACGGAGTCTACAACCGTTGATAAGACGCTTCTTCTGTTGCCTTGCGGGCCGCCAATATTAGGCAACATTCGTGTTAGTGTTCTATTGATAGCATCAGCTCTTGCGCTTACTTCAGATAGGTGCTGCTTGTAGCAATGTCGCCTGTCTATGACCACGCCAAGATACTTAATCAACTTCTTAGAGCGTATTCCATGGGTGTCGATGCGTAGTTTCATTCCCTCCTTTTTTCTCCGCCCACTGATGAGTACCGCCTCGGTTTTTTGGGCTGTCAATTCCAATCCGGCTTTTGCCAACCATAGCATCACTCTTGCAGCTGCGTCATTGCTTTTTGCTTCTCTATGTATCTATCCGTAACTACAAGCGCAATATCATCTGCATAGCCTACGATAGTAGCACCGCCTAGTATTTATAGTTTGAGGATCCCGTCGTACATGACATTCCAAAGCATTGGCCCAAGGAAAGATCCTTGGGGAACCCCGCCAGTGATTTGGTATGTTTTTTGGTCACGGTCTGTATCGTATTGAAGAAATCTGTTGGTGAAGTAACAACGAATTATGCGCAGTAGATAACCCGGTACACTTAGTTCTTTGAGAGACTTGGCATCATCTGCATGCAGCGATAAATACATTGACTGTGTACCTCCTGGATTGGTGCGTGTGCTTCGTATCGCCGACTTCTTTAGATTTTTCAACAGCGCCTGCGGCGTAATCGCTTCAAGTATCTCCTCCTCCGTGTTTAGGTCAGTGATACAAACTTAACATTGGGTTATGATTGTATGCGTCTTCAGGTACACCGATGCTACACCCTCCAGCACTTTTTCAATAGCCATTTTGTAACTACAGGCCTGAACATCCTTGCTCCTTTGAAATTCTGTTAGGAGGCCTCCTTTTGTTCAGCGCTAGACTTCAACCCGGAAGTAATAGGGAGTAATCTCAATCCAACCTACGTGGTCATTTAAGACTACGCGCTTTGTGAGACCTGCCAGGTTTTAACGGGGCGGAAGAGGCCATGAACCCTTCTGAAGGCCATTTTTGCAAGATTCCACTCCGCATACTCAGGTAACAGAGACTCATAGCCCCAGCTTTTTTGCATTACGCGATTAGTGTAGCCGCTCCTTACATGGAGAATACACTCTGACCAGGGAACCGTTCAACCTGAGGCAGACGCTTCTGGTTTACTTTTTTACCTCATACCCTAGCTTGGTTATAGTTGAACTATCCATACCTCCAAGCTGGTGTTTGTCTGTTTTGGTCCGCGAGTGGTATTATATTTTTCACTTACCCTACATGATGCCGAGCCTTCCCCGATCCGACACCTGGGCATGCGTCCGATGGAAGACAGACAGACAACTCCACACGGAGTTAGAGGATATATGTATGTAGTATATACACATAATATACATGTTCAAATATATTTGTATTTATCTATAAAGGTTAATAAAAATATTTATATACTTTATTCATTATTCATTTAATGAAATTTGCCGTCCACCAGTCGATAATTCAAATATTGTACTTACAACAAAAAACAATACCTTCTAGGCGCAGAAGCAGCAGATAGGCCGATCTGACTCCAAGCATTCTAAAATGTGTTTTAATACAATTGCATACAATTACAATACAATAATACAATTACAATACAAATTCAATCATAAAACGAACTCACTATATCTTCCTATGCTTACTTAAACCAAATTCAACACTTATTGCAATAACTTTTCTGTGGAATTTAGGTCATATAAACTATATAGCTTTTAGTCATTTGTTGCAATAAACTTTCCATAGAATTAAAGTTTTATGAAATAAATTACGTACAAAGAAAATCCAATACTGTAATACTTATGAATAAGTACGGATATGTATTAATAGAGGTTAACAATCAAATAATAAACACTTGTTATATTGCTGTCGAAAAAGTTAGTGCTTTGTTTTTCTTACGAATATATACTTATAAAAATTAAATAAAGAGAATATATAACATGGGCTGAAATGTCCCCCACATAGATGGCACTAGTACTAACCTTAAAAACACACCTGTTAAAATAACATGATATTCTATTCATAAGTTCATGAGTGATGGGTTCAAAAAGAATTTCGTGTTTTAACTTTAAACTGCTCCGTGATGGGCCAAATGCCGAAGCAATGGCTTGAAAAGTATTATCGGGACTCCGCTCCTCCTATTTGTGGTGTGCGTGTTGATGTTGTTCCCCAAATGGAGGGACGTACAGTTTCAAGCCGACTCCGAACGGCAGATATTTTTATGAGGAGTTTTTTCATGGCAGAAATACACTCGGAGGTTTGCCATTGCCTGCCGAGGGGCGACCGCTATTAGAAAAATGAGTTATCTTAAAGTAAATATATGAATATTTTATATGCATAAATAAAAATAATTATAAAAATTTACCTTTTATATGCAATACATGAATTTTTTTATTTCCATTATAAATAACTGTTAATATTAACAACCCCCCAGTGGGTCAGGGGTTAAAACTTTCCTGAGGTATGCCTGTCGTAAGAAGCGACTAAAATCTAGGGATAGTAAACTCTACTCAAATCCCCAATCCAAGGTGGAAGAGCATATGCCGATGGATGAGTGGTTAAGGGGTATCTAGTCGCTAATATGCGAGCAGTCATAATGGCTGACCATCAGTGGACCCAGTACCTCAATCAAGAGGAGCAACCCTCAAATGGAGCGAGTCAAAGGGTCATCACTCAAGACCCCAAAGGCGCTTAGGTGTGACTTCAACTGCTGAAAAAGCACACCATCGGCACATATACAGCCGAACAACCCAAAAAACTGAGCGGGGCGGGCAAAAAGAGGCTCAGTTACTTCCTTAAAAAGGGCTCAGCAGAGAGGAGGCATATGCCAAAGCTCTGGTCCCTATGCCCGCAAGAAAGACAGTTGGCATTAAGCCTGGTCCAAAGCGGCAGAGGTCGTCGGAACAGACCTCGTCAGAGGCTACCTCGAAGAAGCGGGATAAAGGCGATAAGCCGTCTACATCCAAGGCCGCAGCAATAACAGCAATAGCAGCTGCAAAACAAGCAGCAAACAGCGCTACCACATTCGTGAAGAGGCAGCCCTCTGCCTCCTACAAGGATATAGTAACAGGTGTCAAAATGCCCGTGCTCAGGGCCGTGGACAGAGTATTCGGGCCCCGGGGGAAACTTGAGATGCGGGCCCCTTCAAATTTTTTTTATTTATCAAAATGCGTATTATGTTATAGTCATATCACATTTAAACATTGAAAAACTAATTGATAAAATTTTTGATAGAATTAATTATGAAATATTGATTAAAATGAATTTTAGAAAACTCTTCAGCAGATCTGAAATAAAAAACGCAGCTGAAAAAAGTTAAAATTTTTTATTCATTTTGTGAGCCTTACAAATATTTGAAAATGACTGCCACGATGCTTAGAATTTTGCTTTTCTTGCTTTAGCTGAGGCAAAAGCTCTTATAATATCACCGAAGTCGAGTTTCCTTGCTAACTCAGATTCCAAATACAAAGTTGCTAATCCTGTTACTCGACTCTGAGTTGAACAAGAACGATGGTAGTCTTTGATCCTTGATAAAGCGCTGAACGATCTTACGGCGCCGGCAACCGATACTGGCTGGGTGCAGAATATTCGCAAAGCAATGCAGAGTATCCAGTATTCGGGAACAGAGATCCAAGATGTTAGCTGTAATGGCATTCAACAAGTCGAAGGGAGGCATACAACATTCCGAATTTCCAGTAAAATTCGCCTTGTACACACTCTTCAAGTGACACATTTCAATTGAGATTTCTTCCGACACATCAGAAGGGTATTTTTTAGCAAAATTAAGAGCTGCTGTCTGAAGTTCTGCTTTTTCAATTTTAGGAAATAGCCACAGGAATGAGAAAATGTTGTTTATGTTTTTAATTGCAGTAAACCGATTTTCAATACCAGTGATAACTGAGTCCATGATGACGAGAAATGTGTTCCTCTTGAAATCAATTTCTTCGGCGGTCATATTTTCCGCTGAATTCTCAGGTTCTTCATCATTAAGTTTCTTCTTTCGGCTTGCTGGCAATGTTGACGAAGTGTTTGGCAAACCTTTTGCAAATCTCGTCAATTATTTCAAGTTAAAAACATATACGTTCTGAACAAGTGAACACTTTTCACATTTTACGTACTTCATGAAACTAGTCATGTTGAATATTTATGCACACTGGATTGTCATAAATATTCAAAATAACTTGTTTTATGAAGTATCTAAAATGCGAAAAGTGTTCACTTGTTCAGAACGCATATGTTTTAAACTCAAAATAATTGACAAGATTACCAGAATGTAACGTTATTTCACACAGCAAACTTTTCTTGAAAGGGGACACGCATTAGTTGCCGAAACATAAAAAAATAAAATAAAAGTGTGAAATTGACTGGGGAAACGAATTTAAAAAATTATGTATATAATAACATACCCAGTGAAAAATAAAAAAATTCTAGTCTATAAAAAGTATTATTGCCATCTCTACATTTAATTCTTTATCAACGTAAGGACAAATTGCTTTAAAGAATAACTACGTTTCAAAATTGGTCTTCATTTAAAATACAACTATCTAAATTTAATCTAATCATCACTATAATTATTAATTGCCTTATAAATCAGAAGCATAAAATGTTTCATTTTAATAAGAGCTCAATAATATACACTTTTGTATCACCATATTATATTTATTCTTCGTAATCGTGATCATAACATTCGATATGGTGACACCAAAAAAAGTCTGTGTCGGAACTCTGGTAGAAGTATTATTTACTATATTTTTTAAAGCAGGAAATTTCTTGGAATTACCCTCGAGTCCGGGCCCCTCTGAAAACTCCAGGCCCGGGGGAAAAAAGTACCCGATCCCACCCCCTCTCGTCGGGCCTGCCCGTGCTCTCAAGGGACTATCCCAATACACCCCTAACAACAGAGCAAATGGACTCCATCCAGAACTTTATTCTTGGGAAATTAATGGTGGAGAGAGAGCAGAACATAAAACCGGCATTTTTGGGAGTGGTCTACAAAGCAGAGAACATGGTCCTGCATTTTAAGTATGCCGCTTCCACGGACTTGTTAAACCATGGGAGGGTGTTTCACTGTGGGCTGCAGAGGAATCAAAGATACCTCACCCACGGATCGCAGTGGGGTACTTTCCCAATTCCCAGTCCCGGAAGGTACTGGATTTTTTGTAGAGACAAAATAAAGGCCTTCACGTTGACATCTGACGTACACTAAGATTAGTTGAAAGAGGCTCAAACGTAACACTGGTTCTTACAGTAGCCCAGAAATCAGCAACCAGTTTGGTGGAGTATAAAGAATGGGTAAACTATCGTTTCAGTCAAGTGCCCCTCAAGCTGAATGCTGCACCCGTCAATGCTGATGCATTGGCTGACAAAATGGAAGCTGTGGAGTTGGATGCAGAGGACAAAAGCACTCCATCCAACCCTAACCCGATAGCCAATACATAAAGTGTATCCAGGCAAATCTCCACCACATTAAGGCCGCATCGGCCGAACTTTGCATGAGGTTTGCCAAGGGAAACTTCAACTTAGGGCTTATGCAGGAGCACTGGTTAAGCAGACGCCATATCAATGGCCTCACAGTACAAAACACAAGGGTAATCTATGACGTGGGCGTAGTTTATCCAAGGGCTGCGCTAATCATAGGCTTCAAGCATTAAGCATTTGCCATTTAATGAATTTATAGATGGCTAAACGGCACCGCTACTAGTCGAAGCGAACTTTGATGCAAGCAAGAAGCCATTATTGTCTCAGCCTCTTTCTCAGGTGACATCGACGTAGTACCACCGCCAAATATCATAGGCTTAGTGAACTACTGCACACAAGAAAATACTAATCATTGGGTGTGATGCAAATGCACACAACACAATCTGGGGGAGTACAGACACAAATAATAGAGGTGAGTTATTTGTGGAGTTTTTAATACAAATAAATCTTACTATTGTAAACAAGGGCAAAAAACCGACCTTTGCAAACGCTATACGACAAGAGGTTCTTGACTTGACACTCACAACTAACCACTCAGTTGATATGATACACAACTGGAGAGTCTCCGACGAGGACTCAAAATTTGATCATAAATATATTATTTTTAAAATCAAAGGACAGTTAAGAGCGTAATGCCCAAGGCTACTAACTGGAGCAAATACTCACAGTGCCTTGAATCCGAACTAACGAAAAGCATGCTTCCTATAAAATGGGCGGAGGAATTGGAGGCATCAGTTGTAAACCTTACTGACTCCATCATATCCTCATATCATGAAAGTAGTCCACTCAAGACAATAACCTCAACAAATAGAGTTCCTTGGCGGAACAAAGAACTTGCAAATTTGCGTCAACTAAGAAAATCAAAATTCAACGATGCAAAGAAATATGAGATGAATATAGGAAAGCCCTAACATTGTATAACAAGGAACTAAGGAAATCGAAATGTCACTCATGGAGAAAGTTCTGTGAGGAACTAAACGATGTTCCAGCCACGGCAAGAATACAAAAATCACTGACCAAAGGAGTGACAAATCCAATTGGCATACTAAAGGTAAGGGATGGTACTTTTACAAGCAGTTTCTACACTAGAGATTCTTTTCAGAACTCACATTCCTGACTGTAGGCTTAACGCAATCTGTGACACTGATCAAGGAGTGCCAGCACACACTCTGTGCAGGTCAAAAAGTCCTATCATCTACAGAATAGTAAATTACGAAAGGGTAGAGTGGGCAATCAACTCAAACCCTACAAATCACCCGGACCAGATGGTATTTTTTCAGCCCTGCTCTCCAAGGGCACTGTGAAATTAATACAAATTCTGGTACAAATATTCAGATCAATTCTTAGTTTGGGTTATGTCACTAAGGTTTGGCGGAAGGTCAAGGTATAGTTCCTACCAAAGGGAGGCAATAAGCTTCCTGAATCTCCCAAACCTTATAGGGCAATCAGCCTTAGGTCTTTCAAGTATTATTAAATTTAACGTATTATTTATTTTATTTATTTATAAAAATGAGAAACAACAATACAATTGTTATTGCACAGCACAAAAGGAGCACTGGCTGCCAGGGCCTTCGGCTCACCGGTATGAAAAAAAGTATGTGTGAATATGAAACATTATATAAAAAAGTATAGGAAATTACTGAGTTGAGATAGCAGTTAAATTGCTAACAATACGTTACTTAAAGCTATAGCTACAGAGAGTTAAACTATTGTACTTTACGAAGATCCGTTAGGGTTAGATATTTGGCAATTTTCTCAATGTTTTCGGGTGTAGTGGTTTTTAAGAGATCAATGGCGTTGTCGCAGTTGAATATGTTGCTTCTGATTGACGTGAACTGTGGACATTCGTTGAGCAGGTGTGTGATGGAGAGTGTTGACGCAGGACAATACTGACATGATGGGGGGCTGATACCAGATAGCCTATACGAATGTGTGGCTATGGTATGCCCTAAGCGTAGTCGAACGAAAGCTTTGATATCGTTGCATCGGCATGATGATGGGTACTTGGGTGCATTTCTATCACCATTAATTTGCGTGTAGTGGTGTCGGATGGATTTCCATTCAATCATTTGTTTTATACGCTGTTGTGAAGAAATTAAATTATGCAAGTCCCTCTTGTCGAGGAACTGAAAAGAGATTAAAGGTTATTTTCCGGCGAGCTTGGCACGTAGATCTGCTAGTTCATTTCCTGCGATACCTTTATGACCTGGTACCCACATTATTTTAATTTTGTTATGGGTTGCAATTAACTTGTCACGGATATACGATATGATGTGGTTTTTATTGTTTATGTTTGGAATGGATGCTATAGTTGACATACTGTCAGTGCAAATTATGGTTTTTGATGAAGAGCTAAGTGCACAGTCAATTGCTGTCAATATCGCGATGGCTTCTGCTGTATAGACAGACGAAAATGGCAGTAAGTGTCCCGTTGACATGGTTTCACCACTAGATTTTACAACCGCGAATGATATGTAATCATCTGATTTTGATCCGTCAGTGAAAATAAGGCTCCATTCTGGCGGTAAAGGTGCCAAGCATTTGCGGAATAGTTGTTGGTAAATTCTAGGGCAGGTGTTTTCCTTCGGATATTTGCCGAGATCTAGAATAAAGGACGACTGTCGTAAAAACCACGGTGGGTGATTATCATTATGCCTGAGTGACGGGCCATTAATTCCTAGTTCTTTAGCATATTCGATGCAAGACGCGATTACAGATTTTCGTCGCAGTGGTCGTTTTAGATGAATGATGTCAATCACCGTTTCGTGAAGTGTCCTATTATTAGACAGGAACAACTTTGGTATCAGCTTCTTGGTGTTTAGCTCAATTCTCTCCTCAATAGTAGGTAAGCCAGCTTCCGCAAGTATAAATTTAGTTGGAGATTTAGGAAACGCTCTGATGCTACGGCAGACAGCGGTGTGATAGGGAGCGTAGAGAAGTTTTATATGGCTCTTAGAACAATTACCATATATCGGAAGACCATAATCTATCTTTGACAATATAAACGATTTCGTTACATTAACTAAGGTTGAGATGTTAATTAAACAGTTTTTTGAGCTTAAGTATTTAATAACATTAAGCCTGGCAGCCAATTGATTTCTAACATACAAACAGTGTTCCTTAAACGTTAATCTTTTATCAAAGATAATACCCAAAAACTTAAGACTATTTGTATTTACAATACCAACATTATTATATTCCAATTTTATGCCACCACATTTGTGTTTACGACAGATGTGAAGCAATTTGCATTTTACTGTGTTTATGTTAGCGCCAGAGCAATTAGACCAACTCGAAATGGCAGAAAGTACATCAAGGAAGTCTTTTTTAACAACGTTTAAATCATTTACTTTAGTGAAAATGAGAACATCGTCGGCGTAACAAATATGGGAGACATTTTTATAATTGGATATTATGTTGCTTATTTCGTTAAATGCTATGACAAACAAAATTACTGAGAGCGGAGAACCTTGTGGTATACCGTTGTACAGATCGTAAATGTTAGAAAAGGTTGAATTTACTTTAGTTTTAAATTTGCGGTTTGATCAAAAACCTTTTACAAAGTTGTATACGTTGCAACCTATATTCCATTTTTCAATTTGACGTAGAACCACGGGTATACCAACACGGTCAAAGGCTTTTTCGAAGTCCAGGCTTAAGGTTGAAACATGTCTTCTGTTTGATAGTGCGGAGGATACAAGTTAACACAGCGGTACTGGCATGGTGTTCGAATCGACAAACATACATGTGTGTGATACATACATACATATATGTACGTTTGTACGGCGATGGCTGGCCGTCAGCATCGGTCAAGTCACTTTTGGTTATTGCCGCTGTGACTATCCCACACCTCGCTTAAGTACTTTTTCTGTATGCCGACGTTTCGCATTTTGCCGAAACGAATCGTGCGCATCATACAGCCGAAAGAGTCGTCACTAAAAAAGCACTTAAGCGCGGTTAGTTTTTAGGATAATTAGACAGTGTAAGTCACAGTGTAAGTGACAGTGAAGTGTAAGTGAAGTGAAGTGCAAATAAAGTGAGAATAAAAAAATGAAAATTAAAAGTGTTTCATTTAACTTACATAATTATCAAAGACGAGCAAAGCGTCCATGGTATCTTGACCTTGTTTATATGCGACTAGCTGTGGATTTGTTAAATTATGTTTCAGCGCATACCAAGATATACGTTTAGAAACAATTTTCTCGAGGAGTTTCCCTAGACAACGAAGCAGTGAAATCGGTCTGTAACCCAGTACTTCCGGTGATATACTATTCGATTTTGGTATAGGTAGAACAATAGCATTTTTCCAACATTGTGGATATACACCCTGCATCAAGATATTATTGTATAACCTTATTATTCTGAGTTTTAAAATAGAAGACAGTTTTTGCAGCATGGGATATGAGATTCTGTCTGCACCTGGGGTTTTACCTGACATCGACGCAAGGGCTGATTCAAACTCAATGAGGTCAATTTCATTTCCAGAAACGGTAGTGGAGGAGGTATGAATGCCGTTAGACTTCGCTAAATATTCTTTTTTTTGTAGAAATGAAAGTTGAGTGGAAATTCGAGTCTTGCGAGTATTTAGACCAAACCATGGAAAAATGATCAGCTATTTCTTTAGGGTTAAGTATAGGACCATTCGGACCGTTCACCAGGGTTATAATTGTTTGTTTATAAGAGCCTGAGATCATTTTTATATCAGCCCAGGCCTTTTTTGTGTTTGTTTTGTGATTAATTTTCTCGGAAAATTTATTTAAACATTCTCTTTTCGCTTGCTTTGATTTCTTCCTAAACATAGCATTGGCTTTTTTTTTGTACCTGACTAGGTTATCGTTTGACCTATTTTTTTTTGAATTCAGCCCAGAAAAATTGTTTTTCATTCCTTAGCTTGGAGAGTTCATTGTTCCAATAAGGCACACAGTTTTTTTTTTTGCATTTTCCTGGATGTTTGAGGAATAGAGTGATGAGCTGCGGTGCGAATAATTTTCGTGATTAATGATGCCTCACGGTTAATGTTATTGGAGGTATCTAATTCATTGGAAAGTTGGGTAACCTTAGATCTAAAATTTTCCCAGTCCGCTTTGTCTATCAAGAATTTGGGGCATGCAGTAATGTTTTGAATAGTCCTTGCGTGCACAGTTGTTGCAATGGGGTAGTGATCGCTACCGTATAGCTCATCTAAGGTATTGGTGCAGAGCTTAGGTGCTATATTTGTAGAGCATATGTTAGGTCTATGTCGCTAAATGAGGAATGCGTAGAGAAGTGTGTAGGTTTATTATCATTTAGTATTGTAAAATTTTCGGACAAAATCCAATCTTCTACTATTTCACCTCTCTTATTACAAATTTGGGAGCCCCAAAGAGGACTCCAAGCATTAAAGTCACCAACAATTATTACTGGAGTTCGTATAGATCGGACTATATTGTTTAAATCTCTATGAGTGAAGTTCTGTTGAGGTGGTAAATATAAATTTACAATTGTGAACTTAAAACTGAGTGTTATTTCTACTGCAAGAACAGCGATATTAGACTGTATGTGGACGTATTTATGTGGGATATTTTTCTTAATCAACACGGCAATGCCTTGCTTGCTTTGAGTGTTATGGGGGAGATTTAGGAAATAGCTTTGAAATTGCTTCGGAACGGATGCGGTTTTGTCGACAGCTAAATGAGTCTCTTGGAGAGCAATAACGCTTGGAGAGTGCTCTTTTATCAGAAGCTCTAGTTCAGTGTAGTTATTGTAAAAATTGTGGTGTTGTTGTGGTGTTGGATGAAGTTGAGTTCGGTTGTATTAAGGTGTCGGAGTGAGCATTGAGCGAAGCTGTGCTCGGTGATTTGCTTGATGGGCTAGGTGCTAAAGCGGCAGGGGGTTTCGTTTTGCTTTGTTCGATCTTGCTCAGATTTTGGGTCTCGCTTTCAACAGCAGCAAATGAGGCGCTGAGTGTGGTCGGTGTCTGTTCCTTGTAGAGTTTAACTGCTTCGCGCATTGAGCATTTGTTTTGGCATTTGATTTTCAATATTTCTTTAGATTGCATATATTTTGGGCATGATTTAGAAGAGGATGGATGATCGCCTGCACAATTTCCATAGTAGATACGTGAACATGGTGGTGGGTGTGGGGGGAAATTGCATGATTGACAGGAGGGTGCATTGTTGCAGCGTTTAGCTGTGTGCCCTAAAAGCTGACAGGTTTTACACCTCATTGGATTTGGGTAATAAGGTTTGACTTTTGCAATACGCCACGATACTTCGACTTTTTCTGGGAGCTTGAAGAGGTTGAATGTGAGAAGTACGGTTCCTGTATATTGTGATACATTATTTTCCAGTTTTGAAAATGTATAAACGTCTGTGACACCTTGTGCGCTCATATTTTCAATAATCTCTTTTTCGTCCACATTGTTTAAGCATGGTGCGAAAATTGTGCCTTTTGAGCTGTTCAGGTTTTCATGGTAGTTCACTACAATATCACATACACCAATTAGTTTTTTAGTGGAAATGAATTTTTGTGCTATTTGGGAGTTTTTAACCAAAAGCAATAGGTTACCGTCACGTAGCTCAGATATTGAGATTATTTCCTTACTTATGGATTCTAGCGCTTTATGCACAGCAAAACACAAGTATTTGGAAATCGGTTTATTTGCATCAACTGCGGCAAGTCAGGGAAGTTTATTGGGGTATATGTTGATTTTTTCCTTTTTGACTGGGGACCCGAGGCAAGCAACGCAAACCTGTTGTCCCCGAGATTTGGTGGTATATATATACTTTGATAGAAGTTAAGTTAATCCGAAAAGCGTTTTGAAGAGGAACACGTGCGCGTTTGACACACCGAAAGAATAGTCACAACAGAAAATCGAGAGTAAGCAAATACGTCTGCTCAGAGCGAGAACCTGTCCAAAATTTTGCCACTTTGCACTGTGTACGATGCTTAAATACTTGACAGTGTATTAAGGTTAGTTGAAAGAGTGTAAACTCTATCGAAAGCTACACACATAAAGGAGAACAGTATAAACATGTGTGTTCGTATGCTACACTGTGATGTTGAGCCTTCCCGACAAGACAGCTGACTATCATATAAGCACTCATATTATCATCATCACTATCCCCATCCAACTACACATTTTTGTTCTAGCCATGGGAAAGTTCTGATAGTTTCCCCTTGTCGGTGTGATATTCTATCTCTCTTTTACCAATAGCAATTTCTTATAACTGAAAGATATATCTACTATGCTCAAAACTACTCATTTTCGTCATCAAAAGGAAATCAGCACAAACTCCTCAATAACTCCTCATTTTCGTTAAAAAGTAATCAGACTGAGGAGTTTCGTTAAATTGGTTCATTTGGAAATTATAAAATTTATATTGGTGTTTTCATTGAGATTCAAACCAACGAATTTTCAATATTTTTTTGTTTCCATTAAAAAACTTTTACACACCAATTCGGTGTTTCATCCACGGAGATTCGAACTCACGAATTTTCAAATTTTAGCCAAGCATCAACTCATTCGGCTATGGCGACTATACAACAAATGTAGCTAAATTTCACACTAATACTTTTTTCAGAGCACCAAATTATTTCGTTAAAATTAATCCACAGTGATGACAATAACTCCTCATTTTCGTTAAAAAGTAATCAGACTGGGAGTTTCGTTAAAATATTTTATTTAGAAATTATAAAATTTATATTTTACGGAGATCCGAACTCACGAATTTTCAACTTTTAGCCAAGCATCTACTCATTCGGCTATGACGACCTTACAGCCAAGTTTCACACTAGAACTTTTTTCAGAGCAGCCACATTATAAGCATATAAATGAGTTGTTTTGGCGTTTAACACGTTACCGCCGGCGCTGTTATTCATGGTCTTCGCCCACAGACGGCAACGTTTACATCTTTTCGCTCTATCGGAAGCGATTGCAGGTTATATAAAACGAAATTTTTTCATAAGGGTAGTCGTTTATGGCTTCTCATCTCATAGGTACCGTCTAATAAAGTACCATTGGTGGTACACGCCGTCCCATGAAGCAATCTTGTGCGGGCCACCGCTGGTACAAGCCGCCTCATGAAGCAATCTTGTGCGAGCCACCGGTGGTACGCGCCGCCCCATGAAGCAGACTTGTGCGAGCCACCGGTGGTACGCGCCGGCGTGAACGTGTTAAAGTACAATAGATCAATTTTTCACTTATATGAAATTGCTATTGGTAAAAGAGAGATAGAATTCACACCGAACAGGGGAAAAGAATATCAAATGAAATATTTGATTTCCCCATTAAACAATGTTGTATATGCTATTCTGATAATGCGCATGTATTCGAGACTAATAAAATCCTTGTAAATGTGTTGGAATTTTTGTCAAAAGTGCTCAGCACTGTCTTGTAGGGTTGTAAACTTTATCGAAAATTACACACATGTGTGGGGCTGAGAGTAAAAACGGAGCATCGCATCTCACCTCCTTTTCTTGCTCACGGAAAATCTCATAAGTGTGAGCAAGAGGTGAGATGAGATGTTGTTGTTGTTGTTTTAACAGTAATAGAAGCCCCGTCAGTGAAGGGCAGTGCTGTCCAGAATGAAAAATGTGAGTGTATAAGTGAGAACGAGAGAATGGGAGCAGCACAGTAGGAAATTTAAACCAAAATAAATACCTTTTGATATTACATCTATAGCCTCCTTTGAACGACTTGTAACATAAAAGGCATTGCAAGTCGCCAAAGGCATTTTCTAGCATAAAAAAGTTCTCACAGGTCATTGTATTGCATACACTAAGCGTCGCGGACAAATGTGGTGTTTATTCGTTGCTGGTTTGCTAACGACTGAACGATGGAGAGTAAGAATACGTGTGATCAATTGATGTATGGGATGGACAGCACTGGTGTAGGGTATATCACCGGTCGTCTTCGTCTGGCTCATCTAAAGGTAGGCCCAGGAAACAAGCTGTTTCGACGGGTTGGGTCCAGAGGGAGAGGGGTGTTAGATGAGTAGGTTTAAGAGGGCATGTGAAGAGTGTGTCCACAGTGTCGGACGGAATATCTTCCGATGCCGGACATATGTTTGGTATGTCGGGGTCAATTCTGGATTATTATCCAGAACGTAGTTGTGCCATTTTTACACGTGTCTCACGGGGAAGCTGGAGCTCTTCATTTGCAATAAGGGGTGGTTGGTCTACGATTACGGCATTCACAGGGCGGGAGCTTAAGAAGGTGGTGACGGTCTCCCGGTGAATGACATTTATTGACTGTCTAAATACTGTCTGGGCCAGTAGATTTCTGTCAGTTTTGTCCTAGGATGCGGCTCTGGCTCAAGCAGGTTTCTGCAAGGGTGAAACCTGCGTAGCATCCCAGCAGTAACTGCTTGCTGAGCAGTTTATTGTGCTTCATTACAGGGAGCATTTGTGACTCGTTGTGAAGATGTTGAATAGGGGACATCAGGAGGCAACCGGCCGCTGTCCGAATGGCAGTATTTTGGCATGTCTGTAGCTTTATCCACTGCGTGTCACTAGTTCGAGGCGACCAGACAGGCGCAGCATAGTTTAGAACCGGTCGACCAATTGCCTCAAATGTCAATAGCAACAGTTCTTTGTGTTTGCCCCAAGTACTGCCGGCAAGCGACTTGAGGACCTTTTTTTTTGGATCTTAATTGCAATTGCGGTCGTATGCGCTGAGAAGGAGAGCAAACTGTCAAAGATCATACCCAAAATTTTGGGATTGTTTACCGCCGGAATCGGTGTGTTGTCGACTTTTACCCTGAGGGAGAGTTTGACCTCCTTTGTCCAGGTGGTAAAGAGGGTCGCCGTGGATTTAGAGGGGGAAAGTTGGAGATTACTCGCAGTGAAAAAGCGAAAAAGGTCGGTGAGGTAGTTGTTCACTTTGGAGCACAGACCATCGATGTCATTGCCCGACGCCATTATCATGCAGTCGTCAGCGTATGAGACCAGCGAGACTCCCTCTGGTGGTTGGGGAAGCTTCGAGATGTAGAAGTTGAACAGCAATGGTGAAAGGACACCACCCTGCGGTACACCTTGCTTAATCTTCCTCTGCTTTGAGATGAGTTGTTCCGTTTTTGCTCTCAGCCTTCCATATAGAACAGTATATGCATGTGTGTTCGTATGCTACACTGTGATGTTGAGCATACCTATGTCAAACGAAATGCGAATTTCACAATTGACAAATGACGAAGCAGATTAGTTTAGTTTCTCTTGTTTTGTGTAATAAATATATTTCATTATTATTTATAAATTAATTTAAGGGATATTATCTGTGCGTGAAAAATGAATAAAAAATGAATAGAAGAATAGGAAACAATAAATTTAAAACCTCGAAACAGCCAAGCAAACTGCGTTTATTACAAACAAATCAAACACCATCAGGATAAGGAGAAATCGCAAGATAGTAA
This sequence comes from Anastrepha ludens, assembly GCF_028408465.1. Taxonomy (NCBI): domain Eukaryota; kingdom Metazoa; phylum Arthropoda; class Insecta; order Diptera; family Tephritidae; genus Anastrepha; species Anastrepha ludens. The sequence goes on from NC_071503.1 coordinate 43,519,729, forward strand.
TGAATGTGTTTTTGAATGTGAACTTGAATTCTAGAATCGGAAAAAGGAATGCAAAAACAATTTTCTTGTTTCAGCTGTTCCTCAGACCGAAACTAGTTAAATTTTATCCGAATCACATTCATCCACTGTTTTTGCGGATGGTGAAACAATCGATTCAACCACATTGAATGTAAATGTAGTATTAAATGTTACTACTGATACGGAAGTAGCAGGTAAATGATGAATAATTGTTTTTTCTTGATAGTTCTTAGTGGGATTAAAAGAAAATTCATATTTTTATAGATGTTAGTGTTGATGCTAAAGTTGTATGAAATGATCCTACCGACATCACTCCGTATGGTATTTTGAAGGATATTGAGCCTCAAGAGCTAGATTTACGCATTGGACACCAATTTCCGATGCCACACAAAAGAAAATTCAATCAAAAGTGGTTGAATGATTACGTTTGGTTGGAATATTCCGTATTGAAAAATGCTGTTTTCTGTAACGCGTGCCGCCAACTTTCTCCAAGTCCTGAAAGAGACAACGTATTCAAATGTACTGGTTTTTCACATTGGAAAAGTGCTCTTGAATCAAATAAAGGCTTCAAAAAACATCAGAGTTGTGGAATGCATTGGAACAGCATGGCGAAATGGGCTGAAGCAATTGGTCGACAGATATATTGCAATGCCGTCGAAATTATGTGATAAAAATTATTGAGGTATTGTATATCCAATATCCATACATAAAAGGCTTTTGACATTTCCAACATTTATTATTGATAAACAAATACCTAATGAGCAAATATTTCCGCAGGTTATTATTTTTTTGGTTAAAAATGAGATGGCTTTTCGTGGCACGTATGACATCGAAAAATATATGGATTTATTATGGATTTATTCGAAAAATTATTCTCATATACAAAAGCCAACAACGAAAACTTTTGCAAATGGGAATCGCATATGCCACGTCATTACACATATCGATCACCCGATATTCAAAATGAGATAATTGGGCTTTTAGCATTGATGGTACGCGAGGCAGTGGCTAATGATGTGATGAAATCAGACGTACCATATTTCACATTGTTAGAGGATGGGACAAAAGATAAACAGAACAAGGAATGTGTTGCGATTGCTGCAAGATATTTACGAAACGGCCAAGTTCAGGAAAGCATAATTACGATGGAAACATTTGCTGATTATTCATGTATGTTTTTATTCAATGCTATAACGGTGCTAGTGTGATGAGCGGCATTGATGGTGGTGTGCAAAGATTGATTCAAAACGATTTGAAACGAAAGATTCCGTATTTTTACTGTCTGAACGATCAATTTCATTTGGTCATAATCAAGGTCATTGAAAGCGTTCAACTGGTGAAGCAATTTTTGACCAGGTTTGATATTTAGCTGTCAATTATCTTAGTAAATAATTATGAATGTCTCAATGTTCTAAATGCGTATTTAATTATTTTTAGGCAAAACATATTGCAAAATTTTTCCGTCGCCACAAAGTAAAACAACATTACGAAGGTCATTCCATTTTGAAATTAATTGAAACTCGCTGGGTTGGCTATTTACGTGCTTCAAAATCCATATTTGAAAAGTATGAACATATTATAAATACTTTGCCTCAGATAACCGCTGCAGCAGGATTCGATGGTGGTAACGTAGCATTAGCAGCCGGATTGGATACAAAGATTCTATGGCGCTCATTAGAGCCGTTTATAAAACGATCGAAAAATGAGAACAGAAGTTTTTTTCAATAAATATTACTCTGAAGCGACAAATCTTTTGAAGAAATCACATCCTACAGAAACGGCTCTCGTTTCAAGTCGCCCAATTCGAAATCGACGCCATTCAAAAATGCTAAAGGATTTTGTTACTGAAGAAACACTGGGACAACGAAGTGAATCCAGCATCATTGTGAAATCGGCATTTTATGAAACTATCTATATTAAGAATAGCATCGTTTTGTAAAAAATGTTTCATGCATTCGAACCCAAGCGGTTTGATTCTTTAGACCTGAAAACGGTTCTTTTACGATTCAATGAACAAAAAAATTGCAAAGTGAGATTATTAAAAAAAAATTAATAAATGTTATTGTTGAAAAAATACTGTAAACGCAGGATAAACTATTCAAAGAGGTTTTTAATTACTTTTGTTTTCGACTGTTCTTTAATTTTTCTTCCTTTTTATCTACATAGTATACATGTGATCCCCCAAACATGGAGGATGAGGAGTCTCTTCCCCCTACATCCGTTGAAGAGAACGCAGACCAAACCGTGGTTGGTTGCTCTTCAATAACGAACAAAAGCGATGGTGAGGATTGTACAAATCAATCTTCACCACAGTAAGGCGGCCTCAGCCGCACTCATCCTCCGTCTCGCAGAAAGAGAAGAGGATATCGTGCTCATCCAAGAACCATGGGTCGTAAAAGATCGGGCTTGCGGTTTGAGCAGCAGAGAATGCAAATTGCTTTATGTCACTAACAAAGGTAAGCCCAGCACGTGCAAACTAGCAAAGAAATGTATTAATGTATATTTACTAATACAATTTAGCGATGCGGATAACGTCATCACAGCGATGGAGTCCTGCTTAAGGACTATATGGCTTGCCTCCTCTTATATGGCACACGACGCGGAGCAACCTCCTCCATCACAACTCATAAGAGACGCAGTTCATGAAGCATCGAGGTGTGGCAACCCATGCATACTGGGAGCAGATGCTAATGCACATCATCATGTCTGAGGCAGATCAGACACAAACGCACGTGGTGAGTACATCTTTGAATTCACTATGTGTAACAATCTTTATATTAGTAACATAGGTGATACCCCTACTTTTGTAACAACTACGGGAAGTTAAGTTCTAGACATCACGTGTGTCAATGAACGAGGGTGCCATATTTTAAAGGAATGGAGAGTGTCTACAGACAACTCCTTCTCAGATCCAAGTACTTAATGTACACCATTTCATTGCCAACTAAACAGTTCAAGCCGGTTATAAACCGCAGACGCACAAGCTGGGGGATGTTTGAAACCACAATATCTAGCAATCTCCCAGCAGCAACATAAAAAATTAACTGCGAGCCACAGCTCGGTTCAGTGGTTGATGAGCTGACTTCTGCATTTTAACAAGCTGCGAAAGCAGCATATCCTCATAAAATGAGAAGAGGAAAACCGAAACCTCCATGGTGGTCCACTGATATAGTAAACCTAAGAAGGGAATGTAGAACTATGTATGTATAACGAAGTGAGGAGAACCAACTCGTGGGACAGATACAAAGAATGCCAGTGTAGATTTAAGTATGCCATAAGGGCAGGAAAAACGGCGTCTTGGAGAGACTTCTGTCCAAAGATAGAAAGTGTTTCGGAGACCAGTAGAATCCGGAAAGTAGTATCAACAAGTCCCAGTAATCCTAGCTACCTCATAAAAGAGAATGGCAATTGGACAACCAGCAGTGAAGAAGCACTAGAATTACTAATGCAGTGTAATAAATAAAAGACGATTTTCTATTTGATAACCAATGCTGGATAACCGGCAGGTTATTATGTCAAATATTTATTGATTGATCATTAAGATATGGTCGAGTTTTTATACTTATTTTACTTATTTCTACATATTCTATAACACATGTTTACTTAACGTTTATTTAACAAATTTTAGCTACAAAGAGAAATGTAATTTGATTCCATTGAGTGTGCGGACAAACAATTTAGGCACATGCCGAAAAATGCTTGTTGTCAGCTTGTGCCGCCCATGCAATGAACCTTTGAAATATGAAGCCTGCATTAATTAAATTAAGAACAACTTAGTATACTACGTTACGCATGTTCAACTTATAATCATACTACACCTCCCTTCTTTAGAAGAATGCTCATACAACTGTATTGTGAGAACATTCGTTTATAAAAATTATTAATCTTACGTACAAATTTAAGTTTAACAGTTTTTATGAAAGATTTATAATTACAGGGTTATTCAATAGGTGCGCTTCAACTTTTTTCCGATAGGGAGGGCGAACGACGCAATATTTTTTATTTTTCGCTTGTTATTTGTAAACTTCATTAGTATACATTTCATCATGGAACGCTACACACTTGAGCAACGATTGCAAATCGTGCAAATTTTTTATGAAAATATCCGTTCTGTTGCTGCTACTTTAAGAGCATTACGGCCATTTTACGGTCCATTTAAAAGCCGTCGCGTTTTGGGGTTATGTGAAGTCATTGGTCTACAGTAACAAGCCGGCGACGATTTGTGAGCTCAGAGCCAATATTGAACGCGAAATTGCTGGAGTTTCGGCCGATTTAAGCAAAAGAGTGGTCGAAAATTGGGTTCAACGATTGGACTTCGTAAAACGTGCACGCGGTGGTCATGCAAAAGAAATCGAATTTCATACTTAAATGTATATGTTCAAACTCGATAATAAAAAAAAAAATTAGTTAAAAAAGTCAAACCGTTTGTGTTTTATTCAAAAAAGTTCAAAAGTTGAAGCGTTCTTATTGAAAACCCCTATATATTAAAATTAACATTATATTATTTATCTATTTGTTGAGGACCGCGCGGTACTATGTGTATATATAATTATTGTTGGTATATCTTAAGTCTATTTTTTCACTTTGTTCTCTTTTTGTTCTTTTAGGGATTTCTTATCAACTATTATTACATTATGATTATTATTATCTATTGTTTTAATTTTATAAGGTCCACCAAATTCGGGGGTCTAGTTTATGGGCCGCTTCATTTCTAAGTAAAACTAGGTCCCCTATACTAAAGTTTAATCTAATGTATTCCTATCATAATTAGTTTTTTGCTTAAGTTTAGATTGTTGTAACATAATTTTAGCTCTCCTATGTGCTATTTCTAATTTAAATTTAATTTCCTTAGCGTAATTGTCTATGTTATAGAGTGGTGTTATTTTGGCTATATCTTTGAATTGACGAAATTCGTTGGGTATTTTTCCGAAAACTAATTCGTATGGACAATAATTGTGTACTGTCGAAGGTGTTGTGTTGAAACAGTATGTGAAATATTGTAACCATTCATCCCAATCGTCTTTGTCAATTGATACGTAGGATCTTACGTATGAATTGAACACTTTATAGACACGCTCGACAACGCTTGACTGATGTTTGTATGCGGTTGAGGTTAATTTGTCAACTCTTAGCAATTTGCATAGTTCCGTTAGGATTGAATTTTTATATTCTGTACCCATGTCTGAAATGAACGTCTTCATTGGACCGTAGGTAAGAATAAAATGTTCAAAGATTGCTTTTGCAACCGTTTTTGCGTATTTGTTTTGTATTGGTATTGTGACCAAATACTTTGTCAAGTCGCATATTATCGTGACTGCATAAACATTTCCATTTATTGAGGTAGGTAAGGGACCAATTGTGTCAACAAAAACTGAGTCAAATGCACTTAACGGTGTTAGAGTCATTGGACTTTTTTGGTGCTTTGCTATTTTTGTTTTCTGGCATTTGTCACAAGTCTTTACGTATTTAGTTATATCTTTTGCCTACCCTTCCAAAAGTAATGTCTTCTTATTTTCATGAGTGTTCTTAAGATTCCGCAGTGTCCTCCAAGAATTGGATCGTCGTGATATTGTCTTAGAATATCATTTACAGCTTTAGTATCTATAATGTGTTTCACCTCGTTTAGTAGCGCTACTTTTACTTTATTTAATATTTCATTGCCCTTATTTTTAAAATCATTTACCGATATAAATTCGAAAATTTTCTCGCTTGGTGCCACTTGCATATTTTTAATTCCATGTATGTCGGCCACTTTATCGAGCCTAGAAAAAAATGTCTCTAATGACATTTTTCCGTTAACAAACAAGTCATTAATTTGTATATATGCTTTTATAGATTTTCCCCGTTTGATGTAGCATCTCGTGGGAATGATCTTTAATTTAAAAAATTTCCTGACGTCAGTGTTGTTTATAGGAACATTTATACTTATCATTATTATGATTGTTATGCTGCTGTGTATTTGGGCTAGCGTTTTTATTAGACACTGATCTTGTCACTATTTTATATATTTTGTTATTGTTCTCATTTATTTGTTTTAAATCTGTTATTGTTATGCGCGACAGAGCGTCTGCAATGTGATTGTCTTTTCCTCTAAGATACTCTACTATAAAATCGTACTCTTCTAAGTCTAGTCTCATTTGTGTTAATTTAGAACTTGGATTTTCCATAGCAAGGTATGACAGTGGTCTATGATCAGAGCTTACGAGAAATTTTGTACCGTAGATATAGGGTCTGAAATATGTTATTGCCCAATGTATGGCGGCTAATTCTTGTTCTATAGTCGATTTGTTGCTTTCTCCTTTTGTGAAACTTCTGGAGGCATATGCTATTGGTAAATGTTTTCCTTCATACTCCTGAGTTAGTACTGCGCCACAGGCGTTTTTGCTTGCGTCTGTTGTTAAGCAAAACGGTTTTTTAAAATCAGGATATTGCAATAGTGTAGGACTCATTAGTACCTTTTTTAGGTATTCAAATGCATCATTGCATTCTTTTGTCCATTCGAAGACAACTCCCTTTTTTGACAATTTTGTCAGGTGTCTTGAATATTCTGCGAAGTTTTTAATGAATCTTCGGTAGTAATTGCAAAATGCTACAAATCTTTTTGCACTATCTCCGTCTGTGGGTGTTGGATAATTTTTAATTACAGAGTACTTGTTATCGTCTGGAAGTAAGCCCTTATTTGTACATTTATGCCCGAGGTAAGTTACTTCGTGCATAAAAAATTAACATTTTTCTGGGTGTAATTTTAGATTATGTTTTCGACATAAATTGAAAACGTCTTTTAAATTCGAAAGCATATGTTGTTCAGAGCAACCAAGGACTATTAAATCATCCATATATAAGAAGGCTTGCTCAGGTTTTAAACCGCTGAAAGCAATCGTCATTATTCTTTGGAATGAATTAGGGGCTATTTTTAGACCATACGGTAATCTAGTAAACCTATATGAACCATTGTTGGTTGAAAAAGATGTTATATCCCTAGATTTTGTCTCAAGTTCTATTTGATGAAATCCGGTCGTTAAGTCTAAACAGGAAAAGTATTTAGCTCTTCCGAGTTGATGCAAAATATCGTCCATTCTTGGTAATGGGAATTTATCTGCTATTAACTTTTTGTTTATTTGTCTACAGTTGATTACTAGTCTCCACCTTTTTTCAACTGAATTTGGTAGTGACTTTTTTGGTACTAGTAGGATTGGACTATTGTACTCACAAAATGATGGTTCAACTATTTTGTCTTCTACTAGTTTGCTCACATGTTTTTCGATCTCCTCCTTGTATGTGTGGGGTATACGGTAATTTTTTATGTATACCGGTTGTGTGTCTCTAACCGTTAATTTTTGTTTGTTAAAATTATTAGTTGTAACTGGTTCGGTATCTAACCCAAAAATATCGCTGTATTCGGAGCAAAGTTGTATTACCTGTTTTTCATGTGGTTTTGGAAATTTTTTTGTAAATTTTTTAAGAATTCCCGATTTTCTATGTCTATCATTTGTGCTATCAGTTATTATGTCGTAATCAGAGACATTTTCTGTAAGGATTTCGTTCTGTTTTAAAGAGATTGTGTTGTGAGTGGTATTCATTATACGGATATACGCATTGTTTGTTTTTACCAGGGTATTTGTTATAAAGATGCCCGGTTGTGGTTCTTGGTTTGGGACTAGTGTGTCTTCTAGAGAATATGGTAGATTAATTTTGCGTATTACTTCTGACCGTGGTGGTATGTTTATTTCATCGTTATACGTTGTTGATATCGGTATTTCTATGTTATGTGACAAATTATCCGGTCTTAATATTAGGATATCATGGTTTTGTGTAAAGTTCAATATGCAATTGAATTTTTTCATAAAATCCATGCCTATTATGCCATCGCAAGGTATTGGAAAAATGTCATGTATAACATGAAATTCATGAGGTATTAGGTAGTTTCTGAATTTTAAATCGAAAAATATCGTACCAAAGGATCTAATTTTGCCTTGTCCTATACCGCTCAAGTTTGTTATTTGTCCAGTATTGATTTTTTGAAAAGGGGATTTATTATATTTTAATAAGGATATATCAGCTCCTGTGTCTACTAATAATGTTATAACTGTATTTGAGTCTGATATTTTGAATTGTACCAAAATACTATAACTAAGGTTGAGTGAATGTATCTTAGAGGAAATTTCTAGTTTTCCGGATTAATTTCTTCGGACTGAGTACATCTGATATTGTTTGTTACGTTCCGGTTTTGATTTTGTCTATTTGGTCTGAAGCGACCTCTGTTGCTATTTCCGTAGTTTTGGTTACTATTGCCAAAACTGTTATTGCTGTATTTGCCATTATATTTTGCTCTATTTTGAATATTTGAGAAATTGTTTCTTCTCTGAAATCTGGCGTTTCTTGAAAATCGATTGTTAGAATTATTAAATGGTCTTTGGCCAAAATGTAATATTGTATTTTGATGACCAGTAGTTTCGGTACAACTTCCTATAAATTTAAGTATTGCCTCATTCATGTTATTGAATTGACCTGCTTCCATAATCAATTTCACTTTTTCAAGGCTGCAATTTTTGATCATTGCTTTTACGGCTATTTGAGTAGAATATCTGCTGCCTAATTCAGTAGATAATCCATCCATATAAGCATTTTCTAACGATTTTGTAAGAGTCTCGATCTCGTTACAGTAATTGTTAGCTGGCTTAATGTTTTGCCTTATATTCATTATTTTGGCCGATATTACTTCAACAGATTCACCTTTGACTGTCCTTTGATGTGTGGCAATAACTGCTGCAATAGTGGTTTCCGCTGTAATAAGGTTTCTCGCGTTTCCTTTTAACTTTGTTTTAGTAAGTGATATAGCTGTGGTTTCGTGTTCACCTTTTATTCTATCTAGAAGTGCTAGAGCATCTAGAAATGAACGTGAATTTTCTGGCTTACTGGCTGTGTTTAGAAATTCTACCATGTTTTGTGTCATTTCGACTTCTTGATCAGAATCTATGTCTGTATCGGAATCTGTTGTTTCTGAATGAGATATATCTTGTTTAATGTTATACTTGGCTATTATTTTTTACCAATAAGTCTCTTAATTGCCGAAATAAGTCACGTGTTTCTTTTTGATGTACATTAGTTAATTTGCTATAATTCTCGTGGACAATTTTTCTAATTGATTCTAATGTATAAACTGGATTTTCTAAATGTTTTCTAACTGTATCTGGCTTAATATATCTATTCTGACTTATGCATTTATATTCTTTTTTTTTGTATAATTAACCATTTGTCCATCTGTTAAGTTTTTTTTTCTAAAAAAATATTATAGTTTTTAGACTTGTTCTAAGTTGTTTGCTATGCTATTACTGTATTTCTTCTTTAAGCACTTGTTGTGCATTCTATAAATTTTTATGCAAATGTTTGCACTCACTAAAGCTATCATTATAATTAATAAACTTGTGATTATTTCTAAGTCCGGTGAAGTAACGTCTACCTTGTTAAAAACATTTGCTGTTGAGTCTACCGTCTTTACATCCAAAAGTCCCATATTTGGATATGTCTTTAAAATTAGTATTGGAATTTTCAGAATAAAAAATTTTACTATAGTGTCAACTATTGTACTATTTAGAAATGTTTTGTCAAATTTTACCCATATATGAATTATTATGGGGCGCCATATATAATTATATAAACAATTTAATTAAAAGTAATTTTTATTCATTATTTTATATTTAATTTATTTTAGAAACATTTTGGGTAATTATTTATTATTAGCTTTGCCAAATGTCGAAAGTTTTAATTTTATATTTAAAAATTTTTTTTTTTTAAATTGTTTCCATATTAATAGGAACAAAAAATTTGTTGGACAATTATTTTGTCTCGAGCGGTTAACGCTTACTGACTCTAACTGTCTGCATTCAATCATGCACAGTGTTTTGTTTAAAAGATTTACTTGATTTGTTTTCTCTGCTGGAGCAGGAATTCTATTTGGGTTATGCGCTCCCAGATTGTGCTAGATTTCTCCCAGGATGGTGGTGGTTGCTGGTTTACCTCCTGATGAGTAAGCTTATTTCCCTCTTTAGTCTGGTGGTGTAGCCTTCTTTTTGGTTTGCTCACCTTTGGGATGGAAACTTCTGTTGGTTTTTTGCGGCCCTTGAGCTGGGTTGGACATCTATTTTTCTTCTGCTTGTATTGGCTTAACCAGGTTCTTCCTTCCGCAGCTGACGGATCGTTTTGGCTGATCACGTCAGGACTTAATAGTGTGTGAATTTTTGGTGCTTTTTATCAAATATTTATTGATTGATCATTAAGATATGGTCGAGTTTTTATACTTATTTCTACATATTCTATAACACATGTTTACTTAACGTTTATTTAACAAATTTCAGCAACAAAGAGAAATGTAATTTGATTCCACTGAGTGTGCGGACAAACTATTTAGGCACATGCCGAAAAATTCTTGTTATCAGCTTGTGCAGCTCATGCAATGAACCTTTGAAATATGAAGCCTGCATTAATTAAATTAAGAACAACTTAGTATACTACGTTAGGCATGTTCAACTAATAGTCATACTACAGCAGACGCACTTTTCAGGTTGTTTCTGCAACGAAGTCAGTAGAGCCCACCCTATAGTTCACTAAGAGAATCCCCCAATAGATTTTATAACGGAGCATAACATAAAATTTGCCATTGGCAGCTTCAAACCTTACAAATCACCGGGACCTGATGGAATCATTTCCGCTGATTTACAACACACAAAAGATATGATTGCACCTACACTCACCTTAATTTTTGAGGCAGCGATATGTCTTAACTATATCCCCAAGAAATGAGCAGAAGTAAATGTGGTACTCGTTCCCAAAAGAGGGAAAACCAGACATTCGAAACCGAAGGACTTCAGGCCAATTAGCCTATCATCCTTTTTATTAAAATCCTTAGAGCGGTTGCTAGATGTGCATATCAAAGGAAGGATTAGCGACAAACTATCACCTTCCCAACATGGATACAGCAAAGGCAAATCAGTGGAAACAGCGCTCCATGAGCTAGTTCACACAGACGAGAAATCACTTCACTACAAAGAATTTACCCTCGCTGCCTTTCTAGACATCGAGGGTGCTGTCAATAACATATATCCGGCAGCAATTACCACTTCGCTAACGGAAATGGGAGTAAGCAATGCAATAGTCTCATTTATAGAACGAATGCTAACTGGGCGAACGATAAGCGCAAATTTGGGTGGCACATTTATTAAAAAATTTCCGATCAGAGGTACACCCCAAGGTGGGGTAATATCTCCACTTCTGTGGAATCTAACTGTCAATATTCTTCTACAAGAACTTAAAAAAATTGGGGGTAAAATAATATCATATGCCGATGATATTGTAATAGCAATCTCGGGGAAACACTTTCCAACATTATGTGACCTCCAACAAAGATCTCTCAACAGATTATCACTTTGGTGTAAAAGTCGAGGAGTAGAAGTAAATCCGGAAAAAACGGATCTGATACTTTTTAGTAGGAAACACAAAACACCTGCTCTTCAACAAATATTTCAAGGAGGGAAACCACTTAGAGCAATAGAAAGGGCAAAATATCTAGGACTTATACTAGATAGGAAACTAAATTGGGGGATCAAAGTCGCAGGAAGAGCACGTAAAGCTATGACCGCAATGTACTCCTGCGGAAGGCTTATTGGGAAGAAATGGGGATGGGAACCCAGAATGATCCACGGTAAAATCCTGGCTGGCACTTTGGGGTTTCCCGGACTGTTGAACTATGCACTCCCGCCTATACTTGCCATTACATCGTTTACGACCCTCCTACCCCCAGGGAAGAGTGGGAGCGGGACGATGTCAGACAGGGCGAGTCCATCCATGTATACACAGATGGCTCAAAGCCCGAGGGCAGGGTGGGCGGAGGTGTATATTCCGAACATCTGGGGATCTCCTTCAGTTTTTTGCTCCCCGACTACTCTAGTGTCTTTCAGGCTGAACTGATGGCAATAATAAAAGCCGCGACACTGATACAGTGTGATGCGATATCCGGAAATGATATCTACATTTTCACTGATAGCCAAGCGGCGATAAAACCCCTCACAAAACAGTCGACAACCTCCAAGGTAGCCATGAAATGCCGCACATCTCATTACGAGATGGCTGAGTCATTTCACCTAAAGGTAACATGGGTTCCTGGCCATCGCGACATTGAGGGTAACTGTAGAGCCGATGAACTAGCGAGACTCGGCCCTAAATTGTCTGATGAGTACATAGATAATGACATAGGGATACCCTTACAAACATGTAAGCTACTCATCCTTGAAGAAATTGTAAAGAAAGCAAACGAAAGATGGCGTAATGAAGCCACCTGCAAAATCGCCCGTCAACTGTGGCCGACTATATATGCTAAACGCACAGAATCTCTGCTAAGCCAAAATAAACACAGTCTTAGCACATTGATCTCAGTCATAACGGGGCACTGCCTAAAAAGTAGACACGCCAAAAGGATGGGTGTGCAAACACATGACTTCTGTAGAAGTTGTCTAGATGAGGACGAGGAGGAGACAATCTCGTACCTACTGTGCGTCTATCCAGACGCAGGTTTACAATTCTGGGTAGACAATTTTTTAATGAGTTCGAAGATTTCAGTTCTACAGAAATCAGAGATTTTTTAAAATTTTTGAACAGCACACACTGGTTTAAGGAGAGACGGGGACAAGCTCCCAACGCGGCATCACAATGGGCTATGAGCCTGAGTGTGTCCTACAGGACAACCGCTTCAACTAACCTAACCTAACTGGCTGATTGCAGTGATACTAGCACACATTTGTTTGGCGACGGCATTGCGTTTATGCCTTAAGTGGCGTTAAGTAGATTAGAAAATAAATTTTCACTTTACAGCACTATTTACAGCTGTCAGCTGCTTTTCAGCAACATGAAACAGCTGAAGTGTAACATACATAATATATTTTAGCAAGGTCACTGTCTCTATCAGTTTTTGAGTGTTTTTTTAAATAAAAATTAAAAATATATTTTATTATTAATTTTGGGGCGAACGAGGAGGTTTCGCGAATCGACTAGCAACAAAAGCGAATGAAATGCTAAAACAAAAATATAAATTAGCCTTGATGGCGACAGCAGACAGCGAGACAGAGCGCGTTTCTGGGTCTACCCCTAGATGAGTTAGAGGAACATAACAGCACAGATGGGGTTTAGTAACCTGCTGTTACAACAGAACTCGACAGAACATACGAGCTGCAGACCTAGAAATTATGATAGTTATTAAGCACATGTACGAGTATATAAGCAAAGGTGCATGCGCATAGGGTATTTAGTTGGAAATTAAACTTGTAAGCGAATAAACGAAAAGTAATAGCTTAATCTGAGGGTGAAAATGTACATTTAAGTAAATTGATAGAAATAAACTAAAGTAAGTGTGTTGCCATTTATTTGCGACTTTTATTTGACAGTCTACTGATCGAACTCAGAGGAGTTATTGTCAGAGATATATTTGAAATTTAACGTAAAAAATTCTTTACGATATATAGGGCTTCCTTTCTAATTTTAATGCAATTACAGAAAGATTCAACGGTTCCCAGGAGGATGGTTCAGTAGGTAGAAGTCCACGCAAGGGGGGAAAGTTTCTGATCGCCATTCACTTGAGAGTGGCCGGAACGATTCTTCTGAATTTGGTTAAAGCAGCTCAAAACTTCCGGGATTAGCCCAAGTATCCTGGGTAGCTTCCGAATACACGTTCGGGAGTGAGCTTACGTGAGAACGCGAAGTATCCCAGGATAGCTGGTTGTGCGCTGGGCTTGGGACCCGCCACTTCAAAATGCCCGCAATCAAAACATGCACAAAGCCTCGGATGAGAACTTCCAGCACTGATGATGAAACCTGCAAACGAACTGAGGACTACGATTTGAGGGCATGCACCTGGAATGTCCGGTCACTTAATGGGGAAGGTGCCTCTGCCCGACTGGCTGATGTCCTCGTGAAAGTATAGGCTGACACCACTGCCATTCAAGATATGCGATGGACGGGGCAAGGCAAGCAAAACTTAGGACCTTTCGACGTCTACTGCAGCTGCAAAGGAGCGCAAATTCGGTGTCGGATTTGTTATGGGAGAGAGACTTCGTCGCCAAGTACTGTCGTTCACTCCGGCGGACGAGAGCCTCGCAATAATCCGCATCAAAGCGCGATTTTTTAACATCTCGCTAATTTGCTCCCACGTCCCGACGGAATAGAGGGACGATGCGAAAAAGGATTCTTTCTTTGAGCGCCTGGAGCGTTCCTATGAGCGCTGCCCCCTCCACGACATAAAAATCGTGCTGGGAGACTTCAACGTCAAGGTGGACAAGGAGGGAATATTTGGTCCCACAGTCGGAAAACTTCAGCCTGCACAACGAAACATGCGGTAACGGATAGAGGCTGATCGACTTCGCCGGGGCCCGAAAGATGGTAGTCTGCAGCACCAAATTCCAGCATAAGAAAAAATACCGTCTGCTGATTGGAAATCGCGAAACCAGATCGATCATGTTGTGATAGATGGAAGACACGCTTCTAGTGTTTTAGATGTATGTACGATACGAGGACCCAACATCGACTCGTCTCATTATCTTGTTGCAGCCAAACTACGCACACGCCGCCGAAGAAGAAATCAGATTCCGGCGAGCCCGAAAAAATAGTTGGTACGATGCGGAGTTTCATGCAGCCATAGATAGAAAAGTTGCTGCCTATAGAGCACCGCTGCGATCGAGCGGAACGCGAGCCATGTGGGATCGGTACCGAGAGCTAAGAAAGGAAGAGAGACTTATTATCCGACAGACGAAACGAGAGGCCGAAATAGGTGAGTGCGAGGAGCTTGAGATGCTGGCCAGTAGGAACAACGCCCGAAAATTCTACCAGAAAGTCCGGCGGGTTACAGAAGGTTTAAAGACCGGGGCGTTTTCCTGTAAGAACAAAGGCAGCGATTCGGATCGAGAGCATACTGAAATTATGGAGGGAACACTTCTCGAACCTGTTAAACACTGATAGCTGCGCATGTCACAGAGAATGTGAAGATACCCCAATCGTTGACGGCGGAATTGTCGTTCCGCTACCCGACCATGGGCAGGTGAGAATAGCGATAACGTCTAAAGAACAACAAAGCCGCGGGCGCCGACGGACTGCCGGCTGAGCTATTCAAACATGGCGGCGAGGAGCTAGTTAGGTGCATGCATCAGCATCTAGGCAATATATGGTCGGATAAAAGCATTCCTGCCAATTGGAATTTAAGTGTGCTCTGCCTAATCCATAAGAAGGGAGATCCTGCAATCTATGCCAATTATCGCGGGATTAGTATTCTAAATATCTCCTATAAGGTTCTACCAAGCGTATTGTGTGAAATGCCTTCCATCAACCAACTGATTGGACCTTATCAGTGTGGTTTCGGACCAAATATTCACAATACGCCAAATCTTGGAAAATACCCATCAAAGGAGAATCGATACCCACAATTCTCTTTTCGCCAATTTCAAAGCTGCATTCCACAGTACGAAAAGGAGTTATCTGTATGCCGCGATGTCTGAATTTCGGTTTCCCCGCAAAACTAAAACGGTTATGCAAGATGGCGTTGCTCTAAACCAGCAACGGCGTCAGAATTCGGAAGGACCTCCTCGAGTCGTCTGATACCAAATGACGTTTCAGACAGGGTGACTCGCTGTCGTGTGATTTCGTTAACCTGATATTGGAGCGGATTTTACGAGCCGCAGAGCTTAATCGCTCAGACATAATTTTTTATAAAAGCGTACAATTGTTAGGTTATGCCGACGATATTGACATCATAGGCCTTAACAACCGCGCTGTTAGTTCTGCCTTTTCCAAACTGGATAAAGAAGCAAAGCGAATGGGTCTGGTGGTGAAAGAGGACAAAACGAAGTACCTCCTGTCATCAAACAAACATTCCGCGCCCTCGCGTATCAGCACCCACGTCACTGTTGACAGTTATGACTTCGAGGTTGTAAAAGACTTCGTTTATTTAGGAACCAGCATTACCACCGATAACAATGTCACCCTGGAAATCCAACGTAGAACCTATCTTGCCAATGAGAGCTGCTTTAGACTAAGTAGGCAATGGAGTAGTAAAGTCCTCTCTCGACGAACAAAACTAACACTCCACAAGACTCTCACCATGTCCGTTCTAACGTATTGCGCAGAAGCGCGAACGATGACAACATCTGATGAAGCGACGTTTGGAGTGTTTGAGAGAAAGATTCTGCGTACGATTTTTGGACCTTCGCACGTTGACAACGGCGAATATCGTAATCGATGGAACGATGAGCTGTATGAGCTTATGCGCTATATTGCGTCAATAAAACCCGAATTCCAAAAAAACGAACTATTCAACTCACATCATTCCAATCCTTTAGACCCACTACCACGAATCAATGGATATAAACAAAACTTACAAGAGTACCAATAGCCAGGTGGAAACTAAGCAAATATTTAAGATAACCGACATTTTCGTTAGCCGGCATTTTTCCCAGCCTCAAGCCACCAACGGGATACCTAGACATTAACAAACACGCTCCTGAACTAAGTTACATCAATATTATACAGGAGCATCCGCATCATTAGTAAGTCCAATATAAACCAGTTTTTTTTTTTAATTTAAACAACCAGGAAAACAAAGCTTCTTAGTATTTGATTTTCACAATTACTTCGATGTACTAATTGGTATCGATATCCTGACTTAGTTAGAACCCAAAATAGAGCTATAAAAACAACAAATCAGAACCAAAACGCGGAAACGCAGTAGTAGCAAACATATCATTCCTCGCAGCCCAAAAGCAGTCATAAAATTCCTGTTGACATCCAAGATGGAAATATTTGCATAAGTATTATTTATATCAACGAAACGCTTTACATACCAGATAGAATATATTACGCAGAAAACTGGTATAGTATCATGGAAGTAGCAGCTACTTATAACCTCAGGAAAGTAGAACAATATAATGACGAAGAGTTCATCGAAACTTTTAATTTCGATACCAACCTACTGAATATAGAAATATCGACATTTTCCCAATTTTTTTTTTTTTTTTTTTTTTGTCGGGACAACTAGCAAGTGCAGCACTCAGACATTAATTGAGTCCATTGTACTACACTTGGTTTCCCTTTTAATTTACTTTAAATCTACCGGATCTCCGAAGAAATCTGAGTAGATCTTGTGGTGCCAAGGAGCCAAGATGGTCGCTTCTTAACACATCAGTGCCAAATACCTCAAACCTGATTCGAGCGAAGGCGGGGCAGACACACAGGAAGTGGTCCGCCGTCTCATCCCCCTCTTCACAAGCTGGGCAGAGTACACTGTCTGAGATGCCCAACCTTTCCATGTGCTTTGGCCACAGAAAGTGGCCCGGCATCAGTCCAACCAGCCGTCTACACTCCCCTCTGCCTAATGACAGAAGGGTTTGCGACAGTCGATCGGACATGACAGGTAACATCAGTTTTGTCCACCTGCAGCCTCTCTCAGCCTGCCAAGCTCGCTTGTGGGTGGTAGTTACCCATTTGCTAACCGTGGCCGTGATGGTCGCAGAGGGGAGTGGCAAAACGGGCTCTGGGCCAAAGAAGTTGGCCTCAGAGCCCATCTTAGCTAAGGAGTCAGAGGTCTCGTTACCCGCGATACCCACGTGTCCCGGGACCCATGTTAGCATCAGGCTATTATGTCTACCGACATAGTTCAGCCTGGATTTACAGGACTTGACTACCCCTGATGTGGTTGGAGGGCTGTCTAAGGCCATAAGCGCAGCTTGGCTGTCGCTGCAGACACATATAGATCTGCCTCTCCATCGTTTTTCCACAACAAAGTTCATCGCTTCTTGAACTGCATACACCTCCGCTTGAAACACAGATGCATGCATTCCAAGAGCAAAGTGCAGTCTTGTTCCGCTGGATTCCACGTAGACCCCAGAGCCGAGGCCATGTTCGGTCCTGGAGCCATCCGTTAAAAATGCGAAAACAGTTTTCGCCGGCTACTTTTCTGAGTCTTCCCACAACTGAGCCTCTGGTAGCACTACACTGTATCTCTTTTCAAGTACCACTCTTGATGGCATGGAGTCAAGGGGCATGGAGAGAATCGTTGGATTGACGACCCTGCCTGATATGTTTTCCAATGCCGGACAGGGGCCGTACCAGTACCAATTGTGTTTCAGTCTGCAGATAGCCTTCAAGGCCTCTCCTTGGATGAAAGCATCAAGTGGTGGTAAACCAATCAGAGCATCTAGTGCCGGGCCTGAAGTAGTCGGAAAAGCTTCGGAGCAACAGATGGCCGCAGTGCGTTGTAGTCTCGATAAGGTCCTCCTGACTCCCACTAGAGAGAGTCTACTCATCCAGACCACTGATGCATAGGTGATAATGGGTCTTGTCATAGCCGTGTAGATCCATAGGACCTTGCTAGGAGAGAGACCCCACGTTTTCCCAAAGACACCTTTGCACTGCCAGAAAGCTGTCAGTGCTTTGGATGCCTTTGTTTCAACGTGTGATTTCCATAGCAGCTTACTATCGAGGATTACTCCAAGATATTTAATTTCCTTGGATAGCTGGATTGTGACTCCTTTTAGCTTGGGCAGAACGAGTCCATCAAGCTTCCTCCTTCTGGTAAAGAGGGCAATACTAGTCTTGGTGGGATTTGCCGATAGCCCGTTCGCACAGCACCAAATGTCAATCCGATCCAGAGTTTTCTGCACTTTCCTGTAGATGTTCATAAGCAAAGGGCCTGTTACCAAACAAGCAACATCGTCCGCATATGGTTGTGCGTAGACTCCCGACTCGTTTCAGGTGGTGAGTAGAGGATCGATTACCATGCACCAGAGCAATGGAGATAGCACACCGCCTTGGGGGCAGCCTCTATTAACCCCAGATGACACCAGCAGATCTTCCTCTGCTCGCACCGAAACGATTCTTTGGGCCAGCATCGAACGAATCCAATTTACTAGCACCCGGTCTACGCCGTGCCTACTAGCAGAGTTACACATACTATCAAAAGTGGCATTATCAAACGCCCCCTCTATGTCTAAAACGATGCCCATAGCGTAGTCCCTCTTGTCGATGGCCAGCTCTACCCTAGCAACAAGGTTTTGCAGTGCCGACTCGCAGGATTTTCCACTCTGATAGGCATGCTGAAATAGAGACAGAGGGTGAGCCTTCAGCGACTTCTGACGTATGCGCAGTTCCACCAGTCGTTCGAGACTTTTCAGCATGAGAGAGGTCATGCTGATGGGTCTAAAGCTTTTGGGGCTGGTGTAGTCGTCTTTTCTAACCTTTGGGATGAAAGCGACCCTCACCATCCTCCAAGAGCGTGGTATGTAAGCCAGTGCCAGACATGCCGAGAAGATTTTCTTCACGGCTGCTGTTACGAACTCTGCACCCTCCTTCAGCATGGCAGGATACATGCCATCTGGTCCGGGCGACTTGTAGCCGCCAAAAGATTTGATGGCAAATCGAATGGCGGCCTCTTTCGCCACAGATCTGACAACGAACCAGTCATGCCGAGAAGGTGTGACAGCTCTGACAACTGCCTCTATCAATAAGGGCTGTTGCCGGCTGATGCTTATCTGATTACCAGGAAAGTGAGATTCCATCAGCAAGCTGAGTGTCTCACTTTTCCGCTCCGTGAAGGAGCCATCAGATTTCCTAAGTGAACCTAGTTTTGCAGTTGGGTTCCTTTTCAGGATCCTAACCAATTTCGCCGTCTCACTCAGAGATTCAATACCACTGCAGAATTTCCTAAATGAGGCTCTTTTCGATTCCCGAATAAGCTTCGACCATCCGCGTCTACCTCTGTAACACACCTCAGCCGCTACCAGGTCTTGGCAACAGAATTGCTCAAGACCCGTCACAGTGAGATGGGATGATACTATAAGACCGGTCCTAGGTCTACTCGAATTTCATATAGTAACGTGGCCCCTTTCACCGCACTTAAGCCACAGAGACGGCCCCTAAAGACCCAGGGCTCTTGCACTGCTGTTATGTGGGGTAATGTGTGCAGCTGGGAAAGCCTTCTACTTAGTAGTGCAGTAGCGGCTTTGGAATGCTGCAAGTTAATTTGCGTCACCGTCAAGGGACGGTAGCTACAGGAATCGTCCGAGCCAATCATTTGGGAAAGACATGGAAGCTGACCGTCCCAAAGAAGAGACTCAGACGGTTCCCGTACCGTGAGCCCATGACATCAACACTGGCCTCATCCACTCGCACCACAAGAGCAGCCCCTTCCTTTCCTTCCCGGTTTTTGCTCTTGGTGTACGAGACGACTCGCCAAAGCCTCGTGTTTATGCCCGGATTCTGGGCACGTAAACAGGATAGGACATCCGCGTAGACAGGTCTGGATCCGGAATCCAGCAGATGGCCTTCCTGAGGGGCACACTCTCCTCGCTGTAGACTTCGAAGCGAGTGGTCCCCATGGGGGGCACGTTATTGACCACGGTCCTGATCCACTCGAAGTTGGCCAGAGACGCGCACGTCACCTTTATGGTGCCGTCCTTTGTCTCATAGCCCTTCGCATTGGCTTCAGGACCGGAGGCAATAACCCGCCACATCAGTTGACTTTTGCAGTATTTGATTTCTGCATCCGTCAGCTGATGGTCAGGCCCCAGTTTTCCAGTCACGGCCACAGGTCGTGGGCCAGCAGCCTTCTCGCTATAGGATGGCTTGGCCGCACCCTTGGAGGTCCAGCTCCCGGTCCTCCCCTGACGAAGATTTCGCCGGGCAGACACCTGTGCTGGACATTTTGTCGAGGCGGCGATAGGGACGTGGCTCAGCAGAACCTTTTCCCGCCACATTGACTGGCGCCAGGACCGCGCTCGTACCTTGGGGGGTCGTGGCTCGGCCTTTGGCGGCAACCGCAGGGCAGGGAGGTGTGCCGCTTTCAGCCACCGTCTTTCTCCGCTTACCTCGAGAGCGAGACAACTTGGGAGTGCCCGTGCCCACCGAGGATTCGGTTGCTTCCGTGGGTGTCACTTCCGCTGACCGAGGTCTTTTAGAAGACACAGGCGCAGAAGGGCCGGCAGAGCCACTTGAGGATTTCTCCCGCATGAGCCTTGCCCGCCGCTTTCTTCTCTTCCTCCTTGCCGCGCTCTTCGATTTCCCTGCTTCTTTGGGAGGTCGTTCAGCCACTGAAAAGACCTCACAACTCAGGCCCTCCGAAGCAGGGAAACGTTTCTCAGACTCTGAAGAAGAGGAGATTGCGATAGCAACCCCCGTCTCCTCCAGGATGCGCTCTCGCGCATAGAGCTGAGAGACTTGGGTAATGGTTGGGGCCTCCAGAATCCATGCCCCTGCCGCCGAAGCGGGTGGATTGCCACTTGTGTGGATTCCTTTGTTTTCCATTACCTTTTTTGGTTTGTTTAGGGACTCGTCCCTAGCCAGTTTGGTTCGCGGATGGCACCCTGATTCTATGCCAACTTTGAGTCATCATACGAGTGTTGAACCCACCCCATCAGGGAAGGCCACTCTTGTGATGCCAGGGCTTCCCTATCCACCACCTGGGACGCGCCCGATGGGAGATCAGGCAACTCCACACGGGTCATTTTCCCATTAATTTGACCAGAACAGTTAAATATTGAAGAAACACAAAAACTTCTAAAACTACGCCGAAACTACGAGTACTTAGGCAAATTTTGCAAATAAAACGAAGATCTGACATTCAAAAACCAAATTAAACACAGGAAGATTATGAATCTTATCGCTACCCTCATATACACAAAACTGAAGTGCAACGCCGAATCGCAGACATGCTGAGACAAGGAATCAACCGCCCAAGCTATTCCCCTTGGGAGTTCCAGTATGGATTATACCTAAAAAACCAGACGCAACTGGCAAACAGAAGTGGCGGCTAGTAATTGATTACAGAAAATTAAATACAAAAACTATTTCAGACAGATATCCTCTTCCAAACATATTATATTAGGTTTATTCCCCAAACTTCCCTTCTCGTTTACCGAAGACTTTTATTTAAACAAAAACCAATAGTTATATCAATTAGTTAATCAATTATATTCTCCGTTGATGTTTACAACCTCTTCCTACCTCTCGACCCATTCGTTGATTCCGTTCCACCAAAAATCGCCTGGACTGTTATGAAAGAAGTTGTTGAGCCAGTTTTTAAGAAGTTCTTTGTTATCGAAGGTAACGCCCTCCGTATGGTTTGATAAGGAGCGGAAAAGGTGGTAATTGGGATACCGTGAATGTAAGGACTGCGCAAAAGTGGTTTTCAAAATTCCGAAGTGGTAACTGCGACGTAGAGGATGCCCCGCGCGACTAATGTGTTTTAAGTCTTTGGACTTAAATTAAAACACCAAAGTTAATTTTTTTCACAGTTTTTATTTTTAAACAAATTCAACCTTCTTGGTTGTTGTGAATACTAATTAGTTTTAAGTCTTTGGACTTAAATTAAAACACTAAAAGTTAATTTGTTACACAGTTTTTATTTTTAAACAAATTCAACCTTCTTGGTTGCTGTGAATCTACAGACTGTTTTACGCTCACTTTATGCAGTACTTTATGCTTATTGAGAGCATAACTGCATTGAGCGAAAAACGTGTCGGTGTGATATTGCATACTAAGCAAATCTTTTGGTGGGAACCTTTACTTGTGAAATCTTAGAGAAATAAATAGATAGGGTGGTGGAGTGATGGTACGTTACTCCTCCCCCCTTTGTCAAAAGATTCTCCTGGATCTTATGGTTTGTTATTTTTTAAGCCGTATTTCTCTTTAATGGCTTCCAGTTCCACATCCTCAGATTTTTTTTTTTTCAATTTTATTGATAATCTTAATTTTTTTGGAGTTTACTCCTTAAGAAACGATATATAAGGCCCAGGTATGAAAAATATGGGTAGTAAAATCGTGAATCACCGGAAGTGTACGCTGACGGAAGTGACGCGTTGCCCTTTTCTCTTTTGGTTTGTGTTTTTGATGGTTTATTTAGTTGGTAAGTGTTTATTTTAAATTTTTCCAACGAAGATACAAACCACCACTTTGAATATTTGAATATCATCTGCGCAGCGCAATAGTGCAACAACAAACCTTACAGCAGCTACTCAGTGTTTTTGCTACTACAATTCACCTCAAATTGTGCATGTGTAATTATGCCTGCGAATGTTTTGTTACAATGGAGAAACTACTCAGAGTGTTTCGCTGCTACATTTGACATCAAACTGTGGCTCATCATCATAAATGTGTGGCTTACAAAGTATATTCACTAATTTTGCTAATAGCAAAATTGCATAGCTGGAAACATAAAACGCCTCTGTTAGCTATCCTACATAAAATTTTGGTAACTGTGCATGTTAATTATTAATTGTGCAGTTACCGTGTAAAGCAAATTAAACTTTAGAACAGCCATCTTTCATACGCCGCCGGCCAAGGCATCCACACCAGAGCAGCAATAGAAACTTGGTTAAGAATTTGCGCTAGCTAAGCTACGAACCATTTCTGGTTCCATTTTGCAAAGACGCTACTACAGTGCACATCAAACAGTGGACGAGTAGGTAGCAGCACAACGTACCGGGAATTTTACCCAATGCACGTTTTAAATGAGTTTCTGCAGAGAATGTTAATTAACATGCAAGAGAATTCTGCATTCTGTTGCATATAATTAACATTATCTGTTGCTACAAACCTTTCAAATCTCAATTTTACTAAAAATAGTTAACAGTAACATTTGCGCCTTCTCATCTCATCTGTGATTTTTATTTACAATATATATTTAAATTAATTTTTTTCCAGTAATATAGAAAAGGTCTTCATTTACTCCTTTTGCATATTAAATATATTTTTAAATATCACGGTAATCGTTCTTAAGGAGTAAACTCCAGTCGCGTGTCGGAGCTGACACACACACCTCTTTTTTATTATTATTTTTTCTCAAATACAATATCACAATAATTATAACAATGCTTACAAAAAAGAAAGTGCTTATTGCATAAGAAACATTTTTATGATATTTTAATTCTTTTATTTCTTTAATATTTTCAAAATTTTCCAATACAATTTTTTGAAGTTAATTTCTTTTTCAAACGTGTTATTTTCATTGTTTACTGGAATGTTATATTTCTCTTTTACAACTTCTATCTTATTTTGAAGAACGTACTCTTTTATTGTTATTTTACAGTTGTATACAGATATTAAGTAATTTTTGTTAAGTGTGATTTTTCGATCGTCACAATTTTGTAAAACAGTTTCATTTATTGCATTCTTGACAATTAAAATTTCATTGTCCATAGCTAGGATCTCGAATTTGTTGTTATACTTTAACATACAGTTTTGATAATATACACAGTTTTGAGTTTTTTTCAAATCTGTCTCTTCTTCATAAGAATATACGTTATTTGCTATTTCGAACAACATGTTCTATATCAGTATTTATTTCCATGAACTCTTTGTTTGGTATTGGCACTATAGCTTTTACATAGGTTTTAATAAAATTTGTTGGTATTTTAATGGCAATAATTAACTTAGATTTTTCGTATTTCATTATACCTAATTTTAGTAATTTTAGCTTATAAAAATCAATATTGTAACGTTCTATTTCATTGGCCGTCAATATACTAGGGTGTAAAATCTTATGTCTAGCCGCTGATATGTTATCTTGAATTTGATTAAGCCTATTTTCCAAGTATCTGATTTTTTGCATTTGGTCTAAGTATAGCAAATATCTTACAATTTCGCTGTTCCTGGTTTTAATTTCGTTAAAAGCTGCTCTTCTATATTATTTTTTAGTAGGTTTAAAGTGTCATTAAAGTGTAGGTTTATCTGAATTTGTTTATTAACTGTTTCAATAACGTTGAGATTATTTTCGTCCGTAACTTTTAAATGCTGTAAAATTTCTTGACGGTCATCGTCGTCCATTGTGCCAAATAGCCATTTATGAGTTGTCCCGACAATATTTAAAAGTCCTCTTTTTTGTTTAAAATTCACTGGCGAAGGTGTAATTGATTTAACTTTGCCTTTAGGTATTTCTATTTCTTTGAGTAATAAATCCTTATGGAGAATGTCTAAATTTTTAATATTGGATTCGATTTGTGAAATTATTGTACTTATTTCGGTTGAATCTATATTATTAAATGTATTACGGTAATTGTTTCGTTTATTACTTCCACTTCACTTAATTTAATTTGAGTGTAACCTGTTTCTTCCAATATTTTGTTGACTTGCAATGTCCCTTGAGTCCCTGTTACCAATATCGCTATCACCAGTACGAATGTTGCCACCTGAAAATTTGTTTGGCCTTTTAATAGTGGATGTATGAATATTTGACAATTTCCTTTTTATAAATTTGGGTTTTTCTTTATGCCTCAAACTTTTGTAATTTTTTATAAATCCTTCCAGTTGATTCTCTGAATAGTTTTCCCGTTTTTGGTTTTGTTTATAAATTGTGGTTAACTTTGATCTTTCAATTCGATTTTTTATTAATTTGTGATCGACTTTGTAATTTTGAACTTCTTGTGGAGTAGTTTTTATTGTACTATGGAAAGAATTGTTATAAAATTTTATGGCCTTCTGCATTTGAGTTATAACTGGGAGCTTTTCCTCTAGGTTTAATATTCCAATGCGTTCTGTTAGAGTGTTATTAAGTCTCTCAATATCAGCATTTCCTGTATGACTGTTTGGTTTAGTTACGTGAAACTCAATTCCTTCCCTAGTTAAAAAATCTCTAACATTTTTGGAATTAAACTCATTGTCAAACACAAACTTTTCAATGGAACCCTTAATTGATAAAAATTCGTTTATTTTGATTATTCCTATCGGGTAGGTAAAAAGCCACAGCATGTTTTGAAAATTTGTCAAGAAAAATTATAAATGAGTGTTTACTATTAACATAAGTATCGACATGAACAAATTTATTTGTAGAAGTAGGAGTCTCGGTTAAATGGAATTTATTTTTTATTGGATTTCTATCATATTTTCCTCCAGAGCATATGTCACAGTTATTTATAATTTCATGTATTTTTATTTTTAGTTGAGGATGATAAACCTTTTGCTTCATGTCCTCGTAAGTTACTAATATTCCAGAATGCCCAGTTTCGTACTTATGAAACAGAGATATTTGCTTTCTTAACTTGCTTTCATCCTGGATGTCCTGTGCTAAAAAGCTACATCTTACAAATGATAACCGTTCACTACTTAAGAAATTGTTAATTAAAATTTGCTGTAGTTTGTTGTATTCATGATCATTAATTTGGGAAAATATTGCCACTTTTCCTTTATCAAAATTTCTTCGAACTATATTAGTTACATTGTCAGAGTCAATATCTTGTGTATCGATAAAGATTCTTTTGTTTTTGAAAATTTTCATGACCTCAACTTCCTTGTTATTTACTAAAATTAGTTGGTTTTTGAACCTATTTACTATGGTATCTAAAATAGAAATATGATCATTGAAACTCTCTGCCTGACAATGTACGGTTTCAAGGGAATGGTTGGATTGAACTTCTAGAGATATATCAGATTGATTTGCTGCTTCTTCAGCATTTAGATTTTTTATTATAAAAGTTTCGTTAAGAGTGATTCCTAAATCATCAGAATCTAACGCGTTTATTTCACACTTTTCGCAATTAATGCGGCTGAGAAAGTCTGCTAATTTATTTTCTTTGCCAGCAATGTAATCAATTTTTGCGTCGTATTCTCCTAATTGAACTAGCCATCTCTGTAATCTCGGGCTTATATCCTTACCCGAGTTTTTGACTTGCAACCACTTTAGTGGTTGATGATCGGTTTGGAGATCAAATTCTCTTCCAAAAACATAAGATCTATAGTATTTGACTCCCCACACTATTGCCAATAGCTCTTTTTCAATAGTGGAATAATTTTTTTCATGATTATTTAGTGTTCGCGATGCGAATGAAACAGGATGACCATCTTGGGTCAAAACCGCATCAATAGTAAAATTGCTGGCATAAGCTTAAAGCGCTTATTAAAATTTGGATATTTTAAAATAGGCGGATTTGTTATTATATCCTTTAGTTTTTCAAAAGCTATAATATAATTTGGGTCTCTTATGTTGGTTTTAGCATTTTTCTTTAAATATGCGATCATGGGGTAAGCTACTTTAGAATAGTCCTTTGTAAATATTCGGTAGAAACCTGTTGTTCCTAAAAATGATTTAAACTGCTTTTGTATTGTCGGAAGCTTCAATTTTGGAATTACTTCGACCTTAACTGGATTTGGCTTAACACCTTTAGGTGTAAGTATATGACCTAAAAATTCGGTTTCCTTCTTTAAGAAGCTACATTTATCAATTTGAATTTTAAGTCCTGCTGTTTTCAAAGTTTGAAATATTTTTGTAATATTTTGTATATGTTCTGATAAAGAAGTACTGAATATTAAGATGTCGTCTAAATAGACAACACAAATTTTATTTATATACTGACGAAGGACTGAATTCATAAGTCGCTGGAAAGTCGAAGGGGCATTTTTAAGCCCAAATGGCATTCTTATGAATTCGTAATGGCCAAAAGGTGTGGAAAAGCAGTTTTTTTCTGTCATTTTCATCTACAACAATTTGATGAAAACCTTTGGCAAGATCAATAGAAGAGAAGTATTGAGCTTGGCCCAATTTATCAAGAATTTCTTCCATATTGAGAATTGGAAATTTTTCAGTAACAGTAATTTCATTTAGCTTCCGATAATCTACAACAATTCGCCATTTTTGGATGCCAGAATTGTCGATCTTCTTTGGCACTACCCATAAAGGACTAAAGGTGAATTGCTTTCCTCAATTATGTTTTGCTCTAACATTTCTTTGATTTGTTTCTTTATTTCTTCTTCGTGAATTTGGGGGTACCTATAAATTTTTGAATATACAGCTCTATCAGTTGATGTAATTATTTCATGTTTAATTTCATGGGTTGCAGAAAGCTTATCACCCTCTTTATAAAATAAATCTTTGAAACTGTGCAATAACCTCGTTATCAATTGGGTTTCTTCCGAATTTAGATGTCTCAGATTCAATTTTTCTAGGTCGCTGTGTTCAAGTGAGCAAATTTCTACACTATTGTATGGATTGTAATTTCTAAACGGTATATGTTTATCTAGAATAGCAATAAATTTATTCTCTACATCAATCTTAGCTTTAAGAGCGATAAGAAAATTTTGACCTATTATTGCTGAATAAATTTTGCTATGGAAATCAATAACCTTCCAAGAGAAGGTACCTGAGATATTAAATTCTCTAGGTATTGGGGTAACTAATTTGTGTGTCACTTGATTTATTCCGTTTATGGTTCTGTAAAAAAGGGGTGAATTGAGTTGTTGAGTGGGAAAAGTATTCCCAAGGACATTAGGTTTAATTATGCTTGTTTCTGATCCGGTGTCTATGAGACATCTAATTTTAAAATTTCCAATTGTTACTAATATTATGGGCAATTTTGTGGAGAAGCCGTCATATAAAAATTTACGTCCTCCTCTTTTTTAAATTACCGATATCCATTGGCTCTGGTTCTTGTTGATATGCATTAGTTTGGCGTTGTTGCCTACTATGATAAGGTTTTCGAGTTTGAGAAGAATTTGGTTGATTGTACTGAAATAATTTACTGGAATTTAATTGCTGTGTTGAATTTTTGCTGTAATTTTCAACTACAAAATTATTGATTAATCTGTATTGTGACCTGTGGTAAGGGTCTGAATTCTGCCAGTTGAAATTTCGGGTTTGAATGCTACTATTCGGTTTAAAGTTGCCATTTTGGAAGTTATTATTTGGCTTAGAGTTTTGCCAATTTGTATTTTGAAAACAATTATTAGTATTCCAATTATTACTATGAAAACTATTACTTGGCTTTAATGATTGCCAATTGTTGTTTGTTTTTCGTTCACTTTGTATATTAACCCTATGGTTAAATGCAATGGCCCTTGTGTCATCTAATAGTTTCAATTTGGTATATTTTGTAATTATCTCATTCAAAGTCGCATTTTCACTTAAATGAGCCCTAATTGGTCCGTCAATTTTTTCTAATAATAATATATGTCTACCAGGTCCCTGTCTACATTTTCTGGTCGGTAGATACCAGGTTTTAATGGGTCAGACAAGTATATATCATTAATATTAAATTTGGAAGTTTCAAAAATATTAAATAGTTCTCTTAAATTTCTTACTTTTATTGTCCGGCACAAGTTGAAGACTTCTCCGTAGGTCGTCTTTGGGCTGTATTCTTGTTGAATTTTGCCCTTCATTTCCTCCCATGAAGCGCCGCTTTCTAGTTCTCTTACACGCCGGCCAGCATTGCCATGAATCTTCTCATCGGCCACAATTCTCAAACAAAACTGAATAAGGCTCAGATTTGTTCCGCATAACGTAAGATTTGATTCTACAGCATTGATAAAGGCCCTTGCGTTTTGATTTTCTGAAAGGGGCTTCAAACGTCGAAATTGGTCGATGACATCCTTGGCGGTCATGTTAAAATTTAATTCCTGTTGTTGGTGTTGTGTTTGTTGTTGTTGCTGCTGCTGTATTAAGCGTTGCTGCTGCAGTTGTAAATTTTGTAACTCCGCTTCTTGTCTGCGGATGACCTCCAATAGTTCTTCTACGTCGTGCTGGTTCGCCATTATTAAACCTCTGTTTCGGTCGAAAATTTCACTTTGTTGCATAGAAATTTTACTTCCTTGTTCTTTAAATATTCCTTCGGGAATAGCTCCAATGACTGCGCCACTAATGTGTTTAAAGTCTTTGGACTTAAATTAAAACACCAAAGTTAATTTTTTTCACAGTTTTTATTTTTAAACAAATTCAACCTTCTTGGTTGTTGTGAATACTAATTAGTTTTAAGTCTTTGGACTTAAATTAAAACACCAAAAGTTAATTTGTTACACAGTTTTTATTTTTAAACAAATTCAACCTTCTTGGTTGCTGTGAATCTACAGACTGACTTCAAATAATTTCCTTAATTCTAATAACACCTGTCTTACGCTCACTTTATGCAGTACTTTATGCTTATTGAGAGCATAACTGCATTGAGCGAAAAACGTGTCGGTGTAATATTGCATAGACCCGATTTACACGAGGAGACATCTGGAAGGGAAACATTTTGTTCAAGGGCGAAGGACGGTCGGGGAAGAGAGAAGGGATTTTGTCTCCCGTACTCAACGACACGCTTTGCTCTTCTTATTCGTATTTCTTATCTTAAAGCAATTCTTGACAGTTGCTTCATTCGTTTTCTTCTTTTGTGGAAGAAAGTTCTAAGTTATGTGGTGTTTTACAATCAAACGGAAGATAACAACGATGACAAACATCCGAAAGCTGCTTGGGAAATGCACGATTATTTTTGCTAGTAAAGTAATATAGGTATAATTTAAAATAGTTATGGGACATGTTTATGTTGATTTCTAATTTTTCCCTGCATTTCTAGATACTCAAGTTAATTTTAAGTTAATTATTTACTTATGAAGTATTTTTAATTTAATGTTTTTTATTCAAGTATAAGAATTTATAGATATCTATATATATAAAAAGAAGTTACATTTCCTTGGTAATCTTATAACTCAAGAACGGGCTCACCTATCCAAACCAAATTTTTAGGCTTTGTTTGGACTATTCAGTAGTTGGTTTGTGTTTTGAAATTTTAAGAATCGGATACCAGGGTCTCGAGAAATAGGCCAAAACGTGAACCCGGGTAACCCTAGGATGTGTTTGTACAATATGGGTAGCAAATGGAAGCTGCTGATGATTCTATAGTATAGAGTATTTTTGATGCCGCTCCGTGACTAGGGTCTCGAGATATCGGCCAAAATGTGCACCCCGATAACTTAAGGATGTGTTCGTACAATATGGGTAGCAAATGGGAGCTGTTGATGATTGCTATAGTATAGAGTATTTTTAATGCCCCTCCAAACAAAGCCTAAAAATTTGGTTTGGATAGGTGAGCCCGTTCTTGAGTTATAAGATTACCAAGGAAATGTAACTTCTTTTTATATACATATATAGATATAGGTATTCTGATAGTCTGAAAGCATTGTTTCACACACATAAACGCGACGACTTTTTTCAAACAAATTGAATGTTTTCGGTACCAAACAAGATTTGACTTTTCGTAGGCCCAAATGGTCTTTCAAAATGGTTTTCACAGATCCTTCTGATATTCCGATCATATCAATAAGGTCTTTAACTGTCAACCGACGATTTTTGAGCACTAACTCCTTCACCTTATTGACGTGTTGGTCATCTGTTGACATCGATGGTTGTCCGGAGCGCTCCAAGTGATCAGCACGTTCTCGACCCTCTTTGAAGTCTTTGTATGACTTATAAACATTTTTCTGCGACATGGTCGAATCACCAAATGCCTTCTGCAACATTCTAAACGTTTCCGCAGCCGAAATTTCATTCCGCAAACAAAATTTGATGGCACTTCTCTGCTCAATCAAATCGGATATTGTAAAAATCGAAAAATGCACTCCTGGTCGTTTGGTAAACACAAGCGTAAATATATTACTGATAATGACATTCACATGAAAGTTGGCCCAGATGTTAATAACAGTGCTGCCAACTCATGAAAAAAATAACTAGAGCGAAATTTTAATCCCGCGAACTTTGACAAATAAATTCACCTTACTTTTTGCCCACAGTAGTATATCTTCTGTAGAAGAGTAAGAAAGACAGAGCTAACGCGCGGTCTGCGCATGCCTGCACTCTCCGAGTTATTCTTACTGATTTCGGGAGTCGTCGACTTACTCTTTCGAATTCGAACTTGCTCGGGCACGCGGCACTGCAGTACGAATAGAAGGCTAAAACGTTTTCAGGGTAGTTGCATTCTCACTTTGTATAGTCTTTACACATGCGTAGATACTACAAGTCTCATACACGCAAATTTACTCTATTCAATGTTCATATAAGATGAAATAATTTTCATATAAGATGTAATTTGGTTAATTACAATAAAATAATCAGAACATAAATTTTAAAATTATTTTACGGAACAAAATTTTGGCAAATAAAGAAGGAATGTATCAATACCATAATTTCATTTTTAAAATTTTATCGATTAAAGTACAATTCACAACAAAAATGAACTAAAAAAACCAAACTGGAACTTTACATCTCGTTTTGATTGTGTCAATATAACGCACGGTCTCCTTTTTCTGTGCTGAGAGTATCTACTCTGTGTCAAGGCCAATGCTGGCCTTTCTTTGGACATATAGTCGGTAAAGAAGAAATTAAATATAACACAATTAAATCGGACTATAAATCACTGACTAAATGAAAACAATAATTTTCATTCAGAAAAACAAGGCTCGACCTTCAATCAATGATCTATATGGGAAAAAGTAAGTAACATATTGATTATGTCAGTATATTTTGTTGTTACCTCTCCGTTTCAGGAGTGGGGTAGCCGTTTCTCAGGCTTGTGCTTCCATACTTTGTCGAAAATAATTCCAGTCTGTTGTATTATTATATAGTCCTCTAAAAGTTTATTGGTGCAGAGTTCCAAGAATTGTCATTAGAAGTGGTGAATGATCCGATGATAGCTCCAAACATGACTTAATGGTGAGAAGGGCATGGGGAATATTTTTAACAATGCAGA
The DNA here is from genome assembly GCF_028408465.1 of Anastrepha ludens. Lineage (NCBI taxonomy): Eukaryota > Metazoa > Arthropoda > Insecta > Diptera > Tephritidae > Anastrepha > Anastrepha ludens. The sequence continues at coordinate 43,552,257 of NC_071503.1, forward strand.
AATCAATTTAATCCGGTTGTTTCTTGATACCTGTAGGCCAGTATGTCGGTTCTCCGGTGCTTATGAAGTGTCCATTATTTTCTCTTAAAGCGTCTAGTTATTTTCAGCCTTTCGAAGTTGTTAACCTTGATCCCCAAATAGAATTTTTCGCATTTTAGTCACCTCCAGCGATATATCGACTTCCTAGCCCGTTTAAATAGTCCAGATATTGATCTTTTGTGTTATTGAATTTTGGCGGACAGTATACTGCTGATATTGTTATGGGTCCATTTGAGCAATTTATTGAAACTGTCATTGCTTGTATGTTATTTTTTCTATAACCATCAAGTTCGTGGTATTTAATTGTTTGTTTTTATGAATATTGCAGTTCCTTAGTGAGCTTTGTTATCTGGGTGATTTGTGTAGTGTATGTTGTAATTGGGTATATTTACAAAAGTTTTATGAGTTGCATGAGTCTCGATATTAGCATAATATCAATTGATTTGTCCAGAATAAAAGTCTTGAGTTCTAGTTTGTGGCGCGTAAGTCCGTTTGCGTTCCAAATTGCTATTTTTATTTTACTTAGTGCGACCATCTAGCTTCGATACCAGTATGGTTACAATGTTCATCATGGTTGCCATTTGTGTTATCAATTGTTTCATCATAATTTTAATTTCAGTTAAATCATCGTTACTTCATGTGGCACTATTAGGGTTGTTCAATTCTTTTGTTAATATTTTCCTTGATTTTGCTTGTGCATAAGAAACGCCTGGTATAAGGGTTTGATTTGTATTAGTGCCGACATTTTCCTGGTGATGTTCATTATTGCCTTGTTCTTGTGCAGCGTGAATTTCGTTTCCAATATCTTTGTATTTCGATTTTTTTGTAGATTTCGCAGCTTCTACAATTAGCTGTATGGTTTTCGGCACAATGAGCACATTTAATTTGGTCTGTTTCCGCTTTGTTCTTAATTTTACACATATTTGTCTTGTGTATGCCAACACATTTTACGCAGACTGGATCTACCATACAGTAGTTTTTTGTATGTCCGTATCTCTGACAGTTTGTACATTGAGGAATTGTTCTTTCTTGACGCGGTGACTTAAAACTAATTTTACAGTGGAGTAGATGAGTTATACTGTATATGTCTTTATTGTTTTCGTTTAATTTTAGATCAATTGAAAATAGCGACAATTTTTTGAGCAGGGAATTAAAAATGTGCCTAAACCTTGGGAAGACATTGTAAATAATGAAGGAATATATATTATTGATTAATAAATACTTTCAACATTGTTTTTATTGATTTTAAAACCACCTTAAAAAAGCGCACGAACTTATGGACTGACCTGACACTTCTTTAAATCACAAAAACCTTTAAATGATTTTAATCTTCAATATATTCGAAGAAAGCTCAAACGGTTTAGAAATATTAACACCAATGTCTTTCTAAAAATAAAAGAAAACCGGCGTATATTCAGAAAACCAGTATTCAATAAGGAAATAATAACCTCAATCCAAACAAGGTATTTACCAACGATAAAAAAAGGAGGCTAACGAGTGGTGTGAACCAGGCCCTTCAGCTCCGAAACGAGTTCGTGTCCAGAAATCGGCCAAGAAGGTGTTAGCATCAGTTTTTGGGATGCGTAAGGCATCTTGTTTGTGGATTTGTAATACAATAAATTCTGAATACTATTGTAACCTTTTAGACCACTGAAGGAAAAATTCGTGGAAAAGACCAGTTTGCATTATGTTTCATCAGGACAATGCATCGTGCCACAAGAGCATTTTGACAATGGCTAAAATCCATGAATTAAAGTTCGAATTGTTGGAACATCCACCATGTTCACCAGATCTGGCCCCTAGCGGCTTCCATCTGTTTCCAGATCTAAAAATATTCATGAGTGGAAGGCGTTTTTCATGAAATGATGAGGTCATAACACCTGTGGAAGTGTATTTTATAGCTCTTCCAGATTTTCACTTAAGGTATGGAATTCATAAATTGGAATCTCGCTGGAACAAGTGTATTGATGCTCAGGGAGACTATACTGATTAATAAAAAGCATTTTAAATCATAAAATTGTGTTTTTCTTAACGAACCTCAAAACTTCTTTAATTATCTAGTAAACTACAACATAGATATTTTGAAGAACTACTTATCCAACATTGCCGAATCAATTATTTTATCAAAACTAAAAATAATAGCGAAATTCATGTTAAGTACTACCGAAGTAGACGAAATATACAATATGAACAAATGAAAAATCAAAAAGTAGAAATCATACCCAAAGAACAAATAAGTATATGAACCGATTTAATTATAAACATACTAATATACAATAATTAAAATTCCCCCAGCGAGTCGGCTTAAAAGGCCTTGTATACTCCGAGAACCGTCGTAACTGATACAAATCTCCGGCTCTGAAAATAATCGATGCGGTACCAGTTGGTGGTAGTAAAGAAAGATCAGGTGTGTTCAACTGGCGCTGATTAACACGAGAAAGAAACGACGCTTTGTTAAAATCGGCCTAAATCGCGTAAGCGGTTATCGCGCCAATTAAGAAAAAGAAGAAAACCCCGAGAACTTCCAGTGGCAGGGCTATAAAACTTATCAGGATCGAGACTAGTGTGGTATGATGTAGTAGAATTTGGAAAAATTATTTAGATTAAAGAGTTTAAGTGCTGCTGGAAGTAGTATTCTATCACCTCAGTATAGGAGGGTTACACTTAACCAAAATTGCTGAGAGGTTAATGCTATAATCGCCTCCGTCGCTCTAAAACCATGGCAGGTCTTCAAGCACGTTCTATGCTACGTCACTATTAAGTTGGTGGTACAGGCTCTGTTGAAACAAGCCCTAACCAGATTCTGGCTCTGAACACAAGCTCCTGTAAGGACTCGCGTCAACCCTCGCGTGGCCTCCCTGATGACCACGAGAATATTTTTTAAGACAACTATACATCGTGCGGAGATAGTGGCTTGAAGCGGAGACCCAAGAAATAAAAATTGGAACAACAACAACGATATAACAACAATAACAAAAAAAAAAGTGAACACAATCAACCTCAATCAACAAAAAAGGTAAGCCTATCAAAACAACAGTGGAGACTTTAATCGATGCATCGAAACAGCCAACAAAGAACGCCACTCCTACACAACCCGGACTACTGTCATACTATCACAGTTCTTCAAAACAGGAGTTCCTACAAAAAATTAGACCCACCGAAAAAGAATCCCTAACGAAATGCAAAAGGGAAATAAATAAAATGAAGCTTGCGCTACTAAAGCAAAAGAACGTCAGCATGGACATAAAAGAAAGAGTATCAGAATAGGCAGAAATGTTCGGTGTAATTGGCAACTACCGATGAAACTGGGCAGAATAAGAAACAAATAATAGTGCCGTAAAACGTGCAACCGAAGCTATATGAGCCGCTATTGTGGCCACACCTAGCAAATACCAGGCGACACTAGTGGCCACCAGTGCTCCAACTCAAAACGCTCGGTCACAATACATAAACATAAATGGCGAAGATGGTCAATGGCACATTGTTGGGGAAAAAAGAAGACGAATTAGAAGTGCTGCAGAAGCGGATCCAAAGACCGGCCCTAAAGCAGCAAGTACGAAACAAAAACGAAAAAACTGTTAAAGGCAAGTCTCAATCGGAAGCACTTTTAATCAGGCCCGCAGAAGGACACAGCTACGCGGATGTCCTAAGAGACATCCGGAGCGAAATAGACCCTGGCGACTCTGAAGAGAAAATAAAAGTCGTTCGTAAAACAAAATCGGGAGCCATACTGGTTGAACTAGATAATCTGGAGCAGATCAAGCCCTACTTCTGCGAGGGACTAAATACTACTATACAGAGATCGGCTGTCATTACAGCGGCTCCACATTAAAGCCCGATTTTTAACATCTCGTTCATTTGCGCCCACGCCCCAACGGAAAAGAAGGACGATGCGACCAAAGATTCTTTCTGTGAGCGCCTGGAACGTTCCTATAAGCGCTGCCCCCTCCACGACATAAAAATCGTGCTTGGAGACTTCAACGTCAGTGTGGACAAGGAGCGAATTTTCGGTCCCACAGTCGGAAAATTTAGCCTGCACAACGAAACATCCGGTAACGGACAGAGGCTGATCAACTTCGCCGGGGCCCGAAAGATGGTAGTCTGCAGTACCAAATTCTAAGGTAAGAAAAAATACCCAGCAACGTGGCTGCCTGCTGATTGAAAAACGCGAAACAAGATCGATCATGTTGTGATAGATGGAAGATACGCTTCTAATGTTTTAGATGTACGTACGATACGTTGACCCAACATCGACTCGGATCATTACCTCGTTGCAGCCAAACAGCGCACATGCCTTTGCGCAGCAAAAAACGTACATCTACCTACGCAAAGAATGTTCAACATCAAAAAGCTGCAATCATAACAGAGAGCCAGAAGATTCGCCACTCGACTCTCACTCCTGCTCTCAGAGAGTACTGCCCAACAACTTGGCATGCACAAGCAATGGAGCCACATTTCTCGTTCCCTACGCACCGCCACCGAAGAAGAAATCAGATTCCGCCGAGCCGAAGAAACAGTTGCGGAAAATCATGCTGCCGCAGAAAGAAAAAATACTGCCTATAGAGCCACGCTGCGATCGGGCACAACGCGAGCCATGAGGGATCGCTACCGACAGCTAAGAAAAGAAGAGACACGTGTTATCGTAAAGGAACAACACCCGAAAATTCTACAAAAAAGTTCGGCGGCTTACAGAAGGTTTTAAGACCCGGGCGTTTTCCGGTACGATCAAAGACGGCGATCTAGTGACTGACATCCAGGGCATACTTAAATTGTGGATGGAACACTTTTCGAACCTATTAAATAGTGACAGCTGCGCATGTCACAGAGAAAGTGAAGATCCCGATACCCCAATCGTTGACGACGGAATTGTCGTCTCGCTACACGATCATGACGAGGTGAGAATAGCGATAACGCGGCTAAAGAACAACAAAGCAGCTGGCGCCGGCGGACTGCCGGCTGAGCTATTCAAATATGGCGGCGAGGAGCTGATAAGTGCATGCATCAGCACCTATGCAAAATATGGTCGGATGAAAGCATTCCTGCCAATTGGAATTTAAATGTGCTCTGCCCAATCCATAAGATGGGTGATCCTGAAAGGAAAATAGACACACACCATCTTTTTGTCGATTTCAAAGCTGCATTCGACAGTATGAAAAGGAGTTATCTGTATGCCGCGAAGTCTGAATTTGGTATCCCCACAAAACTAATACGGCCTTGCAGGTTGACGTTGCTCAACACCAGTAGCGCCGTCAGAAAGGAAAAGACCTCTCCGAGCCATTTGATACCAAACGAGGTTTCAGGAAGTCGGTGCACTCGCGTATCGGCCCCAACTCACTGTTGGCAGTTATGATTTCGAGGTTGTAAAAGCCTTCGTACATTTAGGAACCAGCGTTAACACCGATAACAATATCAGGCTGGTAATCCAACGTAGGATCTCTCTTGTTAGCAAGTGCCACTTTGGACTAAGTAGGCAACTGAGTAGTAAAGTCCTCTCTCGACGAACAAAACTAAGACTCTACAAGGCTCTCATCATGCCCGTACCAATTCTGATAAAGCCACCAAGGACAGGAAGCTATCCGTTCATCAACACCGGAATTGCTGACTCATAAAGAATTGGTTATATTGAAGTTGTATTAAATAAATGCTTACTTAATCCAAATTCGACACTTATTGTAATAGCATTTCCATAGAATTTAGGTCATATACAATAAATAGCTTGGTAATAATTTATTGCAACCTTAAACGTCGAGCAACAAGAGAAAGCCCAGGCAAACCGAAAAATTCTCAGAAGCAAGCCAAAATTTACCAATATTGGATGGAACGCTCATATAATAGGTTTTCTGCCCTGGAAATCGAAGGAAATGAGCCAATTATCCCAAAACTTCTTAGCCGCCACCAATATTTGTTGATGGAGTTACAAATATCTCTCCCCTTATTAAATTGGTAAATAAATGCCCCAGACTCATTCGACCTAAAACTTGTAAATAATGAACAAGTAAAAATCCAGGCTTTTTCTCCAGAAGCATACAAAACGATTGTCGCTCAGCTCGAATTCAAAGATACTGATAAATTCTTGTCTTACAAACCGAAGCGGGAACGGGGATTTAAAGTTGTCTTAAAAAACATGTACACGACAATATGTACAAAAGATATAACTTGCGCCCTTAAAGAACATGGCCCCATCATAACGAATACTTGGAATATTAAGCAACGAAGCATTAAAAAACCATTGCCAATGTTTATTATCGAGCTTAAAACAAGCCCTAATAATAAAGACATCTACGAATTACAACATCTGCTTCATACTAGAGTTGTCTTCGAGCCCCCACGCCCGGCTCGTGATATTGCGCAATGCACAAATTGCCAACAGTACGGTCATACTAAATCGTATTGCCAGGAAACCAGTATGTATTAAATGCGCTGGGACCTATGTCTCTGCAAAATGCTCGCGCAAGAACAGATCAGATGAATCAGAAGGAAATTTCCTAGCAAATTATAAAGGCAGTATAATTTATAAAAATTTGCAAAAAAATAGAAAACCCCCCACTGAGAAAAAAAGAACTTAATCCCGTGCCTATCTCCCAACAGCAGGAATTCACTCCTTGCCCCAATCCAGCTACTTAACTACCGAATTACAATCACTCTCATGTGCACGAGGTGTAAAAAACACGACAAATATCCCAAACGCAAATAACCCAACTCCACACCTTAAAGAAAACACATCTGAAGCTCCAAAAGAAATGAAAAATTTGATTGCCCTTCTCAAACAATTTATGCAGCAGATAACGTCAATGATGACTTTACTTGTTTCCCCCACGACTAAAAACTCCAACTCTTCGATACCATTATGGAACGCCGACGGGCTATCTAAACACGTACTCGAGATTAAGGCACTGCTCAATACCCAGAATATCGATACTCTCCTAATATCGGAGACCCATTTCACACAGAAGAACTATTTTCAAAAACCAAATTATAAACTCTATCACACATTGCACCCCGACAAAAAACCACATGATGGATCAGCCATTATAATTAAAAAATATCATTAAACTTAATTAACTCCTACTGCCCGGAAGTGATTCAAGCCACTCATATTACTGTTGAAGACTGGAAAGACCCAATTATAATCTCAGCAATATATAGTCCGCCTAAGCGTGCAGTTAAATCAGAAGAGTACGAAAAGTTTTTTCTCTACCCTAGGACGCAGATTTCTTGCTGGAGGTGACTATAACGCAAAACACACATACTAGGGCTCCCGCCTTACAACTCCTACAAGCCGGCAACTTAATTCAGCTATTACGAGTAACAAATAAAATTTAATACCCCCATCAAACTCCTGATTTGATCGATGTTTGCGTCGTAAAAGGCATCACACCTCGTGATATCAAGTGCAGCAGCTGCTTCGAGCTCTCCTCTGACCGTTCTCCCGTAAATATTGAGCTCCCGAACCCCCTTGCCGACACATGCTCAATGTTACCTCCATAATAACAAAACTGACTGAAATCACTTTCGATATCTAGTATCATCAATGATATATTTAAAACTCCCACTAAAAACTCAAATTGATATTGCTGAAGCTGTTGAACATTTAAACTGCTGCTTACAACAAGCTGCTTGGAATTCGACCCCGCCTATCTCTCTCCCAAAAAAAGCAATACAAATTTCCCCCAGTATTAAAGAAAAACTACGAGAAATGCGGACACCCGGCATATAAAAAAACTGAAATACAATACACAAATATCAGGCAACTTAAAGAAGCTCTTATTTATGACCGAAGCACACAATTAAATCGCTATCTCAGTAGTCTTAACGCTACAGTAGATTCTGAGTATTCGCTCTGGAAGGCTGCAAGAAATGTTAAAAAGCCTATACTCCAGATACCTGCCCTTTGAATGGAAAATAATGAATGGGCTAAAAGCGACATTTGCCCGGCACTTAAAAAGAGTATTTACTCCACACACAATGGCCTCTTCATCCTACCCTGGAAGACATAAATTCTGTACTAACAAAAACACACCTATCAAATGGGCCCACCCATACGTAAATTCTCTAAATTTTAAGTGAAATCTGCCTTTAAAAATCTGAACACAAATATATCTCCCGACTACATATTACAGCCAAAGTACTCAAAGAGCTCCCAGAAATGGGAGTTACTCTGTTACCGTATTTATTTAAAGCAATTATACTAACTGGAAAAATTCCTGCTCAAAGAAACGGTTCTCAAATTAAGATGGTCCTCAAACCTGGCAAAAAACCAGATTCAGTTGAATCGTATCGTCCAATCAGCTTGCTACCGATCACTTCAAAACTTATGGAATGTCTTATTCTTAAAAGACTGTTGCCGATCGTCGAAGGACGTAAAATAATATCCAACCATCAGTTCGGTTTTTGAAGAGAACACAGCACTGTACAAAAAATTCATCGAATTGTTGAATACATCCACAATGCATTCGAACAAAAAAAAAATACTGTACAGCAGCGTTCCTCGACATTGCTCAAGCTTTTGACAGGATATGGCATGACGGTTTGCTCTACAAAATTAAAACCACCCTCCCCATAAACTTCTACATACTTATAAAGTCTTATCTCAATAACCGAAATTTCTTGGGAGTGGCTAGGACGATTTTGCTGCCTTTGGTTCAAGCAGCTTACAACGTCCGTATCCTCTGGGTAGCTTCCCAACACCCGTTCGGGAGTGAGCTAACGTGAGAAGGCGACGCATTCCAAGAGATGCGATGGACGGGATAAGGCAAGAAAACCATAGGACCTTGCGACGTCCACTACAGCTGCCATGTAAAGGAGCGCGAATTCGGTGTGGGACTTCTTGTGGGAGAGAGACTGTCGTTCACTCCGAGCGACTCGCAATAATCCGCATAAAGCGCGATTTTTTAATATCTCGCTAATTTTCGCCCACACCCCAACGGAAAAGAAGGACGATGCGACCAAAGATTCTTTCTATGAGCGCTTGAGACGTTCCTATGAGCGCTGCCCCCGCCACGACATAAAAATCGTGCTTGGCGACTTCCAAGCCAGGGTGGGCAAGAAGGGAATTGTTGGTCCCACAGTCGGAAAATTCAGCCGGCACAACGAAACATCCGGTAACGGACAGAGGCTGATCGACTTCGCCGGGACCCGAAACATGGTAGTCTGCAGCACCAGATTCCAGCATAAAAAGATCCACCAAGCTACCTGGCTGTCCCCTGATCGAAAACCTCGAAACCAGATCGATCATGTCGTGATAGATGGAAGACACGCTTCTAGTGTATTAGATGTAGGTACAATCCGAAGACCCAACATCGACTCGGCTCATTACCTTGTTGCTGCCAAACTGCGCACCCGCCTCTGTGCAGCAAAAAACGTACATCTACCTACGCAAAGAATGTTCGACATCGATGCAATCACAACAGACAGCCAGAAGATTCGCCACTCGACTCTCACTCCTACTCTCAGAGAGCACTGCCCAACAAACCGGCATGCACGAGCAATGGAGAAACATTTCTCGTTCCCTACGCACCGCCGCCGAAGAAATCAGATTCCGGCGCGCCCGCAAAACAATTGGTACGACGAAGAATGTCATGCTGCTGCAGAAAGAAATAATGCCGCCTATAGAGCCACGCTGCGATCGGGCACAACGCGAGCCATGTGGGATCGCTACCGAGAGCTTAAAAAGAAGAGAGACGTATTATCCGAAAGAAACAACGAGAGGCGGAAATACGTGAGAGCGAGGAGCTTTAGATGCTGGCCAACAGGAACAACGCCCGAAAATACTATCAGAAAGTTCGGCGGCTAACAGAAGGTATCAAGATCGGGGCGTTTTCCTGTAAGAACAAAGACGGCGAACTGGTGACTGACATCCAGAGAGCTATTCAAACTATTCAAACGGCGAGGAGCTGTACGCCAAATCTTGCAAAAGACCCACGAAAGGAGAATCGACACACGCCATTTTTTTGTCGATTTCAAAGCTGCATTCGACAGTACGAAGGGGAGTTATCTGTATGCCGCGAAGTCTGAATTTGGAATCCCCACAAAACTAATACGGCTTTGCAAGATGACGTTGCGCAACAACAGCAGCGCCGAGCCAATTAATACCAAACGAGGTTTCAGTCAGGGGGACTCGCTGTCGTGTGACTTCTTTAACCTGATGTTGGAGAGGATAGTACGAGCCGCAGAACTTATTCGCTCATTCACAATATTTTATATGAGCGTACAATTTTTGACGTACGCCGATGATATTGACATCATCGGTCTTAACAACCGCGCAACCGCGCTGTGAGTTCTACCTTCTCCAAGCTAGATAAAGAGGCAAAGCGAATGGGTCTGAAATGGGTCTCAAACAAACAGTCGGCGCACTGGCATATCGGTACCCACGTCATTGTTGACAGCTATGATTTCGAGGTTGTAAAAGACTTCGTTTGTTTAGGAACCAGCATTAACACCGATAACAATGTCAGCCTCGAAATCCAACGTAGAATCTCTCTTGCCAACAAGTGCTACTTTCGACTAAGTAGGCAACTGAGCAGTAAAGTCCTCTCTCCTGAACAAACGTACATACATAAGTATTTTTCACACTTCCTTAATTTAAACCTTACTGCTTTATAAGCAATTGTAATTAATTATTAAAAAGACCAATGAACCATTTTTCCAAGAATTGTAAATTGAATATTGTAAATGTTGTGAAGTAATCATGTTTTTGTTGTAAACAAAATTAAAAAAGGCTAACGAACTATTAAGCAATTATTGAAAAGACCAGTGAACCATTTTTCCAAGAATTGTAAATTGAAATAATTAAATTAAATATTATCAAGTAATCAAAATTTTTTTTGTAAACAAAATTAATAAAAGATGAACGAACTATTAAGCAATTATTAAAAAGACCAATGAACCATTTTTCCCAAGAATTGTAAACTAAATTTCCAAAGAACCAATATATTGTAAACTAATCAAATATTTATTGCAAACAAAATAAAATAAGTATAAATAAGAAAGTTTAAAGAAATAAAGTTTAGTTATCAGTTATGAACTCAACCAAAACTCACCCATGAACTCAACTAAAACCAAAGTGTTTTTTTTTATAAACAATTTTTGGCGCAGTTGGTAGGATCGCGATATAACTTAGTTATGTATATACAGTTTAACGTTTAATCGCGAAGTGCAATAAATAAACAAAAGATCCTGCAAACAGGACTATAAATTAAAAACTCTTGCATACAGGATAAATAAACAAAACAGGTCCTGCAAATAGGACCAAAACATAAGAACTCCAGCATACAGGATTTTTTTTTTTTTTTTTTTTTACCCTTTATTATTGTTTCTATTTCAACTTAAAATATTTACAATTTTTCTTTCTTTTTGGGTTTCAACAGTATTTAGAAGCCAATACCACTATATACATTTATCTAAGAAAAAAACAAAAATTAACTCTATATTTAATTAATTTAATTATTTAATGAATAAATATATTCCCAAAATTGTGACACCATTTACATCTGCAGGTCAGTTGGTCGTTTACGCTTAAGTCTCCTCGTCTCGGTTTCCTCTTTTAATGGAAGTTGCCGAATTTCCCTGTTAGAATGTTCTAGTAGTCGGTTTGTGTGTCTTAAGCTGTTGTTGCGTATTTCTTCATGGACTGTTTTTACTTTAAGTTCTCGATGGATATTATCATTTAGTATATACCACTCTGCTTTTGATATTATACGGAGTATCTTATTTTGCGTTTGTTGTATAATTTTCTGCTGCAGTTCCCCAAAGCTCTGAGCCATATTTCCATATTGGTGTTATAATTACTTTGTATATTAGTATCTTATTTTCTAGTGAGAGCGTTGAATTCTTTCCCAAAAGCCAATGAAGTTGTTTAAACCTAGTCTTGATTTCGCGTCGTTTTTGTCCAATGTGTAACTTCCAGTTAAGTTTATTGTCTATAATCATACCCAAGTATTTTGCCCTTGTGTCGTGGTGGATTTGTTTATTCTTTATGAATATTGGATTGTATTGTTTTTTTCTCTTGTTAGTGTATGTGACGTGGGCGGTTTTATCTTCGTTTATTTTGATTCCCCATTTCTCGAACCATTGAGTGGTGTTGTCAAGTAATTCCTGAAGTTTATAAGCAGCCGTTCTTGGATCTTTGTCTGATGCTAACAAGACAGTGTCGTCTGCAAATGTTGCTATTAGAGAATTCTTAGTTGCCGGTGTAGGGATATCAGCAGTGTAAAGAAGGTACAGAAGTGGCCCAAGGACACTACCTTGCGGTACACCTGCTTCCATTGTTAGTATATCAGAATACTTATCTTCGAATTTTACATAAAATTGTCTTCCAGTTATATAACTTTTCATTAGTTCGTAGTAGTCTGTTGGTAAATAAGTCAAGAGTTTTTGTAGAAGTCCTGCGTGCCATACTGTGTCAAAAGCTTTGGCCACGTCGAGATATACTGCTTCACACGTTCGTTTTTTATCAATGTCTTCTAAAATTTTGTTTGTAACTCTGTGAACTTGTTGGATGGTGGAATGTTTTTGCCTGAATCCGAATTGGTGGCAAGGTATTATTTTGTCCTTTTGTATAATGGGATCGATTCTGTCAAAAAGCAACTTTTCAAAAATTTTTGATAATACTGGTAGTAGACTTATAGGTCTGTACGAAGTTACTTGCGTAGGATCTTTGCATGGTTTTGGTATTGCAATAATTTGAGCAATTTTCCATACTTTTGGGAAATATTTCAAGTTCAAGATTTGATTGAACAAATTCCTTATATAGATAAGCCCCTTCTCTGGGAGTTCTCTTAAAATTTTTCCAGTTATTAGGTCGTATCCTGGCGACTTCTTAGGATCAGTTCTCTTACATATGCATTGTTTTATTTCTTCTAATGTAACATTTTTTGGTTTGCATGGATCTTTTTTTGCGTGGGTCGGGAAAAGATTTACATTAGGCGTATTGTTCGTAAAAGTACTTTTGAAGTGTTTTGCGAGAACTTCAGCCTTGTCAAGATTTGTTTTAGTCCAGCTGCCATCAAGTTTTCTGATAGGTGGTTTGTATAAAATTTTATTTTCGATTTTGTTTGTAGCTTTCCACAGTGAATAGTTTGTCGTTATACCGGGTCCAAGTTTTTCGATGCGTCTCTTAAGTTTCAAATTTTTATGGTCGAATAGCATTTGCTTGATTTCCTTTGTAGCAGCGTTTAGCTTGCTTTTGTCAAGTGGCAGCCTTGTTATTTGCCAGCGTTTACGTAAGCGGTTTTTGATTTTGATTTTTTCTTGGATGTGTGCAGGTATATTATAGCTCGAGGAACAGATAGTTTCTTGTGGAGTTGATTTCATAGTGGCGTTCATTATTGTGTGATTAAAATAGGCTATCGCACTGTCGATTTCGTCAAAGGTCTTTAAGCTTATTTTATTGTTAAGATTACGGATGACTATTTCTCTAAATGTATCCCAGCAGGTTTTTTTGTTATATATGTTTCTATTCGAGGATTCCTTCGTGTATGAGCTCTGATATATCATTATTATTGGGGAATGGTCAGACGACAATTCAATTAACGATTTAATTGACATATCTTCGTGGTTAACGTTTTTTGTTATAAAAAAGTCGATCAGATCTGGACTTTTTTTTGGATCAGTTGGCCAGTATGTTGGGTCGCCACTACTTATGAACTTACTGTTGTTCCTTTTCATGGCATCCAGTAAATTACGTCCTTTGGAGTTCGTCAATCTTGAACCCCAAATTGCATTTTTAGCATTATAATCCCCGCCAGCTATGTATCGTTTGCCAAGTGTTTTTAAAAAGTCGTAGTATTGGGATATGGAATTTATGTATTTTGGGGGACAATATACAGCAGAGATTGTTAGTTTGCCGCCTTCATCTTCGATTTGGATCGATGTCGCTTGTATGTTTTCTTTTTCGTATTTTTCTAATTTGATGCATTTAATGTCTTGCCTAATTATTATCGCTGTGCCTCCATGGGCTTTGTTGTCAGGGTGGTTTGTGACAAATATTTTATAATTAGGTATTCTTGCAAAACTTTTGTCAGTGAAGTGTGTTTCAGAAATTAGTAATACGTCTATTGAATTATGGTTTATAAACACTATCAGTTCTTTCAAGTGTTGGCCCAAGCCGTTTGCATTCCAAGCGACTATTTTCAGTCTACTTGTGCTGCCCATCTATTTTGGTCACGAGCAGTGTTATAATATTTATTATGTTTGACATTTGTGCGAAGACCTGCTTCATCATTTCTTTTAACTCTTTGATGTCGTCATTTGAAGTTGCTTCAGAACTTGTTTCAGAACTTGTCACACCCGATTGTGGGTTGTTAGAAATAACTTGGGCATATGACAATGTCGGTTTGACATATTGTGAATCTATTTGCCGATTTAAAGCGTTTTGCTGTTTATCAGTATTCAATTCTTTGTTACGTTGCTCTGGGTAGTGTTTTATTTTGAGTGCTTTGTACACCGCGCATCCTCTGTAGCTCGCTGTGTGTTTGCCTCCGCAATGGGCGCATTTTATGTTGCTGCCATTTTCTACAACACACTCTATAGTTTTGTGATTGCCCGCGCATTTTACACAAACTGGAGTTTTTGTGCAAAAGTTTTTAGTGTGTCCGTATTTTTGACAATTTGTGCATTGTGGAATTGTTTTCTTTTGATGAGGCGGTTCAAAACTTATTTTGCAGTGTAGTAGATTATTTATTGAATAAATATCTTTATTGTTTGCACCTTGCTTCATCTCCAATGAGAGCAATGGCAGAGGTTTCTTTGTGCCTTTTTGCAAAATATTTTGGATATTAATTATTTCATGGCCTAATTCTAATAGTTCCTGCTTAATTTCATCTTTATCAGCCGAATAATGCATTCCCCTTAGGAATACTTTGAATCCTCTTTCTTCCTTTAGTTTAAAAGTATAATACTGGGTTTTCTTCTCCTTTAATAAATTAATGATTGCAGTATAGTTGTGTGATTCGAGCGGCTGTAGTTTAACTTCATTGTTTTTCAAAGCCTTAAGTTCATATTTGCAATCAGGAATGGTACTCAGTGCCTGCATTAACTTATCAATGCGTTCTACGTTTTGTATGTAAATCGGTGGGGGCTTGCGTTTTTTAGTTATTGGGTTTAAGTTTTCTGTAGCGGTTGGTCTTTTTGTTCCACTGTTATCGGTTGGGTCATTGTCTGGTTCGTCGTCTGAAAGCAATTCGAACATGTTTGACGATGTTTGCTGGCTGAGCCAATATGACGTTAGCTTCCTTTGGTTTGTTGTTGTGTCTTTGCTTTTATGTTTTTTTGTGCTATGTATATAATCATTTTGCTTACTTGGGGAGTTGCGGTACCGTTTTTGTGTAGTTTGGACTGCCGTGTTTTTGTTGGAGCTTTCACATTCGTTGTTTTGTTTGTTGGACTGCTTTACTTGTGTAATTTCCTTCGTTGTTTCTGTTTGCTGTTGTTGGATTGCTGGGATAGCTGTGTTTACTGTTTGCAGGGTGTTTCTCTTTGTTGTCATTATCGGCGCTGATGTGAATACAACTGATGTAGTTGTTGTAGCTGAGTAGAATGACGCGAGGGTGGTTATAGGCGTATTTGTTGTTGAGACTTTGTAGTTTGTTTGGTAGGTCGTGCTTGTAGGGGTTTTGTTTTGTTCACTCCATGAAGTTGGTTCGCTTGGTGACAGTACATTTGGTGTTGTTGTACGAGTTAAAAGTTGTTTTATATGTACACATGTGTTCGCTGCGTTATCGCGAGGTTCGCTGGAGTTTGTTTTTGGCGCAAGTTTTGACGAATTTTGTCGCTCTTGCGGTGGAGAATGCCCCACAGGCATCTCAAGTTGCTTCTGTTTTTGTTTATTATTAAAATTATTTTTTGTTTTGCACTTTCACTTAACTATGTTGAATGTCGAATGAGCTGATGTATATTCAGCGTGTAAGCGTCTATATCGCAATTTGGAAATTTTTCAGTTTGGTTTTATCACTTTGATAGGCTATACTCGAGAGCTGTTAAAATCACGTCCGTTCAAAAGTAACTTCCGAATTTAACTGATAGGATAAACAAACAAAACAGACCCTCCAAACAGGACTCCTGCATACAGGATATATAAACACAACAGATCCTGCAAACAGGACTAGTATTAAAAAAATCCTGCCAAAAAGGATTCAACACCAAAGAAAAGGACCGAAGACACCAAAGAAGAAAAAGAGAAAGACGACGCAAATACAATAAGAATAAACAACAGAAGTTACCAGCAACAAAAATCCTGCGAAAAAGGAATCAACAACAGAGAAAAGAACCGAATTGTAATTGTAATTTTGTTGTGAACAAAATGAATAAAAGATTAACGAACTATTAAGCAATTATTAAAAAGACCAATGAACCATTTTTCCCAAGAATTGTAAGCTAAATTTCCAATGAACCAATATACTGTAAACTAATCAAATATTTATTGCAAACAAAATATATTAAGTATAAATAAGAAAGAGTAAAGAAATAAAGTTTAGTTATCAGTTATGAACTCCACCAAACTAAAACCCAAGTGTTTTTTATAAACAATCAGGTAAAAACCTGTTTTTCTTCTTCAGCAGCGTAAAACGGCGAACACAACCGCAAATTAGTCAACGTTCATTGTCCACAAATACTTAACCATCCCAACCCTCTCCTTTCTGTCCTATCGTTTTTTCCTGCAGCTCTTTTTTCCCTCTGTAGTGGAGAGGCCAATAGAACAACGCCCGAAAATTCTACCAGAAAGTTCGGCGGCTTGCAGAAGGTTTTAAGACCGGGGCGTTTTCCTGTAAGAACAAAGACGGCGATCTGGTGACTGACGTACAGAGCAATCTTAAATTATGGAGGGAACACTTCTCGAACCTCTTAAACAGTGACAGCTGCGCATGTCATAGAGAATGTGAAGATCCCGATACCCCAATCGATGACGACGGAATTGTGGTTCCGTTACCCGACCATGACGAGGTGAGAATAGCAATATCACGGCTAAAGAACAACAAAACCGCGGGCGCCGACGGACTGCCGGCTGAGCTATTCAAACATGGCGGTGAGGAGCTGGTAAGGTGCATGCATCAGCTCCTATGCAAAATATGGTCGGATGAAAGCATGCCTGCCGATTGGAATTTAAGTGTGCTCTGCCCAATCCATAAGAAGGGCGATCCTGCAATCTGTGCCAATTACCGCGGGAGTAGTCTTCTAAATGTCGCCTATAAAGATCTAGCGAGCGTATTGTGTGAAAGGCTGAAGCCCACCGTCAACCAACTGAGTGGACCTTATCAGTGTGGCTTTAGACCCGGAAAGTCTACCATCGACCAAATATTCTCAATACGCCAAATCTTGGAAAAGACCCATGAAAGGAGAATCGACACACACCACCTTTTCGTCGACTTCAAAGCTGCATTCGACAGTACGGAAAGGAGTTACCTGTATGCCGCGATGTCTGAATTTGGTATCCCCGCAAAACTAATACGGCTTTGTCAGATGGCGTTGCTCAACACCAGTAGCGCCGTCAGAATTGGGAAGGACCTCTCCGAGCCGTTTGATACCAAACGAGGTTTTAGACAGGGTGACTCGCTGTCGTGTGACTTCTTTAACCTGATGTAGGAGAGCATCGTATGAGCCGCAGAACTTAATCGCTCACGTACAATATTTTATAAGAGCGTACAATTGTTGGCGTATGCCGATGATATCGATATCATCGGTCTTAACAACCGCGCTGTTAGTTCTGCCTTCTCCAAACTGGATAAAGAGGCAAAGCGAATGGGTTTGGTGGTGAACGAGGACAAAACGAAGTACCTCCTGTCTTCAAACAAACAGTCGGCGCACTCGCGTATCGGCACCCACGTCACTGTAGACAGTTATAATTTCGAGGTTGTAAAAGACTTCGTTTATTTAGGAACCAGCATTAACACCGATAACAATGTCAGCCTTGAAATCCAACGTAGAATCTCTCTTGCCAACAAGTGCTACTTTGGACTAAGTAGGCAACTGAGCAGTAAAGTCCTCTCTCGACGAACAAAACTAACACTCTACAAGACTCTCATCATGCCCGTCCTGACGTATGGCGCAGAAGCTTGGACGATGACAACATCCGATGAAGCGACGCTTGGAGTGTTCGAGAGAAAGATACTGCGTAAGATTTTTGGACCTTTGCACGTTGGCAATGGCGAATATCGCAGACGATGGAACGATGAGCTGTATGAGCTTTACGACGACATAGACATAGCGCAGCGAATAAAGATCCAGCGGCTTCGTGGGCTGGGTCATGTCGTCCGAATGGATACAAGCGCTCCGGCTTTGAAAGTATTCGATGCGGTACCAGCTGGTGGTAGCAGAGGAAGAGGAAGGCCTCCTCTGCGTTGGAAAGATCAGGTGGAGAAGGACTTGGCTTCACTTGGTGTGTCCAATTGGCGCCGGTTAGCACGAGAAAGAAACGACTGGCGCGCTTTGTTAAGCTCGGCCAAAATCGCGTAAGCGGTTATCGCGCCAATTAAGAAGAAGAAGTGGTATCAAAAAGGAGGAACCAAACTTCTTTCGTCCAAGTGGGCCCACTCTCTGGGCAATCATTACAATCTAACCTAACCTAAGTGTATTATCAAAATTATCACAAAATATCCATATAAAAAATTAACTTTGTAAGCCATTCATCAAGGGTTAGTATTTAACAATATGTTGATCTTTTTAAATTATAATAACATCTACCATCCATATTTACATATGTGGCAGAAAAAAATCTTGACCTGTATCATAACACAGCTCATATGCATATCTACACATAAAAAAAATTCAAGAGCAAATAGACAAACATACGCAAACAAATTCCTAACATATGTATGTATCCATATATGAATACATACATATGTCGGGACAAGCTATGTACGTAGATGTTTCTATTCTGAGCAAAACAATACATATTCATATATACTATGTACATACATACATATTCATATACAGGCGTCCCTGGTATAACACGGTACTTGTAAAACACGGTTTCGATATTACACGATACAAGAATTGATATTAATATAACACGATTTTGAAAAATATGCATTTTAAATTTGAACTTTTTTTCCATTCAATAAGGGGAATACCCCCCCCCCCCCCCCCGTTTGTCCTTTGTAAAGGAAGTTGATAAAGTTTTCTTAATAAAAACTTCAAGGTAACTTCCTTTTTCATTTATGTAGTATTTGGAACGAAATTTCAGCTATCATAAAATGGTACACCGTAAGATTTGGTTTCGATATAACACGGTACACATTGCCTTTATTTATATTATTTCAAGGTTTCGTATAACATGGTTTTGATATAACACAAATCAAGGTCTTGATACTACACGATATACCTTGTTTCGTATAACACGGTTTCGATATAGCACGGTACGAATTAACCGTGTTATACGAGGGGCGCCTGTAACCGCACACACTCACTTACTGCATCTACATGCGTATGTTTCCAAAACTAAAATTCTAAGCCTATCGACTCCAAGAATAAAATGCAGTCATAGGCGCAGCTGTAGCGGCCATGATTATTTACCCGCGACGGCGCTGATCAGTTTCAAATATTGTAAAGCACAACAAAAACAAATTCATTGATAAGTTCGAGCTCATATTTCTACGAGGAAAGTACTTTCATTCGTAAAACGCGCCGCCCATATGCCAATTTTTCTCAACGATGAAAAAATCCTTTAACAAAGATTGAAGAAATCATAGACGACCATTCGAAAATAGTCAATACTGAAATATTTCTTATAGAAATATTTGCCAATATTTGGTAAATCTTGTATTTTTGTCAAGTCGAGTGGCCGCGGCTCCGTACATTTGTATGCATCAACACTATATATATATGTATATAAATATGTCTTTCTAAATGCAAGACAGTCGCAGCTGCTGTGAGCGCATCAGTGTACAAGAGGTTCCAGAGCAGTTCCACAGCAACAAGTAGCTCATAAAAAAGTTCTGTGTCGGAGATTTCAATACTAGGAGAAATTTTTATGTCATTATATTTGATAATAGGTAAATAATTAATTAGTATATTACATGACGTATGTAGTTCTCTAATTGATCAAAAGTGCACAAAAACATATGTATAAAACTGGAAAGTTAGAAACTTATGCTGCAAACAGTGACCGACGTATCGCGCGTCCACTTCTGTTACGTGTTTGGCCGAGCTCCTCCTCCTATTTGTGGTGTGCGGCTTGATGTTGTTCCACAAATGGAGGGACCTACAGTTTCAAGCCGACTCCGAACGGCAGACATTTTTATGAGGAGCTTTTTCATGGCAGAAATACACTCGGAGGTTTGCCATTGCCTGCCGAGGGGTGACCGCTATAAGAAAAATTTTTTTTTATTAATTTTGCTTTCACCGAGATTCGAACCAACGATTTCTCTGTGAATTCCGAATGGTAATCACGCACCAACCCATTCGGCTACGGCAGCCGCCATTGTTTAATAAACCAAAGCTAAAAACCAACAAATGCAAATAGATTATTTATCTTTCATTAACATTATTCAACATTGTTTTTAAGTTATTTTAACAAAAATTAAAATTTTTCCAAGTTTATTTTGCAAATGATTTCGAAATGTACTGT
This sequence comes from Anastrepha ludens, assembly GCF_028408465.1. Lineage (NCBI taxonomy): Eukaryota > Metazoa > Arthropoda > Insecta > Diptera > Tephritidae > Anastrepha > Anastrepha ludens. The sequence goes on from NC_071503.1 coordinate 43,572,856, forward strand.
TTGGCAACACTGTGCGGTGAGAGAGCAATCCTGAGAGAAATTTTCAAAAATCCTGAGATAAAATCTACGATACTACCATACGGAAGGGAATGTGTCTAATGTTTCATTCACATGGGGTTCTCATTAGCTTGAACGTAACAGCTGAAAGTTGACTGTGTTTACGTCGGTGACTGTTTGCAGCATTACACTAAAAGAGGAGTGCGACTTATTTGGATGTTACTGTACATACATTCAGCCTTCGTATGAAACCCAAAGTGTCAAATGTTTTATATTGAAGCCTCTGTGAACTGTTCAGCACTGTTCATAACAACAGCACAATGCTGTGCCTATGAGTGCGCGGTGGATACCTTGGACATTTTTTGCGAATCGTAATATTTTTTCTGTGGCATGTACACGGGCCGCATATGTATATAAATTCAAAAATTTGTACTTGCCTGTGCCATCTTCCTGTGTACCTGAATCATTTCTCTATGAGGATTATTAATTTGATATGTTTGAAGAATTTAAAATTAAACCTAATATAAAGCGTTTTTCAGTAAGAGCGCTTCAACTTTTTTTTTTGAATAAAACACAAACGGTTTGACTTTTTTAACTAATTTTTTTTTTATTGTCGAGTTTGAACATATACATTTAAGTATGAAATTCGATTTCTTTTGCATGACCACCGCGTGCACGTTTTACGAAGTCCAATCGTTGAACCCAATTTTCGACCACTCTTTTGCATAAATCGTCCGAAACTCCAGCAATTTCGCGTTCAGTATTGGCTCTGAGCTCACAAATCGTCGCCGGCTTGTTACTGTAGACCAATGACTTCACATAACTCCAAAGAAAATAGTCTAGAGGCGTCAAATCACACGAGCGCGGCGGCCATTCGACCGGTCCATTTCTGGAAATAATGCGCTCATCGAACTTACTCTTCAACAAATCAATTGTAGCGTGTGCTGTGTGGCTTGTGGCCCCGTCCTGTTGAAACCACATGTCGTCTAAGTCCATACCATTCAATTGCAGCCAAAAATAATCGTTTATCATGTCGCGGTATCGATTTCCATTCACAGTGACGTGGCGATCGTTCTCGTCAACGAAAAAATATGGGCCAATTACGCCGCCGGCATGTAAACCGCACCAAACAGTGATTTTTTCGGGATGCAACGGTGCCTCATGAATCACGTGTGGATTGCTTTCTGCCCAGTAACGCATATTTTGCTTGTTGACAAAGCCATTGAGCCAAAAGTGAGCTTCATCACTGAAGATGATTTAATGCTCTTAAAGTAGCAACAACAGAACGATTATTTTCATAAAAAATTTGCACGATTTGCAATCGTTGCTCAAGTGTGTAGCGTTCCATGATGAAATGTATACTAATGAAGTTTACAAATGACAAGCGAAAAATAAAAAAATATTGCGTCGTTAGGGAGGGCTATCGGAAAAAAGTTGAAGCGCACCTATTGAAAAACGCTTTACATATGTATGTATGTCAGAGTGCTTTTTATTCCGATATTAAAAAAATATATAAATGTTTTATTAAAGTGAATTTTACAAAGATTTTTATATTTTAATTTCACCAGCTACCCTTGCACGCGACTCAAACTTTTTCTCGACTCTGTCTCTCTCTCTCTCGGGTATCTCAGCTTGTGTCATTGTGCGCTTGGGTGTAGGGTTTCAAGTTGCTGACACTCGGCCGATCCTGATAGGAAATCGACCGCGATTTCGTCGTTGTATGATTCATTAGCGGATGTATCTTCATCAAGTTCTGGGCAATTTTGGCAATGTGGTTTTAGGTTACCCGATTCGAATGCGGATGTGAATTTACGCGATTTTATAGACAACGCGGGTATATCTTCAATTAAGTAACGGGCTTTGGTTAATACCTTCGCGATTCGATAGGAACCACGATATTTTGGTTCCAGGTTTCGCGACTCACCGGTTGATGCGCGGAGATGAGTGTTTTTGGTCGAAACGTCTTTTCCAAATTTCCCTCTCTCGATCGAAGCTTTCGGATGCCCAAACCCGTTTTTGATCGATTAGAATGGGTTCAATGTTTTCGGCTATGTCATCATTAATGGCTGCGATTGGCTATGTACGATTTCTCGATAATTAAAGTTGAATAGGAGTTCGTTTGGGCTATATTTCGTAGTTTTATTCTTTTGCGAATTAATCGTGAATTGTATATTTCGTAGAATTAGATCCGAATCCTTTGAGTTGTCAACGGATGTACGTAAATATTTAAGAATAGTTTGATTAGCACGCTCGACTTCTCTAATCGATCTTGGAGTACGCACCGCAGCTTTGACGTGTTTTATACCATTGCGTTCACAGTATGTCGTAAATGTTTTTGACATTTAGGCGGTAGCCCGAAGTAGCTAGTTATTTCATTTAATGCATTTATTACGTGAATAGTTCGTGTGTCGCGGACCGCTTTTACTATTAAGTATTTCGAAAATGCGTCGGATAGTGCCAATACATAGCAATTACCCTTCTTACTACGGATAAGCGGGCCTAGGTGGTCATTTTTTTTTTTTTTTTGTCGGGATAACTAGCGAGTGAAGCACTCAAACATTAATTGAGTCCATTGTACTACACTTGGATTCCCTTTTAATTTGCTTTAAATCTACCCGATCTCCGAAGAAATCTGAGTAGATCTTGTGGTGCCAAGGAGCCAAGATGGTCGCTTCTTAACACATCAGTGCCAAATACCTCAAACCTGATTCGAGCGAAGGCGGGTCAGACACACAGGAAGTGGTCCGCCGTCTCATCCCAATCTTCACAAGCTGGGCAGAGTACACTGTCTGAGATGCCCAACCTTTCCATGTGCTTTGGCCACAGAAAGTGGCCCGGCATCAGTCCAACCAGCCGTCTACACTCCCCTCTGCCTAATGACAGAAGGGTTTGCGACAGTCGATCGGACATGACAGGCAACATCAGTTTTGTCCACCTGCAGCCTCTCTCAGGCTGCTAAGCTCGCTTGTGGGTGGTAGTTACCCATTTGCTAACCGTGGCTGTGATGGCCGCAGAAGGGAGTGGCAAAAGAAGTTGGCCTCAGAGCCCATCTTAGCTAAGGAGTCAGAGGTCTCGTTACCCGCGATGCCCACGTGTCCCGGGACCCATGTTAGCATCAGGCTATTATGTCTACCGACATAGTTCAGCCTGGATTTACAGGTATTGACTACCCCTGATGTGGTTGGAGGGCTGTCTAAGGCCATAAGCGCAGCTTGGCTGTCGCTGCAGACACATATAGATCTGCCTCTCCATCGTTTTTCCACAACAAAGTTCATCGCTTCTTGAACTGCATACACCTCCGCTTGAAACACAGATGCATGCATTCCAAGAGCAAAGTGCAGTTTTGTTCCGCTTGATTCCATGTAGACCCCATAACCGAAGCCATGTTCGGTCCTGGAGCTATCCGTAAAAATGCGAAAACAGTTTTTGCCTTCTCCTTTTCTGAGTCTTCCCACAACTGAGCCTCTGGTAGCACTACACTGTATCTCTTTTCAAGTACCACTCTTGATGGCATGGAGTCAAGGGGCATGGAGAGAATCGTTGGATTGACGACCCTGCCTGATATGTTTTCCAATGCCGGACAGGGGCCGTACCAGTACCAATTGTGTTTCAGTCTGCAGATGGCCTTCAAGGCCTCTCCTTGGATGAAAGCATCAAGTGGTGGTAAACCGATCAGAGCATCTAGTGCCGGGCCTGAAGTAGTCGGAAAAGCTCCGGTGCAACAGATGGCCACCGTGCGTTGTAGTCTCGATAAGGTCCTCCTGACTCCCACTAGAGATAGTCTACTCATCCAGACCACTGATGCATAGGTGATAATGGGTCTTATCATAGCCGTGTAGATCCATAGGACCTTGCAAGGAGAGAGACCCCTCGTTTTCCCAAAGACACCTTTGCACTGCCAGAAAGCTGTCAGTGCTTTGGATGCCTTTGTTTCAACGTGTGATTTCCATAGGAGCTTACTATCGAGGATTACTCCAAGATATTTAATTTCCTTGGATAGCTGGATTGTGACTCCTTTTAGCTTGGGCAGAACGAGTCCATCAAGCTTCCTCCTTCTGGTAAAGAGGACAATACCAGTCTTGGCGGGATTTGCCGATAGCCCATTCGCACAGCACCAAGTGTCAGTCCGATCCAGAGTTTTCTGCACTTTCCTGCAGATGTTCATAAGCGAAGGGCCTGTTACCAAACAAGCCACATCGTCCGCATAAGCTTGTGCGTAGGCTTCCGAATCGTTTATGGTGGTGAGTAGAGGATCGATTACCATGCACCAGAGCAATGGAGATAGCACACCGCCTTGGGGGCAGCCTCTATTAACCCCAGATGACACCAGCAGATCTTCCTCTGCTCGCACCTCAACGATTCTTTGGCCAGCATCGAACGAATCCAATAGGCATGCTGAAATGGAGACAGAGGGTGAGCCTTCAGCGACTTCTGACGTATGCGCAATTCCATCAGTCGTTCGAGACTTTTCAGCATGAAACAAGTCATGCTGATGGGTCTAAAGCTTTTGGGGATGGTGTAGTCGTCTTTTCCAACCTTCGGGATGAAAGCGACCCTCACCATCCTCCAAGAGCGTGGTATGTAAGCCAGTGCCAGACATGCCGAGAAGATTTTCTTCAGGGCTGCTGTCACGGACTCTGCACCTTCCTTCAGCATGGCAGGATATATGCCATCTGGTCCGGGCGACTTGTAGCCGCCAAAAAATTTGATGGCAAATCGAATGGCGACCTCATTCACCACAGATCTGGCAACGAACCAGGTGTAACAGCTCTGACAACTGCCTCTATCAATAAGAGCTGTTGCCGGCTGACGCTTAACTGATTACCAGGAAAGTGAGATTCCATCAGCAAGCTGAGTGTCTCACTTTTCCGCTCCGTGAAGGAGCCATCAGATTTCCTAAGTGAACCTAGTTTTGCAGTTGGGTTCCTTTTCAGGATCCTAACCAATTTCGCCGTGTTACTCAGAGATTCAATACCGCTGCGAAATTCCCTATATGAGGCTCTTTTCGATTCCCGAATAAGCCTCTTGTAGTTCTTCTGAACATCACGGTATCGCTCCCAGTCCTCTGCAAGGTTAGTCTTGAGGGCCCGGTTTAGAGGTTTTCTCGACTCACGCCTCAAGATCTGGAGCTCTCGATTCCACCAAGGAACGGGAGTCCGGTTAGGGAGAGGTCGAATTGGACAGGCTGACTCAAAACATTCGGTTAGGGCAGCGTTGAGTTTCTCAACAGCCGCCTCAATGGCCTGTTCTTTTCGAAGTTTTGGTGATCAACGTCAAGGACCCGCAACGCCTCCCTAAACTTCTGCCAGTCTGTTTTTCTTGGGTTTCTAGAGGGCAGTGGCATTTGTGCCTCCTCGCCACACTGAAACTCAAGGTACCTGTGGTCCGAGCACGAATCTTCGGCAAGGACTCTTCAGTTCTTGATTGACCACCCAAGTTTTGAGTTTGATAGGGTTAGATCAATCACCTCCTGCCATCTAGTTGTTACAAACGTTGGCTGTGAGTCCTTGTTATGTATGTCTAGGCAAGAGGACGCGATAAATTCGAATAGTCGAGAGGCCCGTCCATTGCACTTGCTGCTGCCCCAGATTGTATGCTGGGCATTAGCATCGCAACATAGGATGAGGCCCAGACTGTGCCGCTCACAGAACCTCACGAGACTAGTGGCCTTCACGGGTGGTGGCCCTTCCAGAGCATCGTAAGGAAAATAAGCAGATTCAATCACAAACTTCGACCATCCGCGTCTACCTCTGTAACACGCCTCAGCCGCTACCAGGTCTTGGCAACAGAATTGCTCAAGACCCGTCACAGTGAGATGGGATGATACTATAAGACCGGTCCTAGGTCTACTCGAACTCCTTTCATATAGTAACGTGGCCCCTTTCACCGCACTTAAGCCACAGAGACGGCCCCTAAAGACCCAGGGCTCTTGCACTGCTGTTATGTGGGGTAATGTGTGCAGCTGGGAAAGCCTTCTACTTAGTAGTGCAGTAGCGGCTTTGGAATGCTGCAAGTTAATTTGCGTCACCGTCAAGGGACGGTAGCTACAGGAATCGTCCGAGCCAATCATTTGGGAAAGACATGGAAGCTGACCGTCCCAAAGAAGAGACTCAGACGGTTCCCGTACCGTGAGCCCATGACATCAACACTGGCCTCATCCACTCGCACCACAAGAGCAGCCCCTTCCTTTCCTTCCCGGTTTTTGCTCTTGGTGTACGAGAGGACTAGCCAAGGCCTCGTGTTGCTGCCCGGATTCTGAGCACGTAGACAGGATAGGACATCCGCCGTAGACAGGTCTGGATCCGGAATCCAGCAGAAGGCCTTCCTGAGGGGTACACTCTCTTCGCTGTAGACTTCGAAGCGAATGGTCCCCATGGGGGGCACGTTATTGACCACGGTCCGGATCCACTCGAAGTTGGCCAGAGATGCGCACGTCACCTTTATGGTGCCGTTCTTTGTCTCAGGACCGGAGGCAATAACCTGACGCATCAGTTGACTTTTGCAGTATTTGATTTCTGCACCCGTCAGCTGATGGTCAGGCCCCAGTTTTCCAATCACAGCCACAGGTCGTGGGCCAAAAGCCTTCTCGCTATAGGATGGCTTGGCCGCACCCTTGGATGTGCTTGGGCGAAGGTCCAGCTCCCGATCGTCCACTGACGAAGATTTCGCCGGGCAGACAGCTGTGCTGGACATTTTGTCGAGGCGCCGAAAGAGACGTGGCTCAGCAGAACCTTTTCCCGCCACATTGACAGGCGCCAGGACGCGCTCGTACCTTGAGGGGTCGTGGCTCGGCCATTGGCGGCAACCGCAGGGCAGGGAGGTGTGCTGCTTTCAGCCACCCTCCTTCTCCGATTACCTCGAGAGCGAGTCAACTTGGGAGTGCCCGTGTCCACCGAGGATTCGGTAGCTTCCGTGGGTGTCACTTGAGGATTTCTCCCGCATGAGCCTTCCCCGATTCCCGGCTTCTTTGGGAGGTCGTGCAGCCACCGAAGAGACCTCACAACTCAGGCCCTCCGAAACACGGAAACGTTTCTCAGACTCTGAAGGAGAGGAGATTGCGATAGCAACCCCCGTCTCCTCCAGGATGCGCTCTCGCTCATAGAGCTGAGAGACTTGGGTAATGGTTGGGACCTCCAAAATCCATGCCCCTGCCGCCGAAGCGGGTGGATTGCCACTTGTGTGGATTCCACCTGGAGTAATAGATCCATTGTGTTCCACTACCTTTTTGGTTTTTTCGGGACGATGGGAGATCTGGCAACTCCACACAGACCTAGGTTGTCAATATGTCCCACACGGAAAGTTATAGGTTCGATTGCATCGTAGCACATTGTACCTTCTGTCTTACCGTATTGTGCTTTGCGATAGCAACAAATAACACACGCCAAGATATAAGATTTTATACTATATACTTGTGTATTTGCGGAAACCAGAATGTCTTTCGTATTCGTTCGATAGTTTTTTCGAGTGAATGATGACCCATCTTGTCGTCGCAAAGGGTCGCGGTTGTTAAAACATCACTTGTATGGTTAAAGGCTATTTGCTTGGAATCGGTCCATCGGAACGAGCTAATTTCGACTTTACGTAAAAGCATTATTAAGGGATTCGTTATTAGGGAATAATCGGCAAGGAGTTTCCTAAAAAATCCCGTAAGACCTAAAAATCGTCGTAATTCGGCGACATTTGATGGAATCTTGAAGTTCTTAATGGCCGATGCCTTACGAGTACCTGGCATTATACCGTCCTCGGCTTTAACGTGACCGAGATACTCGATTTTCTTTTCTAGGAATCTTCACTTGTCAAGTCGTAATGTTAGTCCACTAGAAGAATAACTAGGTTAGGTTAGGTTATGGTGGTAGTCAGTCTACAACACCAACTCACTTAAAACTTACAGGTCCGTTGTACTGCACGGGAACCCCTTCGTGGAACCTTCCTTCATGGAACCATTTTGTGGCTCTTATGAAACGTAGAATTGATCCCAACCCCACGCCAGCCAGCTCTGTAAGAGAATTACAAAAGTATTTACCTAGACAACCTGCTTTGATTTTAACTAGGGCTGGACAATTGCAAAGGAGGGGCTCATCTCTTTCTTCCTCTTCCTCATCTCTACAACTTCTGCAATATTCATGGGAGAAAACTCCTAGTCTTGAGGAATGAGTGACAAATACCCAATGACCGGTTAAACAAGTCACGACCTTCGAGATATTGTCTCTTGAGAGACTAAGCAATTCCTTTGCCCTTTTCTTGTTTGTTTGCGGCCATAGAAGCTTAGCTCTTACACATGTATCTTCATCTCTAAATGACCTATTGGCCTCTTGCATAATGTTGTTTTTTATTATTAGTTCACTTGTGGCCATGGGCATTGCAATGGTATTTTTATCGCTAAGCGGCTGAAGAGCAGTACCTTTCAGGGCTAGCTCATCAGCTTTACAGTTTCCCTCAATATCTCTGTACCCCGGGTCCCAAATGAGGCTGACCTTGAATGCACCATTAATATCATTTAGGGCCGCCCGGCATTACTGTGCAAGCTTCGATCTTACTATAGCCGCATTCATTGATTTGATGGCCGCTTGGCTATCCGAGAATATATTTATAGTCGGTTTAGTTACAGCATGCGTATTTATTTATGTAGCCTCTGCCTGATAGACGTAGTTTGGTAACCGAACGGATAGTTCCAGTCCTAATTTCTTCGAGAAAACTCCATAGCCAACTGTATCTTCTGCCTTGGAACCATCTGTATAAAAATTTAATTCCCCCTCTTCTCCATCGTCTCAGTGTCTGCCACTCCCTTCGTGACGGTATACTCGCCTTGAAGAGCCTTTCAAAGGTGAGTCCACAGATAGAGTAGTCTATTTCTTGTTTGTGACTAATCAGAGAGGGCAAAATAGAAGCGTGGCCAAACCACCGGTCTTTCCATAGCGCCATACTTTTGAATCTGAGCGCCGAGGCGGCGGCCACGTTTTTCCCCACCAGATTTAGGGCAGGTACATTGATTAGCACTTCTAGCGCTTTGTTTGGGGTAGTCCTTAAAGCGCCAGAGATGCATAAAAAAGCTGTTCTTTGGACCATACTCAGGATTTTAGCGTAACTCACCTTTTGAGCAGATGGTCACCATACAAGTAATTCATATATTAAAATTGGCCTAACTACAGAATTATAGAGCCAATATGTAACATGAGGTGTTCGTCCCCATTTAATACCGACCGCTTTTTTGCAAGTATATAATGCAACGTTGCCCTTCTTTACTCTTTCCTCATTATTAGTTTTCCACGTGAGTTTCCTGTCTAATATGAGTCCTAGGTACTTGACATTCTCTTTCAAAGGAATCTCCACACCCTTAAAAATTAGCGGGGAGAGATTATAGGGAGCCTATGTTTCTTTTTAAAGAGTATTATTTCAGTTTTTGCGGGGTTTATACCGAGTCCCCTGCTCTCAGTCCAGCTTCTAAGTGTGGCCATGTTAGAGCGCAGAATATCCATAAGGGTGTTAGGATATTTGCCATTACCGGCAATTACTAAGTCATCTGCGTAAGCAGTGACGTGGCAAACCCCTCTTTCAGGGGTCAGCAATAGGAAGTTTACTACCAAAAACCAAAGAAGAGGGGAGAGGAATCCGCCTCGCGGCGTGCCTCTGCAGACCTGTCTGCTTAGAGTAGTCCTGCCTATTTTAGCCGTTACCTTTCTTTTGACGAGTATAGCTTCTATCAGGGCAACAACGTGTGGTTCAACTCCAAAATCTTCTACTGAATCTACTATAGCGTTTGCATTTATATTGTTGAAGGCGCCTTCTATATCTACGAAAGCAACCAATGCAAACTCTTTGACTAATAAACTCTTTTCCACCAATCCGACGAGTGAGTGTAAGGCGGTTTCTGTAGAGTTCCCTATAGTATAGGCATGTTGCGCAGAGGAGAGCCTATTTAAAGGCACAACGCCCCGTAAATATTCATCCATTATTATCTCCAGAATATTGAGCAGAAAAGACGTTAGACTAATGGGTCTGAAGCCTTCAGGGTTAGTGGGTGAGGACCTGCTTGCCTTGGGGATTAAGGAGACTTTTGTCTCCCTCCGTGTTAAGACAACTTCTAATGATAATTTTGATAAACGGTAAGATGATGCTCCGTGATTGTTGCAGTTCAGCAGGGTAGATACCGTCTAGTCCTGGTGATTTATAAGGTCCAAAAGTGTCAATAGCCCATTTGGTCTTTGCGCTTGCAACTAAGAGCCTTTTTAGGTCGGATTGCCTTTCATTATTGGCGGAAACGTTTTGTTGCACCGGCTTGTTTCCTGAGAAGTGTGTATCTGTAAGAAGACCTAAAGATTCCTCACTTGACGTAGTCCATGTATTCCCACGACCTTGTAGATAGCCTAGGTTGCATGGCGTCTTTGAGAGAATTTTTCTTAATCTGACCGCTTCTGAAGTTTCTTCAATTCCTTTGCAATAATTTTGCCAAGACTCACTCTGGGCAGTACTGACTGCTTTTTCATAATTTTTCAATTCAGCTTTATAGGTTTGCCAGTCCTCTGACCTTCTCATGGCCGTGGCCAGATTAAATAATGTTCTATGGGATTCCCGTAGCGAGGTTAGATTCTTGTTCCACCAAGGTGGGTTAGACTTCCCTCTGAGTTGGACAACCGGACAGCGAGCTGTTAAGGAGCTGTTCATTGCTTTAGTCACCTGTTAAACCAGTTTATCCAGCTCCCCACATGTATTGGGGTCTTTGGGGGCTCTTTTTGGCAGTAAAGTTTTTAATTTTTTATTGTAAGCTCGCCAGCCAGTTTTACTTATATTTCCGAACAGACTAGTTTGGGGAGACCTAGTGTCGATTCCGAATTCGATATATCGATGGTCTGAGAACGAACTTTCGTTTGAAACTAACCATATTTTAATGTGGTTAGAAAACATGTCGGAGGCCAGGATGATGTCCAGAACTTGCTCTCTGTTTATGGTAACAAAAGTCGGCTCTGAGCTTCAACTCAAAACACTAATTTTATTTTCTAGAATAAAGTCAAGTAGTGACTCACCTCTAGCATTAGTGTCGCTGCTCCGCCACAGGATGTTGTGAGCATTTGCGTCACAGGAGACAACCAAATCTTTGTTTTTCCGGGCTGCCTCTTGCACCAGGTTTCCAACTTCATCCGGCGGGGCATCTCTATCGTAGGCCATATAGGCGGAGGCTAGCCAAAATCCGGTTTTCCCGAGCTCGATGCTTGCCGCCCCCATGTCGCCGCTACTAAGCTGTGGAAGCAAGGAAATGTTTATATTATTTTTTGAGAGGATGCAGCTACGAATCTTACCTGTGTGTTGTACGCCAATCAGTTTAAAGCCCTTCACTCCGAGACCGAAGATTTTATTGCCGTATATTCACGGCTCTTGGATAAGACCACCGGCAGCCAAGCGGACGGAAAGGTGCGCGGACGCAAGTTTAGAGTGGTGGAGACTAATTTGGATCAACTTCATGTGAATCTTTCCGTTTCATCTCCTCCATCGTGACCTCGACGTCCTCCTCCGAGATCTCCTCACCCTCAGTGTGAGCGAAGAGATCCTCTTCGTTGAAAGGCGGCCCCACACCGGTCAGCCTCTCCGAGTCGGTTCAGCATTAGCTACTGGCCAACCATTCTTCAGTATCTTTGCGCAAGCTGGCCCTGTCACTCTCCTCACCTGAGTCCAAAGCTGGCTCGTCGCTGCGATAGATTCGAATGGTTGCGTCAACAAACCCGAACCTCACCGCGCCAATGGGGCGATCGAGTCTCCATTGAGGATGAGCATCACCTGTCGCCTACCTTCTACTGGCTCTTCTATTCTATCTACCTTCCAATTATGATACCGGCCTGCGTCATGACAAAGGGAAGGAGGTCCGGGAGGTTCCTCTAGGACCTGAAGGTACACTGTGGCGATAGCCTCCTCAATCTACCTCCATTTTTCCTTAGCAATGACTCCTTCCTCCTCTCCCTTGTGAATGATGACCAGTATCTCACCGCCGCCCTTTACAGCCTCACTAAAGGTTGTATATTTGTGGCCACCTGCCTTTTGTCTTTTGGCGACCCTTTCTATTGTCTGCTCTGCAGACCGTTGTCTATTATGAGTAGCGCCCACCGGTTTTCCCAAGTCGGATATGACTTCCTTTGCCCACTCTAGCGATTTAGTCTGTTGCTACCTCTCCTAGTCTGAATAAGGCCCTACTGGCCTTCTTCTTCTCGTAAAAGGTTTCCTTGGAGGGACGGGCATGTTTAGCTGGTCTCCTCGTCCTATGCTTGTAAACTGCCTAGAGGTACTAGGCCCTTCTATGGCAACCTGCCGGTTAAGCCTATAAGCAGGTTCCGACCCCCGCCCTCTATAAGAGGTTGAGTTGAGATGGGGACTGTCCGTCTTATGCAGAGTTGACCCTGCAGCTCCTGCTGTCGACCGACTTGAGGCCGGTTTACGCAAGTCTTCTCGGCTTCCTGCAGTACTCGTACTGGGACCAGCCCTTTCGCTTAGGCCCCCTCTAGCTCCTAATAGCGGCGGTCGGACCACTACCTTGCTCTCAGCTCTGGGAGTGGTTGGAGTCGCCGTTTTGGGAGGAAAGAAATATTTTTCTGGTTCAAATTCATTTTTGGTTCCCAAGTGTCGGACAAGAGAAGTCCGTCTGTACAGAGGTCCGGGTGCAAAGGTAAGACTAGATAGAATCGTAGGTCGCCAGGTATTCAGAGCTCTCTGTTCACGACTGGGCTATTTTTGGTCTGGGTCCCCATCCAGTCTCAACCTCGGCACGGGTCGTATAACACCTTGTTCCGACCCAGAGCAGAGGAAAAGCTAAGAACTTTTCAAGTCGGTGCAAGCCTTCTTCGATTTTACGGCTTGGTATGATTACGTCGTCTAGATACTCCAAAACTTCACCTGGCTTCATTTTAGCCATTATTCCGCTCATAACGGTTTAGAATACGGCCGGGGCATTGGCCAATCCAAAAGTAATTCTATTGAACTCGTAGTGCCCTTCGTTGGTGACGATCGCAGTTAACTGCTTTGACTCTTCTTCTAACTCAATCTGATAATATCCCATACGTAAATCTAAAGTGCTATAATATTTATTACTTGCTAGTTGAGCAAAGTGTTCATCCATGTTCGGCATCGGGAATGACGTTCGGTTGGTTATCTTATTTAAACATATATAGTCTACGCAAAGTCTATGCTCGCCGTTTTGTTTGCGAACAAGAACAATTGGTGAAGCGTACGAAGATTCGGATGGTCTTACAATTTCGTTATCGAGTAAGGGTGCGTGCATGTCAGAGATGCGATAAGCGATAAGAGCGTCGATAAGAGCAGCGACAAAAGCATAGCGTCGAGCTTTAGTTTTGTGTGGTGTATAAAACAGAGCTGCGATAAGAGCGTTAGCTGCATTTGAAATTTAAGTTTTGAAAAGTGAAGAGCTATAATATTTATAATAATGAGTGATTCAAAGGAAGAAAATATGTTGTTGTTGACGCCTACTGCTGCATATTATCATCTACATAATACTGTAAGGGAAAAACGTGAGTTTTCGGCGCATCCTATAAACCAAGCAAGACTAGAACTCGGAGAATTTCACCATCTCTATAATAGTTTGAGACAGGATCCATAAAAGTTTTTCGAATATATGAGAATGACAACCGATACATTCGATTATATTCTGTCTCAAATTTCGGATCGACTGCAGCATAATTGGCAAAACTGACACAACAGACCAATTTTGCAAGAGGAGCGATTGATGCTTACAATAAGATACATACGTACGAATAATTTTATTGGAGAAAAATTAACATATTCATTGGTAAATAACAAAAAAAATTAAATATTTTAAACATTTAGAATATTGTGAATCTAAATCGGATATTCATTGTTTTGTGCATTGTTATCACATCTAGCCGTGGTGTTTTCAGTGTTACATTCAATATAAATAGGTATTGATTTATTAACAGTACATGTGTCAGCTGCAATACTTTCATCCAGTATTCTAGTTTATGCAATGAAGTAATATTTTTCAGATGAGGCAATAAACTTTTACTTGCCAGAATTTATCCAAAATTAACCTGTTGGGGTGATTTGGATCTTTTTGATCCCAAATTGCAGGGTGCGTGCATGTCAGAGATGCGATAAGCGATAAGAGCGTCGATAAGAGCGAAGCGTAGAAAATTAATGCATGTATTTTAATAGAAGTGTGCATGTCGGAGCAGCGCGCTAACTCACTCTTCGCTCGCTATCATCGATAAGAGCGTAGAAATTGTAGGCTAGTAATTTCTTCGCTATTATCGATGATGGACACAGAAGATTTTATAAGTGCAGTATCTTTAAAACCTGCAATTTGGGATCAAAAAGATCCAAATCACCACAACAGGTTTATTTTGGATAAATTGTGGCAAGAGATATCCAAACAATTCAATACAACAAGTAAGTGCAATAATATGTTTTCATGTTTTTTATTGAAAAATTGTTGCTCAAATATCAATAATACATAGTAATTAATAATAATAGTAACAACAAAAATGTACCGTTTACTTTCGTTTGAGCATGTACAAGTACATATTTCTTTTTGTTTGTCGCATTAAAACGGTTATTTTTTTGTTATTGTGTCATTATTTCATATTTATTAAATTGGATTATGACAAAAGTACAGTTTGAATATATTGCGAATATTTTCTGCATTTTGATTCTGTCGCCCTACAACAGTTTGGTTTAATGCAATATTTCTAGGTACTGAAGTCCAGTTTTGAGTCAAATGGTGCTAAATTCCTTCTCTATCAATAATTATATTATGCAGTAAGCAAATGCACTTAATTATAACGTCAGCTAAGGTTGGGTTGGTTTGAATGGTTGTAGCTAAAATTCTCCATTTGGAATAAATTATACCAAAAGCACATTCAACCGTTCTTCTCGCCCTTGACAGCCTAGCATTATAATATTCCTTGTCCGCATCTAATTGGTTTCTCCTGTAAGGCTTTAATAAATAAGGTAAAAGTGGATACGCTTCATCGCCTATAATTACAAAAGGTGCAATGATGTCAGAATTTGGTAACGCACAGGCATCAGGAATATTGAGTCTTCCGTCGGTTATATATACAAATAAATTCGAAGCCCTAAATGTTCCACCATCACTCTGTTCACCGTAACCACCAACATCAATGCATATACACTTGTAATTAGCGTCCACTAATGCTTATAAAACAATAGAAAAAAAATTTTTATAATTGTAGTACATTGTTCCAGAATGTGCAGGGCTTTGTACACGAACGTGTTTCCCGTCTATACTCCCAATGCAATTAGGGAAATCCCACAACTTTTTGTATTCCTCCGCAATTTTTAAAAAATCACTTTCGTTTGGAATTTTCATGTGGATGGGATGAAGCACTTCCCATATAACGTTAACAACTTCTTTTACAATTTGTCGAACTGTTGAAGCACCCATCCGAAACGAAAATGCTAAACTCCGAAATGATTGACCAGTTGATAAATATCTTTAAAAACAAATTAAAAAAAAAAAAATGTTAACAAAATAAATTTTAAAATTTGCATTGTTGTTTATTTATTATTGTAGTGCCCGTAGTTCGCAATAAATGGAAAGGACTACGTGACAAATATAGAAATACGTTGACAAGCATTTCCAAACCAAAATCTGGTTCTGCTCAATTGGCGGATTACAATGGTTCGTGGCAGTATTTTCATAATCTGTCCTTTTTAAAAGATCAGTTTACTGCCAGGAAATCCACCAGCAACTTGCCAGCGATGGTTGAAGATGAATCTATGAATTCTTTGATGGATGAAATTTTAAATGATGATGAAAGTGAAATGCAAAATTCTATTTCAAAAGAAATGAGAGAAACTGAAGCTCCATCATTTTCACGCCAACCTTTAAATTCTTTCCCAAAACCAGGAAAGGTCAAGCGTTCACAAAAAGGTATTGGAAATGCATTGCTTGAAATGGAAAAGGAAAAACTTCGATTTTTGCAAGAAAAGAGAGCAAAAAAAGATGAGGATGATGAAGATCTTTCTTTTTTTAAAAGTTTATTGCCTCATCTGAAAAATATTACTTCATTGCATAAACTAGAATACAGGATGAAAGTATTGCAGCTGACACATGAACTGGTTAATAAATCAATACCTATTCATATTGAATGTAACACTGAAAACACCACGGCTAGATGTGATGACAATGCACAAAACAATGAATATCCGATTTAGATTCACAATATTCTAAATGTTTAAAATATTTCTTTCTTTTGTTATTTACCAATGAATACGTTAATTTTTCTCCAATAAAATTATTCGTACGTATGTACCTTATTGTAAGCATCAATCGTTCCTCTTGCAAGATTGGTCTGTTGTGGCAGTTTTGCCAATTATGCTGCAGTCGATCCGAAATTTTAGACAGAATATAATCGAATGTATCGCTTGTCATTCTCATATATTCGAAAAACTTGTTTGGATCCTGTCTCAAACTATTATAGAGATGGTGAAATTCTCCGAGTTCTAGTCTTGCTTGGTTTAGAGGATGCGCCGAAAACTGACGTTATTCCCTTACAGTATTATGTAGATGATAATATGCAGCAGTAGGCGTCAACAACAACATATTTTCTTCCTCTGAATCACTCATTATTATAAATATTATAGCTCTTCACTTTTCAAAACTTAAATTGCAAATGCAACTAACGCTCTTATCGCAGCTCTGTTATATACACCACACAAAACTAAAGCTCGACGCTATGCTCTTATCGCTTATCGCATCTCTGACATGCACGCACCCTTAGTCTTTGACGATTTCAGTTACGATCACTCTTTTGGTAAATGGGATCCGATACGGTTTCATATTAACCGGCGTGCTCGAGTTTAGCACGATTTTCATTTTAGTAATGTTACAACGACCGGGATCTGCAGGTTTTTCTGCAAAAACGCCACGATAAGATTCCAAAAATTTCTCAAGTTTCAATATTTTATTATCCTCGATTGTCATACAGGCACGAGTGTTCAAAATATTCTTCACGCGACATAAACCGTTTTCGATTACGAGACGATTTCCGTTTCTACATAAGCTATCAGTTCCAAGCAATATATGTTCATTCAGTAAATTATTATTATTATTATTATTCACTACCAACGCTTCTACGTCAAGCTTTTCTTTGTCCATTTCGATTATTATGTTAATTTTTTCGTCACATTTAAACTGTCCCCCACCAAACCCATTTAACGTTACAGAGCATGGTGCGGTACTTCCGATTTTGTCAGCAAAACTTCGTTTAATTAAGTTTCGATACTTCCCGGATCAATAAATGAACTTGTGAGTAATCCGTTTATTTTAATGTCTTTGATGATACCGTCTGTACGCGTACATTTTACTGACTCGAGATTTTGGCTAATTGTTTCAGTTACATGATTCGTACGCAGACACTTATCGCAACGACATTTCCTGTGGGGTTCTGGGCACTTAATGGAATAGTGACCCATTTTTGAACAATTGAAGCAATTAACATTTTCGAATGATTTTTTATCAACATTACTTTTATTCGTGTTATTTGCATTTGTGTTATTCGTATTACGCGGAACGAACGTAGGATTTGTTACCAATGCTGACTTTGGTTTATTTGGAGCTGATGATTTTACATCATTGAATACACTATAGTTATCAATATCGTTTATTAAGTCTATACAGCGCGAGTAGTTGTTCGATATTTTCTTTTTCATGTCACTATCATTTATTCCGTGTATGATACGAATCGTTATATCATTTTCCGAAATACCTCTTTAGTACCGAACGCGAACATGCGATAATAAAACTCTTGAGGCGTTTCGATAACACCCCTTTTCATCTGTGACATTTTTATATGTACATGGGCAATACTATAAATACACGGGAAGTCACATATCATTTGATTTGCAAACTCGGACCACGTAGTATATGCGTATGGCAAAGAGTCTACCCACTGTTTGGCATACCCTTGCAATTTTTGTTGCATAACACATAATAAAATACAATCGTCAATACCGTATGCATTTTTCAACATTTCTACTCTTTGTCAATACGTAGCATTTAATGAAAGTGGATTAAAGGATGGCAATAGTTCAACTATATCGCGCACGTTATATACCGAACGCGTTTGCCAACCTAAACGTTGATCTGGAATATACGACGGATTCGTGCACACCGGATGCGTTGTGTAACTCGGATTGCTCGTATAAGTAATGTTTGGTTGCATATTCGGATGCATATTACCGACATTTGTACTTACAGGAATCGAATGCGTTACTGGTAATATAGATACAAAAGGTGTTGAAATTAATTATAAGCGGAACCAATTCCAAACGTATTCGTTGGCACTTGTGGTTGCATGTACGGTGCTTGCATTGGTGGCAGTATCGATTGCACTGTTTGCACGTTTGAATTCACAGGTAAGGATTGTATATCTACCGGCGATGATATACAAGGCGGAACAAAATTGTGGGCTATTGCAACGTCACTTTGCCTTTGAGCCATTTCACGAGCTGTTGGCTCAAGTTCTGCCACACGATGTAAAAACACAGAGCTTGCACTTTCAAAACTTTCTTCACTTTGTTAATGATCTTCTAATCGTTTAATTAACTTATTTTTATTTCCACTATTTGGGAGTCCTGCATCTTTGCATAGCTGTCGAAGCTCAGCATCGTTTGCAGCTCAAAAATTTCCCATTGATAACTACATACAATTGTTTACATTTCTTTACAAATGAACGAACTACGTACTCAAAAATACATATAGGTATAATCGGTTTAATATCAGTTATATAAGTTAGCGCATTGCACACTTGCAAAGCTAAAACAGAGATTTGATGATTCCCTTGAATCACTCCCACGCTACTGGCTGTTCGTAATTAGATCGCACAGCTTACTCCTACGCCTGCCCGTCTTTTGGATTTTGCAAATAAACAAATCTTACAGCGGTCAAGCTGATCATCAATTTACGTACGTGACTTTTGGCAGCTTGAGGAATGCAGCTGAGAATGCATTCGTACCAACATACAAACAAAGCTGCCGGCGCAACTACACCAACACAAACTCAATAGCTACACCGCAAGTAGGGATTTAGGGTAGATTGTAAGAATATAGTTTTTAGTTGAGATTGGAGTTTAATAAAGAACGGTCGAAAGTTGAGATTGGAGTTTAATAAAGAACGGTCGAAAGTTGAGATTGGAGTTTAATAAAGAACGGCAAAAATAGAAAAGTGGCGCCCAACTAGCAGGACAACTGAACCCAACTAGCAGAATAACTGAACCCAACTAGCAGAACAACCGAGCCCAACTAGCAGGACAACTGAACCCAACTGGCAGAATAACCGAGCCCAACTAGCAGGACAACTGAACCCAACTAGCAGAATAACTGAACCCAACTAGCAGAACAACCAAGCCCAACTAGCAGGACAACTGAACCCAACTGGCAGAATAACCGAGCCCAACTAGCAGGACAACTGAACCCAACTGGCAGAACAACTGAATCTAACAACGAAGGATACAATCAACTATTTGTGGAAACGAAGGAAACCTGCACGGCAGAAATGATTGCAATACGTGAAATAATAATACTGTAAGTAATTGTTCGGTTTTGATCCAGTGCAATTAAAGAAAAGTTATATAAAGTTTTTGTAAAGCGAAATACCTTCGGCTCTTTCTTACCCTTTTTTAAAAAAAAAAAAAAGCAAAACAAAATTAACATGAGTGTAACTAGGGAACAGGTAATAGAAATTTTAAGACAACAAAATGAGCAAAATAAAAAAGAATTAAAAGCCCAGTTGGATGAAGTGATGCAAACTCTTCGGCGCTTAGAGCCGCCATCCGCGGAGAGTTACATTCCCGTGGAAATAAATCCAACTGTGGTCGGGGGCAACACAAATATGGATTTAATAAAATCTATACAAGAATTTAAGGGGGATACTGCTTCTTATCCGGCCTGGCGTTCCGCAGCAGAATTCGCCATTGGCTACTACAAAGAGGGTTCAGAGCAATATTATGTTGCCATGGGGATATTTAGAAACAAGATAGTAGGCCCCGCAAATGCAACGCTCGCTTCCTTCTCAACTGTTTTAAATTTTAAAGCTATAATAGCTAGATTGGACAAAGCATACGCGGACAAAAGACCGCTACATGTTTTGGAAACAGAGCTCAGCGTTCTGAGGCAGGGAAGTTTGTCAATCTGCCAATATTATGATACGGTAGACAAGCAATTAACACTCATAACAAATAAAAATATAATGACTCATTCAAACAATACGCAGCTTGCCGCCGCGCTCAATGATAGAGCTAGAGAAAACGCATTAAGAGTTTTTATTTCTGGCCTAAAGCGGCCGTTATGCGACATTCTATTTTCTGCCAATCCTAAAGATTTGCCTTCTGCACTGGCTACTGCCCAGGAGTTAGCGAACAACCGCATGCGTTATGATTTCGCCAGAACATTTGCGGTTAACAACGTAGCAACTACCACTAGCCCAAAATACCACAATAACTATCCTGGCAATCCCCAAATGCTCAAGGACACCCCTACTCCAATGGATGTAGACCGCGGATCCTCCGCATTCCGACGTACAAAACAGTCCAACCAGAGTTATAGAAAGGGAAATGCCGTGGGAGGGCACCCCAAAAGGGATGCTAATCAATACGTGAATAAACGGGAGCACAGAAGGGGAGATTCAGTAAATTCACGGAAGCCGAAAGTGCAACGGACCAACCATTTGGAGACAACCCCAGAGGTGGATCCACAAAAGAAAATTACTGTGGACCGTGACAGTGATTCGGATGTCGAGATCGCTTCCAATTTCGCGATGGAAGACGAGGTTAATTTTTTAGTATAAGGTCGCTCCTACCTTACATTACCAAGAAGGCGTCGGAGGGGCAGGAGCTTAGGTTACTGATTGATACAGGAACTTCAAAAAACTATATCAAAAATTTGAGCTTCCTAAAGGGAATTATCCCTGTGGAGAGACAGTTTACGGTCAAAACTATAAACGGATGTAATCTCATAGAAAAAAAATGTAAGGTTTTCGTTTTGGGGAAAGTCTCAACTTTCTTCATTCTTCCTAATATAAAGGGCTTCGATGGTATAGTGGGATACGATTTCCTTAAGGAGATAGAATCTAAAATTGATACGACATCCGGATACTTATATTACGAGGGTGGTAAGGAAAAATTAAATAACGTCAAATGTGAGCAAGTTAACTCCATATATTTGGACAAGGACTCGGTCCCAGCTCTTGTGAAAAACGAGTTTGACTCTATGATTAAAAAGAATTTTAAGGCCTTTGCCGAACCTAACCGCGCTTTGCCATTTAATACTAAGGTCAAAGCTAAAATTCGTACCACTTCCTCGGAACCAATTTACACCCGATCTTATCCATACCCGGTTTCGGCGGCAGGATTCATTAATAAGGAAATAGAAATACTGTTGAAAGAAGGAATTATCCGAAAATCTAATTCGGCGTATAACTCTCCGGTCCATGTAGTGAATAAAAAAGGCCTGGATGAATATGGTAAACAAAAGCTCCGCATGGTAATCGACTTTCGAAAATTAAACGAAAAAACGGTTGCGGATAAATATCCTATACCAGATATTTCTACCATATTGGCAAACCTGGGCAGTTCCAGATTTTTTACTACTTTAGATCTAAAGTCTGGATTCCACCAGATAATCCTTGAGGAGAAGGACCGCGAAAAAACAGCCTTCAGCATTAACAATGGCAAATACGAATTTAATAGATTGCCATTCGGGTTAAAAAATGCGCCCAGTATCTTTCAACGGGCTATTGATGACGTCTTGAGAGACGACATTGGCCAAAGTTGCCAAGTTTATATGGATGATATAATCATCTTTTCAAGGGACGAAAAGTCTCATATTCAACATGTCGATAAGGTACTGGGGAAGTTGGAAAGGGCCGGTATGCGAGTTTCAGCAGAAAAGACTAAATTCTTTAAAGATAAGGTTGAGTTTCTTGGCTTTATTGTCTCTCGAAGGGGGATAAAAACATGTCCAAATAAGGTCAAGGACATAATCGACTATAGGAAGCCGGAAACACTTCGAGCATTACGCTCTTTCTTGGGTCTGTCAGGTTATTATAGAAGGTTTATAAGGGATTATGCGTCTATCGTCAAACCATTAACAAAGTATCTTCGGGGGGAGAATGGCCATGTGTCATCCCACAAGTCCAAACACACTAAAATAGTCCTTGATGACGAGGCCATTCAAGCATTTAAAAGGGTAAAAAGCATTTTGGCATCGGAAGATGTTTTGCTGTTTTATCCGGATTATGACAAAACATTCGAACTAACAACAGACGCTTCCTCTAGCGCTTTAGGCGCGGTCCTCTCCCAGAATGGTCGGCCCATTACAATGATTTCAAGAACATTATCAAAAACAGAGGAGAATTATGCAACCAACGAGCGTGAGCTCTTGGCTATAGTGTGGGCCCTTAAAAACCTTCGACATTACTTATACGGTATTAAAGACATCGTAATATTCACAGACCACCAGCCTTTAACTTTCGCTATTTCGAACAAAAATCCTAATACAAAAATGAAGCGATGGCGTGCGTTCATAGAAGAATTTTCGCCTAAATTTGTTTATAAACCCGGCAGAGACAACGTCGTAGCAGACGCTCTGTCCCGTCAGTTTTTGAATAATATGACTGATACAGATGCTACAGCACATAGCGAGTCATCGCTCTCAAACACAATTAAAACTATCCAGTATCCAGTAAACCAATTCAAAAGACAATTCATTTTGACGAAGGGGGATCATTATCACCAAAGTACAAAAATAATTTTTCAGAAAAAAATTCGTTATACTATAAATTACGACACAATAGTAAATTTGTTGCATAATCTTAAGAAACTCGTAAACCCTAGCGTTACAAACGCTCTTTGTTGCGATCTTCCGACACTATCAGAGATCCAGGGACCTCTTGTCGAAGCATTCCCGGGGGTTAAATTTATTCATACAGAAAAATTTGTAATCGATCTAACGAATCCGAACGATCAACAGGAAGCAATAGCAACGGAGCATGCCCGTGCCCATCGATCTCTGTCCGAGAATTTTAAGCAAATTCTATCAGAATACTACTTTCCCGACATGAGGAAAATGCTCAGGTCAGCTGTATCAAATTGCAAGATCTGTCTGGAAAATAAATACCAAAGAAAACCACCAAATCCAGAAATTGGGAAAACTCCAATCCCAGAGCACCCAGGAGAAATTCTCCACTTAGACATTTTAATTACTGGAAAGCAGCTATTCTTAACTGCTGTTGATAGGTTTTCAAAGTTTGCAATTGTTAAACCTGTTATTTCAAGATGTACCATTGATATAAAAGAAGCTTTATTAGAGGTATTAGGTATGTTCCAAAACACTAAAACAATTGTCACAGATAACGAAAGAGCGTTTACTTCAAATTTAATTAGAAACATGCTACGCGATCATTTCTCCATAGAACAGTTTTTCGTACCCACCTTACATAGCGAAAGCAACGGACAGGTCGAAAAGTTTCATTCAACCCTTTTGGAAATAGCCAGATGCGTGAAGGCACAGCAGCAGATAAGCGAGGTTAAAGATCTGATTTTGCTTGCTGCTTACAAGTACAACAGAACAATTCACTCGGTTGTAGATTCGAAACCAATCGAAATTTTGCAGAACTGCCCAGCGGAGAAATTTGGGGAAATTAGAGATAAATTAATAAGAGCCCAGAATTTAGTATTGAATAGATTGAATGAGAAAAGAATAACCAAAACATATCAGCCTGGTGAAAGGGTGTTTCTTCGACGAAATAAGCGATTGGGAAATAAATTTGAGAAGGTGTTCGTGGAAAAAATAGTAGAAAGAGATTTAGGTACAACAGTACAGATAGAAGGCAGGAAAATTCATAAAAGTAATTTACGATAAAATCAATTTCAGATTGCCGCTTGCCCTAGTCTTCGTCACTAGAGCCAATTTAATTGACTACACCTCCTCACAAGTTATCACCATCCCTCGGGGAAATGTGGCTATTTATAATGAATTCATTTACCTCGTGCACGCCACCAACCTAACAGATTATCGCCAGATAGCTTACGAAAGCCGATGGTTCACATCAAAATCAAAAAATCATGTAGTGAACGAAAATATTTTGAAACAGCAAGGTGAGGAAATACTACACATAATTCGCACTTTGGAAATACCTAAGAGAATTGCAAGGTCAATAGATTTTCTGGGGTCCGCCCTGAAATTTATAGCCGGTACCCCGGACCACGAAGATTTTGAACTGCTCTTGACAAAGGAAAGCATACTAATAGAAAACAACAATAGGCAGATTAGAATTAACTCCGATTTACAAAATAGAATTAACGAAATTACCAACCTAATCAATACACTTCGCGGAAATCAAACGGATTGGATATTAAAAGACGAGGAAACATTGCTCTGTGAAAATTTGGTAAGAAGAAATAACCATATAATCAGCCAACTAAACAGACTAGCACTCTCCATTGTGTTGGCAAAAAGTAATATCATAAATCCACTTATTTTGGATGACGAAGAGATGGATCAAGCGTTCAATTCCGAACAATTACCCTTTAGTTTAAGTAATTTACTTTTAGTATCTAAGGTAAAAATTTTGCAAAGTTCTGATGTTATTTACTATATTCTTAAGGTTCCTAAGGTTACAAATTTCTGTCAATTCCTAAAAATCTATCCTGTAGTCCATAATAATAGTATCGTAAAGCTAGAGACCACGCTTGCGGCAAAATGTAGCGATACGTTTCAACCACTCGAGAACTGCAATGACACTCTGGTAGCTAAAGTGTGCAAACCGGCTCACTCAGATTGCTTGGGTCAGATGCTAAATAATAACACAGCTAATTGTTCATCAGAATCGGCATATCACATACCATCAGTTCAAAAAATAGAAGAGGGCATCATTATTCTTAACAACGTGCAACCAACGACAATATTTGATCAACGAAAATTGGAAATAAGGGGAACGTATCTGCTTCTTTTTCGTGACTCTATCACCATAAATGATACAACTTACGTGGTAAAAAGAGAACCGACTTATATCCAACCACATCCTCCAAAAACCGTATCCATTAATTACTTGGAACACCATACGAGTTTGTCCCTACCACATTTGCACCAAATTTATATCGACAACATCTCTCGCATTCACGAATTGAAGGAGGGTATATCTGTTCATCGTAATTTGTTCTGGACGATTTTTTCTTTTCCTCCATTATTATTGATCGCAATAGCAATTTTTTTCATCCACCGCAGAAACAAATTAGCAAGTAATAAAGTAAAAACTCAGAGGGCAGTAGAGGAAATTTTGGCACGAGTCGAGGACGGCTCGTCTTAAGAGGGGGAGAAGTTAGCGCATTGCACACTTGCAAAGCTAAAACAGAGATTTGATGATTCCCTTGAATCACTCCCACGCTACTGGCTGTTCGTAATTAGATCGCACAGCTTACTCCTACGCCTGCCCGTCTTTTGGATTTTGCAAATAAACAAATCTTACAGCGGTCAAGCTGATCATCAATTTACGTACGTGACTTTTGGCAGCTTGAGGAATGCAGCTGAGAATGCATTCGTACCAACATACAAACAAAGCTGCCGGCGCAACTACACCAACACAAACTCAATAGCTACACCGCAAGTAGGGATTTAGGGTAGATTGTAAGAATATAGTTTTTAGTTGAGATTGGAGTTTAATAAAGAACGGTCGAAAGTTGAGATTGGAGTTTAATAAAGAACGGTCGAAAGTTGAGATTGGAGTTTAATAAAGAACGGCAAAAATAGAAAAGTTATACATACGGATAGGAGCGGCTAGCACAACTCTATTTATCATTTTGTGGGCGAAGAACGTGGCAAAACAACCCAATACTGGCGAGTGATGTTTCGTTTCTTTGCTGCTCAAACGAGAAAAACAGCTAATACAACCAGTATGCACATACATATCTACTATATATACATATATAAAAATTAAGCCGAAAAAAAGTGTGCGTTTGTCCGGGGTAATCTCAGCAACGCGTGTAAGGAAAACAATGAAAGTTTCACACATTGTTGGTGTTGCTTTGGCAAAGGTTTCTGTGAGTTTGGTTGAAATCCGATAACGCGTGTGTGTGCGGTGCGTCGGTTAAGTGAGTGAGTTTTTGCTATTTGCCGCACGTATTTTTTGTACCGCACATAGCATTCATTAGAATTGAATACATTTTGGTCGTGTGTGTCTGGGCCGATTATTATGAAATTTGGTATATATATATATATTTTTCCACGGTGAAGGTTAGTATAATAGCTTATTGATTCCACTCGCCACCAGGTGCCGCTGCCGAAGGCCAAAACGAGGACCCGGGTAACCCTAGGATGTGTTTTTACATTGTGGGTATCAAATCAAAGCTACTGATGAGTGCTTTAATACAGAGTATTTTTTAGATCTCTGAGTGACCAGGGTCTCGAGATATAGCCGAAAAGGGGGACCAAGGTACCCTTGGATGTGTTTGTACAATATGGGTATCAGATGGAAGCTGTTGATGAGAGTTTTAAGTGAAGTAATTTTTACTGCCCGTTTCCGGGATAAAGAAAGGAGATGGAGCTGGAGATGGAAGAGGAAAAGGAATAGCTACAGGAAGAGGAAGAGGAAGACCACTTATTATTAAAAATTAAAAAAAAATTCTAAAAAAATTTTAAAATGTTACATATACGCTTATTATATAAACGGTAATCTGAAGTCAATTATAGTGAAAAATTCATTGTATCATTGCCGGCGTGATTGGTGATCGTTTCCTTAATTTTTTGCAGAAAGGTTATGCTAATATGAGATATTGCCTATATCATTCATATATTTACGTATTACCTGTGTACTCTCAAATATACGGTTGAAGCAAATATATGTCAGTTTTTTTACTTCGCCTGGAAAAGTTTATATAAATTTAAGAAGAGTAAATAGAACTTATTTTATATCAGACTTCACCCAAAAAAATCATTTGCACCTGAACACATAGCTGGGTTAAAGCGGGGGGGGAATAGAACAGTTCTCTTCTCCTTCTCCGCTTTTTCGCACACGTAATTGTATGGGATGAGTGCACGATGGCACATAAAAAGTCACTGGAAGTGCTTGATAGGACATTACGAGATTTACGTAGTAAAAATGAAATGTTTGGTCGTGCCTTAGTGCTGCTGGCAGGTGATTTTAGACAAACACTGCCTGTTATTCCTCGAGCAACTGTAGCAGATGAATAGGCTGCATGTTTAAAATCATCATATTTGTGGAGACATGTTCAAACACTCAAACTAACTACAAATGTACGTGTTCTAATGCAAAATGATCCATCAGCTGCTGAATTTTCAAAGCAATTAATGGATATTGGAAATGGCAAAGTTCCTGTCGATAATTTAACTGGCTTAATAACTTTACAACCAAACGTTTGTCAAATAAGTCAAACGAAAGAACATTTAATTCAAAGTATTTTCCCAAATTTGCCTTAAAATTACAAAAATCATGATTGGCTTAGTAAACGAGCCATCATGGCTGGCAAAAATAAAGATGTGCATGAAATGAATGCGGCTATTTTGGCTAACATACCAAGTCCAGAACAAACATATCGATGCGTTGACACTGTTACAAATCAAGATGATATTGTAAATTATCCCACTGAATTTTTGAATTCCCTTGATTTACCTGGACTACCGCCACACATGCTAAACTTGAAAATAGGAGCACCGATTATTATGTTGAGAAACATATATCAACCACGACTGATTGATGAATAACGTCATTGAAGCAACAATTTTGAATGGAAAATACTCTGGTGAAGACGTTTTAATACCGCGAATACCAATGATACCATCGGATATGCCGTTTGAATTCAAACGTCTTCAATTTCCTGTTGGCCTTGCATTCGCGATTACTATTAATAAGACACAAGGCCAAACTTTATCAATTAGTGGTACTGATTTAGAATACCCATGTTTTTCTCATGGCCAACTTTATGTTTCATGCTCAAGAGTTGGTAAGCCATCGGTATTGTTCATTTATTCAACAACGCATGGAAAAACGAAGAATATTGTATACCAAAGAGCATTACAATAAAAAAAGTAATAAAGTAAATCACATCAAACGTTTTTTAATTGCTACTACTATTAAAAACTTCTTTCATTACTATTCATGCGCGAGAATTTTTATAAAAAACACACAGTATTTTTCGGCTTAATTTAATTAATTAATCTAGATTTTGCTTGCGTACAGAATAGATTTGTTCATTTGATGATGTTTACAGATTTGTCCTTTTTGGTTTTTTTATGAAAATTGCGCGTAATTGTATGTGTGTATGTTTATATACATATATTAGCAAAGGACATATGTATATTAGGTTTATATGAAAATTGCGCCAAATATTGGAAAAAATGTATGATTGCATGTAACCAATTGAACTTTGGTTTGGTTTGGCAATTGTGAGTGCACGTGTGCGGTGGAGTAAACATTTTGAAATTATTAACCCTCTAGTGCATAACAGTGCCTTTAGGCTTTGCAACAGAATTTTGAATTCGGCCGCCGTAGCCGAATGGGTTGGTGCGTGATTACCATTCGAAATTCACAGAGAGGTCGTTGGTTCGAATCTCGGTGAAAGCAAAATTAATAAAAACATTTTTCTAATAGCGGTCACCCCTCGGCAGGCAATGGCAAAACTCCGAGTGTATTTCTGCCATGAAGAAGCTCCTCATAAAAATATCTGCCGTTCGGAGTCAGCTTGAAACTGTAGGTCCCTCCATTTGTGGAACAACATCAAGACGCACACCACAAATAGGAGGAGGAGCTCGGCCAAACACCTAACAGAAGTGTACGCGCCAATTATTTTTTTTTTTAAGTACCTTTTTTATTTTAAAAGTTAAACGGGCATATTTTATACAATTTTATGATTCTTTTTTGATATGCAAGGTTTTTACTTCACTTGCCATCATATAATGAATGGCACTTGTCCGCGAGAAACTGAGTATTGGGCATGCATAAAATAGTTGTGTGAAAAGTGTAAACTTTTAAGTATTTGTTCGCTGGTAATTTATATAAAGAAAGTGATAAAAAATTCAGGTAAGTTATTTCATGTATTTTTAATGATATTCAGTTGTCAAAAGTGTTAGCTTTATGTTTACTTCATCAGGGTGACTTTTCAAAGTTTGAATGCCTAAAGGCACCAGCATGCAGTTACCATGTGAATACTCTTTTGTAACGAACTTCTTTCTTTTGAAAATTTTAAAGTTAAAATGAATGGTTGGAAAGAAAAAATGCAAAACAAGGTTTCAAGTTTGACTAAAAAGAAATTGAGGAGTTTCTGAACACTATTGATGTTATAGATGAGGAAGGCAGTGATGACGTGGTCTCAACGGATGATGAAGATATAGATGACGGTATCAACTTAGTTGACAAATTCAGTTTTGGCTGTGGCGAACTGGGCATAAGTGTATCAGATCTAAATTTAACTTTGGTTACGCCTACGGCTTCCGTAGCCAGGGAAGAATCAAGTGTAAATTTACATGGTGACAGTACACCACCAGCTAGTCCAAAAAGGCCTAAGACGTGCGCTGATGCTGATGAACATTTTTTTTCTAGTATTGTAAATGAAACGAACTTATACGCGAGGCAGAAACAGATAGATACATCGTTTGTATGTACTTCTAATGATATTCGGCGCTATATTGGAATACTTATTTTTATGTCAGTTTATAAATATCCAAGTGTTCGGTCATATTGGGGCCGACATGGTTTTGAGGCTATTTGTACAACAATGCCTGTAAACCGTTTCGAGAAGATAAATAGATTCATACACTTCGCTGATAATGCACAACGACCGGAAAAAAGCTCCGAGGATTATGACGTCATTTATAACGTGAAAGGGTCATTGATCATTTCAATATAAAGTTTTCTTCTATTCCAATGCCTCAAAGATGATGCGTTGACGAACAAATGTGCGCAACCAAAATGACGAAAACAAGCAATGGGGGTTTAAACTATTTGTTTTATGTGATACTAGTTGGTTTTCATATCAGTTTGAATTATATTCCGGCGCTGGCGAAAATAAAATGGAGGAAGAAGTTCCAGATTTAGGCGCCTCATCGAATGCGGTTGTAAGGTTATCAAAAAACATACCCGAATTTGCCAACTACATACTTTATTTTGACAATTTTTACACGTCGCTGGGCTTAGTACTTTATCTGGAAAGCAGGGGTATCCATAGCTTAGGAACAATTCGTGCCAATCGTATCATGAATTGTAAACTGGCTACTGACTCTGATTTGAAACAAAATAAGCGCAAGCGTGGCTATTCTGCAGAATTTGTTGGGTCAGCTTATAGAATCGATATATCAACGGTATTGTGGAATGATAACAGAAGCGTCCGTTTTGTTTCAACTTGCGTGGGTATAAAACCACACGGATCCAGTACAGATACATGTTTGCAAAAATCTCGTCGATGGAATCGACGACAAAAATCTTACGAATACATTGATCGTCCTCAAATTGTCCAAGACTATAATAAACACATGGGCGGTGTCGACCTGGTGGATAGCCTGATTGGCCGATATAAGATCCGCATAAAGACCCAGAAGTGGACGACCCGTGTTTTTTATCATTTGTTAGACATGACATTAGTTAATGCGTAGATTCTTTACAATCGTACCTATTATTTCATTGCAACTCGAACGCTTGACTTTGGCTGAAT
This sequence comes from Anastrepha ludens, assembly GCF_028408465.1. Lineage (NCBI taxonomy): Eukaryota > Metazoa > Arthropoda > Insecta > Diptera > Tephritidae > Anastrepha > Anastrepha ludens. Next base: position 43,603,548 of record NC_071503.1, read on the forward strand.
TTCGATGTGAAGTGGCAGAAGCTCTCACTAAAATAGCCCAGGATTCAGTCAAAGGCAGAGGAAGGCCAACAAACTCAAGCAAAGTGGAAAGTTTTGTTGTCGGTAAAAAAAAGGTTATATGCCAATATCAGATGTACGTTTTGATAACGTTGGTCACTGGTGTCAATTTCGAGATCGGTCTGCAAAATTGCATTGTAAAAATAAACCTTGTAATTCGCAGACGCAATCTTATTGTGAAAAATGCGATATTCCATTATGTAATTCATCCACAAAGAACTGTTTCAAAGAATTTCATACCAAGAAATAACTAATTCAAATGCAAGTACATACATAAGTAAGTCAAACCAATCATATCTTATATATAAAATAAAGTCAACTTTTTGTGTGTGTTCGCTAACCGGCCGTGTCTTTGCACCGAATTAAACCAAACTTACACACATTGTTAAGTAGGTATTGAAGATGGTTTCCGTATAGTTTGGATACCTATTGGTGGATAGGGTCTCGAGATATAGGTCAAAACGTGGACCCGGGTAACCTTTGGATGTGTATGTACAATATGGGTATCAAATAGAAGCTGTTGGTGAATGCTTTAGTACAGAGTATTTTTCATGCCGCTCCGTGACTTGGGTCTCGAGATATACGACAATGAGCAAGGTAACGGCAAATGAGTAAGGTAACACTAATGAGCAAGGTAACGATAAATGAGCAAGGTAACGACAAATGAGCAAGGTAACGACACATTTTTTCGTGCGTGCAGCCGGCTAAATCGAATTATAAGACGTTATCACGTCAAAAAAATATAACTGATCGATCAAAAACGAAAATATGTGTGCTTATTTTGATATGGTACAATGATACCTTAACTGCATGGCAGTGCCTTTTGGTAAAAATTTCTTTTCCTAATTTCTGGCAAAACTGTAGGTAAAATATCAAAAGCGATGTCGGATTCGTATTCTCTGACGCTGAATTAAGTGAAGAAAATTTTTAAATTAAAAATTAAAAAAGTATGCACTAGAGGGTTAATCACTAATTAATAAAACAAAAAAAGAGGTGGTCTGTAAAGTCGGTTTACTGACGATAGTTTAACGTGACAACGTCATAAGAAAATATTGATGGAATGGTTGCAATTTTCAAAACAAAATCTTAATTTTATTGGTTTGATAGATATTTTATATGGATATAGAGGAGGTAAATGGAATTGCAATGGAATAGGTCAAGTTACATTTACACAAACGTGAAAAATGGCGAAACATTTATCAAATTCATGAAAGATATCTTCAATTTCGATTGTGCATCAGACGTTAATAAGTCAACAACACTAAGAGGCACCATCATCGATTTGCCTTTTTCAAGACACTTTACACTCGAAACACTCCCTTTCGTTTCCTACTTTTTCTATCATCGTCCTATTCTCAACAGAGAAATGGTTTATTAACATGCACACAGCAAGAAGGCACATGCAAATACAAGTATGTGAATATATATACAAATGCGCATATACATACATATACAGGGTTGGCCATATTAAACTGACCCATTGAGTAACCCTATAACTTTTTACTGTAATTTCAGATCAGCTAATGACATACCGCGTTGGAAGCGTCAGTCGAAGGAGATTTATACCATGAAACAGTACACCCCAATAGAACGCGCTGAAATTGTTCAGCTGTACATTCAAAATTCCTTCTCGATTGTAAAAACGCAACGTGCGTGGAGAAAAAAAAATAAAGTGAAAAGTGCGCCGTCAAAGAACGCAATCAAGCAAATGCACAAAAGATTTTTGTCTTCCGGCACTGTGGCTAATACCCGACGTCCAAATAAAAAGCGGCCAAGACGATCTAACGAAAATATCGCGGCCGTACGAGCCAGTATCGAGTCATCGCCGCGAACGTCAGGTAATCGTCGTTCTGCTCAGTTGGACATCCCTCGGACCACTCTACGACGTATCATTCGTTTGGATTTGGGGATATTCCCGTACAAAATACAACTAAATCAACAACTGTTGCCGGCCGATAAGCCTCGTCGCTTGGAATATGCCAATTTTGTCGTCCGAATGGCCCAAACTGATGAGGATTTTTGGCATCAAATCATTATGAGTGATGAGGCCCATTTCTCCTTGAACGGAACCGTAAATAAGCAAAATTGCCGTCTCTACGCCACTGAAAACCCTCAAATTATTGAAGAGGTACCTCTCCACGACCAAAAAGTTACAGTCTGGTGTGGCATTTGCGCTGATATGGTCATTGGGCCGTTCTTCTTTGAAAATGGTCAACACCAACCATTGACCGTCAATCAAGAGCGTTATCGGGCCATGATAACCGATTTTGTGATGCCGATTGTTCGTGAAAATGGTATGGAGCACTTCTGGTTTCAGCAAGATGGCGCAACACCACACACAGCACGAGCCACCGCCAACTTATTGAAGACTTTGTTCCCTGGCCGTTTGATATCAAAAAGCGGCGATTTCGACTGGCCGCCACGATCACCGGATTTGACGCCACCGGACTTTTTTCTTTGGGGCTATTTGAAATCTAAGGTTTACGTCAACAAGCCAAAGACACTAGGCGCACTTAAGGCCAATATCCGACGGGAAATAGCCGCCATATCGGCCGAGACGCTGGCCAAAACTATGGAAAACGCCGAAAAACGGGCACATTACGCTATACGAGCTAAGGGCGACCACTTGCGCGATATCATATTCAAAAAGTGATGTAAACGAATCTCCTTGAACTAAATTAAATGTTTTTTACAATGAAACACAAAAAAATGTTTCTTTTTCCATATTTTTTTAATAATCACGTGGGTCAGTTTAATATGGCCAACCCTGTATATGCTCACTCAAGTAGGACAGAGCCAGATGTCAAACGTTGCCGAACGCGGGGGCCGATTGTGCTCTTTGTCGTTCGTTCCGCGCTCTCGCTTGCAGTTCAAGCACATTAGCTTACATTTGCTTGCGTACGGAATAGATTCGTATATTTGATATGTCCATATGATTTGTATGCATCTATACATATAGATTTGTTCTTTTTGAAAATTGCGCGAAATTGTATATGTATATGCATGTTTATATACATATATTAGTATACGATATATCCTATAAGGTATATGGTAAATATTACCATACATTTTTTCCTTCATATATTGTATAATAAAAAAATTAATAATAATAACATTAAAACAACAGGTATTATTAACAAACTTGGTTTTACTTTAAATTCTTCACGTAAATCAAATTAATAATAATCAATAAGAAGGCATATGCAAATACAAATACGTGACTTTATATATGTACATATGTGCATATACATACATATATACGCTCACTTAAGTAGGAGAGAGCAAGATGTCGAACGTTGCCGTTCGTTTGCTTTATTCGTTCCGCGCTTTCGCTTGCAGTTCATTCAAGGTAACGGCAATGAGCAAGGTAACGACAAATGAGCAAGGTAACACTAATGAGCAAGGTAACGACACATTTTTTCGTGCGTGCAGCCGGCTAAATCGAATTATAAGACGTTATCACGTCAAAATGATTCACAGATTTTTAAGAAATAATAATCCAAATATCCTCGTGCGAGTTAGATGACTTCGGCCTATCATGTTTGCCTATAACGCAAAGTATTGCAAAGTGATCACTACCAGTGTAATACTGGCTAAGGGACCATCTCGTACTACTCACAAGGCTAGAGCTAACAAATGTCAGGTCGATTATTGACCCTTTCCCTGCTCTTTGGAATGTTTGCTGGTTCCCCTTATTCATAAGCGCTATGTCAAGCATAGCGAACGCTTCTAAAAGGGCTTTACTTCTAGGGGTGGTTCGAGGGCATCCTCAGTTCACTGCCCAAGCGTTAAAGTCGCCAGCTACAATGACCGGACTATGATGTTTAATGTCATGTGCAAGTTCTTCCAGTGCGTGTATGGCTTCCGCTAGGGTTAAGCTAGGTGGAAGATAGCAGCTGTAAGCAAAAAGCTTACCAACACGGGCTCGTACATAGCCACGTGTTGCGTTTATATTCGTCATTCGTGACCTAATCATTCCACAATTCCATATAGCCGATTTGCCTGTTGTGTCGGATACCCAATCATTCCCATTTCCGTATTTATAGGGTTCGCTGAGTATTGCAATATCTATTTTGTGCTCTCGTACAGACTGTTCGAGCAGGCTTTGAGCCTTCTCGCAGTGATTTAAATTCAGTTGGAGAAACCTCATTTATGTCGCATTTCTTTGAGTGCTCTTTGATATAAAGGGCACTTGTTGCTAGTCATCGCGTGTGCGGTGTCGCTTATTTGCTTCTTTTTGCAAATTAAGCAACTTGCTGTTTGGGTACAACTCTTCGCCTAGTGATCTTTACTGCCGCATTTAAAGCAGGACTTGGTGAAGTCGTCCGTACTTTTGCATCTCGCTGCGACATGCCCGTACTCCATACACTTGAAGCACCTTTTCGGGTCAAGTTTTTCTCTAATACGGCAGATAACTAGGCCAATCCGTATTTTGCCTGCTGCTGTAAGCTTAGTGGCGATCTCTGGTGTAACTTTAAGGGTCGCCGTTTGCGTCCCACCATAAGCTTTTCGCAAGTTAGCAACTGCAGACAAAGGCACATTTCCCTGAATTGGCTAGTTATAGCTTCATGGACTTCGGCTTTCGTCGTGATTTCGTCGAGATCACGAATTTCGATTTGGCGTAGTTCAGTTAGTGTCCTTACTTCAACTACATCTCCTAAGGCAGTTTTAACTGCTTCGTTGATCTTCTGAGTGTTTGGGTCAGATGATCGCTCAAGCACCAGTAGCAAGTCCCCATTTGCAGTTTTCTTAACACCATATACTTTCGAGTTAAGCTCCTGTAAACATGGCTCTGTTTTCACACGTTTCAGAATGTCAGCGTATGAGACATTGCCAACGCTTTTCACAACGATCGCGTCTTTACGGGGCGGCCTCTGTCGCCTGCGATTTCCCCTCGTGTTTGCTTCGTCTCTTTGTTTCCCGTCTGTTTTTGGACTTTTATTGTTGTTTCCCTTACGGTTTTTCTTATTTATTACCGTGTTCCATCCTTCGGAGCTGGTTTGCTCTTTTGTTGATACCGGCGTTGCCTTCAGTGTTCCATCGCGGTCACTTTTGCTCTTTTTTGCCGGGCTTTTCCGTGCAGCGACTGAGTCTATACATCTCTTTGGCGTACCATCCGTGACGCGCTTTATAAGAGGCAATGTTTGTGTGCATTCATTTTTTGCTTCGAGAACCACACTTTTTGACCCTTTTAGCATCCTTATTCTAGAAGTCAGAATCGACCTTTCTAGCTTCTTATGGAGCTCAGAAATGCTCGAAACCAGATCACGCATTGGCTGGTTAATGTTACTCTTTGGGAGTTCCATCATCTCCGTTAGCTCTTTAATTTTGGCACTGATGCTGCGGTTGAGCTCTTCTGTTGTGGCCTCCTTTGCGACACTGCTGTACTGCATGCATGGTGACGCAGATCGGGTTCTTCCAATCAACGGAGGCGAATGAGCCAATCTCGAGCTCCTTTAAAAGGAGTTTTTTACCAGCTCCCCACTGCTGTTACTGTCGTGTGCAGTCTCCTTTGGCAAATCCAATGATGGATTGATTGTTGCTCTTTTAGCTTCTTCTAGGATATTTATATTTATATTTTGATTGCTAGAATTCATGGTTGTTGGACCCCAACTCGTAAGCCGGTATCCCTATCCCGGTGCGTAGTCACTTATTCATGATTCCATGGTTATCTTTGCAAGCAGGGAGGCCATGCGAGGGTTGACGAAGGCTCCTTATGAGAGCCTAAGTTCAGAGCCGAATCAGTGCTAACTAGGAATGTTACATCTAGACCTACGCCGACACTTAATGGCGACGGGATATGGAGCGTTCTTAGAGATTTGCCATAGTTTTAACGGGGTGGGGCGGCTGCACCATTAACCTGAATGCCATTTCAGCTAGATTTCACTCTGCTTACTAAAGAAACAGAATAGTGCAGCCGTCAGCTCGTGGCAGTATGTTCCAAACATTTTCCAGTATATCGTAATTAAGACCTTACTGGGCTCGGTCTTAATGTATATCATATTAAATTAGCAGCCGCCCTAACATGGGGGACAGACGCTGACCAGGGAGCCGCCCAATATGAGTCAGTCGCTTCTGGATTTTTGTAATTTCACCATGCCTTTGCATGGTGAGGGGAACACTTATTTTATTAAAGGCTGTGTCGTTTCGCCTTTGTCACAGAAACCTCTTCGGATTAGCTAGCTTTTAGACCGCTTCCTCCGTTTCTGCCGCTCATTGTCGGGGGCTGCTTATTTGTTAGAACTTATTCGCAACTAACCTGCTACTACAGGCCGTCCGGCTATCCGCAACCTGCCGACCCCCACGGTAGCTTAGAGCCCAGCTTAGTCGCCCGATCCCTGGGGAGCGCGACCTCCATACATATGTATCTACGTATATATGTATGTATATGCGCATATGTACATATATAAATTCACGTATTTGTATTTGCATATGCCTTCTTATTGATTATTATTAATTTGATTTACTTGAAGACTTTAAAATAAAACCAAGTTTGTTAATAATACCTGTTGTCTTAATGTTATTATTATTAATTTTTTTATTATATATGAAGGAAAAAATGTATGGTAATATTTACCACATACCTTATAAGATATGTTGTATCCATGCATATACATATGATGCTTTCCATTTCAATTCAACCGGGCTATTCGGGTCATGTTCTTCGATTTCGATGTAACTTAAATATGTTGCTCTCTGGTCGAAATAATGAGACACGTATTTTTTTGTTCGCCCGAAAAAATTTTTTTTCAAGAGTTATCGGCAATTTTGTTTTTCGCCTCAAACTCGATTTTTTTTAATTATATAAGAAAAAATTTTTTTTAAATGCCCATAACTTAGTCAAAAATTAACCGATTTTAATAATTCTGAGTTCAAAATGATCGTAATTACTTACACAAGCGACTTCATGTAGAAACAATTGCAAAAAACTAGTTGAAAATTTTTTATTTAGCAAAAAAGAAAAAAAATGTAAATTTTTTCAAAATTCAATATTTCAAAAAGTGTATTTTTTTTTTTTTTATAACGTTTTCCAAATCAAAAAAACATCTCATACTTTAATTGAGCTGCATGCCTAGTAGCTAAAATGAGTTGTTTTTGAGTAATGAATTTTTGAGTAAACACCCTGTTTCGCACTTTTTGTTTTTTGCAAAATAAAAAATTTTCAACTACTTTTTTGCAACTATTTCTAAATGAAGTCGCTCGTGTAAGTAATTACGATTATTTTGAACCCAGAATCATTCAAATCGGCTTATTTTTGACTAAGTTATGAGCAATTAAAAAAAATTTTCTTATATAGATTCTTTCCATTTCAATTCAAAAGGGCTATTCGGGACATGTTCTTCGATTTCGATGTAACTCAAATATGTTGCTCTCTGGTCAAAATAATGAGACACGTATTTTTTTGTTCGCCCGAAAAAAATTTTTTTCAAGAGTTATCGGCAATTTTGTTTTTCGCCTCAAACTCGATTTTTTTTAATTATATAAGAAAAAATTTTTTTTAAATGCCCATAACTTAGTCAAAAATTAACCGATTTTAATAATTTTGGGTTCAAAATGATCGTCATTACTTACACGAGTGATTTCATGTAGAAATAGTTGCAAAAAAGTAGTTGAAAATTTTTTATTTTGCAAAAAACAAAAAGTGCGAAACAGGGTGTTTACTCAAAAATTCATTACTCAAAAACAACTCATTTTAGCTACTAGGCATGCAGCTCAATTAAAGTTTGAGATGTTTTTTTGATTTGGAAAAAGTTATAAAAAAAAAAAAAATACACTTTTTGAAATATTGAATTTTGAAAAAATTTAAATTTTTTTTCTTTTTTGCTAAATAAAAAATTTGCAACTACTTTTTTGCAATTGTTTCTACATGAAGTCGCTTGTGTAAGTAATTACGATCATTTTGAACCCAGAATTATTTAAATCGGTTCATTTTTGACTAAGTTATGGGCATTTAAAAAAAATTGTTTCTTATATAATTAAAAAAAATCGAGTTTGAGGCGAAAAACAAAATTGCCGATAACTCTTGAAAAAAATTTTTTTCGGGCGAACAAAAAAATACGTGTCTCATTATTTTGACCAGAGAGCAACATATTTAAGTTACATCGAAATCGAAGAACATGACCCGAATAGCCCGGTTGAATTGAAATGGAAAGCATCATATACAATTTCGAGCAATTTTCAAAAAGATCAAATCTATATGTAAAGATGCATACAAATCATATGGACATATCAAATATACGAATCTATTCCGTACGCAAGCAAATGTAAGCTAATGTGCGTGAACTGCAAGCGAGAGCGCGGAACGAACGACAAAGAGCACAATCGGCCCCCGCGTTCGGCAACGTTCGACATCTGGCTCTGTCCTACTTGAGTGAGCATATATATGTATGTATATGCGCATTTGTATATAAATTCACATACTTGTATTTGCATATGCCTTCTTCCTGTGTGCATGGTAATGAACCATTTCTCTGTTGAGAATAGGACGATGATAGAAAAAGTAGGAAATGAAAGGGAGTGTTTCGAGTGTAAAGTGTCTTGAAAAAGGCAAATCGATGATGGTGCCTCTTAGTGTTGTTGACTTATTAACGTCTGATGCATGTAACTTGACCTATTCCATTGCAATTCCATTTACCTCCTCTATATCCATACAAAATATCTATCAAACAAATAAAATTAAAATTTTGTTTTGAAAATTTCAACCCTAGTATAATGATTTATTTAATGAAACTTGGTTGAGATGTTAGGGAGCGGTTCATGAACAACTTTTATATCTTTCAATATTTACACACATTATAATACACGTATAAATTGGCACAATAAATTACATATATTTTGTTCTAAATGTCACTTCAATTCATAAAATATATGGTCACAAACGTAATTTTACTGGTTTTTATACTTGTATTCAAAACAACAATATCCTTTCACTAAATTGTACAATTTTTACAAAAATTACTTGAAAACTATAAATCTCCGGAGGGTGCGGTTTCTAGTTTTATATATGTACATACATATATAATTAAACTGAATAAACTTCAATTTAAATTTTGCAAAAATAAAAATAAAAACTTTTATTAGGCTATGATGATGTTCCACCGAACAAGTGGACCGAAAAAAAATAAAAAAGGACCTACTGTATCGAGAGCTGCATGCCTAATCATAAAGCTATACTTTTTGCGTTTCCTAGGGACGAAGAGACCCCTAAAAATTGGGCCTTGGCTTGCAACGTGCAAGTGTCAAGCACTGGCAGGGCTTTTATTTGCCAACGCCCTTTTGAACCCACATTGGTTACAAAATATAAACTTTTGAAAGGAGCGTTTCCTTGTTAATTTTATTTAATTTTTTTTTGATTTTCAAGTTTTTCTCTACCTTTTAGATTTTTCTCTATCTTTCAGCTTTCCTTTTGTCTTTTTTTTCAGGTAGCACCTGAGCCTAAATTTTTAAACCACTACATTATTCACTTAATGACGATGGATTGAGAATAGTGTTTTAAAAATCAGGTAAATCGCATTAACTTATCGAAGTCGTGTGAGAAATCGTCTTTAAAGAAAGAGACAATTTCGCAATTCAGGCTCAAACACAAAAAAATTTTTTTATTATATAAATTATTTTAAGTATCGCATAAAAATAATAAAATAAAATTAAAAAACATTACCATACATTTTTTCGTTCAAATATAATAAAAAATTAATAATAAAAATCTTAAAACAACTGGTATTATTCACAATTTTTCACTAATTATAAATTCAGTAAGGATGATGATGATACATTGGTTTTATTTTAAACTCTTCAAGCATATCAAATTAATAATCTTCATAGAGATATGGTTCAAGCACACAGGAAGATGGCATATGCAAATACAGATATGTGAATTTATATTCATACGCGCATATATCTACTATGCTGTGTGTATGTATGTATATGCACTTGCCACAGCAAAACAAATATTACGATTCCCTAAAACTTCTCAAGAAGTAACCTTCAAATACTCTGATTTCAGTGCAAGTTTCTAACCTTGCAGATATTTGCATATGTTTTGTGCACTTTTTATCAATTGAAGAACTACATACGTAAAGTAATAGGTATACTAATTAACTATTTACCTATCAGAGAACATAAAATAATTGTTTCGAAATTTACTCCTAGTATTGAAATGTCCGACACACATTTTTTATAAGCTACTTGTGCTTTTGTCAATTTCTTTTACATTGGTTTATTTGTTGTTTCAAATAAAATTGTTATATTTGCTTAAATAAATAAAATTGTTTATTCTGTTTATTCTTTGGAAATATTGGGTTGCTGCTTTTGTCAATTTTTGTTGAATTCTAAATACAACTGTGCAAACCAATCCTGCTCGCTTATATGAACACTTGTACTTCATTTACATGGAACTTATGTACTCTGTAAAAACAGTTATACATCAGATAGTAGGCGATGCCAAAAATGTAAAATGGCAATGCTTATAATAAAAGCGTGAATTACATCGACACGATTTACACGACACGCTTTAGCCAACACTGAAAAATTAAGTGGCGAAAATTATACCACTTGGTGTATTCAATTAAAGAGCTTACTGATCACTCTAGACTTGTGGAGTGCAGTCGTCGATAAGTGTCCGGAGGAGGAGCCTAGAAAGACCATCTGGATAGCAGGCGACAGAAAGGCTCTCGCTACTATAACGTTGAGCGTCACGCCAAGTGAGCTGATACATATTAATATAAAAGCTGTATCACAGCAAAGAGTGCATGGGACACGTTGAACGCGCTCTACAAGGCAGATACAGCATGTAGGAAAGTTAACCTATTAAAAAAACTGATCCGATTTCAATTCAGAAGCAGCAAGAAGTTTTCAGCTCAATTGAAGGAGTTCTGCTGTATTGTATATTAGATGACTTAAAATAAGTTGGCATATCCATGGAGGACGACTTTTTATCAATTTTGTTGCTTTGCTCATTACCAAACGAAATGGAGAGTTTTGTGGTGGCAATCGAGAGCAGGGACGCATTCTGGAAGAGGAGCAAAGGCAAAGGCGACAAATGCAGTAGCGCAGAAAAGGCGCGTTGGAATTTTTCACAGTAAAAACATCAGCAGCGGCAGAGGTACAAACGTTGAAATCAGCAGCAGTAGCAGAGGCGTAAGGAGTGAGATTGGTGTCGGTAGCAGCGGAGACGCTGGCAGCGGTAACAGCAGCAGAACAAGACAAAAGGAAAATGGAAGAGCGAACGAAAGCACAACTTCCAGTAGGAGCAACAGCAATATAAAGTGCTTTAAGTGTGGACGGAGAGATCATACACGTTCTCAGTGCACTTTTCAATCCAATTCACTCGTGCAGGATAAAGCTACGTCGTTAGTAGCGGAAAGGGCACGGTTAATCTGAAAAAAAAGTACACAACTGTTAATTTGAGAGACGTTTGGTATGTACCTGATCTACATTCCAATTTTTTTTCCATCGCTAAAGCTGCAGAGAGTGGAAATGTCATCATATTTGCAGAAAATAATGGGATAATGCAAAGCAAAAACAAAAAAACAATTCTTACTGAAGCATTGGAAAATTGCATATATTGTATGTTACTAACGTTTTAGTGAGCAAAAGAGTACGGACTGTATAAATGGGGTTAGTGATGACGCGAGTGATTGGCATAAGCGGTTTGGCCACATAAATACAAATGATTTAAATAAACTTTCAAAAATGAATATGGTAAATGGTTTGAACTTTAAAATTTAAAAAACATTGAATGCTTTACGTGCGCGGTATGCAAAATCCATAGTAAGCCTTATGTGAACTATAGCGGCGTTTACACAAAAGGTGTATTAGAACTTGTACATACGGACTTGTGCGGGCCTATGGGTGTGAATTCGGTTGGCGGTGCATCGTATTTTATCTCATTTACAGATGATTACTTGCCATATACTACAGTTTATTTCTTAAAAAGAAAATCCGATGCATTTGATATGTTTAAACTTTTTGCTGCGACCGCGGAGAAGCAGACTGGCCGCCAAATAAAAACGATTCGTATTGACAATGGGAGAGAATTTGTCAACTCTCAGTTTGAAAATTGGTTACGTGAAAAAGGCATTCGGCATCAAACCACTGTGCCGTACAGCCCTCAGCAAAACGGTGTGGCTGAAAGAGCCAACAGAAATTTGGTGGAAATGGCGCGATGCTTATTACGCTCTTCTAAAACGCCACAATCATTGTGGGCTGAAGCGGTAAGCACGTCGGTATATATTAGAAAAAGGTGTCCTACAAAAGTTTTAGGTGCAGTTACACCTTACGAGAAATGGCATGGGCGGAAACCATCGGTTGCACATCGACGTACGATTGGTTGTGATGCAGTAGTTCTGCAAAAAGGGCCAAGACCACGCGGTAGTAAGTTTTTGCCGAAAGGGATTAATCTAAAGTTTGTTGTCTCTCACTCAACTACGAAAGGTTATCGATTAATTAACTTACAAATGAATCAAATCACAATTGCACGTGATGTTATATTTTTTGAAAAGTCATTTGAATTAAATGTAAGGGACAGTGATAACAACGAAGAACCATTTTTGATTGAACTTCAAGCAAAACCAAGGGCGGAAGAAGCGTTAGTAAGCAAAGAAAGACATGAAGAGCGTGAAGACGACATGAAAGAGCTGAGACTGAGTCTGACTACGAGGAGGCTGTTGCTGTAAACAATAGCAAGAGGAAGCGAGGAAGGCCAAAAATGGTGCGTACAGGAGGTGTAGAAAGGCCAAGAAAAGTCTATTGTACAGAGGCTGGGCCGGGGATGCTGCTCTCAGTGAGGCGCTAAACTCTAAAGATGCTGACAGGTGGAAAAAGGCAATGAGAGAAGATTATGAATCGTTGGTGTGGAAAGCAACATGGGACTTGGTGGATCGACCAGCTCATAAAAATTTTAAAGGCTGTAAATGGGTTTTCGCAATAACACGTAATCCGGATGGCTCAATTGAGAAGTTTAAGGCGAGGCTAGTTGGGTTGCGCACAAAAATACAACGTGGATTACTGCGAAACATTTGCGCCGGTGGTACATCCTTCAACAATTCGCCTAATTTTGGCATTGGCCACGAAACACAAGTTGCTGGTTTACCCCATAGACATTGTTGCTCCATACTTGAACGGCGATTTGGAGGAGACGGTTTATATGTGTCAGCCACCCATGTTTGGAGATTTGAAAAATGTTAATAAGGTATGCAGACTTAAAAAGGCTTTATATAGCCTGAAGCAAGCCGGTCGAGAATGGAACCGGAAAGTTACGCAAATATTGCTGAAGATGGGATTCGTAAGGTACAAGTCGGACCCATCGGTTTATATTCGTCGTGGCAATACGAATGTTAGTATTATTGGTCTCTACGTAGACGATATGATCTTGGCATGATCAAACAAGCATGAGATGCGGAATATAATAGCAGCGTTGAATCAATACATTGAAACGGTCGATCGCGGCCAGATATCATTTTATTTGGGGATGGAAGTTGAACGGGATGGTGATCGAGGTGACATCACTATACATCAGAAGCGATATGTCGAGCAACTTCTTCAACAATGGGGCAGGGAAGATTATAATCCAGTGGCAACTTCATGAGCTCCAGGCGAGGTGGTTCATAAATGTGACAAACAGTGGAGTGACTTGAAGGCGAAGGACTACCAAAGTCTTATTGGCGGGCTGATGTATCTGGTTGTCATCTCTCGTCCGGATATTGCGCACGTGGTGTCAAAGTTATCTCAATATAACTCACATGAGCATACACAGCACAGTCAGGCAGCAAAATACGTTAATCGATATTTAAAGAAAATCCCTTATGGTAAACTAACTTTTTCTGCTAATTTTGAGAATTTTTTGTGTTTCACAGACGCTGACTGGGGTAGCGACAGCTTGGACAGGAAGTCCTACACAGGCTATTTTGCTACAATGGCTGGTGGAGCAATAGCTTGGGAGTCGCGAAAGCAGTCTGTGGGTGCGTTAAGTTCGATGGAAGCTAAATACATAGCATTATGCCAAGGTACTAAAGAAATATGTTCAATTTATCGTGAAAAAATCCCATGGTGCAAAAACGAAGCAAACACATCGATATTCGATACCATTATATACGAGAGAAACACGAATGCGGACAAATTGAGGTCGAGTATGCTCCGACAAATGAGAATGCATACTTACCAAAGCATTGGGGAAGCAGAAGCATATTGAGAATTGTAACTTAATGAATATTGAAATGTAAACTTGAATTTTTAAATGCACGGGCTTGGTTTGAAGGGGCGTATGTTGAACTCTAAATACATCTTTGCAAACCAATCCTGCTCGTTTATACGAACACTTGTACTTCATTTACATGGAACTTATGTACTCTGTAAAAACAATTATACAGTTGATAGTAGGCGATGCTAAAAATGTAAAATGGCAATGCTTATAATAAAAGCGTGAATTACATCGACACGATTTTTTCTTTCTCTGCGCAAAAATACTGCTTCAATTTTATTTAAAAATTCCTCGAATTTATCAGGTGCATTGGCTTTGAAGTCAATGTAACTGTTTATATATGTAACTTCTCCCCCCTTTAGATTAGAATTCTCCTGAATTCTTTTATTTAGATTTATTGTAATATATTTTAGTTTTGTTCTCCAAACTACAATTGTTAATATTATTATTAAAATTAGAAAGAATTATGATTTTGTTATGAATTTTCAGATATATTTTTGGAACTTATTTTATTCTGTTCATCTATTTGTTCAAATGTAAGTTTTTCTGTTAAACTCTTTATATTATCATATTGTAATCTCATAATATCTCCTTTCAATCTTTCAATCAAGTTAGAGTAATAATAATCATTAATTTTTATTGAAAAATTGTTGAATTGGATTGCGTAATTTCCGTTTAAAACAGCGTCATTCATGTTACATGTATTGTTTACAAATAAATTGAATGCATTTTTAACTAGGACTGTTTTTTCGTCCACTATTATAATTTCTAATTCTTTACTAGGCATTAATTTACAATTTTTCATTATTATACAATGAGTGCTGAGTTTTAGTTGTCTGAAATGTTTATTTTCTTCAAATTTCATAATTTTATATTTATAACTAAAAACTTCCTCTATTTCTGCTTCTATTTCTCTTTGATTCTTAGTAGTGCAATTTTGCTTATTTTTATTTGTATGAATGATTTTGGAATTTTAATGCTTAGTATATTATTAAATAGGTATTATTAAAAGTTGCTATTCCTAGATGTAAATATGTTAATTTATTAAAATCAGTGTTATAGTTGGTAATTTCCTGATTTGTTAGAATATTTGGGTAAACTAGACAATATTTGGCTGCGACTACATTGTCTTGGATTTGTTCTATTTTATTTTTTACTACCTGAATTTTTGTCATTTGTTGTGAGTACATATGTTGTTCATGAATTTCTTAAACTATTAGGTCCTTTTTCAATTTCCTTCCTATCATCGTGTACAATATTTCTTATTTGTTTCATTGCCAATTAAAATGTTCATTTGTGTGTATTTGTGGATTCAACATTTCATCCGTTTGTGTTAAATGCTTTTGAATTGTCTGACTGTCGTCATCGTCCATTGTGCCAAATGTCGATTTTGCTACGGTAACTATTGCGTTTACAAGTCCTCTCTTATGTCTTTTTTTCTTTAGGTATTGATGACATTAACTTATTTTTCGCTTCTAATAATTCTGTTTGTAATATATTTTTGTTAAATGTCTTTACATGTATAATATTTTCTGTCATTTCGTTAATAATATCTTCTATCAGAGAAAGTTAATGCAATGAGAAGGTGCAAATGTTACTGTGAGCTTTTTTAGTACAATTGAGATTTGAAAGATTTGTAATAAGGAAATTTAGCACACCGAGTTTATAGACACCTCACTGACTTTTCCCCACACAAAAAATAGAAACACCACACATCTTTCACCTCAACACGCAACACATTTCTCACCTCGACATTAAACCAATTAAATTTTTACTATTTTCGTATTTTCGAAATAATAAGCGAATACGTAAAATTTATTACATAATTTTTTTTTCAATTACATTATAAAAAAAAAACGAATTGAAAAAAAAAATTTATAAAAAAAGTTTGCGCCGGGAATTGAAATCAGGTCTAACATGTGGCGAGGAAAAATAGGCGGTGCGTTTATTTCTTCGACTGCTCATTTTTTTACCATTTTGTTACTTTTGAAATGATAAGCGGATACATAAAATTTATTAAAAAATTTTTTACGATTACATTAAAAAAAAAAAAATTTAAAAACGAAAAAAAAAATTTGCGCCGAGAATTGATGGCGAGTCACGTGGGGAGGAGTATATGACAATAAAAAAATAAATAATTGATTGGCGCGTACACTTCTGTTAGGTGTTTGGCCGAGCTCCTCCTCCTATTTGTGGTGTGCATCTTGATGTTGTTCCACAAATGGAGGGACCTACAGTTTCAAGCTGACTCCGAACGGCAGATATTTTTATGAGGAGCTTTTTCATGGCAGAAATACACTCGGAGGTTTGCCATTGCCTGCCGAGGGGCGACCGCTATTAGAAAAATTTTTTTTATTAATTTTGCTTTCACCGAGATTCGAACCAACGACCTCTCTGTGAATTCCGAATGGTAATCACGCACCAACCCATTCGGCTACGGCGGGTGTATATGACAATATACATACATAATATGTATGTATGTATGTCAATGTGCATGTCAATAGGAGGTATTTGCATTCAGAAAAAAAGAACGGTTTAAGATAAATCAACACTTATTTTATATTCTATGTCAATTTATAGTTTATGTATTCGACAGCATTTACATACATATGTATGTATGTACATTTGTATATGAAAAACAATAATGCACAAGCGAAAGAACATCATCTTCCTTTCATACATATGTACATATGCATGTATGCCAATAACCTTGACTTATGTACATATGTACACATGTCACCCCACAACACATTCTTACAAGAAATCAAATACACATACTCACTAGTGAACGAGTTTCTTCCTAACAAGTGCAAAAACAATTCTGCTCTATGTATGTATATATATCCACTTTATGTCATAGCATATATACATATATATATACTTACTTGCCTTCTAAACTTCCTACAAAATAATTGTATTCATATGTTATTACATCCATGCACGTTCATACATTCATGCATATAAGTTAATAAATTATAAATTTATTTTAGTTTTTAAAAAATATTTAAGAGCTGAGCTCTTTATTCATTCAATTATCTTTTTACACTGATACTTAAAATTGCAATACCTCTTATAAATAGTCTTAAGCTGGTTTACATGATTCTTATTGATCAGCATTTCTTATGCTGGCTTACATATTTATTTGTTGATCAGCATTTCTTATGCTGGTTTACATATTTATTTATTGATCAGCATTTCTTATGCTGGTTTACATATTTATTTGTTGATCAGCATTTCTTATGCTGGTTTACATGTTTATTTGTTGATCAGCATTTCTTATGCTGGTTTACATATTTATTTATTGATCAGCATTTCTTATGCTGGTTTATATAATTATTTGTTGATCAGCATTTCTTATGCTGGTTTACATATTTATTTATTGATCAGCATTTCTATTATTTGGCACAGTAAAGTAAGCATAAATGATTTATAAGCATTTAGCTGCAATGTAAGCAGTCATGAAATATGCTGACTAAATATTGAAATATGCTAACTGATATGAAATAACTAAATATTGAAATACGAAATCAGTACAACGAACTTGGTTAAATATGCTGACTAAATATTGAAATATGAATAAATGTTGCATTAACTCTTCCCCTCTTAAAAGCGATCGTCTTCGAGCGTTACGTGTTGTAGTTGAAATATGGTGCTGTATTATTCGTGTGGTCATCGTTTTCTGTTGACTGTGTGTTAGCCTCTTCTTGTGTAGTTTTCATTCTCTCCAATGGTATTTGTTTTACGTATTTTCCGATTAATTTATTTTCCTTTATTGGTCTAAATTTCATCATTAGCCCTATTATTAGAACTAGTAATAGGCTGGATACGCCAAAATTTGTTACTGTTGATATTAAGGTTCTTCTTTTTGCTTCTTCGATGTGCTTAAGGTTTTTTAAATGCAATTCCTTCATCATTTCAAGACTTAGAATTTCTTCCTCTGGGTTTATTGTATTGCTGGGCTGGAGAATAGCAGGAAGTGGGTTGTTTGCTGTTATTCCGTTGAAAATGTATTGCTGGTTGTCGATGATAACTGTGGAATTTTGGAATTGGATCACATATGATCCATTGAGTCGCATTTCTTCATTGTCCAATGTGACTGACCCTTAATATTGGTTTAAAAATAGTATTCCTGGTAAAATGGCTTCTATTGCGGATACGTGTTGGTTGTTGATTGTTGTACAGTTAGCTGGATGACTGTTGAGTAGGTTTGGTATGCACGAGGAGTTGCTTATGTCAATAATGTCCTTATCATTACATATTTCTAATGTGTTATGCTTTTCGCACTCATTTCTTTTCCCAAATATTTTATTTTCACATATTACAATTTTTTCGAATTGTATTTTATTTATTTTGTTTCCCTTTTTTATTGGTTTTATTAGTAATGATTCGCATGTATTTCTATTGGTTAAGGGAATATTTACTACTTATAATATTGCTGAGTTATTTGAAGCTACATTAACGTTAGAAAATTCTAAGGCTTCGTCTATATTATTAAAGGGGTTATTTTGATTTTCATGAATGCTTTTTATTAAATTTATTTCATTATTTGAAAAAATGTAAGAATTTACTGTGCCTGTTTTTGCCCAATGAATGGCGTAATTTATGTTAGCAATATCTTCCTTTATTATATCTAGCTTATACTTAATATTAACAGCTACATTATGCTGTATGTTTTCATTATTTTTTAATGCCCTTAGTATTTTATTAGATTGTTCTGTAATGTTTTTTATTCTTTCACTTAGTACTCTATTTATAATTATTTGATCATTACTGTTTTCCAATGCATTATTGATTTTTTCACTTAAGATTCTAAAGTCGTCATAATCTGGGCTTCCTGCAAGTCATTTCCAAGCAGTGCCTAATGTTTTAGTTGAGCGTTTATTTTTATTATGCTTTGGTTGTGTTTTTAATTTATCCAAATTGTTCTGGATGTTTTCAACTTCGTGTTTTAGGAAAGGAAGGAGCGGGTTAGTGTCAATTATTTTTTGCTGTATGGTAGTGTTAAGGTAGTCCAAGGTTTCTTGGTATTCGTCTAAGTTAATAACGTGTACGATCCTATATGTTCCAGTTTGTAGTCTTGTCCATCCTGTATTAAATGTAACTAATTGTGCGTTCGTATAGTCAATTATTCGAAATCCTGCGTTTGTCATTTGAAAATATAATCTAAAGTGGGAATATAGAAAAGGGGGAAAAATTTTGTTTTAGGTCCTTATATTGGCTTTGTATACTGTCCGTCCTGTTTCTGTTATGACTACACTTCCTTTGTCTTCCTTAACAATTTCTTTTCTGTATCTAGCAGTTAGTTTCGATCCTAAGCGTTTATTGATTTTTACATATATTGCATCACCTGGAGAATAAGTTTTTTGTGGGTTCCTTTTTTTATTATGTGATTCCAAATCTTTTGTTTGTTTCTGTCTGAGTGCTTCTATGTTTTCCTGTCTAGCAATTTCATATTGTTCTGGGGTTGTTGAAACTCTTCTTCCAAAGAATACTTCAATCGGTCTTTTCCCTGTTGTTGAGTGGATGGAGTAGTTGTATTCATATACTGATCTGTCAAGAAGTTCTATGAAGGATCTGTGAATTCGGTCTGTTTTCAGACATCTCATTATTTCAGAAAGAGTAGAATGAAAACGTTCTACTTGTCCGTTTACTGTACTGGCATATGGTGGGGTTTTATACACTTGAATGCCCAATTGGTCTTCAAGCATGAAATAGATTGATGCAGAATTAAGAGATTTCTCATTGTCTACTATTATGTGTTTGGGTACGCCGAAGGCGAAAATGATTTGTCTCAACGACTCTCTGATGTCTTCTATTGCTTTGGATTGTATGATCCTCGTTTGCGCGTATTTAGAAAATTTATCTACTGCTGTGAGAACTAGATTTTTTTCGGTTCTGTATATGTCTATGTGGATTATTTCACCTGGGTATTGTGGGATAGGTGTTTCAGCTAATTGGGGTTTGTTTGGGTGACGGTCGTATTTGTGTTCCTTGCAAATCTTACATTGTTTGGTTATGGTTGTTATCTTCGCTTTCATATTAGGAAAATAAAATTTTTGTATTAGTTGAAGTTTGTTTTCTTGAGGGTTTCGGTGTGCTCGCTTATGTTCCTTTAGTATTTCGTTTTCTTGTTCAGTTTCATCTGTTAAGTCTTTAACTTTGGTCTGTGTAAATCGAATTTTACTGTTACTGAAATGAAGGGGGTACATTTCTTGAACTTTCGCCATTATGGCTTCGGATGTGAAAAGTCCATTAATTACTGTAGGATTTAGATATCTCTTGAAAATTGAAATGATGTTATCACGTGTGTACTCACGTTGTATAATAATGTGTCTATGGAAGGTGGGGAAAGGAATTTTAAACTGGTAACTGGGTTCTTCTCCTGTTAGGAGCCATAGTTGGTTTTTGAATACATTTATTGGTGCTTCCACTGCTGGAATTAATTGATGGGAGGAACTTTCGTCGGAATGTACAGTTGCACTAAGCGAATTGTTGTCATCATTATTAGAAGTAGGTAGGATATTAATTTGAGGTGGTCTAGATAGGGCATCGGCAACGACGTTCGATTTTCCTGGTTTGTACAACAGTTCGTAATTGTACTCTTCAAGGATTGCTTTCCATCTTTTCATTTTGGTGTTATTATTTTTGTTGCTGAGGGCGTAAGTAAGTGGTTGGTGATCTGTATATATTTTTACTTTAACTGATCCGTAGAGGTAATTTCGCAAATTATTTAGAGCCCATATGATCGCAAGCATCTCCTTTTCATTGGTGGCGTAATGTTCTTCAGTTTTTGTCAAAGTCCGTGATATAAACATTATTGGTCTGTCATTTTGTGCCAGAACTGCTCCAATGGCGTGATTGGATGCGTCTGTAGTTAATTGGAATTCCTTGGTATAGTCGGGGTAGTTGAGCATCACATCTTTTGCAGTGAGGGATAATTTGAGTTTTTCAAATGCCTCCATTGCTTTTGGGTTTAAAGTGATGGAAACTTTTTTTGAATGGTTTTTGGAAACTCGTCCTTCTTCCCCTCTTAGAAGGAGTGTTAAAGGCTTCGCTAAATTGGCGTAGTCCTTTATAAAACGACGGTAATACCCTGATAGTCCTAAAAAGGAACGAAGATCTTTTAGGGTTTGAGGAACTGGGAAATTTATTATTGCCTCCACCTTTTTTGGATTGGTTTTTATACCATTCCCAGATATTATGAAGCCTAAGAATTCGACTTCTGATTTTAGAAATTCGCACTTGTCCAATTGTATTTTCAAATTGGCTTTGTCTAACGTGTCGAAAACTAATTCTATGTCGTTAAGATGAGTTTCCTCATCTTTACTGAATATGATGATGTCGTCTATATAGACATAACATCTTTTCCCTATGTGGTCTCTTAGAATGTCGTCAAGCGTCCTTTGAAAGATAGAAGGAGCATTCTTAAGTCCGAAGGGAAGCCGTGTGAACTCGTATTTTCCGTTGTTCACTGAAAATGCTGTCTTTTCAATATCCGTTTCTTTTAAAGGGATCTGGTGGAAACCACTTTTCAAATCTAATACGGAAAAGAATTTATTTTTGCCAAGTTGGGAAAGTACTTCGTTTATTTCTGGTTTTGATTTCCTTCGTAGTATTTCGTTTGATATGGGTCTGTATATTCTGAAAGTGGTTGATCGAATTCTGGGTTAACTGCTGCTTCCATCATGTCTTCATATTCTTTTATCCCGATATTGAAGTTTCGCTGCCTTTTGTCTGCATTTGGATGAGGTGCTGGCCTTTTTCCTTGAAACTGTTGAAGTTGGGCTGGTCGATTCATGTAATTTATGTGACGAGTCTGCATACTCTGGTCAACTTCCATTGGTTGTGGTTTTGGAAGTGGTTTTGTACCAAACGGTCGAGGAGGTGCTGATTGATTATGCTCATTAAATCTTTGAAAACGTGGTTGGTTATTTGGATATTGCTGAAAATGTTTTGGTGGCAAGGGTGCTCTATAGATAGGATATTCTGTATAATTTCTGTGGGCTGGTTGTGCCCAGTTAGTAAGTTGGGGATAAAATGGTTGGCGATTTGGTAGTTGGTTAAATCGTCGTGGTGGTGCTGTTTGCCCTATGTTATTTTTCCTTGGGTTGAAGTTGTTATGAACAAAACCTGATTTAAAATTTTGATTTTCCAGTTTTATACAGAGTTGAAGTGCTTCTGGGAGATCTTGAGGTTCTCGCATTGCAAGAAGCCTAGGTAAATCTCCATTCAAACCTCTTATAAAGGTATCGAGAGCTTTATCTCGATAAGTAGATATCAGTAGATTACGCGATTCTCTTCCTGCTTCGAGGCAAGAAATTTTGTTTAATATAAGTGAAAAATTAGAGTATACTTTTTGGTAGAAGTCTTGTATACTAAGGTGGCCTTGGGTGAGAGATGTCATTTGATACTCTAGTGTTCGTAAGTCGCGTTTGTCTCCATAATGGGTATTTAAACAACGAGAAATTGCCGTCCAGTTTAAAGGTGTGTTGTATGATTCTAACACTATGTCTGCATGCCCTATTATTTTATTTCTTATAACACTTAAAATGCCATAATACTTTGCCGAGCCGCGTATCGATTCGTATAGGTTTAGTATACGTTCTACGCTCTTCTTCCAGGAACCATAGTCTGCTGGATTTCCTGTGAATTCCCGTAGACATCGTACTATGTCGGGAATTTTGTCTAATTCTCCTAAATTATTATTTCCGCTAATGAGTTCGTCTTCTTCAAACGTATTCCGTCCGTCTATTCGTTCGCTAAACAGTCTGTCAACTAGTTGTGTCACATATTGGTCCATAGACCTCTGGTTCGCTACTGTTGGTGGGTTGGGGGCGTTTAGGACAGGGGGTCTAATTAGGTTTTCGGGGTTGGTCATATTTTTTTCTAATTTAGATATTACTTTTTCTTAGATTGTAAAAAATTCTTTGCGATTGTAGAAATTTCCTTAAATTTGTCTAAAATGTTTTACAGATTTTCTAATCTAATCTCTTTTTTTCTTCAAATTTTAACTAATTTTATTTTAATCAATTACTTAAAGTTTCAGTTTTCCTGATATATTTTTTTTTTCACTTTTGTATGTAAATTTAGTTTTAGTTATTGAATTTTTTTTTTTTTTTTGATCACTTTCACTTCTAATTCTAATTTTAATATATTTCTAATGAAATTTTAATAAAAAAAATTTTAGTGTGTCTTACGTTATTAGTAGGAATATCATCCTTTCTGGAACCTCGGGCGGCTAGTGTTTGCTTCCACTCCCCTTTTGCTGCTCTACTCAGGTGCCTCGTTTCCCGTGGATTTTTTTGTTGGTTGGACCAGTAGATGTCTTCTCCTTTTTTTCGCTGCAGGCTATCCTTGTAGTCCGAGTTACGCGATTTTAAAGTTATGGGTCTCGGTCGGTTGTCCTGCGGTTACGGGTGATTATCTGCGGCGGGCTGCTTTAGGCCGACTTATGCGGAGAAAATAATTTTTTTTTTTATTATTTTCACACTCGTTTTTTTTTTTTACCGATTGCGGCGGGCTACTTTAGGCCGACTTATGCAATTTTACTGGGACGTTTACCGACTGATCCTTTTGACACTACTGGTCCCTGCTCGGGCGCCAGTTAATAAATTATAAATTTATTTTAGTTTTTAAAAAATATTTAAGAGCTGAGCTCTTTATTCATTCAATTATCTTTTTACACTGATACTTAAAATTGCAATACCTCTTATAAATAGTCTTAAGCTGGTTTACATATTTATTTGTTGATCAGCATTTCTTATGCTGGTTTACATGTTTATTTGTTGATCAGCATTTCTTATGCTGGTTTACATATTTATTTGTTGATCAGCATTTCTTATGCTGGTTTACATATTTATTTATTGATCAGCATTTCTTATGCTGGTTTACATGTTTATTTATTGATTAGCATTTCTTATGCTGGTTTACATATTTATTTATTGATCAGCATTTCTTATGCTGGCTTACATATTTATTTGTTGATCAGCATTTTTTATGCTGGTTTACATATTTATTTATTGATCAGCATTTCTTATGCTGGTTTACATATTTATTTGTTGATCAGCATTTCTTATGCTGGTTTACATGTTTATTTGTTGATCAGCATTTCTTATGCTGGTTTACATATTTATTTATTGATCAGCATTTCTTATGCTGGTTTATATAATTATTTGTTGATCAGCATTTCTTATGCTGGTTTACATATTTATTTATTGATCAGCATTTCTATTATTTGGCACAGTAAAGTAAGCATAAATGATTTATAAGCATTTAGCTGCAATGTAAGCAGTCATGAAATATGCTGACTAAATATTGAAATATGATAACTGATATGAAATAACTAAATATTGAAATACGAAATCAGTACAACGAACTTGGTTAAATATGCTGACTAAATATTGAAATATGAATAAATGTTGCATTAACTTATATGCGCGAGCACAGCGCTCCCTTCTTGCTTCCGTGTACTTTTGTCTTTCATCAGTCGATATTCCTAATATTGTACTTACAAAAACACAATACTTTGATAGACGCAAAAGCAACAACAAGCGCAACGCGATGACCGCTTTGCCACCACACATTCTAAAATGTTCTAGAACACAACAAAAACACATACCTCACATGCGCATGTCGCCCGAAGCTAAAATCTAAGCCTAGCGACTACAAAAACAAAATACATTCGTAGACGCAGTCGCAGCGGCCATGATTCTATCAGCGACGGCGCTGAACAATTTAGAACAAAAACAAAAAGTTCATTCATAAGTTCGAGCTCATACTTCAATTTCATTCATAAAACGAGCCGCCCATATGCCAATTTTCGCGACCATTCGAAAATAGTCAATATTGGAATATTTCGCGTGGAATTATTTGCTAATATTTGATAAATCTTGAATTTTTGTCATATCGAGTGGCCGCGGCTACGTATGTATGTATGCACGCTTCTATGTACATATGTAAATATGTGTTCGAACTGCTCGACAGCCGCAGCTGCTGTGAGTCAAGTGTTCGCAAAAGCTACAGTAATAGGCACAAAAAAACGACAAGTAGTATATGAAAAAGTTCTGGCCAGGACATTTCGATACTAGGGAAAATTTCTAAACCATTATGTTTAGTTCTCGCGTGGTATATAAATATAAAGTTAACATATTCCTTTACGTATGTGGTTCTCCGATTGATAAAAAGTGCACAAAAGCATATGCATATTAGCAGCAAAGAAATGAACTTACTGTAAAATAAGAGTGCGGTTTTTTTGTAGACTACTGTGCAGACATTCCCATGAAGCACAAAGTGCCAAACATTTAATATTGAAGAAATCACTGAAGCTTCTGCGAGTTGTGTTGATGTGCAGTATTGTTCATAACAAAAGAGACCGATGTCTCAAAATTTGTAACCAAAATTTTTCAATCAATATATTGTATACTTTTTATTTCAAAGCTGTAACACTTAACACTCGACATTAATATAAGTATTCATATACCAAATAATAAGTTACATTTCATACAAAAGGTCTAAAAAGGTATATAAGTATATTATGGGGCAGTTTTGTTTTCGCTTCATAATTCATAATTTTCGGCACAATGCTGTGCCTTTGAATGCGCGCGGATTCCTTTTTAGCGAATCGTGTGTGAACAACCGCATATGTATTGTAGATATACCGTTTTTCCTGAAGGGTAAGGAGCAGGTGGCCATAGCAAATGGTTGTTGTTCTTTAAGTGTGTCAAGTGTGTGCAGAAGCTTGTGTTCTGGGTTTGTTAGAATGGTGGTAGTTTGTACATATACCCTGCAAACCAACGTTCACCAGTTTTTCCAATTTTACCAACACATTCACTCAATTTTTTCCAATAATACCCACACAATCACATTTAATTCTGTTGTCATTTTTGATGGGTTATACATATATTTATCTCATAATTTTCGTGAATACTTATTAAACTTAACTATAGTGAGTGCGAAAGTGACAGCAAAAAACAAGTTGCAAATGTCAAATACAAAAAAGAATCGCGTTTAATTCTGTGAAAATCTGCAAGCGAAAAGGAAAGTTGAACAATTTTTATTAAATTTTCCAATTATATACATATATATTTAAACTAATAAAATGTATTTTTATTTTCAGAAAAACGTATTCACAACGTCAAGAGAGTTGATATCAACAAATCCTTTACAGCTTATGGATGTGCCGGAGATGGAGTATTTCGCCAGTCAGAACACTGGGGAGGTGTGCGTGCGCGGTTCTAACGTATTCCACGGGTAGGTGTTGATAATTTAAGCAAATAATGGTTTCTTCCTGTGCGAACTTGATTTCTGTGACTAAAACTAACTTAGAGAAAATTAACAATTTCACAATCTTAAGTCGAGTTATAAAGGCACTTGAATGATAATTTCTTTCTCTGCCTTTGCGTCGCAGTTATTACAAAGATCCCGAGAAAACTGCTGAGGCTGTTGACTCTGAAGGCTGGCACCACACGGGCGATGTGGGCACGTGGCTTCCAAATGGCACGCTGCGCATAATCGATCATCGCAAACACATTTTCAAGCTAAGCCAGGGCGAATATATTGTACCGGAGAAGATTGAGAATATTTACACTCTGAGCCAATATGTAAATCAGGTGTACGTTTACGGAGAGAGCCTTAAGGTAACTCCATTTTTTGACATCATTTCTAGCTTTTCATATTCACGCCATATTTACATACAACCCTTAACGCCCACTTAGAGCTGCATCATAGCCGTCGTCGTGCCTGATGTGGATGTTCTCAGGCAAAGGGCGAACGACAATCGCGTCAAGGGCACACTTTCGGTGCTATGCAATAATCCACAAGTAAAAGAACTCATCAGGAGCGATATGCTGAATTGGGGTAAGCAGAGCGGACTGAAATCCTTCGAACAGGTAAGTAGCCCAGTGCATATCTGCTTATACTAGTAACGTATGACGTGGTAATAATATCATAATTTAAAATTAATAATAATTACAAATTTTGTATTTATATACCAGGTCAAGGATATATATTTGCATCCCGATCCGTTTTCGGTACAAAATGGACTACTCACACCAACATTCAAAGCGAAGCGGCCACAATTGAAGAGTTACTTTAAGCCACAGCTGGACGATATGTACAAACATTTGGATTAAATCTAAAATACAGCAGTAATTAGTTTTCTAAATGCTGGAACATTAATTGCCAATTAAAAGCAATACAGGGAGTGGGCAACATTGAACAGAGTGCATAGTTATATTTACTATAAGAGACTTCTATTCAGATCAAAAGCAAAAAGAAAAATACCGAAAACAGTGCGAGAAACCCCGTAGAGGAGTTAGAAGTAAAATGCGAACAATTTTAAACTTTATGCGAAAATAGAAAAAACCTGCAATTGCTATTTATTTAATTAGGCATCAATTTAAATTTCTGCAAAATAGATATTTTAAATACCGGCATAAAAGCAAACAATTGCCATTTTAGCCAAAACTATTCTTCAGGTACTAAATAAAATTTTATTAGAAAAGAGTAATCAAATGTAAATATTATACTAATTTATGAACATAAAAACTAAAACGTAAACTTTTCTAATAACTAAACTAATTAATGTATATAAATAACTAAAACTAAAAAGTAAATTTGTCTAACACCAAACCTAATTTTATAATGTAAATATTAAAATAAATAACTAAAACTTAACGTAACTTTATAATGTAAATAGTAAACTAAAATAAGTAGCTGTACATGAATAGAACATACTAAAAAAATTATTATAGTGTATTAATTTTCTTTAGAAACTAAAAATTAACTAAATAAATATTAAAATTATTCATTAAATAAATAATATTCAATAAATAACCATGTGTATCAGTAATTTTGAAGGATTATTGTATATAGGATCCGTAAGTATTACCTACAAAATTACCCAGATTCTGTTAACTACATGTTAACAACGAAATTCACTAGTTTATGAAAATCTGTTAACCACATGTTAACAACGAAATTCACTAGTTTATGAAATTCTGTTAACTACATGTTAACAACGAAATTCACTAGTTCATGAAATTCTGTTCACTATATGTTAACAACAACATTCATGAGTTCAGAAGGTTTTGTTCACTACATGTTACCTACATCATTCACAACTTGAATGTCAATTAGAGCAGCACAGCAGTATATGAGAAATTTCTGTTAGTGCGAGCGAATAAAATCATCACACGTATAGACTGGAAGTAGGCAGCAAGTGCACGGCGTAGAACATAAAATTACTACAAAGCTCACAACTTCACAAGTGAACGATACCCACAATTTAGCAGTGTAAATAGCAGATAGTTGGTTTGCAGGGTATTTATCCACATATGTGAGTATGCGCGTTAGGCTTCCTGGATGGATATTAGAATATTTTCTCATCAATATGTGTATGTAAGTAGTTCAGATTTGACTGAAGAGATTAAATACATACATACATATATGAATGCATTTTCATATGCATTGCCTTTATGGCTGTTTTACATATAAATCAATTCAAAAGAAGTATGAATAATGTTATATAGAAAATAAATTTCTAAATAACAGGTATTAGAAAAACCTGAATACACTATTTTAAATCAATTCTAATTAAACCAAATATAAAAAATGAAATAAAAATATCGAGCAAAGAAAAATACCTAAGGGACTTGAACCTGAGTCAAATATGGGACGATGTACTGCATTACTGCATACGCGACACGTCTTTTACGATTGCGCTAAACTATAATTACTAATGAACTTTTCTAAATCACTCATTTATTCGATTCGCAGTTTTATATGCACATATTCTGCGTTAGTTGAAAGTTTGTATGCGTAATTATATGCATATGTATGTGTGTATGCGCGTTTGGCTTTCTGCACGGATATTAGAATATTTTCTTATCAATATAATTTGGATTTGATGAAAGAGATTAAATACATACATATGTACATATTTTCTGTTTTGATTGATTTATATAAAAATCAGGTCATATCCAGTATGAACTATTTTATACCGAAAAGAAATTTCCATTTATGAAATACAAAAAAAACAGTATTTTAAAGAAATTTTAATTAAAATAAACTCAAAAATTTTACCAAACTTTCCCGGTTTGAATTGTAAAAAAAAATGTGCAAGAAAAAAAAATATGACTTCAGGACTTGAACCTGAATTAAATACGTGCCAAAAAACAAAACGAATAATTCCGCCGAGTTTAGCTTCTGCACCACAAACTAACTGCCGCGCGGCCTTCTGCGATAAATTTATTCGCTTCGCTGTGGGCATGAAATAAGTCGATTTCCTTAGTAGTGTGCCGAAAAATCTTATGAACTTCCTCAGTAGTTTGGTAAACGCAGAAAAAATCTGAATTCCTGTCCTAGCGTGGTAAGTAAATATATATTAGAAACCCTCCACTCGCGTCACTCGCGTGGTAAATATCTGCAATTCCCCACTCGTGAGCAAAGTTGATTTTGAAATTACCTTAGTATAAATCTACAAATTAGTACTCGAAAAAACCTCATTTAACATTTGCTCCTTCTCATTGCATTAACATTCTCTGATATCACTGTCCTTAACAATGTCCTGGTCTCTTATTTGTACGTCAAAAAATCCTGTTTGGTCCGTCAGTTCCGTTAAAATTATCGTGGTGTCACTATGTTCTATCCATATCAACACTAGATCATAATTAGTATCTGCAAATTTTAATGGCCTTTTAATGCTATTAGGATGAATGTTTTCTAATTTTTCCTTCTTATACTTTGGTTGTTCTTTATGCCTAACCGCTTTAGAGTTCTTTATGAATCCTTCTGTTCTTTCTTCTCTATAATCTTTCCTGGTTTTATTCAGATTGCTTATAATTATATGCTTCTTTGCTTCTAAACTGCTTTTAACTATTTCCGGATCTAATTATTGTCATATACTTCGTTTGGTGTACATTTTATTGTTAAATGGAATCTATCATTATAATTTAGTATGGCTTTCTGTATTAAGTGTTTAATTGCCAAACCTTTTCTTAATTTATATAAAACTCTAAACTTTTCCGCGATCGTGTCGTGAAACCTTCCAATATCGGCATTGCTAGTATGGCTATTAGGTTTTGTTAGTTGAAGCTCTACATTTTCATTGTCGAAAAACTCTCTTATTCTTGCAGCCTTAAATTCGTTATCTGCGATTATTTTCCTTGGTTTCCTTAATTTAGCGAAATGTTCTTCTAAGTGTTCAACAATGGTAATATAATTTCTATCATTCAAGGAGAACACTGCTCCGAACTGTGAGAATTTTTCTATAACTGTTAAGAAGTGGTTGCCCTTCATGACATACGTATCTATATGTATAATATCATTTTTTTTACTGGCGTTTCTGCGAAATTTAATTTCGGTTTAATGGGTTTCCTATCATACTTTACTTCTTGGCAAATTTCACATTGATTTATAACCAAGTGAAGCAATTCCATTAACTTAGGGTAATTTGGTTAGGTAGTGATGGTTGCCCAGAGAGTAGGGCCCACTTGGACGAAAAAAAAGTTTGGTTCATCCTTTGTGATACCATTGCAAGAGGGTGAAAACTTGCAACTTAGGGTAATAGATTTTATTTTTTATTTGATTGTATGTTTCTAAAATACCTGAATGTAACGAATAAGCAGGTTAATTGTCAAATGCTAACAAAACGCGGGTAAGAAATTTTTATTATTTCACCACGGCCTTGGAAAAGTTAACAGAAGAGAGTTTAGATAGTGGAGCGTAGTCAACAGAAATAAATATACCGTTTGCATTGAAATGTAAAAAGCCATGATTTGGTGTTAGGCAAAAGAAAATAACAGTAGACTTGTACATTTTTCTTTCATGCTTATTTGCCGTCGTCATTTTGCATGCGCAAATGGATTATTTCTTGTGAGATGAATAAATTAATTCTAAGTATATGCTTGCACGAATGTGGAATTTTAAGTATCTAATTGACTAAATTGTATTGAATTTAGGTCTATTATCAAAATTATTCAAATATCATAACATAAAAAATAACTTTGTAAACCATTCATTTACATCAAGGTTTATTATTCAACAATATGTTGTACTTTTAAAATTATTATATACATATGTATGTATATTCATATACTACAAAGTGTTGAATAGATATAAAATTTACCATCCATATTCATTTGGGCAGAAAAAAATCTTTACCTGCCTCATAACACAGCTCTCTATCGTTACGGATTTGAACTAGGTATTATTTGAAGAATGGTAACACTTAGCTGTCATCTGATTTGACAGAAAATTAGTTTTTCCGCTGAACGAAAATGGTTGTGTATACGCTCAAAGAACGTTGGGAAATATTGCGACATTACTTTGAAAATCATGGTAATGTTGCAGAATGTGTACGAAAATTACGTACGGCAGTGGGAAGAAGAAAAGCACCGAATGAAGCGTATGTGCGTTACTTTGCGAAAAAAGTAAGAGAAACTGGGTTGCTTATTGACAAACCAACGCGTGACCGACCAAAAACCGTCCGTACACCCGAAAATATTGCTGCTGTGGCCGAGAGTGTTCGTGAATCACCAGCAACATCAGTTCACCGTCGTTCTCAACAATTGGACATTTCGGAGACATCATTGAGACGAATTTTGCGTAAAGACCTTGGTATGACGCCGTACAAAGTCCATATGAATGAAGTTGTGTCCCCTCATTAACCGGAAGGATTGTACTTCAAAATAAAAAAAACAGTTTGGAAAAATATTGAGTAGTTTCCTTTTTATAGCATTTACAATTCCGTAAAGTTATATGGCGGACCCTGTACATATAAAGAATTCAAAGCAAATAGACAAACGTATGCAAACATATTTTGATTTTGTAGGAAATCCTGTCGAATTATATTATTGGTATATGTTCATTTAAGTTCTTCTTACCAAATAAATGTTATTATCCTTAAGAAAATTGAAACACTTATTTTTTTAATTTTTATTTTTATCAACAAGTAAGTTAACTACTCAAATATAGTATATATATATTACAATACTATAAATAATAGGTATTTATTGTACATTTCCTGAAATGACAAAAATATATAAAATTGTGAAAGCATGAATTAAGAAATTGTTCTCATATTATAAAAATTCGACTTCGATATTGACATCAATTAAGTCATTGCGATTTACCTGATTTTTAAAACACTAATCTCAATCCATCGTGATTAAGTGACAATTGTAGTGGTTTAAAAATTTTGGCTCAGGTGCTACCTGAAAAAGAAGATAAAAGGAAAGCCTGAAAGATAGAGAAAAATCTGAAAGATGGAGAAAAGCCTGAAAAATAAAAAAATCTGGAAAATAGGAAAAATAAATATAAATAAATACATATTAGAATAAACTATAAAAAAACGCTGGTTTTACTTACCCTAAGGGCCTGTGCAACTCACCTTGTCGGACCATGACCTACAACGAACGACAACTTTTTTAGTTTATCGTGGCGCTTCTGACACCTAACTTGGGTATTTTCTTGCCGTCAAAGCCAGTTTGCATTTTTGAATAGAAGTACATATATCAAAAAGTCGAGTAACTTGATGCGATGATCTTGACATTCGCCAGATAATGCGAACCAATGGGGAAATACATCTTCGGTTTTTTGTTTTATAGCTGGCAACATTACATTGCGAATATTACGTACATACGTGAACATATTTTGCAAAAAGCTGACGGTACCACATCATCTGAAAGCGACACACTTCGAATACCCTGTCTTCCGGATTCACCAGTCTCAAATCGGTGTCATCCGTGAAATGTTTAGACCTTATCAGGGCTTCGGAATGTAATTTTAAGTCTCCTTGTGTTTTCATCATAATGTGGGCGCATTTTAGCTTACACTGTAATTTTTGGTAAATACCATAACCAGTGTAATAACGCTGCACCTGTACCTCAGCTATATTTGGTTCTTCGGCAAAATTCTCGTCTGCTACCTCTATATTTTCTAAAACGAGTTGCTCATTTAGCGGTTCTTAATTAATATCATCATCATCTTCGCAATTATTGCCTTTATTTTCGAACCGCTGTCGTAAAATTTTCATAGATATCAATCGCGCTACTATGTACTGCACTTCGTGTGCTGTGGGATGATTATTAATACCCTGACTAGCTCGGACCCAATAAAAGAAATTTTCTAGACAATCTTGGTTTAACTTTCCAAGGAAAATAAATTTTAAATTTTGATGCTGTTGAAAAAGTTCCTCGCACAATTCGAGCATCGATTTTATTGTAGTACGGAAGCCTTGGACACATTTAATAGTAGAATATGTACGCAAATCTAATGCAAGCACACATTTTTTCCAATATTTGGCGCAATTTTCATATAAACCTAATATACATACATATGTCCTTTGCTAATATAAGTTAGCGCATTGCACACTTGCAAAGCTAAAACAGAGGTTTGATGATTCCCTTGAACCACTCCCACGTTACTGGCTGTTTGTAATTAGAGCGCACAGCTTACTCCCACGCCTGCTTGGCTTTTGGATTTTGTAAATAAACCTCACAGCGGTCAAGCTGATCGTCAATTAACGTACGTGACTTTGGGCAGCTTGAGGAATGCAGCTGAGAATACATTCGTACCAACATACAAACAAAGCTGCATGCGCATCTATACCAAAACAAACTCATCGTTGAATAGCTACACCGCAAGTAGGGATTTAGGGTAGATTGTAAGAACATAGTTTTGTAGTTGAGATTTGATATTAATAAAGAACAGTCGAAAATAGAAAAGTTATACATATATAAACATGCATGCATACAATTTCGCGCAATTTTCATAAAAAAACCAAAAAGAACAAATCTAATATGTAAACGTGCATACAAATCATATGGACATATCAAATGAACAAATCTATTCTGTACGCAAGCAAATGTAAGCTAATGTAAGCTACATTTTTTCACACTTGCGTGTTACTCTCTCCCTCTCATTTCTCTCCGGCAGCCATATTAATTAATTTCCTACTGTTAACTTGTGGTGAAGTAATTTCTGAGTTGATTTCTTACCCGTGTTTTGTTAGAGCCCAAAATGAGGAACGGACCGGGACTGCGCCTTCTCTATGAATTTACGTTCTCAGGTAAAAGGAGATTTGATTTATGGCTTCAACTTCTGTATCAATGTCTTGTGCCCTTTTTGTACACTTAGTGAATTGAAGTTGGTTGTCATTCGAATACATACTAATCAGTTATTCTTGTACCATGTTAAAGCTGTCATCTGAAAATTCTGAATATATGCCTATTTTTCCTTTCGTAATATAATTCCTAAATATCTCACCCATTACATTAAAGTCACATTCTGCTATATAAATTATTCTTTTTCCATGTAATGTTTTTGATTACTCTGTCGTATTATTGGTCAATATTATCTGAGTTTTGTATTTATTCAGTATTTTTTCTTTTATGAAAAAATGATCTAAAAGATTTCCATCGGCAGAGTGGGCAGAATGGGCAACATTGTGTATTAAATATATATTGGATTCAATATCCTTCAAACTATTTTCGTCCTTCTCATTTTCCAGTCTACTTAGAAAATCTGCGACTCTATTTTCTTTTCCTTTGATATACTAAATTTCGAAGTCATATTCTCCTAGTTTGAGTAACCATCTTTGGTGTCTTGGGGGCATATCTTTTCCTCTATATTTCGAGTGTAAGAATTTTATCGGTTGGTGATCTGTAAGAATTTAAAATTTTCTTCCATAGAGGTAAGGTCGTAGATACTGATCGCTCCACAATATGGCGAGAAATTCTTTATCCGTAGCAGAATTGTTTCGTTCATGACTGTTTAGTGTTCTTGACGCGAAACAAATTGGGTGTCCTTCTTGGGATAAAACTGCACCGAGAGCATAGTTTGATGCGTCTGTTGTTAGCGTGAATTGTTTCTCAGGATCGGATGCGAAATTATTAGTAGTGTAAGTTTTTCAAAAGCTTCTATATACCTATGTTGGGTCTCTAATATTTATCCTTACTCCTTTCTTTAGATAATTTGTTATTGGTGGGGAAACTTTTGCGTAATCCTTTACGAATTTATGGTAATACCCTGTACTCTGGGCAAATTTCGGCAATGTTTATGCCACCAAACGTTACTCCCCTCATTCAATCGATGGATCAGAATGCAATAAAAATCACTAAGTTGCATTACAGAAACAGCCTTCTAGCTTCAATAGCAGCAACAAAATCTGATTTGCTCGAGTCGTTGAAAAAATTAACTTAAAAACAGCTATAAATCTTTTGAATGCGGCTTGGTTTCGTGTTGGTGAAGCAACATTAGCTAAGTGCTGGAACAGTATTTTAAATTTTGCGGTAAACAATGATGATCCCGAAGATTATGCTCCGTTGGCGGTTTTAAAAGAAAAATGGGAAGCTGAACCTCGCACCTTGATGAGCAACACCGTCGATCTCCTTAGCAGTTTAAATCCTGAGGTTCGTTCGTGTTCGCAGATATGCTCAAAGATATGTATGTGGGATATTGAAAAAACGTTTTCTTTATTAAAAATTTCAGATTGAAATCACGTTACCAGCCATTCATCAATGGAACGAAGATATCGAGGAGGGCAATGCAGATGACTATCATCAACAAGAGGACGAATCCGATGATGACAGCGTATCAGAGCAACTGGAGAAAATTAAGCCGACTGAAGCAGTTGAAATTTTCAACAAGGCGTTAATAAGGGCTGGTCATAAAGACGTCGATCAAAATGATATGAGTGTGCTAAGACGGTTAAGGGAGAAAGCTGTGCTTCAAGCTTTAGAAAAACAGAAGATGCAAAAAAAGATGACTGATTTAAATAAAACCATCGTATAACCTAATTTTCAATTAATATGTAACGAAAATAAGAGTAAAATGTGAATTTAAATGTGAAAAAATATATTTACTTAGTCTTTTTGGGCATTCCAAAACGTGAACACTTTTGTTAACGTGAACTGCCTTGGTTTGAATTAGTTCACGTTATCGAGCGTGCGCTGTATATAACACTACCAAATATAATACATTTGTACAATGTGCATGTTAATAGGAAGTATTTGTGTCCACAAATAAAATAATGGTTTAAGATAAACCAACACTAATTTCATGTTGTATTTCAATTTATAGTTAATGTATTCGACAGCATATTACATATGTATGCATGTACATTTATATATGAAAAACAATAATGCACAAGTGCAACAACGGCATCTTCCTTTCATATGTGCACACGTATCTACACACATAAATTCTGCTCAAATATGAACGAGACGTTATCAATAAAACGGTCCGCGGATGACATATGGCAAAAAAAAATGTTTTGTTTCTTGGTAGGACTGTTATAAACTTACATGGCAAATTTCAGCGTGATGTGTCACATAGTTTGTTTTCTGTGCTACTGTAAACAATTCAAGCTCGAGTGTGTTCTTCGAATTCTCTTTTATGACTTCAATTGTCTCAAAATGTTTTCCACGGAGCGGCAACTTGAGCTTGGGAAACAGGAAAAAGTCACATGGAGCCATATCAGGCGAATACGGTGCTTGCGGAACAATATTAACATTATTTTTGTTCAAATAATCGCGAACAAGACGTGATGTGTGAGCTGGTGCATTATCGTGATGCAAGAACCATGACTTGTTGTCCCACAATTCCTTCCTTTTAAGACGAATGTTCTCGCGCAAACGCCTTAAAACGTCTAAATAATATTCAGCGTTAACCGATTTTGCGATTTGTGCGATTTTCAGCACAATTTCCATTACTTTTCCGATGTTTTCGTCGTTTACTGATGTTGCTGGACGACGTTCATGAGGCAAGTTTTCAACCGATGTACGGCCCTCTTTGAACGATTTGTACCACTGGAAAACACGTGCACGCGATAGAGCAGAGTCCCCATAGGTTGTCTGCAACATTTTTAAGGCGTCTGAAGCCGAAATTTTGTTGGAATAACAAAATTTCAAACAAATTCTTTGTTCAACTTGAATTTCCATCATTAAATTCGAAAAACACACTCGAGCTTGACTTGTTTACAGTAGCACAGAAAACAAACTATGTGACATATCACGCTGAAATTTGCCATATAAGCTTATAACAGTCCTACCAAAAAACAAAAAATTTATGTTTGCCATATGTCATCCGCGGACCGTTTTATTCATAACGTCTCGTTCATATTTGAGCAGAAGGTATGCATGTATGCCCAAATAACCTTGACTTATTTGTTCACATGTCACAGCACATTACATTCCTACAAGAAATCAAATACACATACGCACTAGTGAACGAGTTTTTTCCTAACAAATGCAAAAAAAAATTCTGTTCTAAAGCATATGCAGGAGTGTATGTATATACATATATCCACCTTAAGTGCCTTCTCAACTTCCTACAAAGTAATTGTATCCATATATAACTACATCCATGCACGTTCATACATCCATGCATATATGCGCGAGTACAGCGCTCCCTTCTTGCTTCCCTGTACTTTTGTCTACCGGCAGTCGGTATTCCGAGTATTGTAATAGGACTATGAATAAGTTCGTGCGGTTTTACAACAGATGGCGTAACTTGATTATTATTCCATCGATCCACATTTCCAAACATTCATTGGAGAGCTACTGTCGTAAGGCACAAACGTCAGTATAAGTTTTTTATTTGAAGCGTAAACAACAATATTTTTACCACACTTGAAAATGTCGAATTTCGTGCCAAATAATGTGTTTTTGCGGGGAATTCTTCTTCATTATTTTAATATGAAGAAAAAAGCAGCCGAAAGTCATCGTATCTTGGTGGAAGTTTATGGTGAGCATGCTCTATCTGAGCGAACGTGCCAGAAGTGGTTTGCACGCTTTAAAAGTGGTGATTTTGGCTTGGAAGACGAAGAACGCGAGGGTGCGCCGCCAAAGTTCATGGATACCGAATTGGAGGAATTGCTCGATCAAGATCCGGCTCAAACGCAAGAAGAGGTTGCAAAAACTTTGGGAGTTGATCAATCAACCATTTCCAAACGTTTAAAAGCCATGGGAATGATCCGAAAGGTAGGCCATTGGGTGCCGTATGAATTGAAGCCAAGAGACGTTGAACGCCGTTTTATGGCATGCGAACAACTGCTTCAACGGCACAAAAGAAAGGGTTTTTTGCATCGAATTGTGACTGGCGATGAAAAGTGGGTCCATTACGACAATCCAAAACGTCGGGCAACGTATGGATACCCTGGCCATGCTTCAACATCGACGTCGGCGCAGAATATTCATGGCCTGAAGGTTATGCTGTGTATCTGGTGGGACCAGCTGGGTGTTGTGTATTATGAGCTACTGAAACCGAATGAAACGATTACGGGGGATGTCTACCGACGACAATTGATGCGTTTGAGCCGAGCACTGCGAGAAAAACGGCCGCAATACGCCGATAGACACGACAAAGTTATTTTGCAACATGACAATGCTCGGCCACATGTTGCACAAGTGGTCAAAACATACTTAGAAACGCTCAAATGGGATGTCCTACCCCACCCGCCGTATAGTCCAGACCTTGCGCCATCCGATTACTATCTCTTCCGATCGATGCAACATGGCCTGGCTGACCAGCACTTCCGTAATTACGATGAAGTCAAAAAATGGATCGATTCGTGGATTGCGGCAAAACCGACCGAATTTTTCACAAAGGGAATCCGTGAATTGCCAGAAAGATGGGAAAAAGTAGTAGTAAGCGATGGACAATATTTTGAATATTAAATTTGTAACCATTTTACGTCAATAAAGTTTCAAATTTCGAAAAAAACCGCACGAACTTATTCATAGTCCTATTACTTAAAACAGAATACCTTGGTAGACGCAAAAGCAGCAGCAAGCGCAACGCGAAGGCCGCTTTGCATTCCAACATGTGCTAGAACACAACAAAAACACATTCCTCAGCATGCGTATGTCGTCCAAAGCCAAATCTAAGCTTAGCGACTACAAAAACAAAATAAACATTCGTATACGCAGTCGCAGCGGTCTTGATTATTTTAGTCCCGACGACGCACATACCGGTATTTTGATAATCTAGGCGGCCGAAAGTCAATTTTGTAAAATGCATTAATTGATTTTAGTAATGAATAAAATAGAAAGATAACACAATAGAGTATTCACTCCACCCCCTCTCGCGCTTTTTCGTCGCGTGCGCTACCGCCGTATTGGCAGTCAAAAGTTCATTGCTTTTCACACTACACATATCTCGCTCGGCGTTCGGCAAGCAACAAATCTTCAAAAAAGTAAAGTTAGCTTATTTAAAGTTATATGTCTCGTTTTAATGATGGAAATTGAAGCTTCAGGTATGTTTTTTCCAAATTTAATAAATATTTTACAGATTTTGTTCACTAATAACGTAATTTAGTGAATTCCGTACAAGGAGAAATAGTGCATTTTTTACACATATTTTTTTTATTTGTTAAGCTGAAAGTTATACTTCCAAGTCCGTCCAAGCTTGAATTTTTTTTCAGATTGTGTACATATGCTTTGAGATGTAAAATAAAGTAGAACTAGCCGCAGAAAACCGCAGATAAATTAATTGTGGGATTTCAAAAGTTTCATGGAGCAGTTTTTTTTAAAAGCGTTTTCCAAACTTGTTATTTTTAGGTTTGTTTAAGGCTCTCAAGGTACTTCAGGGGTTCGAATTTTGACTCTCCGTTACGTGCGACAAAATACAAAAAGGCATTTTCAAACACTAGGAAAATCCAAAAGAAATCCACTCTTTATCACCAATGCAAGCATTGAAAATGCTGATTGATGCTGATCTAACAAGTGCTCAGTACGAAGTTATAAGGAACACATGCAAAAAATTTTTTCCCCGCTACCCACTTATTCAAAAAGCAAAAAATGAATTGTTTCCGCCTACTGAATCTATCAGAATTACTAGTGCCGAATGTGATTTACAGCCCTTGATCGATCTTACAGTGAAACGCTTATTAACTTATTTGGAAGTAGTTCTTTCAGCCCTTAAAGAACAAGAGAGACTGTCCCTGAAACTTATTTGTAAATGGGGATGCGACGTCTCACAGCAGTCACAGTTTAATTAAAAACAAGAAAGTGATGCCGATTGTGATTCAAATATCTTCCAAACCTGTTTTGTTCCATTAAGGTTAGTCTGTGGAAAAAGTGATAAAGTCGTTTGGGAAATTCCAACGTCCTCTTCAGCTCGTTTTTGTCGTCCTTTGAAGTTCCGGTTTGTGAAAGAAAGTGTGGACATAACTTAAGAGGAAATTGACTTCGTAACTGAATCTTTGAAATCGCTGTCAGCTACGGATTTAGAATTAAATAGTTTAACCTGTAAAGTCAGTCACGTGTTCGTCATGACAATGGTAGATGGCAAAGTGTGCAACGCTGCTTCTGGCGCAACTTCTACCAATAAGTGCTATATTTGTGGCGCTACATCCAAAGATTTTAATGAGCTGCATTTAAAGCACGATATTAACCACGAATGCCTTGAGTTTGGTTTATCTGTTTTACACGCCAGGATAAAACTCTGTGAGAGTATTCTCCATCTTGCCCACAAGTTGCCTGTTCGAAAAAACAGAGAAAGAAAGACAGAAGCGGAAAAAACGCTCGAGAAAGACAGGAAACTTGAAATCCAACGGAGATTCCGTAACGAGACTGGTTTTCTTGTTGATATGCCAAAAGCTAACTTTGGAAACACGAATGATGGTAACACAAGCAGGAGATTTTTCGAAGATCCAAAGTTAGCTGCTGAAATATCCGGAATCAACTATGATCTCATTTATCGGTTAAAAGTCATATTGGAGACAATTTCATGCGGACATAAAGTGGACTCGGATAAGTATGATAAATATGCATTTGACACACGTTGAATTATACCCATGGCACCCGATGACACCGACAATGCACAAAATACTTGTGCATGGTGCATTAATCATAAAAAATGCATTGTTGCCTATTGGGCACCTTTCGGAGGAAGCTGCAGAAGCAAGGAATAAACATTTTAGAACTTACCGCCAAGACTTCGCAAGAACATTTTCCCGAGAAAACTGCAATAGAGACATTTTTAATCGACGTTTTTTAAGTTTAGACCCTTTATTTAGCAGCACTAGAAATGTCAAAAGAGGAAAATTAAAATCAAATTTACCGGAAACGTTAAGTGTACTCATTCCGGCCCAACCTAACAAATCTGATTCATCAGATAATGAAAATTTGTAATTTTTTCCTTTAATTTGTTTCATTTTGCTTTAGTTCTTATTGACGTAAGTTTATTGATTGAATTAAATATTTTTTTTGGTTCAAATAATGTATTTTATTTGACACCTTCTGTGAAACTTGGCATTTGATAATAAATAATTAAAACATTAAAAATGATGTCTATTTTATATAATTTAACCTATAAATACCCAAAAAAAAAATTATTTTCTATTTATTCTAGTACAAAATGGTTGTATCTTTAAAGATACCACGGTCATTTAAGGGTTAATAATATAATAGATCAATAAAAAAAGTCCATTGTCTAAATGATGATGAATAAAAGTATTTAAAACAGTTTTGGCCGCCTAGATTATCAAAATACCAGTATGTGCGACGCTGGAAAATTTAAAATATTATATGGTACAAAAACAAAAAAATCATTCATAAGTTCGAGCTCATATTTCTAAGAGCAAAGTACGAGGGGTGCCTTTTATATGTCGGGATTAGAGAACAAAAACAAATTTTAATCATCGAAAATCGCTTTATTTTTTTTTCAAAACATTCTCCATGATGATCCATACACTTTTGCATGCATTTGAACCAATTGTCGAAGCACTTTTGCCACTCTGAATGAGGTACCTCCAAAACATGCATTCTGAATGCCGCAACCGCTTCTTCAGGTGTCGAAAAACGTTGACCTCTCAGTTTGTTTTTTACGTACGGGAATAAAAAGAAGTC
Source organism: Anastrepha ludens (assembly GCF_028408465.1). Lineage (NCBI taxonomy): Eukaryota > Metazoa > Arthropoda > Insecta > Diptera > Tephritidae > Anastrepha > Anastrepha ludens. The sequence continues at coordinate 43,645,653 of NC_071503.1, forward strand.
ATTCGGAGCCAAGTCAGGACTATACGGCGGATGACCCTTTAATTCGATGTTTTGGGTGCTCAAAAATGCAGTTGTTTGAGCCGATGTGTGAGAGCTCGCATTGTCCTGGTGAAGAGTGATCCGTCTTTGGCGATTGGTTTTCCTAATTTCTTGAAAGACAACTGGCAAACAAATGGTTGTGTACCACTCAGAATTTACTGTTCTGCGTTGTTCTAGTGGTACGGTTGCGACATGTCCAGTTTTTCCGAAAAAACAGTCGACCATTTGCTTGGAAGTGCTTCGTGCGCGAACAACTTTTGTTGGATTTGGCTCATCTTGAAACACCCATACAGTCGACTGCTGTTTACTTTCGGGCTCATACGCGTAAATCCATGATTCATCACCTGTCACGATGTCATAGACGTGTTTCGAAGCCCCGCGATCGTATTTTTTGAGCATTTTCTTCGAACAATCGACACGAGCCTGTTTTTGAGCGATTGACAAATTGTGTTGGATCCAACGCTAACAAATTCTTTTGACAGTCAAATGTTTATGCAATATTGAATCGCGCACAGCATCAATGGTTTTCGGAACAACAACTGATTTTGGACGACCTTCACGAAATTCCTCTTGGAGTGAACTACGACCACGATTGAATTCACCATACCATCGATAAACACTGGTCCTTGATGGAGCTTCATCGCCAAAAAATGAATTAAGTTCATCCATGAAATGTTGCTGAGTTAATCTACGTCGAAAGTTGTAAAAAATATTCGCACGAAAATGTTCACGATTTAATTCCATTTTTGGACCGAGATGAATCTTTTAAGTTACTGTAAACAACACAAATAGCGCTGGTATTTCAAAACGTTCTGAGTACGTAAAAGCCAACAAATGTCAAAGTTTGCGATACAGCTGTCAGTTGCCAGATTGCAACACCAGGGTTGCCAAATCCCGACATATACAAGGCACTCCTCGTATAACTTTCATTCATAAAACGAGCGGCCCATATACCAATTTTCTCGACAAATTGCAAATAGTCAATATTGGAATATATCGCGTGCAATTATTTGCCAATATTTGATAAATCTTGAATTTTTGTCATGTTGATTGGCCTCGGCTCCGTATATATGTATGCAGCCATATATGTACGTAAATATGTTTTCTAACTGTTCGACAGCCGCGAGTTGAATGCGAGTTAGATTCCTTGAACAATTCCAGCGAATCGCATTTTCTGTCCGCAAAGCCGCATATGTGTGTATATTCACATACACATCCGTATACTCAGAAAGTACTGGGAATGTTTAAATAAAACTAAACAGAGCTAAATTTGCGGCATACTAATTATATTAATTAATTAATTTGTCAACGTTTAACCCAATCCTCCATGCACCCCTGGTAGGCCGACGAAAGGATCTCTTTGATCTCCTTTATCGACTGAAATCTCCTTCCATATCAGGTTAATACGGTGATTGTACAATGGTAATTAGTTGGTGTTTGGTAAAATAATCCAGCATAATTTGGGCTCGATGCTATGACGCGTTATCATCATGCAAAATCCAAGAATTGTTTGCCCCACAAACAATTCAAAATTGATTAATATTATTCTTTATTGACTGCCTGGCGCGATGGAAGGTACTCGTGGTTCACTACACCTTGGCAATCGAAGAAAACAGTCAACATCACCTTCCCGGTCCTTTTTGATCATAGGGTATACATATATTATATTATCTTTTCACTGACGAACAAGAAGACGGTCGCAGTTGTTGTTTCTGATATGCATACATTTTGCGTTTGATGAAGGTTTGTATATATTTATATATATATGTGAAGGGTGGTAACTCTATCCAAAAGGCAGCCCCGGCGAACCGGCACTAAAGAGGAAGAAGCGGTCGTGATCAGTCGTGTGCGCCATCGATACTTTATTTTTCACAAACTATTTTTAACTCTTAATTAAAATACACTGCATTTGTACAATATATTGTTCTGAATAAATAAACGTTATGAATTTCAACCGAAAGAAGGAATATCTTCTTTCTTACATGGGGGCTCAACCGCCGAACTTATTATCAATGTAAGAAACCACGTGCGTGATGTAAAGAAAGTGGAATAGCCGAAGACATTATAATGTTTATATGAAAATGTGATGAAGAAAAGTTGAACAGTTAGAAAAGTTGAACAGTTGAAAAACAGAAAATTTTATAAGTTGAAAGGAAAAAATCAGACAGTTGTAAGTGAAATTTAGCAGTTGAAAGTCGATCCCAAAGTTAAAGACAAAAGTTGAACAATAAAAATGTCGAAATTAGAAAAAAAGAAAAAAGAGGCAGAACAAGTAGCCCAATATATGGAAGTTGAGGAAGTGCAATGGCCAGAAAGTGCAGCAGGCATCCGCGAAGGAAAAAATCAAACGAGTACAAACGGCGGCGCATTGAACTATTCATCGCTTGAACTTCGTGAATTGCTACAATACATTGATCCCAATAAGAGTGTTTCAATTGAAAGTTTCGCCAAAATAGTGCCAGAGTATGATGGTATTTCAATTCCTATCAGAAATTGGCTAAGAAACTTTAACGAGAACGCGGACGCATACGAATTGACCGACAAGCAAAAATACGTAAACGCAAGAAATAAAATGGCAGGGACGGCAAAATTATTCCTGGAAACAATAAGCGTGGCAAACTACGAAAATCTATGCAAAGCGTTAGTGGAAGAATTCGCCGAGAAACTCAGCAGCATTGACATTCATCAGAAGATTACTAAAAGGCGTAAAAGAGATGAAGAAAATTTTCACCATATGTACTTGAAATGCGAAAGCTGGCAACATTAGGTTCAATTGAAGAGCAAGCAGTGATTCGCTACATCGTCAATGGATTGAGAATGCGCGACGATTTAAAATACCCTTTGTACAGCGCAACTACGTACAAAGAATTGAGAGAGCGGCACGATTTAATACAACAGATGAGCACAAAGCAGAGCAGCACTACTCAGATGAAGAAGCAGAACGAGACGAATACGCAGAAGCATAACGACATCCATTACGACACGCGCAGGCAACATTGTTTCAACTGCGGTTCGACTGCGCACGCACGAGCAGAATGCAAAGCAGAAACAAAATGCTTCAAATGTAATGGAAGTGGACATATTGCGAAAAATTGGGCAAAGCAGAATCTAGTGATGAGCATAGTTAGAGACAATAAACGAAGTAAGCAGATGCTGATTGGAAACAAAGCCGCGACTTGTTTAATTGACACTGGAGCAGACGTTTCTCTCATGCGAGAATGTTTCTACAAAAATTATTTCAGTAACATTGCTCTTCAGAAGAGTGCAGCGAAATTATTTGGTTTGGGCAACACTTTGACAAGAGTGAAAGGCGCACTTATAACAGATGTCAAAGTTGACGACGTGCAGACAGAGCACACTTTACTCGTGGTATCAGATGCAGACATAAGTTTTGAGGTTATTATTAGTTACATTATTCAGAAATTTCAATTAGAATTTAATGCGAATGGCTATTTTTTCACCAAGTCTGAAGAGAAATACAATTGTTTATACAACGTCGTTGAAGGTGAAGTTGATATAGATGTTATGCCACAGTATAAACAAAAAATTAATAAATTTATTCAAAGCTACAAATCTACGAAGACGCCGACTCAGCATTCTATCCAGCTGAAAGTAATTCCGAAAGAAGAACACATCGCTTTTAATGAAAATCCAACTCGATTGTCGGCTATGGAACGAGCTGTTGTAAAAAGGCAGGTGGATGAGTGGTTGCAGCAGGGCGTGATCCGCGAATCTTCTTCAAACGTTGCAAGTAAAGTAGTCTTGGCAAAGAAAAAAGATGGAAGTTTCCGAGTGTGCATCGATTATCGCAAACTGAATGCGGCCGTGCTAAAAGATCGTTTTCCGGTACCAATAATCGATGAAGTTTTGGAAAAAATGCAGGCAGCCAAGTTTTTTTCGGTGATGAATCTTAAGAATGGATTTTTTCACGTTCCCGTGGAAGAATGCAGCCGTAAATATACTGCGTTTGTAACCAAGGTGGGTTTATATGAGTTTAACAAAGCTCCATTTGGTTTTTGTAACTCACCAGCAATTTTTGCGAGGTATGTAACATACATTTTTCAACAGTTGATAAACGAAGGCACTATGGAAATATATGTGGACGATATTGTGGTTTTCGGACGGACATCAGACGAATGTTTAAAGAACGTAAAAAAGGTGTTGCAGAAAGCTGAAAATTATGGTCTTGAAATTAAATGGGCAAAATGCAAATTTTTGAAAGAAAAGATAAGTTTTCTGGGCCATGAAGTGGAAAATGGCAATATCTGGCCTGGAGCAGATAAAATCAAAGGTGTCAAAAATTTTCCAGAGCCTAAAAATATAAAGGGGGTGCAAGCTTTTCTAGGCATTACGGGTTATTTTCGAAAATTGGTATGCTACAATTGCTAAGCCTTTGACACAGTTATTGAAAAAAGATGTCGAATTTAAAATTGACGTCGAACATCAGCAAGCAATTAAAGAGTTGAAAGCATCATTAACCAAAGGGCCTGTTTTGAAAATATACAAGCAAAATGCAAAAACCCAACTGCATGTAGACGCATCTAAGTTTGGATTTGGTGCAACGTTAATGCAACAACATGATGGTAAGTGGCATCCAGTGTTTTTCTGGAGTCGAAAGACATCACCTCAAGAGGAAAAGCTCCATAGTTATTTTTTAGAGGTAAAAGCAGCATATTTAGCCACGAAAAGACTACGACACTATTTGATGGGCCTTGAATTTGATTTAATTACCGACTGTGCATCTTTTAAACAAACAGCATCCAAAAAAGAAATTCCACGTGAAGTCGTTCAATGGCTTATGTATTTGCAGGATTTTGTTTTCAACATCGAGCATCGTGCAGGCGATAGAATGAAGCATGTAGATGGGTTGAGTCGTTTTCCAGTCATGTTAGTTACGTCAGAAATACGTGCGCGTATTTGTAAAGCGCAACAAGAGGATGACCATCTTAAGGCAGTTGCTTCAGTTCTTCAGCAAAAACCGTATGCAGATTATGTAATGAAAGGTGGGGTCTTGTTTAAACAAATTAATGGTCAAGACTTACTAGCAGTTCCAAGAAGTATGAAAAAAGAAATAATTAGAAAAACGCACGATGTAGGGCATATGGGTGCAATGAAAACTATGCATGCCATACGTCAAGATTTTTTCATTCCACATTTAGAAAAGAAAGTTAAAGCGCACATTGCCAACTGTGTTGATTGTATAATTCACAATCACAAGTTAGGCAAACAAGACGATTTTTTACATTGCATTGATAAAGGTGGTTCTCCGCTTGAAACTATACACGTCGACCATCTAGGTATTTTAGATGCAACTGCTAAAAATTATATTGTTGATGGTTTTTCCAAATTTGTGTGGCTGTTCCCAACAAAGTCTACGGATGCTAATGAAGTTCTGAAGCATATGGAATCATGGGTTGTAGTTTTCGGAAATCCACAGCGAATTGTTAGCGACAAGGGGCCGGCGTTCGTAGCAAATATATTTAAAGATTTTTGCAAGGCAAACAATATTGAACACATTGAAATTACAACAGGGGTCCCAAGAGGAAATGGACAAATTGAGAGGGTTAACCGAGTTATTCTCTCGATACTAGCAAAGCTGTCTTCGAACGAACCCAGCAAATGGTACAAACATATAGCACAGGTGCAAAAAGCAATAAATGCACACGTTCACTCGTCTACGAAATTCACACCATTTGAGACCATGTTTGGGGTAAGAATGAGAACCGGATCGATTACTGAGATTATAAAGCTGTTGGAAGAAGAATTGATTACTGCATTGCAAGAGGAACGTACTAAGTTGAGGGAAGAGGCGAGAGTCAACATTCAGAAAGCACAAGAAATTTACAAGAGAAATTTTGACAAAAAGCGCAAAAGTTGTTATGGGTATCAACACGGAGATTTAGTTGCAATCAAATTCACGCATTTTTCGAACAAAAAACTGTTCAACAAATTCATCGGTCCGTACAAAATTACACGAGTTAAACGCAACGGAAGATACGACGTCGAAAAAGCAGCGGACTTTAAAGGTCCCCAGGTTATATCCACCAGCGTAGATAACATAAAGCTATGGGCTCACTTTGAAGTCGACGACGATGAATCATCTGAGTCAGATGATAATCAGGATGACCGAGTGTGAAGGGTGGTAACTCTATCCAAAAGGCAGCCCCGGCGAATCGGCACTAAAGAGGAAGAAGCGGTCGTGATCAGTCGTGTGCGCCATCGATACTTTATTTTTCACAAACTATTTTTAACTCTTAATTAAAATACACTGCATTTGTACAATATATTGTTCTGAATAAATAAATGTTATGAATTTCAACCGAAAGAAGGAATATCTTCTTTCTTACATATATACATATATGTGTGTATGCGCATTTGGCTTTCTGGACGGATATTAGAATGATATTTTCTCATCAATATAGTTTGGATTTAGTTAAAGAGATTAATTATACTACGCTAGATTAATTATACTACAATACTATGTCCTCCAGATCAATTATAACTTGTAGTAACGCCAGTTGCCAGATCTAGTCAGAACATTTCACAATATAAAATAAAATTTTTACCAGGTGGTAAACCATTACTTATGCTCTATTTTCCCGCTTTACTCATCACGTTTTGTTGTGCAAATCTAGTTGCACGTGTTATTATTAAATGAAGGAAAACGCATATTATAAAAGTGTTTTTGCATAAAATACACGTTTTATAAAATCTTGCATAATTCCGAGATGGAGGATAAATAAATTTTGGATGACGCTTTACGCAGAATTGCAAATTTAGAGAGGGAAGCTACACGGCAGAATCGTAATAGGACGTGTAATTCTAGGAAGAGCAAACGACACAGTATTTATTCAAGCAGCTGCGGCCCTTCTCATCACCTATTTCGAAAAAGGCAACGTACCGGTTACGACTACAGGCCTAGGCGAGATTCAACTTCTTCAAGTAGTTCGGGTACTACCCATACGCTCAAGAAGTGGTGAATATTCTAAAAGAATAAGCTACGCGAATGCAAGTCAGAGATCTGGACGGAAAGATGGTGTCCGAATCGCGAGACGAGAACCACATCAAGCAAGAGCAAAAGGATCACCTGGCGAGCGTGACCTGCGAGGCACGACACAGGAGTCAGGCAACTCACCTGACATTCAAGACCGCTCTAATTTATTTCTATCGAGTAATAATTTTGCTGAAGCCACAAATGATCAAATAAAGACGCGGGAATCAACAAATGGTCAAGAAATATTAGCATATTCCTTGTTGGCATATATTGGTTCTGATATTATATCCCAAACCAAGGAGTTGAAAATCTTACAGCCAATCGCTGAAAACTGGTTGGCTTTGACAAGATCTGGATTATCAAAGGAGTCCAAAGAACAACTGCTGTAGAAATACCCGATACCTGAAAATTGTCCGGGGTTGGGCGGTCCGGCCTTAAACCCAGAACTAAAATTGACATTGGCGGCACATGCTTTGAAAAGAGATGGTTTTCAGTTAGAACTTCAGAATCAACTTGGTGCGGCGTTAAGTGCATTAGGGCAAGCATTTTCAAAAACCTTAAAATTTAATCCAGATGACGAAGTCAGTAAAGCTGTTACTGCAGCTCTGGGCGATGCAGGCAGAATATTGACTGATTTGCATTACAAACTATCCACAGCTAGGCGTTCATTTATATTACCGGGTTTGTCATTGTTATCCAGGAATGTGGCAACAGAGGGTCCAGTCGACACGCTTCTGTTTGGTGAATCTTTCACTGAACGTGTAAAAACAGCTACAACTTTAGAAAAATCAGGCAAGGGCATGCTTAAGAAACCGTCAGTTACCTCAACGGTGGTTTTAAATCCAGTGTCCAGATATAAGCAAAAGCAGTATTTAAACTCGAAATCCCCTGTCAGGAAGTATAATCAGAAATCGAGTTACCAGACAGGGGGCAAAGTTTCTCGGAGCAAGTCAAGCCATCATCAGGACAGCAGGAAGCGCAGCAATCATCGGCAAAACGCTTGAAAACAAAACATATGGTAAAGATTGCAGTTTTAGCGCAATTCATAGGGTACTATACCTTGTGGCAGCTTGCCCTGCTGTGCAATATGGTATGGTTTACACGAAGCAGTTAGAGAGGCAAAAGGTTTTAGCTCTTAGAAAGCATAACGCAAACTATGATCAGAAGGTTCATATTGATGTGTGCATTCATGAGGATCTTGATTGGTGGATTCATAATATGGATCGAGCAAATAGTCCTATAAGAGAGGGAAAATATGTTTTAGAAATTTTCTCTGATGCTTCGCTTTCTGGCTGGGGAATTTCATGTGGGGGTAATTATTCCCATGGCTGGTGGAGTGTTGAAGAGAAGCAAGATCACATCAACCTGCTTGAACTCAAAGCTGCCTTTTATGGGTTAAAATGTGCAGAAATTTTGCTTAGAATAAACAACTCTACAGCGATTAGCTATATTAACAAAATGGGTAGCATTCGGTACCAAAAACTAACAAAGCTTAGGAAAGAAATCTGGCAGTGGTGTCAAGACCGGAATTTATTGATTCGTGCTACATATATTAAATCATCAAGAAATGTGGAAGCTGATAGGGAGTCACGTATAATATCAGAAGAAACTGAATGGGAACTGGTAGACATTTCTTTCATTGCTGGTTGATATGTGTTTTGGTAAAACTCACATTGATTTGTTTGCCACAAACATTAATAAAAGTGTCAAATTTTTTATTCTGCTGGGACTCAGAGGCATCAGCTGTAGATGCATTTACAGTAGATTGGTTCTGTCTGAAGTTCTATGCTTTTCCTCCCTTTGTGTTTATACTAAAAGTAATCAGAAAAATAATCAATGATTAAGTCGAAGGGGTTTTAGTTGTGCCAAATTGGCTGGATATTGGGAGAGACTCAACCATCAGAAGATTTTGCAGGGGAGTGTCCGTAATAAAACCACAACGCCCCAAATACGATCAGACATGGCATCCAAGTATAGTTTTAGAATTTTACTCAAGTCGGGACGAGAGCAGCGAATGAAATTGGATGACTTGTCTAAAAAACTCGAGCAACGCGAGTTATTGTTGGTAACTGCCCAAAGAGTTCAGACCTTGTCGAAAATAAAAACGGCTAATATAACTTTCCAAGATAATTTAGCGGTTATAAAGATACGTGATAGAATTAAAACTACGGCGGTGGATAACACACAAACTAATTTAATAATTCCGGCGTTTATTGAAAATAAAAAAAATTTGCCCAGTTAAAACTCTTCAAGTTTACTTGGAAAAGACAAGAGAGTTGAGAAGTCACACAAACAAAAGTCTTTTTATAACCTTTAAGAAGCCTTACGGGGTAGCTACGTCCCAAACGATTAGTAGGTGAGTGAAGCAAGCAATGATGGAGAGTGGTTTTGATATAAAGCAGTTTTCAGCGCACAGCACGCGTCATGCATCAACATCGGCGGCGTTTAGGAAGGGCATCAATGTGGAAACTATTCGCAAAACGGCAGGATGGGCAAAGAAGTCGGACACATTCGCTCGATTTTATAATCGACCAATAACTAATGAAATAAGTTTTGCAAAGTCTGTTATTAGAATTGAGACTAATAAAAATACTTAAATAAGATGTAGGTCTTTTAAAGATCTTGGCTCCGACTCCATGCAGTATCCCATCACTTGTTTTGAGAGAAATATTACGAATTTTCCAATGAAATTCACAGGAGATGTTGATTTCGTGCTTATTTTGCTAAAACTAGCACCAACACTATTCAGTTAATAATATAATAGTTTTTAAGTTATTTGTTGATAAAATTTGTCTTTTACCTTCACCAAATTTTGATACAATAAGTGCACTTATCACATTTATTTTAATAAGTATTCAAACTAATATACATTAACATACACACACGTTTTTAACTCTTTTTATTGATATATACCATAAATTAACAATTTAAATTGCATTTATAACTTGCAAACACTTGACGCGCCAGCTAAATTTACAATAACTGAAAAGTATGGCTGAATGGAGTGCTGCCAGAAGCAAAAAATAATAAAAAAATAGAATGCGATTGAAAACGAAGCAACATAGGAACATAATTTCCACACACTCTTTTTTGTTAGAATAATGAGGGAATGGGGGTTTACAACCTCTAAGGTGTATATATTGAGTTCATAAATATATATAAATACAATATCGATGTGATTTTCGAAATACAGTTCAGCTTCACGTAAAATTCCTACGCGAAAAGGAGTACTACGCAAAAATACTGTGGATTGCGTAGCCGGAGTTGGACTGATGAGGGTTATTTTTTTGAAGCGCGGCCGAAGGCCGCCCACGCGAAAAGGAGTACTACGCAAAAATACTGTGGATTGCCTAGCCGGAGTTGGACTGATGAGGGTTATTTTTTTGAAGCGCGGCCGAAGGCCGCCCACGCGAAAAAGAGTTCTACGCAAAAATACTGTGGATTGCGTAGCCGGAGTTGGACTGATGAGGGTTATTTTTTTGAAGTGCGGCCGGAGGCCGCCTACGCAGAAGAAAGTTTTACGCAAAAATACTGTGGACAGCATAGACGATTTTTTGTTCCAAATTTTCGGCTGCGGCGCTTTTTTTTCTTTTTTTTTTAAATATATATATGTATATATATATACCATATATTCATAATATAGTGAAAATTTGGAATAAAAAATCGCGCGATTTTTTATTCCAAATTTTCGCCTGCGGCGCTTTTTTTTTAAATATATATGTATATATATATAATATATATTCATAATATAGTGAAAATTTGGAATTAAAAATCGCGCGATTTTTTATTCCAAATTTTCGCCTGCGGCGCTTTTTTTTTCTTTTTTTTTTAAATATATATGTATATATATATAATATATATTCATAATATAGTGAAAATTTGGAATTAAAAATCGAGCGATTTTTTATTCCAAATTTTCGCCTGCGGCGCTTTTCTTTCTTTTTTTTTAAATATATATATGTATAATATAGTGAAAATTTGGAATTAAAAATCGCGCGATTTTTTATTCCAAATTTTCGCCTGCGGCGCTTTTTTTTCTTTTTTTTTAAATATATATATGTATATATATATATCATATATTCATAATATAGTGAAAATTTGGAATTAAAAATATATATATCATATATATATATGTATATATATATATATGAATAGACGTATATAATATAGAAATAATTTGTAAAATTTTGTATTTCTATTCATTTATTATCTTCTAAAATTGTTTATTTATACGATGTCTGGCAGCACTTCGGCTGGTTGTAGTAACCAAAATAGGAGGATTCTTGGTCAATTTTACAATTTTTAAACTCAAATAACTTAAAAACTATAAGCCTCCGGCCAGTGAGGTTTTCACTTTTAGATAGTAGAATACCCCTTCTACCCCCCCTCATACCCCTTTTTTTAAAAGAGGCGGGGGACCAAATGGGTATTTTCCCAAGATCTTAAAGCGAAAGTAAAGTAAATAACTACAACTTATAATTGATATCGAGGACGAGACAGCGTAGTATAATTATACGATCTAACGAACTTACCTGAGTGAAGTTCGATGGTAATTATGCTAGCTGTCTCGTCCGAAGAGATCAAACCCACCCACCCCAGGAAGGGTAAGATGAAGAAGTACATTTAGTAACATAAATAAGTATACAGGAGCCTGATTTATATAATTGTTTGATTGTTTGGTGCTAACGCTTTCCTTAATATGTAATAAAAGTATTTTACACATGGTAATTGTGTACTGGGATAAGCTTTCGTATGCGCCTTAGTTTAGCTGTAAATTTTAGGTACCGTTATTCACGCTTTGCTTTGTCTTTGATGCCAGCGAAATTTATGTCACAAAAGCTAGTATGCAGCAAACGATTGTTCAGTTAGCATAACATTTATTTTTACGTATTGATTAAAAAAGTTAATGCTATTAAAAGGAAATAATTAAAGTGAGTATAAAAATTTAAGGAAGTACGTTTTGTATTAATTTTTGCGACATTTTTAGTAATGACACCAAGAAGAAAAGAGCTTTCTGATGATTTAAAAAACTGATTATAAAATAGGAACAAGGAACATAAGTCACTGCGAGAAATCGGTCGTTTGATAGATCGGAGTTTTTCTACAGTTTAAAAGATTGGGAATAAATATAAAAGTGCGAGAAGCACCACTAATAAAGAGCGTTTTGGGCGTCCGCCGCTCTTAAGTCCCAGAGAAAAAAGCTTAGTCGTACGGAAAATCAGGACAAACCCCGAAGTAAGTGCCCCCAAATTGAAATCTGAAGTTGAAAATGAGACTGCAAAACAATTTAGCACCCAAACTATTCGCCGGGTTTCGCATTGTGCTGGTTATCATGGGCGCATTGTTAGGAAAAAGCCCTTCGTGAGTAGTGTCAATCGGAGTAAACGGATTTCATTCGCAAAAGATCATGAAAAATATGACCAAACGTTTTGGAATCAAGTCATATTTTCTGATGAGTGTAGGTTCAGTATCTGTAGATCTGATGGCCGTGAAAAAGTTTGGAGAAAAGTTAACGCGGAATTGGATCCAAACAATATGACTGTCACTGTGAAGCATGGAGGGGGCTCTGTGATGGTTTGGGGATGTATGGCTGCGAACGGGGTTGAAAACTTGGTATTTATCGAAAATATTATGGACCGATATGGTTACTTAAATATTTTGAAAAATATTTTAAAAGAAAGCGCTACGAAATTAGGCCCTGGAGGAACGCTTGTCTTCCAGCAGGATAATGACCCCAAGCACACATCCACCATTGAACGAGAGTGCCTGTTATAAAATGGGCGAAAAAAGCTTAAAACACCGCTGCAGTCCCCGGATACCAACCCAATCGGCAAATACGTAAACATGCGATTATAAATAAGGAACAACTGAAAAACGTCCTTCAAGAGGAATGGAATAAAATACCACCAGCTGTAACTGAAAACTTGGTGAATTCAATGCCATCACGACTTAAAGCGATTGTAAAGACTAATGGTTATCCTACCAAATACTAGAATTTGATTTTAATTATGTTTTTGATTTCACAAATTAATAATATGATGAACTGTATACTTACTTTTGAGACATGAATTTTTATAAAGTTTAATATTAAAAGCTATAATTTTGTTCCTTTTTAAAATTTTGTCATTATTTGGATTAAATATGATTTTTGTATTTCATTCATGTAAATAAAACACAATTTTGTTATAACTTAGGTTGTTTGAAGGAATGGATTGGGGGAAAATTGAAAACGTATCCGGTGTATACTTACTTCTGTTACTAACTGTATCCCTTTTTTCACTATGGCCCCGGTTCGACGTGTTGAAAATTGTAAAATTTATGAGAAAAGCGGGAAAATAGAGCGTACGAAGGGTTACCAACTGATAAAATATTTATTTTTTATTGTGAAATGTTGTGACTAGATCTGGCAGCTGGCGTTACTACAAGTTATAATTGATCTCTTCGGACGAGACAGCTAGCATAATTACGATCGAACTTCACTCAGGTAAGTTCGTTTGATCGTATAAATATATGCATGTTTATATGTACATATTTCCTTTTTGATTGATTTATATAAATATCAGGTCATATCCAGTATGAACAATTGTATACCGAAAAGAAATTTCTATTTATGAAATACAGGGAAAAAACTATTTTAAAGCAATTATAATATTATTATTATTATTGTATTATTAGAAGGCCATTACGCACTGCGACCAGAGCTGATCTATTGTGAAAGGCCTATTTTGTAACCCTAGAGTTTTAGGCTTTTTAGAAATTTTAGCACAGTTTTGGGTTTGTTCTTCCAAAGATTGCATGGAGATACTACGATACCACCAAGGTGGCGAAGTCTTTGTCTGCCCAACGCAGGACATTCACAAAGCACATGTTCTGAGCTTTCTATGTCCATTTCGCAAAAGCGGCAGACATTGGTCTCGGATAGACCAATATTATTTAGATGGTACCTCAAGCTGCAGTGACCTGTAAGGTATCCGGTTAAAAGACGCAGATCTACTCTGTTTAGTGAGAGAAGTTTGTCAGATATTCCTTTGTTGGGACTTAGGAATAGTTTGGCTTGACGCTGACCAGCACAGTTTAGCCAGTGTGCGGCAAGTTTTCTTTCTTCCCATTTCCTAAGGAATTCATTAATGTGGCCTTTTGTCAGTCCACAGAAAATCTCAGGTCCAGTAAGTTGCATATTTGCTCCTTGTTTTGCAAGGTCGTCAGCCATTTCATTTCCCTCATGTCCTTCATGTCTCGAAATTCAGCATAATGTTACTATGTTGACGTTTCCTAACTTGTTTAGAAGGTTTAGGCAATCAGTTACCAATTTAGAGGTGATAGTTGTTGATAGAAGGGCTTTTAGAGCCGCTTGGCTATCTGAAAGTATGTAGATGTGAGTACCTCTCATTCTCCTTCTATGGCATTCTCTCACACATATTTCAATGGCATGTATTTCTGCCTGGTATATTGTTGGGTAGGATCCCGTCGGAATCGATTTTTTGAATTTGGGCATCCGTGGGACATGTTTTCATAGCCCCTGTAATACCAACACATACCAGGCGATGCAGTTTGCTTAATTCGTTTGCTGCCTTTCTTTGCTTGACCTTGGGCCACCATGCTAAGGATGCATAAGTGACTATGGGTTTCACAACTGTGGTGAATGTCCAGAAGGTCATTCTAGGGTTTAGTCCCCATGTCTTACCAAAAAGCCTTGTACAGGCAAAGAATTATCTTGTGGCTTTTGAAGTAACTCTCTCAATATGGGAATTCCACGTAAGAGTTTTGTCAAGACTGACGCCAAGATAGTTCGCTTCTGTCAAGAGTTCAAGTGTTCTTCCAGTAAGGGTCGGACATTTGAGATTTATGTTCCTTCTCCTAGTAAACGGTACAAGTGTTGTTTTGGATGGGTTGATGGAGAGCCCTTTTTCCGAGCACCATTTGTTTATTATTGTAAGGACTTGCTGCATGCGATCCGAAATGATTTCCTCATGCCAGCCTAATACATAAACTACTAGGTCATCAGCGTAACCCTGAGTGTGAAATCCTAGGTTATTCAGTTTGTGGAGAAGTTCATCTATGACTAGAGTCCACAGAAGAGGAGAAAGTACGCCACATTGAGGGCAAACTCTTGTGGCTTTAATAGATTTGATTGTTCCTCCTAGTTCGGTGCTGATCGTCCTAGATTTCAGCATGAGTATTATCCATCTAGTGATGGGTTCAGGTACCTCCTTTAGATATAGGGCATTATAGATTGCCTCATAGGAGGTGTTATCAAAAACTCCTGATATGTCAATAAATGCACATATAGCAATCTGTTTGGACTCAATAGCCTTTTCAATAACTGTTACCAGGCTGTGTATTGCAGTCTCAGTGGATTTTCCCTGTTGATAGGCAAATTGAAGTCGATACAGTGGGAATTTAGCTAGATTGTGTTCCCTAATATACTGATCAACTATCTTTTCCATTGTTTTGAGGAAAGATGAGCTGAGACTAATTGGTCTGTATGATTTAGGCAATTGTTCGGGTTTTTTCCCTACCTTTGGAATAAATACGACCTTAACCTCAGCCCATTTTGTAGGCAAATACCCTAGCAGTAAGCTTGCTTTGTATTGTCTGGTCAAATTAGGTATAATATGGTGTGCACCCTGCTGTAAAAGACAGGGGAATATCCCATCAATGTTGATATCGCCCATTGTACCCGCTTTTCATGGAATAGCTTGTTTGCTAGTTTTAAGTTCTCAGCACCCGCAGATGTAGTACCTTCTGCCGGTACAGAGATCTCGTCTAGCACAAGTGATCCAGGGAAGTGAGTGTCCAGCAGAAGTTGACTGGTTTCCTCTGGATTCCTTGTGTAGCTTCCGTCTGGCTTTTTCAGGGTACTAATGCCGTTTGAGTGATCTTTTAGTAGGGCTTTTTGGATACGAATAGCATCCGGAAGACTACAAATCTTTTCACAGTGATTCCTCCAAGTAGCCCTTTTAGATTTCCTCAATTCTTTATTGTAGTTGGTTAGGGCTGTTGAGTAGGAGGACCAGTCCCCCATTGCTTTAGCTCTATTCCATAGGGTTCTTGTATCTTTACGCAGGTTGGAAAGTGTACTATTCCACCAAGGAACATTTCTTTGTGGCTTTTTCACTTTTACTGGCAACTTTCGTGAAACGCAGATATTATGTTTGAATGTAGTTCGTTCGATTCGAACTCAAGCTCAGATATAAGCTGAATGTGACGCCTAGAGCAGTTAACACTTTGTTCTAAATAGAAGTGAAAGTAGTCCCAATTAGTTTTTCTGGGGTTTCTGTAAATTGTCATTTGTGGTTTGGTTGCACCTATATCGAATCTAATATGTCTGTGACCCGTCATAGATGTTTCCTCTGACACATGCCAATTTGAGACTTCGGACAAAACATTATAGCTAGAGAGAGTGATGTCAAGGACTTCTCCTCTGATTGCATTAATGAATGTAGGTTCGTTGCCTCGGTTTAGGATAGATATATTATACCTAAGTAGAAATTCAAGAAGGTACTCACCTCTTGGATTAATGTTTGTGCTCCCCCACGCTGTGTGGTGCGCATTTGCATCACAGCAGAGGATCCACCGGAGACGTTTTTGCTGACAATATTCCGCCAGGGCTATAACCTCCCTTGTTGGAGCAGTGACCTCAGCAATTATACAATAATAAAAATAAACTCAAAAGTTTTACCAAATTTTCCTGGTTTGAATTGTAAAAAACAAATTTTCCAAGGAAATAAATATGACTTCAGGACTTGAACCTGAATTAAATACATGCCATAAACACCAAATGAATAATTCTGTCGTCTTAAGCTTCTGCGCCACAAATTAACTGCTTACGCAACCTTCTCAATCGCAAATTCATTCCCTTCGCTGTGAGCATGAAAACCGACGAGTCCCTTACTAGTGTGTTGAATCCCCTACTACTGTGGTGAAAAATACGCTACTAACGTGGTAAATATCTGCAATCCTCCACTAGTGTGGTAAGTTGAATTTGAAAATATGTGACACTATAAGAATTGAAGATGTAATTGAACTTTTGCACAAACATAACTAAGATAATACAATATATATATATATGTATATACATTGATATACATACACATATGTACATCAATATACCAAAACTTGTATGCTCTATGAATTCTTGTCTTAACTTAATTTCGACTCGAAAAAATAATAAAAATGTTCATCAAATTTGTATGAAGTTTTAAATTTACTAAAATGCACACACCAAAATGTGAGGTCGTTTTATAATGTATTTTGTTTAAATCCTCCGTTTTAAATTAAATTAACAAGCATTAAAGTTACTTTAATTTAAATTTTAGCACATAATTCAAACTTTTTCTATCATTTAGTTTGTTTGAAAATATTAATTGAAAAAAATTACGTTTATCAAGGGAACATAAAAATGCGCAAGCAAATTCCTTGCAAAATGCCGTTGGCATTCGTCATTTTGATTTCATACAGAAACCAAAAACTGATCAGAGCTAATGTACTTGTAAATAATTCACTGTAATCAGCTCTGTTAAGAAGTTCTCCGCTGTCGAGTTGAACGAGGTGAAAAAGTCTTCGCGGTTTCACTTCATTTTTGAAAATTTACACTATTCGTAGCTCGTGAGACTTCTCTATACATTAACGTTCTCTGCTGGTTAAAATCCTCCACTGAACCCTCCCTGAGGGTGCCAGCTGGTAATAAGTACCACAGTTTTCCTATTTTCAAGAGGTACTTAGCTAAGTTAAGGGTACTATGGGTAGGGTTCGATACTCCTCAATAGTACAGCACTACTCAAAGTACTTTTGACGTCGTCGGGGGTGAAGGGCTGGATTAAGGTGTGATGCGACCCGTGCCGAGAATCTGTCAGGCTTGGGGCCATTCTAATAAATAACCAAGTTTCGAACGGAGCTTACGGATAACTGGCGCCCTCCGTAATAACTAGCCTTACCCGTGTAGTTCGGAGCTATGCACGGGCGCACATCCTTTCTCCGAC
This sequence comes from Anastrepha ludens, assembly GCF_028408465.1. Classification (NCBI taxonomy): domain Eukaryota; kingdom Metazoa; phylum Arthropoda; class Insecta; order Diptera; family Tephritidae; genus Anastrepha; species Anastrepha ludens. The sequence goes on from NC_071503.1 coordinate 43,663,668, forward strand.
ATTCGTGGGTCCAAAAATGCAAAGTGACTATCCAAAAACAAACAAAAAAAAGGAGATCGGTCCTCCTTCTAATAGACCGACAGGAACAAACAGTTCCGCAATAAGAGCAACGGTCGCACCGAGCTCGAAGAGAACGCCATCCATTGGCTTAATAAGTCGATCGAAACATGCAGCGACAGCCTCAGCGAAAGCGAGGCCAGTTGCCACACAATCAGCACTGGAAACAGGTCCAAGTACAAGTAGGGGTGCACTAGCCCGGCAGTTAACTGCGATTCAGCCCCCAAAAACGGTCCCGACTGGAAGCACTGCTACTGCTAGCTCCGGTACCGAATGATGGCCGCTTGTGAGGGTGGTAGACCCAGCGAAAGCGAGCTACCAGGATCGCAGAAATGCAGCTAGGCTCCTAAGGAGGGTGCACGAAACTCACCCAAAGGAAGGTGAAATGTCACAGGAGTTGAAAGAGGCGATTGAAAGAGCGAAAGCGATCATTCCTGATTTCAACCCCGACTTCAAACCAATACAATCGGCTCCAAAACGGCAGCGGTCCTTGGAGGATAATAAGCCAAGCGCAAAAAGGCTCAAATCAATGGGCGTGACACCCAGAAGATCATTTGCGGAGGTTGCAAAAGACCGCTTTATCATAGGAGTCCTGGACGAGAACCATCCTGAAGGTATGATCCCCAAGGCCCAATGGAAATGGATCGAGGCCGAGCTAACGAAAGTGGCACTGAAGGTTATTCTGGAGAACCCCGGCCCCCCGCCTGCGTGCGAAGAATTGGTGCCAGCCACCAAGGCCAGATAAAAGTAATAGCGTGCGACGATGAGAGATCGGTTCAGCTGTATAAAGAGGCAATCTCTAAAGTCGGCGAAGTGTACCCAAATGCCAAGCTAGTGGTCGTGGACAGAAAGGATATTCCGTCCAGGCCGCGAGCAAGGGTTTGGTTACCTTCAACCGTCGAAGACCCGGAAGAGATTATCAAGCTCATTCGGGTCTGCAATCCGGATATCCCAACGCAGGAGTGGAGGTATGTCAAAACACTTACCAACAAAAACTGCGTGGAAGAATCGAAAGAAAACACAGAAAACTCAATTAAACCGTTAGAGAAATGCGATGGGCAATTGAGATACGGTTTTGTAAAGGTGAAGCTTCACATTTATAAAACCGACACGGATGCAATTGAGTTCCTCACCACGAAGGAAAGTGCAAAGCCCATGAGCGAACTAGAACCCATGAGCGAAACCGAGCCAATGAGCGAAGACGACCATCCCACAGAAGAAGAATACGCCTCTTCAGGCTGAGAAATGGGCTTAGGGAGGTTGTACTTCGAACGGGAGAGTAAGTATTCCGTACAACAGCGTAAGCATTCCGAAAGGGAATTTTTATGCGAAAACAAAGAAGACCCAGACATAACGCTAACAGCTGATGCATCTTCTGCAGATAAACCTACACCATTGTAAGGAAGCCTGCCTTGCCCTCCTGGATCGTCTGGCAGAAGATCAGCCGGATGTAGTCCTCATCCAGGAACCCTGGGTACGGAATGGCGAAATCTGCGGTCTGAGGACATCAGGTTATAAAGTATACAAGACCCATTGTGAAGGTACTAAAAGAGCATGCATAATTGGAAAAGCACATCTTAACATATTTATGATTCAAAATTTCAGTAACGCAGATACTACGACGGTTAGCTGGGAAGTGAGCGGAAGCAACATCTGGCTAACCTCGTTTTATTTTGCCGGAGACGACACAGGTCCACTGCCGTCGCCGCTAATAAGAAGCCTTGTGGAAGACTGCAAAGCACACAACCGCAAACTAGTCCAAGGAGGTGATGCCAATGCCCACCATACCGTATGGGGGAGCTCGGATACAAACGAACGAGGTGAGTCTCTCTTTAATTATATTATATATAGTAAGCTTTTAGTGTGTAACAAAGGCAACGAACCCACATTTATTACGCGCAATAGACAAGAAGTTCTTGATATCACGCTAGCATGTCACACCCTCTACGGAAAGATGACGTAGTGGAGGGTTCTGAATGAACACTCTTGCTCCGATCATCGCTACATAGAAATAAAATTTGGGGGAAACAACTCACGGGCCCCGCCCGCCAGCAGGAACTGGAAAAAGACCAACTGGCATATATATAAACGGGAACTTAAGGAAAGACTTCCTAATTCCCAAAATATTACTATTGAAGACAGAGAATCACTGAACGAACACGTACAAATCCTTACGGAGGGCTAAACAAGGCTTGCCCTTTAATTAAGTATAAGGGGAAGAAAAAGCCGCCCTGGTGGTCAGAAGACCTGACTACATTAAGAAACGACAGCAGAAGACAGTTTAATAGAGCGACAGCGACACGAGAGAGTAAAGACTGGGACTGCTATTGCAGTAAGCTAAAAATTTACAAAAAAAGAAGTTAGGAAAGTGAAAAGGTCTGGTTGGAGAACGTTCTGTGGAGAAATCGAAGGAACCACAGAGGCTTCCAGACTGCGTAAAATCCTTTCAAAAAAACACTATTCCAACGGATACCTCCAAAAACCAGAGAGGAGTTGGACTAATTCGAGTGACGAAACTCTAAAGTTGCTAGTGGACACACACTTTCCCAGCAACGAATCATCTAACGTATTAATCAACAATAGTACAGAAAGACCAAACTCTGACGTTGAAGAAATAATCACTGAAACTAGGATAACCTGGGCAGTAAACACGTTCAAACCATTTAAATCACCGGGTCCAGATGGATTATTCCCGGCCCAAATACAACATTCACTCAACTACATCATGGAGTGGTTGACGGCCATATTTAAGGCTGCTCTGAAACTTAAAAGTGTCCCATCAGTATGGAAAGAGGTAAAAGTGGTCTTTATCCCTAAAGCGGGAAAAAGTTCACACATTACACCTAAGGATTTCAGGCCAAAACATTAGAAAGAATTTTAGAAGAGCATATTAGGGCTAACATCAGCCCTAATAAGCTCAGTATCTCACAACATGCGTATTGTTAAGGGAAATCTACTGAAACAGCACTTAACTCACTTATTATAGAAATCGAGAAGTCAATTTATAATAAAGAATTCACACTGGTAGCCTTTCTAGATATCGAGGGCGCGTTCAACAATATCCTACCGGATACCATAATAAAGGCACTGACGGATTTCGGGATCTCTGGCGCTCTGGTTGAGTTCATCAAAAACATGCTCTTGAGCAGATTTGTGATCGCAACCCTAGGGGCCTCAGAGATCAAGAAAAAAGTTAGCATAGGAACACCTCAAGGCGGTGTGCTGTCCCCTCTCCTATGGGTGCTGGCACTAAACTCATTGCTAAAGAGCCTAGAGGAGAGAGGACATCACGTCGTAGCATATGCGGACGATGTTGCAATGGTAGTAAGAGGGAAATTTCCCAATACACTTAGAGAAGTCATGTAAGATTTACTAAACATGGTTAAAAAGCAAATGGGCTAAGCGTCAACCCCAATAAAACTGAACTCATCCTATTTACCAGGAAACACAAAATTCCAAATATAGCTCCTCCGACTCTAGGTGGAACGGCACTGTCATTTAGTGATGAGGCCCGCTACTTAGGTCTAATACTAGACCGAAAGCTAACTTGGAAGGCAAATGTCGAAGATAGAGTAAAAAGGGCGACAATAGCACTATACTCTTGTAAACAGCTGATAGGACTAAGTTGGGGTCTCTCCCCATCTATCGTATACTGGCTTTACGCGGCAATTGTCAGACCAATCCTAACATACGGCATATTAGCTCTAGATAAATTGTACATTAAGAGAACCATGGCACACGTACAAAGAATGGCCAGTCCTTGCATCTGCGGGGCCCTCAGAACCACACCCACAGATGAACTAAATACTGTGCTTAACATTTTACCAATAGAGCAATACGGTAAGCAAACAGCTGCCAAAGCAATTCTCAGACTAAGAGAAATCGGCCTACTCAGAACGAACCAAAGAGGACACTCCTCAATTTTAGAACAATTCCCCTGCATTCCCAGCACAACGGATTTCTGTAGGACCAAGGACATAAATTTTAATAAATCCTTTGTCACAGTATTTCCTTCCAAAGAGGAATGGGATAACGGGCTCATTGTTAAGATAAATGACTTAAACATCTACACAGATGGCTCAAAACTGGGCAACAAAGTAGGTGGAGGGGTCTACTCCGACAAACTCGGAGTATGCCAATCATTTCGCTTACCTGATCATTGCAGTGTATTTCAGGCGGAAGGGACTTAAAGAAATAAAAACGAGAGTATTATCCACAAATGAAGTCTTCATTTACTCGGACAGTCAAGCAGCAATAAAAGTGCTGGAATCAAAAACGCACTCGTCAAAAACAGTTCTAGAATGTTTTAAACTACTAGATGACGTATCTAAGTGCTACAAGGTGCACCTTATCTGGGTACCTGGCCACAGGAACATTGCAGGAAACTGTAAGGCGGGTGAACTTGCAAGAACCAGTACAACGCTTGATCTCGAACCGGATAAGGCGCTGATACCCATGCCCATAGCCACTTGTAAATTACTTATGGACAGGGAAACCATCAAAAAGGTAAATACAAGCTGGCAAAACCTCACAACATGCGAACTAAGCAGACAGACATGGCCGAGCTGGAACAGCGGTCGATCGAAGATCTTGCTAAGATTCAACAGAGAATCTATAAGAAAAATGATAGGTGCATTAACTGGTCATTGTTTAATAGGCAGCCACGCTAGAAGGTTAAGACTCCCGTACTTCGATTTCTGTAGAAGCTGTCTTAATACAGAAGAAGAGGAAACAGTCAGACACCTTTTATGTGAGTGTGAAAGCCTAGCTATGAGAAGGCTGCGCACTCTTGATACAGCATTTCTAACCGATGTAGCGGATATAGCCCATCTAAAACTAACGAAGCTCTGCTCGTTTATTAAAGCAACCGGATGTTTTGAAAAGGAACACGTAGAGTAAGGATAAGCTCCAGTGGTATCAAAATGGACCTGCGGAAGGTCTAAGTGTGTCTTATGACAACCACCCTACCTACCTACCTACGTTCTATGCCCCTTCTCTGTGAATTTACGTTGTCTGTTTTACTTTCAAACATATGCGCTCAACCATGCAAACGCTCGGATATTCATACGCGCATTTACACAACAACTTCGACTTATGTTCTTTTTCCTGTTTTACTCTAGTTTAGACACGCAAATATTCGTACATTCCACAATGGTCTGAAATTCAAATATTTTGGCATAAATCCAAATTTTTTTTTTCTTATTTCAAAAAAATAGGTACGCAGTATTAATTGAGACATTTCAGTGGTCTAAAATATACAAAAAAATATTTGGATATGGCAACTCTGTTCTAAATATGAGCTGTAAAACATGATGCTTCTGAAGCAACAACAAACTTGTAAACAGTTCAGTAAAATATTGTAAGAAAACAGCTGTTCGATAATAGTTAAAAAGGAAAAAAAGAAATAAATTTATAATGGAAGAATATAAGAAAGGTATCTATTTTTTAACTTAATGAAAAAAAATATGGTTTATTGTGTCATATCTGTATAGTATGGAGTTTTGTTTAATAGCTTTTTTAACCGAAAATTTCGTATTAACCTGTGTTCTGTGGAGTGAAAGTTGTGTGTATTGTCCCGTATTGTTCCAGATTTTTATGTTCGGTGGAAGTTTGGGGTATGTTCTTTAAAAGCATGTATGTAACATTTGCCCGTTTTTGCCCCATTTAAATATATTTGTAATTTTCAGCAACCTTTAAATTCCAACACGAAGAAATGCTTGGAGTTTGGATAAAGGGCGATCGCAAAACTAATGTTGTTTTGGACTGGGTTTTTAAAAAAATTAATACTAATGAGTTGAGTTTAAAGAAAAAAGAGGAAATAAGAAAAAAATACAAAATTTATTAGCATATGTTAGCGAAAAATTATCAAAATGTAATCGTATGGTTAATAGATTTAAAGAGAAATACCCCCAGCGGGTTTCCGCAACAACTATTATTGATATTTCTGAGAATGATTTTGAAAAACCCTGTTCAAGTAAAGCAGGACGACCAAAGGTTAGCTATACAGATGCAAAAGATCGGCTTAAGAGGAAGCTGGCAAGTGATCTTTCTTGTGAAAACAATGACGATGTTGCTTTTTTAATTCATGCAACTACTGTTCCGGCAAAAAAATCAAAGCAAAGTTAATTGCGTAATTCCTGTTGGTTGTTTTGGTGAAAATGCGTCAGAAGCTCGAAATAAATTATACAAGAGAGATCGCATCGCATACAAGAAAAAATAATATGACTGATGTTTTCAATAGAGCAATGGATTGTTCAGACCCCCTTCTTTCCAGCTTGTCTTTATCCGCTAGAGAAAAATACCGGAAAAGAGAGAAGCTACCAGAAGAAGTAATACAATTGCTTGCACCTTCAAGTGAGCTTCAAATTTTCAACCACTTGCCAGGGGGATCTGAATACGATTCGGATAATTCTAATTCCGATATATCGGAAGCAGGCGTTGTGGAGAACGCTTTAGTTTTAGATACGGAAGACTGTGATTTCGAATGATTTGCTTGGTACATATAACTTTTTATATTATATTCAAGTGAATTTAATAATTCTGTAACTTCTCTCTCATTTCAGATGTACAGTTAATGTTATTATAAAAATAATTGTTTCAGTAAAAACATATGTATAAATGTTTGGATAATAAAATCATTTGACCACTTTTGCCTATCATAAGCAAATTTTTCATTTTATGAAACCAAACTTTTACTATAGGTCCAAGGGAGGTACTCCTAGGGACTGGCCGATTTCAACTATTTTTGGTATCGTCGATACGTATTACGAGAATAACATATTTACCAATTTTCGTTAAGATATCGCAATTTTTGGAGCTGAAATTCAAAAATTTTTACTATAGGCCCAAGGGAGGTACCCCTGGGGAATGACCGATTTCATCCATTCTTGGAATTTTTCTTTATTAAGTCCTATATAACCTGTATGCGAAATTTCAATGGTCTAGTACCACTCCTTTTAATTTATGCCAAAAAATTTGAATTTCAGACCATAGTGCATTCGTATGCACATTTACTGACTCTAAGTAGACAACGACGGAATACACATACGTATGTATGTATGCACAAAACAACCACTCGTAATTGCAACCGCACTCAAGCAATTTAAGTAGTAATTTTTCTGTTGATATTTTGCACTAATATATGTACATGACTTGATCATGAATTTCTTGCAAAAGAGTACAGGTTCAAAACACACTTCACTTAAATTCTTTCTCTGTTACGAATTACTTTAGCGTGGCAACTCTTTTGTTATTTTCTAATGTTTTTTTTTTCTCTTGAGTAATTGCCGTGTCAAACCGAATACAATGGCATTCGCACTTGAATTTAGATTTTTTTAGAATTTTTCAACTTCACACGGAACGCGGCTTCGGTCTCACTTCTGAATTGTAGGATGGCTCGTTTATCACATACTACGTGGGACTTTAACCCGAACTAAACCTTCTACCGCCAAAGTACCGATCCCCCTTGTACAACCGTCAACTATTTCGTCGGGAGGCGGTTTGGGCGTTGCACTCAACGTCAGTTACTGTTCTGATGCAAAATGTCACAAGCTGCATCTACCTATTACCACCACTGTTAAGTCATATCTGAAGAGAACCACCCCTGTCGGATTTGTATGCCCCCTCCCCCCATGTCTCTATTCGTTACCATAGAAAAGTTAGTTTCTAATAGTGGTATCGTCAGTTTACCTGCGTTTTCATCTCTGGATAGGTTTACTGCTTCACGGTCTTATTTGGCGTTCGCGCATCCTCCTTGCCTGCTCGCTATGTCGGAGTTGCTGCATTATTTCAGCAGCCATGTGCTGGGCTTTGCTCCAATTGTCCTGGCTCTTCAGCATCAGTGGCACAAAGATCTCGCGCGTGATGCTGCTGCCAAGGCTGTCTTCCAGTTTAGACCTTGCTCTTCTGAAGCGGGGACACATTAGAAGCACATGTTCTGCGTCCTCCTCTGCTGGTGTGCACTGCTCGCAGTATGGACTTTCTTCGTGTCTAAAGCGGTGAAGGTACGCTTTAAAGCAGACATGACCACTTAGGATTTGGCAGAGATAGAAGTCTACTTCTCCGTGCTTTCTCTGAAGCTAAGCTTCAATGTTGGGGATGAGACGGCGGGTCCACCTGCCTTTATTTGCACTGTCCCATCGCGTCTATTGGTCCTCTCGGCGATTCTAAGCGGATGCACTTTGCTATTTGCTGCGGCGAATTGGGCGCATCCCGCCCTCTATTGGCAGCCGTGCGGGCTCGCTTTGCTTGCCTTTTGCGATCGTTCTCCATTTTGTCGGTTTGGGTGCTTTGACTGGCGCGCACAGTGGGTGGCTTAGATATGCTGTGCATGCCTAATGCCATCTGGTGCTGCCTCTCTATTTCACTCATCAAGTCTTTCATTGGAATGTTGATATGCTTCTGCACTTCCATCATACTAATGAGTTCTTTTATTTTGTCTCCCATCACACGTAGCGGCTCCCCGTCTGATTCTCGCCTTGTCGCTTGCTCCCTTTCCTCTTCTTTCTGCTGTTGCGTGTCGTTTTTCTCCATGTCTGGAATATTATGCTCGCATTGGCGCTTTTCAGCGCGCTCTTTCTCAGGAGTGAGTATTTGTTTTCTCACAGGTGAGCGAGCGATTCTCGCTCGTCTCAGGAAAGGATTGATCGCATCGCTCTTTTCCTTCGATTCTCCGCATATGCCCGGAGACTCATTCGGCATGTTATTGGGTGGTTTGCTTATATCTGTGGGAGTCAGATGTCATTCACCTCGCACCGTAGCTGTCTGAGCAGTTGTGCAGATGGTAATCAGCTATTCTTTCTCTTCCCACCAACACTTTGTACCGTTCGCTAAATAATTTGCAGTTGTCTGAGCAGATGTGCTTATATTAAGCCACTGTTCTCTCTCTCTCAGCAATAACACTTTTCACCGTTTGTTTAAAAATTTCTCAGTTTTTTCTTCTCTGTTGTGTTTTTTTTTGTCTTTCTCACTCTTTTGGAGTTTGATAAGAAAAATGGCTGTATTTACCCCTGGTTGGTCAGGTATTCCTGTCAGAGGCAATTACTGGGCACAGCACACTTGCACACTTTTTTATCACTACCGTGGGACTTTTTCCCAAACTTATCGTCACTTTTGTCAGAGCACTTGCAGAACACGTCTTTCCACGTCTTGCATATGCATGCAACTGTTCGTTTATTACATACTAATATTAAAATTTACATGTCAGTTATATTTCATTTGTGTGTATATCAAGAAAAGGAAAAGAGAAAAAAAAAATTCAACATAGCTCAGAGTTGCATTAGTCAGGATGATCCCTAGGATACACCATGGGAAATCTCGTCTTGCACAAACTTCCTGTGTGCCTGGTAATGAAGCGTTTTCTATAAAGGATTTTGGTTTGGGAATTCAATCAACTAAGTTTAACAGACAGACATAATAAATACACGTAAACTACAATATTAATTTGATATGCTTGAAGAATTTAAAATAAAACCTAATACACATTCATATATATGTCCCATGCTAATATATGTAGATAAATAAACACAAATACATACAATTTAGAGCAAATTTTCATAAAAAAACCAAATAGAACAAATCAAATATGTAAACATGCATACAAATCATATGGACATATCAAATTAACAAATCTATTATGCACGCAAGCAAATGTAAACTGCATTTTTTCACACTTGCGTGTCACTCTCTCCCTCCGGCATCCGTGTTAATTAATTTAATACTGTTAACTTGTGGTGAAGTAATTTCTGAGTTGAATTTCTTACCCTTGTTTTGTTAAAGCCCCCAATGAGAAACGGGCTGGGACAGACCCTTCTCTATGAATTTACGTTCTCTGGTTAATATATAGAGAAGTCTCACCAGCTACAAATAGTGCGAATTGTCAAAAATGAACTCTAGCCGCCGCGTTGGTGTGGTGAAACTGTTAACAGGGCTGATTACAGTGAATTCTCTCTTTAGTATATTGGCTGTGCACAGTTTTTGGCTTCTGTAGGAAATCAAATTAACGAATAGCCGACGGTATTTTGCAAGGAATTTGCTTAGGCATTTTTACTTTCTCTTGATAAACGAAATTTTATTACAGATATTTATATTTCCAAACAAATTTAAATGATTGACGAAAAGATATGAATGCGCCAACATTTAAAATCAAAGTAATTTTAATGTTTGTTGATTTAATTTGAAAAGAAGAATTTAAACAAAATACATTATAAAACGACCTCAAATTTTAGTGTGTGCGTTTTAGTAAATTTCAAATTATACAAATTTTATGAACATTTTTACTAATTTTTTGAGTCGAAATTAATTTTAGACGAGAATCATCAACATCGCCTTATCATACTTACATGCAATAATTAGGAAGGATGGTTCCATATGTAGAAGTCCACGCAAGTGGGGAAGGTTACTGACCCCCATTCACTTGGGAGTGGCCAGGGTAATGAGCTAACGTGACAAGGCGAAACATTCCAGGATAGCTGGTTGTGCGCTGGGTTTGAAACCCGCCACTTAAAATCAATTGTTGGCGTATGCCGATGATATTGACATCATCGGTCTTAACAACCGCGCTGTTAGTTCTACCTTCTCCAAACGGGATAAAGAAGCAAAGCGAAAGGGTCTGTTGGTGAACGAGGATAAAACGAAGTACCTCTTGTCGTCAAACAAACAGTCGGCGCACTCGTGCATCGGCACTCACGTCACTGTTGACAGCTATGATTTCGAGGTTGTAAAGGACTTCGTATACTTAGGAACCAGCACTAACACCGACAACAATGTCGGTCTTTAAAGCCAACGTAGAATATCCTTTGCCAATAAGTGCTACTTTGGACTAAGTAAGCAATTGAGTAGTAAAGTCCTCTCTCGACGAACAAAACTAACACTCTACAAAACTCTCATTATGCCCGACCTAACGTATGGCGTAGAAGCTTGGACGATGACAACATCCGATGAAGCTGCGCTTGGAGTATTTGAGAGAAAGATTCTGCGCAAGATTTTTGGGCCTTTGCACGTTGGCAACGGCGAATATCACAGTCGATGGAACGATAAGCTATATGAGCTTTACGACGACATTGACATAGCGCAGCGAATAAAGATCCAGCGGCTACGCTGGCTGGGTCATGTCGTCCGAATGGATACAAACGCTCCGGCTCTGAAGGTATTTGATGTGGTACGAGCTGGTGGTAACAGAAGAAGAGGAAGGCCTCCTCTGCGTTGGAAAGATCAGGGGGAGAAGGACTTGGCTTCACTTTGTGTGTCCAACTGGGGCCGGTTAGCACGAGAAAGAAACAACTGGCGCGCTTTGTTAAACTTGACCAAAATCGGGTAAGTGGTTATCGTGTCAATTAAGAAGAAGAGGAATTACGAAGTAAATATCCGAATGACCGAATTCCTGTCTAACATATGCTAAACCAATTGTTTTTGCATATGCGTATACACACTTGATGCCCTAGCCAGCAAAACAATGCTTATTAATATGCCCATATGCATGCTCATAAAACCGCTCACACAGGTCACTCCCTTTATTCATCTACAAGAACAAATGCGGCCATGATTCAGGTTTCTACGGCGCTGAGTAGCTTCAATTATTGTCCAGCACAACAAAAACCAGTTCACTGATAAGAACTATCCATACATACATATACAGCAGATATATATGCGTATATGTATGATATAATGTAAATTCACATATTTAAATTTGCGTATGCCATCTTCCTGTGTGCCTGGAAACGAAGCGTTTTCTGTAAAGGGTTTTAACTTGGTTGACAAGTTTAACAGACAGACATAATATACAGGGTGAACGATATGAAGTGTTACCTATTCAAAACACCATAATTTTTTTGTGTGAAATTAGTTTTTCTTGATTTCAAAGACAAAATTGTTCAAAAATGATTACAATTTTAACAAACATACATATAGGTATACATATACAGTTTAGCCCTATATGACCCCCTTTTGCCTTGACTTTAGCCTTCAAACGTCCAAAAAATGAGTTGCATGCTGCACGAACGTGATCTTGATTTGAGTCTGGTGAATTCGAAAGCCATTGTGTGGACGAAATGAAGTGTGGAACATGATTTTTTAACGATTCTTGGTTCACACGAGCTTTATGAGACGGTCCTGTTGGAACGCCCATGGTCTAGGAACGAAATGTTTGCCTGTCCACGGCTTTAAAGCAGTTTCTAAAACATTTTCACGATAGTAAGTCACACTCACTTTGACACCAGGCTCGATAAAAACGACTGGAGAGTGTCCATCAGCGGTCACTGCGGCCCAAACCATTACTTGCGATGGGAAATTGCTTCGAGGTGCCATACGTAGGCTCAAATTCTCGTATGAGACTTCGGTCAAGTAAACACGATAATTTCGAGTCTTTATGAACTGCTCAATTGGGAAATTTTTTTTATCAGGAAACACAATGTTAAGAAATTCGCCACGTACGTGCAAGCGCAACAACTCCTTTGCTCTTTCGCACCGAACTTTTTTTTGCTAGGGTGAAAGATCGTGTGCTTTTTAGAACTTGTAAGCCTTGACCTTGAGCTCATTTTTCAATATGCTTCGAAGGCTGTCTTGCGATATTTTCAGTTCTTTGGCCATTTTTCTTCCACTTCGACGTGGATTTCGTTTAAGTGGAGCCTTCACTTTCCGAACCATTTCTGGCGTTGTTACGGTTTTTTCTGGTACACCTCCATAGCGTTTTGCAATGCTACCAGTATCATTGTAACGTTTTATGGTGCGATACACAAACATTTTATTCACTTTGAGGTGACTGATCACACTATTACGTTTGAATTCCATCACAGAAAAAAAAATCGACAAAACTGAGACGCAAATGCTTTTGATGGCTTATAAACAATATATTTAACTGTCATTAGAACAATTTCGACGTTGATGTCATGAGCTGTTTTACAGATACAAGCAGTGTGAGCTTGGTAACACTTCATATCGCCATTCACGTATGTAAAATTTATATAATTTTGGATGATTTGCAAAAATCAGCCTACAGCGTTAACAGCCTTTGTTTCCAATCACCCACAAATTCTAATTGACTGTTGCTAAATGTACATAATTCAGTCTATTGCTGTTGAATTTTGGTGAAAAATATTCTGTGGAGAACCACGCGCGCAGATTGAGTACCCCTCAAAATTCCTTCCGTTCCTGTCAGACTTCTTTACTTTAACGTTCTCTGACAAGTGTATTGCGTGTTCGGCGATTTTTTGCTATCGAAAAAAATGGATCAAAGATGTTGCATAAGATTATGTGTAAAAAATGGAATTAAGTGCTCGAAAGCACTAGAAATGTTGGCAGTGACATACGGTGAGAGTACTTTGAGTCAAACAAATGTTTATAAGTTGTACAAGCACAGAAGGTCGGAAAGATGTGAATGACAACGCTCGCTCTGAACGCCCCAGCACATCAACAACCGATGAAATTGTTGAGAAAGTGAAGAAAATTGTTATGGAGAACCATCGAATCACAATTGCCGAGGATGTTGGCATATCGGTTGGCTCATGCCATTCAATCTTTTCGGAAATTTTGGGCATGAAGCGTGTGGCAGCCAAGTTCTTTCTAAAATTGCTGAATTTCGCCCATCTACTTACATATGTATATTTACTTTTTGAGGAAATCGACAAGCGACTTCAAAAGATCCACTTTCTCTCATTCTGTCTGGGCTTTCCGTTCTGTTTTTTTTTTCTTTTTCTTTAATTTTTTCTTCCAGTAGTTTAAACTATTGAGCATCGGATCTCTTTTTCTCATCCATATACTGCTCAAGTGCCGTTTTCAAATCAAAATCCTTTATAGAGAAACACTTCATTACCAGGCACATTGGTAGATGGCATATGCAAATACAAATATGTGATTTTATATATTTACATATGCGGCTGCGTGCGGTTGCCACAGTAAAAATATTATGAGTTGCTAAAAATTCTCAAGGTATCCAGCGCACATTCATAGGCACTGTATTGTGTCAAAAATTTTGAATTATGAAGAGTTAACAAAATTGTTTCATAATTTACTTAAACAACTTTTTGGACTTTTACTATGAAGTAGTAAATTATTATTCGTTATGTGAATTTTAATATTCAAGAGGAGAAGTATGTAATAAATTTTAGAACTAAAACATTCATATTGACTGAAAAATATTAGAATTTCAGGTTTTGGCCCCTGTTGTTATCAACAGCGCTGCACTGTTCACAAACGCTGCAATATTTAATATTTGGTATTTTGGGCTTAATCCGAAGCCTCACCCTGGTTTCAGAGTAAGTTTCTAACTGTGCACCTACATATACAAATATGTTTTTGTGCGATTTTTATCAGTTGGAGAACTACATACGAAGTGAAACTTACTAATTAATTATTTACCTACCATCAGAGAACAAAAAAAAATTGCTTCGAAAATTTCTCTACTATCGAAATGTCCGAGACAGAACATTTTTATAAGCTACTTGCTGCTGTTTTCTGCATTTTTCGCACTCTTGACGCACATCAGCTGCGGCTGTCGAGCAACCATTCGACCTGACAAAAATTCACGATTTACCAAATATTTCTTTAAGAAATATTTCAGTATTGACTATTTTGATTTGATACCTTCAATGTTAAATGTAAATGACAAACATCGTTGAGAAAAATAGGCATATGGGCGGCTCGTTTTATGAATTAAAGTATTTTGCTCATTAAAATATGAGCTCGAACTTATCAATGAATTTTTTGTTGTGCTGTACAATAGTTGAAAATGTTCAGCGCCTATTTTAGACTGTTCGTCGCCATGGCAACTCGAATCATGGCTGCTACGACTGCGCCTATTAATGCATTTTGTTCTTGTAGTCGCTAGGCATAGAATTTTAGCTGTGGACGATATACGCATTTAGAGGAATAAAGTGTGTGCGGTTATATGTACATGCATATGTGTACACTGGCAAGTTTTGTTTTGCTGGAAGTTCAAAATACAAATATTTCCGTACATATGTTAGCGCATCAAGTGTGCGTACGGACATACAAATATAATATGTGCAAATTAACTTTTGCTTCAAGAGCAAAAGCTTTTTAAAAAATGTGAGTCTTCATTGCACCACGGATAAAAACTGATCCGAAACTTTATTAATTTCAATATTTATACAGAATCTGCTTACAACTACATTCATAAGTGAAGCTTAAATCTTAGGTTAATTCTACGTACATATGTCTTAATTCTATTGAAAGCGGACCATACGTGATATGTGATGTCCACTTCCTCCATTAGCAAAGTGTCAATGACATGTTTGACACTTTCGCTAATGGTAAGCGCTTATATTTATTGTTTATTTTTTTCCTTTTTGGGAAGTGGCTTGCGCTATTAATCTATGGTTAATTGTTTACATACTGGGTTAGTGGTGTGTGGTATAGGAGGCGTTAACTTGCATGCATATGCAATAGAGAAGTGTTTTAGCATTTGTTAAGCAGGAATTTGATCATTCGGGTATTTACTCCCTAATTATTGCATGAAATATTTTAAGGCGATGCTCGTGAGGTACGCCATTGTTGCTTCAGTGCATACATATGCGTACAATTACAATTACAATATCATACAATTACAGATAGTCGAAATGATAATGTGGATGCAAGAGCGGCCTTCAGAAAAAGTAGTTTACTACTAAGATCGCGGCAAAGATCGCTCCAATTTTTAATGAAGCTGGAAGCGGACAAGCCCGCACTGCGTTCCAAAATGTCAAAGCTGATAGCCCCGCAAACGGCAACGGGGACAGTAACATAAGCTTTCCTATGAAGGATGCCTCCAATACCGCCATTGGAGGGCTACAATCAGCGCAGTATACGCCCACCAGCACTCTCGCAGCGAATGGCAATACAGAAACGATCCCCACAAAAAAGAGCCCGTCCTTCGACGCTACAGAAATGTCTCCTCGGCTCGAGCTAATAAAAAACATGATGAGGGTGGAGGAAGATGCGATCTCCCAATGTAAGTTGGTGAACAGGGCTTTGCAGCAGGCGTTCAGACGTCAAAAGAACACTAGCAATGAAGTAAAAGCTGGAGTATCCAAAATGGCTGAGCTGCTAGATGTAACGCTGAATAACAAACGTTCGTGGAAGGCAGCAGAAGACGGAAGATCGCTCTCGAGCTCCCTTAAGAACACTGCCAAACAAATAACAGTTACTGCCACCTCTACGACGACGAACCCGAAGCGAATGGCAACCAGCCCGGCTGCCCGTGAGAGCTGTAAGAAAGCCAAGGCAAATGGACCCACATGGAACAAAAAAGGACACCCTGAGAAAACGGATGACGGCTGGCAGACAGCTACCAAGAGGGGCAACCAAAAGAAGCCGAAGGATAAGCTAGCCGAGCCAAGTAAAAGGAGCAAGCCGCGAACACAAAAAGCAAAGTCAGAAGCTGTTGGGATAAAACCGGCAGAAGGCCATAGCTATGCAGATGAGCTGAAGGACTTGCGCGCGAAGATTACTACTGTTGAGTCAGTCAAAGTAAGGTCCGTCAGGAAAACGAAGGCTGGGGCCATACTTTTGGAGTTTGGTAGGAGAGAGAAAGTCACGCTCTCAGAAGGGGCCGCGAAGCTAATCCAGATCGGCGATATAAAAATCGGCGGGATCCTATCAAAGATGCGACCATGCGAACAAATTAGGAGATTCTATCGCTGCCTTGGGATAGGGCACAATCAAACTACAGTGGCCCTGAAAGAAGGGATACGTGCATCAGATGCGGGGAACCAGGGCACAAAATAAAAGACTGCAAAGCAGCCCCCAGTTGCATTCATTGCGTAGACGCGAAGCACTGACCACCTGCCAGGGTCAAGGAGATGCCCTCTAGCTACCAAGCGGTAGTGCACGACGTCACACAGCACGGAGCTGGTCGTTGCTACACATACGTTCAGAATAAACGCTTCACAATGCTAAGCTGCTACCTTACCCCCAGCGACAGTATTGAACAGTTTAGAACGAAACTGGACCTTATTGAGGATAAAGTTCGCGAAATAGGTGGCTCCTTCATCGTAGCCGGAGACTTCAACGCCAAGGCTGACGTGTGGGGCGCCCCTACTACGAACATACGGGGAAGGCATGTACTTGACATGGCTGACAGACTGGGGCTTGCAGTGGCCAACACAGGAAACGCCAATACTTTTAGGAGACCAGGTTGTGAACACACCTCGCCGGATATCACCGTAGTGACTGACAGCCTAGCTGTGGCAATCAACGGGTGGGAAGTTCTGGAAGAATTTACTGGAAGTGACTGTCAGTATATCAAATTCCGGATCAGTGCGAGAACTGATCCTACCGCCAACACCTTAAACAAAGGGTGCTCGCAAATGGAATATGGCCAAAGTAAACACTGAAGCGTTTCTAGCTAACTTTGATGCAAATTTCATGCCGCACATAAGTGGTGACGCTGGCTCACTTGCAAGCGCCATGATGCAGCGCATTGCCAAAAGCTGTGACGCATCGGCGCCTCGCGCGGTGTTACGCTCAAGAAGACGACCTGTGTTCTGGTGGACGTTGGAAACCGCAGAGCTCAGAAGAACCTGCTTCCGTAATATACGAAGGTCCACCAGAGTAAAAAATTGGGCTATAAAATTCTAAGGGGTAAGCTAAACGCCAACTCCACAGCCGTACATCTAAACAGTGATGCTATCAGCAAAATAGTGGACAGACTGTTCCGCACGCACGCTATGCTGTGTGGTGACCGAGACCCCCAAGGTGACGAGATGCTCCCACCCATCACCGAGGAAGAGCTTAAAACTGGGGCAAGAAGCCTCAAAAGAAACAAAGCTCCAGGCCCAGATGGCATCCCAGCTGAAGCACTCAAACTTGTGGCTAAAAGCCGACCAGATGTGATGCTCGACGTTTCTAAGCTGTGGAAAATACAAAAACTTATGCTGATCAGTAAGGGTAGGGGTGACTCAGCGCAACCGTTAGTTTGGCGTTCGCTTTGCATGCTGGACAGCGCCAGGAAATTGTTTGAGAGACTCCCACAGCGTAGACAGTCTGTTGAGAGAGCAGGAGGATTGTCAGCCAGGCAATTCGGTTTCCGACGCGGAAAATCAACCCTTGGCGCGATAGAGGACCGAACCGAATCACCGTCCTGGCAACGCTTGATGTACGAAACGCCTTTAACAGCCTACGGTGGACAGACTCTATAAAGGCACTACGAGAAAGGTTTCGAATACCTGCATACCTGCTAAGTATTCTCCAGAGCTACCTTAGCGAGCGCGCACTGCTGTACGACAACCCACATGGTCAGAAAACAAAAGCGATAACGTCTGGCGCAACTCAAGGATCTATTCTCGGCCCTGATCTCTGCACTCAGAAAAAATTCCCTCCCTAAAATAAAGAAAACCATTCTATATTTTGAACTCTTCCAAATTCGTTAAATTTTATCGCTTTTGAGTATTTTTTCTTTTAAATGACTATAAATGTGTTTGAAACATAAGCCCGTAGTCCTCATTTTGTTGTTACATTTTTCTTTGTTATTTTAAGTAAAATATCATTGAAATGTTTTCGGATAACTTCTTCAATCTTGAAAATTATACAATTTATTTTGAAAATGTGCAATTGCTTGAGCGATTGAACATTGCTTAGCAAGAAAGTTGAAAGAAATTTAAATTTTTCCAAGCAACTTATTATCTGCGAAACTCTTAACTCACATTTTTTACGATTTAATGAATAAACGCACATACAAAATTTTCAGCACTAATATTGTTGACACATCTTTCGACATTTTAGTGTTGATTCTTTAGTAATTTACCAGAACCCATAGACACCTGAAGAGCCCATGCCGTTAAAAATAAGGAGGCACAAACAAAACAAAAGTTGGGGGATCGCAACGATGCTGCATATTTTGACAGAAAGCACTCGAAATTCAACGTCAAAATAATTGGAAGTTTTCCGCACATTCAACTATGTACCAACTTGTGTATAAATTTGCTTTCGTACAAGGGAACAAGTGAAATTAATACCCGAGCACTAATATGTGTTCGCTTTCTCACTTATTCATATGTATGTATTACGCACATTACTTAAAATTAATCATACCCATAATCATACTTATGTAGGTATACATTTGTATTTCTATACTTCACTCATTTCAGCTAGAAGAAAATGATAACAAGCCAGGAATTTACCGCTGGAAATAAAACATGATTGTCATACATAATTTAGGTAATCATAAATATTAAGCGTTTTATAACATTATAACAAGGCTCCTAAATTTTTTAAATTTTTAATCAAAACATTTGGCAACCCTTAATTCCATCGTTTTAACTTCGAACTTTTACGAACATACACACATATGTAGTTCGTTGTTTTTCTTCTTCGTGATTTTATATTTTGTCGCGCAATGGATGAATTAAGGAAATTTTAATTGAGTTGGAAGGCGAACCATTTTTGAACGTGTTTATTGGTAAATTTATGGATATTTTGTTTTGCTCATTTTAGTTATTGCTAATCATTTCAATTATAGAAAGCGGTCTAACTAAGGAATCATTGAAGCTCCTAAATCCAAACCAATTGGATACATTGATCGAAACATCGCAGTTTGGGCCAAGGGTAATTTTTGAACATAATCTGCTCAATTGGCAAGCGCAACAGGTATTTTGTTATTTTGTGCATATATTATACATACATACAGATATGCATGCAAAAATTCATAATCTTCGTTTTACTTCACTAGGGAATACAAACACAAGCCATTCACACTGAGGCATGCGCTTTATTGGCAAATGAATGTCGTGGCGAGGTAAAGGTTTTTTTATTACTTTTACTTTAGCTATTTATTTATTTTAAATATACATTTCTGTACTTCATGTAAGGAATCTTTTGAAGCAATACTCAGTAAGTAGGCGGGTGGACCACAAATCCTGAAATACTATGCGCAAAAAAAGTGTCTCACTCCAAAGTATAGGAAACTTCTAGCTGCAACAGTTGCAAATTATTTTTTTTCTACTGAAGTACATCTTTTATTAAAAAAAAGTTTACTAACCTCGATTTCTTTTACACAGGATATATATTACATTCATAAGAAAAGAAAAAAGCCAGGTGGATCTCTGTATGCTAAGTACCACAGTGTATTATTGAAACTTAGACGGGATGGTCTTATTTCCAAAAGAGATGTAGAACCAACAAAAGGAACGGAGATTAATTCTTGCGTAACAGGTATATACATACACATGGTAGAAAAAGTCTGCGTTCACCCACTGTTATAAAGTATTAAAATAATTTAACGTGTTTATCTTAAAACTCTCAGTTATTTCTTTTCACTTATTTCAAAGAAAATTATTCATAGAGGTTATGAACACAATTTTTTGGAGTTTGAGCTGCGTCGTGTTCAGATAACGGGATTGTAGTACAGTTACTTAAATAGGCTAAGCAGAAAAAGTGTGCGTTCATTTCGAATAGTGACGATTATTTGCATGGCAATTACGTTAAATTAAATTTTAAATCATTCATGTAGTTGACGCGGTTAAGAACAAATCTAAAGAGGGAAAAATTGATATTAGAAATACATTTTTTGTTACTATGGACCAAAGGCGAAAAGAAATAGATATTGGTGAAAGGAAAATCATTGTAAGCTTGTGGCAAAATAGTATGAGCTATCGGGAAATCGCGAAAATTGTTGGGAGGCAATACTCCTCGGTCCAAAGAGTGATAAACAACTTCAAGCAAACGAATTGTTTGGAGTCTAAGCCTCGTTCTGGGCGTCCAAAAAAACTGACGGAAAGAGAAGAACGCAACATAACTATTCTTGTGAATTCTAATCCACGACTAACAGCAAGCCGAATTTCAAAAGACATAGAAGTAAAATACCAAAAGAAAGTACATCCAGATACAGTAAGAAAAATTCGAAAAAGAATCGGATTTCACGGCAGAGTGGCCCGAAAAAAACCCTTCATATCGCGAGTAAATCGACTTAAGCGGATGGCTTTCGCCAAGGAATACGTAAACAAGCCACCTGAGTTTTGGAATAGTGTGATTTTTTCAGATGAGGGCAAGTTTTGCATTTTCGGGATAAAAAGTCGTAAAATTATTTGGAGGAAAAACGGAACGGCACTTGGAAAGCAAAATCTGGTACCTACGGTAAAGCATGGGGGAGGAGGTGCCATGATATGGGGGTGTATGGCTAGTTCGGGCGTTGGAAATATGCAGTTTTTTGAGTCGATAATGAACAGACATGATTATCTCGATATTTTAAAAACGAATTTGTGAGAAAGTGCAATCAAACTGGGACTCGGTGAAAGATTTGTTTTCCAACAGGACAACGACCCGAAACACACAGCAGAGATTGTTAGGTTGTGGTTGTTGTATAATGTTCCAAAACAACTTCGCACACCCCCACAATCACCTGACCTTAACCCCATTGAGCACTTATGGGACGTTCTAGAAAAAAAAAATACGAGAGCGTACAATAACTAGCAAGGAAATGCTTAAGAACGCGCTTAAAGAGGAATGGGTACCCATAAGTCCAGAAATAACAGCCAACCTAGTTGGATCAATGAAAAGACGCCTCCTAGAAGTCATAAAAAGCCGGGGATATCCAACTAGCTATTAATTTTAAAACATTTCTATGATCTTAAGCCTTTTATTTTATTATTATTGAAGTGAACGCAAACTTTTTCCGTTTAGTTTGAATGGCCTTTTTAATTTTATGTGATCTCATTTTAAATTTGATTTTGTTATTGGTAGCGAAATATGTGTGATAGTTACGTTTAAGTGAACTTAATAAAACTCATTAAAAAAAAATTCTGAAATATTTATTGTTTTGAAATTTTTCTAATGCACAGAATATTTGCATAGGTGAACGCAGACTTTTTCTACTATGTGTATATCGTCGTTGCGAAAGCAATACCGCGTATATGCAATATACAAAACTGCATAAGTAGTAAATGCCAGAAGGAAGAAAAAACTGATTTTCTACAAAAGTGTGGCTCAATTTTTTTACTGAACTTATAATATAATTTATTAATATTATGTTGTAATTCCAACTGGCCGAACATATAGAACATGCAAACATACGAATAAAAAAACACTTGATGAAGTACACTTTTGCAGATTCAAGAAATAGTTTCTTACTGTGGGCATCGACAAGTAGTGAACTTCAGTCAAAATTGAAATTAATGGTAGATGCAAATTATATGGATAAAAGTACGATTCAGCCAATTATATGTTTCATTGGATTGGATTATATTTGCAAGGAATATTATGTGTATTTCGCCGATATATTTTATAAGTTCGATAACCTAATCAAGTGTATTGATGTGTGTTTTAAAACATTCCATGTACTTAACCTTGAGTATCTGCCCGAATGTAGGTCCATTTGGCTTTTTGTTTAGCAGTATTTCTATACCATTTCCTTGAAATCTCGCGAGAAAAGTGGGTCTATTTGTGCAATTTTAAATGATTTGAAAAAACAAAATAAGACTTAAAATAAGAAATAATTAGAATGGATGTACACGTGCAATGTTCTCAATGCTTACAAGTATTCGAGCATTGCGAGAATTTTGTTAAAGCATATCAAAATTATTCATTGCTTATCAGAAAATGAAATTTACAAATGTGGATTTCAAACTTTAAACCAATCATTTACGAATATTAAAAATCTTTGTAAACACATACGAAATGAAAAAAAGGTACGAAAGCAATAACATAGAAAGCTGTGAACAATATCAAGAAAATTTTTCTTGTGCTACTTCATTGATACCTCATAATATTCTAGCACATGTTAGTTATAAGAATGTTAATATATGTAAGAACCCAACGAATTTAAATGTAAGACTGGAAAACTTGAAAAGTGGTTGCCTTAGTTTTTCTATGCGCTATTGAGCTACAAAAAGATGTAACTAATATGATTTTACATCCCTTAAGGAATCAATTAAGAAATGTTCTTTTTAACGATAGTTTAAAACCAAAACATCACTTTCTTAACCACTATTGTAGAATTGTTCAACAGTCGGGCCCATTGAAGTACCTATGGACACTACCTTTTGAATCAAAACATAGGGAGCTAAAATCGTATACAAAAAATATTTGTTCCAGGAAAAGCATAACACTATCTCTTACATTAAAGTTTTCTATGAACTTTTCTGCTATTCCAATTTTAAACTGAATGGCACAAGTTATAAAAAAGACTATATTGTATTTAATTATAATGCAGACTTTGTATCATACCAAGTTCTCGAAATTTTCATTGTAAATGAAGAAATATTTTTATTTTGTGAGTTTATAAATATCTTAGGGTACACAAATCACTACCTATCTTTTAAGGTAGGCCCTAAGAGCGGAAATTTTAGAATTATAAAAGCAGATGAATTAAACTATCCACCAATTCATGTGTATATTCTTAACAATGAAAAACTCTTACGGCCAAAAAAGTTTTTTTAATGGATTTTTCCAGTTTGTGTTTCAAAAATAAAAGCAGAAAATAAAAAACTAAAATCAAATTTTTTGCATTTTTATTCAATATTTAAAACATTTCATAATCTGAAAATTCAGGTAGATTTTTTAAAATTGAGAAAAAAGCTATTTTTCTTTTAGTAAATTTTTACTAGAAACAAAATAACAGTTTCCCTAGTTCGAGCAAGTTTTACTCTAAAATGAGTAATATTTTTATTTTCTTTTAGCAAAATATTATCTATTTCAAACATAAAATTTATTACAAATATAAAATCAAATTCCTTAAATCGGGAGAGTTTTTCTCGAAAGTATGTAAACATTTTTTCTTCATTTTAAGAAAACATCAGCTACTGAAAAGAGGATGACTTTTCTTAGGCGCCAAATCGTTCCCATATTTCCTCATTTCAAAAGTCGTTTTAACTTGAACCGAAGAAGTTTTTTTTTTAATGTGTAATCTGAGCTACGATGAGATTTTGAGCATAGAAATGCCAGAAGATACATATTTAGTGAGATACGCGGACGATATAGTGACGGTCGTACCAGCTCGGGACACTGAGGGCGCTAGAAAGAAGCTGAACCAAGTCATGATAAGGACGCAAATATGGCTTGAGGTCCACGGCCTGGAACTCGCCAGACATAAAACCGAAGTCATCCTTATGACACGAGGTCACATGCCACTCGAGGTAAACATGCAAATAGGCGACAAGTCCTTAGTGACCCAAAAAGTAGTAAAATACTTAGGTATTTAACTTGACTGCAGGTTTACTTTCTGGGTCCAGATACGGCATGCGGCTACCAAAGCAGCAAACGTAACGGGTATGCTAAGTAGATTAATGACAAACATCGGTGCAAAAGAAAGCTTATTTAATATAAAAAGCAATTCCGCGAAGGGTGCCTCCCCAGAAGGAGAGGAGGGATCGTTTTAGTGGCCACACCACACAACGCAGTAGACGACGGCTACTGTAAGTCCGAAGGCATTTTGAACCTTACCTCACCCACCAAAAGGAAAAAAAAACTCTATATTTATTAAATATCCAATTAAACTTAGCTGTCCCATATATGTAATAACGTTTATATGAATTTTCCTTTTATTTATTTTGAATTTCAAACTTTTATACTATCTAGAAAATGCATACATATAGGTTTACTCGTAGTTTTCTGTAAAAAGTGAAAAAAAAAATTCGTTTGCCAAAGGAACAAATAAATGCATATTCAAATCCCGCCGGCAATTTGATTTCATACAGAAGTCAAAAACTGTGCAGAGCCAATGTGCTTATACAGAATTCACTGCAATCAGCTCTATCTTCACTGACGGTTCCAAGATGGAGTCGGGAGTCGGAGCAGCGGTTTTCTCTCAGCCAATTTATTTATCTCCTTTAAACTGCCGAACACTGCTATAGTTTTTCAAGCAGAAGTCCTTGCGATCCTGCAGGTATGCAAAATACTTAGGAAATGCGGGAGCGAGGAGGATATTAACATTTTCTCCGATATTCAAGCCGTGATCACGGCACTGACAGTGGTGCAGTACGAAATTAGTAAACTCCTGTAAGGAGGAGATCAAATCTCTTGGGCGTGCAAGTAACATTTCTCTGATCTGGGTTACATCACACAGGAACATAGAGGGAAATGAAATTGCTGATGAGCTTGCCAGGTAGGGGACTAAATTGGCTTCAGAGACCTCCTACCTCCTAGGAGACTTTGGAGCACTTCCTCTGTAAATGTCCGGGCTTGGCAGCTAGACGATTAAGGTCATTGGGCGCTCCTTTCCCCAACAGTCTGGGGGTCTTTCATTATACCAACAGCTATGGCTGGCTGCAGATATCTGCCTGTTGGAGGTTTCATAATGGTATTAAACGGCGCATCTTCTGTAAAACTTTGTTGAACCAAATCAAATCCTTCATAGAGAATTGATTCATTACCAGGCACACAGGAAAATGGCATATGCAAATTTAGATATGTGAATTTATATACGTATGCACATATACATATATATGCTGTGAGTATGTATGTATGGATATATGCTGCGTGAACTTGTCACATCAAAAAATATTACGGTTCGCTAGAAACTCTCAAGAAATCCAGCGCACATGCATAGTCACAGCTCACAGATGCTTCAGTATTAAATATTTGGCACTTTGGGCTTCGTCCAAAGGCTGAATGTATGTACAGTAACCTCCAAATAAGCCGCATTCTGATTTAAGAGTAATTTTCCAACCTTGCAGATTTATGCATATGGTTTTGGGTACTTTTATCAATTGGAGAACCCCATACGTAAGTGAATACAAATATCATCTTAATAACAAATTTACCTTATATCAGAAAACAAGAACTAATTATTTCTAAATTTTCTGTGGTATCAAAATGTCCGGGGCAAAACTTTTTTATAAACTACTTGTTGCTGTTTTCTGCATCTTACTTCACGTTCATGAGCGCAGTTGACGAACAGCAGCAGCGGCTGACAAGCAATTAGAAGACATATTTATATATGGGGGCAAACTTATATACGGAGCCGCGACCATTTGACTTGACAAACGATTCACCAAATATTGGCAAACATTTCTATAAAAAATATTCCAGTATTGACTATTTTGATTTTGTTTCTGCAATCTTAGATGTACATTTTTGTCATCGTTGAGAAATATTGGCATATGGGCGGCTCGTTTTATGAATGAAAGTACCTATATACTTTGCTCATTTAAATATGAGCTTGAACTTATCAATGCATTTTTTTTATAGTAGAGTAGAATGGGGTAAGATAGGTATGGGGGCACAATAGGTAGGTGGGGTTTTCGTCGCACTGTTTTTGCAGAGGTCACTCGTCTTATGTGAATTGAATACGTGGTGGGGAACAACGTTCGCGACTGTCATTTTGGCCGTCACCATTGATTAGTTATCCTAGTTCGTCGTTTTGTTTTTTGTGAGCTTTTCTCCGACATAGCATTTTTTTTATTCTACGGTGCAGTGCATTTAATGTATGTAAATACTTGTCAGGTGAGTTTTATTTTACGTAGAAAATAATGCTGAACACGAATAATGTGTTAGTTTTTTGATATTTTTGTTTTTAAAAAAAATATCGACACTAACATAAAACATGTGCTTGGGGGCACTATAGGTCAGCCGTCTGGGGGCATTATAGGTCACTACTTTTAATTGAATAAAATAAATTTTAATTGTTTTTGCAGCAAAATGGTGCGTAATTATGTGCGAAAAACGCCGAAGCGAAGTAAAGAGTACGTAAAAAACGCAATCGCGGCAGTCCGAGATGGCGCTAGTGTTCGATCAGCCTCTAAACAATTTAAAATTCCGTTCGAAACATTACGTGCTCGCGTGATGAATTAAAGAAAAATTCCTAACTTCTATAACATGTGCAGTGTTCATACTCTATAAATAAAAGTTAAAACGTTAATTTCCAAGCCATGTACATTGTTCTTTCCCCCTCACATATAGTGACCTATCGTGCCCCCCGATTTTGAAAATATCGAAAAAAAGTACCTTTGTCTTATTGAATGCAGCTTCCAAAATATTCAGCCAAACATAAGTCAGTATAACCAAAATGTTAGCAGATAAATAACCTTTCAAAATCTTGCTTATTTTTCAAAATCAATGCAAAAACACCGTAGCAAGAGCTCTCCAAAAAAAAATGACCTATCTTACCCCATTCTACTCTACTGTACATTAGTTGAAACTGTTCAGCGCCGCCGCGACTATTTCAGGCAGTTCAGCGCCATGGCAACTGGAATAATGGCCGCTAAGGCTGCGCATATAATATTAATGCATTTTGTTCTTGTAGTTACAGAAGAATAGAATTGTATAGAATTTTAGCTTTGGACGACATACACCTTTAGAGGGATAAGGTGAATAAAGTGTGTGCGGTTGTATGTGCATGCATATGTGTATATTAATAAGCATTGTTTTGCTGGAAGCAGCTAAAATAGCAAGAACCACTCCATCGTTGATTAGAAGAACCCGATCTGCGTCACCATGCATGCAGTACAGCAGTGTCGCAGAGGAGGCCACAACAGAAGAGCTCAACCGCAGCATCAGTGCTAAAATTAATGAGCAAACGGAGATGATGGAACTCCCAAAGCGTAATATTAACCAGCCAATGCGATCATTTCTGAGCTCCATAAGAATTTAGAAGGGCCAATTCTGACTTCTTGAGTAAGGATGGAACAAAAAGTGTGGTACTCGAAGCAAGAAACGAATGCACGCAAACATCGCCTCTTATAAAGCGCGTCAATGACTGTACGCCAAAGAGATCTATAGACACAGTCGCTGCACTGAAAAGCCCCTCAAAAAAGAGTAAAAGCGACCATGATGGAACACACGGTAATTACTAAGAAAAACCGTAGAGGAACCAACAATAAGACTCCAAAACTAGACGGGAAACAAATAGGCGAAGCAAGCACGAAATGAAATCCCAGGCGACAGAGACCGCACCGTAAAGACGCGATCGTTGTTAAAAGCGTTGGCAATGTCTCATATGCTGACATTCTGAAACGCGTAAAAACAGAGCCATATTTGGAGGAGCTCAATTCGAAATTATATGGCGTTAAGAAAACCGCAATTGGTGACTTGCTACTGGTACTTGAGCGATAATCTGATTCAAACACTCTGACGATCAACGAAGCAGTTAAAGCTGTCTTAGGAGATGTAGTTGAAGTAAGGGCTCTAACTGAACTACGTCAAATCGAAATTCGTGATCTCGACGAAATTACGACGAAAGACGAAGTTCTTGAAGCTATAAACAGCCAATTCAAGAAACTAAATGTGCATTTGTCTGCAGTTGCTAACTTGCGACGCAAACGGCGACCAAGTCCTGCTTTAAGGCCGGCGGGCCAATTAAAAGGTCAAAAAAATCGATTTTTTTTTCCTGAAATCAATAGCTTAGATATTCAAGAACATGAGACACAAATTTTCAGAGTTAAATTCCAAGTATTTGCAAAGCTACAGAGCTGAGCGTAGTGCGGCGTCGAGCAACCGTGCGCTTATTGTTGTACTTTGAAGCGCGTTTTCTCGGCTTTTCATTTTCACGATTTTACCTAATTTATGTACACGATTGCAAAAAACCTAAACGAGCTATCCATTTCATTCAAAATGCGTTATCTTCAGTAATGTTTTCTCTTCTATGTGAACTAAACAAAACATCCAAAAACTTTTTTTAAGCGACTTTTTTACCCAGTTCAAAAGTTTTTTTTTTCCTTGAAAAACCACTTTTTTTTTCTAATATACCTTCCCCAAAAATTCGAATTTTACGTGTTTCTCCCAATTTTCTTAGTTCACATCGAAGATAATTACATCAAAATTAATAATCTTTTTTTTTTTGTTTTCAGATGAAAATTGCAAGTTGTATCTTGTACAGAAGTTGGATACTTCAGTGGCAAGGCGCTCTGGGAATCTATTGATAACTCGGCTTACAATATATTGTTGGAGATTGTAAAAATTTTTTTTTTTAGTTCAAATATATATTAAACTATCCCCAAAACTTCATTTGGCTAATTGTTTTTTTTCTCTGTCTCAGGACATCTAATTGGCCCGCCGGCCTTAAATGCGGCAGTAAAGATCACCACGCGAATAGTTGTACTCAAACAGCAAGTTGCTTAATTTGTAAAAAGAAAAAAATAAGCGAAACCGCACACGCGATGGCTAGCAACAAGTGCCCTTTATATCAAAGAGCACTCAAAAAATGCGACATAAATGGAGTTTATCCAACTGAATTTAAATCACTGCGAAAAGGCTCAAAGCCTGCTCGAACAGTCTGTACGAGAGGACAAAATAGACATTGCAATACTCAGCGAACCCTATAAATATGGAAATGGCAACGATTGGGTATCCGATACAACGAGCAAATTAGCAATATGGAATTGTGGAATGAATAGGTCACGAATGACGAATATAGACACAACACGCGGCTGTTTGTTTACAGCTGCTATCTTCCACCTAGCTTAACCTGACAATAGAGCAAGGCGAACATACCAGCGGTCGAGAGGTACGACCAGGTTTGAAAGGAACAGACTCCTCTTCAAACAGACTCCTCTAAAAAATGCAATTAAGAGCAGCAAACGCCGGTGCTTTCAAAAACTATGCGAGGATGTTGACAACAATCCATGGGGATTTGCATACCAGCTTGTGAAGAAAAAAACAAAAGCCCTCAAACCGCTGCCTACGACGTGCCCGGTTATATTGCACAACATGGTCAAAACATTGTTCCCCCAACAGCAAGGCATCGTAGCCAACGGTGCCAGCTGTATGGAAGACGACGACACTCGATGATTGACCAACAGTGACAAAATTTTGGCATATTTTCCAACAGATTAAAGGCAATAAGGCACCCGGGCCCGATGCGATTCCAAATGAAGCGTTTTAATTGGCAATCCAAAAGCATCCACAAAACTTTGTGGATGTTTACAACTCCTGCTTAGAAGAATGCACATTCCCGAAAGAGTGGAAACTGCAAAAGCTAGTGCTAATACCAAAAGGGTCTAAGCCGGTGGAAGATCCCTCAGGCACCCGTCCACTATGCTTACTGGACACGGGAGGCAAAATATTAGAGAGGCTAATTGTGAATCGCCAGGAATCTGCCATCGATAGAGCGGGCATCTACCACAGATGCTGTTTTAGCGGCTAAGCGTATCGCTCACAAAGCGATCGAAGGTTATCGCTGGCTGTACGGAGATAGAGAGTATTGCCTAGTCACAACGCTAGATTTAAAAACTGCATTTAATACAGCAAACTAGGCCAAAATCCTAAAGGCGCTGGAGAACTTCCGATTCCCAGTTTAAATTCGGAAAATGGTTGCAAGCTACTTCACTAACAGAGTGCTGCAATATAAAGCCTACGAAGGAATCAAAAGGTGCAGAGTAACAGGAGGAGTTCCACAGGAATCAGTGCTGGGCCCACTCCTCTGAAATATAATGTACGATGGAGTCTTGTGTCACCAACTACCTACAGGATCCCAAATCATAGGGTTTGCTGATGACATTGCAAACGTAGTCGTTGCTGAATTCCTTAATTAGGCTGAAGCGATCTGCACCCAAGCAGTCAAAATCACGAAAGATTGGCTGCACAATAGTGATTTAAGCCTAGCAAACCATAAAACAGAGGCAGTCCTCATCAGTAGCAGGAAAATTGTTGAAACAGCAAATCTCAGAGTAGTTGACCACGCAATCGAGTCTAAGCTGTTCATCAAATATCTTGGGGTAATGATGGACCACAGGTTAAGCTTTAAACAGCACCTAACATACGCCAGCGATAAAGCAGCGAAGGCTGTAACTGCATTGACACGTATTATGATGAATACGAGAGGACCTAAGCAGGCTTCTAGGAAGTTGCTTAGCAGTGTGGTATCGTCTATCTTGCTATATGCGGTACCAACCTGGGTCGAAGCAACAAGCAGCAGCCCATACATGAAAGACATTAAAGCGGTATACCGGTTATATGCCCTCAGGGTGGGTTGCACATTCCGCACAGTATCGGAGGATGCTGTATTAGCCCTCGCGGGATGCTACCAGTTAAGCTGACTGCACTCGAATTCGCCGAAATAAAAAGAAACCAATGGACTGAGCGGGAGCGAAGCATCCGTACTTGGCAGGAGGAATGGAGGAACTCCATGAACGGACGATGGACATATCGATTGATTCCGAGATTTCTAACTGACCCAAGTACTTAGTGGGCATGGATGCTTTAAGGCTTATCTGCATTGATTTAACGCTAAACCTACCATGACGGGTCAAATGACCCATTTTAAACTTTTTTTCAGAAGATTTTGGAAATAACATTATTAAATCGCCGTTTTCTTTCAACGACTTTTATTAAAAAATACATCGAATGTATTTTTCAAAATTTACTCCTCTCTTGCTAATTGTTTTACTGAGAAATATATGTGATCTGCTCTAATTACCGTAACGGGTCATTTGACCCATGCACAGATTATGTCTCTTGATTGAGCCGTTTTTCCTATTACGTGATATATAATATTGAGTTATATTTATTGCAGACTGACGGATGAATAGCCAATTTCGTTCTACTACAAGCGAGCGTTACAGCAAAAATTTCAAGTTATAGTGCTATTTTGTGAATCAAAAATTCTTATTTGATAATTTTACATATAATTCTTATCCCAAAAAGTCAAAACATTCAAAATATTTGAAATTATTGGAAGTTATCAACAACATAGATGAAGAGTGTTCGGAATTCAGTGAGGATCAACTGTCTGAAAGTAAAGTAGATAACATAGTACTATATAATAATTCATTTGACAGTACAGATGAATGTGAGTCCTCAGGTAAAGAAAGCGAAGACGAGAAAAAGACCGTTATCGAGTTCAGAAAGTGAAAAATATGTGGAAGACCGATGTACTGAAATTGCGCCTGATGGTACAATTTGGCAAGAAATAGAATAAAGCTCAACACCTGGACGTTCTCCAATTTATAATATTATTAGGGAGGTTGTAGGCCCGACAGCGTATGCCAAACGAAATATAATGAAGGGCAAAGTAAGAACTGCATTTTCTTTGATTATTGTCAATCGTGTAATGGAGCACAGAAGAAAATGCACAGAAGAAGAAGCCTCTCGAGTATTGGGAGCTCAATGGAATTTTACTCCTGCAAAAGTAAATGTATTTATTGGTCTTCCATGTATAC
Source organism: Anastrepha ludens (assembly GCF_028408465.1). Lineage (NCBI taxonomy): Eukaryota > Metazoa > Arthropoda > Insecta > Diptera > Tephritidae > Anastrepha > Anastrepha ludens. The sequence goes on from NC_071503.1 coordinate 43,695,743, forward strand.
GCACGTGGCTTATATCAGGCAAAAAATTTGATCATTTCATATCTATCACTAAATGGGGTCTAGCCAAGAAACGAAGCCAGCGTTTACAAAATGATAAATTCGCTCTAATCTCCGAAGTATGGTACAAATTCATCAAGAATAGCCAAAATTGTTAGAAGCTTGTGTAACATGTAACTATCGATGAACAGCTCTTCGAAAACAAAGTAGATTTACACAATATATGCCGAACAAACCGAATAAGTTTGGTATCAAATTTTGGCTAGCATCTGATGTCAGCACTAAATACATCATAAATGGATTTTCATATTTGGAAAAGGAAGAAAAAAGAGGTGCTTCAACTCCGCTTGCGAAATTCGTTGTTCTCAAACTAATGGAACCGTTCACAGGATGCGAAAGAAGCGTCACTACAGATAATTTCTTTACAAGCGCTACACTCGCTACGAAACTATTAGAAAAGAGAACCACTCTTTTGGAAACGATTCGCGGAAGCATAAGAAACTGCCCTTCTGCGCTTCTCAACAAAACTATATAAATCGAGTCAACAACCAGTCAAACAAAAAAGTGCTTTTACTAAGCGCAAAACATAAATCTGTAAGCATTGAAACATATGGCAAGCATATACCAGAAACGATAAGATTTTACAATAATACTAAGTACGGTGTAGAGATGAGGAATCAGATGAACATAAAATACTCAGTGAAATGAAAATCGCAAAGATGGCCTGCGCAGATTTTCTTCAATATTCTTGACCTGGCTGGAATCAACTCAAGAGTTTTATATAGAGAAACAATCGGCAAAAACACTTCTAGATAACAATTTTTATTTTAATTAGCTGAAGAACTTGCCGAAAGAAGATTTTCAACAGGAGCAAAAACAAAGCAAAGAATAAACTATTTTTATGTTTTTTAAATTTAATATATAAACTATTTTGAATCATTAATTGAAAACAATTGTTTCATTCATGTACCAAATTGGCCTAATTGATATATTTTTCGCTAGACTTAGTAATATATATAACATTTTAAAGGCGGGTCATTTGACCCACTTCGGTAGGAATAGGAATACATTAAGTATCGGTAGGTTTAGTGTTAAGCACGAAGATGACCCGTACTGCACCTTTTGCGACAATCTAGTTGAAGATGTAGAACATGTTTTCTTTGTCTGCCCTCATTTAGAGCTGGAAAGAGAAGATTTGAGTGATAGTTTTGGGAAGCCAATAATGGTTAGTAACCTAGTAGATATCATGCTTGACTGGGAAGAACATTGGATCGATGTCAATAACATGGCAAGAATAGTGATTACCAAACTGCGTCGCGCTGAACAACAGCGCAGATTTTTTTGTAGAAGCAATAGGCCGATCCCCCTCCCGTGAAGTAATACTTAACGGTATTAGGAATTAACAAACTGCGTCACGCTGAACAGCAGCGCAGATTTTCAGGTAGAAGCAATAGACCGCTCTCCCTCCCGGGAATTAATACATACTGGTAAGTAATTACCACACTGCGACGCGTTGAACAATATCGCAAATTTTTATGTAGAGACAATAGGCCACTCCCCCTCCCGTGAAGTAATACTTATTAATACTTAACGGTATTAGGAATTACCAAACTGCGTCACGCTGAACAGCACCCGAGATATTCAGGTAGAGGCAATAGGCCGCTCTCCCTCCCGGGAATTAATACTTAATGGTAAGAATTACCAAACTACGACGCGCTGAACAATAGCGCAGATTCTCATGAAGAAGCAATAGGCCGCTTCCCCTCCCGTGAAGTATAACCTAATTACTGGGGTGGGTGAGTTGAAAGACAAGTCTCACATTTGTCGGCTTTCAATGCTTTTTGCCACCTCCATAAAAAAAAATGGGTTAGGGCATAAATTGTGCATACGCACATACAAATATGTACATGCATATGCAAAATAGAATTGTTTTAGCATTTGTTAAGCAGGAATTCGATCATTCGGGTATTTACTCCCTAATTATTGGATGTAGATATAATGATAATAAGGCGATTCGTCATGAGGTAGGTCATGTTTGCTTCAGTGCATACATTTGTGTGTAACACTATGCAATTAAACATGCGATTGATCTTTTGTACAACCATAACTAATCTTCTTCTTCTTTATATATAAAAATGAATGTTTGTCTGTATGTCACCTATGAACTCAAAAACTACTGGACCGATTGTTATAGAAATTGGTATATATGTATTTTTTCACGGAGAAGGTTTGTAGAATATGCTCATTGCTGCTGCCACTCGCCACCAGGTGGCGCTGCAGAGTAGCAACTTCTGTCACGTTCAAGCGATTTTTTCGAAAGAAACAAAATCAATAAAATGGTTTAGAAGGAATTGAATATTTGTGTACTGATTTTTCTTTAAAGTTATTTTTCTTAAATTAATTTTAGTTGTTGGCATAGCAACGCACACCGGGTACAGCTAGTCTTGATATATAAAAATGATAGTTTGTCTGTATGTCCTCGATGAACTCAAAAACTACTGGGCCGATTATTATAAAAATTGGTACATATATGTATTTTTTCACGGAGAAGGTTTGTAGAATATGCTCATTGCTGCCACTTGCCACCAGATGCCGCTGCAGAGCAGCAACTTCTGCTCCCTTCAAACCGATTGTCATAAAAATCAGTATGACCATGTATTCTTACATAGAGGAAACGAATATGACATGTGGCGCACTCATTTTATTGTCTGGTGATTTTGGACAAACACTGCCCATTAAACCACGTTCAACACCCGCTGATGAGGCCCGAGGTCTACAGGCCCACCGCCCTCCTGCGACCAGGGGACATAGCTGAGCTGCAAGCTGCCGGGGGGTCGGTAGGTTGCGGATAGCCGGAAGGCCTGTAGTAGCAGGCTAGTTGTGAATAAGTCTTCACAAATAAGCAACCCCCGACAAGGAGCGGCAGAAGAGGAGGAAGTGGTATCTCCGTTGACACCTCTGCGCCAAGGCGACTAAACACCGTCCTGAAATAGATGCCCTTCGCGAGAGCGCTATGACAAAAAAAATCCAGGAGCATCGGACTCAAATTGAGCGGTTATCCTGGTGAGCGTCCGTTCTGACATGATAGCGTGGCCTGCAGGTCATCAGGATCGATACCAGTAAGATCCTGATTATGGCATTCTGGTTTGGAAACAGAAGGCGATCAGGCTGGAGCAGTGAATCTCTGTAATCTGAGTAAGCGGAGTGAAACCTAGTTGAAATGACTTACAGAAGGGTTTGCTACTGTCCTACTTGGCAGGTCTCACACAGCGCTGAAAGAGCGTAGTCTTCAGTGACTATGTAGGTTGGGTTGAGATGACTCCCCATTAGTTCCGGCTTGATGTCTGGCTCTGAAGACTGGTGCCCATAAGGACCAGTGTCAACCCTAGTATGACCTCCCTGTTTCATAGATAACCATAGGAATTATGGAAACTACATACAAGCGTGTAGATAGTTTTTGTGACTTTGGGGCCATATATAGAATGAATGAAAATGAAAAAAGCGGAGCACTGTTATAAGAAGGTCCCCTCTACAGGCAACAGGAACAACGGAAAAAAAAACGGAGGACAACGCGTCGTAGCTTGAAACAAGCCAACGCTGTACAAGCAGATTGACAGCGCAAGCAAGCAATGTACCAAGTGGCATTATTGGGACGTCAACATCCCACCTGGACAACGATGTGGTCCGACAGCTACAGTAGAAAGCAACACCAAAAGGCACTCCGCCCCCTCCTGCACCGACTCCGACGACCGGTGCATTATGTGAACTGGTAGAGCGTCTAGGAAAGGAAATCGACGGATTACTGTCATATGTCTAACAGCGTAAAAATGAGCACGGTGACATCAGAAAAGTGTGTGGCATAATAAAATGCACACACACCGACGTAATCACACAGCTCGAAGCCGAAGAGCGAAGGGCCAGGCTAATATCAACACCGGTGCGGATGACTCAGCACTACAAAAAGTGTGAAACTATCCGCTAAAAGAGCCAGGGATAAAGGTAGCCCTAAAACTGTCGCAGTGCAGACAGCAACAAAGTCTCCATCTGCTAAAAAAAGTAAAGACGAAAGCTACCGGCATGCACTGATGCCTCCCGGGACCAAGGAAGAATAGACGAAAGTCCAAGTCCTACTAGAGATAAAAAAGAGGGCAGGTATATTAGGCCCAGGCCTGATGCGATCATCATCGAAAAAAAGGCAGATAGCATGACATACGCGGACACGCTGCGATTGGTGAAAAATAGCGTAGAGCTCAAAGACCTCAGAGAAAAGGTAAAAACCATGTGGCCTACACAAAAAGGTGGACTTGCGATCGAACTAAAGAGGAGCAAGGATCGAACTAAAGCACCAAGCTGTCGTGCGGCCATAGAAAAATTCCTGACTCTGCTGGCTGAAAGCCATCACATAACCCTATTGATCCTTAGTGTTATCAGATGGAGCTAGACCTTTACGTTTCTCCTAGTTCATTGGAAAATCTGCAGCTATCGTTGTTTGTAATTCCTATCTTGTATGCGTGCGGCGCTAGCAAATTGTGGCCAGTCAGCATACCTACGCTGCTCTCTGCTCCGCTGCTTCTGCTTTCTTTTCTAGACAGAGTTAGTACGAATCGGACGTATTTATCTGCACTCTGTATACACATGATTTTCGTAGTTTTGCAAGTTGCTAGATTATTCCACCTCCTGTCTATCCGTACTTTCATGTCCGCAGCGATGTCGTTGTATACCGTATTTAAAGGTCTGAGTATGTCGTTTTCTTGTTCGAATTGTCTGTAAACAGCGCTTTTGGCAATCTCATCTACAATTTGGTTTCCTGCAATGCCCTTATGTCCGGCTAATCTATCTATGGCTTCTTTGCTTTTAAGAACATTTTTAGACGAAATTTCATATGAGTTTATTGTTTTTATCGCAGCTCGACTATCAACGTATGTATAAATTTATTTTGCAGTTGCTTGATGTCTTTGCGAATGCTATTTCCGCAGCCTTACCTACAGTAAAGACTTCTGCTTGAAGTATACTACAGTGGTCAGGAAGCTTAATTAGCTGTCTGATGCCTAGCTCTGCGCAATAGATCCCTGCCCCTACTCCGTCTAACATATTCGATCCATCAGTAAATATATTGAGAGTATTTGGGTTAAGTTTCATTCCTTTTTTCTATCTCTCTTCTTCTATTGTTGGTCGAAATTTCTTCACCCAATTGCATTTCGGAGTCATATAGTCCGTTTGGACGCTGTAAGTCATGCCTATTGAGCTATGACCAAATGTTTTACAGGTAAATTTGCCTGTCGCGCTGAGTCTTACGGCGGATTTAGCTGCTAGACATTCCACCGCTATATCAATCGGTGACAAGTTGAGTATTCTTTCAAGCGCTGCAGTCGGAGTAGTTCTCAATGCACCTGTTGTGCAGAGTGCACCAAGACGTTGAATACTTTCCATAGGCTTTTTATATGTCGGTTTTCTTCACCAGAGCACCGTAGAGTAATCGCCCTTATCGCGAGTTATATTTTCACCCGAAAAATTTCACCTTTTTTGTTCGCCTTATCGGCATGGTATTTTTCATGTTCGAAAAATATTTCGCCTTATTGTCAACTCTTTATTCGGGCGAAATGAACGAGCGGGAAACAGAAATTTATTCACTTTTGTTTTGCAGGCGAACACGAAAGAGTTCAAATGTAAGTATTTTTTTCTTTTAAGCAATAGACAATTTTTAAATAAATGTACTCTTATTTTTAGGAGTAAATCAATAAATAAATCGCAATCTGAGAGGCTGTTGGACGAAATGCTGCAAAACCCATATATTGCAAGAGGGTTTGTGAAAGAAAATCGCCAGAAGGTGGCCGAATTCTGGAAGCAGCTTACTTTGGCGTTAAATAGGGTAAGCCCACCTGTTAAGACTGAGTTTGAGTGGAAAAAGGTAAAAAGTTCTGTTTATAAAGCCTGATTATTTTCACAAGCTATCTACTAACTAAGTATGGACTGACCAAAAACGCTAAGTACGCAAGAAGGCTTCACACAACAAAATGCATGAAAGAGGAACAGGAGGCGGACCCAATAGAACACAGACTTTTTCGAGTGCAGAAGAGGCAATATACCAACTGCTAGATATTAAAGAATCTGTTGATGGCATTGAAACTTCCCAATGCTATGGTTTGCCTGAAAAAAAGCAAGTGTCAATCCTAATACGGAAGACTTGTCAGAAATTGTTGTTTTGGATGAAGAAGTTCCTGGTAGTAGCGCGTGGGTTAGTGAACCTCACGTTCCTCAGCATGAAAGGGAATATTCACCAAAGAGCAGCAAGCAGCCAAACAGTGCAACGAAGCCCAAAAGCAAACAAGTAGTGAATTGGTCATAAAAGAGCTGGAAACACAACAAGAACTGTGCACTAAAGAATGCGAAACTTTGGAAGAGATGAAGACGCACAATAACGAAATGCAATACGGTACAAAAAAGATATATCTTACATTAGAACGTTTATCCGATCAAAATGAAAAAAAAACTAAATGAAATGGAAAGACATAATTTAGAATTGGAAAAGTTGCGTAAAATAGAAATCGAAAACCTAACTGCAACTAATCGAAGGACGTTAGAATTAAAGGAACTAAAAATAGAAATTTTGCGAAATCGCCAATCCAAAGACTAAAAATAATTTAAGTAAGACGGATTTTTATTATTTTAAATACAGTGAGGAACTAAAATATTGGCACAGCTAATTTTTCATATCTGCCAAAATATTTAATGTAATAAAAGTGTTTGCAATATCTGTACGAATGCGCTGACCTTCTGCCAGATAGTTACTGTTGACTTCGACAATTTGTTGATTATCTGCCATGGAAATCTCATTGCATTCTCCATTAACAGATGGGTTAGAAAAATGTAGATCACTTTTGTAATGAATGCAAATATTATGCAACGCAGCGCATACATACAGGAGCATTGTACAACTCTCTAGCGCTTAACAGACACCTCCATCGGTTTTTTAGAACACCATTTGTTCTTTCGATTATATTTCGACACCGTGTGTGTACTTCATTAATTTCGCCTGAGCTGAATTATTTTCTGGTGTTCTATATGGAGTTAGTAGCCATGGCTCTAACGGGTACCCAGCGTCTCCTGAAAAGTTTGAAATTATATATGCTCTTCGTTGGTTTTAATCTGTTACCTAGTAACGAAACTCTGTTGTGGGTTTGCATATATTTTCCCATCATTTCATGTCATAAGCTGCTTAAGTTCCATATAAAGGCATCGTGGCAAGCACCAGGATGTGTCGCATCTATAAAACGAATCTTCAGATTACTATCGCATACCTGAAAAGCCATTTATGTATACATATTTATTTCTGACTTTAACTTTAATTACGAATATAGTACTTACGAGCATAACGTTCAAACTGCATTTGCCTTTTCTGTTGTAAAATTGATGAATGCTTTTTGAAGGGGATATTATGTTAATGTGTGTTCCGTCAACACATCCTATAACTCCTGGCATTGCGTATTTTGTAAAAAAATCGTGTGCTATTTGGCGTTGTTCAACTAAAGTGGGCCAACTTATCCATTGTAGACAAAGTAGTAGCTCGAAAATACTCAGCACTTCTGTCAGTACTTCACTGAAAGAAGATTGAGCTAGGCCCACTTCGTGGTCCTTCCCAACGCCTTTTTGATGTCCTCCCTCTGCGAAAAATCGCAAACATGCGCTCAATTTTACAATAGGTGGAATACCAAATTTCTGCTTCAATGGTGGCAAGGAGTTAGTTAGGACATCTAGCAAGTACTTAAATGCCGGCTAGTTTAGCCTGTAATATTGCCGAAACCTAAAAAATAAGAAATTAAGTTAGTATTGCAAATTCCCGTTAGCAATTTTTGTTATCTCACATTGAATCACTTAGCTCCAAAGGGTTGGAATTGTCCCTTAATCGCCTCCTGAGCACTTTCACGTTCAAATTTTCCTCACGCTCGCTCAATAATGTTGAGGTATATTTTTACTTTATTTTAAGGAAATATAAGCTTGCTTACGAAATTAGCACAATAGAAAGTAAATAATTTTGTTTGCAATCTATTCACAATAGAGGATATCAGCTGATTCGAAGTGAAATTTTGTTCGGGTGAAATTTGCGATAGGCAAAAAAATTTCGCCCGAACAAAAATATTTTGGGCGAAATTTTTTCCGGGCGAACTTTCCGATAAGGGCGAATATTGGCTTTACTATAGCTGAGTAGCACCAATGCATTATAGCAGGAGATAGACCCCATGTAACCCCAGCATCTTTTTACATGCGTATAGTGCGTTGCTGGCCTTTTTCTTCATCTCTAATATATTTTAATTCCATGATAGTTTACTATCCAAAATTACTCCAAGAAACTTTGTGTGGTTTTTAAGAGTTAGTTCAACTTCATTTAGCTTCGGTGGTTGCCAATAGGGGATCTTGTACCTTCTAATATCACATCCGTTTTATCAGCATTTGTTCGTAGCCCTGCCTGTGTTGTCCATTGGTGCACTGCTGCGAGTGTATTATTCATAATGTCACTCACAGTGTTTAGGTATTTGCCTGTCACTACTATGGCTATGTCATCTGCTTATGCTACTAGTTTAGTAACTCATAAACTGCGAGTAGCCAAAGAAGTGGCGATAGAACACCACCATGTGGCGTACCCTCGCATACTACTTTAGTGAGTTTAGCTTCGTTCCATTCCGCCCTTATTATTCTACAACCTAACATGTTCCTTATCCATGAATAAACGGCGGGTTCTGTATTCGTTGTATTTAAGCTCCTTAAAATGGCTTCTCCCGACACATTATTGAATGCACCACTAATGTCTAGAAATACACCTAAAGCATATTCCTCGTAGTCTAGAGCTTTCTTTTATAACTAACACTAGTGAGTGTAATGCAGTCTCTGTGGTTCTGCCTCTAGTATATACGTGTTGTGCCTTAGACATAAAGTCTGACATCCTATTTTCAGAGGTCAAACTAATGGGCCTATAGTCCTTTGAAAGTATCGGGTTGTTCTTACCCGCTTTCGGTATAAATACAACCCTTGCTTCTCTCCAGATAACAGGTATATAAATGGTTTTTCAATAAGGGCGGGTAGATGTTGAAATGACATTAAATGGCGTTTGCTGTGTGGCACGTAGCGCCGTCCTGCTGGAACCACATTTCGTCTAGGCCCATATGGTTCAATATGGGCCATAAGAAATTGGAAGGGCCACGACGTCTACTGAAAAATGCGCGCAATGCGCTCAACGTTTGCGTTAATGAATTCTCATTTTGATAATAAAGTTTTATCATTTGAACGTACTGTTCAATCGTTTAACTTGCCATGATGATTTGGCATAAACAACTGAATAATAAACAAAAGACTTGACAGATGTCACCAAAAAAAAATGGCTGCCACAGGGCGCCAAAATCGACCCGCGCCCATTGAAAAACCCTTAAGTTAAGCCTCAGACATATATCGCTTTTAGCCATGGTACCAAAAGATCGCTCATCCTTTGGAGCATGGCTGGAAAAATTCCATCTACGCCTGGCGATTTAAATGGGTTAAAAGTGTTTAATGCCCATTTTATTTTTTGGATTGTAATAAACTCTTCCGTGATGTTTGCTACGTTATCTCTCAAGGGATCGTGATCTAAGTAGTCTATGCATCCTGGAAAATGCGTAATGACTAGATCTTGTAGTGATTCTTCACAACTATAAGTCCAGTATCCGTTAGTTTTGCGAATTAAATTGGGCGTGTTGGAATGTTTCGATAACAGTTTCCTGGGCCTAGTCGCTTCATTTGTACTTGCAATACTGCCACAGAAGTCTTTCCATGATTCGCTTTTGACCCTATGTATTTCTTTCTTATATGTTCATCGTAGATCGTAGATTATATGTTCATCATTCATTGTCGTCTGCCCGTGCCAACTTATATAATTCTAATACATTTCACCGTTTTGCTCCCAGCTCCTTGTTCCACCAAGGTGGCTTTGATCTGCGTTTTAAGCGGAGTGCATGCTGCGTGATTTGCTTTATTAAGTGTCCTTATTACCGTTCTAACACAAGAGCTGAACCTGCGAGGTCTCAATGGTTTTCGCATTAGCAATTTCCTAAACAGATCCCAGTTTGTTTTTCTAGGATTTCTGAAGGTATTGTTCTTTAGCTTGGTCGTGAATGTTATTCTATTATGTATGTATCTGTGGTCGGAGAAAGAAGGCGTTTATAACACTCCCCAATCTTCTAGGAGTAGAATAGTCTATTTCTTATTTGTGACTGTTCAGAGTGTGCAAAATACAGGCGTGGCCAAACCGCCGTTCTTTCCATAGCGCCATACTTTTGAGTCTAAGCGCCGAGGCGGCGGCCACGTTTTCCCTACGAGATTTAGTGCAGGCAAATTGATTATCACTTCTAGCGCTTTGTTTGGGGTAGTCCTTAAAGCACCAGAGATACATAAGAGAGCTGTTCTTTGGACCTTACTCATGATTTTAGCGTAACTCGCCTTTAGAGTAGATGGACACCATACAAGTATTCCATATATTAAGATTGGTCTAACTACCGAAGTATATAGCCAATGAGTAACGCGAAGTGTTAACCCCCATTTAATACCGACCGCTCTTTTGCAAGTATATAATGCAACGTTGGCCTTTTTACTCTTTCCTCAATATTAGGTTTCCATGTGAGTTTCCTATCTAATATGAGTCCTAAGTATTTGACATTCTCTCTTAAAGGAATCTCTACACCCTTGAAGACCAGCGGGGAGATTATAGGAAGCCTATATTTCCTTGTGAAGAGAATTATTTCAGTTTTTGCGGGATTTATAGCGAGTCCCCTACTCTCAGTCCAGCTCCTAAGCGTGGCCATGTTAGAGCGCAGAATGTCCATGAGGGTGTTAGGATATCTGCCTTTAACAGCAATTGCTAGGCCATCTGCGTATGCAGTGACGTGGCAACCTCTTCTCTCCAGGGTCAGCAATAGCGAGTTTACCGCCAAAATCCAGAGGAGAGGGGAGAGGACACCACCTTGAGGTGTACCTCTGCAGACTTGTCTGCTTATGGTAGTGCTGCCTAAGTTTGCCGTTATCTTCCTTCGGACGAGTATTGCTTCTATTAGGGCAACAGCGTGTGGTTCAACTCCAAAGTCTTCTAAAGCATCTACTATAGCGCTCGCCTTTATATTGTTGAAGGCGCCTTCTATATCTACGAAGGCAACCATGGCAAACTCTTTTACTGATAAACATTTTTCCACCAACCCGACAAGCGAGTGTAAGGCGGTTTCTGTAGATTTGCCCTTAGTGTAGGCAAGCTGCGCCTGGGAGAATTTATTTGTTGGTATAGAGCCCCGTATGTACTCGTCCCCTATCCTAACCTAACGTACCCTACTATGAAGTAAGGGTTTTCCAATAAGAGGTGTTATTTTGATATTTAAAGAAAAATGCTATTTTTTAATATAAATGATCGGATGTTTATTTCATTATAAAGAGGAAGGTATGCCGTTAATAGTGGAAAATAACATCAGAAAAATGACCACCTCGACCACGCTTACAGGACAATATCCGTTTCATGAAATTTTCCATAACCGTATTGCAAAGTGGCTGCCCTATGTCCTCGATAGCCTCACGAATTCCATCTTTGAGGTCTTGAATCGACTCTAAGCTGTTGGCGTAGACCATCGCTTTCGCGTGGCCGCAAAGACAAAAGTCACCACAAGGTGTTAAATGACAAGATATCGGTTTGCCAATTGTGATCACGATTCGATGATTCGAGAGATAACACGGTCCGGAAACTTTTCCCGTAAAAGATCAATAGTTTCGTTGCTGGTGTGGCACGTAGCACCGTCTTGTTAAAAATAAACGTTGCCAAGATGAATACCATAAAACTCCGGCCATAAAAATCGTTAATCATCTCTCGATAGCTTAATCCATTCACCTGTAACACCTGTTATTGGAAAAAAATTTAATACATTATTATTCAATATGTGAATTTTAATGTTCAAGAGGAAAAATATGTATACAATTTTAGAAATAAAAAATACAAATTGACTGAAAAAATTAGTTCAACAAATTGCGGCTTTGGTCCTTGTTGTTATGAACGGCGCTGCACAGCTCACAGACGCTTCAATATTAAAGATTTGACGCTTTGGGCTCCATCCGAAGGCTGAATGTATGTACAGTAACCTCCAAGCAAGCCGCATTCTGATATCAGAGTAAGTTTTTAACTTTGCTGATATATGCGTATGTTTTAGTGCACTTTTTATCAATTGGAGAGCTACATACGTAAAGTATGAATGAGTTTTAAAGGTTTTTTTCGAAGATTTGGGGCTTTATTGTGAAAAAACGGTACAAAATATTTTATTCGAAGTATTGGCCATCGCTAGCTACAACTTTCGCCCGTCTTTCGGGCAATTTCCGTATGCCGTTTCTCCAAAATTCTGGCCGCTGCTTGGCTATCCATGACTCAACCCATATTTTGGTAGCCTCGTACGAGGAGAACCGCTGGTCCGCCAAATCGAGACTCATATGCCGGAACAAATGATAATCGGAGGGAGCTATGTCTGGACTATACGACGGGTGGGGTAACACTTCCCAGCCAAGCGTTCCAAGGTATTTTTTGACAGGTTGAGCAACATGCGGCCGAGCGTTGTCATGTTGCAAAATAACCTTGTCGTGCCTTTTTACCGTTTCCGGCCGTTTTTCTTTCAATGCCCGGCTTAAACGCATCAATTGCAGTCGGTAACGATCCCCCGTGATTGTTTCGCCCGGTTGGAGCAGCTCAAAATATACGACGCCGACCTGATCCCACCAAATGCAGAGCATGATTTTCTTGCCGTGAATATTCTGCTTGGCCGTCGACGTTGATGCGTGGCCGGGCAAACCCCATGATTTTTTGCGTTTTGGGTTATCGTAGTGGATCCATTTTTCGTCGCCAGTCACCACCCGATGCAAAAAACCCTTGCGATTTTGTCGCTCGATCAGCAATTCGCACGTAAAAAGTCGCCGTTCGACGTCGCGCAGCTTCAACTCGTACGGGACCCAATGTCCTTGCTTTTGGATCATTCCCATCGCTTTTAGACGCTTGCAAACGGTTGATTTATCAACGCCCAATGATTCAGCAAGCTCTTCTTGGGTTTGGCACGAGTCCTCGTTTACCAATTCCCCCAATTCCGCGTCCTCGAACTTTTTGGGCTGGCCAAGACGCTCCTTGTCTTCGGTGTGAAAATCACCACTTTTGAATCGTCGAAACCAGTACTCACATGTTGAAATCGACGGAGTATGGTCTGGGTAGGCCTCCTGCAGCAATTCACGGGCTTGGGCTGTATTTTTTTTCAAATTGAAGCAGAAAAGCAAAGCTTCCCGCAAATTGCGTTTCGACGGCACGAAAGTTGACATACTCGGAGCACGAAAACACTGCGTTGTTTATACTTCAGCGAAATGACAGATACTGATAAACAAAGCCTAGGGATGAGGCTTTGTCATGAATATATATTCAGTATTGCCAACGCGATAAAGTGATAAATAGCGCCATCTGTGTGTCACCTTTAAAACTAATTCAACCTCCCAATAATTATTTACCTACCATCAGAGAACATAAAATAATTGTTTCGAAATTTTTTCTAGTATCGAAATGTCCGGAACAGAACTTTTTTATAAACTACTTCTTGCTGTCTTCTGCATCTTACTGCACGCTCATGCGCGCACTAGACGTACAGCAGCTGCGGCTGTCGAGCTTTTAGAAGACATGCATGTCAAAAATTCGCGAGTCAACAAATAATGCCAAATATTTATGTAGTAATAAATATTCCAGTATTGACTATTTTGATTTGATTTCTGCAATCTTAGAAGTAAATTTTTGTCATCGTTGAGAAAAACTGGCATATGGGCATATGTCACACTGCCAAAGTTACACTCGAACTTTTGGCTACCGTTTTTGAAAACCGTATAATCAGCCGAAATTCTGATATCAATTGGCCGCCTCGGAGCTGTGACTTAAGCCCGTTGGACTATTTTTTGTGGGGAGCCGTTAAGGACAAATGCTATGCGAACCATCCAGAGACGATTGATGCTTTAAAACACGAAATCGAAGCTGCCATTCATGAAATTGGAGCCCAAACAATCGAAAATGTGCTTAAAAATTGGGTTGATCGAATGGCCTACTGTAAAGCCAGTCGTGGCAGTCATTTGAACGATATTATTTTTCATTCATAAATGACAATTTTCAATTTTCAAAATAAAAAAAAAGTTAGGAAAAATATTGATTAGTTTTTTTTTATATATTATATAAAGCAAATTTTACATGGCTCACCCTACATATGCAAATACGTTTCTTTAAATTTTTTTATTTATTTTAAATTTGAAAGCTTTATACTATATAGAAAAAGCATTAGTCAAATTGATTTTCTACAGAAGCAAAAGCAGAGACATCACCGTTCTCTGGCAAACAAACTATGCAACGCCAATATAGGAAAGAGAAAATTCACTGCAATCAGCTCTGTTAAAAGTTTCACCACACTCCGGCGGTGGTTAGACTTCATTTTTGACAATTCACACTATGCGTAGCTCGTGAGACTTCTCTATATATTAACGTTCTCTGCCCCACTCTGTAGATAAGAGTAGTATGTATATTCCGGACTACAGGACAAATCAAAAATGTTAAAATTTTAACATTTATTATCATTTTAACTCAAAATTTTAACATTTTTTAACATTTAACTCATTTTTTTAGCTTATATTATCTCAAAAAAAAGTTAAAAATTTTTAGTTGGGTCGATGAGTCCAACCTTAAATTATAGTTACTCGTAGTTAATATTTTTAAGATATTAAAGATATCTATTTTTGATGTACTCGTAATCAATATTTACACTATTACACTAGTACACTATTAAGGTACCAACCCTAAATTATAGTTACTCGTAGTTAATATTTTTAAGATATTAAAGATATCTATTTTTGAAGTACTCGTAATCAATATTTAGGTTGGTACAGTTAAAATTTTGAGTTGGGTCGATTATTATTGATTGATAATTTTAAATATTGATTACAAAATATTTAAAGTAATCTATTCAAAAAAAAAAAAAACAAAAAAGGATACATTTAATAAGTACCTTTCAAAAAAAAACGATGAACTTGCAACAAAATTATTGTTATAATTCCAACTGCTTAACCAACTCATCTAAACCGTATATTCTGAAGTAATGTAATTACAGTTGAGTAGTATGTTTCACAGTTGATCTTATCAACACTGCTCACAATCTATAAATAGAATAAGCTTTATACCATTGACAGAGTTAATATATCAAAGCTTTTATATCAATGCTTTTATATCAAAGCAAGCTTAATTGTAAGATAAGCATAATATTTGATCTAGAATATTCAATTAAGCTTTTATGCATCAACACATGTTTCGACTCTGTCGAAACCGTTTGACTTTGTCAAACATGGTTACAAGTGCAGTAAGTATTTAGCGTTAGAAGAGGGTAGACGCAAAAAAATAATTGAAACTTTAAATTTGAACTCTTTGAAGTTCAAATTTATAAAATTTACCCAATATTGGTTCATAATTTAAATCTCTTATTAAATATGTTATTGGATTAGATGGATAAATTTTACTAATATAAAATATTTCTCGAGTCCAATTATTTTTATATTTGTTTTCAAATTGTTTTTTATGTGATTGAATTCTTACTTTTTCTCCAATTTTAAAAACTGGTTTTTCTAAATTGTTTCTATTAATTTTAAAACAATTATCAAAAATTAATTGTTCATTTTTTTCATTTACTTCACAATGTTTCATACCAATAGTTCTATGTACATCTTTGTAATTATATTCATATAATATTTTATCAATTACATCAATCCAATTAGTATTTTTCTGAATTTCAAATCGTATTTTTAGTTTTTCATTAATGGTTCTATTAAATCTTTCTACAATTGATGATTTCTTTTCACTAAATGTTTGATACATGTTAATATTGTATTTATCTAAAACTTCTTCGAAATGTTTATTTAAAAATTCTTTACCAGAATCTGTATGAAGTAATTTTGGTGCACAACCTGCTTTTTTAATAATATTTAAAAATGCTTCAGAAGTTGTTTTTCCATCTTTCTTTTTTAATGGTTCTATATAAGCAAATTTTGAAAATGTATCAATTACATTAAGCATATATTTGTATCCTCTATTAATTCTAACATTAACTGTTGTCATAATTAGTAAATCTGCTGCCCACCATTGATGGATTATATAAATATAGAAAAATATTAGATATAGTTTTTGATGAAAAAAATGAAAAATATAAAGATTTCCAAAATAAATGGAAATAATAAAAAATAAAAATCTTATTCAAACAAAAATTCAAACATTTTTTTATACTGTAAAGAAAAATTCAAACATTTTTTTATATCTACCATCATTTGTATCTTGTTCTTTGTCTATTACTAAAAATCCAAACTGTTCTTTCCAATATTGAATACACATATTTTTTAAAATATCATAATCAATATCATTACAATGGTCATTAAATATGTGTTTCAGATTAGTCTTATCTTGTTTAAATAAAATTATATAGTTTGCATTATCTCTTATCAATTGTTTAGGTATTTTTGAATATGTTTGACATAAATAAAAACAAGAAATGTTATTGTGTCTACCATAAGCAAAATAATTGGAAATATTATCTTGTTGTTCTGTAGAGATATCATCAAATATTATTACAGAATATTGTTTAATATTTTCAGGTGTTGGTAAAGATTGAATTGATAAACATTTTATATCTTTAGATTCCAAATCATTTTTAACACACAATTTATTGAATTGAATTATCATATCTTCTAAAAATTTATATTTTTCTTGATAACAAGTTTTTGAACAAATTATTATATCAGAATAATAAATCTTTGATAATATATTTAATAATACATTTGTTTTTCCGCAATTACTTGGTCCACAAATAATTGCTCTAATAATATTCGGAAATATTTCATTTAATCTTTTTATTGGTTTATGAGTATCAAAATTTTGAATAGTTAATTTAATTTTATTATCTAATTTAGTAACTTTTAAATGACCATCCATAATTTAGAATTTTAGATACATTTTTTTAATCTATTAATATAATTAATTACATATTTATTTCAATTAATTTTTAGTTAATTTTAATTTTATAAAAATTTAAAAAAACAAGTCAAACATGCATCACTTGATTTGTTAGTGGATTATATGAATAACTATCATCACTAATAATTAAACAGTGAACGACTGTATTTGATGGAAAATCTTCTGTCCATTTAAATTCAATTTTAATATCAATAGCAGCCTCTTTAATTACCTCATTCTGTTTAGATGTATCAATGCATATTATTGGATATTCTTTTAAAAATGTATCATAATTAACTATTGGTAAATTATTTATACTAGAACCATAATATGAATTTTTAAAATCTAGAAACATATTATATAATGTATCAAATTTATTTTGATTAATAGATAGTTGCATATCATAGTTTGGATATCTATTTGTATTTAATTTAACTACAACATTTTCTAAATTACAATGGTCAAATTTACTATTGTCTTTATAATTATTCTGATTTCTTAATGTTTGAAATGCAATAAGAAAATATCTAGGTTTAGCACTAGATGATGTTATATTCCAGGTATAAGTCTTTACAGCTGGAATTGCAGTAGTACAATAGTATCTCCAATTTCTAAAATACATTTGAAAGTTTGTATTATTTGAAATTTTTTTATTAATTTCATGATCAACTTCAACTGAAAATTTAACATGAGGCATTCTCCATATAATTTGATTAATATCAATAGAAAAAGTATGATCACTTAAACTACTATCAATAATTAAACAATTTGTATCATCATTTGATCTTATTAATTCTAATTTTTGATTAATTCTAAAAATGAAATTTTTGTAATCATCAAAAAACCCAATTAATATACATAATGGAATGCTAACAGAAAAATAACCTTTCTTATTACAAACACTACCTTTATTTACAATTTGCCAACCAGCATTATTTAATGATAAATCATTAGAAAATGATGCTAAGCCTTTAATTGTTGTTGTTATTCCAGGATTTTCAATTTTATCAATTTCAACTGAATTAATAAAATATGTAATTTTACTAAACAGATTTATTATACCATTATTCACAAAATTTATTTTATCAGGATTAAGTTTATCTAATATTTTACCATCTTTAGCAATAATTTGACCTCTAATATTAAGTAAACTTTTTGATGGTAACGTTTTAATGTCTTGATTATTAATATTTATTTCTATTGGTCTTCCATATTCATTTAATAGTGTAGAATTAGATGGCAAATGTTCATAAAAGTCATAAGATTCGATACCTTTTTCTTCTTTCATTTATTTAACTAAAAAATATTATTAAAAATTTACTAATATGTTTTGACTAGGTCGAAACCTATGTTTAAAATAATTGTAGTCTTGCATTTAATTGTCTTATCAAATTATAAAAAAACATTATTAATAGAATAATAATTAGTACCATTGAAATGTATTCATTTTGCATTATTTTATCTATTGCATTTGAAATAATAAAATCTATTTTTGATAATTGATTATTTTTATCAAAATTGTTTTTACAATTATTCATTTAATGCAATAGAAAAAATCCTAAATATTTTTAATATTTTTTTTTTTGTTAATCTTTTTACATTCATTTTCAATTACCCTTTTTTGTGTATCTAAATATATTGCATAAAATATAAGAATTGCAATTACAATAAAAATTACAATAGAAATTAATTTTAATAAAGACGGATCCATTATGACACATCTACATCCTCCATTATATTTATTATTAGCATCAATTATGTATAACTGTGATATACAATTATTTTGATATGGAATAAAATTAACACAAGTATTCATTTATTAACAATATTTTTTTTAATTTCATTTTACTTACACTTTTCAATAAATCATTGAGTTTTTGTGTTGTAATTTTTTTATTTACTAGTCCAATCTTCATTGTTTTAGATTCTTCAATAGCTTTTTGTCTTTTAATAAAATTGTTCTTATATTTTTCAGCTAATGCAGCATTTTCTTTTTCAATGCTATTTATAAGGTTATTATGTTCTGATTCAAGAATATCATAATTTACTTGTAACTCATACATATCATCATTTAATTTGCCAATAATTTCTTCATAACTCATTAAACTAAATTCTAATATAGCTTTCTCATTTAATAATTCATTTACTAATATTTTATTTGATTCTGAATGTAATTCAATATTATAATCTTTAATATTTTTAACACTTTTCATACTACAAACAGCATATTCATGCCATACATGATCATTATTTTTAAGTGCATCATTTAAACAGTGAACAAAACCACTTCTATTATTAAACTGAGACTTATGTTGCCTAATAAATTCTTGTGTTTGTTTAACCTCTTTTTCTATTTCTTCTTTATTTAATAGTTTTATACTAGATCCTCTTAATTTCAAGATAGGCACATCAGTATTTGTTTTAAATTCTTCAATTGTATGTATATTCGACATTTATTATAATAAAAATTTTTAATATTTTTTTATATTGAAACACTAAGAAAAATATAATTATTTTAAAAAATTTTTTCATAAATAAATTAAAAATGAATAAAATGTATAAGAATATAACTAATTTATACAATCATCCAAGCCCTTCTACTAAAACTGTTTCACCACTTGTATCACTACAAGGGAAAACAAAAAGTTTTAGAAATTCAAAAAATATTCATATTCCAAAAAATGCTAATGAACTTAAACAAATTAGAGAAAGAAATTTAGCTATTAATTATTTAGAACAAGCTAGTACTTTAAAATTAACTAAAGTAAAATTTTGCGAACAAAATCATATTTCACGCGATTCTCTTAATAATGGACTTAAATTACTTGGTATTGAAATTATTGGCAAAAACACTAAAAATGAAGACAATTCTCGACAAAAGAAGACAGTTCTCGACAGACTAAATCAAATAGTTTAACAGAGGGATTTTTAAAGAATGTAACTAAAATAAATAAGAAAAATAAAAACGAATTGTCTAATATTAATAAAAAAGTTGATGATGATATTTCAAGTTTACCTTCAGTTCATGATTAATAATTATCCAAATAAATAAATAAATACATCACATTTTCTATTATAATAAATGGTACGATATTATGGTAGTGGTATTATAAATAATCTTATAAATAATCTTCCATTTGAATTACATTCTCCAGGATATAATTATTTAGGACCTGGTACTAATCTTTAATTAAAACTTGAAAAAGATATACATCCAATTAATAAATTAGATGAAGCAGCTAAAGAACATGATACTGCATATTCTAAAAGTAACGATATAAAGAAAAGACATGAAGCTGATAAAATTTTAGAAGATAAAGCATGGTCAAGAGTTTCAGCAAAAGATGGTAGTTTATCAGAAAAAGTAAATGCATATTTAACTACTAATGCTATGAAATTTAAAAGAAAAATGGGTATGGGTTTGACAACTCACAATTCATCAACTGAAGAATTGATAAATGTTGACTCTGTTAACGGTTCACAAAGTGAATATAATAAAAATGAGAATAAAGATAAAATTTATTTTATTCCAAAATGTGGACGATACATTAAATATCCAATATCTCTAAATGAAGATCAACAAAAACAAGTTTATGATGCTATGAAAAATAAAACAGATATTACTATAAAATTAGAACCAATTCAATTACAAAGAACTAAAGAAAGTGTAATGAATGAAACATATTTACCATTAACTAGAAAACAAATTAATTCTATAAAAAAACATTTAGATAATAATAAAACTACTTTTAAAATTTTTATATTAAAATTATCTATGTCCCAGTTACAAAGTTTTAATAATGAAAAAATTGGTGGATTTTTACCAGCACTATTACCATTTATTCCAGCAATAGGAGCTGCAGTTACTGCAGGAACAACATTATATAGAGCATATAATGATAAAAAAACTAACGATAAATTATTAGAAGAAAAAATTCGTCATAATAAAGCATTAGAAGAAAAAAATATAAAATCTGGTAATGGTATGCTACTTAAAAAATCTGGTAATGGTATGTTACTTAAAAAAAATTTGATTTTGAATTAATTCCAATTAAACCATTAAGTAATTATGATTTAACAAAATATGCTAGAAAATTTAATATAGCAAATTTTAGAGGTGTATTCATGAAAGATAGATTACCAAAAAAGATAAAAGATATAGAATGTGGAATAATAAATTTAGATAATAATAATGGTAATGGTACACACTGGGTATCATATAAAAAATATAATAATCATATTTTTTACTATGATTCCTTTGCTATAAATAAATTACCAATATTAATAGAGAAATATTTCAAAACTAATGAAAATACTGTAATTTTTAATAATAATATTGATCAAGAAATAAATGAAATAATTTGTGGTCATCTATGTTTAAAATTTTTACTTAATTAAATAATGCCGACTATATCATTAGATGGAAATACTTCAATAATTTCATGTAATTTTGATGAACCAATAATTTTAGATAATAAACATGATTTTGAAATATGTTTGCTTAATTTTTCTACTTATAATTCTATACCGAATATATCTGAAAAATTAAAAAATAATATTTTACATTATATTTTCGAAGGAAATGATTCACAAGATAATTTACATACAATTAACAATGTTAACAAAATAATTACATTCCCAACTGGTTCATATGAAATAAATGATATAAGCAATTTTATAAAAGAGAAAATAAAGGGTATTACTATTAAACCAAATATGACAGCATTAAAAGTTGAAATTAAAAGTAATTATATTATTGATTTTACACAAAAAAATTCAATAGCTTCATTACTAGGATTTAGTGAACAAATTATTCAACCTAATACATTAGTATCATCTGATTTACCAGTAAATATTATGAATATTAATTCTATTAGAATAAAATGTAATATTGTAGGAGGTAGTTATGAAAATAATAAACAAACAAATATTATTCATGAATTTTTTATTAATGATAAACCTGGTGAAAAAATAAATGAAATACCTAGAAATTTAATATACTATCCAGTAAATACAAATATTATTAGAAATATAACTATTTATATAGTTGATCAGGATAATAATTTAATTGATTTTAGAAAAGAAAAAATTAGTATAAGATTAAATATTAGAAATGTAAATTGATATTTTCGAAGAAAATAGTTAACAAAGTTAACATAAATTTAAAAAAAATGTTTGTTAATAAATTGGAAATAATGAGTGAAATTATGATTCTGCAGGAAACAGTTTCCGAAGGAAACATACCAAAACAAAGATTATATCATAAAATGGTAAATGGTCAAAGAATATGTTTGTCTATTATAGATGGTAAAAAAATATGTTTTTCATGTTTAGAAGAGAAACCTATTTCTAATTTTATTTCGAATAAGAGATATTGTAAAAACTGTTACAATCAAAAAATTGCATATTATAACTCATTACCATCAAGATTTGAAAGATTAAAGTGTGAATGTGGAATGTGGTATACAGTATCACATAAAAAACGTCATTGTAATTCTCAATTTCATATTAAATATATTAATAATAAAGAAAATAATTAACAATTTATTATGAAGTAACGAAATTAATTTCTAATTTGCATCACACCACATCATATTTAATATTTAAATATTATTTATTGGCGATAATTCAAAATATTTAAAAAAAAATTTTCTATATAAATAAGGAAAAATTAAGTAAAAATATCAAATAAATAAAAATGAATTCATTTAATATTAAAGAATTGAAATCCAAAAATTTAAAAAATCTAAAAAAATATATTAGAGCAAATAAACATATTTTTCAATTGCCAAAATATTGGTATAATAAAAATAAAAATAGTTTATTAAACATAATAAGTGTTTTAATAGAAAAGCATAATAATGATGTTATTCAAAATATACTTCAAAATTTTGATGATTATGATTTTGATATTATTGATATTCAAGAAAAACAATTAAATGGTTCATGTTTTAACAATATGGTTGCTGATTTAGAGTTTACAAATAATGAAGAATTTAATATTAAAAGACATTTAGAATTAATAAAAAGAAATTGTTTCAAATATTTTTTCAAAGCTTTTAAAAAATATAGTAATTTTAAAGTGTCTTTAGCAACAGCGGTTAATATTGTGATTATTGATAAAAAAAACTAATAAAATTAAAGAAAGTTATGAATATTGGTATAGATCAGAAATACATTACGTTAATAAATTAAACTATACAAAAGAATTTTATTTAATGATAGAGGAAATAAATAATAAATTCTCAGAAAAATGTACAAAAGGATCTACAGCTAGCTTTGTTAGAATAGTAAAAACACATATTAGTAGAGATAAGTCTCAAATTCTTGCTGGATCATATATTCCATTTACTAATAGAAATTGTGTTAATATTAAAAACACTGATAATAAATGTATTTTATATTGTATCTTATATTCTATTTATCAAGATGTGTTAAAAATTCATCCAGAAAGACCAACAAAATATAAAAAATATCTTGAAGATTTAGAAAATGATGATAAATTTAAAAATCTAAATTTAGAATTTCCATTTATAATTAATGAAGAAAATGTTAAAAAATTAGAAGATTATTTTAATATTACCATGAATTTTTATCATTATGATTCAGAAAAAAATGATGATGAATATTACCAAATTCAATTAATGTATAAAAGTAACTCTTTTCGTTATTTCGTTAATGGTTTGCCAAAAAAACATGTTAATATTATATATATAGAAGAAAATATTACAGAAGAAACATACAAATCTCACTTTGTACTATATTACTTAAAAATTTATCTGGATTTTTAAGTGGTAAAATTCATCATCAGCATGAACATCTACATATTTGTAATAAATGTTTTAAACATTTTGAAAAATCTGATGAATTAGAAGAACATATAAAAACATGTTATTTATTAAAAGATGATAATAATATAATACAAAATATAAAGTTACCTAAAGAGGGTGAAAATATTTTAAAATATAAATCTATTGGAGCAGAACTATTTCATCCATATACTTTATATGCTGATTTTGAATGTACTTTGGAAAAAATTAATAAAAAAAAATCTGACAAATGTAAAAATACAATATTACTTCATGAACACATTCCAAATAGTTATGGTATTTATAACACTTATAACAAACAATATATTTCAAAGAATACTTCTAATAGAAAAGTTCTATTGAAATCATTCTTAGATAATTTAATAAAATATGCTAAAGATTATTATGAAGTAAGAAAATTGAATAATATAATTCAGGATAAAGAATCGATATTAAAGTTTGATAATACTAACAATTGTGAAATTTGTGATATTCCATTTTCTGAAGAAAATAAAAAATGTTGGGATCATGACCATGCAGCTGGTAAATATAGAATGGCTTTATGTAATAAATGTAATCTAAAGTTAAAGATGCCAAAATTTTTACCAATTATTATTCACAATTTAAAAGGTTATGATTCAAAATTATTTCTAAAATATTTAGATGAATTTCATCCTGAAACTGAAACTAGTGTTCTAGCAACGAGTACTGAAAAATTTAAACAAATTAAAAAACCAGTTATTGTATATTAGATGAAAATAAATATTTAAAATGTAAAAATGAAAAATGTAAATATCAATATAATTTAAAGACAAGAAACACTTGTCGTAATTGTAATTCAACAGATTTAGAATTATATACAGTTGCCGAAAAATAGAATTAAGATTTATAGATTCAATGGAATTTATAAATACTTCATTAGATAAAGCTGTTAAAAATTTATTAGATGTTAATGATATATATTGTGTAACATGTAAGAAAATAAGAAATATAGATTATGTATCTTATAAAGTTGGTAAAAATACTGAGAATAAAATATATGCTTGTAGTATTTGTTCAGTTTGTAATACTAAAAATATAAAATATATTAATTTTGATCATTTAGAAAACTTTAATAATATTTTTAAGGATTTATCATTAAAAGATAAATGTTATTTACTTAGAAAAGGCGTATATCCTTATGAATTTATTGACAATTATAAAAAATTTAATATAACAACACTTCCAGACTATAAAGATTTTAAGTCATCATTAAATGGAAATATTAATATTAATGATTATAAATTTGCAAATAAATTTTGGAAACATTTTAATTGTAAAACATTTAGAGACTATCATAACTGGTATTTGAAATTAGATGTTATACTTTTAAGTGATGTATTTGATAATTTTAGAAAAGAATGTTTTAAAAATTATAATTTAGATCCTATACATTATATAAGTTCACCACATTTAAGTAATTCATCTGCTTTAAAATTAACCAAACAAAAATTAGAATTATTAACAGATCAAGATATGTATGAATTTTATGAAAGTGGAACTAGAGGTGGAATATCACAAATTGCACATAACTATGCTAAAGCTAATAATTGTTATTATTACGATGATATTGTAGAACAAGTTTATAAATTAAGTAAAGAGGAAGCTTCTCTTAAAGGTATATACGATTCTAAAAAATTAACAAGTTATATTTTATATTTAGATGCAAATAACTTATATGGATGGGCTATGTCACAAAAATTAAGTGTTGGCAATCATAAATGGTTAAATGAAGATGAAATTAAATACTTTTGTAATATTAATAATATTTTAAATAAAGATTTTGATGATAGTGATATTGGATATACATTAGAAGTTGACATAAGTATTCCTCCGGAATTACACAACTTTTATAATGATTATGCTCCAGCACCTCATCATTATGTTCCACAATTTGAAGATTTATCACCAAATCAAACAGACTTAATTAATAAAGGGATTGGTAGTAAACCAAATGATAAAATTAAAAAATTAATGTGTACGTTGTTACCAAAGAAAAATTATATAATTGATATAAGATTATTAAAAGAATATTTAAATAATGATGTAATTTTAACTAAAATTCATAGAGGTATTAAATGTAGACAAGAAGCATGGTTAAAAAATTATATTGAAAAATATACAACACTTAGAAAGGAAGCTAAAAACGATTTTGAAAAATATGTTTTCAAACTTATGAATAATAGTGTATATGGTAAGCAAATGGAAAATGTTAGAAATAGACTTAATGTTAGAATAGTTAAAACTGAAAAACTTATGAGAAAACTAATAAGTAGAAATACATATCAATCAAGAAAAATAATAGATCATAATATGTGTGTAGTGTTTGGTAAAAATACAAATATTAAATTAAATAAACCTATCTTTGGAGGTCAAAATATTTTAGATTTATCAAAATTATTAATGTTTAAAATGTATGTACAACTGAAAACTAAATATGGTAATAGAATGAAATTATTAGGAACAGATACTGATTCATTTATTCTTTATTTTGAAGGTAAACATATTGATGATGATTTTGATATTTATTCTGAAATGAAAGATGATCTAGATAATTATGATACCAGTGATTATATAGATAATTTTCCAATTGAAGATTTAAAATCTAATATTAATAAAAAAGTACCAGGAAAATTTAAAGATGAATATAATGGAATACCAATTAGAGAATTTTGTGGACTTAGAAGTAAAATGTATGCATTTAAGACTGATGTTTGTGATAAAAAAGTTTGTAAAGGAATAAAGAAAAATAATATTAAAAAGTTAACAATTGAAGATTATAATAATTGTTTAATTAATTTAGAAAAAAAAAATGAAACTGTTCATAATATTAGATCATATGATAATAAACTATATACTACAGAAGAGAATAAAATAGGATTGTCACCCTATGATGATAAGTTTTATTTTAATAAAAAATTGAATAATAATGATAACGATAAGTTAAATAAGACTTACAAATTACCCTGGGCACATTATAAAATAAGAAATGTAGGTAACTAAAACGAACCCCCTCTCTACTATACATTAATATTAACTTAGATTATTTTAAGTATTTTGATATTGACAAAGTCAACAGTTTCTGAAGGAAATATTTAAATTATTAATTACATTAGATTAAGTTTTTTTTAAATTTTTTATATTAATATTTTTTTAATTTTTTTAATTTTTTCCATTTAGATAAGTAAAATTTTTTAATTATTTTTCAATTATATTTGTTTTAATCTGTAGTTTACTTTTTTCAATATCTGATTCAATATTTAATTCACTTTTTTCAATATCTGATTCAATATCTGTTTCAATATTTGTTTCAATTTCTTCAATATCTGATTCATTTTTTTCAATATCTGTTTCAATTTTTTCAATATCTGTTTCAATTTTTTCAATAGTTGATGCAATTACTTTAAGAAATGTTTCCATAGCATCTACTCGTTTAATTATATTAATAATATTAGACTTATTATGATTTATGTTCTTTTCTAGTTCTGCAACTTTTTTTTGAAGTAGTTGATTTAAATCTACTAATTCACTAATACTCTCTTTTGATTGATCAATATTTGAACGATTTTTTTCAACTTCATTTTCTAACGATATTATTCTATTAAGAGAATATTCATTAGACAAATTTAATTCTGAAAAAGATTTTTGTCCAAACTTATCAATTCCCATTTATTAGAAAAAAAAAATTTTTAATTTAATTAAACAGTCAATATGTTTCCTTCGGAAACCATTGACAGAGTCAACATATTTTCTTCTCTTAATTCCTCAATAATATTCATAATTTCATTATGTATTTCTGGACTATCATTTCCTGCATTATACTCGCCTATCAACAAATTTAATCTATCTTTTAATTCATTAATATCATTCCAATAAACACGTTCACATTGTGAACGATTCGCAAAACGAACATATTCAGTAGGTAAACTAGTTTTAATTTTAAAATTTTTTAATGATTTTGAAAGATTATTTTTTGAATTTAAACCAGATCCTACTTTTTCCTTTATAATTTTATTTTTAATCAATATTGGTCTAATAAAATTCATATATTTATTTCCAACGCTAGATTTAATACGTTTAGAACTTTTGTCATTATTTTGCATGTAAGCATATGTTGATAATATAATTTCTTCATAATTTTGTAAATCATTATTTGTTACAGCTGTTGATGGTTCTTTTAAAGTTATTAATTCCCATAACCCTTTTGTTCCATTATAAGTTTTATTATTTAAAATAATATCATTATTACTAATTTTTACTTCAGTATTACCAATCCATAAATCTTTTCCATCTTCAGATCTTAGACCAAAAATATTGTCACATAATTTCATATCAGAATTATTTAAATTTAAATATTTCATTGCCATATTTCCAATTTTTTCTGAAATAAATTGTACTGGTGTAGATAACGTTTCATTTGCACTACGCAAAAGAGCGTCTTTTGATGTTGATGGAGTCAACTGTTCGCTTCGTGAACATGTGCTAGTTGTTGGTGTACTTTCAACTAATTTTTGTTTGTTTGTTTTTCTAATTGGTGATAGTTGCTTTTCGTTAAATTCATTAGTTTGTAAATTCATATTATTGTCAAACGGTTTCGACTCCGTTGAAACATGTTCACTTTGTGAATGTCCATCTATTGTTTTTTTATATGATTGATTTAAATCTACTATTAAATTTTTAAAGCTATCATTTAAATTGTGAACATTAATAACTGATTGATTTAATGGTTGAATAATTGCTTGAAGATCTTCATTAATTTTTTCTTGTTTTATTACTTTGTTTAAATTAAATTGTTGAAGTTTATTTTTTAAGTCTTTTTGTGTTTTAATATATTAATATATTTTAAAACTTTATCTGATATCATTGTTATTTAATTAAAATAAATTTTAAATATTTTTGAAATGGATAAAGATGAATTTATTGATGCTAAAAATAATGATTTTAGAATAGCAAAAGAGTTGCATAAACCAGTAAGAAAAAATTTTGAAAGAAGAAAAATTATTACTAAAGGCATAAATGAATTATGGGCAGCAGATTTACTAATTATGACAACAGTTAATGATAGAATTAATAGAGGATACAAATATATGCTTAATGTAATTGATACATTTTCTAAATTTGCTTATATAGAACCATTAAAAAAGAAAGATGGAAAAACAACTTCTGAAGCATTTTTAAATATTATTAAAAAAGCAGGTTGTGCACCAAAATTACTTCATACAGATTCTGGTAAAGAATTTTTAAATAAACATTTCCAAGAAGTTTTAGATAAATACAATATTAACATGTATCAAACATTTAGTGAAAAGAAATCATCAATTGTAGAAAGATTTAATAGAACCATTAATGAAAAACTAAAAATACGATTTGAAATTCAGAAAAATACTAATTGGATTGATGTAATTGATAAAATATTATATGAATATAATTACAAAGATGTACATAGAACTATTGGTATGAAACATTGTGAAGTAAATGAAAAAAATGAACAATTAATTTTTGATAATTGTTTTGAAATTAATAGAAACAATTTAGAAAAACCAGTTTTTAAAATTGGAGAAAAAGTAAGAATTCAATCACATAAAAAACAATTTGAAAACAAATATAAAAATAATTGGACTCGAGAAATATTTTATATTAGTAAAATTTATCCATCTAATCCAATAACATAATTATTTAATAAGAGATTTAAATTATGAACCAATATTGGGTAAATTTTATAAATTTGAACTTCAAAGAGTTCAAATTTAAAGTTTCAATTATTTTTTTGCGTCTACCCTCTTCTAACGCTAAATACTTACTGCACTTGTAACCATGTTTGACAAAGTCAAACGGTTTCGACAGAGTCGAAACATGTGTTGATGCATAAAAGCTTAATTGAATATTCTAGATCAAATATTATGCTTATCTTACAATTAAGCTTGCTTTGATATAAAAGCATTGATATAAAAGCTTTGATATATTAACTCTGTCAATGGTATAAAGCTTATTCTATTTATAGATTGTGAGCAGTGTTGATAAGATCAACTGTGAAACATACTACTCAACTATAATTACATTACTTCAGAATATACGGTTTAGATGAGTTGGTTAAGCAGTTGGAATTAAAACAATAATTTTGTTGCAAGTTCATCGTTTTTTTTTGAAAGGTACTTTAAAAAATAAATGTATCCTTTTTTTTTTTTTTTTTTTTTTGAATAGATTACTTTAAATATTTTGTAATCAATATTTAAAATTATCAATCAATAATAATCGACCCAACTCAAAATTTTAACTGTACCAACCTAAATATTGATTACGAGTACTTCAAAAATAGATATCTTTAATATCTTAAAAATATTAACTACGAGTAACTATAATTTAGGGTTGGTACCTTAATAGTGTACCAACCCTAAATATTGATTACGAGTACATCAAAAATAGATATCTTTAATATCTTAAAAATATTAACTACGAGTAACTATAATTTAAGGTTGGACTCATCGACCCAACTAAAAATTTTTAACTTTTTTTTGAGATAATATAAGCTAAAAAAATGAGTTAAATGTTAAAAAATGTTAAAATTTTGAGTAACTGTAAGTTAAAAAAATGTTAAATGGTAAAAATGTTAAAATTTTGAGTTAAAATGATAATAAATGTTAAAATTTTAACATTTTTGATATTGTCCTGTAGTCCGGAATATACATACTACTGATAAGTATTACAGAGTATACACAGACAATATACACTAATATATACGTATATGTATATGTATATAATTGGCGCGTATTTTTTGAGTGTTTGGCCGAGCTCCTTCTCTTATTTGTAATATGCGTCTTGATGTTGTTCCACAAACGGAAGGGCCTACAGTTTCAAGCCGACTCCGAGCGACAGATATTTTTATGAGGAGCTTATTCATGACAGAAATACACTCGGAGGTTTGCATTGCCTGCCTAGGGGCGACCCCTATTAGAAAAAACTTTTTCTTAATTTTTTGATCTTTCGCCGAGATTCGAACCCACTTTCACTCTCTGAATTCCGAATGGTAGTCACGCACCAACCCATTCGGCCACGGCGGCCGCCATACATACATACTATTTCTATACTATATTATTCCCTGTAATAAAATGTAAATTGAAAAAAATTTCGTTTGCCAAAGGAACAAATAAATGCACATTCAAATGCCGTCAGCAATTTGATTTCATACAGAAGCCTTTTAAGAATTCCCCGCTGTCGAGTTGGACGAGGTGAGAAAGTCTACGAGGTTTGTTTTGACTATTCACACTATTTGTAGCTCGTGAGACTTCTCTATATCTCTCTACGTTTGCAATACCGTCGAAAATAAAGGTGCGGGACGAACGAAAGTGAGACAAGAATAAAGCGAAACCGAAAAAACCAAGTTGACCAACAATGAGGTTCGATAGAACTTTGTAGTTTTTAAAAGAGTTGAATTAGCCTTTGGCCTTCGATGAATCATTATTTTCAAAAATAGTGAAAATTTGGACTAAAAAATCGCGATAAAATAATATTTTCATAAAAATTGAAAATTTTGAATAAAAAATCGCGCGAGAAATAGATTAATCATTATTTTCAAAAATAGTGAAAATTTGGACTAAAAAATCGAGATAAAATAACATTTTGCCTGCGAGTCTTTTTTGTTTGAAATAAGCATATATAAATGTTACAAAAACAAAAATATTTTTACAACTACTGAAAATTTGGAATAAAAAGTCATTTTTTTGTCGACATTTTAGACTGCGCCCCTGTTTTGTTTGAAAATGTATATATATGCATACATATTATATAACGAAAAAAGGCGCTTTTTTTCCAATAACAGGTGCTAATTTGAATACCTCGCTATTTCAGTAGATGTCACTTTTGAAGCTGTAATTTTGACAAGTAGAAACTACGCCATTAATAAAAATGGAACGATACACGCTTACACAACGCATTGAAATTATTAAAATACACTATAAAAGTGGTGAAAATTTGGCAGAGATGGTTCGTAAAACTCAAACATTTTTGAGTCATCGTGAAGCACCTTGACGGACCGCAATACAGAAATTAGTGAAAAAATTCGAGCTGTTGCGACAAGTTAGTGATGTGAAGAATAAAACCCGTGCACGTCGCTCAAGAACAGCCGAAAATATTGCTGTTGTAGCCAAAAGTGTTAAAGAACACCCAGGTTTGGCCATTCCTCGTCGTTCTTTGGAATTAGGCATTCCAAAAACGTGATTACACCATATTTTGCATAAAGATTCGGGTCTTAAGGCTTATAAAGTCCAGTTAACACAAGAACTCAGGCCGGTCGATCATCCGGCGGTGTCATTGGACCTTACTTTTTCGAAAGTGAAGCTGGAGCAACAGTTACGGTGAATGGATTGCCGGAATTAGATGGTATTTATCTGGACAACGTTTATTTTCAACAAGACGGAGCTACGTGCCACACAAGCAACGAAACCATTGATCTTTTACGAGAATAACACCTCTTATTGGAAAACCCTTTATATTTTTACAAATATTTGTTTGCTTGAAATGTACATATAATATATAAATGTTACAAAAAAATATTGTATTGTATATATTTTACTAAATGGCGATTTTTGAATTTTAAATATATATTTTTACAATTTGGAATAAAAATCTGGCAATTTTCTTTACATTTCTCTTCAACGAGATTTCAGTAGAAGATGCAAATACGGTCGTATAAAACCTTATTTTTAAGTTTTTCCTGGGGGTTCTATAAAGACCATAGGAGGTTGGGACTTTCATCGTTATAATGGTGGGACCTTAGTATTTCTATTGGGCGTGGGGGGCGGTATAACTAACTCGTTTTCGATTTATAATATTTTGATTTTTAGATGGAGATGCATTCGAAAGTAAATTAAAAGAAATATTTTTAGAAAGAAGGTCCGTTTAGCCATTTAGCAAGTGATAAGATAGAGTCACAATCACTCACTTTTTGGCAAACGGCTATATTAATGAGGTCGGTCGGGTGAAAAAAAGAGATAGGACATCGCGAAGAGCTATAGAGGCGAGGAACGATGCTTTGCTCGTATTTAAGGTGTCTGAAAAAAATAGGGTGAATTTTCATTTTTCTTAAAAAATATTTATTTATTAATCAATTTTTATTTTATCTCCTTCAAAGTAGTCTCCCTCAATTATAATACACTTATGCAAACGTTTTTTCCAATCCCCGAACCAGTCCTGATACACTTTTTGATATGTCCTTGAGCTTTCTCAGCGATTCGGTTTTTATTACCGCAACTATCGCAAACCGCTGTCCTATAATGAGTCTTTCCCATCTTGGGAACTGGAAGAAGTCGTAGGAAGCAAAATCTGGTGAATACGATGTTGTCGTACTGCCATTCAAGAGATGCGAGGTAAGAAAACTGTAGGACCTTGCGACGTCTACTACAGCTGTCATGTAAAGGAGCGCGAATTCGGTGTCGGATTTGTTGTGGGAGAGAGACTTCGTCGCCAAGTGCTGTCGTTTACTCCGGTACTGTCGTTACGCCCGATTTTTTAACGCCTCGCTCATTTGCGCCCACGCCCCGACGGAAGAGAAGGTCGATGCGAGCAAAGATTCCTTCTATAACCGCTGCCCCTGCCACGATATAAAAATCGTGCTTGGCAACTTTAACGCCAGGGTGGGCAAGGAGGGAATTTTTGACCTCACAGTCGGAAAATTTGGCTGCACACCATAACATCCTGTCACGGACAGAGGCTTATCGACTTCGCCGCGGCCCGAAACATGCTAGTCTGCAGCACCAGAGACGAATTATCGAAAAAAAGAAACGACAGGCCGAAAAACGTGAGTGTGAGGAGCTTGGGATGCTGGCCAATAGGAACAATGCCCGAAAATTCTACCAGAAAGTTCGGCGGCTTACAGAAGGTTTTAAGACCGGGGCGTTTTTTTTTAAGAACAAAGTTCGCGATCTGGTAACTGACATCCAGAACGTACTTAATTATGGAGGGAACACTTCTCGAACTTGTTAAATAGTGGTAGCTGAGCATGTCACAGAGATTGTGAATATCCCGATACCCCAATTATTGACCACGGAATTGTCATTCCGCTACCCGACCATGACCGGGTAAGAATAGCGAAAACTCGGCTAAAGAAAAACAAAGCCGCGGGCGCCGACAAACTGCCGGCTGAGCCATTCTCACATATCGGCGAAGAGCTGGTAAAGTATGCCTGCCGATTGGAATTTAAGTGTGCTCTGCCCAATCCTTAAGAAGGGTGATCCTGCAATTTGTGCCAATTACCGCGGGATTAGTCTTCTAAATATCGCCTATAAGGTTCTAGCGAGCGTACTGTGTGAAAGGCTCAAGTCCACCATCAACCAACTGACCCTATCAGTGTGGCTTTAGACCTGGAAAGTCTACCATCGACCAAATATTCACAATACGCCAAATCTTGAAAAAAACCCATGAAAGGAGAATCGACACACCAAATCTTTTCTTTGACTTCAAAGCTGCATACGGCAGTACGAAAAGAAGTTACCTGTATGCCGCAATGTCTGAATTTGGTATCCCCGCAAAATTAATACGGCTATGCAAGATGGCATTGCTCAATACCAGCAGCGTCGTCAGAATTGGGAAGTACCTCTCCGAGCCGTTTGATACCAAACGAAGTTTAAGACAGAGTGACTCGCAGTAGTGTGACTTTTTTAACCTGATGTTGGAAAGGATCGTACGAGCCGGAGAACTGAAGTCGATGATATTGACATCATCGGCCTTAACAACCGCGCTGTTAGTTCTGCCTTCTCTAAACTGAATAAAGAAGCAAAGCGAATGGGTCTGGTGGTGAACGAGGACTAAACGTAGTACCTCCTGTCATAAAACAAGCAGTCGGTGCACTCGTCACTATTGACTGTTAAGATTGCGGGGTTGTAAAAGACTTCGTTTTTTATCATGCCCGTCCTAACGTATGGCGCAGAAGCGTGGACGATGACAATATCCGATGAAGCATCGCTTGGAGTGTTGGTGAGAAAGATTCTGCGGAATATTTTTGGACCTTTGCACGTTAGCGACGGCGAATATCGCAGACGATGGAACGATGAACTGTATGAGCTTTACGAGGACATAGATGACGCAGCGAATAAAGATCCAGCGTCTACATTGGCTGGGTCGTGTCGTCCGAATGATGCTGTGGAAAAATTTTGATTTGTCTATTTTTGAATTTCGGATGATTCTTATATAAACCACTTTATAGTTGTTTCATTTAAATATTTATGTCCATAAAGGAAGATAATTTTATACCTACCATAAATTACCATTAGACGTCCTATGCTCCAACTAGGAGTTAAAGATTCTTACCATACAGTTTGTCATTGAAAATAAATTCAGTTTTTCGAATTCAATAGCAAAAATTACCACTCCGTCGTAAACGCTCGGTATACTTTTCTATTCCTCATTTATTACATTTTTTCATGCTGCTGCATTCTTTGGATGTCTTTTGGTGACTCAAAGGTTCACTAACTTGCAATCACGTTTATGTCGGTAACATTGATAACTCTACCGCAATTGCAGAGAAACCACATCTGTGCATTTTATTTTTTTTGGTGGAACAGACTGGCAATTGCAGCACTCAGACACAATTAAATCCATTGTACACGCTCGGATTCCCTTCTTAATGTTCTTTAATCTATTCGACTTCCGAAAAAATCTGAATAGATCTTGTGGTGCCAAGGAGCCAGGGTGGTCGCTTCTTAACAAGATTCCCACCTTTTCCATGTCCCATAGAAAGCTGTCCGTCATCAGTCCAACCAGCCAGCTACAGTCCCCTCTGATTAGTGACAGGAGGGTTGGCGACAGTCGGTTGGACGTGACAGGTAACATCAGTTTTGTCTATCTAGAGCCTCTCTCAGCCAAAAAAGTAGGCCTCAGAGCCAATTCTGGCTAAAGAGCCAGAGATCTAGTTACCCGCGATACCCACGTGGCACGGAAATTATGTCAGCATCAGGTTATTGTTATATCTACCGACATAGTTCAGCCTGGATTTACAGGACTCGTCTACCCTTCAAGTGGTTGGGGGCTGTCTAAGGCCATGAGCAGAGCTTGGCTGTGCACCTCCGCTTGAAACACAGATGCATGCATTCCAAGAGCAAAGTGCAATTTTGTCCCGTTGGATTCCACGTAGACCCCAGAGCGGGAGGCCTGCTCGCTCCCGGAGTCATCCGTGAATATGCCTCTGGTAGCACCACACTCTATCTCTTGTCAAGCACGACTCTGGATGGCATGGAGTCAAGGGGCATGGCAAGGATCGTTGGATCAAAGTCCATGCCTACTCTGTTGTCCAATGCTGTACAGGGCCTGTACCAATTTCAATTGTGCTTCAGCCTTCAGAAGACCTTCAAGGCCTCTCCATGGATGAAAACATCAAGTGGTTGTAGATTAATCAAATCATCTAATGACGGGCCTGAAGTAGTCGAAAATGCTGCGACGCAATAGATGGCCACAGTCTCGATAAGGTCCTCCTGACTCCCACGAGAGGGAGTCTACTCATCCAGACCACTGATGCATAAGTTATAATAGGTCTTATCATAGCCGTTTAGATCCATAGGACCTAGCTAGGACAAAGACTCCACGTTTTTCCAAAAACACCCTTGCACTGCCAAAAGTCTGTCAGTGCTTTGGATGTCTTTGTTTCAACGTGTGATTTCCTGGGTAGCTTACTATCGAGAACTACTCCAAGATATTTAATTTCTTCGGATAGCTGAACTGTGACTCCTTTTAGCTTAGGCAGAACGAGTGCATCAAGCTTCCTCCTTCTGGTGAAGAGGACAATACCAGCCTTGGTAGGATTTGCCGATAAGCTATTCGCACAGCACCAAGGATCTCCATGCAGCAGAGCAATAGAGACAGCGCACCGCCTTCGGGGCAACGTCTTTTAACCCCGGATAACACCAGCAGATCTTCCTCTGCGCGCCCCGAGACGATTCTTGGGGCCAGCATCGAACGAATCCAATTCACTAGCACCCGGTCTATGCCGTGCCTACTAGCAGAGCTTTTCATTATGCTCCTTGTGCTTTGAATCTTGGTAAAATTTAAAATTTGGCATATTCTCAGTTATAAAACCAAATTGCTTAGTATTGCCGACTAAGTTTTTTTTCAATATATTTAAGTATTATTGCCGTCAATAAATACCAAATCTCCTACTCCTTTACTTGAAATACACCCCCAAACCATAACGGTAACTTTTCCAAATTTAACCGTGGGAATTATATTTCGATTTTGTAAAGCTGTGCGATCCATCGTTTAAATACAGCATTATCGTTGTCACATCGCTAAATATAAAGTCGTCCCAATAATCTTCTGGCTCGGAGATGTGGCTCAAAGCAAAAGACAGGCGTTTCTTTTGTGGAAACGGAAATGGTTTCTTGCGTGCTGATCTCAATGAATATTTTTGAGAGAGACTACTTCATGAGAGACAACAATGCCAAACTCCTCGTTAAATTCCTTTGCAAGTGTTCTGAGGGAAATTCTCAGGTTTTGATCCAATTTTAGAATCGTCAAGCATTCTGCACGTCCAGTGATTTTTGTTTTAGACCCTGCACGCTTTTTCTCTAATCTACCCTCTTTTCCGCTCGATTTATAACATTATAAACTATTTGACGTGTTACTGAGAACATTTCAGACAATGCCCGAACACTTCTACCCAAGTGGGAATTATAATATAATAATTGCGTAATATCAAAGGATAATCTTTCGGCATTTTGAAAATATATTAATTAAATTTAGTCCGAATGAAGCAAAAATTTTCACTGAATCGTAAAACGAAAGCATGAAAGTGGTCATTGCAAAGCGGAACGGTAAATCGAAGTTAATCGCGCAACACGTTTTAAAGAAATTGAAACGGCAATATGTAAAAACTGTTTATTGACAATGTCGAAATAGATTATTATTGGGTTTTATTGCTTTAGTTGTTGTTTTTCCAAACATTTTGAAGTTTTTTATTATATAGTTACCTTTAAATGTTGTGAACAAATATAATCAATGCTGTGAATCAGTACAAAAAAGAAGTCAAATATAAATAAAGAGTGCTATTTTTTGCTATTGAAGTAGAAAAATTGAAATTATTTTTTATGTCAAAAGTCATTGTTGGCATACTGTACCTAGATCAATACGGCACAACGCACAGCAGATTATAAAATCCAAATGGATTAAATAAAATTAAAAAAAAAACTCAAATTAAATTAAATAATTTATTTTTCAATTAATTTTGTAAAGTTTAAGGTCTTATATTCTAAGTACAGATTATAAAAATCAAGTTTTTCTTATATCTTTAAGAAAAAATTTAAAATCCTTCATCAAATGTTCCGAAATTGAGCAACGAAGGCTTCTTCTATGTTTAGCGCCGTGTTACATGCCATGTTCATACATACAACTAAATGAACTAAACTTATAAACAACCAGTGTACCCAAATGCCAAGCTAGTGGTCGTGGACAGGAAGGATATTCCGTCCAGGCCGCGAGCAAGGGTTTGGTTACCTTCAACCGTCGAAGACCCGGTGGAGATTATGAAGCTCATCCGGGTCTGCAATCCGGACATCCCAACGCAGGAGTGGAGGTACGTCAAAACTATTACCAACCAAAACAGCGCGGATGAATCGAAAGAGCAGAAGCGCGCCACCATGCAGGCTCTCCTGCTCCTCACAGAGAACTCAATTGAACCGTTAGCGAAATGCGATGGGCAACTTAGATACGGTTTTGTAAAGGTGAAGCTCCACATTTACAAAACCGACACGGATGCGATTGAGTTCCTCGCCACGAAGGAAAGCGAAAAGCCCATGAGGGAACTGGAACCCATGAGCGAAACCGAGCCAATGAGCGAAGACGACCAGCCCACCGAAGAAGAATACGCCTCTTCAGGCTCAGAAATGGGCTTAGGGAGGTTGTACTTCGAACGGGAGGGTAAGTATCCCACACAACAGCGTAAGTATTCCGAAAGGGAACTTTTATGCGAAAGCAAAGAAGACCCAGACGTAACGTTAACAGCTAATGCATCTTCTTCAGATAAACCTACACCACTGTAAAGAAGCCTGCCTTGCCCTCCTGGATCGTCTGGCAGAAGATCAGCCGGATGTAGTCCTCATCCAGGAACCCTGGGTACGGAATGGCGAAATCTGCGGTCTGAGGATATCAGGTTATAAAGTATATAAGACTAATTGTGAAGGTACTAAAAGAGCATGCATAATGGCAAAAGTACATCTTAATATATTTATGATTCAAAATTTCAGTAACGCAGATACTACGACGGTTAGCTGGGAAGTGAGCGGAAGCAACACCTGGCTAACCTCGTTCTATTTTGCCGGAGACGACACAGGTCCACTGCCGTCGCCGCTAATAAGAAGCCTTGTGGAAGACTGCAAATCTCACAACCGCAAACTAGTACTAGGAGGTGATGCCAATGCCCACCATACCATATGGGGGAGCTCGGATACAAACGAACGAGGTGAGTCTCTCTTTAATTATATTATATGTAGTAAGCTTTTAGTGTGTAACAAAGGCAACGAACCTACATTTATTACGCGCAATAGACAAGAAGTTCTTGATATTACGCTAGCAAGTCAAACCCTTTACGGAAAGATGACGCAGTGGAGGGTTCTGAATGAACACTCTTACTCCGATCATCGCTACATAGAAATAAAATTTGGGGGAAACAACCCACGGGCTCCACCCGCCAACAGGAACTTGAAAAAGACCAACTGGCATATATATAAACGGGAACTTAAGGAAAGACTTCCAAATTCCCAAAATATTACCATTGAAGACAGAGAATCATTGAACGAACACGTACAAACCCTTACTGAGGTCTGTAGAACTGCGCTAAACAAGGCTTGCCCTTTAATTAGGTATAAGGGGAAGAAAAAGCCGCCCTGGTGGTCAGAAGACCTGTCTACATTAAGAAACGACAGCAGAAAACAGTTTAATAGAGCGAAAGCGACACGAGAGAGTAAAGACTGGGACTGCTACTACCGTAAACTAAAAATTTACAAAAAAGAAGTTAGGAAAGCGAAAAGGTCTGGTTGGAGAACGTTCTGTGGAGAAATCGAAGGAACCACAGAGGCTTCCAGACTGCGCAAAATCCTCTCAAAAAAACACAATCCCACCGGATACCTCCAGAAACCGGACAGGAGTTGGACTACTTCGAGTGACGAAACTTTGAAGTTGCTAGTGGACACACACTTTCCCTGCAACGAATCATCTAACGTAGTAATCGACAATGGTACAGAAAGATCAAAATCTGACATTGAAGGAATAATCACTGAAACTAGGATAACTTGGGCAGTGAACACGTTCAAACCATTTAAATCACCGGGCCCAGATGGATTATTCCCGGCCCAAATACAACATTCACTCAACTACATCATGGAGTGGTTGACGGCCATATTTAAGGCCGCTCTGAAACTGAAAAGTGTCCCATCAACATGGAAAGATGTAAAAGTGGTCTTTATCCCTAAAGCGGGAAAAAGTTCACACACAACACCTAAGGATTTCAGGCCAATAAGCCTATCCTCCTTTCTGCTAAAGACATTTGAAAGAATTTTAGAAGAACATATTAGGGCTAACATCAGCCCTAATAAGCTCATCATCTCACAACATGCGTACTGTAAAGGGAAATCTACTGAAACAGCACTTAACTCACTTATTATAGAAATCGAGAAGTCAATTTATAACAAAGAATTCACACTGGTAGCCTTCCTAGATATCGAGGGCGCATTCAACAACATCCTACCGGATACCATAATAAAGGCACTGACGGATTTCGGGATCTCTGGCGCTCTGGTTGAGTTCATCAAAAACATGCTCTTAAGCAGATTTGTGATCGCAACCCTAGGGGCCTCAGAGATCAAGAAAAAAGTTAGCAGAGGAACACCTCAAGGCGGCGTGCTGTCCCCTCTCCTATGGGTGCTGGCACTTAACTCATTGCTAAAGAGCCTAGAGGAGAGAGGACAACACGTAGTAGCATATGCGGACGATGTTGCAATGGTAGTAAGGGGGAAATTCCCCAATACACTCATAGAAGTCATGCAGGATTTACTAAATATGGTTGAAAACTGGTCAAAAGCAAATGGGCTAAGCGTCAACCCCAATAAAACTGAACTAATCCTATTTACCAGGAAACACAAAATACCGAATATAACTCCTCCGACTCTAGGAGGAACGGCACTGTCATTTAGTGATGAGGCCCGCTACTTAGGTCTAATACTAGACCGAAAGCTAACATGGAAGGCAAATGTCGAAGATAGAGTAAAAAGGGCGACAATAGCACTATACTCTTGTAAACAGCTGATAGGACTAAGTTGGGGTCTCTCCCCATCTATCGTATACTGGCTTTACACGGCAATTGTCAGACCTATCCTAACATACGGCATATTAGTATGGTGGCCAGCTTTAGATAAATTGTACATTAAAAGAACCATGGCACACGTACAAAGAATGGCCAGTCTTTGCATCTGCGGGGCCCTCAGAACCACACCCACAGATGCACTAAATATCATGCTTAACATTTTACCAATAGAGCAGTACGGTAAGCAAACAGCTGCCAAAGCAACTCTCAGGCCTACTCAGAATGAACCAAAGAGGACACTCCTCAATTTTAGCACAATTCCCCTGCATTCCCCACACAACGGATTTCTGTAGGACCAAGGACATCAATTTGTATAAATCCTTCGTCACAGTATTTCCTTCCAAAGAGGAATGGGATAACGGGCTCATTGTTAAGATAAATGAAGTAAACATCTACACAGATGGCTCAAAACTGGATAACAAAGTAGGGGGAGGGGTCTACTCCGACAAACTCGGAGTATGCCAATCATTCCGCTTACCTGATCATTGCAGTGTGTTTCAGGCGGAAGTCACTGCCATAAAAGAGGGGCTTAAAGAAATAAAAACGAGAGTATTATCCACAAATGAAGTCTTCATTTACTCGGACAGTCAAGCAGCAATAAAAGCGCTGGAATCAAAGACACACTCGTCAAAAACAGTTCTAGAATGTTTTAAACTACTAGATGACGTATCTAAGTGCTACAAGGTGCACCTTATCTGGGTACCAGGCCACAGGGACATTCCAGGAAATTGTAAGGCGGATGAACTTGCAAGAGCCGGTACAACGCTCGATCTCGAACCGGATAAGGCGCTGATACCCATGCCTATAGCCACTTGTAAATTACTTATAGACAGGGAAACCATCAAAAAGGTAAACACAATCTGGCAAAACCTCATAACATGCGAACTAAGCAGACAGACATGGCCGAACTGGAACAGCGGTCGATCGAAGATCTTGCTAAGATTCAACAGGGAATCTATAAGAAAAATGATAGGTGTATTAACAGGTCATTGTTTAATAGGCAGCCACGCTAGAAGGTTAGGACTCCCATACTTCGATTTCTGTAGAAGCTGTCTAAATACAGAAGAAGAGGAAACAGTCAGACACCTTTTATGTGAGTGTGAAAGCCTAGCTAGGAGAAGGCTGCGCACCCTCGATACAGCATTTCTAACCGATGTAGCGGATATAGCCCATCTAAAACTAACGAAGCTCTGCTCGTTTATTAAAGCAACCGGATGGTTTGAAAGGGAACACGTAGAGTAAGGATAAGCTCCAGTGGTATCACAATGGACCTGCCGAAGGTCTAAGTGTGTCTTGCGACAACCACCCTACCTACCTACCTACCTACCTATAAACAACCAACAGCTATCGCCACAGTAGCACTCCCATTATGATTTTGGTGAATTCTAAACTGACGCGGCAACCCCCTCTCTTTAGGGTCAGCAGCAGGGAGTTGACTGTCAAAATCCAAAGGAGAGGGGAGCGGACCCCTCCCTGAGGAATATTTCTGTAAACCTGTGTTATTATTGTATTGCCTAATCTTGCAGTTACCTTTCTTCTTACAAGTATATTCTCGATCAGAGTAGCAATCCTAGAGCATCCATCATGGCGCTTGTATTAATATTGTTAAAGGTCTTCCAATGTCTCGAAAGTTACCAAAGCAAACTCTTTTGCTGCCAGGCACTTTTCCACGAATCCAAAAAACGAGTGTAGGAGGAAAAACGTGAGACTGATAGGTCTGAAGTCTTTAGGACCTACCTGCCTAAGGCATGAAGGAGACTCTAGTCCCTGTAATTTATATAGACCAAAAGTGCTAATGGCCTATTTAATTTTCTCATTTAAAACCATTTGATTGCCCCCCGTTTTTAGATTCAATAGGCTCTACCGGCTTGTTGCCTCGGAAGTGGACACACCTCTGTTAATAGTGTTGGTACTCTCCTGCAATTTCTTGTGGGCTTTTGCGTCGCAGGAGACAACCAGGTGCGTTTTCGATTTAGCTGACTCCTCATCCCGTCTGGCGGGACGTCCTTTTCGTGCCCCATGTAAGCGCAGGCCACCTCCAAGCTGTTTTTGCTCAGCTCCATGCTTCCCGCCACCAAATCTCCGCTGCTAAGCTGAGGAAGCAAGAAGATATTTATATTATTGTATATTTTGCAAGTATACAAGCACGAATCTTAGGCATGTGTTGACTGGCAATAAATTTGAAGACCTTCACTTCCAAACCGAAAATTTTGTTGTCTACCGGCAGCCAAAGGGAAGAAAGGTTCGCAGACGCGGGCCTAAAATGCTAGAGGTCTATTTCGATCAGTTTCATTAGAATCTGTCAACTTGGCCTCTACGATGGTAACGTCGACGGCTTCCTCAGCGATCTCCTCACCCTCGGTATCGTTAGCGAGAACATCATCTTCGTTAAACGACGGCCGCATACCGGTAAGTCTGTACGAACCGTTCTTCGTCACCACTGTTCGAGTAAGCTCTATCGTCCTCTTCACCAAGTTAAGAGCTGTTTCGTCTCTTCGGTAAATTCAAGCAATTACCTGAACTAACCCAAATCGAACCTTCCAACCTTTTTTCGGTAGTGGTACGATAGTTTCGGCGTTGAGAAGCAACCACACCTGCCTTCTACCTTCTAGTGGCTCGTCAATCTTCCCTATCTTCCAGTTATGTGATGGCAGGCCTGCTCCTCTTTTAATTGATCCGCTGGTAGATCTCTGAGATTAGAAGAGACCCTCATGGCCGCCTTATAGCAGGT
This sequence comes from Anastrepha ludens, assembly GCF_028408465.1. Classification (NCBI taxonomy): domain Eukaryota; kingdom Metazoa; phylum Arthropoda; class Insecta; order Diptera; family Tephritidae; genus Anastrepha; species Anastrepha ludens. Next base: position 43,739,707 of record NC_071503.1, read on the forward strand.
GCCACCCCCGCCTTCCGACTAATGTTGGGGTGGAATGGGGTATGTTTGCCCCAGGTGGAGTTGAATCCACAACTCCCACCGTAAGACGATTTGGAGCCGGTTTCCCGGTCCTCCTTTCCCCCCGATGCCTCCTGAAGCACTCGTACTGGGACCAGCCATATCGCTGAATCTCCCTCTGCCTCCTGTCACTGGTGGTCTGACCTCTCGAGACTGAAGCAGTGATCGCGCTCATTTTTTGTCGCTCGAGTATAGGACAAAAAGAGGTCCACCTGCACAGAGGCCCGTGTACACAGGTAAAACTAGATTAAACCGGAGGTTTCCAGGTATCCAGAGCACGCCGTTTGCGACTGGACGAATTTTAAATCTGGGTCCCCAGCCAGGCTTGTTCCAACCCAGAACCTTTTCAAGAGGTTAGCTCCTCCGATTGGCAGAACTTGGTCATAGTTCAAAAAGGCAGCCCAAACCATAGGAATCGAATACATTCACTCAATACTGGAATGTCCGTATACGGGCACACTGTCATCCTGTGGCAACTCCTGGTAGTAATATTATATTTAACGAACGACAGCAGATCATATTGTGCTCCCGTCATTTTTCTCATTCCTTTAATTTTTGCATTCCGACAAGACTTTCTTTCAGCGTGGTAAAAAAGTCAAAAGTTCTTAATTAGTTATTAAATTGTGCACTTATGTTTTGAACATTATCTTAATAAAAGGTTTGTAATAAAAAACGAAACGTGTTATCATTTATGCACCAAAATTGATGACCCCACATTAGAACATTTTATTAAAAATACGTTAGTTGGTCGTGAATGGTATCAAAATGCCTCACTACGAGGGGCTCTCTACAGAGATTGAGTCGCTTAAAATTCAGTTAAACGAGGCAATCGGTGCAAAACAATCTGCAGATCAATTCATCTACATCAAGCCAAATAACATCGATCTCGGAAATCAAAATCACGCAGTTTTACGAAAACGACCAGGAACTTTGGTCTGTCATCGTAGAGTCACACTTTGAGGCCCGAAAAACAACCTCAAGCAAGTCGAAGTACTTGCACAGTTGCAAACTTATCAAGCAAAGTTGCATTGCAAGGAAGGGAATTGCTTCTAGAGCCTTTCTGGGACGAAAAGTATGACAAATTGAAGCAGCAACTCATATCAATTTATCCGAGTCTGCGACTATTAGATTTCAGAAGTTGATTTCAAATAAACCGCTGCATGATATAAAGCCTTCTCAGGCACTACACAAAATAAAATCACTCGCTTCAAAAGATGTTGGAGACGATTTTACCAAGAACTTATGGTTAATAAAATTGCCGCAAACAACGAGAACAGTCCTGGCCGCATCAGAAGACAAACTGTTCATACACGATCTATAATACAATCTGAGCATGATTTCCTAATCGATTCAGGTGCTGATCACTCAATTCTAAAACCAACTCACCGCATGAAAGAACTCATACCCAGCAACTACAAAAAAATCAATACAGAGTAAGTACTTACTTCGATTTCACATCAGGTAACTACGATCGATGCGACTAACAAATTTTCATTTCTTTTATCTGAATTTAAGGAATTACTTAACGATAAACCCCCTTTGCGAGTTAAAGAACGAGCCAATGTAACGGTTTTTATCGAAACTACGGAACCACCGGTCACAGCAAGAGCAAGACGATTATCACTAGATAATCTAGAAATTGTTAAAAAGAAGTTGAACGAACTTCTCCGACTTGGTATCTGCAGACTCTCAAAGTCCAACTACGCCTCGCCGATGCATATGACACCAAAAACTAATGGAGACTGGCGTCCATGCGGTGATTATCGGCGGTAAAATTCACGTACAAAAGCCGATAAATATCCGATTCCCCACCTGCAAGATTTTGCAAATATCCTGCACGGAAAGCGCATGTTCAACCGCATCAGCTTACGCAAAGCTTACCATCAAGTCCCAATCGAAATGTTGCATATTCCAAAATCGGCCTTCATCACCCCATTTGGCTTATTTGAGTTTGTTTTTATGTCATTCGGATTGCGAAATGCGTCACAAACATTTCAACGACTAATTGACGAAGTACTACGGGGAATCTATTATGCTTTTGTGTACATAGATGACATTTTTATCGCATCCGAATCTTATGAACAATATTCGAAACGTGTTCAAGCGCTTGTGTCATTATGATCTTGGGATCAACGCTGAAAAGTGTACATCTGCTGTTAGCAAAATAACATTTTTAGGTAATGAAGTCACAGCTGAGGATGTTAAGCTGCTACCTGAAAAGGTGGAAGAAACATTATCCTTCAAAGAACCGACTATCGCGAAAGATTTAAAACGATTCATATTAATGATTAAATTATTCCATCGCTTTATTAGAAATGCAGCTGAAACGCAACAACGATTACAAGTCTAAATAAGAATAATAAGAAAAACGTTAAAACTCCTCTCTCGTGGAGTGAAGATGCAAGACAGGCATTCCAGCAATACAAGGAGCAGTTATCAAATGCTTCGTTATTGCTTCACCCAGCTGCAAATGTTAAACTAATTTTGGCAACGGACGCCAGTTCCACTGCTATTGGAAGGGTTGTTCATCAAGGAAGGTTTTCTCAAAACGGCTCAGCGACACCAAATCCCGCTATTGGACGTACGACAGAGAATTACTGGCGATTTATCGTTCAATAAAATACTTCGAACACTTACTGGACGGGCGCGACTTTGAAGTTTATTTCGATCATAAGCCGCTGTCATTTGCATTCAGTAAATTTATCGAAAAAATTATTCCACGTCGTGTAGCGCAATGACGGTATATCAGTGAATTCGCAACTACCATTCGCCACGTTCCAGGAAAGAACAACGTAATTCCGGTTTTGCTCTCAAGAATAGACTTTATTGAACTAAGAGATATAAATTTTGAAAAAATGGCCGTCGAACAAGAAAACAACAAGTCACTCAACTCACCGCGCCACAACAACAGTACAAGCATTCAACTCAGTCAAATCACAGTTCTTGGTACCAGTACCGAATTGACATGCGATATTTCTGGTAACCGTATTCGCTTTTTTTTCCTAACAAATTTCGAAATCTCGTTATAGGAAAATTCCACAGTCTGAGTCATTCAGGAGTACGTGCTACGTAATTGCTTTGCGTGCCAGAAAGCTAAAATTCATCGCCACACACGATCGCCAATCGAACATTACAACACCAAATGTGGCCCCTTGAACATATCAACATCGATCGATTTTACATATTTACATAACTGCATCGATAGGGCAACCCGCTGGCCGTAGGCGTTTCCGATTACGAACATTTCTGCCGAAACGGTTGCGAACACCTTGTTATCAGTGGATCTCTCGCTTTGGCATGCCTAAGCGCATTGCAACGGACCAAGGCCGCCAATTCGAATCCGTTTAATTCAAAGAACTAAACAAGTTGCTCGTTGATATGAAGCATATCAGATCGACGCCTTACAACCCAAAAGCTAATGGGATAATTGATCGCTGGCATCGATCGCTGAAGGCTGCATTAAAAGCAAAGTTAACAGACTGTGATTGGATCACTGAAGTACCTTTGATTTTACTTGGGTTACGCTAAGATGTCAAAGACGATCTTAAAGCATCTCCGGCTGAGCTTGTTTTTATTAAAACACTCACATTAACAGGACGGTTTTCAAGGACCTTATAATCAGAACGAGCGACAATCATTTTATAACTTCATTAAAACAATCACTGAACAAAGTGAACATCTTTTCATGATTCGCAGTCAGTTTTCATACATCCAGATCTGCCGAAAGCAAGGTTTGTTTTCGTCCGTATTGGCGGTCATAAAGCACCATTAAATGGCCCATTTAAAGTTTTAGAACACAGAGCTGAAAACTTTAAGGTAAACAGCAACGGAGAACATAAAACTGTTTCTACTGATCGCCTTAAACCAGCGTTTGTCGAGAACCCATATCTGAAGATATATCTTAATTAAGTAGTTATCTTCCATAAGGGAACAAAAAGGAATGGATTTGAAACTTTCAATAGTACGATATGTCGAAGACGTAAACTTGTTTCAAGCTAACCCTATGATACTGGGTGCATTTATACCCAGCAGCTAAAACAATCACCATTCGTTACGACTGCTGCCACTCTGTCACGCATTTAGACATGTTTAACCCTAGAACACACACCCGGGTACAAATGTATCCACTTCAACTTTGAAGTGTTGTAACTTTTGAACCGCTATACCTCTATACCGCTAACTTCGGATCTAGGAAGATTATTTAGTTTTGAGTTCAAATTCAAAATTTGAACCAGATCGGACTATTGGTTCAGGAGCTACAGCCTTCCAAACACATTATATACGTAAACACACACACGGGATACGTTTGTACCCCAATAGTAAAAATCCTCATAATAATCAAAAAAAAACATTTTTTATATTATTTTTTTATTTGAAAAATTAAAAATATTCATTTCACACATTATATTATTGATTTTTATTATAAAAATTATAAAAATGCATCTTATATCTAAGGAAAATCATGGCAAATGGAGCAATTTGTTGATGTGACCGAATGTTCAAGACACATTGGCTTCTTACATTTGGCGCACCGCTTTCTGGTTTTTCTACGGCGTTTTTCCCCTTGTGCGTAACATAAATAGCAAGATCCGGACACAGGTTTTGGCGTGCGCGCTGCGGCGGATGTTGATGCTGCTGTTGACACCATTGATTCCAGCGGTCGGTTGAAATATGCTTCAATAGCAATTTTAGTCAACGCTTGTTGTTTGTTCTCCAAGGCAACATAGGGTTATTCAAATCGTAGACAATGTAGGCTGCAAGAGCTGTAATGTCCAACATGTTGAAGAACATCGCTAGTGGCCATCGTTTTGTCTGTCTTTGTGTTGGATATTCCGCAAACATTTGGTCCATTCGATCAACACCACCTTTGGTACGATTATAATATTCAATTATTTCCGGTTTCCCACTGTCAGCTATTTCAGCATCATTATGCATGGTCGAAAACAAAATTACTGCTTTATTTTTTTTGGGATCATAAGAGCACATTGTCACATTATTTTTGAAGCCAAATGTCGTTCGGCCACTTCCTTGGTATTTGGCAGACTAATCCTTCACCACTCGTTCGCCTTGGTTCGCTTCCCTACCAGTTTCTGCTTGGCCAGTATATATTTGTCCATGCAGTGGATATGCATTTGTGGCATCGCAAATCCACCAAACCTTGACACCATATTTAGCAGGTTTTGACGGTATGTACTGCGTGAACCGTGTGCGTCCACGGTAAGGAAATAATTGTTCATCAAACGTCAAGCATGAGCTGGGCTTGTAATGTGCAACAAGATTATTGTTCATCATCGTCCACAACTCACTGATCGGTGCTGCTTTATCAGTTAGTAAGCGTGTTGCACGAGTGTTTTTATCGTCAAATCTTAGAAACCGCAATATCGAACAGAAACGGTTGACTCCCATTGTGGCGCGATATAAAGGATAGTTTTTGACGCTCCATAAATCTCGAACATGTTCTCCATTGCTATGGTTCGCACCAGTCATAATAAGTGTGCCAAAAAATGCATACAGCTCTGTTATTGACACAGGCGTCCATGACTTAGGAGTTGTGTTTGGATGCGCATTGTTGTAAGCATTATAAGTTTCTTTTGCTAACTTATTTGTGTGGCGCATAATTATATCAGCCATTTCAACGTTCATGAAACATTTGAATGTTTGCTCTATTGACAACATTTCAGTGCATCTAGCTGGTCCAGAACGTTCTCTTATAATATTTTGTCTGAGTACCTGACGACTTACATTTGGTTCTTTCATCCACTCAGTACCATCACGTGCAAAAAATTTTTCGCCACATTATTTTCTTCTACTTCTGCTTCTTCATCGTCTTCTTCATCATCCTCATAGTCCGCATAATCAGGTAATACTTCTGCGGCACTTTGCGAAACTTCAGCATCGTCATCAGCAATTTCAATGTCATTGAATTGAATTTCTTCTTCATCTTCTGAGTCAAAGTCATAGGGAGCGTCATCGTCACAAATTTCATCAAATAAAGATTGTATATATGATTCTCGCTGTTCCTCAGTTAGCCTGCATAATAAAAAAAATTAGTATATGTTTACATTGTTGCTTATTTTACATTTTTTACCTTCTATATGTTGCACTTGATAAATATTCGTTTCTTCTTGAAGTCATTTCGTATCCAGTTATTCATAGTTTCAGTTATATTTATTTTCACTTATATTTTCACTTCTTTCTTTGAGCACCAAAACAATAATAAAAATATCAACAGGCAGCATTTATAACAACACCTCGTGTGAAAACAACCCTTGCAGCTGCATATAAAATACAAAAACCAGTTATACCAGTGTATTTGCTACCTACGCACCCATACCTTGCGCGACCTTTTTGCACATATCTTTTGAACCAGGTAGAATATTTCAATGAAATAAAAACCAAAATGTGTATTCTACAAGTATATTATTATAAATTATATTATTTTGTGTTGCGTTTATCAGGACAACAACAAAAACAAAAATCCACTGTTGCATGTCCTGACTTTATTTGCCCATATCGCTGGAACCAGTAGGAATATTCGAATAAAACAAAAGACAAAATACTTGTTATATATTAAAATATACATTTAAAAAAAAAATCATAGAAATTGGTTGAATAAGCATTAAAAAAAACGCAAAATAAGGTCCCGGGTACAAACGTATCCCGGGTGTGTGTTTACGTGGTATTTTCTGGGTGTGTGTTCTAGGGTTAAACAGTTAGTAGTTGTTTATAAGTTTTAGTTGTATGAACGTCGCATGCAAAACGGCGCTAAACATATGTAAAAGAAGCCCTCGTTGCTCAATTCATGAACATTTATAAAAAGTTGATTTCCGAATCGAAGATGACGGAGGATTTTTTTTTTTATAGATGTAAGAAAAACTTAATTTTTAAGAACATAAGATTTTAAACTTTAAATTTTAATTTTATTTAATCCATTTGGGGTTTATCATTGCTGTGCGCTGTGCCGTATCGACATATGTAGGTCTATATGATGTCCTTTAAATCTGTGAGCACCTATGATACAAAATGCAAATGATTTTTCATACCTATTATTCTAATTATTGTTATGCACCCCGTCTTATACTCGATATCTGTAGTGCGATTCACTGACTCAATTTTAACGATTGTGAATTCGGTAACCGATTTCATAACAATAATTGATAAAAAAAAATTCAGGTCTTTGATTAACTTGTCGATTATCGCAAACTAAACGACAACAATTTCGGAGTGTTTAAATAAAACGAGAAATCAATAATTAGTAGCTTGAATTAAAATGAAATTATATTAACAAAACTTATTAAAACATCGCGTATATGTATTTGGAGTATTTGGCCTGTGATTTATCACATGGAGAGGAGATAGTGAACCCTTAAACAGTGGATCGAACTTTGTTCTGGGATGTGGACAACACTTTCCATTTGGCTCGATTTTTTACAACTAGATGTTATCAACGTATGCAATCAACCGCTGCATGTTTTGCGCAAAGGTTAAGGTTTCCTATGACCCAAGTGGAGCGGCAAGCGGCAAAATAATTTTTTTAGTACGTGAATAACCAAATCGTTAGTGCAAACGGCTAGTACTGTAGACAAAGATAACAATTTTCGAATCGTTGAAAATTAGTCAATCGCACTGCTGAATTAGCATTCAATTTCCAGCTACCATAATTGCGCTAATCATTTCGTGGGGTAATTCGGCAGCTTCAAGTAAGCGATTATGTTTGACGAACAAATACAACATCTCGGGGTAATTCGCCAACTGTTCGTATGCATGTTTTTATTAAATGATATAAAACGTCTTTATAGCAAATTTTATACCTTTTTAGTCATTAGGCACCTTCATGAAGCTAATAACTTGTATCAATTGTTACAAACTATCAAGTTGTGGTTGCATGTACCCAAACAACTTTCCCAAAGAAGGGGAAGTGAGAGAGTAGTTACGAGCCCAGGAATATGTGTCGCCTGTGGCCTAATGCCTCACAGTTGGTGAGACTCCTCTTCATCACAGCAGAACCTGCATGATCTTGTACTAGATAACCTATTGTGTTAAAGTGTTTATTACAGGCAAAGTGACCTGTAAGTGCTCCACAGAGTAATCTGAGGCACTTTTTATCTAGGATTAGAGCAGATTTTCCTCTGTTGGTATTGAAGTTCAAAAACTTTTTGGAATGATTAAGGCCGCTTGTGCCGTTCCAGCGTTGCCTGATTTTTGTTTGGATCCATTGTTTGGTTTCCTGTTTCATATTATTTTTGCTGTCCACAACAATGCCTATATATTTAGTAGATGTTTTTGGTGTCAACTTAACTCCTCCCTGCCTCGGAGGTGACCAGTTAAGAATCTTGCAGTTCCTTGTAAAGAGTGCTAAGTTCGTCTTGTCTGGATTTACTTTTAGTCCGACCATTTCCGTCCACTTCCAGATCGCTCAAAGCGTCCTTGTGAGTATTTCACTCATCGTTTGTGGACATCTACCTGAGATGATAACTGCCAGGGCGTCAGCATATGCCGCCAGTTTCGGTCCGCTATTCCCAAAGTTTGATGAGAATCTGATTTATCACTAGGGAAAGGACTCCTCACTGTGGAGTTTCTCTGTTTGCTTTTTTTGAGATTGTACTGGACCCATTACTATCCGATAGGTTAATAGGCTGCCGATCCAGTGTTGAATAGCAGGTTCCACACTTGTTGAATCCAGGCGCTCTATCAAATCTTCCGTAGGTACACACATTATTAAAGGCAAGATATGTCAAGGAAGCCTCTCATCGCATATTCTCCACAATGCAGCGCTTTTGCTTCTGAGAAGAGCTCTTTCAGTGGACTTCCCCTTCGTCTACGCATGCTGATTTGCTGATAGTAGGCTAGGTTCAGTCCTTTCCTTAATGTACGAATCTAGCACTCTTTCGAACGTTTTCAATACGAACGATGTTGTGCTTATTGGCTTATATTCTTGTTGATATAAGCGACTGATTTTGCCGGCTTGAGGCATAAAAACAACCCTTGCTAATCTGCAGCTTCTAGAGACGTAATTTAGTCTCAAACACTAAACGAATAATTTTTCCAGCCTCGGTATCAGTACCCAGACTTTGTTCTGCAGCAGCGCTGCACAGTGCGGCCGATTCCCAAAAAGCTGGCCAAAAGTCGAAAAAAAAGTTTCTAGATAGAGTTTTTTTGTCTTTGGGTTGGCTACAGTAATGCCTTGAGTAGTGAAAACCGTTCATAGCAACGTCCTGTACCCTAAGTATCCTCTGTATTTTCAGTCGCAACGTGGCCTTCGTTTGAGCATCGTATTACTGTCGATGAATAGTGAAAGTTGTACACATTTGAAAGATTTTGTAATGGAGTAAATTGAACAAAACCAAATGGAATCATCTTCGGAAGGTTAGTAAAATACGAGAAATCTTTAGTACATATCAATACCTCGACACAAAATTTTTAGCTGCAGCAATACGTAGATACATTTTTTGCAATTTTTTTTATAAAATTTGAGTTTTCAAACTGTATAGTAATACAACGCCGTCATGTGCTGCTTTGAAACCTATTAAAGGTTACTCAAAAAAGTAATGGTTACTGAATAAAACAAGATTCAGCTGCTACCACTTGCTACCTTGCGACCCCGAAAACATATAAATTTACATGCGTCTTGATTATGTTCTTGAATATACGCTATTTCTCGTGAGGGGGTGGCCAATAGGAGTGGAAGGGGGTGGATTTTCAAAATTTTAAGATCAAATTCGTAATCAGCGACCCTGAAAACATAAATTAACATGCATCTTGATTATGTTCTAGAATATACGCTATTTCACGTGAGGGGGTGGCCAATAGGGGTGGAAGGGGGTGGATTTTCAAAATTTTAAGATCAAATTCGTAATCAGCGACCCCGAAAACATATAAATCAACATGCATCTTGATTATGATCTAGAATATACGCTATTTCACGTGAGGGGGTGGCTAATAGGGGTGGAAGGGGGTGGATTTTCAAAATTTTAAGATCAAATTCGTAATCAGCGACCCCGACTCGTAACTGTTTGTACTGTGCGTAACTGTATAATCATTGGAAATGGCGCTGCGGCTGAGAGAATGGGTATTTATTTGTACTTCTAGTGCTTTATTGGAATCTAGTGCCCATTCTCCTGTATCTTTGCAGATTAATGTTGGAACCATAGGAGATTTGGCAAGAATCTTCCTGAGTTCTAATGCTTTAGAAGCGTGTTCTGTGTCACCACAGAAACTTTGCATTAGCTTCTCTTGTTATCTGGTCATTTCTTTGAATGCCCAGATCACGATCTTTGTTGGCATCTGGTTTCCCTGCGTGGAAAAGTTTCAAGTCTGCCGTCGGAATGTCAGTTATTTTGGCGTAAGAAAAGCAGTGATTCAACTTCTGGCTTAACAGTGCTAGATACCCGGACATTAGCTCTCGGTTCGTATTAGAATGTTTCCCTATCCACTATCTCCAGTTTTGCGCCGTTCCATAAACCCTCTAGTGTCGCAGTGAGCCATTTTAGCGTCGCATCATAATTGCACTTCAAGATTTTTAAGCCCTTGAACCATCCCGCTCCTTCGAATGAGGGTGAGAATTTATCCGGCTCGTTTACGATCCGTGCAACAATGGCTTGCATCAGTTTTTCATCTACCTTCATCCACTAATCTGTCATCATGTGTCCAATCGGATGGCTTCACTTAATCAGTAGGATTTTCTGGAGCTGCATATGTACGAGGATGCTTCGCCACAAGTTTTTTCTTCTTCACCGGTTCCCGCCAGGCACCTCTCGACCATGACTGCAGCAAGGTTCCGCATATCTTCGCCCACACAATAATTTTTTATTCGTTACATAGCTGTTTTATATCACGATATTGTAAGCGCGTAAAGTGTCTATATGTATAAGTACTTTTACCAAATTTTTTATTTATTTATTTACAATAGCGCTAGCTACTAGGGCTTTCAGCTCATGTTACTACAAATTTAAATAAACATAAATGTTACTGCAAACTATAATATCTTACATTTTTTTTTACTAAATGGCGTATGACTTTTTTAGTGAAGTGGAAATAAAAGGTGGTTAAATTTAAAGAGTCGATGTTGAATATGAACCACACCTAAATGTCAAGTTTTTTTCTGCATTTCATTTGACACTTTTCTATTTCAGACTAACTCAATTTGAACCAAGGAAAGATACACAATCGAGCAACGTGTTAAAATTATTCAGATATATCGAAGAAAATCATCTTCAGTGACGAGACACATTTTCACCTCAGTGGATTCGTCAATATGCAGAATTGCCGCATTTGGGCGAATGATAATCTAAGAGTGATTGCCGAAATACCTGGGTGATTGTTTGGTGCGGTTTATGAGCCGGCGGCATCATTGGGTCGTATTTTTTCCAAAATGAGGCCGGTCAGGGAGTTACTGTGAATAGTGTTCGCTATCGTGAGATGATAACGAACTTTTTGCCCGAATTGGAAGATATGAATGTGGACAATATGTGGTTTCAACAAGACGGTGCCACTTGTCACACAGCTAAAGAAACAATGGCTCTTTTGCGCGAAAAACTTGATGGCCGAATAATCTCCCATCGCGGCGATGTCAATTGGCCGCCAAGGTCATGTGATTTGACACGGTTGGACTTTTTTTTTGGCGTTATTTGAAAGAAAAGGTGTACATCGATAAGCCAGCAATAATTTCAGAGCTAAAGGATGAGATAATTCGGCACACTAACGGCATAGAACCTCAATTATGCCTCAGCGTCATCGAAAATTTGGACCATCGGATGGAGGTGTGCCGCCGAAGCCGCGGCGATCATTTGGCCAATATATTGTTCCATACGTAAGTGATCCATACCAATATTATCATAATAAAGAGAAGTGACAATAATTTCCTAAAAAAATTGTATTTTATTCAAAATCAACACCGGCCCTTGAAACTTAACCACCCTTTATAATATTTTTGGCTCAATTCCTACTTCTTTAGCTCGTGCATCTGCAAATTCGTTAATTTTTATTCTAGCATGACCAGCTATCTACATGATTTTGATTGTGTTTCTATGTTCGTGCAAATTTTCCTTTATACGATTGATCAAATCCATATTATTGTTTGTGTTCAATAACGAATCAATTGTCGACTTCCTATATAGGTATGTATAGGTATATTAGGTGCGCAACGAAGTTCTCGGTGCTTGTCAAAAGATGCCGCCAGCAGTGTGGGCTAGTCGATTCTAACATAACCTACACGTCATATAGAGCGGGGGCTGTATGGAGTTGAGTGCGCAAAATGTGAGGACCGCATTCTATAAATAGTTTTGAACTCAGAAAAGCTTGCAGATTATGATTCTGGATGTTGCCGGGAAATTTGATGGTCCATTTTTTTGTTACCCCACCCCCTTAGTATTCAAGTATAGTGCAGGCGCTAAAGGACATTGAGTATGTGAGGACCGGCAACAATGCTGAAATTCTTTTACCTGAGACCCTACACAAAAAAAAAACATGTTGCTGGCAGTTGTGATGGCCCCTTCCCTTTCCCCCGCCCTTCACCTTGTCCAAGCGTTATTGCGTCATAGCACTCGTATTAGTCAGTAGAAAATACTTCGTGGCGCAGGACGGTTTATTTTTTCGTAATCACATAATTATTTTAGCTAAATTTTCTTATAATTCAGTGTTTTATTAGTGTTTTGTTTAAATAAACACATGGACAATGTCTTTAGAAGTGATAAATATAAAGAAACGGAAACTATACGAAATTTCGTGTTTGTTTTGTGATGAAACGGGTAATTTAGTGATGAATCCAAAACCACAATCATTTATAAATATTCAGAAAGCAGCAGATCGGAGAAAAGATGACATTAGTGAGAAAATTAAAAATAATACAGACTTTACTGAATACAAATCTACTTGGCATCGAACTTGTATGGCAAGTTGCATTAGCGAAGAGAAGATAAGACGTCGAGAATTGGCACTACAAAAGCAGGAGAATGTTTCTATTTCTACCTGCTCTGCAGAAGCTAGTGTGGCAGGAGTCAAGGCACTCGAAGGTCATCGAGAACAAATTTAAAATTTAATAAAAATCTAAAATGTTTAATCTGTGGTAAACAAACAAGAAATAAAAACAAAACACTTTATTTGTGCTCCGAAATGTCAGCAGCGGAACAAATTTTAAATACTGCAAGATGATGTTTTTACACAAATTGACACTTGCGAACATCCAGCCGATTTATTTGCAATGGATGTACGGTATCATAAACACTGTTATCGTGGTTATCTACGACTACCAAGAAACTCAGCAACTCCAGCAGGTAGACCTCCAAATAAAATACCACATGACATTCTTATAGAGCCATTTGAGAAGCTGATTAATGAAATAAAACATAAATTAACAACTCACTCTTATGAAGTGGCATCATTAGCTAAGTGACTAGCTGAACTCACTGACATAGAATATGCAGTTGTAGAAAATCGTGATATTAAATCACTACTAATAGATAAGTATGGTGAAAACGTTTTATTTTCATATCTAAATGATCGATCGAAATCATCATTAGTGTTTATGGGCAACATATCACTGGATCAAGTCATTGAACATATTCGTACCGTAACTTCAACAAACTCCATTGTTCAAGTGGCAAAACAACTTCGTAAAGAAATATTAAGTACTGAAGTAATACCAAATGGGTTTTTATGTGATGAAACTTTAATTGAACAATTTTTAAAGAAAAATCATTTACCGAATAATTGGCAAATTTTTATGCAAGTGCTAAAAATAAAAAATTAAGTGAAAATTACAATCGACAAGCGTTATCAGTGTTTCATGATATATACTTCACGATTACTGAGAAACCGACTCTAAAGCATATTGCTTTAGATCAATCTATTCATTATTTGACTCGATCGAAAAATTTAATCAATGTGATGAATAAATTTGGTCATTGCATTAATTACAAAGCATTAAAAAACATCGATAAAGAAGTACTAACGTCAATTGTGTGTGCAGATATAGACAGAAAATTACTTACTCCTAAAAATATAGTTTGAGATTCGTCGTTATTTCTTCATGGAGCTATAGATAATAATGATTTCAATGAAGAAATGTCTATGGTTTGAAGGTTCTTATAAGAAAAAATACATTTCAGGGTGTCATTTAGCTGCTCAATCCCTTGGCGAAATCATTTCTCGTATTTTGCCAGCATTACACTCTCTAAGTGGTTGCGATTCGACTAGCAGATTAGACTCAAAAAAACAAAGTTTAAAAGCTGCATCGTTAGATTTTGTGCAAAATGATCTAAGGCATTTAGGAAATCCATACCTAACAGTCGAACAGTCGGAATTAGAAACCATTTGCACCTATATTTTCTCAAAAAAACATTAACTGCTGGTGAACTTCGCTATAAATTAATTTGTCAAAATATCGGCTTCGGCTTAAATTTATTAAAAGTAATTTGCACATCAGATGCTCTACATTTACGTTTGTTAAGAGCTTCAGCACAAACATATATATGGATAAATTCTGACCAAACAGTACTACAGCCTATTGATTACACCTTATTAGGCTATGAAAAAAAGATGGTAAATTGTATCCACGACAATTGACGAAGCGACTATTACCGGAATTGTTAATTCAACCCTGCAAATGTACATCTAATTGTCAAACAAAGGCTTGTTCTTGCAAAAAGTTACAACTAAATTGCATTTCGTTGTGCAAATGTATTAATAATAACTTCCAAAATAAAAGAGATTAATTATTTGTATTTTTTGGTATGACTTATGTTAAAATGTTCTTTTTCCTTTAAATCATTTTTTATCAAAAATATGTGTTTTATTTTTTACTTTTTTTTTATTGACTAACTAAAATTATCTTTAGTCATAAGAAATAATTGAACTTTATCACTAAAACAATCATTGAAATGGTTTCAAAGCACTTGTTCAGTCCATTTCCTTGAATACTAAGGGGGTGGGGTAAAAAAAAAATGGACCATCAAATCTCCCGGCAACATCCAGAATCATAATCTGCAAGCTTTTCTGAGTTCAAAACTATTTATAGAATGCGGTCCTCACATTTTGCATACTCAATGTCCTTTAGCGCCTGCACTAATAGACCAAGCTTAGACATATGGTAAACAAACTGTTTCGACACATTAGTGATTTTGTTTTGGTATCATATACTTTTGGTTTTGTGAAAATGTCTGATTTTTGCCGAACAATCGTCATTTGCGGGAAGTGTTGATTTTCCTCTTTCATTCGAAAAAAACTGCGGCTGAAGCGCATCGAGAGCTACAGAAAGTTTATGGAGATGCTATTTTAAGTGAAGCAATGTGTTGAGATTGGTTCGCTTCGGTGATTTTAATGTTGACGACCGTTCGCGTGAAGGAAGGCCAAAAACCTTCGAAGACGATGAATTGGAGGCATTACTCAATGAGGATCCGTGTCAAATGCAAGAAAAGCTTGCTTCAGTATTAGGAGTTACCCGCCAGTCCATTTCCAAGCGATTGCATGCTTTGGGGCTTGATTTAGAAACATGGGACCTGGGCTCCTTATGAGTTTAAACCAAGGAATGTTGAACGTCGTTTTTTCGCCTGTGAACAACTGCTCCAGTGGCAAAAAAGGAAGGTTTTTCTTCATCGCATCGGTACGGGTGATGAAAAATGGATTCTTTACAGCACTCCAAAGAAAAGAAAGTCATGGGGACTGCCTGGTCATGTTTCTACGTCGTCCCCTCGGCCGAGTACTCACGCTGCGAAGGTTATGCTATGTGGGACCAAGTTGGTATTATTTATTATGAACTGTTAAAACCAAGCGAAACCATCACTGGGTATCGGTATCGACTTCAATTGATGCGATTGAGCCGAACACTGCGCGGAAAGCGGTTGCAATACGCGGAGAGGCATGAAAAAGTGATTCTACAGCAGATAATGCTCGACCTCACGTTGCCAAATCCGTTAAAACCTACCTGGAAAACCTACCCCACCCGCCATATTCTCCAGATATTGCGCTGTCCGATTATCACCTGTTTCGATCGATGGCACATGGTCTGGCTGACCAGCAGTTCCATTCATATGAAGGCATTAAAAAATGGTTTGATCCGTGGATAGCCTCAAAAGACGAACAGTTTTACCGCGACGGTATACGAGATCTACCAGAAAGATGGTAATACGTTAAATGATTCACTTGTAAACATTTCTTCAGCTTAAAGTTGTGCTTTCATCAACAGCGAGAACTTAGTTGCGCACGTAACTGGTGATTTTTTAAGAGCTATAGGAAAGATTTTCAAAAAACATACGTAAAATTCAGAAAAATGCATGAAATGTTTATTTAAATCGATAGTACAGTCCATCTAATTTAATGTTTGAAGATTATTTCATGCAAATGTTGACCGCGACTGCGCTTCAAATGGCCCATCCGCTTAGTCCAACTTTGGCCTACTCTTTCCAATGTTTCGGCCGGTATCTCACATATAAATACTTTAATGTTGTCTTCCAATGCGTTAATTGAATAATCTGAATAGACATGCGCTTTGACATAGTCCCATACAAAATAATCGAAACGCGTTATATCGCATGATTTGTGTGGCCAATTGACAGGTCCCGAACGTGAAATAAAATGTTCACCGAACTCACAATTCTTCTGGCTGATCTTCACTCCAAAATCGACAATTCTGCTTATTTACGTACCCATTGATCCAAAAATGAGCTTCGTCGCTGAACACAATTTTTCGATAAAAAAGTGGATCTTAAACTTTCTTAACAGAACACGCATTTTTATAGTAAAATTCAATGATTTGCAAGCGTTGTTCGTTTGTAAGACGTATCCTGGTTAAATTATAAACCAAACTGAAAATGTTTGACAGTGAAACAAAACACGAAACGTGCGTCAGCTGTTTAAACCAACGTACACCCTTTTCAGGTGTTTGGCCGAGCTCCTCCTATTTGTGACGTGCGTCTTGATGTTGTTCCACAAATGGAGGGACCTACAGTTTCAAGCCGACTCCAAACGGCAGATATTTCTATGAGGAGGTTTTTCATGGCAGAAATACACTCGGAGGCTTGCCATTGCCTGCTGAGGGGCGACCGTTATTAGAAAAATGTTTTTCTTAATTTTGGTGTTTCACCGAGATTCGAACCCACGTTCACTATGAATTCCGAATGGTAATCACGCACCAACCCATTCGGTTACGGCGGCCGACTTACTTCTTTGCAATTTGTGAGGCACTGCTTTGCAAACATTGTGTGGGTGTCTGATTTTGATCCATGGGTGTAGATGATTCCCCTCTTTGGCTTATAAGTCTTAATAGAGACTATCTACGATGGAGCATCTCATGATTGCTGATGGCGTGTTTGTTGCATGTTGTGGTACTTTTATTGTATCAAACAGGAGTTTAATATTACATTGAAGGATTTTATTAGTAAGCATCATTGTGTTGTGTGTTGTTCTGTGATGGATGTCTGGTAGGCCTGCTTCGCTTAACACTGTTTTAGTTGGAGATGTATAAAATGCGCGAATACATACATCTTCTTGCAGCTGTGTGGTGAGGTGCTTGAATTAACGCGATGTGTGGTTTAGCGCAGTGTCCATACATTGTAAAGCCAAAGTAAATTTTAGATAACATCAATGTTTTGACGAAAGATATCTTTCAAAACTAAGTCTAGTGAGTACGCTTATTCTAAGATGTTTGCAATGGTTTTTATATGTGAGTTTTTTTATTAAAAATTATACTTAGTATTCTTAATGAGTTAGTATGTGGGATTTATGTGTTGTCAACGAAGAGGTTAGGTAAGGTACAGTTTCTTTTCTTGCAAATGTGGAAGGTGCGGGTTTATTTGCGAAAATTTGGGTCCCTGATGTCTTAGACCAATCGACAATATTGACAATAAAAACAGTTTTAACTTGGGCCAAGTCTTTCAAAGCTGAGAAAATTAAAACATAGTCAGCGTAAATTAAATAGTCTACATAATATGGATTTGAGGGTAGTAAGTAGCTGGCTGATAAACGCTATAAAAAAAGTGTTATCGAGAGAAGGGTTTAGGTGGTGGAGTTGTGATTGTTCACACTTACAGAGAGTTTTCGGCTAGAAAGGAATGCTTTGATAAAACTATAATTTTTATTCCCAATGCTCCATTTCTAAATTCCTGTAGTACTACATGGGCTCCTATTCTATAGAAAGCTCTCTCAAAGTCGAGACTAAGAACGGATAAGTGGTTTTTGGCAGATTTTGTGTTTATACCGCAGTATTCAAAGTAGAGCAATGAATTGATAACACCTAAACCCGGTTTAAATGAGAATTGGTTGGGACTGATCACTCTTTTTTGTTTGGCATACCAAACGATCCTCTTGCAAACAATTTTTTCAAGAATTTTAGACATAGAGGGTATTAAGTGCTTTTCCAGTTTTGAGGAAATACGGCTTGGTCTAGTATACTATTATATAGATTTGTAAGCCTGGATTTTAGGTTTCTTGGAGAGGATATGATATGATATATCATCTGAACCGGGTATTTTTCCAGTCATATTGGATTTACAATTTCCAAACAACTTAGAAGAAAAGTTTTCCGCAATGTCTTGTGGATTTTAGATAGGTCCTTCTGCAGAGTGAATAAAGTCGATTCTATACCGTTTATTTCCTCCTGAGAAGGCTTTTATATCATATTCCATATTTGTTGCAGCAAGTGTGTTCCACTACCATTGTTAAGACATATTAGATCTGAAAATAGCAATGTGTCTTCAACATGTATTCCTCTGTTATTTGGCTCCAAGCGTTAAGATTACCTCTAAGGATAATGTGGGTTCGCATATTACATTCAATTTTAAATTAAGATTGACTTCAATACCAATAGCTGATATATTAGATTGTATGGCGATCCTTTTAAAAGGTAAGCTTTTCTTGATCAGAATAGCAACACCTTGCTTACTTAAAATTATGTTTGGGAGGTTATGAAATATGCTGACATAGGCTGTGAAGTGTAATGCAGTTGTGTTACTCGCTAAATGGGTTTCATTTAGTAAGATTATTGAAGGCGAAATAGATTGCACCAAGAGCTGAAGCTCATGGTTGTTGTTGAAGTGGTTGAGTAGTTCCCCTGAAATAATCGTAATTAGTGACCATCATTGTTTTACTACCACCGTCTTCGTATAATGAAGTTTTTGTTTTTTTTTGTTTTCGTTCTAAGTCAGATCCATTTAGTGAGGTCTAAATATAGCAGCAAATTCTTTATCTCGATGCCTGAGATCTCATTAATTTGCTGCAAGAAAGGCTTACCAAAGGAGCGGACCCCGAAGCTCATGGTAGTTATTATAAACTCCTTTCATGTTTCATTGTAAAATTTAAGTCATGATTTTTAATACATTTTAAATAAGCGAATGAGAGTTGAGAAGTTTGTATTACTTTAGTTTATACATTTTCTTATTTAGTTTATTGTGTAGTTACTCGTCATCAGAAGACATACCTGGGTAAACTTCTGTTGACATTACATTATCGTTAGTGTGTTGAGAAGTGTTATCACAACTTGAGCTTATTGGATTAGTGGTGTTGTTATTCGAGAGATGGATAGAGGTATTTGGCGCTGAGTTTAACCTGGAGTCGAAGAGTGTTTTGTTGAGTGTGGGAGGATAGGTTTGTTGAAGTTGAGTGAGTAATAGTTCGGTTCTTGTTCACGGGGCTGCGGCGTACTGAGAGAATGCGAGTAAAGCTCGGGAATTTGAGTCGCTGATTCGTTGATGAATGATTCGTGGTGAATGTGTTAATGGCTGTTTGAGTGTAAATATTACAGGATTCTTCAGAATTGAGAGACATAAAGGAATTTGATGAATAGGAAACTAAATGAATGTCACTTGGAGCTGAGTTATCTTCAGTGTTGAGAGATGTAAATGAGTTTGATGAATTAAAAACTGAATGAATTTCACTTGGAGCTGAGTTATCTTGAGTGTTGAGTGATGTAACTGAATTTGATGAATTAGGAACGGAATGAAAGCCACTTGGAGCTGAGTTATCTTGAGTATTGTAAGAGATAAAGGAATTTGATGGATTAGAAACTCAATGAATGTCACTTGGAGCTGAGTTATCTTGAGTGTTGAGAGATGTAAATGAGTTTGATGAATTAGGAACGGAATGAATGTCACTTAGAGCTGAATTATCTAGTCTATTATGTTTGTTTGCGGGGCGAGAAACAGTGCGGGAGAAAGATGGATGGTTTTAGGGCAACGATGCTGTTGAATTGGTTATCTTAATAACATTTGCATTTGCATTTTTTTTTTTTTGTTGTTTTTATTGTTTGCATTTTTTTTTGCTTCAATATATTATATTTGGGGCATTTGTTGAAATAGGCTGGGTGATCGGCGTAGCAGCTAGCGCAAAAGGTGCGTGACAAACGGAATACGTTTTACATATTCCGCACAATGTTTTAGCAGAAAGTATACCTACTTTTTAAAAAGTATTTGATGATATTAGATTAATTATTAATCGCCTTTATTAGTAGCTAATAAAACCACAACAATTTTCCTAATTGCGTTTATTTGTGTGTTGAACTGTTTTAATAGGTGTGTCTACTAAAACTGAAACTTAAGATCTAATTATAAGTTGCGTTAGCTAATATTTCAAATTCGATGTTATATATATTATTAACACACTTACAGCTAGAGTAATATTTGTATTTAACAGCGGAAGTTCTCTTAATAATGATCTTACTGATTAAGTTAGTTAGAGCAAGAGTAACAAAAGACGGAAAATTACAATAAAATTCAGATTGGGGGCTAAGTAGGTATATTCATTATTAACTGGACATACTCTTAGAAGTAAGAGAGTATGTAACACCTCCCTCCCATGACTTCAAAATACTCCGGGATTTTACGTTTAGTCTTTTTACTTTTCTTTATTCTAAGTTTTGTATTTATATATGTATGATTTCACATAGCTCTATGAATTTTTAGTATACCGTATAGATATATTTAAGGCAAATAGGCATGTATTACTACGCAATATATGAATAAGTAAAATGTACATATGCACTTAGTATATAACGATTTGTGTGCAAAATAGTCAAATATGGGATACTTTAAATAAAAATAGCAATTCAATAATTATAGCAGCAGTATATTTACGGACAGAAAAAAAAATTATTGTACTGATCAAAAAAAAAATTTAAATTTGTAATAAATTGTTTATCGGCTTGCACTTCGCTTAAACGGCCGTTTGATTCGTGAACATTCGTTAATTTCATATTTCTAAATTTTGGTTGTTCTTTGTGTCGAACATTTAAATCATTTTTGACAAAACCCTCACTTCTATTATCTACATACTCCTCTCTTTTTTTATTTGTTTTGGATATTTTCTTTAATTTTTTTTTGTTCAGTTTTCTCCTTTACTTTATTCGTGTCCGCTTTGTTGTTGTGGACATTGTTGGGCGTATTTTCAATCGTTGAATGGAAAGTGTTGTTGTAAAGCTTTATTGCTTTACTTACTTAGTCTTTTATTGGCATCTCTCTTTCTAAATTTAAGGCTCTGATTCTTTCAGTTAAAGTGTTCTTAAGCCTTTCCACATCAGAATTGCCTGTAAGGCTGTTTAGCTTTTATAAATGCAATTCTATATTTTCCTCTTTACAAAATTGTTTTACGTTAATAGAGTTAAATTCGTTATCGCAAACGATTTTTTTCATTTTACCAAAGACCGAAATGTGCATTCTTATTTTTTCTACAAGAGTAAGACTATTTCTGTCTTCAAGGAAAAAAGCTACAGCATGTTTTGAAAATTTATCAAGGGAAATTATAAACGAATGTTTGGAATTAACGTAGGTATCTATGTGTATTATTTCTCTTTTATCGGAAGGCGTTTCCGTGATATGGAATTTTTTCTTTATGGGATTTCGGTCATACTTTGATGCTGCGCAAATATCGCAATTATTTATTACTTTACTGATAATATTTCTTAAATTTGGGTAACACATTTTTCGCTTTAAACTTTCGTAATTAGGGATTATGACCGAATGGCCAGATTCTTTAGTATGAAAAACAGATATTTGCTGTATGGCTTCTTCTTCAGTTTTTTACATCTTTAGCCATGTATGAGCATTTGACCAAATTTCACTTTTACTGTTTTCCAATAATTCGATTAACTTTAACTGGACGGTATTGTAAACTGAATCACTGAGCTCGCAATATATAGTATTCCTACTTTACCCGATAGCACGCTTCGCCTAACTATGTCGGATATAAAATCAGGGATATCACTTTCTTGAATATATATTCGCTTATTTCCGAGTACGTACTCTTTTTCGATTGATTTTTCTTTTAATAAAATAATTTGTGTTTTAAAGCGGTTCACAACCGTGTCTAATATTGGGAAGTGGTCTTGGGGATGTATGGTTGGCATGGTTGAAAAATTGTCATTTTCTTCACTGAGCATATTAATTTCGTTGGTGTTGGAACTTATTCGGCTGAAAAAATCGGCAATTTTATTATCTTTTCCCTGAATATATTCGATTTTCGCGTCGTATTCTCCTAATAGGACTAGCCACCTTTGCAGACGTGGATTAATATCCTTACCCCTATACTTCACTTGTAACCACTTAAGCGGTTGATGATCCGTTTGCAGATCGAATTCTCTACCAAAAACAATCGGCCTAAAATAGTGAACCACCCAAACTATACTAAGTAACTCTTTCTCGACCGTCGAATTATGTTTCTCATGATCATTAAGTGTCCTCGAAGCAAAACACACAGTGTGGCCATCCTGGGATAAAACAGCCCCAAAAGCAAGTTACTTGCATCGGTAGTTACTTTAAACCTTTTGTTAAAATTGGGGTAGCGTAAAATAGGATGATCTGTCATTAAAATTTTCAATTTCTCCAACGCTGAGACATAATTTGAATCATTAGGATTTATTTTTCTTCCTTTCTTCAGATAATAAATCGTCGGATACGCTACTTTCGCGTAATCTTTTACAAATTTACGGTAATACCTAAGAATAACCTAATCTGTTTCTCAGTAGTTGGTAATTTAAGGTTTCGAATTACATCAATTTTGTTGTCAGTAGGTTTCCCTCTTTCATGAGTTAAGATATGGCGTAAATACTCTGTTTCTTTAGATAAAAAATTACATTTATTCATCTGTATCTTAACCGTAGAAAGATAACCATATGACAACGTACGTAAAAGATAATCATACGCTTCAGAGGCGCATGCTTTTCTAAGGCATCAATTTTATACTAACAATGGATATTTATTTCATCATGTTAAAGGTTTGGCATTATTGTAAAAATAAAATGCTTTTATATTATATTTTTTTTATATTTAAAGTAATTTTAAACTTAAATTACTAGACCTCTATGAAAAATTAACAAAAATCAACAGTCTTCGGTTTATGGGACACTCTCAAAACATTGTATTGTGCTTTTGTTAGATCAAGATTAGAGTATGCCGCTATTATTTGGAGACCGTACCAAATAGGTCTGTCTAATCGGATTGAGAGAGTGCAGAAAGTCTTTCTTCGTTTTGCGCTCCGATCTTTAAACTTTTCTGAACCTGTACCATCGTACCGCTCTCGATGTTTACTAATTGACTTAAAACCACTTGATAGCAGACGGTCTATTCTATCGTGCTCATTTATTATTCGTATTATTTCTGGATCTATTGATTGTCCTTCCCTCTTAAGTAAAATTCAATTTAATATACCCAATATGAGGCTCCGACAGTACGAAACCTTTAAAATTGGCTTCTCGAGAACCAACTATGGGATGAATGCTCCGATTCCTAGGGCATGTTCAGATTTAAATATGTTTTTCAATTCTTCTGGTGCTGATTTTACATGGCCGTATGGCATCTTAGTCAATCATCTTAAATCGTTCTTTTCTTAGTAACTAATAAACTATTGTACATTAGCTTAATATAGTCTGTAAGAATGTATCCATTCAAAGACAATAAATAAATAAATAAATAAATAAATAAATAAATAAATAAATCCCGTAAAATATCACAAAAAATAGTGGTTTATCCTTACAAACTAGTAGACTACAGAGTAAAAAAAACTATAATATTATAAAAAATTTCTTTAGAGACAGTCATGACAAACGTGTTTCTTGTGTTCACCACAAACTGACTTTTTGCATTTGGCACAGGTCATCTTTGACATTCTTTTTCTTTTAGACGTGCAAAGACTGCAATAACGCCTTTTTATGGCTGAGGGTTTTTCTTCATCATCTGTGGAAGCCTGTACAGCAGATTTTGGAAAAATATTTTCAATGTTGCTTCGCACATGCCTTGGCAAAGTGGGTGCCTCCAGTCTTTGCGTCATCCACGGTGCAGTCAGTTGAGTACTGAGTTTTTTCATGAATTCTCTCCGATTCAAAGTCTTATCACGTTTTGTTAGAACATTGTGACAGTAAATGACAAATTAATTGATAAATGCTCTATTTAGTATACCATAAAACATGGTCATTGGCCATCTATTCGTTTTCCTCGAACAGGACGATGTTGAGCACATTTGACCAAATATGTCAACGCCGCCCTTAGTCTGATTGTAATACATTATTATTTCAGGCTTGCCGGTTGTTGGGTTGATGACACCTTCTTCATCACACGATGATAACAGATAAACCACCTTCGAGGGCTTCGGCTTGTATGGCACTAGTGTCAAACATTCATCGTAACAGAACATTGATGTGCCGTTTGGTCGAGATCGAGTGTTTTTCAACTCCTCAGGGATCTCGCGTTTATTAGATCTTATAGTGCCACCAGAAAAACAGAAAAATAAAAAATAACCATAAAACCATAAAATAAAAGATAACCATACGCCTCGCGAGCGCATCAACTAGTCATAGCCGCTGAACTATGGTACTTACAGCATAGACACAACCGTCCCGCGACAGAGTAGACCGACGACTGAGCTGACTGAGAACGACATGTTAATACGCGCGCCTAATAAAAAGAGATAGCAATATGTTTATTTCGCAGACGCCTCTGCGACGTAGGTTATCTTTCTAGGGTTAAGACCGGCTTTTCTTAATGATTCAAATATAAGTTTCAAGTTTAAATGTTCTTCCAAAGAGGTACTAAAAATCAAAATATGGTCTAGGTGGTGTGTGGTTTAACATATTTTATTTATGTACTTTTGGAGAACTACATACATTCATTAACCTTTGGAAGGTTGATGGGTCGTTTTTAAGCCCAAATGGCATTCTGATGAGCTCAAAATGTCCATGACGGGTTGAAACTCAGCCTTTTTCTTGTCTTAAGGTTTCACTACAATTTGATGGAAGCCTTTCGCAAGGTCCAATGAAGTGAAGTATATTGCTCTTCCCAATTTTTCTAATATACTGTCTGTACTAGGAATTGGAAACTTATCGGCCACTGTATTTTCGTTCAGCTTCCGATAATCGGTAATAATTCGCCATTCTCTCGAACCTGTTTTATTCTCTTTCTTGGGCACAATCCACACTGTTATACGGGGACGAAGATGGCGCTATGATATTTTACTTAAGCATATCACTTATTTGGCGACTTATCTCTTCTTCGTGAACTTTGGGATATCGATAAATTTTCGAGTAGATGGGATTGTTAGTTTGCGTAACTATTTTGTGCTGGATGCAATGAGTAGCCGTCAGACTCTCTCCTTCTTTATAAAATAAGTCTTCGTACATTCCCAGCTTTTCGTGCTCTTCACTGCTAAGGTGATCCAAATGGGGGAAAATGATCGTTGGACCCCTTCCACTAGAAATCGCTCCCAGTTCGCTGGCAACAGCGGTGCAGTTAACATCGCTCCGCGCGTGAAAGCTTTTTTAAAAGTGTGTTAGGATTTTGCAGTGGCGAAAATGCAGCAATCGTTGGAGCAACGTTACTCGATCAAATTTTGCGTAAAGCTAAACAAAACGAGTACCGAAACCATTGGGCTACTCAAGGAGGTTTAGGGGGCCAATCTCTGTCCAGAGCCCAGATAAAACGGTGGCACAGGTCGTTTAAGGAAGGCCGGGAGGACGTCGAAGACGAACTGCGATCTGGAAGGCCTTCGACGACGCAAACAGACGAAGATGTGAACCGGGCTCGTGAATTTTTGAACATTAACCGTCCTGCTAGTCTACGTGAGATCAGTGAAGAGTTAAATTTAACTTATTACAATGTGCGGGAAATCGTGACCGGAAAACGCGTTTTGACTCCATCGAAGCGATCCTAAAAACCGTGACAGCCGAAATGAACGCGATTCCGGCGGATGAGTTTAAAAAATGTTTCCTGCAGTGGAATGACCGCTACCAGCGGTGTATTGACGCTCAAGGGCCCTATTTTGAAAAATAATAGTTGCATAAGCCAAAAGGTTTTATAAAACTGCTTAAAAATATATGAGTCTCATTATTTTCAATCAAACCCTGTATGGGTAAGTTTGGATATCGAGGCCATCGCAAAAATTTACAGCCTCGTCTATATTAGCAATATCCATGGGTTCAACTCCATTATTACGATTATTGCTATTCATGGTTGAATAGTCCCTATTCCAGAACCGCGAAGAATTGCTATTATCATATAATTTATGCGTGTTTTTATGGTGTTGCTGTGCTGGACTATCTTGTTGCTTATATTGATAGTTTCTAACTTGAGCATCGCGTTGTTGTAATTCACTTTTATTTACAGGAAATGTATACATATTATTATTATTTAAAACGATTGTTTAACATTTTCTCCCTCATATTGCAGATTTATTTCGAATTGCTTTTAATTTTTGTTTGTTGCCTTCTATGCCTAAAATCTATGCATCTGGTATCGTCCAGCAGTTTTAAATTTGTGTACCTTACAATAACCTCATTCATACATTGAGGAGGTAAAAGTTTTGACTTTTTAGCATCAAACTCGTATAGTTCGTTTAGGTCAAATTTGGCCTTTTCAAAAAAACAAGATAATTCTCTTAATGAGATTGAAATTGAAATTTGAAAAGGTCGAGCCAAGGAGCACTAGGAGATTTGGTGGCTCCTAAAACACTCAGGCTAAAAAGCCCATTGTATTTAAAGCTCTACAAAGGGGGTTGATAGTCAAGGAGGGAAGGAGAAAAGTATCAGAGAAAGAGATAGGAAAGAATAGAGACAGAGATAGAGATAGTTAGTCCTGTGAGAATTTTGCAGATTTTTTGGCAAATCTGGAAATATCCTCCAGTTTTAGAGAACAAATATTACTCATTCTCATGACATCGGAACCCAAAACTCGTAGCCGTGCTCTAGCAAAGGCAGGGCATTCACAGAGAAAGTGCTCAGTGCTATCCGCCTCCTCCAAGCATGACAGGCTCACTGGGTCCTCAATGATTCCAATGGTGGTCATATGCTGACCCCATGGGTTGTGTCCTGTAATGATACCGACCATCAACCGAATGTATTTCCTTCTAAGTTTTAGTAGAAAGTTTGACAGTTTTCTGTTCGGACTTGTCTCAAAACACTTTGCAGTTCTGTAGCGTTCTAGATCGGACCATCGTTCTTTATGCAGATTGCTTACATAATTGCTCATCCAATTCATGATTCCTGCAGAACTGATTCCGATTATTGGCTCTGGCGCTTGTGGGGGAACCCCTGATCCACGGTTGGTCAACTCATCGGCAATTTCGTTTCCTTGAACACCGGAGTGTCCTGGAACCCTTATAAGTACAAGCCTGCTTTGCCTTGCAACAGAATTAAACTTGTTCTTACATTCTTGAACAATTATTGAGGTTTGCTTAGCGTTCTCCAGGGCCTTCAGTGCAGCCTGACTGTCACTGAAAACTCCAATCTGTTTCCCGCTCCATCTCCTCTCGATTATCCATTCGGCTACTTTCAGGATGGCAAAAACTTCTGTTTGGAAAACAGTTGCCATTTCCCCATAGCAAAGTGATACTTATTACTATCGTTTAAGTAGCATCCGGCTCCAGACCCTATTTCATTCTTGGACACATCGGTAAAGAAAATATCCGTCAAACCTCCCTGCATGCATTCTGGATTGCACCATTGTTCACGCGATGGAAATCTGACATCAAATTTTCTTCCAAATGAAACTGTGGGTATCAGGTCGTCTTTTTGTGCCAAAAACAGAGGATACTACTCAGATAGCAACCTAAAGATTTCTCTGTGTCCCGAAGTTCCATCTTAGTGCCAGAAACCATATTTATGGAGTCTACACATTGCTTTTATTGCTTCCTGTTGTATCTTAAGGTCCAGGGAGAGCAAATCAAGCATAGCATTTAGGGCATCACCAGAGGTTGTACTCATGGCACCCGTGATGCATAAACATACACTTCTTTGCAGCCTGTAAAGTTCCCGGTTGTGGACTTAACCACGCTCCGTCGCCACCAGACCACAGAAGCGTAAGTGATGATTGGTCTGATAAGTGCTGTGTATATCCATAGGACCACAGCAGGTTTCAGACCCCAGGTTTTGCCAAAGGCTCTACGGCATTGCTGAAAAATTTTCAATGCACGACTCACCTTCACTGAAACGTCTCCCAAGTCAGCTTCTTATCCAAGATTACTCCAAGATATTTAACTTCGTTGGAAAGGCCAAGTGTCACACCTTTCAGTGTTGGAAGACTGAGTCCATCCAATTTCCGTTTTCTCATACACAAGACTATGGTTGTTTTGTTCGGATTAACGGAAAGACCTTGTCTCATGCACCAGTCATCGATTTTGTCAAGAATCCTCTGCACTTTCGTGCAAAGCCTTCTTAGGGATTTATCCGATGTTAGCGCACAGACATCGTCCGCATATGCTTGGGCATGAAAACCGAGTTCCTGCATCTCCACTAATAGAGAGTCTACGACGAAGCACCACAGCAGCGGAGAAAGAACACCCCCTTGGGGACATCCTTGCTTGGCCCTGACTGTGATTTGTTCGTCACTGCTCCCACCAGCGGTTAACAGCCTCTCAAAGAGCATGGAATATATCCATTTTATAATGGCTTGATTAACTCCGTGTCGTTCGAGCCGAAAGTGGCATTATCAAAAGCCCCCTCAATGTCCACGAACACGCCCATTGTGTATTCGTCAGCTTCCAGCCCGGCTTCAATCTTGCTACAAGATCGTGCAAGGCTGATTCACATGATTTTCCACTCTGGTAAGCGTGTTGATTTCTACTCAGTGGACTTCTCGGCAATACCCCCACTCGAATATGTTTCTCCACCACTCGTTCCAGACTTTTCAACGTGAACGATGTCAAGCTGATTGGTCTAAAACTTTTTGCTAGGGAATAGTCATCTTTTCCTGGTTTCGGAATAAATACTACTCTTACGCGTCGCCATTGGGATGGTATATAACCAAATGCGAGACAGGCTGTGAAGATCCTTTTCAGGGCCACAGTCGGCCTGTCTCCTCCTTTTTTAAGCATTGCTGAATATATTCCGTCAGGTCCAGGAGACTTAAAGTTCTCAAAGGAAGACAAGGAAAACCTTATCGATTCTTTTGTCACTATCCGACTAGCAATATACCAACTGTACCTAGAGGTTCCACCGTTGCTACCGTTATTGCTCATGCCACTCTCTTCTTCAGACATAGTTCTACTGTCCAGAAAATGGGTTTCGAGTAGAGCATTAAACGTTTTCGATTTGGAAATAGTGTATGAACCATCAGGTTTTCGAATGGAATCCAGCCTTACTGAGCGGTCTAAATGAAGGACCTTACAGAGTCTCGCTGTTTCCCTCATTTCTTCGACGTTACTGCAGAAATTTCTATAGGATTCAAGTTTGGCTTTCCGTACTTTTTTCTTATATTCTCTCTGTATAAGTCGATGATTAGCCCAGTCCTCCTCTGTTTGGGTCTTTAAGGCCTTATTAAGAAGTTTTCTGGACCGTACACGAAGCTTCGACAATTCAGGGTTCCACCAAGGAACCGCTTTCCCCTGTCTATCTTGTCTGAGTGGACACAGTTCCTCAAAGCATTTGATTTAAGTACCTTCAAATTTCTTAGTAGTATCTTAAATCATTTCTACTGATTTGACTTTTTTCAGGTTTGGTAATCGCTCTGTTACAAGCTCACCATACCAGTGTCAGTCCACATTTCGAGGATTCCTACCAGAAGGGATTGATATTGTATGAATTTCCAATCAGAATTCGATAAGACAATGATCGGAAAGAGAGTCCTTTTCCAAAACTCGCCATCCGTTGATTTGATTTCCAACTGAACTATTGGTAAGTGTTAAATCAATCACCTCTTGTCTCCTTCTGGTCACAAAAGTTTGTTTGTTACCAGTGTTTTGAATGACCGAATCGGATGACAGGATAAAATCCAGTAACTTGAGACCTCTGGGGTTCCATTTGATGCTTCCCCACACAATGTTCTGTGAATTTGCATCACAGCCCACTATTAGCCCCAGATTATTGGATTCTGCATACTTGACCACTTCTCTTAGCTCCCTTGAAGGAGGTGGTTGTAAAGAGTCGTAGGGTAGGTAGGCCGAAACTATGATAGCTTCGACACTGCTCCCACTTTTCAAGTACTTTATTTTTGCAGCAACGATATCTCCGGAGCATAGCTCTTTTAACATCGTGTGTTCGATCAACCTCAGCATGATAATACATGCTCGTGGTCTCTCATTCCCTTCACCATGAAGTATTTGTCCCCACGACATAGCACCTAGACCACAGATACGCTTGTGACATACCCCTGGTTTTTGTATTAGTATTATGTGTGGGTTTGTTTGCAGTTTTGCATGCCTACGGCTCAGGAGAGCCGTAGACGCTTTGCCATGCTGCAGATTTATCTGTGTAAATATTACTTCAATCATGAGACTGAGCATATTTACGCCTTGGCGTCCACCTTATCCTGGACACAGAAATGGATCCGCCCCAGATGTAGGTGAGGACGGCACCCGTACTTCGAATCCTCTGTTCTGCCACGCTTTCCCGTCTCTATTACAGGTGTCAAAGTTGACGAAGCTTGAGTACTTACCTTAGGTGATACTTCGGCTTTCTTCACCTTCTGTCTTCTTCGTTTAATCTGCCTTGCGGATGGACCAACACCTGCTTTCGTATCTCCAATAACTACACACTTTTTACCGGTACTTACCTGATTCACACCAGGCTTAACCGTTGTCAAAGACTTACTCGGTACCAGAGATCCATATGAGTCTACTGAGAGATTGTCTGCCATCTCCACATCCTCCACAACTTGTTCAGTTGCTTCGGATCATTTCGGACACGGTGTATCGCTCACACTCACTCGGCTCTCCATTGGCATTGCAAATGTACCGTGTTTCCCCACTAGTAGTTCGCTTCCTCCGGAACCCTGGATGTCAGTTCCGGTCATAGGGGGTGTGGGGTTCGGTCCTGCACATCCGGTGCCCGAGCCGTCGATTGCTCGAAGGTAGAATTTCCCGAAAATGGGTTACCTCGTGCAGAAACCTCCATCGTTAATCTCCACATTGTAGAAAAATGCATTTTATAGCTATTGCCAGGTTGTCGGTACGGTGCTCTCCACATAGTACTTGGGTGGCCACCAATTCCGCGGATGGGTGGATACCCAATTCCTATATGGAGCTGCCCTTCACCACCACTTAAATCACCACTTAAGCCTCATCCCCGCGGCAAGGAGACCGACGTGACAAGGGTGATTACTTTTACAATTCTGCAACTGTTGAAAATTTCTCCATATGTTCGTCGGGGTCTGAAATGCTGCTTTAATTGCGATTTGATAAGGTTCCAGTCAGCAGCATCTTCTAACTCTTGTATACTCCTGCCAGCATCACCCATAATTTTTTCGTTTCTTATAATTTGAATTCCAAAACGTGTCAAATCCACATTGCTTCCACAAAGCTGTAGTACATTTTCAACGGACTTGAAAAAAGAACATACTGGTTTTGTGCCATCTAACGGTCTAATGTGACGAAATTGTTGTAAAACGTCCTTAGTACTTAGTTGAAGAAATTGATTTTGCACTACTTCTTCTTGTCTGTGCATACTTATTTGTTGTTGTGGTTCCATAATTACAGTTTGTTGTTGTTTCATAGCTAATTCCATTGCTGCTAACTTTTGATTCAATTCGTCCATCATTTTATCTATTTTTATTATTGTAATTCTCTATTTTCGTCGAACAACTTTGTCGCGTTTTGTTCATAAACACATATGTATTGTGCTTGCAAAAGTAAATCAATTGTTTTTGCTTTTTGGTGGCTTTATATACATATATATTTTTTTTTTTTCTTATAACGGAGCAAGCGGTACTATTTTCAATGTCTGAAAATTTCTATCCTGCCGACTGCGCCACAAACGGAATACGTTCTATATATTCCGCACAATGTTTTAGCACAAAGTATACTTTTTTAAAAGTATTTGATGATATTCGATTAATTATTAATCGCCTTTATTAGTAGCTAATAAAACCACAACAATTTTCCTAACTACGATTATTTGTGTGTTGACCTGGGGTGGCTTTCTGTAATTCGATAGTCGACACTCGTTTGCTCGACACTTTAATTCGATATCGAATGCGCGACGATCCCATTTTGGTTCCCGTATTTCGATATTTGTACTATCGTTTTCATATTTTCGGAAGTGTTTGGAAAGTGGTTTATAGTTGTCAAAAAGTGCACGAAAGCAATAAAAATTAAAAGTAAATATGTACAATTGGCGCTATTTTTTAATATTGGAAGATTTTAATGAAGAAAATTCTTCAATAAATAGAAGGAGAATACGCGATGCGTCGAATCCAATGGTATTGCCCGATTTATAGTAAGATTAATACAAATTTCATTAAGTAAATATCAAAGTATTTCTTTTGCACAGCTTCCAAACAAAATACCGACTGATCAAGGAGGTTTTTATGTACGTCCTTTGTGAAATAAACCTTAGAGAAGGACTTAGGAGTACAAATATACCTCCAATTTTGAGGCTAGCTGCAACGCTGGAGATATTAGCAGGTGGCGGTTACCAGTGGCAAACTGGCGGCGCACACACAGCAGCAATGGGGCATAGTACTCTGTCGAAGATATTTCGCAGCACATTATCGTCGATGGAAGAAACTCTATGCAACCAATGGATATCTTTCGAAAAAAACTTCCAGCCGTGCAAAGAGTGGTTCCATGAAAAATATAACTTTCCGGGAAGTAAGTAGTGCAATATTAACGAAATTTAAATATTTTACTATTTTAATTCATTGCAGTTGTTGGTGCCGTAGATGGTACTAATTTAATGCTGTTGAGGCCTATTGAGAACGAGCATATATACTTCAACAGGAAAGGAAAACATAGTATAAACGCGATGATTGTAAATATATACTTACACTAGCACTTAATCCTTTTTTCTTGGAGTTATCGTGCTCTACATTTTTTATTGCAGATATGTGACCATAAATTAAGAATAAAAGCTATATGCCCACAGTACGGAGGAGCTGCGCACGATTCCTTTGTTTGGAAAGCCTCAAATGAGAGGAATGTAACGGAGCGGCGCTATAATAATGGAGATACAAGTTCGTGGCTATTAGGTGAGTAGTTAAATAGGAAAAAATTAAGATACGGGAATAAATATGTATATTTTTAGGGGATTCTGGATACCCTCTTGAGCCATGGCTTATGACCCCGTATCGATTACGCGAAAATGAGACCGACGTAGGCAAATGTATTTTCAACGACATCCACAGTAAGGCTAGAAGCATTGTCGAAAGAAGCATTGGCGTATACAAAGGTTCCTGTATTTATTGAATCAAATGTAAATACACTAACATTAATTGCATTGTTCACTTTAGGCCGCTAGAGAATATTATCGGACGATAGAAAGCCAAGGTACAACCCAACATTGGTTGCAAAAATTGCAAACGTGTGCGCCGCTCTTCACAATGTATGCATCGATAGGAATATTCCATATCAATTCAGCAACGAAACTCTAACTCAAAGACAAGAAGGACTGTTAGAATGTACACCATTGGACATAAACAATCGATTATCAGAGAGGATAAGAAATAGAATAAAAGACCATCTTTCTCAATCAGCAATGTAAAAATTTCATTTTATTGCTGGTAAATTAAATAAAATTTCTTAAGTATAACTAAAAATTGTACTTCATTTCTTCATTTGATAAATTAAATAAAATTTCTTAAGTATAACAAAAAATTGTACTTCATTTCTCAGGTATCAGTCTTTCTTTTTATAAAAGGTAAAAAACTAAGCTTAAAGTTATCACATACATAAAGTAACTCATTAATTATTCATTTTTCGTTTTAGCAATGCGATTTCACATTTCAGTTTTTCCAAGTCTAGCTCTAAGACTCGAATCTTCATTTTTTTATATTGCACTTCAGTTGCAATTTGTGTCTCCTTTAGTTGCAGTTTCCTCTTTGCGATTTCATTGCTCTCTTCGAAAAGCCTCAACACTTCACTTTGAAATTTTTCTTGCTTTTCAATTATTTTGATTTTGGGGTCTGAACATCTTTTCGTTTTAGCAGGTTGTACCTCGTCGATTTCCCCTTCCTCGCGTATATTAATTTTTGTAGGCACAGACTTCCTTGATGTTTTGCCTTCGTCGTCACTAGAAGAATTATCGGCGCTCGAGATTTGGGCCGAATATTCACAAACGAAAGTATCGTCTGCCTGTGGAGCCGCAGTAGAACAGCTGGGTCCGTCTGTATGGCAACCATATGAAGTTGCGCCTGGTACTCCCGATATGTGCTCGCCTAGTATGGCTGCGGCAACTATCCGTTCCTCCATATGGTTCAATGAAACCGCATCATATGGACCACCACTCGTTTTCGTCATACTTTTCATGCGCTGGGTAAGCTTGCGTTTTGCATTATATATATTGGTAGTCAGTCCATACCTAGGGGTATTACAAGAATTTATTACCACAAATGAAAATGTTTAAAAGTAATGGTAAATGTTAATACAAACTTTCTGACATGCTTTTGTTGGCTTCATGGGAGGTCCGTTACTGTTTAACAATTCCGTTAGCTTATCCCATAACTCTTTCTTTTTCGAACAGCCATTAGCTGCACTCTGTAAGCTATTTTTAGCTAATGAATCGTGCTTCTCCATATATTCCACCATTATCTTTAGTTGAGCAGCGTTTGTTTGTTGAGACCTATGCAAACAACTATATAAAACTTAAAATTAAAAAAAAATTTTAGTTTTTAACTTACATTTTGAAAAAATAAACAGCTGAAAAATGAAAACGAGAGCAAAAGTGATGTCGAGCTGTATCTATCGAACGTTCGATGTAATGCTACGACATTTTTTGTTACAGAAAGCAAAAACGATACTTCGAATATACTTCGAATATCGTTTTTGCTCGATATCGAATTACAGAAAGCCACCCCTGTTTTAACAGGTGTGTCTACTAAAACTGAAACTGAAGAGCTAAATATAAGTTGCGTTAGCTAGTATTTCAAATTCGATGTTATATATTAACACACTTGCAGCTAGAGTAATCTTTGTATTTAACAGCGGAAGTTCTCTTAATAATGCTCTTACTCGTTAATCGAATAAATATTGGCTAGCTTAAGTTAGTTAGAGCAACAGTAACAAAAGACGGAAAATTACAATAAAATTCAGATTGGGGGCTAAGTAGGCATATTTATTATTAACTGGACATACTCTTAGAAGTAAGAGAGTATGTAGCTCGTGTACATGTTTCTGGGTTGTGGGGAGGCAAATTTCAATTGTTGCAGGCTGCTTTCCCTTTACAATATTTGATAGTATGCCCCAAAAGGTGGCAATTTTTGCAGCGCATGGGGTTGGGAATGTATTGTCTAACGTTAACCTTCCGCCAGGCAATGTCGAGTTGGTTGGGTAAATTGTATCAGTCGAACGTTAGCAGCACGACTCCGGTTGTGGTTAATTGGTTATTTTCATTTTTTCTTTTAAACCTATATGCCGCGAATATGCCTTGCGAACTAAAGTCAATCACTATTTCAGTTCCGCTGTCGTTAGATAAGAAAGGGGCGAACACTGTGCCTTTCGTGCAGTTTAGGGTTTCGTGGTATTTGGCTTTAATATAACAAATTCCAGGAAGTTGTTTTAAAGTAATGAAGCTTTCAGCTATTTTTTTATTCTCTACTAGTTGGTTGGTCATATTATATGCGCCCCTTTGGTCCGCATCATTTGATCTGCCCCTGCAAATGTTTGGTCATATTATATGCGCCCTTTTGATCCGCCCCTGCATTGCAGTTCCCGCAATCATGAACATCAGGTGATTTGGTCCCCTTCTCTTAGAATTAAGTATGTGTGTATGTATATAAGCATGCAGATATATATGCTAAATAAAACAGTATACTTTTGGAGTTCGTTGATTTAAAAAGTTTTTCTCAGCATTGCCGCCGGACAAACAAACGAGTTTGTCCGTACATTTTTTGGCGCCCAACGTGAGGCACGACATATAGTTTTTTTTTAATTTTTACTGGCAATTGCTGATAAACGGATTAAATATTGCTTCAGCAATTACATTTTTCGCAACAGTGAATTTTTTTCAACTTCTTCTGTTTAGCATAAAACTTAAGTTTTGCTGCACTGATTCACCAACCACGAAATAATTTTCGGCTCACCATTTTCATCATTTTGTCGTTTCGCAAATCACACATCCATACCTTTTCGTTAAATTTGTTTGGTGAATCATAGCTGGAAGAAGTCAAGCAGCACCGCTTACTAACCCGGAAAAATATGTCCCGCATAAGGACAATAGTGGAGACAAGTGAAAGTAAAACTGGGAAAATACTTTCGAATGGAAGACCTCTAGGTCACCATCCGTTCAAACCTCGAAATGCAGCTCGGTGAAGATGAACACAATTCAACGTTCCGTGAATCAACAGCAGCAATTCCTGTCTCGCAACAAAAAATATCATTATAGCTACCCGTATTCTGTGCCAGGTACTCAGAGTATAAAAATTTCATCGCATCATTCCCGCACGTCATCGGAAATGAGTCAACGCTGTCTAATATTGAGAAGTTCAACCATCTCTTCAATTGTTTACAAGGACAGGCCTTGGAGACTGTGAAGGCGTTCCAAATCACCAGCGAGAACTACTCAAAGGCAATTGACAGATTAAAGTCCCGTTACGACAATAGCACGCTCATCATGGAAACCACGAAGTCGTTATTCGAGCTGCCTTCTGCTGCAAAAGGTGGTGCTTCTCAGTTACAAAGTTTGGTCGACAACGTGTCTGCACTTTATAGTTCTCTGTTGACAATTGTTCGCATTTACTGCTCATTCCCCTTGTAATGGACAACGTTGATGAAGAAACGCAAAAAAAGTGAAGGGAGTCGATAGACTTCACATCGCTACCATCTTGGGAACAATGCGCAAAGGTCCTTGAACGACGCTGTCAGTTTTTAGAGTCAGCATCGGGCTCCCTCTCGTTTGGTGATTCTGGTAAATCCAGCAACAAAGAGGAATAAGCCACCACGTAAGGGCTATTCGTTTTCATGTACAAATCGCTCTTGCGCATTATGTTCTAATTCAGACCATTTGATTGACAGTTGCTCTCGCTTCAAGCAAATGGAGATTGCTGACCGCTTCAAAGAGGTAAAAAGCTTAGGACTGTGGCTTAATTGTTTGTCTAATAAACACCAACTAGCACATTGCTCGTCCGCATTCAGATGTAAACATCATGCTCCTACTTCAAACAAAATGCAGTCAGTATCGCTTTCTGCATAATCCCTTGAGCAACCAACGTAACCTGTAAGTACTGCAGCAGCGCACACACATCGAGAAAAATCGCCACAAGACCAAGTCATACTAGCAACTGCAGTGGTGCTCATCCGAGATGCGTCTGGCTGTTTTCAATTGAGTAGAGCGCTATTCGACTCCTGCTCCCAAGTAAATCTTATTACCGGCACAGAAATCTTTTCCGACATTCTGTCTATTGGGCAAATAAAGTTAGCACCTGGGTTACCGTCACTACAGAAGACTTTATTAGGTTGGGTCGTCTCTGGCCGATATAAACGACCTACCGAGAATTCATCATCAATTTGCCTACTTACGGTTGAGGAGTCAGTGGATGCCAATTTGCAACGTCTCTGGAAGCTGGATGAACCATCAAAGGCAGACATGTGGACCACTGAGCAAAGGAATTGTGAACAAAGTTACATGCAAACCGTGCAGAGAAACAACGAGAGGGGAGTTGTTGTCAAGCTACCATTTAAAGAGGTCCCTCATTGTCTTGGCCAGTCGTACGCAACTTCACTTCGAAATTTATTGCTCAGGAGCGGCGTATAACGCGCTGTCCTGACCTTCACAAACAATACATCGCATTTATGGAAGAGTACTCCCACCTTGGACATATGAGCATCGTTAAAATTGTGGATTTCGATAATCCACATTACTATGTGCCTCATCGTTATATCCTGAAGCCAACTAGCACACAAACTAAGCTCAGGGTAATATTCGATGCCTCCTACAAGAGTACAACCCAAAGATCACTCAACGATATTCTTGCTGTGGGGCCTACTCTGCAGAACGATCTATACATCTTGCTACTACGGTTTCGATTATATCGTTACACACTCTCGCTCCCGTTATTATTACTGCAAATATCATATTACAATAAATATTGTATCAGCTTTTGAAGCTGAATTGGGACGAGCCGGTGCCGCAGAACCTACAAACGGCTTGGGAATAATTTCTCAAGGACATAGCTCATCTCAGTGCGCTCTCAGTTCCAAGGTATTCTGGATGAACAAATCACAACTCTTTACAAATGCGTGGTTTTTGTGATTCGTCAATTCGAGCCTATGACTGTGCTATTTATCTTCGCTCCAAAGCAACAGAAGGGGAACCTACTGTCCCCTTATTGACTGCTAAGTCGCATGTAGCTCCAATTAAGAAGCAATCGTTACCTAAACTCGAGTTGTGTAGCGCCTTGCTGTTGGCACGTCTACTGGTTTTCAGGACCATCATTCTTACAACTTGAACCCGAAAACTGGCGCAGCAATCAGTATGGCCAACGTGATATGGAAGGAGTTTCTCGAGAAAAACGTAAGTCAGATTTTGAAGCAGTCATCGGAGAAAGCTACATTTTGAAGGTGCTTGAGAGAAACAGTACATACACTCATTGCTTTCGAGTTATAGCCTGGCTATTTCGTTTTCATCAATTAACAAGCAGGCCGCTTGAAACTCACCTAGACCAAGGAAATCTATCGCCTCAAGACTCGAAGCAAACGCTGTGGTGCATTGTTCGGAATGTGCAACAACCGCACTTCGCTGACGAAATACGGCTGATCAACCAAAACAAAACAATATCTGGGCCACTTAAAGTTCTCAACCCGTTTCTGCAGATTCATGGTGGTTTCCTTCTACTACTAGTGGGTGGGCGTCTTGAGCTGGCAGATTTCGCAGATTTTCATAAACACCCTATCTTATTGCCAGAAAAATGCCACTTCGTGGAGCTCTATATTCGACATTTACACATCACGCATTACCATGCAGGTGCTACAGCACTGGTGGCATTACTACGTCTTCAATTCTGGGTCATAAATGCAAGAGATGTGGCACGTCGTATTGTGAGATCTTGCATACATTGTGTAAGATATAAGCCGAAATTATTTCAACAGACGATGGGCAATCTTCCTGTATCACGTCTTACGCCATCACGGCCGTTCGCACGGTGTGGTATAGACTTTTGCGGACCAATTGAAACATACATGCGTATTCGAAGCAAAACACCATACAAAACATATACAGCCATATTTGTGTGCTTCTCAACGAAGGCAGTGCAGATAGAAATAGTATCTGACCTGTGAACAGATGCATTTCCGGCCACACTGAAGCGTATGATCGACAGGCGAGGATTACCAACTGATATATACGGCGATAACGCGACTAATTTTGTAGGTGTCAGCAGGAAACTTCAAAAGTTGAAGATGTTTTTATTTCATCAAAAACATCAAGAGTCAATTATAAATTATCTACTACTCAGTTTATAAATTTCCACTTTATTTTCCCTAGGGCTCCGCCTTTTGGAGGCCTATGGGAGGCCGCTGTGATGTCAGCAAAGGGTATTTTGAATCGCAGTGTGGCGAATGGTGGCCTTACCTTTGAGGAATTGAACACAGTGGTGATTTCTATCGAAGCGATACTAAATTCACGGCCAATTTCACTTTTGTCATCAGACCCAAACGACCTTGAAGCACTGACTCCAGGCCATTTTTTAATAGGCAGCTCTCTTAAAGCAATCCCAGAGCGAGAGGAAATGTGCACCAACATGGATCATATTAGCAAATGAGCTCGCACTGTTGCGATCAAACAGTTGTTTTGGCGAAGATGGCCACATGAATATATAAACAGTTTGCAAGCGCGGACCAATTCGAAGGATTGCTAATGATTATCTAAGACGAGAACGCACCTCCGCAGCGATGGACTATGGGACGTATCATTAAGTGCATAGTTGGCAGTGATAATCGCATTAGAGTCGTTGATGTTGAAACTTTATGAGGAATCTTACGCCGACCAGTTCATAAAATAGCTGTACTACCTGCTTGAAATACATTTCAACGGGCCCGGGATGTTTGGTCATATTATATGCGCCCTTTTGATCCGCATCATTTGATCCGCCCCTGCATTGCAGTTCCCGCACTCATGAACATCAGGTGATTTGGTCCCCTTCTTCTAGAATTAAGTATGTGTGTATGTATATAAGCATGCAGATCTATATGCAAAATAAAACAGTATATTTTTGGAGTTCATTGATTTATAAAGTTTTTCTCAGCATTGCCGCCGGAAAAACAAGCGAGTTTGTCGGTACACTAGTAACAAAATTTTGCCATCCCGAAGCTCACTCACTGTATTGATTTCAGTGCTTAGTGCACATAAAGGTATGGCCTTGGTTATCGCAAAACAGTAAAATTGTATTGTAATATAGGTTTATTTTGTTCAGCCGATTCAATGGTGATATATTTGAGGTCATTTATATTATGTTTAACTGAAGGTAAATTGGGGAATTCAAAGAAGTCAGAGATATCCATTTTTTGTCGGTTTTTGTTTAGGTTTTTACCTCTTTTTTTTGACTCTCGAACTATCGGCTAGAAAAGCAAACCGATTAGTATGAAGAGACCCAAGGGGGGGATGTCCTGGGCCATTGTTGCACAGTAGTTAACACAATTGAATTTAGTTTGTAACTTGTTCCACTTGGAAAAATAACTTAGTTAACACCTTATGAAATCACGTTGTCAAAAACACGTGAGTAAGAATGCTGAAAGAACACAGAATAAGATCAAAAGATAACCGCTCGGATTGAGTGACAGCAATAGGGATTGTCGTCGTGGTTAAACCTGTATAAATAGGCTTCGAAGCATTCATGCCCACTAAAAACTGGGTTAGGTAGTGTTCCACTTCTCCATGTGACCTGGTTAGCCAAAGCTTTAGGTTGAGAATGCATTTGTGCATTCTAAGCCCTTCCCATAATGCCGCAGGAGTAGGCGAGCTTATGGGCCTCTGTGCTCTTGCTATTTGGGCAGCTTCCATTGCTAATATGTCCTGCGGGTACATGCCAGATATTACTAAGGCTGCATCGTCGGACACCGCTTTAAATGCGCTACATATGCGTAGTGCACACAACCGGTAGGTAGACTGTAGACCTCGAAAGTATGAGACATGATTCGTTTTATTCGCCCAAATTGGTGCATCACATAAAAATTGGGCTTTTCACGACATTAGCCAGAAGCTAACAGCGATTCTATTTTAGTGCTCGTACGTTTAGCATCAGCCTCGACAGAGCCGTCGTATTGGTGGATACATTTTCGTTGGCGTATTCAAAGTGTGCTTTGAAAGACAGCTTTTTATCTATCATTGTTCCCAAGTATTTGATTGCAGGAACTTTCAATATGTGGAAGTCACCGAATCTAAAAGAGATCTCTTCTGGGTTTTTTCGGCTAGATATAAGGACTGCTTTGGTATTTTCTTCCGCCAATGCCGTGGATAAAACCAATTACCCTAGTTCCCTCTGAAATTCTGACACGAAGAACACCGTCGTACATTATATTTCACAGTAATGGACCGAGAACCGAGCCCAGTGGAACACCACTTGTAATTTAGATATAATAGATAGATAGACGATAAAATTTGGCCACCAAAGTAACCACGCAATATTCTTTTCACGAGAGGAGTTGCCTGATCTCACATCGGGCGCGTCCCAGGTGGTGTATAGGGAATCCCTGGCATTACAAGAGTGGTCTTCCTTGATGGGGTAGGTTCAACACTCGTGTGATGACTCAAAGTTGGCATAGAATCAGAGTGCCATCCCCGAACCAAACTGGCTTGGGAGGAGTCCCGAATAAAAACCATCCTGGGTAATGGATAACATAATAATATTACTCCAGCTGGACCCATACAAGTGGCAATCTACCCGCTTCTGCGGCACGGTCATGTAGTCTGGCCCAACCATTACCAAATTCTCTAAGCTATATGAGCGAGAGCGCATCCTGGAGGAGACGGTGGTTGCTATTGCAATCCCCTCTTCTTCAGAGACTGAAATACGTTTCCCAGTTTCGGAGAGCCTGAGTTGTGAGGTCCCATCGGTGGCTGCACGAACTCCCAAAGAAGTCGGGAAATCGATGAGCGTAGCAAGGAGGGAAATAAGGAAGCGGCGGCAAGGCTCATGAGGAAGAAATCCTCATGCGGCTCTGCCGGCCCTTCTGCGTCTGTGTATTCCAAAAGACCTCGTTCGGCGGAAGTGCCACCCACGGAAGCCACCGAGTCTTCGGTGGTCACGAGCGCTCCCAAACTGTCTCGCTCTCGAGGTTAGCGGAGAAGGACGGTGGCTGAAAGCAGTACACCTCCCCGCCCTGCAGCTGCCGGTAATGGCCGAGCCACGTCCTCCTAAAGTACT
The DNA here is from genome assembly GCF_028408465.1 of Anastrepha ludens. Lineage (NCBI taxonomy): Eukaryota > Metazoa > Arthropoda > Insecta > Diptera > Tephritidae > Anastrepha > Anastrepha ludens. The sequence continues at coordinate 43,782,453 of NC_071503.1, forward strand.
AGAGTGGTCTTAGCTCTAGTCAATGTGTCGGGAAAAGATTCTGTTGAGCCACGTCCCTATCGGCGTCTAGACAAAAAGTCCAGCACAGCTGTCTGCCCGGTAAAATTTTCGTCAGTGGAGGATGGGGAGCTGGACCTTCACCGAAGAACATCCAAGGGTGCGGCCAAGCCATCCTATAGCGAGAAGACTGCTGGCCCACGACTTATGGCTGTGGTTGAAAAACTGGGGCCTGACTATCAGCTGACGGATGCAGAAATCAAATACTGCTAAAGTCGATTGATTCGTCAGGTTATGGCCTCCGGTCCTGAAGCCAACGCGAAGGGCTATGAGACAAAGGACGGCACCATAAGGGTGACGTGCGCGAGTCTGGCCAATTTCGAGTGGATCGGGACCGTAGTCAATAACGTTCCCCCATGGGGCCCACTCGCTTCGCGCTCTACAGCGTACCCCTCAGGAAGGCCTTCTGCTGGATTCCGGATCCAGACCTGTCTACGGCGGATGTCTTATCTTGTCTACGTGTCCAGAACTCGGGCATCACCACGAGGTTTTGGCGATTCCTTTCGTACACCAAGAGTAGAAACCGGGAAGGAATGGAAGGGGCTGCTCTTGTGGTGCAAGTGGATGAGGCCAGTACTGATGTCATGGACTCACGGTACGGGAGCCGTCTGAATTTCTTCTTTGGGACGGTAAGTTTCCACGTCTTTCCCAAATGATTGGCTTGGACGGTTCTTGTAGCTACCGTTCCTTGACGGTCACACAGATTAACTTGCAGCATCCAAAGCAGCTACTGTACTACTAAGTAGAAGGCTTACCCAGCTAAACACATTACCCCATATAACAACAGTGCAAGTACCCTCGGTCTTTAGGGGCCACCTCTGTGGCTTAAGCGCGTTGAAAGGCGCCACGTTACTATATGATAGGAGTTTGAGTAGACCTACGACCGGTCTTATATTATCATTCCATCTCACTGTGACGGGTCTTGAGCAATTCTGTTGTCATGACCTGGTATCGGCTGAGGTGTGTTATAGGGGTAGACACGGATGGTCGAAGTTTGTGATTGCATCTTCTTATTTTCCTTACGATGCTCTGGAAGGGCCACCACCTGGGAAAGCCACTAGGCTCGTGAGGTTTTGTGAGCGGCGCAATCTAAGCCTTATCCTCTGTTGCGATGCTTATGCTCAGCATACCATCTGGGGCAGCAGCAAGTTCAATGAACTGGACTCTCGGATATTCGAATTTATTGCGTCCTCTTGCTACAAATATATAACAGAGGCGCACAGCCTATGTTTGTAACTGCTAGAAGGCAGGAGGTGATTGATCTCACCCTATCGGACTAAAAACATGGGCGGTCAATCAAACACCGAAGAGTCCTTGTCAAAGATTCGTGCTCAGACTACAGGTACATTGAGTTTCAGGGTGGCGAGGAGGCACAAATGCCATTACCCTCTAGAAAACCCAGAAAACAGACTGACAGAAGTTTAGGAGGGCGTAGCGGGACCTTGACGTGACGCCACCAAGACTTCGGAAAGAACAGGCGAAACTCAACGCTGCCAGGAGAAACTCAACGCTGCCGTAACTGAATGTTTTGAAATCGAAAAGAGCCTCCTTTGGGAATTCTGCAGAGATTCAGTACCGATCTCTGAGTAACACGGTGAAATTGGTTAGGATCCTGAAAAGGAGCCCAGCTGCAAAGCTGGGGTCACTTAGGAAATCTGACGGCTCCTTCATGGAGAGAAAAAGTGAGACCCTCAGCTTGCTGATGGACTCTCACTTTCCAGGTAATCAGATAAGCGTCAGCCGTCAACAGCCCTTATTGATAGAGGCGATTGTCAGAGCTGCTACATCTTCTCGGCATGACTGCTACGTTGAAAGATCTGTGGGGAATGAGGTCGATTTGCCATAAATCTTTTGGCGGCTCCAAGTCGTTCGGACCAGAAAATCTTCCCTGCATGCTTGGCACTGGCCTATATACTACGGTCTTGGAGGATGGCGAGGAGCGCCTTGATTCCAAAGGTTGGAAGAGATGACTACACCAGCCCCAAAAGCTTTCGACCCATCAGCATGACTTCTCTCATGCTGAAAAGTCTCGAACGACTGGTGGTGTTGTGCATACGTCAGAATTTGCTGAAGGATCACCCTCTGTCTCTAATTCAGCATGCCTTTCAAAGTGGAAAATACTGCGAGTCGGCACGGCAAAACCTCATTGCTAGGGTAAAGCTGGCCAACGACAGGAGGGACTACGCTGTGGGCATCTTTTTAGACATAGAGGGGGCGTTTAAAAATTTCACTTTTGACAGTATGTGCAGCTCTGTTAGTAGACACGGCGTAGACCGGTTGCTAGTGAATTGTATTCGTTCGGCGCTGGCCAAAAGAATCGTCTCGGTGCGCGCATAGGAATATCTGCTGGTGTCATCCGGGGTTAGTAGAGGTTGCCCCCAAGGCGGTGTGCTGTCTCCATTGCTCTGGTGCATGGTGATTGATCCTCTGCTCACTACCTTAAACGACTCGGGAGTCTACGCATAAGCATATGGGGACGATGTTGCCTGTTTGGTAACAGTCCCTTCGGCTATGAACATCTGCAGGAAAATGCCGAAAACTCTGGATATGATTGACATTTGGTGCTGTGAGAATAGGCTATCGGCAAATCCCACCAAGACAGGTATTGTCCTCTTCACCAGAAGGAGGAAGCTTGATGGACTCGTTCTGTTCAAGCTAAAAGGAGTCACAGTCCAGCTATCCAAGGAAATTAAATATCTTGGAGAAGTCCTCGATAGTAAGCTCCTCTGGAGATCACACGTTGAAACAAAGATATCCAAAGCACTGACAGGTTCCTGGCAATGCAAAGGTGTTTTTGGAAAAACGTGGAGTCTTTGTCCTAGCAAAGTCCTATGGATCTAAACGGCTATAGTAAGACCTATTATAACCTATGCATCGGTGGTCTGGTTGAGTAGACTCCCTCTCGCGGGAGTCAGAAGAACCTTATCGAGACTGCAACGCACTGTGGCCATCCGTTGCATCGGAGTTTTTCTGACTACTTCAGGCCCGTCATTAGATGCTCTGATTAGTCTACCACCACTTGATGTTTTCATCCAAGGAGAGGCCTTGAAGATCATCTGGAAACACAATGGGAATCGGTACAGCCTTCGATCCAACGATTCTCTCCATGCCCCATGACAAGAGATAGAGTGTGGTGCTACCAGATGCTCAACTGTGATCAAACTCAGGAAATGAGCCCGGCAAACACTGTTTTCGAATTTTCGCAGATGGCTCTAGGACCGAGCACGCCTCGGGCTCAGGGGTCTACGTGGAATACAGCGGGGCAAAGCTGCACTTTGCGCTTGGAATGCATACATCTGTGTTTCGAGCGGAGGTGTATGTTGTTCAAGATGCGATGAACTTTGTTGTGGAAAACAGATGGAAAGGCAGGTCTTTATGTGTCAGCAGTGACAGCCAAGCTGCGCTCATTGCCTTAGATCTGGTACTCTTTAGCCAGAATGGGCTCTGCAGCCAACTTTTTTGGCTGAGAGAGGCTGTAGATGGACAAAACTGATGTTACCTGTCATGTCCGACCAACTGTCGTAGTTCCTCGTGTCACTAATCAGACCAGAACTGATGACGGACCACTTTCTATGTGCAAAACACATGGAAAGGTCGGCATCTCATACAGTGTGCTCTGCCAGCATTTGGAGAGGAGGATGAGACGGCGGATCGTTTTCTGTGCGTCGGCCCCGCCTTTGCTCGAATCAGGCTTGAGGTCTTTGGCACTGATGTGTTAAGAAGCGACCACCGTGGCTCCTTGGAACAACAAGATCTACTAAGATTTCTTCGGAGGTCGAGTAGATTTAAAGAAAATGAAAAAGGGAATCCGAGTGTGGTACAATGGATTTAATTGTGTCTGAGTGCTGTACTTGCTAGTTTGTCCCGGCAAAGAAAAAACATGGAGACCCCGATTCGCTCTAGGGCGTGTCTGGAAATCTCGTGCCTTAATCCACTATCTCATTTCCGTCTATGCCTTTATTCCGCTGAGTTTTGGATGATAGACAGTATGATATTGTTGCTATAAAGCAGGGATCTAAGTTCAATATTTAGGGAGTTGAAATGGCTATTTGATGCTTAGTTCACCACAATATATGTCAGCACCAACCCCCTCTTTCATTTTTAATCCATCGTTTAATATACTTAATAAAATTTTTAATGTAATTAATAATACTTATAGTTGAACAATTTAATACTGTAAGAGGCATTTTGAACCTTGTTAGCGGTAGCCTTAATCGATATAAAGTTGACTTGCCGCACTGGATAATTGTTTTCCAGCCCCACTCGAAGGAGGAGCAGATTAAAGCAATTAAAAAAAAACCTTTTGGTTTGATACCATTATTCGAAAACTGTTCAACAACTGACAACAACTAAAAGATACGATTTAATGACAATATTGATAAAATTTTTATAAAAATTAAAGGAAATGTTCGGCCAAAGCTCGGCTTTTTTTATAGAACCCGAACCGCCACCGAACTGAACTTTTGGGATCGGCATTCTGTCGTTTATTGCTAAAACCTTTTTCTTACATGCTAGAACAAAAGAGAGATACCATGAGTAATGTGCATGCTGGATTGCTGAAGAGACCGCATCTATGGTAGCGTTGACTTCACCTTTCTAAATCAGAATTGATTTTCAGATACGGGATCTGATTTCTGCATCTATCCTTTCGCATAAAATTTGTTCGAGCACCTTACCCACATAGTCAGTTAGACATATTGATCTGTAGCTAGACTGCTCCTCCGCTGATTTATCTGGCTTTGGAAGCAAAATTAAATTTTGGCGTTTTCAAATTGTTCAAAAGGTGCCCTCCGAAAGGCAGCTATTAAATAAGTTGCTAAACACTTTGGTTTGTTGCATGATCGCTAGCTTCAAGCATTTATTTGGCACTCCGTCCGGTCCAGGGATTTTTATATCTCCTAAACTGCTTCGATCACTTAGTATCTCATTTTCTGTAATGAAGTCGAGGTAGGTTTGGAATTGAGAACACCAAACGTTTATGTTTCGGAAATAGCGTATCCACGAGTTTAGACATGAAAGACGGGGATGTAGATACTGCGGTTTTCTTGCTCTTAAGCTTTCGGTTACTACACTATATGCGGAACCCCAAGGGTTACATTCGGCGTCACCGCAAAGTTCCGAAAAGCTGTTTCGCTTGCTGTCTTTTATGGAGTTTTTAAAAGCTTTTCTTGCTGATTTAAAATTTACCCTACTTTGTAGAAAGCTTACTCTCCCTCTAGACCTTTGGAGTTTCCTTCGTGCCTTTAGGCAATTCTTACGAAGCATGAAATTTCACTCATTTTACCTTTTCATCCATTCCATGTTGTTGGCGACACCCGAACAGGAGGCGTTTTGGAGCATTATCTTGAACGCTTCAGAATCAAGTGTGCTGATCTTCGAACCAGATGGCTTTCAAGTAGAGACTGAATGTTTGTTGTTAGTTTTTATGTCGCAAATTATCGCTGCGTGATCACTGTGCGTGTAAACATCTTTTACGTCGCATTGGCATAATCTAGCTATACATGAACTAACTAATTTTGGACGATGACTAAGCCAAATCCGTTGCGGCTTAAGGTGTGCTGCGCTCCAGTATTGAGTAGGGCTACGTCGTAATATACTTAACTTTCGAGAAGGGTTTTACCTCTAGGACTTGTTCTAGGGTATCCTCACTCCTGCGCCCAGGCATTAAAGTCGCTAGCAATAAGGAATTTATTCCTACTCTCGGTATCGATGACAATCTTCAAAACAGTTTCCGTGTAGGTGTCAATCGGAGCACTGGGTGGTATATAGACATTTTAGATATATAGGGCGCTTACTTTGGCGCAGATAAATCCCGTTTATCTAATCTCGTAAGTCGTGGTGTTTGTCTGATTTTTGCAGCACCAGATAACTGATTTTCCTCCGGTTCTTAAAGCCAGTGTGATGCTTTTGGCTTGGTATGCTCTCTGAGTACCTCTACGTCACCGTTAACCTCCAAAACAGTTTCGTTCAGGAGGTTTACCCTATATTTATTGTGGTAGTTTCGTTTTCTTTTGCTTTGCTGTTCATGTACTTTATTATAGCATTTGATGGAGAAAGAGAGCGGAGAGAATGTTGTGCTTCAGTTTGGATATTTTATTTGATATTTATTTACGGTCTCTTTGTTAGTTGAATTGTTAGCTATGCTGGCGAATGAGGCTGATCAAGAGTTGAAAGTTGGTGGTATTTGTGCTTTGTGGATATTGACTGTTTCACGAAATTATCATTTATTGTCTCTTTGTAGGGTTATTATTATTTTCATTTGCACGAATTTCGGGCACAAACTTGGGGATGAGTGGTTAGCAGAGCAGTTAACGTAATGATTGCGAGTGCATGGTTGGGGGTTGTGCGGTGGAAGAACGCATGTATCTCAAACAGGGATCTTACTAAAGCGTGTTTTTGCGTGGCCAAGAAATTGACAGCTCTTACACCTCATGGGGTTTGGGTGGTACGGTCTTACCGTAGTCGTGTACCACAAAAAATCCATTTTTTTCGGACGGTAATAGCGGTCAAAACTTAGAAGGACAACACCACCTAGAGTTGGTTGGCCATTTACAGTTTTAGGAAATTGTACATTTCTATCACACCCGTTACTATTCAATTTTTTTTTTTATTTCATTTAAGCATGGGGCGTAAATTGGACCTTTTGTAGAATCTAAATTCTTTTGCGGTTAAATTTTCACGCTACAAATTCCGAAAAGGTGTTTAGTTGTTGTAAATTTTTTAGCGATAACACCATTTTCATAAAATTGACGTCTGCAAGGTCAGTGACTTTTATTATGTCAGAGCTAATACTTTTCGGTACTTTATAAAAAGCGCAGCAAGAAAACTTGTTCGTAGGTTTTTTTACATCAGCTGAACTTACCACTATCTATAATATTTTTTGGTTGTTGTCGGTAAAGTGGGGAAGAGTTCGTATTTTGTTATTTGAATATTTTTCTTTTTTCTTTTAGCTTGGGGGCTAGAGGATAATAGGGCGAACCTATTATTCTCTAGTGGGGTGTCCCAGGCGGACATTTTCACGAGTTTTTTTTTATTTAATAGGTTAGAAAAATATGGAAACTTTTTAGGTAAAAAATATGGAGGAGAAGAGGGTGTGTATATGTGTCACTATTTTAAAACTTGTTTAGAACAGAATAACGCTGAGAGCACAACCGTATACGCCTAGTGGCAGTCGATGACTGATATATAAGTATATATGAAAACACATAAACAAGAATGGAAAAGTAAATTAAACTAACAGTATGCTTATATAAAAGTTCTCAGCAAAAATTTCTTAGAGAGAGTGAAAGGGAGAGTGTTCCAATGCATGCATGTATATATTTTTATGTCGTTCCCAAACAGTGTGTTTCTTAGTGGATTATGATACACTAAAGCCGAAAACCAAATCTGTGTTTTCATAGCTTTCATATTTTCAATGAAGGCTAACAATATTCTGTGGGGCAACCAACAATTTTTTTAGTTTTTGTTCACTCAGAAAGCACTGTGCGACGAGGTGAAGCATGTACCAATTTGTCTCCTCCCAAGACCTTATCCAAATGGTAAACGTAACGTACTACATACACACAGCCCACAAAGTATGTGTTCACCTTACAAATATTTTTATGTTGTTTAAAAACACAATATAAACTTATTGTGCTAAATATGTTTTATTTATTCATTTCTTCATCACATTCTTAAGTTACAAAAATAAAACAAATTAACGAAATTCTTCACTTCATTTTTTAAATATCGAGAAGCCATTGCAGCACCCTGTAAATCTTCTTCTTCTTAATTGGCGCGATAACCGCTTACGTGATTTTGGCAGAGTTTAACAAAGCGCGCCAGTCGTTTCTTTCTCGTGCTAACCGGCGCCAATTGGACATACCAAGTGAAGCCAAGTCCTTCTCCACCTGATCTTTCCAAAGGCCTCCTCCTTCCTCTTCCTCTACTACCACCAGCTGGTACCGCATCGAATACTTTCAAAGCCGGGGCGTTTGTATCCATTTGGACGACATGACCCAGCCAACGTAGCCGCTGGATCTTTATTCGTTGCGCTATGTCTATGTCGTCGTAAAGCTCATATAGCTCATCGTTCCATCGTCTGCGATATTCGCCATTGCCAACGTGCAAAGGTCCAAAAATCTTATGCAGAATCTTTCTCTCGAACACTCCAAGCGTTGTTTCATCGGATGTTGTCATCATCCAAGCTTCTGCGCCATGCGTTAGGACGGGCATGATGAGAGTATTGTAGAGTGTTAAGTTTTGTTCGTCGAGAGAGGACTTTACTGCTCAGTTGCCTACTTAGTCCGAAGTAGCACTTGTTTGCAAGAGAGATTCTACGTTGGATTTTAAGGCTGACATTGTTATCGGTGTTAATGCTGGTTCCTAAGTATAGTATAGCATCCTGTAAATACAGGAGCCAAAAAGTCTGTGTTCACTTCTAAAACACACGGAAAAAGCTTATTCATAAATTATTTATATACAAAAACAAAAATGAATATTTTGTTGAATATCCACGACTTTTTCGGACTTCATTCAATTTGACATTGACTTTACTAAATTCTCTGTTTGTACTTCCTACTTCTCTGCTTTATACTGGCCGCATAACAGTTCGCAAGCTCACCTTACTTGTTATTACATGCTGTCGAATAAATGTTTCTAATAAACCCCAAGATACTCATTAGGAATGAGATCATGCGACTATGGCGGTATTTTGGGCTCTTTTGGGGTATGGTTCACTGATCCCTGTCGATTTTACGAAAAGTTTCCGGAGACTCCAATACAGTTTCTCCTTGAATTCAGCGCTATAACGTGGAAAAGGTTGAGAGATTTCGGCCAATTGCAGCCAGAAGAAGGGCATATAAGATCAGCCCAGAACTGGGTTTTATGAGGTACGGTGATGATGAGGTACTGTGATGAGTAGAGGGCACAAACGACTATGACGTCGATGTGCAAACTTCAAATCAAATCTACCTATGATAACATCTATAGTATCCAACATCACATAAAACTTTTCTAGCAGTTTCCGTTCAAACATTTTTTTAAATTTTTGGTTTCCGTTATTGTTCTTGGACGCCCACACCTGAGCTAAGATGTTAAAATCCCCGTTTGCTTGTAGTTGTTACTTTGCGTTGAATAAAGAGATACGCTCTCCAAAATAGCTTTGTCAATATTTCGGAAACTACTGTATTTCCATCTTTCCCCAATTTTATAATTATTTTTCTTTCCAAAACACTATTTTTTCTTTTAGGTTCAATGTTTTCAAATTATTACTACTTTTAAATAAAATATGCAATTGAGTTTGCTAACTAGTCAATTATAATAACAAAGAATGAGAAGTGAGCAAAACAAGGGAAAAATGCGTAATAAAATAGCGGTATTATTAAAATAAACAAAGTGAATGCAGACTTTTTAGTTGCTATACTAAGTCGTGCCATAAGTTCTGTTAAGTTAAGTGTGTAAGTTAAGTTCGTTATAGATATGAAATTATAATACTCTTTTTAATGAAATTAGTTTTATTTAATCATGTTTATATTAGGCAACATAATTTTTGCAGCATGCACGGTTTTCATGGATACTGACGCTCGAACTAAAGATTGTTTGAAACTCTCCACGTTTTTGAGAGGTCTTCGACAGGCCATGTTCTAAAATTCTGACCACAAACTGTAGTCCAACTGATTCAGATCTGAACGGCCAATCTTCTGCGGCTATGAATCTAGGAATACTGTTTTTTAGCAACTGATTTTGCCTTATGCGCTGGAGCGGGATCTCATAGTTACAGATGGAGACATTGCATCTGTGTATTATCCTCCAACTCATTCAAAATCATTTTAAAACGCTAGGACCCGGATTTATAGCAGATGGCGACTATAGTGACAAACATATACAATGGGGTTCACGCCTAATAACTCCAAGTGGACGCGAACCCTTCAGAGCCATGCAAGCGAATATCCTACCTACTGGCCTAGCGACCCATATAAAATACCAGACGTTGTCGTTTTCTGCATTAGCAAAGGCGTATCCAAAATAGAGTCACCTTAGATACATGACCCGAGCTCTCGCCGGACCATTCGCCACTGATTCTAACTTTAAGTTCTCGCCTTTACGAAAATAAAACTCAGGCAAGGTTGCACCACAAACGGACAAACTGAGTATACTTTAAAGAATTAGACGAGGACTCGCTATTACCAAATATTCCGCCAAAACTAACCCCGTTTTATATATTGGCGTCGAGTTTTTCAACAAAGTGCAACATGGACGGCAATGTCGGAAATAGATTGCGACTACGGTGCCACACACATTGACGATCGAATTAAGACTTTAATAAATAAAAAACGCAAGCTACGGCATTTGCCGTACGGTAAAAACACATAAACAAAAATTACTTGAAACAGCTAAACAAGCTCACAAATGAATTAGAACCCCCACTAAAAACGCAAAGAATGCAAAATTTCAAGAGTACTTAACCAACCTCTCGCCTACGCAAGCTATGGACTATGCACTGTGGAAAGCAACGAAAATAATGCTACAGCATTGAACGGATAAAAACGTCAACGGAATCTGGGCAAAAACTGACAAGGAAAAAGCTATCGAGTTTGCGAAACACCTTTCAAAGGTTTTTGTACCATTTCCGAATCAAAATGCGGAAAAAGACCTGTTGGGCTGTGCAGAAATCAAAAGCAGCGCAGTCAGGGCAACCGACATAAACGCGGCACTTGCCCTCTCTCATGCACTCTAACACATGTATATACATACATACAAACTTTTGTAAATTCCTCTACGCAACAAATCACAAAGAACAAATGGTGCCAGCACCCACCGATGAAAACGCAGGCCGCTGTCAGCTTTTACGATAAAACTAATGAGAGCCCCATGTAAATAAAAAATTACTTCCCTTCCGTATGGTAGAACCGTGTCAGCTGATTGCGTTCTCACCACACAGTGTTGCCAAAGAGTACATTTCGAAAACATTTACAAAATCAACTTTAAAAAATTTTAGTTTTTATTAAAATAACTTAAAAACAATATTGAATTATGTTAATTATAGATAAATGAACTATTTGCAATTGTTGGTTTTTGGCTTTGGTTTATTAAACAATGAAAAATTGTAACTGATAACGCGGATGTGTGTAAAAGTATCTAAGCAAAAATATCAATGGCAACATTGTGTAGATGCAACCAAACACAAACACACAAAAACCGATGTATTGTGTAAATATGTAACTAAAACAACGCAGTTTTTCTCTACGGGATGAGTTTTGATCAATTTGGTGCTCTCTAGGGGCAGCGGTAAGGGGCTCAGATACGTTGGTCAGTGTGCGCATCAAAACTGTTAACTTGCGTATGTAAATTAGAACACACTATTAATCCACCTGTGGTTGCTGATTCTTCGCCTTATGTCCAGATTCCAGCAAGTATATATCTGTGCCCAACTGCAGGGCAATAACCAGTCGCAATTTGATCATATACCATATCGCGCGGACTAGTTTCAGCTCGCCTACAGTAACTTTGTACTTACTTGTACTAAATACAAAATAAATGGTATTTCCTTGAATCGAAATAGCGTTTTTCTTCTTTTGCATAAAGCAGTCAACAAAAATTCTCGTTGAATGCACTTACAATTGAAAATTATTTCTCAGTGTCATTTCAAATGGATTTCCCAATTCCACGATTTACTTGGAAAGATTTAAAAGACACAACAAGAAAAGGTCTCAAAACAAAAAAGGCGCCGGGATACGAACTCATAACAAGTAGGGTTTTAATTGAGTTACCCACATGTGGCTATAAATACATCACTTACATATTTAATGCGCCGATCAAAAACGAGTATTTTCACATTCAGTGGAAAGTTGCTGAAATTATACTTATTCTAAAGCCTGGGAAGCCCCGAACGTTGTCTCCAACTATAGGTCAATAAGTCTACTGCCTATTGTTTCTAAACGTTTTGAAACCGACTTAACCCGCTAATTGAGCAAAAAAATCTTATTCCAACACACCAATTTGGATTCCGCAAACATCACTCCACAGTAGACAAATTCCCTAGAAAAGTATTCGAAAAAAACGACTACTGTACGCTAACGAAACCAAATCTATGCAGATTAATTTCATGCCTATCTACGGTTCATGTTCTGCCGTTCGCACATATTTTTAAGGCGAAAACAACTTGAAACTTCGTTCACTTTACTGGTTACTTGGCTAGACAATCACGTCCTCACATACAAAGCAATTCTTAAACCAATATGGACATACAGAGGCGAAATATATGGCTCAGGCTCACAATCTAACTTGAAAATGCTGCAGGTATTCCAGTTAAAGGTGTTACGCATGAGTGCCAATGCGCCATGGTTTGTACGAAACGAAGCATTACAGCGAGATCTAAATATTACGGCAATTTACGAAGAAATCAGAAGAATCAGTCAGCGATACAGCAGTCGGCTTGCCACTCATTCAAATTCTGAAGCAGTTAACCTTTCTAATAAGAACTGCACTTCACGAAAATTAAAAAATATGCCTAATGAAATAATGCAATGATTTGAAATGTAAAATCTAAAAAAATATAAAAATATAAGACTCGTATTATATGGATGCTTCAGTTGCCAAATCGATTAACTCCATAAAACAAGAAGTTGAGAAAACCGATAAAATTTATACATTTTTTTTTTTCGATGCTTTGTTAAATTACAAATTCCAAAATACGATGTAGACTTTATTATTGTATTTAATCTGACGACATATAGATAGTATAAGATAGAATATACATACTTGGGGTATAAGTATTGGCAAGTGAATTATTAATTAAAATTGAGTTTCTGAATTATTCTTGTATTACGGAAAAATTTCATTTTATAAATATATGTTTTTTTAAAGTCTTTATGTTAAAGAATGCAGGAGGTCGTTCTCGTTTATCCAACAACTCAACACCACACTTTGTTGCGTGGATGAGTGTGTAAGCACAGGCTCTTAGCTGGACCTTCTGCGAGTAGTAGAGGACATAAGCGTTGCTGGAAACGAGTTATACACAGCGATTGATGTGAGCGTACTCGCGGAAACCAATCCGAAGGTGGTCTCTGACTACTAACTGTAGGGTCCCCAAAGCCCTCTGGCCAATACTAAATCTTAAAAGGACAAAATGTCTGCGTTGATTCAACAGATCAACTACCAGCGTCCTTACAGGTGTTATAAGGGCCACCGCAGTATTGGCACCCTAGCTAGTAGAATGCGTGTTCCTCACAAAGACTTCTGCCGGAACTGTGCGGATGAAGAAGAAATTGAGTCGGTACATCACCTCCTCTGTGAATGTCCTGCACTTTAAAGAATTCGTGCCAAATATCTTGGCGAATATTTTTTTGAGGACCTGGGAAATTTGCCAGGTCTCACTGGAGAGACTAGTTCTTCTTCTTAATTGGCGCGATAACCGCTTGCGCGATTTTGGCCGAGTTGAACAAAGCGCGCCAGTGGTTTCTTTCTCGTGCTAACCGGCGCCAATTGAACACACCAAGTGAAACCAAGTCCTTCTCCACCTGATCTTCCCAACGCAGAGGAGGCCTCCTCCTTCCTCTTCTTCTACTACCACCAGCTGGTACCGCATCAAATACTTTCAGCGCCGGAGCCTTTGTTCCCATTCGGACGACATGACCCAGCCATCGTAGCCACTGGATCTTTATTCGCTGCACTATGTCTATGTCGTCGTAAAGCTCATCATACAGCTCATCGTTCCATCGCCTGCGATATTCGCTGTTGCCAATGTGCCAAGGTCCAAAAATCTTTCGCAGTATCTAGGGACTAGTTACCTTCTTAAAAAGATCTAAGTGGTTTAAGCAACTTAGTTAGGGGAAGGAAAACAAATGCAGGTATATCAATGGGCCTTAGGGCCACCGAGTATCTTATGTTAAACAAGCAATCTGACTAACTTAACTTAACATAAATACTTAAAAAGCAATGAATAATAACTATTCTGTTACTCTTACGAGTATTACTCTTACTGTATTACGATTATTATTCTTTGTTTAAATTGACTAAGCTTCATAAAAAAATACTTTTAAAAAATGGCATAAAGCTAAAGATGCAGTCAATTTTGGGAAGGGTAAAGCTTTTTCCAAATCAGAAGAAAATGCAAAAATGTCTTCGTGTTTTGGCATCCGATCTGCAGCCATATGACTATGAGCCTCTTGCAAGTGAGCGTGTAGATAATCACAAGTGTTGCATGTATCTTTAGACGATTGCTTGAAATGCAAATTAAATTTTGTTGAGAAAACCATGAAATAATATGTTTCCTTCATTGGTTCTATGAATATTTCCCTCTGTATATTGCGTGATGTACATTTCTTTTACATACATTTACGTACATTTTCTTAATATTTAAGTATTTTCTCATTGGGTTAGTGTAGTGGCTTCTATGTATATGCCTGAATAAAGTGTATATAATATAACATACGTGCCATTAATTGTGTTCCCTCGAACATGGCGACCATGATCATCAATCGACGATAAAACTTGTTCTTACAACAGCAGTCGTATAGTCGCCCGTCGCTTATCTGATAGGTATCCTTAAAATATTTTTGCCAACCGAAACATCATCTTTTCCGTATCTTCAAAAATATAACGTGAAAGATCTCGGAATTTTACGGTTATTGTTCGGATGCCTTCTTTTTATTTCCTTGACTTTGATACACCCTCTTAAAAAAATTGTTTCCCAACTTGACTAACTGATAAACTCCCTGCATGGCAGATTTTCTTTCATTCGAAATGCTTTTTTCATTGCATTTCAGAAGCCATTGACATGACAGATTTGCAAATGTTTTTAAGCATCCACTGTATCTTAACTCTTTTATGCTGTTATGCTTTTGGACAATTCGGTCATATTTACTGGGAATATGACTTCTTTTCGTCCAGTCGAATTATTTGCTACGATTTTTTGATTGCTGTGATCAGATGATGAGTCTGAATAAATACAAAATCGTTTTCTTGAATCGAACTTTCGGTCTGTACTATAAAAGTACGTTCACATGTGCATTAATTACCAATAAATCCACAAAATTAATCTACCCGTTCACATATGGCAGATTAACTGCAAAATTGACAATCAGCTGTCAATACTGTCGTGAAAAGTTTTTCTTCATAGAAATTCCTTTGGTGGAATATTTCGGTGTTTTGGCTTGTATAATTATTATTAACGATATGAAGGAAAGACAAGGAAAAGGAATAGTTAATATACATAATTGCGCAATTGGCTGCTTTTTTCTGTTACATATTATGCATACCTCATTATACCTAACAAAATTTTTATAAGAATTATGTCTACAAAGCTGTTTTCTTTGTCGGCATCAATTTTATTTAGATTTTACTTTGAAGTTTTTCTTTACACTCGTAAAAATAATGATCTATTACACAGAAAACAGACGGTTGTATGTCAAAAAGTATGGTTATTATCTAGGATTATTTTATAATCTCAAATTTTGGGAGAGAAATTTTGTATGGGAAATCTCGCTTTTTAATTGCGGATTGGGAGTTAAGCACGAAAAAGTAGATCATCTGCCTATATGAGAACGTATTATAAGGTCTCGTTTTATGCGGATTAGTTGTACGCGATTTTGAAGTTATGCGGCATGTCTTTCATCCAAAAATTTCTTGCACAGTCATCGGAAACGTTAATTACTGATTACATTGTCAGAAAAAACAGAGAATAAAATTTGTGAAAACCCATCGCTCTTACCGTAAATATATATTGCAGACAGTCATTATCAGATAGCGATAATGATCAAAAAACGTAAAACTATATTAATTTTCAATAAAATAAAATGAATTAAGTTTGAATACAAGTGTAGTTTATGCTTTTATATGATATGTACTTCTTTCGGGCATTCAAGGTAATTTATTAAGTGGCCTATTTTTTTTAATTTCTGCAAACCTTTTTATGCGGTCTTAAGTTAATTTTAACTTGTTGTTTTGATTTTATGCGATTTTCAATGCCAGTAAAGTCTTTTTAACGCGAATTTTTGATATGCGCTTTTCTGTAGGAAAGAGACCCTACAGTACTTTGTGCAGGGTCCGGCACTCGAAGTGTAACCAACTTCAGACCGTTCGCGCAGCTGATGCATGGGCATCAGTTGTCTGTGAGTTGGCTAAATGACAGTCCAGAGTATTGTCTACAAGCGGGCGGAAGCATTCTGCCGAGAATGAACGCGAAAAAAGAAAATCAGTAATGGGGTTTGAACGTAATTATGTGATTGCATTATATTTGACTGGAAAAGCGATTGTTCGTGAGCTCGAACACCTTAAAGTAAATAAAGTTTTTGTTTATCGCACCATAACTTGTTACAATGGTTCTGGTAACATCACGAATCGTCATGGAGGTGGTCATCAAAAGACTGCAACATCACGTGAAATGGTTCAAAAAGTGACTTGAGCGAAGTCCCCGACGAAGTGCCAATCAAATGGCGAAAGAACTAAAAATATCTGATCGTAACATCCGCCGCATGCTGAAAAATGATCTCAAAGTCAAGCCTTACGAGATCCAAAAGGCGCATGATCTCACACCAAAGCAGCAACAAGTCAGATTTGAGAGATCGAAGGAGTTGCTTCGCTTAGCCGAAATCGGTCAATTTCCGAACATTGTGTTTTCTGACGAGAAAACTTTTCACATTGAACAATTCGTAAACTCCCAAAACGATGGGGTTTATTTGATCGACCGTTCATACCAGAATTTGAGTCATCGATTGGCCACCAGGGGACAGCACCAGCCACAGGTAATCGTTTGGGGCGCTGTAACCGCAGACGTGCGCTCTCCAAACGTTTCCATGGAGATTGGTGTCAAGGTACATAAATGCGAAGTATTATCGGGAAAGTATTCTGGAGGTTGTTTTGAAGCCGTGAGCAGACAAACATTTCGGTGGCAGACCATGGACGTATCAACAGGACCGGCACCGTCTCAAAAAGCTCAAGTGAACCAAGAATAGATAAAAAACAACGTTGCGAACTTCATAAAGACCACACTTTGGCGCTCAAATTCACCAGACGCGAATCCGATGGATTATTCTCTTTGGGCCATTTTGGAGAGCATGGTCCGAAGATTCACCAGTCTCGAGGTGCCTAAAACAGCCATTGCCCGCGTGTGGGCTAAAATACCTGCAAATTACATTCGGGCAACTTGCGATTCGTTTCTGGACCATCTCAAGGCTATAGTCAATGCAAAAGGTGTTCATATCAAGCAAAAGTAAAATGATTCTTAATTTGGTACTACTTTCACGCATTTTTTACTTTGAATTGAAGAAAAGTAATTTTTCAAACAAAATTTATGGCCTTTTTAACTGGTTACACTTCGAGAGTCGAACCCTTTATTGAAGACCCATTAGATTCATTATTTTCCTTACTCAAATAATTCTTATTAAAATTGTCCATCTTAATATTATAACGGTTTAATTTTTTTTCAACAATTCACAATAAAATTAAAGTTTATAAGTATTTCACTTTACTTTTTATTTTTCTTGTATTTAGTTCGTGTGAGCAATAACAGCTCTCGTGTAACGGGAATAACAAAATTAAACGAACAACTAACAGATTACTCCGTAGGAGAGGAAAAATAGTACAGCGGATTAAGTAGATTTGGACTATGATATGAATTATTATTTATTACTCATAGCATGACATAAATTATTTTTTATTCAATGGCTACAAAGATTTTGTGATTTAGAGGTGTTTATACTGATTATTACAGAAATTTGTTTTGAATATGTACAGCTAGGAGTTAATCAAGTGCTTTAATAATAAAATTTAATAGTATTATATTAAAAAAATTGGAGTTAATCGATTTGACAAGTGAAGCGTCCATATTGTGTGCAGAATTATGTAATTAAATCCGCGGAATCTTTTTACGCAAAGCTAAAATTCTTCCAATTGTAACTGTAAATAATACTAAATGTTATGTTTTATGACAGATTGTATGTGATAAATGGAGCTAAAAAGAAAAAGAAGTATATTTATTTTTTTACTCAAAACGACGTGGTTGTTTTAGTCTTGGTTCATTTGGACCTCTTCCCTCACGTCCTTGATGTTTAAATTGCGGGTCGTACTCATAACCTCGTCTCGTCTCCAGTAATGGTGCATTTGATGAATGTTGGGTAAAGTTCAGCCTTGGATATCATGCCTTTTTTGCATGAAATTCAGATCCTTGGAGCCAACTTTGCAGCAATATGTGCAAACTCAAATCATTAATTACAATGTCCTGAACGGATCCGTAAGCAATGTTCAAGTTCTCTGATGATTGTTATTGATCAACTTTTCTTTCACTCTACTGATGTTTTCGTCAGTTTTCGATGTCGACGGCCTGCCACTACGTTCATCATCCTCGATGGACTCACGATATCTTCTGAAACGTTCATGCCGCACGTACACAACTGTTTACTTGCAGTTTACAAGCTTGAAGGTTATACTAGATTGAAGGTTTACTAATGCGTTATATTAATTTGTTCTATATATGTAGTTACACTTGTGAATTTCCGTTTTCATATACGGTGATACAGGTTGGATAGTTTTAGGAAGCTAAGGGATTTGTGCATATTTTCTATGTTCGGGTTGGAGAGGAGGTGAGAAGGTTTGAATATTTTGAACATTTTTGCTCGTAGTTGTGTTCGAGAAGGACAAGTTTCGAGGATATGTTCAGGGGATAGCGATGAGTTAGTCTGGCATATGGTGCATAATGAAGAGTCTATAAGGTGTAAGTTTGTGAGCATAGTGTACTCTAATCGTAATCTTAAAACTTTTATTTGCTCCAATCTAGTAAGTGAATTTTGTGCGTTTTTTAAGTAATAGCAGCTTTTCATATCAATTAGAACCTTGTGATATCAGGTTTTGATGTTGCGCCTGGTGCGCATTTTTTCAGACGTGGTTGATATCTTTTGAGTGGAAATGGAGATGCTTCTTTAGCAGCTTGGACTGGTAGTTCATTACCAACGATGCCGGACCAATTTAATTTTAGGATTGTATTTGATCAGGAGTGATCTTATATTGTAAGGGTATGTGTCATAGAAGTTTATATTTAATATTGATTTGAGGGACGAGAGCGAATCCGAGCGTATTATAAACCTTCCTGTTTTTTAAATTAGTAGCTTAACTGCTTCTAAAATGGCGATGATTTCTGCTGATAAAACAGTGACATAGGGTGGCAGAATGCCAAATTTGACTATCCTCTAGTCAGTAGTAATAGCGTAGATGGAGACTTTGTTAACTTGTGGGCCATCTGTGTAGATAAATATATATTTTAAGGAATTTTTGTTTGTATTCTGATTTAGGTATTTCGGATTTAATGCTGGTGCTGAGATCAATATTTATAAGGTTAGGAGGGAGGTTCCAGGATAGTTTAAGACTATTATTTTTTTGTTAAGGAAAACGAAGGTTCAAGTATGTATGTGCTTTCTGAAACTGTTCTGTCTAGTATCGAATAAATTTTTTTCTTCATTTTTTGGGTCCGTTCTTAGTTTTTTTATTAATTTGGAAAGGTGTGTGCCGTACACATGCAGTAATGTCTTGAAAAATTTTGTTATTTCTCTGTTTTCTATAGTGCGTAGTGTGTTTGTATGTTTTTATTTGGGGTGGTGTGAAACGCTTGAAGGGATGTACGTATAGCTGATTGAAGTTAAGTTTTAAGCTTGTTAAGTATAGGCTTCGGTGCATTTCCGAAAAGAATAAGCCGTAATCTGTTTTTGAGGTTCTTATTGCTCTAGTTATGTTGAATAGCGTATGAGTGTTAGTGTTGAATTTTGTGCTAGCGAGGCATTTAATGATGTTCAGCCTTTTTGACAGTGCTGTAGCCAGTTCGTTCATATGGCAATTCTATCTATAATTATTAGCAGTGATATAATGGTATTGCGTGATCATATATTTGTAGTGCAGTTATGTTTTCAACAATACATACATATACACTGAAGAGCAAAACTGTAACAAAATGTAATACTTTCTATTTCAACACATTTTTTTTTAGACATGTTTTAACAAATCAAATATTTTTTTTTGCATAACTTTATTGGCATGTATGTAATCTCTCTCTCAAACCGGTTTGGTGTCAATGCAACAACAACAACACTAGTAGCAAGCAATAATGCAAATAAAGACAAATGTTACAGTTTTGTACTCACTCTTAATTTTCAAATTTTCCGTTATTTTTCTCGTAATTATATATTTGGTGGATTTTTAATTATTATAAACGTGACCGTGAATAAGACAAAATGTTAAATCGGGAAGTACAACGCCAAATAATTGATTTGCTGAAGAAGGGCGAGTCTATAAGAAAAATAGCTAAAAAATTCGAAGTGAGCCACATGGCTGTGCAAAGGCTGCGGAAAAATGTACCAGACGCTGATCCCAGTAACAAAGGAGGCCGGCCAAGGAAGATAAGCGACCGCGATGCCCGCCATCTGGCAAATTTGGTAACAAGCAGCAAGGCGGTCACTCCCAAAGAAGCACTAAAGATGCTGGATATTGATGCCAGTCAGTGGACAGCCAGGCGCAGCCTGTCAAAACTGGGGCTAAAGGCAGCGGAGAAGAAAACCAAGCCAATGCTGACAAAAAGACATGTGCGGTTGAGGCGGGATTTTGTTGCGGCTCACCAAAGCTGGACAGTTGAAGATTGGGATCAGGTACGTCTTTATAAATGGATTATAAAAGACCTTTTTTCATAAAATTTCAAAACGATTGCAGGTTATTTGGTCTGATGAAACCAAAATCAATCGATTTCAGTCAGATGGTCGGGCCTGGTATTGGGTTAAAGACCCAAATGCAGTCCAGCCACATCACATCAAGCAGACAGTAAAACATGGTGGTGGCTCCATTATGGTGTGGGGCTGCATTTCCAAAAATGGTGTGGGTCCTTTAGTACGAATAGACGGTATAATGCGGAAAGAGGAATACCTGGC
This sequence comes from Anastrepha ludens, assembly GCF_028408465.1. Taxonomy (NCBI): domain Eukaryota; kingdom Metazoa; phylum Arthropoda; class Insecta; order Diptera; family Tephritidae; genus Anastrepha; species Anastrepha ludens. The sequence continues at coordinate 43,803,395 of NC_071503.1, forward strand.
CATATTGCAACAAAATCTGCCGGGTGTAGTGGAAAGTATGGGTCTTGCTGCTGAAAAAGTAATTTTTCAGCAAGACAATGACCCTAAGCACACCGCACATGTTGTACGAAATTGGATGCAACGCCAAAAATTTCGTAACTTGAAGTGGCCTCCACAATCACCGGACATGAACCCAATCGAAAATTTATGGAGTCATGTAAAATCGAAGCTTGCCGAATATTCAAGTCCGCCCAATGGAGTTAATGAGCTGTGGGAGCGAACACGCGATGTATGGGATGCTATTCCGACTGACTTTGTCTTGAGGTATACACGAAGTATGCCCAATCGTATCCACGAGCTGAAAAAATCCAAAGGATATTGGACATCTTATTAATATTTGTTTTATTTATTGTAAAAAATAAAAAATGGGTTGAGTGCAAAACTGTAACATTTGTCTTTATTTGCATTATTGCTTGCTACTAGTGTTGTTGTTGTTGCATTGACACCAAACCGGTTTGAGAGAGAGATTACATACATGCCAATAAAGTTATGCAAAAAAAAATATTTGATTTGTTAAAACATGTCTAAAAAAAAATGTGTTGAAATAGAAAGTATTACATTTTGTTACAGTTTTGCTCTTCAGTGTATGTATGTATATGCTTACATTTATCAGGCGATAGAATAGCTCCGGAATAGGAGCTCTAATCGTCTATGCTATGTAATAGTGTGTTTATATTAGATTGAAAGTTTGATTTTTTTTGCTTGCTGAGTTTTATTATTAGGTGGAGTGAAGTTGATTCTTTTTTCGATTTTGATTATTTTAGCGAGTTTGTTATACGCTACTAGAAATAAAGTGACATAAATCGGCGATTCTTGGGTGCTCCCATTAAAAACTAGGTGCACGTTGGAGGTTTGGAGCCCGACACGAACTAAAATTCTTCGGTTTGTCAGGAAATTAGCAACGTAATTTGTTATTCTAGGTCCGGTTTTCCCAAATTGCAATTGATAGATTATTCCATGGACTCCAATCCTATCAAATGCCCTCGAAAAATCGAGGGAGATGATGAATGTCTGGCTCTTTTTTGAGGGAAATACAGTTATAAAATGGCCTGCGTATATCAGACAGCCAGCAACTGGTTTCTCTCTTTTAAATTCCAATTGGTTGGGGTGTATGTAATTGTTTTTGGTTACGAACCAACTCGCGTTGCAATGATTTCATCTAGTAGTTTTACTATGCACGGATTGAGAGATATTAGTCGGCAGAACGTGATATCAGTTTAGTTTTTATTAGATTTTAATATTGGTATTATGATGCTTGATTTGTATAACTGAGGAAAGTGGACATTCAGAATGTTATTGAAATGTTGTATGATATGATGTTTGGTTGTGTGTGATGCACTTTTGATCATTTGGTACTAGCCCGGGAGCGAGGGGGCATTTGGACCTCATCATTTCATGCCGACTGATTTTAATACTGAAATCAGACGCTATCCAAACCGCTATCAAAGCTTTGAAAATTCTGCGCGCCGCCGGGATGTATGAACGCAATGATACATTCTTGCTTCGGCTGACGGTTTTCCCACCGCTATAAACGCAGCTGACCATCATTATTATATTTTCATATGGATCCAAAATTATGTAAAAAAATTTCAATGGGCATAAAGTAGTTTTACTTTTTAATTTATTTTACAAGTTGCCTGTTCAGCTGACGCATTTTCCCCCCTATAGGCGTAACTTACTATTTTTTTTTATTCTACTATATGTCAACAATACACAAAAAAAATGTCAACTGGTGTTAAATGAGTTGTTAAAATTTTTTTTTGACACGTTTCGCAGCATCCCACGCACGTACCCACTGCTACTGGACCAGCTGACGGTTGGTTTCGTCATTCATTGGATGGCGTCTGCCTTCAGTATTAAAATCAGTTGGCAGGAAATGATGAGGTCAAAATGACCCCTGGCTCCCGGACTGAAAATTATGTAAAAATATTTCAATCGGCATAAAGTAGTTTTACTTTTCAATTTTTTTTTACAAGTTCACGTGTTCAGCTGACGTGTTTTCCTCTCTCTACCGCGCAGCTGACTATTTTATTTATTCTACTAAATGCCAACAATACATGAAAAAAATTTCAGCCGGTATAAAATGAGTTGGTAGAAATTTTTTTTCGACACGTTTCGTACCCTCACAATCACACCAATCGCGGGTGCGCCAACTGACCTTCACTTTCGTTATTCATGAAATCATTATTGTTCTTTTAATTACATATTTACACAATACATCGGTTTGTGTGTGTATGTGTTTGGTTGTATCTATACAATGTTGCCATTTTTGCTTACACACTTTTTCACACAACCGCGTTATCAGTCACAATTTTTCATTGTTTAATAAGCCAAAGCCAAAAATCAACATATGCAAATAGTTCATTTATCTATAATTAACATTATTCAACATTGTTTTTAAGTTATTTTAATAAAAATTATAATTTTTCTAAGTTTATTTTGTAAATGATTTCGAAATGTACTGCTTGGCAACACTGTGTGGTGAGAGAGCAATCAGCTGAAAGGGGATTACGGGATTTTTTTAAAATCGTGAAATAAAATCTACGGTACTACAATACGGAAGGAAGGAATTTTTCATTTACATGGGGTTCTCATTACTACTTTGAGGTATCCGATATTGATTTTAGTTGGTAGGGCAGTGGTGTTAATTTTTAGTATTACTGATTTTCCACTTTTCTGCAAATTTTTTTTATGTCAGATACATTTTGGGTAGACAGTTTAAAACTTTTTCTTCGGGAATATTTCTTAAATCCTTGCAATATATAACCCCTTTAGCGAATAAGGTTTGTAGGGTGATTTCAATTGTAATCGTATTGGATAACGCGATCAGTGTGGTTAGTTTGTTTGCTATTTTTCGGTTCTAATAGAATTTGGCCACTGATGATCTTTTTACATTTTAATAATATATTTCGCTCCATGTAGCGGTGATGGCTTTTTGTGAGAGGAATGGTGATACGTTTTGGAGTGTTTCTGTAAAATTTGTTCTCGTAACTAACAAATAGATTGAATCACTTGAAGTAAGAGGATATGCTTTTGTTGGATTCCAATGCAACAACGCGATATTCGGTAATGGTATTGTTTAATTGCAAGAAACAAGATTGTGCAAGAAACAGAGAGTGACGTCGCATTAGCTGGGTTGTGCCGTGTTGCCAACCATTTGCTCTTCGCAATAAATTTACTGCTTTTTATACCTAAAATGCGAAAACTTTTAAGTTTGGTGTTTGTTTCCTTTATTAAACAAAATAATGTTAAAAATGGTCACTCTTATAAAATTTGATATTTTGAAAGTGAAAATTTAATTTTTTGTTCCTTTTAAGGTTATGTGAGAATATTAAATCTTCTTCCTTAACTCTTCTTAACATTGAAAATATTTTAACACATTTTAGAAAGCATTTGAATTTACTGAATGCGAATTAAATCTATTGAGGTGTGATCGTTTCTTCCGGTCCTCAATCCTTAGTGGGACAAAGGGCATCAAGTTATGTATTCGTAGTAAAAATAAGCAAAAACAATACCAGAAAACACTGAAGAAACCATAAGGACATTTTTAAAAAAAGAGTACCTCATCTTTTTAAATAACCGGAAATATAGCAAAAAAGTTGTTCTCTTAACAAAAAACTCATAAATTAAATTGTACATAACCATAACACATTTTAAAGACAATTTCTCACGCATACAAAGTTCTTTAAGTAGTTCATTAAAATTTGGTATTTCATTTTCTTTAAATGGGCATTGGAGTGCGTTTTTATATCCAAAGCTAGGCAACACTGCAGTAGCAAGAGAGAGATCTGATTGCTGAAAGGAGAAGAACAATAATAGCAATCGCGGTCAATGCGACCTGATGTTAAAAGTAAAGCTAAATAAAACTGAATGAATTATTGAACCAATTTTTAAAAAATATATATTTTACAAAATTATAAACATTACATTTCAATTAGAACAAGCTAGAAAAATGTCTTGAAGAAAGAACTAAAACATCGAAACATACGAAAATGGTAATCTGACCATACTGGTGCTAATACGACGTCACTCATTGTCATATTTGCTGAGAGTAAAGTAACGGTATCACGATAGGCACCATCTCATTCTTCTTTCCATCATGGTTTTATTGTCTGTGGGTTTATTCATGTTGGTTGACTGATTTAAGCAGCAACACTGATATGAGCAACGGTTGTGAAGTGTGATTTTTGTTTTAGGTTGTTTTGAGAATGTGTGTATTTTGTTTTGTGTCCCTTGCTATATTTATTTGTATTTCTAGTTCACTTTACGTTTTTGTGTTTGGGTATTTCATTTTGTTTTCGTGATTTAATGCACTTTAGCTGTTTTACTTAGCGTAGTCGTTCGTTAAGCGTCCGCATTGACGGTAAGACATAGACAGTTTTGGTAAGAATGTTAATCACAGATGTAGCAACCTAGCAAACAAAAAAACATAAAACAAATGATGTGACATATACATAAGTAGATGATCTACAAAGTATCTCTCGCAAAATGTGAGATTATAAAATAATACCATACTTTTTGGCATACAACAATGTCTTTTTTGTTTAATAGATCGTAAAAACGTGAAAAGAATAACTAAATAAAATGGATACCTGCAAAGAAATCAGGTTTGTAGACATAATTCTAATACAATTTTTGTTAGGTATTATTAAATATGCATACATATAACAGAAAAAATCGTGTGACCATAAACGTGCTCTTACCATTTATTATAAAATATAATATCGAATTTCGAATGCGTATTGCTGCCATAATTTTTTGAAACCTGAGTTAATGTCGTTTACGGATTTCCTCCAACTGCAGCAGATCTTAACTTTTGAGTTTTTACTTATTCATGTGCTTTATACTCTGCTTATTTTTATTGGATGATATTTATATGGATGATATAACATAGCACCCAAAACTAATTTCGGTAACGCGCCCTTTGCATGCTTCAATAGGGGTGTGGAAATTGAAAATTTTCAATTTTTGTTTAAAAAATACCCAATTAATGTTTTTTCAAAGGGTAAAGTTATACAAAAAGGCGGATTTTGATAGCGCTCTCACGAAAAAAAGAGTTTCGCATCTAGTTATATTATCTATGTGGCATCAGCCATCTGATGGACGGACATATTAAATTATTAATTAATTAAAAAATTAATACATTTCGTACAAAAGGAATAATTAAATTACCTTAAAAATGTATCTTTTAATATACATAATTTCAAGCTTTGTATGTAAATATATTATAATAAATATGGTATTTCAAGCCAGATGCGGGAAAACTATAAGTAAGTTGAATTTTAAAAACTAATTAAATAAATAAAATGATAATATAGAATTAATTAATATTTGTATTATTAAAATAATTAAAATTAAATAAATAAAGACATAAAAAAAAATAAATAATTGGCGCGTACACTTCTGTTAGGTGTTTGGCCGAGCTCCTCCTCCTATTCGTGGTGTGCGTGTTCATGTTGTTGCACAAATGGAAGGACCTACAGTTTCAAGCCGACTCCGAACGGCAGATATTTTTTATGAGGAGCTTTTTCATGGCAGAAATACACTCGGAGGTTTGCCATTGCCTGCCGAGGGGCGACCGCTATTAGAAAAATGTTTTTATTAATTTTGGTTTCACCGAGATTCGAACCAACGATCTCTCTGTGAATTCCGAATGGTAATCACGCACCAACCCATTCGGCTACGGCGGCCGATAAATAAAGACATACTTAGGGAATAAAAAAACACTCATATTTTATAATTACTTATAGAAAAATAAATTTTAAAAACTAATGAACGAAATAACTATAATACTTTTATTGTGCGTGAACCTTTTCTTTATTGCGGATTTATAGTCTGACCAAGCCTATAGTTAAACCTCTTTGTACAATTTTTTGCAATGTTGGTATCCTTCTTTCTTCGGGAATTAGACATTCGAATAGATCCGTGCTCGTTGTTCGCTTCTTATAAAAATAAATATGCAATTCTTACTACCATATTACTTAAAACGACAAATAAAAAATTGTTTTCTTAAATTGTACTGTTCTGTTGTTAAATAAATATCCGCAATACATTGAACTGCTGACAACAATCGGATAATGTATTCGAAGAAAATATAGAATGCGTTTTCGGCGATACCACTTTTTTTATTTCAACTGCCCGCTGTATTGTTGATCTTTTACGATAATACCGAAAACCGCCCGACTTCCCTCGAAATTAAATGTTTTTATATAAAAAACCTTTGCTGGAGTCATATATGTGGGCATTTTAAATTTTTACCCGGGCGAAAATAATCTCTCTCGAATACGATATTCGAGGTGTGTTCAAAAAATAAGGTGAATTTTAATTTTTCTCAAAAAATATTTATTTATTCATCATTTCATTCTATTTTATCTCCTTCAAAGTAGTCCCTCAGCGTTTTTTTTTTCAATCCTCGGAGCAGTTGTGATATGTGTTTGTATGTCCTTGATCTCTCTCAGCGATTCGGTTTTTATCTCCTCAAATGCCGCAAAACGCCGTCCTTTCATGGGTCTTTTCAATCTTGAGAACAGGAAAAAGTCGCAGGGGGCCAAATCTAAGGAATACGGTGGCTGAGGCATAATAACGGTGTTGTTTTTGGCAAAATAATCTGTCACAATCAACGACGAGTGAGCAATAGACCGGAGTGAAATACGTAAATTTTTTCAAATCATATCGTAATAGCAGGGAAAAGTTGCTACATATCAATACAAATTCAGGAAAAAAAAGAAATTTCAAATCGGTTAATATCTTCCGTTCGCGCATTGCATTTAAAATTTACAAATTTTATAATAAATTGAACAAATATTCGAAAAATTTTAAGAGGTGGAAATGATGTTAGATAAAGTTCATTTTTTGTAGACTATTACAACATCAGGTATAGTTTGAAAAGAAAAACGTCTACCGCTCTATCAAAGCCCCTACAGCCCCTGAAAAGAAGTGGAAAATGTCATTTTTTGTATAAATTTACGTAATTGCGGGTGGTTAGTTTCTCTATTTTAATTTTTTTATAAGTCTTCTTGAGTATATAAGTAGAATAAATTATTCCCCTCTTAGCGCGCCCACTAGCCACACTATCTTAAAGAAGTTTTGTACAGCTCTTGGCCCGCCCTTTTTGGACGACTCAGAACTCACCGCGTGAAGGTGACTGTACTACGAGTTCCACCCACTCCCTTCCCAACCAACCAACCAAAGATGAAAAATTATTTATTCGGGAGTGGCAAAGTCTGCTTTAGTGTCAAATTGAGGCATAACTGTACGAGAAGTGAGTGCTGCTCTTATAAACCCATCACGTCTCTCGTTCCCATACACTTTTGAGGACGCTTGAGTTACTAGTTTTACGCAACGCTCCACAGCTTGCGTATGGCATGGAATGTTTGTTAAATCTATGGTTAATTTAGGTTTTTCTTTATCAGAAATTAATTGCAAGATAATTTCAGAAGAAAGGCTGTCTAAAATTGGGGGGCAGGTAAGTTTCATTTCAGACCAATTAATTAACTCAAAATATTCATTTGCTTCAAAGTTCAGTTTAGGAACCAAAAAGTTTCTAATATTTTTGTCCTTTGAAGGGATTTCTTTTATTTTCAGAACTCGCCTCAATCCAAGATCGCGGACATGCTCTCTGTCATCTACCACCATCGAGAGAAGAATGTTTTCTGGATGGGCAAAAAAGGAATTTGTTTGAATAACCTTATGAACTACTGCCTCGACTTCTGAAGATAAGATTCTACATTTTTTAATACATTCTAAAATATGTTTAGGTCCGTCAACTATTGACGAATTTGTTTTGATTTCGAACCATAGAGGTGCGTATACAGTCAAAATGTATTTTACAATTTGAATGGGATTTTTAGATGGCTCTTGCAAAGAAATGTATAATCGTAGGAACCTGTTTGCAATTGTCAACCAACGAGAGTGTGATATTGGTCCCGGATCTCGATTTGCTAGATCTGGGGAGCAAAAACCAGCATCCATAGCAATGGCAATGTCATGTAAGTATTTCTGATCTTTACTTAAGCTTATTGCGTCAAGCGTTCGTGGAAGAGAGCATTCGATCCTCTGAAAAGCAACGATGGACAAAGATTCACATTTAGCCAGCTGTTTGCCAAGAAGCCCACTGAAAGTCTGAGGACCTGTTGTTTTACCATCAAGTATTTCAACTAGATGCCTCAGAGGTAATTCATTAAAATGGAGGAGACAGATAACCCATTGTACTGGTCTTTTTAAACGCGTTTTAATGAATTTTATTGCACCATTCTTCCACCCAGTATTTGTTGACGTACCATCACATCCAATCACTACATTATTAGATTGATTTATACCATATTCTTCAAAATAATTTACAATGCTGTATGCTGTGTCCTTTCCACTTTTTGAAGTAGGTACTAAATGGCAAAGGTACTTTGAGCCTGGTTCTGCTATTACTGAAATGTGCTCTTCTTTTGTTAGAGATTGATAACGTTTGTTTCCTTTTTCAACTAAAACTAAAGTGTCATCCATCCTGCCATCAAAATACACACACATCGGATCGTTTAATTGCTCTATTGCATTCCCCGATTCGATAAGTTTTAGTCTACATTTTTCTTTTTCTCTTCTAATTTTGCTTCGATCAACAACAAAAGAAGTATCTTTGTCCGTTATAAGACCAACGTCTTTAAATGCACTAGACACAATAGCTGCTGCTGCTCTATCAGATACTCCAAAACGATCACTTGTTAAGGCCGTTGCTGGAAGTGATAAGCGCATCTGTGCATTTTTTGAACTTGCTGACTGAGAGGAAATAGAGCGTGGGGTCTGAAAATCGGGATCATTCTTATCATTGTCAACTTCAGGAGTTATCTCTGTTTCAGAATCAATACTACTACAAGAAGGTCCAGGTAAGTTGGTCTGACTTAAGTGACGAGCTTTTCTCTGCAACTTTAATGTAAGCTTTTGAGTTTCTTTGGTATCTACTGTCCCAATCTTTCCTTGTCCGAGATATCTTTGAGCATATAGAAATTTGATTTCTAATGGCGGTATCTTTCTATCCTTAGGGCATGTGCAGTTGATAGTTACCGGCCTGGGACAAATACACTTGTCAAAGCTTCTTTGACAAAAGCAATTGAGTGTCATCTCGCACTTGCAGGACGAAATGTCAAATAATGTACTTGAAGATTGTTCAATAAAATCATTGTACTTCTTTTGTTTCTCAGGTCTGTCTTTGTCCCTTGAATAAGATTTACGAAGAGTGTAGTATCGATCATGTAGATGTTTGATCTTTTGTACAACTCTTGTGTGGGAAACTATTGGAATCGAAGCCTTGGAATAAAGGGACTCAGTCTGATGAGCTACAGTATCTGCTACAACTGTGAAGCTTAACTTCTGACCAGAACTGGCAGCAGAAGATTCTACTGACATTTTGTACCTCACTTCTTGCCAACATTGTATAATGTCGGTATTAGTGGGAAGGACCGATGACAGCAGTGGTTTAGGTGCACCAAAAAATGGGCAGTGTATGTCCTTACGAGTAAGAGACATGAATAAAATGTTTCAAGAGATTTAATGTTAAGTAATTGTGTAAACTATGTAATTCAAAAGAACATCGAATAGAATTTTTTTTGACCAAACAGCGCTGTTCGACAAGAGTGAAAGCAGAACTGGTAATGACCAGAGAGTATCTACTAGCTCTTCTGTGCACTTCGTTTATCGGTATGCCAGAATCAAAAGCAAAATGAAAAGAAAGACGATGGAATACAAGTAACCAAGTGGAAGACGATCTAAAGCACAGACGTGTTATAGTAGCTGTAAGCCGCTTTCACGCAAGCCTCATTTGGCATAGGCTTCCTTAGTAGATTTGGTGTAAAATTGGTAAAAGTTAATCGCTCAGAACCACAGAAATGGATAGATTAGTAAATTAAAAATCTACTACTCAATGCTGAAAGTGCTCTGTATAAAAAGGGAGCTCGATCTTTAATCATTTACAACTTCTACAAGTTTTCGTAAATCAGCTAGATTTGCGATAAAATTTGTAAATTTTAAATGCAATGCGCGAACGGAAGATATTAACCGATTTGAAATTTCTTTTTTTTCCTAAATTTGTATTGATATGTAGCAACTTTTCCCTGTTATTACGATATGATTTGAAAAAATTTACGTATTTCACTCCGGTCTAGTGAGCAAGTGCAGTATCATGATCAAAAAGGCCATGGTAATCGAAGAAAACAGTGAGAAAACCTTGACATTTCATCGAACTTGGGGTGTATTTTGGTCTTGGCTGTTCTGAACTCTTCCATTGGGATGATTGGTCTTTGGTTTCGATGTCATAACCATATACTCATGAGTGCTTTTGGTCAAAATTCAGAAATTTTGGAACAAACTTAACTCTTTCTGAAAAGATGGCATGGTATGAGCCAACCGATATGCCAACATCCTCGGCAACTTCTCTAATTGTGATTCGACGATTCTCCTTAACAATTTTCTTCACTTTCTCAACATTTTCATCGGTTGTTGATGTGCTGGGGCGTCCGGAGCAAGCGTCGTCATTCACATCTTCTCGACCTTCTGTGAAAAGCTTGTACCACTTGTAAACATTTGTTTGACCAGAGTACTCTCACCGAATTCCACTGTCAACATTTCAAGTGTTTTTTTGCACTTAATTCTATTTTTAACACAAGATTTGATGCAACTTCTTTAATCCAATTTTTTCGATAGCAGAAAATCGCCATAATTCATTTAATTCAGTGAAATCTATTGGGATCTTCAGCTTATTAGAATTTCGCCATAACACCGAACAAAAGCAGGTGTGCATATTTTAGTTCCACCTTGATACTCGTTTAGTTGAACAGTTCGCTCCTACAAGGGTATCCACGTACTGTTTAACATAGATCGGTGGGTTCTTGCTTTGCCGAGTGCGTTCTCACGATCAACACGCACTGCCGGGGAAAAATATTAATAGTAGCCCGTGCGAATTTTTAAGTATAAAATTGATTTGATTACTTAGTTTTCGGAAGTGCTAGATGTGAACTAAAACCATCCGTAAGTGGTTTCTTAAATGATGCTCACACATCAGTAGTGCGCTTGAAGTTGCATTTAAAAATGCGAAAAACTCTGCAAGCAGTGTCTTAAATAGAAAAAGAAAAAATGACAACGTGATAGAGGACACAGAGTCAAAACATATCATAAGCAATTACTATGCTATTCTGGACAATGAACTAGACGAGTGTATTGAAGTGATAGAAAAATTTGAGCAGTACTTGCATAACAACAATCTAAGCAACCAAATAAATGAACAAATAAAAACTGATGGAATAATATCACCGATACACCAGCAAGTGCAAAGTCAATTACAAATCGCGTTTCCTCTACTAATGTAAACAATAGCAGTGAAACAAAAACAAACACAAAAACAGTAGCAAAAATATTCCCCCTATAAATACATTTGATTCTTTATCGAAACAAATTATAGAACTAATAAAAGATGGTTTAATTATAACACAATTCACAACAGAAGAATATAAACAAAACAAATTAGTAATTTACGGAAGAAATATCAGCGACTATAAAAGTGTTCGAAGATACTTAGAAAAATCGAAAATCAAATTCTACTCATATACGCCTAAATGTTTGAAAACAAAAACCATATTAATGAAAGGGCTAAACGGTAACACCGACTCCATAGACATTTTAAGTGAACTTTGCAACTATCAAAAAGATAACCTTGAAATCCTCAAGGTAACACAATACTCTACTAAAAACTCAACACAAAACAAAAAAAAAAAAAAATGCAAATTTTGAATGATTTAAATAGGTCCAGAAAGGAATGTTAACGAATTGAAACAAATTAAAACTATTTTATACCATATTAGCAAGCGACCTTAATAGTAAACACTCGGACTCAGGAAACACGCAAAACAATACTAAACGCAACGCTTTAAAAGATTGGCTTACTACAAATGCGATAGAATTTAGATGTAATATATATGCCTCCGTAACCCCATCTTATGAAAGGGCCCACTTCTTTCTAGATGTTTGTATTGCTGATCATAGAATAGATATTCAAAATGCGAACGATACAATTACCTGTGTAAAATGCATCGACTATGATAGCGACCATTATTTTAGCACCCATAGAAAACAATGCACCAAAAGTAAAGTCAAAAAGTCTTACCAATATTCTTGTAAACTTACCTATCATAAAAACACTACTGAAACACTACATTTCTATAAAACGACAACAACACATCTAGTCACATACCCTATGATCAGAAAGGACCTGGAATGTTTAAATAAAACAAAACAGAGTTCAATTTCAGGCAAATTTATTTTATCTCCTTCAAAATATGTCCCGTCGGAAGCAACACGCATGTGCCAACGTTTAACCCAGTCCTCCATACACCCCTGGAAGGCCGACTGAAATCTCCTTGCACGAAGTGGTAACTTCAACTTGGGAAACAAAAAGAAGTCGCACGGGGTCACATCAGGTGAATACGGTGCTTGCACCATGGTATTTACTTGGTGTTTGGTCAAATAATCCAGCACAATTTAGGCTCGGTACGCTGGCGCGTTGTCATCATGCAAAATCCAAGAATTGTTTGCCCACATTCCCAGCCGTTTGCGACGTACAGCATCTCTCAAACGCTTCAAAACGGATAAATAATATGCATTCATTTCATTCTTAATTCATTCTTCAAAACAGTGCAAACTTGACAATCTCGTTCACTGAGAAAGTCAAATATGGTATCTTAGTATCCACCTTGATACATTTTTATACTATAACGATCATATAAACCTCCAAGTCGAAAAGACGGCAAGAGCTTTCCATATGTACAAAAAAATGTTTTCATCAAAACTACTGCGCAATTCAGTCAAAATATTAATGTGTCAAACGCTTTCAAAACCGATACTCACATATGGTTGCTCAATTTGGTACAACATTTCCCCCTCATATGTATATACTATATGTAGCACAGCTAAGGAAGATTAAGAAAAGAATACTACGATCATGTACTTCTTTATACAGATCACATAATAGTAACTATACCATTTACATCTCGAATTCAAAGCTTTATAATACGGCGAAAATGCCCAGAATTGATTGTCGTATTATAAATTTAATAAGAACACATATCCGGAGTTGCCTGTACAATACCAATAACATATTAATAGGAGCCTTTTACTACGAAAGCGACAATTATTTCTCACTAGCTAATGGATTTGCGTCTCCCGAATCCTTATACCTCGACAGAAACGGCTTTATACAAAATGAAAACCACACGCCAATAATATATCACATATTCAGAAGAGCGAACAATAAAATAGTCACATAAAAAACACTTAACGTAAATAATAAAAGTTTTGATACATACATTTCAAGCTGCGACAAAATCGAATCCACCCTTACCATTAAAAATTGATGGTGGTCAACAAATGGCACGCAACAATAACTCACACCACCTTTCTAGTCTGACTACCTTCTTTTACTACTACATCAGATAACATAGGTACTTGAGAGCTCGTCGAGAGTCATTGTACGACACATCATTACTATATTAACACTAACCGTACCGGTGTATCACGTATACCTATTCTTACCGCAACCGGTCATTTGACCGGTTATAAAATAATTGTTTTTCCAAACAAATTTTTAATTTTTTCTAATACATAATTAATATTTTCAAATAACAATAAAACAAAAAATTATACACTTCCATTTTTTTGTATTATATAACGGGTGATTTTTTAGCTATTATGTTTTTAATCAGTTGGTTTAAACAGCTGACGCACGTTTCGTGTTTGTTTCACTGTCAAACCTCTTCAGTTTGGTCTATAATTTAACCATGAATCGTCTTACAAATGAACAACGCTTGAAAATCATTGAATTTTATTATATAAATGCGTGTTCTGTTAAGAAAGTTTATCGCGCGCTTCTTCCATTTTACGGTCAGTTTAATCGACCCACTGAAGCGGCTATTCGAGCTATTGTGACTAAATTTAGAACCAAATTTACATTATTGGACATCAAACCACCAACACGCTTACGTAGAATGCAAACTGAAGAAAATATCGCAGCTGTATCGGCCAATGTTAATGATGACCATCAATTATCGATTCGTCGCCGTTCGCAGCAATTGGGCCTCTGTTACTCAACAACTTGGAAAATTTTGCGAAAGGGTTTAGGGGTGAAGTCTTTCAAACTACAGCTGGTGCAAAAATTGAAGCCGAACAACCTACCGCAACGCAGAATTTTTGGTGAATGGGCTCTTAGAAAGTTGGTCGAAGATCCACTTTTTTATCGAAAAATTGTGTTCAGCGACGAAGCTCATTTTTGGATCAATGGGTACGTAAATAAGCAGAATTGTCGATTTTGGAGTGAAGATCAGCCAGAAGAATTGCAAGAGCTACCAATGTATCCAGAAAAGGTCACAGTTTGGTGCGGTTTATGGGCTGGAGGTATCATTGGACCGTACTTCTTCAAAGATGCTGTGAATCGTAACGTAACTGTGAATGGTGAGCGCTACCGTGAAATGATATCCAACTTTTTTTTGCCCAAAATGCAAGAGCTTGACTTGCATGACATGTGGTTTCAGCAAGACGGTGCCACATGCCACACAGCACGCGTAACAATGGACTTGTTGAGAAGGGTGTTCGGTGAACATTTTATTTCACGTTCGGGACCTGTCAACTGGCCACCCAGATCGTGCGATATAACGCCTTTAGATTATTTTTTGTGGGGCTATGTTAAAGCTCATTCGTCTATTCAGACAAGCCTGCTTCAATTAACGCATTGGAAGACAACATTAAAGCATTTATATGTGAGATACCGGCCGAAACATTGGAAATAGTAGGCCAAAATTGGACTAAGCGAATGGACCATTTGAAGCGCAATCGCGTCAACATTTGCATGAAATAATCTTCAAACATTAAATTATATGGACTGTACTATCGATTTAAATAAAAGTTTCATGCATTTTTCTGAATTTTACGTGTTTTTTTTAACTCTCCTATAGCTCTTAAAAATCACCCTTTATATGTATTTTATAAAGCTAAATTAACCAAGGAGCAAATAGTCAGTTTATATTTTTAAATTCAATTTTGTAACCGATCATTTGACCGGGCGCGGTACGGTTAGTGTTAATACTATTGTTTATTGTAGTACTTAATATTATTATATAGGGTGGGCCATGTAAAATTTGCTTCTTAAATCGGCTATAAAAAAAAACGAATCAATTTTTTTTCAAACTTTTTTTTTTATTTTGAAGATTGAACATTGTCATTTATGAATGAAAAATAATATCGTTCAAATGACTCCCACGACTGGCTTTACAGTAGGCCATTCGATCAACCCAATTTTTAAGCACATTTTCTATTGTTCTGGCTCCAATTTCATGAATGGCAACGTCGATTTCGTGTTTTAAAGCATCAATCGTCTCTGGATGGTTCGCATAGCATTTGTCCTTAACGGCTCCCCACAAAAAATAGTCCAACAGGCTTAAATCACAGCTCCAAGGCAGCCAATTGATATCAAAATTTCGGCTGATTATTCGGTTTTCAAAAACGGTAGCCAAAAGTTCGAGTGTATCTTTGGCAGTGTGACAAGTTGCACCGTCCTGTTGAAACCAAATGTCGCCCATGTCATCCTCTTCAATTTTTGGAAACAACTCGTTGAGCATGTCACGGTAACGCTCGCCATTTACTGTAACCGAGGCTCCTCGCTCATTTTCGAAAAAAATGGCCCGATGATGCCGCCAGACCAAAAACCGCACCAAACAGTGACTCATTGTGGATGTATTTGCTTCTCTACAGTAACGTGTTGATTTTCTGAGCCCCAAATCCGACAATTTTGCTTATTCACGTAGCCACCGATGTGAAAATCAGAAAAGAAGAAGAAGATTCACCACTTTGGAAATAGGTTTTCAATATTTCCCAATTTTGCTCAAGCGTATAGCGTCCCATTTCGTAAATGTCAAACCTTTAAGTAAATTAAGAACTCATTTGACATGTCATTTGTGTTACCATTCTCAAAAAAATTGGTGGTTCAAAAAGCAAACGCTATATGGCCCACCTTGAATAAATAAACAAATATAAAAAAAATCGGTGGGTTCTTTAAATGAGTGGAGGTTATTTCTTTGTTGTTGTTCCACAAATGGAGGGACCTACCGTTTCAAGCCGACTCCGAACGGCAGATATTTTTTATTAGGAGCTTTTTCATGGCAGAAATACACTCGGAGGTTTGCCATTGCCTGCCGAGGGGCGACCGCTCTTAGAAAAATGTTGCACAAACCTATTCGGCTACGGCAGCCGCATACTAGGGAAAATTCTAGTTAAGGTGGCATAGAATTTTCAAAAAATTGATTTTTTTTTTTATATTTCCAAAGTAGAGGCTTCTAAGAATACATACTGTCAAAGTTTTGGAAGTATATTCCCAGTATTCTCGATTCTACAGCCGTTTTAGCATGTAGTCAGATTCGTCACGCCGCCACTCTCAAAACTTTAAACTCAATTATCTCAAACTACTTTTTTCGGTCTGGTGTTGTCAAAAAAAAAATTATTCAACCGAATCGTCTGAAATGTTAATATGTTGTTCACAACATCAATGGGTATCGACCGTACTAGAATCATATTAGGTTTTTAGAGTGTCAAATTCAAAACCGCTACATTTTGTCAAATTTTTTGTTTTAATTCTAGTATGGGACATAATTACAGTCATACTGATTAATAATTTTCTTGGTTTTTGTGTTTCAGATAAATAAAAGAGCCAAAATGGACAACGCCGTCCAAATCCAATAATTCAGGTGGGTCAACTTCAATGCCATTTTTAAATTGATTAAAATTAAATTTTATTTTTCATTTTCGTGTGTAATAGAAGTTAAATAAAAAGCCTAAAAATATTAAATATCGTTTTTCATTTTTTTTATTGTAAAAACAGTGCCTGAAAATACTCCAAATTCTCGAGCTCTAGACCACCTAAGGGGTCCCGGTAGGAGTTGAAAGTTTTGATGAAGTTTGTTGTAAACAATTTGAAACTTTGCGTTATATGGTTTCATAAAAAATATTTCAGAACAAATCGTAGAGGTATGAATTTATTGTCGTTAGGGAGAGTATACTGATGTATGGAACTACTATTTCATTGCGCTTCTTCTGGAAAGGGTTATTTATTAGGCATTACATATCTATTAATGAATCGCACGATCACATCTGTTTCAAATAAGGTGCGCTCAAAAATAAATGTTTGAAGTACTCGGAGAAAACACTATTCGATTCATGAAGAAAAACTCGCATTTCGGAAAAAAAATTTCTATGATGACAATATCCATTCAGATGAACGACAGAAAGTCTAAACCAGTTTCATTTTTCATGAAAAACCCGATATGACTAAACTCATCTATGCCCAGGAAGCCAAGAACAGAGAAATATTGCGAAAAGCATGCTAAAAAGAGTTTCCGTCAGTAAACAATGAAGCATATTTTTAAAGGCTCCGAGCTTCTTCGGATCTGTTGATATCCAGTTTTCAAAAACAGGAACTTTATTAAGGGGGCAGATACCTGTAAAATTTCTAAAAAAATTTGTTTTCATAAAATGTTCATATTATCCTTTAAGAATATGTCCCAAAATTCTTAGAACGTAAATTTAAGTATTTCTTATATTATACCTAGATCGTCCACCGTGACAAATCTATTCTTTGCGTTCGAGCGCTGGGAGAGGTACGAGTATAGTTACGTTGCCGACTTTAGACGCGTTTTTCTCAAAACTATATTTTTCGAATTGGCGTACACGATAACTCGAAAAGTTATTGACCGATTTCCCTGAAATTTTGCACACATCTTTTTTATGATATTTCTCTATGTGAATTTACAATTTTTCGAAAATTTTTCAAAAAAATATTTATTTCTTTTTTATGACATTACTTTATGTGAGTTTACAATTTTTCGAAAATATTTCGAAAAAATATTTTTTTGCAAAAATAGTAGGAAAATTCGCCCCAAAATTCATTTTTTGTTTTTCTTATAAGCATTTATTCATATAGAAATTATATCATTATTGAACGAAAAATTTTTGGTTTTTTGTATTCAGGTCACTGACGCCGATGCCACAACGCCCGCCGATTGAGAAGCCCCGCTGCGACCTTCCTGGAAGAATTGAGTGTACATCCGCGATTTTAAATTATTAAAATAAAAAACATAAATTTTATATTATTTTAATGTATAAATAAACTGTATGCCAATTTTGAAAAAATTTATTGACTTCTTCATTTTAAAAAGTTTTAATGAAAATCAGGGAAAATATGGCCGTTTACAGGTAGGGGAGGGGGCCCAGTTGTGACGCAGGCCCAGTTGTGACGCAGCTAAATATTTTTGACATGCGGTATGAAAATGACAGTTTGAGCCCTGCCAATCATGTTCGTTTGACGTCCAGCAGTTTTTGTGCAGACACCAACGTTAGTAGTCGCATTGTGTATACACGCACCAAACATCGTGTTGAAAATCGTGCGAAAAAGTTATTTTGATTTTTTTCAAAGTACCAAAATTTTGTGAAATTAACAGTGAAAAGGCGAGTGTAATGCATCAAAATATTGTATTTGCCGTATATTTTGTGATTCTATATGGATTTATGTGATTATGTGGTGTCTATAAAAAACTTGCTTGTCATACACAAAATAGCATCGTGACCCGGTTGTGACTCAGCGGGTGGCCCAGTTATGACGCACCTTTTTTTTGCACTATGATCATATAGAACTGCCGAATTCCTACATTTTTGTTGTTGTTTAAAAAAAACCAACTGCCAACTCGAAAATAGTTTCGAAAATATGGTAATTTAAAAATTCCGTTAAATGGGAGGTGGACGTATTTGTGGGTAGATTTTGTTCATATCGTATTAACATTTTTTATTGATACTTACTAAATTTACTCATCAAAGAAGCTTATGTACAAAGTTTTAAGCTCAAATTTACTATTTATGGCAAGTTCTTCAGACCAGTGGGCCACTTCGCCCTGTTTTGTTATTCATATCAAGGATAATATGATATGAAACTTCTTAATTTCTGCTGGGGTGCGTCTATTCTGCGGTGAGTATCTAGTCGTCGTCATTACTATGGAAAATAGTATCATATAAATGAACTGAGCTATTTAAACCTGATGGCAAGGAGCTGGTAAGGTGCATGCATCAGCTCCAACGCAAAATATGGTCGCATGAATGCATGCCTGTTGATTGGAGGTTAAGTATACCCTGTCCAATCCACAAGAAGCGTGATCCTGCAATCTGTGCCAACTACTGGACTGGGTTACTACCAACAACTGGATTTAGTCTTCTAAACTCGTGTACAAAGTTCTATCGAGGGTATTGTGCGAAAGACTGAAGTGTACCAACAACCAACTGATCGGACCGCAATTGTGTGGTTTTGACCTGGTAAATCCACAATTGACTAGATAAGAATTGGCGTAGTCTTGAAAAATACCTAAAAAAAGAGATTCGAGACATACATACCGTATTTGCGTTGATTTTAAAACTACATTATACAGAATGAAAAGGACTATATGCCGGGATTTCCAAATTTGGTATCCTCGCAAAACTAATAGGGCTGAGTAGTACAAACAGCTCCGTCGGAATTGAGAAGGACCCCCCAAGCCATTTGATAAATGTAAGGCTTCATACAGGGTGACTCTCTGCCGTGTGACTTCTTTAAACTGATGTTCAAAAAAAAGGGGAGCTCTAGAACTCAATCCTTCTGGCACCATTTATAATAACCGCGTATAATTGCAGTATGCATTGTACGTATGCTATTTCAGAAAAACTGGTTGTGCGCTGGGTTTAGAACCCGCTCTTGTGGGAGAGACACTTCGTCGCCAAGTACTGTCGTTCACTCCAGTGGACGAGCTCCTCGCAATAATTTGCATCAAAGTGCGATTTTTTAACATCTCGCTCATTTGCGCCGACGCCCCGATGGAATAGGAGGACGATACGACCAAATATTCCTTCAATGAGCTCCTGGAATGTTCCTGTGAGCGTTGCCCCCTCCACGACATAAAATTCGTGTTTGGCGACTTCAACGACAGGCAGGGCAGAGAGGGAATTTTTGAGTCCCAGAGTCGGAAAATTCAGTCTGCACAGCGAAACATCCGGAAACGGACAGAGGCTGATCGACTTCGTCGGAGCCCGAAACATGGTAGTCTGCAGCAACAGATTACAGCCTAAGAAGACACACTAAGCTACCTGACTGTCTCCTGATCAAAAAACTCGAAACCAGATCGATCGAAGTTATGATAGGTGGAAGACACGCTTCTAGTGTTTTAGATGTACGTACGATCCGAGGACCCAACATCGACTAGTAACATTACCTTGTTGCAGCCAAACTGTGCACACGCCCCTGTGCAGCAAAAAACGTGCACCTAGATACACAAAGAATGTTCGACATCGAAAAGCTGCAATCACAACAGACAACCAGAAGATTGGCCACTCGACTGTCACTCCTGCTCCCAGCGAGTATTGCCCAACAATCCGGCATGGATGGGCAATGGAGCAACATTTCTCGTTCTCTACGTACCGCCCCCGAAGAAGAAATTGGATTCTGGCGAGCCCGAAAAAGCAGTGGCTTATAGAGCTACGCCGCGATCGGGCGTAACCCCAGCCATGTGGGGTCGCTACCGAGAGCTAAAACAGGAAGAGAGATGTGTTATCAGACAGAAAAAACGAGAAGCCGCAATACGTGAGTGCGTAGAGCTTGAGATGCTGGCCAATAGGAACAACGCCCGAAAATTCTACCAGAATGACGACGAAACTGTCGTTCCGCTACCAGAACATGACGAGGTGAGCAAAGCGATAACGCGGCTAAAGAATAACAAAGCCGCGGGCGCCGACGGACTGCCAACAAGTGCTACTTTGGACTAAATATGCAACTGAGTAGTAAAGTCTTCTCTCGATGAACAAAACTAACTACTACAAGGCTCTCATGATGCCCGTCCTAACATATGGCGTAGAAGCGCGGACGATGACAACATCCGATGAAGCGACGCTTGGAGTGTTTGAGAAAAAGTTTCTGCGCAAGATTTTTGGATCTTTGCACGTTGGCAACGGGGAATATCGCAGGCGATGGAACGATGAGCCGTATGAGTTTTACGATGACATAGACGTAGCGCAGCGAACATAGATCCAGCGGCTGCGCTGGCTGGGTCATGTCGCCCGAATGGATACAAATGCTCCGGCTCTGGAAGTATTCGATGCAGTACCAGCTGTTGGTAGCAGAGGAAGAGGAAGCCCTCCTCTGTGTTGAAAAAACGCAGGTGGGGAAGGACTTAACTACAGTTGGTGTGTCCAACTGGCGCCAGTTAGCACGAGAAAGAAACGACTTCGCTTTGTTAAATTCGGCGAAAATCGTCTAAACGGTTATCGCGCTAATTAAAAAGAAGTAAAAGAAGCGTACAATTGCTGGCGTATGCGGATGACATTGAATGGGATTTAACAACCGTTAGTTAGTACCGTATTTTCTAGTCTGGATGAAGAAAAAAACTAAGTAGGCAATTGAGTAGTAAAGTCCTCTCTCGACGTACAAAACTAACAGTTTTTAGAGCTCTTATCATGCACTTCCTATTGTTTGATGCAGAAGTCCGGACGATGACAACTTTCAGATAAGCGTCCTTTGAAGTGTTTGCGAGAAAGATTCTGCGGAACGTTTTTCTACATTGAAGAATGCGAGCACCGCATATGATGGAACAAAAAGCTTTATGGTTTCAAAGACATGGCGCACCAAATTAAGATCCAGCGCCTCTACTGGCTAGGTCATGTCGTCCAAATGGGCATAAACGCTCCATCTCTGAAAGCAGAGGAAAAGAAAGACCTCTTTTGGGTAAGAAAGATCAGGTGGAAAATAACTTGGCTTCACTTGGTGTGTCCAACTGGCGCCCATTAGTATGAGAAGGAAACGACTGGCACACTCTATTAAACTCTACTAAAATCGCTTAAGCGGTTAGGAAGAAGAAGAGGGTCAGAATACTCTTGATAATTTTCAATAAAACGTATTCATATATTAAGATCATTTCAGTAATATTAAATAGCAACAGGAATATCTGATTTGATTTTGGAATTATAAAAACTTTCTCTCCTTATGCGACCGGTTAGTAAATTTTTTGTATCTACCTACATATTAAATTTACTTGTTGTTAGTAAATTCTTACGTGGGTTATTGGTTACGAGTGTCTCAAAATAAGGGTCACCTTAATGTTACTCAAATGTCAGTTCCTATTGCCTTTGACACAAGTACTACTGATCAATTATGGCCCAGTCAATGCTTTTTTCTTTGTAGACATTTAACCTGACCCCGTCAATGAGATTTTTCTAGTGTCCTTAAAACTATTGATCTTATGGAAACGCTGGAGACATTTGAACCACTTATTCCGTAGCATAATGTGTTAATTGTAGTCAACACTTTTGTAATTTTTTACTACATTTTATTCATATCTTTGACTTTGTTAAAATTAGAAGTCGTATTATTATGGCTAAGTTTCAATTCCTATGTGACAATAACTTCGTGGAAAAACGATTCTTAATGAAACCGTATGCTTTTTGCCCAATAATGCGACTACTGAAAGCGGAACCAATTTTTGAATTTTTTGTGTTAACTAAGTTTTAGAGCAGAGGAATCTTCAAAAGACTGCTGAAAATCTTTAACAGGCGTCACAAAATTTCTTGAGTTAAAGTTTTTATTCATATTTTCATATTTTCTATTTTTATACCAAATTGATTGTTTTTTCACTAGTCTTTTGAAAATTTTTTTTACTATTATATATTATATATATTTTCTTTTTAAATTCACGTTTCCTTTGGTTTTATAAAAAAAAAACTTAAATTTAGCTTTCATGTATGTGTATTTCCAAGAACATAAAATGAAATAACACAAACTTTGCAGCTGTTATATTAAAAATTTCCCTGCCCATCAGAGGCGCCTTTCGAAAACCGCTACTTTATTTTTGGAGAATTTGCAGTTGACAGACATCAGGACAGAAAATAAACAACACACTCACTTTCGCTTATTTTTTCTTCTTCTGTTTGCTTATTTTCTGTTTTGAAATCACGGCTCTTGGGAAGACTTAATCTTGTATTCTATTTTTTATCCTAGTCACATAGTCGAACTTTATATATGACATAGCAACAAATTTTTCATCTCTGCAATTTTACGACCGCTGCTAAATACATATATTAAGATACTTCATGGGCTTAATTGTAGTCTTGACTGCATCAGGGGTGACTAAATGTTAAGGGTGAGTCTTCCAAAATCATTTCATTGGTCAAGCAAATCAACCAATACCTTCTACGACCACAACCTTTCATGCTCTATTTTGTCAGATGCGCAACACTTCTTTCACCTTGTGCGCTTATATTTTTTTCGCTTGCCGTTGGATAATCACACCACCACTGGTATCGTTATTTGTAAAGTGTATGTATGTGTGTACTATACACCCCCATATTTCTGTGCCGATTCTTAAATAGCTCCATTGAAAATAAAAACTTGAATTTTACCCAAAATAAATGAAGATCTACTGATTAATCATGGTGATTAAAGATACCGTTGATACATAGAGAAGGCTTAAAAACGAATGGGCAGGTTAAATATCAAATGCTAACAAAACGCGGCAAAGAAAATGGTATGTATTGCAACACGACTTAGGAAAAGTTAACATGCGAGAGTTAACATAGCGGAGCGTAGTCAACAGAATTAAATATAGCGTTTGCATTGAAATGTAAAATGCCATGATTTGGTGTTAGGCAAAATAAAATAACAGCAGACTTGTACATTTATCTTTCATCCTTATCTTCATATGGCATTTTGCATGCGCAAATGGCATATTTCCTTTAAGTATGTACCTATATAAGTTTGCATACATGAATGTGAAATTTTAAGTATCTTATTAGCTAAATTGTATTGATATTAAATGTACTATCAAAATTATTTCCAAATAAAATATTAATAGGACTATGAATAAGTTCGTGCGGTTTTTTTTCGAAATTTGAAACTTTATTGACGTAAAATGGTTACAAATTTAATATTCAAAATATTGTCCATCGCTTACTACTACTTTTTCCCATCTTTCTGGCAATTCACGGATTCCCTTTGTGAAAAATTCGGTCGGTTTTGCCGCAATCCACGAATCGATCCATTTTTTGACTTCATCGTAATTACGGAAGTGCTGGTCAGCCAGGCCATGTTGCATCGATCGGAAGAGATAGTAATCGGATGGCGCAAGGTCTGGACTATACGGCGGGTGGGGTAGGACATCCCATTTGAGCGTTTCTAAGTATGTTTTGACCACTTGTGCAACATGTGGCCGAGCATTGTCATGTTGCAAAATAACTTTGTCGTGTCTATCGGCGTATTGCGGCCGTTTTTCTCGCAGTGCTCGGCTCAAACGCATCAATTGTCGTCGGTAGACATCCCCCGTAATCGTTTCATTCGGTTTCAGTAGCTCATAATACACAACACCCAGCTGGTCCCACCAGATACACAGCATAACCTTCAGGCCATGAATATTCTGCGCCGACGTCGATGTTGAAGCATGGCCAGGGTATCCATACGTTGCCCGACGTTTTGGATTGTCGTAATGGACCCACTTTTCATCGCCAGTCACAATTCGATGCAAAAAACCCTTTCTTTTGTGCCGTTGAAGCAGTTGTTCGCATGCCATAAAACGGCGTTCAACGTCTCTTGGCTTCAATTCATACGGCACCCAATGGCCTACCTTTCGGATCATTCCCATGGCTTTTAAACGTTTGGAAATGGTTGATTGATCAACTCCCAAAGTTTTTGCAACCTCTTCTTGCGTTTGAGCCGGATCTTGATCGAGCAATTCCTCCAATTCGGTATCCATGAACTTTGGCGGCGCACCCTCGCGTTCTTCGTCTTCCAAGCCAAAATCACCACTTTTAAAGCGTGCAAACCACTTCTGGCACGTTCGCTCAGATAGAGCATGCTCACCATAAACTTCCACCAAGATACGATGACTTTCGGCTGCTTTTTTCTTCATATTAAAATAATGAAGAAGAGTTCCCCGCAAAAACACATTATTTGGCACGAAATTCGACATTTTCAAGTGTGGTAAAAATATTGTTGTTTACGCTTCAAATAAAAAACTTATACTGACGTTTGTGCCTTACGACAGTAGCTCTCCAATGAATGTTTGGAAATGTGGATCGATGGAATAATAATCAAGTTACGCCATCTGTTGTAAAACCGAAACGAACTTATTCATAGTCCTATTAACTTAAATAACTTTCATATCTACATGCAATAATTATTGAGTAAATACCCGAAAGATCGAATTCTTGCCTAACATAATATATGATACTCGCTCCCTTTAGTTCCTCTAAATGCGTATGTTTCCAAAGCTAAATTTCTAAGCCTAGCGACTTCTTCTTCTTAATTGGTGCGATAACCGCTTACGCGATTTTGGCCGAGTTTAACAAAGCTCGCCACACGTTTCTTTCTCGTCCTTCTCCACTTGATATTTCCAGAGCAAAGGAGACCTTCCTCTTCCTTACCCTTCCTACTTCCATTCGGACGGCATGACCCAGCCAACGTAGCCGCTGGATCTTTATTCGCTGTGCTATGTCTATGTCGTCGTAAGGTTCATACAGCTCGTCGTTCCAAAGTAGCATTTGTTGGCAGAGAGATTATATCATACGTTGGATTTCCAGGCTGACATTGTTATCAGTGTAAATGTTGATTCCTAAATAAACGAAGTCTTTTTCAACTTCGAAATCATAACTGTCAACAGTGACGTGGGTGCCGATACGCGAGTGCGCCGACTGTTTGTTTGATGACAGGAAATACTTCGTTTTGTTCTTTGTAGCCTACCGACTAGAAGAACAAAATACATTCCTAGGCGCAACCGTAGCGGCCATGATTCTTTTAGTCGCGATGGCGCTGAACAGTTTCAAATATTGTACAACACAACAAAAACAAATTCATTGACAAGTCCGAAATCATACTTCTAGGAGAAAATACTTTCATTCATAAAACTAGCCGCCCATATTCCAATTTTTGTCAATGATAACAGTGCAAATAAATAATTAGTATGTTCCTTTACGTATGTAGTTCTACAATTGATACAAAGTGCGCACATATGTACATAGACGCAAAGTTAGAAACTTACTCTGAAACAAGACTGCGACTTATTTGGAGGGTACTGCACAATAGACCGTCTCGCCCTACAGGCAAAAAAAAAAAAGTCGCCCGTACCTCCCCTCATATGAAGTGTTTTTGAAAAACATTTAAAAAAAAATTTTTTTTTTTTTCGGGCAACCCCAGATGTCGCCCAATTGCATTTTTCTTCATATCTTCGGCATTTATTGTCGGATTTTAAAGTGTGATACACCAATTGTTTTGTCTCATTGATCACAGGCGTTCCATTGTGGTACCTACCCACCATATCTCAGTTGCTACCACCCTAATGGACCGATCTAATAACACCAAATTAAAGAGCGTAAAAAATCGTAAATCTTTTGCGAAAAAAGTACTTCAATTAATTCAGTAGAACTGGAAATAAAACCAATTTTGTTTTTAGTTGAAAGCCATACATTAGGTGCCTTATTTTCTTTATACATTTTTCGGCATGCTCCACCTAATTTTTTATAAATTAACTGGACTATTGTTTATCTACTTTTTTCTGTTTTATGTTTTGCCCTTGACATCATAATCAATTGTCATTTTACTTGGTGCGTGTAAAAAACTGCAAAAACTTTAAAAATGCGTTTTGTTGATTGTGATTTAAAAAACCAACTGCCAAACGGCGGGGTAGTTGCAAAAATGGAGTGTCATCTATAGAGACCGTTGCAATGGTTTGTGTGTCTCTTTCATTTTAACGAATTGCCTTTTAATGCACTATTGAGATCCTTGCTTGGAAAACAGAAAGGTCCTGGAGTATGGCCGGGAAATATCGGAGCTGGCATTCAAAGCTGCATGCTTTATTCTGTAAGTTTATACAACCTCTGTTTTTAACTCTCTTTGACTTGTCTGTGTTGTCTCAAAACCAAATTTGACAAGGGATTACGAAAAATCGTTCCAACACTCATCATCTCTTTGACTTGTTTCGTATAAGACCATTAAAATTACACTGTTATAGTTTTTTGACTTTTTTTGTCCGCAGACGGACGATAGGTCATTTCTATAGCGTTTTTCAATAGGTGCGCTTCAACTTTTTTCCGATAGGGAGGGCGAACGACGCAATATATTTTATTTTTCGCTTGTCATTTGTAAACTTCATTAGTATACATTTCATCATGGAACGCTACACACTTGAGCAACGCTTGCAAATCATTGAATTTTATTATAAAAATGCGTGTTCTGTTAAGAAAGTTTAAAGTCGAAAAATCATCTTCAGTGATGAAACTCACTTTTGGCTCAATGGCTTTGTCAACAAGCAAAATATGCGTTACTGGGCAGAAAGCAATCCACACGTGATTCATGAGGCACCGTTGCATCCCGAAAAAATCACTGTTTGGTGCGGTTTACATGCCGGCGGCGTAATTGGCCCATATTTTTTCGTTGACGAGAACGATCGCCACGTTACTGTGAATGGAAATCGATACCGCGACATGATAAACGATTATTTTTGGCCGCAATTGAATGGTTTGGACTTAGACGACATGTGGTTTCAACAGGACGGGGCCACAAGCCACACAGCACACGCTACAATTGATTTGTTGAAGAGTAAGTTCGATGAGAGCATTATTTCCAGAAATGGACTGGTCGAATGGCCGCCGCGCTCGTGTGATTTGACGCCTCTAGACTCTTTGGGGTTATGCGAAGTCATTGGTCTACAGTAACAAGCCGACGACGATTTGTGAGCTCAGAGCCAATATTGAACGCGAAATTGCTGGAATTTCGGCCGATTTATGCAAAAGAGTGGTCGAAAATTGGGTTCAACGATTGGACTTCGTAAAACGTGCACGCGGTGGTCATGCAAAAGAAATCGAATTTCATACTTAAATGTATATGTTCAAACTCGATAATAAAAAAAAGTATGTTAAAAAAGTCAAACCGTTTGTGTTTTATTCAAAAAAAAAAGTTGAAGCGCTCTTACTGAAAAACGCGTTATATCATATCGATGCGCTGAAATCATTGGAGTTATTTGTTTTGCAAAGTCAGGTCAAACAAAATATTTTTTCCTTATAAGCATGGAGGCGCCTCAATATTCGCAAAGGAAATATTTATTATTATTCGCTTACTTTGCAGACCGGTTAAAGCCATTGAATTCATCGTATCGAAATGATATAGAAATGATCCATACCACGTCTGTTGGATTTTTCAACTATAACAGTGTTATCAATATATTTTCTAACTTGTTTTGTTTTGTTAGGTCAAAAAACATTTCCAACGCATTCCAATGGGTGAGATGCCGGATAATATTGAGGACTTCAATATTCGGGGCGACCAATTATATTTATATCGTATGGTCCGGGCTGTTCATACAGGAGAGTGTGACGAGAGCTTAGTAAGCGAGCAGCCCGGTGCATTGAGTACAGCCCGTTGGCTGACAACAGCGTCTCGAATTTTTCGCTATTATATAACGTGCGAGCAACCCTCAATAACACTAAAAACACTTGCTGACTTTATTGTAAAAGTTTATGCTCCTTTCTGGTTTCTGGTTAAAACCCAACCACTTGCAATTCACGGATGTCGTCACGTTTTCAAATACATCACATGGATTCGCCAATTGACACAAGACATTCAAAATATTGTCCGTCCGGTCATAAAAAATAACTCATACTTTCTGCACCCAGAAAATATTTTGATATCGATGATAACCGATACAGATCCATTCGTACGTTCAGATGGATACACGAAGATCTTAGCAGCCCGCAAAGAAGCTAATGGATGTGTTCGTCAAATGTTTGGTCGGAAAGAGGATAATTTTATAAATTTCGAGAGTGACAAATATTTTAATGTAATAGATTGGGATAGATTCGAACCGGCTGAACCACCATGCTTGCAGTTCTTCGCGAAAGATCACCTCGAAGCATTACAATATTCCAATGAAATAATTGAATTACCAGGTATGCACAACGAAAACCATTAATTTTTCTTTGCTTTTCTTTTATCGGCATTTTCACTGATCTTTTTCACAGCATATCCTTGTCATTCCCAAAATACCGAGCGATTTGTTCATACAGTTCATGAATTTGCAATGGCGGTCACCGATGAACAACCCATGGGCCACATTTTATCTGATCTCGACAGCCGGCAGAAATACAGCAAGCTTGAGTCCCGACAAAATTTTGTGAACTAAAATTTCCGTTACAAGACAAACAATTCACTAACTGTTTCGCGAGCGAATAAAATAAATAAAATTTACTTTTTCTTATATGGCTTTAGACTAAAAATAAATTGTTTATATTTCTGGTTCTACTAATTGAATCGAAATACTTTTTTCGCAAAAGATTTATAATTTTTTACGGTCTTCAATTAACTGACATTAGGTTGTTACATTGGGGTGGTAGAAACTAAGATATGGTGGGTAAGTACCACAACGAAACGCATGAGCTCAATGAACTTTCTTGAGAAAAACCTCCTCTTTGAGACAAAAAAATTGATGTCTCACACTTTAAAATCGGACAATAAATGCCGAAGATATGAAGAAAAATGTAATTGGGCGACATCTAGGGTTGCCAGAAAAAAAAATTTTTTTTTAATGTTTTTCAAAAACACTTCATATGAGGGGAGGTACGGCCGACTTTTTTTTGGTGATACGCTTTACTGTACATACATGCAGCCTTTAGATGAAGCCGAAAGTGCCGAACATTTAATATTGAAGAAATCACTAAAACTTTTTATTTCTGAAATTTATTACATACTTATCCTCTTGAACACTAAAATTCACATATGGAATTTTGTTAGCGCTTCATAATTCATAATTTTCGGCACAATGCTGTGTCTTTGAATGTGCGCCGGATTACTTAAGCATTTTGTGCGAATCGTAATATTTTTGCTGTGCCAAGTGCGCGCAGTCGCATATGTACATACATAGTATGTAGGTATATGAATTCACATATTTCAATTTTCATATGCCGTCTTCCCGAGTGCCTGGTAATGAATCATTTCTCTATGAAGGAATTTGATTTGCTTGAAGGAATTTAAATAATCAGGATTTATACTTATATATATAAACAGCCTAATATATAGACATGCATACATACAATAATACATTTTTCCAATATTTGGTTCAATTTTTATAAAACCCCAAAAGAACAAATCTAATACGCATACAAATCAGGTACATATGTAATATGAACACATCTATTATGTACGCAAGCTAATGCAAAAAGCAGGTGATAACAGGTCTGTTCATGAAGCAAATAGTTTGTAAAAATTGTTAAAAATTAATACGTTTTCGTGTTCATGCAAACTTTCATGTGTTCATTAAACTTGCAAAGTGGCGGAAAGTGAGAAAGAAAAATGGCATTTTGTTTTTAGGGGAAGTTGCAAGTTTTTACTGAATAAATTTTTACTTGTAAGAATTTGCAAGTGAGATAAGTGCAAAGTAAAAATAAACACGAATTAAAATTTGCGTATTGCAATTGCTAATGGAATGCTCTTCATCTGAAAGCGAAGATGAAATGGAACAGATTATTCCGGACAAAATGAAATCACGTGATTCCGAAGCTCGTTATTTCGCAATTTACTCACATTATTCATTTTTTTTTTTTAATTTAATACTCAAGAGAAAAAATATTAATATTTCAGATTTTTCCTGCCAACAATTTAATCAGCTGTTCGTAAAACTTTCAAATTGTTACTGGTTTTGCGTTCATGTACTGTTTTTAATATTTTTCTCCATGAGAGAGAATTATCGGAAATTAAGTTACTGGCAAGTTACTGGACACTTTTACATGAACAGACCTAATGAAAACTACATTTTTTTATTCTTGCGTGGCACTCTCTCCCTCTCATTTCTATCCGGCAGCCATGATGGAAAGAATAATAAGATGGCGCCTATCGTGGTACCGTTACTTTGTTCTCAGCGTATTTGATAATGAGTTACGTCGTTTTAGCAACATATGGCGGCCGCCGTAGCCGAATGGGTTGGTGCGTGATACCTTTCGGAATTCACAGACAGAACATAAATTCAAGTTTCGGTGAAACACCAAAATTAAGAAAAACATTTTTCTAATAGCGGTCGCCCCTCGGCAGGCAATGGAAAACCTCCGAGTGTGTTTCTGCTATGAAAAAGCTCCTCATAAAAATATCTGCCGTTCTTAGTCGGCTTGAAACTGTAGGTCCCTCCATTTGTGGACCAACATCAACACGCTCGCCACAAATAGGAGGAGGAGCTCGACCAAACACCCAAAACGGGTGTACGTGCCAATTATATAAATATATATGTATATGTATGGCCAGATTACCATTTTCGTAACTTCATTAAGGATTTTTGTTTTGTTATTTAGTCTCAGAGTCTTAGTTCTTTCTTCATGACATTTTTCTAGCCTGTTCTGATTAAAAGTAATGTTTATAATTTTGTAGAATATACATTTTAGTTCAATAATTCACTCAGTTTTATTTAGCTTTTCTCAACATCTGATCGCATTGCCCGCGATTGCAGTTGTTGTTGGTGTTTTCCTGTTTTCAGCAATCAAATCTCTTTCTTTCTGCTGCAGTGTTGCCTAGCTTTGGATATACAAACGCACTCAAATGCCCATTTAAAGAAAATAAAATACGAAATTTCCATAGAACTACTTAAAGAACTTTGTATGCGTGACAAATTGTCTTTAAAATGTGCGTTTTTTTAAATAAATGTGTTATGATTGTGTACAATTTAATTTATGAGCTTTTTGTTAAAAGAAACTCTTGTGTTAAGAGAACGACGTTTTTGCTATATTTCAGGTTATGTAACAAGATAAGGTACTCTTTTTGTAAAAATGTCGTCATCGTTTCTTCGGTATTTTCTGGTATTTTGTTGCTTATTTTTACTATGAATACACCTCTTAATGCCTTATGTCCCACTGAGGTGGTTTTAATTCGCATTCAGTAATTTAAACGCTTTTTAAAACGCGTAAAAAGGTTTTCAATGTTAAGAAAAGTTGAGAGAGAGAATTAATATTCTAACATAATATTAAAAGGAGCAACAAATTAAATTTTCACTTTCAAAATATTAAATTTTATAAGAATCAACAAATTTGCATTAGCACTAAAATCTTCTCAGAGTGACCTTTTTCAACCATCTTTTGTTTAATAATACAGTTTTTTTAACTTACAGTTTCGGTAGCTTTAAATTAAAAACAAAAAGAAACAAACACCAAACTTAAAAATGTTCGCATTTTAGGTATGAAAAAGCAGTAAATTTATTGCGAAGAGCAAATCGTTTGGCAACACTGCACAATTTGAAAAACGTGACGTCAAGCAGTCTCTGATGGGCGCAATCTTGTTTCTATCATTCTTGTCCGGCAGCCATATTAATGAATCTCCTACTGTTAAATTGTGGTCAGAGAACGTATATTACGTTCTCTATTGTGGTAAAGAAATTTCTGAGTTGAGGACGGGCCAGGACTGAACATTCTCTATGTACCAACGTTCTCTGGTGATTATAACAGCGCACAGAGGACGTTAATATATTCAGACGCATCCATGCTCAGTGCAGAGAACGTTAATGATATACAGAAGTCTCTCGGACTACGAAAAGCGTGAATTGTCAAAAATGTATTCTAACCTCAAGGACTTTTTCACCTTGCCCAATTTGTCAGCGGGGAAGTTCTTAAAAGAGCTGATTACAGTGAATTCTCTCTAGGTACATTAGGTCTGCACTGTTTTTGGCTTCTGTATAAAATCAAATTGACTAATAGCTGACGGAATTTTGCAAGGCATTTGAATGAGCATTTCTATGTGCCTTTGACAAACGAAACTAGGTTGAATTTACATTTTTAAAATAACATACATAAATGTACATTCAAAAATACATATGTAGGTATATTAAAAACAAATATACATACCTTTATGTTAAACTTTACACAAATTTGATGAAGATATTTACTAATTTTTTGTGTTAAAACTAATAGGCGAGAATGCATAAAACCTAGAAGTGTTTTGGCATATGTGAAATTATTGATCTTGTCCAGAAAGCTTTTGTGCGTTCTTTGAATTTCACTCATTCATTTTCTAGTTATGGATGATTAGAACTACTTAGGGGGCGTCCATAAATTACGTGAGATGTTTAAAGGGGGGAGGGGGTAGAGTCAAATCTCATCTAATCTTACGTTGGAGAGAGGAGGGTCTCTGCAAATATCACGCAATTTTTTTTCTTTCTTTTGGTCCCTTATCCAGATTGTACATGCTTAAGATTTAATCTTAAGCGTAATCGTAGTATGATTAAGATCATTCACTAATTCGTTCGAAGGAAAATAATTTCATTCATACTTCGACGTTATATGTACATTACTACTGTCAAACCACCATATTTGTTTTATACCAAATAGCTCAATTTAATCTGAATTTACGGTACAGTGTAGCCCGTCGTTTGTTTTCGCGCCACTATCAGCCGAACGCGCGACTCGACGAACAAGAGCGTACGAGCTGAGTGGCAGCGACACACGGACAGGTTCCAACCTTCTTTGTTTATTCTTGTAAATGTTTTACTCGACTCAGTTCATGCTCTTACTAATTTAAAATGAGTTATCAAGATTTTTATAACGCATACGTCAAAAGATACGTCCATAAGGCGAAGAAGTCCTGCCACGACGATGTCATAAAATTATGGAATACTGCGAAGCAAAAATTCCCGAAGAAAGAAGAGTTAATACATCACATTAAACATGAGATTGAACGGTTTCTCAGGGAATCCACTGAAAGAAAAGTTCGGCCTACTTTAGCATTCCTTCAAAAGGTAGGTTAAATATATATTTTTTTAAGAAAATACTTTTTTTTATATAAAGTTTATTGTTACAATTAATAGCATAAAAAAAACTGAAACAGTGAAATTCTTGATAAAATATGCTAAAATCATAACTACAAAATATTAGAGCGGCCATTTCCTTCACAGTTTTCACATAATTCAAAATCAGCTTCTTGTGATCAGCGATGATGAGGATGAAGCTATGTCGAACACTACACCATCTAACGTTCGTCCCACTCCAGCACAAGATACTATGAAGAAACAGATTGCTAAGCTGCATATAGAGCTTGACCTAAGTGCTGCAGCGCACGCCGGAGTGATCTGCATATGATTCTTCACGACCGTTTTCTGCCACCTCTATACCCTATCAGTCAGGTTGA
Organism: Anastrepha ludens; assembly: GCF_028408465.1. Taxonomy (NCBI): domain Eukaryota; kingdom Metazoa; phylum Arthropoda; class Insecta; order Diptera; family Tephritidae; genus Anastrepha; species Anastrepha ludens. Next base: position 43,837,653 of record NC_071503.1, read on the forward strand.
TGGACGTTTGACAATTTCCGACTTTAAAGAACATGACGGAAAGTCATTCGCTCCATTTCTAATACGCCTACCGATTCAACCGCTGAATGCCTTCATCAGCACGCCCTATGATCTCTATTGCCCAAGTATACGTGATAATTTAGAGAAAAGATGCTGCAGTACATGCGGTATTTACTTCGCATCTATCACAAGAGCTGCAGAGCATAGGCGAGCAGCTCATATTGCACCAGCTAAGCAAGCGCGTATGTTTCGCAAAGTGCGACCCTCACGGATTGTCACAAGACGAACTAATGAGTTACTTTGCGCAAGCGTCAACGGCTTAGAGTGTCTAGATCAGAACGAAGTTGAAGGAAAATCATATGGACATGTTGGTCCCAATAGTCTCTCTTGAAACCGAGCATGATTCTCCATGGACTGAATTAGAGTAGATATTCTTTTTTTTAATCGCAGTAGTTACGATTTAAGTCTTCTATTGTTAAATTTTTATTACACTTATAACTCTCAGCAATATTGATTACTAGTCTTAACTAATTGTAAATAAAAGCACGAAGCAAATTTTTTTTTTTCTTTTTACAATAACTATCTAACGCGTTTACATAAGAAACCCACATTTTGAAAAATCTCACGTGAGATTGGGGGATGGGCGAGGGGGTTGAATAAAATCTCACGACATCTCACCAGGGGGGGGAGGGAGGTATAGAAAATTAAAAAAACACCTCACGTAATTTATGGACGCCCCCTTATGCTTCCAATGATCCGATTTCTAGAACGTTGAGAGAATTTAATTTGCTTCAAATCATATTGGCGTAGAGTTTTCGTCAACAGAGAACCACTTACACCATATGAATTGTTGAACTAAATTCTTAGTATTATCTTATATTCTTTCTCTGTAAATTATAAGAAATGTTATTTTTTCTTTGATTCATTGCAATGAAATCTTATATTCTTTCTCTATAAATTATAAGAAATGATATCTTTTCTTTGATTCATTACAAAGAAACAAGTAAATTATAAGTGTTATGTTGTAATTTATTTTTGATTCAATTATTTGGCATTAATCTGCTTTTCATAGTCTGTGAGAAATACTGTATTTTTAGACTATTAAATGAATAAATAAATATTCATATGTTTATACATTTTAAACTAATTTGCCTTCGACATACAATGTGTTTCATATTATATACAGTATGTCAAGAATAAGTTCGGATATTCAAAATAATATCAATTTTTCCATTTTAATAGAAAAAATAGCACTCTTTATTTATCTGAGACTGTAATTTTGTACTGATATCAGAGAATGTTAATGAAATGAGAAGGTGCAAATGTTAAATGAGCTTTTTGCGAGTACCAAATTGAAGATTCGTTGGAGAGCATCGAGCCACTGAGATGCGCAACCGAAGCTATTCCGCTCTGCAAATCCGGAGGATAAGCAATGCGAGGTTGATAACGCGTACGAGTTGCTTACCTTTACCGCATCGAAATCTATGAAGAACAAATTGAAAGAGGTTCAAAAATGCAGTAAATTATACCTAGGATAGGAAGAAATCTGATCAACCAAATCACATTCACAGAAAACCTTGAGAGTAGAGTTACAGCATTAACAGATCTTTCCTAAGATGCGGCAGAACACCTGGATATTTCCATAGCGTGTGTAAACTTAGGCCATATTTTAGATAGTTGGAGACTAGTTAAGGTCGTCTTCATACCAAAAGGTTATGAATCAACGAAGGATTTTAGACCAATCAGTCTTTCGTCCCTTTTTAAAAACTTTTGAATGGCTTTGGGATGTACACCTAAGAAGCTCACTGGAGAGTTTTGGTAAATCAACTGCACAAAATGCATGCCTTAAAGGCCAAGCTACGAAGACAGCGCTTCACGAGGTAATTCCAACAATAGAGGGCTCTTTTCTCCCACGCAACTCTTAAAGCTGTCTTTAATGAAGCCTTTGATGTTAGTTTTTGCTTTCTGATTCTCCTTTCTAAGAGCTCCCAGCTTTGCTCAATTGGGTTCAGATCCCATGATTGAGGTGGAGTTTTAAGCTGCTTACAGTGGTAAATAAGCCATTCTTGCACGAGCTATGATGAATGTTTTGGGTCATTATCATATTGGAACAAGAGCCCATTTGCATCCAGTTCAAGTTTAACGGCACTATCATGCAAATTATTCTTCAAAATGTTTAAATACATATGTTTGCCCATTTCATCATCAATAAAAAACATTTTTTCTACTCTAGGTGCAGCTAGGCACCCCTAAATCATTGCATTTTCTCCTCCATGCTTATCGGCAGGAGCAATATTTTTTTTATTCAGTTCTATATTGTCTTTCGTCAAACTTTTCGAGGGTTATCTGATCCGAAAACATTAAATTTCGACTGATTACAGAAAATGGCGTTTCCCAAAAAGAATCTCATTTATACAATCAACTCCAATCTCGTTTTTCTGTTAATATCTGAAATGTAGGGCTTGCGGCGTACCACTCTGAGACCACTCAAAGACTTTTGAATATTTCGGCATAGTATAGTGGAGACTATTTTTGGATTTTGCGCGACTGATGCTACTCTGTTACGTTTCTCACATGAAGTCACTATTTTTCGCATTTTGGCTTGGTGGTGATGAATTTTACAAATTTCTATTGGCAAATCCGCACTTCGTTCCATTTAATCATTTTTAACTGAAACTAAATCGATGATAAAAACTAAGAAATGCCAATCTTATTTCGTTTTAAGTAATATTAGTAAAATTACAAGCGATTTCATTACCTGAAAGTGTACGAATAAATGTTTTGCAGCATTTTGCTACGTCTGTCTGCTCTCCTTGGAACCCTTCAGTGTGAGTTGAAATAACGGGAGTTTTGTTTGCGGCAATTCATTCAGAATGTTAAATTATTACAGTGACCCAAAAGTAAGATATTGCCCCAGCAAATATTTTGCGCATAGCTAACATTTTTCACGTACTACGAAGGGTGTACTAATAAATTGTGTGACCACAGGATGTGTATACAATTTTATAGTACATTTTTCGTTTGTTTTCAAAAATTTGCTTTTCGAATTTTCCTCGTTTTTCTTTTTTGATTCGGTACCAATTCTTTTGTGTCCTATTTTTTTAAGGATTTATAATAAATTAACTACAAAATAACTTTGAAATCTTTTCAAAAAATTGTGGGCTGTATTGTTTTGAACACGCCGGTTTTCTCGAGTATGAGAAATACTATCAAAAGATGGTGTAATGGTAAAATCCTATTTGCAGACAAAATGGAAAAGCAAAAAATTCTTTTCGTATTTAAGTTTAGTACAGCAACACCAAATTCTGCTGAAATCGGTGAAAACTTCTAGAGTAATTTTGCTGATTCACTTGATGAAAGCAGGTCTGTCTTTGGACATTAAATAGCGATCATTGCAAAGTCGGGTTCAGAAAAATACTTAAGTTTATAACTTTTTAATGGACAAATCTTTAGCAAACTGAAAAAATAGTAAGGAATTTACACAACATTTTGAACACTCTTCATTTTCTTAATGGTTGGTTAATGGTTGTAAAGGGTTAAGGTGTGGCCCTTTCGCACTGCGACCATATTGATCTATTGTGCACCCTATGCTGTTAAGTATGCTTATGAATTGTACCAGCTCCTTCTGAGGGAGTGATTGAAGGTCTTCATCTGTAAGCATGAACTTGTTTAAAAACCTTTTCCTTCTATGCGTCAACCCCGGACATTCGATAATGAGATGTTCTATAGACTCCTCATCTTCGCAGCAGAATCTGCAGGTGCTGGTGTTAGTTATGCCTAATTTATGTAAGTGTTTGTTGCAGGTGAAGTGACCCGTGAGGGCGCCTGTGAGAGTGCGAATGCTCTTTTTGTTTAACGTGAGGGCCATGTTAGCTCTTTTAGCGTTGAAACTTAGGAACTTTTTGGAGTGTCTAAGACCCTCTACATTGTTCCAATGCTGATTTAATAGAGTTTTGGCCCAGTATTTTCCTTTTTGTTTTAGGTTGTTTTTGTTGAATCCGAACATAGGACTAGGTCCGATGAAGTTTTCATCTGCCCCTTTTTTGGCTTGAAAGTCTGCCTTTTCGTTGCCGTCATATCCCTCATGTCCAGGTACCCAAATTAATGAAACATTGTTTTTGGATGCCAGATTATTGAGTGCCTTGTGGCATTCTAAGAGGGTTTTTGAGTTGTATGTATAGCTATCTAAAGCTTTTAGAACTGATTGGCTGTCCGAGAGTATTTTAATCTTTACTCTCTTGTGGTTTCTGCGTTGCATGATGTTTACTGCTTCCATTATTGCGTATAGTTCCGCTTGGAAGATAGTGGTGTCCCTGGTGAGAGTGTATGATTTGTGGATTCTGGGCCCCACTACTCCTGCTCCTACACCATAAGGTGTTTTTGATCCATCAGTGTACCATTTTTGTGAATCATCATTCATCCATTTCGGATTTATTTTCCACTCGATCCTCTCAGGAAAGGTAACTGTGTATCCTTTTGTGAAACAGAGGGTTGGGTCAATGTGGTCTGAAACTTGAGCCATGCTTATGGTGTTTTTGATTTTATTTAGGATATTTAGGTGACCGGTGAGGTTGCCCAATTTAAAATTTTCTTTCATGTGTAGCATGAGTGCTTGCGTAGCTGCTTCCTCTTGGATTGCTATATGACGTGGTGGGAGATTAAGGAGTGCTTCCATGCCAGCTGTTGGGGTAGTTCTCATAGCCCCTGTGATGCATAGGCAAGCAAGCCTTTGTACTTTTCCCAGTTTGGTTATCGCTGTTTGTTGGATAGATTTTCTCCACCATACTAGTGCCCCATACAGTATGATTGGTCTAACCATTTGGGTGTATATCCAGAGGGCCATACTAGGGCTGAGGCCCCAGGATCTCCCTAGTTATTGTTTGGTTGTCCACAAGGATTTCGTGGCTTTTTTTGTATTATTATTTATATGTGATTCCCAAGTGAGTTTTTTATCTAAGGTTAAACCTAGATATTTGACCTCTTCCTTTAGTTCTATCACTGTTTCATTTATTTTCAATGCAGGAAACTCTAACTTTCTTTTTCTTGTGAAGGGTATTATTTTGGTTTTGTTAGGGTTGATCGACAGCCCCTCCTTTTTACACCATTCCCATGTTGCGCTCAAGGCATTTTGCATTAAGTCTGTTAGTGTCCTTTCATGGTTGCCTTTTATTATAACAGATATGTCATCTGCATAACCAATGGTTATAAATCCCTTATTGTTTAGGTGCTGCACCAAGTCATCAACTAGTAGGGACCATAGCAGTGGAGAAAGAACTCCTCCTTGCGGACATCCCTTTACTGTTGTGACATTAAGTTCAGCTTGGCCTAACGAGGCTTTAATAATCCTCTGATTAAGCATTTGGCTTATCCAGTGTGTTAATATTGCGTTTGCACCTCTTTTTTCGAGTGCTGTTTCCATGGATTTGTAATTTGCGTTGTCGAAGGCTCCCTCTATGTCCATAAAGGAACATAGGGCTATTTCTTTTTGATTTAGAGCCTTTTCTATATTGACAACGAGTGTGTGCAGTGCTGTGACTGTGGATTTCCCTTTTTGGTAAGCAAATTGCAGCTTATGAAGGGCTTTTTTGAAGATTACTTCTTCTCTTAGATGGTATTCGAGTAGTTGTTCCATTGTCTTTAACATGAACGACGATAGACTGATTGGTCTGTAAGATTTTGGAGAATCAGGGGGTTTGTTACCTCCCTTAGGAATAAATATTACCTTCACTTTCCTCCATATCTTTGGAATGTATTCCAATATTAGACTAGCTCTGAAGATTTTCACCATGACTCGGATCAGTTCCACAGTGCCTTTGGATAGAAGTGCTGGGAATATTCCATCCGGCCCTGGTGATTTAAAGGGTTTAAAGGAGTTAATTGCCCACTCTACCCTTTCGAAATTTATGATTTTATTGACAAATGAGACCGTAGATCTCCGTTGATGGTGAGTTACCATGTCTAGACTATTGTCGATTGATGGGTCATGACTTTTACAATCTGGGAAGTGAGTCTTTAGAAGAAGCTCTAGTGTTTCTACGAATGTGTTTGGTAATAGTTCCGTTTGGACCTTTTAGTGTGCCTATGGGACTTGAGTCACCTTTGGAAAGTGATTTTTGGATTCTAGCTGTTGCTGGAGTATCTTTTAGATCCTCGCAGAAGTTTTTCCAAGAGTTTCGTTTGGATTTCCTTAGTTCTTTGTTATAGTTAGTTAGGGATTTCCTATATTCGTCCCATTTGTTTGTTTTCTTTGCAGTGTTGAATAGTTTTCTCGTTGCTTTCCGAAGTTTGTCAAGTTCGTTGTTCCACCAGGGACCCCTGGACAACAGTCTTGATATGAGGCCATGATTGAGTCAGTCATTTCTGTTACTGCCTCTTCTAGTTCCTCTGTTGATGTTATTTTGCTTACGCTGTTATTAAGATTAGCTGAAAGACATTCATTGTATCTTTTCCAGTTTGCTGTTTTTGGGCTTCTGTAAAATGTGGAGAACTCTACCACCCCATTTAGGTCAAAGAGTATGTGTTTGTGGTCAGACATTGAGTCCTCATACGAGACTCTCCAATTACTGATCATATTCAAAGATTTGTTAGTAAGTAGAGTTAAATCGAGTACCTCTTGTCTTATTGCGTTTACAAACGTGGGTTTATACCCCTGTTTACTATTGTTATATTACTAAGTAATAAAAATTCAAGGAGTGATTCACCTCTGTTGTTTGTATTCGTGCTTCCCCATGCCACATTGTGGGAGTCGTCGCATCCAATTACGAGGGTTTGATTGTGGGTTTGGCAATACTCCACTAGGCCTCTGATTTTCTCTGGTGGTACTATGTCGGTGTCTCCGGGGAAATAAGCTGAGGCGATTACGACCTCTCTCTTGCTTCCACCAGACTCCGCTTCGACCAGTATTGTTGATGTGTCGCCATCCATGAATTCTGTGAATGGCAAGAATTTAATATTGGTATCTATGATTATCGCAGCCCTAGGTTTGACAGCGCTTTTGTCATAAATTACCTGTGTGTTTTGGACATTGAGGCCTTTAGGACGGCCTCTGTAGATCCAGGGCTCTTGGATCAGCCCTATGTTGATACTTCCGGCAAGTCTTCTGCTAAGCTCAGTGGTGGCAGCCTTAGCATGGTGAAGATTTGCCTGGAGGCAACTCATTTCGTTGGTTGGTTTTCGGAGTCTTTGGGAGGACTTTCATCCTCTTCTTGTAACTCCACTGCCTCCATTTGGTCAACTAACTCTTCGGTCGTTATGTTTTCAGATTTCAGCCTGAGGGTCACTTGTATGAAGCGGTAGTTTACTCTACCATTGTACTCTTTCAGGCTGGCGGCTGATTCTTGGTCTACCGCTACGACTAGCGTTACGTTGGAGCCTCTTTCGGCTCTTTTTAGCAGGCGCCAGGAATCAACATTGAGGCCTTTATTCTGCCCCTGCACAAAGTCCAGTATCTTGGCTGTCTCGACTTTGACTGAGTTGGGAAAGTACCCCACTGCGATCCGAGAGTGAGGAATTTCGGATTCCTCTGTGGCCCACAGTGTTGCATCCTCGCACGGCGACGCATTTGAAATGGCCGCCTTGACCCATTCCGCCGATGTGCTCTCCTTACAATGCAGGACAAGGTATCCTGCCTTGTAAGTAGTGCCCAAGAACGCTGGTTTTGTGGCCATGTTTTTCCCCGCCAGTATTTTGTCTAACAGGAGTTGTTGCTCGGTTGTCAGTACCGTGTTGGGGTAGTCCCTAGCAAGTACTGCCAACCTGACTCCTGTTGTTACGTCTTTGTATGTGACAGTGGGCTGCCACTTTTTGCTCTTTAGAGCTGCGTCTTTCGATGTGGACGGACCATCATCTTTAGGCCGCTTTTTTGCTGTTGCTTCGGGTGGTGTGTCCTCAACCGACCTTAGTCGTTTCGGCCCCGTCGTTGGTCTTCCTGTGTTTTTGCTCATGGGCTCCAGCGCCTTAGCATATGCTTCTTCTCTGGTTAGCCCTTTTTTTAGGAAGTGTGCAGTCTTCTCCTGCCCGCACCACTCATTTTCTTAGTAAAAGAGGATTCATTTTCAGACGTAAGAGGGATTTTTTTGCAGATACAATTGAAATTTAATGGGTATATTGCAGCTTAAAAAGTTGTTGAGAAAGTTAGATGATCACAACAGTTAGATGATCTTTCAAATGAAATTCAAAAGACTATTAGGCAGCTCAGCCGAATGTTGTGCAGCCGCATCCCCTTTATTTTGAAGTTGTGTAGAAGAAAATCATGTGTACACAGAAATCAGATAAATACGGCAGATTTGTACTAGCCCTGTGTAGAAAGGAAAGCAGAACTATTGTAGGTATACTGACACACCACAATTTTTTAGCGGCACACGCATACAAGTTGGGAATTGCAAACAATGATAGCTGCAGACTTTGCAATGAACTAACTAGAAGAGAGGGAAACTCTTGACAACCTTCTATGTTCTTGACCTGCTTTGGCTAGAACCCCAATGAAATGTTTAGGAGCTCTGCAATATGAGAGATTAAAATTTCTCTCGAGGTTAGAGCTTCAGAGTTACTTAGGTTCGCAAAAGACACAGGCTTATTAAAAAAAGCCTACTACAAGGAAACATAAAGGTCAAGATTAATTTGATACCACTACGGACCAACAGGTCTATGTGATGGCTTTCTGCCAGCCTGGTCAACCTAACTTTACTCAACCTACCATTTTTTAAACGCAAATTTAGTTCACTTTTTTAGTGAAATCTGGCATCCCAATAGTGATTACCGAGTATTGAATTTTATTACATTACCTGATCACCACCGTAACCGAATGGGTTGGTGCGAGACTACCATTCGGTACGTTCTGTATGTCTCTCCATTTCCGGAAAAATATAAAGACGCACTCCACAAATAGGAGCAGGAAGTGTCGTCGATCCGCTTGCGAATTTATTTTTGTGTATTTCTTTGCACAGTAATTTACTGTCCAGTATTACTCCAAGGTACTTCGAGATCTTTGAGATGGAGTTCGTTGTTGCCTATCTTCGGAAGGTTTCACAGCGGGATCTTATGCCTTCTAGTAAAAAGAATCATGCCCGCCATTTCCGCGTTTACCCCTGGACCTGCACTAGATATCCATTAATAGACAGCTTTTAGAGAGTTGCTCATCACGTTACTGATGGTGACCAGGTACTTTACCGTAACTACTATAGCTATGCCAACTGCATATGCCACTAGTTTTGGTGCCCCTCCATCGAATTTCGTAAGCAGTTCATTTGTCACAAGTAACCACAATAGCGGCGACAGTAGCCCCCCTGCGGAGTGCATCTGCATGCATGTTTGGTAACACTTGTATCATTCCATTCCAGTCCTATCTTCCTGCAGGCTAGTAACTGCTTTATCCATAGACAAACAGCGGGTTTGAACATTAAGTGATTCCATACTTTCTTAAATAGCATCTTTCGTTACATTGTTGAAGGCTCCTGAAATACCCCTAGAGCATACTCTCTCTATTCTATTGTCTTTTCTATATTCAGTACGAGCAAGTGAAGTGCAGTCTCAGATGACTTATTTTTTGGAACATGGCTGAGAAAACTCCATCTAGTTCTGGAGATTTGAATAGATCAAAATTTTATTGCCCTTTCTGTTTTAATGGTCGTAATTAAATTTGCCGGGATGTTATACATAATATCTCTTGTTGGTTCAAGGTCTATAGTACACCCTGGAGAATATGTACTGACTAGGTCTTCTACGGACTCCTCGCCACTATCAGTTCACTCCCCGTTATATTTTCGTATTGTTATGGGCATAGTCGGATTCTTGGATTGCAGTTTCCTGAGTTTAGCCACTTTATTAGTATCTTCTATATTATTACAAACGCCTACCAAGACTCTCTCTTAGCTCTACGTAATTCTTTCTTGTATATCCTTACTAAATTCCTGTATTCATTCCAACAGAACTCATTGTCATCTACTTTGGCCAACTTATAGAATTCATGTACCCCACACCTTCGAGCTCCTAGCTCCTTGTTCCACAAAGGGGGCTTCACCTTGTGCTTAGTACGGGTTGTCGGACAGGACCTTTTAACGAGCAATTTAGAGTTAACGGCAACTTAAATGCAAGAGATACATAGAGTCATTAACATATGTGTACATCGCATTCGAATACATAAAATGAACATTCCAACATCCCCGCCTCCGTGAATAAACTCGATGCATCACCATCAACGTCCAGAACAGCCAATTTGGAGACGGCGCGTCGTTTTAATACCCCGAAGTGCATACGTTAGCTCGTCTGACCTCACCATTCGCATAAAAGCGGTACACCTTGCCTCGGCACCAGTCACGGCGAGATGTATTGGAATCGCATATGAATATGAGGCAATCTTTCTGCAGAGCGTTTGTCATCTTGCACCACTTATCCTGGCATGTCAATGTGTTCCCTATTCATCGTTTCCAAAAATGGTCCTTTAGATGTGCGGCGAGACGTCACTGTTTTCGCTGAAGGTGTGTCTTCTCCAAAAAGTTGTTGATAATCGGAGTTTACGGTGAGTTAGTTTTACTTAGAAGGTAGTCATTAAGAGTCAGCGGGTGCTCCTGGTTGGCATCGATGCGCAAGTGCGTCCGCGGCTGAGAGTTCACAAATTTCCCCCTCTTAAAAAATAGCCAAAATATAGTGTATTTATGGATAATTTTTAAATAAAAAGTTCAAGGGTTCAGGAAAAATAAAAATATAATTTTAAGTTTTATTCAACTATACCTACAACTTACAGTATACGGACGTACCTAACTTAAATGGATTTTTTTAACATAAAAATGTTGAGGGCTCAGAAACAATAAGAAATATAATTTTAAGTTGGATTCAACCATACCTACAAGTTACAGTACCTAATTTGTCGATTATATTTTCAGTGTACCCTCGCACAAACGCATTCATAACGCATCTTACAAAGCAAAAACGAGCACTGCTCAAATAGCAGGTATGAGAGAACAGGGTCTGGCCTTCGAAGAGAAACCAACTTCAGACCGCTCCACAGTGGTGCAAAACTGGAATTTACTATTCAAAACAGTCTACAGCACACATTTCTTGACCGATTTGCAATTTTTTTTTTTTTAATTGCTCAGGATAAAATTGCTAACAACTCTGTCGTTGCGGATTTTTAAAATATTTTGCTAATATTGAAATATTTAAACAAATACATTTAAAAAACAAAACTTACAAACTTACAAAACTTACAAAATCTTTTAAAAATTAATTATTTTTATGAAACTTGGTATCCGGGGGTTTTCTGGGTCGCTGATTGCAAATATGATGTCAGATTGTCAAAATTCAAAATGGCGGATCCAATATGGCGGTCAAAATTTTCTTATAGTTAATTATTGTTTATGAAACTTGGTATCCGGGGGTTTTCGGGGTCGCTAATGACGAATCTGATATCATATTTACAAAATTGAAAATGGCGGATCCAATATGGCGGACAAACTTTTTTAAATCCAATCGAATTCGCTTGAAACTTGTTACCTGAGAGTTTTTGGGGTCGTTGATTACGAATATAATGCCAGATTTTTAAAATTCAAAATGGCGGATCCAATATGGCGGTCGAAATTTCTAAAACTTAATTATTTTTTATATTTATTAATTTTTTTTATGTTTCGTAATTGAAATGCGACTTAATAAATGAAAAACTAAGTATCCCTGGATCGAGATAAATCAATTGACCTAGAAGAAAGTATATATTTTGCCAGTAGCTTGTAGAAAAAATGACAATATTATATATTTTATAACATTTAAAATTTCGTTTTTTCACTATGACTTCAAAAATTTTAAGTTTTCAGTGAATGGTCTATTAGAATAAATATTGCACATTGATAGTTTTGATTTTGGAAACATTTCAATTTTTTAATAGGACTATGAATAAGTTCGTGCGGTTTTTTTCGAAATTTGAAACTTTATTGACGTAAAATGGTTACAAATTTAATATTCAAAATATTGTCCATCGCTTACTACTACTTTTTCCCATCTTTCTGGCAATTCACGGATTCCCTTTGTGAAAAATTCGGTCGGTTTTGCCGCAATCCACGAATCGATCCATTTTTTGACTTCATCGTAATTACGGAAGTGCTGGTCAGCCAGGCCATGTTGCATCGATCGGAAGAGATAGTAATCGGATGGCGCAAGGTCTGGACTATACGGCGGGTGGGGTAGGACATCCCATTTGAGCGTTTCTAAGTATGTTTTGACCACTTGTGCAACATGTGGCCGAGCATTGTCATGTTGCAAAATAACTTTGTCGTGTCTATCGGCGTATTGCGGCCGTTTTTCTCGCAGTGCTCGGCTCAAACGCATCAATTGTCGTCGGTAGACATCCCCCGTAATCGTTTCATTCGGTTTCAGTAGCTCATAATACACAACACCCAGCTGGTCCCACCAGATACACAGCATAACCTTCAGGCCATGAATATTCTGCGCCGACGTCGATGTTGAAGCATGGCCAGGGTATCCATACGTTGCCCGACGTTTTGGATTGTCGTAATGGACCCACTTTTCATCGCCAGTCACAATTCGATGCAAAAAACCCTTTCTTTTGTGCCGTTGAAGCAGTTGTTCGCATGCCATAAAACGGCGTTCAACGTCTCTTGGCTTCAATTCATACGGCACCCAATGGCCTACCTTTCGGATCATTCCCATGGCTTTTAAACGTTTGGAAATGGTTGATTGATCAACTCCCAAAGTTTTTGCAACCTCTTCTTGCGTTTGAGCCGGATCTTGATCGAGCAATTCCTCCAATTCGGTATCCATGAACTTTGGCGGCGCACCCTCGCGTTCTTCGTCTTCCAAGCCAAAATCACCACTTTTAAAGCGTGCAAACCACTTCTGGCACGTTCGCTCAGATAGAGCATGCTCACCATAAACTTCCACCAAGATACGATGACTTTCGGCTGCTTTTTTCTTCATATTAAAATAATGAAGAAGAATTCCCCGCAAAAACACATTATTTGGCACGAAATTCGACATTTTCAAGTGTGGTAAAAATATTGTTGTTTACGCTTCAAATAAAAAACTTATACTGACGTTTGTGCCTTACGACAGTAGCTCTCCAATGAATGTTTGGAAATGTGGATCGATGGAATAATAATCAAGTTACGCCATCTGTTGTAAAACCGCACGAACTTATTCATAGTCCTTATTTTCACCATAACGTTTTTATGTTCATGAAATGAACATAATTTTCCACTAGTTTACACGTTATTACTCTATAAGCTTGCTAATAATAGATCGGAAATATTATTACGTAGGAACATAAAAGAAAAACTGGTTTAGTGTTAAAAAAGCAAGAATAAAGTTATCTAGCGAAAAAAGTCAATTTAAAAATTTTCTGTATTATCGACCGACAAAATAAAGTAGTGTCGGTTTCTCATAGATGGCGTGTTAAGCATTTAACATAACTTCTCTCACATATGAGTTCAATCTTATATATTATAAGTACAATAGCTTACCTGTTGAGACATTTTACAAAGATTTTAAAATTTGGTAAGTAATGTTGTCGGTCTGATTGTTTTATGATTATTGTAAATTGTAATCTATATATTATCTTAGATTTTTGAAAACTGTGGTTTTGTTTTAAAATTATTTGACATATTATTTATATTATTTTGTAAATGTCTGAAAAGCTACAATGGACTACTTCAAAGTATCAAAGGCAGTTCTTTGTAACTTTTTATTAGAACATAAAAGTAATGATATACAAGATTTACTTGATCATTTGGAAGTTAAATTTGTTCTGGATTCGAAACAATTAGAAATTGTAAAAAATGATTTGACTAGGTCTTTTTTCAGCACATTTAAAAAGAAATGGAAAGATTCTATGTACGTTAAAAGTAGTTTTGAAAAAAAATTTAAAAAATGGTTAGAAACTGATTTTATTGTGGATTTTACAAAAGCAAAAACAAAAACAGGTAGAAAATGTACTGACAATTTTGAAAAAGCTTCTGCATCCACAAAAAGGCGAAAATTAATAATGATTGAAGAGTCTTATACAGAATCAGAAATACAAGAATCATTTTTGCGAATATTGAGAAAAAGTGGAAGAAGTAAATTAGCAACAAAAATAGTCTTTTTAATGAAGGTAGAAAATACTGAAGATCAAAATGATAACACAGATTTCATTAAATTCTCGGCAGAAGAAGCGTTAGCTTTAATCGAAGACACAAAACTTTCAAAATATCAATACGAATCAATACAATTTCAGGCTAAGAAACGAAATGCAACATACCATCAAATTCTTGGAGCAAAAAAGAGTTGTTACCCTTCGAACATACTCATTACAGAATTAGGTGCAAGTATTGAATTACAGTCCCTAATAAATCATACTGTACTTCGACTTCTTAAGGATTATAGTTTATCCCTTCCACCTTTTCAAGAATTAAATAAAACTTGCAATTTAGATTTCATTTTAAAATATGGATGCGATGGTTCTTCCGATCAAAGCATATATAAGCAAAAATTCAGTGAATCAAATGCCTCAGATGAATCAATATTTGCAGTGTCAATGGTACCTTTGTGCTTAAAAACAACTGATAATTCAAAAATTGTATGGCAAAATCCTCATCCATCGTCACCAAAACGTTGCGTTCCAATTTCTTTTGAATTCGCGAAAGAAACAAAGGAAAGGACTCAGTCGAAAGTGGATGACATTAAAAATCAAATTAGAGAATTGCAACCAATAATAGTTGAAAAATCTGAAGGCACCTATATAGTTAAAGCAGACATGGCTCTAACTATGGTGGATGGTAAAGTTTGCCAAGCTTTAACAGATACACCTTCAGCAGCAACTTGCTATATTTGTGGAGCAAAAACATCCGAAATGAACAATTTAGTCAGACTCGCAAACAAAGAAGAAAACCAATGTTTTTTTGAATTTGGCCTTTCTGTATTGCACATGTGGATAAGAATGATGGAATGCATTTTGCATATAGCATATCGATTAGATTTTTGCCGGTGGAGTGTAAGATCTGATGATCATAAAGTGCTTCTTCGAAATACTAAACAAAAAATTTGTAAAGAGTTTAGAGAAAAAATGGGGCTTATAATAGATCAGCCAGCACATGGTTCTGGATCTTCTAATGATGGCAACACTGCGCGTACATTTTTTCAGGATATTGAGTTAACATCAGAAATAACAAAAGTAGATAAAGAGTTAATATATAGATTCAGTATAATTTTAAAAATGTTAAGTGGAAGTAGAAAAGTACCAACAGACTTTTTTAACAACTATACTTACAAAACAGCTGAGTTGTTCATAAAGCTCTATCCCTGGTACTATATGCCATTTTCTATTCATAAAGTGTTGATACATGGTGGTAAAGTAATAGAGAAATTTTTACTTCCTATAGGGAAATATTAGGAAGAGGCTGCTGAAGCCAGAAATAAGGATTTTACGTTTTCTCGTAAAATGTCACGAACCATAACAAATGAAGACTTAATACATAAACTTTTAGTTTCTTCAGACCTTTACATAGCCTCATTAAGAAAAGAATGGAGAAGCAATTCTGCAGCAAATGATCCCGAAATAGAAGAACTTATACAGCAATTTGAATCAAAGAGAATGTAAAACTTTGTCTTTAAAATCTACTAGACTATTAGACTATTACTAGACCTCTTGCCTTTACTGGCTGGAGATCTTCTCCCCTTGCCCTTACTGGCTGGAGATTTCTTCCTCTTGCCTTTATTGGCTGGAGATCTCTTTCTCTTGCCTTTACTGGCTGGAGATCTTTGTCTCTCGCCTTTACTGGCTGGAGATCTCTTCCTCTTGCCTTAACTGGCTGGAGATTTTTGTCTCTCGCCTTTACTGGCTGGAGATCTCTTCCTCTTGTCTTTACTAGCTGGAGATCTTTTCCAGCTACCCTGAAAACCCCCGTATGTCAAGTTTCATAAAAAATAATTAAGTTTTAGAAATTTCGACCGCCATATTGGATCCGCCATTTTGAATTTTAAAAATCTGACATTATAATCGTAATCAACGACCCAGAAAACCCCCGGATACCAAGTTTCATAAAAATAATTAATTTTTAAAAGATTTTGTAAGTTTTGTAAGTTTGTATGTTTTGTTTTTTAAATATATTTGTTTAAATATTTCAATATTAGCAAAATATTTTAAAAATCCGCAACGACAGAGTTGTTAGCAATTTTATCCTGAGCAATTCAAAAAAAATAAATTGCAAATCGGTCAAGAAATGTGTGCTGTAGACTGTTTTGAATAGTGAATTCCAGTTTTGCAATACTGTGCGCCGTCGTGTGATGAAACTGTTAACAGAGCTGGTCATAGAGAATTCTCTCTTTAGCATCATACATATATTGTCTCTGCACAGTTTTTGGCTTCTGTAGGAAATCAAATTGACGAACGGCCGACGGCATTTTGCAAGGCATTTGAATATGCATTGCTATGTTCGCTTGATAAACGAAATTTTTTTAATTTATATTTTCAAACAAACTTAAATATACAATCAAAAATACATACATTTGAATTATAGGCGCTAACATTTAAAATCAAAGTAGCTTTACTGTTCGTTGCACCACCCCAGCTTCGTTTCCCTCCCACCACGGGACAACCGTTAAGCATGGCTTCGCGGGAGGGGGAGCGGCCTATTGTCAATTCTTGAAAATTTGCGCTGTGTTGTTCAGCGACGTCAACCGTCAAATATGACTTGACGGAAAGGGGAGCGGCCTATTGCCTCTTCATGAAGATTTGCGCTGTTGTTCAGCGCGACGCAGTTAGAAGATTACTATTCTTGCCATATTACATACACCGGACCAATGTTCTTCTGATTCTAACATAATATCCACTAGGTTATCAGCCGTAATTGGCTTCCCCACCCTAGTGCTTAATTACATCCTTTCGAACGCGAATCGCGGTCATACAAACAAAACGTGTTCTGCGTCTTCTACAGATTTCGTTTATTTCGTTTATTTATTTGTTCATATAAATAGTACATAATAAGACTAAGGTCTTTTAATAGTACTTCAACAATATTATAAACAACTGGAATATTTTTAACACACAAGTTTCTTAATCTAAATTTTACACCAGTTCATTTACGAATCAATCCAATATATTTAACTTAACTATAATAATAAGAAGAAAAGAAGCAATAGGAAAAGAAAAGAAGGATTTAGAAAAGAAAGAACAAAAGTAGTAATTAGAGAATGTAGAGAGAAATTTAATGCCCTAATTTAATGCAATCAAACACTTTTAAAGTGATTATAGACTTGTGCCCTGAAGTTAAATCTGTTAAGTCTAGCCTTTACAGTGTCGGGTAAAGAGTTCCACACTTTAACAGCGTTAATGAAAAATAATCTAGATGATGGTAGATAATTAAATTTTGGAACGATGCATTTGTTGTGTCTGCAAGACCTTACTGGTATCAACTTCTCGGTCAGATATGGAGGAGACCTGAACAATATAAGTTTGCACAAAAATATGCAATTTCTAGCAGATAAATAACTATTAAGGCAACGCCTAGTAACCTTGACCTGAAGGCAGAGATATCGTCCCCTTAGTATAACAATAGCATATGTGCTCATGGGCTATTATTTTTTTATTGAATTTTTGGATTCTCCATCGTCGATTTTATATGTGGTCAAAATTTTGTCAAATTCTAGTTCCACAAAGTGGGTCAAAACGTCAGTCAAAAAATAATAAATATTTACAGACATAACGAGATTTGAGTGAGAACTACTTTCGACAAAAAGTTTGAAATTCATTTTCTCAAAACATCAAAAAATGTATAGGCTATTTTAATACTAAGGGGACGATATGGTCATATCTGCCAATCCCATATACATACCGCGTGGCGTTATTAAATGCCACATTAAGTTTATGGCAAGATGTGGAATCGAGTTTGCTGGAGAACTAATTAGCGCCTCGTTTTCTCTGGCGTGAATGTTGCAGAGACTCTCAGTTTACGCAATGTAGCATAAATGTTCCCCACAACCCTATTTATAGGTATGGTCAGCACAGGTAAGTTTTGTGTTGAGAATAAACCCCAAATCTTTTACCTTATCCATAAAGGTAAGGGAACTTGTACCTATCCACAATTTAGGGATATTGTCAACATGCACAACACTATTACATATAGGTAAGACATATGACTTTGGCGCGTTCAGACATAAAGAGTTTTCATTAGCCTATACAGAAATAGCAGACAAATCACTGTTTATTTTGAAACATAAATCTTCAACGAGACCAATTCGATTGGACAAGTACAATTGTATATCATCAGCATACGCATGGACATTCACATACTGACAAACGTTAAAAACATCATTGACAAAAATACTGAATAAAAGCGGACCAAGGATAGACCCTTGCGGAACACCAGTGTATACGTATCTAGACTGAGATATTGATTTACTGGTCTTGACCACACTTTTTGAATTGTGACTAATGTATCTCACAGTATTGTTTACCATATACGAGTATTATATTTAAGCTTTAGTATTAGTAATCTATTTGAGTTGTACATTAATTGATGAAAGAATGAAAAAATAAATAAATAAATAAAATCAATATGTATCGTATGCTATGGAATCTCTACCTTGGATATAGAGTGAAGCCTGATTGGTAACTTTCCAGATGGAGGTTTGGTCAGTTTGCAAGTAATGTAATTACGAATTTGCGAGTGTATTTTTCCATTATCCTCAAACAAATATAGCTTCTTCATTTTGTTCAAAGTTTTTTCCAAATTAAGCCTCTGGAACATGATTCACTACTGACCACTTAAAGGATCTACGGACAACTGGGAGGGACCTAGTTTTACCGTTTCTTTTACAAAAAAGCATTTTAAAGCGGTATTCATACGTCTTTGTCCCACCCTCTCCAAGTTCAATTTTTCGAGTCAGTTTGTTGCTCTGGAAGGAGCCAATTAGCAGTTAGTTCAACCAACAAGGTACGCTTATTTTCTGTATTCGTACGAACATGGGTGAACATCTCAGTTAGTACCGGATTATGTGAGAGAAAATCGACGTGAGCCATTTATTTAAGGGCGAAAGGGGAACAGCTAGAGCGGAAAATATTTGCTGCCAATAGTTGTCTCATTTTATCCTTTGCAATTTCTTATTCCTCGAAACTAAGCCGACATAGACGCCTTTGCCCAGGATCAATCAAGCGTATTTCCAACTGAACAGTTATGATATGCTTTGTTCGGAGCAGCAGCTAATCCCGTACCACAATCTACAAATTAGTATGCTTAATTAGAGCCAACATTTTTAATTCCTTCCAAAAATGGGAACCGGTCATTTTATGTTATATGTTATTATCACACATTCCTTATCATATTTTCTTTTGTTTAATGACGTAAAAACACACAAAGCATATGCAAGCACTTGCTTAGCATAATATATGTGCTTCTCTTGTTCGTCATTTTTGCATATGTACATACATATGTATATAGGTATATAGGTACTTATATTCGCGAAGAGACATAATCAGATCATTCTTTGTAAGCACGGCAACGCATTGAAAAATAAAACTTAATTGTAAAATATATAGTATAAAAACCGCGTTTTTTCTTACTCCACGTAGCTACGTAGCTACCAAAAAATATCGTAAGCTCAACATGCTTGTTACTGTATTATTTCCAATACCCTTCAAACCCCTACTAAAGGGTTTTCCAATAAGAGGCGTTATTTTGATATTTAAAGAAAAATGCTTTTTTTAATATAAATGATCGGTTGTTTATTTCATTATAAAGAGGAAGGTATGCCGTTAATAGTGGAAAATAACATCAGGCAAATGACCACCACGACCACGCTTACAGGAATTCCATCTTGGAGGTCTTGAATCGACCCTGGGCCGTTGGCGTAGACCTTCTCTTTCACGTGCCCTCAAAGAAAAAGCACAAGGTGTTAAGTCACAAGATCTCGGTAGCCAATTGTGATTACATCTGCGAGAGATAACACGGTCCGGAAACCGTTTTTCGGGAAATGGTTTCTTTGGTTGTGTGAACCGTAGCGCCGCCTTCTTGAACACAAACCTTGTCCAGATCAATACCATCCAATTCCGGCCATAAAAATGGTTAATAATCTCTCGATAGCGGTAGATAACTCATGTTATTGGAAAACCCTTATATATTGTACATTATTGATTCGTGTGCACGAGAGACGTTGAGACACAGATTCCTTTATTAGGGACCACGACTTACCAGATAAAATCAGAGCACCAATTAGGTCGCACACGTGACACAAGTTTACACATTCCTCATCTATTTTATTCCCATTCCTGTCGTCTAGTACAAGCTGTTGCAATATGTGCAGGAGTACCACATTTGTAGCAAGTAATTACTCTACTCTTTGCGTCGTATGAATGGTTAGAGTATTGCTTAAATAAAGGGTGACTTTTTAAGAGAGACTTTTTAGAAAGACCAGTAGTGCGGGAGCATTTGTTTTTGCAAATTACATTATACAGTTGACAGTCAAAAAATTCTGCAGTATAATGGCATTTAGAAAGCCAAGTCTCTATTAAAACTACTATACCATAGACAGATGAAGAGGAGGAAAAGAACAATGGTAGCATTTTTGTTCTTACGCCGGCAGCATTCTGAAAATGCAGTAGAAAATCTCCCGCATTTGTTAAATAAATAACAGCGTCGGTACATGCTAGGTGCGCGGCGGTTTCGCCTCTTCTTTTTGAAAATTCTTAAAGGGACGTATTTTAATGTTCTCTTGCCAAAGAGATTCGCTGAAGATCTTATTATAATTTTTTTCAGACACATCGAGCAGAGAACATTAATGATATAGAGAAGTCTCACGAGCTACGAGTAGTGTGAATTTGCAAAAATGAAGTCTAACCGCCGCCGTCGTGTGATGAAACTGTTAACAGAGCTGGTCATAGAGAATTCTCTCTTTAGCATCATACATATATTGTCTCTGCACAGTTTTTGGCTTCTGTAGGAAATCAAATTGACGAACGGCCGACGGCATTTTGCAAGGCATTTGAATATGCATTGCTATGTTCGCTTGATAAACGAAATTTTTTTAATTTATATTTTCAAACAAACTTAAATATACAATCAAAAATACATACATTTGAATTATAGGCGCTAACATTTAAAATCAAAGTAGCTTTACTGTTCGTTGCACCACCCCAGCTTCGTTTCCCTCCCACCACGGGACAACCGTTAAGCATGGCTTCGCGGGAGGGGGAGCGGCCTATTGTCAATTCTTGAAAATTTGCGCTGTGTTGTTCAGCGACGTCAACCGTCAAATATGACTTGACGGAAAGGGGAGCGGCCTATTGCCTCTTCATGAAGATTTGCGCTGTTGTTCAGCGCGACGCAGTTAGAAGATTACTATTCTTGCCATATTACATACACCGGACCAATGTTCTTCTGATTCTAACATAATATCCACTAGGTTATCAGCCGTAATTGGCTTCCCCACCCTAGTGCTTAATTACATCCTTTCGAACGCGAATCGCGGTCATACAAACAAAACGTGTTCTGCGTCTTCTACAGATTTCGTTTATTTCGTTTATTTATTTGTTCATATAAATAGTACATAATAAGACTAAGGTCTTTTAATAGTACTTCAACAATATTATAAACAACTGGAATATTTTTAACACACAAGTTTCTTAATCTAAATTTTACACCAGTTCATTTACGAATCAATCCAATATATTTAACTTAACTATAATAATAAGAAGAAAAGAAGCAATAGGAAAAGAAAAGAAGGATTTAGAAAAGAAAGAACAAAAGTAGTAATTAGAGAATGTAGAGAGAAATTTAATGCCCTAATTTAATGCAATCAAACACTTTTAAAGTGATTATAGACTTGTGCCCTGAAGTTAAATCTGTTAAGTCTAGCCTTTACAGTGTCGGGTAAAGAGTTCCACACTTTAACAGCGTTAATGAAAAATAATCTAGATGATGGTAGATAATTAAATTTTGGAACGATGCATTTGTTGTGTCTGCAAGACCTTACTGGTATCAACTTCTCGGTCAGATATGGAGGAGACCTGAACAATATAAGTTTGCACAAAAATATGCAATTTCTAGCAGATAAATAACTATTAAGGCAACAGCCTAGTAACCTTGACCTGAAGGCAGAGATATCGTCCCCTTAGTATAACAATAGCCTATGTGCTCATGGGCTATTATTTTTTTATTGAATTTTTGGATTCTCCATCGTCGATTTTATATGTGGTCAAAATTTTGTCAAATTCTAGTTCCACAAAGTGGGTCAAAACGTCAGTCAAAAAATAATAAATATTTACAGACATAACGAGATTTGAGTGAGAACTACTTTCGACAAAAAGTTTGAAATTCATTTTCTCAAAACATCAAAAAATGTATAGGCTATTTTAATACTAAGGGGACGATATGGTCATATCTGCCAATCCCATATACATACCGCGTGGCGTTATTAAATGCCACATTAAGTTTATGGCAAGATGTGGAATCGAGTTTGCTGGAGAACTAATTAGCGCCTCGTTTTCTCTGGCGTGAATGTTGCAGAGACTCTCAGTTTACGCAATGTAGCATAAATGTTCCCCACAACCCTATTTATAGGTATGGTCAGCACAGGTAAGTTTTGTGTTGAGAATAAACCCCAAATCTTTTACCTTATCCATAAAGGTAAGGGAACTTGTACCTATCCACAATTTAGGGATATTGTCAACATGCACAACACTATTACATATAGGTAAGACATATGACTTTGGCGCGTTCAGACATAAAGAGTTTTCATTAGCCTATACAGAAATAGCAGACAAATCACTGTTTATTTTGAAACATAAATCTTCAACGAGACCAATTCGACTGGACAAGTACAATTGTATATCATCAGCATACGCATGGACATTCACATACTGACAAACGTTAAAAACATCATTGACAAAAATACTGAATAAAAGCGGACCAAGGATAGACCCTTGCGGAACACCAGTGTATACGTATCTAGACTGAGATATTGATTTACTGGTCTTGACCACACTTTTTGAATTGTGACTAATATATCTCACAGTATTGTTTACCATATACGAGTATTATATTTAAGCTTTAGTATTAGTAATCTATTTGAGTTGTACATTAATTGATGAAAGAATGAAAAAATAAATAAATAAATAAAATCAATATGTATCGTATGCTATGGAATCTCTACCTTGGGTATAGAGTGAAGCCTGATTGGTAACTTTCCAGATGGAGGTTTGGTCAGTTTGCAAGTAATGTAATTACGAATTTGCGAGTGTATTTTTCCATTATCCTCAAACAAATATAGCTCCTTCATTTTGTTCAAAGTTTTTTCCAAATTAAGCCTCTGGAACATGATTCACTACTGACCACTTAAAGGATCTAAGGACAACTGGGAGGGACCTAGTTTTACCGTTTCTTTTACAAAAAAGCATTTTTAGCGGTATTCATACGTCTTTGCCCCACCCTCTCCAAGTTCAATTTTTCGAGTCAGTTAGTTGCTCTGGAAGGAGCCAATTAGCAGTTATTTCAACCAACAAGGTACGCTTATTTTCTGTATTCGTACGAACATGGGTGAACATCTCAGTTAGTACCGGATTATGTGAGAGAAAATCGACGTGAGCCATTTATTTAAGGGCGAAAGGGGAACAGCTAGAGCGGAAAATATTTGCTGCCAATAGTTGTCTCATTTTATCCTTTGCAATTTCTTATTCCTCGAAACTAAGCCGACATAGACGCCTTTGCCCAGGATCAATCAAGCGTATTTCCAACTAAACAGTTATGATATGCTTTGTTCGGAGCAGCAGCTAATCCCGTACCACAATCTACAAATTAGTATGCTTAATTAGAGCCAACATTTTTAATTCCTTCCAAAAATGGGAACCGGTCAGTTTATGTTATATGTTATTATCACACATTCCTTTTCATATTTTCTTTTGTTTAATGACGTAAAAACACACAAAGCATATGCAAGCACTTGCTTAGCATAACATATGTGCTTCTCTTGTTCGTCATTTTTGCATATGTACATACATATGTATATATAGGTACTTATATTCGCGAAGAGACATAATCAGATCATTATTTGTAAGCACGGCAATGCATTGAAAAATAAAACTTAATTGAGGTCTTGAACCGACCCTGGGCTGTTGGCGTAGACCTTCTCTTTCACGTGGCCTCAAAGAAAAAGTCATAAGGTGTTAAGTCACAAGATCTCGGTGGCCAATTGTGATTACATCTTCGAGAGATAACACGGTCCGGAAACCGTTTTATGAGAAATGGTTTCGTTGGTTGTGTGGCACGTAGCGCCACCTTCTTGAACACAAACCTTGTCCAGATCAATACCATCCAATTCCGGCCATAAAAATGGTTAATAATCTCTCGATAGCGGTAGATAACTCATGTTATTGGAAAACCCTAATATATTGTACATTATTGATTCGTGTGCACGAGAGACGTTGAGACACAGATTCCTTTATTAGGGACCACGACTTACCAGATAAAATCAGAGCACCAATTAGGTCGCACACGTGACACAAGTTTACACATTCCTCATCTATTTTATTCCCATTCCTGTCGTCTAGTACAAGCTGTTGCAATATGTGCAGGAGTACCGCATTTGTAGCAAGTAATTACTCTACTCTTTGCGTCGTATGAATGGTTAGAGTACTGCTTAAATAAAGGGTGACTTTTTAAGAGCTATAGGAAAATTTTTCAAAGAAACACACGTAAAATTCAGAAAAATGCGTGAAATTTTTATTTAAATCGATAGTACAGTCCATAAAATTTAATGTTTGAAGATTATTTTATGCAAATATTGACCGCGACTGCGCTTCAAATGGTCCATCCGCTTAGTCCAATTTAGGCATACTCCTTCCAATGTTTCAGCCGGTATCTCACATATATGTACATAAAGGCTTCCAATGCGTTAATTGAAGCAGGCTTGTCTGAATAGAGATGAGCTTTAACATAACCCCACAAAAAATAAGCTGAAGGCGTTATATCGCACGATCTGGGTGGCCAATTGACAGGTCCCGAACGTGAAATAAAGTGTTCACCGAACTCGCATCTCAACAAGTCCATTGTTACGCGTGCTGTGTGGCATGTGGCACCGTCTTGCTGAAACCACATGTCATGCAAGTCAAGCTCTTGCATTTTGGGCAAAAAAAGGTTGGATATTGTTTCACGGTAGCGCTCACCATTCACAGTTACGTTACGATTCGCAGCATCTTTGAAGAAGTACGGTCCAATGATACCTCCAGCCCATAAACCGCACCAAACTGTGACCTTTTCTGGATACATTGGTAGCTCTTGCAATTCTTCTGGCTGATCTTCACTCCAAAATCGACAATTCTGCTTATTTACGTACCCATTGATCCAAAAATGAGCTTCGTCGCTGAACACAATTTTTCGATAAAAAAGTGGATCTTCGGCCAACTTGCCAAGAACCCATTCACCAAAAATTCTGCGTTGCGGTAGGTCGTTCGGCTTCAATTCTTGCACCAGCTGTATTTTGAAAGGCTTCGCACCCAAATCCTTTCGCAAAATTTTCCACGCTGTTGAGTAACAGATGCCCAATTGCTGCGAATGGCGACTAATCGATAATTGATCGTCATCATTAACACTGGCCGATACAGCGTCGATATTTTCTTCAGTTCGCACTCTACGTAAGCGTGGTGGTGGTTTGATGTCCAATAATGTAAATTTGGTTCTAAATTTAGTCACAATAGCTCGAATAGCCGCTTCAGTGGGTCGATTAAACTGACCATAAAATGGACGATTCGCCCGATAAACTTTCTTAACAGAACACGCATTTATATAATAAAATTCAATGATTTTCAAGCGTTGTTCGTTTGTAAGACGACTCATGGTTAAATTATAGACCAAATTGAAGATGTTTGACAGTGAAACAAAATGCGAAACGTGCGTCAGCTGTTTAAACCAACTGTTTAAAAAAATAATAGCTAAAAAATCACCCTTTAGTTAGATGTAGGTTTTTTGTTGCACAGAGACATGTGCGTATTTTGGATGCAGCAAGGATGATCCGAGTCGATGTTGGATCCTCGGATTTTACGTACATCTAAAACACTAGGAGTGTGGTTTCCATCTATCGTACCATGATCGATCTTATTTCGCGTATTCGGTCGAAAGACATCCACGTTTCTTGATGTTTTTTTTCATGCTGGAACCTAGTGATGTTTCGAGCACCGGAAAAGTCCGGTCTAGAACGCTGCAGATCTGCAAAGTGTTTTGTGACAAGTCCGAACAGAAAACTGTCAAATTTTCTACTAAAACTTAGAAGGAAAGACGTTCGGTTGATGGTCGGTATCATTACAGGACACAACCCAAGGGGTCAGCATATGACCACCATTGGAATCATTGAGGACCCAGTGTGCCTGTCATACATGGAGGAGACGGATAGCCTTGAGCACTTTCTCAGTGAGTGTCCTGCCTTTGCTAGAGCACGGCTACTAGTTTTGGGTTCCGATGTCATGGGAATGAGTAATAATCGTTCTCTCAAACTGGAGGATATTTACAGATTTGCCAAAGAAATGCAAAATTCTCACAGGACTAACTATCTCTATATCTGTCTCTTTTCTTTCCTATCTCTTTCTCTGATACTTTTCTCCTTCCCTCCTTGACTATCTACCCCCTTTCCAGAGCTTTAAATACAGTGGGCTTTTTAGCCTGAGTGTTTTAGAAGCCACCAAATCGCCTGGTGCTCCTTGGCTCGATCGTTTCAAATTTCAATTTCATCAGGGGCCCGAGAGAAACTGAGTTGAGAAGTAGTTTCGTCGTCCATCTGCCACTCAGCTCAGTATGCCATCGGCTTTGCCACCGCGGCATGGTTTGTCATCTCCGTTCTGAGAAGCTAGTGATGACATGTATCTTCTTGGAGTCCCACGCATCCATTCGTTCCCGGACCATGAGGTCAACGGGTATCTCCCGCCTATCATGAAAATTGCTGCGCCTGAGACAGTGTGGTTCATTGAGTGAACTGAGTGCCGCTGTTCATTGCACAGCCTCCAGTGCTTTGCGCTTGTCTTTGAAGTTAAGCACAATTCCCCATACTTCGCTGCCTTACAGGAGAATTGAGCTTGTGGCCACCATAATTAGCTTTCTTTTGCACCGATGTTTGCCATTAATCTACTTAGCATACCCATGATCTTCGCGTCTTTGTAGCCGCATGCGGTATCTGGGCCCAGAAAGTAAGCCTGCAGTCAATTTGAATACCTACATAATTATTTCACTACCTTTTGGGTCACTAAGGACGTGTCGCCTATTTGCATGCTGACCTCGAGTGGCATGTGACCTCGTGTCATAAGGATGACTTCGGTTTTATGTTTGACGAGTTCCAGGCCGTGGTCCTCTAGCCATATTTGCGTCCTTATCATGACTTGGTTTAGCTTTCTTCTAGCGTCCTCAGTGTCCCAAGCTGGTATGACCACCGCCATATCGTCCGCGTATCCCCCTAGATATGTGTGTGTTCCCAACTGGTCTTCTAAAAGTAGTGGCGTTTCCTGTGTTTGCCACTACAGGCCTGGTTATGATAGACAATGGACAAGCAAAAATACAAGAGAGGAGAGCTCATACTAATTCATCTCATTGATTGGGAGAAATACGAACAATTTCTGACAGAAACATTCGACGAGAAATGAGGCCAAATTCCTTAAGACAACCTCCTGTATCCCGTCCTAAAACATGAAACTATAGCAAGGAAATTTTGAGCCAGACCCTGTGATCATGAAAACCTGTACATAATAAATAATAATTTAAACAATCTAAATGAAAACAATGATAACTGTTGCCGTTGTGGCAATTTAAAATGATCGTATATAAATTTTTAACTTACTTTATTCACATTTTTTTTTCTACTTATTTTCACACTGCGTTACGTTTCTCTTACATATGATATATTTTGTATGGTTGTTACCCATTTACTCCAAATCGCAAAATAGGCCTGAACATTGCTGTTACGGTGTTATTTATTATCTGTGGGCAAAAAGTAAGGTGAATTTGGTTGTAAAATGAAAAATCTTTATTTATTCTTGTAAATGAATTTCATCCCCTTCAAAATAATCCCCTCTCGATGAAATACACTTATGCCAACGATTTTTCCAATCCCCGAAACATGCCAAATAGTCCATTTCCGGTATAGCCATCAGCACCTTCTTCGATTCAGCTTTTATCTCCTCAATCGACTCGAAACGCGTTCCCCGGAGTGGTCTCTTGAGTTTTGGGAATAGCCAGAAGTCACACGGAGCCAAATCAGGCGAATACGGTGGTTGCGGAACGATATGCGTGGAATTTTTGGCGAAATGGTCACGAAGAACGAGTGCAGTGTGAGACGGTGCATTATCGTGATGCAAAAACCAAGAGTTGTTGGCCCATAATTCTGGTCTTTTTAGACGAATTGCTTCACGTAAACGACGCATAATAATATTCCTTATTAACAGTTTGGCCAGGTGGAAGGAATTCATAGTGCACCACACCACGAAAATCGAAAAAAACTGTCATCATGACCATTATTTTTGAACGACTTTGACGTGCTCTTTTCGGTCTGGCCTCGTCTTTAGCACGATATTCGCTTGATTGGTCGGTTGTTTCAGGGTCGTAAGCATAAATCCAAGTCTCATCTCCAGTAATGATGTATTTGAGCTTGTCCTGATAGTCTGAAAGCATTGTTTCACACACATCAACGCGACGACTTCTTTCCAAGAAATTGAGAGTTTTCGGTACCAAACGAGATTTGACTTTTCGTAGGCCACAATGGTCTTTCAAAATGGTTTTCACAAATCCTTCTGATATTCCGATCATATCAGTAAGGTCTTTAACAGTCAACCGACGATTTTTGAGCACTAACTCCTTCACTTTATTGACGTGTTGGTCATCTGTTGACGCCGATGGTCGTCCGGAGCGCTCCAAGTCATCAGCACATTCACGACCCTCTTTGAAGTCTTTGTACCACTTATAAACATTTTTCTGCGACATGGTCGAATCACCAAATGCCTTCTGCAATATGCTAAGCGTTTCCGCAGCCGAAATTTCATTCCGCAAACAAAATTTGATGGCACTTCTCTGCTCAATCAAATCAGACATTGTAAAAATCGAAAAATGCACTCTTGGTCGTTTGGTAAACACAGGCGTAAATATATTACTGATAATGACATTCACATGAAAGTTGGCCCAGATGTTATTAACAGTGCTGCCAACTCATGAAAAAAATAACTAGAGCGAAATTTTAATCCCGCGAACTTTGACAAATAAATTCACCTTACTTTTTGCCCATAGTAGTATATCAAAGCTATAGGCCGCCGTAGCCGAATGGGTTGGTGCGTCATTACCATACCATTCGGAATTCACAGAGAGAACGTTGGTTCGAATCTCGGTGAACCACCAAATTTAGGAAAAACCTTTTTCTAATAGCGGTCGCCCCTCGGCAGGCAATGGCAAGCCTCTGAGTGTACTTCTGCCATGAAAAAGCTCCTCATAAAAATATCTGCCGTTCGGAGTCGGCTTGATACTGTAGGTCGCTCCATTTATTTAACAACATCAAGACGCACACCAAAAATAGGAGGAGGAGCTCGGCCAAACACCCAAAAAGGGGGTACCGGCGAATTATATATATACTAGCAACCCGCCCAGCTTCGCACGGGTATAAAATATATACCCTATGTCACTCACTGAAAAAATGATTAAAATCGATCCAGTAGTTTTGGCTTATTCATTATTGCCCGTGGTCCGCACGCGTTAAATTTGAAGTAAAACAATTCTCCTTTCTTTATAGCATGAAGATTGCCTGCTATCTTTGGGATATCTAAATTCATACCCTACATTTTTGCATATTAACTTTTTGCATTTTTACATATGTATTTATTTTATTTTTACAACAATTACTATATTACAGAATGTCTTTATATACAACGTTCATAGCCTTCTTGTCATTAGACAATACAAACATGTTTTCTCTAGAGGTTACTCTTGAAAGAGCGACATACAGTTGGCCATGTGAAAAACAGTCAACACTCAAATCTAAGCCTGCAACGTTGAAGGTTTGACCCTGAGATTTATTAATGGTCATTGCAAAAGATGTCTTTACCGGAAATTGTAAGCGTTTAAATTGGAATGGTAGATCCGATGGTATCAAAGGGATTCGGGGAATCAATACATCTTCTCCGGTACCACATCCTGTGAGTACTGTGCACTCTATTATGAAAGTTTTCAGTGATTTTACCATCAAACGCGTGCCATTGCAAAGTTTAGGTGGGCTTAGGTTTCTTAATAAAATAACAGGACAACCTATTTTCAGCTCCATTTTGTGAGGAGGGAGTCCAGACGGTTTCAAAGAATTTAGAAATTCTGTAGGAAATTGAACAGCTTCTTCCAAATCGAGAACAGTATCGACCGAGTAGTATATTTTCATCGGCGCATCAATCTTTGAAATAATCAAGTTATTTACTTTATCTACTTGTTCGTTAGTTGGTGACAGAATAGCTCTTTCTTTAAACCAAGATATTGTCTTATAACTTATGTTATCAATGTCTGGATAGACATTGTTGACTAACTCTTGGATGTTGTCTATCAAAACACAAAGGTTTTCTAGGTTAATCCTTCCCTCACTTTGTGTTAATTCTCCATTGCCAACTTTTAGCAGCATCTCTGGAAATAGCCTGTTCTCACGTGAAGATGACGAAATCCTCATATTAGTTTTAAGCTCTAATTTATTGACATACGACTAAAGGTGGGATCTTTTTAGCGAAGCATTTATTTCGTCAGCACGTGTTCCTCGAGTCACAACTGGTAGGATTTGACGGAAATCTCCTGAGAACAGAATTGTACATCCACCCATAGGTGCATTTTTGTTGCGCAAATCGCGCATTGTCCTATCCAGTGCTTCCACAGACGTCTTGTTTGACATGGTAGCTTCGTCCCAAACTATTAATGAGCAGTCACGCATCAATTTTCCTGTATTGCTCTGTCTAGAAACACTACAGACGCTGTTATCATCATCGGTGGCGATTTTCAGCGGGTGCTTCATTGTAGAGTGTGTGGTTCGGCCTCTTTCCAAAAGAGTAGCGGCAATGCCGGATGACGCAACAGCTAACGCAATTTTTCCGGTAGATCTCAATTACTAATTACTGTTGTAATATCTTGAAAAATATTGTTTTTAATTATATGCTGTAAAGAGCCATATACATAGATCTATATGAAAACAACAATGTATTTAAGGTATTTAATTGGATAAGGATTAATGTTGTACCCATTTGCTGAAATCGCTTCGAAAATAAGCTATTAGTTGTCGTAAAAAGTAAATGACAAAAAATGTTATTGTATGGAATTGATAGCAAACTAAACGCGCTCCGAATCAATAAAAACTATTCAAAAACTGTATTTTAATTATGTGCGATTTACTAATATAGAACCTGAAAATAGCGTTTTATTTCGCTGTAAAATTGTATGTATGTACATATAATTACATGGAATTCAGTACATACATAGATACATATGTACATATGTCCGAAATGAAATAATGCGAGCGATTCGTAAATACATACATACATACGTCACCATACGATGTAATTCAACATTAATGAGGTGTGGTGAGATTATCGCTTAACGCCTGTTGCTTCATTCGGTTGACAGCGAACACACACACAAACAGCTTTTTTGGAAAAAGAGCTGCTTTTGTTTAAACAATTTTGGTTAAATAACAAATAAATCAATTTTTTTTTTTGATGCAGAACGAAAGTAAATATTTCAAAGTTAAACTTCAAGAAAGTTTCATTTTAATTGGTTCATTCGTTTATGATTTATGGCCGTGAAAACAAAAAAATTATGTTTTTTTGCCACATTTTGACCGATTGCCACGCCCCCTTTATATATTTCTTCACATTATATAGATATAAACCTTCCTCTTCAATCAATCTATCTTTAAAAAAAACCGCATCAAAATCCGTTGCGTAGTTTTAAAGATTTAAGCGTATAAGGGGACATAGGGACAGAAAAAGCGACTTTGTTTTATAATATGTAGTGATATATAATTTGAAAGATCAAATGAACAGGCTATTTTTAAATTTCTTTTTGTTTATTTCTCTAGGTACCCATTAGACAGAGAATTCCCAAAGGATCATGCTGTTACGTACTCAGCGCACTCACCAACTAGGGTTCCTGTCTTTTTCTAGTACGAATTCACCAACCCATCTATGACGTCTCTTTTAACGTCTTCATTAACATTGGAGTCCACCAATGTGCCGTTAACGTCTCTTTCCACGTTATCACCTTCATCATACGTGCCAGATTCTTTGGTAATTTCTTCCTCTGACGTACTTGTCAGAGCTTTATGCGAGTATTTTTAAGTTCGCTCATTTACTAAGGACTTTAACCACATCGATCTCCCTCTAGCACTTCTGCCACCAGGAATGTCTCAACTCGTTTTTAAGCCAAGGGTAACAATCCCTTTACCAATAAGTAATTCTAGAGGACTAGATTTAGTTATGCGGTACAATTTATGGCTAATTGTATTTCGCCTAAGCCATCTTGCCAAGATCGCTGGCTACTTTCGACACGGGTAAAATGCGTTTTAACATACTCATGACGCGTACTACCTCCCCATTCGCGCGACTAGCACCTGTAGCTAGTCAAGTGTAATTCTATTTTTTGCATAGAACAAAAGTCACTAAAACTAGTTCCAATAAATTTATCTACTCTGGTCTGCCATCGTTCGTGCTGGTACGCCAAACGCCGAAATTGAAATTGTATATGTACACAACCATGCCAGCGATCGATAAGGGCGACCTTTATTATTATATGTTAGTAAAGAAACACGTCAAACTTAAAGGACTAAAGAAAGTATCGTTGGCGTGGCTGAAAAAAATTATAATAAGATTGGCAAGAGAACATAAAACTACGTCAATTTAAGAAATTTTAAAAAGAAGAGACGAAACCGCCGCACACCTAGCGTGTACCGACGCTGTTAAAAAGTTGTCAAATACTGCAGATTTTCTACGGTATTATCAGAATGCTAGCTGCATAAAAAAAAATCCTACAATTGTTGTTTTTCTCCTCTTCATCTGTCTATGATATCATAGTTTTAACAGATACTTGGCTTTCTGAATGCCATTATACTGCAGAAATATTTGAATGCCAACTGTATAACGTATTTCGTAACGACAGATGCTCCCGCACTACTGGTCTCTTTGAAGGTGGTGGCGTACTTGTTGCTGTAAGTTCAAGAGTTCTTCTTCTTCTTCTTAATTGGCGCGATAACGGCTTACGCGATTTTGGCCGAGTTCAACAAAGCGCGCCAGTCGTTTCTTTCTCGTGCCAACCGGCGCCAATTGGACAAACCAAGTGAAGCCAAATCCTTCTCCACCTGATCTTTCCAACGCAGAGGATGCCTTCCACTTCCTCTACTACCACCAGCTGGTACCGCATCGAATACTTTCAAAGCCGAAGGGTTTGTATCCATTCGCACGACATGACCCAGCCAACGTAGCCGCTGGATCTTTATTCGCTGCGCTATGTCTATGTCGTCGTAAAGATCATACAGCTCATCGTTCCATCGCCTGCGATATTCGCCGTTGCCAACGTGCAAAGGTCCAAAAATCTTACGCAGAATCTTTATCTCAAACACTCCAAGCGTCGCTTCATCGGATGTTGTCATCGTCGGCGCTTCTGCGCCATACGTTAGAACGGGCATGATGAGAGTCTTGTAGAGTGTTAGTTTTGTTCGTCGAGAGAGGACTTTACTACTCAATTGCCTACTTAGTCCAAAGTAGCACTTGTTGGCCAGAGAGATTCTACGTTGGATTTAAAGGTGACATTGTTATCGGAGTTAATGCTGGTTCCTAAGTATACGAAGTCTTTTACAACCTCGAAATCAGAACTGTCAACAGTGGCATGGGTGCCGATACGCGAGTGCGCCGACTGTTTGTTTGATGACCGAGGGTACTTCGTTTTGTCCTCGTTCACCACCAAACCCATTCGCTTTGCCTCTTTATCCAGTTTGAAGAAGGCAGAACTAACAGCGCGGTTGTTAAGGCCGATGATGTCGATATCATCGGCATACGCTAAAAATTGTACGCTCTTATAAAATGTTGTGCCTGAGCGATTAAGTTCTGCGACTCGTACGATCCTCTCCAACATCAGGTTAAAGAAGTCACACCACAGCGAGTCACCCTGTCTGAAACCTCGTTTGGTATCAAATGGCTCGGAGAGGTCCTTCCCAATTCTGATGGCGCTGCTGGTGTTGAGCAACGTCATCTTGCATAAGCGTATTAGTTTTGTTGGGATACCAAATTCAGACATCGCGGCATACAAGTAACTCCTTTTCGTACTGTCGAATGCAGCTTTGAAGTCGACGAAAAGATGGTGTGTGTCGATTCTCCTTTGATGGGTCTTTTCCAAGATTTGGCGTATTGTGAATATTTGGTGGATGGTAGACTTTGCAGGTCTAAAGCCACACTGATAAGGTCCACTCAGTTGGTTGACGGTGGGCTTCAGCCTTTCACACAATACGCTCGCTAGATGTTTATAGGCGACATTTAGAAGACTACTCCCGCGGTAATTGGCACAGATTGCAGGATCGCCCTTCTTATGGATTGGGCAGAGCACACTTAAATTCCAATCGGCAGGCATGCTTTCATCCGACCATATTTTGCATAGGAGCTGATGCATACACCTTACCAGCTCCTCACCGCCATGTTTAAATAGCTCACCCGGCAGTCCGTTGGCGCCCGCGGCTTTGTTGTTCTTTAGACGTTATCGCTATTCTCACCTAGTCAGGGTAAGGTAACGGGACGACAATTCCGTCGTCAACGATTGGGGTATCGGGATCTTCACATTCTCTGTGACATGCGCAGCTGTCACTATTTAATAGGTCCCTCCATAATTTAAGAATGCTCTGGATGTCAGTCACCAGATCGCCGTGTTTGTTCTTACAGGAAAACGTCTCGGTCTTGAAACCTTCTGTAAGCCGCCGAACTTTCTGGTAGAATTTTCGGGCGTTGTTCCTATTGGCCAGCATCTCAAGCTCCTCGCACTCACGTATTTCGGCCTCTCGTTTCTTCTTTCGGATAATACGTCGCTCTACCTTTCTTAGCTCTCGGTAGCGATCCCACATGGCTCGCGTTGCGCCCGATCGCAGCCTGGCTCTATAGGCAGCATCTTTTCTTTCGGCAGCAGCATTACATTTCTCGTCGTACCAACTGCTTTTTCGGGCTCGCCGGAATCCGATTTCTCCTTCGGCGGCGATACGTAGAGAACCAGAAATGTTGCTCCATTTCTCGCGGGTTGTAAATGGCGGGTCCTAAACCCAGCGCACCACCAGCTATCCTAGAATGTTTCGCCTTCTCACTTTAGCTCACTCCCGAACGGTTGTCCGGAAGCTACCCAGAGGATACTTGGCCTAATCCCGGGAGTTGTGAGCTGCGTGAACCATATGCAGAAGAACCGTCCTGGCCACTACCAAGTGAATGGAGATCAGTAACTTTTCCCACTTGCGTGGACTTCTACATATGGAACAATCCTCCGCTGTGCACCCTTCCATGCAACTAAATGCCTCCTGAAAGCAGCTAACACGGAGTCTGAACAGTTTCCGATTGGCTCAGCCGTTACGCTCAAGGACTTTTACGTTGATAATTTGATGACCGGTGCCTCTACTATGAACATGGTCATTGAGATCAAGCGACAAGTCACGGTTCTACTTAAACGAGCTCTACGCAAATTTACTGCAAACAACATGGAAATCATCAATGACGTACCATTAGATGCCAAAGAAGAAATAATTACACTAGGCGACTCGGATAACGTGAAAATTCTCGGTCTGAGATGGCCACTACTAAAGATGCCTTTTTCTTCAGCTACCATGGACAAGCAGTACGGCGTAAACCAACCAAGCGTTCCATATTATCACAAATAGTTGCCTTGATTGATCCTCTTGGGTTGCTGAACCCTGAACGAAAGCGTGCCTAGAGACATTTACACACAGTGGCGGGCATTTCAGGAGCACCTGAGCATTATTAACAATATTCACCTACCAAGGTATGTTACCATGGATAGCACAACTGTGAAAGAAATCTCATCCGCATTTCCTTGTGCAAAATCCTGTGTGACACCAACAAAGCAAATAAGCTTACCTCGGCTTAAGTTGTGTGCAACAATGTTATTGGCCGAGCTTCTACAAACCTTTGTTGCAATATTTTCCCCGACCTTGACCAATATTACCTGCTGCACCGACTCAACGATTGCGTTGTGTTGGATTCGAAGGGGTCCAAATCGATGGACAGTATTTGTGGCCAACCGCGTTGAAATCTAAGTACAAATGGTATCATGTACCATCCGAACTTAGTCATGTTGATCTGGTTTCTCAAGGTATAACAGTGGCTGGCATCCGATAAAATCAACTTTGGTTTCAAGGCTCCCGATTTCTGAAGTTTGGTCAAGAAGAATGGCCAAGATCCTCATTCGACACTGTTCCAGATGTTCCTGAGCAACGCAGGCAAGGAGTAGCATAAATCAGCGAACGGAAAGTAGATATCTTTGCTGAAAACAAATAGGTTCAACAAATGTCTGCGTATCTTCACGAATGTAAGATGTTTCATCACGAAGGTACGTGGAGCTTCGTCCACCCCTGAGGAAATAACCCAAACACTTGAACTAGTATGTAAGAGAATCCGGCAAATGTATTTTCGCGATGAATATTCTAAACTTCTGAATCACCAGCTCATTAATAAAAATTCCAGTCTTGCTTCGTTGTCACCGTTTATGCATAATCAACTAATACGAGTTGGAAGAGTAAAGAACTCGACTCTAAGTCTCGATCGCACCCTTTCGTATGCTCACTTATAACGCATGTACATCGTAGTAAAGCTGTGCACTTTGAGATTGCTCCTGACCTGTCGACCGTTGCATTCATAGCGACACTCAAGCGCTTCATAGCTAGACGTGGAAGTATCGGGTTATTGTCTCAGACAACGCAATAAACTTCATTGAAGCTAACCAGGAGTTACGAAAACTTCTTCAATTATTCGTAGCACAAGCACATATACAACGTGTTGAAGAATTTTGAAGAAACGAGGGGATCGAATCTAAATTTATTCCTCCCGCTCTTTGGAGGTTTGTGGGAGTGCTGTGAAACTTGCTAAATATGATACCATTTGCGCTGCGCTATCGGCTAAATGTGATACCATTTGCGCTGCGCAACGTGCTATCATCCGACGAACTTCACAACATCGTTTGCAATGCTGAGTGCATAGTATATAGTCTTCCACTAACTCCAATATCCAGTGACCCTAATGGTCTTCGTTCGCTTACACCGGGCCATTTCCTTATCGGCCGATCTCTTCTAACCGTTCCTGAACCAACAACAGTCAGTTAAACTATGTTAGGCAGCAGCAGTTCTGGCGTCGTTGGCAGGAAGATTTTTTAAAGGAGCTGCAAAAACTTTAAAAGTGGAATACTGCCTTACCAGATCTTAAAGTTAATGACTTAGTACTACTAAAGGACGAGCTTTCACCACCACTTAAATGGGCCATGGGTCGTATTATAGCTACTGTGCCAGGTAATGCTGGTAAGGTTAGAGTGGTTGAAGTGAAAACAGTCAATGGCGTTTACAAACGGGCCATCGCAAAGGTATGCAAACTACCCATGTTTTCATGGGGGTAGTATAATCGCACCTCTCCTTTTTAGTTCATTGTCGCTGCACCTGTACTTCAATTGTCGTTACTAATATCGAATTTACATTCACACTCTCTCATCATTGCAGTTGGAGCTCCCGTTTTCTTACTTCCTTTATCTTCGCACCTTCCTTTATGCATTGTTTTGCCCAATAACTAACAGTATAAGCATAAGTTTGTCGGACTATTTTCGCCTATTGTATTTTTACCTGCAATTTCAGACAATCATACGATAGGTGACTTTCACATTGTAAAAGGTGTAATAGGCTTTCCAATATATCGTAAGCGTCTTAGCTTATGCATACATTTAATTTAGTAATAAGGTCATTCTATTGTCAGAGATCAATAAAGAAACGTCGTGAAATATTTAAGCATCTGTTTTTAATATTTAAAAGTTACAAAAAATCGTAAAAAAGGTTTCACGATTCACCACTAACCTTAAAAGGATGGATGTTAAAATTTCATTATATTCTATTCATCGGCTCGTGAGTTATTGTGCTAAGAGTGACGCTACTTTTGTTATTTTAAAAACATTGAATCAAACATAATTTCCCATTTTACTTTCACACTGCTTCTTTAGGGGGGGGAGTACGTTCAAGCGAGGCAATGGCAAGCCATCAGAAACGACAATTAAACGATGGTCTGCTGACTTTACATGTGGTCGTAGAAACGCCGATTAAGCACAATGCAGTGGACGTCCAAATTAGGCGATGACACCAAAAAACAAAACAAAATCCACAAAATCGATTTGAATGATTGAAACGAGAAAATGCGTGAGATAGACATCGTAAAGATATCAAAAAAACGTGTTGAGCATTTGAAAACAACTTCAAATTGCTCCTACAAATACCGAATTCGCTAGATTTGGCTCCCAGCGACTACTGGCTGTTCATAGACCTAAAGCATGCTCGCCAGTAAGAAATTTCGCTCGAATGAGATTGATTGATTGATTCGAAATGTGTAAGTTTTAAACAGAATTTTTCAGTTTCAATACAAACTTACAAGTGGATATAAATACTTTTTGTTTTAAGAGTGGAGTAAGTAATAGCATAGAATCACAATCTCGAACAAAAATTATTATTACCACTCAACTAAATTATCCGTCTTCTTTTTACATAATGTAAAGAGTATTAAGGATGGTTCCATGTGTAGAAGTCCACGCAAGTGGGGAAAGTTATTGATCGCCATTCACTTGGGAGTGGCCAGGACGATTGTTCTACATATGGTCCAAGCAGCTCACAACGTCCGGTATTAGCCCACGTATCCTCTGGTTAGCTTCCGAACACCCGTTCGGGAGTGAGCTAACGTGAGAAGGCGAAGCATCCCAGCATAGCTGGTTGTGCGTTGGGTTTGGGACCCGCCACTTAAAAAGCCCCCCCAATGAAAACAGCAACAAAGCCTCGGATGAGAACTTCCAACACTGATGACGACCTCTGCAAACGAAATAAGGAATACGATTTGAGGGCATGCACCTGGAATGTCCGGTCCCTTAATGGGGAAGGTGCCTCTGCCCGGCTAGTTGATGTCCTCGTGAGAGTAAAGGCTGACATCACTGCCATCCAAGAGATGCGATGGACGGGGCATGGTAAGAAAAACATAGGACCTTGCGACGTCTACTACAGCTGCCCTGTAAAGGAGCGTAAATTCGGTGTCGGATTTGTTGTGGGAGAGAGACTTCGTCGCCAAGTACTGTCGTTCACTCCGGTGGACGAGCGTCTCGCAATAATCCGCATCAAAGCGCGATTTTTTAACATCTCGCTAATTTGCGCCCACGCCCCGACGGAAGAGAAGGACGATGCGACCAAGGATTCTTTCTATGAGCGCTTGGAACGATCCTATGAGCGCTGCCCCCGCCACGACATAAACATCGTGCTTGGCGACTTCAACGCCAGGGTGGGCAAGGAGGGAATTTTTGGTCCCACAGTCGGAAAATTCAGCCTGCACAACGAAACATCCGGTAACGGACAGAGGCTGATCGACTTCGCCGGGGCCCGAAACATGGTAGTCTGCAGCACCAGATTCCAGCATAAGAAGATACACCAAGTCACCTGGCTGTCTCCTGATCGAAAAACGCGAAACCAGATCGATCATTTTGTGATAGATGGAAGACACGCTTCTAGTGTATTAGATGTACGTACGATCCGAGGAGCCAACATCGACTCGGATCATTACCTTGTTGCAGCCAAACTGCGCACACGCCTCTGTGCAGCAAAAAACGTACATCTACATACGCAAAGAATGTTCGACATCGAAAAGCTGCAATCACAACAGACAGCCAGAAGGTTCGCCACTCGACTCTCACTCCTGCTCTCGGAGAGTACTGCCCAACAAACCGGCATCCACGAACAATGTAGCAACATTTCTCGTTCCCTACGTACCGCCGCCGAAGAAGAAATTGGATTCCGGCGAGCCCGAAAAAACAATTGGTACGACGAGGAATGTCATGCTGCCGCCGAAAGAAAAGATGCCGCCTATAGAGCCACGCTGCGATCGGGCGCAAGAGAGCCATGTGGGATCGCTACAGAAGGCTATAAAAGGGAGAGAGACGTATTATCCGAAAGAAGAAACGAGAGGCTGAAATATGTGAGTGCGACGAGCTTGAGATGCTGGCCAATAGGAACAACGCCCGAAAATTCTACCAGAAAGTTCGGCGGCTTACAGAAGGTTTTAAGACCGGGGCGTTTTCCTGTAAGAACAAAGACGGCGATCTGGTGACTGACGTACAGATCAATCTTAAATTATGGAGGGAATACCTCTCGAACCTGTTAAACGGTGACAGCTGCGCATGTCATAGGGAATGTGAAGACCCCGATACCCCAATCGTTGACGACGGAATTATCGTTCCGTTACCCGACCATGACGAGGTGAGAATAGCAATATCACGGCTAAAGAA
The DNA here is from genome assembly GCF_028408465.1 of Anastrepha ludens. Lineage (NCBI taxonomy): Eukaryota > Metazoa > Arthropoda > Insecta > Diptera > Tephritidae > Anastrepha > Anastrepha ludens. The sequence goes on from NC_071503.1 coordinate 43,878,158, forward strand.
CAACAAAGCCGCGGGCGCCGACGGACTGCCGGGTGAGCTATTTAAACATGGCGGTGAGGAGCTGGTAAGGTGTATGCATCAGCTTCTATGCAAAATATGGTCGCATGAAAGCATGCCTGCCGATTGGAATTTAAGTGTGCTCTGCCCAATCCATAAGAAGGGCGATCGCCAATAAGGTTCTAGCGAGCGTATTATGTGAAAGGCTGAAGCCCACCGTCAACCAACTGATTGGACCTCATCAGTGTGGCTTCAGACCTGGAAAATCTACCATCGACCAAATATTCACAATACGCCAAATCTTGGAAAAGACCCATGAAAGGAGAATCGACACACACCATCTTTTCGTCGACTTCAAAGCTGCATTCGACAGTACGGAAAGGAGTTACCTGTATGCCGCTATGTCTGAATTTGGTATCCCCGCAAAACTAATACGGCTATGTAAGATGACGTTGCTCAACACCAGCAGCGCCATCAGAATTGGGAAGGACCTCTCCGAGCCGTTTGATACCAAACGAGGTTTCAGACAGGGTGACTCGCTGTCGTGTGACTTCTTTAACCTGATGTTGGAGAGGATCGTACGAGCCGCAGAACTTAATCGCTCAGGCACAATATTTTATAAGAGCGTACAATTGTTGGCGTATGCCGATGATGTCGATATCCTCGGCCTTAACAACCGCGCTGTTAGTTCTGCCTTCTCCAAACTGGATAAAGAGGCAAAGCGAATGGGTTTGGTGGTGAACGAGGACAAATCGAAGTACCTCCTGTCTTCAAACAAACAGTCGGCGCACTCGCGTATCGGCACCCACGTCACTGTTGACAGTTATAATTTCGAGGTTGTAAAAGACTTCGTTTATTTAGGAACCAGCATTAACACCGATAACAATGTCAGCCTTGAAATCCAACGTAGAATCTCTCTTGCCAACAAGTGCTACTTTGGACTAAGTAGGCAACTGAGCAGTAAAGTCCTCTCTCGACGAACAGAACTAACACTCTACAAGACTCTCATCATGCCCGTCCTAACGTACGGCGCAGAAGCTTGGACGATGACAACATCCGATGAAACAACGCTTGGAGTGTTCGAGAGAAAGATTCTGCGTAAGATTTTTGGACCTTTGCACGTTGGCAATGGCGAATATCGCAGACGATGGAACGATGAGCTGTATAAGCTTTACGACGACATAGACATAGCGCAGCGAATAAAGATCCAGCGGCTTCGTTGGCTGGGTCATGTCCTCCGAATGGATACAAACGCTCCGGCTTTGAAAGTATTCGGTGCGGTACCAGCTGGTGGTAGCAGAGGCAGAGGAAGGCCTCCTCTGCGTTGGAAAGATCAGGTGGAGAAGGACTTGGCTTCACTTGGTGTGTCCAATTGGCGCCGGTTAGCACGAGAAAGAAATGACTGGCGCGCTTTGTTAAGCTCGGCCAAAATCGCGTAAGCGGTTATCGCGCCAATTAAGAAGAAGAAAGAGTATTAAAATAAGCATCGTGTCGAGTTATAAAGGACCAATTATGGCTTTGCTCGTAAACACAAAGAGTAAACGCTCAATATAAACGTTGGGCACAAGTGAATCAATTTTGATAAAACATGTTTCCTTAGTGAGCTAGACTCTGCTGAATCCTTGATATTCGGGATTGTTTTTTGGTTTATCATAGATTTTATATTTTCGATGGAATTAAGTCTATACTGATGTTTAAAAATGTTTTTGTCTTAAGCATTTCAACAATCCAAATCCGTCTATATTTGTGCCCGCGACAAAGACACTGTACGATGCAGCCAAGCAAGTTTTGCACCGGGCGCACAGAAAAATGTATATGTAAACATATAAGTACACACTACAGCAAAAAGAACAATTTGGTTTCAAAGTAAATTTCTAACTTCACGGCCGCATTACTTATTTCGACCAGTTTTTGTTAATTGGATAATCCCATACGTGAAGATATATCTTGAAATTTTTCTTTTGAAATTGAAATTTGAAAGGTCGAACCAAGAAGCACCGAGAGATTTGGTAACTCCTAAAACACTCCGTCTAAAAATCCCATTGTTTTTAGAGCTCTGGAAAGTGAAAGTGTAGATAGTCAAGGAGGAAAGGATAGAAGTAACAGAAGGAAGAAGAATAGAATAGAGGAATGGAGGTAGTTACACCTGTGAGAATTTTCCAGATTATTTGATAAATCTGAAAATATCCTCAGAGAAAATATTCTTTGAGACCCCGAATTTTACTGGTTCTCATGATATCGGAACCTAAAATTCGTAGCCTTGCTCTGGCAAATGCGGGACACTCCCAGACAGTGCCATCCGCCTCCTCTAAGCAAGACAGGCAAATTGGGTCCTCAATGATTCCAATGGTGGTCATATGTTGACCCCATGGAATGGGTCCTGTAATAATACCGACTACAACCAAACGTCTTTTCTTCCAAGTTTTAGAACACAGTTTTCTGTTCGTACTTGTTATAAAATACTTCGCACTTCTGCAGCGTGCCAGACCGGATCATCGCTCTTTATGTAAATTGCATACATAATCGCTGATCCAATTAACGGTTTCTGTAGAACTGACTCCGATTATTGGCTCTGGTCCCTGTGGGAGAACCACTGATCTATAGTTGGCCAATTCATCGGCAATTTCATTCCCTTGAACCCCGCAGTGTCCTGGAACCTATATAAGTACGAGCTTATTCCATCTAACAGAATTAAGCTTCTTCTGACATTCTTGAACAGTCTTTGAGGTTTGCTTAGCATTCTTCACATTCTTTAGTGCAGCCTGCCTATCATTAAAAACTCCAATCTGTTTCCCGCTCCATCTCCTCTCATTTATATATTTTGCTGCTTTTAGAATGGGAAATTCAGGCAATTCGGATTCAGGCAAAAACATTCCACCATCCAACAAGTTCACCGAGTTGCAAACAAAATTTTTGAAGACATCGATAAAAAACGAACGTGTGAAGCAGTATATCTAGACATAGCCAAAGCTTTTGACACAGTATGGCACGCAGGACTTCTACAAAAACTCTTAACTTATTTATCAACAGACTACTACAAATTAATGAAAAGTTATATACCTAGAAAACAATTTTATGTAAAATTCGAAGATAAGTATTCTGATACACTAACAAAGCAGGTGTACCGCAAGGTAGTGTCCTTGGGCCGCTTCTTTACCTTCTTAATACAGCCGATATCGCTACACCGGCAACTAAGAACTCTCTAATAGCAACATTTGCAGACGACACTGTCTTGCCAGCATCAGACAAAGATCCTAGAACGGCTGCTTATAAACTTCAGGAATTACTTGACAACACCACTCAATGGTTCGAGAAATGGGGTATTAAAATGAACGTAGATAAAACCGTCCACGTCACATACACTAACAAGAGAAAAAAAAAACAATACAATCCAATATTCATAAAGAATAAACAAATCCACCACGACACAAGGGCAAAATACTTGGGTATGATTATAGACAATAAACTTAAGGGGACCGTCTAGTTTAGCATTTTCAAAAAATAAATTTTTTTTTTTACATTTTTCGAAAGTATGTGTATGTAGAAATATTGTGTTTAAATTTCAGAGAGTTCGGAGCAGTGTAAATATATTTTTTTCTTACCTGCACATCACTACCTAGAAGCGCTTTTTATATTAAAAAAACTTTAAACGCGTTTTTCTCAAAACAACGTTTTAAAAACGGTCCCAAGGAGTTTACAAAAACTGTCAGACCGATTTTTTTGAAATTTAAACCACATAATTTACACATACTAAACGAGGTAGTCCACCTATAAAATATTAACATTTTGCATTGTTACTAATTGTTTATTTAAAAAAACAGCGAAAAAAAAGTGCATTTTTTTCAATTTTTGCCCGCCATTTTGATACTTTTCGATAAATATTGATTTTTATAGGCGGATTAACTAGTATTTCTTATACTGAATCTAACCCATTTTGATTTTTTTTTGTTTCAGACTGGCCGTTCCCGAGATCTGCTTGGTACCGTTTTGCACTTCGATTTTAAGGCGTTTACGCGCGGCCACCAGTTTGTACATTAAAATGCAATAAAATGAATAAAAAAAAATTGTTTACACAATTTAAGACTTTATTTATTATATCTAACAATATCTTTATCTGTATCTCTCATTACATACTCAAAAATAATTCCCAAAAATAGCTTTTTTTTTAGCGCATGATCTGGACGGTCCCCTTAACTGGAAGTTACACATTGGACAAAAACGACGCGAAATCAAGACTAGGTTTAAACAACTTATTTGGCTTTTGGGAAAAAATTCAACACTCTCACTAGAAAATAAGTCACTAATATACAAAGTAATTATAACACCAATATGGAAATATGACTCAGAGCTTTGGGGAACTGAGGGGACCAAATATAAAAATTATACAACAAACGCAAAAAAAAAAATACTTCGAATAATATCAAAAGCAGAATGGTATATACATACTAAAAGATAATATCCATCGAGAACTTAAAGTAAAAACAGTCAATGCAGAAATACGCTTAGAACACACGAATCGACTACCAGAACATTCTAACAGGGAAATTCGACAACTTCCATTAAAAGAGGAAACCGAGGCGAGGAGACTTAAGCGCAATCGACCAACTGACCTGCAGATTTAAATGGTGTCACAATTTTATGAATAAGAATGAATAAATATATAATTAATTAGATAACGAGTTAATTTTTTAAACCAATGTATATAGGGATATTGGCTTTTAAATATTGTTGAAACCCAAAAAGAAAGAAAATTTGTAATAGAAAACAATAATTAAGGGTTATTAAAAAACAAACAAAAAAAGAATGGGAAAACAGTTGCCATTCGCCCCATAGCGTAAAATACTTATTACTGTTGTTTCAGTACCATTCGGTTCCAGAACCTATTTCATTCTTGGACCCATCAGTAAAGAAAATATTCATCAAACTTCTTTGAATACACTCTGGATTATTCCATTACTTACGCAATGGATATTTAACATAAAAATAGGTGCCAAAAACAGTAGATACTGCTCAGATAGCATCTTAAACTGTGGGTGTAAATTCGTCCTTAGGTACCAAAAACAGTGGATACTGCCATCTTCGTGCCAGAGGGCATATTTATGGAGCCTACACATTGCTTTTATTGCTTCCTGTTTATCTTAAGGAGCAAATCAATCATAGCAAAGTCTTGCTGTTTCCTTCTTCTCTTTCTTTTTTTATAGGAATTTCCATAAGATTCAAGATGGGCTTGCCTCACCTTTTTCTTGTATTCTCTTTGTGTAAGTCGATGATTGATCCAGTTCACTTCTGTTTCGGTTTTTAAAGCTTTATTACGAAGTTTTCTGGACCGTATGGGAAGCTTCGAGTGCTCAGCTTCCAGCATTCTCCTGTCTGCTTTGCCTGAGTGGGCATCGTTTCTCAAAGCAACTGATTAAAGTACCTTCTAATTTTTCAGTAGCATCTTCAATCATTTCTTGATTTTTTTCAGGTTTAGTATCCCCTCTGTTACAAGCTCACCATACCTGTCCCAGTCCATATTTCAAGGATTCCTACCAGAAGGTATTGATATAGCATCAATTCTTAGTCGAACTTCGATAAGACGATGATCTGAAAGATAATCTTCTTCCAAGACTCGCCATTGGTTGACTTAATTTCCTACTAACCTATTGGTAAGTGTTAAATCAATCACCTCTTGCCTTTTTTTTGGCCACAAAAGATGGTTTGTTACCAATGTTTTGAATAATCAAATCAGTTGTCAGAATAATTCCAGTACTTGGTTTTTGCAACAACAATATCTCTAGAGCACAGCTCTTTTAACATCGTGTGTTAAATCAACCTTGACATGGAAATACATGCTCCGCAATGAAGTATTTGGCCCCATGACATAGCACCTTGACCACAGATACGCTTGTAACATACTCATGGTTCTTGTATAAGTATTATGTGTGGGTTTGTTTGCAGTTTTGCATGCCTATGGCACAGGAGAGCCGTAGACGCTTTGTTATGCTGCAGGTTTATTTGCGTGAATATTACTTCAGTCATGAGACTGAGTAATTTACGCTTTGTCCTCCACTTTATCCTGGCCACGGAAATGGATTCGCCCCCAGATGTAGGTAAAGACGGCATCCGTACTTCGACTTCAGGACCTTGAGTGGGCCAATATCCATACCGAGCACTGGGTGGGAACCTACTTCCAAAGTGATAGCGAATTTATGCTTACTGTACTAGTATACTCTCTAAAGAGTCGGGTCAATATCCTTGTTCTGAGCACGGATTCGAGTGAGGAGCTCTGGTGGACTAGAGGTAAGTCCTGAAATCCAGACACTCTCTCGTACCTGCCTCTCCTTGCTTCTCTCAACGAGAATACACTTGCTGTCTTCACAGGCTGGCAGTCTGGCTATTACTTCTTCTTTCGTGTCACCGATAACTTTCGAAAAATTTGACGGCTTATTGCCCTTTAGATAAAGGACCGTCTTGTTTGTCGATATGTATCTCTACCATCATTGCCTTCGCTGACACTCATCTGCTGACACGTCAGACGTTGACGGACGAGTTTCATTCGATATTTGAGGTCCCTTAGCATTTTCCTTTTCAGGTTTACCTGCCTCCGATTAAGTCAAGGGTTCAGGCATTTTCGACTTTAATCTCGCGACTTTTCTCTTCTTCGCCTTTGTCCTTTTCCCGGTCGTTGGCGCAGACCCCGTTTAGGTTCCGGATGATTGCATCATTACCGAGGAATCATGTGGAATGGTTTAACCATTGTCAGAGACTTACTCGGCACCAGAGATCTGTTTAAGTCTATTGAAAGGTTTTCCGACATATCCACATCCTCCACAGCTTGTTCAGTTGCTTTGTAGCGTTTCGACATCAGTATATCGCTCTCACTCATTCGGCTCTGCCCTGATATAGCCAATGTGCTATTTCTCACCGCGGTGTGCTTCTTCCGAAACCCTAGGTGTCAGTTCCCGTCATAAAGGTGTGTGGGGTTCGGGCCTGCTCATCCGATGCTCATATGGAGCTTCCTTCTTAGTGCATGGTGGGATACCCCCCACGAAATTGGGGTTAAAGCACTTAAGCCTCATCCTCATCAGAATTTATCTTCTATAACAAAGCAAAAAGGAACGGATTTTAAATTTTCAACAGTATAAAATTTCGAAGACGTAAACTTGTTTTAAGCTTCCGGCGGTTTTTGGTAACATCATTGGTGTATGATTCTGCGCGCAGTTCACAAAACAATCACCAGTCTTTCGCGCATTTAGAAATCATCTTTACATGCATATGAATATGCATACATATGCACATACGCAGATGCGGACAGATGCCATGACAAAATTCACGGTTCACCAAATATTTTTATCTTCCTCAAGCAAAATAGGCTTCTGGACAGCTCTGGCGCCTGAGGGAGATGTGGTGATGAATGCACGAGCCTTGCTTTGAGAAATATGCGCTTACGTTTGTGAATGGAATAGTTTTCGTTGTTTAACATTTCAGAATGCTTAGCGGTAAAGCATTCATTGCGCTGCAAGTGCTGTTGCATCAGCGCCTATGAAGGTATTTTGTTTCTGTAAGTATTGTACAATATTTTGAATATCAACTGAGGGACAGCAAATTTCATTGAACTTATAAGAAATTAAAGGCATATATTTTAATTATCCTTTATTGGTGCATACAAATACTCGGACACACATAGCATGCAGCTTCAAATTCAACATTTTTGTGAGAAATGCAAATTAAATATTTTTATTTTTCTATTGGGTATTCAAATAGGATTTTAAAAATAGTAATAAGAATTTAAAAGTCCAATTATAAACATGGGTAGACAGCGTGGAGAAAGCTCAATTGAAGTCAGAAATTTAATTATTAGTCATCATGAAAAGAGTAAAACCGTTCGGGAAATCACATAGATAGTGAATAGATCCCGTTCAACTGCATACGACGTGATAAAACGTTTCAAAGAAACAAAATCTGCGGAAAATAAAAAGAAATCGGGACGACCAGAACTGTTTTCGGATGCAAATGAGCGTTGGATAGTCAAACAAATTAGGAAAAATCCCAATTTGAGCGCTCCTAAACTCGCAACAGCCCAACACCTTCATATTAACTGTATTTCTGAAAGCACGTTTTATTTGCAGATGAAAGCAAGTTTAATATATTTAGGGCAGATGGGCAATCATATGTGTGGAAAAGACCAAATGAGAGTTGCTGAAAAAAAACCTACGTCCGAGAGTTAAACATGGGGATGGGTCGGTAATGGTATGGGGTTGTATGTCTGCTGCTGGTACTAGAAATTTGTGCTCATTAACGGCACAAGCGATACCTAACAACTATGAAAGAAAATTTTGTACAAAGTGCTGGAAAGTTGGGAATTTCTCGTACTATCAAGACAAGGATCCAAGCATAAGGCACTTTATGTCCGTCTATGGCTTATGTAAACTTGCCCTAAAGCACTTGAAACACCTCTACAATTTCCAGGCATCAATGTAATTGAACATCTGTCTGCTCATTTGGAAAACCAACTGAAAAATCATGTTATTAAGAACTAGAAAGACCTTGAAAATGACATTTAAGAAGAGTGGGGGAAATTAAATACTTTAGAATGCAAGATGGTCGAATCCATGCCAAGAAGACTGAATGCTGTGAGAAAAAAATAAAGGCTTGCCGACTAAACATTAATTATATTCTTTTTTCTTAAATATTATTTGGCTAAATCTAATTTATATAAATGTCCGAGTTCTTTTTTGTCATGCATTTTGCTAAGTTTCTGTTTGTATTTTCTATGTGCGGTTGAGTTGAAGTTTGTGTATGTATTTTTCTAGTTTTGAAAAATACGCTTGAAGAACGAAAATAAATGTGACACATAAACGCATTCGATTTGCAGTTTAATATATATTTTTTGACTTAAGACCATATTCTTGAGTATACGAGATCGTTATTGAGCCATTGTAAATTTAAAAATCCTTCAAGAAAACTTGTTTTACAGCGCTGAAAAAATTGGGATTGTCTTGTGGATTTTGTTTCCAGCAGGGCAAAAAGCACCCCGCATGCCTAATACATAAAATATCTCATTTGTTATCAACGCCTCTACAGAGCCCAGATATGAACCCTATAGAGCATTTATGCTTCCGAAAAATCAACTTCCTTCAAGTCGAATAGCAAAAGATAAATTCGAATTATACAAAAAACTTCAATGCCTGACCGACTGAAAGAAGTTATTCGATTACGAGGATATCCTACTTGGTATTAAATGTAATTTTTCTCCAATTGTTATTAAACGGTTTCATACATAAATACTTTATTGCAAGAATATCAATACTTTTGCTATGCAAATTTTCAGGTTTTCTAAGGTTTTTGCCTTCTTATTTAAGAATGAGATATTTTATATATTATACTTTCTTATATTTCACACGAGAACAACTGGTTTATTTTGGTTTTTAATAAAATATTAAAATACTAAAAAACTTTCGTGAAATTTCATATAAAACATCCTCGAAGTTGTAGGGTATCAAGACTTCTGCTGTACACTGTATAACTATAAATTTATAGAAAATAAGAGTCATTTAGAATAGCTTCTGGTTGAGAAACATTTTTTATTAAAGTCACCGCATTCGATCTATAAGTAGTAACACAAAGTTTCTGATAATTAAAGTGAAGACTGTACTTTGCTCAAAAATAAACATGCAACAAAATATTAATACATCTAACGGTATTTCGCAGCATTTAAATTTCAGCTACCTCGCCATTGTCAATGTGTTTACACTATTAATCTGATGTCAACTATCCCCTCGGATCTCTCGACTTTCGAGCAATGCTTTCACTCTACAGTACAGCAGTGCCTTTTCCAAGTTTCTCTCCTTTACGATACTCGACCTCGAAGTCGTAATTTTGATTTCGAATAACTATAACATTTGACCTCCTGGATGTTTGAATTGGAGTAACCCTCTTTGGTTGGTTAAAGTGGTGATTCTTACAGAATCCAACTAGCGCTTCCGCACCATTTTGTTGCCACATCCTCGTTACCAACTTGTTTAACGGTTATTAACAGCACGACTATATCAACTCTGTGTGGTTTAAGAACCTTATTAGGTAGTTGACGTCTAAGCCAGACAGTTGTTCGAGACCCTCGAACATCGGTTGGCCCAGGATTAACATTCTGTTCTTCCATAGGGCAGGGCAAATGGGCAGAGGAAATGGTAGATTGTTTCGTTTTTCTCTGGTTGTTTACAATTGTGACAGTATGTAATGTGAGTGAAACCTATTTTGGGTGCTTGTTCTCCGATAGACCAAAAGCCAGTTATGACAGCCGTTAGTCTCCAGGCGACTACCTTGTGCACTTGCACTTATACCTCTGTATACAGATGTGCTTAACAAATATCGTAATTTCTAGATGTCTAACTCGTATTTGCTTGAAACATCTATCTTGTCGTCTGGCATTCATGTTTTGTTTTTGATTCTCATTCGTGCTAACTGAATTTAATCAAAATAAATCATGTTGAAACAAATCTGTGTATACATATGTTTATAATATTTAATTACATTAAAGCTAAATATTTTAAAATTTCTTTAGCAATAAAAACATAGAAGGTGAGCACTAAGTAACAGACTGAGTACACTGCCTCCGTCATCCATCCAGTGGCACCATCCATCCACTTCCACCTGACGTAACTCCATCAACACTAATAAAATCCCCATTCACACATTGTTCAATCTTAACGGCAATTGAGCAACAATATATAAAATATAAAAATATATATAATATATATATGTATATAAAATGTGTGGATCAACGACTTGGTTGCCCAATTCAATGTGATTTGTAAATTATTTAAAAGTTTTTCACAACAATATAACATTTCTCGCTTTATTTACAATTTTAATTTCCAAGTTTTTCTTCTTCTCCTTCCATTAGGCAAGTCTTTCTCTCTCGCTACTGCAGTGTTGCCTACTTTTAGATATAAAAACGCACTAAAATGTCCCTTCAAAGAAAATAAAATACCAAATTTTTATTGAATTACTTAAAGAACTTTGTATGCGTTACAAATTGTCTTTAAAATGTACGCTTTTTAAATTAATGTGATATGGTTATGTACAATTTAATTTATGAGTTTTTTGTTAACAGACACTCCTTTGTCATGAGAACGACTTTTTTTGGTATATTTCAGGTTAAGTAACAAGATAAGGTACTCTTTTTGTAAAAATGTCGTTATGGTTTCTTTAGTATTTTCTGGTATTTTGTTGCTTATTTTTAATTTAATATTTAAAGGATTGAGGACCGAAAGAAATGATTACACCTCTATGGTTTTAATTCGCATTCAGTAAATTCAAACGATTTTTAAAATGTGAAAGAAGGTTTTCAATGTTAAGAAGAGTTGAGAGAAGAAGATTTAATATTCTTGCATAACCTTAAAACGAGCAACAAATTAAATTTGCCCTTTCAAAATATCAAATTTCATAAGAATCAACAAATTTTCATTAGCACTAAAATCTTCTCAGAGCGACTTTTTCAACCTTCTTTTGTTTAATAATACAGTTTTTTTTTTAACTTACAGTTTTGGTAGCTTTAAAAAAAAGAAACAAACACCAAGCTTAAACATTTTCGCATTTTATACGTATAAAAAAGTACTAAATTTATTGCGAAGAGCAAATGGTTGCCAGCACTTCACAACTCAGCTAATGTGACGTTAAGCACTCTCTGATGAGCGCAATCTTGTTTCTATCATTCTTGCATTATGGCATGAATATATGGATGTACATATGTACCGTCCGCTTGCTCAGTGCTTAGGTAAAGACAAATCGACGCCTCTAGAACTTGTTGCTGCGGTTCGCCCTTCCTGGCCAAGATTGCCTTAACGTAAACATGGGTTTCCTACGGTTTTTACGCTAGCACAAGAAAAACTTCATTTATATAAAAATACCAATTTTAATTAAACAAAAATTCGCTTTAAATAACACACAATAAAACTACGCACTTTCGCACATTTGTATTCACCGTATTTGTAAGCAAACCGTTGCTTTGGTATGAGCATTTGCATATTGACTGTGTTGATATTTATCGTATGTATATCACTAACCAAGCTAAATTTTGTTAAACACATCCCAAGTGACGTCAGCTAATCTGTCCAATTCGCTCAGACCCGAATAACTATCTGCCAGCGTGGTAGCCGAAATTGCTCGCACAATCAATACATTCTTGTTTAATTTGGCAAAAAAAGTTATTGAAAACAAAATTGAATGATATATTTTCCGACAAACTGTGTAGATATTTCTGTTCGCTAAGGTTTGGTAACTCATCAAGAATCGTTTAACTCCAAAACAACGCTTCCAAATTGTGCAAATTTGCTTTGAAAAAAGAGAATATGTTCGCGAAGTTCATAGAGCACTTAGTCCATTTTACGAGTGGCATCATCAAACCTTATTTCTTTCCAAATGAGGAAGAAGTTACCGTTACGGTGAATGGCGAGCGCTATAGAGCCATGCTGACTGAGTTTTTGTTTCTAGAAATTGATCAGGGGTGGCTTTCTGTAATTCGATATCGAGCAAAAACGATAATCGAAGTATCGTTTTTGCTTTCTCTAGCAAAAAATGTCGTAGCGTTATATCGAACGTTCGATAGATACAGTTCGACACCACTTTTGCTCTCATTTTTCATTTTCTCAGCTGTTTATTTTTTCAAAATATAAGGTAAAAATTTAAATTTTTTTAAAATTTGAAGTTTTATATAGTTATTTACATAGGTCTCAAAAAACAAACGCTGCTCTACTAAAGAATGGAAAAGCACGATTCATTAGCTAAAAATAGCTTACAGAGTGCAGCTTATGGCCGTTCGAAGAAGAAAGAGTTATGGGATAAGCTAACGGAATTGTTAAATAGTAACGGACCTCCCATGGATCCAACAAAAGCATGGCAGAAAGTTTGTATTAACACTTACCATTACTTTTAAACATTTTTTATTTGTGGTAATAAATTCTTGTAATACCCCTAGGTATGGACTGACTACAAATACAATGCAAAACGCAAGCTTACCTAGCGCATGAAAAGCATGACGAAACCGGGTGGTGGTCCGTATGATGCGGTTTCATTGAATCATATAGAGGAACGGATAGTTGCCGCAGCCAAAATAAGCGAACATATATCGGGAGTACCAGTACAACTTCATATGGTTGCTATACAGGCGGACCCAGCTGTTCTACTGCGGCTCCTCAGGCAGACGATACTTTCGTTTGCGAATACTCGAGCGCTGATAATTCTTCGAGTGACGACGAAGGCAAAACCTCAAACAAGTCTGAGCCGCCAAAAATTAATATACGTGAGGAAGTGGAAATCGACGAGGTACAACAAGTTGCTAAAAGTAAAAGGTATTCAGACCCCAAAATCCAAATAATTAAAAAAGAGATCGGAAAGCAAGAAAATTTTCAAAGTGAAGTGTTGAGGCTTTTCGAAGAGAGCAATGAAATCGCAAAGAGGAAACTGCAACTAAAGGAGACACAAATTGCAACTGAAGTGCAATATAAAAAAATGAAGATTCAAGTCTTGTTTCTTCACAATTTCGGCCTTCAAACGCTCCAATAACGCTACATAATATTCGTTATTGATATTATATTCTCATATGACGATGGTTTTGATTCCGGAGCGAAGTGATGGATCCATGTTTCCTCTATTGTAAGATATCGACGCAAAAATTCCGGTTTATTGCGTTTTAACATAGCCAAACACTGCTCAGAATCTTCAACACATTCTTGTTTTTGGTCAACAGTAAGCAAACGCGGCACCCACTTTGAACAGAGCTATCTCATTGTCATAAACTCATGCAATATAAAGTCAACACGATTTTTGATATCACTGTCTGATAACTCAAGCAACTTCACTTTTCGGTCATTCAAAACGATTTTGTGGAATTTTTTGATGTTTTCTGGTGTTATCACCTTATTTGAACGTCCACTGCGTTGTGCATCATCGAAGTCTGTACGACCACGTTTAAAGTCAGCAAACCATCGTTTCATTGTTGTTTCTGATGAAGCGAAGTTGTTAAGGAATGATTTCATTCACAAATAATAATATAAATAAAAATAGTTAAGTAAATTCTAAGTATAATCATGCAGGGCTGAACAAATCCAAACACCAAACATATTTCAAGAATACGAAAAGACAAACTTATTTAAAAAAAAAAAAAAAAGATAAACATATAGTATGTTATTTAGGAATAACAAACGATAAACGATTGTATGTATTTTAAGAATAACAAGAGATTAACGTGTTTTTCCTAAACAGCAGACGAGGAAACTAATATACCATACAAGTCGTGTTCCTAAAACAGTAAGAAGAGGTATAAGTATAAACACGACTGTCAAATATGTTGGTAGCCAGTCCAGTATTCACATAGAATAGTAAGAACTACCCTAAAATTAAATTCATAAAAATAAATTTTTATATTTTTCCAAAGACAAGCAAGTCTTTAACTATCTTCCAAGTCTTTAACTGGCAATCCTGCCAGGAGTATCATATACATTGATGCTTCAGTGAGCGGACCAAAAAATAGTCATCCTTGTCGCAGCAAGGACATACATACATAATCCTTGATAATAAAGGACAACATATTAAATAAAAAAAATTAAGGCTGTAAGGAAAAGAAGTGAAAATGCAGTGAACAAAGAAATAAAAAATTTAGTGATAGAAAAACTACTCGTTTTTCTTCCATTAAAAAAATAAAAACAGTGATCTAATTTTCATAGAAAGGAGCAGATGAGAAAATCTTTGGAGAAACGTAAAAAACTTAATACACAAAGAGATTTGGACACCATTGACGATATGGAACAAATCGGCGTGAACACCATGATTCAGCAGATGCCCAATTTGCAAGTAATGCTTCAGAGTATCCAGGCAGAAAATGCAACATAAAGAGCCCGGATAGATCAGATCCAAGTAAACCCACCAATGATTCCACAAGCAGTAGAACGATTGGAACCAGTCAACATAACTTATACCAATCCAACCGATATGATCCTGGACGTTTTTAAAGCACTACCGGTATTTGACGGCAATATTTCCAAATACCGCTTATGGAGGGAAGATGTATCTAATGGGATGGAACTAGTAATCCGTGTGGAGTTGCCTGATCTTCCATCGGGCGCGTTCGAGGTGGTGGAAAGGGAAGCCCTGACATCACACGAGTGGCCTTCCCTGATGGGGTGGGTTCGTGTGATGACTCAAAGTTGGCATAGAATCAGGGTGCCATCCGCGAACCAAACTGGCTAGGGAGGAGTCCCGAATAAGAACCATCCTTGGTAATGGACAACACAGAGGATAGTACTCTAGGTGGAATCCACACAAGTGGTAATCCACCCACTTTGGCGGCAAGGGCATGGATTCTGGAGGCCCCAACTATTACCCAAGCCTCTCAGCTCTATGAACGAGAGCGCCTCCTGGAAGAGACGGGGGTTGATATCGCAATCTCCTCTCCTTCAGAGTCTGAAAAACGTTTCCCAGTTTCGGAAGGCCTGAGTTGGGAGGTATCTTCGGTGGCTGAACGACTTCCCAAAGAAGCAGGGAAATCGAAGAGCGTGGCAAGGAGGAAGAGAAGAAAGCGGCGGGCAAGGCTCATGCGGGAGAAATCCTCATGTGGCTCTGCCGGCCCTTCTGCGTATGTGTCTTCCAAAAGACCTCGGTCAGCGGAAGTGACACCCACGGAAGCTACCGAATCCTCGGTAGGCACGAGCGCCCCCAGGCGGTCTCGCTCTCGAGGTAAGCGGAGAAGGACGGTGGCTGAAAGCAGTGCACCTCCCTGCCCTGCAGCTACTGCCAATGGCCGAGCCACGACCCCCAAGGTACGAGCGCGGTCTTGGCGCCAGTCAATGTGGCGGGAAAAGGTTCTGCTGAGCCACGTCCCTATCGGCGCCTTGACAAAAAGTCCAGCACAGTTGTCTGCCCGGTAAAATTTTGGTCAGTGAGGGATGGGAGCCGGACCTTCGCCCAAGCACATCCAAGGGTGTGGTCAAGCCATCCTAGAGTGAGAAGGATGCTGGCCCACGACCTGTGGCTGTGATTGGTAACTTCGGGCCTGTCCATCAGCTGACGTATGCAGAAATCAAATAGTGCAAAAGTCGACTTATGCGTCAGGTTATTGCCTCCGGTCCTGAAGCCAACGCGAAGGGGTATGAGACAAAGGACGGCACCATAAGGGTGACGTGCGCGTCTCTGGCCAACTTCGAGTGGATCAGGACCGTAGTCAATAACGTGCCCCATGGGGACCACTCGTTTCGTAGTCTACAGCGAAGATAGTGTACCCCTCAGGAAGTCCATCTGCTGGATTCCGAATCCAGACCTGTCTGCGGCGGCTGTTTTATCCTGTCTACGTGCCCAGAATCCCACACCAAGAGCAACAACCGGGACGGAAAGGAAGGGGCTGCTCTTGTGGTGCGAGTGGATAAGGCCACTGTTAATGTCATTGACTTACGGTACGGGAACCGTCTGAGTCTCTTTTTTGAGACGGTAAGTTTTCACGTCTCTTCCAAATGATTGGCGCGAACGGTTCCTGTAGCTACCGTCCCTTGACGGTGACCCAGATTAGCTTGCAGCATTGCAAAGCCGCACATTAGCCCACAGAACAACAGTACAAGAGCTCTGTGTCTTTAGGGGCCGCCTCTGTGGCTTAAGCGCGTTAAAAAGGCCACGTTATTATATAACAGGAGTTCAAGTAGACCTAGGACTGGTCCTATAGTATTACCCCATCTCATTGTGATGGGCGTTGAGCAATTCTGTTGCCAAGACATGGTAGCGGCTGAGGTGTGTTACAGAAGCAGACGCGGATGATCGAAGTTTGTGATTGAATCTGCTTATTTTCCTTACGATGCTCTAGAAGATCCACCACCTGGAAAGGCCACTAGTCTCGTGAGGTTCTGTGAGCGGCACAGTCTGGGCTTCATCCTATGTTGCGATGCTAATGCCCAGCATACAATCTGGGGCAGCAGTAAATGCAATGGACGGGACTCTCGACTATTCGAAATTATCGCGTCCTCTTGCCTAGACGTATGTACATAGCAAGGGCTCATAGCAAACATTTGTAACTGCTAGAAGGCAGAAGCTGATTGATCTCACCCTATCAAACTCAAAACTTGGGTGGTCAATCAAGAACTGGAAAGTCCTTGCCGAAGATTCGTTCTCGGACCACAGGTACATTGAGTTTCAGTGTGGCGAAGAGGCACAAATGCCATTGCCCTCTAGAAACCCCATAAAAATAGACTGAAGTTTAGGCCGCATTGCGGGACCTTGACGTTACGCAACCAAGACTTCGAAAAGAACAGGCCATTGAGGTGGTTTTTGAGAGACTCAACGCTGCCCTAACTGAATTTTCTGAGCCAGCCTGTTCAATTCGACCTCTCCCTAGCCGGACTCCCATTCCTTGGTGAAATCGAGAGCTCTAGATGTTGAGGCGGTATTGAATCTCTGAGTGACACCGCGAAATTGGTTAGGATCCTGAAAAGGGATCCAACTGCAAAGCAGGGGTCACTTAGAAAATCTGATGGGTCCTTCACGGGGCAGCTAAGTGAGACACTCAGCTTGCTGATGGAATCTCACTTTCCTGGTAATCATATAAGCGTCAGCCGGCAACAGCCCTTATTGACAGAGGCGGTTGTCAGAGCTGTTAAACCTTCTCGGCATGACTGGTTCGTTGCCAGATCTGTGGTGAATGAGGCCGCCATTCGATTTCTCATAAAATCTTTTGGCGGCTACAAGTCGCCCGGACCAGACAGCATATATCCTGCCATGCTGAAGGATGGCGCAGAGTCAGTGACAGCAGCCCTGAAGAAAATCTTCTCGGCAAATCTTGTTGCTATGGTAGAGCTGGCCATCGACAGGAGGGACTACGCTGTTCGCATCTTTTTAGATATAGAGGGGACGTTTGATAATGCCCCTTTTGACATTATGTGTAGCTCTGCTAGTAGGCACGGCGTAGACCGGGTGCTAGTAAATTGGATTCGTTCGACGCTGGCCCAAAAAGTCGTCTCGGTGCGAGCAGAGAAAGATCTGGTAGTGTCATCCGGGGTTAATAGAGGCTGCCCCCAAGGTGGTGTGCTGCCTCCATTGCTCTGGTGCATGGTAATCGATTCTCTACTCACTACCTTAAACGATTCGGAAGTCTACACACAATTATATGTAGCCCCCCGTGCAGAAAACTCTGGATCTGATTGACACTTGGTGCTGTGCAAATGGGCTTTCGGCAAATCCCACCAAGACTGGTATTGTCCTCTTCACCAGAAGGAGGAAGCTTGATGGACTCGTTCTGCCCAAGCTAAAAGGAGTCACAATCCAGCTATCCAAGGAAATTAAATATCTTGGAGTAATCCTCGATAGTAGGCTCCTATGGAAATCACACGTTGAAACAAAGGCATCCAAAGCACTGACAGCTTTCTGGCAGTGCAAAGGTGTCTTTGGGAAAACGTGGGGTCTCTCTCCTAGCAAGGTCCTATGGATCTACACGGCTATGATAAGACCCATTATCACCTATGTATCAGTGGTCTGGCTGAGTAGACTCTCTCTAGTGGGAGTCAGGAGGACCTTATCGAGACTACAACGCACTGTGGCCATCTGTTGCACCGGAGCTTTTCCGACTACTTCAGGCCCGGCACTAGATGCTCTGGTTGGTTTACCACCACTTGATGCTTTCATCCAAGGAGAGGCCTTGAAGGCCATCTGCAGACTGAAACACAGTGGGAACTGGTACGGCCCTTGTCCGGCATTGGAACACAGAGAAGGCATGGACATCGATCCAACGATTCTCTCCATGCCCCTTGACTCCATGCCATCAAGAGTCGTACTTGAAAAGAGATACAGTGTATTGCTACCAAAGGCTTAGTTGGCGGGAGACTCAGAAAATGAGCCCGGCAAACACTGTTTTCGCATTTTTACGGATGGCTCCAGGACCGAGCATGGCTGCGGCTCTGGGGTCTACGTGGAATCCAGCGGGACAAAACTGCACTTTGCCCTTGGAATGCATGCATCTGTGTTTCAAGCGGAGGTGTATGCAGTACAAGAAGTGATGAACTTTGTTGTGGAAAACCGATGGAGAGGCAGATCGATATGTGTTTGCAGCGACAGCCAAGCTGCGCTTATGGCCTTAGACAGCCCTCCAACCACATCAGGGGTAGTGAGGTCCTGTAAATCCAGGCTGAACTATGTCGGTAGACATAATAGCCTGATGCTAACATGGGTCCCGGGACACGTGGGTATCGCGGGTAACGAGACCTCTGACTCCTTAGCTAAGATAGGCTCTGAGGCCAACTTCTTTGGCCCAGAGCCCGTTTTGCCACTCCCTTCTGCGGCCATCACGGCCACGGTTAGCAAATGGGTAACTACCATCCACAAGCGAGCTTAGCAGGCTGAGAGAGGCTGCACATGGACAAAACTGATGCTACCTGTCATGTCCGATCGACTGTCGCAAACCCTTCTGTCATTAAGCAGAGGGGAGTGCAGACGGCTGGTTGGACTGATGACAGGCCACTTTCTGTGAGTGAAGCACATGGAAAGGGTGGGCATCTCAGACAGTGTACTCTGCCCAGCTTGTGAAGAGGGGGATGAGACGGCGGACCACTTCCTGTGCGTCTGCCCCGCCTTCGCCCGAATCAGGTTTGAGGTCTTTGGCATTGATGGGTTAAGAAGCGAACATCTTGGCTCCTTGGCACCACAAGATCTACTCAGATTTCTTCGGAGATCGCGTAGATTTAAAGAGAATTAAAAGGGAATCCAAGTGTAGTACAATGGACTTAATTAATGTCTGAATGCTGCACCCGACAAAAAAAATTAATATTGTAGGAATTCCAACAGATGCGTAGAAGCACTATCAATTATAAAAACTAAAATACAATGTGCAGCAGCTGACGTGTTGACCAACCATAACACAATATTTAATTTTGATGCAATCAGGAATAGATTGGACTATACCTATGCGGAGCAACGACCTTTTTATGTGTTGCAGGACCAGATTGAGAGACTCACTTAAGGTAAACACAATTTAAGTGAATTCGATGACAACGTGAACCTGACGTTCATTGTGAACCTGACGCTAATCAAATCAAAAATATCTATGTCTGGTCATAGTCAAGAAGTGACCAAAGTAATGACTGATGAGGCAACACAAGAAGCGGTAAGAGTGTTTAAGGATGAAATAAATAACTCATATATTCATTCCACCCTATATGGAAATCCTATAAGGGATTTAGAGCATGCATTTGCTGTAGCCCGTACCATAGAGCACGATGACGAACATCGAAAGTAACGTCTAGACTATGCAGAACAGAACATTCATCCAACCAACAATAAGCACTAGTATGAGAAACAACATCACTAGAGACGTCCCATCTATCAGCAGAAATACAACTATAACCAGCCGCCATCACAATTACCAAAATCAGAACCCCTGGACACAACGTCTGGAAACAAAATATTCAGGCAACCAACTCAGCATCAAAACAACTACTACGACGTGAATAGAAACAATAAAAATTGGAAAAGCCCACTAGGTAACAGTGGCCAGTTCACCAATCAATACCATCAACAAAAACTCATGCGGAACAACAACTTAACATCCGAAGAAGACAACTCTAGCACAATTGTAGAGACAGGTAGACAAAATCATTTAGTAATTAAGTATTTAAAACTAATAAACGGGTTGCTAAGTATAGTAATGAATGATGGGAAAGTAAATTATAGTGTTTTAGTAGATACAGGTGCAAAAGCTATGTTAAGAAAACTTTAAAACTTATTATTGTATAGGGTCCCCCATATAACTTTACGGAATTAAAAATGCTATAAAAAAGAAACTACTCAATATTTTTCCAAACTGTTTTTTCTATTTTGAAGTACAGTCCTTCCGGCTTATGATGGAACACAACTTCATTCATATGGCTGCCTCGGCTAGCCATGCACTATCCCATCAAACGATATCAGAATTTCGACTGATAATGCGATCTTCGAAGACAGTGCGCAAAAGATTGATCGTAGCATACGCTGTGTGGCAAGTAGCGCCATCTTGTTGGAACCAAATGCCACCAATATCCTCCTCTTCAATTTCTCGGAACAAAAATTCGTTCAACATGGCCCGGTAACGCGCTCCGCACATACGCTTCATTCGGTGCTTTTCTTCTTCCCATTGCCGTTCGTAATTTTCGTACACATTCTGCAACATTACCATGATTTTCAAAGTAATGTCGCAATATTTCCCAGCGTTCTTTGAGCGTATACAAAACTATACACAAAAATTTTCGTTCAGCGGAAGAATAAAACTAATTTTCTGTCAAACCAGATGACAGCTAAGTGTTACCATTCTTCAAATAATACCTAGTTCAAATCCGTAAGGACAGATGGTGGGCCCTATATAACCAAAAAGTAAAACCATTACAAGTGATATTAATGCATGGTAATTCTATAATTAATACGAAAGAAACTATTAAGTTTATGATACTAGGATGGAACGGTATACAGAAATTGATTGCGGTTATAAATTTGAACAAGATGACATTGGAGTTGTTTAGAAAGTCAGAAATTAGTGAAAACATCTATGCAAATTACACAATAGGGAAAGAAACGTATAGAGCAGAAATCGATAGGTTCATGAAGGACAATAATGTCATAGGACCGTTACTCTTCACTACAAGGATTGAAGCTAGCACACGGAGAGATACAAAGGATCCTATATGGACCAAACAGTATACAAGTAATATAAATGGCAATTCACTCATGTTAACCGTACATAAGAAAGGTATAGATGAGAGCGGAAAACCCAAAAGCCGTATGGTTATAGATTTTAGGAAATTAAACGAACATACGATCACAGACAGATACGTAATACCAGACATAAATATTATGCTGCAAAACTTAGGGAAAGCCAAATTTTTCCCTACACTTGATTTGGAGTCGGGCTTTCATCAAATTAAGATAAAAGAAAATGACAGAGAGAAAACAGCGTTTTGTGGGAATGGAGGTAAATATGAGTTCATTCGAATGCCTTTTGGATTGCCCCACTTTATTTTCCAAAGATGTGTGGATGACATCCTGCGACTCCATAGGTAAATTCGCATATGTTTACATTGACAACGTAATCATTTACTCCTCACCCTTTGAAGAGCATATGAAACACATCCGAGCTATTTTTAACGCATTAAATAATGCCTCTTTAAAAGTGTCCAATGAAAAGTCATAATTTGTCATCTAAGAAGTAGATTACTTAGGTCATATTGTAAAGCACAGTAGAATTTCAACTGATCCAAATAAAATAAAAATAAATAGAAAATTCGTTAAACACTATGCAGCTCTAGCTAAACCCTTAACTTTACATCTTAAAGGAGATAATTCTCATATCGGAAAAAATTAAAGTAAGAACACAAAAATTAGTTTAGACCAAATGGCCATAGAAGCCATAAATAAACTGAAAAACTGCTTAAAGAAGTAGGTGGAATTATACCAGTTAAATTATGAGAAAGCTTTTGAACTCACTACTGACGCTTCCAATATAGTCATTGGAGCTGTATTGAGTCAAAATAAAAATCCAATTTATTTTTTATCCCGCACACTCAGTACCATAGAACAAAATTATAGTACCAACGAGAAAGAGCTACTCGCTAATATATGGTCTCTACAAAAATTACGAAATTACATATACGGCATAGCCGACTTAACGATATATACCGACCATCAATCGCTTACTTACGCCATATCGGATAAGAATCCGAATCATAAACTAAAGAGATGGAAAAATATTATCGAAGATTATGGAGCAAACGTCGTGTATAAACCTGGCGCACAGAATGTTGTAGCTGACGCCTTGTCACGACAAATAATTAACACATCTTCTATAGCAGTGATCGCCAACCCGTCGATCGCGAGCTACCGGTAGCTCGCAAAGGCAATTCTGGTAGATCGCGCTGCTCACGTTGCAAAAAATCCAAAAGTCTGAAAATCATACCAGTATTAGCAAATTTCAGAAATTTTCATAATAAATAGATAAACAGCGACAACACTGCGGTAAGCGATTTCGATCCGACAAACACGACGCGAAGTCGCGTCTCCGTTCTAGGATCGGCTGGAACCGATTAGCGTGTTCGAGAATTTTTTGGCTTTATATATACGCAATGAACGTCGACATTCCGCTCAGTTTAATACTGAACGGCATTATCAACGTTCTGCGTGCAGCGGTTGGGTTAGAGTTCGAAACATTATGGCAAGCAGTAGTAAGAAGGCGAAGACATACCATTTCCATTCGGAATGGGAAGAACAATACTTCTTCACAGAAGTTAAAGGCCAAAGTGTTTGTTTGTTATGTAATACATCTGTGTCAGTTCCTAAAAAAGGAAATATTGAGAGGCATCATAAAACTGTACATTCGAATTTTGAGAAGGCATTCCCGTTAAATTCTGCCACCAGAAAAGAAAAACTGAAACATTTAAAAATCCAGTTAATTGGACAACAGTCAATATTTTTGAAAACAATCGACAAAAATAAGACTGCAACTGAAACATCTTATCGTGTTTCCCAGATAATTGCACAAAAGAAGAAACCTCCTGAAGACGGGGAAATCATAAAACAAGCATTTTTGGAAGCTGCAGATTCTTTATTCGCCAACTTTAGAAATAAAGAGGAAATAGTGTCTGCTATAAAATCTATGCAACTTTCAGCTAATACAGTGATGAGGCGAGTAGAAGTAATGAGCAATGATATTTTTTTACAGTTAAGAAGTGACTTAGATAACTGTATTTATTTTTCACTGCAACTGGATGAGTCAACAGATGTAGTTGACACCTCACAGATGGCCATATTTGTCAGGATGGCTTTTAGTGATTTTACAATTAAAGAAGATCTTTTGAAGATTATTCCACTCAAAGGACATACTGCTGGGCTAAAACTGTTTTCTCATTTAAAAAATCTCATCTCTTCTGAGAAAATTCCAATATCAAAAATGGTAGGCCTGACAACTGACGGTGCTCCAGCTTTGGTGGGCTGTGATAAGGGGCGCGTGTCGCTATGTCATAAGGATGAAAGTTTTCCACAATTTCTTAGTTACCACTGTATTATACATCAGCAAGCATTATGTGGAAATTTTCTAAACTTGAACAACGTTATGAAACTGGTGGTGAAAATTGTGAACAAGATTAGAGCTCAAGCGTTACAAAGAAGATTATTTAAAACCTTGGCTGATGAAATTGACTGTCAATACGGAGAGCTACTTCTCCACTCTGAAGTGCGATGGTTAAGCAGACGACGAGTGCTCAAACGTTTCAATGATGTCCTGCCTGCTATGCTCCAATTTTTCAAAGAACGCGATGAACCGATTCCTGAACTGGAAAATTCGACTTGGCTCAGAGATTTTGGTTTTCTTGTGGACATTACAGAGAAATTAAATGAGCTTAACTTGCAGCTTCAAGGCAGGGATAAAGAATTAGCGGAAATGATTTCTGATATAAATGCATGTATTACAAAACTTGAATTTTGGGAACAAAACCTAAAAAACCGCGATACTAAGCATTTTCCTATTCTTTCCGAAAAGATATCCAAAAATCTATTAGAGCCCTATGACAGTAAATATCATATGGAAATAGTTTCTAACTTGAAGGAAAACTTCAAAAATCGTTTCAAGGATTTCAGCAAAATTGCTTTAGTGACGCAATTTGTGGTTTCACCCTTCATGGACATTGATATACAACAGTTTGCAACTTGTGTTATGAACAACTTTGGCGAAGACATTGCTGTGACAGAAATGGAACTGATTGCTTTTCAAAGTGACTTGACTTTAAAATCTTTAAGTTCAAATACAAAATGTATATGGACTTTAGTAAGTAAAGTTAAGTATTCAGTTTTATGTCGTGTTGCGTTGAAAGTGAAAGCGTTATTCAGTTAAACTTATTTGTGTGAATCTTCTTTTTCCAATATGAAATTTATTAAAAATAAATAGCGCAATCGGCTTACAGATATACATTTGGATAACTGTATTCGAATGACTGTATCAAATTATACTGCAAATATTAAAAAAATTATCGATGAGTCAGAATGTCAACCTTCTCATTAAATATGCTCTTTTTATCTGCCCATATTTTATTTATATAATAATGTACTATTACTGTTTTGTTGTTTTTTTAAGTCGCTTGTGATTTGCCATTACGACTGCAAAAATTTTTGTTGCGATTGATAGGTGTGAACATGGATGTAGTTATGCATAAGTATAAGCACTATAAGTCATAAGTTTATTATATATAGAACGTATATTAGTAAAATAAATACATGTATTGTATATCGAATATAACTGTGTATTATTTAATTTATGTTGGCTTGTGCAAGTAGCTCGCTGTTTATTTCAAAATCTTGAAAGTAGCTCAACACATTGAAAAGGTTGGCGACCACTGTTCTATAGGTATTGTACAGTCATCTGGTATTTCATACAACTACATAATCAAGGCAGTACGCCATCCGCTAAATGCCTCCGGTATCCAAATAGAATTGATACCAAACACAAGAAAGAATCACACGTACCAACACAACCAGGGAATACATACATTTAGATATTTATTATAATGAACACAAAACATATTCTCAAAATACAGAACTATCAGACAAGTAGACTCAAAAACAGAAGTGGACAAAAGAGTAGAAGAAAGTCTTACCAACAATTTTCCGAACTGTAACAATACGCCAAATCTTGGAAAAGACCCATGAAAGGAGAATCAACACACACCATATTTTCGTCGACATCAAGGCTGCATTCGACAGTACGCAATGGAGTTACTTGTATGCCGCGATGTCTGAATTTGGTATCCCCGCAAAACTAATACGGCTATGCAAGATGACGTTGCTCAACACCAGCAGCGCCGTCAGAATTGGTAAGGACCTCTCCGAGCCATTTGATACCCAACGAGGTTTCAGACAGGGTGACTCGCTGTCGTGTGACTTCTTTATTTCGAGGTTGTAAAGTACTTCGTATACTTAGGAACCAGCATTAACACCGATAACAATGTCAGCCTTGAAATCCAACAACGCAGAATCTCTCTTGCCAACAAGTGCTACTTTGGACTAAGTAGGCAATTGAGTAGTAAAGTCCTCTCTCGACGAACAAAACTAACACTCTACAAGACTCTTATCATGTCCGTCCTAACGTATGGCGCAGATGCGTGGACGATGTCAACATTCGATGAAGCGACGCTTGGAGTGTTTGAGACAAAGATTCTGTGGAAGATTTTTGGACCTTTGCACGTTGGCAACGACGAATATCGCAGGCGATGGAGCGATGAGCTGCATAAGCTATACGACGACATAGACATAGCGCAGCGAATAAAGATCCACCGGCTACGTTGGCTAGGTCATGTCCTCCGAATGGATACAAACGCTCCGGCTTCGAAAGTATTCGATGCGGTACCAGCGGGGTGTAGCAGAGGAAGAGGAAGGCCTCCTCTGCGTTGGAAAGATCAGGTGGAGAAGAACTTGGTTTCACTTGGTGTGTCCAATTGGCGCCGGTTAGCACGAGAAAGAAACGACTGGCGCGCTTTGTTAAACTCGGCAAAAATCGCGTAAGCGGTTATCGCGCCAATTAAGACGAAGAAGAAGTATATATCTAGACCAAAGGCAAACGGTCAGGTAGAACGAACGCACAATTACTTATCGTCCCCTTTCTGTGTTAACCTCGTATCTACAAAATCATAATTTTCAGTAAATCGATAAAAATGTTTAGAGTTACGTAACTTCTATGAAAAGTTATAACTTATTTGATACGATACCTATAGTAGATACGAGGTTTTTGAATTCGAACATATAAATACGAAAAAAATCGAAACGATCTGAAAAAAATTCTATGATCATTATCAACATTGCATGCTTTGTTTTAACAGGAGTGCTAAGGAGTGTTTTTCACTAAAAATCTGAATTCCGAAAAAAATGATGCTACGAGGTTAACACAGAAAGGGGACGATATCAGAATTGACAAGAATATTAAAAATAAAGAATTCAACATCAGCCACACAACCCATACCGTCACAAAAAAAAACAAAAGGATTTACATTTTAACCTAATAACACACAGCAAGGAAGACATAGTAAAAAAATTAAAAGATGCATCGGAGAAAACAATACAACGTCTAAACCAGGGAAGTGACACCAAACTTTCAAACAAGGAGACCAGATATTGGTGTTAAGGACATTAGAAGTAAAAGCGACAGTCTTTACAAAAAGTACGTAGTGAAGACACGATTTTGACTAAGGAAGGAAAAGTTCTTAACAAAAACAACGTAAACAATTGCATAGTTACAGGAGACGACAGTGAATTACCTGATATTACTAGCCATGGTTATCATAATCGCAATTCAAGCAGAAAGAAACACCAAACTAACAACCATAACTAACAGGAAATATATTCTAACTATTTAGAACCGACGATGCATATTTATTTGACGAATTCACATTTTTGTTCTACGTAACTAATTGACAAAAAATTACCATATCATACGAAGAAATATTTAATAAGACTTAAAAACCCTATCATTGCTATTTACAAATATACTATCCTAAATAATCATCCTAAACTATTTAAATTCACACCACTTAGAACTAAGCATGTACAAATTTTCCCCGATAAGAAAATTGCTCTTTGCAACAATATTTACACTAGAGTGAATAACTCGTCCCCTTAGTATAACAATAGCCTATGTGCTCATAGGCTATTATTTTTTTATTGAATTTTTGGATTCTCCATGGTCGATTTTATATGTGGTCAAATTTTGGTCAAATTCTAGTTCCACAAAGTGGGTCAAAACGTCAGTCAAAAAATAATAAATATTTACAGACATAACGAGATTTGAGTGAGAGCTACTTTTGACAAAAAGTTTGAAATTCATTTTCTCAAAACATCAAAAAATTTATAGGCTATTTTAATACTAAGGGGACGAACTGTAAAAATTATTTAGGTAAAACAAGGAACAAACATTAATTCGGTATAAATCATTTATTCAACAATTTTTACACTAGAGTGAATAACTGTAAAAATTATTTAGGTAAAACAAGGAACAAACATTAATTCGGTATAAATCAGGTCGATTTAATTTAGGAAGGGGAGAGTTAGGGATTGATTTCATTCACAAATAATAAATAAAAATAATAGGACTATGAATAAGTTCGTTACGGTTTTACAACAGATGGCGTAACTTGATTATTATTCCATCGATCCACATTTCCAAACATTCATTGGAGAGCTACTGTCGTAAGGCACAAACGTCAGTATAAGTTTTTTATTTGAAGCGTAAACAACAATATTTTTACCACACTTGAAAATGTCGAATTTCGTGCCAAATAATGTGTTTTTGCGGGGAATTCTTCTTCATTATTTTAATATGAAGAAAAAAGCAGCCGAAAGTCATCGTATCTTGGTGGAAGTTTATGGTGAGCATGCTCTATCTGAGCGAACGTGCCAGAAGTGGTTTGCACGCTTTAAAAGTGGTGATTTTGGCTTGGAAGACGAAGAACGCGAGGGTGCGCCGCCAAAGTTCATGGATACCGAATTGGAGGAATTGCTCGATCAAGATCCGGCTCAAACGCAAGAAGAGGTTGCAAAAACTTTGGGAGTTGATCAATCAACCATTTCCAAACGTTTAAAAGCCATGGGAATGATCCGAAAGGTAGGCCATTGGGTGCCGTATGAATTGAAGCCAAGAGACGTTGAACGCCGTTTTATGGCATGCGAACAACTGCTTCAACGGCACAAAAGAAAGGGTTTTTTGCATCGAATTGTGACTGGCGATGAAAAGTGGGTCCATTACGACAATCCAAAACGTCGGGCAACGTATGGATACCCTGGCCATGCTTCAACATCGACGTCGGCGCAGAATATTCATGGCCTGAAGGTTATGCTGTGTATCTGGTGGGACCAGCTGGGTGTTGTGTATTATGAGCTACTGAAACCGAATGAAACGATTACGGGGGATGTCTACCGACGACAATTGATGCGTTTGAGCCGAGCACTGCGAGAAAAACGGCCGCAATACGCCGATAGACACGACAAAGTTATTTTGCAACATGACAATGCTCGGCCACATGTTGCACAAGTGGTCAAAACATACTTAGAAACGCTCAAATGGGATGTCCTACCCCACCCGCCGTATAGTCCAGACCTTGCGCCATCCGATTACTATCTCTTCCGATCGATGCAACATGGCCTGGCTGACCAGCACTTCCGTAATTACGATGAAGTCAAAAAATGGATCGATTCGTGGATTGCGGCAAAACCGACCGAATTTTTCACAAAGGGAATCCGTGAATTGCCAGAAAGATGGGAAAAAGTAGTAGTAAGCGATGGACAATATTTTGAATATTAAATTTGTAACCATTTTACGTCAATAAAGTTTCAAATTTCGAAAAAAACCGCACGAACTTATTCATAGTCCTATTAGTTAAGTAAATTCTAAATACAATCATGCAGGGCTGAACAAATCCAAACATATGTAACAAAAAATAAACATATTTTAAAAAACGAAAGATAAACATATATATTTTAAGAATAACAAAATATAAACATATGTATTTTAAGAATAACAAAAGATAAACATATGTATTTTAAGACTAACAAGAGATTAACATGTTTTTCCTAAACAGCAAACAAAGAAACTAATATACAAGTCGTGTACGTAAAACAGTAAGATGAGGTAAAGCGTTTTTCAGTAAGAGCGCTCCAACTTTTTTTTTGAATAAAACACAAACGGTTTGACTTTTTGACGTGATAACGTCTTATAATTCGATTTAACAGGCTGCACGCACGAAAAAATGTGTCGTTACCTTGCTCATTAGTGTTACCTTGCTCATATGTAGTTACCTTGCTCATTAGTGTTACCTTGCTCTTTAGTGTTACCTTGCTCATATGTAGTTACCTTGCTCATTAGTGTTACCTTGCTCATATGTAGTTACCTTGCTCATTAGTGTTACCTTGCTCTTTAGTGTTACCTTGCTCATATGTAGTTACCTTGCTCATTAGTGTTACCTTGCTCTTTAGTGTTACCTTGCTCATTAGTGTTACCTTGCTCTTTAGTGTTACCTTGCTCATTAGTGTTACCTTGCTCTTTAGTGTTACCTTGCTCATTTGTCGTTACCTTGCTCATTGCATTGCATGAACTGCAAACGAAAGCGCGGAACGAACGACAAAGCAAACAAAGCAAACGAACGGCAACGTTCGACATCTTGCTCTCTCCTACTTAACTGAGCGTATATATGTATGTATATGCGCATATGTACATATATAAATTCACGTATTTGTATTTGCATATGCCTTCTTATTGATTATTATTAATTTGATTCACTTGAAGAATTTAAAATAAAACCAAGTTTGTTAATAATACCTGTTGTTTAATGTTATAATTATTAATTTTTTTATTATATATGAAGGAAAAAATGTATTTTAATATTTACCATATACCTTATAGGATATGTTGTCTATACTAATATTATAAAGAGGAAAACTTTGTTGGTTTGTAATAAATAGGCTCAAAACTACTGGACCGATTTTAAAAATTCTTTCACCATTCGAAAGCTACATCATCCACGAGTAACATGGATTATATTTTATTTTGGAAATAGGGCTCGAGATATAGGTCAAAACGTGGACCCGGGTAACTTTCGGATGTGTATGTACAGTATGGGTATCAAATGGAAGCTGTTGGTGAATGCTTTAGTCCAGAGTATTTTTCATGCCGCTCCGTGAAACGTGGACCCTAGAATGTGTTTGTACAATATGGATATCAAATTGAAGCTGTTGGTGAATGCTTTAGTACAGAGTATTTTTCATGCCGCTCCGTGACTGGGGTCTCGAGATATAGAACAAAACGTGGACCCGGGTAACCTTTGGTTGTGTATGTACAATATGGGTGTCAAATGAAAGCTGTTGATAAGTGCTTTAATACGGGGTAATTTTCATACCTATTGATGACTAGGGTCTGGAAATATATGCCAAAACGTGGACCCGCCGTGTCTTTAAACCGAATTAAACCAAACTTACACACATTGTTAAGGAGGTATTGAAGATGGTTTCCGTATAGTTTGGATACCTATTGGTAGATAGGGTCTCGAGATATAGGTCAAAACGTGGACCCGGGTAACCTTCGGATGTGTATGTACAATATGGGTATCAAATGGAAGCTGTTGGTGAATGCTTTAGTTCAGAGTATTTCCATCCGCTCCGTGACTAGGGTCTCGAGATAGAGGCCAAAACGTGGACCCTAGAATGTGTTTGTACAATACGGATATCAAATGAAAGCTGTTGATAAGTGCTTTAATACGGGGTAATTTTCATACCTATTGATGACTAGGGTCTCGAAATATATGCCAAAACGTGGACCCGCCGTGTCTTTGAACCGAATTAAACCAAACTTACACACATTGTTAAGTAGGTATGGAAGATGATTTCCGTATAGTTTGAATACGTATTGGTAGATAGGGTCTCGAGATATAGGTCAAAACGTGGACCCGGGTAACCTTCGGACGTGTATGTACAATATGGGTATCAAATGAAAGCTGTTGGTGAATGCTTTATGATATGTTATGTTATGTTATGTTATGTTATGTTATGTTATGTTATGTTATGTTATATTGTGTTGTGTTGTGTTGTGTTGTATTGTGTTGTGTTGTGTTGTGTTGTGTTGTGTTGTGTTGTGTTGTGTTGTGTTGTGTTGTGTTGTGTTGTGTTGTGTTGTGTTGTGTTGTGTTGTGTTGTGTTGTGTTGTGTTGTGTTGTGTTGTGTTGTGTTGTGTTGTGTTGTGTTGTGTTGTGTTGTGTTGTGTTGTGTTGTGTTGTGTTGTGTTGTGTTGTGTTGTGTTGTGTTGTGTTGTGTTGTGTTGTGTTGTGTTGTGTTGTGTTGTGTTGTGTTGTGTTGTGTTGTGTTGTGTTGTGTTGTGTTGTGTTGTGTTGTGTTGCGTTGTGTTGTGTTGTGTTGTGTTGTGTTGTGTTGTGTTGTGTTGTGTTGTGTTGTGTTGTGTTGTGTTGTGTTGTGTTGTGTTGTGTTGTGTTGTGTTGTGTTGTGTTGTGTTGTGTTGTGTTGTGTTGTGTTGTGTTGTGTTGTGTTGTGTTGTGTTGTGTTGTGTTGTGTTGTGTTGTGTTGTGTTGTGTTGTGTTGTGTTGTGTTGTGTTGTGTTGTGTTATGTTATGTTATATTATGTTATGTTAATGTTAACTCATTCTCTATATCCATACAAAATATCTATCAAACAAATAAAATTAAAATTTTCTTTTGAAAAATGCAACCATTCAATCAGTATTTTCTTATGACGTTATCACGTTAAACTATCGTCAGTAAACCGACTTTACAGACAACCTCTTTTTTAACTAATTTTTTTTATTATCGAGTTTGAACATTTGGCTCTGAGCTCACAAATCGTCGCCGGCTTGTTACTGTAGACCAATGACTTCACATAACCCCAAAGAAAATAGTCTAGAGGCGTCAAATCACACGAGCGCGGCGGCCATTCGACCGGTCCATTTCTGGAAATAATGCGCTCATCGAACTTACTCTTCAACAAATCAATTGTAGCGTGTGCTGTGTGGCTTGTGGCCCCGTCCTGTTGAAACCACATGTCGTCTAAGTCCATACCATTCAATTGCGGCCAAAAATAATCGTTTATCATGTCGCGGTATCGATTTCCATTCACAATAACGTGGCGATCGTTCTCGTCAACGAAAAAATATGGGCCAATTACGCCGCCGGCATGTAAACCGCACCAAACAGTGATTTTTTCGGGATGCAACGGTGCCTCATGAATCACGTGTGGATTGCTTTCTGCCCAGTAACGCATATTTTGCTTGTTGACAAAGCCATTGAGCCAAAAGTGAGCTTCATCACTGAAGATGATTTTTTGGAGAATTTATAAATTTTCATAAAAAATTTGCACGATTATTTTCAAAAAAAATTTCCACGATTTGCAATCGTTGCTCAAGTGTGTAGCGTTCCATGATGAAATGTATACTAATGAAGTTTACAAATGACAAGCGAAAAATAAAAAATATTGCGTCGTTCGCCCTCCCTATCGGAAAAAAGTTGAAGCGCACCTATTGAAAAACGCCTTATAAGTATAAATACGACTGTCAAGTATGTTGGCAGTCAGTCCAGTATTAACATAGTGTTAAGAACTACCCTAAAATTAAATTCATAAAAATAATTTTTTTTTATATTTTTCCAAAGACAAGCAAGTCTTTAACTATCTTTCAAATCTTTAACTAAATCAACATAACACTTTTCAAGCCATTGCTTCATTTGAGCGGTATTTTTCCTCATCAAGAAGCAATGTAAAATTACAAAACGGAATTATTTTTGATCCATTGTTTTGAAAATAACGTCACTCCTAGCACAATAGCTCACGAACTATTGAATAAAATATTATGAAATTTTAGCAGCTGTCCTTTTAAGGTTAGTACTAACTGAAAAAGAGGTGAATGCAATAAAACTAGTGCCATCAGTAAGGGCCGGGTTTTTTTAGGCCGTGTGTTACAAGCTACATAGCTTTCCGACAACTGTGGTCGATCCACTTTGTGGTCTGCAGGTTGATAATTTTCTCAAAAACTAGATGACTTGTTGTTTTATGTCCACGCTGAAAATCTAATTGTGGACATACTGCCGGAATGATACGCGTTAAAACATTCTGCTATAGCAGCCTCAAATGTACGAGGTGTGTTCAAAAATTCAGGCGAATTTTCAAATTTCGCGGCGATTTCGCCTTACGATTATTATTTTTTTTTATGTGGGTACACTCGTCTCGAAGATATGTTCACGGTTTTAGCAATATAGCATGTTTACTTTGTTTGTGAGAGGCATAAATAGACAAGTGTTTTGCGTGTTCGGCAATTTTCTGCTAGAGACTCTTGGCTCTTCTGGACTCTTCCATTTGGGGCGATTGGGCTTTGGTTCCGATGTAATAACCATATACGCATGATTCGTCACCAGTTATATGACCCTCGGAATCATCGTTGACGTCACTCAACAATTCCTGAGCTATGCTCATGTGACGTCGTTTTTGGTCAAAATTCACCAATTTTGGAATGAACTTCGCTGCCATATGCTTCATTCCCAAAATTTCCGAAAAGATTGAATGATTTGATCCAACCGATATGCCGACATCCTCAGCAACTTCTCTAATTGTGATTTAATGAATCTCCATAACAACTTTTTTCTCTTTCTCAACATTTTCATCCGTTGTCGATGTGCTGGAGCGTCCAGAGCGAGCGTCGTCATTCATATCTTCTTGACCTTCTGTGAAAAGCTTGTACCACTTGTGAACATTTGTTTAACTGAGAGTACTCTCACCATATGCCATTGTCAACATTTCAAGTGATTTTGAGCACTTAATTCCATTTTTTACATACAATTCATACATTCGATAGTATTGCATACATATTATAATACCTCTCAAAAATATTTTTCACATTTTCTTAAAATCCAACTGAATGGGGTATAACAAAACTATTTATTTAATTTTTTGGCATGGTGTTATAATGAATGCATGACGTAATTTGCATAGAATTTTTCAAGAATTATAGTATTTAAAAAATCAAAAAAGTTTTTTGTGATGTGGAATCAGCGGTATAAGGTGTACAAAAATTAGTGACGACAAAAAAGCAGGATAAAGTCAGCGTCCAACTTTTTAAGCGGAACCCTTCTTTGTGACTAAGCCAAGCACTAACAGTTCTTGCTAAAAAGGGAATAGATGTGAGTATCAACACCATCGAACGTCGACTGAAGGCGGTGAACATATCCTACCGTCCCACATTATCGAAACCACTATATACATATATATATAATTGGCGCGTACACTATTTTTGGGTGTTTGGCCACGCTTCTTCTCCTATTTGTGGTGTGCGTCCTGATGTTGTTCCACAAATGGAGGGACCTACAGTTTCAAGCCGACTTCGAACGGGAGATATTTTTTATGAGGAGCTTTTTCATGGCAGAAATACACACTCGGAGGTTTGCCATTGCCTGCCGAGGGGCGACCGCTATTAGAAAAAACTTTTCGAGACCACTGCTCTCAGAAAAATACATTGAGACACAACAAAACAAGAAAATGGCGTCACAGTATTGGGCTGGCCTTCCCAGTTCCCATACGACAACCCCAATGAAAATGTGTGGGAACTAAGAAAACGCGTCTTGCCGGAAGGCCAGTCCATGATTTAAAGAAACTCGTGCGTCAATTTTGCAAAATCTAGTCCTGTTTGTCGACGAGCTACGCAGAAAAGCTGGTTCAAAGTAGGAAGAAGATGCCAGGCTATACTCGACAACTATGAAGACTACACGGCTTATTGAGTAAGTGCGACTCGTAGTTTTGTACATACTTTCATGAAAATTTTTTTTTAATATATATCTTTTTATACTCCATAAACAATCGCGGTTCCTTTTTTCTGACATCGACTGTAACTTTCGAATATTTAGTAATTGAAAAGCTCAAAAATATAAAAGAGCTTTTTGTTAATATAATAGGACTATCAATAAGTTCGTGCGGTTTTACAACAGATGGCGTAACTTGATTATTATTCCATCGAACCACATTTCCAAACATTCATTGGAGAGCTACTGTCGTAAGGCACAAACGTCAGTATAAGTTTTTTATTTGAAGCGTAAACAACAATATTTTTACCACACTTGAAAATGTCGAATTTCGTGCCAAATAATGTGTTTTTGCGGGGAATTCTTCTTCATTATTTTAATATGAAGAAAAAAGCAGCCGAAAGTCATCGTATCTTGGTGGAAGTTTATGGTGAGCATGCTCTATCTGAGCGAACGTGCCAGAAGTGGTTTGCACGCTTTAAAAGTGGTGATTTTGGCTTGGAAGACGAAGAACGCGAGGGTGCGCTGCCAAAGTTCATGGATACCGAATTGGAGGAATTGCTCGATCAAGATCCGGCTCAAACGCAAGAAGAGGTTGCAAAAACTTTGGGAGTTGATCAATCAACCATTTCCAAACGTTTAAAAGCCATGGGAATGATCCGAAAGGTAGGCCATTGGGTGCCGTATGAATTGAAGCCAAGAGACGTTGAACGCCGTTTTATGGCATGCGAACAACTGCTTCAACGGCACAAAAGAAAGGGTTTTTTGCATCGAATTGTGACTGGCGATGAAAAGTGGGTCCATTACGACAATCCAAAACGTCGGGCAACGTATGGATACCCTGGCCATGCTTCAACATCGACGTCGGCGCAGAATATTCATGGCCTGAAGGTTATGCTGTGTATCTGGTGGGACCAGCTGGGTGTTGTGCATTATGAGCTACTGAAACCGAATGAAACGATTACGGGGGATGTCTACCGACGACAATTGATGCGTTTGAGCCGAGCACTGCGAGAAAAACGGCCGCAATACGCCGATAGACACGACAAAGTTATTTTGCAACATGACAATGCTCGGCCACATGTTGCACAAGTGGTCAAAACATACTTAGAAACGCTCAAATGGGATGTCCTACCCCACCCGCCGTATAGTCCAGACCTTGCGCCATCCGATTACTATCTCTTCCGATCGATGCAACATGGCCTGGCTGACCAGCACTTCCGTAATTACGATGAAGTCAAAAAATGGATCGATTCGTGGATTGCGGCAAAACCGACCGAATTTTTCACAAAGGGAATCCGTGAATTGCCAGAAAGATGGGAAAAAGTAGTAGTAAGCGATGGACAATATTTTGAATATTAAATTTGTAACCATTTTACGTCAATAAAGTTTCAAATTTCGAAAAAAACCGCACGAACTTATTCATAGTCCTATTATGTTATACACAATATATTTCCTACAAAAACAGTATATATTAACATTAACTTAAATATAATATATTGTTAATAAAAATACGTAAAGCATTTGCGTGACGAACGTATTGCCACCCTATTGAAATATACCGATAAGTGCATTTCTCTTTAAGTGCTAGGGGCTCAATTACTTAATATTACAGGATTCACATACATATTTACTATATACTACTCAATCAATCAATCAATAATTGGCGCCGAGCTCCTCCTCGTATTTGTGGTGTGCGTGTTGATGTTGTTCCACAAATGGAGGGACCTACAGTTTCAAGCCGACTCCGAACGGCAGATATTTTTATGAGGAGCTTTTTAATGGCAGAAATACACTCGGAGGTTTGCCATTACCTTCCGAGGGGCGACCGCTATTAGAAAAATGTTTTTATTAATATTGCTTTCACCGAGATTCGAACCAACGATCTCTCTGTGTATTCCGAGTGGTAATAACGCACCAACCCATTCAGCTACGGCGGCTAATAATAATAATAATAATAATAATATTGCCCCGCAAGGGCATCCCCAAAGAGGTGTGACGGGTGTGACAACCCCGCGGTCCCTAGTCTGGACGAGAGAACAACAAACCTACCGTCTGAATGCCAAATATGCAGGCTAGTAAAATGTATGTCTGAAGGATACTGTGAACCCAGAAGGAAAACTGTGAACCAATTTAAGCCGCAAGGAATAGATCGAAAGAGATGTGATGGGGAGCGACGCCCCCACGGTACCCTAGTCAACCGTCTTGATGTCCCAACTACCCACTAGACGTCAAAATAGTTCCAAGAAGAAGAACACAAGCCTCGGACGAGCACCGCAATGATCGGGATCGGTGTGGGAACCAACAGGCCGATCAAGAAGACAACCGGATAACCCAAAATCAACCAGCACAAAGTGTTTTGCATGGTCAACCTGCAACCACAAAAGCTGGAAAACCCCGGCAGCGCTTAGCATGGATAATAGAAATGAACACCACAGTTATGCGATGCTACTATCGAGCAACAAAAATGGAATCAAATAAAATAGGGTACAAAGACGAAATGCGAAACTTATTTCTTCAAATATACCCACAATTTGAAGACGTTATCACCTCACAGAGACTAGTAGATCCGAAAAGGACCATTATTGTAAACAAGCGTTTATCAGATATTGAAATTGAAAACATCAAACAAATAGTAGTAGCACACCTTAAGCCCCCATCAACACAAACTCAGTCTTTATTAGATGAACCACAGGCAACAACACACCTAAACACACAACCAACTCAAACACGTGCAATATCAACAGAGCAACACGAAGCAATCGAAGTAACATATAATAATAACAACACATCAATAACCAGTCCCACACAACAGAATAAATAGAAAACAAACTAATGACAAACACAGTGAAATGGAAAAATACGGACCCAACAACCAGACCTTCACTTCCAAAATTAATTTTTAAAGAATATACAAACACATATGTATGTTATATAAATCGATACCTACGTTCAACCAAACATATATAGAAGAAACACAGAACCTGGAAGAATACCAAACATTTATATACACAGTCGCAACAACAGTAATAGAACTAAATCAACAAAAAATATCCAACAATAAACACACAATAACCAGAAAACGAGCCCCAAAATGGCAAACTCGCTTAAATACGAAAATTAATAAATTAAGAAAAGACATAGCAATAAGCACACAACACAATAGAGGAAATACATCGAAGAAAGTCACCAAACACCTGAAGCGGTTGACAGGGAAGAGCGAATCCCTTCCAATCACGCTGGATACCTTGAAACAAAAATTAAAAGTATACGCATATAGGCTACGTAAATATAAAGAATCAAATGAACGGAAGAAACAAAATAGAATATTTAAGTACAACGAAAAAACCTTTTATAAAACTCTAACAGAAAACAATCATCAATTAAACATAAGTCCTCCAACAAAACAGCAAATACAAACATACTGGCAAGATAAGTGGCCAAAATATGAAGAACATGGATAAAACAGGAAGAAGAAACACACAGTACTATACCAACACAAGAAAACATCACAATAACCCTACCAGAATTTACAACAACTATCAAAAACAGACAATTGGAAATATCCCGGAATAGACCACATACACAACTATTGGTACAAAACAATAACATCGACACACAATAGACTACTAAAATTAATAAACGATACAATAAACCAATCAAACACTTTACCAGCTCTTCTTACTCAAGGAATAACATTTATTAAACCAAAGAATGATCATACCAATAATCCAGCAAATTACAGACCAATCACATGCTTATCCACTCTTTACAAAATTATCACATCATTCATGTCACAAAAAATATGCATGCACCTAATAAACAATAAAATATTAACAAATGAACAAAAAGGATGTAGAAAGCAAAGTCAAGGCTGTAAAGAACAAGTAATAATAGACCAAACAATCACACAACAAACCATTAAAGAACAACGAAATCTACATACACGTTATATTGACTACAAAAAAGGGTTCGACAAAATACCACATAGCTGGCTGTTACAAGTTCTAAAAATATATAAAATACACCCAAAATATATACAATTCCTTAAAATAAATAAGGAAAACTGGACAACAAAAATACTTTTACAAACCCCATCCATAAATATAACAACAGATGCAATTAAAATAAAAACCGGAATATTTCAAGGAGATGCACTAAGTGCGCTATGGTTTTGCATATGTCTGAATCCACTCTCAAACATACTCAATAAAACAAAATATGGATTTGATATAAAAAGACAAAAACAAAATATTCACAAAATAAATCACCTATTATACATGGGCGATATAAAGCTATATGCGAAAAATCAACAAGAACTACAAAGATTAATAAAAATATCTGAGAAATTTACTATAGACATAAAAATGGAATTTGGAATAGATAAATGCAAAACCCAACATATATGTAGAACGCGGACAATGGACGAACAGAAGCGCAATAGAAACACTTAATAATGAAACTCTCCTAAACATGGAAGAAAATGAGTTTTATAAATACCTAGGCTTTAAACAAAATATAAAAATAGACCATACAACAACTAAAAAAGAATTAACCGCTGCGTATCTAGCGCGTATAAATAAGATCCTGAAAAGCTACTTGAGCTCGAAAAACCTTTTTTTTTTCTTTTTTTTTTTTTGTCGTTTATTTGCAATCTATTTTTAAAATAATAAGCAAATTATCTAACTATTAACAATTTGACTTATACTATTGAGCTCCATTGAGGTCAATAATGATATAATATATATGTATACTACGATTAATGTACACTTATATTCAGACTTATGTGTTAGATTTTAATACATTTTAATATTAGATTTATCTATTAGGTTCTGAATGGAATGTCTAATACATGATGTCTTTTAAGTCTATTAATTTCATTAGTTTCATCAAGTAATGCAATTGCTAGCGGGTTATCGTGATAACGTAATCTCTGTAAATATTTTGTGGTAATTTTTTTAATTTCATCTTTTATAAAGGGAATTTTTAGATCAGTATGTATGGCTTTATTTGTGACGAACCAGGGTGCACTTGTGATAAGCCTTAAAGTTTTTGACTGATATCTTTGCAGAATTTCTATGTTAGAATTGCAAGCAGTTCCCCACAGTTGTACTGCGTAGGTCCATACTGGCTTTAGTATAGCCTTATATATTAATATTTTGTTATTTAGATTAAGTGTTGATTTTGGTCCTAGTAGCCAGTAAAGTTTGTTTGTTTTTATCTTTAACTGGGTTTTTTTTGCTTGAATATGGCATTTCCAGGTTAGCCGTTTGTCCAAATGTATGCCAAGGTATTTGACCGTATCATGTTTGGGAATTATATTACCATTTAGATAGAGTGAAGGGCATTCTTTAAGTCTCAATGAAAACAAAACATGCACAGATTTGTTTGTGTTAACTTTTAATTTCCATCGGTCCAGCCACGTCTGTATCTCGTTTAGTTCTATCTGAACTAGATTGGTTGCATCAATTGGGGACGGACTTGAAGCTAGTATAGCGGTGTCATCAGCGTATGTAGCCATTAGGACATTTTCGGTTTCGGGTATGTCAGATGTAAAAATCGTATAAAGTATAGGACCGAGTACGCTACCCTGAGGTACTCCAG
This sequence comes from Anastrepha ludens, assembly GCF_028408465.1. Classification (NCBI taxonomy): domain Eukaryota; kingdom Metazoa; phylum Arthropoda; class Insecta; order Diptera; family Tephritidae; genus Anastrepha; species Anastrepha ludens. The sequence goes on from NC_071503.1 coordinate 43,919,051, forward strand.
CTTTTATGTATCTAATATCAGTTATTTCTTCATTTACCTTAACGTAAAATGATCTTTCGGTGAGGTAAGACTTAAGTGTTAGATAAAATGGTGCAGGAAGTATTTTTTTTAATTGATATAACAGGCCTTGATGCCATACTTTGTCGAATGCCTTTTGTACATCCAAAAATACGGCTGAACAATATTCCCTTCGTTCAAAGGAGTCGGTTATGAAATTAACAACACGGTGACATTGTTCAGGTGTACCATGGTATCGGCGAAAACCAAATTGATGTTCGGGTATGACCTTATTTTCTTTCAGTATTGGGAATACTCTGCGCAAAAATAGTCTTTCGAATATTTTGGAGAATATTGTCAATAAGCTGATTGATCTGTAAGAGGATATTTGATTTTCAGGTTTTGCCGGTTTAAGGACCATAACTATTTCGGCGCACTTCCACTGTGTAGGAAAATAGTTTAATCTTAATATTGAGTTATATAACAGAGTTAAGAACATAACTCCTTTTTTCGGCAAACACTTGGCTACTTTGGCGTTAATTTTATCATATCCAGGAGATTTGTTGTTACACAGGTTTTTTATTTCAGAGCGAATTTCGTTCGGTGTAATATGTTTGATCGGTAGAGATAGTTGACATGGGGTATCGAGAAATGCTAACACATCATCATCGTTGTTGCTTTGGTTTATAAACGGAGAAAACATTGCCTCTAAATATCTAGCATATGCATAAGCCTTACTCTTGTCTGTCCTACACCAAACGTTGCCACAATCTTTTATAGGCGCATTTCTCTTTTTGGGATGTTTGAGATATTTTGTAGCATTCCAAATCTTATGATCATCAACATTTCTATCGTATAGGCTGTGTATATAATCTGATACTGATTTATTTCTAAATTCGTTTAGTTTTTCTTTGACTTCAGTTGTTGCTTTATTTAGAGCAGTTTTGTCTCTTGGATTCCTAGTAGTTTGCCATTTTTTTCGAAGGCGTCTCTTATGCTTAATTAATGCTCTTATCTCTCGATATTTGATCTCATTACCTTTTTGGGGAGTAGAAAAAAAGGCCGCTTCATGGATTTTATTTGTGAAATATTCGACTGCATTATCTAGCTCAATTGTTGTTTTAATTGAAATATTAAGTTCCAAATTTTGGGTTAGCCAATCTTGAAAAATTTTTATTTGACTCTTACTAGTTAATGTTTTGTATTTCTGTTGCCGTAGGCTAGTTAGAGTGTCGTAACTGATAATGACTGGAGAGTGATCTGAGCTGAGTTCTTCATAACTGACAACTTCCAGTAATTGGGCTGGGATACCATTGTATACAGCAAAATCTAATAAATCCGGAATTTTCGATGGATCACTCGGCCAGTAGGTAGGCTCCCCCGTCGACAACGTTTTAAAATTATTTTTAACAATACATTTATAAAGCTCTCTTCCTTTGGGTTAGGAGTACGTGAGCCCCACCATGTATGTTTGGCATTGTAGTCGCCCCCTACCAGAAATCTTGTACCAAGAGTATTGAAAAAAGTGTCGTATTCAGGTGTTGTAATGCTATGCCTGGGAGGCGAATACAGTGCATAAATGTGTATGTCAATATTATTGCATTTTATTTTAATCCCAGCGGCTTGTATTGAATTTGTTTTGGTTGGCTCTAGTACATCATACTTTATGTTTGACTTTACTAATACAGCACAACCAGCATGAGCCCTGTTACTAGGATGGTTAGTGGCAACAATATCATAATTTTTTATATTAAAATAAGTTCTACTTGTAAAATGTGTCTCTGAGACTAGCAAGATGTCAATAAAATTATCATTTAAAAATACTTCAGTTTCCTGTGTGTGACGGGATAAGCCATTGGCATTCCATATTGCTATTCTGAGATCTATTTGCATAGTTTCTCAATAAGTAAAGACATCATATTAAGTAAAGTGTTTGTTAGTTCAATTTGCTTCGATAATAATCGCTCTATATTGTCCATTTGTGTATTTCTATTATTGTTTGTGCTTCTACCTTTCAAAATGTTAGAATATGACTCTTTGTTGTTGTTATTGTCACCTGGAACATTGCTAGTGTTTTGCTTATTTGTGTTTACACTCTCTTTCGTATGGCAGGAAGCTGTCGGTTTATTTCTAGTTAGCTGCTGATAAACTATGCATCCTTTGTAATTAGCAGTGTGGTGTTGTTGGCAGTGTACACACAAACCTTTTTAAAGCCATGAATACATATGCGATACCGTTGTTAACATATTCTTTTGGAGTAATCAAGTGGAGTAACACAGATATCGAAAATCTAAAGATAGCCACAAGAACGAAATTAACAAAACATAATAAACATCACCCACATTCATGTAAAGAGCGTATAACAATACCCAGAAAAAATGGAGGAAGGGTCTTATTGACATCCATCAGCTGCACAACAGCCAGATAAATAACTTAAGAACATACTTCTACAACCAAGACACATCCCTTCATAAAGCAAGAGTACTAGCAGACAAAGAACTAACGCCCTTTAACCTCCACAACCAAAGCTTTATTCTACCAAAACATACAATAGAAGAAACCCTAGCAGCATGGAAACAAAAACAAATACACGGAAAACATCCACATATAGTTAACAATGTCAACATAGATCAGCAAAACACATATACGTGGCTAAGAAAAGGAGATCTACAAGCAGAAACAGAAGGATTCATCATTGGTATACAGGACCAAATCATAGCCACAAAAAACTACAGAAAATACATAATAAAAGATTCTACCATCACATCCGACAGATGCCGTAAATGTAACATATACACAGAAACTATAGACCACATAACAGCAGGATGCCCAATGCTCGCTGGGACAAAATACACACAAAGACACAATACAGTAGCCAAAATCATCCAGAAGGAAATAGCCACATTTCTCAACTTAACCAATGACAGAGCACCATATTATGAATATACACCTGACACCATACTAGAAAACGAAGACTTTAAACTATACTGGGACAAAACCAAATACACTGATAAGACAATAATATGCAATAGACCAGATATAACAATAATAGATAAGAAAGAAAAAACCACACAGTTAATTGAAATAAGTGTCCCTAATGACGGTAATATACACAGCAAATATATAGAAAAAATTTAAAAATACATAGAGCTTGCGCAAGAAATCAAAAACATTTGGAAACAAAATGAAGTGAAAATAGTACCAATTACACTGCGTTACAAAAACGAACATTTTTTCTGTCCTATGAACCAAATATACTTTTTCGAAGAGGGGAGAAAAAATAAAAATACACGTGTATCGGCGATTTTCATGTACACGTCAGATTTTTTTTTTTTATGTATAAAATATAGAGCTCGTAGTCCGCCTGTGTGAAAAACTTTGGATAAATTTTTAACCCTTTTTCCGTGATCCAATCGCGCTGAATTTCTGCAGGCAGACTCGTGGAAATGTTTTTATTACGTAAAATCAAAAAAAAAAAATTTTACCAATTCTCAGATTTTCTTAAATTTTTTTCTAAAAAAAAAAAAAAATTCTAAATTTTCGGCATAACTTGAAGGGACTCCAAATTTTTAAACAACTTATTAACCTTTAATTTATTGTTTCATACAACACACTCTGTGCCGTTTGTGTGTTTGTTACAGTTCCGGAAGTTCCGATCATCTGAGAGTTGCGCTACTAGGAGACGTATACTTTGACAATTGTTTTAAGTTCTGTTGCGCGAAAACGTCTTTCTGTATATTTCATCTTACGAAAAATGCAGTGCCCGACTCAAATAACTTTTGTTACGTTTGTGGCTTATTCGCACTAAGTAAAAATTTTAAAAATATTATGTATATTACGAAAACAGTGGTTAATTCGTTTCAGAAAATATTCAAGACTGCTTATGTTCCTTACTTGTGGTATACTCCGGAAGTCGTGTGCGACTATTGGTATAAAAATTTATGCAAGTTTACTGATGGAAGGTCAACAATAAAGTACTCTGTACCAACAATTTGGCTATCACGTACGGAGCACTGTAGTGAACTGTGCTACTTTTGCGTAACTTTTACTCAAACTAAAGGGTACCAATACTTTCGCCGCAACAAAATTCGCTGCGCTAATGTAGAATGGGTTTTTCCAGCGGTTCTGTACTCACCAGAAGAACGTATAGCGACTTCAATGGAGATTTTTGATGATGTTCCCGAATTAAGGCATGGAGAACCAACAGAAGCACCAACAATGCTATCAACATTTCTTGCATCGAATGCGAGATGCAGGGAACCAGAAGTATCGGAATTTGTACCAACACCCAGTGAACTTGGGACTGCAGTGCCGCATTTAGTAACGCAAGCCGACTTCAATGACCTTGTACGGGAAGGAAATTTGTCAAAGGGAACAGCCGAACTCTTTGCATCACGCTTTAAGCAGTGGAATATAGTGGCGGCTGATTTTAAAATAACAGCCGCTCGTGATCGACGTAGCAGTATTCCATATGACGAATTTTTGAAATTGCACGAAGATCGGGAAAAAAACCTGGCTTATTGCTGTGATATTGATTCGATGTTTGAAAAAATTGGTTACCCTCATATTTCAGAGTAGTGGCGACTTTTAATCGATGCATCGGTCAACAGCCTTAAAGTAGTGCTGCTTCATAGCGGTAACAAACATCCAGCTGTCCCGATCGCATATGACACCAACCTCAAAGAAACATACGAAGGCATGGAATTAATATTACAGCTGATAAACTACCAAGAGCATAATTGGAAAATATACTGCGATCTAAAAGTGGTCGGATTACTCATGGGTGTTAAGCGTGGATTTCCAACCCACCAGTGCTTTTTGTGTACATGGGAAGGTCGCAAAAGAGATCAGCATTACACTGAATTTAAGTGGAAGCCGCGAACATGCTACAAAGTAGGCGTAGAAAGTATAGAAAATCTACCATTAGTGCAGCCGTCTCAAATCATTTTGCCATCACTACACATTAAGCTCGGTGTCGCATCAAATTTTGTTAAAAAACTGGATCGTGAGGGCGAGGCGATTGCAAGTTTGCGCAATATTTTTCCGAAACTGAGTGGCGCAAAGATTCATGCAAGTATTTTTTTTACGAAGGCTTTTAGTAACTTTATTTTTTTAATGATGTGTATAATTTAAGGTGTTTTCAGTGGTCCGCAGATAAAAAAAATAGTTGCAAGTTATGAATTTTCATCAAAATTTAATGCTATCGAACAACGTGCATGGAAAGGCACAGTTGCCGTTATTGAGCAGTTTCTTGGCAACAAACGAGCTGACATTTATAAAAATATTGTTGCAGAAATGATTTCGGCATATGACGAAATGGGCATATTAATGTCGCTAAAGATCCATTTCCTTCACAATCATTTAGATTGTTTCCCTGATGATTTAGGAGCTTGTAGCGATGAACATGGCGAAAGGTTCCATCAGGACATTGCGGCTATTGAAAAGCGCTTTAAAGGACAAGACATTACGCATATGATTGGCGAATACTGTTGGTCTATTTGTCGCGATACTGACACAAATGCTTACAAACGCAAAAATAAAAGGCCTAAGTTTCTTTAAAAGCATTAACATTTTTAATGTAACAATTTTTAATTTTAATATAATAAAATTAAAAAAAAAATTCGGGGTTTTATATCTCTATTGTAATGCGGAGTGAAATACATTTCTTTTTGATACCCACATCGGCTTATCTCATGTAATTTTTTTTTTTTAATTTCGAACAGGTGGCAACCCTGTGAAACATTGTCAGTGGCAATACCTAGGTGAAAAGTTTAGAAATGTGATACACTATCTGTGTGCCCAATTTCATTCAAATCCGTTAAGCTAATCCTGAGATCGTGTGGCTATACAGATATGCATACAAGAATTGCTCGTTTAAAGTTATAAAATACAAAAAAAAAATTGTGACGTGTACATGAAAATCGCCGATACACGTGTATTTTTATTTTTTATCCCCTTTCCGAAAAAGTATACTTGGTTCATAGGCCAGAATGTGTGTAACGCGGCGTTATTATTACAGCAACAGGAATACTACACAACACTTTCATACAAAACCTAAAATCAATAAATATAAACGAAAAAACACACGCACAAAATGCTGTTATACTGAAAACTTGTAATATAGTAAGGACCTTTCTAAACCAGATCTCTTAAAATTTTACATTCTTACAACATTACTACATCGTAACACAAAACAACAGAGCGATGTCCCTGATACCGGGACACATGTTATCTCCGGTAGTTGCGAACCCTACCTAGATGGAGTAACTATAATAATAATAATAATAATAATAATAATAATAATAATAATAATAATAGTAATAATAATAATAATAATAATGCCCCGCAAGGGCATCTCCTATTAGGGGATGACGGGCTTGACAATCCCGCGGTTTCCCTAGTCAAAAACCGGATAGGGATCCTCCGATAGGGGATCATGGATGTGACGAATCCACGGTACCTAAGTCTAGACGACGAAAAGAACAATCCCGTCAAAAAGCCTAGCATACTGGCTGGTTGAATGCATGCCTGAAGGAAAACTGTGAACCCAGAAGAAAAACTGTAAACAAAAACCGCAAAGGAATGCCCCTTTGGCATTACGGAAATGACGAATCCGCGGACCCCAGTCAACCACTAGAATAGACTAACCATCTACTAGTGTGAAAAAACGGTTCCACGAAATATGAGAGCCTCGGACGAGCGTCGTAACGGTCGGGAACGACGCGGGAATCAAGAGCCCGATCATGATGACAATAGCCAACAACCTGCTCCAAATGTTTTGCCTGAACAACAGACAACCACAAAAGCAGGAAAACCAAGGCAGCGCATAGCATGGACTACAAAAATGAATGAAGATATTATGCACTGCTACTACACTGCAACGAAATTGGACACACTGAAAACAGGATACAGAACAGATTTCCATAGACTATTTATACAATTATATCCACAATACGAACACAAAATAACTGCACAAAGAGTATCAGACCAAAAGCGAGCAATAATGACAAATAAGCTTTTAACCGACGTTAACATTGAAAATATTAAACAAGAAGTAGCCAATAAAATAGCTAGCATACATAACAACAATATAGAGCAGAACATTACACAAAATCCTAATAATAATAACCAAATAAACGATTTAATAGACCAAAATAATAATGAAGAACAAAGTCCCAATAGAAACACAAACAGAGCTGAAATCACAAATAACCCGAACAACGATATGATCGCAAAAACTCTAAATGAAATAAACACTAATCTAATAAAGTGGGAAGGTGTAAACCCAGTTAGTCGCCCTCGAATTCCAAAATTAATATTTAAAAAAGACACCATTAAATATATCGAAACTATAAACAACACTATACTACCATCAATGCTCAATTATAACTCCACAATAGAAAACATTCACACATATATATACGTAGCTGCAATAACTACAACAATACTTAACAACCAACATCCTATAACACAAAACAACAAAATATTTAACTCGGGAAAACATAAGTGGCAAATACGAATTGAAAATAAAATAAATGAATTCCGGAGGAACTTAGGACGTCTAACACAATACAAGAACGGTAATAGATCAAAAAATATAATCAAACACATAAACGTTTTACAACAAAAAAATAACAAACCATTAGACGAAATAATAGACACCCATAAACAAAAACTTAAGGTGTACGCGGCCAGACTAACACGTTATAAAAAATCCAATCAAAGGAGGACTGATAACAAGCTATTCACAAATAACCAAAAGACTTTTTACAAAAAATTAGCATCCAAAGAAGACTTTCAAATTATCCCACCAACAAAAGAACAAATAACGAATTACTGGAAAAACATATGGTCAATACCTACTCAGCACAACGAATCAGCTACATGGATTCGCCAAGAAGAACACCGACAAAAAGATCTACAACCACAACACAATATCGCACTATCAACAGAGGAACTAACCAACATAATCAATAAAACTCACAATTGGAAATGTCCAGGAATAGATAACGTCCAAAATTTCTGGTACAAAAAGTTCACCTCAACACACCATCACCTAGCACTAGCAATTAATAAAATAATAGACCAACCACAAACCCTACCAGAATTTCTTACAATAGGCAAAACATACATCAAACCAAAAAATAATGAAACTACCAACCCGTCCAACTATAGACCAATAACATGCCTACCTACACTATATAAAATAATCACCTCCACAATTTCCTCGAAAATAGAAACTCATCTAACACAACAAAACGTCATAACTGATGAACAAAAAGGATGCAAAAAAAACAGTCAGGGTTGCAAGGAGCAACTTATAATTGACACAACAATTATGAAACAAGCCACATCAAAACAACGGAACCTACATTCATGCTACATAGACTACCAGAAAGCTTTCGACTCCGTGCCACATAGCTGGTTAATCAAAGTGCTTCAAATATACAAAATACACCCAAAACTAATAAACTTTCTACAAAACACAATGAATAAATGGAAAACACAAATAAATCTAATAACATCTTCAGAAACAATAACAACATAACAAATAGACATAAAAAAAGGAATCTTCCAAGGTGACTCTCTAAGTGCTCTTTGGTTTTGTCTCTGTCTGAACCCTCTTTCCAACACCCTCAACAACACAAGATATGGATACAATATAATACACGAAAAGACTACAAAACACACGATAAACCACCTTCTATACATGGACGACATCAAACTATACGCCTCCACACAAACACACCTAAACGCACTTTTAAAAATAACAGAACAAATAACAAACGATATAAAAATGAGTTTTGGCATCAGTAAATGTAAAGCACAACACATAGAGAAAGGAAAATGGACTGACACACTGACTGAAACGTTAAACGATCAAATCCTTGAAAACATGGAAGAACATGAAACGTACAAGTATCTTGGATTCCAACAAAGTACAAAAATAGACCACACCTCTATTAAAAACCACCTTTCACTGCAATACAAAAAACGCCTTAACCAGATACTTAAAACACAACTAAATTCCAAAAACCTCTGTAAAGCAATCAACACCTATGCCATACCAATACTCACTTACTCCTTTGGAATAATAAACTGGACCAAAACTGATATTGACAACCTGGAAAGAACAACGAGAAGACAACTTACCAAACATAGAAAACTTCACCCCAACTCATGCACACAAAGACTTACAATACCAAGACTACAAGGAGGAAGAGGATTTATTGATATCCAAAACCTCCACAATAGCCAAATCTCAACATTAAGACAATTTTTCCACACCCACACATCTGATCTACACAAAGCAATAGTCCTTGCAGATAAGCACTACACCCCACTAAACCTACAAAACACTGAAATAACAATCACCCAAACAACTGTTGACGAAAAGAAAACTATTTGGGCACAGAAACAGTTACACGGAAAACACTTACATCTTATGGAAGACCCAAATATTGACAAAATGAATAGCTACACTTGGCTTCAGAGAGGAGAGCTTCATCCTGAAACGGAAGGGTTTATAATTGCCGTTCAAGACCAAGTAATTCTCACCAAAAACTATCAAAAATACATAATCAAAGACCCAAGTATAACTAACGACAAATGTCGAAGATGCCAAATACACCAAGAAACAATAGACCATAACCGCAGGATGTCAAATTTTAGCAGGCACAGAATATACACTTAGACACAACATAGTTGCAAAAATAATACATCAAGAAATAGCCAATAAACAACATTTACAAGAAAACAAAGATTCATATTACAAATATATCCCTTCAAACATCTTAGACAATGAAGAACATACCCTATACTGGGACACTACAATACACACCGATAAAACTGTAATAAGCAATAGACCGGATATTACTTTAATAAATAAAATAAACAAAATAACATACTTCATAGAAATCAGCACCCCAAATGATACCAACATACACAGAAAATATGTAGAAAAAATTGAAAAATATAGTGAACTAACGCAAGAAATAAAACGAATATGGAAACAAAAAACTGTAAAAACAATTCCATTTGTGATTTCAGCAACTGGAATACTCCACAAAACATTTATTAAAAACTTAAAAGAACTCAACATCAACCCAATTATACATCATAAGATACAAAAAGCAGTCATTTTAAAAACATGCAACATTATTAGAAAAACATTGACATAAATAAATAAACACTGACATAAATATTAATAAAATAATACAAAACATAACACAAAAAAAAAAGTGCCGACACGACTTGCAGCACGAAACTGCCGTCGTGCTCGGTGAAAATGGACCCCGCCTCGCGCGGTATGCGGGGGGGAGAGTGGCGTGGGATAATATATTAATAATTATATTATTTATAATAATAATAATAATAGTTGAAAACGATACATACAAAATCTACTGGGATTGAACGATTTACTCTGACAAAACATTAGCATGCAATAGACCAGATATTACAATAATCAATAAAAAAGACAATACCACCCAACTACTTGAAATAGGCATACCAAATGATACCAACATACACAGCAAATACACTGAAATAATAGAAAAATACACAGATTTAGCAGAGCAAATAAAACAGATATGGAAACCAAACGAAGTGAGTATCATACCACTCATAATCTCAAATACTGGAATACTGCATAAAACTTTTATGGAAAATTTAAAATTAATAAACATTGACAAAAAAATACACGGTAATATTCAAAAAGCAGTGATAATAAAAACATGCAATATAGTTAGTTCCTTTTTAAACGCGTACTAATAAGAAACGGAGACACTTTGACATAAATAACAATAAAATAATACAAAAACAAATAGTACCGACACGACTTGCATCCCGAATGTGTCGCCGTGTTCGGTGAAAATGGACTCCGCCTCGCGCGGTATGCGGGGAGGCAGAGTGGCGTGGGATAATAATAATAATAATAATAATATTGTAATAGTTATACATTGGCGGTGAAATTTGGAATGGATACATATTTGAGACATAATATTTGGTTGTAATTCAGGCAAATCAATACTTTAAAAGATGTTGTATAAAAAAAGCGCCGGTAGCGAAAATACATTTTATGATTCAAATTTTCCGTATAAAATATTTTATCAGCGATATACAAGCAAATGAATATAGTTAAAAAAGCGTCGCAAACGAAAATTTGGAATAAAAAATCGTGGGATATATATCAGAAATATACAGGGAAATCATTAAATAAAGGAATGGATTCGCTCCCTCAGATTTGTATTCCTGGGGTTAACATGCATCGATTGGTACCTCCTTTGACTTTTGTTGATCAATTTTTCCATGTACTCCGTAAAGAGTATAATTACGCTTTTGTTGTCAAATTAGTTAAATATAATATTACATGATAAAAGTACTTCTAAAAAAAGTATTTCCATTTAGCAATGTGTGTAAGAGGAAAACATAAATTTCGGCCCATCCAATCTGACGTAATAAGCGAAATAAATCGGTCATAAAAGAAAACCAACCCAATGCAATATATTATACGAATCTAATTTCAGTTCTTGAGGTTAAATTGTTATGTTTTTATGTGAATACTGGTATATATTGGTCGCTATTATAGTGACCGCACTGTACAGTATTTGGTTACAGATCTTCGCCACCACTGTGCTCGTACACGACATATACATCACCCTATAAGACCTTAGCATCTTTTCACGCTGTTCTGCATAAGGCTTGAAAAGGCATTGATGTAAACAGCTATATGGTAAATTGCCGAAGAGTCCGAAATTCATCGCTGCCTGAATGACTTGCTTTACCTGATCACCATTTGCAGTTTGGGCTGTGGCACCGGTGGTGATGACTGCTGTGGCTAGGCAGCAAAATTATTTTCATTATTGGCGTATTGTAAGTTCAGATTTGTCGCTGCAGTCGTCGACGTCGAAATACTACTAGCGATTGTTTCTTCTTACCGTCTTTCTTTTCCGGTCTTATTCGTTGTGCTCAACGCCTTTCGATGCTCGTTTTCTTCTTACCGATGATGACGACGGCGACGATTTCATGCATACATCTAAAGAAAGAACGATAAACCAACGATTCTTTTTGTATGGGTTCGTGTAGTCAAAGCTATAGCCACAGCTATCGTCATCACCGCTGTCGCTGTCGTTTCCTCTTCTGTTCCTGCTATTTCTTTTGCCTCTTTTCATCGCTCGTAGCATGTGTTGGTGAGTTGTTAATGTATGAGAGTGCTGACCGTATACACAGTATACACCCTCTACTTGCGCTGCAAGGCAACATGCTAGTACGGTGTGCGCAATCAACGCGGTTACAACATCCAAAACAAAATTGAGTAGAATATAAAAACAAAATTTAATTACAAATTTTGTCTGTCTAACTAGCCAGCTTTTAGCTCTTGATAATTACTCCAATGTACTCTTATATGTAAGCGATTGCCAATTGTTCCCGATGCTTTTCGAAATAATTTGTCGGTATTAACGCGTGGTGATCACTTAATCAACTAATACTCTTGTTGACCACCGATCAGACGTCATTCGGCGTAGGAAAATATTTCGCGGCAACAATGACGGTGTATTGCAATGACGAGCTGGAGTAGTCAGTTTGTCAATCATTCACGTACCGACGGTAATTCTTCACAGTATGTGTGGGTTTTTACATAAATTTGTTTCGCATTAGTTCGTACTTTTTATTAATTTGTGTTGATGCGTTCCCGGTTGTTCGCACGTGTGTGTTTGTATGTGCTCATTTTTTAATCATTTACTACATTTTGTGATCAACGCTAGTTAATATGTACAGTACAGTACACGCATAGGTGCAGGTAATAATTATGACTTTTCCGATATAGATCGGAATAGTCTAATTCACAAAATTACAATCAGTTTTGGAAGTACAAAAAATGCAAAACTGGCGGATTTTGCTTCGGTGTTTTTGTTTTGTACTAATTGCGTTCGTTGACGCTTAAATTACATCAAATCGACAATCTGCCGACGGTAGTACAGCAAACCAAATCATGCTCAATGTTTTCGAAAAAATAAATAACTCGAACGTGCAAAAGTTAAGAATATTATAATATCAATAAAAATTTCCAAAATATGTGAGTAAATATGTAATATAAAAATGATAAGTAAATATAAAACGTGCATGTGATAGCAATAGCAACAACTTGAGGCGCATAACCATGCCAATGGCGCGTTGATGGTAACAGAGCACTAAATAGAAACGGACGGTTGGTTGCCCATAGCAACGCAAACTCGCAAACACATCATACCTCAGAGCACCTTAAAAAAAGGGTATGTACATACATATGTACAGGGTGGCTCATATAGTGATTTTTAATTATGTGTTGTTTTGACAGTGACTGTTCTTCGATCTTGACAAAACGTCGGTATCATATCTCCGTGAAACGAATCCCTTTAACGTATTATTCATACTTCGCACAACTTTACAAAACTTACAGTTTTTAAAAACTTAAGGCTGACAATCATACATAAAAATTTGCAATTCTTAAAAAATACTTGCAATTTTCTTTTGTGAATTAATATTGTATAATAACATCCGTTTCATGGAAATCTGTAAAAATATTTCTAGTGGTATCACTGTATTTGAAATTCAAGAGACAAATTGCACTAATTTCCTAATAATCAGGTATATGCAAAATGCATTCGACAGATTTTTATCTGAAAGTTTAAAATGTATACTTCGCACAAGCTGTGCTTGAACAGCTTTGGAGAAATATTGCAAACATGTTTCCAAACTCAATGTGGTATACCCCAAACAGTTCCTTTACTTAAAATAACTCAAAGAATATTTTCTGACGAAGTGCATTTCTGTTTCGGTGGCTATTAACAAGCAAAATTGCCGCATCTGGGGATCGGATAACGCGCTTGTGATCGTCAAAGAGTTATAGTTTGGTGAGGTTTTTTTAACGCTGGCATGCTGCTTCAAATGCCATTTCAATCAACGATGAGTGCCTGGATCTTTGGTTTCAGAACGACGGCGCGCCATGCCACAACCAATCCTTTGGGCGCCAAGTTCGGTAATCGGGTTATCAACCGTATCGCCGATACCAGTTGGGCACCTCGAACTTCGATTTAACGCCTTTGGATTTTTTTGTGGAATGCTGTAAAGGGCCGATGGTATGCGAACAGTTCATCAATGATTTAGGCCCTTAATGCGGAAATCAAGCAAAACATTTAGATCGAGCCAGAAAAAGTCACCAAGGTCTTGGAAAACTGGGTTAACAGGATGTGCAACTCCGAAGCCACCGTAGAAACCCACATGAATGAAATCGTGGTTCATAAATAATGGGATTGTTTTTTCTTTCGAATAAACCAATGATATAGTGATGAAATTGAGTTTTGTTTATTTTTTTGTATTCCTAAAAATAAACGATTGCATGGGCCATCCTTTATACATATATGTTACCGCTGAAATTTGTACTGTCGCCGATCATTTACATGTTTACGATCGCGGCAATACCAGCACCACGGAGACGCCATTGTTGTGTCAACCTGCAAGCACATAGATATGTATGTCTATACGTAATAATAATTCATGATGAAATCAAAAATTGATAATAATAAATAAAAATGCTATAAACAAGAGTGTAAAGATTAATAGCTCTTCCCAAATGCACTATCACTATACCTATTATCTCTGTATGTACTGTCCCATGTATTTGGTATATTTTTAGTTAAGTGAACAAGTGCACCAGCGTGGGAGTGGGCATACATACATAAGTCTTACGACAAGCTATTGTGTTATCAGTTGCCGTTTTAACGAATTTGTTGAATATTCGCAGGAAATATAATGTGTAAACAGACGCAATATATTAATTACAAAAATTATGTTTTTATGCGTATATGTATGTGTGCAAAACTATAACACGGTGTAATACTTTCTTTTTCTGTACTCTATATCTTATTCATATTCTAATTAACTAAATTTGTTTGCTGTATAGTCTTATTGGTACACATTGGTACAGTGACTCACAGAAATGATGCAGCAATCATTTTTGGCAATATTAAGTTAAAATCTTGCAAATATATTAGCCCAATTTTTTTTTGTTTTGTTTTATTTTTTAATTTCATAACTTTATGAATTTGGAGAGACAAAAATTATATTGTCCAAAAGTAACAAAAGATATCACTCAGAATATATATGTACCCGTACAGCCAAAATTATGCGCACGAGTTTACTCTTATTTGCGACATGTGGTGCAGCAAGTAATATTTACTGTCTAAGAACAAAATAGTCATATTTAAGTCTAAAAGAGCGGGCTGGAAATAAAAATGGGTCGTAAAACATCTGTTGTATTGCGAGAAATAAAATTTAATTTCTAAAACGAACCAAAAGACAACTAAAAATAGTGAAAAGAGTAAACTAAGCCATTGTTCAATACATTATTGCGCGCTTTGCAAAATAGGCTTAAACTCTGTATAACAAGGTTTTCAATGATAATAATTCATGATGGATCATGCGAAGAGTACGCGAAAATCTACCCGGGAGAGGATGAAGAAGAATAACTAAGGAAAACAACTTCCGGAATACCACCATTCTTGCTTGCTACTCACCACCTCTACGAAGGAGGTAAATTTTTATAGCAATTGAAAGTGAAAGTCGACGGCACACCAATACCGGCCAACTCAAAAATTTTGGGGGTCACCTTCGACAGTTTGCTCCTCTTCGTGCATACGAGTTCAATTGCCATTAAGTTCCAAAACCGCAACAAGGTACTCAAATCCCTAGTCGGTAGCACTTGGGGCAAAGACAAGGAAATGTTACTATTCACTGCTATGGTTACATGCCAGCACGATACCATTAACCCACTGACCTACCACCCCGCTCCCTTTGGACTCAACCCATCGAATCAACATGATCGGTGGCTACACCGTATTGGCAGAACTTGATGAACTGCTACAACCGCAACACGTAATTGTATGGGGTGCGTGGTATGCGTGTCATGGGAAGGAACCGGAAATGTAACTTCTATTGGAAGTAATATGGATAAGAATGAATATTTGGATATCTTAGAGGAAAATTTGTTACAAAGTGCCAATTGGGTGCTAATTGTCCCAGGTTCTTTCTTCTATTCATTCCGTTATCAAATAGAGATTCACAACTCGATCAGTTTTGTGTTTGCATTTGCGGTTCATTTGGTAAACTCTTTAATTACGCATCGTACACTCCTAGTAGTACTGATTCACTGTATTGCGCTCAAGTAAATAATATTATTGATCTTTATAGAAGAAATAAAAATAATCACTTTTGTATTTTAGGTGATTTTAATCTAAATAAACTGTATGTTCTAATTTACTGAATGACCTTCACTCTAACCAATGTTAACTATAATTATGAAATTTACTTCCTAGACAGCCGTTTTAGTATTAATTTAATTCACATTAATAAATGGACAACTTTTTGTATAATAAATATATTTCTCTGTGCGAAATACATAGATTTAAAAGGAAATCCAAGAATTTTCTGGAAATACATCAATTTTAATATTCTAAGCAGATTGAGATTTAATGGCACAGAGAGTTTCGGTGCATAGATTTTTTGAAAGCATTTGACATGGTCTTGCACCAAATTCTAATCTGGAAACTTGAGGAACTTGGAACTAGGTCTCCACTCGTCCGTCCCTTTATGGCTGAAATCATACCTGTCAAATAAAATCTCAGATGCTGAAATTGAGAATACTAAATCTCATACATTTGTGTCAACTTCTGGAGTACCACAAGGTAGCATTCTCGGTCCTATCTTGTTTATACTTTTCGTTAATGACGTTGGTCGTTGTTTCAAGTATTCTAAGTATTTACTCTATGCAGACGATTTGAAACTTTTTCGCAAAACCTCCTGTCTATCGGATACATTGCTATTACAGGAAGACTTGACTGCACTTACCCTAAAATAATTAATATTTTAATTAATATACTACACTTTAAAGTTTTTATTACTATAATAGTTATGAGCAATGTTAAGGACTGCGTTATTTTGATTGTGAGCTGTCAAATAAAAACATTTCGTTCCAGAGTATAGTGAATATAAATTTCAGAACAGAGTAGAAAAAATAGTTGGTTTGACAGTTGTCTAAAAAAATTCATATTGTGTTGATTCGAATCTCGAAGTTTGTCTAAATGCGCTTATGATTTTAGTTTTGCGATAGTGTGAGGCATCAAGAACTTTACTCGCTTTGATTGACCGGTTTCTCTCGGTTGGATTCTCACACTTCACCCATTGTTGAAAATTTGTTCATGCACACGTTTAAACTCATTTAGTCATATTCAAACTCCGCAAACAAAAAAACCAATATGCCATGAATTCTACTTTAATATGGCTCGCTGCTTTGTAAATATAAAAAAAACTCACCGATCTAATGAGAGATAATGGTCTATAACCTTCTTTCCGATTCTATGAGCACCATCTCTTTTTTTTTTTTAAGGTTTTTGAATATATTATATTTGTGCATCTGTATATTTTCTCGCTTGTTTGCTGTACCGTACTTCCCAGCCCTTTGTCTGGTGTTCGTGCGTCTCGCCTGATCAGCAGAAGCTTCCTATATTGATGGTCTTTCTTCTTATTCCTTTCTTTCTCTGATCCACGCAACCGCTATTGGAAGCTAATGCATCTTGAAGAAGCTGTTTCTCCGCATGGAAAAACGTGTTTCTTTTTATGGAAAATCGCAAAGAATAGATGAATGATGTTTAGAGAAACCTCTCTCGATGGACTCTAGTCCGTCTATTCCAATTCTAGAATTAAACGTACATACTCAGTAGGGACATAAATACTGTTACACGCATTTTATGCTACAAAAATAAAAAAGTAATGAATATATTTTTCCAATTACCAACTTTGTGTTACATACTTATTGATATATATTTTTTATTACTGTTAATATATAATTAGGCTTGTTTATTTAGTTTTAACTAATTTTCACTTTTCGTATATATATTAAATAAGAGTTAGTTTTAATAATAGCTTATATAGCTTAATAAGCCAATGTGTTGCTTCCTTAATATAATCTATTATGAGTCTTCTAAATGCAGTAATATTTTTTCGTTTTTTATATTACTTAATATTTCATTAAACCGTAAGGTTGTACATCTTCTAAATCTAAAATTTTGTTCGTTAACTACTTTGGTAACAAACCATAAGTAATTTTAAAAACAAAAAGTAGAATATTCTTAACTATTCTTTGGTTAATATTAAGCCATTTTAATGTGTCAAGCATACATGAGATCGGGGTCAGTTTATTACAGGAACAGTAAAGTCGAACAATACATGAAATGTGGCTTAAGGGATGCCGGTGGTCTAGTGCTCGAAAATTTAGGGTATTTTCAGGATTTAGTTTTTTTACAATAAAAAAATGAAAAACGATATTTAAATTTTGTAGGCTGGACCGTGCTGTCCATTTTGGCTCTTCTATTTATCTGAAACAAAAAACAAAACAAAAAACTTTTAATCAGTATGTAGGTATGTATGTCCCGTACTAGAATAAAACAATCGCCCGTACTAGGCCATTGATGTTGTGAACAACATATTAAAATTTCAGACCATTCGTTTGGTTGGTTTTTTGTTGTTTTGATAACACCAGGCCGAAAAAAGTAGTTTTGAGATAATTGAGTTGAAAGATTTAAGAGTGGCCGCGTGACAAATCTGACTCAACCTGATAAAACGGCTGTAGAATCGAAAATACTTGGAATATCCTTCCAAAAGTTTGAGAGTATGTTATCAAAAGCCTATTCTTTCCAAATATTAAAAAAAAATTTATTGTTTGAAAATTCTAGACCACCGGGACCCCTTAATCATGACATTGAATATTTTTACGGCACTAGCTTGTTCATCCCAAGATATCCTTTGACTCCTTTCAAATTATCATTAAACCTATTAAGACATTCCTGACATGAGTTTCCGGACGTGTATTGCAGCGACTAATCAGAATATTGCCAAATATTTATTCCCTGTAGTGTACTTACATTTATGTATGTATGTACGAAGTGTGTTAAAAAAATAAGGTGAATTTTCAAATTTTGATTGACTCAGACTACTCTCAACGTATGGCACTGTCCACATTTCAAGTGTTTTTGAGCACTTAATTGCATTTTTTACACAAAATTTGATGCAACTTCTTTGATCCATTTTTTTCCATTGTCGAATTTACGTAGCCCGCGAAATTTGAAAATTCGCCTTAAATTTTGAACACACCTCGTATATTAAAAAGAGTAAATGATAAGTACTGTACCTGGCTGTATGGCTAATGTTATTGATCGTATACTCGAGACGCATTCAGATGCTTTCAGTCGCTGCCATCTGTTAATTAGGTTGCTCTTAAGCCATTTACTTTCAATTAGCGCTATAGCGCTTCACTTATTGTTTCGAAAGTTCAAAAAAAAAAATGGTTAAATGGTTTTATAACAGCTATCAAGACGGTATTTTGCTAAATTTTAGCAAATGTTTTGACCCTTTGTTCGAATAAATACACGTAAGAGACGCACCACCAATCCATAACTGAAGGGGATAACCCTTTTTGATCCGAGGGATCAGTTCACATGCTCTTTTAGATGACCGTGCATATATTCTATCACTTTGCTTGTTAAATTTTTCTGTACGGTACAAATTTGTTCCTTGGTAAACAAAATTTTTCTGTTATCAACGTGCTTCACCAAAAAACGTTTGCATTTGTCCATCCTATTTATTTATTTTTTTTTCAAAGCTATGAAATGTTCGGGAAGGCGTTCGAAAGTCCCAAGTCCCAAGAATTTCTGCGAGACATTCATCTCCTGGTTCATAATATTCTGTTTTCGGAGTGGATTTTACTGAATTTTTTATTTGGCAGCTATTTTTGTTGTTGTAGTTGCATAAACATTCCACATACCTATAAGGATGATTTACGGCGTTTGAACTGTGTGTGGACGACCTGACTGGTTTCCTGCAGCCCCTAAAACAGTTCTATGTACAAACATGCATACGAAACGTTTTGAAAATACCACCTTTATTTTATTCCACACTTAAATAGGGCAATACGGTTCTCGTTATCGACCACTCCATTAGGAACGGTGAATCAATTTACGTTTATCGGCATTTCATAGGCCACGTGGTAACTACGGTAATTACTGACGTTAATGTGAAAACAAATATTCTAACAAAAATATGAAATCTGCATATATGTGCACATGTATGTACCTACTAATGTGGCATATGTAGATACGAGTAAAATGGCAAATATTTATACGGCAACATTAAGAATACTAAACAATAAACAATATTTTTAAAAGAAAAATATAAAATGTAAAGCTCAAATTCAAAAACACACCGAAAAAAAGTTTCAAAAATATTAATAGTGAAAAAATTATACAAATCAAAGATAAACGCGGAAAAGAGCTTCACAGATTCTTATGGAACGTGCAATTAAACTAAGACGTGGTGTGGTGGGCGAAGTCACAGTTCACAACAACTTAAATTACGACAACGACACCATCAAATGCTGCGTATACAAGAAGATCAGTAGCAACAGCGACTTATCGTTATAAAACGTTAAGTATGTAGCTGTAAAATTAAAAAAAGAAGATACTACCAAATCGCTATATAGCACAATTAACTTATTTTTTCTACCTTTAATTTAATATTTATCATTATTTGTTTCAGTTCATTGTTTCATTCGTATTATTTCTGTTGCTTGATTTTCCTTGCCATCCAGGTTACTAACTGGCAAACAAATTCAGTTTGCAAATTTTTGAATTTGTTTAAAAATAATTTATAGTCAGTGTAATCAGCTTTGCTTCTTCTGTCTATCATTTTGTAAAAAAACTTTCCATCAAAGAAAAAGCAGAATTCCCATACAAAAATTAAACTTGTTTATAAATACTCTGGAAATTGCCCGTATTTTATTTATATATAAAACTGTGGCTCCTCCATTTGCTTAAAGATAAAGACCATAAATCTTATCACCATAAATTTTTGAAGAAGCACGATCGAACACCTAAATATGCATACAGTTTAACTTGGAAAATCCTTTCAAATTGATAAACAGTAGTATGTATGTTAGGCTGGGTCGATTTGTGGGGAGGCAAACAAATCGCCCATTGCTCTGTGAAAATCATATTCTTTGGATCAAAATAAGAAACTTTGCCGAAGGAACCATATCTCTAAAACGAATTCTGATGTCCCCCAATTTGGGTCGAACTTTTAGTGTCTTTTGTGGGGAGGCAAAAAAATCGCCCATTGCTCTGTGAAAATCATATTTTAGGGATCAAAATAAGAACCTTTGCCGAAGGAACCATACCTCTAAAACGTATTCTGATGTCCCCCAATTTGGGTCGAACTTTTTAGTTTCTTTTCTTATGTAAAGGCCAAAAATGGTGATATTTTGAAATGATTGTATGGGGAAGCCCCCAGGGGAGTTCCAGGGGGTGTGCCACTGGCATGGGTGGATCGGCTGTTCCAAGTTAGTGGGGGTCGGTCATACATTTGGACTCGATTGGAGCACTCTAAATGGGTCAAAGTGGGATTTTTCGTAAGAATAAATATTCCTTATCAACTCCATTCAAAATTAAAAAAACAAAAATACTGTAATATTGCTACCTATGCCCATAGTCACTTGTAAATTTCTAATAGATAGGGAAACTATCAACATGGAATATATAATACAATTTGGCAAAACCAGACTACATGCGAAATAAGCAAACAGAAATGGCCGAAATGGAACAGGGGTCGCTCAAAAAGCCGGTTGAGATTTAATAATGAAGTTACAATAAACATGATAGGTTTATTAACCGATCATTGTTTAATAGGTAGCTTCGCCAGAAGGTTAGAACTCCCTTACTACGATTTTTATTGAAAATTAAGGCTTAACTAGAAGGAGGATTTGCACTCTTGGTAGTAGTCTTAACAGCTGTAGCGGATATAGCTCATTTAAAACTAACGAAGCTTTGCTCATTTATAAAATGAGTATATGAGTCTATTAGTATTTTTCGTCAATTACACTGCATAATAAAATAATTTTTTATCAGCCTATTTCTTATTTGATATAGTCTTCGGCTTCATTGATTGCCCCTATACGGCGGATCGAAGACGCCTTCACTTAATTTTACCTGTAACTGGTCTGGAAGCATTATAAATTCATAGACAAATTTTAAATAAATAAGAATAATTGCTAACATATGCATTCACGCCAAACGGAGTGCATAAATAGCGCCTGAGAATAGAAACCATAACATTATGCTACCGTTATCGTAGGTGCTTGTTGGCCGACACTATTTTGTATTGTTTGGTGTATAATTTTTGATCAATTAAAATTTTGTCGTTGTTATTAGCATGATGAAAGGTGGCCGCAAAACCCATTTTTTGATTGCAGACATGGTACATACTTTTCTTTGTTAAGGGATTAAATATATGTGTCAGGAACCATGAATCCTCTGTATTATTTAATAAACAAAAAAATTTAAAAAATCGGCAAAATGACTTTATATTCTACACACTTTCCATGTAGATTTTTCTCCCTTCGTCGCTCTTCACCAACTGCATTACAGTCTCGATTAGTTCCATGTGGTGGGCAATGAACTCTTCCATTTTCACAATGGCGGCGATAAGTATAGGGGAACACTCCAACGTTAGAAGATAATCTAATAATGGCGCTAAAAATCCGTTTCAATCGGCTTTTTTGTATATCAGCATACACTTCGTTGTCAACCATTTCACTTTAATGCGTTCTTCAAAAGTCTAATCGGGAAGTCGTAATTAGATTAAGGAAATATTTAAAAAGAAATGCATTTTAGAAACTGATTTAGATTTTATAAAAATTTTGGATTTTTCAACCAATTTTGAGTTATTTCTTTTAAATGTGTGGTTTGTTGGTGAAATACTTATTAAGGATAAAATAAGTTTTAGAAAAAATTTGGCTTTTTTGAAGGAGTTAAGGCTCATTTTGGAAAAGTTCTTTAAAGCTCGTATTTAGCTTGAGAACTCGATAATGTTAAGCTGTGGAGTGTTCATCTTCCGTTGTATCAGTTGTACCAATAACAGTGCCAGCTGTAGCTAATGAAATGTCTGCCCAAACCTTAAAACATAGTTGCCAATCTAGTGCTTTAGTGCATTTCGCTTGAATCATTCAAAGGCTGCTTTCTGCGTTAAAGGAAAGATATTTTACTGTACTTTTTGTGAACAGGATGTTTTGGCTACTTGTGAATTTTTTTCGCATGAAAAATACAATTTTTTTTTGTTTAATTATATTTGCATTCATCAGGCAATTAAAAAGTTAGGACCTTTTAAAATTTTGTTTAATTTATTTTGACTGAAGTCGTGTTTTCAAACTTAAGAGAGCGTACTAATATTAATACCACGGTACACATTATGTAGATACTCTCACGTTTTTGCAGCAGCTTTTCTAACAAAAGCCATCTTATAGTATTATACTTATACAATATACAGGCATGTTCTGCAAATCTTACGATTTGCAAATGTTATGATCCGGAAAATATTTTTAAATATTTGTAATGAAAGTAATACATATTTCAATTGATGATGATCAATGAGTGAGTACATATACGTTGTGGTGTGAAGGGGTGTAAAGAAAATACTCCTGTAAAATATATCGAAAATAATTTAAACAAAAAAACTATTACAAATACGATTTTACTTACGTGGGTAAAAGGATTCGCCTACATTTCAACCTCAAAGCCAAATTCGTTGGAAACAATGTAGGTAAATGCACATTCAATAAAAAATAAATTTGGAAAATAATAAACTTTTCCGGAATTAAAACCACTCAATTCACATCGGGACAGCTGTCTGTATACAGCAGCTGACCCCGTCTAACAAACATAGGGCAGTGCTGTCATCCATTTTTATAAGTCGATGCAATAGTTTTGCCCAAATGCCCGTAAATCGCTCCCCACCACTAGGTGGCGCTTCAAAGCAAACTGATGCCGACATTAACCCAAGTGTGACTCAAAACAAAAAAAAAAATTACTATAATTGCGAATCTGAAATTTTCTTACAAAACAAGATCTCTGAACTTGAAGCAATATGTATGCAACTTAAGCAAGAAATGCTTCAACTTAAAGCTGATAATGCTAAGCTAAAAGATGAAACTCTAAATTTAAAAGGTTCACTAAGTACAGGGACATTGAAAGATAACATTGTCGCTAATTATGAAACTGATGAGGAGAAACTTAACCGAGAAACCGACTGGATCCTAAAAAAAACAAGAAGGCCAGCTAAAAAGAGAAAAGCTGATGATAAATAAACATGTTTGATGTAAATGACTACAGAGTAGTAACCAAAATATTATCCGATAAAAATATATCCTGGTACACATATGAAAATAAGCAATCCAGAGATATTAAAGTTGTAATAAAAAAATTGCACCACTCAAATCAACTAAGCAGTTTACTAAAAGATTTAGAAGCGCAATGCTTCTTGTCAGCTTTGAACCAACCGATAAAGTACAAGATATATTCAAGATAAATAGAATATTAAATACTGTAGTTAAAGTAGAACCAGTAAAAAGTTCGACATTAATACCACAATGTAAGAATTGCCAATCGTATGGGCATACTAAAAATTATTGTGGAAAACCACCAAAATGCGTAAAATGTGGAGAAAAGCACCTTACAGTTTATTGTACAAAACTGTCAACTGAAAAACCAAAATGTAGCAACTGTGGAGAAGCGCACCCAGCAAATTATAGGGGATGCGCAGTTGCCAAGGAACTGCAATAGCTCAGAAATAAATTTCGCAATATTTTAAATACTAAATCGCATGAAAAAGAACCTGAAAATAAAAATTTAGAAACAAGAGCACACAAGACATATGCTACTATAGTTCGATCTGATAATGCACCACAGCCAACCGAAAACTCTGATACTAGTCAAATCTTACAAAATATTTTGTCAAAGCTATTAAATATGGAAGAAGCTATTACAAATATTGATGAACGATTAAAACAACAAGAATATAATAACGGAAGGAGTATCCAAAAGAAGAAGTAAACATATTAAATACCTTCAAAGTAATGCTATGGAATGCAAACGGTCTTTCTAAACATGAACATGAGTTACAAATTGTTTTAGACGAAAACAACATAGATGTCTGCTTAATAGCAGAAACACATTTCACAAAACAGTCGTTTATAAAATTTAAAGGTTACAACTTGTATCACACAATACATCCATCAAATTCACCAAGAGGAGGTAGTGCCATAATCAGCAAAGAAACGTTAAAGTACAGTGAAGAACCAAAATATCAAACGGAAAAAATTCAGGCAACACTAATTAAAATGTATACAAAGAAGTACAGCAGAACGCTAGCAAGTCTATATAGTCCACCAAAACATGCACTTAAAACAGAAGATTATATTGTATTCTTCAAACATGTTGGAGATCGCTTTATTATAGGGGGCGACTTCAACGCAAAGCACACGCATTGGGGATCCAGATTGACAACAATGAAAGGAAAGGAGTTACTATGTGCAATAAACCAGTATATTTGCGAAACTTTTTTATCAGGGAGTCCAACATACTGGCCCTCAGATCAAAACAAAGTTCCAGACTTAATAGACTTTTTCATAGTAAAAAATATCAGTTGCAACTATCTACAAGTAGAAGAAAGCGCTGATTTAAACTCTGATCACTCACCAATTGTATTCACTTTAAGCGAATACTTAATATCAAAAATAAACAAACCAACACTCGTGAATCATAAAACCGACTGGCAAAGTTTTAAGTTAATTCTAAAGGAAAATATAAATCTGAATGCTTCCATAAAATCGAGAAAAAAATTAGACGAAAGAATCGAAAAATATATCAAAATTATCCAACAAGCGGCCTGGCAATGCACACCGGAAATAAAAAGAAGACTTAAAGGAAATAGTTATCCGAGGGAGATTTTAATGCTAATAAAAAATAAACGTAGATTGAGAAGAAAATGGCAACAAACCAGAGCACCACAAGACAAAGCCAAACTCAATAAACTCTCTACACAACTAAAAGAAGAAATAAAACAACTTAAAAATGACTCCATTAGAGATGCTCTAGAAAATTTAACGAGCGATAAACGTACGGACTATTCACTTTGGAAGGCAACTAAAACCTTGAAAAGGCCTATTATGCATTCCCCACCAAATATGAAAATTATGATGGCAGCTGGACCAAATCTAACGAACAAAAAGCTGAGAGATTTGCCGAATATCTTCAAAACATTTTTCATCCTAACGAAGGAGATGAGTTAGAAAATATACCTCATCCTATTCGACAAAAAATCGATAAAATCCCCTTGACTTCCTTTAAGGAGGTAAAGAACACTATTAAAAATAAAATAGATAGCAAAAAAGCACCCGGTTATGACCTTAT
Source organism: Anastrepha ludens (assembly GCF_028408465.1). NCBI lineage: Eukaryota > Metazoa > Arthropoda > Insecta > Diptera > Tephritidae > Anastrepha > Anastrepha ludens. The sequence continues at coordinate 43,945,375 of NC_071503.1, forward strand.
AACAGGGAAAATATTAAAAGAATTGCCCAATAATGCTATTGTCAAATTGACACATTTGATTAATGCTGCATTTCGTTTAGAATATGTACTGCAACAATGGAAAATAGCGGAAGTTATTATGCTTCCAAAACCCGGAAAGCCACCACACTATTTGACATATTACCGACCAATATCGTTGTTTTATCTAAGCTTTTTGAAAAAATCTTGCTAAAAAGATTAAAACCATTGTTAGATGCAAAATGCCTTGTACCAAACCATCAATTTTTTTTTTTCGAAATGAGCACTCAACGATTGATCAAGTGCACCGCATTACTCATGTAATTGAAAAATCACTGGAAGAAAAACAAATCTGTTCTGCGGTATTCCTGAATGTATCGCAAGCTTTTGATAAAGTATGGCATGAGGGACTTATCCATAAACTTCAAGCAGTTCTACCAATCCAGTACTCAAACATTTTAAAATCCTATTTAACGATCAGATACTTTGGAATAAAGCAAGCAGATGTCTATTCAGAACTGAAAGATATTAATGCAGGTGTCCCGCAAGGCAGTGTACTCGGGCCAGTTTTGTATCTCTTGTATACTAACGATATACCCACATGCAGCAATACAACAACTGCAACATTTGCCGATGATACTGCAGTATTAGCAACTGATGAAAAACACTTAGAAGCAATTCAGAAGTTACAAGCATCAGTAAATGCAATTCAAAATGGGACCAAAAAATGGCGTGTCAAGTTAAACGAAACCAAGTCTGTGCATGTTGACTTCACTAATAGAAATACATATAAATTATAAACCAATATTTATCAATAATACGACAATACCGCATGCAAATACGGCAAAATATCTAGGAATGACCTTAGATGCTAAGCTGAGATGGAAAGCACATGTCAAGAAAAAACACGAGGTGTTAATTCTTAAATACAAGAAAATGTATTGGCTGTTAGGCCGACATTCTAAACTCTATATTTATAACAAAATACTTTTATACAACCAAGTACTGAAACCAGTGTGGTCATATGGCATACAGCTCTAGGACTGCACCAGTGAAAGCAACAAAAACATCATTCAACCATTCCAAAATAAAGTATTACGCGACATCGTTAGAGCGCCGTGGTACATTCGTAATTGCAATGTACATAAGGATCTTAATATAGACACCATTACGGATATCATAAAAAAATTCTCAAATAAACATAAAGAGAGACTTCAGCAGCACATCAATGATGATGCAGCCAAACTACTTGTAACTGATGACCTCACGAGAAGATTAAAAAGGACGAAACCGCATGATCTCTTTTTATAAAATTTTGTCTTTACTTGAGATGTTTTAGTTTAATTAAATATATGTAAAATGAATTGCTTTTTAGTTTTGTTAACTAGATTGCAATAGTATTAAAAAAAAAAATATTTCAATTGGAAACTGCTATAAACACATTATTTATGTCATCCAGGGTTGTAGTGCCAAATATTTAATTAAACAAATTTTCGAAATATATAAAATAGTCTTCGAGCAGTATAAAAAAAAGTAAAAGCCCATATTATCGCCGTTTTTTTCTATTATTTGATCAAACTATGTTTTTCAAAAGTTAACTTAGCAAAGCAAAAGACAGATGTGGGGAATAGTAAGTCGTACACAAAACCATTACTTGCACCATGTCCAATAACTAACAGTTATCAACAGTCAACTAGTAATAATCAAGAATCAAATGAACTATGAACATATTATCAACAACCAACAGTCATCAATCAACAGACGGAAGCGCAGACGGAGTCCTTACATATAATATTTAAAAGTATATATAATATGTATGTGTCATATACCCGTTAACTACAATCAACTACGTTTTCTTTGAGCAATAATGAAAGAAAAAACCTTCAATCAACTAAAATTTCATTTATGAGGAGTGTGTACTGAACTAACAGACTGTAGCTATCATCGTAACACCAACGTTTAAAATTAATCGATTTCATGTTTAACTAAATCTTTAATACAAATAAGCTAGAAGACATCTTTTATAAATATGTATCTAAGACCCGTCCTATTGTGGCTTAGTTGAGAAGTATCCCAGAATTTAGGAATGATTTCTAATAGAAAAAGCCTCAAATTATTTAATTTTGATGTAACCATGGAAAATGTGTTTGTTTTAGCTCAGTAGTTTTCTATTGTAGGTGCGTACAATCACTGAATTAAAAAAATTGAAGCATCTTATATGTGCTTACATGTATCTACATATGTAGGTACCAATTAAAACGGAAGTTCGTAAAATGTTTGTGTTTGTCGATGCAGCTGAAAATGTATTCCTCAAAATCAAAGAAAAAACGTAGAGTAAAAGTGTTCAATATTCATCAATGCGGCTATATTCAGCAACAGCAGCAGCTTTACAGAAATTCTGTAAGTAAACTATTATATGTGTATCTATTAAATGCATACATATCACACATGGGCACACTGCATTACAAGTAGTCGTTATCAGTAATTATTACTTTTTACTTATTTCAAAAAAATCAATACATTTTTTACAGACTAAAGCGATAATTTAGGACTAAAGCGCAGAAAGCACTAAAAAAATTTAATTCAGCAACTTAGAAAACACATTCTTGGGACAAGAAAAACCAGGCAAAATAAAATTCGAAACTTCGTGAGTTCTGGTAGTGAACGCACTAATGGGGTATTTCATCCTCATTTACTTTGCAGTAAACCAGTACCTTTTTATGGAATACAGAAAAATACCACTTACTAGGTATTTGTGCTGCTATTTTTAATCGTTAAGTAAAAATAGCCAGTAATCTGCAATACTAGTAAAATTCATTGTTTACTGAAAATTTCTAGTAGCGCTGAAAAAGCAATGTACTCTTACAAGATTAGATAAATCGTTTAAGGAACTAATAATAATTTTTAGTTAAACGTTCTGACCTAGGTTATCTAAAAATAACATTTTACAAAATTACCTCAACTAATTGTATACAATACGAACAGAGAAATTGTATGACGAAGCAGAGAGAATCATACGATGCACTAAAAAAGTACAAAATAAAAAAGTACAAAATATTTGAGTCGTTGCTTCAAATACCCAGAAAATATTACTTGTGATATATCACACGCAGTTTCTTACTAATTTGTAAAACTTTACAGTGAGTTTTTCAGTAATCCGTAACAATTTATTTTTATTGCAATTTTACTGGTAATGCAATATGCTCATCTATGATACATACAGATACAGTGGTCACACAATTTATTCGTACATCCTGCGTAGTACGTAAAAAACTTCAGCTTTGCTCTAAATAATTGCTGTGACAATATATTTCTTTTGGGTCACTGTAAGAATGTTACATTCCTAATGAATTGCCGCAAACAAAACTCCCGTTACTTCAATTCACGCTGATGGGTTCCAAGGAAAGCAGGCAGACTTAGGAAAATGCTGCAAAACATTTATTCGTTCACTTTCAGCTCATGATATTGTGGCTGCAAAAGTAGCAGTAAAAATCGTTTAAGTTTTTACTAATATTGGTGCAAACGAAATAAGTTTGGTTTTTCTTCGTTTTTATCACCGATTCAGTTTCAGTTGGGCGCAATATCTCGATTGAAATTTGCCAAATGGGACGAAGTGCGGACTTACTATTAGAAATGCGTAAAATGATTATTAAATTGTACTTGGAAAACAAGTCTCTTCACGAAATCGGCAGAACAATTTGCTAATCGCATTCTACGGTTCAAATTGTTATTGCTATTTATATTAATACTGATATTTTGGAAGCTAATCACCATCAAGCGGGAAGGCGAAAAATATTGACTCCAGCTGAGGAACGCAACATAGTAGCATCAGTCGCGCAAAATCCAAAAATAACCTCCACGTATTTTGCCGAAATATTCAATCCGTATTTGCCTGCACAGCGCTGGTTATCAATGTAAAGTGAGAGTAGAGTATCACGCCGCAAACCATACATTTCAGATATTAACAGAAAGAAGAGATTGGAGTTCGCTAAACGCTGTATAAATGAGCCAGATTTTTTTTTGGGAAATCGTCATATTCAGTGATGAGTCGGAATTTAATATTTTCGGATCAGATAGCCCTGGTGAGCTTGGTGAAAGGAAAATACAAAACCGAATGAAAAAAATCTTATTCCTAGCGTTAAGCATGGAGGAGGAAATGCAATGGTCCCCAAACCAAAATCATAGCTGCATATTGGGTTAGAAAACTGGTTTTCATTGATGATAAAATGGACAATCATCTGTATTTGAACATTTTGAAGAATAATTTGCATGATAGTTCTGTTAAACTTGGACTGGATGCTAAAGGGTTCTTGTTTCAACAAGACAATGGAACAAAACACTTATCGATTCTCGTGCAAAAATGGCTTATTGACCACTGTAAGCAGCTTAAAACTCCACCTCAATCACCGGATCTGAACCCAATTGAGTATGTCTGGGAGCTCTTAGGAAAGAGAATCAGAAAGCACAAAATAACATCAAAGGCGTCATTAAAGACAGCTTTAAGTGTTGAGTGGGAGAAAATTGAAGTGGGGGAATTGATGTTAAAGCTAACGACGACCCAACAAAGTACTGAATACTCGTTTTTTATTATGTTTTTTAAATAAAATATTCTTTATATGGTTATGTACGAATATTTTTGCATAAAATTGTGCCTTATTTCGTTATTGCCTTAAGTTCTTTAATTCCGGAAAGGAATTGGAATATTTTGTGTATTAAATATTGAATAAATATAATATGTTATGTGTTACGAATATATCCAATTTTTTTCTCTTGCATAAATCGTGCTAAGTATCAGGTGTATCTGTTTACAAACTGTGTGTGTACGGATAAATTGTGCGACCACTGCATGTGTTCATAAATCTCTAGGCTCCTCTAAATGTAAGGCAACATCTTGAGAAGCACAATCTAATACCCTAAAAAATAATACAACCTCATTATATGCAGTTGTCCGTTACGTGTGATATTTCATTTTAATTTTTAAAGTGAATTTTTTAACACAAAAATATTTTACACTTCATTAACGCGATTGAGGGAATAATTCCTGGAATGCATACGAGTTGCTTATGTGTTGTCACTTGCATATTTTTTGTATGAGTTTTTACTGGTTAGAACATTATTGGTTAAAGTGCACTTGCACTAATTCGCACGCACAAATTCTAAACAACCTAAGTTCCTTTGGGTAAAAATTTCCTATTATCAAAATTCTATAAGGACAAAATAATGAAGACTTAATGTTCTCGGTATAAAATTTCTTAATCAAACTATTTTGGGCCATACTTCTATATTTTTAAAGTACTATCGGTACTTTTTTAGCTGCATAAGAGCTATCGATATCGATGACTATGGTTTGACAGCTGAAAATGGCAAACTGTGTTGACGTTTCTGTTCAGTAAGGTTCGCAAATCATCATGATGCGATGAACAGTAGAACAACGCTTCTAAATTCTGGAAATTTACTTTGAAAAAAAAAATCTGTTCGCGAAGTTCATAGAGCACTGACGGTATCATCGGCCCTGAACAATGGATTTATTATATTCCAGCCACCATTGACGCCATATGGTCAATTTATTCGAAAAAGTAGTCAAAAATTGGACTGGTCGAATAGACCATGTAACTCGACCCCCGGCGGGCATATGCCGGATATCATATTAAAAAAAACAATGTCATCAAATTATCTACCAGATTATAATGAACAAAAAATCATTCCAACAATATTTCTGTTTTGTGTATTATTTTAAGTTCTCAAGCTCTTAAAAAACATCCAATATAAGGAAAAAATGTAAGTTATGTTTTCAATGAAAACACTAGTCTGTATTAAAAAAACGAAAAGAAGGGAAAACAATTCGCAATTCTAAAATAATATATCCGTATTAAAACATACACATATAAGTATCATATATTCTCCTGTAATTATATTCATCCTTATAAGTTAAAATATTGCGATAAGCCCAATGATGATAGATTACAAGGTTGTCTATCCGAGGCAAATTTGTGAGATATCATCGGCTGTCATGTCATAGGGGATAAGGGCAATATTAAATCCGCTTCACACGTTTTCTTGCACTTTTCCAATCAGTCGTTGTTCAAACGGCAACGAAGTGATATAAGCACTGGCTGCATTGATGTTTTCTGATATAATCAACATAATCTCCGTTTCACAGTAAACACATGCCCTATTAAGTCAGCAAATCAGATAATTATTTCAAAATCACAGGTTAATGGTCTGATGTCGGTCACACCTGATTTCTTCACGTGTATTAATCAAAACACTGTCAGATATTTTGCATTGCAATTACGCCGTGCTAACATATGACTATCGAGACAGATACGAAGTGTCATTGTTTGAATATCGATATGAACATATGCCCTACACCTTGATGATCCATATCCACATGTACATACCTTGAAGCGTTTCTGAAATTAACACTATTATTTTATGTAATATAAATATTCTTTGCGTTACATAATTTTGAAATAAATCATTACACAATAAAAAATTGTGTCATAAGCATAAATAATTTAAAACGACTAAGAGGATAAGCTGCTGTTTCAAAAAAACTATCTATTATATTATTTTTTCCGATGTTTCTATTATACTAATTAGGTGATGTATAATTTTAAAAATTATTAAAAATCTGAGATGCAATAACAGGATGGCGCGGTGGGTGGTGGTAAACCGTTGTACCACTCGGGATATTATGTGGTACAAATAAGTACCAGCCGTCCTGTAAAACACACTTTAGAAATAAGAAATAATATACACAAAAATGTATATTTTATTTATTTATTTACCTTTTTTTTTGATTTATATTCTTTAATTGTTATATTATTCAAAAAAATTGTAGTGAAAAATATCTTTATACATAAAATTCACGTATGGTAAAGTGCCAAACACGTTTTGCAAAGCAGTACTTGACACTCTTTACATATCGTCTTAGTGCGAGTCTAAATTTTTTGAGAACTGCAATAGGTACAACGACGTCGTGTAGTACCTTCAACAGGAAGGTGTATTGCCTGGCGTTTGGCAATTTGTGGTGTTCGTTCAGGTTTTAGCCGATGGGGAATGGCTGTAGTTTGTAAGCCGTCCTGGATCATTGCCTCAGCTAAAGTAACTAAAAACTTTTTGAATGGTATCTTTTTCCGGTTGAGGTTGTTATAAATAACCCAAGCGTTCGCTGTTGTCATCATTATCAGACGGTAAAACACTTTCTTCCACCACTTATCCGATGTCCTATCGTATTCATAAAGCCCAGACATCTGATCAGCGAAGTCGACTCCTCCCATGATCTCCCTATAAAGTTTTTTTTGACTTGGACATTGCACAAGAATTTTTTGTCCTGTTTTCAACGTTTTTGTAACATTAGTCATATAAGGTTCGTGACAATTACTCAATACCAATACTTCCTTCGTTCCGTGTCTGATCTATACTTGAATGTCTTGGCATGTGGTTTGATATTGTGCAGTTCCGAAGTCCATAAACAGTTTTTTTTTTGGTAAAAAATTTTCATCAGGAGTATTCCAAATAATATTTATTTTCGATGCCCCGGGGTTCGAAGCGTCGTCATCAATGTCGCTGAATCTTCGCTATCACTGGAAGTACTGCAATCACTTCGGAGAAAATTGTCGGAACTTCCCCTAGAGAAGTCTTCTGAGTCTTCGAGGATTTTTCGGATATCTTCAGGGTCCATTTTCTAAGGCAAATATAAATTTCGATCAAAACGAAGAGTCACATTATGTAGTATTTATAAGACCAGTGGTACACATACAGGTATGTACCACTATACCGGACGAATGGTACACATGAGTGCCATATGCTAAAATAAGTGCAAAACAATATTTTTTTTATAAATACTTACATGCACAAATTGTAAACACTTTTAAAAACCTTTATTTTATTGTAATTTCTATATTTTTTGCACCTTAGCACTGAATATCTTAGAAAAACTCCGCGAAAACCAACCGCGATTTTAATTTTCACTGCTTGTCAATGCAAACAAACAGACTCCGTAGTACAGACAACAAAAATTCTAACGGAGCTTATCAGAATGTATTTAGAAAAGAGTAGAGATGATCAGGTGAATAGCATAAACCAGCAGAATTTCACTGAGTCAGTATTGTGACATTTAAGCTTTAAGTGGTACACATGTTTACCATTCGGGTCGAAAGGGTTAAGTATCAAGGTAATTGTTTTATTCCACGAAATTATTTATCGTGAATGCTGTTAAATGTTATTTCGCTAGCTGTTCTTGTTTTCAAAATATTACAATAAAAAATAATGATTTTATACACTCTGCGTCAAAAGAATGCAGTGAAGATGTAAACATCTAATATTTTATTTCAACTCTCTTTAAAGCTTTAAAGAGAATAACGTGCAGTGACTTATTAGTTCAACATAATGTAGTACTATATATTTTCATCTTGATGGTTTTTTCTTATATCAGGTCAGTCCATAAGTTGGTGCGTTTTTTAATGGTGGTTTTAAAATTAATAAAAAAGATGTTAAAAGTATTTATTAATCAATAATATATTTTCCTTCATTATTTACAATGTCTTCCCAACATTTAGGCAAATTTTTAATTCTCTGCTCAAAAAATTGTCCTTGGAGCCAAAATACGCTTCGATATCCGTTTCTATATCTTCTTTTGAGGAGTAGATCTTGTTACTCATATGAGATTGAAGTCCACGGAAAAGGTGATAATCACAAGGTGCAATATCCGGAGAGTATGGTGGATGCGGCATTAGCTCCCATCCGAGCTCGTTCAGCTCCCGCTGGAGTTCCCCAGGGATCGGTACTTGGTCCTTTACTGTACATTATTTATTGCTCTGACTTTCCCAAATTAGCCAACTGTTCATATGCCATGTACGCAGACGACATTGGCATATTTTATTCGCATGCATTTGGTAACCAAATCGTAACCAAACTTCAAGATGCACTACAAAACATGGCAGACTACTTGTGTACTTGGAAAATAAAATTAAACATTGGTAAGACGCAAGCTATCTTTTTCACTAGAAAAAGAAGTCATTGCTTTTTACCAAGTACAGGTTTGAAATTAGGTAGTTATGATATCCCGTGGGCCAATACCGTACGATATCTGGGGGTGATTTTTGATAAAAAAGTATCTTTTTGCGATCATGTAAAGTACATACAGGAGAAAGTAAATTTGGCGATTAAAATGTTATATCCCCTAATAAATAGACGCTCAGGCTTAAGTGATGAAAATAAGCTAATAATTTATAAGTCTATATTTCAGCCAATAATATTATATGCCTGTCCAGCCTGGAGTAATATCGCAAAGTCACATGTTAAGAAACTGCAAATCTGCCAAAATAAGGTACTCAAAATGATGCTACGACTCCCATGGCATTTCTCCACCAGAAAGCTTCATGATGAATCAAAAACTAAGATTTTGTCAGATCAAATACAAAATTTGACTAAAAGATTCAAAATTCGTTCCAGTTTTTCGGACAATCTACTAATAACTGAACTTTCTTAATGTTCAATTAGGCCCTGGTACTTAAATGCGTACAGACAACCCTAGCTTGTAAGATTTATAGCGGAGGTTTTTCATAGTAGTTTTTTCCTTCGAAAAAAAGAAAAAATCGTTTAAAAAACCAAACCTGTGATAAATATACAAATATAATGATGTAGAATTAAGATTTATATCATATTCTGTAAATTGTGCGATAACATAAATATTGTAACGTTTTCTACTTAATAAACTCTTATCTTATATCTTATACAGCAGTTATTGTCTGGTTTGGTTCCAGTTGTTCATAATAAACAATACCACCATATCCCACCAAACAGACAGGAGAATCTTTTTGTGGTGAAGGCCATCTCTAAGGGTCGGTTCTGGTGTTTCATCTTTATCTAACCATTGGCGTTTGCGAACAGGATTATTGTAAAGAACCCATTTTGCATCACCAGTAACGATACGGTTCAAATGACTTTCATTTTCAAGCCTTTGTAGCAGCTGAGAACACACATTCACTCTCTGCTGAAAGTTGGCGACGGAAAGTCTATGCGGAACCCAATTTCCCAGCCTTTCCAACTGAACCAGGTGCCTGTGAACTGCTCCATGCGATGAATATTACCTCTGAGCTATCATATCGACTGTCAAATTTGGCTCAGCTTCCACGAGTTCGAACAAGGTGTCGGAGTTAAAGACTTCAGGACGAATAATTTTGAAAACCACTTTTGCGCAGTCCTTACACTCACGGTATCCTCTCCGTGAAGAGTGTTTATTTCTGCAGCAGCAGTTGTTGGATTTTTACCACTTTTATAACAAAAATACAAAATATGCCCCTTATACGCGATCAAAGCTCCCATTTTATTTTTTAACAGTACGCGACTCTATCCGCGATTAAAATCACTTGTTGAATGCACAATATATCAACGAAAATATAAATAGGTCCGTTATATTCCGCGAATAATTTTTTGTATGCAAAAATCGTACAAATGTCAAATTATGGGTAAAATACGCACGAACTTATGGACTGACCTGATGCTATATGAGTAACCATTCGGAATAAAAGTACAATAAGTAGCGTAGCACCGACTGTCAGTTGTTGCGTTAGTAAATGATAGTCCTCGTAGAAGGATCTTGCTGTGACCACACGTTCTAGTGGTTTAACATTATATTTCTTGGAGCCTGACCGCGCTAGTTGCAGATGTGTATTTAATGTGAAGAATTAAATGGGTGTGTAAGTAAAGTTTTTTCTAATAACGGTCGCCTCTCGGCAGGCAATGGCAAACCTCCATGTGTATTTCTGGCATGAAAAAGCTCCTCATAAAAAACCATTTGCCGTTAGGAGTCGGCTTAAAAACGCGGGCCCCTCCATTTGTGGAACAACATCAAGACGCATGCTACAAATAGGAGGAGGAGCTCGGCCAAACACCCAAAAAGGGTGTAAGCCCCAATTATATATATATAATATATATATATATATATAAAAAGATAAATGGTTCCGTTGCTTGTGTGGCACGTAGCGCCGTCTTGTTGAAAATAAACGTTGTCCAGATCAATGCCATCCAATTCCGGCCATAAAAAATCATTAATCATCTCTCGATAGCGCAATCCATTCACCGTAACACTCGCTCCACCTTCATTTTCGAAAAAGTAAGGTCCAATGACTCCGCCGAACCATATACCGCACCAAACAGTCACACGTTGAGGATAGAGAGGCTTTTCAACAATAACTCTTGGATTTTCTGAGCCCCAAATCCCACAATTTTGCTTGTTGACGAAGCCACCGAGGTGGAAATGGGCCTCATCACCTATGATGATTTTTTGATGGAATTCTGGATCATTTTCATGCATCTCAACGACCCAATCAGCAAAGATAGACGTTGTTGATGATCGGCCGGCTTGAGTTCTTGTGTTAACTGGACTTAGACCCGAAATCTTTATGCAAAATACGGTGTAATGACGTTTGTGGAATGCCTAATTCCAAAGAACGATAAAGAATGGACAAACCTGAGTTTTCTTCAACAGTTTCGGCTACAACAGCAATATTTTCGGCTGTTCTTGAGCGACTTGCACGGGTTTTATTCTTCACATCACTAACTGGTCCCAACAGCCCGAATTTTTTCACCAATTTCTGTACTGCGGTCCGACAAGATGCTTCACAAGATGCTTCATGTTCGAGTTTTACGAACAATTTCTGCCCAAATTTCAACACTTTTATAGTGAATTTTAATAATTTCAATGCGTTGTTTAAGCGTGTATCGATCCATTTTTATTAATGGCGTAGTTTCTACTTGTCAAATATCAAAAAATGACAGCTTCAAAAGTGACATCTACCAAAATAGCGGGCTATTCAAAGTAGCACTTGTTATTGGAAACCCCTTTATAATGACCCGTTACAAGAATACAATCTGATCTTTGTATCGCCCGTGTTTGATATGGTTGTAGCTTTTAGCTAGTGCAGGCCACCAAACGAGTGACTCATATGTAAGAATAGGCACAATTGCAGAGTAAGACCAGAAAAAGATTTTTGGTTGGAGACTCCATTTGAAATTTTGTATTCATATAGCGTTACGTTTGCTCTTTTTTCTCGATACTCGATATTGAATTTTCAACTAAGTTTGGTTACGAGGATTACGCCAAGATATTTGGTTTGTACTGATAGTACCAGGATGACATCATTCACCTAGGGTAAATTGAACTTTCGTACCTTGCTCTTAGTAGTGAACGATTCGAAGTACACTTTTGCATTGAGGATTTACATTCAGACCTCAATTTAGTCTAATCAATTACCAAATCTAAAAAAGAATTAATAATTGGCGCGAACATTTCTGTTAGATGTTTGACCGCGCTCCTCCTCCTATGTATGTTGTGCCTCTTGATATTGTTTCACAAATTGAGAGACCCACAGAGTAAAGCCGACTCTTGTCGCTCGTTGTTTTTATGAGGAGCTTTTTCATGGTAGAAATACAATCGGAGGTTTGTCGTTGCCTGCCGAGATGCGAACACTATTAGAAAAAACTTGTTTATTATTTAATGTCCACGCACGGAAATTCGAACCTACACATTGCCGAATGGTAGTCAAACACCAACTCATTCGTCTACGACGGCTGCCAATGTTCCCTTATAATTTCGCGAATTATTTTCGGGAACATCACTCAAACCATTATCACCACATCGTCCGCGTACACTACTGCTCTAATTCCCTTTTGGTGGAAGGTTGAGCGAATATGGTTAACAACTACTAGCCGAAGCAAGATAGAAAATATGCTACATACTGTTTTACATACATATGAAACCAAAAAATATTTAATTACAACCCATAAAGTATATTATTATACATATATCACAAAATGCTTTTATATCTCTGGCATCACTCCATAACTTTCCTATATTGCTCAAACCGTCCAATTTTTAAAATGAGGCGGTCATGACAAATGCTTGCGCCCGACGCACCGTCTTTCTTTTATTTTACCTTCTAAGATAAGCTGCAACGGTTGGCACTTTAAATTTCTGAGGATGTGATCTAAATGCGCTGTCTTCCTTCGCTTAGTATTCGCCCTAGTACTTCGTTATTATGAACGAGAGCCGTCTGTATTTTCAAAATTCTTCTGTACAGCCTCTTTTCGTTCAAAAAATTAGGCACCATTTTTACCGCTTGACCTCGAGTCAACAGTCTTATGTGTTTTGTCTGCTAACAACCATTAATTTTATTTTATTAAAATTAATCCTTGGACCATATTTGTTGCTATATGTATTCATTGGCATACATCGACGTATAATCGGCATGTGGATAAAGCATAGAAATACGTGTTTTTGTAAGTACTTGCAGCTGAAATAATCAAATTATTCAGGACTGCTTCAGAGCCTAACTTAATGAGGGCAACTAGTATCCCTACAAACATTTAGGTTAGAGAACGTTTCTAATCGTTGTCGTTTCTAATCTAAGCGAGTCGAATTCTATCATATTATGTACCTCTAAGGTAGAAGGTTAGAATACAATTAGAGAAACTGTCGATATCTACAGCATTCTCTACAAAATAGAGACTTAGTTCTCGTTTTTATTCCAACGTTGAATTCTAATTGATTTCTAATGTGGATTTTAAATATATGAAGGATGTTAGTTAATTATAAGCAATGCATTGTACTTCTCGCAGTTTTATTATTTCAAATATTTTTTATATATAATAATTGTAGGTAGGTAGGTAGGTAAGATGGCAAGAGTACCCCAGGTACACTACAAGTAGCACTTACGTGCCATTTTGATACCAGAATGTGGACCACTACCTGTGAAAGGATTTAGGGAGGAGAAAAAAAACCGTCTACAGCCATTCAGTGCTGTTGATGTAGCGGAGGAGAGAAAAGGGATATAGGCTGGAGAATTTCTTCAAGTCATCCCCAAAGGGCACGCTATGGAATCTCAAGCGCCTAGCCGCCAGAGCCGGACATTTGCAGAGAAAGCGTTCCACAGTCTCTTTCTCTGCAGGATCCCCACAGCTTCTGCAATAGGGGTTGTACGGAATTCCAAGCTTCTCCGCATGAGTAGCGATCACCCAGTGACCAGTGAACACCGCAATAAGTGAAATTGAATGGCGAGGGATTCCCATCACCTTAAGCATTCTGTTTCTATCATATTGAGGACATAGTGTTTTCGAAATAGCACAAGATGAGACAGACCTCCATCTGTTTTGCGCTTTTTTTTAGAAAGAAATTGTGTAGTTTCCCTTTAACAACGGTCAAGGGGATACCGATGTCTGAGAAGGGGACAGCTGGAACCGGTTTTGCCGATCCCTTCCTGGGAAGCTCATCGGCAATTTCATTTCCCTCTATATTCCTGTGCCCAGGAACCCAGATAAGGGAAATGTTTTCTGCACGTTCGAGACGTTTGAGTTCCTCCTTACAGGAGTTCACGAGAGGAAAGCTGCAATACGGCGACGACAGTGCCTTGATTGCAGCTTGGCTATCGGAAAAAATATTAATGCCTCCCTCCCAACAGCTAATTTAGTGGTGATGTAGCCCTTCTGAAGAGCTATCCACCAAACTAGGCAACCGTATGTCAAAAATGGCAGAACCACTAAGTTGTACATCCAAAGTACAACACGTGACTTGAGCCCCATGTTTTGCCGAACATAGATTTACAGGCGTAGAAGGCTATATTGGCCTTCTTAACTCAGTTTTCTATGTGCAGCTTCCAGTGGAGCTTGGGATCAAGTATTACGCCAAGATACTTGACTTCCGATGAAAGAGTAACACACTGGTTGTTAAGTCTTGGGAGCTTAAAAGGTGGAGGCTTATATTTTCTGGTGAATAGCATCAACTCCGTTTTGGCAGAGTTGACTCTGAGACCGCAACTGGCAGCCCATCTAATGAGTGTAGCCAGTGCATCTTCCAAAATTTCAGCCATTACTGATGGGAAGGGACCTGAGACCATTAGGATCAAGTCATCGGCATATGCTACCACATTTACCCCACCTCTATTTAAGCGAGTTAAAGTTTCATCCACAGCTACTAGCCAAAGGAGAGGCGAGAGGACGCCGCCCTGCGGTGTACCCCTATGTACGAATCTAGTGATTCTAGCCCCTCTTGCCACAGCATTTATTTCCCTACCACCAAGCAGGGACGATATTCAGAGGTAGATAGGTTTTTCCATTCCTAGCCTATTTAGAGCAGTGACAATTGACTCCGCCTAAATGTTTTTAGAGGCACCCTCTATTTCTATAAAGGCCACCAAGTAAGGCTGACTCGGTAGATTTCCCTTTCAGGTAAGCATGTTGGGCTGGAGAAAGTCTGGTTTCAAAGTGCTCTCGAATGTGATAGTCGATCACTCTTTCAAACACCTTGAGAATAAAGGAGGTAAGACTTATAGGTCTGAAGTACTTGGCCAGGACGTGGCCCCTTCTTCATGCCTTAGGAATGAATACCGCCTTAATTTTCTTCCAGCTATCAGGAACGTGGTGTAGCGAGAGACACACCAAAAAGATCTTTTGAAGAACGGGAACCACTAAGGTTTTACTCTTCTGAAGCATTACTGACATGATACCATCGATACCTGGAGATTTGAAAGGGGAAAAGCTCTCGATTGCCCAGTTTATTCTTTTAACGGACAGGACAGATTGAGCCCACTCACCGTTCTCTGTTTTGACAAGAGTTTTACAGGAGTGGTCCTTGGATAGGATCCTGCTGAGTCTGGCCGAGTCTTTTATGGATTTGATTGATTCGCAGTTCTCTTTCCAAGAGTTGCGCTTCGCATCTCTAATGGCTTCCTTATACTCTTTCAAAATTCCCCGGTAATCTCGAAAGTTCCTTATTTGGTAACATTTATTGAAGACTCTCCTAACCTTCTCTTTCAAGTCGGCCAGCGTCTTGCTCCACCAGGGAGGAGAGTCTTTCTTGCTAAAGGATACTGGGCAGGCCACTTTGAAGGCAGTCTGATAGGACCTCTCTAAGTGTCTAACTTGCATGTCCAATTGTTTCCTAGTAGTAGTCAAAAACTTACTCTTGCTTAGCTTCTTGCAGAAAGCCCTGTAGAAAAGAGACCAGTCAGTTCGTTTAGGGTTCCTACGGGGTATCAAGGTCACCTGAACGAAATCGATTTCGAAGAGGATCAGTCTGTGGTCCGAAAAAGAGTTCCCTCGGGAGACCGTCCAATTTTCAACCCTAACAGCAGATGAGTTTATCGAAAGAGAGATATCAAGAACTTCCTGCCAACCTCTTGATGTTTCCGATGCCGGGAAAACAAAAGTTGGGGTGTCGCCCTTGTTACAGATAAGTAAATTACGGCTTAATATAAAATCAAATAGAGACTCATCCCGTTCATTGATCTCGCTGCTGCCCCAAATGGTGTGTCTGGCATTCGCGCGCATCCGATCAGGATGTTCTCTTTCTTGGGCTGGAGAGTATCCATTAAATGCTGCAACTCCTCTGGAGGTGCCGATCTGTCGTGGGCCATGTAGGCAGACACCAAGCAGAAGCAGCTGCCACTGGATGGTTTCACCCTGACCACGGTCACATCCGGTGAACTGAAATTGGATAGCGAAAAGGTATTAATTGTGTTCCTAACTAGGATACAGGTCCTAGGCTTACCATCAGTTTGCACATAAAAAGGTCATAGGATCTGTCCCTTAGTGACATGATTTTTGCCTGACAGATCCGAGGCTCCTGTATCAGGCAGACATTGATGTCCTCCTCACGGAGGGTGACTCGTAGGTTATCGGTGGCTAGTTTAGAATGACGGAGGTTAATTTGAACTATTTTTAACAAAGTGTTCAAAAGTGTTGCTTAACTTTACGACTGCTCCCCCTATTCAGAATCTGCGTCCGTCCCAGACAACCGCAGATCGTCGAGCAGTTTCTTAGTGTCGTGCCCCAAATTTCTACAAGTCATCATCCAGGGCAACAGAGGCCGGGAAGACCTTCACTTTGGCCAACTTGAGGCCAAAGCGAAGTTTAAACTGCTGTTTTCCGAGTACCTTCGGCTGCTGAGGTTCTTCTACTTTGATGACAGACCAGGATTCTGTAACTTGAGACACTGGACGATTTCCGAACTGTCCAGATCCATTTTCGGCAACCAAATTCTAGCTCGTGGTCGCCTAGGAATTTCTGAGGCAGGGATGAGCTTTAGCGAGTCGAAGAGAGGTGCTGGCCCTTTTTTGTCTATGAGGTGTCTGACGACCATACCCCATAGCCGTCCCTCAATAGCATCCCAAAGGGGCAACACGGCCTTTCCACTATTACTTTTTACGTCCACGAGGGCAATTTGGAAATGAAGGCCGTCGGCCCCCTGGGCTGAGGAGTATTTGCTCTTTCTGGCCTCGCGTCCACTCACTTCCTGTGAGCGGTTACGTTTAGCCGAACTCCGTGCCGATTTAGTCTGTTGTTGTGGCTGGTTAAGTTTTGCTGCGGTCGCGGCCTCGTACTTACTGATCGCGGCCTCGCACTTCATACGGTCCTCGACATCCCGCTCGTGCGCTTTACCGGCTTGTTCATTCTTGGCAATCTTTGCTAGAATGAATTTCGCCCTCAGGTAGCGTGCTTTGAGCAGGGCAGCACACTCTCCGTTAACTCCTATTTCTTTGATTATTTTTGATTCCATTCGCTATTTGGTCCCACGAGTAGGCACGGAAGGGGTGGTCCGCCACGGCAGAGCCGGCATGCCACGGTAAGGCACTTAATACAACCGACCTTGCCTGGGCATCGGAGGGGACCGTTGAAGACTGGTTATTTAGACACTACCAGCCATGCAGCTCTCGACACGGGTACCTCGACACCTTAGCTTAAAGTGCTGACAAGGTTATACCGCCTTGTCACCAGTCGGCAGAGCCTCGTTAGCGAAAACAGGGAGTACCAAGTCCAGGACATCAGGATAATATGGATATCGTTCACAATTCTTCTAAATATATATATAAGCATATGTATATGCAACGTTTTATCACATTTCACAACATATCTCTGTCTTAAATATGTTTCAAATATTGAAAGGTTTGCTTAACTAAATATATGTATATTATTATTTCATTATGCTTACATTTGTTTTTGAATTATTGTTCTTTCTTCTTTTAGAAAAACTAAAATAGATATACTTCATATTTCTTGACGATAAAAGTTTAAAAACAATTCTAAGTAAAGCCAATAAAAATTAAAAGCTAAAGCAGCAAAAACTACATTTTAAAAAATATTCTTAACTAAAAAAATTACAAATGTATATTCAAAACATAAATAAAACGTTTTCAAAGCATCATCAAATCTTAAAAAAAATCGTTACAAAATATAAATGATATCAGCTTCGTCATTTTAGCATAATACTCAGTTTGCAGACATATTTCTTTTGTAAGAAAACGATAGACTTTCACTTGAAATCTGTCTGTCACGAAAATGTATCTAAACATTAAAATCAAAAATACAAGTGCTGCAGACTTTTCGAAATTAGTAGTACGTATTATACTTTTTAGACCTACCGTCACGCGTTGCGCTCTAACAGCCGGTTTGTCCTTCGTCCCCTTCCAACAGAGATGCTGTGCAACACCACTATGAGAAGTTCCAGCGTAACTAACTAGTTCATCTTTCTGAAATTATTGCTTTTAAATTTTTGAATGCTTACTCAGAAATATATTACATAAATAAAAATAGTTTGTTAATGTATAATATACATATACATATGTATGTATGTTAAATATATAATATTACCAGGTTCTCATGTTTGCTGGTATGCTTCTGCACCTCCTTTTCGTAAAAAATTAGTCTATTTTCCATTAAAACAAGTAATTCGTCACCAAAATTAGTAAGAAAGTCGTTGGCACTCGTTGATTTACTATGCTCACAATAACCTTCAATTACTCTTACATCAACCGATCCGTATGCATTCATTAAAATTCGCCATATCTAAAGACTGCAACTGCTGACCAATGGAAGTCCATCAATGTAAAGACAAAGCATTTTTTATATTTTATTTCTTCACTTTTGGTGTTTCTTTTGGAGTGCTTCTAAGAGTTCTAGCACAAGGAGAACTCCTGAAAAATGTTTTCCCAAAACTTTTAATACTTTGTAACACAGTGTCCGTCGCAGCAGTCGTTATGTTGTTCTCAATGGTCCATTTAGTCAAGTGTTGTCGCAAATTTGGAGCTTCAACATCAGATGCACTATCATCCGATTCACTATACGTTTCATAGTTCTTGCTGCTACTCAAGTCTTTAATATCTTCACTCCTTATTTCTTCAGAAGCTGGCTTTGCCTTCGACTAATATATGGCTGGTGATTTGTTTCCGACTTTACTCCAATCAAACAGCATGCCCACGTTTTGTTCACTTTCCTCTGTAATTTTTCATTAGGTTTAAGTAAATAAAATGATTATTTTAACTACAAAGTTCTCATACAACTTTTCACGAACTCGTTTTACTTCGCTTGATAAAGCATGCCGCACAATTAATCGATAATTCTGGCATGTATCCCAATAGGGTAATTCGAGTACTTTTCTAATCATTATCTAATAGAACTCTAACATGATTCTCATACCTGATTTTCGATTCGAGAAACATTAGAGAATTACATTAGATTTTTAATGTAAAAACTAAACTTTTCTCTAACGTTAGAGACTGTGTTTGCTTGATCTTTGCATGGAATTAGTGGTAACATTATTGAAAGCTCATTGAAAGCTGCTATATCTAGGAACACTGCCAAAGTGTATTGCTTGTGTTCAGTGGATTTTTTAGATAAGTAGTACTCACTACTACGTATAGGCGTCGTGGGAATTTGCTTGGTGTGAATGAAGTTCGCATCCATCTTTTATCTAAGATCTATGTCCGAAATTCGTTCAAGTGCTTTGAGAGTGAAGGACGTCAAACTTATAGACCTAATGCACCTGTTCTCCAGCTTTTTGGATAAATATGACTTTTACCTGTCTCCAGTTGAGTGGAATATATCAGTAAAGTATGCTTTTCTTGAAGAACAGTTCTAGCCATGGAACCATAGATGGGTTTCATAACATGACCGTCAAAATCCCGTCAGAGCCTGGTGTTTTAAGTGGCATGAAATGCTGGAATATTTTTCCTAGACACTATTGATTTAGTTAAGAGCTATGCTGCCTACATAATCCTAAAATGTTTGGTCTATCCTGTGGCATATATGCTGAATAGTTCTTGTTTCGAATCGATGTTTCTTTATGTTGGATAGCTGAAAATACATGTACTAATTTTTAAAACAATTTGCGGAATATTTTCCACACAAAAGCTTTTTTAATGATGTGGCGTACGAAACACTTGTGAAAAATCGATAATTCAAAACTTTATGAAACAGACGGTTTTAACTATCGTGGGCTCGTTCAAATTTTATACCCTTGAACTAACATTAAAAAAATGGACGACAAGCAAAAACAAAATATTTAAAATAATCTTTAAAATCGAATATCTCGAAAACGGTTAAATTTTCTCAGCAACAAATTGATTACAAATTCCTTAAATATAATTAAGCATCTAAGACGACGTTCCCGGTAACCCGTGTTTTGTTATCGCTTAAAAAGATTTCAGGTTACATTACAGGGTCCGGCACCCGAAGTGTAACCAATTAAAAAAGCCATAAATTTAGTTTGGAAAACTACTTTTATTCAATTCAAAGTAAAAAATGTGTGAAAATAATACAAATTTAAGAATCGATATGACCACCCTTTGCCTTGACTATGGCCTTGAGACGGTCCAGAAACGAGTCGCAAGCTGCCCGAATGTGACTTGCAGGTGTTTTGGCAATGGCTTTTTTCAGCGCCTCGAGAATGGTGAATCCTTGAGTTCGGACCTTGCTCTCCAAAATGGCTCAAAGAGAATAAGCCATCGGATTCGCGTCTGGTGAATTTGAGAGCCATGTCTTGCACGTTATGAAGTTCGGAACATTGTTTTTTATCGTTTCTTGGTTCACTCGAGATTTGTGAAACGGTGCTGAGTCCTTTTGAAACGTCCATGGTCCGCTATCGAAAGGCTTCAAAGCAACCTGCAGAATACTTTTCCGATAATATATTGCATTTATCGTGACGCCAGGCTCGATGAAAACGATTGGAGAGCGCCCATCTGCGGTTGCAGCGGCTCAACCAATACCTGTGGCGGGTGCTGCCTCCAGGCGGCCAATCCATGACTAAAATTCTCTTATGAACGGTCGGTCAAATAAACCATATCGGTTTGGGAGCTTACGAATTGCTCAATTTGAAAAATTTTCTCGTCAGAAAACGTAATGTTCGGTAATTTACCGCTTGCGGCCAAGCGAAGCAACTCCTTCGTTCTCTCAAGTCTGACTTGTTTCAGCTTTGTGTGACATCATGCGCCTTTTGGCTCTTTTAAGGCTTGACTTTGTGATCACTTTTTAGCATGCGGCGGATGCTGCGGTCAGATATTTTCAGTTCTTTCGCCATTTGATTAGCACTTCGTCAGGGATTTCGCTCAATTGGCTTCTTGACTTTTTGAACCATTTGATGAGTCTTTGCAGTCTCTCGGCAAAATGCTTCCGCGTGCTTGTAAACAATACTCTGGGCATCAGCTGCGCGAGCGGTACAAAGTTGATTACTTTTCCAGAGCCGGACTCTGTATATGGTTAATTTCACGAGAAAAGGGCGTAAAAGCTGGGGTCGAACTTGAACACTCAGCCATTTTTACTTTTATCTTGTCTGAGCCCTATTACGTATTACGAACGAGCTCCCGCCGTAAACGGGACTCCCGTCGCGAATTCGGGAGAAATGCTATTAGTAATTCCGACATTTTCGTAGTTAATGTTGCCAACCACTTGAACTAAGTTCATTTTAATGCTACCCATTTTTTAAATGAAATCGAGATGATTTTTGTTTTCATCGTTGAGAATTATTGACAAATCAGATGTTTAATAGTGGATCGTAAAATGTTAAGGGATGCTTGTACTCTTTTTTAATTTCGACGACCATGCACAAGTCGTTATAAAAAAATTACAGGATTAAGTTCATTTGATTAATTCGTGTTTCGTCTTCTTAATAATTCTCTCGTATTGACCCCGGTGTTTCGATGGTCGATGAAAAAATAGCTTCAAAACTATTCCCAATGAATAATTTCCTTATCTTCTTGTTCACTTTGAACAATTTAACAACACTTTCTAATTATTTTTTTTATTTTATGTCTTCCCTCGACAAAGCATTCGTACAAATATGTATGCAAAACTGTCAAAAAGACTGGAATCAATATAATATAAATATAGTGATCAAATCGGAATTGAAAATAGTACGGAACTGAAATTTCAGACGCTGTCACGTCGGGATCTCCGGCGGAATCAAAAATAGGAATGCATATCCTTCTATGTGGAAGTCTTACGCGTACGAGAATAGGTTCATTCGAAAGGCAATGCTACATTGGCGCGATTTGTGCAAGGTTACAGATTACATATATGTACATGTATACTTTGTTGGGTGTTTAGTTAAGCCCTCCTTCTATTTGTGGTGTGCGCTTTCAAGTGTTTTTCAAATGAAGCGACGGACAATTTTATGCCGCATCCAAGCAGTAGACTTGACAATTAGGAGGCTTAAAATAAAGCGCACGTTTATTGCCGTTTTCATTGTTGTGTTTGTCGCTTTTCATTTTATTATTTAAAATTAGTCGGTTTGTTCATAATTTAAATTAAAATTACAAATAACAATTGTTATTTCAGCCGCAGTTCTACCTTGTTCAATGTGATTTGGTTAAAACTATATTAGCAATTTGACGATTATAGGTGCATATATTATATGTATATAACGTCCCCTTAGTATAACAATAGCCTATGTGCTCATAGGCTATTATTTTTTTATTGAATTTTTGGATTCTCCATCGTCGATTTTATATGTGGTCAAACTTTTGTCAAATTCTAGTTCCACAAAGTGGGTCAAAACGTCAGTCAAAAAATAATAAATATTTACAGACATAACGAGATTTGAGTGAGAGCTACTTTCGACAAAAAGTTTGAAATTCATTTTCTCAAAACATCAAAAAATGTATAGGCTATTTTAATACTAAGGGGACGATAAGTGTATGTATGTAAAATTTTTTAAATTTTATTTACAAGAGCAACAATTATACATAAATAACTATTACACATAAATACTAAGCGCCGGAGGTCAGGACCTTCGGGTTGTATTAACATAAATTTGAGTAGCTGTACTTGTATGTAAGCATTAGTATATGCTAACGTTTATTGGTGTGAGGTTAAAGTTACGGGAGAAGGAACGATGGAGGAAGCGGAGGATTGTTTTTGCAGAGAGTGTTAGGGGATAGTTGATATGGATTGCATGATTTGTTCAGAGCTTAAGGCGTTACATGGGTTTCGTCGGGTAAAAAAAGGCCTATTTTCAATATTTTTTTTCTGTGTAAAAAATTGTTTATTTAATTCAAACTTTCTTCTGTCTTATAGATACATATTTAAAGAATAATTTATGAAATTTTCAAAAAAAAAACAAATTAAAACTCCTCCATTGTGACGTCATTTCCGGTGACCCCTCGAAAAAAAGATGCATCCGCGTTGTCAGCATAACTCCTGACAGGATTATTGAAAATAAAAAAAAAATTAAATAAGTGTTTTAGTTAAGACTATAAGCTCGTGCTTGAACGAAGGAAAGAATATAAAAATAAAAATTGGAATTTTGGCAGACATTTTTCCAAAAAAATTAAAATTTCGGTCAAATTTGCTTGACATTTTGTTTTTTTTACATAGTTGTAATTGAAAAAAAAAATCCTTCGTTCAAGCACGAGTAAATTGTATCTCGAACACCTGTATAAAATTTCCTCAAGATCGGTTGAGTAGTTTTCGAGAAAATTTGACAACCAACTTTGAACACACGGTTCCGAGAAAAGCGCGTTTAAAGTTTTGAGTAACAATAAAAGTGGCTTGGAGAGCACACCTTCAAAAGGCTGTATCTCCGAAACTATTAGTCGGATCGACTTGAAAATTTACGACAATAGTCTTGAGATGTTGTAGAAATTAATATGCCAAAAACAGTTCGATTTTTTGAAGCCACGAAACCCATGCAACCCTTTAATGAGCTATATAATTCATCTACTTTGTGAAATTAATTTTCAAATTAATTGCAGTTAGGAAACATCGCAATTCTGCATCCCTTCCACCTTTGGCAGTAATCAAGAATATGTATTGTGGAGTAATCGCTGAAGCTGCAGTGGGGATAGAGCGGCTTGGGCGAACCATTTAACCAAAGAGCGTGAGTTGATATTGAATGGCAAATCCTGAGTCGCGTGAATTTTTTGAGGGTTTTACAGGATATGTTAGAGGGATACAAATTTTTCTCTCCGGTGAGGTTTATTTCTTATAAAGGTGCTGAAAAGTGTTCCAATTGACAAAAAAAAAAACAATAGGCGCGTACACTTCTGTTAGGTGTTTGGCCGAGCTCCTCCTATTATTCGTGGTGTGCGTCTTGCTGTTGTTCTAGTGATATTGGACGGAAGTTAGCGGAAGGTATATTTGGTTATGGGATGGGGGATCATTAAAGCTGATTTCCATACTACAGGTCCAGTAGTCTATTTTCTAAGGCGTAGGATAGATTTTTCAATATTGTTTAGGAAATTTTATCTGCCCCATGGGGTTTTCCTGACATTTTAAAAATCATGGATTCAAATTCGTGAGTTCAAATGGCATTTCAATTAAGGAGGATTTGAGTGAAGGATAAACGTAATTAATTATGTGTTTTTTTTAATGTTGCATGTTGGATATAAATTACAAATATTCGAATAGGCCGATCAAGATTTGGCGAATTGTTCGGTGATATCTTGTGGAGAGTAGATAGGTTCTGGCCCATTGTATACGAATGGTATATGGAAACGAGGGGAGGAACCGGTCAGCAATTTTATGTCGGACCAAATATGTTTACGATTGGAAGAAGGGGTGATATTGGACGTTATTTTTTCCAAGAATTTTGTTTTAGCCAACTTTAACTCTCTTCTGAACACGTTTTGATGCTAGCTTGACTTCGTACCAATTTGGAATGGAAATATATGTTATCAGAGGAAAGTGATCCCTGCTTTACAGTTCGCTTAAGGGGTTATACGCAGTTATGACTTTCATAAAAATCGATTTTTTTTATTGCATTTTTGTAATGTACATATATTCAAAAGTATACGCACGAAATTTGAAGTAGATCTAAGCAATACTTTCGGAGTTATACCTAAATATGTAGAGATGCCTCGGCACGTTTTAAGGTAGGTATTGAAACTTTAAACGTGTTTTTTTCAAAACGGCATTTTTCAAGTCGGTGTACACGATATCTCGAAAACGGCTTGTTTGATCGGTCAACCGTTTTAACTCAATCTTTAAAGATACATTTTCTAGTAATTAATCGTTCCTTTGTAAATCTGATACTTATTTTCCATTTTATAATCAATTTACGGCCAAATTTTAACGTAAAAATCGAAATCATTTCTTTTAAAAGCTGCCATTTTGTGAAAATTCACTATTTTGATTAGCCGAACGATTAATTACTAGATAATCTAATATATTAACAAAATTTGTTTGGTTTTTTGATTTCAGATAATCCAATCCTGAGTTACGATGTACACCGTAAATCGTCTTTTTTTAAAGGAGGTTCCAGAAATCGCCTGCAGCGCGCTCTATAATCAACATTTTCATAAATAAAAAATTTTGTTACGTTCTTGAAGGATGCTTTTATAACCGCCAAAAATTTTCAAATTAAAATATTCTGAAGTTTCTTCAGGATAAATCCTTGACAACCCGTCCTTTATATGCTTCATAACTGCGTATAGCCCCTTAAAGCGCGAGAGAAAAATTTTACAGCAATGGGCGAGTAAAATAAAAAAAAGTATATTCATTCGAAATGGTCATTATTGGCTTTACACAAGTTTTCAAACGATTAGGCCATTCAGATATTGCATCACGCACGGTTTTCATGGATATTGACGTCGCTCCTCGAGCTAGAGGTTGTTTGAGACTCTCTAAATTTTTGTGAGGTCTTCGATTGGCCATGTTCTCCAATTTTGACCACAAACTGTGGTCCAATGGATTCAGATCTGGACTTCCAGACAGCAATCTTCTGCAGCTAGGAACCTAAGAATATTTTTTTAGACACTGCTGGGTGATTTTTTCCTTATGGGCTGGAACGGAATTTTCCTGGAAGATCCAACGCTCTCCATTCAAGAGAGTTCTTTTCAACTGTCTCACCATACCTTCTAAGACATCCTCGTGGTACACTTTTGCCAAAGTCTGAACCTTGTTTGCCCAGACATGAAGAGATGTAACACCTTTACAAACCCCACCAAACCATTACGGAGTCTGGATGGTGGCCAAGATGAACTCTTGGAATAACAATTTTTGCGTCTTTAGAAGTGTTAGCATAACAGTGAAATTTTTTCATCTCTGAAAATACTATTTTAATGGCCGTTGACCGCGTGCCACTGAAGAAACTGCTTACATCTTCTAATTTTCTTCAAGCGCGTTGTCAAACTATGACCAGTTGACCGACGGAAGGCTTTCATGTGGAGATCATCTCCAATAAGTCATGACATGGACCTGGTCGATACATTAATTTTCCTGGACAAGATTTTCTGCTTCCTAAGGTTATTTCTGCGAATTCTTTCTCGAATGGCTGCACTGGCTCGAACCACTTCTTTTCCTGTCTGTCACATCAGACGTTGGGTAAAAATGATTGATCGTGCGGTAAACAAACATTCTTAAAATATTAAGTTTTTTCAGCAATTCGTAAATCTTACTTGCACTTTTACCACACCATTACTACATATGTAGTGCAATCACTGCAATGCGATTTTCCTTAGCTCCCCATGCCATGGATGACAAGCGAAAATTGCCACGAAACTACATATAATCTATGATTAGACAATGCATACGCACAAGAGCAAAAATAACGCAAGTTTTTTCTTCTCACCGTATGCATTGTAAAATTTGTGACAGAATTTATAGCAAGACTAAGTACAGGGTGGGCCATATAGCGTTTGCTTTCTGAACCACCTATTTCTTGAGAATGGTAACACAAATGACATGTGAAATGTGTTCATAATTTACTTAAAAGTTTGACATTTACGAAATGGGACGCTATACGCTTGAACAAAATTGGGAAATATTGAAATCCTATTTGGGTAAGGCTTTCTCAAGTGGGGCACAAAACTACCAAAGCGAATATTTTGCGATGAAATTCAGCCAGGACTGAGTTCTATTATCCAGAAGCACACTCAGAAAATTTTGTTGTAAAATTCTAAATAGTTTTTGTTTTATTAACTATCGAAGTTTTTTGCAGCGCTTGAATAATTATCACATTTCTCGTAAAGTAAGTATCCGATTACAACGATTTTTCAACTGCAGACTGATAAAGGATGATATTTTCCAAAAACGTTATTTTTGTTCCGAAACTTGATGTTTTGTTGTTGTAAATAATTTTTTTTAATAAACAATTAAAAATGTAACTAATTTCTGCGCCTCTGGGATAAAATTTTTTAAGGATATTAACGTAATAAACATCTGTGCATTTATGTATGGAAAAAAATGCGTGCAATTCGAAAAGGATTAATTATAATTAATTTTTTTGTGCCAGAATGCGCGCTTCGACTTACGCGGACGCGCACGAACACACAAACGGCGACTCGCGGGCGGCTTGCGAAAAACCGTGTTTCGGACACATCTCAACGCGATATGCTTCCGTAAGATCGCCGCGGCGTGCCACTCTGCCATGCTAACCAGCGTTATGCAGGCAATTACGGACTGTTTGTGGGCTTACTTTTTTATGCAAAAACTCTTGAATATTTCGGTAAAGTATCTAGGAGGTTATGTTTGGACTTTGCGCGACTTATGCTACTATGTTACGTTCCTCAAGTGGAGTCAATATTTTTCCCATTTTGTCACCTTCAGTCGAAATATTACTCGCAACTGGAACTTAATTGGCGATAAAATCTAAGAAAAACCAATCTCATTTTGTTTTCGGCGATATTAGTAAAAACACAAACGATTTTTACTGTTAGTTTTGTAGCAACAATATCATGAACTGAAAGTGTACGAATAAATGTGTTTCAGCATTTTTCTACATCTGTCTGCTTTCCTTGGAACCCTTCAGTGTGAGTTGAAATAAATGGAGTCTTAGCTGGACGGAGGCCCGTATCAGCTGTTACGATGAAACTAATGAGAGCCCCATGTAAATGAAAAATTACCACACTTCCCTATATAGTAGATTTTATCGTAGGTGTCAGCTGATTGCTCTTTCACTACACAGTGTTTCCAAACAGTATATTTCGAAATCATTTACAAAATAAACTTGGAAAATTTTCAATTTTTATTAAAATAACTTAAAAACAATGTTGTATAATGTTAATTAAATATAAATGAACTTCTTGGATTTGGTGGTTTTTGACTTTGGCATATATACGCTGAAAAATTATAATTGATATCGCGAATGTGTGAAAAAGTGTATATGCAAAAATATCAATGGTAACATTGTGTCGACACAAACAAACACAAACCTTTGTATTGTGTAAATATGTAACTGAAAGAACGCAGTTGTTTTCTACGAGATAAGTTTTACTCAATTTTGTGTTCTCTACGGGCTGCGGTAATGGACTACAATACGTCGGTCAGTGTGCGTACTATTTCCGTAGAATCGTGTCGATTAGAAAGTCCATTATTTTCTCGGTAGATGTTTGTAGTGATCGATATCTCGTAAAGTACCGGTCAAATAATTTGACGTTCATGCTTGTTGTCAGGTGACATTTCAAACTAAAAAAATAATTTTGCTGTTTTCTGTTTGTTCCATTCAGTTGAGACATTCAGAGTGTTAACAATGGAAGTCAACAAATAGGAAATTCGGTACATTTTACGGGTTTTCTTTGATAAAGGCGAAATTGCAAGCCAAGCCGCCAGGCCGCTGAAATTGTGAGAGGTGTTTATGGTCCCGATACTCTAACAGCCAATTACGTGCAATTTTGGTTTCGCCTATTCCGTTCAGGCATTTTTGAGGTTAAAGAAAATGTTGATAATGTCGATAAAATCACAGAAATAATCGAAGTTGACGCAAAACACTTGTCTTATTTATGCCTCTCACAAACGAACTAAACATGGTATATTGCTAAAACCGTGAACGTATGTTCTAGACGAGTGTACCAACATAAAAAGAAACAATAATCGAAAGTCAAATGTACATATCGGGAAAATTAGAAATTGTAAACACAACAACAACGTTGGAGAACAAAATGCAGCAACTTTCGTATTAAAACATTTACCCTGACAGTTTTTATTGTATTTGATTCTTAAATATAAGTGACAAAAATAAGAAAAACTTCAACACAAAAATTTAATTTACTCATGACAGAAATAACACAAAATTAATTATTCCTGTGCATTAAAACTTCATGTGTACTCATAATTAAACAGTTATTAATAGGGTGCGATGTATCCTTTTCATAGAAAACACCAATGTTTTTGTGTCGTCTTGAAAAATAGTTTGCCATTCTTCTTCAATAATCCGATTCAATGCTTCCTATTTCCAACGTGTTTGATCGCAGGAGTGAGGTTCGTTTTGCTTAGCGCAGTATTCGCTTTTCTCCATACAAATTCTTTCCCATCTGACCCAAATATTGGGTTGGCAACTAAGTAATTGCGAATTTTTTTTTAGAAAATCAAAGACAGTTTTTTCATAGAACTAAATAACTTTATTCTGTAATGTATTGCTAATTTTGATCAATGACCTTTGCCATCTTTCAGGAAACGTCGTAGTCCCACGTTCATATAACTTCTGGTTTTTATTAGCAAAAAACTGAATCAGGTACGATTTGACATCATCATCATTATTGAAATTTTTACCATTCAAGGAGTTTTGTAAAGATCGAAACTAAAAGTAATCAGAGGGTGCAAGGTCTGGACTATAAGGTGGATGTGGCAAAACGTCGCAACCAAGCTCCAATAATTTTAGCCGAGTGGCAAAAGATGTGTGTGGCCTTGCATTGTCATGATGGAATACAATACTTTTTCGATTTGTCAATTCGGGCCGCATTTCTTCAACTGCATTGTTTAATTTCGTTAGTTTTTCAATGCAAACATCAGAACTGATCGTTCGGTTGGGTGGTAAGGATTCAAAGTAGAAAATTCCTTTGTAATCTGATCAAACTGATAACAAAACCTTCTTTTGATGAATATCAGCTTTTGATGTTGTTTGCGTTGGTTCAGCTGGCCTGTTTCACGATCTTTTCTGCTTGACATTGTTGTAAACAACCCATTTTCCATCGCCAGTTATCAGTCGTTTCAAAACGGACCATTTTCATTACGTTTCTTTAGCACATCGCAGCTGTTAATGCGTTGCGTTAAATGCGTTTCTTTCAGTTCGTGAGGAACTCATGTATCGAGTTTTTGAACATGGCCAAGTTGTTTTAAGTGATTTTCAATGCATGTATGTGATACATGAAGCTTCTCTGCAATTTCACGTGACGATCCGAATCGATTATTGCTTTAATTAGGGCGTCATCAACTTCAACTGGATGACCAGAGTGTTTTTCATCTTTGAATGAAAAATCTCCAGAACGAAATTTGGCAAACCAATTTTAACTCTGTCGTTCAAACAGCACATAACTTTTTATGAGCTTACGATACGGTTTTGCCTTTGCGGAAATAAAAAAGCAATATATGACGAAAATGTTCCTTTTGATTTTCCATTTTTCAACGAACGCCAAACGAAAACTACGCAACCGATCAAAAAACTGTTTTTACTGATTCACAGATGAATTGCCAACTATCAAAAAACAAAATGTGTTTTATATTTGTACTACGTCTGCAAACCTAAAAATTCAACTGAAGTCCTCTACGAGTATAAGTGAAATCCGCAATTACTTAGTTGTCAACCCAATATATAATATTTCCTCACATCCATAAACATATGTTTTCACGACCGATTCTACCATCCAAACGTGGTCTGTCAACAATTGCAGATATTTCACCGTAACTCTTTCCTTTGGTTTTAACCTCATAATTACCTTTTTTATATGAACCGGCACTCCGGAGAGCTTTTTAGTCGCCTGACTCTCCATGTAGGAAAAGTAAAAAATGCAAGCATTGTATCATATGATTTCTGTGGAATATGTTTGCTGCAAGTGCAATTACTTGAACTTTAGGTATTTGAGCTTCATTTGAACGTAAGACAAGGTGTACTAAAATTAAAAAGAAAACTTAGAAAACGTCGAAGATTTTTTATTGTCATTTCATCTTTAAAGAATCACCATTAATTGTAATTGTGTAGTAAAAGCATTTTCGTTTGCATTCTTTAATTCCACTGATATCATACTTTATATTCTGAAGCAGATACTGTATATATATTACATACAATTTTTTGTGCAGTGTACACTTATCAACGTTGTCTACGTTTTGTGCGTGTCATTCTTTCTTGCCAGTTTTGATGCGCTGGCAGTTGCTGATTGGTCCATGAATAATTTTCGATCTCATCTAGACCGGTCGCAATGTCAGGTCTGGTTCGGCACACATATTTTTAGCTTTCGTTCAGTTCACTTATTTGGTTGTCTGATGTAATTTAATCTACGTGCAATATAAAATAAACATTTTGTGTTTCAAAATATAATATACAAGTAATTCTAAAAATTCAAAAGTCTAAATAAATAAAAATCTTGCTTTTTTCGTTCAACGTCAGCACTCAAACTCAATCTGTGACTTCCTAAAAGTTGGAAACTAGTAGTCTGGTCAGAATTATGTAGTACATATGCACAACATTTTTCAAGAAATATTCGTTTTAACGCTCCTGTGTAAATGACATTTCTTATAATACCTTCACATATGCATTATTCACCTATAAATCCACCAGATTAACCTACCCGTTCACATATGGCAGATTACCTGCAAAATTGGCAATCAGCTGTCAATACTGCCTTGAGAGGTTTTTCTTCATAGAAATTATTTTGGTGGAATATTTCGGGGTTTTAGGTTTCTTTAATTATTAATATATTAACGATATGAAGAAAATACAAGGAGAAGGAATAGCTAATTTAATAGT
Organism: Anastrepha ludens; assembly: GCF_028408465.1. Classification (NCBI taxonomy): domain Eukaryota; kingdom Metazoa; phylum Arthropoda; class Insecta; order Diptera; family Tephritidae; genus Anastrepha; species Anastrepha ludens. The sequence continues at coordinate 43,977,323 of NC_071503.1, forward strand.
GCAATTAATTAGTTGCTAATAATAAACAGTTGGAGGAAATCCGTATGCGACGTTTACTGAGGTTGGAAAAAATTATGACAGCAATGCGCATGGGATATTCTATATTACATTTTATAATAAGTAATAAGAGAACAAAACGTTTATAGACACACGCTTTTTTCTGTAAAATGAATCCCTAATTAATAATATTTACCAAATTTTATTAGAATTAATATATGTTTACAGACCTGTTTTCTTTGCCGGCATCCATTTCATTTAGTTTTTATTTTGATGTTTCTCCTTACATTCGTAATAATAATTATCGATATCACAGAAAACAAAGGGTTGTGTGTCGAAAAGTATCGTTATTATCTAGGATTATTTTATAATCTCAGATTTGGGAGAGAAATTCCGTATGGGAAATCGCGCTTTTTAATTACGGATTTTGAGTTAGGCGCGAAAAAGTAGATCATCTACTTATATGTGAACGTATTATTAGCTTAACTAAACTACAATAGCTATAGAGCTCAAATGTACACCTTGTATATCAAATGAAAGAGCTTGATGTGTGCCTTCGGCCAAATAAATAGTATATTCGTTCCTGAAATATTTGCGTGGGAATATACTATACTTACATACTTATTAAAAGCTACATATTGATTGCGGAAATGATCATGCAAAGTGTAAAACCATTGCTTAAAGGGGAAGGTAAAGAAATACGAAAACTGTACACTTGCCATAAAAAGTATCCATACACAAAGAAATGAAAGCAACATATTAAGAAATTCATTGTACTTATGAAAAAATATGTAGCAGTTGTAAAAAAATTACTGACTAAATCAATTTACTGATACAAGCTTAAAATGTTCTAGCTTTTTTTACAGTGAATTTTTCTGGCATGTGTATATACTTATACATAGATCTGTATAAGTCAAGAATGATAGAATATAATACAGTGAAACCTCGATATAACGAAAAACGCTGTGCGTATGGGGCACAAGGAATTTAAGGCTAGGGAAACATAGCAAGGAAAGACTTTCAATTTTATTTACGGTAAATATGGTAGTTCTGGCACTGAGGAGAGAAAAGTGCTGGTAATCGGAAAATCGGCTAATCCAAGATGCTTTAAAAATATTAAAAGCTTACCAGCGGATTACAATGCAAAAAAAAAGCTTGGATGACCACTGAAATATGGTTGGACTACTTAGAAAAAATTCACAACGAAATGAATAAGGCTAATCGCAAAGTGTTATTGCTCGTTGATGACTGCATGGCGCGCAAAAACCCTACATCACTGAAATCTATTAAATTACAAACCGCCGCCAAACACAACATCGAAACTACAACCTCTAGATCTGGGAATAATTAAAAATTTCAAGCAATTCTATCGCAATGATATGGAAGAGGGGGTGCAAGAGTAATATCAACGTTCTACAAGGCATCAGAATGGCCCATAAAGCATGGGAAAAGGTAAAACAACCAACGATTGTCAACTGTTTTGCGACATGTGGCTTTGTCGACAGTCCAAATATTTTGACCACAAATGATTGTGTGCAAGACAGCGAAGAATGTCTTGTCGTTAAACACCATTTCAATTTGAATGAACGATTTGATGATTTTGTTACTTGCGATGATAACGTCAGTACTACGGGGTCTTATTACTGATGATGATATTGTTGATAGTATTTTGAACAGAAATACAGTCGACATTGTTGAGGAGGATGAAGCGTCGAGAACATTATCACTGCCAAATGGTTGAAAAGCTCCAAACATTTCTTGAGGCACAGGAAGCTATCCCAAAATGTGCATTCGATAGCTTAATATCTGTTGAGCGAAATATTGATGGCTGCAATCGAAACTTGCGCAAGCAAACAAAAATTACCAATTATTTTAATAAAATCTAATTGAAAAAATTTATAACTTTTTCTTTTTTATATCCATCCCACTTCAGTGCAGTTTAATCATTATTTTGATGTAAACAGGTAAAAACAGTATTTCGTCCCCTTAGTATAACAATAGCCTATGTGCTCATAGGCTATTATTTTTTTATTGAGTTTTTGGATTCTCCATTGTCGATTTTATATGTGGTCAAAATTTTGTCAAATTCTAGTTCCACAAAGTGGGTCAAAACGTCAGTCAAAAAATAATAAATATTTACAGACATAACGAGATTTGAGTGAGAACTACTTTCGACAAAAAGTTTGAAATTCATTTTCTCAAAACATCAAAAAATGTATAGGCTATTTTAATACTAAGGGGACGACTTATAACGAATTTTCTGTCAAATTTCTTAAAATTTCGTTTTAGCAAGGTTTTACCATTAAGTACCTATAGCGAATAAATAGATATAACGAAAATTTTTCTGGTATTTTCAGATTCGTTATATCGAGGTTTCACTGTATTAGGTGTGCAACTAAATCCCCGCTGTTTGTCGATAGATGCCGCCAGCAGTGTGTGCTAGTCGATTATAACATAACCTAAACTTCATAAACCAAGCTTAAACATATGGTAAACAAACTGCTTCGCCACATTAGTAATCTTGTTTTGGTATCATATACTTTTGGTTTTGTGAAAATGTCTGACTTTATGCCGAATAATCGTCATTCGTGGGAAGTGTTGACTTTCCTCTTTCATTCGAAAAAAACGGCGGCTGAAGCGCATCGAGAGCTACAAGAAGTTTATGGAGATGCTGCTTTAAATAAAACAATGTGCCGACATTTGTTCTGTCGCTTCAAATACGGTGATTTTAATGTTGACGACCGTGCGCGTGAAGGAACGCCAAAAACCTTCGAAGACGCTGAATTGGAGGCATTGGTTCTGTCGCTTCAAATACGGTGATTTTAATGTTGACGACCGTGCGCGTGAAGGAACGCCAAAAACCTTCGAAGACGCTGAATTGGAGGCATTACTCAATGAGGATCCATGTCAAATGCAAGAAGAGCTTGCTTCAGTATTAGGAGTTACCCGCGATTGAATGCTTTGGGAATGGTTAAGAAACAGGGCCTTGGGTTCCTTATGAGTTAAAACCAAGAGATGTTGAACGTCGTTTTGTCGCCTGTCAACAACTGCTCCAGCGGCAAAAAAGGAAAGTTTTCTTCATCGCATCGGTACGGGTGACGAAAAATGGATTCATTACAGCAATCCAAAGAAAAGAAAGTCGTGGGGACTGCCCGCTCTTGTTTCTACGTCGTCCCCTCGCCCGAGTACTTACGCTGAGAAGGTTATGCTATGTATTTAGTGGGACCAAGTTGGTGTTATTTATTATGAGCACTGCGCGGAAAGGGGCCGCAGTACGCGGAGAGGCATGAAAAAGTGATTCTACAGCATGACAACGCTCAGCCTCACGTTGCCAAACCCGTTAAAACCTACCTGGAGACACTGAAATGGGAAATCCTACCCCACCCGCCATATTCTCCTGATATTGCGCCGTCCGATTATCACCTGCTCCGATCGACGGTACATGGTCTTGCTGACCAGCAGTTCCATTCATATAAAGGCATTAAAAAAGGCTTGATCCGTGGATAGCCTCAAAAGATGAACAGTTTTACCGCGACGGTATACGAGATCTACAAGAAAGATGGAAAAAAGTAGTAGCCAGCGATGGGCAATACTTTCAATGATTCACTTGAAACCATTTTTTCAGAATAAACTTGTATTTTCATCAAAAAAACACCGAGAACTTAGTTTCGCGTCTAATACTAGCGCCCCTATTGCAATTCACAATATGAATTTCAAGTATAACAACTCCACTTAACTATTTTCTCTTATTTTGAATTACAATGCATTCAATTTGTGTTCCTTGAATTACTGCCAACCGTATACTAGTTAGTGTTGAGAACTCAAATCAGTTGTACCTAAGCGCGAAATTTGTGTACGATACTGGTGTGACAATTTGAGTATAAGAGCATTTAATTTTTTTTTTTTATCATTAATTCTTATCCATTGTTTGGAAGCGTTGTATAATTGGACCTAGTATATATAAGAGTTATTAGCAATTTTGATTTCATAATTTAATTTGTTTTAAGAAACATTTTACAATATAATCGGTACTCGCTCTCCGTGAGGTCTGTTACCGTTGTGCGTTTTAAACGTCTTTGATAAGAATTCAGCCGAAGTAAGCTGGATGCTGCATCGTTGACATGATTTTTAGTCGTAGTTTGTGAGCTATGGCAAATTGATTCGTTACTTCAGTTACAGTTGTATGCCAAGGTCACAATGAAATTCGCTATTCCTTATATGGTACAGCGCGTTTGCTATGCTCCGCTGGATTTTGTTTTGTATACCGTAAGTCCAAACCAATCTTAGTGTTTGTTTGTAAATAAGTAATATGTTGCGGATTGATATGATTGAGTGCCTATCAATGAGATAATATAGCTTATTTAATTTCAAGTCAAGCATGATTTTTATATAAATCAATCAAAACAGAAAATATGTATATTACATATATCTATAATCTATTTCATCAAATCCAAATTATATTGATGAGAAAATATCATTCTAATATCCGTCCAGAAAGCCAAACGCGCATACACACATACATATGCATATAATTGCGCATACAAACTTTCAACTAACGTAGAATATGTGCATATAAAACTGCGAATCGAATAAATGAGTGATTTAGAAAAGTTTATCAGTAATTATAGTTTAGCGCAATCGTGAAAGACGTTTCGTGTATGCAGTACATCGACCCATATTTGACTCAGGTTCAAGTCCTGTACACAGTTTTTTGTTCGATATTTTTATTTAGTTTTTTGTATTTGGTTTAATTAGAATTGATTTAAAATAGTGTATTCAGGTTTTTCTAATACCTGTTATTTAGAAATTTATTTTCTATATAACATTATTCATACTTCTTTTGAACTGATTTATATGTAAAACAGCCATAAAGGCAATCATATGAATATGAATTCCTATATTTAATCTCTTCAGTCAAATCTGAACTACTTACATACACATATTGATGAGAAAATATTCTAATATCCATGGATGCATCCAGAAAGCCAAACGCGCATACACGCATATGTATACGAATATATATAAATATATACAAACCTTCAACGAACGCAAAATGTATGCATATAAAAAACAACAACTGCGACCGTCTTCTTGTCCGTCAGTGAAAAGATGGGATATGTATACCCTATGAGCAAAAAGAACCGGGAAGGTGATGTTGACTGTTTCCTTCGATTGCCAAGTCATAGTCCACCATGAGTACCTTCCATCGGACCAGACAGTCAATAGAGAATATTATTTATCCGTTTTGAAACCTTAGAGAGATGCTGTGTGTTGCAAACCGCCGGAAATGTGAGCAAACAATTCTCAGATTTTGCATGATGTTAACGCGCCATCGCACTGATCAAAGAGAATACAAATCGGCCTGCCGGGCGTGTTTGGAGGACTGGGTTAAACGTTGGCACATGTGTGTTGCTTCAGACGGGTCATATTTTGAAGGAGATAATAGCCCCTATTATGAGCAACATTCGTTCGTGCTCATTCGTTGAAGAATAGGACTATTGTGAATTTCGATCGCTCGACGCATTTACAATAGATAATTTTTTCTCAGCTGATACAGCAAATCAAAATAAAAGAAAAACCGATTGTGTTGAAATTCTTTACTAACATTATTTTTAAAAGGTAAAAAAAGTATTTTTTGTGAAAATGAGTACAACGGAGTTGTGGTTCGACGATTCATCGGACGATGAAAGATTAGTGGAACTAGCTAGAAGTAGAAAACAGTTGAGGGACGCATCCAACCACCTAGAAATGGCTTCCACTGAGTAAATTTAGAATTTTCAAAATGTGTTGACGTACTTAATATTACAGAAATTTCCTTACAGATTTTTAAAGAACTTTAGATTATCTAAAGAGCCGTTTGTGAACCTACTGTCCAGTACAGAAAACCAGTTGCAGCAGTGCACCCGAGCCAAATTGATTCCAAATATTTTAAAGCTAGCCACAGTTCTGCGAGTTTGTGCTCAGGGATCGTACCAATTGAGTATTGGTAATGAAGGTATGCTAGGACTTGCTCAACCCAATGTGTACGATGATGCTGAAGATATTGAAGTGGAGTCAAATAACGGAGAATTAGAAAACATAAGAAATGAAATTTTGAGAATATTATAGAAAAATCTAAAAAGTATTAAATAGAATCCTTTACACCACACTTTCTGTTTTATTTTTGTTATAAATTTTCTTTATTCAATTATTCGTCATTCGAAAAAAATATGAAAATGTATTTCCATAAACATCACAAAAAAAACCATTATTAAGCTTAATCCATTTTGCTGCCGTTCTCACTGGTGGTCCAAAGCAATTCAGCTCCGTTGTAAATTCCTCCCATTTTTTTGCTGTTTGAAGTTTGGTGCAAATCCCTTTTGCGAATTGTGGATTCGCCTTTCTAATTGTTGTTTGGTACTCACGACTTTCGCCCTGCATAATATTAACAAAATAATTATATATTTATTATTTGGTTACTATAAAACCATAAATAATCGCAAACAACTTACACTTTAACAAGTTTTCCCACTATACGCTACACGGTCGAAAGCAAAATTGCATTCGACTCTAAATTCGGTAAACAACGAAAATTTCGATAGGGTTGCACCGCTCATAATACCAAATTGACATTCGATTTTCGATCTTCGACAACCAGCGAATATCGAAGATCGAATACAACTCATAATAGGGGCCAATATAAATTTGCCTTAAATTTAACTCTGTTTTGTTTAATTTAAACATTCCCGGTACTTTCTGATCATAGGGTACATATATGCGGCTTTGCGAACAGAAATGTGTGATTCGCTGGAGTTGTTCAAGGAATCTAAGTCGCATTAACTCGCGACTGTCGAACAGTTAGAAGACATATTTACATACATATAAGGGTGCATACATACATACGGAGCCGCGGCCACTCGACATGACAAAAATTCAAGATTTATCAAATATTGGCAAATAATTCCACGCGAAATATTCCAATATTGACTATTTTCGAATGGTCGCGAAAATTGGCATATGGGCGGCTCGTTTTATGAATGAAATTGAAATATGAGCTCTAACTTATGAATGAACTTTTTGTTTTTGTTCTAAATTGTTCAGCGCCGTCGCTGATAGAATCATGGCCGCTGCGACTGCGTCTACGAATGTATTTTGTTTTTGTAGTCGCTAGGCTTAGATTTTAGCTTTGGGCGACATGCGCATGTGAGGTATGTGTTTTTGTTGTGTTCTAGAACATTTTAGAATGTGTGGTGGCAAAGCGGCCATCGCGTTGCGCTTGCTGTTGCTTTTGCGTGTATCAAAGTATTGTGTTTTTGTAAGTACAATATTAGGAATATCGACTGGTGAAAGACAAAAGTACACGGAAGCAAGAAGCCAGCGCTGTGCTCGCGCATATATGCATGAATGTATGAACGTGCATGGATGTAGTAACATATGAATACAATTATTTTGTAGGAAGTTTAGAAGGCAAGTAGGTATATATGTATGTATGTATATATGCTAGGACATAAAGTCGGTATATATGCATACATAGAGCAGAATTGTTTTTGCACTTGTTAGGAAGAAACTCGTTCACTAGTGCGTATGTGTATTTGATTTCTTGTCAGAATGTGATGTGCTGTGACATGTGTACATACATAAGTCAAGGTTATTTGGGCATACTTGCATATGTGATATGATGTTCTTGCGCTTGTGCATTATTGTTTTTCATATACAAATGTACATACATACATACACATAGTAGAAAAAGTCTGCGTTCACCTATGCAAATATTCTTTGCATTAGAAAAAGTTGAAAACAATAAATATTTCAAAAATTTTTTTTAATGAGTTTTATTTAGTTCACTTAAACGTAACTATCACACATATTTCGCTACCAATAACAAAATCAAATTTAAAATGAGATCACATAAAATTAAAAAGGCCATTCAAACTAAACGGAAAAAGTTTGCGTTCACTTCAATAATAATAAAATAAAAGGCTTAAGATCATAGAATTGTTTTAAAATTAATAGCTAGTTGGATATCCACGCCTTTTTATGACTTCTAGAAGGCGTCTTTTCATTGATCTAACTAGTTTGGCTGTTATTTCTGGACTTATGGCTTCCCATTCCTCTTTAAGCGCGTTCTTAAGCATTTCCTTGCTAGTTATTGTACGCTCTCGTATTTTTTTTTTCTAGAACGTCCCATAAGTGCTCAATGGGGTTAAGGTCAGGTGATTGTGGGGGTGTGCGAAGTTGTTTTGGAACATTATACAACAACCACAACCTAACAATCTCTGCTGTGTGTTTCGGGTCGTTGTCCTGTTGGAAAACAAATCTTTCACCGAGTCCCAGTTTCATTGCACTTTCTCTCAAATTCGTTTTTAAAATATCGAGATAATCATGTCTGCTCATTATCGACTCAATAAACTGTATATTTCCAACGCCCGAACTAGCCATACACCCCCATATCATGGCACCTCCTCCCCCATGATTTACCGTAGGTACCAGATTTTGCTTTCCAAGTGCCGTTCCGTTTTTCCTCCAAATAATTTTACGACCTTTTATCCCAAAAATGCAAAACTTGCTCTCATCTGAAAAAATCACACTATTCCAAAACACAGGTGGCTTGTTTACGTATTCCTTGGCGAAAGCCATCCGCTTGAGTCGATTTACTCGCTATATGAAGGGTTTTTTTCGGGCCACTCTGCCATGACATCCGATTCTTTTTAGAATTTTTCTTACTGTATCTGGATGTACTTTCTTTTGGTATTTTACTTCTATGTCTTTTGAAATTTGGCTTGCTGTTACGCGTGAATAAGACTTCCCAAGACTAGTTATGTTGCGTTCTTCTCTTTCCGTCAGTTTTTTTGGACGCCCAGAACGAGACTTAGATTCCAAACAATTCGTTTGCTTGAAGTTGTTTATCACTCTTTGGACCGAGGAGTATTGCCTCTTACTATTTTGCCACAAACTTACAATGATTTTCCTTTCACCAATATCTATTTCTTTTCGCCTTTGGTACATAGTAACAAAAAATGTATTTCTAATATCAATTTTTCCCTCTTTAGATTTGTTCTTAACGGCGTCAACTACATGAATGATTTAAAATTAAATTTAACGTAATTGCCATGCAAATAATCGTCACTATTCGAAATGAACGCACACTTTTTCTGCTCAGCCTATTTAAGTAACTGTACTACAATCCCGTTATCTGAACACGACGCAGTTCAAACTCCAAAAAAGTTTGTGCATACCCTCTACGAATAATTTTCTTGGAAATAAGTGAAAAGAAATAACTGAGAGTTGTAAGATAAACACGTTAAATTATTTTAATACTTTATAACACTGGGTGAACGCAGACTTTTTCTACCATGTGTATGTATGTAAATGCTGTCGAATACATAAACTATAAATTGACATACAATATAAAATAAGTGTTGATTTATCTTAAACCGTTCTTTGTTTCTGAATGCAAATACCTTCTATTGACATGTAAATACATATTATGTACTTATGTATATTATCATATACCATCATTTATTTACATACATATAAAGTATACGTTCATTTATGTACATATGTGTGTAGTGAAAAACTTCATGAACTACTTTCAGAACTTTATTAAAATTTATTCGCGTCGCGCGCATGCACAAAACCTTTTGTTCACAACGCAGAAATAAACGCTCTGCGTATTTATCCTCCCCACGTGACTCGCCATTTTTTCGTTTTTAAATTTTTTGTTTTTAATGTAATCGTAAAAAAATTTGTAATAAATTTTATGTATCCGCTTATCATTTCAAAAGTAACAAAATGGTAAAAAAATAAGCAGTCGAAGAAATAAACGCACCGCCTATTTTTCCTCGCCACATGTTAGACTCGAGTTCAATTCCCGGCGCAAACTTTTTTTTTATCATTTTTTTTTTTTAAATCTTTTTTTTTTTAATGTAATTGAAAAAAAAAATTATGCAATAAATTTTACGTATTCGCTTATTATTTCAAAAATACGAAAATAGTAAAAATTTAATTGGATTAATGTTGAGGTGAGAAATGTGTTGTGTGTTGAGGTGAAAGATGTGTGGTGTTTCTAATTTTTGTGTGGGCAAAAGTCAGTGAGGTGTCTATAAACTCGGTGTGCTAAATTCCCTTACTTCAAATCTTTCAAATCTCAATTGTACTAAAAAAAGCTCACAGTAACATTTGCACCTTCTCATTGCATTAACATTCTCTGCTTATACTGTAGTAGAAAAAGCTGTTAGGGCGTAAATGTGATGATTGTGAGTTTTTTACTTACTTTTTGGTAATCTGTATGTATGTATCTTTATTCAAATCATGATTCTCACATATGGGAAACGTCTTTACTTGAGTATGTCCACAAACACATCAATTTTACGTAGACAGTTCTTACTTCATTCAAAGTGTAGATATGTATATAAATATATATACAAGTTAACAGCCAAATCATCGAACGTCCCTCGCAATGAATTCACCGAGCAACCCGCGCGCAAACAATGTCGCTGAACCCGACCACATATGCAACATAAACAAAATAATGTGAGTCGGAGCAACGGCCAGCCGTTTCCGTTGTGTCGCAAGCGTTGGAATTCTGATCGGAAATATGCTGAGTCGGTTTTACAGACCACAAACCCATGGCATGATCTTTATGTACCTATTATGTATTTAGGTTTAGATTCATATTTCCATTTATGTACTTAGCTTTAGTCTTTTATTCATTCCATTCTTATAATCAGTTTTGTCCAGACAATTGTTTAATAAAGAACGATTGACTTTACTCCGGCACGCCGCCGTTAATATTTGATGTATTGATTTACACTGTTGAGCCACAAGGCCAATAGTCCAACAAAGGGGACGAAGTCAAGTCTCCCAACCTAAACATCCTAAGGCTAATTAGAATCAAGAAGTAGCTGAGACGTGTCAGCAACACCCGCCGCTGGACCAAGGCATCATCACTGCTCCAGAGGGAAAGTGAACCAATACCTATAACTGGCGCCCAACAGAGTTAAAACTGGAATTAGATAATCTTACGATATCTATTAAGTTAGGAACACCATGGCCCTAAACAAGAACATGTAAGTGAATGTTCGGTAAAAATTAGAAAAAGTATTGATGAAAAACGAAAAGTGAGCATTGCGGTATAGTCGCGAAATTATTGACGTGCAAGTGCAGTTTTTTTGTTGAAAAAAAAAGAGAAACAAGTTGATATTTTCGCTTCATTGGCTGCTCATGACTTGGGCTTATAGAAATATAAAGATAGAGTACGACAGTGACGAAGAGCAAGAAATAGGATTTAGGCCAGGAAGAAACGGTGAATTAGGAATGGAGCCGGCATTACTAAAAGGGTTAGTAGAAGGTGCGGTAAACAGTGCGCTCCTCGAACAAGAGAGGAGACTAAAAGACGAGTTCCGAGCGGAACTTGAAACAGTTAGAGGTCAGGTTAATGCGTTAAGAATAGAGACCCCACAAGTTGAAACATACCAGAGAGTAACAATTGACCCTAGTGTGGGATGTGAGGTGAAGTTAGACATTGTAAAATCAGTGCCTAGCTTCAATGGAAATCATGAGGAATACGTGTCGTGGCGACAGGCGGCTATAGACGCATATGAAATTTTCAAAAGATACGTAGGCAGCGAGGCGCATTACGAGCCTGTGGCCATTTTAAAAAACAAAGTAACTGGTCCAGCTCGTGCCATCCTTACGTCGCACAATACAGTGCTTAATTTTGACGCCATTATCGCTAGGCTCGACTGCTCGTACGCAGACAAAACATCCTTGCGCGTACTTAGGCAGCAACTAGAACTGGTTAGGCAGGGTGACCTAAACTTAATGGAATATTACGATGAGGTAGAAAAGAAGCTCACTCTGGTCACAAATAAAATAGTAATGACTCATGACGAGCAAGCTGCGTCCATTCTTTGTGCAGAAATTAGAGACGATGCACTACACGCTTTCATGGCAGGACTTAGGAGGCCCCTAAAATCTTTAGTAATCCCAGCGAAGCCCAAGGATTTGCCATCTGCATTAGCAGTGGCCCGTGAGGCTGAAAATAGCATCGAAAGAAGCGCATTTGCTGCATCTTATGCTAAAGTAATTGAAGAAAGAAACCATAGGGGCGATAATACTAGATTTGGCAATCGTAACCAAGCTAGACAAGGCAGGGGCCAGGAAAGAAATCCACATTTTGTGGGAAATCAAGGCCAAAGCAGGGCACAGCAAGCTGACCCTAAAACGCTAGCGAATGACAAAGAGCCACAATCAAAGTATCAGGCTCAACCCATGGAGGTTGATCCTTCGATGTCCAAGTTAAGACAACAGACCAATTGGGGAAAGCCACAGGGCTATTCTACACAAGACGGGGCTCGGAAAAGGCATAACACTTCAGAACGCACGTCAGGCTATAGGCGCCAAAAGATTAACAATATTACGCAACGAGCGCCTACCCAAGACGAGAAAGAATACGAAGAAATGGCCGAAACTGCGCGTGCTGAAATAGATGACGAAAGTGGCGAACCCGAGGACAACGATTTATTGAATTTTTTAGAGGTCGTTCCCGATTGCCGTTCGTCGAGCGTCAATTGGCTGGCAAAACATTAAAGATTCTTATCGACACCGGGGCGGCAAAAAGTTACATTAAACCCGTAAAGGAGTTAAAAAACGTAACACCAGTCGACACCCCTTTTACTGTGAACTCCATTCATGGGTCCAGTAAAATTCAAAAAAAATGTTCAATAGTAATTTTTGGGAAAGTTGCCACGTTTTTCATATTAGATACCCTTAACACCTTTGATGCTATAATAGGCTTCGATCTGCTCACGCAGGCGGGGGTAACTATTGACCTGATGGAAAACAGCATAAACTACGGTAATACTTCGGAAATACTCAATCACCATCCGTGCGATAACGTGAACTTTACACGTGTCGATGATATCGTAGTCCCAAATTCCGTAAAAGGCGAATTCAAGAAAATGATACTGAAGAGAATTAGTGCACTCGCGACCTCTAACGAGGCACTGCCTTACAATACTTCAGTCGTCGCCAGGATCCGGACTGTAGACAATAAGGAGGTATATTCAAAGCCCTATCCATACCCAGTAGGCGTGTAAGATTTTGTAAACAACGAAGTCGCACAGCTGTTGAAAGATGGCATCATAAGGCCATCAAGATCTGCGTATAATAGCCCAGTCTGGGTTGTTGATAAGAAAGGAATAGATTCCAACGGAAATAAGAATAAACGGCTGGTCATTGACTTTAGAAAACTAAATGAGAAGACCATCGCCGACCGATATCCGATGCCGAGTATCCAGGTAATCTTAGCTAACCTCGGAAAGGCTAAGTTTTTTACCATACTGGATCTTAAATCCGGATACCACCAGATTTAACTAGCGGAGGACGATCGTGAAAAGCCATCCTTCTCGATAAATGGCGGAAAATACGAATTCTGTCGTTTGCCCTTTGGTCTAAAAAATGCGAGAAGCATTTTTCAAAGAGCAATCGACGATATTTTGCGAGAACAGATCGGAAAGATATGTTATGTCTATGTGGATGACGTAATTATCTTCTCTGAAAATGCCGCAGACCACGTCCGCCATATCGATATAATACTTCAGCAACTTTGCGATGCTAACATGAGAATCTCCAAGGAAAAGTCGAAATTTTTTAAAGAAAGTGTCGAATATCTAGGCTTCATTGTTACTAGCGAGGGAGCAAAAACAGACCCAGAAAAAGTCAAGGCGATCCAAGAGTACATTGAACCAAAAAATTTATACTCTCTGAGATCTTTTCTAGGCCTAGCCAGCTACTATAGGGTGTTTATCAAAGACTTTGCAGCCATAGCAAGACCCTTGACTAATATACTAAAAGGCGAAAACGGCACTGTAAGCAAACACATGTCACAGTCCAATTTGACGAATCTCAACGCGACGCTTTTAACCGATTGAGAAACATACTAGCATCAGAAGATGTTATGCTCATGTACCCTGATTTCAAAAGACCTTTTGACTTGACTACAGATGCTTCTGCAAATGGCATTGGAGCAGTATTATCTCAAGGCGGTAGACCCATCACCATGATCTCCCGAACGCTAAAAACGTGCGAAACTCACTTTGCTACCAACGAAAGAGAGTTGTTGGCGATTGTATGGGCCCTCGGCAAACTGCAGAATTACCTTTACGGTACAAGAGAGCTACATATATTTACAGATCATCAACCTCTCACGTTCGCAGTGTCTGAGAAAAATACGAATGCGAAAATCAAGAGGTGGAAGGCGTTTATTGAACAACATAACGCCCAATTGCATTACAAGCCAGGGAAAGAAAACTTTGTCGCAGATGCCTTATCTAGGCAAGAGCTTAACGCTCTCCAAGACGAAACGCAATCAAACATAGCCACTATTCACAGTGAGGTATCCCTTACATACACTATACAAACAACTGATAACCCCCTAAATTGTTATAGAAATCAGATAACTTTGGAAGAATCACGTTATTCGTTGCATCGAAGACTTATTCTACAGGGTGGCTGATGAAAGCCGCTACCAAAAAAAAATTGAATAACTTTTTTTCTTTTTAAGTTATCTGTTCCATTTTTGTTTTAATTTGCAGATTGATCTTTAAAATTTATTAAAATGGATAACTGGGACACGCAAACAAGAATTTGGATAGTCCGCCGCTATCACGCACTGGAGTCCGTAGTTTTGGTACAGAGAGAGTACAGGCGGATGTTTGGCGGCGATCCCCCGAGCAGGTGGACCATAATGAGACTGGTGAATAATTTTGCTGAGCAAGGAACAGTCGCAAGAAGGCCTTATCATCGAAACCCACCAGTTCGGACGGAGGAAACGATCGCTGCTGTAGCTGCAGCTATACGAAGCAATCCAAGGGTTTCAACAAGAAGCTTATCTGCTCAACTGGGTGTCAGCCGACTGTCTTTGCAAACAATAATGCACAAAGATTTAGACTTATTTCCCTACAAAATTCAAATGGTTAACAAACTGAATGCAGCAGACTTGCCGATTCGCTTGGAATTTTGCCAGAAGATCCTGCAAATGGTGGAAGAAGACCAAAACATGTTAAACTGCCTTTTCATGTCTGATGAGGCCCATTTCGATTTAAACGGCAATGTGAACAAACAAAATTGTCGAATATGGAGTACTTCTAACCCACAGATACTCCACGAGACGGAATTGCATCCTCTTCGCGTGACAGTGTGGTGTGCGGTTTCTTCACGCTGTATTGTCGGGCCTTATTTTTTTGAAGAAAATGGTCACACCGTTACGGTTACTGGAGACCGTTATTTGAAAATGCTGAAAGAATTTTTCTATCCAGAACTACGCCGAAAGAAAATTCCTTTCAACTCTGTGTGGTTTCAACAAGATGGGGCAACGTCTCACATAGCCCAGACTGTTATGACAGAGTTGCGACGAAAATTTCCCAATAAACTGATTTCAAGAAACTCCGAATTTCGTTGGCCCCCCCAGGTCGCCTGACCTTACTGCACCTGACTTTTTCTTGTGGGATTTATGTAAACAAGAAGTTTATAAAACAAAGCCAACAAATTTGGATGAACTAAAACAATCCATTCGGGCAACAATTGCGGCTATTCCTGTCGCAACTCTCAAAGCAGCAATGAACAACTTTTTACTAAGATGCCGCACTTGTGTCAACGAGCATGGGGGCATTTAAATTCAATTATTTTTAAAACTAGTTAAGCTACATTTAATAAAATTTAATGACCTTCAACTTGAAAAAAAAAATGAATGATTCCATACACTAAAAAAAAAGTTATTTGAGTTTCTTAATGTAGCAAAATTCATCAGCCACCCTGTATTTGGCAAAAAAACCCGTCACTTAATTCAATTTACAGATAAAATTAATCTCATAGAAACATTAAAACTTGCTGTGAACCCCGATGTTGTAAACGCGTTTTATTGCGAACTCACAACTTTAGCTGCATTTCAACATGAGCTGGTTTCAATTTTCCCGACAACCAAATTCTGGCATTGCAAAAGAATAGTGTCAGACATCACTAACAAAGACGAACAGATAGAAATAGTCAACACCGAACATAATCGTGCGCACAGAGCGGCACAAGAAAACGTAAAACAGATACTTCGGGACTACTACTTCCCAAAAATTACTAAATTGGCTAACGAGGTTGTACTAAATTGCAAAGTTTGCGCTATCGCCAAGTACGACCGACACCCCAAAAAACAAGAACTCGGGAAGACGCCAATTCCCTCATTTGTCGGAGAAATGTTACACATTGACATATTTTCTACCGATCAGAAACTTTTCCTGACTTGCATCGATAAATTTTCCAAATTCACCGTCGTCCAGCCCTTACCTTCTAGATCAATAGTCGATATTGTTAACCCCATTTTACTTATAATTAATACATTTCCAAACACAAAACCGTTTATTGCGACAATGAGCCAGCGTTTAATTCCGAAACGATCACTTCATTGTTAAAAAATCAGTTTAACATTGACGTTGTAAACGCCCCCCCATTACAAAGCTGTTCCAATGGGCAAGCGGAACGTTTCCACAGTACATTAATAGAAATCGCAAGGTGTTTAAAGTTGGATAAAAAAGTTAGCGATACAGTTCAGGCTATCATGAGAGCAACAATAGAATATAATAAAACCATACATTCAGTAACAGAACAAAAACCACTCGATGTAATTCACTCTATACCGGACGAAATTAAGCAAAAAATCAAAGATCGACTAATAAAAGCTCAGCAAGATCAATTAGCTAGATGCAACCCGAACAGACAGAACAGGATGTTTGATGTAGGAGAAAAAGTTTACCTCAAAAATAACAAAAGATTAGGTAACAAACTATCTCCCTTGTGCACAGAGGGCGCCGTACAAGCAGACCTGGGAACGTCTATACTTGTTAAGGGGAGGGTGGTCCATAAGGACAGTGTGAGGTAAACATAGGTCATAACGCATAAGATTCTTACAGATAGTTACTACAATTCAGTTTAATCATTTCATACAGGTTCATCGGAGTGACCCTCATACTCTTATCCACAACTCACGCACGCATCACCGATTTCTCGCACGCAAGCTACATTCCGATATTGGACGGAAACGTTTTTGTATGGGAACAACATAGTTACGTGAGACATTCTACAAATTTATCTAATTTCGTGAGCATTATAGATGATACAATTAAATTATCAAAACTTTTCCCTCAGTCACACATGCGAAAATTGTTAGATGTAGATATCGACCATATTCAGAATATTTTATCTAGCTTAACGGTACACCATAGAATGGCCAGAAGTTTAGACTTTCTAGGAACAGCTTTAAAAATCGTTGCAGGTACGCCTGATGCATCAGACTTAGAAAAGATTAAACTTACCGAAGCCGAGCTCATAGAATCAAACAACAGACAAGTAATAGTAATCACTCAAGCACAGAAACAAATTAACCTTTTAACTGATGCAGTAAATAAATTAATTAAAGAAAAAAAGGCGAGTTCGTAGACTCTCCTCATTTGTATGAAACTTTACTTGCACGAAATAGAATGTTAACCGCTGAAATCCAAAACCTTATGCTCACTATAACGCTCGCCAAATCTAACATCATAAACCCCGCAATTCTCGACCACGAAGATTTAAAATCAATTTTTACCGAACAACTCGCAGAGGTCCCAATAGTTAGTTTAATGGCAGTATCAAATATAAAAATATTTCAATCAAATAGAGTAATCCACATAATAATTGAATATCCTAATGTTAAGACTATTTGTAAGAAGGTTATGATATATCCTGTTGCCCACAATAACACCATTCTGCAAGTACATGATGACATAGTAGCTGAATGCGACGATGGAGTCCTAGCTGTGACAGAATGCGCTACAACCAACTTTGCGACGTTCTGCAAGAAATCTGCTTATGACACATGCGCCAGCGGATTACATTCCGGAGGTTCAGCGTTATGCCACACACAGCCAAGCCACTTGGAACCGATTACCCTATTAGACGAAGGAATAATCGTTGTCAACGAACTATCAGCAAGAGTAAGAGTAGATGACGGCCCCGTGATGACAATTGAAGGCACACATCTCATCACATTTGAACGTATTGCGACTATAAACGAGACCACGTACATTAACTACAATGGTGTTGTAAACAAGAGTCCAGGCATCGCGGCGTCACCATTGCTGAATATTACAGGACACGACCAAGTGCTCAGCCTACCAATGTTACAAAGGATGAATGAGCACAATCTGCATATAATTCAGAAGTTAAGAGACGATATGTTTTCCGGAGGGACTCCCAGAGTCTGGTTCATGGTTGGTGTAACATTCAGCCTTGCCTTTGGCTGTATTGGCATCATCTATCAGTGTTGGTACCGGAGAAGATCTTCCATCAAATTGCAAGAACTGGTAAAGGAGTTAAGTGTCACCGAGGACGGCAACAATCTTAAAGGGGGGCTAGTTAACAGCCAAATCATCGAACGTCCCTCGCAATGAATTCACCGAGCAACCCGCGCGCAAACAATGTCGCTGAACCCGACCACATATGCAACATAAACAAAATAATGTGAGTCGGAGCAACGGCCAGCCGTTTCCGTTGTGTCGCAAGCGTTGGAATTCTGATCGGAAATATGCTGAGTCGGTTTTACAGACCACAAACCCATGGCATGATCTTTATGTACCTATTATGTATTTAGGTTTAGATTCATATTTCCATTTATGTACTTAGCTTTAGTCTTTTATTCATTCCATTCTTATAATCAGTTTTGTCCAGACAATTGTTTAATAAAGAACGATTGACTTTACTCCGGCACGCCGCCGTTAATATTTGATGTATTGATTTACACTGTTGAGCCACAAGGCCAATAGTCCAACAAAGGGGACGAAGTCAAGTCTCCCAACCTAAACATCCTAAGGCTAATTAGAATCAAGAAGTAGCTGAGACGTGTCAGCAACACCCGCCGCTGGACCAAGGCATCATCACTGCTCCAGAGGGAAAGTGAACCAATACCTATAACTTACATACACAACTGTTGCGTAATACGGTTGATGGCTCACCGCAACTAAAGGTCAATAAGAAAGCAGGAAGCAAGGAATTCTGTTGAGATAACCATTCAAAACAGTTTTGAAAAACAAGTTCCGGTGTTTTCACTACGTACTAGAGAAAGCCGTAAAAATTGTTAAGACATGCTGAACTCTACACAACTTATGACAGCATTGTAAAGTAAAATATCCTGATAATATTTTAAATACAGATCAACAACAAGAGTCCATATCTGAATAAATTAATCCTATAATAGACAGCGAAGCAGAAGGAATAAGGATCAAAATAATGCTTCATTGCAATAAGTTTTATATTAATTCCAGTTTATTAATTAAATTTAATTCATTTTCATAAAAACAAGAAACAGGGGCAATTGGAATAGAATTAGAGATCTAATTAATTTTCCTAACCACAATAATTACATAATAAATAAAAATAAAAAGCACTACATATAACACAGATAATATTTACACATATTCATTTCTAAGTCGCTTTACCTTCTCATTTGCTATTTCAATTTATAAGTCTATAAGAACACTTTCTCTTGCGTTTGGCTTCTCTAAAAATTATAATAGGACTATCAATAAGTTCGTGCGGTTTTTTTTCGAAATTTGAAACTTTATTGACGTAAAATGGTTACAAATTTAATATTCAAAATATTGTCCATCGCTTACTACTACTTTTTCCCATCTTTCTGGCAATTCACGGATTCCCTTTGTGAAAAATTCGGTCGGTTTTGCCGCAATCCACGAATCGATCCATTTTTTGACTTCATCGTAATTACGGAAGTGCTGGTCAGCCAGGCCATGTTGCATCGATCGGAAGAGATAGTAATCGGATGGCGCAAGGTCTGGACTATACGGCGGGTGGGGTAGGACATCCCATTTGAGCGTTTCTAAGTATGTTTTGACCACTTGTGCAACATGTGGCCGAGCATTGTCATGTTGCAAAATAACTTTGTCGTGTTTATCGGCGTATTGCGGCCGTTTTTCTCGCAGTGCTCGGCTCAAACGCATCAATTGTCGTCGGTAGACATCCCGCGTAATCGTTTCATTCGGTTTCAGTAGCTCATAATACACAACACCCAGCTGGTCCCACCAGATACACAGCATAACCTTCAGGCCATGAATATTCTGCGCCGACGTCGATGTTGAAGCATGGCCAGGGTATCCATACGTTGCCCGACGTTTTGGATTGTCGTAATGGACCCACTTTTCATCGCCAGTCACAATTCGATGCAAAAAACCCTTTCTTTTGTGCCGTTGAAGCAGTTGTTCGCATGCCATAAAACGGCGTTCAACGTCTCTTGGCTTCAATTCATACGGCACCCAATGGCCTACCTTTCGGATCATTCCCATGGCTTTTAAACGTTTGGAAATGGTTGATTGATCAACTCCCAAAGTTTTTGCAACCTCTTCTTGCGTTTGAGCCGGATCTTGATCGAGCAATTCCTCCAATTCGGTATCCATGAACTTTGGCGGCGCACCCTCGCGTTCTTCGTCTTCCAAGCCAAAATCACCACTTTTAAAGCGTGCAAACCACTTCTGGCACGTTCGCTCAGATAGAGCATGCTCACCATAAACTTCCACCAAGATACGATGACTTTCGGCTGCTTTTTTCTTCATATTAAAATAATGAAGAAGAATTCCCCGCAAAAACACATTATTTGGCACGAAATTCGACATTTTCAAGTGTGGTAAAAATATTGTTGTTTACGCTTCAAATAAAAAACTTATACTGACGTTTGTGCCTTACGACAGTAGCTCTCCAATGAATGTTTGGAAATGTGGATCGATGGAATAATAATCAAGTTACGCCATCTGTTGTAAAACCGCACGAACTTATTGATAGTCCTACTATTTTTTTTATACCATACTTTTTGTAATCTGCCTTTCGTCTTGTATTCTGCCTTCGGTCTGCTTAGATGGAGCGTGCGTCGTGCTGTAGCTTCAATTACGGGCTGTTCATGAGTTAGCCAATTAATGTCCTCTTCGGTGGAATCACCAGTTAACACAAACGCTGACCCAGCATGATTTATTGGCATACTTACCTGCGTCAATTCGTTAAGCCTTTCTTCAGTTGCAGTCAAAACGACTTATTTAGATGGGCCTCCGCCAGTTGTCGGGAATTTCTCCTTATTTCTTGCCAATTTTCGTTTTGAGTTAGCCTTGTATTCCAGAAAATGTTTCATTATTCCTTTTTTAATTTATTAATAACAACTTACCCATTGCCAATCCGGTCCCGTTTTTGTGGACTGCACAAGCCTGTTCTACTCAAGGACACATCGCTCCCTGTTCTTCTTGCTGTTTTGGCGTTTTGGCCCGTATTGGGCTTTGCCACGAAATCGAAATTCTATAATAAACAATGTCTGCTAGTTTATTATTTAAAAATATTATTAGAAACAAGTAAATAAAAATACTGTGAATATATATTACCCAAAGTTGCCTAAGTGGAAAAGCTATGGAGCAAAATATTGTATACATTAGCAAAGTTATCTTCTGTTTTTTCCCCGATTTTAACATCACATCAAAGCATCTGCTGTCAAAGTTCCCAGGATTTTCGCATACCCGTCGAATATTCCCTTAAGGGCTTTGAATGGATGTAATAGCTCTTCGTGCGTCACACGCGGATTTTCAACCGAAGGTTTTGCTTATTGATATAACCGCATAATTGGGAATACGCCTCGTCGCTTATAATAACTTTCGACACAAAATCGTTCTCTTCGTTGTAGAGATTGGGAATGACTTAATAGTAATTCACACGCGACTGACGGCAGATCCCAACATTTAAAAGGGATCATCTTTAAAAAATAAATGTCGAATGGTTCCACGAGAAATATTAAAGATTGCCCAACCAATTTGATTTAACGTTTATTTAAATTTACAATCCGATAGCTCTAAACGGCTGCCACCGTGGCCGACTTTTGGTGCGTGACTACCATTCGGAGAACGTAGGTTCGAATCTCCGAATAGCTGTCGCCCGTCGGCAAGCAATAGCAAACCTCCGAGTGTATTTCTTTAATGAAAAAGCTCCTCATAAAAAATATCTGCCGTTCGTCATTGGTTTAAAACTGTGGGGCCTACATTTGTAAAACATCATCAAGATGCACGCCAAAAATAGGAGGACGAGCTCGGCCAAATACCCAAAAAAGCAAACGGTGTAAACGTCAATTATATATATATATACCTCTAAATTGGTCACTCTTTATTTGTAAAACGTTACATGTATGTATTTGAAGAAGAAGGGTTGTACAGCTAAGTGTTATAACTAAGTTACTAAGGTTTAACAGCTAAGTATTTTTTAAAAATACATACCGCGAATCAATCACGCCAAAGGTAAGGAAAAACAAATGTTTGTTTGTATTTACGTCACTAAATGCCAGTAAACATACCGTTATTGTTATTGGCTACTGTAGCAATGATTCAAGTGGAAGCCATACCGCTACTGTATGTAGCCATCCCTAGTTGCTGTTTTAGTAAATTGTTGTGGTTTTAACTGGCTGTTGTTTTGGTGTTATGGACTACCGTTCTCGTTATTGAGGCTTGTTGGTGAGAAGTGGCATACGCAATTATTAACCGACAAGCAATTTGGGAATGCAATACCTTTCTTCAAGTCCTTTTCTTTCTCAGTCTAGATATCGCGCGTAAATACATCTGTCACGCAGAGATGAATTGCAGCCTTCAAAGTTGAGTTGACTATTTTACGTGAAACGAAAACTTAACTGTCCTCTTATTAAAATTAAGTAATAAACTGTTGCAAAACTTAACGAAAAAACTCAAAAGTGCGTTTGTGGCAAATCATAATAAAATCATAAAAATTGCTCACACGCGTTGCTCTTGCGCAACAATGGAATTGCAGATCCGGTCACTGCCACCATGTCAAGGTTTCATTTATAAGTTTTTTTATTAAGCTTTAGCTATTTTAAACTATGAGTATATTTATTAAATATTAAATAGTTTTGAAAATAGCTTATAGACTTATTGTACTAAGTGCTAATGTGTTGTTTCCTTATTATAATCTATACATTTTTGTTTTAGCTCTTTATATCACCTGGTAAGGGTAGTTAGGTATCTTGGAATGGTACTTTGACTCTAAATTCCATTGTGAGCTACACATTGAAAATTTGGTAAAGTAAAGCTTTGTACTCCTGCAAATTTATGTTTAAAAAAAAAAATGGGAGCTCAAACTACAAGTCGTGGTTTGGATTTTCAACGTAGTGGTTCTAACAATTTTAACGTATGGATACCTGGTTTGGTAAGAAGGTCTTCGGAACAGCTATAATATCACTAAGCAGGGGAGGGTGCAAAGGGCTGCATGCATTGGCACCATCGATTTGCTCAATATGCAGTCTAATTAAAGGAGGTTGGTTTCTGGAGGCGATCTCTCAAGAGACATGCTAATAATTTTGAGGAGTTAACACGGTATTTCTCTGAACTTTGTATAGATCTCTCTATCCATAAACTGGAGTTTGAGGGTCGTGCAAGGGCAAGATTGGAACGAGGGGAAAATCTGTACCGTTGCTGGTACCTCTGTCTTCACTGACGGTTCCAAGATTGAATCTGGAGTTGGAGCAGGGGTTTTCTCTAAATTAGCCAATTTGTGTATTTCCCTAAAATTGCCGAATACTGCTATTGTTTTCAGACAGAAGTCTTTGCGATCCTGCAGGCATGCGAAATGCTTAATGAATATGGGAGCTAAGGAGATATTGATATTTTTTCCGCCAGCCAAGCCGCGATCAAGGCTCTGACGACGCCATAGTGCAGTTTCAAATTAATCAAGTTCTGTAAGCTGTAAGGAGAAGATTCAATCTCTCTCTGATCTGGTTTCCAGAACATAGGAACAGAGAGGGAAATGAACTTGCTGAATTGCACAACTTTTTTCTTAGGAAAACGCTGAAAAAATTGAGCTCCATTTCTTCATGTGCTATTTCGAAAACCCTGTGGACCCAGTTCAATATAGGGAGGACTCAGAAAGTCCTGGAGGCTCCACGCCATTCAATTTCTAAATTCGTAACAGTATTTACCAGTCATTGGAGCATTGGCTTATGCGGGGAAAAGCTAGGTTTACCATTTAAACCCCATTGCAGAAGCTGTAGGGACCTTTCAGAGAAGAAGACTGTTCAGCACTTTCCATTTAAATGTCTAGGTCTGGCAGCTCGACGATTACGGTCAATGGGTGCTCCTTTTTTCGACAGCCTGGGGCAGTGCGTCAACCTAAATCCCAACAACCTTCTCCATTACATCGACAGCTCTGGCTGGCTGTAGATATCTGCCTGTTGGAGGCCTCATAATGATACCAGTATCAAAACAGTGCTTTAGTGCTACCATTTCACCTACCTACCTACTCAAGAATGATAGAATACGCGATTGCGCCTTCCGAATTTGCCGTGTCGTAAGAGCCCATGAATAAACAAGTAAAAGGAAAGGGAATTACTTGTTTGTGAAGAAGAAGAGTGTGCGAAAGCAATGGAATCAACCAAGCACAAGAAATTATACACATACACAAATATATATTTCTTGCCACGGCGTCTTCCGCATAAAAACGAAAACAAACTGCATATGGAGCCTTTATATTAATTTGTGCTTTCACAATTTAACACATGGAACTTAGTTTTAGTTTGATTAGTTTAAATCTCACAAATCGCAATACTACCAAACCATTCTCTGAATTTTCACAAATATGTAATTTCTCCCACTTCGGTTTGTTTTGTATTGCGAACGGAGCTGACGTCAGACTTGTCAAAATCGCGAAAAGTAAAGTTTTTTAATGGCGTCATCTTAGATTCTCAATGCACCTTGCTACCTACTTATATTACCTGTTATTCATTAACTAGTTCCAAACCTTTGCACATTGAAATATTTTCCATCTTATTAGATTTATAGAGATTGCCTCTGAGATCGTTCGTTATTCGAATCATCATTCCTTAAACAGTATCATTTATACACTATTTTACAAGATTTTACGCCAACTCACAGAGATCAGCTTCTAACATAATTCTTTGTGCACAACGTTCCAGAATTTTGCTTTTAGTTTTTAGCATATCAACAGGACGAGATTCTTCGAGGTTATCCGCGGTTTTTACTTGCTCTATTGGTGCTACTATTGTTGTACATATTTTAGCGAGTGCAATAAGCCTACTTCCTGCTTACTTATGTATATAAATTTGATTTGATTCCCTTGTTCACACAAAAAGAGGTTCCTGTAACGGTGATGCATTAGATAAAATAATAAGACTGCGATACTACTAGATATAGTGGACTAAATATTTAATGCAATAAGCGTTTCAATATCACTATCTCTTAAATGATAGTTAAAACACGAGCTTCGCTGTCACTGAACATTAAGCGATAGCGATTAAAAAATTGCACTGAACATTTTTACTACAATTTTTTATCTTCAAAATTCTTTTAAATTAATTGTCTCAAAAATGCTCGAAAACAGTGACTTTTGCACCGCTAAGACCTGATATCACCGGCGTTTAGTTAAATATCAGTCTTGACAGTTTTACTTATTTAGTCATTTATGTAATTCGAGTCGAATAATACAAAAGTTCTTACCATATATTGTCTTAGTGCCAATATTAACCATTTTTTAATAGAATAACAATTAAAACGAGCTAACACTAAAATACAACTTTATCACATATAGTACATACCATTAGAGAATTAAATGAGTTTCACTAATTGTTTACGGATTGTGCAATTTTTTCCCTATCATGATATGATAATGAAATTCTTATTTGAACTACCAGACAAAGATAGTGGTGGTGTAATTTAGTGGTAATGCAAAAATGTTCAACCATATACTGCGATATAATTCATAATTCATTCATATTACTACTAAGCTTAAATTCTTTTAAATACTCATAAACAGTAATGTCAAATTATTAACAGAATAAATAATAGTTTAAAAATTAAAAAAAAAACGCGTATTACACTAGTTTACGAATTCTCACTTTCAAAAATGTTCCTCGACCAAAAAGCGTTTTTTAGACTAATTTGAGGTCGCTGAAACCAAAACTGATTTTTGTTTTTCAAAGAACTGTTTCCGAGATATTCCCAAAAAACCTGTTTTTTGGGCAATAGTGCAGTTATTACCTGCCATCTCGAAAACAGTGCGCGCCATTTCTGCATAAATTTCGAAAGGCACACATATAACCTACATGGCAATATTTTTTTTCGTGTGAATGGAAGTCGTAGTTTTCGCAAAACAGCTGTTGAAAGTTAAAAAACAGGCATTTTTTACGTTTTTTACTTAATTATCAAAGATTATTAACTTTTTCCTTGAACAAAAAATTTTTTATATCGACATAAGATAAATTTTCTGAAAGACAATTTTGTCACCTACATTTTAAGCCTAAGTTTGTCTGAATCGACGAAAAATTGTAGAAGTTATAACGTATTATGTGAATGAAGACAGTTTCATCGTCTGTCGTATATCCTTTTGATGTATACAATACGGTTTCGAACAAAAGTAAATCATGCCAGCCTGCGTATTGAGTCACGCAAAATAACTGTTCTTAAGCTCACTATAATTAAAAACAATATTTATTTGTATGATATGATATATGTACATATATCGCAGAATAGGCTTATTTGCCCATTGTACCAATTCCAGCTAATTGCCCATTCTACCAATTCCAGCTAAATAAGAGCTAGGTATGAACATTGTACGTCTGTGTATATTTTTCGGTGGCGCCATATTTCTGCAAGTATAAACAGACGACAGAGGGCTAATGAAGAATTTTGTGAAAGCTTTGGGGAAAAAACCGGAAAACACAGCCCTTCAATACTTGAAAACCAAGATCCCAAGATTGTTAACAGAGAAAATCAAAGCGGGTATATTCGTCGGTCCACAGATAGAGAAATTGTTTACGGACACAGAATTTCAACAATACCTTGACAGTTCCGAAGCTAAAGCTCGGAAAGCTTGCCAAAAAGTTGTTCATGGATTCTTGGGAAACAACAGGAGCAACAACGACCGTCAATTGATTCATATATACAATGATGAAATACTTTAAAACTATTGGTTAGTATTGTAAAACGTACATACTCCAAAATATATCTTTTACAGTGGAGTCTGGATATAGTGAACTAATTTCTCCGAGGCCTGTTCACAGTATCCAGGTTGTTCACTATATTAAGGTTGACATTTTTTTTGTTTTAACTTGGTTTATTAGCTTTAAATTCAGGTTTTTTATATAAACAAAACAGATTATTTGTATGAAGTAATATTTTGAAAAATACATACATATTATTGAAAGAATTTACGAATAGATGTTTGCTGTTTGTGTTCGGAAATTGACTTTTGGACCGCTTTTTCGCGTAGACTTTTCAGTACTAGTATGCTAGCATAGTCAGTGGTGTTAGCTTCAGCCCATGCGATAGCTATATCGAAGCTTTTAATGGCTTCAGTAGCTTTTATTAAATTTCCGATCTGTCCTTCGCCTTGGCTGTCACTACCAGATTCTTCAGTATCCATGGCATAATTATCTAAATCAATTTCTTCGTCAACTTGGATTGAATTCCACTTCTCAATATCTTGTTCAGTGTAGGTTTCCTAAAACAAATAATGTTCACATACAAACTTAATTAACAGGTGCTTGTCAAGAGGGTGAATAAAATTACCTCCGGTAATACAATTTGCAGCAGACCCTGTATATCATGAACTTCTTCACATTTTTCCTGCAATATTTTTTCACGAAGTAAGCTCAATGGAATATCATCGTCTTCATCCTCGCTTTCATTTGCTTCTGTAGTATTTAAGCATTCTAATAAAGGCTTCCAACATTTTACTATTACATTTGCCTGCAGCTGATTCCAAGCAAGCATTAAAAATGATACAGCTTCCTTTAAAGTTAAATGTTTAAGAAATTGTGTGATGTCATCCTTTCACAACAATACAACTTTACAACTTAGTTAAGCGAATCACATTTTGATCCATAGGCTGAATTAAAGGCGTTACATTTGGAGGCATATAAATCACGAATATGGATCCATCAGCAGTTTTAAGTTCATCTTCTGGTGGATGGCAAGGGGCGTTATCAAGCAAAAGGATAGCTTTGGCTGGTAATCCTTTCTGTAGTAAATATTTTTGAACCTAATATAAATTAAAAACGAATAAATACTCTGCAAAAATGTCAAGAGTTGCATTATAAATGTATGTTCCTGAGGGACGAAGCAATGGTGAAACCATTCTCTGAAAATGTTGGCGGTCATCCATGCATTCTTAGAGTTCCGATAGTCTACCGGGATGTCATAAGCCTTAAAGGAGCGCGGCTTCTTGGCATGCCCAATTATTAACGGTTTCACTTTATGCTGACCAGTTGCATTTGTACATGCAAGAAAAGTAATTCTGGCCTTTTCTGCTTTTCTCCCCGGAGCTGTTTTTTCTGTTTGGCTGACATACGTTCTATCAGGAAGCATTTTCCAAAACAAGCCGGTCTCGTCTGCGTTATATACTTGGTCCTCGCAAAGCTTCAATTCGTAAATAATGTTTCTGAGTTTTTTTTTTAACAGTTTATGCTTGCCGTTGCGTTTAAAGCTTTGTTCACTATTTCGAGTTGTCGATAGTTCACTATTTAGAGTACTCAATGTAAATTTCTAGGTGTTCACTATATCGAGGTGTTCATTATACCGGGGGTTCCTTATACCCAGACTCCACTGTATATAAAATAAAGTCAACTTTTTGTGTGTGTTCGCTAACAGGCCGTGTCTTTGCACCGAATTTAACCAAACTTGCACACATTGTTAAGTAGGTATTGAAGATGGTTTCCGTATAGTTTGGATACCTATTGGTGGATAGGGTCTCGAGATATAGGTCAAAACATGGAACCGGGTAACCTTTGGATGTGTATATACAATATGGGTATCAAATGGAAGCTGTTGGTGAATGCTTTAGTACAGAGTATTTTTCATGTCGCTCCGTGACTGGGGTCTCGAGATATAGGTCAAAACGTGGACCCGGGTAACCTTTGTTGTGTATGTGCAATATGGATATCAAATGAAAGCTGTTGATAAGTGCTTTAATAAGGGGTAATTTTCATACCAATTGATTACTAAGGTCTCGAAATATATGCCAAAACGTGGACCCGCCGGGTCTTTGCACCGAATTAAACCAAACTTACACACATTGTTAAGTAGAGTAGAATGGGGTAAGATAGGTATGGGGGCACAATAGGTAGGTGGGGTTTTCGTCGCACTGTTTTTGCAGAGGTCACTCGTCTTATGTGAATTGAATACGTGGTGGGGAACAACGTTTGCGACTGTCATTTCGGCCGTCACCATTCATTAGTTATCCTAGTTCTGGCGTCGTTTAGTTTTTTGTGAGCTTTTCTCCGACATAGCATTTTTTTTATTCTACGGTGCAGTGCATTTAATGTATGTAAATATTTGTCAGGTGAGTTTTATTTTACGTAGAAAATAATGCTGAACACGAATAATGTGTTAGTTTTTTGATATTATTGTTTTAAAAAAAATATCGACACTAACATAAAACATGTGCTTGGGGGCACTATAGGTCAGCCGTCTGGGGGCATTATAGGTCACTACTTTTAATTGAATAAAATAAATTTGAATTGTTTTTGCAGCAAAATGGTGCGTAATTATGTGCGAAAAACGCCGAAACGAAATGAAGAGGATGTAAAAAACGCAATCGCGGCAGTCCGAGATGGCGCTAGTGTTCGATCAGCCTCTAAACAATTTAAAATTCCGTTCGAAACATTACGTGCTCGCGTGATGAATTAAAGAAAAATTCCTAACTTTTATAACATGTGCAGTGTTCATACGCTATAAATAAAGCCATGTACATTGTTCTTTTCCTCTCACACATAGTGACCTATCGTGCCCCCCGATTTTGAAAATATCGAAAAAAAGTACCTTTGTCTTATTGAATGCAGCTTCCAAAAAATATTTAGCCAAACATAAGTCAGTATAACCAAAATGTTAGCAGATAAATAACCTTTCAAAATCTTGCTTATTTTTCAAAATCAATGCAAAAACACCGTAGCAAGAGCTCTCCAAAAAAAAATGACCTATCTTACCCCATTCTACTCTAAGTAATGAAAATGGGTTTCGTAAAGTTTGGTTGTAATTCGGAACACTGGCAATGCGTACAGCGTTCTTTTGAACCAGCCATAATGTCGTTTACTTTTTAAACGCTTGGGGCGGAACTGAACTGTCAAATTGACAGTGTGAGTTACAATGTGTCAATATTTCTTTCTGATTTGGACGCCATAAGGAGAAGACGTAAGTGCAAAGTGTAAAAATTTTTTGTGAATTTTTTTGGAGTGGATTTTGGAACAGTGAATAATTTTTTACGAAATTTGAGAATTTAATGTGAAATCCGAATGTTCAAATGAACCCGGAACATCAAATATGTACAATGAAGTGCTAATCTTGGTAGAGGATCTGTGTTTGTCAATTGCTAATAAAGCGTTGACACAACTTGGTATGATTGCACCAAATCGAAATATTCACGACATTTTCAACAAAGAGTTGGAACGAGAACAACAATACGACGGATTTATTGCATTAGCCATTGCTTCATCGGGTATTGCAGCTACATTATTAGAAGGAGGACGTACCGCACATTCTGCGCTCAAATTACCATTAAATTTACAAGTTAATGAAGAACCAACATGCAATATTTCCAAAAGAAGTGGAATGGCAAGGGTACTCCAACAATGTAAAATCAACATTTGGGATGAGTGTACAATGGCGCACAAAAAATCGTTAGAGGCACTTAATCGTGCATTGAAAGACTTGGGTGAAAATCAACGTTTATTTGGAAATGCATTGATTTTATTAACTGGTGATTTTAGACAAACGTTACCCGTTATTCCGCGATCAACCCCAGCTGATGAATTCAATGCGTGCTTGAAACCATCTAATTTGTGGCGATATGTGACGAAATTAACACTAAACACAAATGTTCGCGTTCAACTCCAAAATGATTCAAGTGCTGAAGTTTTTTCAAAGCAATTGTTACAAATTGGCAATTCCTATTGATAATAATGGCTTATTTAAATTTCCAGATAATTTTTGTCAAATAGCAAAATCAAAGACCGAATTGGTGCAAAAGGTTTTTCCCGACATAACACAAAATTACAAGAATCACAATTGGCGAAGTGAACGAGCTATATTAGATGGTACGAATAAAGATGTGAACGAGGTAAATGCAGATACCTTGGGTAAAATACCTGGTGATACTGTTGTATAACGGTCTGCTGACACAATTATCGACCAAGATCAAGTAGTTAACTATCCAACCGGCAAATTGGCAAATTCAAGAATGAAGACGTTCTAATACCGAGAATTCCAATGATTCCACCTGAATTGCCATTTGAATTCAAGCGTTTGCAACTGCCCATTCGTTTAGCATTTGCAATAACTATCAATAAATCACAAGAGCAAACTTTAGAAATATGCGGGATGAATTTAGAAGAACCAGTATTCACTCATGGTCAACTATGCGTTGGCTGTTCACGTGTTGGGAAGGCAAAAACATTATATATGTATTTACTCAAAAACAAATAGAAAAACAAAAAATACTGTTTATGCCAAAACGCTTTGAATAAAGAAATAAATAATATGAAAACCATATCTTTTCTGTTCTAAACCATATCTATTCTATTTTAGTGTGCCCAGCGAAGCGGGCCGGGTTTGCTAGTTTATCATATAAATTGATTGGAAAATTATTAAAAAAATTACAATTAACTTTGTTTTTGTTAACAGGTGCTCGCATGTCGTTAAAAATGCACCTACTTCACAGTCATTTGGATTATTCTGCTCCGAATTTGGGGGCTGAAAGTGATGAAAAAGGCGAGCGATTTCATCAAGATATTGCTACGATTTAAAAGCGTTATGAGGGCTTTTGGGATCAAGGAATGATGAGCGACTACTGCTGGATGCAACTTCGTGAAGATTCCGTGCAACATAAAAGAAGAAGTTTGAGAGTAAAAGCGTATTTTTGACCTAAAACATAGTCAAGTCAAAAGCTGCAAAATCTCACGTGTTGACTTTATGAACAGAAAAAAGTGAATAAACTTTGATAATTTAGTCAAAAACGTAAAAAATGCCTTTTTTTAACTTTCAACAGCTGTTTTGCGAAAACTACGACTTCCATTGACACGAATTATATATTGCCATGTAGGTTATATAATATGTGTGCCTTTCGAAATTTATGCACTTCAAAGAAATAGCGTGCACTGTTTTCGAGATTGCAGGTAATAACTGCACTATTGCCTAAAAAACAGGTTTTTTGGGAATATCTCGGAAACCGTTCTTTGAAAAAAAAAAATAAAATTCAGTTTTGGTTTCAGCGACCTCAAATTAGTTTAAAAAACACCTTTTGGTCGAGGACCATTTTTGGCGTAAACTAGTGTTATTAGTAGAGAGAACTAAAAAGGAAAAATAATAATGTTTGACATAAATGTAAAATAGTTAACAGAAAAAAATTGATATCATTTTTAAAAAGTGTGGGGTAATAAATAGATAATATCTTGAAAAACTCATATAATTGTTTTACACGCGTATCAATATGACGAGACCTTGTATCAATTTGAAAATAATATCGCTTTATTCTGAGTGAAAGATGTGAAGCACAATTGATATGTTTTTCATTTTGTATTTATTTCTTCATCTTTCTTTTGGAATATTATCCTGTTCTAACAAAAGCTTATATACATATTAATATGCAATACAATAATTAGTGTTATTAATGATCGGATGGTGATTCCGATGTCCAGCATTATTTCCATCTCTTTCCCTTATGATTTCATTCCTCATAAGTTCTCGTAGAGTATGACCGATTTTAGCTCTAAGAGTTCGAATTTCGATAGTTGAGTTAGCATGTTCTGTAGTTGTTATGTCTGCGCGTGTCTCCATGGCATAAGTCATTAGTGGTCGAACGCAAGTTTTATAAGCCCTACTTTGGTTTTTGTGCTCATTACTTTGTTTCGCCATATTCGACACTGATTTCGAACTTCAACTATCAAGATTTGTGAAGATGTGATCTCTGCTCCCAAGTAATTAATTTGTTCCATACTTTGGTAATACGCAGCAAGTTTACATCGTAATGAATGACGCGATGTAGTAAGCGATTTGGTACGGAATTAGTCATATTGTATTATCTACTTGATGCTTTTTGCAATTCAAAAAGTAGCTTTTGAAAATTATCTTCTGAATCTTAGATTAGTACCGGGTCGTCTGGATAACAAATTATCGCTCTTTCCGTATTTGATAATTTGTATTGATATATTGATAATTATTATTTTTCCATTTATACGCTTATTATTTCATCCATTATAAGGTTAAATAATATGGGGCTTAACCTGTTGCCTTGAATATTTTGATTTATTGTTTTAAATATACAAATCTATCCTGCTTTGCCGTTTTTCTCTTCAATAACGTCCGAGATAAATATTATTCAGAGCAGATAAAGACCACGCCCACATTTTACATTTTAAAACTAAATTTCCGTCTCTAGACCTAAGTTAAATTTTTCTACATTGTTTGGGGGTATATATTACATGTGCACTAAGTTCGGGACGAAATCAATTTAGCGTTTTTCTCTTATTACAGAATATTGCGAACTAGAGGATCAGGAAGTCACTAAATTCGCAAGGAAATCAGCGTTGCCAACCATACCATTTTAATGGTATCTATACCATGAAACTGAGTCCCATACCATATACCATGATGTCTATCATGGTATCATGGTATAACATTTCTTCCTCAGGAGAAACGGAATGAATGATTTGGGAAAAATTTTTTTTTCGATGCGTTTATTTAAAAATTTTATCTTAGTTTTTGGACAATTTTATCGATGACACGGCTTCAGTCCGTGACTGAATCATTTGTATACCGTTCGTTCGCAGCTACAATTGAAGTGATCAATCGGTTTATTCTATTCTATTTTGAATTGTTGTTAGCTATATTCTGTCCATGAAAGTAGAGGTGTAAGAATGGAAAGCTGGATACTAATCACATTCCGAGAGCGCCACAAAAATTCACTAGAACCTCCGGTCGATAAAATCACATCCGTCCAATTGAAAATTTCAACGAATCACGGGCAACGCGACGAGAATTCTACCAATCACAGAATTCCTTCCGATAGAGATGATTCTACTTTGTTCGTCTACCACAAAACTCATATCCACTCATGGTGTAACTTCAATTACTCGTTGTAACATTTTTCTGATACACGCCGGCGCTCCGTTTGAAGTTTCTACACAATCTCACAGGAATTTTATGCATATAAATTGAAGGATTCAGAGTACGAGTAGAGTATTTTGCAGGTCATACCTCAGATAAATATCGATGAATGACAATAACCTTTCTAGACTCACTGAAAAAATCACCGTAGGTGCCATGGAAGACGAAGAGGATACTCATCGTACTCCTCCCAAAAAAAAATCGAGAGTCGAGAAAAAGAAGACTAAAATCGTGCAAAGGTTCCGGGATGATTGGCTGGAGAAAGAGGAATTTAAGTTTTGGTTACAACGTGTACCTGGTAATCTGTGTAAAGCCAGGTGTAAACTCTGTTGTCATGAGTATACAGCTGACATATCAGTATTAAGGGCACATGGACAAACAGAGAAACACAGAGAAAAAGAAAAACCGCTGAAAGACAAGAGCATGAAGATGACACAGTTTGTTCAACGTGGGAGTGGCATAGAAGAACCTTTGAGCATTGCAGCAAAAAGCGCAGAAATTAGGATAGCTGCATTCTGTGCCGAGCACAATATTCCCTACGCAGCATTAGACCACTTATCAGACTTGCTGAAATCATCTTTCTCTGACTCCAAAATTGCCCACAAAATTGTTCTCAAACGCACTAAAGGAACTGCCATTGTCAAAAATGTTATTGGTGAGACTGAGAAATGCAGGCTAGCGGAGAAGTTGAAAATAACTAAATTTAGTGTGTTAACGGACGAATCAACGGACATTTCAGCAACTAAGACAAGTTGTTTGCTGGCGAGATATTTCGATGAAGAAGAAGGTAAAATTGTGTCGAAATTTTGGGACTTAGTACAAGTATTGCAGCCTGGAAAAGTGACGAGTGCAACAGCTGAACACTTATACAATAATATCATTGCAAGTTTCAAAGAGAGGGGGATCCCAATGGCGAATATCGTTGGTTTTGGGTCTGATGGTTGCAGTGTTATGATGGGTGTGCATAACTCTGTCGCTAGTCGTTTGAAGCGAGATTTACCACATATCACCATCATGAAATGCATCTGCCACTCATTGCATCTTTGTGCAAGCGAAGCATGTGAACAATTACCACGTACGTGTGAGGACTTTGCTCGCAATATTCACAATTTTTTTAACAGCAGTTCTAAACGTCAAAGTGAATATGTTGAGTTCCAGATGTTTTCGAATGTTGAGGTTCACAAGCTTTTGCATCCTTCCCAGACACGGTGGTTATCATTGGCAACGGTGGTTGACAGAATTCTCGAACAGTGGCCTGCTCTGTTGCTGTATTTCACTGACCAATGGCTGACAATCAAGCTGAAAATGGCACAGTCAATTTATGAGTGTTTGAATGATCCCTTCAACAAACTGTTCTTCTTCTTCCTTCAGTGGGTCCTTCCTAAATTTACTGGAGTCAACAAGTATTTCCAATCTGCTAAAGTTGTGATCACCGATCTGCATGAAGTAATGATTGACTTATACAAAACTCTCCTGTATAGCTTCATGAAGAGAAACTATGTCAATTCACGTCCATTGTCAGAAGTAGACCCAGAAGATAAAGTTCACTATCTGCCAATGGCAGAAATGTACTTGGGGGTACAGGTGTTGCTAGGACAGCAGAGCAGACAAGTCCAGGAGCGATTGGATTTACTGACACATTTTCGTGAGAAATGTCAAACCTTTTTGATTTGTGCCTGTGTTCAGATCAAGAAGAGGTATGATTTTACAAATAGTTTTTTGGAAAATTTGAGAATTTTCAAGCCTAAAAACGCCTTATCCAGCATTGAACGAGAGAAAACGCCTTCGCTCATTCCACTCCTAGTCACGCTCCCCAGAGTTTGTGAACAAGAGAATTATCAAGACGTGGATGACCAGTGGCGTCGGTTGTGCTCTTACCCCCTTGGCCAAGAGATCAAAGCACTGGACACAGATTTATTTTGGGCAACATTATTATCTATACAGAACGAGGGAGGTGTGCACTTGTTCCAGAATTTCACAGAGATTCGAACCTCCGTTTTCCGAATTCTGAATAGTAGCCACACACCAACGCTTCAGCTACGACGGCCGCCGAAAAAAAATTACATATACATATATAAATATAACACTGATTTTATATATAAAAAATAAAAAATTTCTTACCTGAGGAACTCAATTACTACCATTCAAAAAGAAATTCCAGCAGCAGATTCAATAGCTGCTAAATATGTATTTAGTAAACACAGTGTCCATTGAGATTCATTAATTTAAGTAACCGGCTTGGGGAACATTTAAACAATTTAAGTCGACAGGTTTAAAATAGACGTTATACCCAACGTATACGTAACTGAAACTGTTAATTTCAAAATGTCATAACTTTTTTTTAAAAAATCGTACAATAATTTTAAAAAATGGGTTTTAAAGCTAAAGAGTTGTACTATGCAACCTTTTCGTCGAAAATTGAAAAAAAAAATTTCTATCCCAAAAATGGCTAAAATGGCCATTTTTTGACCTTTCAGGCTTCATTCACCAAAAGTCCTGACGTGATGGAGCATTTTGAAGGTCAGATTCGTTTTCAGCGCATAAAAAACTACAAGAAAGAAGTACAGCCATTCTAGAAACTCACCCTCGCAGGACTGTGTAATTAATACAGGTGTGCTCTGCAAATGGTACGATTTGAAACCGGGCGATTTGCGGAACATGTTTGAAAAAAAAAAAAAAAATTTAAATGGAAACTGCTAGAGCCACATTATTTACATCATATCCAACGATTTCTGGCCAAACGTCTGCTTTTTGTTAAGAAATCTCCGAAATAGGTTTTGTAGATCGCAATGATCTTCAATAGTACGATTTGCAGAACACGTCTGTATGTGTATTATTTAAATCAGAAGTTTTCCTGTATGCATATTTAAAAAAAATCGAAAATTGGCAATACATGATACAGAAGCTTTGGGATTTCTATCGTAGATCCATTACTTTGAAAAACAGTAACACCTGATTTTTATAGGGAGGAACTACAATCAAACAAGCTTTGTTTGAGGTATTAAGGGTTTTTTTTTTTATTTGAAAGATATATGCCATTATGTATAGAATGAAATTGTATGGGGCTTACGAAAGCCCAAATAGCTTATATTCCAGTGTGAGGAATTGATTGGGCAAAGGCAAACCAAAAGGCTGACTCCTTCACCAAAAGGTGTATTACAAGTAGTTTTGGCAGCAAGGACCTTGAATTGTACTACCATGAGTACAACACTACTAGCACTATAAATTCTATCACCTCCGTAAATTAAATCTCTCCTATATATTATCTATATATATAAAAATTAAGCCTAAAAAAAGTGTGCGTTTGTCCGGGGTAATCTCAGCAACGCGTGTAAGGAAAACAATGAAAGTTTCACACATTGTTGGTGTTGCTTTGGCAAAGGTTTCTGTGAAATCTGATAACGCATGTGTGTGCGGTGCGTCGGTTAAGTGAGTGTGTTTTTGCTATTTGCCGCACTTATTTTTTGTACCGCACATAGCATTCATTAGAATTGAATACATTTTGGTCGTGTGTGTCTGGGCCGATTATTATGAAATTTGGTATATATATGTTTATATTTTTCCACGGTGAAGGTTAGTATAATATGCTTATTGATTCCACTCGCCACCAGGTGGCGCTGCCGAAGGCCAAAACGAAGACCCGGGTAATCCTAGGATGTGTTTTTACATTGTGGGTATCAAATCAAAGTTACTGATGAGTGCTTTAATACAGAGTATTTTTTAGATCTCTGAGTGACCAGGGTCTCGAGATATAGCCGAAAAGGTGGACCAAGGTACCCTTGGATGTGTTTGTACAATATGGGTATCAGATGGAAGCTGTTGATGAAAGCTTTTAAGTGAAGTAATTTTTACTGCCCGTTTCCGGGATAAAGAAAGGAGATGGAGCTTGAGAGGGAAGAAGAAAATTAGTAGCTACAGGAAGAGGAAGAGGAGGAGGAAGAGGAAGAGGAAGACCACTTATTATTAAAAATTAAAAAAAAAATTCTAAAAAAATTTTAAAATGTTACATATACGCTTATTATATAAACGTTAATCTGAAGTCAGTTATAGTGAAAAATTCATTGTATCATTGCCGGCGTGATTGGTGATCGTTTTCTTAATTTTTTGCAGAAAGGTTATGCTAAATGAGATATTACCTATATCATTCATATATTTACGTATTACCTGTGTACTCACAAATATACGGTTGAAGCAAATATATGTCAGTTTTTTTACTTCGCCTGGAAAAGTTTATCATGCCTATTATGATAAACGTCGGATGATATGCGGCGGGAGTTAACTCGATCCGCACTCGATTCACTTTTTCACAAAAATGGTATTATTGCTACCGACGGATGCACTGCATTACAATCCGTGAACTGTGTTATCAGCATAATCAGCTGTGCAAAAGACCAATAAATATTTGTTAAATGTGTAAAATGGATTCAATAGCTTTTTTTTTGGATTTTTAATGAAAGTACAAGCAATGATGCAAGACGAACCCGGAAAAAAGTAAGGGATAATGCTGTTGACGTGTTCCAGTTGCCTGATGATGTGTAAGTTCACTTTTTAAGGACAATTGACGAAAATTTATGTGAACTCCTCTTGTAGATTTGTTAAGCAATTCCGCCTTAATAAGATAGCTTTCCAATATGTTCTTAACATATTAAAGAGGGAAATGCCTCCTGTTATTAAAACATGGTCGATATCGCCAGAGCTAAAACTAGAAGCCTGTCTAAGATTTTTTCCTGAAGGGGGTTATCAAAATGGTACTGGGCAAGATTTTAATATTGGCATGGCGCAGTCCACAGTGTCCATAGTACTGTCAGAAGTTTTAAATATTTTAGAGGCAACACTATGCCCCAGATGGATAAGCTTGGCAATGACCGAGACTGAAGAGCTTGAAGCCAAAAGATATTTTTTTGGAAAAACAAGAATTCCCGGCATAGTTATGTGCGTAGATGGCACACACATAAAAATTGTGAAACCTGCTGGAGACAATTCGCATCTTTATTATAATAGGAAAGGATATTACAGTATTAATGCAATGATAGTAAGTTAATTTCTGAAATTTTAATTGACTAATAAAATGACTTTTTTCTATCTTAAGATATGTGACCATAAGCAGCGAATAAGGTATATGAACAGTAGGTACGCAGGTGCAAGTCACGATTCTTTTATTTGGGAAAATAGTGAGGCTTCAAGACATTTCCAAACCATGTATGAAAATGGACACAGCAGCACTAGATTGTTGGGTACATATATGACAAAAGCGAAACAGTTAACAATATATAAGTAATTTTGATTTAAATGTTCCCTAGGTGACTCTGGATACCCACTTTTACCCTGGTTGATAACGCCCTTCCGAAATGCCGGAGCGAATACACCCCAAAGCCGTTTCAATAAAAGCCATAGCTCGGGTCGCAATACTGTTGAACGCACAAAAGGTGTCTGGAAGAATTGGTGTCGATGCTTGCTCTCAGCTCGCCAACTTAATTATTCTCCGGAAAAAGTGGCTTAAATTGTTAATGTTGCGGCGGCACTTCACAACATTCGGATCCATTATAATATTTCAGACGAATATTTAGAAGGGGTTTTTGAAAGTGAAGAGTATGAAAATGGCGAGCCTGTACAACATCAAAGATATACCAATGAAGCAAATCAAATCCGGAATGAAATGCTACACAGCTTTTTATAAAGAAAGATTTTTTTGTTTTCATTTAACGTACATAAATATATGTATGTTTGCATATATTTCTTAAGAACAAAATAAAAACAGCCTTCTTGGCAAATGTTGCACATTAAAACTTAAGCTTAAAATATAATATGTTTTCATTTAACGTACATAAATATATGTATGTTTGTATATATTTCTTAAGAACAAAATAAAAACAGCCTTCTTGGCAAATGTTGCACATTAAAACTTAAGCTTAAAATATAAAAGCCTTCTTGGCAAATGTTGCACTTTAAAACTTAAGCTAAACAAAATTTCTAATTCACAGTCATTTTTTAAGTCTCAATTGCTTGTTAACTTCTCCTAATTCAATGCTTAAAAGTTCTTTTTTCACCCTTAATTTTTCAATAGCATTTGTCTCCATAGCCATATTATGTCTTTTTGTCTCCTCAAGAAAAGCTTGGAGAATTTCATTGTTTTTCTTCTGGTGATCACCCAGAAGGTCAACCGACCTAGTCAGATTTTTCAGTTCTTTTTTTACATTTTTAAAATGTAGTTCCTGTGCCCCAACACCTTCCGAAACTTTTGAATATATGCTCTCCTGCACACCGATTTGCTTGTCTAACAAGTCAAACTGCTCTGGTCTCATTTTTTCGGAGTTCATTTCGAATGTTTTGGTTATTTTCCACATCGTCATTTTCCAACAACTCTATGCAGATGGCGTCTCTCGAAGTATATGAATTTGTACC
Organism: Anastrepha ludens; assembly: GCF_028408465.1. NCBI lineage: Eukaryota > Metazoa > Arthropoda > Insecta > Diptera > Tephritidae > Anastrepha > Anastrepha ludens. Next base: position 44,017,942 of record NC_071503.1, read on the forward strand.
CTCACGAGCTCTCTTCGATGTAGATGGAGTAATGTCTTCAACCACCTGCTCTGAATTTAGTGGAGTGGCATGCTCAATAATTCTCCTCTGAGGCACTCCAAACTCTTTTGAATTTTTAATGCCCCCAACACAGTCGTTTAGGCCCACTAGAGCAGCAACATCTTCTTCTAGCGACGATAAAGGTAGTTCCCTATTTTCGCCTCCACCAGTTGCTTGTAATTCCCTTTTATTGTGCGCCAACTTTTTCTTTACTGCTGATTTAAAATCTGACCAAACCTTTAATTAAAACGGAAATAAGTACTTATATTCTCAATGAACTTTTGAATTATCAACAAACCTTTTTCCATTCTGAAATACTCTTCGATGGAGGCCCTAATGAATTCAGTTCCTCACGCACACTCTCCCAAAATTGCTCTACCTCGTTAGGAGCACTTCTGGTAAAATTTTTTGCAATATCGGGACGCTCCTTCATACGAGATATTAAACCTTTAAATTGCTCTCTGGTGGTTGTGCGTTTCCTAAAAAATATAAATTTCGCCATTTGTATAAATTTTGCCAATATATATAATACGAAAAAAAAACAAATAAAAAATAGAACAGTTCTCTTCTCCTTCTCCGCTTTTTCGCACACGTAATTGTATGGGATGAGTGCACGATGGCACATAAAAAGTCACTGGAAGCGCTTGATAGGACATTACGAGATTTACGTAGTAAAAATGAAATGTTTGGTCGTGCCTTAGTGCTGCTGGCAGGTGATTTTAGACAAACACTGCCTGTTATTCCTCGGGCAACTGTAGCAGATGAATTGGCTGCATGTTTGAAGTCATCATATTTGTGGAGACATGTTCAAATACTCAAACTATCTACAAATGTACGTGTTCTAATGCAAAATGATCCATCAGCTGCTGAATTTTCACAGCAATTATTGGATATTGGAAATGGCAAAGTTCCTGTCGATAATTTAACTGGCTTAATAACTTTACAACCAAACTTTTGTCAAATAAGTCAAACGAAAGAACAGTTAATTCAAAGTATTTTCCCAAATTTGGATCAAAATTACAAAAATCATGATTGGCTTAGTGAACGAGCCATCATGGCTAGCAAAAATAATGATGTGAATGAAATGAATGCGGCTATTTTGGCTAACATACCAAGTCCAGAACAAACATATCGATCCGTTGACACTGTTACAAATCAAGATGATATTGAGTAAAGCCATGTCAAGTGATCCTCGAAAATTTCACTAAGTCACGGATTTTAGGGCAAGATGTCTCGTTGTGTAGTCAAGGTCATCTTAACGCTGTTCTATAAATATTTCGCGCAAATTCCAATTTTAGCAATTGTTATTAACAATCAAAGTTTTAAGCAAGATTAAATTGAAAAATTAATTACTCCAAAACTACAATAGATAATGACGTGAAATTTTGCATACCATTCAAGTATTATCTGTACTATTTTTCAAGTGTTAATAACTCTTTTTATTGTGACAAATAGATAAATAAATAATAACTTTTTGTAATCAGTTGAATTTTTTCATGTTTTCTTCACGCTGTTAAACAATCGGACTTACGCATAATTGTGGGAAAAACTCTTTCCTTCAATAATCTGAAAATAGAATTTTGTACTTTTACTCCATTTCCGAGAAATTGACTGTTTTTTTAACTTGATGCGCTCGACGGTGGCATTGCTGCCATCGGCTAATCGGTCGCGCGGCGGCCTGAGGGACCGCGCAAACTGCAGCATCGTACAACTAATTTCATTAAAATAATTATATTGTATTAAAAGTCCGAAAGATTCCAACTATAGTACATTTTTACCATAATATGACAGTTATATTTACTTTTCTTATTTTTATTTGCTGATAGTATTTTCAAACAAAGAATCGTCTTTTGAAAAAATTCGACTTTGCATTTTTTTCCAATCGTAGGTTGAAACTGGTGATATTGCCGCGTATTGTTTATCGCTACAGCTCCTTTGATGCGTTTTTGATATTTTTTTTCATGAGCATCATGCTCAAGTTGAGAGCAAAAATCAAAATCGATTGTTTTGAAAGCACTTTTCGCCCATTCATAGAGAGCTTCAGGGTTACTTATATGATCCCCGCTTACACGTTGCATACTTGCTTTATGTGCTAATCTCTTCACAGCTCCTCCAACCCCATCGCACGCTCCTTTTCTATGAGACGTTGCGAAAAAATTCCATTCAGCGTCGATCGCAAAATCATTCTTATGATGATATAAATTTAAAAAATTAAATTTGTTTTTGTACTGTGAACCTGCCCCATCGGAGAAGTAAAAATTTTTTTTCACATTTCTACATCCAAATTTCTTTTTCATCAAATACTTCACAAGTCGTGCATTGAATAAATGGACAGAATTCGCGTCATGAGTCAATTTTCCAGATATTATCACAAAACTAAGATGATAAGCTACTCCATCTTTGCGATAATATATAACATAAGGATGGAGAGTAGCTTGAGTATTAGACCAATGATGGGATTGGATTGCATCTTGAATCTGGAAAGTGTAATTTTCGGCAAAATCTAAGCTGACAACATATTCTCCATCGGATACAGTATTTTTTTCTCAACAAAATATGTCGCTTGAATTTTCGATAAAAAATCATGTTTAAGGAGTGAAGATAAATCGGCACCAAGCGTTTCTACAAACTTTGCTGCTTTCTCTGTTTCTTGCACAATATCGCATCTGTAATGGAAATATTCTTAATCATGCATGATGTACCATAATGAAAATGCAATTTTTTTTAGTTAACCACTTCCCACAAAGTGCTTTTGAACGCCTCATAAAGGTTTACAAAACGCCCTTCATGGGCACGTGGAATTTGTTGAATTACGCAGTTACCGGTCAGTGTTCCCCCATTGACTGTAAGTGATTTGTTTAACTTCATTTTCGGTCAAAGTTTTTTTAATGTGTTCCATGACTGCTGATACTCCGGGACATGCTTTGCAATCATGCAAAAAACAATGAGACGACGAATTTTCACAGACACACTGTTTTATCAAATCGCCCATATTCTCCTTGAAATTTACTCTACATTTTTTTTTTAATTCATGCCTGATTCCATAAATTTTCAAAGCCACATTCTGATGCGTTTTACACACGCAAACATTGTGCGACCCACTTTGCCCAGCGACAATGCATTCGCGAGGCCGAAGTTCTTTGAATTTTGATAGACCAATTAATGCCTCAGGGTATTCTATTCTAAATTGTTCGTGTAGATCATTCAGATTAAAAAGTAACAACCTTTTTTGTTCTTTTGTTTTTTTACCGTTATTAAAAACAGTTTTGCAGTCTTTTATTCCAGGTAACAGTCTACTTGAATAATCAGGCAAGTAGAAATTACGCACTTTTTCGACAGTCAAATCTGAAATTTTTTTTCCACGTTTTTTAGCAGGCACAGATGCAAAGCCATTTCTTCTTCTCAATTTTTTAGATTTCGATGCCATTCTTTTTGAAACAGAAAATGTATCGCAAATTTTTTTCACGGTCCAATTGTCTGGAATTGTTGTGAGAATTTGAATTTTATGGTTGATACTGTTCTTTTCAAGCAAAGCGTCTTTAATATTTTTCACAAAAGCTGAGTATGGATTTTCTGTTTTTTTCTGATTTTTTAATTCTGCATTTTCTGTTCCTTTTCCGGAATTAATGACGTCTGCAACAATTTCTTTGAGTTCCTTATCGCATAAATCAGAATACCTTTTTTTTTTTAATTGGTGGTTCGCCTAGGTCCTGCAGAATTTTTTTCACTTTATCGAATTTCAAAGAATGATCAATGTTCTTTATTTCGAAATTTCCATCCTCCGAATCTATAGAGCTATCCGACGTCTCACTTTCTGCACTTTGAGTAGGACTGAAAAAAGAAACGTGGCGATTTACTCTAGCGGATTCAGCAATTTTAAATGTTTTATTAACTTTCACATTAAAAATTGAAGTGTTTTTGTTCATAAGTTATCGTTATAAATTCATTCAATAGTCCTTTGAGGTTAAAAATAGCAATAAAAGAAAAAAAATTTTTGAAAGTATGTAAATATCTAACGAAATGCACATTATACAAGCAAACATCCATTCACTATAAAAATAAATAATTTTCAATCGAAATTCAAATCTTGTTTGCAACAGCAGACTACAACAGTTTATTTACAGTATGTGTCATATTAATTTCCAATGTGATAATGTAAGCGATAATAATTAAATAATTACTCGGAGAATATTGAATAAATATTACAGCTCACCTCGTGTTCTGACAATGTTCATCTAGTGCGTTCACAGTAGTTTTCGCACCCTGATATAATTCTTTGCGACACATTTTACAAAGATATTGACCAATATATTTTTCAAATTTATCATTCCACTTAGATGTTACCAAAAATAAATTGCGTCGGACACAATTATGGCCTTTTGTCATAAACGGATTACAGCATTCGCTCGGTCGAACCATAATTACAATAATATTGAAATATGCAAATATGCTCTGTTACCAGTCACCACTTAAATCGAACTGACACAAAGCAGTGTCGAATTCAGTCAATAGGGAATAAATCCTGTGCGAGCATGTTCAAACGTGCACGCTGCTTCAGTTTGCGCGGCCCCTCAGCCGCCGCGCGACCGATCAGCCGATGGCAGCAATGCCACCGTCGAGCGCATCAAGTTAAAAAACAGTCAATTTCTCGGAAATGGAGTAAAAGTACAAAATTCTATTTTCAGATTATTGAAGGAAAGCGTTTTCCGCACAATTATGCGTAAGTCCGATTGTTTAACAGCGTAAAGAAAACATGAAAAAATTCAACTGATTACAAAAAGTTATTATTTATTTATCTATTTGTCACAATAAAAAGAGTTATTAACACTTGAAAAATAGTACAGATAATACTTGAATGGTATGCAAAATTTCACGTCATTATCTATTGTAGTTTTGGAGTAATTAATTTTTCAATTTAATCTTGCTTAAAACTTTGATTGTTAATAACAATTGCTAAAATTGGAATTTGCGCGAAATATTTATAGAACTGCGTTAAGATGACCTTGACTACACAACGAGACATCTTGCCCTAAAATCGACTTAGTGAAATTTTCGAGGATCACTTGACATTGCTTTACTCTATTGTAAATTATCCCACTGAATTTTTGAATTCCCTTGATTTACCTGGATTACCGCCACACATGCTAAACTTGAAAATAGGAGCACCGATTATTATGTTGAGAAACATAAATCAACCACGATAAAAAAGTAATAAAGTAAATCACATCAAACGTTTTTTAATTGCTACTACTATTTAAAACTTCTTTCATTACTATTCATGCGCGAGAATTTTTATAAAAAACACACATAATTTTTCGGCTTAATTTAATTAATTAATCTAGAGTTTTTTAAAGACGACCAGCGGAACGGGCGGGTTTTCCCTAGTATTATATATATTTTAAGGGGTGGACGGTGAAATACCTATATTCTCCGTGAATGTTTTGCTCTCTCTAGACGAAAATTTGCCATTCTCGGCAATGTGTCCCATGAAGCAGAAAAACGTCTAAGTTTTTAATAAAAAACTTGAGAATTTATTAGAAACCTACCTTATTTATTAGAAACCTACCTACCGCAATGAACCGCGTTGATGTCGCAGTGTACGATGGTTCTATAATACTAATAATTAAAGTGAAGCCTATATTTTCAATGGAAATCATTTATATCTTTATTGACATACATTCATATGTACATATGTAATAAATGGTCTGCAATTTATGAATAATGTCGATTAATTTTGTTAAATTTCCGATGACATATAGGCATACATAAGTCGGGTTATTTCTGGTTTATTGACACAAAATCTATCTTTTGGATTACCCCAGGCATTTCTTTTGCAAAAATTTAGGGGTTTGTTTGCTGGCTGTGAGTAGCGCCGTCTTGTTAAAATCACACATCTTCAAAATCCATATCACCATCATTAAGTGAAAATAAATAATAGCTTAAAAAAACTAATGAACATGGTTTTAATGTCTGATAAAACTGGAAAGTAGAAAGTGATGTAAAATAATTAACTGAAAAATATCGATATCATTATCAAAAAATGTAAAATGTAAAAACATATTTTTCTTAATACTTTAACGGAACATACAGTGCACTCGCGATAACTCGAACTAATTAAAACAGGCGCTGTTCGATTTATCGAATTTGTTCGACTTATCAATTGAGTGTGCTATGTTAAAAAAACAGTCATCGATATCGATTTTTCGATCGATTGTTGAAAATGGAAGCCAGTAGAAAATTTCTGTGGTATAGTTTCGTTATACGAATTACATTTTGGTCCATTGGCTGGATCAATGGTGTCACATTCGGCGGCATAAACATAGTTAAAATTAAACCATCCTCGGACTTTAATTCGATTTCGTTGGGATTATGATGGGGCATTATCAATTAGAAGAAGAGCCTTCTCAGGTAATCCCCATCTTTCAAATTTTTTCTTACCTAAATATTAAAGTCATTTAACTTGGTTAAAAAAATTGTTTTAATGAATCTGGATTTTACCTGCGGCACGAACGAATTATGAAACCAGTCTTTGAAAATCGCCGAAGTCATCCAGGCTGATTTGGAATTTTTGTACTCCACCGGACAGTTAAAATTTTTGAAAACACGAGGATTTCTTGCTTTGTCAATAACGAGAAGTTTAAGCTTATGGTTGCCGGTAGCGTTAGTGCAAGCCATAAATTGCCTTATCTTTCTTTTTTATAAGACTTATGGTGGACTTGGCTACCCCATATTCCTTCGCTAGAGAAGTAACACTACGTCCACGTTTAATTTTGTTAAGGACTTCAGCCCTCTCTTTTAATGTTAAACACTTCAACCTTTGACGATCCATTACTCACGTGCACTGATATACTACAAATGACAAATTTAAAGCAATTTGGTCAATGCAAGATGTTGTTCCCAGAAAACTAACGGGATATTAACCCCGAAATATTCATATGGACAATACACTAGTATACATATAATTTATATACATATACTATTACATATGTATCTATGTCCAAATTGTACATGTTTGAAAAGAATGTGTGTACAAATAAATTTGTTTTTTTGTTCGAGTTATAGCGCTTTTTTATTGTTCGAGTTACAAAGAAGTCAATAGGGGAAAAAATGTGTTCGAGTTAGCACGTCGTTCGACTTAGCGGCTATTCGAGTTACCGCGAGTGCACTGTATTTGCACTTTTATTTTGTTTTGTATTGATATTTAAATACTATTCTTTAAGTGTTTTTAAGTGCTTTGCGAGTATAAATAAGTCAAAGTTTGCTTTAGCATTACATGTAAGTAATCAGAAGAGTAGTGTTGCTGAACAGGTTCCCTGCCACGTGTACACAATAACCTGCATTTGTACGCCAAGCTAAATTTTTGAATTGAAAATGTTTTTCGTCTGAAATTTATATGGTTTTATTACTGTATTAAATATTTATTGTAGTAAATATATATATATTAGCCGTAGCCGAATGGGTTGGTGCGCGACTACCATTCGAACTTCAGAGAGAATGTAGGCTCGAATCTCGGTGAAAGACCAAAATGAGGCAAAACTTCCGAGTGTATTTCTGCCATGAAAAGGCTTGCCATAAAAAATATAACTGCCGCTCGGAGTCAGCTTGAAACTGTAGGCCCCTCCATTTGTGAAACAACATCAGGACGCACACCAGAAATAGGAGGAGGAGCTCATCCATGCACCCAAAATGGGTGTACGGGCCAATTATATATACATATATATATTTATTGTATATATATACATTGTTATGTAAGTGTGTGGAAAAAATAATACGTAAATGGGGTGAATTAATTATTTCTTTTGATGTTTTAAAGCTTAAACTGAGCCAGTGTAACAATATACCATAAATCCATTCCTCTAATCTTGCTGCTTTGTATCTACGTGCTACATGCAAATTGATCATTTAACTACTATGTAGTATTACACTGTGGAACAAATTCAGGTTAGCAAAAATTAGGTCCATTCTGAGAGTGGCGGGTGAAAAAAGAGGCGAAATTAGAAGACCCGTATCGCGCCGTTTTTTTATGTTAGTTCGAATTTTTTTTTTAATCGGCCTTCGAAGTTTGCAGTCAAATGCCGATTTTCAGTATATTGTTTCATAAGTACCACACAAATTTTCGAAATCAATTTTTTCAAAAATTGTAATTGTTGCACAGGTCTCTAGTAATAATTTGGCTTTTACAGATTGAAAAAATATCAATTAGTCGACGAGTTATAGCCAAAAAACCATATAAACAATTTTGCTCCGATTTCGAACTTCGAAGGCCGATTAAAAAAAAATTCGAACTAACATAAAAAAACGGCGCGATACAGGTCTTCTAATTTCGCCTCTATTTTCACCCGCCACTCTCAGAATGGACCTAATTTTTGCTAACCTGAATTTGTTCCACAGTGTTATTTTAGTCAATCAAGAATTGGTATGATTTCTTATGTTATATACCAGTATCTAAACTCGAATGATTCTGTACTGGTTCATATATGTATAAGTACATAAGTATTGTATACAAGCATGTATGTATCTTTTTATGTATTAATTAATTTAGAAGTAAAATAATTATAAATAATGATTGTACTTAATAGCTGAAGTACTGGCAAGTGTGGCCTTCGGCTTTACATTACACTACTTATCTACGTACATATATGTACGATATTGGTGTATGTAATAGTACAGGATGGCCCATGTAAAATTTGCTTTTTGAATCGGCTATAAAAAAAAACGAATCAATATTTTTTCAAACTTTTTTTGTATTTTGAAGATTGAACATTGTCATTTATGAATGAAAAATAATATCGTTCAAATGACTCCCACGACTGGCTTTACAGTAGGCCATTCGATCAACCCAATTTTTAAGCACATTTTCTATTGTTTGGGCTCCAATTTCATGAATGGCAACTACGATTTCGTGTTTTAAAGAATCAATCGTCTCTGGGTGGTTCGCATAGCATTTGTCCTTAACGGCTCCCCACAAAAAATAGTCCAACGGGCTTAAATCACAGCTTCGAGGCGGCCAATTGATATCGGAATTTCGGCTGATTATTCGGTTTTCCAAAACGGTAGCCAAAAGTTCGAGTGGAACTTTGGCAGTGTGATGTGGTAGATACAACCTTATGACAAGAGTGTTATAAGTAAATTCTTAAAAATAAACTTAGAGTAAGAGAAATCAAAGGCTAGGGCACAAAAAACAATAAAATAATTTTATTGAGCAGATACGGACAATCTATTGAGCCCGCACAAATATCGAAAACAAAACACATCGCGAAGAGAATACGCCTAGACTCTAAGGACATTACATTTATTAATAAGCAACGAGGGCGATAAGACGGAATGGGATCAACGAATTTCATCTAGCGCCAAGCTGTCTGAACAGACTCTAATCTATTAATATAGACTGCATGAAACGGTCTCCAAACGAATAACACATATTCTAACCTGGACTGAACTAAGGGCGAGTACAGCAGTTTGAGAGTATAGAGATCAGTAAACCAGAATAGAAGAACTATTTCGACGAATAAAGGCTAACATTGCGAACGATTTAGAAAGAATAAAGTTGAGCTTCGCATCGAAATAAACACCCAGGTAATTTTAATTCACTATTTGACTTTAGCGGCGAGTTTAAGATGCTGTAAGCTGTTGGAATAATATTAAAAACTTTCACATACGAAGTATAGTGACATTTATTAATGTTAAGGAACAAACGACTACGCACACACCAACTATGTAGCGGACCTAGGACACACCTATAGGAAATTAACCACTTAAGAAATTGAAAGTGAAAGCTGAAGCGCTCAAGTTTAGCTATTAATAGTGGGTGAGATACCCTATCAAAAGTCTTAGAACAATCTGTATAGATTGCAACCATTTGCAAACCTCTTTGGAATGTTTCCAGATAGTCCTCCGCAAAGACAGCTAAATTCGTTAATGTAGATCTGACCGGAATAAACCCATGTCTATTAGGATATAACAAATGTTTAACAGCAAAGTACATTTTGTCTTTGACTACATACTCAAATAATTTCGAAATTGTAGATAGCTTTGATAGGAGAATCGACACACACCATCTTTTCGTCGACTTCCTGTCGAGTTTCCTGTATGCCGCCATGTCTGAGTTTGGTATCCCCGCAAAACTATTACAGCTATGCAAGATGACGTTGCTCAACACCAGCAGCGCCGTCAGAATTGGGAAGGACCTCTCCGAGCCATTTGAAACTGAACGAGGTTTCAGAGAGGGTGACTCGTTGTCGTGTGACTTCTTCAACCTGATATTGGAGAGGATCGTACGAGCCGCAGAACTTAATCGCTCAGGCACAATTTTTTATAAGAGCGTACAATTGTTGTCGTATGCGATGATATTGACATCATCGGCCTTAACAATCGCGCTGTTAGTTCCGCCTTCTCCAAACTGGATAAAGAGGCAAAGCGAATGGGTCTGGTGGTGAACGAGGACAAAACGAAGTATGTACCTCCTGTCTTCAAACAAACAGTCGACGCACTCGCGTATCGCCACCCAGGTCACTGTTGGCAGTTATAATTTCGTATTTGTAAAAGACTTCGTGTATTTAGGAACCAGCATAAACACCGATAACAATGTCAGCCTTGAAATCCAACGTAGAATCTCTCTTGCCAACAAGTGCTACTTTGGACTAAGTAGGCAACTAAGCAGTAAAGTCCTCTCTTGACGAACAAAACTTAACACTCTACAATACTCTCATCATGCCCGTCCTAACGCATGGCGCAGAAGCGTGGATGATGACAACATCCGATGAAGCGACGCTTGGTGTGTTTGAGAGAAAGATTCTCCGCAAGATTTTTTGGCCTTTGCACATTGGCAACGACGAATATCGCAGGCGATTTAACGATGAGCTGTATGAGCTTTACGACGACATAGACATAGCGCAGCGAATAAAGATGCAGCGGCTACGTTGGCTGGATCATGTCGTCCGAATGGATACAAACGCTCCGGCTCTGAAAGTATTCGATGCGGTACCAGCTGGTGGTGGTAGAGGAAGAGGAAGGCCTCCCCTGCGTTGGAAAGATTCGGTGGAAAAGGACTTGACTTCACTTGTGTGTGTCCAATTGGCGCCGGTTAGCACGAGAAATAAACGGCTGGCGCGCTTTGTTAAACTCGCCCAAAATCGCGTAAGCAGTTATCGCGCAAATTAAGAAGCAGGAGAAGATAGCTTAGAAATCGCCCTATCCAGCGTAATAACAGTTAATTTCCAGTCATCAATGGAAACTCCGGCAGAAAGTGACATGTTGAAAATGTGCTTTAAAGGCGTAATCAAAGCTGGACAATTTTTAGTTAGAATAACCGATAAACCGTCAACATCGGTACCAGTGCCTGAATAAATTATAAATAAATAACTGCCTGAAATAAAATTCAAAGAAAACAATTAGCAAAGAGATTGACAGCATCAGAAATAGAATTAGTTGAGACCTCTTTAAGATGAACGGACGCAGGTATATTTGAGCACTTTTTCGTAGATTTTATGTAAGTATGCTTTAAGTTTAGTACTTAACATTGGGATGTGACTCACGCAAGTGTCAAACATTACATAATTAAAAATATTATAACAGCCAGCCACATCCACATATTCAAACTGCCGATACCAATCCAGCACAAACAAATTATTTACTTGAACAAAATTACAACGAGAGTATTTAAAAGCTTCGACTATTACTTTAAAGTTCAAAATATTTAAAAAAATTAATTTCCGATACCAACGAACTATGATGGCGATTTGAAGGCGAAATATAACTGTCTGCAAGCGAGAGCGTAAAATTAATATTAGATCTAACAAATATTAACCCTTATCTCATGTCGTTCCCTTTGGCAACTTAATCTCATGTCGATGAGTCGGCGCTTATTTCTACTATATAACGCCAACAGAAAATTAGAAAAAATACATAAGGTATCTTCTAAGCTTTAACTAAACATATCCGAAAAGATTTCTTCAAAGTTATTTGAAAAAATATTTTTTTTATTTTAATAATATATTATCTGAAACAAATGGTATGAAACATGCACCATGCAGTCGTTTATAAAAAACGGCCCGGACACAAACGACCATCGACATGGGATTAGGGTTAAGTCTAAAATTCGATTAAGTTCATTTAGAAAACTATTGAATTGTGATAATTCAATACATAGCAAGTTATCAATTAAGTATGAATGCAGTTGTTTGAGCCGATGTGTGAGAGCTCGCATTGTCCTGGTGAAGAGTGATCCGTCTTTGGCGATTGGTTTTCCTAATTTCTGGGAAGACAACTGGCAAACAAATGGTTGTGTACCACTCAGAATTTACTGAAACACTACACACTGAAACACCCATACAGTCGACTGCTGTTTACTTTCGGGCTCGTACGTGTAAATCCATGATTCATCACCTGTCACGATGTCATAGACGTGTTTCGAAACCCCACAATCTTATTTTTTGAGCATTTCCTTCGACTAATCGACACGAGCCTTTTTTTGAGCGATTGACAAATTGTGTGGGATCCAACGCGAGCAAATTTTTTTGACAGTCAAATTTTTATGCAATATTAAATGTATGCTGGCCCCACTAATGCCTAAGATTATCTCAATCTCACGATAGGTCACATGACGATCTTGCAATACCAATTCGCGCACAGCATCAATGGTTGTCGGAACAACAACTGATTTTGGGCGACCTTCACGTAATTCGTCTTGGAGTGAACTACGACCACGATTGAATTCACCATACCATCGATAAACACTGGTCCTTGATGGAGCTTCATCGCCAAAAAATGAATTAAGTTCATCCATGCAATGTTGCTGAGTTAATCCACGTCGAAAGTTGTAAAAAATAATCGCATGAAATTTTTCACGATTTAATTTCATTTTTGGACCGAGATGAATCATTTAAGTTACTGTAAACAACACAAATAGCGCTGGTATTTCAAAACATTCTGAGTACGTAAAAGCCAAAAAATGTCAAACTTTGCGATACAGCTGTCAGTTGCCAGATTGCAACACCAGGGTTGCCAAATCCCGACATATACAAGGCACCCCTCGTATTTGATGTCAACAATTTATTCTATTGACATTCAGGAACTCCAAGCTTGTAGTTTATAAATTTAATATCCTTTGAATTTGTATCTTTCTTTTGAAGCGTAGAACATAAAATATCACTTCTATTGATAGCAGCATGCTTAGCAATACTTATAGTCAATGAGTCAGATAGCAGTCTTAACGTAGGGTAAAAAAGAAGAAATATGCAGCCATTTATGGTGAAGTACAACTCGAAGCTCAGTATTATCGTTAGTTCCAAATACGCAACGCCTTTGTTTTTTTATTTTTGCGATTTTTATGCACAACTGTCCACTGTGCATTATTTTGCAGAGCATTGTTAGCAGCATTGTTCGCAATTGTATCTTTTGGCATCACATTATTCGTAATAGTATCAGCATTCGAAGAAGCAAGATCAGCAGCGCACCCAAGTAAAAAGCGTGAGTTAGAAGAACTAGTGCTTATTGCGGTCGGCGAAAGAACAGAAGCAACAACGGCAGAATACCCAGTATTGTTACCAGGAGCAGTTGACAAACCGATATTATTACACGGCGCATCAGAAACACAATGCGTTTCTGAGATTTTACCAGCTACATGAATGTCAACAGCATCATTAGATGGTACAGGTACAGTGCGTAAGTGAGTGTGCGTTTGCATTAATACTGGCTGAGCAATAACAGCATTCACAGGGTACGATGCCACCGAAGAAGCAAAACAACCAGTATTACTACCAGGACTAGTTGAAAAACCAGTATTATTGCCAGGCACAATTACAGCTGTTATTAATAGCAACAACAGTCTGATTAGGTGAAAATAACTGAGTGTGCTTTTGAGCTTTAGCTGGCTGAGCAACAACACCGTCACTATCTTTAACTTTAGAACGAGTAATCCGTTTGTCTTCACTTATACCTAGTCCAGTCAAAAGAGACAAAAAAAACAGCCAAGTAAGTAATTTTAGGAGTATGCAAGTTTATAGTTTTATTATGTAAAGCCCATCACTGTGAACTTAAGTTTGAGTTTTCGGTGTCGGGGGTTGTGTCCCGCGGCCGCCATCTTAGAAATAAGGGTGCAACTGGTTTTTTGCCTTTATCTCGTGAATTCCGAGAGTTACAAACATTTTGTAAGATACTTTTTTGTAGACAATAATATTATCTACTACTTCCAAAACTTTTTATTCTAAAATTAGTAATAAAAAAGTTATAAACAAACTTACGCGAAAAATTAAGGGATGAATTGTTTTAAAGCGTAATAACTTTTTTTTTTATAGATTTTATGGAAAATATACATCAGAGCTTTTTTATAGAGCATTCTTTTCTGAACATTTTTGTCTATAAGTTTTTTCCGCTATCTTTTTTTTAATCTTATGATTTTGAGCTGCTAAGCGGAGCAACCAATACATTAGCGAAGCGCGTACATGATTATCATTCGTTCTTATTTTGTACGGAATTATTCAGTCTGCATACCACCTACCTACTATATATATATATATATATATATTGTATATGTATACCAGTGGTCGCCAACCTTTTCAATGTGTTGAGCTACTTTCAAGATTTTGAAATAAACAGAGAGCTACTTGCACAAGCCAACATAAATTAAATAATACACAGTTATATTCGACATACAATACATGTATTTATTTTACTAGTATACGTTCTATATATAATAAACTTATGACTTATAGTGCTTATACTTATGCATAACTACATCCATGTTCACACCTATCAATCGTAACAAAATTTTTTGCAGTCATAATGGCATCACAAGCGACTTAAAAAAACAACAAAACAGTAATAGTACATTATTATATAAATAAAATATGGGCAGATAAAAAGAGCATATTTAATGAGAAGGTTGACATTCTGACTCATCGATAATTTGAATATTTGCAGTATAATTTGATACAGTCATTCGAATACAGTTATCCAAATGTATATCTGTAAGCCGATTGCGGTATTTATTTTTAATAAATTTCATATTGGAAAAAGAAGATTCACCCAAATAAGTTGAACTGAATAACGCTTTCACTTTCAACGCAACACGACATAAAACTGAATACTTATCTTTACTTACTAAAGTCCATATACATTTTGTATTTGAACCTAAAGATTTTAAAGTCAAGTCACTTTGAAAAGCAATCAGTTCCAATTCTGTCACAGCAATGTCTTCGCCAAAGTTGTTCAAAACACAAGTTGCAAACTGTTGTATATCAATGTCCATGAAGGGTGAAACAACAAATTGCGTCACTAAAGCAATTTTGCTGAAATCCTTGAAACGATTTTTGAAGTTTTCCTTCAAGTTAGAAACTATTTCCATATGATATTTACTGTCATAGGGCTCTAATAGATTTTTGGATATCTTTTCGGAAAGAATAGGAAAATGCTTAGTATCGCGGTTTTTTAGGTTTTGTTCCCAAAATACAAGTTTTGTAATAAATGCATTTATACCAGAAATCATTTCCGCTAATTCTTTATCCCTGCCTTGAAGCTGCAAGTTAAGCTCATTTAATTTCTCTGTAATGTCCACAAGAAAACCAAAATCTCTAGGCCAAGTCGAATTTTCCAGTTCAGGAATCGGCTCATCGCGTTCTTTGAAAAATTGGAGTATAGCAGGCAGGACATCATTGAAACGTTTGAGCACTCGTCCTCTGCTTAACCATCGCACTTCAGAGTGAAGAAGTAGCTCTCCTTATTCCCAGTCAATTTCATCAGCCAAGGTTTTAAATAATTTTCTTTGTAACGCTTGAGCTCTAATCTTGTTCGCAATTTTCACCACCAGTTTCATAACGTTGTTCAAGTTTAGAAAATTTCCACATAATGCTTGCTGATGTATAATACAGCTGGAGTACCGTCAGTTGTCAGGCCTACCATTTTTGATATTGGAATTTTCTCAGAAGAGATGCAATTTTTTAAATGAGAAAACAGCTCTAGCCCAGTAGTATGTCCTTTGAGTGGAATAATCTTCAAAAGATCTTCTTTAATTGTAAAATCACTAAAAGCCATCCTGACAAATATGGCCATCTGTGAGGTGTCAACTACATCTGTTGATTCATCCAGTTGCAGTGAAAAATAAATACAGTTATCTAAGTCACTTCTTAACTGTAAAAAAATATCATTGCTCATTACTTCTACTCGCCTCATCACTGTATTAGCAGAAAGTTGCATAGATTTTATACCAGACACCTATTTCGTCTTTATTTCTAAAGTTGGCGAATAAAGAATCTGCAGCTTCCAAAAATGCTTGTTTTATGATTTCCCCGTCTTCATAAGGTTTTTTCTTTTGTGCAATTATCTGGGAAACACGATAAGATGCATCAGTTGCAGCTTTATTTTTGTCGATTGTTTTCAAAAATATTGACTGTTGTCCAATTAACTGGATTTTTAAATGTTTCAGTTTTTCTTTTCTGGTGGCAGAATTTAACGGGAATGCCTTCTCAAAATTCGAATGTACAGTTTTATGATGCCTCTCAATATTTCCTTTTTTAGGAACTGACACAGATGTATTACATAACAAACAAACACTTTGGCCTTTAACTTCTGTGAAGAAGTATTGTTCTTCCCATTCCGAATGGAAATGGTATGTCTTCGCCTTCTTACTACTGCTTGCCATAATGTTTCGAACTCTAACCCAACCGCTGCACGCAGAACGTTGATAATGCCGTTCAGTATTAAACTGAGCGCAATGTCGACGTGCATTGCGTATATATAAAGCCAAAAAATTCTCGAACACGCTAATCGGTTTCAGCCAAGGCGAATTTATTACAGGTGACAGCAAACACATATAAGTAAAACCCTACATGTATTTGTTGTTGCGTTTGGTGCAAGCAAATGTAAACATACGAATGTAAACATACCAATACATACAAACAAAGCATATCATTTTGACGTAAGCCATACCTACGGCGAAAAATTCAGCTGGGTGAATGCTGTCACCTTATTAAATCCACCTTGGTTTCAGCCGATCCAAGAACGGAGACGCGACTTCGCGTCGTGTTTGTCGGCGCGAAATCGCTTACCGCAGTGTTGCCGCTGTTTATCTATTTATTATGAAAATTTCTGAAATTTGCTACTACTGGTATAATTTTCAGACTTTTGGATTTTTTGCAACGTGAGCAGCGCGAGCTACCAGAATTGCCTTTGCGAGCTACTGGTAGTTCGCGATCGACGGGTTGGCGACCATTGATGTATACAATACCATTCGGAATTCACAGAGAGAACGGTGGTTCGAATCTCGGTAAAACTCCAAAATTAAAAAACCTCCGAGAGTATTTCTGCCATGAAAAAAAGCTCCTCATAAAAAAATTTGCCGTTCGGAGTCGACGTGAAACTGTAGGTCCCTCCATTTGTGGAATACCATCAAGACGCACACCACAAATAGGAGGAGGAGCTCGGCCAAACACCCAAAACGGGTGTACGAGCAAATTATATATATATATATATATATATATATATACATATATAGCTCTATTAATATTTATATACACAGGTATCCCTTGTATAACGCGGTCTTATACAACGCGGTTTCGATATAACGCGATTTGGAAAAATTAGGTTTCAGTACAACGGGAAATTTAGGCTTGTATAATGCGAAGGGGAAAATACATAATTATAAAATCTGGTAACACTAATTTGCGTACCACATATTTATAATATGTAATGTATTTTTAATGTAAACCGGGAATTACCCTTTTTTGCCTTAGATAGATAGAATAGATATTAATCTAGCACCTTATTACGAAATTGAAAAGGAGCTTAAAAAAACCACCCACCAAAAACTGATAACAGATTTTGCAATTATAGAACCACAAGGTCCCAGAACGAGTTCCTTATCCAATAGCGAAAACTATGTTGAAGAAATATCTTCTGATGAAGCTATTGCTCCCCCAAAACGCCCACGTGCAAATATCTTTGAAGACAGTGAAACAGATTAATTACCATATGAAGTTTGAAGAATAACAATAAAGTTTTTAATAAACCTTTAATTTGTTTTAGTTTGTTTTCAAATTTTTTGTTTTGTGTTTTTAATTGTATTATAAAGTCTGAACTTTAGTATTGAGTTGAAATATATGTGCATCTGTTATTTTGTACGTATTTTATTTAAAAAAGAACCTATTGGAACATAACCCCCAAATTTATATGAAAACTATGTTTTAGATAACGCGGAATTACATAACGCGCAATTCTTCTGGAACGTAACTATCGCGTTATACGAGGGATACCTGTATATATAATATATATATATACACTGAAGAGGAAAACTGTAACAAAATATAATACTTTCTATTTCCACACATTTTTTTTGGCATGTTTTAACGAATCAAATATTTTTTTTGCATAACTTTATTGGCATGTATGTACTATCTTTCTCTCAAACCGGTTTGGAGTCAATGCAACAACAACAACACTAGTAGCAAGCAATAATGCAAATAAAGACAAATGTAACAGTTTTGAATCATTTTTTTATTTCTTAGAATAAATAAAATAAATATTAATACGTGTAGTTGGCGTACAGTACAGTTTTTTAAGGTATCAATTTAGGAATCGCATATCAGTCGTATCTAAGCCGATTTTCAAAACGTCACTTATTAATTCGCTTTCACAACGTACCGATCTCACTTCTATTGATATATTGAATCGTATCACAGACATTCCAGACTTGGTTGCTATTGGTGCAAAGTACCATACGAATCGTAGCAAACGTTTGTGGAGGGTCAAGTTGCACGATGAAAGAAAAGTCAGTGATCAAGGCGATAAAATTGGCATAGCAATGGAATATATTTACTCATATTTATGTAGTAATGCTGACGAATGCCAGTTTAAATTATCCGAATTAATGAAAAAAATTGAAACAGATTATATTCCAGAAAACCGGACCATAAAAGAACGTTTGCTTCAGAAATATGGTAACGATATTTTAATTTGGAATTTATCAACGCGAGAAACAATCATATGTTTCCGCAATACTGGCTATGAAACTTTATTAAAGTCATTGAACATGACGACCTTGACTTATCACCCATCGACATACAGGTAGGACCTGACATTGACATGGACGATCCAGAACCTGGACCATCCAAAAAAAAACAAAAATTGAATAATAAACAAAAAATTAGTGGATTAGGCCTACAGAGGAGACCACATAAAAAAAAAACGCGCTGCAGACTCTACCTCTTAGGTAGTGCGGAAAGGAGTCTCAATAATTTATATAAAATATGAATATAATTGCGTACAAAATTAACAATACAATAATACATAATACCATCACTAAGAAAAGTAGATAAATGCAATGTATATGATATTCGTATACGCTTATAGGCTTCGCTTATGTATTGCTTGCTCCGCTTAGCAGTTCAAAATCATAAGACTATGTAAAGATAGCGGAAAAAACTTCTAGACAAAAATGTTCACAAAAGAATGCTCTATAAAAAAGCTCTGATATATATTTTCTATAAAATCTATAAAAAAAAAGTTATTACGCTTTAAAACATTTTTATTATTAATTTTACAGTAAAAAGTTGAAGATAAGTTGTAGATAATATTATTGTCTACAAAAAAGTATCTTACAAAATGTTTGTAACTTTCGGAATTCACGAGATAAACACAAAAAACCAGTTGCACCCTTATTTCTAAGATGGTGGCCCTGGGACACAACTCCCGATCCCGAAAACTCAAACTTAAGTTCACAGTGATGGGCATTACATAATAAAACCATAAACTCGCATACTCCTAAGATTACTTACTTAAATCTTCTTTTGACTGGACTAACCAGGAGTCGGCAAATTAGAAATATCATTTACTAGCTCAATTAATGCAATAAAGTTACTTTTTAATTTGTCCAAGCCCGCGATCGCATTTATAATTTTTTCCTTAAGCCCACTATTGGCCATACAAGTAGTGCAAATACTCATTATTCTGAGCGATATATAAAAGTAACCAAAAAGCACAGACCGACAGAAGGCTTTTATTTATTTATTTTTGAAAAATATTTTTTCCAAATTCTTTTTTTTTCAACTTTTTGGCATAAGGCATTGCGTAAAATCTTCTTTTAACTGGCGGAATAATAGTCCTACAAATCTCATTTATCTAATTTTTAAAAGAATTAAATTTATGAGAGATATTTCAAAATTCGTGGCATCAAACTTAAAGTTTTTATAAAAAAAATTTGTGAATTGGGTACTGGCATAAACCTTTTTAAAATCTTTAAGGGGACAGATACCTGTAAACCTGAACTTTTTTTTCATACAATGTTAATATAATCCTTTTTTCTGAAGCATTTTATTCCGCGATTTATGTTTTTCATTTATTGTTAATGCATATAGAAATTATGACATTAATAAACAAAAAAATGCTTGTTATCTATCCCCTTAAATTCCAGCTGCAGAACAACCGGAACATGGTGAAGACCATTGTCCGATATTATCATGTTATCGCCAATTTATAATAATAAGATCTAAAAGTTTAGAACGTTTGTTGAGAAAATAGTGTAGTGAATAGTAATAGTGTAATGAAAATAATGTTTCATTCCCTCAAGTGGTTAGAAAAAAGAGGTTGTCTGTAAAGTCGGTTTACTGACGATAGTTTAACGTGACAACGTCATAAGAAAATATTGATGGAATGGTTGCAATTTTCAAAACAAAATTTTAATTTTATTTGTTTGATAGATATTTTGTATGGATATAGAGGAGACGTTAATAAATCAGACGTTAATAAATCAACAACACTAAGAGGCACCATCATCGATTTGCCTTTTTCAAGACACTTTACACTCGAATCACTCCCTTTCATTTCCTACTTTTTCTATCATCGTCCTATTCTCAACAGAGAAATGGTTCATTACCATGCACACAGGAAGAAGGCATATGCAAATACAAGTATGTGAATTTATATACCTACATATGCGCATATACATACATATATATGCTCACTCAAGTAGGACAGAGCCAGATGTCGAACGTTGCCGAACGCGGGGGCCGATTGTGCTCTTTGTCGTTCGTTCCGCGCTCTCGCTTGCAGTTCAAGCACATTAGCTTACATTTGTTTGCGTACGGAATAGATTCGTATATTTGATATGCCCATATGACTTGTATGCATCTTTACATATAGATTTGTTCTTTTTGAAAATTGCGCGAAATTGTATATGTATATGCATGTTTATATACATATATTAGTATACAACATATCTTATAAGGTATATGGTAAATATTACCATACATTTTTTCCTTCATATATAATAAAAAAATTAATAATAATAACATTAAAACAACAGGTATTATTAACAAACTTGGTTTTATTTTAAATTCTTCAAGTAAATCAAATTAATAATAATCAATAAGAAGGCATATGCAAATACAAATACGTGAATTTATATATGTACATATGTGCACATACATACATATAAACGCTCACTTAAATAGGAGAGAGCAAGATGTCGAACGTTGCCGTTCGTTTGCTTTGTTCGTTCCGCGCTTTCGCTTGCAGTTCATTCAAGGTAACGACAAATGAGCAAGGTAACGACAAATGCGCAAGGTAACGACAAATGAGCAAGGTAACACTAATGAGCAAGGTAACGACACATTTTTTCGTGCGTGCATCCCGCTAAATCGAATTATAAGACGTTATCACGTCAAAACAATTGCTAGAATAGTTAATAAATAATATATTATAAATTCGCCAGATTATCTTTTCGGTGCAGTTCAGTAGCTTTAAAAGCTGTTTTTGCCTCGGGCTTGATATTGAAAACCATTTATACCAAAAACCTAATTCCTTAAAATCTCTTCGTAAATCGTCATTACAAAAACGACGATTGTTTTATTTTTATTTTAGTGTAGTATTATCATAAAGACTTGAGATAGTATCGGAAAGTTTGACAGCTAAGGAGTAGATCTTTATGTATAGCATGCGAATATCCCAGAATTGCTTTTCAACCATTTCTGATAACATATAAATATGTATGCGTCTATACTATACGCCAAGCGTTACATCGTGCATACACATTGTTATCGTAGGTGTAAAATCACACCGGTGAACTACAGACTTTCGCATTTTTTGGCCGATAGGACTTAACACAATTTATTTTTTTATTTTTTTGTCGTAATAAGCATGGTAAAAAATTGCCATCCATCCTTTTAGCAGTCAACATCTGCTCTACACACAGGATCTTTGTTCAGTATATGTTATAATGTTTCTTTAATCGGATGTCTGTAGTTAACGGTGTATGTAACCTAGCACATAAAATTGCCCAAAATACCGAAGGTTTATCCAGGCGTTGATCTATTTTCTATATTTTTACCTAAACGCCTTGTATAAAAACAACACAGTATCTAGTTGAATGTTTTCATCTTTGGAATATTATACCACAAATAACATCTGTTGAATTTGACACACACAACATAATTGTGATTAAAGTATTATTATTATTTTTAGAAGGCCATTACGCACTGCGACCAGAGCTGATCTATTGTGAAAGGCCTATTTTGTAACCCTAGAGGTTTAGGCTTTTTAGAAATTTTAGCACAGTTTTGGGTTTGTTGTTCCAAAGATTGCATGGAGATACTACGATACCACCAAGGTGGTGAAGTCTTTGTCTGCCCAACGCAGGACATTCACAAAGCACATGTTCTGAGCTCTCTATGTCCATTTCGCAAAAGCGGCTGACATTGGTCTCGGATAGACCAATATTATTTAGATGGTACCTCAGGCTGCAGTGACCTCTAAGGTATCCGGTTAAAAGACGCAGATCTACTCTGTTTAGTGAGAGAAGTTTGTCAGATATTCCTTTGTTGGGACTTAGGAATAGTTTGGCTTGACGCCGACCGGCACAGTTTAGCCAGTGTGCGGCAATTTTTCTTTCTTCCCATTTCCTAAGGAATTCATTAATGTGGCCTTTTGTCAGTCCACAGAAAGGCTCTGGACCAGTAAGTTGCATATTTGCTTCTTGTTTTGCAAGGTCATCAGCCATTTCATTTCCCTCATGCCCTTCATGTCCCGGAATCCAGCATAGTGTTACTATGTTGAGGTTTCCTAACGTGTTTAGAGGGTTTAGGCAATCATTTACCAATTTAGAGGTGATAGTTGTTGATAGAAGGGCTTTTAGAGCCGCTTGGCTATCTGAAAGTATGTAGATGTGAGTACCTCTCATTTTCCTACTATGGCATTCTCTCACACATATTTCAATGGCATGTATTTCTGCCTGGAATATTGTTGGGTAGGATCCCATCGGAATCGATTTTTTTGATTTGGGCCTATTGATTCCTGCCCCTGTTCTACCATTTTCCAATTTGGACCCATCAGTAAACCATAGCTGTGAGGCAGGTTTGAAAGTGATAGAGTTAGTTCTCCAGTCTGTTCGTTCATTGATTATAACTTGGAAGTTCCTGAAGAGTATTGGTTTGGGTGATAGTATATCATTCCTATGAAGAATGGGACTATGTAGGAAGTCTTCTAAGATCTTTAAAGATGATTAAAGTAACTTCTTATTAATTTCTATGAGTGTTCATTTAATGGAAATGAGGGCTTACGATGAATGGTGTGATATTTATTTGTTTTATTTTTAATTATTAATATTCCAGTACTTTCGTTTAGCATATTCCATCTCTCTTTAATCTTAACATTTATTATTTTTATATATATTTTACTATTGTACATTTCTGCACGCCGTGTGTCGAACATTCAGACAGGACTAGTTGTGAGGACAATAAAGTCACTATCGTCGACTTTTCACATCGATTGGAAATATATCGTGTATTAAACCACTGATTGAAAATACTAAATGGCCGTTTTACCATTTACAACTCCTGCCATCACTGTTGCTGTTGAACCACTTACAATTGCAGCAATCGTTGCAGCTGCTAAATGTGCTGCCGCAATGTTTTAAATTAAGATCTTTCTAATCGTGGTTTTACACGACAACAACTCGACATAAACAACAAGGAGGGGATAATGGGGATGAGCTTTATGTGTGGAATAATTTCTAGGAAATTAAATCATCTTCAATGGCGGCATGCAAACCAATATATGTTTTCAGTTTTGGCCGAGCGTGTGAGCTCATTTTGTTAAGGGCTGGACTCATCACAACAAATAGAAGAATGGGGTTCAGTCCAGAAAAACGGAAGTGTTTAAGTGTTTAAAACTAAATTTATTAGCTACTTTTAATGAAAAATGTAATGATGTGCAATGAATCCTGTCCATTTAAATCTGTAAGAATTGCATTGTAATAGTATAATGAATGATTATTCTTTGCCTTTATATGGCTCTATTAAGCTGTACTCAATAACTTATTCTTCTTAGTTGGCGCGATAACCGCTTACGCGATTTTGGGCGAGTTTAACAAAGCGCGCCAGTCGTTTCTTTCTTGTGCTAACCGGCGCCACTTGGACACACCAAGTTAAATGAAGTTCTTTTCCACCTGATCTTTCCAACGCAGAGGAGGCCTTCCTCTTCCTCTACTACCACCAGCTGGTACCGCATCGAATACTTTCAGAGCCGGAGCGTTTGTATCGATTCGGACGACATGACCCAGCCAACGTAGCCGCTGGATCTTTATTCGCTGCGCTATGTCTATGTCGTCGTAAAGTTCGTACAGCTTATCGTTCCATCGCCTGCGATATTCTCCGTTGCCAAACTGAAAAGGTCTAAAAATCTTATTCAGAATCTTTCTCTCAAACACACCAAGCGTCGCTTCATCGGATGTTGTCATCGTCCAAGCTTCTGCGCCATACGTTAGGACGGGCATGAATAACTTTTTACGCGATTTTAGCCGAGTTTAACAAAGCACGCCAGTCGTTTCTTTCTCGTGCTAACCGACGCCAATAAGAAACACCAAGTGAAGCCAAGTCCTTTTCCACTTGAACGCAGAGGAA
This sequence comes from Anastrepha ludens, assembly GCF_028408465.1. Lineage (NCBI taxonomy): Eukaryota > Metazoa > Arthropoda > Insecta > Diptera > Tephritidae > Anastrepha > Anastrepha ludens. Next base: position 44,042,865 of record NC_071503.1, read on the forward strand.
ACCTTTCGCTTCCTCTGTTACCCCCAGCTGGTTCCGCATCGAATACTTTCAGAACCGAAGCGTTGGTATTCATATTCATTCGGGCGACGTAACCCAGCCAACGAAGCCGGCGGATCTTCATTTGGTGCAGTACGTCTATGTCCTTGTAAAGCTTATACAGTTCATTGTTCCAGAGCGAGCATTGTCGATAGAGCCCTTTACCACTCAATTGCCTACTTAGTCCAAGGTAGCACTTGTTCGCAAGAGACACTCACACTTGTATTTCAAGGCTGACATTGTTTTTAATACTGGTTCCTAAATATACGAAGTCTTTTACAACCTCAAAACTAAAATGTCAACAGTGATGTGAGTGCCGATACGCAAGTGTGCCGACTGTTTGTTTGATGACAGGAGGTATTTCGTTTTGTCCTCGTTCACCACCAGACCCATTTGCTTTACCGCTTTATTCAGTTTGGAGAAGGCAGAACTAACAGCGAGGTTATTAAGGCCGATGATGTCAATATCATCAGCATACGCCAGCAATTGTATAAAACACTGTGCCTGAGCGTTTCAGTTCCACAGTTGGCACCATCTTTTCCAGTATCAGGTTAATGAAGTCACTCGACATCCAGGGTAACTCGCTGACACCTCATTTGATATCAAACGGCTCCGAGAGGTCATTCCCAATTCTGACGGCGCTGCTGGTATTGAGCAACGTTATTTTGCATAGCCGTATTAGTTTTGTGGGGATACCAAATTCAGACATCGCGGCATATACATAGGTAACTCCTTTTCGTACTGTCGAATGCAGTTTTGAAATCGGCTAAAAAGTGGTGTGTGTCGATTCTCCTTTCTTGGGCCTTTCCAAGACGCATTGTGAATATCTGGTCGATGGTAGATTTTCCAGGTCTAAAGGTCGTGTTTTCATTCATTGATAAGGTCCAATCAATTGGTTGATGGTGGGATTCAGCCTTTCACACAATACGCTCGCTAGAACTTACACACGATATTAAGAAGACTAATCCCGTGGTAATTGGTGCACATTGCAAAATCGCCCTTCTTATGGATTGGGCAGAGCACACTTAAACTCCTATCGGCAGGTTTGAGAAGTGTTCCTTCCATAATTTAAGTGTGCTCTAGATGGCAGTCACCAGATCGCTGTCATTGTTTTTACACGAAAACGCCCCGGTCTTGAAACCTTATGTAGTAGAATTTTCGAGCGTTGTTCCTATTGGCCAGCATCTCAAGCTCCTCCCGCTCACGTATTTCAGCCTTTCGTTTCTTTTTTCTAATAATACGTCTCTCTTCCTTTCTTAGCTCTCGGTGGCGATCCTACATGACTCGCGTTACGCCCGAGCGCGTGTCTGTAAGACCAAAAATTCCCTCCTTGCCCACCCTGCCGCCGAAGTCGCCAAGCACACCAAGAGGGGGGCTAAGCGCGTGGGCCAAGCCCGCGTGGAGTTCTACATATGGAACCATCAAGCTGGGCTATTAATGCAAAGTTACATAAATCATAGTGTAAAAGTCGTATACTTACGTATATTTTAATCTATTAGGTGCGCAACTAAGTTCCCGCTGTTTGTCAATAGATGCCGCCAGCAGTGGTGCTAGTCGATTCTAACATAACCTAAACGTCATAAACCAAGCCTAGACATATGGTAAACGAACTGCTTCGACACATTAGTGATTTTGTTTTGGTATCATATACTTTTGGTTTTGTGAACATGTCTGATTTTGTGCCGAATAATCTTCATTTGACGGAAGTGTTCATTTTCCTCTTTTATTCGAAAAAAAAAAACGGCGGCTGAAGCGCATCGAGAGCGCCAATCTATTTCCAAGCGATTGCATGCCTTGGGAATGATTCAGAAACAGGGGACTTGGGTTCCTTATGAGTTAAAACCATGAGATGTTGATCGTCGTTTTGTCGCCTGTCAACAACTGCTCCAGCGGCAAAAACGGAAAAGCTTTCTCCATCGCATCGTGACGGGTGATGAAAAATGGATCCATTACAGCAATCCAAAGAAAAGAAAGTCATGGGGACTGTCCGCTCTTGTTTCTACGTCGTCCCATCGGCCGAGTACTCACGGTACGAAGGTTATGCTATGTATTTAGTGGGACCAAGTTGGTGTTATTTATTATGAACTGTTAAAACCAAGCGAAACCATCACTGGGGATCGGTATCGACTTCAATTGATGCGATTGAGCCGAGCACTGCGCGGGAAGGGGCCGCGATTCGCGGAGAGGCATGTAAAAGTGATTCTACAGCATGACAACGCTCAGCCTCACGTTGCCAAACCCGTTAAAACCTACCTGGAGACACTGAAAAGGGAAATCCTACCCCACCCGCCATATTCTCCAGATATTGCGCCGTCCGATTATCACCTGTTCCGATCGATGGCACATGGCCTAGCTGACCAGCAGTTCCATTCATATGAAGACATCGGAAAATGGCTTGATCCGTGGATAGCCTCAAAAGATGAACAGTTTTACCGCGGCATTATACGAGATCTACCAGAAAGATGGAAAAAAGTAGTAGTTGTAACCATTTTTTTAGAATAAAATTGTATTTTCATCAAAAAAAAAAAAACACCGAGAACTTCGTTGCGCGCCAAATATAATACTTATTACGTTGTTTGCACTTACGTATTGGTGGATCAGCTGGCTCTAGAAAACTATTTTTCGCTGGGGCTTAAGCGTGAGTTTATGGTGTTCATGAATTAGCGAAATTTTTTGCAGCACCGGTGGTGTGTTCGTTCAGTGTGGTGACACATGACTGAGTGACACATGGTGGCAGATTTATTTAAGTGATCGATGCCACCGTTCCACAATATCGTTTGTGGCTAGATGGTATGAAAAATGCATTGACTACAGTTTCGGTTGTTTCTGACGTGCAGTAGAACTTGACTGCGCGTCTTTTTGGGTAGGAAGCGCTTTGTAATTTGTCGAAAATCGTGTGATGTAGTTCCGTATCATAAAGCTTCATCACGCCAACAACGCCAGTAGCAGTTGAAAGCGAAAAGATGGTCACCGACGCTTTCTCGAGAGTCAACTCAATCCGTCTACCAATCGTCATATCTACGAAAGAAATCGCCGAACAGCTTTCTACACATGAGGAGCAGCATAACCGCTTTGAATCAACTACCACATAATTGGAGCTTAGACAATTGGACCTTCGATGGCGAAGGTACCAAAATATTTTCTGATACCTCAACCGGAACTATACGACCGTATGTGTCTACGGAACTACGTCACACGATTTTCGACCTACTGCAAAGCGCTCCCCACCCTAAAAGACGCGTGACAGAGACTCATCCAGCTAAGTTTCACCAACGCAGTCAAGTTCTTCGGTATCTCAGAAGCACCCCGCAACATGAGCATGAGCATCCCAAGTGATTTAAGCACTCTTACATTGGCATCACGAATGCGATGACTACAGACAATGTTTGACTATCATCGACCGTTATACATAGTGATCGGAAGCAATATGATTGAAGAAGATACAAACCGAAACTGTAGTCAATGAAGTTTTTCAACGCCGGGTAAGTAGGTTCAGAGAAACAGTCACTTTAATCCCTTGGGTAAATTTGTCATATAACACACGTCATGCACTTGTTTGCTATAGGAGCGGATGACTTGTTTTGTTTTTATTAATTTATTTTTGTTTTGCAATTCTAATTACCTGGTGTCACTAATAATTTAGAAATAAATGAAATCTTACTTAAACTGTACTCCTTTTACATACTACTCCTTCTTATTTTTACTTAGCATGACAGTCCTGGGTGGACCACTGCTGCCGCAACTATCTTCTCCGGATTTCTCGATCTCCTGTCAATCGCCACCAGTTTTGTATGTCCATCTATTTGAGGTCATCGATAAGCGAATCTACCCATCTTTCCTTTGATGGAAAGAAGGAAAGAGCACCAAAAGGAACCTTCAACAAACAACCGTATGGCAAACGAACTAAGGGAAGAAGTTCGTTTGCCATACGGTTGTTTCTTGAAGGTTCCTTTTGCTGCTCTTTCCTTTGGCATTCTTTCTATTTATGTATTTTATGATGTTTCGCCTCTTTATAAGGGTTCAAGTTCTAGATTGTATCGAATACGATATGTGCCATCTGCCAACGTGATTACGCCATATATTTTTCTCAAAATTTTGCTTTCTGGAGCTTGGACTGAAATAACTTTATACATGCCTCCTTTTCTAGATAGCTAAATGCTTGTTTTTGTGTCGCTACGTCTGTCGTAATTATGACTGTGTCAACTGTGTACGCACATATTTGGATACTGCTGTTGAAGACGTATTTTTGTGAATCGAAACGATGAACTACTTCATTCAGCGCTAGGTTGAAAACCAAGAACAACAGGATATCTCCTTGCTTAACTCTAGAGAACACTTCGAATGGGTCTGACATGTCGTTTTGAACAAGCACTTTGCTTACTGTGACTTGCAGTGTAATATTCACCAAGTTTGCTAATTTTGCTGGGATGCCATTTCTTATAAGCCTAGGTTTCATTTTGGCTGGGTTCATGCTATCAAATGCCTATTTAAAATCTACAAATAAGCAGTGTAAATCAATATTGTATTCCCAAAATGTATCTTACAGATGGTGAAACACTAATCGATGGTTGATCTGTTAGATCGGAATCCGCCCATATATTACCTGTTATCCAATTATCTTTTCCGCAAACTTTTTTAATCGTTGGTAATGTATGTTTGTAAATACTTTGTAACCGACATTCAAAAGAAATATTCCTCTTCTTGCTTTACCTGTGGTAACTAGTTTTGTCCCTTATTTGGCGTATCGGTATAATTAAACGAGGTTTGTTAAAAAATAAGGCGAATTTTCAAATTTTCAAATGTTGGTATATTCGTCTCGAAGATATGTTCACGATTTTAGCAATATGGCATGCTTAGTTTGTTTGTGAGAAGCATAAATACGACAAGTTTTATGCGTGTTCGGCGATTTTCTGGTATCGAAAGAAATGGATCAAAGAAGTTGCATAAAATTTTGTGTCAAAAAAAAATCTTCGAGACGAAAAAATCTTTGATAAAAAAATAGAATAGTGGAAAGTCGAATGAAAGCCACTCATCTAGTATGCTTTCGTTTCTCCATATTGTTCTAGGAAGAAGAAATAAATGGATTTTCAGTTCTGCGCCACTATACTAGGGAGTTCGACAATTATGTTGTCTTCGCCACTACATTTTTTGTTTTTCAGCTTTGCAACAAATGCTTCGGGCCTCTTGTACCTCGTCTATTGTTGGCGCTACAATATTATTCTCGGGGGCATAATACACTAATTGGTCGGGTTCAATATCGCTATGTTTATTTAGTAACTCGTCGAAGAGTTCCTTCCATCTTTGTGGTATTCTGTCTTTGTCTTGATGATAACGTTATCTTTTTCCCTACATGCATTTGTTCTTGGTTGATATGCTTGCACCACGGATTTGATGTTTTGGTCTTATGTTTCCATTTTTGAAGTTCTCTTCGTTCTACTTTTAGCTTTGCGTTGTTTCTCTTTTTTGTTCTTAAGATTATCTTCGTCTTTCTTCTCGCTTCTTGGTGCTCACGTTGATTTTCTCTAGTAGGTCTTGAGAGCCAAATTTTTTTTGTTTCGTTTTTCTTCTGAACCGGTGCTTTGCATTCTTCATCGTTAGTAGAGTGAAGTAATAGTGAATAAACAAATTGTAAAGATTTCAATTTAATCATAATATTCTATTTTGTTTTTAATAAATTTAAGAAGGCTATTCGGGTGAATGCAGACTTTGTGGGGCATGTGTATATCAATTAAATTGTTGGAAACTCTACGCTGTTATCTCTCTTTAACTATTATATCGGTATTCCACTTGACCTTCTTGTATTAATTTTTGTTGCTTATCATGGAAATACAGAGCCGTATATAGACGACAACCATGAAATGATCGCAATTTTCGCCTTTGTAGGATTTTACGTCCAATATTAACGATGCGTGACTTTTGTCAATTAGAATATGGCCTATTTGGTTGCTCCCACGGTTGCCAGACATTTCCCATGTTTCTTTATGAATTCTTTTATGAGGGAATGACACACTAGTTATCCACATGTTATCGTTCGTTTCAAAACTACATGTCCTAAGGCCGTTATCATTTGAGAAGTTGTGTAGAGTGTTTTCCCGTGTTACCACGTAAAAAGTTTTCTTTCCCAATCTGCGCATTGTAGTCGCCTAGTATAATTTTATTATCGTATTTACTATTTCACATAGTATGCTCAACGAAGAATCCAACCCCTTTATGTTCAGGTATAGTATCTCCCCTATAAAATATTTAATAATGTTGTATTCTTATCTCACATGCCTTTTTTCTTGTGGGGCTGCAATTTTTATCCTGTATCTCATATTTTCATCTGCAATCTAGCCATTTTTCCGGGTTGTACAATAACATTGTCCTTATATTCCATGTTGAAAGTCTGTAATCATTGACCTTTAACTTTTGCGTTGGTCGGCATCGTTAGGTTCGATTATCAATCCGAGACTGTTGTTGCGGCTTCACGACAATTAGTTTCGGGTAGAAGGTTGTCGGCTTCGAAGCCCGGACAATTTTCTTCTTGCTTTATTAGTCCTCTTACTCTCCACTTGGATCTTAATGGGATGATTGCTTACTCAGTCTCGAGTAGAGGTTAACAGCACCACCAACATGATGGAAATACAATGAGATTGATAGTGCGAGGTGCGAAGCATCACTTCTTAGGATCAGCTATCAAGTTGCACATCACTAGCCTTTCCTGGTGTCACATATTACTCCAAGCAACCAAAAATTAAATCCGTTCCACATACATATATTTCCTCAAATAAATCCTATCTATCTACTTATGTATATACAGGAGCTTGCAACAAAACCCTCAAGTTCTGCTCCAAATCCATATCAGTTCGAAATTAGAACTAGATTGTTTCACTTCCTAGGAGTAGCGTCGAATTTAAGCCTTCTCGATGCCTTCGTATAGCCAATTCAGTTCATTGCCATTCACTCAACCGCACATCCCTTCTATCGGACATTTGGAGAATTGTCGCCAGACAGACCTATGCGGAAAACAAAACAACCTTTCCCTCTGTTTCCTCTTAATTACCTAATCAGGCCACAATACTGTTCTTCACTAGAGTTATTCATCGTTTTATTTAAGGCTAACGTCTTCGGCGCTAATGTTTCTTCCCGATCGGACAAGAAATTCGACCGGACTATGACCCATTATCCAATGTACATGCATATATATTTAATTCGTCGTCAAGTTGATCATTCAAATTAGTAATGATGGAAATATGGATCAAGTGAAGTTCGGTCAGTCTACTTCATTATTATAATTGTCCCTGCTAAGACGTTGATGCGGTGACTGTGGCTACTAACGTAAAATAAAAATAGAAGTAGCTGCCATTTTCAGTGGTTTGGATTTGGACCCCGCAGTTTGTTTGTCTGTCGTTACAAATTGATATTCAGAATCAAACCTTAAGAAAACCTCGAGATGTCTAATAAAACGATTTTATATATTAGAAATGCCAGACATATTTAAAATGATATATTGAATGTGTACTAAATTACATATTACTTAATTAGCTAAGAACTTTTACGCTCGGTAAAAAACATAAGTATGTATGCTCGCAAGGCTAGCATTGTTGTCGGCAATAATATACAATAAGAGCCTTAGCAATCTATTGGGTTGTCTTTCCATTGGTGATTGTAGCGCCGCCAACTTCACCAACACTAATGCTGCTACTAAGTTAACAATAGTTGCTCACCAAAATGATGGTTGTACCTCTAAAGTGTTGCGGCCACGAGCCCTTGCTGCTGCCGCAACTGCTTGCCTGAGCATATTTGCCGGTCGGCTTAAAGTTTGTTGAGTTCTTACGGTCTCATCTCTTAATAGCTTACCGGCTCGTTTTCATGCCATGATGTTTCGTTTTTCACAACTAGCTACTTATTTATTTCTTTGCTTGTGTATTGACTGCGTAAAATGGCGTGTCATGCTGTTGAGTCGAGCCGGGCCAAGCCGCTCGCTATGTTTAATTGTGTGCATGATTGTTAGCCTGCTTGCTTACTGGCACGGTCTGATCTGCCTGGTTAAGGAGAAAATAATAATAAGAAAATTTAGACAGCAGGTTTCATGCTTGTTAGCGTTTCATTTTGCTATATTTTTTGCCTGTGCTCTCTCTGGCTATAGCCTTCACATCAGACGAATCGAGAAAAAAATCACACACGAAGTTGTACGCATGGTTGGCCCATGCGCGATCATACATATATTTAACGGAAATATTGTGTGTGGGGTATTCGGTGCATGCGTTTGTGCGGTCTTTATTTGCTGCATGCTATTTAATTTTTTCATCTTATCTTGTCCTTTCTTCTTTTAACCGTTTTCGTACTAAATAATTTTTTCTATTATCTTTACTGTTTCCTTTTTTCAACTGGTTGGTTGGTCTTTTTATTAAGTTGGTTAATTATTATTTGGTTCTGTCGAGGCTACAAATTTAAATCCAGTTTCTGTGCACGTCGTTTGTTAAGTGTATTCGTGTGGTATATACGAGGTGTGTTCATAAGATAAGGTGAATTTTCAAATTTCGCGGGCTACATACATTCGACTTTCGAATATTATTTTTTTTATGTTTGTACAGTCGTCTCGAAGACACAATTGTTCACGGTTTTAGGAATATAGCTTGTTTAGTTTGTTTGTGAGAGGCATAAATAAGACAAGTCTTTTGGGTGTTCGGCGATTTTCTGCTAGAGACTCTTGGCTCTCCGGGTCTCTTCCATTGGGACAGTTGGGCTTTGATTTGGATGTCATAGCCATATACCCATGATTCGTCACTAGTTATCACCCTTTCAAGCAAATCTGAATCATCGTTGACGTCATTCAACAATTCCTGAGCGATGCTCATATGACGTTGTGTTTGGTCAAAATTCAGCAATTTTGGAAAGAACGTCGCTGCAACACGCTTCATGCTCAAAATTTCCGAAAACATTGAATGCCATGAGCCAACCGATTTGCTGACTTCCTCAGCAACTTCTCTAATTGTGATTCCACGATTCTCCATAGCAAACTTTCTCAACATTTTCATCGGTTGTTGATGTGTTGGTGCGTCCAGAGCGAGTATCGTCTTCTCGACCTTCTGTGAAAAGCTTGTACCACTTGTAAAGATTTTTTTTACTCAGAGTACTCTCACCGTATACCTCTGTCAACATTTCAAGTGCTTTTGAGCACTTAATTGCATTTTTGACACAAAATTTGATGCAACTTTTTTGATCCCTTTTTAATCGATAGCAGAAAATCGCCGAACACGCAAAAAACTTGTCTTATTTATGCCTCTCACAAACAAACTAAATATGCCTAATTGCTAAAACGAGTATACCAACATAAAAAAAATAATAATCGAAATTCGAATGTACGTAGCACTCGAAATTTTAAACCTTCACCTTAGATTTTGAACACACCTCGTATGTATGTATATATATACAGTGATTAGGACGTCATTTGGCTTAATTATATCAGGTAATGAGATATCCACATATGTATTGCACTAAACCTATACCTTTAAAGAAAGACCTGTAAGCTTGTGATAGGACTTGCAGGTCTGAACGGACCTAAATCTTTTTTATACATAAATTCTCACCTCCCTTCTTAAAGTCGCTCTTTTATAATCTCTCATGTTGGCCTGTGTGAATTGTCTCGAGCTAATCCTCTTTATGAAAAGTATATCAAATTAACAGTAAAGAATTTAATAGTTCGTTCAGCTTCAATTAAAAAACGTGAAAAATTTATTTCTAGATAAGAATATCAGTAAAATATTGACCAGGTGAGCTAATCTAAACGTAGTAACAGAACACACGAGAGCTCATATGTATGTAGTATACTAGACTAAACATTTTTGCTCAAACGTGTGCAATTATAAAGCTTTAGTGAAATACTTTAAATATTTCCTCTAGTTTATGTAAAACTGCTGTATTGTCGGCGCTTTTGCGTGAGATTTTTTGCCCACTAAATGTAAGGAAATATCGCACTTATTTAATTGCATTCATAATTTAACAAAATGTGTACATGGAAAGGAAAAAACAAGTTGAAGTGCTCTACTGCCTTTATGTTATGTTCAAACCGGAGGAGAAGCAGATAACACATTTCTCATTCTCTTTTTTACTAAGAAATGTATTATACATACCATACATATTTATTCGCAAACAATGTATGGCTTAAAAAACAAAAAATTATCGAATTTCAGCCTCAATCTTGCTCTCCAAAATAGACCAGATGGAATAGTGCATCGGATTTGCGTCTGGCGAATTCGAAAGCCATTGGGTGGACGAAATGAAGTGTGGAACATAATTTTTTAACCATTCTTGGTTCACACGAGCTTTATGAGACGGTGCCGAGTCCTGTTGGAACGTCCATGGTCTACGACCGAAATGTTTGCGTGCCCACGGCTCTAAAGCAGTTTCTAAAAGGCTCGATAAAAACGATTGGAGAGCGTCCATCAGCGGTCACTGCGGCCCAAACCATTACTTGCGATGGGAAATTGCTTCGAGTGGCCATACGTAGGTTTAAATTCTCGTATGAGCGTTCGGTCAAGTACACACGATCATTCTGAGTGTTTATGAACTGCTTAATAGAAAAATTTTTTTCATCAGAAAACACAATGTTAGAAAATTCGCCACGTTCGTGCAAGCGCAACAACTCCTTTGCTCTTTCGCACCGAACTTCCTTTTGATGGGGTGAAAGATCGTATGATTTTTGGAACTTGTAAGCCTTGACCTTGAGCTCATTTTTCAATATGCTTCGAATGCTGTCTTGCGATATTTTTAGTTCTTTGACCATTTTTCTTCCACTTCGACGTGGACTTCGTTCAAGTCGAGCCTTCACTTTCCGAACCATTTCTGGCGTTGTTGCGGTTTGTTTTGGTCCACCTCCATAGCGTTTTGCACTGCTACCAGTATCATTGTAACGTTTTATAGTGCGATACACAAACATTTTATTCACTTTGAGGTGACTGAGCTCACAAACAGTGGCTGGTTGTGATTTTCCAGCCAAATATAACGCAATCACACTATTACGTTTGAATTCCATCACAGAAAAAAATTCAACAAAACAGAGACGCAAATGCTTTTGATGGCTTATAAACAATGTATTGAACTGTTATTAGAACAATTTTGACGTTGATGTCATGAGCTGTTTTACAGATACAAGCAGTGTGAAGTTGGTAACACTTCATATCATTCTCTCTCTGAATTCTGAATGCGTGACGCACCAACCCATTCGGCCACGGCGGCCGCCGTGAAAAATATTACTGTTAAATTTTTCTTGCCGCACAAAATTTGTATAATCTGAGGAGCAAACTTGTCAATGGGATTTTTCTGTAGCATACAATGTTTATTATTATTATGTTAATTAGTTTTAAACTCAAACATCTTATTCAGTCATTTCGAGGGCAATTCCTATGGATTATTATCTTGAGATTTAAGGCGAAATATATTTCATCAAGGCTTGAACAAATTTAGGTATATGTTGTTTTTGCATGTGTAATACAAGAACAGCCCATTATTAAACCACACTTTTTTCTATACGAATGTGTTTTGTACGCCTAGAGGGCTCAAATATTATCACTTTATCACTTTCGTTAGTAGCGCATTGCATTCACAATCATTCACGAACGCAGAGCGATGACTAGTTTATATATCCACAAGCATACATATGCACTACATTCACAAGTACATATTTGCGTTTCACAGTAAAAATAAATATACGTACTAGTATATAAGCGTGCCTACTAACATATGTAGGTATGTATGTGCTCTTTTAGCCAGCAAGTATTTTGTTTTTGAAAACAGTCGAAACTAAAAGGCAACAGCAAGCATAGATATTATGCTGACGTTTGTGAGCGAGTTTAAGAGTGCCTTCTTAATTTATTTATATAAATATAAATGTAAAATACAAGCTGTGAACATATGACTGTCTATACATACAGTGATGGCCAAAATTATGCAACTATTGCTTTATTTTATAATATAATAATTATATATTTGCTTAAGATCAATTTTGCAGAATGTTGATTGAGAGTAAAATTAATTTAGTTTGGTAATACGCACTTTTACTTAAAGTTTTCAAGTTAAACAAAATCCGTCCTTGCAGAAACAAACAGTTAAATTTTGTATAGCAACTCAAAAAATGCGTGGACAAAACAAATGCTGATGTTGTTGTTGAAGTGGTTGTATATTTTCACTGAAATAATCCTAATTAGTGACCAGCACCGTTTTACTACCACTGTCCTCGTGTTATGATGCCTTTTTTTTTGTTTCTAGTGTCGAACCTTTTCTTGCTGTCGCATTTCCCCGTATGTTCCTATGACCGTATGTTCCGTATCAGAGTAATTTCAAGCCAATGACTAAGCAATCCCAGTTCCTCTCTACACTGTAAGACTAGTTTTGATGAAATATAGTTGGAGTCTAAAGCCTTGATAGCTGCTTGACTGTCTGAGAAGATAGCTACTCTTGCACCAACTTCCTTGTAGAGTTAAGTGATTTGCATGCTACTCCGATCGGTAAAAGTTCTGCCTGGAATGCGCTGGCATAGTCAGGAAGTCGAATTGACTGAGATAGGTTGAGTGGCTCCGAATGGAAGCCAGCTCCCATACCACAGTTCACCTTAGAACCGTCGGTATAGATAATGTATCTTCCAATCACCTTCCCTTTGCTCCATTCGGCATTCGGTGGAAAACGTACCATAAAGTCTTTCTTGAAGTTAAGGACGAAGACTGTGTAGTCTGATCTGTTTTTGAGCAGCGAGGGTCCCTGTAGGAGGATCTTACTGTGACCGTACGACCTTGTTGTCCAGCTTCCTATGTCTCTGAGTCTCACCACGCTGCAAGTAGCGATTGTTTTAATATGTATATCTAATGGTAGCAGATGAGTTACTACACTGAGTGCTTCAGTAGGACTGGTGCTAAGCGCTCCTGTAGTTAAGATACATGCTGTTCTTTGTATCTTGTTCAGCTTGGTTTGGTTCTATTTCTTTTCTGTTGCAGGCCATCAAACTAGTGCCGCATATGTTAGTATTGGCCTTACAAAGGCTGTGTAGGACCAATTGGATAGTTTTGGTTGGAGACCTCATTTTTTACCCAACATTCTCTTACACGTGTAAAGTGCTCTTACTCTACGTTAGACTTGCAGCTGAGTTTGGGGTCTAGAATAACACCTAGGTATTTTGCCTGTTGGGTTAGCGTAAGACTAACGCCGTTTAGTTTTGGGGGACTAAAGTTTTTTACCTTGGTTTTCTTAGTGAATAGCATTAGCTCAGTTTTTCTCGGGCTTACACTTAAACCACAGTCCGTGGCCCAATTACTGAGTAATACCAGAGCTCCTTCCACAACCTCACTGATTGTGGTTGGAAACATTCCTGAAACCATAAGCACTATGTCGTCCGCGTACGCCAAAGTAGTGGTTCGGTTGAATTTGGTAAGGATATTGTTGGCAACTAGTACCCACAGCAGATGACATAAGACTCCTCCCTGAGGGGTTTTCCTGTAGACAGAGCGTATTTTTTTGTATTCTATGCTCCTCTCAATCGTACTTACAACCTCATGAAGAGTTGTCTCTGTGGATTTTCCTTTGAGGTAGGCATATTGAGATGATAAAATCTTTGTGTCTGTAATCTTCTCCCTGAGATATACATCCAACAATCGCTCGAGAGTTTTGAGAATAAAGGAGGATAAGCTGATGGGTCTGAAATCTTTCGCTGTATCATGACCTCGTGTACCAGCTTTGGGGATAAAAGCTCCTTAACCCTCCTCCAGCTTTTTGGAATATGCCCTAACATAAGGCTTTTTCTGAAAAAAACCTCCATCCAAGGAATCGTCAGTTCTCGAGTGTTCCACAGCATGGCAGGGGATATCCCATCTGGTCCGGCTGCTTGTATGGCTCGAAGTTTTTCATCGCCCATAGAATTCTATTGGATGACAGGTTGGATGTTTGAACACTGTTACTATTGTTTTCAATATATTCTGTGTTATCTGTTAGCCTCTGTCCGAGCCTCCTTGATTGCTTTCTTGTATTTCCTAAGGCAATCTTTGTAGGGTTTGAAGTACTTGTGCTTGTAGCAGATATTGAAGATTTCTCTTGTCATTTTCCTGAGTTGACTTAAATTTTCATTCCACCAGGTAGGATAGGTTGTTTTGTCATATGTGGCGGGACATGAAGCTTCAGCCCATTTTGTCAACGAAGCTTCGAAAGCTCTTACTTTCTCATCTAACTCTTCACTTGACGTAATAGTTTTGTTTATGTGTTGAAATTTAGACTGAGTTACTCTACGGAATATGGGCCAGTTTGTTCTTCTAGGGTTTCTATATGGGGTAGGTTTCTCAAGCATGAGATTCATATCTGAGAGAATCCAACTATGGTCCGATAAGGATTTCTTGTCGGATACCCTTCAATTTGTGACCATTTGGGAATTATTGTTTGTGCATAGGGTAAAGTCTAAGACCTCTTCCCAGCCTGGAAAATTTGCCGATCTCGGATAAGTGAAGGTTGGGGTGGTCCCTACACTACATATGTCGAGGTTGGTATGTAATAAGAATTCAAAGAGTGATTCACCTCTTTCATTCGTCTCTGAACTGCCCCAGAGCTCGTTTCTGGCGTTTGCATCGCAGCCCATCAACAATTTATCCTTGTTGTTTAATGCTGATAGGAATCGAGCCACTTCGTGCGGTGGCGCCGGTTTATAATGTAGCATATAATAGGTCTATTTATAAGTTCGTGCGGTTTTACAACAGATGGCGTAACTTGATTATTATTCCATCGATCCACATTTCCAAACATTCATTGGAGAGCTACTGTCGTAAGGCACAAACGTCAGTATAAGTTTTTTATTTGAAGCGTAAACAACAATATTTTTACCACACTTGAAAATGTCGAATTTCGTGCCAAATAATGTGTTTTTGCGGGGAATTCTTCTTCATTATTTTAATATGAAGAAAAAAGCAGCCGAAAGTCATCGTATCTTGGTGGAAGTTTATGGTGAGCATGCTCTATCTGAGCGAACGTGCCAGAAGTGGTTTGCACGCTTTAAAAGTGGTGATTTTGGCTTGGAAGACGAAGAACGCGAGGGTGCGCCGCCAAAGTTCATGGATACCGAATTGGAGGAATTGCTCGATCAAGATCCGGCTCAAACGCAAGAAGAGGTTGCAAAAACTTTGGGAGTTGATCAATCAACCATTTCCAAACGTTTAAAAGCCATGGGAATGATCCGAAAGGTAGGCCATTGGGTGCCGTATGAATTGAAGCCAAGAGACGTTGAACGCCGTTTTATGGCATGCGAACAACTGCTTCAACGGCACAAAAGAAAGGGTTTTTTGCATCGAATTGTGACTGGCGATGAAAAGTGGGTCCATTACGACAATCCAAAACGTCGGGCAACGTATGGATACCCTGGCCATGCTTCAACATCGACGTCGGCGCAGAATATTCATGGCCTGAAGGTTATGCTGTGTATCTGGTGGGACCAGCTGGGTGTTGTGTATTATGAGCTACTGAAACCGAATGAAACGATTACGGGGGATGTCTACCGACGACAATTGATGCGTTTGAGCCGAGCACTGCGAGAAAAACGGCCGCAATACGCCGATAGACACGACAAAGTTATTTTGCAACATGACAATGCTCGGCCACATGTTGCACAAGTGGTCAAAACATACTTAGAAACGCTCAAATGGGATGTCCTACCCCACCCGCCGTATAGTCCAGACCTTGCGCCATCCGATTACTATCTCTTCCGATCGATGCAACATGGCCTGGCTGACCAGCACTTCCGTAATTACGATGAAGTCAAAAAATGGATCGATTCGTGGATTGCGGCAAAACCGACCGAATTTTTCACAAAGGGAATCCGTGAATTGCCAGAAAGATGGGAAAAAGTAGTAGTAAGCGATGGACAATATTTTGAATATTAAATTTGTAACCATTTTACGTCAATAAAGTTTCAAATTTCGAAAAAAACCGCACGAACTTATTCATAGTCCTATTACATTGATGCCAGGTAATAGGACTATGAATAAGTTCGTGCGGTTTTTTTTCGAAATTTGAAACTTTATTGACGTAAAATGGTTACAAATTTAATATTCAAAATATTGTCCATCGCTTACTACTACTTTTTCCCATTTACATTGATGCCAGGTAATAGGACTATGAATAAGTTCGTTTCGGTTTTACAACAGATGGCGTAACTTGATTATTATTCCATCGATCCACATTTCCAAACATTCATTGGAGAGCTACTGTCGTAAGGCACAAACGTCAGTATAAGTTTTTTATTTGAAGCGTAAACAACAATATTTTTACCACACTTGAAAATGTCGAATTTCGTGCCAAATAATGTGTTTTTGCGGGGAATTCTTCTTCATTATTTTAATATGAAGAAAAAAGCAGCCGAAAGTCATCGTATCTTGGTGGAAGTTTATGGTGAGCATGCTCTATCTGAGCGAACGTGCCAGAAGTGGTTTGCACGCTTTAAAAGTGGTGATTTTGGCTTGGAAGACGAAGAACGCGAGGGTGCGCCGCCAAAGTTCATGGATACCGAATTGGAGGAATTGCTCGATCAAGATCCGGCTCAAACGCAAGAAGAGGTTGCAAAAACTTTGGGAGTTGATCAATCAACCATTTCCAAACGTTTAAAAGCCATGGGAATGATCCGAAAGGTAGGCCATTGGGTGCCGTATGAATTGAAGCCAAGAGACGTTGAACGCCGTTTTATGGCATGCGAACAACTGCTTCAACGGCACAAAAGAAAGGGTTTTTTGCATCGAATTGTGACTGGCGATGAAAAGTGGGTCCATTACGACAATCCAAAACGTCGGGCAACGTATGGATACCCTGGCCATGCTTCAACATCGACGTCGGCGCAGAATATTCATGGCCTGAAGGTTATGCTGTGTATCTGGTGGGACCAGCTGGGTGTTGTGCATTATGAGCTACTGAAACCGAATGAAACGATTACGGGGGATGTCTACCGACGACAATTGATGCGTTTGAGCCGAGCACTGCGAGAAAAACGGCCGCAATACGCCGATAGACACGACAAAGTTATTTTGCAACATGACAATGCTCGGCCACATGTTGCACAAGTGGTCAAAACATACTTAGAAACGCTCAAATGGGATGTCCTACCCCACCCGCCGTATAGTCCAGACCTTGCGCCATCCGATTACTATCTCTTCCGATCGATGCAACATGGCCTGGCTGACCAGCACTTCCGTAATTACGATGAAGTCAAAAAATGGATCGATTCGTGGATTGCGGCAAAACCGACCGAATTTTTCACAAAGGGAATCCGTGAATTGCCAGAAAGATGGGAAAAAGTAGTAGTAAGCGATGGACAATATTTTGAATATTAAATTTGTAACCATTTTACGTCAATAAAGTTTCAAATTTCGAAAAAAAACCGCACGAACTTATTCATAGTCCTATTACCTGGCATCAATGTAAAAAGTCCTATTACATTGATGCCAGGTAATAGGACTATGAATAAGTTCGTGCGGTTTTTTTTCGAAATTTGAAACTTTATTGACGTAAAATGGTTACAAATTTAATATTCAAAATATTGTCCATCGCTTACTACTACTTTTTCCCATTTACATTGATGCCAGGTATAGGACTATGAATAAGTTCGTGCGGTTTTTTTTCGAAATTTGAAACTTTATTGACGTAAAATGGTTACAAATTTAATATTCAAAATATTGTCCATCGCTTACTACTACTTTTTCCCATCTTTCTGGCAATTCACGGATTCCCTTTGTGAAAAATTCGGTCGGTTTTGCCGCAATCCACGAATCGATCCATTTTTTGACTTCATCGTAATTACGGAAGTGCTGGTCAGCCAGGCCATGTTGCATCGATCGGAAGAGATAGTAATCGGATGGCGCAAGGTCTGGACTATACGGCGGGTGGGGTAGGACATCCCATTTGAGCGTTTCTAAGTATGTTTTGACCACTTGTGCAACATGTGGCCGAGCATTGTCATGTTGCAAAATAACTTTGTCGTGTCTATCGGCGTATTGCGGCCGTTTTTCTCGCAGTGCTCGGCTCAAACGCATCAATTGTCGTCGGTAGACATCCCCCGTAATCGTTTCATTCGGTTTCAGTAGCTCATAATGCACAACACCCAGCTGGTCCCACCAGATACACAGCATAACCTTCAGGCCATGAATATTCTGCGCCGACGTCGATGTTGAAGCATGGCCAGGGTATCCATACGTTGCCCGACGTTTTGGATTGTCGTAATGGACCCACTTTTCATCGCCAGTCACAATTCGATGCAAAAAACCCTTTCTTTTGTGCCGTTGAAGCAGTTGTTCGCATGCCATAAAACGGCGTTCAACGTCTCTTGGCTTCAATTCATACGGCACCCAATGGCCTACCTTTCGGATCATTCCCATGGCTTTTAAACGTTTGGAAATGGTTGATTGATCAACTCCCAAAGTTTTTGCAACCTCTTCTTGCGTTTGAGCCGGATCTTGATCGAGCAATTCCTCCAATTCGGTATCCATGAACTTTGGCGGCGCACCCTCGCGTTCTTCGTCTTCCAAGCCAAAATCACCACTTTTAAAGCGTGCAAACCACTTCTGGCACGTTCGCTCAGATAGAGCATGCTCACCATAAACTTCCACCAAGATACGATGACTTTCGGCTGCTTTTTTCTTCATATTAAAATAATGAAGAAGAATTCCCCGCAAAAACACATTATTTGGCACGAAATTCGACATTTTCAAGTGTGGTAAAAATATTGTTGTTTACGCTTCAAATAAAAAACTTATACTGACGTTTGTGCCTTACGACAGTAGCTCTCCAATGAATGTTTGGAAATGTGGATCGATGGAATAATAATCAAGTTACGCCATCTGTTGTAAAACCGAAACGAACTTATTCATAGTCCTATTAGTATATTGCCGATTTCTGCAACTCCACTTTCACCACAGTAAAAGCAGGAGTACTAAAATTAGAACTCAGAAAAGTTTTTAAGTGTTTTTTAATGACTATGCATGATCGGGGTTTACCATCCGATTTAGTATAGAATATGTTGATGTTATTTTTATGTTCAAACCCTTTAACATCATTGCCTCTGCCCCAGGGTTCCTGTATAAATCCGATGTCGATGTCCCCTTCCCTGAGGAAAACATCCAAGTTGCCTGTAGCACATTTCGAGTGCTGCAGATTCACCTGTATGGCTTTAGGCATCGGGTTCGTTGTCGTCTTCAGCGAGGTAGAGCTTTTCTACCTGTATATTGCTGTAGACCTCATCTAGGTCGTTCTCATTTGCATTGCTGTCGGCTTTAAAAATTTTCAGTTTGGCCTTTCTTAGACCAAACCGCATTTTGTTGTCGGGTTTTTTGAGTATTGGCAAGCACTCATCGTTAATCTGCAAAACGAATGACATGCTGCTCATTTGAGGTTTTTCTGCCTTCACGATTGCCCAGTCGTCCATCGGCACCGCAGGGATGTGTGATTTTAGGGACTTCAGTACATCTGCACCGCTAAGTGCATCACTGGTAGCCAAATGCGAGCGCGAGGAGGGCAAACTATGTCCTCGGCCGGAATAAGGTTAAGCTTTCCAGTGAGCTGCTGATCTCAGCAACGCACTTTTATAGGACAACCCTTGACCTGTCGTCGTCGCACTTGATTACCCTACAGCCTCGAAGTACTCCTGCAGAAGCGAAGGAAGGGAGAGCTCCGCCCTGTGCTCCAACTACATGCTTTTCTAGCACAAGCTTGCACAGTTTAGCCTTCACTTGCCCCCATTTCTGCAGGACTACTTTGCCACTATTAGTAATCTCGTCGATCAGTGCGTCGAGAAGGTTATCCTTAACCACCTCGTTGTTTTGTTGTGACTTCGATGCTGTTAGACACCTTAGATCTCTTCGGTGCCTGATCCAACATCCGCTTGGTGTGTTTGAGAGAAAGATTCTGCGCAAGATTTTTGAACCTTTGCACGTTGGCAACGGAGAATATCACAGGCGATGGAACGATGAGCTGTATGAGCTTTACGACGATATAGACATAGCAACGAGTATTATGGGGAAGTAATGGGGTCCCCGCGGCAGTACCCCCTACCGCGTTAAGGACCCAGTTACTCTCAAAGGCGGTCAGGTATTCGAGAAGGAAGGTCTGTTCGCGATGCACGTGTTTTAATTCCCTGCACCATTCAGTCCTCGGCACGATTCCAAGCACACCTGGACTTGGAAATGTGTTGGTATGGATGATTGAACGAACACTACCCCCGCCGTTTCGTGAATGGGTGGTCAGCCAATCCCTATACGGAGCTTCCCTCTTAGTTCATGGTGGGTTAAATTCCTAAATAGAATTTACCCTTCATATAAGCCTCATCCCCGCGACAAGGAGACCAACATGATAAGGCAAAAACTAAATGCTACTCTCGAAAATTATTTCAACGAAGAGCGGTATTGTACTTTGCTTTTAGTTATATTGTCAGTGCCAATTTTTTTAATTTTCATTCTGCCTTCAAAACGTTTGTTTTATCCTTGCATATTTTGAGTTGTTATACACAATTTAATTATTTGCTTCGATAAGGATGGATTCTGTTTACATACTAACCTAAAACAATTTTATTTTCAATCCACATTCTACAAAATTGTACTAAAAAATATTTAATTATTCTAAGAGGGGAAGTTGTACATATTTTAACTTACAGCGGCCGTCGTAACCGAATGGGTTGGTGCGTGACTACCATTTGGAATTCGGTGTTCGTAGGCTCGCATCTCCGAAAAACGCCAAATGAAGCAAACCTTTTCTCTAATAGCGATCCCTCCTTTTGTGAAACAACATCAAGTCTCATGACAAAATAGGAGAATGAGTTCGGCCAAACACCCAAAAACGGGGGAAACGACTATTATATAAATATATAGAAGAAAAGGACTTTCAGTCCAATACACTTAAAAAAATTAAAGGGCCAACTTGCCTTGCAAATCAAACACTAAAAGATCAAAGTTAGAATTACAAAGTTTATTAATTATACAGATAAACGTTACAACTAGAGTTAGTGTCCACTACGCAACTGCCCCTTGATGTGCGCTGCAGGCCTTTATAGGTTTTGGTCGTTCTGCTGCCTTCAGGTGCGCTGTGTCTTGGTACGCTGGCTCCGCCCCTAGCTTCCCACGGTTGGCATGCACTGGTGGCATGTGCAAGTATTTCACAATCGTGTGAAACATAATTTGCTGACGCTACGTCTGGCTCTGTTCTTAGTGCGTAAGCATTAGTACGTGGTACTTGATATGCAATTGGCCTTGACTTAGGGTGTTGGGTTGCCCTATGGAATCACAGCGATTATGCTGATGCAGCGGCACGTGTATCGGTAGGGTGTGGGAATGCCATATGCGTCCCGCAGATTAGGTGACGAAGGACGTTTCTCGATCCTTCGACTAAGTTGGTTCTCGATTTTTATTTCGGGTAAGTGGATCCTTGCTGTGAGCTTCCTCCAGATAAACCAAATTATTACCGTAAGTAACAGTAGTCCCGATCCCTCGGATAATATGAACCAATTCGTCTCAGACTTAAGGTGCTTCAATATTTGCAAGTTGTCAATTGCCATTCCATGTACCAGATCGAGGTTTATAGCCATTGTGCGGTTCGTGACGCTAGTTAAGATTGGTGGGAGCACCTGAACTCCTGAGGTCGTAATGCTTGAATATGTTTTGTTGTTGATTATTACCGTCTCGTTGTCTACCCGGAGAATATAGGAACCGTTAAGATCAGTAGTGGTTTTACCTGAACTTATGTTGCCAACGAAATTGTTCAGGAAAATAGTATCATCTTTGATTACTTCGATGGTAGATGCGTTGCTTGCCAAGTAAGGACAACTTGTTTCTCCGCCCTTGAGGAGACGAGCCAAACAACCAACCTCCGGTAGCAGGTCCAAGGATTTCTTTTCACATACCATTGCTGAGGATAAGTGCAAACAGTCTCCCCTTATGCCAAACGTCTCCTGTTTGATTATAATTATAGTTTTGTACGCCAATTCTATCCGATGGCCCTTCTGGACATTAGCTCGTGTGATAAGGTGGTTGAATCTTTCCTCCGTGACCTTAGGCAGAGATAACACGTACAGCAATAGCGTGTTGTTGGTGTAGATCGAAGGTTTGCTATACTCGATGGCTTCAATGGCATTACTGTATGGGAGGATGTCAATCTCGCCAACAAGCTGGTGAACTTCTTCCTTGCTTAAGAGGTTGCTATTGACGATGCCAGCCTTAGCCATTTGGCAGGCGCGTATCAGCTCGTTCACGTCTTCCTTCAGAATAGCTATCTTGTTTTGGACATCCTGCTCGAGCCTTTCCCTGGTTCTACGATCGACGACGTCATTTGTGATCGTCACAATGCTGTTTAGCTTCTGCAATAGTTCGTTAGTTTTTTTGAAAATTGCATTGTTTACCTTGTATTGCCTGTTACTATTTGGGTTAAGGGAGTTTTCGTTGTTAAGGACCTTATCCCAGTTGAGCGCATCTGGTGAACCAGCTATCCATTTCCAGGCAGACCCTTTCCAATTGATGGATCGCTTCGATCTCGCAAGTTTGTGCCCTCTCAGTTCCTCCAAATGTGTGCGAATTCTGTTTAGTTGGAATAGTAGTACTTCCGTGGTTGTTGTTGTTTCATTGAGGTTGGTTAGTAAATGTTCCAGTTGATTCGTTTCTATTACGTGAATGAGCTTAAAGTGTCCATCGATGATCCAGCCGTACCCATCTCGTATAGTGGCCAATGGTGAGCCTATTTCAAATATCTCATAAGAGTGCGCAGAGGCAGATGCTATGAATTATAGTAATGTTAGTAACTTGTTTGCTTACATAAAAAATAGAAAATTATCATCTTAGTATCTATTTTACTAAGTTATTCTATGGAATTTCAAATAATTCATTCGAACAAAATTATCATCTTAGTGTCTATATTACTAAGCTATTCTATGAAATTTCAAAATAATTCATTCGAACAGTAAATTTCTTACGAGTATGATAACTTAGTGTCTACTCTTTATTCTAGAGACTTATCCTAGTTTTGAGTTGCGCAATGGAAGGTGAATTAGTAAAAGCTGGTGAAGTCTATTGAGTTAAAGAAGGTTTTTCTATTTTCGTTAGTTGGGAACCCAGTAGTGAAGTAGTTGGTTAAATTGGTTGTAAGTTGCCTTAAGCTCGATTAGTGTTATTTTAGTTATCGAAAGGTTTAAAATTGTTAGTTGGTTATGAAAAAATTTCAAATTGTTAATTAGTTAATTTGTTAATAAATTTAATTAAAATTTTTTCTTTTTTCTTTTTTATTTATATTTTTTTTATATTAGAATTTAATTTAAATTTTTTCTTTTTTATTTATATTTTTTTTATATTAGCGCTGCCTTTTGCGCATGTTTGCTTTTCCATATTTTTGGACCCATCTTTATTTGTTGTAAAAAAATTGTGTTATAAATTTTTGCATTGGAATATGGGTATTAACTTGACTATGGAAGGTCCGCGTTGGTCCCTTTTAGTCGCAAGCGTTTATGATTGCAAGCGACCTACTCATGGCACGGATGACTTCACGCAAGTAAGCAGAAGATCATTTTGAGGGAATTGAGCCCCTCCGCATCGGTTATCCCACACCAGTGAGAAAAGTGGAATTGAACCACTATAACTTCAACGGCTACAGGCGCGTTAACGCTTGCATTCGTACCTCCGAATTCTACTGATCTTTAGCTTCTTATTAACCCTTTGACCAATGGTATCTCATACTTCAATGCTTAGTAATTTAGTAATTTTTTGGCAGCATTCCTTTTTTTTGTTTTTCTTTGCACCTTTTAGGTGTTTATGTACAACTTAGTTGCGTATTTTTGCATCGGAATGTAGGCGTTTCTCTCAGCTGACATTGGAAGGCTCGCGTTGATCCCTTTTAGCCATAAGCGCTGATAGTTGCAAATGGCCTACTCATGGCACGAGTGGCTTCACGTCAATTAAAGCAGAGACCTCGTGTTGGAGTTGAACCACACCGATTGCAATCATTCGGACCATCGAGTTATTTGGAATTGAACCAACATCTGACTACATCGGCTGCAAAAAATTTGCACCCATACCCTGGGACCAGAGAATCTAAGCATAAGATTTGCCTTGTGACCAATGTTATCTTTAGATGTTTTTTACATCCGCTTTGTGGAACTTTTTTCCTGTTTGCGTTAGTATTGTTGCGTTTCGATTTTCTTCAATCGTTTCTTTTTTATATAATGGCTTTTGTTTGGCCTTAATTTGTTTGTTTGAAATGAACACCTCATCTCCGGTATCGAAAGAACGCGGAGGGGTGCGTTTGGTGTTCAACCTTGCGTTTCTGACCTCCTGCTCCCTTTCTAATAGAGCTTTTATGTCCTCCATGGTTTTTTCCCTGAAATTTACCAAACCCTGATAATGTATTCTTGAGGTCCGGTTGAGAAATATGTCCGCCGGTTTTCGCTTGATAACGGAGTGAACGGTGTAGTTATACCTGTCTACAGCAATTGAAATGCGTTCTTTAGGGGTGAGCCGGCTAAACTCAACCGAAATACAGCGGTACATTTCTATCAATGTTGAGTGTAAACGCTCAACCTGACCATTACTTTCACTTCTTTGTGTTGGGGTTTGATAAACCTCTATACCTAGTGATCGGATATAATTTAGGACAAGAGGGGTTAAAAATCCCCTTTCATTGTCCATAACCAGCATTTTTGGCACGGAAAAACAGTGCAGGAGAACAGTAAGCTTCCTCCGAATGTGAATTGAAGATTTATTTTTTATTGGGAATAACTTAGCAAATTTCGTAAATTTGTCGATTGCGCTAAGATATTTCTGCTTCTCCATCTCAAAAATATCGATGTGCAGAATTTCGCAGGGATAACTAGGTACCGGCGTCGGTTGAAGGAACGGTTTCGAGGGACGCCTGTCGTATTTGTTTAGTTTGCAAGTATCGCATTGCTTGACATAGTCTCTGATCTGCCTGGACATTGAAGGAAAGTAAAATTGTACTAGTATCTGTAGTTTATTCTCGCGAGGGTTTCTATGGGCTCGCCTATGCTCTTTCTCGATTATTTCATATACCCTGTCAGGAATTGTAACATCTTCTACTAATCGCTGTGTTATCCTGATTCTGTTGGCATTAAAACTTCGATTTTCTAGCCCTTGGCTGTTTAACTTTTTTCCACTTTCAATTTTTGTAGCTCTTGGCTATTTAAAGGAGAATTTATTTTTATTTTCCCTTAGAACTTTTTTCACTTTCACTTTTGTAGCCCTTGGCTGTTTAAAAATTGTATTATATTTTTTATTAAATTTTTCCTCTCTATTTTAAGAACCTTTAAATTTGTAGCTTTTTTCCTTCACTTTATTTTGTAGCTTCTTAGCTTTTTCACTTTTAATTTTTGTGAATCTTTTCACTATATTTTCTAGCTCTTAGCTAATTCCAACTTATTTTTTCACTTCACTACTGGTCCCTGCTCGGGCGCCAGAAAAGGACTTTCAGTCCAATACACTTAAAAAAATTAAAGGGCCAACTTGCCCTGCAAATCAAACACTAAAGGATGAAAGTTAGAATTACAAAGTTTATTAACTATACAGATAAACGTTACAACTAGAGTTAGTGTCCACTACGCAACTGCCCCTTGATGTGCGCTGCAGGCCTTTATAGGTTTTGGTCGTTCTGCTGCCTTCAGGTGCGCTGTGTCTTGGTACGCTGGCTCCGCCCCTAGCTTCCCACGGTTGGCATGCACTGGTGGCATGTGCAAGTATTTCACAATCGTGTGAAACATAATTTGCTGACGCTACGTCTGGCTCTGTTCTTAGTGCGTAAGCATTAGTACGTGGTACTTGATATGCAATTGGCCTTGACTTAGGGTGTTGGGTTGCCCTATGGAATCACAGCGATTATGCTGATGCAGCGGCACGTGTATCGGTAGGGTGTGGGAATGCCATATGTTGGATGCCGCAGCGTGTTAACTTAGATATACATATTAAATAATATATGCACTTAGTTACTCAGCCCTATCATAGAATCCGTCGTAGGAAAACTTCGAATACGAATGTCTACTACGAATACGAAAAAATTGTAATCGTGGGTTACATGTGAACATGATAAAAGTAATGCCAAACTCAAATGTCAAATTTTCGATATATCGACAACAGCTCACTTCAATATAAACAAGATAATTTAGCAAAAATCTTCAAGTCTTTTGCCAAGTTAGCTGAATTTTCAAATTAAAATGTATTCGTCGACATGTATGGTTGTGTTAATGGAGGAGGAAAGTGAGAGAAGCAAACGGAGTCTCAGAATTGAGCGAAAAATATTGAGAGATGCAAGCAGCCCTCTCGATATGGACGACACAATATAAGTGCTTGCCTTTTTGTTAGAGAAGTTTACTTATATACGGTTTAAATAGGTTTGTCCAGTTCTCCGACTATCCACTGTTTTACGGTTTCTTTTGCTAAATGATGTATAAGATGGAATTCTATAAAAAATATAGATTTCCTGGCATCATTTTGTGTGTGGATGGGACGTACATAAAAATTATTTCCCCTACTCAAAGCCATGATTGATTTCTCCTTCATTAGCTCCAGCAAAGTGGCGTACTGCTGCCGTGTTGCAACTTTACACCTGTAGAAGTCACATAAAAGTACATATACTTAAAAAATTTCCTTTTATTTATAGTTTAGTTAATATAGGGCTAACATTTTATGTTTTTTTTATTTGTTTCCTTTTAAATCCTCTTGTTATTTGTCGTTCTTATTTGCCCGTTAGTTTAACGTCGTCGTAGAAAAATTGTACAAAACTCTGAGATTTAACGTTAGGAGTGTATTTAGTGAATGCTACTCTACAAATTTCGAATGTACGTTCGGTGTATGATTACCATTTCTTATATATGTATATAGCAAAACTGATTAAAAAATCAAAAAAGTTTGTTGAGATGTGGAATCAGCGGTATAAGGTGTACAAAAATGTTGATGACTTTTCCGAGCGCGGCTTGAAGCGAGTGACGTGATCGTCCAACTTTTTAAGAGGGACCCTTCTTTGTGACTACGGCAAACACGATCAGTTTTTGCTAAAAAGTGAATAGATGTGAGTATAAACACCATCGAACGACGTCTAAAGGAGGCGAACATATCCTACCGTCCCACATCATCAAAACCACTACTCTCAGAAAAACACATTGACAAATGTGAATGTTGACCTGCTCCCTTAAAGTTTTTGATTTGTTTGATAGCAAATTGTTTGCTTTTCTCTCCAGCTCACCGTAACGAAACTAATATTGTGGTTTCCATCACGCCATGGACGGGCAACATCATTGGGTGTGGGTTTTGTAATGCTTTTTATTGTAAATGGCTTTTAGGCGACGGCTTCTAACCCTAGCGTAGAGGGTATGTATGCATATAAGCAATATCTATATATATTAATAGAGACTTTCAGCTATTATCTTTTTAAACAACTGTTTAATGACGCACGTTTCGTGTTTTATTTCACTGTCAAACATCTTCAGTTTGGTCTATAATTTAACCATGAACCGTCTTACAAACGAACAACGCTTGCAAATCATTGAATTTTATTATTAGAAAGTTAAGAAAGTTTATCGCGCGAATCGTCCATTTTATGGTCAGTTTAATCGACCCACTGAAGCGGCTATTCGAGCTATTGTGACTAAATTTAGAACCAAATTTACATTATTCGACATCAAACCACCAACACGCTTACGTAGAGTGCGAACTGAAGACAATACCGCAGCTGTATCGGCCAGTGTTAATGATGACCATCAATTATCGATTCGTCGCAGTTCGCAACAATTGGGCATCTGTTACTCAACAACGTGGAAAATATTTTTTTGCCCAAAATGCAAGAGCTTGTCTTGCATGACATGTGCCACATGCCACACAGCACGCGTAACAATGGACTTGTTGAGAGGCGAGTTCGGTGAACATTTTATTTCACGTTCGGGACCTGTCAATTGGCCAGCCAGATCGTGCGATATAACGCCTTTAGATTATTTTTTGTGGGGCTATGTTAAAGCTCATGTCAATTCAGACAAGCCTGCTTCAATTAACGCATTGGAAGACAACATTGAAGCATTTATGTATATGTGAGATTCCGGCCGAAACATTGGAAGGAGTATGCCTAAATTGGACTAAGCGGATGGACCATTTGAAGCGCAATCGCGGTCAACATTTGCATAAAATAATCTTCATACATTAAATTATATGGACTGTACTATCGATTTAAATAAAAATTTCATACATTTTTCTGAATTTTACGTGTGTTTTTTAAAAAACTTTCCTATAGCTTCTAAAAAATCACCCTTTATATATATATATGTATATATATAATTGAGTATTGAATTTACCTTATGTTCAGTCGTATGTTCCAGAAATATTGAAATATGTGCATATAGAGTAGGTCAAGAATGACTTTTGGCATAGAAAATAAATTCAATTTTTCGACTTCATTAGCAAAAAATAGCACTCTTTATTTATCTTTGACTTCTTTTTTGTACTGATTCATAATTATTCACAGCATTTAAAGGGAATTAACCCTCCATTAGGCGCGTGGACTACGTTCGTAGTCCAACTTATTTTTCTGTTGTAATATTTTATAAAAAAAAATTTTTTTTTGCTGGTAAATGTTTATTTATATTATTTTAAACGCCTAAATATATATAGACTTACTTTCTTTCATATTAACTTTCATTATAAAAAAATTAAAACAGTGAATTGATGTTCTTTTGAGCTGTTTAATGGCAAGTTTTTAAAATATAATATTAGCAGAATTGAAGTGTTTAATAAAAACAATCAATCAAACTCATTCGTATAATAATAAACTAAACTTGTATCTAGTACAAACTGACCAGTAAAAAAATATAAGGGTATACAAAAGAGTAAACATAGTTCAAATATAGAACATATTTTATTCTGCCAAACGGCGGTGCACACATCTCTCATATGGTCTTTGCATGCATATTAATTATTGGCTGTACAACTAATTAATTTCGTATTTTTTTGTTAAAAACCCATTTATTTAAGTATAAAAGTGAAAAAATATTTTATTCAAATTATTGTCTATCGGAAGCGGCAACTTTTCCCCATCTTTCAGGCAATTTATGGGTTCCATCCCAAAAAAAAACTTCTCATCTTTTGCGCCGAGAAAGTCATCAAGCCATTTTTTAGTACCTTCAACATTTGTGAACCGTATTCCAGAAAGGTGATTCTGCATCGACCGAAACAAGTGGTAATCAGAAGGAGCTATGTCTGGGCTGTAAGGCGGGTGAGGTAGAAATTGCCATGCGTCATTTTCCAAATAATTTTTGGCCGGTACTGCAACATATGGCCAAGCATTGTCATGATAGAAGATCAATTTATCGTGTCTGGTCGCCCCTTCTGGCCGTTTTTCGGCTATTGCTTGCTTCAAACGTGTCAGCTCATGTACAGCACACCTTTCTGATCCCACCAAATACAGAGCATTACCTTCAAACCATAATTAGTTGTACTCTCCTTGAGCAAATATAGCATAGCCGAATACAATTTACCTCGGGTTGTGGAGGCGGTAAGGGGTCTTCTAAACCAAGTAAGTGCCGGGCTCGGCGCCGCACTTCCCTTGACACGTTTGGAATGGTTGATCGTTCTTCAATTTGAGGTGTTATTAGCTTCCAAGCAATCATTTCAATAAAATCAGATCTTAAAACTTTTTTTTCCGGATCCTTAGCTTTATAAACGCAAGTAGCTTTGATTGGAGATACCTATATTTAGCAAGTTGTAGAATACTACCATTGGCCATCGATTTGTTGTTCTCGCTACATTGTACTTTTCTCACTTCTGATCTACCAAATCCACGCCGATTTTCATTTTGTTATAGCAGGTTATTATTTCGGGTAACTTTTTGTCACCACTTTCTTGGTCAATCGAATTATCATGATGAATTGACGAAATGAGAATAACGGTTTTGTTTTTCTTTGGAGAATATGAAGTTATTGTGTACTTTTTTTGAAAACCAAAAAGTGGAGTTTTTTCTTCTCTGTCTTTTCTTGGGAAGAACTCTGGGGGAATCTCCCGTTTATTTTTCGCATAGTACCGATGTATGTCAGCTTCTTTTCATTAAGTAATTGCTTAACAAGTGGTACACTGGTAAACCACTTGTCGCCAGTTATATTGCGGTGTGTTCCTTCTACTGGCCTCACCAATCGGAGAACAACTTCATATGAATAATTACTAAGCTTGTATGGTCCGTCAAGTTGAGTTCCCACGTAAGGCTCAAGATTAAATGTATAAAAAGCTTTTGCATCGACTAACGCAAACATCTTTAGCTCATATTTATCCGGCTTACTAGGTATATACTGTTTAAAGGAGGATCGTCCTCTAAAAGCCAATAACTGCTCATCTATTATCACAAATTAACTTTGAACAATTTTTTTTTTAAATTAGCCACGCTTACATAACAACAAACAAATACGTCTATGATTGGCGCAAATTTATCCACTTCTCTCCAATCATTTCTTGTTCTAATGTCATCAAACCTTAGGCATCTTACCAAAAATCTAAAACGCTTTTCACTCATTGCCAGGTAACATAATTCCACGCCGTTTTCTTTTGAGTTATCCCATATTTTGTGAGCATTTTTCTCGAGCTTCTCACGGTTCCAATTAGAAATAGAATTCCAATAAAGGCACTAATTTCATTTTCGTTAGTTATTCTTGCATCCCTTTCCCTTTCAAATTTCTTTTTGATTTTTTCAATATATATATTTGTTGAATCAGTTATCTTGTGAATAGTATTGTCAGTTAGAAAAAGTTGAATACAATCAATCTCCGAAGCTACACTTCGAGTGTTATCTTTTGGACCAGGAAAAAGTTTTATATTATTGTGGGAACGAATGCGTACCTGTAAATTAGCTCTCATTTTTTCCACTTTGTTGTTTTGAACCTTTGAACCTTCCTCTTCGCTAGACAGCTCATCTAACCATTTCGTCCAAACAGTAATCTCTATATAAAACAAAAAATCTTAATTTCTGCACTGAAATATTTGTTGCAGTGAATAGTCGCTAATTATGAAAATACTAAGATTTATAAATAATTCTATTTATAATATAACTTACCTAGGTGTTCCAACATTCAAACTTTTAAATTGTGCACTCTGTAAAAACAGTTACGTAATTAGGCGCATGGATTACAATTTTAGTCCACTCGTATTTAACTTCAAATAAACGGCCTAATCGTGGGTCTACTCTTTCAATTTTGTACTAAATTAGTAGCTCTGCATAATATAGACAGCTGTTCAAACGGGAATCGACATCTCCAAGCTAAGTTTAAATTGGCTACTGATTAACGTTGGGTGGATTACATATGTAATCCACGCGCCTAATGCAAGGTTAGTAAAAAAAATCTAAATTGTTTGGAAAAACAACAACTAAAGCAACAAATATCACACTATTTCGACACTGCCAATACACTGTTTTTACATTTGCCTTTTTGAATTTCTTTAGAATGTGTTGCGCGAATAACTTCGATTTACCGTTATCTCTGCTTTGCAATGATCACTTTGATGCTTTCGCTTTACGATTCAGTGAAAATTGTTTGCTTTATTCGGACTTCAAATTTAAATATTGTGTTTTCAAAATGCATGCCAAAAGATTATCTTTTGCTATTACGCAATTATCATGTTATTTTATAATTCCCACTTGTGTAAAAGTGTTCAGGAATTGTCTGAAATGTTTTGGGTAACAAGTCAAATAGTTTATAATGTTATAAATCGAGCGGAAAAACAGGGTAGAATAGAGCAAAAGCGTGCATGTGGGTTTAGAACTAAAATGACTTGACGTGCAGAACGCTTGATGATCCCAAAATTGGATCAAATCCGACATTTTCCTTCAGAACGAAGGGTGTGCTATTGTTGTCTCTCATGAAGGAAAGCGGCAAGCCATACTGCATCAGAAATATTCATCGGCATCAGCAAAAAATCATTTCTGTCCGCTCAAAATGTAGAAAAACGCCTGTCTTTTGCTTTGAACCACATTTCCGAACCAGAAGATTATTGGGACGACGTTATATTTTCCGAGGAGACAAAATTAATGCTGTGTTATTAATGAGTCCATAAAAAACATCCAAAGAATGCAGCAGCACTGTAATAATTTAGGAATGGTTGAATATACCGAATGTGTACGTAAAAAATTGGTTAATTCCATGAAAAAGCGGCTGCAAAATGTTATTGAAGCTAATGGTTATCATACCAAATATTAAATTAATAAAATATATATTTTATAAAAAATATTGCGATATGAAAGTTGGTAAACAGTTTATTGACAGTGTCAAAATAGTGTGTTATTTGTTTTTGTTGCTTTCGTTGTTTTTTTCAAAGACTTCGAAGTTTTTGTTATTAATTTCCTATAAACGCTGTTAATAAATATTAATCAATACATAGGTATAGTAAAAAGAAGTTAAAGGTAAATAAAGAATACTGTTTTTTACTTTTAATTATTTTTAATTTAATTTTAATTTAATAACCACAGCATAATGAACACAAAATTAAAGCATTATATACATACATACATAGAAATATTTACATACTTATATATGTACAATATATGTATACATATACACATATGTATGTATATATAATTGGCAATTGAACCCTGTGTTGGTTCTTTGGGTGAACTCGAACCTTTTCTAATTTGTAGTATGTGTCTTGTTTTTGTTCCACAAATGGAATGCTTTTTCATAGCAGAAATACACTTAGAGGTTTGCGTTGGGGGGCGACCGCTATTAGAAAAAACATTTTCTATCTTCTTAGTGTTTTGTGCTCACATCGGGTTTTGAGCACGGGTACTACCGAATAGCAGCCACGCACCATTTGCCATTGCCATTGTCATTACCAACAAAGTCCATTTAATATATACATCTATATTTTCCATAACTATATATATATGTACATCTATATACATATATGCATTGATAAAATTCTTTCGATTTCGTTCTTTATGCGGCTTTTGCTGCTGCTTCTTTTTACAGCTGTACTTGAACAGGAGTCGGTGTAAAGAATACTGGCGCACAAATCCGCCATTACATACTGAATCGCATAGGCAACATTCGACTGCAGACGCAGAGACGCAGGCGACGGCACGTCAAGTGCTGCGAAAATCGCTGTGGCGTGTGCACGGGTGGAGACCTTGCCGTAGTTAAATCCCGTCGCACACCATACAACAGAAGTTGGCAGCGGTCGTTGGCTGCCAATCTTGCAATAGAATTGTGCGCGCGTTGCTTCCAGACGTGCGTTCGTGCGTTTGCGTAGTGCGAAGCAACGGAAAAGTAAAAGTGCATGCCAAGAACTGCAGCGACGGCACAATTCTCTTTTCATGTAACACCCAGCATCGTCGAGTGGACGAAATCAACACTTCAGCAGCGGCTACAATACAACAACAAAAAATACAACTACTTTAAAAAAATCAAACGGAAATTACGTACAAAACCAAAAGAAGAATACAATTATTTGAATTTTGTGCATAAGATAGTCGTTATGGTACCTAATAATAAAGCTGGTTTAAAAAACATAATGTTATTGCCGCATAGCTGATGCAACCATAGTGAAGAGAAGCCGATTAAGGAGATATACCTAGAGGAATTTGGTGTACAGCCATGAGAATAATCATGTAGCTAACAAACAGGTTCTTACGTATGTGTGTAATTTAATAGTGTTGGGTTGCATTCAGTTTCAGTAGCGTGCTTAGCGGCGAGAGGGAAGCGAGAGTGAACGAGTAGTGAAAGTGAACGAATTTAACGGTATATAGCTGCGATACAAATTTGTCGCCATTGTTGTTATTTAACCGATAAAAGTGTTTATGTGCGATACGAAAGTGCTGGTGAAATAAACGAAAGCGAGAAAAACAATAACAACAATACAAATGCTAACATAAAAAAAAAAACAATATAAAACAATTTTAAGTTATTAAAATAAAATGTGATTTTAAAAATAAGTAAAATTTTGAAATAATATATGTGTGTATAATATACATACATATGTACGCATGCATGGACGGATAAGGAATTATAGAAAATAGGTACGATGTGCATTTTAAACTACAGTAAATAGCTAATAACAATAATAACAAAATCTCACGTTAATGAAATAGTTAAAAGGAAACAACGAAAAAAATAAAAATTAACATTACCAGCGCTATCAAATAACATCAATAAGAACTATTACAAAATTGCCAAGCAATGCAAATAAAAAACTGAATTTACCCGTTGAAAAAACAACATGCGAACAAGTGTGCAATTAAAAAGTGTCATTGTAAACCTGTCAAAATATAAATCGGTAATTATATACTTTACGGAGTACATGGAGAAATTAATCAAAAACGTCAATCGGTACGTATTGACCCCAGGAGAACAAAAGTGCTCCAGAAGGAGCAAAATGTTTTTTTTTCTACGTAAAAGGTATTTAAAAAACAACACTTTCATATTGTTCCTCATCTCAATCACTAAATACTCAAAAGTTAATACACTTAGGAGTCAAACTTCCCTTTTTCTTTACACAAGGTAATATATATAAACTAAAATACATATATTTTTGTTCAAAAATTGCATAAATATTAATATTAACAATGTTTGTGTGACGAACGGATAATGAACTAAAATATGATTGGTAATGCCACTCTTCCTTAACATAGTTATAACGTGTTTAGACTACGCGCGATTCCAAATTGTATAGTGTTTTTTTTATAGGCTCTTTTTTTAAATATTTTAATAAATAGATTATTATTTTTCTCAAATACGAGGTTGTTCAACAAGTTTTGCGGTTCGATGAAAAACACAATTTTATGGTTTGAAATGCACTTAATTATTGAGTATAGTCTGACCGGCGGCCGCCGTAGCCGAATGGGTTGGTGCGTGACTACCATTCGGAATTCGGAGAGAACGTATGTTCAAACCTCCACACACCAAAATTGAGAACAAGTTGTTTCTAATAGCGATCGCCCCCTCGGCAGGCAATGGAAAATCTCCGAGTGTATTTCTGGCATGAAAAGGCTCCTCATAAAAAAACCATTTGTCGTTCGGAGTCGGCTTAAAACTGTATTTGTGAAACAACATCAAGACGCACGCTAAAAATAGGAGGAGTAGCTCGGTCAAACACCCAAAACGGTTGTACGCGTCAATTATATATATGTATATACTAGCGTACCCTCGCCCGCTTCGCTAAACGATAAATTCAATGATTTGCTGAAAGAGAATAAAATTAATACGAAACAAAGCAAATGTTTTGATACAATTTCATTCGAACTTTATTGTAACACTTTTTGGTAGACAACGTTGCCGGTTTTTTCATCTTTCGCGTGAATAATGACGATGGTTTGCCTACTCGTGAGCAAGCTACATACAATTGTCCATGAAAAAAATCTAGGGTCTGTCAGACTCACGCACGGTAGAAGTGAAACTTCTAAGTTGGTTGTTCCATGCATGGGAGCCCAACAGAAAGAACGCGATAAACCAATTTACCGGGGCTGTGTATTAATTACGAGTTTAGTGAATTTTATATTCAAACCCACACGTTAACGAGGTTATGTATTCAAAATCCCTCATTCGTGATGTATTTCATCGTACATTTATGTGATATATTTTTTGATATATTTACTTAATATATATTTACCTTGGATTGCCATGTATTTCATCAGGCATATTGGAGACAACTATCTGTTGATGAGTCGCATCTGATGCGCAAGTTTGCGTCACATCGGTCTCACTCTCACTCATTTTGCCCGTAACTTAATTGTTCACCAACACACACTAAATTTAAGAATATCGCTTCGTTCAGTGCGAATCACAGGTCAACGCAATATCCTAACCTCGCTTCACACTTACTGAACGGCTGATGCACGGCGTGGGTAGTTTGCTATAGAGCAAACGGGAGAGAAAGAAAGGCATTCGAGAGAGAAGGGGAGAGACGGCGTGTCTCAGTGGCTCCCTCACATCGTTCAGCGCTTGCGATGCGAGAGAGCGATAGAGAGAGCGAATAGGCGAGAGTGGGAAGGAGCAGCTGCTCCTTGGCCCCGCCTATTTGACGGATTTCGGTAACGCTCCGAACTTACCGTTTCACTCGCCTATTTTCAATCTGCCTTGGGGCCCCCGACGTGCCTAAAGAAGTTTCACTTCAAAAAATTGGGTATTCTAAATTAATACCGCACATTTGTAGAGACTGTTCTTGCGCCTTATTAATTCTCATAGCGAATGCAAGGCGAATAGGGAACTGCAAACGTTTGAAATCGAATGGTAAATCCGTCGGAATCAGTGGAATTCAGGGTATCAAAACGTCTTCTCCTTTGTACTTCCCTTTCAAAATTGTTGCTTCGATAACGTTACCCATTAGCTTCTTCACAGCGAGTCTGGTACCGTTGCAAAGTCGTGGCACATTAATGTTGCGCAGCATAATAATCAGTGCTCCAATTTTTAATCGTAAATTATGAGGTGGTAGGCCTGGCAAATCCATTGACTTACTTATATGCATCTATGTTACCAGGTATTTGATCCAAAATAGCTGCATTTATATCATTGATGCCCTTATTTTTCCCAGCTAAAATTGCTCTTTCGCTGAGCCAATCATGGTTTTTGTAATGTTGAACTGTGTTTGGAAATACACTCTGTATCAATGCCTCTTTAGACTGTGCAAAAGTGCAGAAATTGTTAGACAATGTAATCATTCCTGTTGGATCGACAGACATTTGGCCATTTCCGATTTTCAGTAATTGGTGTGAAAATTCAGCTGCTGACGGATCGTTCTGTAGTTGAACACGTACGTTTGTAGCAAGTGTAAGCGTGTTTACATGTCTCCATAAATACGATGATTTTTAGCATGCATTGATTTCATCTGCAGCCGTAGATTTTGGGATCACAAGTAATGTTTGCCTGAAGTCTCCAGCCAATAAAATCATGGCACCTCCAAATACTGTTTGGCTTCCTCGTAGATCTTTCAAAGTTCTATCAAGTGCTTCCAGTGGTTTCTTGTGTGTCATAGTACACTCGTTCCATACGATGAGCTTACATACTTTAAGAACTTTTGCGATTCCAGATGTTTTCGAAATATTACATGTTGGTGTTTCATTTACCTGCATATTCAAAGGCAACTTTAATGCAGAATGTGCTGTGCGACCGCCTTCCAGTAATGTAGCCGCAATTCCGGAAGAAGCGAGTGCCAATGCAACGTTATTATCTGATCGAATTGTTGCTAATATCAATGAAATCAAAAAGGTCTTTCCTGTTCCCCCAGCAGCATCCAAGAAAAACAATCCACCAGTTCCATGGCTAACATTATTCATGATTGTATCATAAACATGTTGCTGTTGGTCATTCAATTTCGTTATATTTGATGTTACAAATGTGTTTAGTTCATTACAATCATAATGGTATTCACGCTCCAG
The DNA here is from genome assembly GCF_028408465.1 of Anastrepha ludens. NCBI lineage: Eukaryota > Metazoa > Arthropoda > Insecta > Diptera > Tephritidae > Anastrepha > Anastrepha ludens. Next base: position 44,080,263 of record NC_071503.1, read on the forward strand.
TTCTCGATTGAGAACTTCGTGATGAACAATTTCCGTCTTTGACTCGTTGTTCGTTGAATTTTCGTCTGAAACAACAATCACATTGTCCTCATCGATCTGAATTCCCATGTCTTCAAACACGCTCATATCGTTGGAGTTATCCGAATTTTGTGTATTCATGTGTTCATCCTCTTCGGTAAATAAATCCACAACTTTATTTAAATCTGCCATTCCGAAAATGTAATGTTATTTTTTTGAAATTCGTATCAATCCGGGAACAATGTATTCTATTGTAATCTTATCGATGTGAATACCCAAAGAAAACTGAAAAAACAAATTTTTTCTGCCACATCACATGGGGAAAGGTATAAAGTGGTGTGCTCTGGTGTGCGGTATTCGTAAACAAACCGTTTGAACATTTCCTTTGTTCTTACAAAATGTACATATATCTCGTTTAACGTAAACCCAAAAACAACTTCTGTCAAATCTCTGAGAGGCGAATAACTGTTTTCTTGTCTGGCAAACCTTGGTAAATCTTTCATCCTTGCCTCGTTTGACGTAAGCCCAAAAACAACTTCTGTTAAATTCTCTGAGAGCAGAATAACTGTTTCTTGTCTGGCAAACCTTGATAAATCTATTATCCTTGGTCAACACACTTGTTGCTCTTACAAATGAACTGCACACAAAACACAAATCAGTAGTTCGGCGTTCGTGTATGTGTACTGAAGCATTTCTCTTCATAAAGAGCGTACAAACTTCTGTGTTTATGTTTACTCTCCGTCGAAAAAAATTTGCAACTTAGCAACACGACACAAATCGTTTCACAATAACGAAAAATTCGTATATTTATTCTAAAAAAGTTGTACACAGAAAACGAATTTTCACTAAAAACACAATTTGTACAATATTTTGATTTTTTCTTTTTTTTTATATGAAGAAAATATTAAAAAAAAAATTTTTTTGCTAAAAACCTTCCCCTAGTGGATCCCTATAACATGAAAAAAGAACGAATAAAATTGGCCTCGTATCCGCCCAAAAAAATGCGTACAAACGAACATCAATTCATTTTTATATATTATATATGTATAGATATAATATATAGAATATAATATACATAATATATATATATATATATATTCAGTATAGTCGCCCATATCAATATATATTACTTGTTGCAACGAGATTCCAATTTCATCTTCCAAATTCTTCCGGGAGTGAGGATCTGGAAGGGCTGCAAAATACGCTTCCACAGCTGTTATGACCTCATATTTCGATGGAAAACGCTTTCCCCGAATGCATGTTTTTTGTGGCTGGAAGCAGATGGAAGTCGCTAGGGGCCAAATCTGGTGAGTACGGTGGATGCTCTAACAATTCGAACATCAATTCCTGGACTTTAGCCAAAGTCAAAATGCTCTGGTGGCACGGTGCATTGTACTGTACGACTTGTCTTGTAGTTAGAACCAGCTAATTTTACAGTTACTATACTAATTGATGGCGAAAAGTCCTTATACACTTTCAAAATTCGTTCATAAATTTCCTTTGCATTTAAACCTTCCAAAAATAAAAATTCCATCACTGTAGGATACTTGATTCTTTTTATTGCAGAAAATACTGTGACACGTCGATACTAAATGGTTTGTAAACAAAAAATGAATTGACAGATTGATATAAAACTTTACATACGTTCATATGAAGAGTGTACCACATAACAAAAAGAAAAATTAGGCTCATATCAACGCTTCCTCTATATAAATATAGTTTAAATATATTACCTTGTGTAAAGAAATAGTAAAGTTTAACCCCTAAGTGCATTTACTTTCGTGTATTTACTGATTGAGAAAAGCAACAATATTAAATTGTTTCTTGATTTTTAATAATGGGGTCAATACGCATCGATTGGTACGTATCGATTGCCGCTATTTGATCAGATTCCCCATAGACTCCATAAAGTATGTATATAATTACCAATAATTTAATTTACTGCTTAAATAGTCAAAATCAAAATATTGGAAAATATTAAAAAAAGTGGGTTAGATCAATAATTAAATATTTTAAAACCAGTGCATAAAGTCAAAAAAAATTTATGTACAGTTTAAATAGTCAAGCAGCATACATACACATACATAACAAACAAAATATTGTGACAAACATAGCATTTAAGAAGCCTATGTCCAAAAGCCTTCATATATGTACATATGTATAATAGCAAAAGTAAAGCCGACATTAAGGCCGATTATCAATGCAAGTATATTCTACCGCATATGTAGATATACCTGCATACACATTTACATATATTCATATAAATAAATGTTTGTGTAAACATATGTATAAGTATACCTCCGTTAGCGTTATACATATCTAGTGATGTAATCAATCTTGCGAGAGTAAATCACGATTTGATATTCCACAAAGCAAAGAGAAAAACTAAAATAAAACTGAAATTAACTACAAATTTAACAACGCTTATAAAAAATCATAATGCCACACAATAGCCATAATTCACACTCGCGACATGGTGGTTCTTCCAGCGACGATTTGGGAAGCACCGATGAGGTGAAAATTTTCAAAGACGAAGGTGATCGCGAAGAAGAGAAAATTTCATCGGAGAATCTGCTTGAAGAAAAGTCAAGCCTGATAGATTTGACAGAGAGTGAGGTAAGTTAGATGCACGTACAAGCATGTACTATTCTATCTATTTTATCTATCTATTTTACATATTGCTTGTATGTGTACACATGTATATAAAAAGGGTGTTCCAAAGTAAACAAGACCTTTAAAACTAACCACAACAAAAAGTTTTAGGTCTTCTAAAATTATCTATGTATGTGTACTTGTTTTGATAATATTGAACCATTGAATAAGTAATAAGATAGAGTTACAATCACTTAATTTTTGGCAAACGGTCATTCGGGTGAAAAGAAGATGAAGGGAAAACATCTTATAATTGTGAAAACCATGCATTTGCTCGTATACACAAGAAGAATTCGACACGAACCAAATGCGTTGCCGATTTGTCTTTTCCTAAAGCTAGATGTACACGGGGCAACCGTTGAAGCAACGTGTTGCAGAGAGTTTAAGAAACACGTTGCGACCGTTGCTTCAATCTCAGTATTGTGTATAACTGTGGTGCAGGAAAGGTACAAGCGGAAGATACGTAAAATTAAATTTTTTAAATGATCGACGAAATGCGTAAAATTACTTCTCTTATTATAATTGACGAACTTTTGTACGAAAATGAGGAAGAAGAGGTGCAACAAAAGAAGAGAAAAAAAATCTGGTCCAAAAATTGGCTTTTAAAAAAAAATCGAATTTTCGAACGAGAGGCTGCTGAAAGAACTGAAGGAAAATGAGCCAGCGGACTATAAAAATTACATGAGGATGGACGAAGCCCTGTTTAGAAAATTGTTGGACTTCGTAAAGGCCAAAATAACGAAACAAGATACCATAATGAGAGAGGTAATATCAGCAGAAATTAGACTGGCAATAACTTTGAGGTATCTCGCAACAGGAAACTCTTTCGCGGACTTGAAATTTTTATCAATTTTATTGTATTCATTTTTTAATTGTTCGTATGCTTTTTTTCTAAAATTTTTATTTTTATATTTTTCACTACTTATATCCCACAGCTCTCTCAAATTTTTATATTCGTTAATAAAATTAACATAATTTTCATTATTTTCAATTGCCATTTTTTCCTTTTTCACTTTATTTTACTCCGCACGAACCTTCTTCTTCCCTTGTGTTCAACGAACTGAACGAGTAAAAGCAGTAAACAATGATACACATGAAGCAACGGTTGCAGCAACCTATCCCAAAAATCAAATTTATTTGATATTTCAGGCAACGGTTGCAGCAACACGAAAAGCATTTGGCAACACAGCTACACACGAGGCAACGGTTGCTTCAACATAGCCGTGTTGCTGCAACGGTTGCCTGGTGTGTATTTAGCTTAAGAATTGAGCAGGCGTACGGTAACCATACATACATACAGATGTGCGTACATCCATACGTGCTTGCATACATATCTCCATGCATACTTTTGTATGTAAATACGTCCAAATGTCTTAGCATATTTGATATATATATGTACAGTGCGAAGAGACTTTCAGGCCTCGTGGTGACACTTGGTCTCACGGTATAATGTGTGAGATTTCGGTTTGTGCTGATGCAGTTGCTTCATAGAGGCTATTAGTAGTAGTGTATTCACGCCATACTAGAGCCATTGCATTGTTTATGCTGCTTGGCCTATGGGTATGAGACCAATATGGCATCATATGGCCTATTCAAAAAGAGATTAAAATTAACGGATTTTTTTACTCGTCTAGGTTTTATTTATATTTGTAGGGAGAAATAGTAGCTTTGGATACAGTTTTTGATTAAAATAGACTTATTAGTTACAGTCAAATTCATATACCTAAATAAGGCGTTTTTCAATAGGTGCGCTTCAACTTTTTCCCGATAGGGAGGGCGAACGACGCAATATTTTTTATTTTTCGCTTGTCATTTGTAAACTTCATTAGTATACATTTCATCATGGAACGCTACACACTTGAGCAACGCTTGCAAATCATTGAATTTTATTATAAAAATGCGTGTTCTGTTAAGAAAGTTTAAAGTCGAAAAATCATCTTCAGTGATGAAGCTCACTTTTGGCTCAATGGCTTTGTCAACAAGCAAAATATGCGTTACTGGGCAGAAAGCAATCCACACGTGATTTATGAGGCACCGTTGCATCCCGAAAAAATCACTCTTTGGTGCGGTTTACATGCCGGCGGCGTAATTGGCCCATATTTTTTCATTGACGAGAACGATCGCCACGTTACTGTGAATGGAAATCGATACCGCGACATGATAAACGATTATTTTTGGCCGCAATTGAATGGTATGGACTTAGACGACATGTGGTTTCAACAGGACGGGGCCACAAGCCACACAGCACACGCTACAAATGATTTGTTGAAGAGTAAGTTCGATGAGCGCATTATTTCCAGAAATGGACCGGTCGAATGGCCGCCGCGCTCGTGTGATTTGACGCCTCTAGACTCTTTGGGGTTATGTGAAGTCATTGGTCTACAGTAACAAGCCGGCGACGATTTGTGAGCTCAGAGCCAATATTGAACGCGAAATTGCTGGAATTTCGGCCGATTTATGCAAGAGTGGTCGAAAATTGGGTTCAACGATTGGACTTCGTAAAACGTGCACGCGGTGGTCATGCAAAAGAAATCGAATTTCATACTTAAATGCATATGTTCAAACTCGATAATCAAAAAAAAATTAGTTAAAAAAGTCAAACCGTTTGTGTTTTATTAAAAAAAAAAGTTGAAGCGCTCTTACTGAAAAACGCTTTATTTTTACATCAATTCATTTAGAAAAATAGTAAAAAAATAAACTCACTTCAAGTACATTAACATTTTTACATCAATTTATAGAATTTTGTGTTATTTTATGGCAGTCAAAGAAACATTGAAGACAGTAGTATTTTTCACATGCTACGCATTTCAATGTGGTTTGCGGTGTTTTCCTGGTAGCCTGTTCTCTACCCGACTCTTCAGCTATTCTTTTGTAGCATATTATACACCGACGGCGCTTTGATCGACCGAGATCTTCCAATCTATGAGCTTTTGGTTCTGGTACGTCCAATTCATGATCCTTTTCGAATAAACTTTCAACAATTTTTTCCTTGAATTCCGTTATTGATAGTTTTTCATTGGTTACTTCTTTATAAGCCACAAAAGCATTCACTAAAGCCTTTCCTGTTATTAGTTCTATGGCAAGTTTCCTATACCATTTCAAAGAACGGCGAAGACAGGTATTGTAAGATTTCATTTGGTCAGATATATCTATGTAGGATTTGTATTTGCTATTGTGTTTTAGTTTTGTCCAGACAAGTTTTGAATAATATTAATATTTTTTAATTTAATTTTAAATATTATATAAGAAATGTTCAAAATTTTTTGTTATGTTTATTAATCACCAAGATAATAAGATGAAACACGGTAAAAGTAAGTAATATTCGATGTTGTTTTATTGAGTTATTTGACATTATTTGAAATGCCATTAGCCTTCCTATACCCGCGCGTTGGTCTGTGAGACCGAGAAAATGATTTTACGTAAATTTTTGTTTTTCCAGAAACTCTACAAAGTTGAATTTACTGCTAGCTTCCGGTTTTCTTGCAAGCTCTATATTAGTGTTGATTTGGCGTTTGCACTAGACAGGGGTGTTGGTGATTTTTATAAAAATTGGTCTGTGAGACCGACGCGGGTATATGTGTAATTTTTTGTGAAGTTAAAGCAGTTATTTTGTTTTTTGTTTCTTTCTTATTTTTTTACGTTTTACTATTTTGCAGGTACTTTTTAATATTATAATGAATGAAGAGCAAATCAGACTACTTTTGGAGGAAAAAAATTCGGCTTCTGATTATGAGGATTAAAATGACAGCGACGTTGAAGGCTTTGTTGCAGGAGATGATGAAGAAATCGACGAGGAGTTGAATGAGATAGATAATAGAGAATTTTATCTTGGTAAAGAAGGACACACTAGGTGGAATAATGATGCTCCGTCAAATCGTTTAAGACGTCTCGCTAGGAATATAGTCACTCAACTGCCAGGGCCTAGAAAAGCAGCAAAAAACTTGAAGGAAATAGGCGAGGTTTGGAGATTATTTTTTACTGAAGTTGTTATAAATCGTATTGTAAAGTATACTAATGAACATATTGATCTCATAAAACCTAATTTTTCAAGAGAAAGCGACTGTACCTATACAGGCAACATAGAAATCGAATCCCTTTTAGGCCTTTTAATCTTTGCTGGAGGTAGGAGAAATAGTCGCTTAGATGCTAAAGATTTATTCAAAACAGATGGTTCCTCTTCGGAGATATTTCGATTAACTATGAGCTGGAATCGATTTTATTTATTAATGCGTTGTCTAAGATTTGACAATAAATTCACGCGAGCGAAAAGGACTGCCGTAGATAAACTAGCTCCAATAAGGGAATTATTTGAAGAAGTTGTAGCCGCGTTTCAAAAATACTGCAGTGTGTCCCAGTTTAGTTTGACGTTTTTATTGCAGATAAATATTTTTTAAGCTAGAAAAGGCATTTTTTGTGTTTTTTTTTTTTTTGAAGAGGTAAAAGCGTAAGTTTTCTTTTTAAGTCAGATTTTTACATGAATTGCGATATGCCATGATTTTTTATTTCAAGACTAAAAACTAATATAATTTATAATTTATGTATTGTCCAAGAAGTGTTTTTAAGTTATTATAACTTATTTTCTTTTATGTGAATAAAAAAATATGTTATTGTTTTGTTTTTGTAGTACTTAAGAAAAAATTATCGATTTTGATGGCTTTTTTGTTAATCACTTAAAATCAATAAAATAAGTGAATACAAATTTGATGCGTAGTTTTATTTTTTTATTACATCTACGAGATTGAAAAATAATAATTTGTTTTTAGTTTTGTTTGAAAAAACTAATATTTTATGTAGTTTGAACTTTCGGTCTGTGAGACCGTGCGCGGGTATATGTGTTACAAAAATTAACGCGGGTATAGGAAGGTTAGGGGGGTGCTTTAGTTTTGGCCAATACTGTATATATAATTGACGCGTATACCCTTTCTGGGTGTTTGGCCGAGCTCCTCCTCCTATTTGAAGCGTGCGTCTTGATGTTGTTCCACAAATGGAGGGACCTAGAGTTTTAATTCGACTCCGAACGGCAGATATTTTATTTTTTATTTTTTACACTCGGAGTTTTGCCATTGCCTGCCGAGGAGCTACCGCTATTAGAAAAAACTTTTCCTTCATTTTGGTGTTTCACCAAGATTCGAACCTACGTTCTCTCTGAACTCTGAATGGTAGTCACGCACCGAAACATTCGGCTACGGCAACCGCCTATCTGATGCTATGGTAAAGTTTTGATTTACCTAATTTTGATTTTTGTAGGATTTTTATATAAAATATTTTATAGTTATTTTATTTAACTATATATTTACAAGTATGTTGCATAAAGTAGATATTTTTTTACCTACCATTATTTACTTATCATTACCATTAGACGTCCTATGCCCCAATCAGGAGCCCAAGTGATATTGGTTTAAATAAAAAAAATATACAGTGCACTCGCGATAACTCGAACTAATTAAAACAGGCGCTGTTCGATTTATCGAATTTGTTCGACTTATCAATTGAGTGTGCTATGTTAAAAAAACAGTCATCGATATCGATTTTTCGATCGATTGTTGAAAATGGAAGCCAGTAGAAAATTTCTGTGGTATAGTTTCGTTATACGAATTACATTTTGGTCCATTGGCTGGATCAATGGTGTCACATTCGGCGGCATAAACATAGTTAAAATTAAACCATCCTCGGACTTTAATTCGATTTCGTTGGGATTATGATGGGGCATTATCAATTAGAAGAAGAGCCTTCTCAGGTAATCCCCATCTTTCAAATTTTTTCTTACCTAAATATTAAAGTCATTTAACTTGGTTAAAAAAATTGTTTTAATGAATCTGGATTTTACCTGCGGCACGAACGAATTATGAAACCAGTCTTTGAAAATCGCCGAAGTCATCCAGGCTGATTTGGAATTTTTGTACTCCACCGGACAGTTAAAATTTTTGAAAACACGAGGATTTCTTGCTTTGTCAATAACGAGAAGTTTAAGCTTATGGTTGCCGGTAGCGTTAGTGCAAGCCATAAATTGCCTTATCTTTCTTTTTTATAAGACTTATGGTGGACTTGGCTACCCCATATTCCTTCGCTAGAGAAGTAACACTACGTCCACGTTTAATTTTGTTAAGGACTTCAGCCCTCTCTTTTAATGTTAAACACTTCAACCTTTGACGATCCATTACTCACGTGCACTGATATACTACAAATGACAAATTTAAAGCAATTTGGTCAATGCAAGATGTTGTTCCCAGAAAACTAACGGGATATTAACCCCGAAATATTCATATGGACAATACACTAGTATACATATAATTTATATACATATACTATTACATATGTATCTATGTCCAAATTGTACATGTTTGAAAAGAATGTGTGTACAAATAAATTTGTTTTTTTGTTCGAGTTATAGCGCTTTTTTATTGTTCGAGTTACAAAGAAGTCAATAGGGGAAAAAATGTGTTCGAGTTAGCACGTCGTTCGACTTAGCGGCTATTCGAGTTACCGCGAGTGCACTGTATATTAAAATGCAAATCTAATGCGTTTATGTGTCACATTTATTTTCGTTCTTCAAGAGTATTTTTCAAAACTACAAAACGCATAAACAAACTTCAACTCATTCGCACATAGAAAATACAAACATGGAAACTTAGCAAAATACATGACAAAAAAGAACTCGGACATTTATATAAAATAGAGTTAGGCAAATAATATTTAAGAAAAACCAATATAATTAATATTTAAGTGGTAAGCCTTTATTTTTTTCTCACAGGATTTAGTCTTCTTAGCATAAATTCGACCGTCTTCTTGCATATTAGAGAATCTATTTTCCCCCACTCTTCTAAAATATCATTTTCAAGGTCTTTCTTGTTCTTAATAACATGCTTTTTCAGTTAGTTTTCCAAATGAGCAGACAGATGTTCTTACATTGATGTCTGGAGATTGTAGAGGTGTTTTAAGTACTTTAGGGCAAGTTTACATAAGCCATAGACAGACATCAAGTGCCTTATTCTTGGATCCTTGTCTTGATAGTAGGGAAAATTCCCAACTTTTCAGCACCTTGTACAAAATCTTGTTTCATAATTATTAGGTATTGTTTGTGGTTCCTATTGCCGTTATTAAAGCACAAATTTCTAGTACCAGCAGCGGACATACAACCCCATACCATTACCGACCCATCTCCATGTTTAACTGTCGGATGTAAGTTTTTTTTCAGCAACTCTCATTAGGTCTTTTCCATACATATGATTGCCCATCTGACCTCAATATGTTAAACTTGCTTTCAGCTGCAAATAAAACGTGCTTTCAGGAATGCAGTTAATATGAAGGTGTTGGGCGACTTCTGCTGCGAGTTTAGAGGCACTCAAATATGGATTTTTCTTAATTCGTTGCACTATCCACCGTTCATCTGCATCCGAGAATAGTTTTTGTCGTCCCGATTTCTTCTTATTTTTCACGTATTTTGCTTCTTTGAAACGTTTTATCACGACGTATGCAGTTGAACGGGGTCTATTCACTATCTATGCGATTTTCCGAACGGTTTTACTATTTTCATGATGACTAATATTTAAATTACTGACTTCGATTACGCTTTTTAAATTATTATTACTATTTTTAAAAACCTATTTGAATACCCAATAGAAAAATAAAAATATTTAACTTGCACTTCTCACAAAAATGTTGAATTTGAAGCTGCATGCTATGTCTGTCCGAGTATTTGTATGCACCTATAAAGGATAATTAAAATATATGCCTTTTATTTGTTATATTGTATTTAGAAAAACAAAATACCATCATAGGCGCAGAAGCAGCAGCTGTCCCCCAATTGATACTCAATATATTGTATTTACAAAAACAAAATACCATCATAGGCGCAGAAGCAGCAGCACTTGCAGCGAAATGATTTTGCCGCTAAGCATTCGGAAATATTCTTTAATACAACGAAAACTGTTCCATTCACAAACGCAACCGCATATATCTCAAAGCAATTCTCGTTCATCACCACATCTCCCTCACGCGCCTGAGCTGTCCAGAAGCCTATTTTTTTTGAGGAAGATAAAAATATTTGGTGAACCGTAAGTTTTGGTCATGGCAAGTGCCCGTATCTTCGTATATTCATATGTATGCATATCCATATGCATGTAAATATGTATCCTAAATGCGCGACAGAATGGCGATAGTCGGAGCGAATGGTGATTGTTTTAGGTGCTTTGTGTAAAGTGTGCGCAAATTATACACTAATGATGTAAAATAAGCCGACGTTAGTTTAAACAAGTTTATGTACATCTTCGACATATCGTTCTATTGAAAATTTCAAATCCATTCCTTCTTGTTCTCTTATAGAAGATAAATACTTTATTAAGATATATCTTCCAATTAAAAAAAAATGAACGAAATATCCAATTAAGCCCTGTAGTTAAAAATTTACATTCAACCAAGCAAGCTGCTTTTTTTGACGTGATAACGTCTTATCATTCGATTTAGCTGGCTGCACGCACGAAAAAATGTGTCGTTATCTTGCTCATGCGTCGTTACCTTGCTTGAACTGCAAGCGAAAGCGCGGAACGAACGACAAAGAGCACAATCGGCCCCTGCATTCGGCAACGTTCGACATCTGGCTCTCTCCTACTTGAGTGAGCATATACATATACATATGTATGTATATACATATATGTATGTATATGCGCATATGTACAATATATAAATTCACATATTTGTATTTGCATATGCCTTCTTATTGATTATTATTAATTTGATTCACTTGAAGAATTTAAAATAAAACCAAGTGTATCATCATCATCCTTACCGAATTTATAATTAGGGACGACTTGTTGTTAATAATAACTGTTGATTTAATGCTTTTATTATTAATTTATTATTATATATGAAGGAAAAAATCTATGGTAATATTTACCACATACCTTATAAGACATGTTGTATACTAATATATGTACCGATATATAAACATGCATACATACACATACTTTGGTGCAATTTTCATAGACTAATATTCGTATGTACGCGCCAATTATATATACATATATCTACAATATACATATGTGGTGTCAAACGGCTCGGAGTCCTTCCCAATTATGATGGCGCTGCTGGTGTTGACCAACGTCCTCTTGCATAGCCTTATTAGTTTTGTGGAGATACCAAATTCAGACATCGCTTCATACAGGAAACTCCTTTTCATACTGTCGAATGCAGCTTTGAAATAGACTAAAAGGTGGTGTATGTCGATTGTCCTTTCATGGGTCTTTTCCAAGATTTGGCGTGTGGTGAATATTTGGTCGATGGTAGACTTTCCAGGTCTAAAGCTTCAGCCTTTCACACAATACTCTCGCTAGAACCTTATAGCTGATATTTAGAATACTAATCCTGCGGTAATTGGCACAGATTGCAGGATCGCCCTTCTTATGGATTGGGCAGAGCACACTTAAATTCCAATCGGCAAGCATGCTTTCATCCGACCATATTTTGCACAGAAGCTGATGCATGTACCTTACCCGCTCCTCGCCGCCATGTTTGAATAGCTCAGCCGGCAGTCCGTCGGCGCCCGCGGCTTTGTTGTTCTTTAGCCGTTATATTGCTATTCTCACCTCGTCATGGTCGGGTAGCGGAACGACAATTCCGTCGTCAACGATCGGGGTATCGGGATCTTCACACTCTCTGTGACACTTTTTATCAGGTTCGAGAGGTTCGCTCCATAAATTAAGATTCGTCTGGATGTCAGCCACCAGTTCGCCGTCCTTGTTCTTACAGGAAAACGCCCCGGTCTTAAGACCTTCTGTAAGCCACCGAACTTTCTGATAAAAATTTCGGGCGTTGTTGTTGTTGGCTAGCATCTCAAGCTCCTCACACTCACGTATTTCGGCCTCTCGTTTCTTCTTTCGGATAATACGTCTCTCTTCCTTTCTTATCTTTCGGTAGCGATCCCACATGGCTCGCGTTGCGCCCGATCGCAGGGTGGATCTATAGGCGGAATCCTTTTTTTCTGCGGCAGCATGACATTCCTCGTCGTACCAATTGTTTTTTTTCGGGCTCGACGGAATCCGATTTCTTGCTCCATTGCTCGTGCATGCCGGTTTGTTGGGCAGTGCTGAGAGCAGCAGTGAGAGTCGAGTGGCGAATCTTCTGGCTGTCTGTTGTGATTGCAGCTTTTCGATGTCGAACATTCTTTGCGTAGATAGATGTACGTTTTTTGCTGCACAGAGCTGTGTGCGCAGTTTGGCTGCAACAAGGTAGTGATCCGAGTCGATGTTGGATCCTCGGATTGTACGTACATCTAATATACTAGAAGCGTGTCTTCCATCTTGTTGAATTAAATTCCGCTTTAATTAAAAACCGACCGATTAGTTTCACAGTTTATTAGCGACTCCATTCAAAAGTATATACATATTTACATATAGGAAGTATTCTAAGTTCGAAAGTCGAAAATGTATTGTATAAGTGTTGCCATACTTTCTTGTGTAGTTTTAACACTCCTCCTCAACACTTATATATTTACGCATTATTACTCGTACAATTGTATTTTAAATTGTAAACTTTTAAGCCCATTTTTTCAGTGAACTTACAGTGGCTTATCTTTTTTAAATTTTTTGTTAATATATCAGCTATCATAGCACTACTTGGACAATAATTTAATTCAATTTCCTGATTATTATAAACATCTCGTATATAATGAAACTTAATATCTATGTGCTTGCTTCGAGCATGATAAACGGGATTTTTTACTAAGCTCATCGCACTCATGTTATCTCCGTTGATCATTATCGAGCCACCCTTATCAGACATCTTCATTTCTGCCCACAATTTTCTTAAATAAACTGCTTCTTTTGCTGCCGCCGAAAGTGCCATATATGCGGCTTCTGTGCTGCTTAATGCCACTGTACTTTGTTTCTTAGACTCCCAGCTGAAAACGGTACCGGCGAAGAAGAATGCATGTTTTACGGTCACTTGCGTCACCACCCCAATCTGCATCCACATAACCCATCATCCACTCGCCTGTTTTTCTGTATCGTAGTTTCAAACTAACTGTCGCTTTGAGATAAATCAAGATGTGTTTTGCCGCTGCTAGATGTTCGGAATGTGGGTCGGAGTTTCTTTGCGCCAATTTGCATACAGAATGCAATATGTCTGGCCTCGTGTTCACGGCTATAAACATCAGTGAACCTATCAGTGATTGGTACTCGACTGCGTCGACTTTTCGACAACCTTCTTTGTTGCAATTTACTTGAAAGCCTGGTTCAATTGGTGTATGCACTGGACGACACTCATCCATGCCAAACTTGTTTAAAAGCTCCAAAATTTGCTGTTTTTGGCAAATTGATACCGCCCCGATTGGACCTTCTCGCTCGACTTCCATATCCGAAAATTTATTTATAGGACCCTTGTCAACTATCTGAAAAATACTAGAAATTTCTTGTTTTATCTGGTTTAACTCACCAAGATCTGAACACGCAATCATCAGATCATCTACGTAAACTGCAACTATGTTTAGTTTACGCCCTTGGTTTTTGGTGTACAAACGTGGCTCGCTGCTACATGGAGAAAATCCTATGCTTTTCAGTACCTCATTTAGTCTTGAGTTCCAAACTCTGACTGACTGCTTTAGCCCATACAATGACTTTCTCAGCTTTAACACATAGCCGTTGTCTTGTTTAAACATCTCAGGTTGACTCATGTATATGTCATCTTCGAGTTTCCCGTTCAGGTACGCCGTTGACACGTCAAGCTGATGCACGTATAACTCGCATTCTGCCGCCATTCTTATTGTAGCATATCTCACGACAGGTGAGAAAATTTCGTAGTAGTTAACGCCATATGTTTGGCTGCAACCTTTTGCCACCAATCTTGCTTTGTATCGCTCTATTTCACCATTAGCATTTGTTTTTACTGCAAACACCCACTTGCATCCGATTGCCTTCTGACCCTTCGGTAGTTTTACCTGCTCCCATGTCTCGTTGAGTACCAAGGCATTGTACTCCTCCTGCATGGCGCTCCACCAATCAGACGCCTGCCTGCTGTTCATCGCTTCTTTAACTGATACTGGTACTTTGCCGCTTAGACCATACGCCAAATTCGCTGCATTTTGCTGTTTTCTTGGTCTACCAGGTAAACCAGTTCTTATTATTCGTGGTCTACCACGCTGATTTTGCTGCTGTTCGGTACTCGTGCATATTTCTTCATCAGCGGAACTACTGCTCTCAACACGCTGATCCACTGCGTCTTCATAATCAGACTGCACTTCCGGTTCAGTAACACCTCGATTTGAATCAATTGAGAAACTTGTTGTCTCCATAGGTGAAAACTCGTTGTTTTTATTTATACCCATCATAATGGATTCGTCGAACTTGACATCGCGTTTTATCACTACTTTTCGTTTTTGGGTATCAAAAAGTCGATATGCTTTCGAATCGATATCATAACCCACCATGATGTATTCGTTACCCTTTTGCCTGAACTTATTATGTTGAGTTTTCTCCAAGGCTATCGCAAGACAACCAAACACTTTAAGATGCTTCACCACAGGTTTTCTTCCCATCCACAATTCGTATGGGGTAACACCATCGAGCGCCTTTGATGGCGATCGATTTCGAATATACGCGGCACAGTTTATAGCTTCAGCCCAATAGCCTTCACTTAGCCCTGAATGCACCAACATACACCGCGCCATTTCTACAAGAGTTCTGTTAGCGCGTTCGGCTACACCATTCTGCTCTGGTGTATATGGTACTGTTAGCTGATGCTTTATGCCACATTTTTCCAAAAAACTTTTAAAATCTTTATTGACATATTCACGACCATTATCCGTGCGTAATGTCTTTATTTTGTTACCCGTCTGTAACTCGACCATTGCTTTAAACAATTTAAATTTTTGAAATACTTGGTCTTTGGATCGCAAAAAATAAACAAAAATTGACTTCGACTTGTCATCGTTAAATGTTAGAAAATATCGCGAACCACCGTGTGATTGAGTATTAAATGGACCACATACATATGTACATCCGAATGTAATATATTAAGTCTTAAATATTTTTGGCACAATTTTCTGAAGCAACGAAAGGTTGAGAACATATCTTGCTCTTCATACATGATACACAAACGATATCTTTATAATTTACAATAGGATTGGATCTATTCCACTCACAAGGCTCTGAAAATTAATATGCCCAAATCTGTTATGCCAATTTATTGTGTTTTGAGCTCGCGATAAATTACACCATTGTACATCTTCTTTTATTACATATAAATTGTTTTCTTTAAAAGCTTTAAAAACAATAGATTTATCCACCTTGTCTTTCACTACTACACAACCATTATCAAATGTTGTCAGAAAACCTTTTTCATCAATTTTCGGAATTGAAATAAAATTCATATGCAAATCTGGTACGTACAAGCAGTCCGTTAATTTGAAATTCATTTTGGCTGATTTGATTACAACGTCGCCAATAAGTTTCGCTTCTACGTAATATTTTCCCGCTAACTCAATTTTTTCACTATGCGCTTTTATTCTGACGAATAAGCTTTTGTCAATACACATATGTATGCGACGTCGCGCCACTGTCAACGCACCATACACAAGAACTGCGCTGCTGCCCTTTTCCTACTGCAAAAACTGCCAACGACTTCTGCTTTCCTTTTTCTTCTTTACACTGTGCTGCATAGTGCCCTTTCTTTCCACAGTTAAAGCACTTGAAGTTTCGCTTTCCCCTATTTTTACCGCTGTCGTTTGCTACACTTGTTCTTTCCCCTTCTATACCGTTACTGTATGATTTGCCCTTTTCGTATTTTTTATACGAATTCTCGCGTACCGCGCATGCTTGTGCATTTTCGATACCGTTATGTTTAGCGTTGGTACAGTTGTCCTTACGACGCTCGCCTTCTTCCGTTATTTTAATCTTCAATGCATCCAATTTTGGTAGGCTATCTCTTGCTTCTAATGCCACGACAAGATTTTCGTAGCTTTCAGGTAAGCTCGCCAACAGCATGATCAGCAATAGCTCCTCCTGAAGTTCAATGGCCACTTCTGCCAACTAGTCTACAATTTTAGAAAAATTGTTCATGTGCTCACGGACATCATCGCCCTCCTTCATACGAAGACCCAACAGCCTTTTAAGCAATGAGACTTTTCTCACTGGACCACTAGTTTTGTTTAAATCTTTGAGTACTTTCCACACTTGCGAAGCCGTGGTACACTTTTTTATGTGATTCAGGCCCGTTGCCTTTACACATAGCACTATGGTTGCGATTGCTTTATTATTTTTCACTAACCATTCTGTCGTTTTTTCGGCTGTATCTGCCAGCTCACCGGACACTACCGGCCACAAATCTTGGTGCACGAGCACACTGCGCATTTGTAGACACCAAGTGTCATAATTGCTCGCGTCCAACTTCTCTATATTAAAACTCATTTTTCCAGGAAGTTACTGCCCAGCCAAGCGCTGGCCTCGGCCCATAACCTGTTGAATTAAATTCCGCTCTAATTAAAAACCGACCGATTAGTTTCACAGTTTATTAGCGACTCCATTCAAAAGTATAAAAGTATATACATATTTACATATAGGAAGTATTCCAAGTTCGAAAGTCGAAAATGTATAAGTGTTGCCATACTTTCTTGTGTAATTTTAACACATCTATCACAACATGATCGATCTGGTTTTCGCGTTTTTCGATCAGGAGATAGTCCGGTAGCTTGGTGTATCTTTTTATGCTGGAATCTGGTGCTGCAGATTACCATGTTTCGGGCCCCGGCGAAGTCGATCAGAGTCTGCCCGTTACCGGATGTTTCGTTGTGTAGGCTGAATTTTCCGACTGTGTGACCAAAAATTCCCTCCTTGCCCGCAATGGCGTTGAAGTCGCCAAGAACGATTTTTATGTCGTGGCGGGGGCAGCGCTCATAGAAGCGTTCCAGGCGCTCATAGAAGGAGTCTTTGGTCGCATCGTTCTTCTCTTTCTTCGGGGCGTGGGCGTAAAGGAGCGAGATGTTAAAAAATCGCGCTTTAATGCGGATTATTGCGAGGCACCCGCCCACCGGAGTGAACGATGGTACTTGGCGACAAAGTCTCTCTCTCACAACATATCCGACACCGAATTTGCGCTCCTTTACATGGCAGCTGTAGTAGACGTCGCAAGGACCTATGTTTTTCTTGCCTTATCCCGTCCATCGCATTTCTTGAATGACAGTGATGTCAGCCTTTACTCTCACGAGGACATCAAGCAGCCGGGCAGAGGCACCTTCCCTATTAAAGGACCGGACATTGCAGGTGCATGCCCTATTTTGTTTGCACGGTCGTCATCAGTAAATGTAGTTCTCATGCGAGGTTTTGTATATATTGTCATTGGGGGGATTTTTAAGTGGCGGGTCCCAAGCCCAGCGCGTAACCAGCTATCCTGGAATGTTTCGCCTACTCACTTTAGCTGACTCCCTAACGGGTGTTCGAAAGCTATGCAGAGGATACGAGGGCTAATCCCGGACTTTGTGAGCTGCTTCAACCATATGCAGAAGAATCGTCCTGGCCACTACCAAGTGAATGGCGATCGGTAACTTTCCCCATTTGCGTGGACTTCTGCACATGGAATCTTCCTCCATCTATATATATACTCCTAGAGGTAACGTTGGGAAAAATCTGTTCATGCTAATGTTTCTGCCAGATCCTTTGTAAGCGACGAAAAGTTCATTCACAACTCGCTCTCCTTGATTCACATCTCGAGTATTACCTTGTTTGCCTGTATAGAGAATTCCTTTCAGCGGATAAGCATTACTTACATCGCGCACCCAAAATTAGATACTTTGAGACCGTACTTAGCAGGCTTTGATGGCATGTATTGGGTAAACTTCGTTCTTCCTAGATAAGGAAAAAGTTGTTCGTCAATAGTAAATTGTTCCGTTGGTCTATACATCGTTGCTAGGTTTGCATTCAGCAAGTCCCATACATTAGTGATTTGTGCAACTTTGTCTGTGGCTGCTCGTATACGGCGTGTAATATGATCATCAAAACGTATAAACCGTAAAGGTGATTGAAATCTTCTTCGTCCCATCGTTGCACGGTATAAAGGGAATGAGCTTTTCTTCCACATTTCATCTACTTGGTGTGTGTTCGAGTTATTTGCACCCGCACATCAGAGAACTGCAAGCGGTTGTATTTTTCTGACTTGCGATCCACTCACAAAAAAAGCGGTATCAATATGTACGACCAACGCAAACTAAGCGGTGTTTGCGCTGAGCAGAACCGCAACAGAGCAGTAAATGTTCTATGTATATCGTTTGTACATCCGAGTCTTTCTTTGTTCAGTCTTTGCTTCGTTTATAACTACCGCTTGTGCGATCACTTCGGCTATGCGGTGCTGCATATGACCGCTACCGAATGACAAAAATACAGAAAACACCGCCTGCACAAATAGATCATAACACACAAGCAAAAGAGTACCGCTAAAAAATATCTATGCCATCGCTCAATACATAAATGATTAGCACTCGAAGGAGTCCACTTTCTTATTTATGTTTTTTTATCTTTGTTTTCGTCGGCAGTGCATTAACAAAGGGCACGAATCACTCTACTTGCAGATATGTATGTATATTAATGTGTGCATGTGATTATATGTTTATTTTTAAAAGATTTATAATGGCGGAGAATTCAAATTTTATTGCTGAGAAAATTTCTTTATATCTTTATACATACATAAGTATCTTTAGAAGTAAGTTAAAAGAAAAATTATTATTTGTTTTTGTACGATAAGTAATTTGTAAAAGAATGAATTTGGTTTTCAATTTTTATTTTAAAGTTCATTTTATTTTCTATCATAATTAATAGTAGTATACAATAATATAATAAAATAATATCACTGCTTCAATAAAGAAAAAACTTTTCATTTAAAAATATTGCTACATATGTATGTATAAAAATCCTTTTTTCCGTGCGCTGCTATGAATTATACTGCAGACAATCTCACTATTTGCAAGGGATGACGACGCGGTGTTTGCGGTGTTTTCCTCATTTAACAGATTTCACACGTCACACCGCTTAGCCGAAGTTGAATATACGATTGCTTTCAAATCTAACACCCGAGTATACGAGATATTCATACACTCAACAATCGCGGTAATAGCGGTATTGATCAGCACACCCACCGCTCTTTTGCTTTCCGCTCAAATGCGTGCAGTTTTTCTGAAAATGTACTGTGAAGATCGAACAAAAAGAGAGCAGGTTTTGCATTTGACCGTCATGGAAATGAATGCTTGAGCTCAAATCACTTGGCGTTTGAGTATGAGTAGTGGTCTTGAAATTTTATTTGTGGAATTGTTGCGTTTCAGTTATAGAAAAACAGAGTATTGAAGCGGTGTGCAAGCAGTAACATTACACCGCTGCAGTTCTCTGCCGCACATATCAAAATTCCAAAAAAAGAATACATTTCTGTTACCGTATGCCCGGCTCATTTTGAGGATTTTTGTTATTACAATCTTCATACATATGTATGTATATATGTACATAGCTTCTGCCTTTTTATTCGTGCAACGCATGATAATATTATATCAACGATTTCGATTGACATAATTTTTTTAAATGTATCGGCAATGGTTAACATTTCTGTACTCCTATGTTGGCCAGCCCTTTGTGTGAGGATATATCTCGCAGGAGTTTGACGAATTGGGTGCGGAGTTTTATTCCAAATCGTTTTGTCTTTAGACACAAATGTTGTACTGGTGCTGTCTGAAATACATAAAAAATTCATGTAAATAAGTCTTCGTATACATATTTCCGCCTATATATTTACTATACGTCTTGAAATACACACTGTAAAGGATAGACTATCAAAAGAATGGTTGGGTAGTTACAATATTGTATATATACATATAATTTCATACACCTTTTTGGGTGTTTCGCCGAGCTTCTCCTCCTATTTGTGGCGTGCGTCTTGATGTTGATACCCTTATGGAGGGACCTACAGTTTCAAGCCGACTCCGAACGGCAGCTATTTTTATGAGGAGCTTTATCATGGCAGAAATACACTTGGAGGTTTTGTCATTGCCGACCCAGGGGCGACCGCTATTAAAAAAATGTTTTTCCTTAATTTTGGTGTTTCACCGAGATTCGAACCTACGCTCTCACTGTGAATTCCGAATGGTAGTACGCACCAACACATTCGGTTACGGCGGCCGCCATATGTCACAGGTATAAAAGATTAGGAAGACCGCCCTTTTCGCTTACCTTTCAAGTTAAATCTACCTGGGCTTCACAAAAACGCGAAATTTAGGGTGCAGCTGCCTGCGTTTTATGTCTGATAGAGGAGTACGAAAGTTGCTGTATATAATATTATTGATGTATTCAAATATGTTCTTACAACATACATACATAAATAAATAAATATTTATCGGGTGTATACAACTATTTCGGGATATAAAGGACTTATACCCAAAAAATTTGTGGGGTACCCGGGTGGCAGAGTATGTAAATTTTTTTGGGTGGCAACACAAGGGTTAAATTAAAATACATTTTAAATAAAAATCTTGCAAAAGTAGAAAATATTCAAATAAAAATTTTGCCATAGCATCAAATATTCTACATTTGTGCGTACATACAAATGTATGCATAAATTTGTGTATGGAAGTATATATGTACATTGTACATACATATGTACATTGTACATTCGCTTGCTCAGTACTTATAGTGCGCACACTGACCGACGTATCGGTAAATTGAGTAAACCTTATCGCGTAGAAAACCACTGCGTTCTTTTAGTTACATATTTACACAATGCATCGGCTTGTGTGTATTTGTTTTTGGTTGTATCTGCACAATGTTGCCACTGATATTTTTGCTTACATACAAAACACATATCTGCGTTATCAGTTACAATTTTTCATTGTTTAATAAACCAAAGCCAAAAACCAACAAATGCAAATAGTTCATTTATCTATAGCTAACTACATATATTCAACATTGTTTTTAAGTTATTTTATTAAAAATTAAAATTTTTCTTAGTTTATTTTGTAAATGATTTCGTAATCTACTGTTTGGCAACACTGTGTGGTGAGAGAGCAATCAGCTGACACGGTTCTACTCAAAATCCTGCGATAAAATCTATGATACCCTTATGGCGATAAAAAACAACACTCCTTTAAATTGGTGTGCCATACGAGCTTGGCTAAACTGACACCACGCAGACAAGAGAGATCTGAAAACTTTTGGGTACTGCGCTTAGTCCAGGGAGGCTTACAGACTCGCCATTTCTATCAACAAGTCTACTTCCACCTTTATCTTTAATAAAATACCTTGCATGGAGGAAAGTCCTGAAGCTACCAGAGTTCTAACAAGCGTATATAGAGAGAAAGCCAAAGATACTTTTGTTAACGGACTCGACGGGGATTTGCCAAAGCTCCTAAAGGACCAAAAGACCATCCACATTCACTCGCCCAACAATAAAACACAGCTAGCAATATCATTTATCTCAAAATAAAATGCATACATGAACATCAATTGATCCATGCAGTCAAAAGCAGTGAACTTTGTACATACCTACATATATGAATATACCAACTAAAGCAGCTGAAAAAAGGTCATCTTACAATCCACAGCAGGTGCAATACAAATTGATATTCCTTAGTAATACCCAACATGAAGAGCAACAAATCATAAAAGTTTAACATCAATTATAGACTATTATCGGATCAAACTCCATCTGACTTCTCCGGTATACATTTTTGAGAATGACGTCTTCTTCATTACCGTACATGTAGTGCAGGACGAAGAACGCTTCTTCGTAAACTCCCTAGCCAGAAAAGTAGAAATCACTCACCACGTTTGGATAAACTTTTTTGGGAAGAAAGGACAAATCTAAAATTCTTTCTCTCTCCATCACTAATCTCCTTTCATGGCATCCTTGGTAACGACTATCTTAAACAGTTATCCGCAGTAATAAATATCTACGGCAATACGCTAAAAATTGACAACAATTCAGTTATTAGGATTGAACAGAAATGCTCAGTTGACGTTAATAACATTGCAATTTCGACCGAATATATGCTGGTATTCAATATACAAAAATTAATTAAATTATTGCGCAACTGGGAAATAGTAAATATTTTTCTGTACTAGAACCCCCATCTGTTATGTCTGTATATGGACCCGTAATAGTTTCGGCGATAACCAAGAATATCGAACAAATATTTCGCATCCTCGAAGAATGCAACTACGAGTTTTATTATAAACTGGAAAAAACAAGCGGGGTTACTGACGACCTTTCTAGACCTCCCAAATCAGGAGTAAATACTCTAACGAAAACTGACCATAGTGATGAAAGCTCAGAGCGTAATCTAATACCGTCTACAGAATCTCCAATCAATGCCTTTAAGAACATATTATTTCTACTAATCGGTAGTGATAAAAACTATAGCTTTACCCTTTTATCAGAGACATATTAATACATTTTTAGAATTTACACACATTTACATTTTAGAAACACGAAAAATTTTTACAGAAACTTTCTTGAAGGATATCAAAAATGAAACTGAACAAGAGAATATAATTATAAATGAGCATCAACGAGCTCATAGAAATAGCCGCAAAAATAAAATTAAAAAAAAGTACTTATTTTCACGGATAAATCGAGGATAAGGTCGAACATTCTTCAATATACCTTAAGCAGAAATATGACAAACACCCTCCAAATCCAAAAATACAAGCCACCTCGACTCTGAAAAATCCTAGAGAAGTCGTCCACATAGATACATACATACATATGTATATAGTGCGCAGAAAAGAATTTTATTCTCACCTCAGTCGATAAATACTCAAAATACGCAAAATTCGAAATAATCCCGTCGAGAATAGTTGAACACATTAATGACCTGATTTGTGAACATATTAATACGGTCGGTATTTCTAAATTTGTTGCAATTGATTATTAGCAATCACGAAATTCAGCTTCGATTTCAAAGGAAATTACAAGACTACATTAAAACCCAGCTATTCGGCTCGCTAAAACTAATATCAGAAGTTCGTTTCGACATTCAGCACGTATTTGGCTTGGGAATAATTACACGTTAAATAATTTTGTTTATTTACTTATTTAAGATATATGTAAGACTTTTATAATGCTTCTACAGAATAGAAATTACAAAACTCTATTCTAGTAACATAGAATGTAAACTTACAGTCAGTCAGAAACATAAAGACAGTATTTGTCTTATACGGATGCGAGACTTTGAAGTCTCTGCGTAACATACATGACCTACAAGTTGGAGGATCATATGCATCTTTTGTGTCCTAACACTGTCTGCAACAAACAAGTGTCCACTTTGAAATTCGACCTTAGAAGTGGAAATGGATTGGCCATACTTTTCGGAAACCAAATGGAGATATCTCCACAGCAGTTCGAGACTGGATCCCACAAGGAAGTTGCAGATGAGGGAGATCATCGCACACGTGAAGTCGCCTAGTCGAAGCAGAAGCGCTACAAGCACGCAGCTCTTAGCGGCAAGTGAAGTTTCTAGCTTTAAGTAAATCTTATTTTAAATGGTTAATTGAGGCCTTATGTTTTTAGGAACGCCGGGAAAATATATATATAAATATGATCTTAATTGAACTTTTTTTTCAAGTCTCTTTCTCACCACGGCTTACGCCAAAAACGATCGACTATAGGAACACATGGCTTGTAACCTTAAGGGAAGGAAAAACAAGAATACAGAAAGGAACATTTAAAATTATTCTAACAAATGTTTTTTTTTTTAATATTTGCCATTTATTTATTGCAATCTATGTAGTAGCATTTAACAATATTTATACTTAAAATTAAGATACACTTGACATTTAACAATACATCTTAAACTAAGATGCACCCAGTTGTGCAAGCAATTTGCTATTTAGTATATGAGACATGTTAAAGGAAATGGGATTGGTAGTAATTTATGTAATTAAAGGGTTTGGGTGCGATTAAAGTCTTATATTGTGTGATGAGGCGTGCTTTTTGATTTCTTCAGCTATTGGGGGAATTTTGAGATCACGGAGAATTTGGGCATTTCTGATATAGTATGGTGCATTCGTGATCTTTCTGAGAGTTTTCGATTGAAATCTTTGGATTATTTCGATGTTTGAGTTAGCTGCGGCGCCCCAGCGTTGTATGCCATATGTCCATACTGGTTTTAAGATAGCTCAGTACAGTAAGAGCTTATTTTCGAGGGCGATGAATCGTGAAGCCCTTATCACGCTTTTTAATAACGCCCTTAAAATAATTAAAAACCCGCTTGTAAATAAAGTTATTTATTCGACGTCTACAGGATGATCTTATTACTAAGACTGAAAGAGCAAACGTCTTGCTGGCCACATATTTTCCGGGAGCCGTAATTCAGATCCCGGAGTCCTATACGGTGTTTTCCAGGCCGACCCAATCGGACTGGAAACTGGCAAACGTATGTTTATCCAGCAATCCATAATCCAGCCGTTAGCTCCTTCAACCCATATAATACCCCGGGGGCTGATGGAATCCACCCGGTAGTACTACAGCAAGACGAGGAGCTAATTACACTACACCTAGACAGGATAATGCGCGACAGCCTTGCACTGGCATGCATACCAACAGTGTGGAGAAGAAGTGGTATTCATACCAAAAATTGGAAAAAATTATTATTCACTGGCTAAATCCTTCGGACCAATCAGTCTCACCTACTTTGCATTAAATTCAATGGAGAAGATTATGAGATCAGATCAAACTCTCTGCCTGTAACACCTCTTTCTCGGAGTCTTTCACCCCCTCCTGTGATGCCCAGTAGTACACAACCTGCTTCAATTGCTGATACACAACGGAATTCGCTGTTAATTATAGACGGATGGGGTTGTAAATATAGCGAGAGGCAGGTTCGAGAACATTTTTCGCGATATACTGCAAAGAGCTTTAAGCCAAAGATGGTGTGCTGGAGTTGGTCTGGACATAAACCCGCCCAAAACAGGCATCATTCCTTTCACCAGGAAAAGAGCCTTACCAGGAATGAAACAGATCAGCTTAGACGGGGTTGCTGGAATTTACGGCCCCAAAACCAAACGGTCTGTGCCAATGAGTAGTTTCCCAAGCAAAGATGTATGACATCTGTCTATGTGCAGAGATAAACTTAGACAGGAATGTCTGGAATGAGCGAATTGACATTCTGAGTGAGAGCACACTTCAGAGGGAAAACACACCATCAAGGAGAAACTCAGAAGTGAAGAGCTAGGGCTAAGGGAGGTGTGCGGGCACCAAACTATGTGGCTACGCCAGGCGAAATCCTTACTAGGAGGGTACAACCAAAAGGGGTTTAAAAAGCTCATAACCCTCCCCAAGGATAATTTGAGAATGCTCACGGGCAGCCTCACAGGCAACTGCAGACTGCGAAGTCATCTGTACATGATCGGGATTTGGTCCACGATCTCTTGCCGTTTCTGCGACCAATCTTAGGAGACTCCAATGCACCTTTTCCTGGAATGCAGCGCTATAGTCCGGAGAAGGTTGAGACATTTTAGCCAACAGCAACCAGACGAAAGGCACATACGCTCAATCCAGCCCAGCTCTATTCTGAGTTTAATAAGGGAACTGGGCTTGGATGAGGAACTTTGAGGAGTTGACGACACACCATGAGGTCGAAGTGCAAATCTCATTCGTATATCTATCTATTTATTACTAAAATGAAATATATGTGTTAGCTGAAAAGCTTATGATGCAATGGAAATGTCCTGCTATTTCACCTTTTACAATGTGGAGGTACCTATTGTGTGATGTTCTGAAATAGCAGGTAAAAAAGCAATAAGCGAAAATAGTCCATCAAAATTGTGCTTATATTGTTAGTTATTTGGTAGCAACAATGCATAAAGGAAAGTGCGAAGATAGTGGAGGTAAGTAAACGGGAGCTCCGACGAATACAATAGCAACGTTAGCGAGGACGACAACGACTGCAGTGATGAGAGAGCGTGGATTCTGGAATTCGAATCGAACGACAATTGCGACGATGAATTATTAACAGAGGGAAACATGGGCATTACGATTTAACAGCCAAGAAAGACTGCGAAGTTTGATTCCTAGTGCCTTGCGTTTTGTAAAAATTCGGGTTTGCCATGTGAGCTTGCAATCAAAATGTATTCTTGATCTATGATTATGTTATTGAATTTAACGGGTTAGCAAGTATTTCGCTTGAGATTAAAGGTAACTTGAACATATTACGTCTCAATTGATCTTATTTTTTTGTTTTTGAGCCATTGAGTTATTTCATCTAGTCCGATTTGGAGTTTAAGAGAAGCCACATCAGGGAGGGAGTCAATTGCGAGTAAGGCGGTACCATTTGCAAAAGTTCCGATGATAGTTTCCTCAGTAACTGGCAGATCTTGAGTGTAAACCAAGTATAAGATGGGCCCCATAATACTACATACCTTGGAGTACAAACAAGTGCTAATTTTTTTGGTAGAACTTTATAAGGATATAATAATTTGTGGGTAGAGTAGGCAATACTTCTTGCCTTCATGATTTTTGATTTTTCCGTGTTTACGGATAATTTTTATTTATGCACCTTTCCATTGAGAAGGAACAATATCAGTTAATATTGAGGCATTATATACCTATATGCGTGAAGAAAGATATTCCTTCCGCTGGGAGTTGCTTGAGTACTTCTCCAGTGATGAAATCATATCCGGGGACTTTTTTGCTTTTTAACCTCTTTTATCGCTTCATTCACATCGTTGTTTCAGAATTTTTTATGGGTGGGTCCAGGGTGTCATTTGAAGTAAAAACTCGGGGTAAGTGAGCAGCAAATATTTGCTGTTTTTCGAGATCCGACTTAAGCAATTTTAATGGTTTTAATGTGCTAATGCTGGCCTTTTAAACTTTTTGCTGCTCACCAAAAAGAGTAGTCAGAGACAGAGGACGCATCGAAGTATTTTATTTGTGTCAGTCGGCCAATATGTTATGGAGCCGGAGGAAGGTGTGATGAGGTTCAATTTTGTTATCGCTGCTAACAGGTGGCGACCTGCAAGGAATCTGATGAGGTTACTAAGAGGATTTGCTGGTTTTCCCGCGGGCGGCCTCCGTAGCCGAATGGGTTGGTGCGTGACTACCATTCGGAATTCACAGAGGGAACGTAGTTTCGAATCACCAAAATTAAGAAAAACATTTTTCCAATAGAGGTCGCCCCTTTTGGCAGGCAATAGCAAACCTCCGAGTGTATTTCTACCTTGAAGAAAACTTCTCATATACATATGTCGTGGATTGAATATCTTCTATGCAGAAAGAGTGAATGCTGCAATGTTTGATGGTGTTTTTTATGAGAATATCAGAGCCAGCATGCGGTTTTTTATCGGGGTGCATTGTGTGATATAACTTGTAATTTGGGAAACAAAAGTAGCTTTTATCTGTGAAATGAATTTGGGATATCGTGTGATTAGAGAAGCAGTTTTATTTGTAATATATTATGTGTTTGGAGAACCCATTAGCGTTCCAGCGGAGAATATTCATTGGTTTGAAGGGCTTAGTTTTTGAGTCGTGCGACTCAAGACTTGTTTGAGGAGTGCGACCGTATCTGGCATTTCACTTGAAGACAATCCGAAATTGATTCTTTGTGCTGAGGGTGCATTTATATTTTCTGGAATATTTTTAACAACTTGGGGAATATGAAAGCCTTAGCTGTTTGTAGACGTTTGAGTAGCAGAAATGGACTTGGATGATGTTTGAGCGACGGGTGTTGGGTTCTCATCCTTTTTTCTCAATGGCATCATAGGGCATCATAGCTTCTGTAGATGTTTATATATCATGCATCCTTTATGATTTGCTGGATGATTTCCTTCGCATGAGGCACATTTGACGTCACTTGTTTTCATCTTACGCGAGCAATTTGAGGATAAGTGGGCTCCAGCGCAGTTAATGCGAACGGGTTTTCTATGTCAGTAGGTTTTTGTGCGACCGTACTGCTAGCAGTTGCGGGCGTGGAGGTTCGAAAACAATTTTTGAGTTAAATAGATACTTGATCTCATATATATCTTTATTGTTCGAACTCGGTTTCAACTTGACAATGAACATAGGGAGTGGGCTTTTTATAATTCTGTGCTTAATGTTGTGTATATTTGTCCCTGTGTGGACGAGCTCTTTAGGCTCTTGAAATATTTCGTCATTGTCAATAGATGCGTGCATATTTTTGAGAA
Source organism: Anastrepha ludens (assembly GCF_028408465.1). Classification (NCBI taxonomy): domain Eukaryota; kingdom Metazoa; phylum Arthropoda; class Insecta; order Diptera; family Tephritidae; genus Anastrepha; species Anastrepha ludens. The sequence goes on from NC_071503.1 coordinate 44,109,068, forward strand.
TAACCTTGAAGTTTCGTTCTTGTTTTGCTTTATATAGGGAAAATTCATTGTCTTTTTGCTCCAGAAGGGTAACTTTTATTTTATAGGTTTCGGGGTGAATAATTGTATTTCTACTTGCTCATTATTAATTAGCTGCAAATCGTGAGAGCCAGGAGCATTTCGAGTTAAGAGCTTCATGAAAGGGGTGATATTGTTGACTTTGTCAACAATTATTGATGGGAACTTTGGGATTTTTTCTTCTCGTAGCTTGGCATTTTCCCTTCTCAATTTCAAGGGAAAAGAAACGATTTCCAGAGAGCTCGTAGCTACCTAGCCACGTGGTCTTTTGCATGTGGTCAACAAACTACGTTCCTTCTGTAAATTACGAATTGTAGTCACGCACCAACCCATTCGGCAACGGCGGCCGACTGAAGAAATACCTTATATAAATATAGAAGAAGAATTGGAACTTACTTAACTTACTTACTTAAAAAATATTGTCCTTTTTAAAATTAATTTTGAAAAAGTACGTACATCTAAAAACAAAAGGTATTCATGAATAAACGAATGCAAATGATGCAATAAAGTAACAATTTGTAATGAAAATTATCTTACGAAAATCAGTATATATAGATGTATAAATCGCCATAAAAATTATAAAGCTCCAATTCTTCCGTGTCAACGCTGATCAAATTAGTAGCTTAGAAGAACTACAGGGTTTTCGGTGGCACAATAATGTTTTAAATTTAAGTTTTCTCCCTAACCACCGAAGGTATTTCTCCCGAACAGCGTATGCTTCGTTATTCGTGCGGTTTATTTAGTCACGACGTCGCAGTGGACCGGTAAACTACCCTTCGTCTTTCAAAATCTATTTTGCGTGAATTATTGAGTAAGGACCTTAGACTTCACCACTTTGAAATTCAAATCGTACAAGCGGTTAAGTCTAACGATTACAATTTACGCAAAAATTTCTGCATGAAACTGTTAGAGCGATTTCGTACGGTAAACACTATCTTTTGGAGTGGTGAAGCCCATTTTCAGTCGTAAGTGGAAAAAGGCAAAAGTGCCATTATTGGTCAATTAAAGGACCTGCTGTTAAAATGTTAACCGGCACTTCACGTTCCTAAAGTGACGGTTTGGTGTGCATTGTCAACCGTGGAATAATTGGACCATATATACCATAAGACCATACGTTTGAAAATCGTCGAGGGCAAAAAATTTCTGTAGACGACGCATGGTGAACGATTATTTTCTGATAATACTGAGAAAACATCGTTCCTTCAGTACACACACATGGTTTCAGCAAAATGACGTCACGCCGCACACGGCCAGAGAGACCATGGCGATACTGCGTATTTTCTTCCCTAAAAACCGGATAAATCATTTCTTTGACATAACTTGGCTGCCCGAGTCGCCCGATCTTACCACTCTGGACTGTTTTTAAGAAGTAAAATTCATATCTGTCGCCTTTGTAACAGTTATTGAAATATTGGACACCCTCTAGAAACCGGAATACTATTTGTAAACGACTTCAGTGATTCAATTGAAATAGATAGCAAATCAATTGCCCCATCAAGGGGCAAAATATAATTTTTTACGTACACAAAGTGAGTAATTTTCTATCCGTTTTACTAAAACCAAACTCGAAAGGGCTTTTGAAGAAATACTATCCTTCCGAATGATGAAATACCTCCAAATACAAAATACAAAGAAGCTAGAAGCGATCAATAATAAAGTTAAGGTAACCTTCAATATAGCACTCTTCATATCCATTGTATAGTAAAAGCAATCATACTTCTCATTATCAAAAGAAGTGAAGTAGTTCAAAATATCTAAAAGAAGAAGGCCGAATAATGTTCAAGGAAAATGAAATACCCCCAGGACTCGAAAATCTACGAATATCCTCCGCATTTGAGGAGCTATAGGAGCTATATGATCAAACATAAAAATATTATTAACCAAACACCCCATATCTGCAACTAACAAACAAAGCAGCATTTGGCGTACCTGTCACCTAATCAGCAAAATAAAGGGTGGTTAAATTTCAAGGGCCGATGTTGAATGTGACCCACACCTAAACGTAAAGTTTCTTTCTGCATTTTATTTGGCATTTTTCAATTTCAGACTAATTCAATGTGAACCATGGAAAGATACACAATCGAGCAACGCGTTAAAGTTATTCAGGCTTATTATGAAAACGGGCGTTCAAATCGGGCATATCGAAGAAAATCATCTTCAGTGATGAGGCACATTTTCACTTCAGTGGATTCGTCAATAAGCAGAATCGCCTCATTCGGGCGAATGATAATTATCCAATTATTATCCAATGGGCCATATTTTTTTTCCAAAATGAGGCCGGTCAGGCAGTTACTGTGAATAGTGTTCGCTATCGTGAGATGATAACGAACTTCTTATGGACCGAATTAGAAGATATGGATGTGGACGATATGTAGTTTCAACAGGACGGTGCTTTTTGTCACACAGCTAACGAAACAATGGCTCTTTTGCGTGAAAAATTTGGCCGAATAATCTCACGTCGCGGCGATGTCAATTGGCCCCCAAGATCATGTGATTTGACACCATTGGACTTCTTTCTTTGGGGTTATTTGAAAGAAAAGGTATACGTCGATAAGCCAGCAAAAATTCAAGAGCTAAAGGATGACATAATTCGGCCCATTAACGGCATAGAACCTCAATTATGCCTCAGCGTCATCGAAAATTTGGACCATCGGATGGAGGTGTGCTGCCGAGGCCGAGCCGGCCATTTGGCCGATATTTTGATTTGTGCGTAATTGAATCATACCTATATTATCATAATAAAGAAAAATGATAGTAATTAAAAAAAAACAAATTGTATTTTATTCAAAACCAAACCGGCCCTTGAAACTTAACCACCCTTTAAAAGTCACGTTGAAATACCACGGGCATAGCTGTAGGAATTTAGATTTGGTTTTAGAGTTAAGAGAATTTGTAATTCAGGTTAGATTGTAGATCAAAAACATAAATAACAGCTTAGCCGGAAGCTATTTTAATCCTCAAATGTCTGATTTTCCTATTGTGCTCAAAAACTTATTTTAGACTAATGAAAATGAACGAATTTGAAGTTCGTTTTCTTTATTACACTCTTACTTTACCTTGTACAAGTAATAATACCTACCCCGCATTTTGGCGGGATTATGGGGCATATGCGCGTCAAATTTTCAAATTAATAATTTTTTTGTATTGGATATTAATTCTTATTCGATTCCATAATTCAGGTTGTGGTACTCAAAAAAACCTCTTTCAGTACTTGATTTCTACTACTTGATTTTTCGATCTCATCAAGTCACTTTTTGCAATTGAGTATCTGCATCTTGCAGTTGGGAAAAAGATCAAAACAATAAGTGTTGAATACGTAAGAAGATACCAAACGCACTGCTTTTGCGTCGCGCCATGGAACATTAGAAATGTCAACAGGTCTCGGGTACCTACAAATTCTTCCGAATAGCCACTCAAAGCATTTTTTGTAGCAAGTGCGGTACTAGAAGACAACTTGCAGTTTGCCACTCTCTTAACTAGCACAGTCCCCAAACTGAAAAAACCTCAACTCCGAAGCTAGACAACCAAGCTGAGCGAATAGGTAATACTATATTGACGTCGTTCGGAACTTCTTGAGAAAGTCTTACAACGACATTTGTTGCAGCGCCAAGATCAGAAGTATTTTCAAATATGATGTTATTTCCAGCGTAAATTTCGAAAGCATATAAGCAGCCGGTCGAATCGCATATGGAGAAAAGTTTTGTTCCCCATTAATGAGGTTTAGCTGGCTTATATTGCAGGGTCGGGTTACCTTGCATTTTTGTTGAAGACATTTGCTCATCCACGCACAGCCTTTTGAGTATGGGAACAACTTGGAATCTTTCATTAAAGTGCTTGATCAGTGGTTTTGCTTTAAATAATCGATCACAAATAGGCTGATATTTGGGAATGCCGGACGAATTGTCGTTAAAACGCAGTCGTTTACGAAGTTTTGGTATGTATTTCGAGTCCTCGTATTCCATGATGCCAATAAATTTTTCAAGTTGAGCTCCATCTGTTACGAACCGCGTTTCGACATCTCTTTGACGAGCATGTACAAAAAAGCATATATAAAGTTTTTCTCCCTCGACTTTTCACTTGGAGTGTGAACGTACGTGTTTTTAAATTGCTCTGCGAAATACTTTCTAAACCTAATAACTAGAGCGCGCACTTGATCTGAGATAACGACTTTAAATATAAATAGTGCCAACTGAATTGTTAAGTTTTGCTTTAAGATCGCGTGTTTTAAATATATATAAAAAAAACCAAAAATAAACGTGAAAGAGGTTTATTGCTTGCACTCAGCATATGAGTGTCCTTCACTCGCCACTGTGGGAGCGTAGAAGCTTATTTTCCTTACGATACCCTGGAAGGGCCACCACCTGGAAAGACCACCAGTCTCGTAAGGTTGTGTGAGCCTCGTTCTCTGCTGCGATGCTAATGCCCAGCATACAATCTGGGGCAGCAGCAAATGCCATGAGCGGGGCTCTCGGCTATTCGAGCTTATCGCTTCCTCTTGCCTAAACATACACAACAAGGGTAGACAGCCCACGTTTGTTACTGCTAGAAGGCAGGAGGTGATTGATCTCACTCTATCAAATTCAAAATTTGGGTGGTCAGTCAGGAACTGGAGACTCATTGCCGAAGATTCGTGCTCGGACCACAGGTATATTGAGTTTCAGTATGGCGAGGAGGCACTAATGCCATTGCCCTCCAGAAACCCCAGAGAAGTCAGAAGTTTAGGGAGGCGTTGCGGGGCTTTGACGTGGCGCCACCAAGACTTCGGAAAGAACAGGGGATTGAGGTGGCAGTTGAGAAAAACAGCGCAGCCTTAGTTGAATGTTTTGAGTCAGCCTGTCCAATTCGACCTCTCCTTGATCGGACTCCCGTTCCGTGGTGGAACCGAGAGCTCCAAACATTGAGGCGTGAGTCGAGAAAACTTCTAAACCGGGCCCTCAAGACTAATCTTGCTGGGGACTGGGAGCGATACCGTCATATTCAGAGGAACTACAAGAAGCTAATTTGCGAGTCGAAAAAGGCTTATTTTAGGGAATTCTGCGGCGGTATTGAATCTCTGAGTGGCATGGCAAAATTGGTTAGAATTCTGAGAAGGGATCCAACCGCAAAGCTAGGGTCACTTAGGAAATCTGATGGCTCCTCCACGGAGAAGCAAAGTGCGACACTCAGCTTGCTGATGGACTCTCACTTTCCAGGAAATCAGATAAGCATTGGCCGGCAATAGCCCTCAACGAAAGAGGCTGCTGCCAGAGCTGCTACACCTTCTCGGCGTGACTGGTACGTTGCCAGGTCTGTGGTGAATGAAGCCGCCACTCAATTTGCCATCGAATCGTTTGGCCGCTAAAAGTTCCCCGGACCAAATGGCATTTATCGCGGCATGCTGAAGGAAGGCATAGAGTCAGTGCCTTCAGCCCTGATGAAAATCTTCACTGCATGCTTGGCACTTGCTTATATACCCCGCTCGTGGAGGATGGGGAGGGTCGCTTTCATCCCTAAGGTTGGGAGAGACGACTGCACCAGCCCCAAAAGCTCTAGACCTAACAGCATGACCTCTTGCATGCTGAAAAGTTTCGACCGGCTAGTGGAGTTGCATATGCGTCAGAAGTCGCTGAAGCTTCACCCTCTGTCTGCATTTCAGCATGCCTATCAACGCGGAAAATCCTGCGAGTCGGCACTGCAAAGCCCTGTTGCTAGGATAGAGTGGGCCATCGACAGAAGAGACTACGCCATGGGCATTTTTTTGGATATAGAGGGGCTTTAGATAATGCCACTTTCGAGAGTATGTGCAGCTCTGCCAGCAGACATGGTGTAGACCGGGTGCCGTTGAATTGTATTATTACATTTATGTTTTCTACATATGTATACGGAAAGTTTTATATTTATTAAGCGGGAGGTTCCCCCCTAGCATATGGATCACCTTGAGATGTGGGTCAGAATATCTGAAAAATTCTTTTTTAATAAGTTTAAGTTGCTTGTTTTAGAAAAAGTAATACGTCATCTATATTATCCACATTATGCGTTTCCAAATAGTTCTTTCTAAAAACTTGCTCATACAGCATATAAGCGAAATAGGTCTAAATTCTGAGGTCTCTGCTGATGGATTGTTGGATTTCGGAAACGGAATGACTACGTCGTTCCAGTTTTAAGGGAAGGCTCCAGTGAACATTATCCATCTTTCGCCATTTACGGGAAAAGGCGAATTTGCAATCAACTCCTTCATGAGCAGTATCAAATATATGCTATCAACAGTTCACGACGAAGAGACACGAAGAGAGGCGACTAAAGCAGTATTCTACAGAGTGATCCAAGGAGAAACAAAGGACGTGGTTATCAACATACCTCAACCTGACGAGTGGTTACAAATCAAGAAGGCGATGAAACTTAGGTACAAGTCAGATGTGGTACCTCACGAGATATATAGGAAGATCTGCAATGTGGGAGCTAACATGGTAAGTGATTTGGCAACAGAAGTCCAAACAATTAAGTAGAAGGCAGATGAAATTAAAGTCCATTATAGAGGAGATACCGAAATAGATTTAAGTAATATAAACCTTATACTAGTGAACAGCCTAAAAGAAATTACTCCAGGGACATTGTTGGAAAAAATATTCGAAGAACATGATTTATGTACAATTTTAGAAATAATGACAAAACGATCATATGATGACAGTTGTACCCGGACAGATTAGAAGAACAGACGAACCGTTAAAAAAGAATAACATACATTACCAAAATAAACAAAATGAAAAATATTCCCACGAAGCTTATAAAGGCAATTACTTAGGCCAAAAGAGATGGAATAATCAATATTTTACACATCAATGGGCCAAAGTAGACGTGATAATCAAAATTTTACTCCAAATTTGGGAAGTGGTGACAATTATTCAGGCCAAGTAAAGAGAAATAATCAAAACTATCATAACGATAACAATTCAGGTAAAGCAAAAAGAAATCAACAATTTTATAGACGCAATAACTTAGAGCAAATTAGAGAGAATCGAGTAGATGCAATGGAAATAGATAATATTGAAAGATATTACGATAGATCGCCAAAGACAGGGCACTCTAATCATCATTGCAGCCAGAATTGCTAGCTATTATATAGGCAAAACTATGGAGAATCTAAGATCAAAGAGAAGTTAACTATTCAATTTTTTTTTTATAAGCAGCCTCGGAATGTTAACCCAAAATGAAGATGACGATCGATAATAGGAAATATATTGCTCTCGTAGATACAGGAGCCAGTATAAGTCTTATGAGTAATTATATAAAAGATTTTGAACGACCCATGGTTAGATAAAATCCTAACAATTAACACGTTAATTAATTAAAATATAATTGATCAGGAAGTACACACAAAAAAAAAAGAATTCAACTTACCAGAAAACGCAAGAATGAAATGGAAAGTAACGTATTTTAATGAAAGAAATTACATGTTTATAATACGAACTGTAGGAGGGTAAAAACACCAGCAAAGCACAGGTAGTACAAAATTTGGAAGTTAGTGAATGCAACCTAAATATGATCGACAATTTAGATGTGGATGTATCCATAGAACGGTTCATTCAGTCGAAAAACACTTACATGGTAATTGCTATAATAAGGACGAGATAATCAATAAATGTAAAATGTTAATTATTCCAACACATAACGAAACAGAGGAACTAAAAATAATGCATGGAAAAAGAATTATTTGTTTATCCGAATACGATTTCTATAGAATGAGTGATTTCTTCAGGAAATATAGTACATAACAAAAGGAAAAGTAGGAATATTTTCGGAAATATAACATAGTTCAGGAAAAGTTAATAGAAATGTTTTCCAACGATAAAAAAGTAGAGTTTATAAATTGTAAAATAAGAGCATAAGATATCGAAACTCAAGTTGAAACGGTTAAACAAATTTCGCTATATCATGATAGAGAAAGCATGCATTCTGGTATTAAAGAAACATATAACCTACTTGAAAATAAAGTTTACTGTCCGAAATTATTAGAACTGATACAAATAGTTATTAACCAATGCGAGATATGCCAGAAAATTAAATGTGATAGAAGTCCAACCAAACCAAAGATTTTTTACACAAAACCCACAAATAAGGAAGAAATTACTGATATATACGCTTATGTTATGAAGACTTTCTAACAGTTACAGATAAATTTTCAAAGTCCAGAGTAGCATATTTTTTAAACGACAGAAATCACATTACTATTATTGAATAACTAGAAAACTGCTTCACTAAAATAGGTTAACCGAAAAAGATAATAGAATGTTAAATAAATGAAACAAGGGAATGCCTAACAGTTAATTCAAAAAGCTATTAGAATCTATAATGATAGGCTTCATTCTACAACAGTGGTCGCCAACCCACGATCGCGAGCTACCGGTAGCTCGCAAAGGCAATTCTGGTAGCTCGCGCTGCTCACGTTGCAAAAAGTCTGAAAATCATACCAGTATTAGCAAATTTCAGAAATTTTCATAATAAATAGATAAACAGCGGCAACACTGCGGTAAGCGATTTCGATCCGACAAACACGACGCGAAGTCGCGTCTCCGTTCTAGGATCGGCTGGAACCGATTAGCGTGTTCGAGAATTTTTTGGCTTTATATATACGCAATGAACGTCGACATTCCGCTCAGTTTAATACTGAACGGCATTATCAACGTTCTGCGTGCAGCGGTTGGGTTAGAGTTCGAAACATTATGGCAAGCAGTAGTAAGAAGGCGAAGACATACCATTTCCATTCGGAATGGGAAGAACAATACTTCTTCACAGAAGTTAAAGGCAAAAGTGTTTGTTTGTTATGTAATACATCTGTGCCAGTTCCTAAAAAAGGAAATATTGAGAGGCATCATAAAACTGTACATTCGAATTTTGAGAAGGCATTCCCGTTAAATTCTGCCACCAGAAAAGAAAAACTGAAACATTTAAAAATCCAGTCAATTGGACAACAGTCAATATTTTTGAAAACAATCGACAAAAATAAGGCTGCAACTGAAGCATCTTATCGTGTTTCCCAGATAATTGCACAAAAGAAAAAACCTTATGAAGACGGGGAAATCATAAAACAAGCATTTTTGGAAGCTGCAGATTCTTTATTCGCCAACTCTAGAAATAAAGACGAAATAGTGTCCGCTATAAAATCTATGCAACTTTCTGCTAATACAGTGATGAGGCGAGTAGAAGTAATGAGCAATGATATTTTTTACAGTTAAGAAGTGACTTAGATAACTGTATTTATTTTTCACTGCAACTGGATGAATCAACAGATGTAGTTGACACCTCACAGATGTCCATATTTGTCAGGATGGCTTTTAGTGATTTTACAATTAAAGAAGATCTTTAGAAGTTTATTCCACTCAAAGGACATACTGCTGGGCTAGAGCTGTTTTCACATTTAAAAAATCTCATCTCCTCTGAGAAAATTCCAATATCAAAAATGGTAGGCCTGACAACTGACGGTGCTCCAGCTATGGTGGGTTGTGATAAGGGGCTCGTGGCGCTATGTCATACGGATGAAAGTTTTCCACAATTTCTTAGTTACCACTGTATTATGCATCAGCAAGCATTATGTGGAAACTTTCTAAACTTGAACAACGTTATGAAACTGGTGGTGAAAATTGTGAACAAGATTAGAGCTCAAGCGTTACAAAGAAGATTATTTAAAACCGAAAAGATCTATTGGAGCCCTGTGACAGTAAATATCATATGGAAATAGTTTCTAACTTGAAGGAAAACTTCAAAAATCGTTTCAAGGATTTCAGCAAAATTGCTTTAGTGACGCAATTTGTTGTTTCACCCTTCATGGACATTGATATACAACAGTTTGCAACTTGTGTTATGAACAACTTTGGCGAAGACATTGCTGTGACAGAAATGGAACTGATTGCTTTTCAAAGTGACTTGACTTTAAAATCTTTAGGTTCAAATACAAAATGTATTGTATATGGACTTTAGTAAGTAAAGATAAGTATTCAGTTTTATGTCGTGTTGCGTTGAAAGTGAAAGCGTTATTCAGTTCAACTTATTTGGGTGAATCTTCTTTTTCCAATATGAAATTTATTAAAAATAAATACCGCAATCGGCTTACAGATGTACATTTGGATAACTGTATTCGAATGACTGTATCAAATTATACTGCAAATATTAAAAAAATTATCGATGAGTCAGAATGTCAACCTTGTCATTAAATATGCTCTTTTTATCTGCCCATATTTTATTTATATAATAATGTACAATACTATTACTGTTTTGTTGTTTTTTTAAGTCGCTTGTGATTTGCCATTATGACTGCAAAAAATTTTGTTACGATTGATAGGTGTGAACATGGATGTAGTTATGCATAAGTATAAGCACTATAAGTCATAAGTTTATTATATATAGAACGTATATTAGTAAAATAAATACATGTATTGTATGTCGAATATAACTGTGTATTATTTAATTTATGTTGGCTTGTGCAAGTAGCTCGCTGTTTATTTCAAAATCTTGAAAGTAGCTCAACACATTGAAAAGGTTGGCGACCACTGCCTTAAATGGTGCTGGAGTCTACATATAAGCATATGCGGACGACGTTGCCGGTTTGATAACGGGCCCTTCGCTTATGAACACCTGTAGAAAAGTACAGAATACACTGGATATGATTGACACTTGGTGCTGTGCGAATGGACTATCGGCAAACCCCACCAGGAGGAAACTTGATGGACTCGTTCTGCCTAAGCTAAAAGGAGTCACAATCCAACTATCTAAAGAAATTTAATATTTTGGAGTAATCCTGGATAGTAAACTTCTTTGGAAGTCACACGTTGAAACAAATACATCCAAAGCACTGACAGCCTTCTGGCAGTGCAAAGGTGTCTTTGGGAAAACGTGGAGTCTTTCTCCTAGCAAAGTCTTAAGGATCTTTGCGGCTATGATAACACCTGTTATCACCTAAGCACCAGTGGTTTGGATGAGTAGACTCTCTCTCGCGAGAGTCAGGAGGACCTTATCGAGACTACAACGCACTGTGGCCTTCTGTTGCACCGGAGCTTTTCCGACTACTTCAGGCCCGGCATTGATGCGTTCATCCAAGGAGAGGCCTTGAAGGCCATCTGCAGGCTAAAACTCAATGGCAACTGGTACGGCCCCTGTCCGGCATTGGAAAACAGAGAAGGCATGGACTTCGATCCAACGATTCTCTCCATACCCCTTGACTCCATGCCATCAAGAGTCGTACTTGAAAAGATGTACAGTGTAGTGCTACCAGAGGCTCAATCGTGATCAAACTCTGCAAATGAGCCCGGCAAACACTGTTTTCGCATTTTCACGGATGGCTCCAGGACCGAGCTTCGGCTCTGGGGTTTACGTGGAATCCAGCAGGACAAAACTGCCCTTTGCTCTTGGAATGAATGCATCTATGTTTCAAGCGGAGGTGTATGCAGTTCAAGAAGTGATGAACTTTGTTGTGGAAAACCGATGGAGAGGCAGATCTATATGTGTCTGCAGCGACAGCCAAGCTGCGCTCATGGCCTTAGACAGCCGTCCAACCACATCAGGGGTAGTCGAGTCCTGTAAATCTAAGCTGAACTATGTCGGTAGACATAATAGCCTGATCTAACATGGCCAACTACTTTGACCCGGAGCCCGTTGTGCCACTCCCTTATGCGGCCATCAAAGCCACGGTTAGTAAATGGATTACTACAACCCACAAACGAGCTTGGCAGGCTGAGAGAGGCTGCAGATGGACAAAACTGATGTTACCTGTCATGTCCGATCGACTGCCGCAAACCCTCCTGTCATTAAGCAGAAGGGAGTGCAGAGAGCTGGTTGGACTGATGACGGGCCACTTTCTGTGGGCGAAGCACATGGAAAGGGTGAGTATCTCAGACAGTGTACTCTGCCCAGCTTGTGAAGAGGAGGATGAGACGGCGGACCACTTCCTGTAAGTCTGCCCGCCTTCGCTCGAATCAGGTTTGAGGTCTTGGCACCACATGATCTACTCAGATTTCTTCGGAGATCGGGTAGATTTAAAGAAAATTAAAAGGGAATCCAAGTGTAGTACAATAGACTTAATTAATGTCTGAGTGCTGCACTTGCTAGTTGTCCCGACAAAAAAAAAATAGTAACATACGCAACATTATTAAAAACGGTACCAAACAACCTCTTTCTTCTCGGTGGAGCTTAAAGTATTCTTTATTCTAACACTTACAGTTTTTAAAAAGATACACCTGATACTTAGTACGGTTTTTACAAAAGCAAAAAAATTGTATATATTCGTAACAAATAACATGTTTATTCAATATTTAAGGACAGAAACTTCCAAATTAATTTCTGGAATTAGAGAACCTAAGGTACAAAATGAGTATTCAGTAGTTGTTAGGCGGCCTTTAGCTTTGAGAACTGTTTCAAAAGGTTGATGCATACCTTTAACCAATATCTTCGTTTCATTAGCTGCAATTTTCTCCCACTCAACACTTAAAGCTGTCTTTACAGATGCTTTATGCTTTCTGATTCATTTTTCTAAAAGCCCCCAGTCATGCTCAATTGGGTTCAGATCCGAGGATTGAGGTGGAGTTTTAAGCTGCTTACAGTGGTCAATAAGCCATTTTTGCACGAGATTCGATAAGTGTTTTGTTCCATTGTCTTGTTGAAACAAGAACCCTTTAGCATCCAGTCTAAGTTTAACAGAACTATCATGCAAATTATTCTTCAAAATGTTAAAATACAGATGTTTGTCCATTTTATCATCAATAAAGACCATTTTTCTTACTCCAGATGTAGCTATGATTTTGATTTGGGGGCCCTTGCATTTCCTCCTCCATACTTAACAGTAAGAATAAGATTTTTTTCGTTCAGTTTTGTATTTTCTTTTCGCCAAACTTTTGGACGGCTATCTTATACGAAAACATTAATTATGACGTTTTCCCAAAAAGAATGTGGCTCATTTTTAAAGCGGTTGACTCATTTACATAGCGTTCTTTCTGTTAATATCTGAAATGTAGGTCTTGGTTATATTTGGATTTCGCGCGACTTATGCTACTATGTTGCGTTCCTCACGTGGAGTCAATATTTTTCACCTTCCGGCAATAGCACTTTGCACCGTAGATTGCAATTTGCCAATTGTTTCGTCGATTTCGTGCAGATACCTGTTTTCCAAGTACAAGTTAATAACAATTTTACGTATTTTCTAAATTTCTAAATCCGCACTTCGTCCCATCTTGCCACCTTCAATCGAGATATTACTCGCAACTGAAACTGAATCCGTGATAAAAACTAGGACAAACCAAACTTATTTTGTTTGCACCAATATTAGTAAAAACACAAACTGCTACTTTTGCATCATAAGCTGAAAGTGTACGAATAAATGTTTTGCAGCATTTGGCTACGTCTGCCTGCTTTCTTTGGAACCCTTTAGTGTGAATTGAAATAACGCAGTGAGAAAAGAAATATATTGCAACAGCAAATATTTTGAAGTGAAAATTTTTTACGTACTACGCACAGTGCAGGAATAAATTGTGTGACCACTGTATATAGATACAACATGACGAACATACTTCACTATAAAATAAAATGGGAACCTTCGCATCTCAAAAGGACTTTGCCTCAGTGCATCAATTGCCAGAAATATGGGCGTATAAAAAATTATTGCACAAGAAGTCCCGTCTGCGTTAAATGTGCTCTATGTAAAGAGAAACACACCGGAAACTACAAAAAATGCATGGTCTACAAATCCATAAGAGTGCAACGTTTCCTAGCTCTGCGGAAAAAGGAAATGCCTGCTTCACAAACAAGCCCAAACCAGCAAAACGGCACAAGCGAACCCACCAGAAAAGTCTCAGGGACTGATACAAATTAAATTTTCATTGGTTGAAAATTGTTTTTAAAAACGTTGCGGGAGCCGGAGCTCCGGACTTCTTTATTTTAATTAAAACTTAACTCTGGCTCATTACAACTAGGACTGACTTAAATATTCAAAATATACCTAATATTAAGTGCCTTGTCAACTGCTTTGCCGCGTGACCGCGTTTCGTGGGAATCATCACCGGTAGTTGCGCGGACAGTTTGGTCAGTATATTTGTGCATTTCGGCTAATTTGACCGTATCAGCAAGTAAGGCGTTTTTCAATAGGTGCGCTTCAACTTTTTTCCGATAGGGAGGGCGAACGACGCAATATTTTTTATTTTTCGCTTGTCATTTGTAAACTTCATTAGTATACATTTCATCATGGAACGCTACACACTTGAGCAACGATTGCAAATCATTGAATTTTATTATAAAAATGCGTGTTCTGTAAAGAAAGTTTAAAGTCGAAAAATCATCTTCAGTGATGAAGCTCACTTTTGGCTCAATGGCTTTGTCAACAAGCAAAATATGCGTTACTGGGCAGAAAGCAATCCACACGTGATTCATGAGGCACCGTTGCATCCCGAAAAAATCACTCTTTGGTGCGGTTTACATGCCGGCGGCGTAATTGGCCCATATTTTTTCGTTGACGAGAACGATCGCTACGTTACTGTGAATGGAAATCGATACCGCGACATGATAAACGATTATTTTTGGCCGCAATTGAATGGTATGGACTTAGACGACATGTGGTTTCAACAGGACGGGGCCACAAGCCACACAGCACACGCTACAATTGATTTGTTGAAGAGTAAGTTCGATGAGCGCATTATTTCCAGAAATGGACCGGTCGAATGGCCGCCGCGCTCGTGTGATTTGACGCCTCTAGACTATTTTCTTTGGGGTTATGTGAAGTCATTGGTCTACAGTAACCGGCGACGATTTGTGAGCTCAGAGCCAATATTGAACGCGAAATTGCTGGAATTTCGGCCGATTTATGCAAAAGAGTGGTCAAAAATTGGGTTCAACGATTGGACTTCGTAAAACGTGCACGCGGTGGTCATGCAAAAGAAATCTAATTTCAAACTTAAATGTATATGTTCAAACTCGATAATAAAAAAAAAATTAGTTAACAAAGTCAAACCGTTTGTGTTTTATTAAAAACAAAATGTTGAAGCGCTCTTACTGAAAATAAGGTGTAGCAACGCGACTAGTGTTAACTCATCCACGCTTAAATTCGATTGTCCTCAATCGATCAAAAGTACGGTAAATCATTGAACTTTGTATGGATGTAGTTACACGGTGGAATTCGATACCATAGAATTCGTTCCTGGTTCAATGGTGTTGTTCATCAGGAGAAGTATGATGACGGATATCATGATTATCAATATTATCGATGTTCTGCTCGCAACGGTGCCTATTTTTAATAAGTGAATTTGATGGGTGTTTTTAATGTGAAACTCGTTTAGATTTTGAAGGGTTAATATATTTTCCCATTTGTTCTCTATTGGTGTTGGCTGTAACGATGCTAGTATAACTGTCAGTAGGTGTAGACTTCTGAAGATTTTATCGTTTACGATGATTGAAGTGTTACTGAATTTGATTACGAATGTGCCGACGAGGTTGTGGTCTGAAGTGTCGACTTTTATTGTTCCGTTAAAATTGTTTAAAAGTATCATTCCCGGTTGTATTTCTTCTACGAGTTGTGTATTATGATTGTTGCTGTATGTGCAGTGTGACTCAAGGCTTTTTAGTATGTTTGGTATGCATGTATCATTCTTTAAATTTACTACATTATCCTGATTACAAATTTTTAAATTCTTATATCTATTACATTCATTTGTTATTCCATATATTTCGTTATTATTTTTAAAAATTTCTTTATGTTTTAATTTTAATATTTTTGATCCTTTTTTTACGGGTCTTATACTCGTAATATAATTGTCATATATATCTTTTGTTGTCAATGGTATTTTTAATATATATAATATTATTGATTCTTTATATAATATTTCAACTTCAACGTATTCTATCGCTTCTTCGTATGATGCAAAAGGTATATTTTCTTCTTTCATTTTTCTTATAGCTATTTCAATTTTAATTTTATTCAACAGCATTGAATTTATTATTTCGTTTTTTGCCCATTGTATGGCATACCTACTTGACATTCATAAGTTTTTCTTTTATTAATCTTACTCTATTTTGCAGATTTATTGCAATTTCATTTTCAATATATTCATTTGTCTTAATGCTATTTGTCAATTCATTAATTATTTTTGTTACGTTATTCATTCTCTCATTCAGAATATTATTTATTATTAGAGTAGAATGGGGTAAGATAGGTCATTTTTTTTTTGGAGAGCTCTTGCTACGGTGTTTTTGCATTGATTTTGAAAAATAAGCAAGATTTTGAAAGGTTATTTATCTGCTAACATTTTGGTTATACTGACTTATGTTTGGCTAAATATTTTTTGGAAGCTGCATTCAATAAGACAAAGGTACTTTTTTTCGATATTTTCAAAATCGGGGGGCACGATAGGTCACTATGTGTGAGAGGAAAAGAACAATGTACATGGCTTGGAAATTAACGTTTTAACTTTTATTTATAGAGTATGAACACTGCACATGTTATAAAAGTTAGGAATTTTTCTTTAATTCTAAATCTAATTTTAAATTGTTTAGAGGCTGATCGAACACTAGCGCCATCTCGGACTGCCGCGATTGCGTTTTTTACATCCTCTTCATTTCGTTTCGGCGTTTTTCGCACATAATTACGCACCATTTTGCTGCAAAAACAATTCAAATTTATTTTATTCAATTAAAAGTAGTGACCTATAATGCCCCCAGACGGCTGACCTATAGTGTCCCCAAGCACATGTTTTATGTTAGTGTCGATATTTTTTTTTAAAACAATAATATCAAAAAACTAACACATTATTCGTGTTCAGCATTATTTTTTACGTAAAATAAAACTCACCTGACAAATATTTACATACATTAAATGCACTGCACCGTAGAATAAAAAAAATGCTATGTCGGAGAAAAGCTCACAAAAAACTAAACGACGCCAGAACTAGGATAACTAATGAATGGTGACGGCCGAAATGACAGTCGCAAACGTTGTTCCCCACCACGTATTCAATTCACATAAGACGAGTGACCTCTGCAAAAACAGTGCGACGAAAACCCCACCTACCTATTGTGCCCCCATACCTATCTTACCCCATTCTACTCTACTTGTTTATTATTATTATTATTCAATTTATTGATATTATTTCCTAGCACTTCGAAATCATCATGGTCAGGAGAACCAGCGATACACTTCCATGCTGTTCCAATTAGATTTATTGATCTTCTATTTCTTATTTGATTTAGGGGTTTGATACTATGAAGGATTTCTGAGGTTTGGGAAATTTCATGTGTTAGAATGGGATAAAATAGGTTACTAGGAGAAATGTGCCTGTCTGCATAAGTCTGTACGTCGTGAAGAAATGTTTCGTCAGCCTTCAGGTCGATAATATGTATGATCCTAAATGTTCCATCTTTTATTTTAGTTTGTCCGTTATTAATGGCTATCATGTGTGCCGTCGTATAATCCAGTATTTGTGTTTCTGTCCTGCATGTCGCAGTCGTTATTCTGTAACATTCAAATTATGTTTTTATGTGACTTTTATGTACCGTTCTACCGGATTGGGTTATTACTGTAGTATTTTTGTCTAGGGCAACTATTTCTTTTTTATACTTGACTGTTAATTTATTTCCTAATCTCTTATTGATTTACATTTTGATTGATTACGTAAATTATGTCTCTTACTTGATATGCTTTTATGGGTTGTTTATCTTTGTTGTGATAACGCTTGGCCTGTAATTTTTCTATTGTTTGGTGTCTATCATTTTCTAATAAAATTGGGTTACTGCTAACTCTTCTGCCAAAAATACATCGATAGGTTTTTTATCTGTTGTCGAATGTATTGTGAAATTATATTCTTTAACTGACCTCTCTAATACAATAATTCTTCGAAAGATCGGTGGTTGTTTTTCGTTTTAAGGCAGCGCATTATTTCTTGGAGGGTAGAATGAAAACGTTCCACTTGGCCGTTTACGCAGCTAGTGTACGGGGCCGTGCGAAAGATTTCAATACTGAATTCGTTTTCTATCATGAAATGTATTATGAATGAAATTCTTTTTCATTATCTATAACTATTTGTTCGGGCATTAGGGCAAAAAGTATATCTCTTAAAGGTTGTCTAATATCTTCAGCTGCTCTGGAGTTTATGGTTTTTACAATGGCAAATTTTGAGAATTTATCTATTGCTGTTAACATCATTTCTTTATCTGTAAGAAATATATCTATGTGAACCATTTGTCCAGGATGTTGTGGGATAGGGGTATGTTGAATTTGCGGTTTTGACGGATGACGGTCGTATTTATTTTCTTTACAAACCGTGCATAATTTTATAATTCTATTTATTTTTTTAGTCATGTTAGGGAAATAGTATTTTTCTTTTACCTGTTTCTTGTTTTCGCGAATATTTCTATGGGCTCGTAAATGTGTTTGAATAATTATTTCTTCCTGTGGTTGTGCGTTGGAGACGTCTTCTACTTTTATTTGTGTAAATTTTATCTTATATGTGTTGAAATGAGTTGGGTATATTTCCTGAATTAGTCCCATAGTTCGTTCGTCAGTTTTAATGCAGCTCATTACGGATGGGTTTAAATATCGTTTCAAAAGTTGTGTTAGTCTTTCAGTATCATAGAAAGGTTCTGTAATTATATGTCTATGGTAAGTGGGAAATACTATTTTGAATTGGTAGGTAGAGGTATCCTGTATGTTGAGAAAAATTGATTTTTGAATGCATATAGATTAGGTTGTGTGAAGGTTCATCACTATGTTCAGTTGTTGTGGAATGCAAATGGGCTGTCACAACACTCAAATGAGTTAAACATTTTCTTGCAAAATTACGATATAGACATCTTCGTAGTATTAGAAACCCATTTCACCAAAAAGAGTCTTTTTCAATATTCCCTTCTACTGCTTCTATCACACATGCATCCTGACGGATCTGCTCACGGAGGCTCTGCTATTCTTATAAAGAAATCAATCAAGCACTATGAATCTACACATTATGGAACAGAAGAAATTCAAGCAGCAAATGTCATAGTACAAGACTCAATCGGTGCATTACTTATTTCTGCAATATACAGTCCACCTAAGCACAAAATTAAAAATAAAGAATATGTTAAGTTTTTTAAAACCCTGGGAGCACGCTTTATAGCAGGAGGTGACTATAATGCAAAAAAAACCCCTATGGGGTTCTCGGCTTACGACAACAAAGGGACGCGAATTGCACAACGCAACGACATCAATGAACTTGAAAGTTTTCTCAACGGGAGAGCCAACTTATTGGCCTTCAGACCCAAAAAAGATTCCTGACCTTGTTGATTTTTGTGTCATCAAAGGTCTATCGTACCTGCAGATAACCTGTAAATCCTGCCTGGATCTTTCTTCTGATCATTCGCCAGTGATAATCACAATAAATTATAGGGTTTTTTAATAGGTGCGCTTCAACTTTTTTCCGATAGGGAGGACGAACGACGCAATATTTTTTATTTTTCGCTTGTCATTTGTAAACTTCATTAGTATACATTTCATCATGGAACGCTACACACTTGAGCAACGGTTGCAAATCGTGCAAATTTTTTATAAAAATAATCGTTCTGTTGCTGCTACTTTAAGAGCATTACGGCCATTTTACGGTCCATTTAACAAGCCGTCCCGTTTTGGGGTTATGTGAAGTCATTGGTCTACAGTAACAAGCCGGCGATGATTTGTGAGCTCAGATCCAATATTGAACGCGGAATTGCTGGAATTTCGGCCGATTTATGCAAAAGAGTGGTCAAAAATTGGGTTCAACGATTGGACTTCGTAAAACGTGCACGCGGTGGTCATGCAAAAGAAATCGAATTTCATACTTAAATGTATATGTTCAAACTCGATAATAAAAAAAAAATTAGTTAAAAAAGTCAAACCGTTTGTGTTTTATTCAAAAAAGTTCAAAAGTTGAAGCGCTCTTACTGAAAAACCCTATATAAACTCGAAAATAGGCCCCAAAACTGCCAACTTACCAACAGCCGTACAAATTAGACTCAATTTAAAACCATTTTGACGTCGACACTTGGCATAAAAGTTGCTCTAAAAATAGAGGAAGAAATAATCGAGGCTACCGAAAATCTAACAAAATGCATCCAGGATGCAGCGTGGTCATCCACCACTCATGTGAGTCCTCATACTCGTACACAAAGAAATTCAAACATCGGTATCTTCCTAAGAAACAAACTGAAAGAGAAACGCCAGGCAAGAAAAATATGGCAACAAACAAGATTTCCTGAATATAAAAGCCGTTTAACAAATTATCAAAAGAAATAAAATTATTATTGAAAGAGCAACACGATAAAGAAATGAGGCAGTTTCTATGGGGCTTGGAACCAACACACCTCACCAATTATTACCTGTGGGAAGTCAGCAAAAAAGTAAGTACCACAAAAGAGTACCGTCCACCACTTCGTAAAAAAGATGGTTCGTGGGCGAAAACCGCAATCGAGAAATCTGAGTTTTCTTCTAAATATCTAAAAGTTATTTTTACACCAAACGATACTGAAGCTGATCTTTGTTTTGACAGCACTGCTGCTGCCTTTTCAAACGAACCCTACCAAATGGAGCTACCGATAAAGAAGTTCACCAAAAGTGAAATAGTTAGCACTATTAAAAAGCTAAAAGATCACAAGGCACCAGGATATGATCGGATCACGGCCGAAATTCTCAAAAAACTACTTCCTGAACCCTATAATTTCATTACCCATTTGTTTAATGCGTGCTTAACCAGAAATATTTTTCCAGCTCAATGGAAAGTAGCAGAAATTAAAATGCTGCTCAAGACGGGAAAACCAGGCGATGAAGTGAAATCCTATCGCCCTATCAGTCTTCTAATACTGTCAAAAGTTTTTGAAAAGATTTTCCTTAAACGTTTAATGGTTTTTATCGAACGCAAACAAATAATTCCGAAACATCAGTTTGGTTTCAGGAATGAGCATTCGACAATTGAGCAAGTCCATAGACTTGTCGAAAAAATACAAACAGCGCTCGACCGAAAACAAATCTGTTCAGTACTTTTCCTGGACATATCACAAGCCTTCGACCGAGTGTAGCACCAAGGCCTACTCTTTAAAATAAAAAAGAAATTACCACTAAATGCTTATTTGCTCCTTAAATCATATCTAAACCAACGAATGTTCTACGTAAATTACGAAAATGAAATTTCCAATTTCCAACAAATTAAAGCTGGGGTCCCACAAGGCAGTATATTAGGTCCAATCCTGTACTTAATTTTTACACACGGTCTGCCAACCACAAAAGGTGTACTAACTGGCACTTTTGCCGATGACACCGCTATTATGGCGACAGCAGTGGATCCCGTAGAAGCCTCTTATATGCTCCAAATAAGCATAAATAAAATCTCCAAATGGCTCCGGAGCTGGCGGTTGAAAGTAAACGAACATAAATCTCAACACGTAACCGTTACCACAAAAAGAACCACCTGCTCACAAATCAACTTAAACCGTATTCCAATTCCGCAATGTGATAGTGCTAAATATCTAGGCATTCATTTGGATAAACGGCTTACGTGGAAAACGCATATCTTTACAAAAAGGAAAGCTCTACACAGTAAAAATTTTAATTTAATATTAATACCAATTTGGTGTTTATACATAACAATTCCAGAAAGTATAAGATTAAAACCATTCCGGTTTCAGAAAAGAGAGAGAGAAGTTATATTAATTAAAATATTCTCTTTAAAAAAACAAGAATGAGACTAAATTATATACTTTTAAGGGTTTAAAAATAAAGCTAAAATGGTTTTGACTTTATACGACAATTGAAATAAATTTAATAATAATTAGAATTAAAGTTAATCCAAAATTGAATTGAATGTAGAACTTTCTTGGAATTGAAAGTAAACCCTTGAATGATATTTTAATTCCAAACAGGAATTGAATCCAAACCAAAATTGTAGTAGATTTAGTACATTGTTGACGAATCCTCAAAACAAAAAACAATACAAATTTTTTAAATAAAAATTTACGTTTTATTTAAAATGGCATAAATTTATATACATAAGTGAAATAATAATACATATTGTATTTAAATTTTATTCTATAATTTCATATGGAATTAATAAAAACATTTTTGAATCTATAAAGTACACTTCAAATGGTTTTACATTTTTAAGGCTATTAAATTTAATTAGTTCTGAAAGATATGTTGAAATAATTTCATAACACTGCAAAATGGAATTAAATTCCTTAGTGACAAAGATTTCTAAACTTAAGTAAATTTCGTTATCGACAACATATATATAAGTTACATCAAACTGTATACTAAATACGTAAAAAGCTTTAAAATACAAGTCAAAAACTTGCCTAAATTCATAATGCTCGGGAACTGCTATCTTCTTACCATCAATTGTTATAAAATATTGGCAAATTGTGGCTTTGTCTTGTCCAACTGCAACGATTGTGGGCTGACCAGACGTTATTTTATATTCTTCTAAGCTGTAAAAACAAATTTTTTTATTTATGCCCGTTAAGAACAAAAAATTTATACTAAATTACGTTTTCAACAATAAAACTGTCGACAGATTTTTGGAATTTTGCTTTTTTTTGTTCGCGTCCACTGGCAGTGGATGGCAGCAACTTTAAGAAAATCAAATAAGGTATTACTTCAGACGTCCATTCTGTACAGTTTCCCAAATTAGAACCGCCACTCGCAGCAATAAAAATTTGTTCCACACTGCTTTCATATTTCCAAAACATTCCACGCAGTTGCGATAAATTTTTGTCTCGATTTTAACGTTTCTCGCAATTTCTGCTGCACCAGATTCAGTTCGTCTTTAACTATGCAGTTTTGAAAAAAACGAAGATCTTCTTCAGAAATTACCTAGCTCTCATCGCTTTCCTTCCGCGTGGTATTTCACTTTTAAAAACATGCTTCTAGAATAGTGGAAAAAATGACACTGAGAGTGAGTGAGTGACAGAGAGTGAGAGAATTTTTTAATACTTTCTTGGTTTTACTTTAAAGCAAATAATACTAAAGTTCAGAGTACACTAAAATTAATTGAGAGTGAGAAAATTTTTTAATACTTTTTTGGTTTTACTTTTAAACCAATAAATTTTAAATTGAATATAATTGAAACTTAAACTGAAACCAAAATAGCTTGAAACATTAAAGAGAGCATGTTAATGTTTTTTTGGTCTTACGTTAAATCTAATAGGTATTAAATTTCAAAAACGCAACGCTCAGCACCAATTAAAGTTTTGTTTTAAACCCATTTTGGATTTAAAATAATTGCGAGAATATTTCATCGTCTTAAAATAAAACTTTTTAGAATTAAAAATCAAATTTAATTCCAAAATTGTATAAATTCAATAGCAACTGGTATTAAATATAAACCATCATTTTTTACTGTGTAGGTTTAATATTTCGTAATATGTACTGGTTGCTAAACCGCAAATCCACCCTCTCAATGGACAACAAACTTATCCTCTACAAATCTGTGATAAAACCAGTCTGGACTTACGGGATCCAACTGTGGGGTACTGCGTCAAATTCAAACTTGGAAATCCTGCAGCGTTTCCAGTCCAAGACTCTACGCACCCTAGTCAACGCTCCGTGGTACGTGACAAATGCCCAAATTCATCGGGAGTTAGACATCCCTTCAATAAAAGAGGAAATACAAAATGTAACCAGTAAATACCGAAATCGACTTCAATCGCACCCAAATGAACTGGCCTCTACCCTCATGTCACCATCATGCGTCTTTTTAAGGTTGAAAAGAAAAACACCAATTTAGCTCGTCCAAGAGCCATCTATAAAATATTGAATTTATTTATTAGAAAGGATATTTCACTGGAAATATTCCTTTAATACTAAAATCAAAGCCACTCTTAAATGTAACCAAATACAAAATAAAGTTTCAAAAAATAATAAAAGTTTAAAAACAAAAAAAAAAAACTGAAAAATGTTTAGTTGTTGTCAACGAATTTATCTGTTGTTGTGGTGTTCTGGATAAAGCCTCTGCAACGACGTTAGCCTCACCGGGTTTATAGTGTAATTTATAATTATATTCTTCAAGAATAGCTTTCCAGCGTTTCATTTTACTATTGCTATTTTTATTACTCAATGCGTAAGTCAGGGGTTGATGATGAGTATAAATATTAACTTTAGATGTTCCGTAAAGTAAATTTCGGAGGGATTTTAATGCCCAAATGATTGCTAACATTTCCTTTTCGTTTGTAGCATAGTTTTCTTCTGTTTTATTTAGCGTTCGAGATATGAACGTTATGGGTTTGCCATCTTGTGACGACACTGCTCCGACAGCGAAGTTGGAAGCATCGGTTGTGAGTGCGAACTCTTTTTCGAAGTTTGGATAAGCAAGCAACAAATCGTCTGACGCCAGAGTTGCCTTTATTTTATTGAAAGCTTCCGAGCTCAATTTTATTATTTTTTTGTTGGACAAATTTTTTGATAATCGTCCTTCCTTCCCCCGTAAAAGGGATGCCAGGGGTTTAGCTAGCTTTGCGTAGTCACGAACAAAGCGACGATAATAACCTGAAAGCCCTAGGAAAGAGCGAAGTTCTTTTAATGTGTTAGGGTATGGGATTTTTGAAATGCTGTCAACCTTTGCTGGGTTTGTTTTAATTCCGTCGGCTGAAATTATAAATCCCAAGAATTCTACAGAGGTTTTAAAAAAATTGCACTTATCAAGTTGGACTTTCATATTTGCTTCTACTAAAGTTTTGAAAATCATCTCTATGTGCTTAATATGTTCGTCTTCTGTTTTACTGAAAATAATAATGTCGTCGATACACACATGGCAGATTTTGGCAATATGACTGCGTAAAATGTCGTCGAGAGCTCTTTGGAAAATTGAGGGTGCGTTCTTAAGACCGAATGGTAGTCTTGTAAACTCGTATTTTCCATTGTTTATAGAAAACGCTGTTTTTTCAATATCAGATTCTTTTAACGGGATCTAATGAAATCCGCTTTTTAGATCCAGCACGGAAAATAATTGATTTTGAGACCTAGATGGTCGAATTATTCCGTCCTTGAGTATGGATCAATTTGTTTCTCTACCTCTGATTTTAGAAACATTGGATATGGGTAATGTCTGGTGTATACTGGCGTATCTGTGTGGGTGCGAATTTCGCCTATTACCCTTGTCGTGTAAGTAAGTTTCCTATTTGGTTCTGCAAAAAGGTTTGAGGAATTATCTACTAAATTTTGAATATTGAATTTTTGTTTTTCCGTCATGTGTTCATTTCTTATGTTTATTGCATTTACGGATTTAGAATCTAATCGTTATATTTTTATATATATATTGGTTCCTACAGACATGTAATTATCTCTGGTGTGAATAACGGCATTTAGTGTTTTAAGACTTTAGTTTCCTAGTATTCTATGAAAAGATTGAGGAGTGGGTAGTATATAAAACTTAAGATTTATATTATGGAGACTAAAAAGATTAATGAAAGTGTGTTCGCTGATTTTCACGTCTCCAGCATAGCACGTCTTTAGCATAGAAACATTGTTCGTTTGGTATAGGGTTTTTACTAAACTTGGCTGAATATAGTTTTGAGTGGAACCGGTGTCGATTAAAAACTTTAAGATTTTCTTGCTCTTCGTCTTACATTCGATGTACGGTAACGAAGAGTTAGTTAGTCTAAAAAATGTATATCGCTAGTGTCTAATAACTCAGTGTTTACGTCACTGTTTTCTTGAGTGTAATTTTCTAGTGTTGCGTATGCATCGGAGTCTGGAAAAGTTGGTTGGTACATTTCTTGTTCTTGTAGTTGATTGTCTATATGAAAGTTTCGTTGAATTTTACGTGACTCTTGGAATTGGTTAGGATGTGGTCTTTTACCAGTCATGTCGTTCGGTCTTGGTCGGTTCATGTAATTTAGGTTTTTGGTGTCCATACTTTGGTCAATTTCCATTGGTTCTGGCTTAGGTAGTGGCTTTGCGCCAAAAGGTCTTGGTGGTGAAAATTGTGGTTGGTGAAATGTACATATTATATGTATTGAATGGCCTAGGGTTTTGTTTCCATGGAGGAAAACTAGTTTTTGGATGTGGCATGTGAGCCAGTTAGGGATAAAATGTTTGTCGTACAAAAGAAGGGTTAGATTTTTTTACAGGCAGTTGAGGTGAATGATTGGAGAATTTTCTGGTAACACTTTGAGTGTTAAAGGCATAATTGGATCGAAAATTTTGATTTTCGAGCTTCAAGCAGAGATGTAGTGCTTGCGGTAAATCGGCCGGTTCGCGTATGCCTAGTAATCTGGGTAGGTCGCCTTAAAGGCCTCTTACAAAAGAATCGAGCGCCTTATCTCTGTAAGTTTGAGTAAGCAGATGTAGCGATTCCTCGCCCATTTCCATGCAACCCATTTTATTCATTATCAGCGATAAATGGGAATATACCCGCTGATAGAATTCCTGTACACTATCATGCCCTTGAACTAGAGACATCATTTGGTACTCTAGCGTACCAAGATCTCTTTTATCTGCGTAGTGCAGAGTTAGGCCCTTGGAAATCGCATTCCAATTTAATGAAGTGTTATACGATTCTAGGGCAACATAAGCGTTACCAACAATTTTATTACGAATTACGCTTAAGATTCCGTAATACTTCGGGGTGCCGGCAGTTGGCTCGTAGATCTGAAGGATACGATCTACTCCCTTTTTTCAAGAGTTGAACTCTCCTGGATTCCCTGAAAATTCGCGAAGGCAGCGAACCACATCGGGAATTCTATCGAGGTCTGGTAAATTGTTTCTATATGAAGGATCAATCGTTTGATCTGCGAAATTAGAGAAGTTCGCATTTGGGTTTAGAGCTGTCTGCACCAGTTGTCGTCCTTGTGATTGGAAAACGTTATTAACTATTTGGGTAATTGTCGCGGTCAGTTGTTCAGTAGTCATGTTTTGCGTAGGTTGGGTGGGAGGTTAGACGAGAACAGGTGGGCGTATTATATTATTTGGGTTTGACATTGTAATTAAAATTTTTCCTTTTTAATTAATTATTAAAAAAATACATAGTTTTTGTTCTTACTATCTATTCCCTTTTAATTAGGATGAAGAATAACCTTCTGTTTTTTTTTTTTTTTGTTTACTATCTTATTCCTTTTGTTTTGGGTGAAGAATAACCTTTTTTTTTGTGTTTACTATCTTATTCTTTTTGCTTTGGGTGAAGAATAACCTGTTTTTGATTTTACAGTATTTTATATATATAAAAAAAAGTATATATAGGTACAATCTTACATTAATATAATTAGGGCCAGAGACATCTCCTCTTGTTCGGCGGTCCTGTGGTGCGGGCAGAGCGGCTTGGCATCCGTTGCCGTCCTTTTATTCTGCAGTTCGTCCTGCAGCTACTCGGGGGCCTCGTTCTCTACACTCGCGTTTTTATTTTTCCGGGACCGACAGTTCCGCCGTTAACACTTATATAACACGTATATATATTTAGTACGACACGACTCTTTTTAGAGCTTCTTTTATGATTCGCTAGTACTTTGTTAACGTTCGCGTTTGTTTTACCGGGATTAGCTCACTGTCGGCCCCACGTTGGGCGCCAATTAAATTTTCATTGGTTGAAAATTGTTTTTAAAAACGTTACCGGAGCCGGAGCTCCGGACTTCTTTATTTTAATTTTAACTTAACTCTGGCTCATTGCAACTAGGACTGACTTAAATATTCAAAATATGCTTAATATTAAGTGCCTTGTCACCTGCTTTGCCGCGTGACCGCGTTTCGTGGGAATCATCACCGGTAGTTGCGCGGACAGTTTGGTCAGCATATTTGTGCATTTCGGCTAATTTGACCGTATCAGCAAGTATAAGGTGTCGCAACGCGACTGTTGTTAACTTACACAAGTAGTAACACAGACAACATATAACAAAGTAACAAATAAAACAAATGGTTTGCCTCAAAACGATGATATACAAGGCTTGAAAACAATAATAAGTCAGCTAACCAAAAACTAAAACTTCTCGTCGCCAAAATCGACGAAAAAAAAAATAACATGAAAATAGGCTTATGGAATGCGTTTTTTTGCCAACATATGTACATATACTTAAGTATACTGCAAACTCAAAACTTCATCAGATAAAACAGTATTGACACACTAACGGTATCGGAAACACATTTTAGTGATAAATCCTTTGCAAGGACTCCAGGATATAAAATTTTATTTACCTATCATCCTAATAAAAAACCGCACGGAGGCACAGCTGTGTAACAGCCAAAAAATATGAGACAAAATATTATACAGTGGCCCAACAAAGAACTTGGACATACATAGCATGCAGCTTCAAGTTCAAAAATGCAACTTTAATACTTTTATTTTTATAGCTTGATTCAAGTCAGAAATTTAAGTTAGTCATCACGAGAAGGGTAAAACCGTTCGGGAAATCGCAGAAATAGTGGATAGATCCCGTTCGACTGTATACGACGTGATAAGACTTTTCAAAGAAACAAAATACGTCAAAAATAAGAAGAAATTGGGACGACCTAAACTGTTTTCAGACGCAGATGGGCGGTAGATAGTGCAAAAAATTATGAAAAATCGAAGAAATCCTAAGCTCGCAACAGAAATCCCCTAACAGGTTTTTTTTTCCTTGTTCACACCTCTCGGGGCACGGCCTCGACAAGACTCGGTCCAGCGTTGGTTTCGTTAATCTATTTTGCTTCTGGCAGGGTAGGTGATTAGCCTGCCGCTACCAGTCCTAAATACTGGGAATGCCTACCTGTCGTTGTTTAGGAACAAGGCCTTCTAACTACTTAGAGCGCCATCTGTGTTTCATATTTGTCTGCCAGAAGGATCACACAGATGGTTGAGGACTTCGCTAAATTTGGTGTGTCTGCGCTATTACCGCGATTGCCCGCTTCCTCTTCCTGGCGCCACTGATGCAGTGCATAACTGAGTATTTTTCTTTGGTTTTGCTTGTTTTAGCAGCCACAATGCAATTAATGCGTTGACATTTTGTGCGGGAGTAAGAATTAGAAGAATGAGGTTTTTCTGGTTTTGGAATCAATTTTTGTTTTAGTTTTTTGTTTTTAGATACTAGGAAAGTAGGTAAGTTTGGAAAAGTGCGAGGACCGTGCGTTACGTGGGATTCGAACCCACAACTATCCCATAAGTGCACTTACACTAGACTACCGAGGCCTAAGATATTAGGTGAAAGTATACTTATAGTGTTGCGAAAGAATAATTATAATGGAAGTGTTGCATGAAAAAACTCTTCATCAGATGGACAATCATATGTGTGGAGGAGACCTAATGAAGGGTTGCTGAAAAAAAAGTTACGTCCGACAGTTAAACATGGGGATGGATCGGGAATGGTATGGGGTTGTATGTCCGCTGCTGGTACTAGAAATGTGTGCTTCATAACGGCAGTACCTTATAATTATGAAAGAAAATTTTGTACAAGGTGCTGAAAAGTTGAATATATTTTAAATATACAGAATTCAAGCATTTATCAAAATAGTTATTTGGCTTATTAAAGTCGTGGTTAAAAAAGAAATTGGCACCTACGGCAAATAATTTTAGTAGTCGAAATTAGTTCCGAAGTCCACTAAGAAAATGTTTAAATTGAAAATTAAATTCGAAATATTTTACTTGAAATTTAATCTCTTTAAGTCGATCAATAGGCAGGCCACTTATCTTTAGAAAGCATTAAAAACCGCTTTTTTACATATTCAGATACATAAGAAGAAGTCTAATTAATAAAACTTCTTTATGAGGACTGAGAAATGAAAGAAGAGTAAGTAGATAATTTTTAAATAAAGAATTATGAACAACGCTTTTGTTTAAAAGTGTTTAACTAAAGTGTGTTTGAACCAATTTGGAACCAACTTCAACTTGACTATGACTACGACTACTTTCTATAGACTTTGCATCTGCGTTACATCTATGAATACTTTCTGTTCTTGCCGCCTTCTGCGGCACCAGTTACTTTGGAAAACAGCTTTATTTAAAACATTGTGGAATGCCCTTCTTCTAAGTTCAAGTATTATAAATAAATTTAAAAATAAGTAAATTAATTCTTATTATAATATATTATTATTATTTTAATATAATAGTATTCATTCTTATTATTATTATGTATTAATTCTTATTATTTTAGGAAAAAAGCGGAAAGATTCCAACAAGGCCGGATCTGAGTCCAGTGTTTAGTAAGTATACCCACAAGTATTAGCTTCATATTTTATTATTAAGCAATAATTTAGGTTCCTGGTTTTTGGAGTGGATAAAATCCTACTTACCCACCAACAGGTCCTGTTTTGTTTCTATTGCTAGTGTATCTTCTGAATATTTTGAGGCTTCTTCAGCGATCCCTCAGGGGAGCGTTTTAGTTCCTTCATTGGTTGTCCTTTTTTATAAATGATATTAGCAGTTGTCCGGGCGATAAACGCTTAGAGCGTGTTACGGGTGGGCATGGCTTGGGCAGGAAGACTTAAAATGGTGACCTCTTCACCGAATTTTGCGCTAGTAATAATCTAGTCATTGGAGACACAATATTCCCGCATAAGCCGAAACATAAGATAACGTAACCAAATAGGCTCTCTTCTGGATGTGTGGAATAAGCGCCTTAAAGTTGCCGCTGCCAACAAATCACACAAATCGCAGCTTCAGAAGAAATTAAGCATATAAAATTTCAAAACCCAGTGGTGCGCCAAAGTTTTGTCCAATCATTGCAAGTAGCCATAAACGCTTTAAACGCCGAACAATCTCGTGTCTGGACGATAATCAGAAACATTTTCTGCGAGACTGTTAAGCAGCACTTTGGGTACCCAAAGAAAGCAAGCGAAACCCGCATACAGCTAGAACAATGCGATAGAAAGCTCAAAGATAATAGTTTAACCAGAGAATGTTAATGCAATGAGAAGGAGCAAATGTTAAATGAGCTTTTTTCGAGTACTAATTTGTAGATTCAAACTAAGGTAATTTCAAATTCAACTTTGCTCACGAGTGGCGAATTACAGATATTTACCACGCGAGTGGAGGGTTTCTATACTTACTTCCCACGCTAGGACAGGAATTCGGATATTTTCTGCGTTTACCAAACTACTGAGGAAGTTCATAAGATTTTTCGGCACACTACTAAGGAAATCGACTTATTTCATGCCCACAGCGAAGCGAATAAATTTGCGATTAAGAAGGCCGCGCGGCAGTTAATTTGTGGTGCAGAAGCTAAATTCGGCGGAATTACTCGTTTTGTTTTTTGGCACGTATTTAATTCAGGTTCAAGTCCTGAAGTCATATTTTTTTTCTTGCACATTTTTTTTTTTACAATTCAAACCAGGAAAGTTTGGTAAAATTTTTGAGTTTATTTTAATTAAAATTTCTTTAAAATACTGTTTTTTTTGTATTTTATAAATGGAAATTTCTTTTCGGTATAAAATAGTTCATACTGGATATGACCTGATTTTTATATAAATCAATCAAAACAGAAAATATGTACATATGTCTATAATCTATTTCATCAAATCCAAATTATATTGATGAGAAAATATCAATCTAATATCCGTCCAGAAAGCCAAACGCGCATACACACATGCATATGCATGTAATTACGCATACAAACTTTCAACTAACGCAGAAAATGTGCATATAAAACTGCGAATCGAATAAATGAGTGATTTAGAAAAGTTTATTAGTAATTATAGTTTAGCGCAATCGCGAAAGACGTGTTGTGTATGCAGTACATCGTCTCATATTTGACTCAGGTTCAAATCCTGTACACAGTTTTTTGTTCCATATTTTTATTTCATTTTTTATATTTGGTTTAATTAGAATTGATTTAAAATAGTGTATTCAGGTTTTTCTAATACCTGTTATTTAGAAATTTATTTTCTATATAACATTATTCATACTTCTTTTGAATTAATTTATATGTAAAACAGCCATAAAGGCAATCATATGAATATGCATTCCTATATTTAATCTCTTCAGTCAAATCTGAACTACTTACATACACATATTGATGAGAAAATATTCTAATATCCATGGATGCATCCAGAAAGCCAAACGCGCATACACGCATATGTATACAGATATATATAAATATATACAAACCTTCAACGAACGCAAAATGTATGCATATAAAAAACAACAACTGCGACCGTCTTCTTGTCCGTCAGTGAAAAGATGGGATATGTATACCCTATGAGCAAAAAGACCCGGGAAGGTGATGTGGACTGTTTCCTTCGATTGCTAAGGCATAGTCCACCATGAGTACCTTCCATCGGGCCAGACAGTCAATAGAGAATATTATTTATCCGTTTGAAACCTTAGAGAGATGCTGTGTGTTGCAAACCGCCGGAAATGTGAGCAAACAATTCTCAGATTTTGCATGATGATAACGCGCCATCGCACTGATCAAAGAGAATACAAATCGGCCTGCCAGGGGTGTTTGGAGGACTGGGTTAAACGTTGGCACATGTGTGTTGCTTCAGACGGGTCATATTTTGAAGGAGATAATATAAATTTGCCTTAAATTTAACTCTGTTTTGTTTAATTTAAACATTCCCGGTACTTTCTGATCATAAGGTACATATATGCGGCTTTGCGGACAGCAATGTGTGATTCCCTGGAAGTCGCATTAACTCGCGACTGTCGCACAATTAGAAGACATATTTACATACATATAAGGGTGCATACATACATACGGAGCCGCGGCCACTCGACATGACAAAAATTTAAGATTTATCAAATATTCGCAAATAATTCCACGCGAAATATTCCAATATTGACTATTTTCGAATGGTCGCGAAAATTGGCATATGGGCGGCTCGTTTTATGAATGAAATTGAAATATGAGCTCTAACTTATGAATGAACTTTTTGTTTTTGCTCTAAATTGTTCAGCGCCGTCGCTGATAGAATCATGGCCGCTGCGACTGCGTCTACGAATGTATTTTATTTTTGTAGTCGCTAGGCTTAGATTTTAGCTAGGGGTGACATGCGCATGTGAGGTATGTGTTTTTGTTGTGTTCTAGAACATTTTAGAATGTGTGGTGGCAAAGCGGCCATCGCGTTGTGCTTGCTGTTGCTTTTGCGTCTATCAAAGTATTGTGTTTTTGTAAGTACAATATTAGGAATATCGACTGGTGAAAGACAAAAGTACACGGAAGCAAGAAGGGAGCGCTGTGCTCGCGCATATATGCATGAATGTATGATCGTGCATGGATGTAGTAACATATGAA
This sequence comes from Anastrepha ludens, assembly GCF_028408465.1. Classification (NCBI taxonomy): domain Eukaryota; kingdom Metazoa; phylum Arthropoda; class Insecta; order Diptera; family Tephritidae; genus Anastrepha; species Anastrepha ludens. Next base: position 44,142,260 of record NC_071503.1, read on the forward strand.
TGCAATTATTTTGTAGGAAGTTTAGAAGGCAAGTAGGTATACTCGTATATGTATGTATATATGCTAGGACATAAAGTGGGTATATATACATACATAGAGCAGAATTGTTTTTGCACTTGTTAGGAAGAAACTCGTTCACTAGTGCGTATGTGTATTTGATTTCTTGTAAGAATGTGATGTGCTGTGACATGTGTGCATACATAAGTCAAGGTTATTTGGGCATACTTGCATATGTGATATGATGTTCTTGCGCTTGTGCATTATAGCTTTTCATATACAAATGTACATACATACATATGTATGTAAATGCTGTCGAATACATAAACTATAAATTGACATACAATATAAAATAAGTGTTGATTTATCTTAAACCGTTCTTGTTTTCTGAATGCAAATACCTCCTATTGACATGTACATACATATTATGTACTTATGTATATTATCATATACCATCATTTATTTACATATAAAGTATACGTTCATTTATGTACATATGTGTGTAATGAAAAACTTCATGAATTACTTTCAGAACTTTATTGAAATTTATTCGCGTCGCGCGCATGCACAAAACCTTTTGTTCACAACGCAGGCGCAGAAATAAACGCTCTGCGTATTTATCCTCCCCACGTGACTCGCCATCAATTCTCGGTGGAAATTTTTTTTTTTTTCGTTTTTAAATTTTTTTTTTTTAATGTAATCGTAAAAAACTTTGTAATAAATTTTATGTATCCGCTTATCATTTCAAAAATAACAAAATGGTAAAAAAATAAGCAGTCGAAGAAATAAACGCACCGCCTATTTTTCCTCGCCACATGTTAGACTCGAGTTCAATTCCCGGCGCAAACTTTTTTTTATAAATTTTTGTTTTTTTAAAATCGTTTTTTTTTAATGTAATTGAAAAAAAAAAATTATGCAATAAATTTTACGTATTCGCTTATTATTTCAAAAATACGAAAATAGTAAAAATTTAATTGGTTTAATGTCGAGGTGAGAAATGTGTTGTGTGTTGAGGTGAAAGATGTGTGGTGTTTCTAATTTTTGTGTGGGCAAAAGTCAGTGAGGTGTCTATAAACTCGGTGTGCTAAATTCCCTTACTTCAAATCTTTCAAATCTCAATTGTACTAAGAAAAGCTCACAGTAACATTTGCACCTTCTCATTGCATTAACATTCTCTGGTTTAACAGTTCTCTGGAGAAGCGGATAGACCACTTAAAAGCTCATCGGGTGAATTGATCACAACTGCAGAAAAACAACTTGGAATGTGGGAGGATTACTACACACATATGCTCTCCTCAGTTTTACCAGCTGTGTAAAATATTTGCGATTATATGTCATACCATAAAAACAATTCAATCCAAACTAGCAGTCCAAACACGCGGGAAATAATAAATGAAATAAAAATTCTTAGAAACCACAAGGCAGCAGGACTGGACAATATTACACCTGAAATCTTAAATGCGGCCTATGAAGCAAGTGCGCGTCTAATTATCACCATAATTGAGCACTTTTAGGATAAAGGAGATCTGCCTGTAGAGTTGAAGGAAGCTTATCTGTCCAAATGTAAGAACTGGGAGGAATAACGCATCTTGGATAAAAAGGAACTGAGTCTGCCAGTCACTACTGGAGTTCGATAGGGTTGCGTCCTATCACCTCTACTCTTTAACATTGTTTTAGACGTCTTGTTGAGCAAAGCTACACGCGAAACGAAAGTAATAAACTGGAGACTAAATGGATGGCTCGAAGATCTTGATTACGCTGAGGATATTTGTGTCACGGCTCACACACTTTGCAGATATGTCAAAAAAAAAAAATAACGTTGGTAGCACAAACTGCCGTAGAAGTAGGCCCAAAAATAATCATTGCCAAAACAAAGGGGGTGCGTGTAAACCCTAACTACCCGCAAAAACTCAAAATCAGTAACGTTGGCCTCGAAGGCGTGAGAAGACATGGAAAACCGTATAAAAAAACGAAACAAGCTTTCGATGCTCTAAATGCTGTGTGGAACTCCACGATTATCACACGTCGCAAAAAATAAAAGTATTTGACTCTAACGTGAAGTCCGCCCTTATGTACGGTTGCGAAACCTGGAACCTTGCATCCTCTGACCTCCGAATGCTGCAGGATTTCACCAATCGTTGTCTCCGCAAAATATTGACAATTTTCTGGCTCGACACGATTATAAACACTAACCTGTGGAATCGTTGTGACCAGACACCAATGCGCCTAGAGATTCTGAAAACCAAATGGGCCTGGTTCGGGTACGTGCTAAGACGAGACCAAACCAACATCACCAGCAGCGCAATCGGCTGGATCTCTCAAGCCAGCCATCGTGGATGAATCTAGAAGCTGACGTATTGAAAACCAACAAAACCTGGTGGGAAATCAAGAGGTTGGCGCATGGCAGAGGAAAATGAAGAGACCTTATCGCGGTCCTTTGCTCCCCCCGCGGAGCCATAGGCTCATATATATGCATGTATATTAGTAGCTGTTTTTCATTCACAAATTCATTATTTTATTGAGATGATATTAATCAAGTATTCGTTGAAGTTAGGCTTAATCGGCCTATCTTTAACACAAAAAAAGATGCCGTATGATACGATTTGGAATGTTCACAAACATCTTATTACCTATTGTTCGAATGCATCGAATGTTGTTCTGCATAATATCAGCGAAAATAGATATCTCGAAGTTATATTTGAGCCCAAAATTTCTGTTAACACCGATGTTTACTATATCATTGGGAAAGTATACTCAGTGCTTGGTTTTTTGCATCTATTAGCATTTAGTTTTCGGACCCATGTACTTTGAAAATGTTACTGACAAGCCTTTGCATTCTCACATAGAATATTCCGTTTTAATTTGGAGATTCTGTGACCAACTTTCTATAAAACGAATAGAACCTATACTAAAGGTTTTCCTTAAATTTGTTTTAGGGTTCCTCCCTATGCTGATAAATTTACAATCTTTAGAAAAGAACATATCTATCTTATCGCTAACCTTTACCTTTAGTATTAAGTGACGTTAATGCCCGAATTCTGTAAGCAAATCTCATCTCAAGTCACTAAAATTGAGATTATAAATTAGTGACACTTTTTGTGACTTGAGACGATTTTGCTATTCAGTAAGGGAAAGTCACAAGAATTTCACCAAATATCATGGTGAAAATAAATAGATACAGTCAGCTGATGGCACGTATCGGCTAGAGATAGTCAAAAAGTTGAGCAAAAATTCACTTATCGATTCCATATGTAATGGAATTTTTTAAACTCATTTATCAAGCGAAATTCTCCATCAAAAACAAAGAATATGAATATTACTAAGCTCATACAAAATAACGTTTTTAATTTCTGTTTTATAAACCTTTTACCTGAATCGGCTTGTCAACAATTCAATTGAGACAAACAATATTAATAATCGATAAATGTTTAATAGCATCTCTATATACATTCCGTTGAAATGAACGAGCTGGGAGTTCCGCTCAAACTTGTCAAGTGGTTTGAGATCTTGAATAAGATCCCAGCAGAAGGATTTCGGGAATCTAAAAAACCTCCTGAAAATGTCTTCTTCCAGAAGGAATGGGTCTTCCGTGCTGCGTAAACTTGCCGGAATCCGTCTATTCATATTTCTAAAACGTCAATAAATACATAATTATTCGTGTTCTTAAGAAATTTTTACCCAAAACATATTACTTTGCTTCATTTTCGCGCTTTTTTTGCAATACCTATATATAAAATAATTAATTCCTCTTCCATATTTTTCGTTTTGTGAGCTGCTCAGAAGTAGATCACTAATTAGTGACTTTTTTCAGAGACTAATGACGTGAGATTGCTTACTGAATTGCAACTAGTCTCAAAATCAAATTTCACCACGAAAAGTCTCAATTAGTGACTTGGGACTGCTTACAGAATTCGGGCATAATTGTCCTTATCTTTCGCAAAAAATAAATTTGAATTTTCCCTTGCGCAAATCCGAAGATAAATTATTAATGAAAGGTGCTGAAACTTGTTATATATCGGATCCGCCTCAGTTATATTTTAACGTCTTTCAACTGACCAGTAGTGCTAATGAATATTCTTCTGCTCATATTTATCTGAAGCGATTATTAATAATACAATATATAGTTAGTGACTATGGTGTTTGAGAGCATTCTAGCCAGCCAGAAATACTTTCAGGTACGTTTTCGATGAATTTGGCAAAAATAAGTCATCTCCTCTGCTTAAACGGGCCCAAGGTGAACTGCGGTATGGGGGCAAACGTATTCAGTCCGGATCATTTGATTTTTCTTCTTCTTAATTCGCGCGATAACCACTTACCCCATTTTTGCCGTGCTAACCGGCGCCAGTTAGACACACCAAGTGAAGCCTAGTCCTTCCTTTTCCTCTGCTACCACCAGCGTATCACCTGCGATACTCGCCGTCGACAACGTGCAAAGGTCAAAATATCTTGTGCAGAATCTTTCTCTCAAACACTCCAAGCGTCGCTTCATCGGATGTCTTGTCATCGTCCACGCTTCTGCGCCATACGTTATAGGACGGGCATGCAGGACGTCCTAACGGTTCATTTCATTAGAGGCAATCAATTTTATGGAACAAAATGGTTGTTAAAGCAATCGTTTTTAATCTAGTAACACAAAGGTTTCTGAAAATTCAAGTGCGGTACTTTGCTCGAAAATAAACATGCATCGAAATATTATTCCATCTAACGGCAGTAAAACTTCAGCTTTTTCCTGAAAGAGCAATTACGGCGATATGGTGACTAACATCCAGAGTGGGCTTAAATTATGGAGGGAACACTTCTTGAACTTGTTGACAGCTGCGCATGCCAGAGAGAATATGATGATCCCGATACCCCAATCGTTGACGACGGAACTATCGTTCCGCTACCCGACCATCACGAAGTGAGAATACTGATAACGTGGCTAAGGAACAACAAAGACGTGGGAGCCGACGGACTGAAGTCTGAGCTATTCAAACATGGAGCCGAGGAGCTATGCAAAATATGGTCGGATGAAAGCATGCCTGCCCAATCCATCAGAAGGGTGATTCTGCAATCTGTGTCAAATAAAGCGGGATTAATCTCCCAAATATCGCCTATAAGGTTCTAGCGAGTGTATTGAGTGGAAGGCTAACGCCCACCACCAACCAACTGATTGGACCTTATCAGTGTTGCTTTATATCTGGAAAATCCACCACCGACCAGATATTCATATTATGCGAAGTCTTAGAAAAGTTCCATGAAAGCAAAATCGACACATACCAAATTTCTTTTTAAAGAGGAGGGCAAACGAGGACAAAACGAAGTACCTCCTGACATCACGCAATCAGTCAGAGCACTTGCGTATCGGCACCTACGTCACGGTTGACACTTATGATTTCGGGGTTGTGAGTTAGTTCGTTTAGTTAAGGACCAGCATTAACAACAATGTCAATGCCAACGGAGAATCTTTCTTGCCATCAAGTGATATTTTGGATTAAGTAAACAATTGAGTAGTAAAGTTCCCTCTCGACGAACAAAACTAATACGCTATTGTCAAAATCGCCTCTAATAAATTTAATAAAAAATAGTTTAAAAAAACTAAAAAACACGCTTTTATTGCTAATCGAACTAAAAATTAGAAAATAAATTTTAATGACAAAGAGACCTATAATGAAGTAATAGCAAATCGAACGATCAGTCATTCTATTGGCAACTACCTATGTATGTACAGAAGGTTATGAAAGTGAAGCAAAATGCATTCCACGCTTTTAACTCTAATTTGAATTATTCTATTTGCATTTTAATTTTTGTTATACTTCTGTTCTGAGGTAGTTGACTATGACTGATCGTTCGATTTGCTATTAATACATTATAGGTCTCTTTGTCATTAAAATTTATTTTCTACTATTTAGTTCGATTAGCAATAAAAGCGTGTTTATTAGTTTTTTTAAACTATTTTTTATTTTCTACTTTTTAGTTCGATTAGCAAACAAGCGTGGTTTTTAGTTTTTTTTTTTTTTAATTTTTTTTATGAAAGAAAATTATTATCATTGCAGTCAGTGAATTAATGATTCGATATATTCGTGTTATATTTGATTCCTTTCTTATCGACTGTGAGTCTAAAGCTATGCAGTTATCGGCCGTGATAAAGGAGTAATCGGGATGAAGAACTTATTTCGTGGAGGGAGCCTGAGAAACGGCTACCCCACTCCTGAAACGGAGAGGTAACAACAAAATATACTGACATAATCAGTATGTTACATACTTTTTCCCATATAGATCATTGATTGAAGGTCGAGCCTTGTTTTTCTGAATGAAAATTATTGTTTTCATTTAGTCAGTGATTTATAGTCCGATTTAATTGTGTTATATTTAATTTCTTCTTTACCGACTATATGTCCAAACAAAGGCCAGCATTGGCCTTGACACAGAATAGATACTCTCAGCACAGAAAAAGGAGACCGTGGATTATATTGACACAATCAAAACGAGATGTAAAGTTCCAGTTTGGTTTTTTAGTTCATTTTTGTTGTGAATTGTACTTTAATCGATAAAATTTTATAAATGAAATTATGGTAATGATAAATTCCTTCTTTATTTGTCAAAATTTTGTTCCGTAAAATAATTTCAAAATTTATGTTTTGATTATTTTATTGTAATTAACCAAATTACATTTTATATGAAAATTATTTCATCTTATATGAACATTGAATAGAGTAAATTTGCGTGTATGAGACTTGTAGTATCTACGCATGTGTAAAGACTATACAAAGTGAGAATGCAACTACCCTGAAAACGTTTTAGCCTTCTATTCGTACTGCAGCGCCGCGTGCCCGAGCAAGTTCGAAAGAGTAAGTCGTAGACTCCCGAAATTAGTAAGAGTAACTCGGAGACTGCAGGCATGCGCAGACCGCGCGTTAGCTCTGTCTTTCTTACTCTTCTACAGAAGATATACTACTGTGGGCAAAAAGTAAGGTGAATTTATTTTTCAAAGTTCGCGGGATTAAAATTTCGCTCTAGTTATTTTTTTCATGAGTTGGCAACACTGTTAATAACATCTGGGTCAACTTCCATGTGAATGTCATTATCAGTAATATATTTACGCTTGTGTTTACCAAACGACCAAGAGTGCATTTTTCGATTTTTACAATGTCTGATTTGATTGAGCAGAGAAGTGCCATCAAATTTTGTTTGCGGAATGAAATTTCGGCTGCGGAAACGTTTAGCATGTTGCAGAAGGCATTTGGTGATCGACCATGTCGCAGAAAAATGTTTATAAGTGGTACAAAGACTTCAAAGAGGGTCGAGAACGTGTTGATGACTTGGAGCGCTCCGGACGACCATCGACGTCAACAGATGACCAACACGTCAATAAAGTGAAGGAGTTAGTGCTCAAAAATCGTCGGTTAACTGTTAAAGACCTTACTGATATGATCGGAATATCAGAAGGATTTGTGAAAACCATTTTGAAAGACCATTTGGGCCTACGAAAAGTCAAATCTCGTTTGGTACCGAAAACTCTCAATTTCTTGGAAAAAAGTCGTCGCGTTGATGTGTGTGAAACAATGCTTTCAGACTATCAGAACAAGCTCAAATGCATCATTATGGGAGATGAGACTTGGATTTATGCTTACGACCCTGAAACAACCGACCAATCAAGCGAATATCGTGCTAAAGGCGGGGCCAGACCGAAAAGAGCACGTCAAAGTCGATCAAAAATAAAGGTTACTTTTTGCCCCATCCTGGCAATCCTTATAAGGATAATGGAAAACTTTTTTCAAATTATTGCATTGTCATCGGTCCTTGATAGGTGTGCAAAATTCCAAGTCGATCAGATTTTTAGAAGCCAGTGAAAATTAAGCTCAAAGATTCTGTTACATACATACATACATACAACCCGAGCTAATAAAAGTGTGTTAAAAAAGATCTCTGCCGCAATCAGCTTAAAACTGTAGGTCCCTCCATTTGTTGAACAAGATCAAGACGCACACTACAAATAGGGGTAGGAGCTCGACCAAACACCGAAAAAGAGTGTACGCGCCAATTATATATATATATATACAATATATACATATATATTAGAGTAGGCGGGAAAAAAAATTTGTTTTTGGGATCAAATTTTAATAGTGCGGAAAAGTTGCACTGTTAGACTAATAAATTGTGTGACAAATCGAACGATATCTTCTGTCGCCAGCAGAGGCCTCAAATTTCCCTAAGACAAACATTTTATTGCCCGGTGTTTGGAAGTCTTAAAGATTTGCCAAATCAGCAACTACCAAGTCATTAAGATGGAATGAGATGTTGTTTTTTTCAAAGACGGGAACTGGGAGTAGAGTTAGGAGGAAACAGAGAGCGAGCCAGCCTTTTCGATCATAGCCGGGCAAGTTGCGAAGAAAATCTCTTGTATTTATAACAAGGCTGCTATTCCCACAGCTTCACATTCACGCGTAATATACATGATAAATGAGTATCATAAAAAGTACAGACAAATTAAAAAGGGTTTTTTTTTGCAGTTAATACCGGACCAAAAGGAGGGATCTTAAGATGTCTGGAGGATAAACTGGGATGTTCGTTTCAATGGTCGATATGCCTCTTCCATTTCAATGAACTACAGCTTCGAAGTATTTTCCAGTTCATAGATGATGTCACTTCTGGGCCGAAATCATTTAGTGGGCAAATTGGCTCACAACTAACGGTTGCGAAAACCTTGAACTGCTAATAGAATTTTGCAGTTGTATATTTCAACAATTCGACCTTCAGCTAAGCTCAAAGATCTTGTAAAATATTTATTGAGCTTCTATGTCCCAATGTGGTTTAAAATACGAAATAATAATATAGCTCTGTTGAAAACGGGGCAAGGCTCCTGTTTGAAATTATCAGACGGACTCGGTACCTCGCACCTAAATATTTAGATTTTGCTAATGTTTCTATTTCTCGGAACGCATATTTTGCTCTTCCGGAAAAAATCCTTTTAACAATGATGACTGATGAGAGACGAGAAATTCACCTCGATGCTCTTGCAAAAATTTTGCAAGCGCGAAATAGATTACTACATGAATGTCGCACTCTACCCAATCTCGATTTTGATGCTGATGATTACAGCAAAATGATAAACTGGTCTTCGGTAAATATAATCTCTCCCGCCGTTCTAAAGAACGTAACAAATGAAAATCTTACGGAGATTTTATCATCCAACAATGTGTATGAGAACTGGGCGTTCTCTAAATATCTATGCCACATACTTGCGGTGGAGCAAATGGTGAAACTCGTTACTGAAGCATCGCTTCAAGTATGCGAAAGTGACGCTCGGGATGGATTTATTCGGTGTTCTTTAGCATCCCATCAAACTATGCCTCAGTTTGACAACAAAGCACAATACTCCCTCTGATTTGATAAATATGAAATGAACTATTGCTTTACGTTTAAAAAACGCAGAGTGTCTTGAAATACTTTTTATTTTATAAATTTTTATCAATATTAAAAAATGTGGACATAAAGAAAAAACTTTGGTATACATGAAATGTATTATTGCTTTAAGTTTAAAAACCGCAGTGTTTTCTTGAAATACATTTTATTTTTTTATTTTTTTACAATATTACAAAACATGAAAAAAGAACAAAACCAGTGAAAAAAAAATAATAAAAATTAAAGAAATAAATAAAATTAAAAAAAACACAAAACAAAAGAAAAAAAAAACAAGAAAATTGGAGCCCAAAGTGCAGCAACCTCCACGTGGTGGGTTCTGGACTACAGAAATATTTATGTACTCGTATTTTTGCAATAAAAAGTAGGCAAAAAGCTGCTTAATCAATAACGTTTCATTATTATTTTATAGTGTACAGGTGCTTAATCTTGAAAAAATGTATGTCTAATTAGTTTATAGTCCTTATTTTTGGTATGAAATGTGCTCCGGAATGTATGCATAGAGAAAAAAAAAATATCATGAAAAAATAAAATTTTTCAGAATATCAACTGAAATTTCAATATTTGAGGCCCATGCTGGCGACAGAACATATCGTTCTATTGGGCTGAAATTTGGCACTCACTTTATTAGTCTAACAGTGCAATTTTTCCGCACTATTAGAATTCGATCCTAAAAAAAAATTTTTTTGCGGCCCACTATAATATATATATGTATATATATAAAGTGCTGAGTAGTTCATAATGATCGTAGCATACCATAGACTTTGTCTATTGCACTATAGATGTGGTTATTCTAAGTCTGAGTTCTATTAAAAGTTATTCCTGGGGTCTTTGCAATTTCCACAAATCTTATAAGAGAATTGTTCGGTTTGACTTCATTGCAGTCGTCAGGTTTAAACGTATTTTTATAAATAACGATGGACTATATTTGGATTTAAGAGCAACCTATTATCGCAGGCCCACTTGTTAACGTTTTCTAAGTTAGTGTTGAGGTTATTAATATAAATAGTATATATATTGATGGACAGAAAAGGATAACTAACATACAATTGAACATCAGCAGCATAAACATGAATATTACCATATTTTAGTACGTTTGGAAAATCATTGACGTACATTACAAACAAAAGCGGATCAAGACTAGAACCTTGGAGAACACCCTTAGTTATAGGTTGTTAGGACTAGTTTACGAATTTTCACTTTCAAAAATGGTACTCGACCAAAAAGCGTTTTTTAAACTAATTTGAGATCGCTGAAACCAAAAATGAATTTAATTTTTTTTTTTTCAAAGAACGGTTTCCGAGATATTCCCAAAAAACCTGTTTTTTGGCCAATAGTGCAGTTATTACCTGCAATCTCGAAAACACTGCGCGCCATTTCTTTGAAGTGCATGAATTTCGAAAGGCACACATATAACCTACATGGCAATATTTTTTTACGTGTCAATGGAAGTCGTAGTTTTCGCAAAACAGCTGTTGAATGTTAAAAAAAGGCATTTTTGACGTTTTTTACTTAATTATCAAAGTTTATTAACTTTTTTCTGGAACAAAAAATTTTTTTATATCGACATAAGATAGGTTTTCTGAAAAACAATTTTGTCACCTACATTTTAAGCCTAAGTTTGGTAATAAAACAAATACTTACTTATGTGATTCAAATCTTATTTATTGCAACAACTTAAACTATTATGACACTTTGAATTGCACAAGAGTCCCTTGCTTTAACAACTGCATTTATTTGTCTATAGCCTTGTCGCCCGCTTCTCGAATTAGCTGCAGCTGCTTCTCTCAGCTATTGAATTGAACTATTTTAACATCTTTCCACATAGCGCATATTTCGGATATTACTTGATTACTAAATTCTCTGCCATTATCTGATTGCAATATTGCTGGTGCACCAATGTTAAAAATATTGAAAGAAAGTGATTCGCTACTTCTTCAGCTCTGTTAGTTTTCAAAGATCGTAGCTGAACAAACCTAGTTAAATAATCTTGACACACCATTATAAACTTATATTCGCCATCTGTGTTTGACTCTCAGATCAACTTGACATCTAGAGCTTAATTCAGAACTTTCTTAGGCGCACTGTGTTTCATTTGACACTGTTTGCATACATTTAAATACAAAATTTCAACTTCATATGCAAAATTTTTGTATTTAACTTGCAACTCTTTAAGCATAATTGAGCATCATTAGTTTTTAAAACCTCAAAATGTTTTAATCTGCTGTAATCCAAAGGTATTTTGCATTTAATTTTAGCAGAAACCACTTCAGAAACTATTTTTGAATACTTTTCTTGAGAAGAATAAAAACAATTGTCTTCTTGTTTACCCGCAATTAATGCATTTAACTTTTCCAGCAAAAGATCAAGATTTACTGCAGTATCGATTTAGTATAAATTAGGGTATCGGAAAAAAGATTAAGAACACGTTGCTCGCGTTATCAGAGCAAATGATTTGGCGGAAGAAAGCCAGTCACTTGGTTTTTGACTCTTTTGTTTTGAACCTCCACCAGAGCATATCTGTGATTGTCGACACACATCGGAGAGGGTCCGAACGTACAACAATGTAATGAAAGATTCGATTTTTCACCGAAGTATTTGGTATGTGAGATTCCCCAGTGAAAGTCGACATTCTCCAATTTCGGACATTCACGGTAACACGTACACTTGCCAGAAAAAGTATCCGTACACAAAGAATTAAGAAATTCAGTGTAAAAAATCATGCTGAAATCAGAAATCATCACCAAGCTCCAACTGTTGAACGCTTTGCCTCAGGCTAATCTTTAAAATATTTAAATAACAAAATTAATCCATTGCTGACTTTATAAAAACAAGTTTGCTAACTCCTTGCACCGCCATACACCATCACACCTAACCCGCTATGCTTCCCAGTTGATGCAAGATTGTCTTTTTCGAGCGCAGTACCGCTCTTACGCCACACTAGTTTTTTTGGTTCATTTGGTTCCTTTTCATGGTTCATTTTTCACGTACGGTCAGCTTGCTAGGTCGACCAGAACGTGGCTTTGACACAATTGAATCAGTTGTATTGTATGTTTACACGACATACTGCACAGAACAGTGACTTCTTCCTATGATTTACCCAATTTCGAGGAAAGATTTGCCGTAATTTCTAAGCTTCAGTATGATTTTTCTTGCTATTTTTCATCGCTATTTCTTGTACACAAGAACTTTAAAATAACTCCAAAGTAATAAAGTCATATCAAAATAAAACTGTTATTGGGTATGAATATGCCACTGCATACTGCGGGGAATCCCATGTTTTCATATGCACGGAAACTTTTTCTTCAGTTTTCTTAAGTTTTTTGTGTTTGTTTTGTAAAATAAATTTTTAAAGTTGTACTTAGGAAAAATGTATAGAAATTTTAGAAAACTCACAGACTAAATATTTCTCATAAAAGTTTAAAATGTTTTATTTTTTTTTTACAATGAATTTCCTAATATGTCGCTTTCATTTCTTTGTGCACGGATACTTTTTCTGGTAGTGTATATATTTATACAAGCACATATGCATGTATACATATATATATATATATTTATTTTTTTTTTATGGAGGTGGTACAAAGCATTGAAAGCCGAAAAGTGTGAGACTTGCCTTTCGGCTCACCCACTAAAAACCCACCCCAGCTCCGTTTCCCTCCCGCGGGACAACCGTTAAGCAGTACTTCACGGGAGGGGGAGCGGCCTATTGCCTCTTCATGAAGATCTGCGCTGTTGTTCAGCGCGACGCAGTTTGGAGATTACTATTTTTGCCATATTACATACAGCGGACCAATATTCTTCGGACTCTATCATAATATCGACTAGGTTATCAGCCGTAATTGGCTTCCCCACCCTAGTGCTTAGTTCCTCCCTTTCTAACGCAAATCGCGGACAGACAAACAAAACATGTTCTGCGTCTTCTGCAGTTGGTGCACAATGAGAACAGTACGGGTCGTCTTCGTGCTTAAACTTATATAAGTAAGATTTAAAGCACCCATGTCCCGTCAGTATTTGGGTCAGATGGTAATCTAACTGTCCATGTTCACGGTTAACCCATTTGGAAATTGTGGGAATCAAACGGTACGTCCAGCGTCCGTTGGGGGACAAGCTCCATTTCTCCTGCCATGGACGCAGGCTACGCTCTCTTGCTATCTTGCGTATTGTCAACCGTTCTGAAGTAGCTTTCTTTTTGTATATTTCAGCATATTCTGTTGCCATTAGGTTGATTGGGAGTAGTCCTGCTATAACCATAATGGCGTCTTCCGATACCGTTCGAAACGCGCAGCACACTCTGAGGGCACTTAATCGGTACACTGATTTCATGCACTTCATATATGAGGTGCAATTTGTGGCTTCCGCCCATGCTGGAGCTGCATCCAGCATAATCGATGAGACAACAGAGTTGAGTAGTCTCCTACAGTTTTGCCTAGGGCCTCTGATGTTCATCATTATTCGCGTTAGCGCGGGCTGCTTCTGCTGCCCTGCTGCTCGCGTACGCCAAGTGCTCTTTGAAATTAAGTCTACGGTCGATTATTACTCCCAGGTACTTAATGAATGGCTTCGATCCTATGCCATGATCGCCCACCATTATGTTGGCCGATTCCACAATCTTCCTGCTGCTAATTAGTACTACTTCGGTTTTATGGTCCGCAAGAGTTAGACCACTGTTGCACAACCATTCCTTTACCATGCCAACAGCTTGGGTGCATGCTTCTTCGGCGTGATGGAGTGATTTAGCCACGACCACAACCGCTATGTCGTCAGGAAATCCTACAATTTGTGACCCTAGAGGTAGATTGAGACGCAGAACTCCATCGTACATAACGTTCCATAACAAAGGGCCGAGTACTGAGCCTTGTGGAACTCCGCCAGTTATTTTGTACTCTTTTACACCAGTATCGGTTTTATACCGCAAGGTTCTATCAGAAAGGTAACTGGCGACAATCCTACGAATGTACATTGGAATGTGGAAACTATCCAGCGCGATTAGAATTTTGCTCCAATTCGCCGTATTGAAGGCGTTCTTAACGTCCAGCGTCGCAATTAGGCAGTACTCCTTGCTACCTTATAGCCATCGAGTACCTTCAATCGCCTTCTGTGCAATGGCTTTGACTGCAGATACAGCATCTGTGGTTGAACGGGCTTTCCGGAATCCGAATTGTCGGGGTGATAGACCGCCTACATCCTCTATAGCAGCCTCCAGACGATTTGCGATCAGACGTTCCAGGATTTTCCCTGCGGTGTCGAGCATGCACAGGGGGCGGTAGCCTGCAGGATCTTCCGCCGGCTTAGATCCTTTTGGAATTAAAACCAGTTTCTGCAGCTTCCACTGGGTTGGAAATGTACCTTCCTTTAGACATGTATTGTAGAGATCTACAAAAATGTCGGGACGACTTTGGATTGCTACTTTCAAGGCCTCGTTGGGGATTACATCCGAGCCTGGAGCTTTATTATTTTTTATCCGTTTTATGCTCATCAGGAGTTCTTCTTTGTTTGTTAACTGCACATTTTGGTCGTCTTCACCGAGTCTTACCAATTCGTAGTCTCGTAAAGTATCTTGCACGGGGAACAGTGTTTCTACTACATTGCGTAGAGTAGCTGGGCATGTTGTTGGAAGTGGCTTAAATACTTTAAGTTTTTTCGTAACAAGCCTGTATCCAAGGCCCCAAGGATCATTATCGGAATCGTCGCATAGCTGGAGGAAACACCGGCGTTTACTGTTTTTAATTGCCTTTTTAGCGCTTTTCTTCTTTGCTTATATTAGAGCTAGTTTTCTTGGAAACTGTCCCGCCCCCTGGATCTTTGGTAGGCTCGCCTGGCTCTTTAACACTCCCTGCGCAATTCTGCAATGTCTACTGTCCACCAGTAGACAGGTTCGCTGTTGTGCCTGTTGGGCCTAGTTTTGGACATGGCTGCATCGCATGCTTCCGTTAAGTGTTTCATGGTTCTCGTAGTTATTTGGGAATCTTTCTTCGCCATGCCGCCTGATTTCACAGATTATTGCGAGGTGATCGCTCCGGGTGTAATGCTGGCTGAGGAACCATTTCGTGTAGCGAACAAGACTAGAACTCACGAACGTAAGGTCGATTATAGATCCCGTTCCCGCTTTTTGGTACGTCTGTTGATTTCCTGTATTCATTAAGGCTATATCTAGCATGGAAAACGCTTCTAGAAGGGCTTGACTTCTAGGGTTTGTCCGTGGGCATCCCCAGTTAACAGCCCAAGCGTTGAAATCACCAGCTACGATGACAGGTCTATGCTCCTTTACATCCTGGGCGAGGTTCTCTAGGATACCTGTTGCTTCCAGCAGGGTTAAGCTGGGTGGTAGATAGCAGCTGTAAATGTATGTGCCTTCAACGCGCGCACGTACGAATCCGCGGGCGGCATTCACGCTCATCAGTTGGGATCTATTTGTTCCACAGTTCCAGATCGCTGATTTGCCTGTTGTGTCAGAGGCCCAGCCGTTGCCTTTTTTGTGTTTATAGTATATATGTATAAGTATATATGTATTTCATACTGGAGAACAACAGTTTTAATTTTTCATTTTTGACATATTTTTAAATTTTTAGTAAAAGAAGCAGAATGGTAAAATATTGGAGAAGATACCACAAAAAAGTTCGTACATGGCACATCACTTTAATATCGTCAAAAAGACATGTCAGCAAAATGTTAAATAAGTTATTTTTACTTAATTTTAAAATTATATTCTCTATGAATGCGGTTAGTTTGAAGTTGTTTATAACATCAACAAATTTCTAATTGCATAACCAGTTATTCGCAACTTCCGCGAAATTTACATGCATTTCACTGACGGGGAAAAGAAATCAGCATGTGCCATATGTTTTCCTTCTCTACTATATAATATATTCAACGTCAAAATCGAATGATTGAAAATACGCCCACCAGCGATGCGTCAAAATTATTTTTGTGCTTGATGCCTTTAAGAAATTGCAGTCTGTAAATACCACAATTTACGGTGTCACTATTAGACAGAAATGTTTTATAGAGTTAAAAACAGCGAATGTCTCCAATTCGAACGAATGGTATCTAGGATCCGCAGGCGAATACCTACTATAATATTCCACCACGAGGGGTTTTTTATCAATTTTATACAACAAAATTGCACCATACCCATTAGAGCTGGCGTCTTTGTGCAGCTCTATTGGATGATATGGGTCAAAAATTACCAACACTGGCTTGTTTGTTAATACCGAAATTATTTGCTGCCGAATCTTTTCATGCTCAGATACCTATGTGAGTTTACTCTTATCAGAGGTAAAAACATAAAGAAATTTCATCAATTGCGAAAAGTAGGCACAATTAGCCAGAAATAAAAAGCCAGACCTTTAAACTGTCTCAACTGCGTCACTGATCGGGGCGGCGGCAGTGCAATCAAGGCCTGGAGTTTACGTGGGTTAGGTCGAATTTCTCCCGCTTTAATTTTATACCCGAGAAGAAAAGAACATTTTGTGATATTAAAGCAAAACCCAGACTGGGTTAACGTATTATATTAAGAACGGTTCGAAAACTCTCTTATGCTTCTTCTTTGTTGTGGCAGTAATCATAATACCATCCGTATATACTAAAACATATGAGCCAGTTCTCCCAGATGGGTTTTTCTACCGAAAGGCATCGCTAAAAACTCATAGTGGCCATAACGAGTAACAAAAGTAGTGCGCCCATTCCAATTCGAATGCATTGGGGTTCGATGAAGTCCACTCACAAACTGTCTGACCGATTTTTCTTTTTAACCAAGAACATGGGACTGACGAATGCTGAGCAACTTGGGCTTGTATCAAATCCCTTATTTTATTTATGTAAAGAAAAGTGTAGCTGACACGTTTTGTATATTGATCAATATTTACGGTATCACGCTACAACAAATACAACTTGTAAAGAGTGGTTTCGACGTTTCCAAAGTGGCAATTTCGACGTGAGTGATAAAGATCGCGAAGGGGCACCGAAAAAATTCGAAGATACTCAACTTCAACAATTATTGGATGAAGACGCATGTCGAACCCTTGAATATATGTCTAATGAGATGGATGTTGACAGATCAACCGTTGGTAAACGTTTGCACGCAATGGGAATGGTTCAGAAGGCAGATAACTGGGTGGCACATCAATTGAAGGAGAGGGATATCCAGAGACGTTGAGTGACGTGTGAGATGCTTCTTGAACGGCAGAAAAGAAAAGGTTTTCTACATCGCATCGCCACTGGCGATGAAAAATGGATGTATTATGGTAACCCTAAGCGCCCAAACTGTTAGAGCCTGCCAGGTGAACCAGGTTCATCGACAGCGAAAAAAAAAGATTCATGCTTCAAAGGTTATGTTGCGCATCTGGTAAGATAAGAACGGTGTCATCTAATTTGAACTCCTTAAACCATCACTGGCGATCGTTACAGACTGCAGCTAATGCGTTTGAATCGAGGTTTCAAAGAAAAGCGAATGGGACGGTAGGCATGGCAAAGTGATTTTGCTGCATGACAACGCCAGGCCACACGTTGCTAATCGGTCCAGAAATATTTAGAAGGCCCGAATTGGGAAATCTTGCACCACCTGCCATATTCCCCAGACATTTTTTTTTTTTTTTTTTTCGAACTCCATTTATTCCATACAATCTGTCATAACAATAACAATAAGTACTATTTTTACCTACAATTTAAATAAGAATAGCTTAGAGTAAGAATTCCCAGTGGAATTCGTTACTTAATAAAGAACAGCATATGTTATACATATACATATATTATACAATTTAACAACTTTTGCATCTTCGTAATACCATCTGTTCCGTTCAACGCAGTCAGCCTTTACTGGCTCAATGAATGGGTCAAGTCAAAAGAAGTCGAACTTTTTGTCAGAGGAATCCGTATGCTGCCTGAAAGATGGAGTAAAGTTGGCACATACTTCACATAATATCATCTATTATTTAATTGCTTAAATAATTCGTAACTTTGGCTAAGTAAGGATGGAAACTTATTCTAACCTCCTCGTTCCTCACGTGCAGCCTACGGGACAAATTTTAAATGCTCGTAGAAACGTTTTTAAAACAGTTATTGAGCTAGTGACCATTTGTATAGCCAGCATATTTTTTGTATTAGAATGTAAACACTTTTTCTCAAAGCTGGTAATACTGTAAAATAAAGCACATTGAGTCTCATCACCTGAACGAAAAACAGTTTTAGTAAAGTAGTAAGCCAAAATATTTCAAATTTTCAAAATTGTGAAGCAGAAAAAATCGAAATAATATTTAATATTATTGTTTAAACTACAATTAACAAGGTAATGTATAAATTCTTTCAATTACTTTCTTCTAATACCGTTATTTTTGGCAATTTTTCTCGTGACCAGCCAACTGCTCATTTGTAACGTATTAGTATAAATATGGCAAGTAAACTTTCAGAGCAGCAAATTTTCGATACACTCTTGGAAAGTGATGTTGAGGGAATGTCAGATGATGAAGACGATATGGAGGAGCAAATTAAGCTAGATTGGGAGGAGGAAACAACATCGGAATTATTCGATGAAGAAGAACCTTCCATACCCGAAGATCTGCAGCAAACACAAAACAGAAAATTTAAATGGTTTTCAAAAAACTTTACCAATTCTTCTGATTGTCCTGACGAACTTGAATGGGATGTTGAAAATAGACAGATGTGGACGCCTTATAATTATTTTTGTGAATATTTCAACGACGATTTCTGGAGTTTGATTTCAGAAAAAAGTAATACGTACGCTCATCAAAACAACAACCGTTTAAACGCAACTCCTTCTGAGTACAAAAAGCTTGTAGGCGCTCATATTATAGCGGGGTGCATGAAACTTCCAAGGATACGTATGTATTATCGACCTCAAATAAAAGTTCCAGCTATCACCCAAATCCCTAGAGATCGATTTTTCAAGTTGAGAAATGCCATGCATTTTGTTGACAATATGTCAGTTACCGAAGAGGATAAAAAAGATAAACTTTGGAGAATTCGACCAGTACTAGACGTTTTGTTGGGAAAGTGTAGATCGATACCTAAGCCCAATAAATGTAGCATCGACGAGCAAATGATTCCATTTTCAGGAAAAACGAGTCTTAAACAATACGTAAAAGGTAAACCAAATCCAGAGGGATTGAAAAACTTTGTTTTAGCATCGAATGATGGTTTGATACTGGACTTTTTTATATACCAAGGGGCAAATACATGGCCCGACGGAAAGCCTGATAAATATTTGGGAATTGTTGGTACGGTGTTAAAAAAACTTTCTACACACCGCAATAAAGGTTGTGAGATATACATTGACCGCTATTTTACCTCTATAGCTATTCTCGAGTATTTGTTGGATAAAGGTATATTTGCAACAGGTACTATTCAACTTAACATAGTGCCTAAGGAACTTCGGGCAAAGTTATCGAACGACAAAGTGTTGTTAAAAAAGGGAAGAGGTAGCTTCGAAGAATTCATAAGAGAAGATTTGCATTGTTAAGTGGATGGATAGTCGCTCTGTATTAATAGCTTCAACATCGAGTGGATCACATCCTCTTCAATCCGCTCGACGATGGGATAGAGTAGGCAGAAAATACATCAACATAGATTGTCCAAATGCGATTTTACGTTATAACCAATGCATGGGAGGAGTAGATTTAGCGGATAGGTATGTCTCCTATTACAGGATTGCTATTCGCACCAAAAAGTGGCCTTTAAAGGTATTTTGGCACTTTGTCGATGTCGCTGCATGCAACTCTTGGATTTTATATAAAAGAGATAAATATGCATGTGTGCATAAAAAAATATCATGGATCTGCTTGACTTCAATTTCTATATCGCAGAATGTTTAATTGCTGATACTACCATAGATAAGGAGGGAGAGTCCTCATCAGATATAGAGTATGAACCTCCGACAAAAAAAGTTAAAAGAAAAGTAAAACCGTTGCCGCCGAAAGATGTACGCACAGCGCAGAATATACATTTACCAATTTGTACAGTCTCTGACAAAAACAAGTTTATGCGTTGCCGTAAAGAAGGATGCAATCAAAAGACTCGTTTTAAATGCATTTCTTGTGACATATTTCTGTGCATCAATAACGATCGGCATTGCTTCATGGAGTTTCACTCTTAAGTGCTCATTATTGTTCTATTAATACTGGAATAATTTTATTTTACCATTTTAATTAACTTGGTATTGAAAGTTTACACTTATTTATGAATATAAAAGTAATATGAATTAAATAAAATGAATGCTTTACGTTTTTGGTATTATAACGTTTTTTACTCAACTAAGTTACAAATGTCCAGCGGGCTGCACCTGCAATATGTCATAATCCTTTCGTCCTTCATATACTCGAAACAAATTTGTCTCTTAATTTTGACGCTGTAGTTATAAAAAACATATTTTTAAAGAAAGTGAATGTTTTTTTTTTTCTCGGGACCGAGGAGGCTAATACCCAATAATTATCCGAAACTACGTGAGTCAGAATTTCCAATGAATATTCACTAATTTGAGAAAATCTGGAAAGTATTAAATACGGAAGAATTCCCTATACTTTTTAAAACTACCTGTGCGATGTTATTTATTCGTTTAACGTGAAGAATTTCTCGACACCGCTTCCTTAACACGTGAACTTTCGACGCCCGAATCAAAACAAAATAAAATCGACTCACCAGGCCCATACAACACGCTTTTCGGCTCAACTATAGAGCAAAGATGCACACGCTGCTCATAACTGTTAGATAGTTTTCTATTTATCGATTAACTTTTGCTTCTTGGGCACTTTGATGCAATATCGCACACCTCCCCACATTTGAAACAAATAAATGTTGAATAATTTCTTCCGTTGCAATTGGTAATTTTCTTATGAAATAGTAGACGTTTCTCAATAAAGTGATTGAAAAATAAAATTTTCTGATTTCAGTTGCGTTTGGTGGTACGCAGTGCCTTTTGTGTCACACATGTATTAAAGAAACGAGTGAATATAACTGCAGTAGACATTATAAAAATTTGCCTAAAGACTTTGATAGATTTGAGGGTACGCGCACCCATATTCTTTGTTTACTTAAAAGAATGGCATGAAAAGCGTTACTAAGTAGTAGCACAAACTTCATTCAAAAGACATACTTAATTATCTTAAATATTGTTAAAAAGTGAAGACCTTTGATGGCATCTGTATAAAACAAATTTTAAAACAAGTTTTGCAGGAACTCAATTGCATGCATGATGTTGTTATTGAAAATATTATTATCAAAGCACGAATAGTACTTAGTAGTAATAGCCGAATTCATTATATAATTTATTAAAAAGTATGGCTAACAATTGATTTGATTCATACATTATTTCATTTAATATATTAAAGTAAATAAAGAAATAAAATAAAAATATGTTTGTGACAATAACGAAGTTGTCTGTCTCAGCTCTTAAATTAATTAATAATTGAATGCTATAAGAAAATCTCTATAGTGCCAGGCAGAGTATATGAAGCCAGTTAGTGTTTTCCAATTTTGGCCATTTAGTATATAAAGGGTGGTTAAGTTTCAAGGGCCGGTGTTGATTTTGAATAAAATACAATTTTTTTAGGAAATTATTGTCATTTCTCTTTATTATGATAATATAGGTATAGCTCAATTACCTGAATATCGGTCAAATAGCCGCCGCGGCTTCGGCGGCACACCTCCATCCGATGGTTAAAATTTTCGATGACGCTGAGGCATAATTGAGGTTCTATGCCGTTAATGTGCCGAGTTATCTCATCCTTTAGCTCTTGAATTGTTGCTGGCTTATCGACGTACACCTTTTCTTTCAAATAACCCCAATAACGCCGCGACGTGAGATTATTCGGCCATCCAATTTTTCGCGTAAAAGAGCCATTGTTTCGTCAGCTGTGTGACAAGTGGCACCGTCCTGTTGAAACCACATATCGTCCACATCCATATCTTCCAATTCGGGATATAAAAAGTTCGTTATCATCTCACGGTAGCGAACACTATTCACAGTAACTGCCTTACCCGCCTCATTTTGGAAAAAACACGGCCCAATGATGCCGCCGGCCCATAAACCGCTCCAAACAGTCACTCTTTGTGGGTGCATTGGTTTTTCGGCAATCACTGCTTATTGACGAATCCACTGAGGTGAAAATGTGCCTCATCAGTGAAGATGAGTTTCTTCGAAAATTGGTCATTCACTGTTGCCATTTCCTGCCACCATTCTGACCATTGACGACGCTTGAAATGGTCAAGAGGCTTTAGTTCTTGAGTCAATTGCACCTTGTAAGTGCTTTATGCATAATGTTCATCAGCGACGAGTGTAAGAGGTGCAATTGTTGGGCACGACGACGAGTTGAGATGGACGGCTCTTCAACCACACTATCGCGAACAGCATGCCCTGGTGTTTTCACATCTCCTACAGATCCGGTTTGCTCGAATTTTGCACAATTTTTCCGATTGTACGCACTTTTGGACGATTAAATTGACCGAAAAAATCACGAGGTGCGCGATATGCATTTTGATTTCAACGCCCGTTTTCATCAAAGTGTGTATCTTTCCATGGTTCGAATTGAGTTATTCTGAAATTGAGCAATGCCAAATGAAATGCAGAAAAAAACTTGACGTTTAGGTGTGGTTCACATTCGACATCGGTCCTTAAAATTTAATCACCCTTCTCATTACTTCAGCGTCGTTTAGCCTCTCTGCACTTAAGTATCTTTGTCTGATTTCCTTCAGTACAGGGCACCTTCCTAAGAAGTGTCTTCTTCTTCGTTTGAGTTGCATAGTGTGCAAATTTGTACCGCGTTTCCATAAGCTATTGCATTTATTTTAACAAACCACATCTTGCTTTAAATATTGTTGTTATGTTAGCTAACCGCATATCTTCTCTAAAGTATGATTCTCCTTGTGAGTGATCTAAGTGTTTATATATTCGTGTGGGGCTTGATAGCGCTTTTTGTTTTGCCATGTTTAAATTTTGTAGTTTAATGTTTGATAAAATCTGGGTACAGCGATCTTGCCAGTCCGTACCAGTTATGTTTTCTTCAAGCTTCAGGTCAAACTCCATACCTAAGTCATTTAGTTGTTTGAGCCAAAACACGTTTTTTCGTAATATGCACTGTGTAAGTTTGGGCGGCAGTCTACTGCTGTTGTATTTATAGATAGTTTTCCAAATGTATTTAAAATATAGCTCTAACGACTATAAGTAGCTATCTTCTATGTTAGTTTCCAGCGTTCTTGCATAATTCGGGGTGAAGTTAGGTAATTTGAAAATTCTTTTAATAAAATAACGCTGTAGTTTATTTACTTCTTCGAATAGCGTATAACCCCAGATTTGAGCGGCGTATGTTTGTATGGCTCTACACACAGCCTGAAACAGTTTCCATTTCGCTTTGTATGAGATGTATGGATTAGCTAAGAAATGGTTCCATGTACTACTAATGCTAGCTTTTGCTGAATTATTTCTGGCTTGCACATGTTTAGCAAACGCCATTTTGGATGTGAGAATGACACCAAGATATTTATATTCTGTTACAACTTTTATTTCCTCACCTTTGTACCACCATTCTTCTGCCTTAGCTAGTTGACCACCTTTTCTAAATACCATCATTTCAGATTTCATTAAATCTACTTCCATGTTCCACTCAGATCAATATATTTCAAGTTTTTTAATCATAAATTGCATGACATTAGGACTATCAGCTAAGAGAACAATATCATCAGCATATAGAAGAAGGCGTACATGTATTCCATTAATCAGTAGACCACCTTTCAAACAGTCATGTAGTTCATTCAGGTATAATGTGAAGAGTAAAGGTGATAACGGACAAACTTGTTTCACACCTGCACCGGTTTCAAAGTAATCTGATACTTCCCTTCCTGGCTAAACTGCTGTTCTTGTATTCGAATATATATTTTCAATCAGATTTGTTATTTTGTTGGATAATCCCATCTGTCGAAGTTTGTAAATTAATGGCCACAAAGTATGTATGCATACACTTTTTTGTTTTCGTTAAACTTTGAATGTACTATAGATGCAAGATTGTATATGGTATCCACTGTTGAGTAGTTTTTTCTAAAGCCGGCTTGAAATTCAGTGAGCATGTTAATGCCAGTTTGTAAGACTTTCATTAATCAATCCCGTTAAAACTTTTGCTATACATTTCATGAAGGATATTCCCCGATAGTTACTTGCTATATTTGCATTTCCTTTTTTAATGGGAAAACTATTGTTTTAAATAATGATTTGTTGGTTCTTCCGGTCTCGAAGATGATGTTGTATACTTTCGTTAGCTCCATGATAAATTCTGTTGAGGCAGCCTTTAGTAGCTCATAAGGTATTCTGTCTTCTCCAGTTGCTTTGTTTGTTTTAGCATTTTTAATTATTTGTTGGACTTCGGTTATTGTTACATCTTTATCAAGGACCATATCTGTATGCAAAGCAGCTGCATAATGAATATCTTTTCTTAACTGAGGCTTGAAAATAGTTTTTAAACTCCGATGTCGTAATATCTTCACCAACTCTAAATGATTCTCCTCTTATTTTTTTGGCAGGGCTCGCATGTGTTCCTAAACAATTGCTTTGCCTACAAATATTTTTCTTGCCGTCTGTTTTGTTGGATTTTCTGAGATCATTCAAATATTTAAAGGAAAGCTCACTTGCATTCAGACATCTCATATTGAACCAAGCGCTTTTGAAAACAGTTTTAGTAATTTTCGAAGTTGTCTTCGGCACAGACATTTTTATTACATTGCCAAGTTTTTCAAGATTTATCATTTCTCCTCGATTTGCCAGCTTAATCAGATTTTTGTTTAGGTTTAATTGATATTTTGATACATCTTTTTCTTTGAGTATTACTTTTGGTAGCAGGCTTATATTTTCCATTTCGTTCGGTGCTCTATCTATGTTTAGCGTCAGTTTAATTAGCATATGATCAGACCATCCTTTTGATTCGATTTCAAATCTTTCAACATAGTTCAATCCTTCATGCGAAACTACACAGATGTTATTTACAGAGTTGCCTACTGCACTTATAAACGTAAAATTGCCCTCCTCATCAGCAACTGTTCTGCCATTCAAGATTATAAGATCATAATCGTTACAAAATTCCAAGAAAAGTTTACCTCACATCATCTCTAGAGGTCCTTTTGCCGATGTCTGCTTTGAAAGTGACTATGTACTTGTCTTCGATCTCTTGTTGTGTATTTGCTATTCTGACATTCAAGTCACCAATAACAACTGCAATTTTCTCTGGAGTTTCCTTCAAAAATTCCTTTACTACCTCTGCTTCCTCATGCCAAGCTGCTCCTCTTATATACAAGCGTATAAGTGTAATGTTGTTTCTTTTTTCGTGAAATCTTATTACATTTATTTCGTTTTCAGTTTTAAAGCTACGTTTTGTGGAATTCCTTACTAACGCGATACACACATCCTCCATAAGCTCTTCCAAATTTGCTACTTCGACTTGCTGGTTTCCAAAAAGTGTCATGATTTGCGAAGTATTTCTTTGCTTGGTTTATTTTCTCCTCAGAATCTGTAAGCACACCCTGAAATCTATCAAAATCTCTATAAAAAATATTATAATGTCTACTGCAGTTATATTCACGCGTTTCTTCAATACATGTGTGGCACAAAAGGCACTGCATGTCACCAAACTCATTTGGAATCATAAAATTTTATTTTTCAATCATTTTATTGATATACGCCCACTATAGGATAAGAAAATTACCAGCAACCTCCGCTTATGCTACTTTGTTGGTGTCAGAATAACGACTGATTTAAAAGCGTAAGAATACGCGTGTTGAGTGTACTGCTCAGACGAGAAAGCTTTGCCGACCTTTGCTTTAAACATACACACATATGCAGCTTTTCATATCAACCTAAGTCAGTGGTCGCCAACCCGTCGATCGCGAGCTACCGGTAGCTCGCAAAGGCAATTCTGGTAGCTCGCGCTGCTCACGTTGCCAAAAATCCAAAAGTCTGAAAATTATTCCAGTATTAGCAAATTTCAGAAATTTTCATAATAAATAGATAAACAGCGGCAACACTGCGGTAAGCGATTTCGCGCCGACAAACACGACGCGAAGTCGCGTCTCCGTTCTAGGATCGGCTGGAACCGATTAGCGTGTTCGAGAATTTTTTGGCTTTATATATACGCAATGCACGTCGACATTGCGCTCAGTTTAATACTGAACGGCATTATCAACGTTCTGCGTGCAGCGGTTGGGTTAGAGTTCGAAACATTATGGCAAGCAGTAGTAAGAAGGCGAAGACATACCATTTCCATTCGGAATGGGAAGAACAATACTTCTTCACAGAAGTTAAAGGCAAAAGTGTTTGTTTGTTATGTAATATATCTGTGTCAGTTCCTAAAAAAGGAAATATTGAGAGCCATCATAAAACTGTACATTCGAATTTTGAGAAGGCATTCCCGTTAAATTCTGCCACCAGAAAAGAAAAACTGAAACATTTAAAAATCCAGTTAATTGGACAACAGTCAATATTTTTGAAAACAATCGACAAAAATAAGGCTGCAACTGAAGCATCTTATCGTGTTTCCCAGATAATTGCATAAAAGAAAAAACCTTATGAAGACGGGGAAATCATAAAACAAGCATTTTTGGAAGCTGCAGATTCTTTATTCGCCAACGTTAGAAATAAAGACGAAATAGTGTCTGCTATAAAATCT
Organism: Anastrepha ludens; assembly: GCF_028408465.1. Classification (NCBI taxonomy): domain Eukaryota; kingdom Metazoa; phylum Arthropoda; class Insecta; order Diptera; family Tephritidae; genus Anastrepha; species Anastrepha ludens. The sequence goes on from NC_071503.1 coordinate 44,169,313, forward strand.
ATGCAACTTTCTGCTAATACAGTGATGAGGCGAGTAGAAGTAATGAGCAATGATATTTTTTTACAGTTAAGAAGTGACTTAGATAACTGTATTTATTTTTCACTGCAACTGGATGAATCAACAGATGTAGTTGACACCTCACAGATGGCCATATTTGTCAGGATGGCGTTTAGTGATTTTACAATTAAAGAAGATCTTTTGAAGATTATTCCACTCAAAGGACATACTACTGGGCTAAAACTGTTTTCTCATTTAAAAAATCTCATCTCTTCTGAGAAAATTCCAATATCAAAAATGGTAGGCCTGACAACTGACGGTGCTCCAGCTATGGTGGGTTGTGATAAGGGGCTCGTGGCGCTATGTCATACGGATGAAAGTTTTCCACAATTTCTTAGTTACCACTGTATTATACATCAGCAAGCATTATGTGGAAATTTTCCAAACTTGAGCAACGTTATGCAACTGGTGGTGAAAATTGTGAACAAGAGCTCTAAGCTCAAGCGTTACAAAGAAGATTATTTAAAACCTTGGCTGATAAAATTGACTTTCAATACGGAGAGCTACTTCTTCACTCTGAAGTGCGATGGTTAGGCAGAGGACGAGTGCCCAAACGTTTCAATGATGTCCTGCCTGCTATACTCCAATTTTTCAAAGAACGCGATGAACCGATTCCTGAACTGGAAAATTCGACTTGGCTCAGAGATTTTGGTTTTCTTGTGGACATTACAGAGAAATGAAATGAGCTTAACTTGCAGCTTCAAGGCAGGGATAAAGAATTAGCGGAAATGATTTCTGATATAAATGCATTTATTACAAAACTTGAGTTTTGGGAACAAAACCTAAAAAACCGCGATACTAAGCATTTTCCTATTCTTTCCGAAAGGATATCCAAAAATCTATTAGAGCCCTATGACAGTAAATATCATATGGAAATAGTTTCTAACTTGAAGGAAAACTTCAAAAATTTGCAACCTGTGTTATGAACAACTTTGGCGAAGACATTGCTGTGACAGAAATGGAACTGATTGCTTTTCAAAGTGACTTGACTTTAAAATCTTTAGGTTCAAATACAAAATGTATATGGACTTTAGTAAGTAAAGATAAGTATTCAGTTTTATGTCGTGTTGCGTTGAAAGTGAAAGCGTTATTCAGTTCAACTTATTTGTGTGAATCTTCTTTTTCCAATATGAAATTTATTAAAAATAAATACCGCAATCGGTTTACAGATATACATTTGGATAACTGTATTCGAATGACTGTATCAAATTATACTGCAAATATTAAAACAATTATCGATGAGTCAGAATGTCAACCTTCTCATTAAATATGCTCTTTTTTCTGCCCATATTTTATTTATATAATAATGTACAATACTATTACTGTTTTGGTGTTTTTTTAAGTCGCTTGTGATTTGCCATTATGACTGCAAAAAATTTTGTTACGATTGATAGGTGCGAACATGGATGTTGGTTGGTTGGTTAGAGTGGTGATTCATCCAGAATCCAACTAGCGCTTCCGCACCATTTTGTTGCCACATCCTCGTTACCAAATTGTTTAACAGTTATTTGCAGCAGGACTATATCCAGTCTGTGCGGTTTAGGAACCTTATTAGGTTGTTGACGTCTAAGCCAGACAGCTGCTCGAGACTCTCGAACAGCGTTTTGCCCAGGGTTGACATTCTGTCCTTCCATAGGGCAGGGCATTCACAGAGAAAATGGAATATTGTTTCTTTTTTCTCCGGTTGTTTACAACTATGACAGTATGTGTTGTGAGGGATGCCCATTTTGGCGGCTTGTTCTCCGATAGACCAGAAGCCAGTTATGACTGCCGTAAGTCTACAGGTGTCCCGTCGTTTCATGTTTATTAATGTCGACGATTGCTTGAGGTTGTAGGTGGGCCATAACGTTCTGCTGATTTTGCATTTCGTCTGGTCTCTCCATCTACACTCTGCAATTCGAAGGTATTTTAGGGAAATTGCATTCTTGACCGCACCTAGTGGGGTGAGTACTGGTACTGCAAGAGCGCTATTCATGGCAGATCCCCCTCTTGCCAGTTCATCAGCTTTTTCGTTACCTTCTATGTTCCGGTGTCCCGGGACCCAAATTAAGGTTACTCTATGGTTTTCACTCAAGTTGGTGAGGCTATTCCTACTTTGCTCCACCACTTTAGAGGTTGTTATAGTCGCATCCAGCGCCTGGATTGCAGCTTGGCTATCCGAAAGAATAGCGATATTGCCCTTGAAAGAGAAATCTGCGATTAGTAACCTACAGGCTTCCCCAATTGCTAGTACTTCCGCTTGGAAGACGCTACTGGTATTAGGGAGACGCACAGATTTTCCAATTCCAAGTCTCTGAGAATATATACCAGCTCCGACACCACAATCCATTTTGCTGCCATCTGTATAGACTGTGGTATCGAAGGTGTTTAGAGAGAATCCCTTATTCCATTCTTTTTTAGATGGAAATAGAGTGGCAAAATTCCTATTGAACGTTACCATCGGGACGATGTAGTCAGTCCTCACCGAGGTTAACTGAGTTTGTCGCAATAATAGACTAGCGTGACCATAAGTTTTTTCTTTCCAGCGACCCGCTTCATTTAACCTAAATGCACTCATGGTTGCCGTCTTCTTTATATGTAGGTCTATTGGAATAACGTGTGTCAGTGCATTGAGAGCCTCTCTAGGACATGATCTGATTGCACCGACCGTTATTGCACAGGCTGATCTTTGTATTCTGCCGAGTAATTTGGTATTGTACTCTCTCTCCAGAGCTTTCCACCAAACTACCGAGCCATACGTTAAAATTGGTCGTATAACCGCCTTATACAGCCATAATGTATGCTTAGGTTGAAGACCCCATCTTCTTCCAAGCATAGGTTTGCAGGCATATAAAGCAATTTCTGCTTTCCTTACCCGTTCTTCGACGTTTAACTTCCAGCTAAGTTTGGAGTCCAGAATTACTCCTAAGTACTTTGCACTGGTTGATAGTGACAGAGTTTCTCCGTTGATGTTTGGTAGGGTGAAAGTTGGTACCTTGTATCTGGTGGTGAAAAGCATAAGTTCTGTTTTACGCGGGTTTAAACTTAGCCCACATCCTGTGGCCCAAGAGTTAAGCTCGCCTAACGCCCTTTGGATGATCCCACTGATCGTATTTGGACACAGTCCTGACACCATTATCACCACATCATCAGCGTACGCCACCACTTTTACCCCACCTCCGTTAAGTTTTATTAAGATTTTGCTGATCACACATAGCCAAAGAAGTGGAGATAATACTCCCCCTTGTGGAGTGCCCCCGTGGACCTTCTTGGTTATGTTGATATTGCCCATATTAGCTTGGATGATCCTGTTTTCTAGCATGGAGATGACCCAGTTACTAACGCAACTGTCCACCTCCAGGTCTATCAACGCCCGTTGGATGGCATCTGTGCTAACAATGTTAAAGGCGCCTTCTATATCCAAGAATGCCGTGGTATAATGTTTGCTCTCTAGAGAGCCCTCTATAGTTCGGACTACCTCGTGAAGCGCTGTCTCCGTAGATTTGCCTTTAAGGTATGCGTGTTGTGCAGTTGATATACCAGAGCTCTCTAAAGAGCTTCTGAGGTGCATATCCAAAAGTCTTTCAAAGGTTTTTAACAGGAAAGACGAAAGACTGATTGGCCTGAAGTCCTTCGCTGATTCATGTCCTCTTCTACCTACTTTTGGTATGAATACGACCTTGACTAGTTTCCAGCTATCTGGAATATGGCCTAAGTTTAAACACGCTTTAAAAACTTCCTCTAGCCATGGTAGGATACAGTCCAAGATTTCCTGTAACATCTTTGGAATGATCCCATCTGGCCCCGGAGATTTAAAGGGTGAGAAAGATTTGATTGCCCATGCAACTTTTTCTTTGGTAATAATTTCATTTGCAAGATGCTGTGGATTATATTGGCTCCGCCTAATATTTCCCCTCTCACTTTCGTAAGCGCTGCATCCCGGAAAATGCGTGTTTAGCAGAAGCTCTAGCGATTCCTCTGCTGTAGCAGTCCAAGTTCCATCAGGTTTCTTGACCCAAGAAGCCATTGAGTGGTCTTTGGAAAGAACGCGGCTGAGCCTAGCAGAATCCCTGGTGGATTCGATTGACGAGCAAAATTCCCTCCAGCTCTCTTTTTTGGCGGCCCTGATTGCCTTTTTGTACTGTCTCCGACTTTCTCTGTACAATTCCCAATTTCCCGTCGAGTAGCTGAGGTTAAACGTTGATCTAGATTTTTCCCTTAGTTCTAAGAGCTCACTGCTCCACCAAGGAGGGTGAGTTTTTTTGCTAAATTTTATGGGGCAGGACGTTTTGTAGGCCCTACTAAATGCCTTTTCCAGTGTTATGACCCTACTCTCAAGGTTTTCCGTGAGAGTGATTTGAGGGATAGGAATCTCTCCTAACCTATTGTTTACTGCATTTTTGAACCTCTTCCAGTTGGTTCTCAAAGGATTTCGATACGGTAGGGGTGGATCTACCTTAAGATCCAAATCGTAGAGTATCCAACTATGATCAGAGAAGGACCTTTTATTGGATACCCTCCAATTATCTACCCTAACTGAGCTATTCTCAGACATTAGAGTAACATCAATCACTTCCTCCCATCCTCTGAAGTACTCCGTACTAGGAAAGGTGAAAGTGGGTGTGTTACCCCTGTTACATACCGATAAGTTAGTATTAATAATAAAATTATATAAAGACTCACCTCGGTCGTTTGTCTCAGAGCTTCCTCACAACGCATGCCTCGCGTTGGCGTCGCATCCGAGTAGCAGGGTTTTGTTTCTGGTTCCTTCAAGCACAAGCCCACAAGCCTCCTCGGGTGGTGCTGGCCGATCATGTGCCATATAGATGGATGCAAGTGTGATGCTGACACCGTCAGCAGCTTCCACCTCAACGGCCGTCACATCCTGTGAACTGTATGATGGGATTAAAAATATGTTTAAGTGTTTTTTGGCTACAATACATGATCTAGGATTACCTTGAGTACGCTTATAGTACAGATTGTAGTTTCTTCCGGGGAACCCCTTCACATCTTTGCTCCGCACCCAGGGTTCCTGGATTAAGGCTATGTCAACGTTCTCCTCCCCTAGGAGAACGGTTAGGTTGTCCGTTGCAGTTTGCGAATGCTGCAGGTTAATTTGGACAACCTTTAAAACCATTTTTTATTGGTTTGCTTCCACAGGTTCGGCGTCATTTAACTGCATGCCAGTCAGCAGTTCGCTGGTGCCGTCAACCTCATCCTGCTCCTCCTCCGGATTCGCAGAACGGAATATCTTCAGCTGGGCCTTCCGTATGCCAAACCGAAGTTTATTTTCCACTTTTTGCAGTGGTTCAAGGCTCTCTTCTGTGATTTGAAGGAGGAACGACACGCTGTGCCTTTGCGGAGCCTCCGCTTTGATGATCGACCAATCGGCCATCGGCACTGCGCGGTTGTGAGCCTGGAGATAGGGAATTAACTGACTGGCTTCAAACTCCATGTTTGGTATCCAGATGCGAGCCCTCGGCCTTCGTGGTATCTCGCTAGCTGGAATGAGCTTGAGCCTCAAGCCATCCCAGCTGTTCTGGATTTCGCCAATCGCTTTTGTCAGGAAATGCAATGAGTACTGGTCATCGCATTTGATTACCCGGCAACCGCGAACCACTTCCACCGAGTCGAAACCTGGCGATTGACCCTCCGGGTTCGCCATGACATGGTCGACGATTATGCGAGACAACCGAGCCTCAATCTCCGACCATTTTTCCAGCACAGGTTTGCCGCGGTTGGAAGTTTCGTCCACCAGTGCCATTTGAAGATGGTCCCTTGCCACCTCACTGAATTGTTTCGTAAGTTTGGGGACAACCGCACCCTGATCTGAGATCTTGTGCTTCTTTGTTGCCCTTTTGTTTTCGTCTTGCGAACGGTTACGTTTTTTGGCCTCTGTCTTTCGGGCGGTTTGGAATACCAGATATTCGTCCACCACCTTTTGACACCTTGCCCTGTCAGCCTCATCTTTGGGATGAGCTTTACCTTCGGTCTCGTTCTTATGAATCCTGCCAAGGATAGCGAGAGACCTCTGGTAGAGCTTGTACCTTGATGGGCCTTTATTGGCGCGCTTTTGCCCCATGGCTTTAGCGGATCTTGTAGGTTCATTTATTGTTGTTGGCGTGCTGTGGCCCACAGCTTTACCCTCAACTGCTTCCTGGCTAGAGGCCAGGAGCTCATCCTCCGTGGAGGATCCGATCCCCAGTTTGTCATGGGTAACCGATTGTTTGTCCTGTCGCTTAGTTTGTGTGTCCGTTTGTCTGTCTTGTGCTGTCAGTGCGTCCGTTTGTCCTTCCGTCACTTTGTCCGTCTGTTTCTCGCCGCCATCCGATTTTTGTTTTTTTTGTTGGTTTCATTGTTCTGGTTCGTACGGTCACCTGCCCCGCCCAAGGGGCTGCGCATGTCGCCATGCGCGGTGACCAAAGAGGAATTAGGGGAAATAACCGGTCGACCATGGCAGCGCCCCATACCATGGCAAGGCCACCGTTACAACCTGAGGCGGCCTGATATCAGGAGGGCTCCGTTCAAAGACAGCCTTGTTTAGTCCCCCGGCTGACAAACCCACCCAATAGGCACGGGTCGCATCACACCTTGGGTTAAGGGAGTTTTTTTAACGAAGTTTACGTCTTCGGCCTGTGTGGTTCGCGGGAGACCAACTCTCCTACCTTCCATATCTGGGAGGTGTTCCCCTATCCACCACCTGGGGACGCGCCCTCTAGGGATAACAGGCTCCCCCAAGGGGAACATGGATGTAGTTATGCATAAGTATAAGCACTATAAGTCATAAGTTTATTATATATAGAACGTATATTAGTTATGCATAAGTATAAGCACTATAAGTCATAAGTTTATTATATATAGAACGTATATTAGTAAAATAAATACATGTATTGTATGTCGAATATAACTGTGTATTATTTAATTTATGTTGGCTTGTGCAAGTAGCTCGCTGTTTATTTCAAAATCTTGAAAGTAGCTCAACACATTGAAAAGGTTGGCGACCACTGACCTAAGTATTTAGGGACCATACTTGATACAGCTTGCAGCTCCCACTTCGCTCTTAGTAATAATGAAACGAAACAGAAGTAGGAAGTGGCCAATACTCAAAAGAAACGATCGTTAAACATGTAGCAAAGAACATAAGCTGAAGTAGAAAGAAGAATTAAGAAAAAAAATACAGTATGTTTTGGATATGTATAGCAGCTATATTCATTATACTGACATATACACATATATTTTTGTTTGCTTTGTATTGGACATTGTTTGAAGGTAAAATAGACGGGGTGTCGAAGCTGCAGAAGAACGAGGAGAAGGTTGAGATCTTTGCACACTATCTCTGCTATTTATAGGTGGTAATAAAATGTGCAAGGGGTGGCAGTGACCAAGCCTAACCCATATACCTCATTTGTCTTGAGAACCGGCTACATTATGTCGGCCTTACTTCAATGAATTAATCAGACAAAGGAAATTTTTCAGCACCAGTACATCTTTCTTGATTAGATTAAAAGTCATCCGTGCGTTGTGCAATTTGTTAGTTTTGTGAAAAATTTAGAAAGCGTACGTTGTTTTTACAAAGTGAGTCCAGCGTATGAAAAACAATTTGAGATAGTATTCCTATGTATACATCTTAAAGTAGAAAAAAATATCACGTGCATCTGCAGCAAATAGTTGAAGAAGTCGGAGACGTTCATAAATAAATGGGTCCAAAGTCAAAATTCCTCTCCAAAGCATGTTCAGAAAATCATTGATTTCTTTCAGACAAAGCCGAACTTATTGTTGCGTGAAGCTGAAGCAGTTTTAAGAAAAAATAGTGTTCTAAAGACGCGATTCATGGACGTTTACTGACAGAAGTCCTCGAATTCCGAAGTACTTTCAAAAAACCTCTGCTCTCATTTTCGAACATTAAAAGAGACGTGCATGGGCTAAGGCAAATTTAGAATGGAGTTGGGCAAACGTAATATTATTTTCCTTTTGTATGAATAGTTACATACGTCGGTACTGGGGAGCGCTGAAAATCGACAACTTCGACGAACTAGTAAGCATCCAGTTACGTTTCCTGTTTGGAGTTGCTTCTCCGAAAAAGGGAAAGAAATATGGCCGGTCAAACAGTTATCAAGACAAATCCCACAACTTGCGCAGAAATTAACAGAAAGTATGACTCGAAAATGTGAAGCCATTATAACCAATGGTGGTCACTATGGATTTTGTTGAATATATTCCATACAATAAATATTACTCTCTCATGCAATGTAATTTGTTAGAATCGAATTGGTGAAATACATTCTGTCAAAATAGTACCGGGAATTGTTCAATAAATAGCAAAATAATTGTTTAGTCATCAAAATTTACTTTGTCGCCTTCAAAATAGGCTCCATTCGAGGCAATACACATTTATGCCAACGATTCGTCCAGTCATCGAAGCACCTTTTAAACACGTTTGAAGAGACCTTCTTCATCTCCTTCAGCGAATTCTCCTTAATGGCCTCTATCGACTCAAAGCGGCGTCCGCGGAGTGGCAATTTTAGTTTTGTGAAAAGGATAAAGTCACAGGGAGCTAAATCCAGTGAATACGGTGGTTGTTCGATATTTTTTGTGTTCAGAATAAAGCCTTGTGAGAGGGTGCGTTATCATGGTGCAAGATCCAAAAGTTTGCTTTACCCAAATTGAACCGTTTCCTACGCACATTCTTTCTCAAAGGCCACATAACTTCCAAATAATATTCTATATTTGCCGTAGAACCATTTGGAACGAATTCCGAGTGCACAAGACCATGATAATCCAAGAAACCGAGTAGCATGATTTACACTTTTGACCGACTTTGACGTGGTTTTTTGGGTATCAGCTCATGTGGATAGCGCCATTCAGCCCCCACGTTCACTGGTTTGTATGTCAAACTCATACACCCACGTCCCGTCACCTGTTATGATGCGCTGGATGAACGTTGGGTCCGAATTCACTTGCTCAAGCATGTCTTCAGCCACCTTCTTCCGATGAATTTTTTGAAAGAAATTCAACTCTGTTGGAACGAGTCGAGCAGAAAATTGATGGTGTAAAATGTTGCGAATTTATTCGTGATACATTTATACATATTTAAATATTATATATGTGTAACGCGCGCTTTTTAAATGAACAATTCTCGATATTTTTTTGACAGAATGTAGTTTCTAAGTTATGGCGGTCACGCTCCTATAAGGCATGCTGTATGTAGATATACCGTCATGTGATGTACACGTATTCACATACATAAGAATATACAGTGGGGAGTGGAACTGGCTAAATGTTTGCCGCATTCATGCATTGTTGATTGCTATAGTCAGTTTTATGTCATAAAAGTTATCGCCGAGCAAAATTCGCTAAATAGAATTTTTTGTTACTTTTGTAATATCATTTTGTAAGCATTTTGAAAGCTGCTATCAAATTTTATGGGTAAATGCTTCATTTAATAAGAAATAAAAGGTATTAATTCAAGTTTACAAAATATTTAAAAATAAAAATGATATTACAAAACTAACAAAAAATTCTATTTAGCGAATTTTGCTCGGCGATAACTTTTATGACATAAAACTTAATATTAATATTTTGTCCACGGATCTTTAACTTTAATACTGTAATAGCCACATGTGTATGATAGCTGGAACAACTGTTAGCGGCACAACATGTGTCTGATAATATCGCCGACAGTTATTGAAAATTACCACACTCTTTTTGCGGCAACATCTGGACGAAACTGATACCATACATAATACATATTGATTTTGCTATATTTCATAGCTCCTTTTTCCGTTTCAGGTAATTATTATTTAATTGCCGTTTTCTAATTTCAAATTTTTAAAATAAATTTATTATTGCAATACTTCGCAGTTTACTTGTCAGAATGGCATGTGATTCTATTACTGGATACATGTTAAGCTTCAAATTATATTTCGGTACGGGTCAAAAAATAGAAAGAACTGTAATGGATTTGTTAAAAAATTATTTAAACAAGTGGGATCACATATACGAGTATATGGACAATTTATACAATAGTGTAGATTTGGCAAGAAAATTACTTTTAGATAAAATCAGGCTATGCGGAATCATTAGGATACATCCAGACTTACCTGAATTTTTAAAAAAAGATAATTCGAAAATAATGGAAACTAAATTTGCTCGACAGGGGGAAAGGAAGAACATTAGAATGATATCAAAAATTCATAATGCAAATATATCCGAGACTGGAAAAAAGGATAAAAAGAGTAATGCTATATTGAAGCCAAAATGCATTCTTGCCGACAATCAGTTTATGAAAGGAGTAGACGGGGCGGATCAGTATTTAAGCTATTACCCCTTTTATAGAAAATAAAAAAAGGACACAAAAAAGTTTCTCTCTGTTTAATAAATTGAGCCCTGTTTAACTCGTTTCGAGTATATGAATATTTGAATAGTGATCCCAGTCGGAAATTAAATTATCATGACTTTTTACTGAAATTAGCAAGTACGTGGACTACAAGTGATAGTGATCCTACTACGTCTCGTGTCGTTCGTTGTGATCCAGCTGAAAGATTAGCCGGAGGAATAGTCGTGTTTGATATGCGAATAAAATTAGAAAAGTAACATACACATTTTATGTGTATGACTTGCCAAGTTCCATTACATCTTGGTGAATGCTTCAATAATTATCACACAAAGACAAAATATTAAATTTCGGTATGTTTTGGGGTATGTTTCAGGTTCCCGTCTTGCTGAAATATAACCTTTTCTGTTTGATATGGGCTTAGCTCACCGAAATACAGCAAATTGGTATGGAAGATATTCAAATAGTCTCTTTTTTCACATTCCCGAATATTCGTACCAACGGACCAATATATCAGCACGGTCGGTTCTAGTAATACTAGTTAATACGGGTCTTATCAGATCATATCACTCTTTTCAAGGCGTCAGCTCTCCAGTGTACTTATTGCAGAATCTCAACATAGCTTTCATGCTTTTGTCATTTAATGTTGGCTTTTTTGGCATGCTTGCGGCTTCTAACGCGATTTTTTTCACACTCTGCAAGCTGTCTACCCACTGATGGGCTTTTCAATCTTTTGTGCGGTTTCTGTTGGTGTTTTAGCTACTTGTTGTGTTAATAATCGTTCCATTACTCGCGCACGTCTGTCCGAAAGTAGATTAAGGCGCCTTTTTACAACCCTTGGAGCCTTCATATTCCGTCGTTAAAGAACATTAAGTACAGTTTAATGAAAAATTTCCAAGCGTTGTGCTTTTGCTTGGATGAGCGACGACTTCCAGTGAATGAAACAATTTTATCTTCAACCTTTTCATTTGAACAAAACAGCAAGTTTAACGACAAAGCTATTAAACTCAACTAAATTTTTTAGATTTGTTTTTGTTTATCGCGAGTCAAGAAACAGTACATTTTAACAACAGAAAAACAACGGCAAGGATGACGGTATTAAGAATAAAACGTTACTGACTAATTTGAACACGTGCAAAATTGGCTAAAGAGAAATTTTTATTATTTTTGTAATATCTTTTTTATTTTAAAAAATTTATTTAATTTCGAATTAATAAGTTTTATTTTTCATTAAATGAAGCATTTAACCTAAACACTTGATAACATTATTGTTTTGTAAAGTGTTCTATATTTCACAATATTTTGCGAAAATGGAAAAACAGATTATGCGACATTTTTTTATTTTGTTTTATTTAATTTCTCAACATAAAATACAAAAAGGGTCCACTCATGTCATTGTAATGCAAAAAAAAACCCTGCAGATGATTCACACCTCAGCTTAAATGATACAGTTGAAGGTATCGCTATTCCCGACGTAAGTTTCAACAAACGAAATTATATTTTAAGTATGCGAGACATAAAATACAAAAAGGGTCCACTCATGTTATTGTAATGCAAAAAAACCTGCAGATGATTCACACCTCAGCTTAAATGATACAGTTAAAAGTATCGCTATTCCCGACGTAAGTTTCAACAAACGAAATTATATTTTAAGTATGCGAGAGTTTGTAGAGTGGGTTTGACATAAGTACCCTTGTTTTCTTTAACCGTACTTCGATAGAAAAGCGTGAGTTAATCTTTGTTGCATTCCATTGCTTCTTCTTGATTGGCGCGATAACCGTTTACGCGATTTCGTCCGACTTTACATTCGCGCACTTTTCGCCATTTCCTTCTCGTGCTAACCGTTGCTTATTCGTCACCAACCAACACCAAGTGAAGCCAAGTCCTTCTCTACCAGATTTTTCCAACGCAGAGGAGGCCTTCCTCTCCCTATGTTACCATCAGCATCGAATACCGGAGCGTTTGTTTCCATTCGGACGACATGACCCAGTCAACGAAGCCACTGGACCTTTATTCGCTGCGCTGTCTATGTCGTCGTGTAGCCCATGCAGCTAATTTTTTCATTGCCTGCGATACTCGCCGTCGCCAAAGTGCAAAGGTCCAAAATTCTTCCTTGGAATTTTTCTCTCAAACACTCCAAGGGACGCCCCATCCGGTGTTGTCATCGTCCAAGCTTCTATGCCATACGATAGGACTGCCATGATGACAACCTTATAGAGTGTTAGTTTTGCTTATCGAGAGAGGACTTTACTACTTAATTGCCTACAAAGTCCAAAGTAGCACTTGTTGGTAAGATAGATTCTCCATTGGATTTCAGGGCTGTCACTGTTATCGGTGTTAATGCCTATTCCTAACCAAACGAAGTTTTTACACCCACAAAATCGTACCTGTCAACAGAGACGTGGGTGCCAATACTCGAATGCGCCGTCTGCTTGTTTGATGACAGGAGATACTTCGTTTTGTCCTCGTTCAGCGCCAGACCCATTGGCTATACTTGTTTATCCAGTTTGGAAAAGGGAGAACTCTTTTCCAGCAGCAGGTTAAAGAAGTCACACGACAGCGAGTCAGCCGGCATCAAGCAGCTCGGAGAGCTCCTTCCCAAGTCTGTCGGCGTATTGTGAATTTCTGGTCGATGTGCCGCGTGGTGGACTTTCCGCGTCTAAGGACACACTGATAAGTTCCACAGTGCGGCCGATTCCCAAAAAGCTGTCCAAAAGTCGAAAAAAAAGTTTCTAGATAGAGTTTTTTTGTCTTTGGGTTGGCTACAGTAATGCCTTGAGTAGTGAAAACCGTTCATAGCAACGTCCTGTACCCTAAGTATCCTCTGTATTTTCAGTCGCAACGTGGCCTTCGTTTGAGCATCGTATTACTGTCGATGAATAGTGAAAGTTGTACACATTTGAAAGATTTTGTAATGGAGTAAACTGAACAAAACCAAATCGAATCATCTTCGGAAGGTTAGTAAAATACGAGAAATCTTTAGTACATATCAATATCTCGACACAAAATTTTTAGCTGCAGCAATACGTAGATACATTTTTTGCAATTTTTTTTATAAAATTTGAGTTTTCAAACTGTATAGTAATACAACGCCGTCATATGCTGCTTTGAAACCTATTAAAGGTTACTCAAAAAAGTAATGGTTGCTGAATAAAATAAGATTCAGCTGCTACCACTTGCTACCTTGGCTTTTATGCTATTTTTTGTGCACAAGTGCATCTTGATTATGTTCTTGAATATACGCTATTTCACGTGAGGGGGTGGCCAATAGGGGTGGAAGGGGGTGGATTTTCAAAATTTTAAGATCAAATTCGTAATCAGCGACCCTGAAAACATAAATTAACATGCATCTTGATTATGTTCTAGAATATACGCTGTTTCACGTGAGGGGGTGGCCTATAGGGGTGGAAGGGGATGAATTTTCAAAATTTTAAGATCAAATTCGTAATCAGCGACCCCGAAAACATATAAATTAACATGCATCTTGATTATGTTCTAGAATATACGCTATTTCACGTGAGGGGGTGGCCAATAGGGGTGGAAGGGGGTGGATTTTCAAAATTTTAAGATCAAATTCGTCATCAGCGACCCCGACAACCCCCGAGTAAGAAATTTTGAATCAATTACTTAATTTTTTGAGTTTTGGCCAGCTTTTCGGGAATCGGCCGCTCTGTGCGCCGGCTAGAATCTTATTCGCGAGATTTGGCTTCGTTGGCTGGGTCATGTTGTCTGAATGAATACAAACGTTGCGGCTCTGAAAGCATTCGAACCGGTACCAGCTGGTGGTAGCAGAGGAGGAGGAAGGCCCCCTTTGCATTCAGGTGGAGAAGGACTTGACTTCACTTGGTGTGTCCAACTCGCGCCGGTTAGCACGAGAAAGCAATTACTGGCGTGCTTTGTTAAGCTCGGTCAAAATGCCGTTAGCGGTTATCCCTCCAATCAAGGAGAAGAAGAGCCGTACTAACTCGTATTAAACAAAATGACCAGTCGATAAATACACTTTACGCGATCTGAATCTGGTCCAGGCAAAAGGAAAATTCTTAAGACCTCTGAGTTTCCATAAATGGAGAAAGCGTTGTTCAGTTGATTTGCGAAGCAAAGCGCAAAAAACTAACAAATTACAAGTGATATGCTAAAAGAGAAAGCTAAAATTCATGAAAATCCTGGGGGCTTCCAAGGTAGCAATGATTGGGTTGCAAACTTTAAAAAGAGATGTGGAATACGATAGCTAAAAATTTGCGAAGAAAAATTGTCAAGAAAGGATAACTCCATAAACCCGTTTTTGGATATATTTAATAAAACAATTTTGATTTACGTTTCACTAAAGAGTAGATATATAATGCCGATGAGTCTGTCATATTTGGGAAGCTCGTACCCGATAAAACTCCTGAGCGCTTAAAAGAGTCCCGGCTCCGGGTCAGCAAATGTGCTTCTTCTTCTTAATTGGCGCGATAACCGTTTACGTGATTTTGGCCGAGTTTAACAAAGCGCGGCAGTGATGACAGGAGGTACTTCGTTTTGTCCTCGTTCACCACCACACCCATTCGCTTTGCCTCTTTATCCAGTTTGGTTGTTCCAAGCGCGATTGTTAAAGCCGATGACGTCAATATCATCAGCATACGCCAACAATTGTACGCTCTTATAAAATATTGTGCCTGAGCGATTAAGTTCTGCGGCTCGTAAGATCCTCTCCAACATCAGGTTAAAGAAGTCACACGACAGCGATTCACCCTGTCTGAAACCTCGTTTGGTACCAAACGGCTCTGAGAGGTCCTTCCCAATTCTGACGGCGCTGCTGGTGTTGAATGAGGTCATTTGCATAGCCGTATTAGTTTTGTGGGTATACCAAATTCAGGCATTGGGGCATACAGGAAACTCCTCTTTGTACTGTCGAATGCAGCTTTCAAATCGACGAAAAGATGATGTGTGTCGATTCTCCTTTCATGGGCCTTTTCCAAGATTTGGCATGTTATTAATATTTGGTCGATGGTAGACTTTCAGGCTCAAAAGCCATACTGATAAAGTCCATTCAGTTGGTTGACGGCGAGCTTCAGCCTTTCGCACAATACGCTCGCTAGGACCTTATAGGCGATATGTAGAAGACTAATCCCTTAGTAATTGGCGCAGATTCCTGGATCACCCTTCTTATGGATTGGGCAGAGCACACTTAAATTCCAATCGGCAGGCATGCTTTTATCCGACCATATTTTGCATAGAAGCTAATGCGTGCACCTTACCAGCTGCTCGCCGCCATGTTTGAATAGTTCAGCCGGCAGTCCGTCGGTGCCCGCGGCTTTGTTGCTCTTCAGCCATGTTACCGCTATTTTCACGCCGCGGTCTTAACACCTTCTGTAAGCCGTCGAACTTTCTGGTAGAATTTTCGGGCGTTGTTCCTGTTGACCAGCATATCGCTCACGTATTTCGGCCTCTCGTTTCTTCTTTTAGATAATACGCCTTTCCTCCTCTCTTAGTTCTCGGTAGCGACCCCACATGGCTCCTGTTTTGCGCGAGCTAATGCGTACACCTTACCAGCTGCTCGCCGCCATGTTTGAATAGTTCTGCCGGCAGTCCGTTGGCGGCCGTGGCTTTGTTGTTTTTAGCTGCGTTATCGCTATTCTCACCTCGTCATGGTCGGGTAGCGAAACGACAATTCCGTCGTCAACGAATGGGGTATCGGGATCTTCATATTCTCTATGACATGCGCAGCTGTCACTGTTTTACAGGTTCGAGAAGTGTTCCCTCCAAAAATTAAGATTGCTCTGGATGTCAGCCACCAGTTCGCTGTCTTTGTTCTTAGAGGAAAACGCCCCGGTCTTAAGACCTTCTGTAAGCCGCCGAACTTTCTGGTAGAATTTTCGGGCATTGTTCCTATTGGCCAGCATCTCAAGCTCCCCACACTCACGTATTTCGGCCTCTCGTTTCTTCTTTTGGATAATACGTCTCTCTTCGCAGCGTAGATCTATAGGTGGCATCGTTTCTTTCGGCGGCAGCATGATATTCCTCGTCGTACCAACTGTTTTTGCGGGCTCGCCGGATTGTGATTGCAGCTTTTCGATGTTGAACATTCTTTGCATAGTTAGATGTACGTTGTTTGATGTAATGATCCGAGTCGATATTGGGTCCTCGGATTGTACGTACATCTAAAACACTAGAAGCGTGTCTTCCATCTATCACAAGACGATCGATCTGGTTTCGCGTTTTTCGATCAGGAGACAGCCACGTTGCTTGGTGTATTTTCTTATACTGAAATCTGGTGCTGCAGACTACCATGCTTCGAGCCTGGCAAAGTCGATCAGCCTCTGTCCGTTACCGGATGTTTCGTTGTGCAGGCTGAATTTTCCGACTGTGGGACCAAAAATTCCCTCCTTGCCCACCCTGGCGTTAAAGTCGCCAAGCACGATTTTTATGTCGTGGCGGGGGCAGCGCTCAAAGGAACGTTCCAGGCGCTCATAGAAGAAATCTGTGATGCTGAAGCTGAAGAAATAGAAAATGACAATTTCCGTTCAGACTCGGAATCCATTTCTGACGTAGAAAATTAAAAATTTAATTTTGCTTTTTTTTCCATTCATTTAATAAATTAAATAAATATATAAAGGAATAATAAATTAGAATTAAAAACTTTTTTAAGAAAAAGAAAAAAAAATCCCATTCTCAAATTTTTTGATGAACAAACCTTTCATCCTTCCCATTTTTGCAAGACTGTACGGAGAGACAGAATATGAACAATATACGCTCTCTCTCGCGTCCCCACATTCACGTAAGTCGGTCTCGCTCGGACTCATAGGAATGAAATATTCCAAATTTTCCATGTGATGGGACCATCAGAATGGGCTGGCTCTACACATTTCATCAATTTATTGTATTGCCAATGTCGTGTAAAAAAAACAGCCGGTTTAAATTTGTTGACATGTGCTTCCATCAACGCACTTTCAACATGGGCTGGCAGTACTTTGGGACCATGAGAATGGGCTGGCAACCATCGTTTCATTTTATACAGACCGTAAATGAAATTCTGTTAAAATTTCAAGTGGTATAAAATATGTTGAGTAAATGTTTTTTATTAACAATTTAAAAAATAAAAACGCATAATTAAGACCGCTATTGAGCAGCCAACTAATCTCACACAAAATTTCAAGAAGTATAAAATATGTTGGGTTGGTCATGAGCTCTCCGTCTATAACGAGGCACAGCGATAGAAATGTACAGATTCACTGCGCATTCCGCTCATTTTCTGGTAATATAACGCATATTTCTTCGAATGTGCTTGGTTAACATCACGCGAATCTCCTCTGGTGCAACTTAAGTGGTTACTTCTATATTGGTTGAAAAAACTTGAATGGTCGTACTTTTACATCAGTTGGCAATTTAGCAGTAATTTTGAACTAATTCCTAGCTTTAAATTAATTCTCTTCAATTACTCAACAGGTACATCCTCCTTAACGGGCCTATAAGAGGATATCATTTTTGATTCTATACACATATGCTTCGAAACATATGCGATGATGTTATCTGCAGTTAATGAAGGCTTAAACTATGATAAATGTAGCCATTTAACCCTATGCACAACATCTAACTGCTCACTTGTATTACGACCAACAATATTTTGCGTTTTCGATTTCTTACTGGGTTTGCTGGAAATTACAGCAGCAGCATCAGAGGTCACGGCAGATACAGGAGCAATGGGAGAATGTAAGATGAAGGCATAATAACAGCAGCATTGGAAGCAGCAGGAGCGACCGTATGAGCATGCACGACAGCAGCAGAGCTATTATATTGCTCAGTTGGTTGTACTAGAGAAGCAGCAGAAATATTTCTTTGCCCAGTAATAACTGAGTGAGAGCTGTTGATAATTGTAGTTGCGGGAGAGGGCGAGACAGTTTGATATGTAGTTTTATTTTTTGCTCTTTTCTTTTTATTATCACGGCAACCACTTACACCCCATTTACACACGGAGACATCTGGAATGGAGACACTGGAAATTCTCTTTTCATGTCTCATTCGCGGACACACGGGCAAAATTGTTTTCGGCGACATTTTGACATTTAATACTTTAGCATCGTCTGGTTCGGATGTATTCTAGCACGCGCTTACATGTAAAGCAGAGAGCGTTCGACAACAGTTTCTTAAATATATGAATGAAAAATGCAAACTGGTTAAATAATAAATAATTTGTTGTTTTTTTTATTGAAATATATTTATAAATTCTTATACTTGAATAAAAAAAATTAAATTAAAATCATATGTAAATAATTAACTTAAAATTAAACTGAGTATCTAGAAATGCAGGGAAAAATTAGAAATCAACATAAACATGCCCCATAATATATTTTAAATTATACCTACTTTACTAGCAAAAATAATCGTGCATTTCCCAAGCAGTGTTCGGATGTTTGTCATCTTTGTTATCTTCCGTTTGCTTGAAAACCAACACATAACTCAGAACCTTCTCCCACAAAGTAAGAAAACAAATGAAGCAACTGTCAAAAATTGCTTTAAGATTGGAAATACGAATAAGAAGAGCAAAGCGTGTCGCCAGTACAGGAGACAAATTCCCTTCCCTCTTACGCGGCCGTCCTTCACCCTCGAACAAAATGTTTCCCTTCCAGAGGAGACATCGTGTAAATGGGCACTTACATGCATACAACCACGGAGTTCGTTAACCTCGGTTGTAAGTAAGGCAAGAGTAGAGGTGACATCTTCAATACTATTTTTATGCACTGCTCTTAATTTTGAGTGCAGTTCTTCTGTTTTTTCAATCAAAAGCTGTTTATCAAATCGAAGAGCACTAATCACAACCATTACACGGGCATATTCTGCTTTAAGAGAAACAATTTCATCAAGAACCGTTTGTGGGGAAATTCGTGAAATGATTTCAGTTACTTTATCACTTTCACCGGATTTACACACGGAGACATCTGGATGGGAGACACAGCAAATTCTCGTTTAATGTTTCATTCGCGGTCACACGGGCAAATTTGTTTTCGGCATTTAATACTTTAGCATCGTCTGGTTCGGATATATTCTAGAACCCGCTTACATGTAAAGCAGAGAGCGTTCCACAACAGTTTCTTAAATATTTCAATCAGGAATGCAAACTGGTTAAATAATAAATAATTTGCTATTTCTTTTATTTACATATATACTACTGTGGGCAAAAAGTAAGGTGATTTTATTTGTCAAACTTCGCGGGATTAAAATTTCGCTCTAGTTATTTTTTTCATGAGTTGGCAGCACTGTTAATAACATCTGGGTCAACTTTCATGTGAATGTCATTATCAGTAATATATTTACGCTTGTGTTTACCAAACGACCAAGAGTGCATTTTTCGATTTTTACAATGTCTGATTTGATTGAGCAGAGAAGTGCCATCAAATTTTGTTTGCGGAATGAAATTTCGGCTGCGGAAACGTTTAGCATGTTGCAGAAGGCATTTGGTGATTCGACCATGTCGCAAGAAAATGTTTATAAGTGGTACAATTTCCAATTTTTCTCCTTAAATAAAAATTTAACTAAATATGCTTCATATATGTATGTATGTTTAAATAATTAACTTAAAATTAATTTCTAGAAATTTGGGAAAAAATCAGAATTCAGCATTTTTAAATTATACCTACTTTACTAGCAAAAATAATCCTGCATTTCCCAAACACCGTCTGATGTTTGTCATCGCTGATTTCTTCCGTTTGATTGAATACCAACATAGAACTCAGAACTTTCTCCCACAAAAGAAGAAAACGAATGAAGCAACTGTCAAAAATTGCTTTAAGATTGGAAATACGCATAAGAAGAGCAAAGCGTGTCGCCAGTACAGGAGAGAAATTCCCTTCTCTCTTCCGCGGCCGTCCTTCTCCACTGAACAAAATGTTTCCCTTCCAAATGTTTCCGTGTGTAAATGGGCACTTTGCCGTTCAGTAAGAGCCGGCTTAGGCAGTTGCTGTACCGGCGGAATATTAATTAAGTGCGCGCACACTGTCCGACGTATCGTAATCCCGTTGATTTTATCGCAGGATTTTTGAAAATTCCACACAGTGTTGCCAAACAGTACATTTCGAAATTATTTGCAAAACAAACTTGGAAAAATTTTAATTTTTCTTAAAATAACTTAAAAATAATGTTGGATAATGTTAATTATAGATAAATGACCTATTTGGATTTGGTGCTTTTTGGCATTGGTTTATTAAATAATGAAAAATTGTAACTGATAACGCGGATGTATGAAGAAGTGTGGAAGCAAAAATATCAATGGAAACATTGTGTAGATACAACCAAACACAAACACACACGAACCCATGTGATATGTAAAAATAAATAAATAAAATAAAAGAACGCAGTTGTTGTCTACAGGATGAGTTTTGCTCAATTTTGTGCTCTCTAGGGGCTGTGGTAAGGGACTACGATACGTCGGTCACTGTGCGTGCACTTAGTTGATGTTAGATTTTTAGATATATCTCCACTAGCGGAAGGAGTAGGAGAGCGAATACATTTTCGGCGAGCTAACCAAAATTTCTAAATCAGCTGGCAATGCACCCACACAATTCAAATGAAAAAACTCATTACATTTGCCGCACTGCAATTTAGCCTAGTTACGATCAACCTTTAGTCCGCCCACACAAGGCATTTCTTACATGTAATTAGTATAAGGAATTTTGATAAGTTTCAATAGTGATTCTTTGACTATCTCGAGCACATTAAATTATAAAAATTGGCTAATTGAATATCCATTGTAGAGTGAGAAAACTTAAAAACGAGGAAGTAGAAAAAACGTCTACACACGAATGTTATCGCCATAAACGAAGTCTTTTGCAACCTCAAAATCATAACTGTCAACATGGGTTCCGATACGCGAGTGCGCCGACTGTTTGTTTGATGGCAGGAGGTACTTCGTTTTGTCCTCGTTTACCACCAGACGTGTGTATGCCTTACAACTTTTGAATGTACCTTTTTTTCTTTAGCAACTCGTCCGTGGTAGATAAATTTTTTAATGATATAAAGTAGGAAAGACTTAGTGAAAAATCTTAAATTCAAAACTCTATCAAGCAGCCATTTCTACCTTTTATTTTATAATTTTTATTAGTTAACATATCCTTGAAGTTTTGGTCCTCATATTGTGCAACCAAATTAATCAAAAATTACCTAAAAAATTATGTCGTTAAGTATATATGACGACTTCCCCAGTAACTCTGTATGTAAATTAATTGGAATTAGATATATTTTATTTAATTCAGAAGATATCGCTTTACATGTTATTAGAATATTAATTTATTATTTTGAACTATGCATTTCAATCGGTTCATTAGTTAAGTTGAACTAAAAGCAAAGGTTTTTTTCAGCAGTATGAAATGTGCCTTCTTTGATGTTTTGAATAATTATCAAAACAATTAAGTAGAAATCAGGAACATACATATTTATTGCGGCAAAACACAAACGTTCGCGTACCGTGTGGCAACAAAAACCGAGCGAATAAGATCATAAAACTAAAACATGAATTCGCCTTGACACCAGATGACAAGACAGAATTTGCCAGAAGATACGAGTTGCCAATCTAGAATTTACGTTAGCATATATTAAAAATGTGAACATATAAACGTGTAAATGTAAAGTAAAGCTATTAAATGTTGAAAGCAAGTCGTGTTGCCATTATTTGTGACTTTTATTTAGCAATCCAGTGATCGAACTCAGAGGAATTATTTTGAGCCGTTTTAATTGGCTAAAAATCTAAAAATTGGTGTGAAGTGAGACTGTTCATTAAAATCTCATAAAACAAGATCGTAAAAATAAAATGGCAAAGTTGAGTGAACTTAAGATTCAACTTCGGGACATAGGGACTTGATTCTTTGAGCATGAGTACCGTTATCGGCCACAAAAGGGTTGTCGGGGTTCCTGTGGTTTTCCTTCTTGTGCTCATACCCATAATTGGCCAAGCAATCATACGCTCTCCATGAGTCTGTGTGAATTGTAGAACACTCTTTGACGTGCTTTCTAATTAAAGGTATGAGCACATCCGTGGAACGAATGTTTTCTGGACACACTTCTAAGCGGAGATCCGTGTTACCGTACGAAGGTTCCACTGCCCTTCTACTCTTGTTCCTAAATTTAAACATCTGATTATAAGGTATTACATTTATTATATTTTCTCTTTTGAACTATTTTTCCTGGACCCCCAATCCTACCCACCGACTCCTGCCTGTCAATTTGATGTAAAGTTACCACTTCACGCCAGTAATTATACCAATCAGAAATTGCTGAAGATGATTGTTGTTGCTGTTGTAGCAGCATAAACAACCCCCATACTTACATACGGGGAATGCTGTTGGAGTGACAGTCCTTGGCCGGATATAAATCCGGGTCGTTTCGGCAACGTAGAACCGACTGTCGTGGAAACGAGTTAAGATGATAATATGATAAGGTTCCTCCAAATAGTCTCAAATCTTTCAGTTTCCTGCGACCATCGATGGCCGTAGGTACACATCAAATGCAAAATGTGTAGCAGCGATATCTTGGTGTGTTCTAACCAAGTTAGCTCTGGAACCTCCTGATTTGTGCCTGCATTTCCCTTTACTCCAGTTAAAGGTGCCCAAAGTGTTATTGCCTCTCATATATAACTTTATTTGAGTCCCGTGGGTGGAACACAGCTCCCCATGGACTTATTATCA
The DNA here is from genome assembly GCF_028408465.1 of Anastrepha ludens. Taxonomy (NCBI): domain Eukaryota; kingdom Metazoa; phylum Arthropoda; class Insecta; order Diptera; family Tephritidae; genus Anastrepha; species Anastrepha ludens. Next base: position 44,192,335 of record NC_071503.1, read on the forward strand.
AAGGCAGTTGGATTAGTTGACAACTAATCACAAGCTTAAACGAGTAAATGTGATCTATATAACAAAGGAAAAATAATATTGGAAAATAATTTAAGTAAGAGTATATGTACGCAGGTTCCTTTGAATTTTATAGGAGCCTCATCAGTCCAACTCCGGCTACACCGTCCACAGTAGTTTTGCATAAAAATCCTTTCCGCGTGGGCGGCCTCCAGCCAACTCCGCCTACGCCATCCGCAGTATTTTTGCGTAGAACGCCTTCGGTCGCGCTTCAAAAAAATAATCCTCATCAGTCCAACTTCGCTTACGCCATCCATAGTATTTTGGCAAGGAACTCCTTTCCACGCTAAAACCATTGAAGCCAAAATTAAAACGTCATATGCGTGTGTGTAATAAGAGGGCGCAATAACACCAACTCAACTGAAATACTTCATTATTGTTCATATTTTTATTTTCATTTGCAGGCATCCGGCAAAACTATACTGTTGTCAATTCCGATGAATTGTTATTTGCGTTCAAATTTGGAAAGTGAAATATTTCGAATACAAATATAGAAATAAGTAGAAACACACGTGTGAGTGTATATTTAGTGAATTTAAGTGAAGTGTAGAAAAATATATATTATAATGTGCCAAACTATAGTGAAGTTCCCGAGAGACTTTGAAGGCAAATATATTATAATTGTGAGTTATAAAGGTGGTTCCTAAACCACTCCCTAACATCTGCACCAAGTTTCATTAAATAAGTCATGATATTTTGCCTAAAACTGCCCATCTTGTTTTATACCAAACCCGACCCGAGACATTACCACAGTCATCCAGGCAGAAAATGTTCCAGATGGAAATGACGAATTACTGCTAGAAGACAAATGAGACCTTGTAGCAATATGCGACAGATATGGGCGTTTATCGCATTTGGCGTATGAAAAGGAAACAGCATATGTAGTGGAAAAGATGAAGTGCCATTCATAACAGGTATACGAGATCCGGACACGAAATAAGCACCATGCTTAACCCCGAAAGGGGCGTTTTCTGAGACAGTGTTTTTTTGCACTATTTTTGCACGGGAACTGGTTGCCACAACTGAATGCTCCATGTGGTGTAAGCCCTTGGAGCTCACCGGTTGTCGTGGTTAAAAAGAAAAATGGAGGCAGCCGGTTTAGTTAAGAGTATAGAAAGCTGAATGAAGTCCCGAAAAAAGACAGCTACCTATTACAGCGAAGAGATGACACTGTTGACACTTTATCCAAGGTTCATTTAAAAAGTTGTTACTGGCAGGTGGAAATTTAGCCTTCAGCATAGGAGATGGGTCACCAGCAACCTTTGAGCGCTTGAAGGAGCATGTGCTGAGAGTACTCCACTGCCTGCCCCTGCGGGTCTACGATTGAATCCGCAAAAGTTTAAACCATAAGTCACGTCTCTGAGACATAAGGTGACAGCCGAAGGTATCAAGACAGACGAAATAAACGCAATTAAAGATTGGCCCCGACCACAAAACGAAAAGTTTGCTAGGACTGTGTACGTATTACCGTCGTCTTATTCCAGGATTCACAAAGGTTGCCTGAAGTCTTCACAATCCCGCTTAGTAGAATTGCCATTTTGTGAGGCACAAAAAAGAACAAGAAGGGTTTCAGCAAGTGAAAGAGCTTCTTTGTACTGCGCCTATGTTAGCATATCCAGTCGCGGGAGAAAATTTCGTTGTGGATACAGACACTATCGCATACGGAATGGGTGGAGTACTCTCACAGATCATCAATGGGCAAAAAAAGTACGAGTCCTCGAAAACCGGAACATTAATTACTGCGTACCAGACGGGACTCAAATGCCTGTATGGGTAACGATTCCGGTTAAGAACAGACCATGCATTTTAAGCATCTTGAAGGACAATTTCACGGTGGATCGAGGAACAAAATTAAGAAAAGGGAAACAACATGGAAATACTGATGCACTATCTCGGCGGAGTTGGCTATAGGGTCTAAGGATTGTTCCAAAGTCGAGATATCCGAGGAAATAGTTGACATCAGATTAATGCAGTTGTAAACCGCCCTGGAAGAGATCATTGAAGCGAAAGACGCTGGAGAGAGACCATGTAAAGCTAAAATGGTGATAGAAGATCGTTAGGCTAAGGCATATTGGGTGCAATGGAGCAGCCTCCACTTATGGGAATGCGGAGATGGAAATCTTTCCCGTAATCTATATATAGTTCCTAAATCCAGAAATACAGAAGTGTTAGATGAATCCCACGAGGGGCCAAGTGGAGGTCGTGTGGGTATTACTAATACGCTGGGGAAATCGAATATTATTAAATCTTGGATTATCTTGAATTGCCCCCATATGGCTGAATCGCCAGCGCAATCGCCCGATCTCAATGAAATTGGGAATTTATGGAGTATTCCTTCTTTCGTCTCTGCCTAAGTCTCTCATCGTAGGTCTTAAGAACATGTGATCTCTAAGTCCTAAGAGTTTCAGCTTCACTTCACGTAGGTAATCATATTATGAGTGTCGAATTACTGTACGTCTAATTAAAGCAAAGAATAAAACTTTTTGGATTGTAATTTATGCTCGCAAAAATAAGCAAAGTTCTGGCAATTTCGCACTTCGAAATGAAATGAAGCACTCAATTTGTTTTTCTAAAAAGCGTAGTTTTTCCGACAAAAATAACTGGTGCACAGTTTTAAAGTCGACGGCTATAATATAAAACGAAGTTGAAATTTGTGAATTGATTCGGTAACGATGTTTTGTAATATAATCTATGTATGTATAAGTATACCTATATTAACTTTAATTTTATTAATACTTAAAATTACTATTTTATAATACGAATGGCGTGGTAAAATATTTGGGTGACTGGAAGACTTGCAGGTAAGGAAATGTGGAAAATTCATTTATGTACATATATCTCTGCTCACCATAATTGTTGTAAAACGCTTTAGCGAAAAAAGCGTCATATTTTGAACTCTAGAAGCACATATCGATGGTTTTCGAGAAAAGCGACACAACTCAAAATTAACTCAAAATTCGGAGTTTGCCGTTAAAAGCAAAAATTAACTACAGAGTTTATATATTTTTATCTGGAAAAGCGTCATAAGCGAATCTTGAAGCAATTCTGAGAGATGGCGTTAGTGTCGTTTTGTCACGTGATCGAATTGGCGCGTCACTTATCTAGAAAACTGACCCAACTCAGTATTTTGTATTTTTGAACTACATATGTCACTTTTCTCGAAAACCATCGATAAATTACTTACTTGGAAATATATATTTCCAAATGGGATAGCTCAATTGAACTGGGGTTAGCTAGTAAATAAAAGAGTGTGGTAATAACAACTAAGTCGTGTACATTTCGTTTATTTTTCTACCTTATGTGATATTAAGATCTAGTAGAATAAGGGGTGACAACGTGTGTTATTGTGTCTTATTTACTTTGGTTGTTTCTAAGAGCTTCTCCCAAATCGAAACTCTACTGCGTCTTTTTCACGTGTGTTTCGAAATTTTTGTATATAACAATAAGCTATATAACGTATGAATCGGGGACTCCCCTAATGCTCTTTGTCATGCTAATCAGACTGGCTGCCTTATGAAAGTGACGTGACCCTGAAGTAGATTATCATGTAGTACCATTACTTATGCATTAACAACGTAGATGTTTTGAAGAACTTTGTGTTGAAAAAGCTATTACTGGTTTTACTATCTGTACCGTTGTCTGATTACTTGGCGTTAAAATCGTCGCGAATCGAATATCTCCCGAAAAATCGAATATTTCTCTACTTATACAATATAACTAGTGTTAACCTGGCCCCAAACTTTTTTTTAACTATAAACAGTTTTCCTAAAAATAAGACGTTTATCAAAGGCAATTCCGAGAAATCGTATGCTGTAAGCATTTAGAAAATTTGTATTATATACTTACCTATAGACTTCACTTAAGTTATTGCATTTATGTTTTCTACATATGTATACGGAAAGTTTTATATTTATTAAGCGGGAGGTTCCCCCCTAGCATATGGATCACCTTGAGATGTCGGTCAGAATATCTGAAAAAAATTTTTTTAATAAGTTTAAGTTGCTTGTTTTAGAAAAAGTAATACATCATCTATATTATCCACATTATGCGTTTCCAAATAGTTCTTTCTAAAAACTTGCTCATACAGCATATAAGCGAAATAGGTCTAAATTCTGAGGTCTCTGCTAATGGATTGTTGGATTTCGGAATCGGAATGACTACGTCGTTCCAGTTTTAAGGGAAGGCTCCAGTGAACATTATCCATCTTTCGCCATTTACGGGAAAAGGCGAATTTGCAATCAACTCCTTCATGAGCAGTATCAAATATATGCTATCAACAGTTCACGACGAAGAGACACGAAGAGAGGCGACTAAAGCAGTATTCTACAGAGTGATCCAAGGAGAAACAAAGGACGTGGTTATCAACATACCTCAACCTGACGAGTGGTTACAAATCAAGAAGGCGATGAAACTTAGGTACAAGTCAGATGTGGTACCTCACGAGATATATAGGAAGATCTGCAATGTGGGAGCTAACATGGTAAGTGATTTGGCAACAGAAGTCCAAACAATTAAGTAGAAGGCAGACGAAATTAAAGTCCATTATAGAGGAGATACCGAAATAGATTTAAGTAATATAAACCTTATACTAGTGAACAGCCTAAAAGAAATTACTCCAGGGACATTGTTGGAAAAAATATTCGAAGAACATGATTTATGTACAATTTTAGAAATAATGACAAAACGATCATATGATGACAGTTGTACCCGGACAGATTAGAAGAACAGACGAACCGTTAAAAAAGAATAACATACATTACCAAAATAAACAAAATGAAAAATATTCCCACGAAGCTTATAAAGGCAATTACTTAGGCCAAAAGAGATGGAATAATCAATATTTTACACATCAATGGGCCAAAGTAGACGTGATAATCAAAATTTTACTCCAAATTTGGGAAGTGGTGACAATTATTCAGGCCAAGTAAAGAGAAATAATCAAAACTATCATAACGATAACAATTCAGGTAAAGCAAAAAGAAATCAACAATTTTATAGACGCAATAACTTAGAGCAAATTAGAGAGAATCGAGTAGATGCAATGGAAATAGATAATATTGAAAGATATTACGATAGATCGCCAAAGACAGGGCACTCTAATCATCATTGCAGCCAGAATTGCTAGCTATTATATAGGCAAAACTATGGAGAATCTAAGATCAAAGAGAAGTTAACTATTCAATTTTTTTTTTATAAGCAGCCTCGGAATGTTAACCCAAAATGAAGATGACGATCGATAATAGGAAATATATTGCTCTCGTAGATACAGGAGCCAGTATAAGTCTTATGAGTAATTATATAAAAGATTTTGAACGACCCATGGTTAGATAAAATCCTAACAATTAACACGTTAATTAATTAAAATATAATTGATCAGGAAGTACACACAAAAAAAAAAGAATTCAACTTACCAGAAAACGCAAGAATGAAATGGAAAGTAACGTATTTTAATGAAAGAAATTACATGTTTATAATACGAACTGTAGGAGGGTAAAAACACCAGCAAAGCACAGGTAGTACAAAATTTGGAAGTTAGTGAATGCAACCTAAATATGATCGACAATTTAGATGTGGATGTATCCATAGAACGGTTCATTCAGTCGAAAAACACTTACATGGTAATTGCTATAATAAGGACGAGATAATCAATAAATGTAAAATGTTAATTATTCCAACACATAACGAAACAGAGGAACTAAAAATAATGCATGGAAAAAGAATTATTTGTTTATCCGAATACGATTTCTATAGAATGAGTGATTTCTTCAGGAAATATAGTACATAACAAAAGGAAAAGTAGGAATATTTTCGGAAATATAACATAGTTCAGGAAAAGTTAATAGAAATGTTTTCCAACGATAAAAAAGTAGAGTTTATAAATTGTAAAATAAGAGCATAAGATATCGAAACTCAAGTTGAAACGGTTAAACAAATTTCGCTATATCATGATAGAGAAAGCATGCATTCTGGTATTAAAGAAACATATAACCTACTTAAAAATAAAGTTTACTATCCGAAATTATTAGAACTGATACAAATAGTTATTAACCAGTGCGAGATATGTCAGAAAATTAAATGTGATAGAAGTCCAACCAAACCAAAGATTTTTTACACAAAACCCACAAATAAGGAAGAAATTACTGATATATACGCTTATGTTATGAAGACTTTCTAACAGTTACAGATAAATTTTCAAAGTACAGAGTAGCATATTTTTTAAACGACAGAAATCACATTACTATTATTGAATAACTAGAAAACTGCTTCACTAAAATAGGTTAACCGAAAAAGATAATAGAATGTTAAATAAATGAAACAAGGGAATGCCTAACAGTTAATTCAAAAAGCTATTAGAATCTATAATTATAGGATTCATTCTACAAAAGTGGTCGCCAACCCACGATCGCGAGCTACCGGTAGCTCGCAAAGGCAATTCTGGTAGCTCGCGCTGCTCACGTTGCAAAAAGTCTGAAAATCATACCAGTATTAGCAAATTTCAGAAATTTTCATAATAAATAGATAAACAGCGGCAACACTGCGGTAAGCGATTTCGCGCCGACAAACACGACGCGAAGTCGCGTCTCCGTTCTAGGATCGGCTGGAACCGATTAGCGTGTTCGAGAATTTTTTGGCTTTATATATACGCAATGAACGTCGACATTCCGCTCAGTTTAATACTGAACGGCATTATCAACGTTCTGCGTGCAGCGGTTGGGTTAGAGTTCGAAACATTATGGCAAGCAGTAGTAAGAAGGCGAAGACATACCATTTTCATTCGGAATGGGAAGAACAATACTTCTTCACAGAAGTTAAAGGCAAAAGTGTTTCGTTTGTTATATAATACATCTGTGCCAGTTCCTAAAAAAGGAAATATTGAGAGGCATCATAAAACTGTACATTCGAATTTTGAGAAGGCATTCCCGTTAAATTCTGCCACCAGAAAAGAAAAACTGAAACATTTAAAAATCCAGTCAATTGGACAACAGTCAATATTTTTGAAAACAATCGACAAAAATAAGGCTGCAACTGAAGCATCTTATCGTGTTTCCCAGATAATTGCACAAAAGAAAAATCCTTATGAAGACAGGGGAAATCATAAAACAAGCATTTTTGGAAGCTGCAGATTCTTTATTCGCCAACTTTAGAAATAAAGACGAAATAGTGTCCGCTATAAAATCTATGCAAATTTCTGCTAATACAGTGATGAGGCGAGTAGAAGTAATGAGCAATGATATTTTTTACAGTTAAGAAGTGACTTAGATAACTGTATTTATTTTTCACTGCAACTGGATGAATCAACAGATGTAGTTGACACCTCACAGATGTCCATATTTGTCAGGATGGCTTTTAGTGATTTTACAATTAAAGAAGATCTTTTGAAGATTATTCCACTCAAAGGACATACTACTGGGCTAGAGCTGTTTTCTCATTTAAAAAATCTCATCTCTGAGAAAATTCCAATATCAAAAATGGTAGGCCTGACAACTGACGGTGCTCCAGCTATGGTGGGTTGTGATAAGGGGCTCGTGGCGCTATGTCATAAGGATGAAAGTTTTCCACAATTTCTTAGTTACCACTGTATTATGCATCAGCAAGCAATATGTGGAAATTTTCTAAACTTGAACAACGTTATGAAACTGGTGGTGAAAATTGTGAACAAGATTAGAGCTCAAGCGTTACAAAGAAGATTATTTAAAACCTTGGTTGATGAAATTGATTGTCAGAGAGCTACTTCTTCACTCTGAAGTGCGATGGTTAAGCAGACGACGAGTGCTCAAACGTTTCAATGATGTCCTGCCTGCTATACTCCAATTTTTCAAAGAACGCGATGAACCGATTCCTGAACTGGAAAATTCGACTTGGCTCAGAGATTTCGGTTTTCTTGTGGACATTACAGAGAAATGAAATGAGCTTAACTTGCAGCTTCAAGGCAGGGATAAAGAATTAGCGGAAATGATTTCTGATATAAATGCATTTATTACAAAACTTGAATTTTGGGAACAAAACCTAAAAAACCGCGATACTAAGCATTTTCCTATTCTTTCCGAAAAGATATCCAAAAATCTATTAGAGCTCTATGACAATAAATATCATATGGAAATAGTTTCTAACTTGAAGGAAAACTTCAAAAATCGTTTCAAGGATTTCAGCAAAATTGCTTTAGTGACACAATTTGTTGTTTCACCCTTCATGGACATTGATATACAACAGTTTGCAACTTGTGTTATGAACAACTTTGGCGAAGACATTGCTGTGACAGAAATGGAACTGATTGCTTTTCAAAGTGACTTGACTTTAAAATCTTTAGGTTCAAATACAAAATGTATATGGACTTTAGTAAGTAAAGATAAGTATTCAGTTTTATGTCGTGTTGCGTTGAAAGTGAAAGCGTTATTCAGTTCAACTTATTTGTGTGAATCTTCTTTTTCCAATATGAAATTTATTAAAAATAAATATCGCAATCGGCTTACAGATATACATTTGGATAACTGTATTCGAATGACTGTATCAAATTATACTGCAAATATTAAAAAAATTATCGATGAGTCAGAATGTCAACCTTCTCATTAAATATGCTCTTTTTATCTGCCCATATTTTATTTATATAATAATGTACTACTACTGTTTTGTTGTTTTTTTAAGTCGCTTGTGATTTGCCATTATGACTGCAAAAAATTTTGTTACGATTGATAGGTGTGAACATGGATGTAGTTATGCATAAGTATAAGCACCATAAGTCATAAGTTTATTATATATAGAACGTATATTAGTAAAATAAATACATGTATTGTATGTCGAATATAACTGTGTATTATTTAATTTATGTTGGCTTGTGCAAGTAGCTGTTTATTTCAAAATCTTGAAAGTAGCTCAACACATTGAAAAGGTTGGCGACCACTGTTCTACAATATAATTCACTTTTACACTTACGAGGTACATAATAATAAAGTGAATCAAGATGTTGTAAGAAGAAATTCAAAACGAAAAACAATTGTCTAACTAAATAGAAACAGAGAGCATACGGAACAAAGAACAGAAGGATTTATAAAAAATTATAAGGCAGTTAGACACAAAGAACAACTCAAATCCAGAAAACACAAATTAGATAAAGTTCATTCACGCAATATTAAACGACCTTTAAAATTTACCCAGATCTGTTATTATGATGACAATAATACTAGTGATACGACAATGTAATGGAATGATGACCTTGGCAGAACTAACCGAACAAACAGGATTTATAGATTTATAAATTAGAAACCAAGAAAAACCTGAGCATAGCGACATTATACTACACATGATTGACGTTTACAAGCTAGAAACTATTATCAACGAAATGACGAACAATATACATAATACAGTACAATCGTGATAGTCCGACATTTCTTAATCCGACACGTTCGGTAATCCGACAACTTCATAACGTGACGAGGCCACTTTGGCTGCTACGACACTGCTACGCTGGTCACAAGAACGTGGTGTTGATATGGAAACTGTACTCCAGGGAGGGCGTGCGTTCGAATCTCCGTATATGAACATCAAATAATAGAAAACGTTTTTTCTAAAAGCGGTTACCCCTCAGAAGCATTGGCAAACTCCAAGTGCATTTCTGCGTATTTCTGCCATGAAGCTCCACATAAAAAATCATTTGCCGTTCGGAGTTGGCTTTAAACTGTAGGTATCATACCTCCATTTGTGGAAACACATAGAAACGCACACCACAAATAGGAGAAGGAGCTGGGCGAAATACCTAGCAGAAGATTATTTATGTATTTTTTTTTTTATTTAATAGGTAGTATGTCAAAATGATTTTTTAGTACAATGGATGAACACGATAGACAAAGCCTACAAACGTAATTTTCACAGACGAATGATAGAATAAACCCACAAATCAAAGTAAACAATTATTTCAGTTCAGCTATAGACCATTGTTAAATTGGTGATAAAGTAAAAATGGAACAAGAACTTGACTTTATTAATAAATCTAGAATATATGCAAAATCTATACCCAGACCATATATATACAAAAATTCAGTTATTAAAAAGGCAAATTGAGCAAATACAAGAAAATAATGTATCAGAAAAATATGGGATATTACACCCAAATATTGTAACAAGTGAAGAAATAGTAAAATGGAATAACGATTATAATAAACTTAAATATCTACAATTAGGGACAGCCATTTTAAATAATACCTACGTAATATTCAGAATAAAAACAACCAGAAGGCTTGTATATGTAAAACAAGAGGGGTTATTCCAATACGAAATAGAGAAAATAAGGAAAACATGCAAAAATATTCATTTATGAGAATGAAACTTTATTATTTGACGAAAACATATCTTTAAAAAGATTGACACTGGATAAAAACTGTATATTAAAACAAAAATTGTCATCTCACCGGAAATAGAGATCTTGAAATTCTAGCCATAGACGTAAAAACGATCATTGTTAAAAATGCTGTAAATTTGAAAATTAATCAAACATGCATTAAAGAGAAACCTATTATGAACGGAAACTATCTCATAAGGTATAATAATTGCTCAATTAAAATTAGTGGCTACTATAATTCAAATTATATCGAAAACATAGGAGAGGATATTGAAAGTATAAAATATCAAGACTAAAAAAATTTCATTCGATGAAATTGGAGGATAACAGAGCAAATATAGAAAGCATTTTTAAATTGAAAATTCTTAGTAAAATCTCACATATCTGCAATATAGTCATAATTGTCATTGTTTTATCAATGAACATAAACGTATAACCATTAAATTAAATACAGGAATTCAGGAGAATTCTAATCTAAAAGAGGGAGTAGGGAGACAGGTAAAATAAAATGATAAATTTGGTAATTTTATCAGTCAAATAAGTCAGCAACAGGGAATCAATAACAAATTAATTGGACACCATTTCCGTTGATTCCAATATTTCACCGAACCCGTTAAATAAGCATTTCATTATTGAGCAATATTATAAAAATTATTGAGAAATATGTTAAGTAAACATTTAAATGTATAATTGTAAAATATACCAACTAGAGGCCTATTTGAAAGCTTTCCGCCACTGCAAAGCTTTTTGAATGCATCATCCAGAACAAATTGTTGTTGCTGGTGCGTCCGGAGCAGCATAGTTTCTTTCCGGGCCGCTCAACAGTGTCTAATCTAGCTGCCTTCCTGGTGCCCTACCAGGCTGACACCGTTTATGTCGACTTCTCTCAGGTGTTTGATCGGATTTCTCATAAAATTAAAAAAAATATTTTGCATCGGCTTCCACTCAGCCTTATTGAGTTGGATCTCATCTTACATGCTCAATCGCCATTGCTTGGTTGTCGTCGACAATTGTAGGCCTTTTCCTATCGTTGCTTGCTCTAGGGTTCCGCAAAGTAGTATTCTGAGCCCGCTTTTTTGTTCTGTTTATCAATGATATTTGGTATTGCTTCTCATAAGCAAGATTCCTGCTTTAAGCAGACGACGTTAAGATTTATTCGGCGGTTACTAGCTCTCTCGATTCTGAATTGATGGAAATTGATTTAGATAATTTCAGTAACTGGTGTATCAATAATCGTCTACCGCCGAACATAAGTAAGTCTTTCCAAATTACCTTTTCCAAGAGTGCCACTGTTTATTGACACCTTTTATCACATATCTAGCACGCTCCTGTCACGTGTAAATGAAATTAAAAACTTGAGTGTAATATATGATTCGAAACTTACTTTTGCTAGTCATATACATTTTATTATTACCAAATTTTACGCCTTACTTGCTTTTCTTAGGCGTCATATAGATCTTCTATGTTGGTCTCTCAAAATCTCTTTATTTTTGAAATTCTCCTATTACTCGAGCATTTATTGAGTTAAATAAAATCTCTAAATTTTTTGAGATATCATAGATTTTCATTCTCAAAAGATCTCTTATTGATTTTTGACACATTGAATTTTTAAATACTTATTATAAATAGTTTAATTGTACTATCTTTTTTAACCTTAGAATATGCCCACTTAGCCTACAATAATCTATTATGTATATTCATTGGCTGAATAAATAAATATGTACACATTTGTAAGCTTTGATTGAGCTTCGAGTTCTTTGGCTTAATAAATAAATATTTACACATTGTACGATTTGATTGAACTTCAAGTTAAATTACAAAATCATCAACAATCTGAGAGCTCCTGGCTTAATACCCGCTTTGTATTTTAAAAGCCCCTTTACTAAACAAATAATAAAATTCACGCGGCACTTCGTTTTCATTAGTTTGCTTGGTTTCAATGCTACAAGTCACAATATTATTCAAGCCATTCACTGAAGTTTTATAAAATTACCCTCCTTTTTGTTTGTTTGTTTTGGATTATTATGGTGCATGACTTCACACTTACCAAAATCGTGAATAATAAAATAACGGTTTTCGGAAGGCACTACGCCTTTGTCATAGTGTGCTTACAACCGAGTTGGGTTGCTTTTAAGCTAGTTTGTATATTAGTGAAGGGATTGAGTAAAGCTGGGCACAGAGGAAAACAAATCCAAGCAATCGGTTGAAACTCATTTTGCCACACACGTGAGGATTTTTTTGACGATTTTAGTGTCACGCTGTTCTTTGCTGAGTGAGCATCGAACGCGGAAGAAAATGAATGTCATGTATGATATTTTTTGTGCTTAAGAAGAACAGGGGAGAGTAAGATGCTTTTTTTTAGTTTTTATATTAGCGTTTTTGTCTACTTTATATTTTTCTAATAAAATTTGCCACAATTTTTATTTAATATTTCCGCTTTTATATTCCACAATAATGGCTGGCTTTTGAACAGGTGTTTGAGTTCTTCAATAAATTATTTAGTTATTAGAAATATAATTATGAATAATTATATTTACATAATTATTATAGTCAAATAATTAATATTATATAATAATTTATATATAATTATAATTTAATGACGTTACGAAAGGTAGATAAGACCATGAGCGCGTCTCAATAAATGTGTTGCTTAATGTTCTGATTTGTCTGCTCATGTGCACACTTTATTCATCCATGTCTGTCTGCTTAGTTCGCATGTAGAGAGGTTTTGCCAAATTGTATTGGGTAGATGAATAAGTTTCCGTCCTTCCTTAGCCAAAGTTACGAATTATTTAAACAATTGAATAGTAGGTACATTTTTATGGTTTCCCTCATCCCTCCTTTCCCACTTATAGATAAGTAATTTAAAAGTGGCTATAGGCATAGGTATCAGCGTCTTATCCGGTTGGAGATCGATCGCTAGACCGGTTCGAGCAAGTTCATCTGCTTTCCAGTTCTCTACTATATTCCTGTGGCCTGGCACCTAAATAAGGTATACTTTGTAGCATTTAGATACGTCATTTAGAAGCTTAAAACATTCTATGACTGTTTTTGACGAGTGTGTTTTAGATTCTAGCGCTTTTATTGCCGCTGCTTTTTACTCTATCTTCGACATTTGACTTCCATCTTAGTTTTCTGTCTAGTATTAGACCTAAGTAGAGGGCCTCATCACTGAATGACAGTGCCGTTCCACCTAGAGTCGGAGGAGTTATATTATATTATATTTGGAGTTCTATGTTTCCTTTTAAATATGATGAGTTCAGTTTTGTTGGGGTTCACGCTTAGCCCATTAGCTTTTGACCAGTTTTCAACCCTGTGTAGTAAATCTTGCATGACTTCACAAAGTGTATAGGGAAATTTCCCTTTTACAACCATTGAAACATCATCCCCATATGCTACGACGTGTTGTCCTCTCTCCCTTAGGCTCTTTAGCAAGAAGTTTATTGCAAGCACCCAGAGGAGAGGGGACAGCACTCCGCCTTGAGGTGTTCCTCTACTGAGGGTTGAGATCACAAATCTGGTCATGAGCATGTCTTTGATGAACTAAACTAGAGCTCCGGAGATCCCGAAATCAGTCAGTGCCCTTATTATGGTATCCTGTAGGATGTTGTTAAACGCGCCCTCGATATCAAGGAAGGCTACCAGTGTGTATTCTTTATTATACATTGTAAATTCAGAAGAGAAAGAAAAGAACAAGATAAACTAATCATCGAGTCAAGTTATAAAGGGGACCATTGATGCTCGTATACACAAAGAGGAAAAGACGCAGAGTGATGCGTGACACGGTGCATTGTTTTTGTGAAAAATAATTGTTTTCTTTTACAAATTGTGTCTTTTTTTAAACGACTTTACCTTTGTGTTTTAGCTGGCTTAAAAGGTTACAATAATATTTAGAATTTATTGTTTTACCAATTTACAAGTAATCTACCTTCTTGAACACGAACTAGCTTCGGAGCCGGATAACCATGTTAACACCACTCTTTAGCTACCTTTTCGATTTAGAATCAAGGTGATAGACCCAAGTCTGATCCAAAGTAATGAATCGACACAGAAAATCCACTTCATCTCTATTCGAAAACGATTTCTGTTCCTGTTTTTGGATGTCCTTGACATTTATTGCCTTAAAGGCGTCATAACATTTAAATTAAGCAACTCATCTTTCTTCTGCACTAATTGATGGCGAAAAGTCCTTCTACACTTTCAACACTCGTTCATAAATTCCCGTTGCGTTTAAGCCTTCCAAAAATAAAAACTCAATCACTGCACGTTACTTGATTTTTTTCCATATGGCAACAAGCTTAGTTTTAAAAATTAGCACAGCTTTTAAAGCTGCGAGCGAAAAAATACATATATGCCAAATGACAGATTGAACATTTTTCTATATACTTAATTCAAAAATTGTTGAAAACATTTGCCCAAAATGCCTCAAAAATCTAAAAATGCAAAATACAAATTTCAGAGTGAAGTGCTATATGCCAGAAGGCTTTCTTTAAAAATGTTGTATTACCGATATATAATGGGCGGTTATTATTTATTTTATTTCTGTTTAACCATTAAACTTCAATTTTTGAAGATATGTAACAAAAAAGTTGATATTTTTTACAAGAGAGTGTTGACGGCCTTTTAAAGTTTACTGTTGCCATATGGCAACAATATCACGAAAGGGTTAATATCCACTTGTACGTCAGTCCACCAGCTGATTCTGTCAAATGCGCTCAGATCCGGTATACGGTCTATTATTGATTACTTACTAAAATCTTGCCATCATGAACTTATTACTTACTGAGCGTTGAGCTTTGAGTGTGATCGAATTGGTATTGGAGTTCGCTGGTGATTTATGGTGATGTGTTAGTTGTTGATGAGCATGTGTTGATAGCCATGTTGTTAAGAATGTAAGACCGGTTAACGGTCTATTATTGATTACACCCTAAAATCTTGCCACCATACACTTATTACTTACTCAATGCTTAAAGTTGAGCTTTGTGTGTGATCGAATTTGTATTGGAGTTCGCTGGTGATTTATGGTGATGTGTTAGTTGTTGATGAGCATGTGTTGATAGCCGTGTTGTTAAGAATGTTTTGGAAAGTAGAATAAATTTCCTATAAGATTCTTATTTAATTTTTTGAGAAAACAATTTTTTTTACCCTTAACGTTGGTTTGAAGTGAACACTAAAAAACGCCTTTTTACGGTTTTTTCAGAAAATCGATCGCTAACTTACGAAAATTAATGTGGGGACTCATGTTTCCAGGGATTTTTACAGTTTAATATTCCATTAATAACCCTGTAAATTTTTAAACCGATCCATGAAGCCGTTTTTCCGGACCGATTGATCAAAATTTTGCAAAAGAATTAAAGGAACAAATGCATTGTTTTTAAACATTGGCTAAACATTATTACATGGAATTGAAAAAACATTTTTTTTCAACTTTTTCTCATTTTTGCATTAGTATCTTATTAAATTAAAAAAAAAATCAAAAAAAAAAAATTTCAAATTTTCAGTATTGTTGCTGAACAAAATTTTTTTTGCAAATTAAAAAAAAACTAAAAAAAAAATTTTTAATTTGAATTTCTTTTTTGGTTTTTGTTTTTAATTTAATAAGATTTTAATGCAAAAATGCGAAAAAAGAAAGACAAGAAATATCTATTAAAGAGACTCGCACTTATCCAATCGCTGTTGTCGCTAATTCACAAAAGGGTTTTTTTTTCGTTGCTGGGTGAGGTAGGGCTCCAAATGCCTTCACACTTACAGCGATCGTCGTATACTGCGATGAGTGGTGTGGCTATTAACACAGTCCCTCAGCTTCTTCTGGGGAGACTCCCTTCCATAACGTCCATGAAGTGGACAAGTTCTATTCTCCCACGTCTGGGTTCACATTATTTGTAGCCAGCCTCCTACTATAGGCTCGTCTTCTTATGTCTCTATCTGTACCGCGTTTGTGTCTATTGACTAAAATTCTCACATATGGATCTTTTATGTCATCGATAGTCTCCATTCCTCCGCTTTTTGGAGCAAAAGGAACATCGCGAGAATGTGATAGCAAATTTGTTAGTATTGAATTGTTTCCGTCTTACATCGTTGTAAGCGTTACTTCAGGCGTTCGAAAGTGCCGTTTGTGAGTCAAACAGTTAGTGCTTTCTTACTCAAGAGTTCTTATTCATCCACCGCCCACTCCGCATATCGGAGGTACTACATTATTTTTGCAGAATTCCAGTTATTGCATGATGTACACATTGCTGGTATCAGATTGTTCACCTGCAACGGGTGTCCAACTAGCATCTCCAGTGTTCGCTCGCAGTGACGCTCGTAATGGAAAATAACATGCTCTACATCTTCAATTGTTTTGTAGCAGTGTGGACAGTAGGGGTTGTCTGCCAAGAATCAGCCACCTTTGACACGGGGCGTCTTCTTGCACCTTGTGCGCCCCCAATATTTGAAAGAATTCTCTTGAGCTCTCCGTTTACTGCAACCGCGTTGGAGCTCACAGTGATAAGATACTGTTTAAAGCTGAGTCGTGAATCAATCAAGACATCCAGGCACCTAATTGCCTCTTGCGACAATATTGCATGACCACCAATCCGCGATTTCATCTGCTTCCTCCCTTTGTGTACAGTAACGAGGACCGCTTTTTCTGTGCTGCCAGCTTAAGTTCCGCATCCCATAGCCAATATTGCATCCTTGGGGAACGCTACCGAAAACTTTGTATGTTTTTAATTCTTCGTCTGTATTGTACTGCAGGATTCTTTCGCTAAAGTAGCTACAAATTATGCGCATCAAGAATCCAGGTATCATACATGAAGTTTTTTACATAGGTGGGCATTTGCAGTAAATATAATATAATTTTTTACTGATATTGCAATTTAGTTTGCATTACCTGCCAATAAACTTTTTTTGATTACTAGAAAAAATTGCAGTAAATATATTTTTTTACTGATTACTCAAAGAAATTGCAGTAAAAATATTGATAAAAATCAGTGTTGGACATTTCGCACTACTACTAATTCTGTAGTGGTAGTTAAAATAAGCGTTTCATTTTCACTAACTCTTTAGTCCTTCAGTTTTTTAACTATCCGCTTATTGCATTAATTATTTAGTGCACCATGCACCTGAAGCCCTGAACTTCAAGCCGAAAATATTCAGCAAAGACAGAGATAAAAATAATGTTAAATCATGTTTTCTATTATGAACGGATTGAGATTATCAATAAAGAAAGTCCACCTTGTCCAGAAAGTCCAAATATTTATTATGACTATCATATAGTAGATTTAAAATATTAATTAATACATAGAAAACCAACGTTCCAAATCTTGACTTGTGACTCTTTGCATTTCGTGTTCAACATATTATAATAAAAATATTAACCTCATAACTGTTGTACAATCTAAACGAAAGAATTGTATGAAGAAGCAAAAAGATTTGAGAGGTATTTCTTGATTCAGCCTGATGCTTGGGCTAGTAATATAACAATTTCTGTTCCTTACAATATATTGCGATTTTTAATAACCCTTTCAGACGTCAGGATGGAGATCAAGGGAAGAATAACTCTTGCCAACAGATTTTAATTCGAGCTTAGTAGGCAATTGATTAGCAGAGCTCTTTCTCTCTCTCGTAGGACCAAACTTAACGCTCATTATTCCCGTCTTGCTATATGGCGCAGTAGTATGGACGATGTCAACAGCAGGTGAGAAAGTTTTGGGAGCTCGAGGGAAAAATTCTCCGTAAAACCTTTGGTTCCCACCACGTCGGTGAGGAGTATCGTGATTTGGCTATGTCACCCGTATGAAAGAAGGCATTCCTCGTTTTCTGCCTCAAACACCTCAAAAAGCATTCTTTGATTTCGGTATGGTTCCGCTGACTCGGGAAATTATCTTCAGCAAACACTTTTACACCTAGCCAAACGAGATTAAACCACAAGTTTCCTAAATAAGTATCAAGTTATTGAAAGTTATGAAGAACTCAGCAATGCAAATTTTGTTTGTCTTTGTTTTTTTGCTTGCTTTAAGTAACACTATTAGCGAACAACAAGTATAAAATAATTGTTTCAAGGAAAAAAAAGTTCGTATTTTCTGAAATAATTCATTGAATATTGGGAATTAATTTGTAATTACCAGTAACTATTTTCAGTAAAAAGTAAATATTTTACTGATAAAGCACATGAAAATGCATATATAAGTATTTTAACTGGAATTTCTTTCAGTAATCATTAAAAAATATTTTTACTACAAATATTTTCCAGTAGTTAGTAAAAGCATATTTTTACTTAAATTTTTTCCAGTAATCAGTAAAAAAATAATTTGGAAGCAGCTGACTCACAACGGAGCTTCCTTATATCTACTAACTCAGCTTGAAAGTCGCTGGAACAGTCATAAACCAAGACCAAAAAACCACGTGAATTTCTGTCAAAAAAGAAAGGGATCCTAATGGTTTTAATGGATTAGAAATGTATTATACTACGTTTTCTTCTTCTTAATTGGTGCGATAACCGCTTACGCTATTTTCCGAGTTTAACAAAGCGCGCCAGTCGTTTCTTTTTCGTGCTAACTGTTGCTAGTTGGACACATCAAGTGAAGCCAAGTCCTTATCCACCTAATCTTTGCAACACAGAGAAGGCCTTCCTCTACTACCACCAGCTGGTACCCCATCGAAAACATTCAGAGCCGGAGCGTTTGTACCCATTCGGACGACATGACCCAGCCAACGTAGCCGCTGGATCTTTATTCGCTGCGCTATGTCTATGTCTTCGTAAAGCCAATACAGCTCATCATTCCATCGCCTGCGATACTCGCCGTCGCCAACGTGTAAGCGACGCTTCATCGGATATTATCATCGTCTCCGCTTCTGCGCCATACTTTAGAACGGGAATCATGAGAGCCTTGTAGAGTGTTTTGTTCGTCGAGAGAGTATTTTACTACATTTATTTACTGCATTTGTTGGCAAGAGGGATTCTTCTTTGGATTTCAAGGCTGATATTGTTATAGGTGTTAATGCTGGTTCCTAAATTTACGAAGTCTTTTATGACCTCGAAATCATAACTGTAAACAGTGACGTGGGTACCGATACGCGAGTGCGCCGACTGTTTGTTTGAAGGCAAGAGGTACTTCGTTTTGTCCTCGTTCACCACCAGACCCATTCGCTTTGCCTCTTTACCCAGTTTGCAGAAGGCAGAACTAACAGCGCGGTTGTTAAGGCCGATGATGTCAATATCCTCAGCATACGCCAACAATTGTACGCTCTTATAAAAAATTGCGCCGAAGCGATTAAGTTCTGCGGCTCGTACGATCTTCTAGAACATCAGGTTAAAAAAGTCACACGACAGCGAGCCACCCTGTCTGAAACCTCGTTTGCTATTAAACGGCTGGGGGAGGTTCTTCCCAATTCTGACGGCACTGCTGGCATTGACATACGTCATCTTGCATAGCCATATTAGTTTTGCGGAGATAAACGCCGTCAACGATTGGGGTATCGGGATCTTCACATTCTCTGTGACATGCGCAGTGATACTATTTAACAGGTTCGAGAAGTGCTCTCTCCATAATTTAAGTATGCTCTGGATGCCAGTCACCAGATCACCGTCTTTGTTCTTACAGGAACTATACTACTTATCCTACTATGGCACTCTATGTTTGATTCAGCACCTGAACTGCTTTTTAAATCTGATGTCATAGCGTTTTTTATAATATTATTTTCAGTAATAAGAAAAGCATTAAAACTGTCCTTTGTTAATATTTAGATCTAAACAAAATTATTGATTGTAAAGTAGTGTATAAATTATTGCAAAGAATATGTGTCAATTGGAAAACGTTGCCCGTATTTGACTGTTATACGACTTCTTCTTCAAACCCTGCGAATTCTAGAAACCTATGTACTTTTTCACAGCATTTATGACAAGACTAACAGCCCTATTCTGACAAATTAGTAAAATATTGATATTTAATCAAGATGTGTATCAAGTAAAAAGTTTTTGCAATTTTTTTAATTTATTGAGAAAACTTCAAGCTTTGCTACTCGGCGCTTTTCCCAACAACGTGGTGAATATTATAATATAAACATAGATCAGCTGTGCTCATGGTGCGAAATGGAATCTTCTTTAACATACATATATTTTATAGGTTGGAAGTTGCCCAAATTCCAGAGCTATGTGTTGCTCCCGGAAATTTAGTATTTGAAAATGTAAAACATAAACAGTGATCACGAACTTAAAAAATGCAGAATTCTTTTGATTTGCGTTATCATACCAAAGAAAACTTACTGCTTTGACGTTAATGCTTTGGAGCCCTTTTCTATTCAAATATATATTAAGAGGGCGTTCAACATTATTTCCAGGCGGAGCAATAATAGCAACATGAGGGCAGCCAATTGCTCCTATTGTGCCTTTTATGCCAAATTTCCTGAAAAATCTGAATTAAAAGCCAAACTGTTAAAGTCAAACATACATATTTTTCTCTAAATATACAAATAAGTATACGTACTCAGTTTTAGCATAATGTTCTTCCTCAACCGATCTGGGAAACTGTATTTGCGCTCCCTTCACCTTTATAATGAGCTTTGCCACAGCCCGCAAACTTCCGGAAAGGGACGACTAATTCATGGGAAGTTATAATTATTACTTACACATTTTTGGTAGGAGCCATGTCCAAAAAAGTTTAACGTTGCCAGACACCTTATAGTAAAAGGCACAGAAGTTGCTTGAACATCATGTATTTTCAGGTCATGAATGAGATGCCGACAGACTTCACATGTCAGATGATAATTTTGCATAAACGTGTTTTCACTTAAGGAAAATAGATCACTGGCATCTCGCAAACCATAGGCGATAGTTAGGCTTATTTTCATAATCTTAATCTTCTTGTAACAACAAAAGTAATAGTAAAATATCTGCATCCAATTTTAACATACCTTTTAACAGAACTGTGTACCATAATAATCAAAGATTAAAACGATGTTTTATTTGTCAAGGGCATTTCTTCGTATCAGGAAAAGAGCTTTTTATTTTTGACACAGAATACTAACACATTGATAAATAAGAAAGATGGTGAATTTATCAAGTGCATAGAATTGGGCTGTAAGTACATATGTTACATGCGTTCAAGCCCTTTCAGACGGAGGTTCTATCGAGCAAACGATTATGTTCAAGTTGCAATAATTGCGGCAGTGTTACTTTTTATGTAATAGCATCATGTTCTGTCATAACAAGTGTGACGCTACTTTTGTTATTTGCAAAACTATGAGTCAAAAGGAACGTCGTGTTTTAATTTAACCCTGCTTCTTGAAAGGAAAAAATAGCGTGCGTTCAAGCAAAACAATGGCTTGAAAAGTTTTATTGGGCCTCCGCTCCATCAGAAACATCAAAAAAACGGTGGTTTGCTGGATTCAAACGTGGGCGTACAGATATCGATGACGTACAACTCAGTGGACTCTTAAAGACGCGGTAACACCAGAAAACATCAAAATATTCTATTACACATAGTCGTTCTGAATGATCGAAAAATGAAGCTGCGTGAGTCAACCGGCATAGTGAATATATCAAAAGAACGTGTTCGCTTTATATTGTATGAGTATTTGACTATGAGAAAGCTCTGTTCAAAGTGGATGCCGTGTTTGCTTACTGTTTTGTTTCATCTAGACAACACACCGTGCTACAAGTCAATCAAATCAATGGCAAAACTACATGAATTGAACTTGGAATTGTATTTGCCAGATTTGGTTCCTACTGGGTGTTCGCATTCCTAAAATCATGCTCGCCGGTAAGAAACTTTGCTCGAATAAAGAAGTTATCGCTGAAACTGAGCCCTATTTTGAGGCAAAAAATAAATCGTTCTACAAAAGTGGGATTGAAATCTTAGAGCGGCACTGGAATGATTGCGTTGTTCTTAATGAATTAGGCTATTTTGACGAATAAAGCTAATTTTGGAGAAAAAAAAATTTTCTTTGTTAGGCCCGGGACTTTGCAGCCCATGTGTTATATATGTAATAACACTTTCACATATAAGTAGATGATCTACTTTTTCGTGCTTAACTCCCAATCCGTAGTTAAAAATTGAGATTACCTATACAAAATTTCTCTCCCAAAATCTGAGATTATAAAATAATCCTAGATAATAACCATACTTTTGACATATAACCCTGTGTTTTCTGTGTAATAGATCGTTATTTTTACGCGTGTAAAGAAAAACGTGAAAGTAAACACTAAATAAAATAGATGCCGGCAAAGAAAACACTCTTTTAGACATAATTCTAATATAATGTTTGTTAGGTATTATTAACTATGCATTCATATAACAGAAAAAGAGCGTGTGTCCATAGACGTGTGCCCTCTTGTTACTTATTATAAAATGTAATATTGAATTTCAAATGCGTATTGCTGCCAATAATAACCAAAATAATTTCTATGACGAAAAACCTTTTACAACAGTATTGATAGCTAGCTGATTGTCAATTTTGAAGGTAATCTGCCATATGTGAACGGGTAGATTAATTTTATGGATTTAATGGTCATTAATGCATATGCGAACGTATCATACTTTAAGTAGCAATTGATGTTGTTTGTGTTGTAACAGCACAAAAAATTCCTGGCAAAACTTTTTAAAAATGATACTGAAGTGACAGTTCTTGGTCGGATATAAATCCAGGTCGTTCTGCTAACGTAATCCCCAAATATTCTGGAAGCAATCACAGATGCGTCTACCATGATGGTACAGCTAGAAAAAATTATTGAAACCTAGCGCAACGAACCAAATGGAGAAGAGTAGTCACACATGTAGTCACCACGTCTATAGAAAGATAGAAAACGAAATAATTTTCCTTTTCAGCTAAAATTAATGTTTTGGTTCAATACTTACTCAATTTTATTTGTTTCCATGTTTATTGTGGCAGAGGTTCAAGAAGGGCGTGTATATATATTAATACAATATTATACATACATATATTCCTAAACAATAGCAATCGTGTTTTTATTACGTTATTTAATCGTGTTGTTATTACGTTTATTCAAAAGGAAAGTGAATAAGGGAATAGAAGTTGGAAAGCAGAATACAAAAATCGCGGAAATATCGAAGGAAGATAAATGCAGTTCTAGTTAAAAATATGAGGTAGACTCCGAGTTAAAAGATCGTATACAGCTTTGATAATGCAGATAAAAAAATATACAGTGCTTGTCAACACGCAAACGCCGTTCTCATTGAAAATGATTTTGCATGCAATTAGTCCATAAAATTTAAAAGTAAAAAATCGTACTTCTTTTATTTTATTTTTACTTTAATATTTATATTTGAATGTTTTAAAATTTATATTCGGTTTTTTCGTTTCATCGTCATTAGAAGTTTTAAATTGTTTGCAAGGTTGAAAATACTCAGATGTTTGATATGTGCTTATATTTATATACATAGATATATCATACATGTTTTAATGCCAATGTGCTTCAGTGGAACGTAGCCCAAAAGATCAATAGTTAAATCCAAATTGTTATTTTGAAGCCAGTAAACTTTATAACGTGAACGTGAACGTAAGGTGGTTGTGCAATTTTTTTTTCATTTACGTTCAATCAATTTTTTCCGCTTGAGCTCTTTAACTGTTGGCGAAATTTTTACTGGGGGGCTTGAGGCGTGAAAAATTGTATACCGAATGCATTGGGTTTTGTATTGCTAATATAAACACTCAAGCTCTTATCTTTATCCATTTGAATTTTTTATGATGCGAAGTTATTCTAGAATTCATTGGATTTTGTAGATAATTTGCGCAAGTCGTTGATAAAACCTTCGAGTATTGCCTTAAACAAATCAGAACTCTTCGCGTGCAAATTATATTGAACAGTTGGCAACAAAATGACGCCCGGACGTTTGCCCTCTAAAGCATTGATATTATCCAAAATTGTTTTTACCGCAAAATCTTCCGTATTACTCACACAAATACATGCTTCCAATGTATGCAAATGTGATTAGTTTTTTGTAATTATATTGCATGCAATAGAATAAAATTGTTCTTGTAAAATTTTCTGCTTCTATTAGCTTGTACAAAACTCGCTTTATCAATAACAAGACTTGGATCATTTTTTCACATCTGCCAAAAATCCATTTACAATATCGTATTCATAATCTTGTATTTCTGGCTTTATTACGTATGATATTTAATATTGTTATTACCTTCACTCCATCTTCACTTTCCGAAGAACTATCGACGGCTTTTTCGAAACTATCTCTGATGTCTCTTTTAGCTATTGGCACCCGGGAACCACCGTATTTGCCTAGTCGTCAAGACAACATTGGCGATATTAAACGTTCTGCGATGGGATCGAGAACTGGTAAATCACTCGATTCTTCGGGATATATTGGGTATGGGAATAAGTTTCCGCCCCTCGTAAAAGAGGTGTCGCTGCTGATACTATTTTTGTGCTCCCTCTAGTAATAACTGGTGATTTGAAAGAATATATATAAGGTCTCGATCGCAATAGTTGACATTCGTTTGAAGCGTAAAGATCCTTTTTTATCTGACGTCAAAAATGTCTACGCCCGTCCCGAAAAAAAAAACACTTGCGGAAGTCATGCTTTATTATTACCTTTTAAAGAAAAGTGCAGCTCAAACGTATCGTATATTGATCAATATTTACGGTAATCACGCTCCATCAACTACAATTTGTAAAAACTGGTTTGGACGTTTCCAAAGTGGCAAGTTCGATGTGAGTGATAAAATTCGCGAAGGGGCACCGACTAAATTCGAAGATACTCAACTACAACAATTATTGGATGAAGACGCATGTCGAACCCTTGAATATATGTCTAAAGAGTTGGATGTTGACAGATCAATCGTTGGTAAACATAAACGGTAAAGCATGTAACTGGGTGCCACATCAATTGAAGCAGAGGGATATTGAAGACGTTTGGTGACGTGTGAGATGCTTCTTGAACGATTGAAAGGAAAATATTTTCTGCATTGCATCCTCACTGGCAATGAAAGTGGATCTATTGTGATAATCCTAAGCGCCGAAAATGTTAGAGCCTGCCAGGTGAACCAGGTTCATCGACAGCGAAAAAAATATTCATGCTTCAAAGGTTATGTTGTGCATCTGGTGGGATCAGAACGGTGTCATCTATTATGAACTCCTTTAACCATCTAAAACCATAACTGGCGATCGTTACCGACTGCAGCGTATGCGTTTGAATCGAACTTTCAAAGAAAACTGGCCGGAATGGGATAGTACAGGATGAACGATATGAAGTGTTACCTATTCAAAACACCATAACTTTTTTGTGTGAAATTAGTTTTTATTGATTTCAAAGACAAAATTGTTCAAAAATGATTAGAATTTTAACATATATTCACTTTAGCTCGATGTGACCACCTTTTCCTTGACTATAGCATTCAAACGGTCAAAAAATGAGTTGCATGCTGCACGAATGTGTTCTTGAGGTATTTTGGCCCATTCTTGTATAATCGCTTTTTTCAGCGCATCCATACTGGCATATTTTTTAGTCCTCACCTTGCTCTCCAAAATGGACCAGATGGAATATTCCATCGGATTTGCGTCTGGCGAATTCGAAAGCCATTGAGTGGACGAAATGAAGTGTGGGAAATGATTTTTAATTCATTCTTGTTTCACACGAACTTTATGAGACGGTGCCGAGTCCTGTTGGAACGTCCATGGTCTACGACCGAAATGTTTGCGTGCCCACGGCTCCAAAGCAACTTCTAAACCATTTTCCCGATTATAAGTCGCATTCACTTTGACACCAGGCTCGATAAAAACGATTGGAGAGCGTCCATCAGCGGTCACTGCGGCCCAAACCATTACTTGCGATGGATAATTGCTTCGAGAGGCCATACGTGGGCTCAGATCCCCATATGAGCGTTCAGTCAAGTAAACATTATCGTTTTGAGTGTTTATGAACTGCTCAATTGTGAAATTTTTTTCATCAGAAAACACAATGTTAGGAAATTCGCCACGTTCGTGCAAGCGCAACAACTCCTTTGCACTTTCGCACCGAACTTTTTTTTGCTGAGCTGAAAGATCGTATGATTTTTGGAACTTGTAAGCCTTGACCTTGAACTCATTTTTCAATATGCGTTGAATGCTGTCTTGCGATATTTTCAGTTCTTTGACCATTTTTCTTCCTCTTCGACGTGGACTTCGTTCAAGTCGAGCCTTCACTTTTCGAACCATTTCTGGCGTTGTTGCGGTTTTTTTTGGTCCACCTCCATAGCGTTTTGCAATGCTACCAGTATCATTGTAATGTTTTATATTGCGATACACAAACATTTTATTCACTTTTCACAGAAAAAAAAAATTCAACAAAACTGAGACGCAAATCCGTTAGTTTTAGCCATTGTGGGCACTTTTCTTGCAATTGAAAAAAAAAATTGCATACATTATAAGAATCAGGTTTTACTTGTATTAAGCTTAAGCAGCCTTAACAGTTTCAGGTATCCACCACAACCTATCACACACATCGCAAATTAAATTGAAAATATTTTTATATAATTTGCTTTTTATGTCTGGTTTTGTCCATTCGGCCTTACATACAATACTTTGCATGTGTTGATTTAGTATATTTTTTTCATTTTCACGATATTTTTATATCGCTCGGAATTTGATCATTTTGCCCTTTTATTATTGTTAAATGCTTTCTTTCTCTATATTTTTGGCGCCCTCAGTGGCCGATAAGGCACATACAGATTTCCCAGTATGGGTTTCCATACTAAATAATCTGGTAATACTGCGATAGAATATTCGCAATGTTCTGACACGTGTAATTGTAAAACACGAAGTAAATAATGTAAAATCAACACATATCACGAGTATGTTCAACACAGGATGTGTTCTAACGCTCCATTTCCACACCGCTCGTTCTAACATCCATTAAAAAGTTCTGCCTTCTAATGATTTTATAACTATTTAGATATGATCGATATGCAGAAGCCTATGAGCTCATACAAATACGTATAAGTTTGGAGTAAAATGATGAAAAAACATTTTAATACGGGAATCGTGCAAAGAATATGGTAGTATCCGATTACCATAAGAAAGCTGTAAAAAGAAAGAAATGAAAAAGATAGCATCTTTTGAAAACATTGAGTATAGGGTGACAATTTTTTTCAGCACTCAAGGGACAGCACGAAATTTGCGAAAAAATGAAAAACGCGGAAAGTATTCGAGAAAAATATTAAAAATATACTGCTTCGACACATTAGTGATTTTGTTTTGGTATCTTATACTTTTGGTTTTGTGAACATGTCTGATTTTGTGCCGAACAATCGTCATTTGCGGGAAGTGTTGATTTTCCTCTTTTATTCGAAAAAAACGGCGGCTGAAGCGCATCGAGAGCTACAAAAAGTTTATGGAGATGCTGTTTTACGTGAAACAATGTGCTGAGATTGGTTCCGTCGCTTCAAAGATGGTGATTTTAATGTTGACGACTGTCCGCGTGAAGGAAGGCCAAAAACCTTAGAAGGCGATGAATTGGAGGCAATGAGGAGCCGTGTCAAATGCAAGAAGAGCTTGCCTCAGTATTAGGAGTTACCCGCCAATCTATTTTAAAGCGATTGCATGCTTTGGGGCGTGATCTAGAAACATGGGACTTGGGCTCCTTATGAATTAAAACCATGGGATGTTGGACGTCGTTTTGTCGCCTGTCAACAACTGCTCCAGCGGCAAAAACGGAAAAGCTTTCTCCATCGCATCGGTACGGGTGATGAAAAATGGATTCTTTGCAGCACTCCAAAGAAAATAAAGTCATGGGGACTGCCCGGTCATGTTTCTACGTCGTCCCCTAGGCCGAGTACTCACGCTGCGAAGGTTATGCTATGTATTTGGTGGGATCAAGTTGGTGTTATTTATTATGAACTGTTAAAACCAAGCGAAACCATCACTGGGTATCGGTATCGACTTCAATTGATGCGATTGAGCCGAGCACTGCGCGGAAAGCGGCCGCAATACGCGGAGAGGCATGAAAAAGTGATTCTACAGCAGATAATGCTCGGCCTCACGTTGCCAAACCCGGTAAAACCTACCCCACCCGCCATATTCTCCAGATATTGCGCCGTCCGATTACACTAGTCTACAAGGAAAAGTATCCGAAATAATTTAAACTAATATCTGCTTCTCTGTCCATGCAAAATTCGGATTGATAACTAAAATTAATTTATTAGTTTGAGTTTTCGAGATATCCTAACCCAAAAGTGCAAAAAACCCCATTTTTGCCCATATTTGAGGTTATGTAGCCTTGCAGATGTTTTCTTTCACCAAAATTAAAGGATGGCATCTTTAAATACAATCCTTCTTTTTTCAAATGGCGTTTTGTTTGCTCAAATATCATTTTTTTTCGCAGAGATATCGCATTTTGAAATTTTCATGTTTCGAAATTTTCCTACACCTGAAAATCGATTAAGATAACATAGACACGATATAGTCGCTTACTAATTTTCTTGGGTTTGAGGTCCTGAAATATATGGATTAATAGTATGTAAATTTGGAGTTTGTGGGTTAGCCTGCTCGCGGTATGATAGGGGTGGTTTCTAGGGGTTAGGGCTGTGTGTGACTCGGTACCCAAAGGTTAGATAGTGTAGGGATGTGGTGAGTCAGCACACTTATGGTGTGAGACAAAATTTTAAGAAAAATAAGACTCAATTCAAGAAAATTAGTAATCGAATGTATCATGTCTATGTTATCTTAATCGATTTTCAGGTGTAGGAAAATTTCGAAACATGAAAATTTCAAAATGCGATATCTCTGCGAAAAAAAATGATATTTGAGCAAACAAAACGCCATTTGAAAAAAGAAGGATTGTATTTAAAGATGCCATCCTTTAATTTTGGTGAAAGAAAACATCTGCAAGGCTACATAACCTCAAATATGGGCAAAAATGGGGGTTTTTGCACTTTTAGGTTAGGATATCTCGAAAACTCAAACTAATAGAGCAATTCTGAGGCCAGATTTGGATTCAGCGCATCATAAACCTTCGGAAATATATAGTCTGGTTTCTGGGTCTGAATGTTGGTTAAATTTTGTCGGCCTGTGTTATCACCTGTTTCGATCGATGGCACATGGTCTGACTGCCAGCAGCTCCATTCATATGAAGGCATTAAAAAATGGTTTGATCCGTGGATAGCCTCAAAAGATGAACAGTTTTACCGCAACGGTATACGAGATCTACCAGAAAGATGGGAATACGTTGAATGATTCACTTGTAACCATTTCTTCAGCATAAAGTTGTGTTTTCATCAACAGCGAGAACTTAGTTGCGCACGTAACTGGTGATTTTTTAAGACCTATAGGAAAGTTTTTCAAAAAAACACACGTAAAATTCAGAAAAATGCATCAAATGTTTATTTATATCGATAGTACAAATGTTCACCGAACTCGCCTCTCAACAAGCCCATTGTTACGCGTGCTGTGTGGCATGTGGCACCGTCTTGCTGAAACCACATGTCATGCAAGTCAAGCTCTTGCATTTATGGCAAAAAAAAGGTTGGATATCATTTCACGGTAGCGCTCGCCATTCACAGTTACGATACGATTCGCAGCATCTGTGAAGAAGTACGGTTCAATGATACCTCCCATAAACCGCACCAAACTGTGACCTTTTCTAGATACATTGGTAGCTCTTAGAATTCTTCTGGCTGATCTTCACTCCAAAATCGACAATTCTACTTATTTACGTACCCATTGATCAAAAAAAGAGCTTCGTCGCTGAACACAATTTTTCGATAAAAAAGTGGATCTCAATGAATTCAATGATTTGCAAGCGTTGTTCGTTTGTAAGACGATTCATGGTTAAATTATAGACCATACTGAAGATGTTTGACAGTGAAACAAAACACGAAACGTTTCTCAGCTGTTTAAACCAACTGTTTAAAAAGATAATAGCTAAAAATCACCCGTTATATATATATATATATATATATATATATGTATATATATAATTGGCGCGCACACCCTTTTCAGGTGTTTGGCCGGCTCCTCCTCCTATTTGTGGTGTGCGTCTTTTGCGTCAGTTTTAAGAATACTCCGAACGGCAGATATTTTTTATGAAAAGATTTTATGAAAGATTAGCAGAAATACAATCGGAGGTTTGCCACTGCCTGCCGAGGGTCGACCGCTGTTAGAAAAATATTTTTCTTAATTTTGGTCTTTCACCGAGTTTCGAACCGACGTTCTTTCTGTGAATTCCGAATGGTAGTCACGCACCAACCCATTCGGCTACGGCGGTTAGTTGGGTAATCGACGTTTTATTACAATATTTTTGCCAATTAATATTTATTTTTGGCGAAGTAGGAGCTGCCTCTGACGTAACTCCTTCCCTCCTTGTAATAAAATTCTCCTAAATTTTTTCTTTTAGTTTTTTTTGAATTTTTACCACATAGTCAATGACCATTGTGAACAACAAAAGTAGTACAGTTATAATTATAAATATGGTGAGAATTGACTTATTGCTATCTTTTTATGATATTTTAATTCCTCTATTTCTTTAACATTTTCAATTTCACTTAAAACTATTTCATCGAATGTAGGTTCTATAACATCAAATTCCATTTGTTTCTTTGATGGTATGATAAAATGATCTATGTACGTTTTGTCTGAATTAACAAATGTTTCATTATCAATATTTAGTTTACAATCATGAAATGTAAATAGATAGTTTTTGCTAACTGAAAGATTTCTTTCGTCACAATTACTTGTAACAATGCTTCCATTTGAATTTTTTAAAAGGATTAAGCCTGGTTCTATTTCAATAATTTCTTTTTTGTATTCTCTTATTTTATTACAATTATTTTTATAAATGCACAAATTAGATTTTTTTGTTTCTTTTATGTTAGGGTTTTGCTTATATTCACAAACTTCTCCATTATAGTGTTTAACTTCTTGTGGTTTAAGGTTTAGCTGTGTGAAATTTGTGTCTGAGATTGGTATAATGAGGGATCTCTTAACAGTAAATGTATCTTCTGGAAATTTTATGACAAATATTATCTTGTCTTCTTTGTACTTTGCGACTCCTAGTTGCATGTACTGAAGTTCATAAAAATCTATTTTAAAACCGTTAATTTCTTTGTTCGTTAAAATGTTGCTAGTCATTACGTTAATTTTTGCGGAAACTATATTAATTTGAATGTGTTCTAAATGGTCCGATAGAATCTTTAATTTGAGCAAAGTGTCTAAGTGATTTACCTGATTCAGTATTTCGTCATTGTGTTTCCTTATCGTATTAAAGTGCTCTGAAATAGTTTTTCTGTCTACGTCTATTGTTGATTTAAGTCTGCTTAATGTCTAATTAAAATAGTCATTTATGTATATATGTTTATTTAGGTTGTTTATTGTCTTGTGATTATTTTCGTCTATCAGTTTCAGATGTTCCTCATTATCTATTCGGTCGTCATCATTCATTGTTCCTGCAATCCACTTTAGTCCTGAGCCTATTGCATTAAATAATCCTCTTTTATTCCTGTTGTTATGTAAAGTTTGTGCCCTTGCTTTAATTTTTTTTAGCTCATGTTCGAGAAGTATTTTGTTTTTAATAGGGTGCAATTGTTTTATCTCTGTTTCTAAATTATTAACTATTTCCATTATTTCTTTAATATCAATTATATGAATAATTTTGTTATAATTTAATATTATTTTTGTTTCATCTAATTTCATTTCTGCGAAGCCATTAGAATTGCTAATTGGTTGGATTGTCAAGGATGCCATTGTCATTGGTAGTAAAATCATTAGTATAACAGTTAATGTCCATCTGACCTGAAAATTTATTTCTACGTTTAATATTTGTAGGGTGTACGTCTGCTAATTTTAACCTACGATAATTAGGCTCGTATTTATATCTTATTGTTTTGTAGTTTTTAACAAAACCTTCCTCATCTGTCCTTTCGTAATTTTCCCTGTTTTCATTTCTCCTATTAACCCTCTAGTGCATAGAAAAGATTTTTTATAATAAAATTATGTTTTGTACTAATTAGAGGCCATAAAACATAAATATAATATTATTTTTATTTCTACGACCCGAATTCGCTCTGTGGCCCTGGAAATTAGCACCCCGCCTCTGGACGGTCTTATGCAGGTAGCTTAAAAAAAATTACTAAAAATACAATACCACTTAAACAAGTAAACAGAAAACGTTTATTTATAAAAATTTAAGTAATATATAAAATAATATACAAATTGTTAAGTTTGGTTCAAAGTCTAAGAAGAACGAATATATGTACATATACATTTACTTAGAAATAACTTCCCACCATATCTTCAAAAATGTCCTTTATTCAGCATGAAATTCCTTAAAACATGATTTTTTGACAGACATGCAAAGTGGTATGTTGCATTTTTCGCAATAAACTTGAGTCTCCGATTTACATGGCTTGTTACGACATTGACGTTTACTAATATACTTTTATCGCAGAAATTTGGCCAATGATTGAGACAATCATACCTTATATTGGGTGGTGGTAGGTACAGTAACTTGCTTCCCTTTGGTACTTCTTCGGCTTGTTTTTCTGCAGTAGTGGGGGGACCAAATTTTTTCGTTTCCGATATGAGCAGGAGAGTTTCGGCGATTTCTTCCCGAAATCGTGGAAGCTCGACACGCTGACGTTTTTCACGATTGATACGATGGTATAAAACGTAAGCATTCACTATTGCCAAGTCGATAACATGGTGAAATATACGCGATGGCCATTTACGAGTCTTCATGCGAATTTTGTAGTGACCAATTAGACTGTCCATCAAGTCCATTCCGCCCATGTGCCGGTTGTATTCTTTGACAATGTTTGGACAGCTCACATATTCATACTGTTTTCTATTGCGGTTATAGCGACGAGACAATGTGTTTCGGTCGCTCGGATTATTCGAGTTAAATGGCTGCACACCTGCATACGTTGACGCTAAACGAACTGGTTTGCTGTCCTTCCAAACAACAGTAGAAGTATCTACTCCAAATGCGGTGGCAACGAAATCCTCCAAATATCCACGAGGAGCTTTTTTCACCACTAGCTGTTCATCGGCAGATAGTTTACAGTTTTTCACACCGTTGGCTCGAAAAATTCCAAGCGAATACATTCCACGGGAAAGAGAAAGATCAGATACAGAAATGTTGTTTGCTGTTTCTTGTAGAAAGGAATCATTTTGATTGGGGACCACAAAATCTGGGTCATTCACGTCGTTGTCACTATCGAAATCATCGCCTTCAATTTCCTCATCACTGTTTTCGCAAAAGTCCATAAAGTCGTTGAACTCCTCATCTGACATCTTCGACAAGTCGTATTTGCGTTTGCGTCCCCACCGCGACATTTTTCTAGTGATAAAAAATATAAATCAGCATAATATGTGAACTTGAAGTTCAAAATAACTGAACATTTTTTTTGAACGCACTGCATACGGCCTCCTGTAGACGGTTGCAGCGTGAAGTACACAGTGGCACAATGTACATAAAAAAAAACTTGGAGAGCACTTTATCTCACTCTACACTTCTCAATCTACTTACCAAATATTTTTTTAACTCAATATTCCAATAGGACACTTCTTAGGAAGTCTCACAAAAACACCTTCTCAAAAAAATACTTTTTTCGGTTATTTGATCACTTCTTTTAATTCCACTTGCAAAATTTTTGTAATATGAGCACATGCAGCTTTTACGATCAAGGGTAAACTGAAGAATATGAATCGTGTAAGCTGCATGACAAACAAAAAAGCACTTTGTGTTTTTAGTTTATTTTTTTTTTGCTTTTAAGTGTTGCCCGCCTGTAGGCGGTTATATGCACTAGAGGGTTAATTATACGCTGTTTTGCCTCTTTTATTCTGTGTTCTATTACACTTTTGTCTACTCTTCCTTCTACGATATCTATCGGTTTTTCTTTAACTACAGAGTGAATAGACTTGTTATATCATTCCACACATTTAAAATTTCGTTCTTGTGTTGAAAGTGAAGAATTGTCAGATTCTAACTCCCTATATTTTTCTGAAATTGTACTGTGTAATCTTTCTATGTCCGCATTTCCAGTGTGATTGTTAGGCTTAGTAAAATGAACCTCAATTTCTTCTTGTCTAAAAAAATCTTTAACATTGGTAGAATTAAATTTGTTATCTATGATCACTTTGAGAGGTTTACTTCTAACTGATAGGAATTCTCTTAATTTTTCAACAATTGTTGTACTGTTTCTATCTTCTAAATATATTGCAATTGCATGTTTGGAAAATTTGTCTATGAATGTTATAAAACCGTGTCTCTTAATTGTATATACATCTAGATGTATAATTTGATTAACGTCTGATGGAGTTTCAGTAATATAAAATTTTGGTTTTATAGGTTTACGATCGTATTTTGATTTATTACAAGGTTTTCAAATTTGTAAAATAAATCTTCTTTTCTTGTCCTTCATTTGTTTTCTGTTATACCACCGTGACCTGTTTCAAGTTTATGGTATTTAGCGATTTGTTTATATGTCTCATCTTCGTTAGCCATATCTTTTGCATGATAGCTACACCTGTAAAACTGTATACTGTTGCCAAAAGGGTCAATCAGTTTTAGTAGTACTTGATTATAATTTTCGTCAGATAATTCAGAAAAAATTCCTACTTTACCATTTTTTAAGAATCTTCTAAAAATGTCGGTCATGAAGTTTGACTCGATATCGTCCCTACTGACAAAAATTTTCCTTTTTCCGTGAATAATTTCTATTTCCTTTGTTTTGTATTCTGTTAATATTATTTGAGTCATAAACCTGTTTACGACCGTATCTAAAATTGGGAAATGGTCATTTTGTTCTTCTTGTTGCGAATGGATTGTCTCTGTTGTACTCATATTGTCCTCGTCGTTAACTGCATAGATTTCTTCTGTATTAGAATCAATTCGGCTCAAAAAGTCTGCAATTTTATTCTCTTTGCCTTTAATGTGGTTCATGTTTATGTTATATTCGCCTAGTTCCATTAACCATCTTTGTAGTCAGGGGTTGATATCTTTTCCTTTATGTTTAGTATGCAGCCAAACTAAAGGCTGATGATCAGTTAAAAGTTCAAAAGGCCTTCCGTAAATATATGGCCTATAATACTTTGTGGCCCAAACAATTGCCAAAAGTTCTTTTTCGACCGCAGCATATTTCCTTTCGTGCTCGTTGAGGGTCCTGCTGGCATAGCTAATAGGATGCTCACCCTGCATAAGCACTGCACCTATCGCATAATCGCTGGCATCAGTTACCAATTTAAAATTTTTTGAATAATCTGGGTATATTACGATTGGTGGGTTTACTAATAGTCTTTTTAGTTTTTGGAATGCGTCGATGTACTGAGGATCATTTTTATTCACTTTAGCGTTTTTCTTTAAATACTTTGTCATACCCTGTGTTATTTTCGCATAATCTTTTATACATTTTCGGTAATGGCCGGTAGCTCCCAAGAAGGATTTAATTTGTTTCTGTGTCTCAGGGAGCTTTAGTGTTTGAATACTTTCTATTTTCGAAGGGTTCGGTTTGACGCCTTCTGTGGTTAGAATATGACCTAAATATTCTGTTTCTTTTGAAAAGAACTTACATTTGTCTACCTGAATTTTGAGGTTATGTTCGCTTAGTATTTCAAATACTTTTCGAATGTTTGTTTCATGCTCTTCCAAGTTTGTACTGAAAATAAGGATATCATCTAAGTAAACTACGCATATTTGGTTTATTAGACCTCTTAGCACTGAGTTTATTAGTCGTTGGAATGTAGATGGTGCGTTTTTTAGTCCAAAAGGCATACAAATAAATTCGTAGTGGCCTTATGGGGTGTAAAATGCCGTCTTTTTTCTGTCCTCTTTTTTAATTTGGATCTGGTGGAAGCCTTTCGCCAAATCAAGGGTAGTAAAGTATTGTGATTTCCCCAATTTGTCCAATATACCTTCGATATTGGGTATTGGGAACTTGTCGTCTATTGTTATTTCGTTTAGTTTGCGGTAGTCTATGACTATACGCCACTTTTTCTTTCCTGAATAGTCCATTTTTTTTGGAACCATCCAAATTGGTGAGTTGTAGGGAGAGCTACTTTCTTTTATAATATTTTGTTGAAGCATCTCCTTCATCTGTCTGTTGATCTCCTCTTCATGGACTTGAGGGTATCTGTATATTTTAGAATATACAGGATTGTTGGTTTTTGTAATAATTTCGTGTTGGACTTCATGAGCATGACTAAGTGTCATACCTTCTTGAAAAAACAAATCTTTGTTTGCTTCGAGTAGGTTTTCTAATTTCCTACTTTCTTCTTTGTTCAAGCTATCTCTTGAGAGTTTATTGATTGTTTCTTCAATTCTTGAACATTCTAACGTATGAATATTTTCATATTCATATGGGCAAGCATTGCAAAATTTTATTTTATTTCCTTTTACTTCAACATGTTCCTCACCCATATTAATGTTTACTTTTAGTATCTTAAGACAGTCTCCGACTATCACTCATAGCGAGCGGTTCATTCTTTCGTTTTGTGTGTTTTCTGACTTTCTCGCCATCTGCATAGCCCACGTGGCTTTCGATTTGGACATTCTTTTTTCCATCAATTGATTTCGTTCATTTACATACAGGTTCAATATCTAATTAAACTAAACCTTTGGTTAAGTGCTAAAACCATGGCCCCCGGGCCACCACTAATTGGCGCTAATCGATTCGCATTGCTAGCCGATAGCACAACAATAAAAAAAAAGTGAAAAACAATCAAAAAAAACATCTCTGAATACCCCTTTCATTAGTTTCTCCGAGCTTCCATCTACCAATAAAGCAAATCCTATCTCACTACTCTTGCTTTGCGGTTGATAAATCTATTCGTGCTGTGAGTAAAGAACTCCAAACAGTCTCAGAACTCCGCGATGGTAACATTTTATTATTAGTGAACAACAAAAGCATTGCTGAAAGATTTATCTCCTTAAAAGAACTCCTCGGCATATGTTGTGTAAAAGTAAAATATCACGAAAATCTTAACTACAGTAAAGGAACAGTATATGCACCATTCCTAATCAATGTACCAGATGAAGAAATTGTGAGTGAACTTAGCCCACAAGGACTGGTCGCTGTTTATAAATTCCAAAGAAAAGGTAGCAATAAAAAAATAATTCCTACTGGCGTTATATTACTTACATTCGACCTCTTCTATACCCCCGAAAAGTTGGACATTGCTTGGCGTAATGTTCGTGTTAGGCAATATATTCCTAACCCCATGCGCTGCAAGAGCTGTCAATTGCTCGGACATACAGCCAAATTCTGCAAACGTTCACCAGCATGTGAAAATTGTAACTTGCCCCCTCACTCGCCCGAAGCATGTAAGCGCACGCAATGTGCAAACTGCTCCTCTGATCACCCTGCTTCCTCCAACAAGTGCGAAAAGTTCATCCAAGCAAAATAAATTTAAAAATAAAGGTGACTCAAAAGTGCACCATGCGAGAAGCCAAAAAAACACACAAAACAATCACTCCAAATCCAACACTCAACCACAAAATAAGACTATTGTCAGCGAACAATTTGACACTCCAACGCCACAAATGCAGGAGATCTGCATTCCACAATCCAATTCACGGCTTAAAAAAAACACTCAATCTTTTATCCAATCTCTCACTTCCCATTCGATACCCACCCAATCGCAAGTTCAATACAACAACCAAGCTATTGATATTAATTTACAACACTCCTTTTTGAACACTAACACAAATATAGAAAATTATCTACATTTCCCTTCAAACTACTCTCTTGACTTTTCTCATATCAGCAACCCAGATGAAATGAGCGCTTACTCTCATATCAACTCTTTACCCCCTGTTGATGACTCCACAATGTTATCAGACAAAGAATAAAAATGCAAAGCATAAGATGTAAATTAACAATTATTGATCAACTAATTCACAAAGCAAAAACAAGACACTACTTACATACATATGTATATACCCCACAGATTAACTTTTTTGTTGTTTTCGTTCATACACTCTTTCTATCCATTCTCTCTTTTCCACATTTTGTTTATTTAATCATGACTAAAGTACTACACTGGAATATCCAAGGCTATTGGAATAATTACCATGAATTGCAACTCTTGTTAAATGAATGTAATCCGGCAATTATTGCATTACAAGAAACCCATTTACATTATGGGAACTCTCCTACACCACCCAAATCATTTTGTGGATATTATCACAATTTATCCATTAACACTAGTAATAAACAAGGAATATGCGTGTTAATTAAACATGATATCCCGCAGACAAAATTAGATGTCACATCGAACATTTCAACAATTGCAATAGAAATAAACATTGGGCTTAAACTTACCATAATTTCAATGTATATACCACCCGATCAAAATTTTAATTCAAGCGAACTCCTTTCTGTCCTTACGAGCATATCAACACCAATTTTGTTATTAGGGGATTTATATACTTTGCTTCAAAATATAGTAATGTTACCCAAAATTCCCAAATAAATGTAACAAAATCATTAATAATATCTTGCATTGATTACGGTGTACCAATATATGGACAGTGTTCCAAAGGCACCCTCGCGAACATATCAGCAATCTACCATTCAGCTGTTCGTAAAAGTCTTCGAGCTTTTCCAACCTCCCCGACAAAAAATATTTTAGCCGAAGCTGGACTTCCCGAAATGAGTGATAGAGTAAGGTATAATACACTTCGTTTAATTCCAAGGATATATTGTTCCAGTAACCCAAAATGTCATGTTCCAAAAAAATGTCATCAGAAGAACCACAAAATTGAAGCGTGAATCAGCTATATACAGAGCGGTGGAAGAAACCGCGAAATTCGACGTCTCCATAAAGCCCATTTTAACTTTTCAATCGAGATTCCCACCCTGGGAACTTCCTCAATCCATTTTCATCACCAGCCTACTGATGTATTCAAAACAAAACACCTCTAAACTTGTTTATCAAATGCTATTCTTTCAAATCAAGAACTATTGGGGTGCCAAAGGCTGGACATTTATTTACACTGACGGCTCTAAAGAAACCGACTCAACTGCATTTGCTGTGGTATCTGATAAGGGAAGCATACTTAGGACTGGTCTTCTAATCCCACACAACTCGATATTTACTACCGAGGCGATTGCTATAAACTTCGCCATTGACTACGTCTCCTCAACTAAAGGAAAATATATAATCTGTACAGACAGTAAATCTGGCATCGCAGCTCTGTCGAACGCAAACAGCAGAGAACCTTTAATTGACAATATTCGAAACAAATTGTCCCAGCAAAAGGCAAAAATAAAAGTCATGTGGATCCCTGGACACAGCGGAATTCTTGGGAACGAAAACGCTGATAAAGCAGCGAAAAATGTCAGCAATATCCCTACATTCTGTTTCGAAACCTTCGTTAAATCCGACATTCTCAAGATAATCGATAGTATCTATCACTCAACCGTAAGGGAAAAATGGTTTACATACCAACACAGCTACAAATCCATAAATCCATAACGACTAAAAGCAATTATTCCAACAGGAGCGACACGGCAGCAGACAAAAACCTTTACCCGACTACGGCTAGGACACACAAATATTACTCACCAACACCTTCTAAAAGGAATGACTGCCCCGATTTGTTCAACATGTAACTGTCCACTGTCCATTATTCATAAAATAGACTACTGCACCAAGTATAACAATGGCAGAAACAATATCTTTAACGGCAGGAAACCTTCCGATTTACTGAAAGAGATTTCTCTAGAAAATATGTCGAATATTTACGATTTTATATATCAAATTGGGATAGTTTATCTTTTATAAATCTGTTTATTAATCCCCTACACATAATAATTTTTATTCTAATATTTTTTTTATAAATAAGTAAAAAATCTATTAGTATTATTTTAGGCCGATAGTCTTAGCTACTAGTGCCTTTCGTAATGTAATATAGTTATTTATAATTAGTTATTTGTATTTATCTGTCTGAACTGTATTAAATTATTAGTTTTTTTGAACTGTCCGAAATTATTTGCTTGTCTGTTTTGTGTGTTTTGTTTTATATAGTTATACTAGTATGTAACCCCCGAAAATCGGGTGCTTTTTCCCCCGAGCCCGGAGTTTTCAGAGGGGCCCGGACTCGAGATTATACGTATTTATATGAATTAGACATCATTGGAAAGGGCCCTGCCAGGTAGCATATCGACTATACTCGAGTTTATGATGGCACATTGATCATTTTTTGGACATAATATGGCTCGGTCTTTTAAATTATCGATTTCTATTATTCCATTATTTGGTTGGAAAACCCAGTCAATGAGGTTTCCGTTTTTTAAAAGAATTTGATAAGGAATTTTTACTCTTGATGCATTGTCTTGCCCTTCGCCGTGTCCTATGCGCAAAAGAAAATTGCAATAGTCGGGTTCTTGACTACGCATATTGATTGTGAGCTTAAATGATTTAAAAAATTTCCACAAAGAGCAATGCTTTAAACAATTACCAACTATGCCAGTTCGCGTATTTCTCGATCCCACAGGCAAAACTTGCCGAAAGTCTCCACCCAGAATAATAATTTTCCCAACAAAAGGCGTCTCATTTTGGTGAATATCGCGCAAAAGACGATCTAATTTGCTGCTCCCATTGTTGTTTAGTTAAAATTTTATTTGTTTAAATTAAAAATTTTTTTTTATAATATTTTTCTTCTGTAGTTTTGTTTTCACTTTTATTTTAGATTTGTTGAATGGTTTTTTTTTTTTCGCTTTGCTTTTTATTGCAGATACTTCCTTTAAAACTTCGGATATGGCTATTGGTGACTCGTTAGCTGCTGATTCGTTAGCTGAACTATTTGTTGGAGTTCGTTCAGTTGATTTTGCTGCTCCCATTGTTGTTTAATTAAAATTTTATTTGTTTAAGGGGTTATACGCAGTTATGAAGCAAATAAAAGACGAGTTGTCAAGGATTTATCCTGAAGAAACTTCAGAATATTTTAATTTGAAAATTTTTGGCGGTTATAAAAGCATCCTTCAAGAACGTAACAAAATTTTTTATTTATGAAAATGTTGATTATAGAGCGCGCTGCAGGCGATTTCTGGAACCTCCTTTAAAAAAAGACGATTTACGGTGTACATCGTAACTCAGGATTGGATTATCTGAAATCAAAAAACCAAACAAATTTTGTTATTGTAATATATTAGATTATCTAGTAATTAATCGTTCGGCTAATCAAAATAGTGAATTTTCACAAAATGGCAGCTTTTAAAAGAAATGATTTCGATTTTTACGTTAAAATTTGGCCGTAAATTGATTATAAAATGGAAAATAAGTATCAGATTTACAAAAGGAACGATTAATTACTAGAAAATGTATCTTTAAAGATTGAGTTAAAACGGTTGACCGATCAAACAAGCCGTTTTCGAGATATCGTGTACACCGACTTGAAAAATGCCATTTTGAAAAAAACACGTTTAAAGTTTCAATACCTACCTTAAAACGTGCCGAGGCATCTCTACATATTTAGGTATAACTCCGAAAGTATTGCTTAGATCTACTTAAAATTTCGTGCGTATACTTTTGAATATATGTACATTACAAAAATGCAATACAAAAAATCGATTTTTATGAAAGTCATAACTGCGTATAACCCCTTAAATTAAAAGCAAAATTTTATACAATAATATTTTTCTTCTGTAGTTTTGTTTTCACTTTTATTTTAGATTTGTTCAATGTTTTTTTTTTTTTTGCTTTTTTTTCGCTTTTCTTTTTATTGTAGATTTATTTTTGCTTAAAAAGTCCCTTTGTTTTAAAAAGGATTTGCGTTGGATCTAATCCTTCGGGGCTAGATCCTACCGACTGCGCCAGTTAAGTATCCTTAAGGATCTTTTCAATAAAAAAAATAATACTTTATTTACGGAGCTTAAGCTCTTTATTCTTTCAGTTTATTGTTATTACTGACTGCAATTTTTTTAAAATGCTATTTACATTTGTTGACAATTAAAAGTGCTTATTCTACTTTACATATTAAGTTGGTTTCTAAAAATGCTTATTGCTTACCTTAAGGTCTCTAGTTACAGTTTGTCGTTGACAAATGGTTCATTGGCTTTATTGCTTACTTTAGGTCTCTAGTTACAATTTGTCAACGACAAATATTTCATTGGCTTTTGTTAGTTTTAAGAGTGTGTCGATTGCACAACTTTAGTTGGGTAAGCAGTTCTGATTCGCATTTTTCGTAAGTCCTTGAGCTCTCTCAGCTATTCGGTTTAAATCTCCTTAATCGTCGCAAAACGCCGTCCTTTCTTCAATCTTGGGAACAGGGAAAAGTTGCAGGGGGCCAAATCTGGAGAATACTTAGGCTTAGGCACAACGGTGTTGTTTTTGGCCAAATAATCTCTCACAAGCAAAGATGAGTAAGCAGTTCGCATTATCGTGATGCAAAAGTCATGAATTTTTTTTCCTCAATTCCGATCGGTTTTTTCGTATTGCTGCACGGAAATGGCGCATAACTTCAAGGTAATAATCCTTTTTTACCGTACGACCATGTGATAAGAACACCTGATGCATTACGCCATAGTAATCGAAGAAAACAGTGAGTAAAACTTGTGATCGAACTTGGCGTGCGTTTTTTGGTCTTGGCTCTCCTGGACTCTTTCGTTGGGATGATTGGGCTGTGGTTTCGATGTCATAACCATATAGCCATGATTCGTTACCAGTTATGACCCTTTTAAGCAAGTCTGGATCATAGTTGACGTCATTCAACAATTTCTGAGCGATGCTGAGTTAAGTCAAAATTCAGCAATTTTACAAGGCACTTCGCTGCCACATCCTGAGCAACTTCTCTAATTGTGATTCGACGATTCTCAATAACAATTTTTTTCTCTTTCTCAACATTTTCATAGGTTGTTGATGTGCTGTTGCATCCAGAGCGAGCGTCGGCATTCACATCTTCTTGACCTTTTGTGCTTGTACCACTTGTAAACAATTTTTTGACTCAGAGTACTCTCACCGTATACCACTGTTTTTTAAAGCACTTAATTCCATTTTTTACACAAAATTTGATGCAACTTCTTTGATCCATTTTTTTCGATAGCAGAATTCGCCGAACACGCAAAACATTTGTCTTATTTAAGCCTCTCACAAACAAACTAAACATGCTATATTGCTTAAGTCGCGAACAAATCTTCGAGAGGTGTATGCAACATAGAAAAATAATAATAATCGAATGTACGTAGCCCGCAAAATTTTAATCATTCACCTTATTTTTGGAACATACCTCGTATTTGAAACTGCATTTCGTTTGAATGCTTGCATCCATTGATACTACATATTTTATATTTTATATTTCCAGCCGAAAGCCTCCGATGCTAGCGCTGAACTACTTTTAGTTTGTATAATAATTTTATTGTTATGTAAACCTTTATAAAATAAAAAAAAAAATAAAAAAAATATTTCTATTATATTAGTTGCTGATAGACATTGTTTGTTAATGAGTTCTGTTTGCTTGTTTATTAATGCATGTTTGTGATACTTACATCTACTATATTTATTTTATTTGATTAAGCTAACATATGTATTGTAATACTTGCTGATAGATATTGTTTACGAAGGGTCGTGACGAAAAATTTGCATGCGACAACAAAAAAGATATCGAGTGAGATTCGGCGCTAAATGGTGATTCCACTGCGCGTGTTGATAATGTGGTAGCCCCAATTGCCTTAACAACTGTTAGATTAGCTCTGTAATCATTTTTTGTATTTCTAAATGATAACATGTACTTTTTCAATTGCAGGTAAACTTGAATCCCACGCATCGAGCTTCAATATGGGATATCTAGTGTCGCCGTATTCGTATACGAATGGCGGGGCTGGTGGATTGCCGGTAACAATGGTAAGTTCTAAAGGGTTTTCGAATAAGAGGTGTTATTTTGATATTCAAAGAAAAATTCTATATTTTAATACAAATGATCGGATGTTTATTTCATTATAAAGAGGAAAGTATGCCGTTAATAGTGGAAAATAACGTTAGGCAAATGACCACCACTACCATGCTTACAGGACAATATCTTTTTCATAAAATTTTACATAACCCAATTGCAAACTGGCTGCCCTATGTCCTCGATGACCTCACGAATTCCATCTTTGAGGTCTTGAATCGACCCTGGGCTGTTGGCGTAGACCTTCTCTTTCACGTGGCTCCAAAGAAAACAGTCACAAGGATCAATGTTTTCGTTGCTTGTGTGGCACGTGGCGCCGTCTTGTTGAAAATAAACGTTGTCCAGATCAATACCATCCAATTGCGGCCATAAAAAACTGTTAACCATCTCTCGATAGCGATAGATAACAGCAGTTATTGGAAAACCCTTTATTTTGAGACTTCAACGCATCCGTTCGCAGTGTAAAGCTACGAGTAAATGTATTCGTTGCATTATTCATACAGATGTGTATATTTTACGGCGATTTAGTTCAAGGATCAGCAATTG
Organism: Anastrepha ludens; assembly: GCF_028408465.1. Classification (NCBI taxonomy): domain Eukaryota; kingdom Metazoa; phylum Arthropoda; class Insecta; order Diptera; family Tephritidae; genus Anastrepha; species Anastrepha ludens. The sequence continues at coordinate 44,237,086 of NC_071503.1, forward strand.
TATGATATCGAAAACAATAGTGGATACTGAAACACGGGTTAAAAACACGTTTCAAATAGCAATTGCTCGACTTACGTTACATAACGCTAGTTTCACATCATTTGACATACATATGTAAATATGTACCTCGAATTTATTTACAAAGATGTTGGTGAAAAAGTGCTTGCTATATTTTTTAAAATCCATCAGAAATACCCTGCACATTCCGCATTTAATTTACGTACGAATATTAAAAATTTTATCGGCCGAAATAAATCAGCTAAATTAAAATTTTAAAATTCTGTATGTAATCAAACTAAAATATTCGATAAAAGGCATGAGTTTTAACTATGCTGCAATGAGCTGACCGATTAGAAGTATGGTTTACAAATTATTAAGGTATTGTTAGTAGTTAAGGATAACCGATATTATAATGAAGTTCCCATGAAAATATATCTTGGTTAAGTATTTATCTACTATGAGAAAACAAAAAAGAATGGATTCGAAAGTTTCAATGGTACAAAATGTTGAAGGCGTAAGCTAGGTTAGGTTGAGTGGCTGTCAAATTGTGATATCACTGAAGCTCGTCCTTTACACTCCTGATTCTTCCCTGAACCAACCGGTAGATTTAATAAATTTTGGTAATTTCGACAACCATATTTAAGATACCCCTTCAATGCTGTAAAGAAGGGGAATCTGATCGTTGAAAGCCTTTTTCTGTATGAAGCGATGCATGTACAAAGGAGCTGTTCCATGGCTTCCTCTTCTTTCTTGACAGCTTCGACAAACGTCATTATGTGGTACCCCAGTCTATTTGCATGCCTTCCCATTAGTCAATGTTCTGTTAGTACTCCTATCGCTTTTCGCATATCCTGTACCCTAAGATTCAGTAGCGACTTCGTGCGGCCGTGGTTCCATGCTGGTCAAGTTTTCCTGCTTATTTAGTCAAAACGTGATTCCCTTTAACCAACATTAGCATCATTGATATAAAGTTCTTGCTATTATTGTTTCATGTTCCTTATGTCATATTAAATTTAAATAAATACAATGGCATAATGATAAATAAAAGAACATACGACTATAATATAACTTGTCAGTCATGGATATAATAAATAAAAAGATTATTTTGGCACATAGTTAATTTTTTTTCTTTAACATTTCTTAAAACACAAAACAAATTCTGGAATGAAAATATAAATATATAAATTATCAGTAAAAAACAAATAGGTAGGTAGGTAGGTAGGGTGGTTGTCGTAAGACACACTTAGACCTTCAGCAGGTCCATTGTGATACCACTGGAGCTTATCCTTACTCTACGTGTTCCCTTTCAAACCATCCGGTTGCTTTAATAAACGAGCAGAGCTTCGTTAGTTCTAGATGGGCTATATCCGCTACATCGGTTAGAAATGCTGTATCGAGGGTGCGCAGCCTTTTCCTAGCTAGGCTTTCACACTCACATAGAAGGTGTCTGACTGTTTCCTCTTCTTCTGTATTTAGACAGCTTCTACAGAAATCGAAGTAAGGTAGTCCTAACCTTCTAGCGTGGCTGCCTATTAAACAATGACCTGTAAAAACAAATAACAAGCAGATAACGAGAATCTAATAAGAATAAGCGCCCTGTATTTTAAAAGTCCTTGTATTAAGATTAAGCAGCCCTCTCCTTGCACGAAAGATCAAACATATAGCATAAGCAGAAAAGTCACTGAAATAGTTGATGTTTGCAAGTAATAGACCGGGATACAAATCGTGGGATATACATATTTTGGCTAAGTTTAACAATAACATCCATTGGCTTTACGGCGTACTTGGTGGCCATCCAATCACCATGAGAAGATCACCGTACCGACGAAGATCCCTTTGTCCTCCCCAAACCTCTTACATCCCGTTATTTCCTCTCCTAGCCCACCCCCTAATCTAGGGTGTTATGCGACACCGTGCCCATTGGATGGTTTGCAGCCAGGGGGTTCACCAGACCGGCTGTATTTCAACGGCGCCTTCCTAACACCGGGCTGCCTTAGGAAGTAACTGTGGCCTTGCCGCCGTGGTGGATTGTTTTGAATTCCCCATTATAAAAATAGACCACTGCGCTCGCCTCGTCTAGCAGGTGGTCGTACGAAAAAGATGAATACAAACAAGAATTTAAGCAACAAAACTTCCATTATAGCGGGAGCAGGCTACAGTGGTCGTAATTCTACTGCCAAATACACACATAACGCTCTTAAGCGCGGAGGTGACGTTGTCCACGAAGACTCGGACCGAGAAAGCGTAGGGAGCACAAACACAGCTGAGGAAGAGGCTCTTCTGCTGGGTCCGTTCTCCGGCTGGCTCCAATGGTGCTGCTTCGGATAGCAAAAACAGGCCAAGGATTAAGCCTGATAAAGAGAAGCTGAAAGCCAAAGCTCGATACAAGGCCGCGATCAAAGTTTGTGACCGATTTGGCAGCAAGTCCAACCTGACGAAGCAAAAGGAGGAACAGTTGGCTTGGTCCAGAGAGGAGATCAAAAATGGCCGGGCCTTCTACGCAACAAAACCAATGTTCGCAGCCTCCAATCCGAAGTATTTGAACAAAATCGAAGAAGAGCTAGCCATCAAGAGATAGCGTTCTGCGGATAGTGAGGCCTCAGTGCCATCGAAAAAGCAGAAGCACAGGCACGAGATGGCTAAACCGAAAAACGGAGACGAAAGACCTACGACGTCGAAAGCAGCGGCAGCGGCCAGTGAAATTGCCAAGAGGCACCTCATAGTAGCACTCACTGACCGTAGCGACCAGCTGGGGCGAATGTCGCAGGATCGGTGGAAGAAATGTGGAAATGAAGCTACTGGAAACCCTGTTTACGAAAATGGAAGCAGAGCCGAACGCACCCATGCCAGCATTCGACGGAGCAGGGCGACTCAGCGGCGTCAAAATTATAAAATGTAAGGATGACCCCACGCTCACATGGCTAAAGGAAGCAGTAAAAACGCTTCAAGGCCTGTGGGAGGGAGCATCACTAGAAATTGTTGATCGCAGCTGCATTCCCTCAATACCGAAGGCAAAGGTTTTCATTCCGCGAGTGGTAAAACCGGAAAATGCACTGCGACTACTACAAAGACAGAACTTAGGCGTGCCGACAGACGATCGGAAAGTGTTGAGCGTGGCAAAGCCAGCAATTGCTGATGGTGGCCAGGACTACATTATCCAAATCAACAAGCCGGCAGAGGACCTGCTTTACGCCCGATTCGGGAGGATGGCTTGGGGAGTTGGTAGCGTGCACGTTCGCCTCAAAAAGCGCAACCCGGCAGATGAGGTATAGAAGAGATCTTGGAAGCCTCCCTCAATATATAGGAAGTGGAGAAGAGTGACTTGGAGGAAGTATCCAATCACGGGAAGGTACTGAGGCCAGATGCTGAAAGTCCTTCAGATAAACCTCCACAAAAGTAAGAACACCTCAGCCGAGCTCCTGCTCAACATAGAGGGAGTCGGCTACGATGTGGCTCTAGTACAGGAACCATGGATAGCATCGGGCAACATAGTCTCCGGTCTAAAATCACACAACTACAACACATACATCCCGATTGCGAAAAATAAGGTAGGAACAGCGATAATGGTCAAAAAAGTATATGTTCTTATATTGATCATAATCTCTCTTCAGACGATCTGAAAGTGGTGGCGCTGGAGGGCTACAAGGATGAGACGTTACTCTTTGGGTCTTGATATGCCACATGATGAATGAGCACCACAGACGGAACTTCGGAAGCTGGTAGAAACAGCTGCCAGAAAGAAGCATGCTCTGGTGGTAGGAACGGACGCAAACGCACATCACAAGGTCTGGGGTAGTGCAGACATAAAATACCGAGTTGAGTCACTATTTACCTATATTCTTCAGAGTAGCCTAGAAATAGCTAATAGAGGTGAAGAACCAACATATGTTGGACCAACCTCGAAGAATGTAGTTGATGTAACATTCAACACAGCAGGCATGTTATGGTACAGGAATGGGAAGTGTTGAGTAGGCCCTCATTCTCTGATCAGAGATACATAAGCTTTCAGGTTATATTCCGCTCAAAAAACAAGCTTCTATCCTTTAGAAATCCTAAGAATATGAACTGGGACTTGTATAGGGATATACTATCAAAAACACCAATGAAACTCCGGAAATACAGGTCACACGTCGCACTTGAGACGGGGGTTGAATTGTTTGCAACTACTCTTGTCAAAGCCTTTAAAAGATCCTGCCCTCCAACACGTAACAGACGCAAGGTAAAGCCTCCTTGGTGGAACAGGGAATTAGGAGCACAAAGGCGTAGGGTACATGAATTCTATAGGTTAGCCAAAGTTGCTGACAATGAGTTCTGTTGGAAAGAGTATAAAGTATACAAAAAAGAGATACGCAAAGCCAAGAGAGAATCTTGGAAAGACTTCTGTAGCACTATGGAAGACACTAACGATGTGGCTAGACTTAGGAAACTGTTATCCAAGAATCCGTCTATGGCAAGAACAATACGAAAAATTAACGGGGAGTGGGCTGACAGCTGTGAGGACTCTCTAGAAGACCTAGTCAGCACACATTTTACAGGATGTGCGGACACTGCAGATCTCGAACCTAGATGAGATATTGTGCACGAAGTCCCGACGAACGTATTTACAACCAACAAAATAGAATGGGCTATACAAAGTTTCGACCTATATAAATCGCCAGGACTGCATGGAATCTTCGCAGCCATGCTCCTGAAGGTAAGCCATCTTGTGGTGCCATGGTTAAGAACGATATTCAGGGGATGCCTGAGGTTCTGCTACGTTCCTGTATTGTGGAGAGAAGCGAGAGTTGTGTTTATTCCAAAAGCGGGAAAAAGCAACCCTCTCTACTCAAAGGAATACAGGCCCATTAGTATGACCTCATTTCTCCTGAAAACGTGAGAGAAGATTCTAGACACATACATTAGAGACACAATTGCGCCGGACGAATTATCCAAGGCGCAGCATGCTTACACTAGAGGCGGATCTACTGAAACTGCACTTCTCTCACTTGTACTAAACATAGAAAAGGCGTTAGAATATAAGGAGTATGCTCTAGGAGTATTTCTAGATATATCAGGGGCCTTTAACAACGTGACAAAAGATGCTTTTTTAAATAGCATATAGTCACTTAATGTGCAACCCGCGGGTTTATCTATGGATAAGGGAGCTATTAGCTAGCAGAAAGATAAGAGCGGAGTGGAACGATGAGAGCGTCACCAACTATGCATGCAGAGGTATTCCGCAAGGTGAGGTACTCTCGCCGATATGGTTATGGTTACTTGTAGCAAATGAAATGCTTAAGAAGCTTGATGGAGGGCACCAAAACTAGTGGCATATGCCGATGACGTAGCTATAGTAGTTATGGGAAAGTACCTGGACACCATCAGTAATGTGATGAACAACACTCTCAAAATGGTACACCAATGGACATTTCGCGCAGGGCTAGGGATAAACATGGGAAAAACGGTCATGGTACTTTTTACCAGGAAGTACAAAGTCCCGGCGTGGAACCTCCCGAAGGTAGACAACAACGAACTACTTCTCAAAGATTATGCGAGGTACCTCGGAGTAATACTCGGAGTAATGTTGAGGAGAGGGTGAAAAAGGTCAGTAATGCGTTGTACGCATGTAAAAGAATGCTGGGCGTTACTTGGGGTCTATCACCCTCTCTGATGCATTGGTGCTACACGGCAGTACTTAGACCGATATTGCTGTATGGAGCCTTAGTATGGTGGACTGCGACAAGAAAACTGACATACTTAATGCCACTGGAAAGGATTCAACGACTCGCTGCTCTGTGCATAACAGGAGCGATTAAAACCACTCCAACGGCGGCGCTGGAAATGATACTCAGCATGCCACCTATTGACCTCATGGCGGAAAACCTGGCAGCGAAATCCGCGAGGAGGCTAATGGCTGCGGAGTATTCACCTGCAGAACCTTCGGTCGCAGCTCAATAGGAAAGTGGAGCTCAGGTGGCACGGACTACATGACTCCGTGCTTTAATTGGGAGAGAAGGTTTCGTACTACAATTGAGGAGGAGGGATGGCACAAAGGCATGAAGCCTGGCCATAGAACTTTTCACATCTATACAGACGGCTCTAAAACTCTTGATGGAGTGGGAGCGGGTATTTACTGCTCAAAACTAGGAATAAGGCAGCCTATCAAGATGCCAGACCACAGCTATATTTTCCAAGCGGAAGCTTTTGCTGTGGGGAAAGCCGCGGAGCTAGCCTACACTAGGACAAGAAAGAATTCAACAATTAATATATACGTCAACAATTAATATATTTAGGGAGGCCATAGAAAGGCTAGCCGCAAACAGTAGGCTGCATATATACTGGGTACCTGGTCACAAAGGCATTATGGGTAACGAAATAATAGATGAGATAGCAAAAAGTGTTGTTAGACTACCTTTTGAGCAAGAGAATGACATACAAAAACCGCTAAACACAATATACAACGAAATGGACGACCGCATGAAAAGGCAAGTGGAAGCTAGGTGGACTAACCTGACCACATACAAAACAGCAAAAGTCATGTGTAGAACTAACGACAAAAAACTGACTAAATTCGTACTTACGCTTTCGCGAAAGGACTGAAGAACTATCATAGGTATGCTAACAGGTCATAATCTATTGGCTACACATGCGTACAAGATAGGGATTGCTAACACGGACAAATGCAGAAAATGCAGAGAGGATGTTGAGGAAACTTTAGAACACCTTCTGTTCGTTTGTCCGGCATTATTAAAAACTCGACTAAGTGTCTGGGAGCCCCACTGTTTGAGGGTCTGGAAGACATCTCAAAAGCGGAGCTCCCAGCCCTACTTAGATTCGCCAAAAGCGCTGACATCCTACATGATGTCTACTTTCGGTATTCATAGAAGTCGGTCTCCATCTGGTATCGCTAGGGACCGAAAGGTCTATGCGTGGCTTATTGCCAACCAGGCTAACCTATCCTAACAATAGCGGGAATTCTTTGACATTTAGTTTGTCTACGAACTGCGGAATATATGCCCTCAAGGAAGCAGGAGAAAAGACAATTAAAGGTTCCGTGTTCAAAATTTGCGATAAATCTTTCCATTTTTTAACAAAGGGTATACCAAGACGCACAGTCTCTTTAGCAATGATATGCGAAAGTCTGTCATTAGGTAGAGAAAAACAGTGCAAAACATAATACATATGAGCTTTAAAAGTATGAAAATATTGCGTAAGCAGATTGGTTTCAAAAGGATCATGTTACTCGGCGAGTTTTCAGACAAAAAGAAACTCAAAAGTCTCTCTTCTGGCTCATATTCATCTACACCCCAAACCTGTGCGCCATAAAACAAAATCTTTGATCACGCATCAAAGATTTTTAGTTTTTTAGAAATGGAAATCTGATGGTTATTTATATATTTTAGCCATGTAGCATTTATTGCTGTTTTAGAGTTGGCCAGATGTAAATCAAAATGCTTGGTGAAAGACAGTTTCTAGTTACTCAATACACCAATCATTGACAGTCTTCATGTTTTCATCGCCAAATTTCTAACTATGAATTTTTAGAAATTCGTGTGCACTTCCTAAACACCATGCATTTAGACTTGGAGAAATTAACGTTAAGGCCCCATTGAAAGCTATAATCTTGTATTGCTTTGACCATATCCTGTAGGTCGGTCGGAGAAGCACTAAGGCGTCAGCGTACATTAGAAGCATAATGTAACGGTTAGCCACATTTATTCCTCCCGGTAGAAATTCGTTTCAGTCATTTTAGTAAAAGGAAAACGCGATCGGACTTAACAGACTAACTCCTTGATTTACAAAAAATGAGGGGCAGAGTTCTTCTTGCAGCTAAATCTGGATTGTTGTATCTTCGTACAAAAGTTTGAGAATATCGATTATATGGCTCGAAAGGCCATAAGATGCTAGTTTACAAAAAAGCTTACCTCGCGAGATATGTACTATAGTAGTATCAAATGCACATGAAAAGTCAACAAAAAATGCAAAAGTTTGCTTCTTAGCCTTAAAGTTGCACAATTGAAGACAAGTTAAAAATATTATCTTTTGTTGAGTATCTTCCCCGAAAACGTGCTTGAAATTCAGTAATTATTTTGTACACATTCGCCCAAGCATGGATGCGTGTTGAAGGCCAGTAAAGGTTTTTTATAAAGTATCAAGGCCCCTATAATTTTAGGTGAGACACGAATCTCTTTTTTGAACAGACAAACAATTATGGATTTTCAGTAAGAGGTTCGATTTTTTGTTTTTTTTGTGGTGAAAATTTATAATACTATATTTTGTACGAAAAGCTTTCAGGCGCATACGTGGTCCCATGTATAAGAAGCCCGCCATCCTGGCGGAACAATTCAGATTTGAAATGTTCGTAAAATTCAGATAGTGAAGGGCAAGACGCCGCCATTCACAATTGTCGATCTAATCTTTCTAATTACACTGCCACTCAAGTTTCTTCTGAATGCAGAATTTGTTCTAAATGGTTCGGTAGTTTTGATATATTATTTTACCCAGTCTGAGTCTAACTTAGGGTTAGTTTTGACAAACTCAAAGGTTAAAGGTATGCGTTCCGAAAAAACTTTGCTTCCAACATAGGATTCTTGAAATAAAGGGAGTATGTCAAAGGAGCATATTCCGTAATCAATGAAAGAGCAGCCAGCAGCACCACAAAATATAAATTAACCACACGCACTCAAGTTGTTGAGCTAGTTTTTAAGGACCTCCTTTCTTAATTTGGCATATTTCTTCTTTGAGTGCTTTGTTTTCTTCAGCTAACTTCTTTACTCGTTCCACTAGGTCCTCCAACTTCGTGTTAACCGCAGAAAGGTCACTTTTGTAGCAATTTCTGCAGCTTCTCAAGCCAACAAGCCATGCATTAGTCGCACAAGTTCAGTCGCCAAAGTACCAACAGGTGACATTTCGAGTAGCAATCTATCAGAGTGAGATGCTTTGCTGGTGGAGGTTTGCCATTGCCTGTCGAGGGGCGACCGCTATTGAATTTGAAAAGGTCGAGCCAAGGAGCACCAGGAGATTTGGTGGCTCCTAAAACACTCGGGCTAAAAAAAAGCCCATTGTATTTAAAGCTCTGGAAAGGGGGTAGATAGTCAAGGAGGGAGGGAGAAAAGTATCATAGAAAGAGATAGGAAAGAATAGAGACAGAGATAGAGATAGTTAGTCCTGTGAGAATTTTCCAGATTCTTTGACAAATTTGTAAATATCCTCCAGTTTTAGAGAACGAATAATACTCATTCTCATGACATCGGAACCCAATACTCGTAGTCGCGCTCTAGCAAAGGCAGGACACTCACAGAGAAAGTGCTCGGTGCTATCCGCCTCCTCCAAGCACGACAGGCATACCGGGTCCTCGATGATTCCAATGGTGGTCATATGCTGACCCCATGGGTTGTGTCCTGTAATGATGCCGACCATCAACCGAATGTCTTTCCTTCTAAGTTTTAGTAGAAAGTTTGACAGTTTTCTGTTCGGACTTGTCACAAAACACTTTGCAGTTCTGCAGCGTTCTAGACCGGACCATCGCTCTTTATGTAGATTGCCTACATAATCGTTGATCCAGTTCTTGATTCCTGCGGGACTGATTCCGATTATTGGCTCTGGCCCCTGTGGGGGCACCGCTGATCCACGGTTGGCCAATTCGTTGGCAATTTCGTTTCCTTGAACACCGGAGTGTCCTGGAACCCATATAAGTACAAGCCTGTTCTGTCTTGCGACAGAATTAAGCTTCTTCTTACATTCTTGAAAAATCTTTTAGGTTTGCTTAGCGATCTCCAGGGCCTTCAATGCAACCTGACTGTCACTGAAGACTCCAATCTGTTTCCCGTTCCATCTTCTTTCGATTATCCATTTCGCTACTTTTAGGATGGCAAAAACTTCTGTTTGGAAGACAGTTGCCATTCCCCCCATAGTGTAGTGACTGACATCAAAGTTCCTTCCAAAAGAAACTGTGGGTATCAGGTCATCTTTAGGTGCCAAAAACAGTGGATACTGCTCCGACAGCAACTTAAAGATTTCTCTGTGTCCCGAAGCTCCATCTTCGTGCCAGAAACCATATTTATGGAGTCTACACATAGCTTTTATTGCTTCCTGTTGTATCTTAAGATCCAGGGGGAGCAAATCAAGCATAGCATTTAGGGCATCACCAGAGGTTGTACTCATGGCACCCGTGATGCATAAACATACACTTCTTTGCAGCCTGTATAGTTCCCGGATTGTGGACTTAACCATGCTCCGTCGTCACCAGACAACAGAAGCGTAAGTGATGATTGGTCTGATAAGTGCCGTGTATATCCATAGGACCACAGCAGGTTTCAGACCCCAAGTTTTGCCAAAGGCTCTACGGCATTGCTGAAAAATCTTCAATGCACGATTCACCTTCAGTGAAACGTGTGTCTCCCAAGTCAGCTTCTTATCCAAGATTACTCCTAGATATTTAACTTCGTTGGAAAGACCAAGTGTCACACCTTTCAGTGTTGGAAGACTGAGTCCATCCAATTTCCGTTTTCTCGTAAACAAGACTATAGTTGTTTTGTTCGGATTAACGGAAAGACCTTGTCTCATGCACCAATCATGGATTTTGGCAAGAATCCTCTGCACTTTCGTGCAAAGCCTCCTTAAGGATTTATCCGATGTTAGCGCACAGACGTCGTCCGCATATGCTTGGACGTGAAAGTCGAGTTCCTGCATCTCCACTAATAGGGAGTCTACGACGAAGCACCACAGCAGCGGAGAAAGAACACCCCCTTGGGGACATCCTTGCTTGGCCCTGACTGTGATTTGCTCGTCATCGCTCCCACCAGCGCTTAACAGCCTCTCAGAGAGCATGGAGTATATCCATTTTATAATGGCTTGATTAAAACCGCTATTAGAAAAAACTTTTTCTTCTTTTTAGTGTTTCACCGAGATTCGAGCCTACGTTCTCTCTGGATTCCGAATGGTAGTCACGCACCAACCCATTCGGCAACTGCGACCGAATAATTGCTCATCCAAAAACCCAACAGCTTACGACAATTTTAAAGGTGTCACAAGTCGAAATTCGTCGGGTCGTAAACAAAAACAAGAACTCCAGAGAGCAGCAACAGCGGGATCACAAATAAATATCAACGTTTTACGAATGCCATTGAATTAAAGTTTATCTATTAATAATTTGAATGTAGCTAAGGAAATCTATATTTCGATGTCCTTGCACCCATTTCAAAAATATATTAAAATATTACGATACTTCGCATAACAGTTTTTGGCATTCAACCTCCGTTTTTGACGAGACTATCCTGATTATCCGAGTAGATATAGTAGTTAAGTGTCTTTTCTTTAAGAACAATAAGCCCCCTCTTAGTGTGATAACTTCTGCCTAAAAGATCAGACAGTGATTAACTAAGCGAAAGGATGCACTCATGTCCAGCCAGAGTAAACTCCTCCATCTACATATATGTTCATCAAAGCTTAGATCCGTCAGTAAATATGCTTACTCTATTTTCATCATCTACCGTACTACTGTCCCAGTCCTCTTTAGAAGGAACATTATGGTAAAGAGTTGATTCATATGGAGCTCTACATTGTACAATAACATTAAATGTTTTTAGTGTTTTTAGACGGCGAGTTCACTGAGCCTCAACGTTGACTCGGCAGCTAGTTGCTTACCATGTAAATCATTTGGCAATAAATATAAAATTTCGTTTAGTGTTGTTGGGAGTGGTTCTAAGAGCTCTTGCTGTTCTTTGCATACGAGAAAATCTGCGCACAATAATATATGCATCAAGTGCCGGCCACCATACTAATATACCGTACAGAACAATCGGTCTTGAATACGACCGTACAACCGGGATACTTTTTTCGGAGATAAACCCCAAGTTAACGCTATGGTTGCATGAGTAAAATACTGTTGAGGTTTGTAGCTCTCTATCTAATATAAAGCCTAGGTAGCGAGCACTATCGCTGAATGACAAGCTGATTCCGTTCAATATCGGGGGTCTTACACACGGTAAACGATATTTCCTAGTAAAGTACACCAGTTTAGTCTTAGCAGCATTTACACTTAGTCCATGTGACGTTGACCATTTGTCTACTTAGCTTAATAAGCTCGGCATAATTTCGGCGAGTGTGTTCGGAAATTTCCCTCTTATAGCTAAAGCAACATTATCTGCATAAGTAACAATGCATGTTCTCCTCTCTTCAAGGCTCTTCAGCAATTCATTCCATGTCAGACCCCAGGTGAGTGAAGACAGTGCGACACCTTAAGGGGTGCCTCTGCCTGTGGGATAAAAACCACTTTAACTTCTTTCCATAGTCAGGGAATGTGATGTAACGTATTTTTGAAAATGGTTTTTAACCAGTTCATAATATCCCTGTGTGAAAATTGAAGCTGGGCTGGGAAGATCCCATTTGGCCCCAGCGACTAATATGGTTTGATTGGCTTTACGGCCCAAGTCGTGCTGGCCTTGGTAATGATGTTTTATGTATTGGTTGCTCCGCTTAGCAGCTCAAAATCATAAGACTAAATAAAGATAGCGGAAAAAACTTATAGACAAAAATGTTCACAAAAGAATGCTCTATAGAAAAGCTCTGATGTATATTTTCCATAAAATCTATAAAAAAAAGTGATTACGCTTTAAAACAATTCATCCCTTAATTTTTCGCGTAATTTTGCTTATAACTTTTTTATTATTAATTTTACAATAAAAAGTTTTGAATGAAAGTTGTAGATAATATTATTGTCTACAAAAAAGTATCTTACAAAATGTTCGTAACTTTCGGAATTCACGAGATAAACGCAAAAAACCAGTTGCACCCTTATTTCTAAGATGGCGGCCGCGGGACATAACCCCCGACCCCGAAAACTCAAACTTAAGTTCACAGTGATGGGCTTTACATAATAAAACCATAAACTCGCATACTCCTAAAATTACTTACTTAAATCTTCTTTTGACTGGGCTAAACGCTGTTTGGCAAATGCACGAATATTTTTGCTAGTAAAGTAGGTATAATTATAATAAATAATAATAAATAATAAATAAAATAATAAGTTAATTATTTATATATGAAGTATTTTTAGTTTAATCTTTTTTATTCAAGTACAACAATTTATAAATATATTTATATAAAAAACAACAAATTATTTATTATTTAACCAGTTTGCATTCTTCATTGATATATTTAAGAAATTTTTGACGAACGTTTTCCGCTTTTGACTTAGCTGGTTGTAGAATATATTCGAACCAAAAGATGCTAAAGCAGTAAACGCCAAAATGTTGCCGAAAACAATTTTGCCCGTGTGGCCGCGAATGAGACATGAAAAGAGCATTTCCAGTGTCTCCCTTCCAGATGTCTCCGTGTGTAAATCCGGTGTTGGTAGAATCTTGAATTCCAACGGTCAAACAGAGGATGAACGTGCTAACCCCCAACATTATTCACAAAAAAATAACGCTTAAAGAGCGTAATATCTTAACTCGGAACATCTCAAAATTTCCATCAGAAATAGACGGCATTGCTTTCCAAGCTCGTGAGCTGGGCTGAAGCATGACTTCCCGCAAATGCTGCTTTTTCGGGACGAACGTAGACATTTTTGACGTTAGATAAAAAACGATCTTTACGCTTCTTTACGATCAAGACCTCTCATATACACCTTCAAATCACCAGCATATTACTAGAACGAACTCAAAAATATTATGAGAAGCCATTTCGATTAACTCCATACTCTAATATAAATCGTTTCAGTAACGCCGTATCTGTTCTAGCCGTGCATCGACGCTTATTTGGTTTTAAACAGCCAAAGATGCTCCCTCTCAATAATATTCGTAACAAAATCGTATCGGTAAACAGATAAAAGTAGCACAATGCAAGCGGTAGTTAGTACAGCAGTGATTTCGCACGTTGAATGTTACTGTACTCGTATATAATACTTCTTAGTCTTTTCAACATTACTCCCAGATTTTTTTTGAAGAAATAATATTATACCGTTATAATCAAGATGAGTGAGACTAATAATGTGAGTGAGGAAAGCAGTGATGATTCTTCAATACGATTTATCAACAGAAATTCTGGGTAAAGAAGACGTTTATCGTTTTCCTCGCATACATCGGATTGCAATAGTACAAACACATTGATTGGGAGAAAAATAAGTCCTAATCCTGTTAAATGGATACGAAATTTACAAAAGCATAACATTTTTTCACCAGAGGACTGGTACCATATAATCAAAACATGTAAAAAGAAAGCGCCGTTTCATCTAATCTAAACGACTCCCCAAGATTTTTTGTCAACAAAACTTTTAGAACAGTCTATCATTAACAGAAAAGTAATTGTCACAGGGCTTCCAGTAAATTGGCTTAGAATACGCTGGATAAAGTTAGAAAGGTTCAAACCCTATCTCATAAAATTCAAATTTGACTATAATGAAGATGCAGAATTTCAAGCCATTAATATAAGAAAATCTTTAGCGGGAAGACCTTGAAAAATATAGATCAGCCTTTATTATCTCTTAAAGGTAGAACTGTCACAAAGGAAAACTGGAGAGACATGATGGACCTGCTAAAATTCATTCCTCCTGTTAAACATTACTATTAGAACTTGTCAACAATTGCTGAATCGTCCCAAAGAATAATGCCGCTTACATAAAGCTGCTATAAATTAATTACGAAAATTATTTTATAACCGAACTTCCAACATTCATTTTTATGGAAAAGCTGTGATAAGAATGTATAATAACTAACTTTTTCTGTAATAAAAACTTAAAAATCAAAAAACTAAATTTAACTTTATTACTTTTTTCAGTTGCCAAATCAGTTAACTCCATTAGTCACATAAGAACTGTAACATTACTGACGATTTTTTGTTGGCTATTCTTTCTTATTAATTTTATATACCGTTAGATGAAAGCTATATCAGCAATTATGCATTCCAAATTATATATTTGAGTTCATATTATCAGAGGAATTTTTAAAAACAATATACATTACTTCATCGCGTTTCTTAACTTTTCGTTTTATGGAGTTAATCGATGTGTGCACTGAGCGGCTCATATAGTATGACCAACTCAATTTCATATATTTTTATCATCAGCTTAAGTCTAATAACTTATGTTTCTAATATTTAAACTTTTAAGGATTAATGATTTAAAAATAAGTACACACTTCACGAAACTTAAATTAATTACTAAGAAAAGTAAAATCTACAGAACGAAACAAGTATAAGACCAATAATTATATTTAAAATAAACAAATAGAGTTCTTGGGGTTGGATTGTAATTTGGAGCTTATTAATTTATTTTGGATCTTCCTTTGATTACAACTTGTTGAAGTCGTCGAGTTATCGATTTTATTAAGTTTTTTATAACATTTTTATTAGTTTTTGACCATCTCATAATAATAGCACTACTAAGGGTTTAGCGCTATATACTATATCGCACTTGTTACGTTAAAGCGTAACAACTCAAAATCTGAACATTTTCAGTAGAGACGAAAAACTGTTTCCGTAAATATTAATAATATAGGTATTACAAGGAAAAAAATATGTAATTGCACGAAAATATCATTAAAAACAATATAACGGTTGTTTCATTCTTATTTGTTTAGTAGTTGCGCTAAAATAACAAATTTTTGAGTTGTTACTCTTTTCCTTTTCTTTTTGAGTTGTTACGCTTTAACGTAACAAGTGCGATATGTATTATACTTAGTTACTTAGTTACTAGTTAGGTCCGTTATAGATATGAACTTATAAGACTTTTTTAATGAAGTTAGTTTTAATTCAACATGCAAATATTAAACAACAAAATTTTTGATTTCCCTTCGAAGTGGTCACCATTTGCTTTTACACAAGCCTTCAAACGATTGGGTCATTCAGCACGGGTGAAGATTGACGTCGCTGCATTTTTCGCGTTGTTGTTGTTGTTGTAATAGGTCTATTTATAAGTTCGTGCGGTTTTACAACAGATGGCGTAACTTGATTATTATTCCATCGATCCACATTTCCAAACATTCATTGGAGAGCTACTGTCGTAAGGCACAAACGTCAGTATAAGTTTTTTATTTGAAGCGTAAACAACAATATTTTTACCACACTTGAAAATGTCGAATTTCGTGCCAAATAATGTGTTTTTGCGGGGAATTCTTCTTCATTATTTTAATATGAAGAAAAAAGCAGCCGAAAGTCATCGTATCTTGGTGGAAGTTTATGGTGAGCATGCTCTATCTGAGCGAACGTGCCAGAAGTGGTTTGCACGCTTTAAAAGTGGTGATTTTGGCTTGGAAGACGAAGAACGCGAGGGTGCGCCGCCAAAGTTCATGGATACCGAATTGGAGGAATTGCTCGATCAAGATCCGGCTCAAACGCAAGAAGAGGTTGCAAAAACTTTGGGAGTTGATCAATCAACCATTTCCAAACGTTTAAAAGCCATGGGAATGATCCGAAAGGTAGGCCATTGGGTGCCGTATGAATTGAAGCCAAGAGACGTTGAACGCCGTTTTATGGCATGCGAACAACTGCTTCAACGGCACAAAAGAAAGGGTTTTTTGCATCGAATTGTGACTGGCGATGAAAAGTGGGTCCATTACGACAATCCAAAACGTCGGGCAACGTATGGATACCCTGGCCATGCTTCAACATCGACGTCGGCGCAGAATATTCATGGCCTGAAGGTTATGCTGTGTATCTGGTGGGACCAGCTGGGTGTTGTGTATTATGAGCTACTGAAACCGAATGAAACGATTACGGGGGATGTCTACCGACGACAATTGATGCGTTTGAGCCGAGCACTGCGAGAAAAACGGCCGCAATACGCCGATAGACACGACAAAGTTATTTTGCAACATGACAATGCTCGGCCACATGTTGCACAAGTGGTCAAAACATACTTAGAAACGCTCAAATGGGATGTCCTACCCCACCCGCCGTATAGTCCAGACCTTGCGCCATCCGATTACTATCTCTTCCGATCGATGCAACATGGCCTGGCTGACCAGCACTTCCGTAATTACGATGAAGTCAAAAAATGGATCGATTCGTGGATTGCGGCAAAACCGACCGAATTTTTCACAAAGGGAATCCGTGAATTGCCAGAAAGATGGGAAAAAGTAGTAGTAAGCGATGGACAATATTTTGAATATTAAATTTGTAACCATTTTACGTCAATAAAGTTTCAAATTTCGAAAAAAAACCGCACGAACTTATTCATAGTCCTATTAGCATAAACATTCTCCATACTTACATACGGGGAATGCTGCTGGATTGACAGTGCTTGGCCGGATATAAATCCGGATCGTTTCGGTAACGTAGAACCGACTGTCGTGGAAACGTCGTCTTTAGAAGTTTTGTTATAGATTTTGTCGTTTTGATTATTAAAAACTTCAGCAGTGAAAATTTTCTCAAATGTGAAAAGAATATTTTCATGGCCGTTGACCCCGTGCCACCGAAGAAGCCGCTTGCATCTGTCCAGTCTAATTTTCTTCAAACGCGTTGTCAATAGATGACTAGTTGAGCGACGGAAGGTTTGCATGTAGAGATCATCTCAAATTAGTCTTGACATGGATTTGCTGGATATATGCATTTACCTGGACATGAATTTCCTCTTTCTAATAGAATTTCTGCAGAAAATCGTCGAACACGCAGAACACTTGTCTTTATATTGCTATATTGCTGTAACCGTGAACATATTTTCGAGGCTAGTGTACCAATATAAAAAAAAAATCGAAAATCGAATGTACCTAGCCCGCGAAATTAGAAAATTCACCTCATTTTTTTAACTAACCTCGTATTCTAGACTAGAATCCGTTTCCAAAATTTGTTGCACACGGAGTAGTAACTTAAGGGTGTGTTTAATTTCAGCAGGGCTATTTGATTTGTTTATAGATAAACGTTTTATGTCCCGAACATCTGTAGAGTTGGTTTTCTTCCAAATAATGTAAAACCTCAGTTTCGCTTCCTTCTAATTTTGAAGCTATCCCTCGAATTGTAAGCAAACGCTTTTTGTCTTATAACTGTTTTGTTTCGCAAATAACAAAAAATTTCGAGTTACTAAAATACCAGCAATAAATGTGGAAGGGTTTCCGTTATGAGATATCGTTTTAAACATACAATCAACGAAACGATATTGAGCTATTTTGCTACTGTTGCTTTAGAAAATATACTTCATTATCATCTTTATCTTATAATTGTTTCGAGCGGTGTATATGCAATCAGCATCGACTACTCTGCTGAACAGCTGCCAATCAATTGTGTATTGTCCGCTGCCCCCTTCACTGTCCTATGTCATGAAATATACAATTGTTAAAACAAAATGAGTGAAAGAAAACGTTAGTGTTTTCTCTTATCTTGGTTTATGGCAAAGATAACAAGTGAGAGTAATTTCGCATTTAAAAAATTTCAATAAACCCATAAGATGAAACATATTAGTAGGATTTTCTATGTCTAACATGATTGCACAATAGCATGTCATGCAAATACTATATTAAAATATGCAAGAGTACGAGAGTTCCCATATTGTGCGCCACAAGATTGGAGTAAAAGAATAACTGGCTTTCTGGGAGCGCTCTGACTTTTCCTGCTCATTGCAGCATCGCAGGCTCTAGCAGCTCCGCCTGTAGATCCACATCAATGGTGGTAGTTGGGTTCTCCTCTAGCATGATTTGAAACAGCTCTTCGTCAAGCGCCTCTTCCAGCCGTTATTGTGTATTTTCGATGCGTAAAATCCATCATAATGGCAAGGTGGTCACAGCATGTGTAAAAATCACACACTTTCCAGCTTTCAGATCGTACTAGGGCTCTGCTGGCGAAAGTGATGTCGATTATTGATACACGACCATTTACTTCGAAGGTGTTTTCCCCTCCAGTGTTTAGCAGAACCGCATCAAGCAGTGAGAATGCCTTAATCAAGTCATCACCCCTTTTATTGGTGTATCTGCTACCCCATTCCAAGGCCAACGCATTGAAATCATCCGCAATCACGTTTGGTGTGGTACCACGAGCGTTTTGCGTAAGTTCATCCAGCAGGTTTTCGAACTCTTTTGCGTCAAATTCGGTGATGCATAGCAACTGTAGAAATAGATGCCACATATTTTGTGCTCGGGTATAATAATCACTGTCGGTGTGCGACTTGTCCTGCAGGGTATTTCCTCCACCGGCCCATATAGCAGCTTTAATTTTCCTGTCCGAGACCAACGTTCCGACGTTTAGGTTTTTGTGATGGTCGCTGACTAGCATCCACCCTTTGTTTAAGCAGCTCTTGCGCAGCCTCGCAATGGTTTAGATTGATCTGCTCAATCCTCATTTTTTCATTTTAATATACGCCGCTTGATACAGGCAACATTTTCTGCCTCCAATCTGGTCGCTTGTATCCTCTCTTCCATTTCTTTTACACGCTCCGCAGAAGAGCTTTTTCTCGCATACTATTGCGTGGTGACCCTTCTCTCCACATTTCAGACAGTTCTGGCTTCTGTCGTCTTCGTTTGTACACGCCCTCGCCAAGTGTCCATACTCCAGGCATTTGTGGCATCTCCTCAAGTCAAGCTTTTCTCTTATTCGGCATACCAACCAGCCGATTTTGAGTTTTTGCTTATTAACCAATCGCCTTGCGTCCAGTGCTGGTAGGCTTATCACCGCTGTTTCCGTGCCTGCATACGCCGCTCTAACACTTTTTATAGCTCTTTCACTAAATAGGTTAAGCTCGTTAACTTGCGTTCGTATTGCCTCACCTATGTCCTCTTTGGTTGTGATTTCATCTAGATCACGGGTCTCCACCAGCATTTCGTGGGTTAGACCTTGATTTGCGCCTGGTCACCTAGCACCTTGCCAATCTTCTTCTGGTATACTCCTGTATTTGCCATCTGCATCTGAAGCAGGATTTCGCCTTTATTTATTATCTTTTTATCCACCCTGAGAATGTCACTTTATGTCATGTTTCCAGCACGCGCAAGGACAATCGCATCAGGCCTCGGTGGTGGCTTATTTGCCAGTTTCTTCTTGACTGGTTTGCACTTGACACTCATCCAGCCATTTTCCATATTCCCGCTTGTTTTCTTAGCATTACTCTCCCCTTTGCCTTTCTTGCCTGCATCGCTGCCACTTTGTGCTCTTCCTCGTGTGTAGTTTTGCAGGGTGGCGTTTTCTGCTCGGCTGTGTGTCGTCGCGAGGTCTTTTCGGCGTTCCTTCAGACATTACACTTCCAAGAACGTTTCGCTTGGCTTCCTTGCTTTTCACTTCTTCCTGAGCTCTCGAGTGTAGTTTAGTGATCGTTTCGAGGAGTTCCCTTATGTGGTTGTTGGTCCAGCGTTACGGTAGACGCATTGCTTCTGTAAACTTCCCAATCGTCTCACCAAGAAGTGTTAGGGTATCACTACCCGATTGAGCTGCTTTCTCATTGTTTCCTTGCAATGCAGGTGGCGACGATTTTGCTCTCTCGGGCCTTTCTACACTGAGCGTCGTGGTAGGACTCCGTCTCAGCTTTGGTGCGCGCTGAAAAGGATCAGCTCCCGTGATTATATGGCCTTTGGGGGTCTTGTTCTCCTCAGTTAGGTCCACTAGTAGATCACTCGATCCACTTGCACCTGGTGCCTTTTTGAAAGCCTCTTCCTAATGGCTCCATAAATGTTGCTGCTGTTGTTTGTTACGCTTCTCATTGTATTTTCCATTTTTTGCTTTGTTTATAAGCGCATCGTGTGTACGTGGGCGGGCCGAAATAAACAGCAACGGGTATGCCCTTGGGGATAGCCTGTCTTTTTTGCCGCATACTCATCTCCTAACCGCCTATTGTCTGGGAATGCTTATTCGTTTAAACTTATTTCGCAACTAACCTGCTATCACAGGCCTTCCGGCTATCCGCAACCTGCCGACGCCCAAGGTAGCTTAGATCCCAACTTAGTCGTCCGATCCCGGGGGGCGAACACTTCCGTGTATCATAATATTAACGTGTTCAATGTTGCATGCGTTGCGGATATTGCAAATATCTTTTCGCTTGCATTTTGTTGATGAGTCCTTGCATGGGATGCAAATCGAGCGATCCGTGCACCATGGAAAGGTTTGGCAAGACTAACGATTCTTCCGCTATTAACCTTCGGAAGACTTACCTATTGTTTTTGACGTAAACGACACACTGTGGTAAGTTTCACCCCAATTGATAAACTTTTTGCAAAAACTGAGTTAAAGTTTTTATTTATACCTTTTTTGTTAGTATTTAGATTAAATAGATGTAAAATGAATTATTTAATATCAGTTAATATAATAACATGCTCGGATTTATGTAAAAACGTTTTTTACCAGAAATAGGATATATATTATAATACACTGTAAGGAAAAATATAGGGTTTTTCAGTAAGAGCGCTTCAACTTTTGAACTTTTTTGAATAAAACATAAACGGTTTAACTTTTTTAACTAATTTTTTTTTTATTATCGAGTTTGAACATATACATTTAAGTATGAAATTCGATTTCTTTTGCATGACCACCGCGTGCACGTTTTACGAAGTCCAATCGTTGAACCCAATTTTCGACCACTCTTTTGCATAAATCGGCCGAAATTCCAGCAATTTCGTGTTTAATATTGGCTCTGAGCTCACAAATCGTCGCCGACTTCTTACTGTAGACCAATGACTTCACATAACCCCAAAACGGGGCGGCTTGTTAAATGGACCGTAAAATGGCCGTAATGCTCTTAAAGTAGCAGCAACAGAACGATTATTTTCATAAAAAATTTGTACGATTTGCAATCGTTGCTCAAGTGTGTAGCGTTCCATGATGAAATGTATACTAATGAAGTTTACAAATGACAAGCGAAAAATAAAAAATATTGCGTCGTTCGTCCTCCCTATCGGAAAAAAGTTGAAGCGCACCTATTGAATAACCCTATATATATGGCGGAATATATATAAATTAAAAATAAAGTAGTAAGAATACGAAAAAATAGCAAATTCATAAATTTTTTTTAGTGAATTATTACTTAGTAGCATTATACGGCATTTGTAGTAGTATGATCTATATTTATATATATATAATGCCACTTGCACCCTTTTTGGTTGTTTGGCCAAGCTCCTCCTCCTATTCGTGGTGTGCGTCTTCATGATGTTCTACAAGTGAGAGGACCTACAGTTTTAAGCCGACTCCGAACGGCAGATATTTCCTATGAGGAGCTTTTTCGTGGCAGATATGCACTCGGAGGTTTACCATTGCCTGCCCAGGGGCGACCGCTATTAGAAAAAACTTTTTCTTAATTTTGGTGTATCACAGAGATTCGAACCTACGTTCTCCCC
Source organism: Anastrepha ludens (assembly GCF_028408465.1). NCBI lineage: Eukaryota > Metazoa > Arthropoda > Insecta > Diptera > Tephritidae > Anastrepha > Anastrepha ludens. The sequence continues at coordinate 44,259,303 of NC_071503.1, forward strand.
GAATTTCGAGTGGTAGAAACGCAATAACCCATTCTGGTTCGGCGGCCACCGTATGAACTATACTTTTGTATAAATTAATTACAATTAACGTCCTATGATGCTGACCATATGTAGATACACCCAAGTCGTTTTTTACTCGGTAGATCTTCTTCTTCTTAATTGGCGCTATAACCGCTTACGCGATTTTGGCCGAGTTTAACAAAGCGCGCCAGTCGTTTCTTTCTCGTGCTAACCGGCGCCAGTTGAACACACCAAGTGAAGCCAAGTCCTTCTCCACCTGATCTTTCCAACGCAGAGGAGGCCGCCCTCTTCCTCTGCTACCACCAGCTGGTACCGCATCGAATACTTTCAAAGCCGGAGCGTTTGTATCCATTCGGACGACATGACCCAGCCAACGTAGCCGCTGGATCTTTATTCGCTGCGCTATGTCTATGTCGTCGTAAAGCTCATACAGCTCATCGTTCCATCGTCTACGATATTCGCCATTGCCAACGTGCAAAGGTCCAAAAATCTTACGCAGAATCTTTCTCTCGAACACTCCAAGCGTCGCTTCATCGGATGTTGTCATCGTCCAAGCTTCTGCGCCATACGTTAGGACGGGCATGATGAGAGTATTGTAGAGTGTTAGTTTTGTTCGTCGAGAGAGGACTTTACTGCTCAGTTGCCTTAGTCCAAAGTAGCACTTGTTGGCAAGAGAGATTCTACGTTGGATTTCAAGGCTGACATTGTTATCGGTGTTAATGTTGGTTCTTAAATAGACGAAGTCTTTTACAACCTCGAAATTATAACTGTCACCAGTGACGTGGGTTCCGATACGCGAGTGCGCCGACTGTTTGTTTGAAGACAGGAGGTACTTCGTTTTGTCCTCGTTCACCACCAGACCCATTCGCTTTGCCTCTTTATCCAGTTTGGAGAAGGCAGAACTAACAGCGCGGGTGTTAAGGCCGATGATGTCAATATCATCGGCGTACGCCAACAATTGTACGCTGTCATAAAATATTGTGCCTGAGCGATTAAGTTCTGCGGCTCGTACGATGCTCTTCAACATCAGGTTAAAGAAGTCACACGACAGCGAGTCACCCTGTCTGAAACCTCGTTTGGTATCAAACGGCTCGGAGAGGTCCTTCCCAATTTTCACGGCGCTGCTGGTGTTGAGCAACGTCATCTTACATAGCCGTATTAGTTTTGCGGGGATACCAAATTCAGACATAGCGGCATACAGGTAACTCCTTTCCGTACTGTCGAATGCAGCTTTGAAGTCGACGAAAAGATGGTGTGTGTCGATTCTCCTTTCATGGGTCTTTTCCAAGATTTGGCGTATTGTGAATATTTGGTCGATGGTAGATTTTCCAGGTCTGAAGCCACACTGATGAGATCCAATCAGTTGGTTGACGGTGGGCTTCAGCCTTTCCCATAATACGCTCGCTAGAACCTTATTGGCGATATTTAGAAGACTAATCCCGCGGTAATTGGCACAAATTGCAGGATCGCCCTTCTTATGGATTGGGCAGAGCACATTTAAATTCCAATCGGCAGGCATGCTTTCATCCGACCATATTTTGCATAGGAGCTGATGCATGCACCTTACCTGCTCCTCGCCGCCATGTTTGAATAGCTCAGCCGGCAGTCCGTCGGCGCCCGCGGCTTTGTTGTTCTTTAGCCGTGATATTGCTATTCTCACCTCGTCATGATCGGGTAGCTTAACGACAATTCCGTCGTCAACGATTGGGGTATCGGGATCTTCACTTTCTCGGTGACATGCGCAGCTGTCACTGTTTAATAGGTTCGAGAAGTGTTCCCTCCATAATTTAAGATTGCTCTGTACGTCAGTCACCAGTTCGCCGTTTTTGTTCTTACAGGAAAACGCCCCGGTCTTAAAACCTTCTGTAAGCCGCCGAACTTTCTGGTAGAATTTTCGGGCGTTGTTCCTGTTGGCCAGCATCTCAAGCTCTTCGCACTCACGTATTTCGGCCTCTCGTTTCTTTTTTCGGATAATACGTCTCTCTTCCTTTTACAGCTCTCTGTAGCTGTCCCACATGGCTCGCGTTGCGCTCGATCGCAGCGTGGCTCTATAGGCGGCATCCTTTCTTTCGGCGGCAGCATGACACTCCTCGTCGTACGAATTGTTTTTTCGGGCTCGCCGGAATCCGATTTCTTCTTCGGCGGCGGTACGTAGGGAACGAGAAATGTTGTTCCATTGCTCGCGCATGCCGGTTTGTTGGGCAGTGCTCTCCGAGAGCAGGAGTGAGAGTCAAGTGGCGAATCTTCTGGCTGTCTGTTGTGATTGCAGCTTTTCGATGTCGAGCATTCTTTGCGTAGGTAGATGTACGTTTTCTGCTGCACAGAGGCTGGTGCGCAGTTTGGCTGCAACAAGGTAATGATCCGAGTCGATGTTGGGTCCTCGGATCGTACGTACATCTAATACACTAGAAGCGTGTCTTCCATCTATCACAACATGATCGATCTGGTTTTGCGTTTTTCGATCAGGAGACAGCCAGGTAGCTTGGTGTATCTTTTTATGCTGGAATCTGGTGCTGCAGACTACCATGTTTCGGGCCCCGGCGAAGTCGATCAGCCTCTGTCCGTTACCGGATGTTTCGTTGTGTAGGCTGAATTTTCCGACTGTGGGATCAAAAATTTCCTCCTTGCCCACCCTGGCGTTGAAGTCGCCAAGCACATTCCAGGTGCATGCCCTCAAATCATAGTCCTTAGTTCGTTTGCAGGGGTCGTCATCAGTATAGGGAGGTCTCATCCGAGGCTTTTTCAAACTTTTCATTGGGGGGGATTTTTAAGTGGCGGGTCCCAAACCCAACGCACAACCAGCTATCCTGGAATGTTTCGCCTTCTCACTTTAGCTCACTCCCGAACGGGTGTTCGGAAGCTACCCAGAGGATACGTGGGCTAATCCCGGCCGTTGTGAGCTGCTTGAACCATATGCAGAAGAATCGTCCTGGCCATTCCCAAGTGAATGGCGATCAGTAACATTCCCCACTTGCGTGGACTTCTACACATGGAACCATCCTCCTCGGTAGATACGTTCCTTAAAAAAGCGTGCAAAAAAAATCGGGTAAAAAAATACATGCGACATATGTAAATTTGGGGATTTGTTCCACAATTTTGAAAAGTCGCGTCATCTTACGCTCTAAAAACTAAATATTTTCCCAAAAAAAAACTGTGCGAAAGAAGTAATAATGAAATCCATTTAAATAAAAAATAAACAATTTAGTTTTATTATAACAAGAACTAAAATTAGTGTACAGTACAAAACATAAAAACTCAAATTGAAATTACTAATAAAAATCAATTTTGCAACTATTCATCGCAACTTCATAACAAGCGTACGCGTTTATTACGGACTGTTTCAAAAATGCTATCATCAGTAGATACCTACATGTGTCAGATATGTCTAGCACAATTGTCGGGTTTGATTCAAATAAAGAATTTCGTTCGTTATTAACGACCTCTGCTGTTTTTTGTTGTTGTCATAAAGTCTGGTATTTTAGTGTCTCATGTTGCTTATATAATTCTTGATATCCAGCTACACAAAACATTGAAAGATTAATTCACCCTCCATGTCAGGATCATGAGTAAGAAAATGTTGGTCCATACTTGTAGCAAATTTTTTGAACTTCACCTTATTTTTCATCATTATCGGCTTCTTTATTATCACAAACTGTCATAAATTCGATCAAATCGTCCTCATCCAAAGGGCTTTCGCGCATTAATTCATCGATGCCAGCCGTTTGCATGTTGTTGAAACCTTCTACACCAATTGCATTCGATAGATTTATAATTTCAGAACAATCGGCTGATTTTTGTGCTATGAAACTTCCACTTTTCACGCATGCTGGCAAGATTTTTTTCCAACAAGCATTTAAGGTCGATTGGCGCAACTGTTTGATGGCAAAAGAAGCATGTGTAATACAATCCATAATCGTTAACTTTCTCCATGCTTTCATAACATTCAAATTTCTTTGTTCTATTAAATCTAAACTATGTTAAAACGTTTGCTTGATGTTGTACATCTTAAATGCTGCCATTATACCCTGATCGAGTGTCTGAATCAGCGAGATGGTGTAGGCGGCAAAAACGACAATTGAATATTTGAATGATCCAGCACTGGGCGGCTGGGCGCATTATCAACTAGCAAAAGTATTTTGAATTCCAAACCGTTTTGTTCCATATATTCCTGGACTTCAGGAACAAAGCTGCTGTTGACCCAATTTGTAAACAGATCAGCCGTCTTCCATGCCGTTTTATTAGCCATAAAACTAACTGGAAGGTGTTTAATGTTCTTGCCTCTTAAAGCTCGTTGCATAAGGGATTTGTTGATTGAGAGAGGCTTTAACATTTTATCACTAGATGCGGTACTGCAAAACAAAAACGTCACCCGATCTTTGACCGCTTGGTTGTACCAGCTGATTTTTTAGATTTTGCTATATACGTTCTTTTAGGCATTTTCTTCCAGAACAATCCCGTTTCGTCGGCATTAAATATTTTATCTGGAGTATGACCGTCCTGTTCAACTATTTTTCCTAGTTTATCTGGACAACTTTTTGTAGCATTTTCGTCTGCTGATGCTACTTCTCTTTTTAGTTTTACATTGTGAAAGGCGTGTATTTTTAGAAAACCCATCGGCCTTCTCTCACTTGCATTAAATACCAGTTTCTTCGTTGCCGTCGCTTCGCCTAAACTGAGAGCTTTGCCAACAGATGTGGGGCCCTCGCCTCTCTTCAGACAGTCTAAGATTTTTATTTTGGTTCCTAATGAAATTGCTTTTCTCTTCGGAATATTTTGTTGTTGTTTATGCATTTTATTGATAAGGGTATTGTAAATAAGCCGAAAACTTAACACAATATTACTTTTTTAGCAGTAAAAAGTTATCAACAACATAAATCAAACTAAAAATTTCACTACCTAATTAAAGAAACTTTAATTTGAACTTTAACTTACAGAACTTTATTGCTGTGTTCAAGTTGAAGTCCAACGATATAAAGAAAAAAGCGATAATAAAAATCGGGTATTCCTCGTAAAGTAAAAAAACCATGAAATAGACCAAGTCACTAACACATCTATGGGTATAAACCGACCGCGGGATTGTTTTCTTATGTATACCGGGGGTTACGGTACTCCCCCAATTGTATTTTCTTGCTGTATAGATAAGTTTTTATAAGACACTGTCAAAATTAGAATTAAAAAAATATTTTAGGGATTCGTGCTAGAACAAAAAAATCGTGTAAAAATATATATTAATTCTAATTGGTGAACCGCGTTATTTTAAAATCGTGTAAAAAAATACCGTGTAAAAAAGTTGGGTGTATATACAATATTTCCTATTTAGCTTAGTTTTATCAAAGATAAATCTTTATCTTTTTGGTTCCATTTCTATAAGCAGTGATTTTCTTTTGGAGCAATAATAGCAATTAGGTATAGAAGTTGGCCTCTATAAACAAGGTAAGGTGGAAAAATGTGTATCTGATTTGGATGATGAAATAATTGATTTTGACGATGATAGTGTCCTAGACTTGTCCATATATGCTGTACATTTACTTGTGACGTTGACAGTGTATGAAAAGAAGTACGGAAAACTACATTTACTACATGAATTCGAAGACTAAAATCGGCGTTGCTAAAATACAGCTAACGGTATATTTCTAGATGTTAGAAATAAACAAAGTACAACCCAAATCATATCCAATATTTTTTGGGATGACTCATTTTTCTTTTGCAATATTCAATTAAATCGGCGTCACTGCACGGGTTTGTCAACCCAAACTCGAATAAACTGCTTAAAAGCAGATATGAGCTGTACATTGAAGATTCATCAACCAAAAGTGACAAATTTTCACTACGGTGATTTCTTTGAGTAGATGAACCGAGATTCTCAATGGCAAAGGAGTTACAAAGAATATTTCAAATAATATTAGATGTTTTGAAAATTATTAAAAAACAACCTGTTTCATATGAAATGTTCATCGATACGCAACCCGTTTTTCAAACAAATTGCCAAATTGTGAACTCTGGTTTACTCACTAAAATATGAGACAGTTGTTCTCAACTCAACTCAAACATTTTTTACTGATCACGCTACCAGAGTTTTTGAGCTGAAGTGTCATCTCCAGCCAATTGTTGTAAAAATCACTTATTAGCAATTGATCACCTTGAAGCATTCAAGTATTGAGTAAGTAATTTTATGATACTTACTAGATGATTAAAGTTAACAAGTTGAACAATGCCAACACTGCCGCTATGCTATTTACTAATATCCACTCATCAACGCGCTTATTTTAAGACATACGTTGCACGAAAATCTTTCAGTTCTCATCATATTGTTTGTCCAGATCCATGAGTTGAACAATCTAGTTGTAGTAGTTTAATCTATAAGGGAATCAGAGCACAACTAGTTTTTTTCTTGCTTGTTAAGTTGGAAAAACCCGGTACCTACAAATTATACTACTGAAGTTTTTTTTTATTTTTTAGCCAATTTTTTTATTTTTGGAGGAAGAAACAAGTCACATATTAACGGATATTATTTAGTTGTAATAAACAAATAACAACCATGCAAGAATCTTAGAGAGGAGATCAAGGGGATCTCAAAGTCATCAAAAATTGTTGCCTATAACAATATTTTGTCCTTGACTTTTTAATTTTTGAGAAATGCGATAACTTATTTTGGGTCTCTGCCTCGAACTCATGACGAGACTAGAAACAGATCAGCTGCAGCTGATCGCAAGGTTCAAGATTCTTAGCGTAGATTATGTTGTGGTAATGAATTTCAATTAACATGTGCTATTCGCTTCACAACCCTGTTGTGAAAATGTTAAAGGCTGGGTACATGCGAACGAAATAAAAAAAAAGATGGTCATTTAAGACGAGCAATGTAATGATAATATGGGTTGACGGTGAATTTTTTGTCACGAGTGTTCGCTGTAAAAAATGGAAAACACTGATGTGTGTATGTACAGTAGAAGCCCGATAAGTACAATTGGAAAATTTCAGCAATGATTGCACTTAGCGAAAAATTGCACTTTTGCGAATTTCTCCTGTGGATCGAGCAATACCTATGGAAAAATATTTTAACTCTATTCAATGCAATTAATGAGCTCAAAAGGTCGATGTTCAAGAAAAATGAACACATATTTATTGAAATTAATACAAAGAGATCAATGCGGAAGGACATATGAGTGTGTGCTCCAAAATTCAATTATTTTTTTTTGGAAAAACTTTGTTATTTTCGAATGCGTTTTCTCGTATCACTTTTCAAGTGCTTTTGATCGGATATCATGCAAAGAAGCGATCTGATTGAATGACAGTACATCGTTCTGTTCACCCCATTTCAAAATTGTATTGACACAGCCAAAAATCGATTCATGCTGGACTTTTTCGGTTGTTTCTTCTTGAGTAGTATCTTCCGGTTCATTGGCTTCATTATCACCTTCATCTATTCCTAATTCCAAAACCCAATTGCGGATTTCATCTGTGTCTGCTTCACCCACATAGTTTTCGACCATCTCATTTAACCGTTGTAATCCTCCAACAAGAAGGGGGTCGTCAATTTCGATATCCAATGGCATATCGTCTGGATTAGATTCAATAATCGCGTCAACTGTTGGGCTTGTACCCAATACGCTTTTCCAGCATTTAGCGATCGTTTCAGGGAGCAATTTCCCCCATGCTTGGCTCAACATGATCACGGCGGTTTTCAAAACAATTTTCTTCAATAGTTCATGTAATGAAGAGTCTTTTTCACTAATTATGGTTTCCATTAGCAATGTTTTGTATTGAATTTTTGTCAAGTTAATAACACCTTGATCCATTGGCTGTAAAATCGCTGTGCAATTGGCCGGAAAATACATCACTTCGATCTCACTACAAACTAATTCTTCTTCGGGCGGATGAGATGGGGCTTGATCCAGCAAGAGTAATGCTTTGGGTGGAACATCATTTTCTTTGGCGAATTTTTTCACTTCTTCGACAAAATTATCAAAGAACCACTTTTTGAAAATACCCCGCGTCATCCAAGCAGCCTTGTTGCTAGCATAATTCACCGGTAGACGAAAATTTTTAAAACAACGCGGATTCATAGATTTGCCGGTCGTTAATGGTTTTATTTTGTGGCTGCCATCACCATTTGCACACAAAAGAACACTGATTCGATCTTTTGAAACTTTGTTGCCTGGAGCACTCTTTTCATTTTTCGAAACGTAGGTTTTATTTGGCAAAAGTTTCCAAAAAAGCCCCGTTTCATCAGCATTATATATTTGTGATGTTACATATCCTTTTAAATGGCTCAATGGTTTCTGGATCACAAGATAATGATTCACCAGTCACAGTCAAATAGCGAAGTCCGAAGCGTTTCTTGAATCGCGAAAACCATCCATCACTTGCATTGAATTGTTCTCCATCTTTTTTTATTTCATCAAATATTTTTAATGCTTTGCTTTTCAATATCAAGCTAGAAACAGGAGCATTTCGTCGCCGCTGATTCATGAAAAACTGGTACAAACGCTTCTCGAGCTCTGTATGATTGCCAAACCGCAAAGTTTTCCGTTTATTTCGAAGTGAAAATGAATTGTATGCATTTTCATTTAATGAACGGGATTGTTTTTTTATTCGGCAAATCGTTGCGCAATCAACTTTGTATTCGAATGCAAGATCTCGTTGTTTAACGCCTTTTTCAATTTTTTGGAGAATCTCATCTCTTTCTTTCAATGTAAGAAAATGTAGATGCTTTTTCACTTTTCCCATGATTTTATTTGATGAAAGCAAAAAAAATGATTCAAACTCCGAACGATTGTTTTACTCTCAAGAACCAGCTTGAAACTAACGCGTGTTGAATGTCACAAACGATTCGATGCCATATTTTATGATATCAGCGCTACAATTTTACAGTTATTTGTAAAAATCAAAAATGACAAAGCGTGAGAACAGTGCTTTTGGTCGCAATAATTCCGAGAACCATAACTGTGCATGGCTATAAAGCTGTGTCTTCGCGCGTGATGAACGCGCCGTATTAAGTAAAAAATTTCTTCGAAAAAGAATTCTTTTGCGCCCGAAAATTGCAATTTTTTATTGCTCTTTTCGAGTTTTCTATGGACTCAAAATCGAATTGTACTTTCCGCGAAATTGCAGTTATCGGTATTGCACTTATCGGGCTTCTACTGTATATGCAAATGCGTACAACCAAAGCAACACGACGAAAATCGTTCGATGTGTACACGCGGCAAGCAGTGGCAGCGGCAAAATACGAACTTTTGTTGAATATTTTCAAGTTCTTAAATTGTTAAATATTATACATTCACCATTTGTTAATGTTGTCATTTGTTAGAATTTAACACTAGGAAACGGTATTTTCCATCATTTTCTGTTCTTTTTTAATAGCCCATTTCTTATCATAAGTATATTCCTTTTATATTCTAAATATTGTATCTGTTATGCCTGTCCACCTTATCAGCTATCATAGAATCAGGAATCGCATGCATCTTTGTTATGGACATACATATGTACGCTCTAAAGGCCTGTTTAGACACAACTTTGGCGTTGATGTAGCTTCGACAGCGGACTAAAGATGTCTTCGGTTCGCCACTTTAGTGCTTGTAAAGTGTGGGCTCTGCTCGCTTTATGAAAAATTTGCATCTGAAAACAACAAAAAAATTATTTAGCAAGATTCACGACTATAAAAAGTAGTCGCAGTAGTATATATTCAGTGCTGCCAACTCTCTTTTCTGATATTAGGCAAGTTTCAATAGAGCGCGTTCATACAGGACAACTTTTGTTGCGTCAACTCGTAACATCTGGATGAGGGGAGACGAGGAAATGAAAGGGGCATCGAATTGCTCCTGCTCTGTACACATGCTATGTGTTCACGTTCAGGTCACATAAACTGAGATTGTATTGGTCATATAAGCAAAACACAACGCTGCCGTTGCCCATGTTATTTCGTTGCCATCTGAATCAGGTATAACTAGATGCGAAACTTTTGCTTTTCATGCGAAAGCATGAAATCACAAAAATTGATTTTAATAAAACTATTCAGAATTGAAACACAATAGTAATTAACTCGAAAAACATAATTATTAAGAAATACATAAAATATTGCAATTTTTAATATAACATAAAAAGTGGTTATCGAAAAACACAAAGTTGTGAAACAACGAACATAATAAGTGGAAGCAGTACAAAAATAAGAATAACGATGAACAAAGATAACCTTAAATTTTTTAAATTTAATTTAAATAGTCAAAATCATAAAATGTTTCATGTGTTCATATTTACATATAGAAACCAACGACCTTATTTTCTTCTTAATTGGTGCAATAACCGCTTACGCGATTTTGGCCGAGTTTAACAAAGCGCGCCAGTCTTTTCTTTCTCGTGCTAAGCGGCGTCAGTTGGACATACCAAGTAAAGCCAAGCCTTTCTCCACCTGATCTTTCAAACGCAGAGGAGCTCTTCCTCTTCCTCTGCTACCACAAGCTGGTACCGCATCGAATACATTCCGAGCCGGTGCGTTTCTATCCATTTGAACGACATGACCCAGCCAACGTAGCCGCTGGATATTTATTCGCTGTGCTATATCAATGCCGTCGTAAACCTCATACAGCTCATCGTTCCATCGTCTGCGATACTCTCTGTGACCAACGTGCATAGGTCCAAAAATCTTCCACAGAATCTTTCTCTCGAACACTCAAAGCGACGCTTCGGATATTGTGATCGTCCACGCCTCTACGCCATACGTTAGGACATACATGAAGAAAGCCTTGTAAAGTGTTTTGTTCGTCGAGAGAGTATTTAACTACTCATTTGCCTACTTAGCCCACAGTAGCATTTGTTGGCAAGAGGGATTCTTCGTTGGATTTCAAGGCTGATATTGTTATCGGTGTCAATACTGGTTCCTAAATAAACGAAGTCTTTTACAACCTCGAAATCATAACTGTCAACAGTGACGTGGGTGCCGATGCGCGATTACGCCGCCTGTTTGTTTGAAGACAGGAGATACTTCGTTTTGCACCCTCGTTCACCACCAAACCCATTCGCTTTGCTTCTTTATCCAGTTTGGAGAAGGCAGAATAAACAGCGTGGTTGTTAAGGCCGATGATGTCAATATCAGCATACGCCAACAATTGTACGCTCTTATAAAACATTGTGTTTGAACGATTAAGTTCTGCGGCTCATATGATCCTCTTCAACATCAAAAAAGTCACACGACAGCGAGTCACCCTGTCTGAAACCTCGTTTGGTATCAAATGGCTCGGAGAGGTCCTTCCCAATTCTGACGGCGCTGCTGGTGTTGAGCAACGTCATCTTGCATAGCCATATTAGTTTTGCGGGGATACCAAATTCAGACATCGCTTCATACAGGTAACTCCTTTTCGTACTGTCGAATGCAGCTTTGAAGTCGACGAGAAGATGGTGTGTGTCGATTCTCCTTTCATAGGTATTTTCCAAGATTTGGCGTATTGTGAATATTTGGTCGATGGTAGACTTTCCAGGTCTAAACCCACACTGATAAGTTCCATTCGACGGGCATGCTTTCATCGGACCATATTTTGCATAGCTCAGCCGGCAGTCCGTCGACGCCCGCGCCATTGTTTTTCTATTCTCACCTCATCATGGTCGGGTAGCGGAACGACAATGCCGTCGTCAACGATTGGGGTATCGGGTTCTTCACATTATCTGTGACATGCCCAGCTATCACTATTTAACAGGTTCGAGAAGTGTTCCCTCCATAATTTAAGTATGCCCTGGATGTCAGTCACCAGATCGCCGTCTTTGTTCTTACAGGAAAACGCCTCGGTCTTGAAACCTTCTGTAAGCCGCCGAACTTTCTGGTAGAATTTTCGGACGTTGTTCCAATTGGCCAGCATCTCAAGCTCCTCGCACTCACGTATTTCGGCCTCTCGTTTCTTCTTTCGGATAATACGTCTCTCTTCTTTATAAGCTTTCGGTAGCGATCCCACATGGCTGGCGTTGCACCCGATCGCAGCGTGGCTCTATAGGCAGCATCTTTGCTTTCTACAGCATGACATTCCTCGTCATACCAACTGTTTTTTCGGGCTCGCCAGAATCCGATTTTTTTTCAGCGGCGGTACGTAGAGAACCAGGAATGTTTCTCCACTGCTCGTGCATGCCGGTTTGTTAGTTCTTTGGTCGCATCGTCCTTCTATTTTGTCGGGGCGTGAGCGCAAATGAAGGAGATGTTCAAAAGTCGCGCTTTGGTGCTGATTATTGCGAGGCGCTCGTTCACCGGAGTGAACGACAGTACTTGGTGACGAAATCTCTCTCCCACAACAAATCTAACACCGAATTTGCGCTCCTTTACATGGCAGCTATAGTAGACGTCGCAAGGTCCTATATTTTTATTGCCTTGCCCTGACCTTCGCATCTCTTGAACGGCAGTGATGTCAGCCTTTACTCTCACAAGGACATCAAACAGACGGGCAGAGGCACCTTCCCCATTAAGGGACCGGACATTCCAGGTGTATGCCCTCAAATCGTTATCCTTAGTTCGTTTCCAGGGATCGTCATTAGTGTAGAAAGTTCTCATTCGAGGTTTTTTTAATCTTTTCATTGGTTGAGATTTTTAAGTGGCGGGTCCCAAACCCAGCACGCAACCAGCTATCCTGCAATACTTCGCCTTCTCACGTTAGCTCGCTCTCAATAGGGTGTTCGGAAGCTACTCAGGGGATACTTGGGCTAATCCCGGAAGTTGTGAGCTGCTTGAACCATATGCAGAATAATCGTCCTGGCCACTCCCAAGTGAGTGGCGATCAGTAACTTTCCCCACTTACGTGGACTTCTACGGATGGATCCATCCTCCACCAAATCAACGATCCGTCTTGAATAGAATTAAATGTGTACAAAATGGATTCAGCAAAGTGTGATTGAATTTGACAGTGCTCTCATAAAAAACATGTTATAACGAAGAAAATATATATTTTTTATTTTAAAACAAATATTTATAAATATTTAAATCGCTATAATTTTCCATTAATGTAAAAATTAGCTGTTATCACTTACTTTTCTCGCCTTATTTCTGGTAGCCCGTCATTTCGTCTTTAATCTGTTAATCTGCTAACACAATCTCATCTTTCTGGGCCTCTGTTGTAAACAAACCCCTGTCATAGCCATCAGTGCCTCAGCAAATCAGTTGATTCCGCTAAATTCGACTAGAACATGAACCGCCTAACGTTTTGATGTTGGCCAGACCTTTGTGTTTTGTACATCGTGCGCAAGAATGATAGATTATAAGATTTGGTCAACCGAAGCGAAATTGTGATAGTAACTTTGGCTGCATTAGTGTTGCCTCTTTAATATATGAGTACAAAAAGTTTGTAAAAAATTATACCTTGCAAACATTAAGATGTATTAGAGGAATTAGCACTTAAGCGATGGAAATATATTGTTTAGATCTTAACTAATGTTGTTAGCCCTTTTATTGTACATGGCGTTGTACAAATCGGAAGCGTTTCAGAAAACCCCCATGTTAGTTGAAGTAAAGGAGATAATGTGTCGAACTGCCAAACGAGTCGGACGTTCTTATCGACTCTAACAAATTTTTAAGGCTTTCTGACTAGTTTTCAGTATGTTTAGTCTTCCTCCAAAGTGAAGATATAGCAAATAGCAGGGACAGAGCAGTTATAAATTATATTGCAAGCACTTTGCCTCGTAACAGTTATTAGATGAAAAATATTTTTTATTTCGTGAATCAGAGTTGTACCTCACCATCAATTTATTCTGGTAACTGTTATATAAGAGAAAAACTTTTTCCGTTCATACCATACATGAAGGTATTTTAAAACACAACATATACCTACGAGTATATATATATAATTGGCGCTTACACCGTTTTTGGGTGTTTGGCAGAGCTCTTTCTCCTATTTGTGGCGTGCGTTTTGATGTTGTTCCACAAATGGAGGGACCTACAGTTTTAAGCCGACTCCGAAAGGAGTTTTTTGTGAAGAATTTTTTCATGGCACAAATACACTTGGAAGCTTGCCATTGTCTGTCAAGAGGCAATCGCTATTAGAAAATCTTTTTCTTCATTTTAGTGTTTCACCAAGGTTCGAATTTACGTTCTCTCCGAATTCCGAATGGTAGAAACGCACCAACCCATCCGGCTACGGTGGACCGTTGGTGGTAACTTGGGTTGGTTGGTGGGTTTTTGTGGTGATTCTTCCAGAATCCAACTAGCGCTTCCGCACCATTTTGTTGCCACATCATCGTTACCAACTTGTTAACCAGTTATTTACGGCATGACTATATCCAGTCTGTGCGGTTTAAGTACCTTATTAGGTTGTTGACATCTAGGCCAGACAGTTGTTCGAGACTCTCGAACAGCGGCCTGCCCAGGGTTAACATTCTGCCCTTCCATAGGGCAGGGCATTCACAGAGGAAGTGGAAGATTGTTCCCTTTTTCTCCGGTTGTTTACAACTATGTCAGTATATGTTGTGAGGGATGCCCATTTTGGCTGCTTGTTCTCCGACAGACCAAAAGCCAGTTATGACTGCCTTTAGTCTCCAGGCATCCCGTCGTTTCATGTTTAACAATATTGACGATTGTTTGATGTTGTAGGTGGGCCATAACGTTCTGCTGATTTTGCATTTCGTCTGGTCTCCCCATCTACAATCCGCGATTCAAAGGTATTTCAGGGAAATTGTACTCTTGACTGCACCTAATGGTGTGAATACCGGTTCTGCAAGAGCGTTATTCAGGGCAGATCCCCTTCTTGCCAGTTCATCTGCGTTTTCGTTACCTTCAATATTCCTATGTTCCGGCACCCAGATTAAGGTAACTTTATGGTTTAGACTCAAGGTGGTGAGGCTATTCCTACTTTGCTCCTCCACCATAGAGTTTGTAGTAGCTGAATCCAGTGTCTGGATTGCAGCTTGGCTACCCGAAGAATAACGATATTGCCCTTAAAAGACAAATCTGCGATTAGTAGCCTACAAGCTTCCCCAATTGCCAGTAGTTCCGCCTGGAAGACAGTGCAGGCATTGGGGGGACGCACAGATTTTTCAATTTAAAGTCTATGAGAGTATATACCAGCTCCAGCACCACAATACATTTTAGAACCATCTGTATAGACTGTAGTGTCGAGGTTGTTTAGTGAGAATCCCTTATTATATTCATCCTTAGATGGAAAGAAAGTGTAAAAATTCCTATTGAATGTTACCGTCGGGATGATGTAGTCAGTCCTCACCAAGGCTAACTGAGTTTGTCGCAATAGTAGACTGGCATTACCATACGTTTTTTCTTTCCAGCGACCCGCTTCGTTTAACCTAAATGCACTAATGGGTGCCGTCTCCTTAATGTGTAGGTCTATTGGATTAATGTGTGTCAGTGCGTTGAGAGCCTCCTTAGGACATGATCTGATTGCACCGGGCGTTATTGCACAGGCTGATCTTTGTATTCTGCCGAGTAATTTGGTATTGTAATATCTCCCTAGAGGTTTCCACCAAACTACCGAACCTTACGATAATATTGGTCTTATAACCGCCTTATACAACCATGATGTATGCGTAGGTTGAAGACCCCATCTTCTTCCAAGCATACGTTTACAGGCATATAAAGCAAGTTCAGATTTCCTTACCCGTTCCTCGACGTTTAATTACCAGCTAACTTTGGAGTCCAAAATTACCCCTAAGTACTTTGCACTGGGTGAAAGTGCAATGCCCTTCGAATGATCCCACTGATCGTATTAGGACACAGTCCTGACGCCATTCGCACCACATCACCAGCGTACGCCACCGCTAATATTATATCTATTACTTCCGCCCATCCTCTAAAGCTTTCCGTGCTGCTTGGAAAGGTGAAAGTCGCTGTATTACCCCTATTACATACTGTCAGGTTAGTATTAATGATAAATTCATATAGGGACTCACCGCGATCATTCGTTTCGGTACTCCCCCATAGGGTATGCCTCGCATTGGCGTCACATCATAGTAGCAGGGTATTGTTTTTGTTGTCAAGAACAAGCCTACGAGCCTCGTCCGGCGGTGCTGGTTGATCGTGTGCCATATAGATGGAGGCAATTCTGATTCTGGTCCGCTTATAGTACAAGTTGTAGTTTTTGAGAGAGACTCCGCTTACCTCAATGCTCCGCACTCTGGGTTCCTGTATCAGTGCGATGCCTACGTCCTCCTCCGTTAGGAGAACAGTAAGGTTGTTCTTTGCAGTCCTGGAGTGCTGCAGATTGATATGGACAACCTTGAGACTCATATTTATTGGTTGCTTTTAGGAGCGTTAAGCTGCATGCCCGTATGCTGCTCATTAGCGCCGTGGTTTTTTGTATACCCGGCTTCTTCCAGTTGCATGCACATGAGCAACTCATTAGCGTCGTCAGCCTCGTCCAGAACAGAACAGAATAACTTTAGATGCGATTTCGTCACGTCAAACCGAAGTTTGTTGTCCACTTTTCCCAGTGGCTCAATACTCTTCTCCGAGATTTGGAGAAGGAAGGACACACTGTTCTTTTGCGGAGCCTCCGCTTTGGTCATGCTCCAGATATCCATTGGAAGAGTGAGGTTGTATGCTTGTAGATATGGTATTAACTGCTTAGCTTCGAACTCCATGTTCGGTATCCAAATACGCGCCCTTAGTCGTCGTGGGATCTCACTGGCTGGCATTAGTTTGAGCCTCAAACCTTCCCAGTCGCTCTGGATTTTTCTAATAGCGTTTTGAAGGTTAGGTTAGGTTAGGTTAGTATGGTTGCCCAGGGAGTGGGCACACTTGGACGAAGAGAGATTCGTCCTTTGTGATACCATTGTCAAGGAAGTGAGGAGAGGGGAAGGACCGATGAGGTGCAGGGAGAGGGCGGGGAGAGGTGGTGATGAGAAGGTTAGGAGCGTGCGGATTATGAACGATGACTATGTTTGCGTCAACCGCTTAATGCTGCTGATGAAACTCATCAGATTTTTAATGTCAGCGCCAGCTATCTCAGCATTCGTGGCAAAGAAGTAAGAGCGAAGATGCCTGAATCTTAGCCCCGCCAGGGCAGGGCAGCTAAGGAGAAGGTGCTGAGATGATTCCACCTCATCCTCCATACATCCAGCACAGAAAGGACTCGAGGTGATTCCAAGTCTCACAGCATGCATTCCTCGCGTATTGTGTCCTGTGAGAGAACCCACTAGATTAGAGAGCTGATATTTTGTCAGCCTCAGAAGCTCACCCGAGCGCCTTCGGTCCACACGTGGCCAGAAGGATTTCGCGACTTTGCACGTTTGTGCATTTGCCCAGCGCTCGCTGAGTTTGCGCGATGCCCATCTTTCCAGGAGCAGACCGCAGGTAGTCAGGGGGATTCCAATTTTCTCCCTCCGCGGGGAAATCACCTCGCATGTCCCTTGTCTGGCCAGCTCATCCGCCTCACAGTTTCCCGCAATGTCGCTGTGACCGGGAACCCAGATGAGGCTGATGTCAAAGAATTCGGACGCAGTCGAAAGTGAGGTCAAGCATTCCTTGACCAATTCCGAATGCACCGTCATAGACCCGAGGGCCCTTATTGCCGCTTGGCTATCGGAGTAAATATTTACCTTCTTGACTGTTAGTACACATTTGAGCAGCCAATCAGCTGCCTCCTTGATTGCGGCTACCTCTGCCTGGAACGCACTGCAGTGGTCCGGTAACCTGAATTTTAGTCTGATGGGGAGCCCTTCGCAAAAGACTCCTCCGCCAACCTTTCCTTCCAACTTCGATCCATCCGTGAACAAGTTCACCAGGCCCTGCCCCCAAGTGTAGCCCCCCGTCCACTCTTCCCTTGACGGGATGTGAGTGGAAAATGTTCCGGTTGGACTAAATGAGGGTATACACTGGTCTGCTGACAGAGGGATGAACTCAAAGTTTCTAAGGATGCTTGAGTGCCCATAAGGGAGGTTGAGCTTATAGCTCCAGCCCCTCAGTCTGATTGCGGTACGTGTAGCGGCAGTTCTGCCAGCGATATCTACGGGTACCACATTTAACATTTCGTTGAGCGCCAGAGTCGTTCGAAGCGCCCCACTGATTCCAATGAGTGCCGACCTCTGAACTCTTTCCAGCTTCTTCACCAATGTCGTCTTCTCTAGTGAGTTCCACCAGACTATGACTCCATATAACAAGATAGGCTTTACAATAGTATTATACAGTCAGAAAACAACTCGAGGCCCCATCTTTTGCCAATTGCGCCCTTGCACCCATACAAGGCGATTATTGCCTTCCTCACCCTTTCCTCAATATTGGGCTTCCATGTAAGCTTGCTGTCAAGGATAATACCTAGGTACTTCACCTTGTCAGAAAGCATCAGAGGAGCGCCCCCTAGTGAGGGAAGTTGAGCTCTGGGTATTTTATATTTCCTCGTAAATAGGACGAACTCCGTCTTAAGAGGATTCACTGACAGGCCACAATCCGTTGCCCATCTAACAACTGCATTCAGATATCCCTGCATCAAGTTGTACAGAGTATCCAAAAATTTTCCTCTAACAATTAGTGCCACGTCATCCGCGTAGGCAATTACTCTGCAGCCCCCCTTCACCAGCTCCTCCAACAGATCATTTAGAACAACAACCCAGAGGAATGGTGAGAGAACCCCACCTTGCCAGTGCCTCTACTCACCTGCCGGTGGATGGAGATACCGCCCCACTCTGCCGTGGTAGTTCTGTCGCTAAGCATTTTGTGGATAAATCTTATAAGGTCGGTTTCGACCCCTAGTTTACCTAGAGACCTGGTAATTGCTTCCGGAAGGACGTTGGTAAAAGCCCCCTCAATGTCGAGGAAGGCGCCTACCGCAAACTCCTTCTGAAGAAGAGACTCTTCGATTTCTTCCACGATTGTATGTAGGGCAGATTCCACCGATCTACCCTTGCAATAAGCATGTTGAGTATGCGACAGTCGACCCCGAGGAATATCGCTTCTTATGTGCAGGTCAATCAGTCTCTCAAGCGTTTTCAGTAAGAAAGATGAGAGACTAATTGGTCTGAAGTCCTTAGGGGAGAAGTGCGAGCTCTTACCTGCCTTGGGTATAAAGACAACCCTCACGGCCCTCCATGATCTTGGTATGTAGCCCCTGGCTACGCAGCTCGCATAGATGGGGCTCAACCAACGGCATGATACCTCCACAGATTTCTGTAGTTGGGCAGGAATGATGCCGTCAGGACCAGGAGACTTGAAGGGCCTAAAGGAGTCAATGGCCCAAGCCAGGCGACGCTTATCCAGCAACCAGCCCCGGTCCGGAATGCAAGTTGAAATGCTATCCAGGCCGGTGCTGCTAGGTGCTGGGCTCATCGGAAAATGGGCGTCGAGAAGTAACTTCAGTGACTCCTCGCCGCTCATCGCCCAACGCCCCGATTCGTCTCTTAGGTACCCCAAGGGAGCGGAACTCTTCGTGAGTACTCGTCTAAACCTGGAGGACTCATGGCAGCCCTCTACGCTTTCGCAGAAGCTTCTCCAGGAGTCTTTCTTAGCCTTCCTAATTTCGGACTTGTATATTCCTAGCCCTGCTTTATACAGTTCCCATCTCGAGGGAGACCTAATTCTTTTAGCCCTGTTAAAAAGGCGTCTGCATGAGGCCCTAAGCTCAGATAGCTCCGTTGTCCACCAAGGCGGTTTTTCCTTCCGCGGAAAAGCTGTTATTGGACAAGATGTTTCCATGGCCTTGTTGCAAGCTGAGGTGAAAGTTTCCACCAGTTCGTCGATCGCTTCTTCCGATAGATCTAGATTTCCTCCCGGTGCTTTGGGGAGTAAGCTCAGAAAATTTCTATAATATGCATCCCAGTCCGTCCTCCTCAGGTTCCTGTAGGGGGATCTTATTGGACGAGTTTGAGTGAGAGAGAACTGAATGTACCTATGGTCCGAGAAGGAATGAGTGTTTAGCACCCTCCAATCGGAGATTCGGTTTATCAGTGAGGAGGAAGCCAGAGTAAGGTCAAGCACCTCTTCTCTGGCTGCGGTAATAAAAGTGGGGTCCTTACCCCTGTTATATATAAACAAGTCCTCGTTTAAAATATAATCAAAAAGTGACTCACCTCGTGCATTGATGTTAGAACTTCCCCAGCAGGTGTGATGGGAGTTCGCGTCAGTGCCTATGATAACGCCGATTTTCCTGCGTTTTGCTTCAGCCAGAGTTTCCCTTAGCAGCGCCGGAGGTGGTTCCACCTCGTCATCATGTGCCATATATACGGACATCAGCCATAGCTTTCCAGCCGGGCCCTCCAGACTCACCGCCACAATGTCTTCATTGCTGAAATTAGGCAAAATAAATGCGTTAAGTTCCCTCCTGATGAGTATACAGGATCTTGGTTTACCTGTCCTGCTATACGCCACCAGTTTGTAGCTTTTCGTCCTGAGCCCAGAAATGCCGTTGCTGCTCAGCCACGGCTCCTGAATCAGGACTATATCAGCTCCACCTTGCTCAGGGTGGATAAGTAGGTTGGCGGACGCCGCCTTAGAGTGCTGAAGATTTATCTGAAGAATATTCATCCTCCAGGATCCTCTCCATCACCTCCAGGACGGCGTCTTCGCTCTCCGAGGCCAGAAGCCTCTCCTCCTCCGCCCTGTCGAAGAACGACCCGATGCTTATGACGGACCTCGGTAAAGAGCGGACGTCATCAACATTGTCACCCTCCGACGTGACGGAATCTACCTCCATGTTCACAGGAGCTTCCTCTACTGTGGGCCTTGCTTCTCCCAGCACTTCCGGATGTGCGGGGGCATCTCCTCTGGCATCGGTTTGGTAGACCTTAAGTACTACCTTCTCGAAGCCATAGTTGATGACCCCCTTTGCTTCAGCAAGAGGACTGAGAGACTCTGCATTAAGCAGAATCAGCGCTTGCCGATAGGATCCCTCAGTCTTCTCCACCTTAACCACCCTCCAGTTGTGCGTGGGAAGTTTGGGGTTACAGTAGCGGAGGATTTCCTCCATCTCCTTCGAAGCAGAGGGTTCGGAGGGGAGCCAGACACGTGCTCGCGGACGCACAGGTAGATCCCTTCTGTCCACTACCTTCAGCTTGGCTCCCTCCCATACCTCTCCCACCAAGGCTACTGCCGCCCTATACATCGAGGCTGACCGTTCGTCAGCGCAGACGATTCTCTTGTAGGAACCGTAGTGCCATCCGGCACTTTCACAGCTTGGAGGTGGTCCAGGGTTTTCCCTCACCACCTTCATGAATACGGCAGAGATGGCGGACGCTACCCTCTTCCACTCCTCCCTAGAGATAGCGCCGTCTTCTCTACCGCTGTCCATCACCCCGAGAATGATGGAGCCCGCCTGCTTAGCGACTTCGCTAAACGATTTTGGTGGGCCACCACCAATCTTGGGTCTCTTCTCTTGGGAGACATCCTCCTCCTGGGAGCGTTGCCTTTTTACTCCCGAGCCCAGGTGTGGCGCACTCGCTTCCACTCCCTTTCCGCTGCCCTCCTCTGCTCCTCTGACCACCTTCCTGGCCCACTCGAGCGTCTGAGAATGCTTCTCAGATAACTGAGGGTCATTCTGGCCACCGTAGCGCTCCAGGATCCTGGTAGCCATACGAAGGTCAGAGAAGGACCGCTTACTCTGGCCAGGCTGCCGTTTAGGCTTAACGGAGGGTCCTCGAAGAGATACCCCCGAAGTCCCCGGAAAGCTAGGTGAAAGTCCTTTGCTGGTGCTGGCTACCCCATCCTGCGCCACTGCTCTAGGAGTCGCAGACGGTTCCGTCTGTGATCCGCTACCTATTAAAGGTGGGTTCCCCCCTTTAACCCCCGGATTTATGGAGAAAGTCGGTTCCGACTTTCCCCCGGTGTCCCCCTTAGTCACTGCCCTACACGTCGATTCCGACGCCCTACCCCCACTAGAGACTACCCCCCGGGGCGTAGGTTTTTTGGGAGGTGATTTCCCTCCTCCAGTCCTGAGAGAGGTGGTTTTGGGGTTCGGTTCCGAACTCCCGCTACCCCCTGAAGCTTTCTGCAGGGTTATTGTGTTGTTATTGTTTGTTGTTGTTGTTTTTGTTATTGTTACTGTTCATTGTTGTTGTTGTTGGGTCCCCACTCGAAGCCGCTATCCAAACCCGTAGTGTGTAGTCGTCCTTAAATGGTCCCATGGTTGTCTGTGCCATAGCAGGGAGGCCATGCGAGGGTTGACGCATGTCCTTATGGGGCATGCGTTCAGAGCCAGACCGGACACAAAGACGGGAGTCGTCTCAACCGCACCTACACCGCCAACCCAATGGCTACGGATTTGGAACGTACTCCGAGGCCTGCCAGGGTTTTAACGGGACGGGGGCAGTCACGTCATTAGCCCATCAGCCATTTCTGCTGAGTTTCACCTCGGCATACTCAGGTGACAGAATGCCGCGACTACCAGCACAGGGGTCAGAAAAAAGTCGAAAGGTAGTGAAAAAGAATTTGTCCAAATCCGAAAAACCGAGTGGGGGTCGTCATCGTTCAGGAGGCCGTTGAGGCCGCAGATCATTTAACGCTACCCAGGGTGCACCACGCGGAGGCGATCTGCCCTACACCCCCGAAGGAAATCAGCAGATGCTTTCCATTTCAATTCAACCGGGCTATTCGGGTCATGTTCTTCGATTTCGATGTAACTGAAATATGTTGCTCTCTGGTCAAAATAATGAGACACGTATTTTTTCTTTCGCCCAAAAAAATTTTTTTTCAAGAGTTATCGGCAATTTTGTTTTTCGGCTCAAACTCGATTTTTTTTAATTATATAAGAAAAAAAATTTTTTAAATGCCCATAACTTAGTCAAAAATGAACCGATTTTAATAATTCTGGGTTCAAAATGATCGTAATTACTTACACGAGCGACTTCATGTAGAAACAATTGCAAAAAAGTAGTTGAAAATTTTTTATTTAGCAAAAAAGAAAAAAAATTGAAATTTTTTCAAAATTCAATATTTCAAAAAGTGTATTTTTTTTTTTTTCTAACTTTTTCCAAATTAAAAGGACATCTCAAACTTTAATTGAGCTGAGTGCCTAGTAGCTAAAATGAGTTGTTTTTGAGTAATGAATTTTTGAGTAAAAAACCTGTTTCGCACTTTTTGTTCTTTGGAAAATAAAAAAATGTCAACTACTTTTTTGCAATTATTTCTGCACGAAGTCGCTCGTGTAAGCAATTACGATTATTTTGAACCCAAAATCATTGAAATCGGCTATTTTTTGACTAAGTTATGAGTAATTAAAAAAAAATTTCTTATATAGATTCTTTCCATTTCAATTCAAAAGGGCTATTCGGGACATGTTCTTCGATTTCGATGTAACTCAAATATGTTGCTCTCTGGTCAAAATAATGAGACACATATTTTTTTTTTCGACCAAAAAATTTTTTTTTCAGGCTTTATCGGCAATTTTGTTTTTCGGCTCAAAATCGATTTTTTTTAATAATATAAGAAAATTTTGTTTTTAAATGCTCATAACTTAGACAAAAATGAACCGATTTTAATAATTTTGGGTTCAAAAGGATCGTCATTACTTACACGAGCAATTTCATGTAGAAACAGTTGCAAAAAAGTAGTTGGAAATTTTTTATTTTGCAATAAACAAAAAGTGCGAAACAGGTTTTTTACTCAAAAAATCATTAATTAAAAAACAACTCATTTTAGCTACTGGGCATTCAGCTTAATTGAAGTTTGAGATGTCCTTTTGATTTGGAAAAAGTTATAAAAAAAAAAAAACTCTTTTTGAAATATTGAATTTTGAAAAAATTTCAATTTTTTTTCTTTTTTGCAAAAAAAAAAATTTTTAACTACTTTTTTGCAATTGTTTCTACATGAAGTCGCTCGTGTAAGTAATTACGATCATTTTGAACCCAGAATTATTAAAATCGGTTCATTTTTGACTAAGTTATGGGCATTTAAAAAATTTTTTTTCTTATATAATTAAAAAAAATCGAGTTTGAGCCGAAAAACAAAATTGCCGATAACTCTTGAAAAAAAATTTTTTTGGGCGAAAGAAAAAATACGTGTCTCATTATTTTGACCAGAGAGCAACATATTTCAGTTACATCGAAATCGAAGAACATGACCCGAATAGCCCGGTTGAATTGAAATGGAAAGCATCAGCAGAAAACTGATCGTCGCACTTGATCACCCTGTATCCACAAACCACCTCCATTGAATCATATCCTGGCACTTGACCCTCCGGGCTTGCCATGACGTGATCAACGACAATACGAGACAGCCGTGCCTCGATTTCGGACCCCCTTTCCAATGCAGGTTTACCGCGCGATTGGCTGGTTTGGGCGTCAAAGCAGTGTACGACGTCTTATGTTTTTTTGCAGTTTTAGCGCCCTCGTCCTGTGAATGATTGTGTTTTACGGCTTCTGCCTTCTGGGTGGCCTGGAACGCCAGGTACTCATTGACCACCTTTTGGCACCTTGCCTTATCTGCCTCATCTTTGGAATGAGTTTTACCTTCGGCCTCATTTTTGCCTATTCTGCCGAGAATAGCGAGAGACCTCTGGTAAAGCTTGTACCTAGACGGGCCTTTCTTAGGGCAGACTAGAAGCCATGAGCTCGTCCTCTGAGGGAGTTCCGAACTTCCTCAGCTCGATTGTATCCGTCCGCTTGTCTGTCCGTTTTGTCATTGGGTCCGTTTGCTTGTCTGCCCGACTGTCCGTTCGTTTTGTGTTTGTCTGCTTGTCTGTCCGTTTGGTAGCGTTATCCGAATTTTTTTTTTGTTGTTTGTTCTTTTAAATATCTGTTTCTTACGGTCACCTGCCCTTCCAGAGGGCTGTCCATGTCGCCATGTGCGGTGACCAATGGGGATATAGGGGAAATAAACGGTCCGTCATGGCAGCGCCCCATACCATGGTAAGACCACCGTTACAACCTGAGGCGGCCTGATATCAGGAGGGCTCCGTTAAGAGATAGCCTAATTTTATCCCCCGGCTGTCAAATCCACCCAATAGGCACGGGTCGCGATACACCCTGGGTTGAGGGAGTTTTTTTTTAACGAAGTTAACGTCTTCGACCTGTGTGGTTCCCGGGAGACCTACTCTCCTACCTTCCATATCTGGGAGGCGTTCCCCTATCAACCACCTGGGGACGCGACCTAGAGGGATAACAGGTTCCCCAAGGGTGGTGGTAACTTAGTCTTGCCATAAATTTTGCGACAAATTTTACAACGCATTCGGCGAGAACAAATTTGTAGAAAAAAGTTCCGTTCTTTTTGCTTTTATGCATGTGCATTGTCTACTCATAAATTATACTAAGCTTCGTGGCAAATTTCGCTTTTTAACAATGAAATGGGGAGATAAGGATAATCGCATTGCAGTGATTGCATTACGTAAGTATGGTAAAAGTGCAAGTGAGATTTACGAATTGCTGAAAAAACTTAATGTTTCGAGAAGATTGTTTGCCGTACCATCAATTGTTTTTCCCAAACGTCTGAAGTGACAGATAGAAATAGAAGTGGTCGTCCTCGCGTGGTTCGAACAAGTCCAGCCATTAAAGGCGTTCGAGAAATAGTTCGCAGAAATCCTCCCTCATGTCTAGGGATTTCAATGTATTGACCAGATCCATGTCAAGACTAATTAGAGATGATCTCTAAAAGCCTTTCGCCTGAAAGCGTCGCTCAACGAGTCATCTTTTGATAACGCGCTTCAAGAAAATTAGACTCGATAGATGCAAGCAGCTTCTTAGGTGGCACGCGATCAATGACCATGAAAATATTATTTTCACAGATGAGAAAATATTATTTTCACTGTTAAACAAGTTTTTAATAAGCAAAACGAAAACATCTATGCTAAAACTTCTAACGACGCAAAAAATGTAGTTCCAAGGGGTAAGCGTGGCCACCATACAACCTCTGTAATGGTTTCGAGGGGAGTGTCTTGTAAAGGCGTTACATCTCTTTATTTCTGCGAAAAGGATGTGAAGACCGGGGCAAAAGTGTACCAGGAGGATGCCGTAGGAGACGTGGCGAAGCAGTTAAGCGGTACTCTCATCAATGGAGAGCGTTGGATCTTGCAGGATTGCGCTCCAGCCCTTAAGGTAAAAACCATCCAGCAGTTGCTAAAAATCACATGTAAAGAATGCCCAGTTAAAGAGTTGCCAGTATAGCGTAGACAATCAATGAGACGGAGAGTTTGAGGGAGACCAAATAAACCCTGGGTTGATGAGGTCACAGCCGACCTGTGGAAAATGGGGATCTTAAACTAAAAAGACGTAGTAGAGTATGGATCGAAGAGAAGAACCATAGTTGTGGAAGCAAAAGCTAATTATGATGACGGTGATGGAGGTCTTTTTTATAAATATTATTACACAACATATGCCTAGCGTGTGATATTTGGTAATATATGTATATGTAGATATAGATATGCGAGTATCAGATTGGCAACAGAAAAATTATCTCTCGTGTACATTAGATATCAGGCAATGTAAAAATAAACGTTCAAATATACCTAACCCTTAGTGACGACAGAAACGATTTTTCTCTTAAATGAAAGTTATAAGGTAACCCAAAAAATTACAGTTGAGAATAATTTTTACCAGCAACGGAAATTTTCTGACGAGTGGCCGAATTGCGTCAGCCCGAAGAGCTTGAAATACTTGACGATAGGAAAAGCGTCCACGAAAGGCATACACAAGGTTTCGCCGCCAGGGCGTTTTCCTGCTAGAATAATCCGTCATTTACCATTATTTGTCAAATACTGTTTTGCTACTATTCCTTCTAATGCCAGGTAATCATCTAATTATTCATTATGCGACTTTTTAATTGGGGTAATTTATTTGCTGAGTTTGACACATCTAGTAGTTTTTCTGCCTTGGAGTCCATTTTGTCTAAACTCTGCTTCAATAACACTCCGCTCAGAAGGAAAAAGCCTTATAAGTTACCCTTGATTTCTAAGACTTTGAAAAAGCTTAAAAATCTTAAAAATAATTATTTCAAGAAGTTTAAATCTACGAAGAATAATTTTTATTTCGTTAAATATAAGCAAACGTTAAAGGATTTCAACGATTTAAATAAATCTCTCTATAATAGCTATATTAACAACATCAAGATAACATTAAAGCAAATCCCAAAACCTTCTGGAAATACATAAAATCTAAAAGGAGTAGTGTCAGTGTTCCCACTGGTATCTTATTTGATAATAGTCAAGCGCGGAGCCCAAGTGAAGCGAAAAACTTATTTCCTGAGTTTTTTAAATCTAAGTTTGTTGGCAAAGAACTTAGTTTATGCCCTGAACTTTGGGGCTTTTTGCCTCTCTGCTGAGGATATTGGTAATGCTTTATTTAAATTAAAATCACCCTCTCAAACTGATGCTGATGGACTTTGAGCAGTTTTGATAAAAAATTGTGCAGCCTTGGTCTATCCCCTGAAAATTAGTTTCAAGAAATTTTCAGCTTGAGTTTATTGCAAACAGGTCTACAGTATCTAAGCTGGCTGTTCTTATTGAATACTGCGTTGAGTCTTTCTCGACTGGTTTCCAGGTCGACTGTAGTTACAACGACTTTTCGAAAGCCTTCGACAAAGTTTTGGCTGTCATTCTGTTCTTCAAATAGAAAAAGTAGATGTGTGTCTTATATCAGAAACTCACTTAACAACCCATACATATGCAAAGATGAAAAATTACAGCACTTATTATACAAATCACCCTTTAAACAACGCCAGAGGAGGAAGTGCAATTCTGGTTAAAAATAGTATACGACATATTGAAAAAGAAAAAGTTTGCATTGAAGAATTTCAATCCACTAGCATAGCAATAAATGTCGAAACGAACGAAATATGCTTAACTGCGGTATATAGTCCTCCACGACATAATATCAAATCAGAGCAGTATAAACAACTACTTCAAAAGCATATGGGGAGACTCATAATCGGAGGAGATTTCAATGCAAAACACGTTCATTGGGGCTCGAGACTCACAACAACTAAAGGTCGTGAACTTTATAAAGCTGCAAGAGAAGCTGGCTGTGAATTTATCTCCACCGGCAAACCTACTTACTGGCCAACAGACCAAAATAAAACTCCAGATCTAATTGACTTCTTCATTGTAAGAAAAATTTGCAAAAAATCATTGCTAGTATATGAAGGAACAGACCTAAATTCAGATCATTCACCTGTATATTTAAAACTAAGTGAAGGCATTGAACTTAAACAACAAGCACCTACTCTGACCAACAAGTTTACTGATTGGGAGTATTTCAAATATACGCTTAATCAAAACGTTCAAAAACAAAATACACTCTCGTCACATAATGAAATTGATGAAGAAGTATTATTGCTTACCCAACAAATCCGAAATGCCGCATGGTATAGCACACCAACTCAAACAGCAAAACAACCTGGACTTCGTTATCCAAATGAAATATATTCCCTTATCGCCGAAAAAAGAAAGTTAAGAAAAAAGTGGCAACGAACCCGACAACCATCGCTAAAAACTTTGTTAAATAAAATGACTCAACATCTAAGAGAAGAAATTAATAAACTAAAAAACGTATCCTTCAATCACTATGTACAGGAACTAACAGCGGAAAAAAGTACTGACTACTCCCTATGGAAATCTACAAAATACCTTAAAAGACCAACTATACAAAACCCTCCAATTAAAAAACCCAATGGCTTGTGGGCTAAGAGCGATATTGAAAAAACGGAAGTCTTTGCTGATCACTTAGAAAAAACATTTAAGCCTCATGAAGCACATCATGCACCATTGCTTACAGATATTCATCAAGCTGAAAACCAGTTCTGTTTGTCTTCGTCTGCAGAGATAAAGCGTGAAATAAAACTCCTGAAACCTAAAAAAGCACCCGGCTTCGATCTTATCACCGCTGAAACCTTAAATAATATTCCGCAAAAAACATTGATTAGGCTAACAAAAATTATAAATGCATGCCTTAAGCTAAAATATGTGCCAACGTACTGGAAAATTTCAGAGGTAATAATGATACCAAAACCTGGCAAAAGTCCTCACGAAGTGTCATCATACCGTCCAATCTCCTTGCTACCTATAATGTCCAAACTACTCGAAAAAATAATTCTGCAGCGGTTAAAGCCTTTGATTGAAAACAAACGCCTTATTCCTACGCACCAGTTCGGATTTCGAGCAAAGCACTCAACAATCGAGCAAGTGCATAGGATCACAAATGTGATAGAAGAAGCAATTGAAAAGAAAAAAGTGTGCTCTTCCATATTTCTCGATGTTGCTCAGGCCTTCGACAAAGTATGGCATGACGGACTACTCCATAAAATTAAAATCTTGCTTCCAAAGGAGTTTTCGGACCTATTTACTTCATATCTAAATAACAGATATTTCAGGATCAAGTGCGATAGCTCTTATTCAAGCCTAAAGCGAATTAAAGCCGGGGTTCCACAAGGCAGTATCCTTGGCCCTATACTTTACGTGCTTTTCACATCTGACCTACCGGTCACTGAGACTAGCACTATAGCTACCTTTGCTGACGATACGTGCATTTTAGCAATTGGAGATGATGAGACACAGTCCTCTCGCAAACTTCAAGAAGATGTTAACAAAATCACCGAATGGACTACAAAGTGGCGTATAAAACTTAATGAAGCCAAGTCACTTCATGTGGATTTTACAAACAAAAAAATTCAATATAATCCTGTATATATTTCTGGCACGAAAATTCCTTACTCCAATACGGCGAAGTACTTAGGGATGACGCTTGATGCCAAACTATGCTGGAAAGAGCACGTTAAAATAAAACACGTGGAATTAATCCTCAAAATGCAAAAATTAAACTGGCTTACTGGAATTGGTTTACAAAATAAACTTTTAATTTATAAACAAGTATTTAAACCTGTGTGGACTTATGGTATACAACTATGGGGCTGTGCCAAACAAACTCATATCGAAAAAATACAACGATTTCAAAACAAGTTCTTAAAGAACGCAGTAAACGCGCCATGGTATGTGAGGAACACTGATTTACATCGTGACCTAAAGATGTCATTAGTATCAGAAGTTGTCAAACATTACGCTGTAGCTCATGCCGAAAGACTCGAAAAACATACTAACCCGGAGGCTCGGCGACTTGCCAATTTAGATGACCAATGCCGGAGACTTAAACGAAAAAAACCAAATGATCTTGTTCCAGAAATTTTGATGACTGACAAATATATGTAAATTTCTGTCAGCTGTCTTCCAGTTATATACGTATTTCCTGTAAATACTGTTGAATTTAATAAAATAATATTACTTGATAGTTGTGAACTAGGTGTAATAGAATGAAATGTATTTAAATATTTATAACGTTACAATAAAAAAAAAAAAAAAAAAAAAAAAAAAAAAAAAAAAAAAAAATCTGCATTTCTGCAAAGAATAAACTCTTATTTGAGCACTAGACGTTGTGTTGTAACAATTGATCCTATTTTATCTACTCCCTTGGCTGCCACCTCTTTGGTCCGCAAGGAAGTATCTTGGGACCGCTTTTATTTGTGTTATCTATTAATGACATCAAAAGTTGTTTCTCATTTGCTAATTCTTTGCTTTGTGCTGATGACCGTAAGATCTTCTCAGCGATCAAGGCTCAAGAGGATGACATTAAACTTCAAGCCGATATCGATAGACTTTACTTGTGTTGCCAGAATTTACGATTTTCGCTGAACTTATCTAAGTGGTTTCAAATATTTAACTCGAAAACATCTAACATTTTGTGCACTAAGTACAGTACCTCAACATATGGCCTACAGTGTGTTAGCGAGTTCAAGGGCCTTGGCGTTATCTTTGATAACAAATTTTCTTTTAATAACCGTATAAACTATATTACTTTAAAATCTTTCTCGATGTTCGGCTTCGTGAGACGTAACGCCTTCAAGTTCTCTGATCCCTATACCATTAAGTTACTCTATACATCGTTAGGTGTTATTTAGAATATGCTGTTTTTAATTGGAGACCTTGTAGGCAGCAAGCTATCAATATATATTAATAGAACGTGTGCAAAAAATATTTCTCAAATATGCCCTTCGGACTCTGAATTGTATTGATCCTATGCCATCATATTCTGCTCGTCTCATACTTATATGTCTCAAGTCCTTGGAAATTCTATACTGCGACCGCCGTAGCCGAATGGGTTGGTGCGTGACTACCATTCGGAATTCACAGAGAGAACGTCGGTTCGAATCTCGATGAAACACCAAAATTAAGAAAAACATTTTTCTAATATTGGTCGGCCCTCGGGAGCCAATGGCAAACCTCCTGGTGTATTTCTGCCATGAAAAACTCATCATAAAAATATCTGCCGTTCGGAGTCGGAAACTGTAGGTTCCTCCATTTGTGGAACAACATCAAGACGCGTGCCACAAATAGGAAGAGGAACTCGGCCAAACACCCAAAAGGGGTTTACGCGCCAATTATATATATTACTGTGTCTGTCTTTTACTCATAATTGTGTCTGAAGTAATTGATTGTCCCTATTTGTTGGAAAGGATTCAATTTAAGGTTTCCCAGCGATCTCTTAGGAACTTTAGAAGGAAACTTTAAACTAAGTATGCAGGGAATTAAGCACCTTTCATAATTATGTTGATCTCGATTTTTCGCTTTCAAGAGTAGCATTTTTAAATCTCTTGAATTCTATGTTATAGTTGTTTTGAAATCGATATTACGTCTATATTACATCAGTAGTTAAATCTAAGCAACTTTTGTATCATAGTCTGTAAGGATTGTAATTCATAGCCTTAAAGAAATTAATAAATAAATGTAGGTTGGAAAAGATTCTGCGAGCCGAAAAACTTAATCGTTCCGGCTCACTAACAACTGCGCTGTTAGTTCTGCTTTTTCTAAGCTGGATAAAGAAACAAAGCGAATGTGCCTGGTAGTGAGCGAGACAAGACGAAGTGTTGTCAAACAAACAGTCAAAGCAGTCGCGTACCGGCACCCACTGTTAACAGCTATGATTTTGAAGTGGTAAGAGATTTCGTTTATTAAGGGACTATCATAACACCTTGAAATCCAACAGAGAATTACTCTTAACAACATGTGCTACTTGTTAGGCTACTAAGTAGGCAATTAGTAGAAAAGTTCTTTCGCCGCAAATAAAACTAGCACCTTAGTAGCCTTTCATCATACTGTTTTGTCATATGGCGTAAGAGATTTCGTTTATTAAGGGACTATCATAACACCTTGAAATCCAACAGAGAACTACTCTTAACAACATGTGCTACTTGTTAGGCTACTAAGTAGGCAATTAGTAGAAAAGTTCTTTCGCCGCAAATAAAACTAGCACCTTAGTAGCCTTTCATCATACTGTTTTGTCATATGGCGTAAGAGATTTCGTTTATTAAGGGACTATCATAACACCTTGAAATCCAACAGAGAACTACTCTTAACAACATGTGCTACTTGTTAGGCTACTAAGTAGGCAATTAGTAGAAAAGTTCTTTCGCCGCAAATAAAACTAGCACCTTAGTAGCCTTTCATCATACTGTTTTGTCATATGGCGTATAAGCTAGGACGAGTACTAAGTTCGATGAGGAGTCCTTTGAGTGTTTTGGGAGAAAAATTGTGCGGATTATTTTTGCACCTGTGCACGTTTGCGACGGCGAGTATTGCAGGCGATGGAACAATAAGCTGTATGAACTTAACGACGACATAGACGTAGTGCAGCGAATAAAGATCCTCCGTTGACTAGGTCACGTCATCCGAATGGATACAAACGCTCCTGCTCTGAAAGTATTCAAAACAGTACCAGCTAGTGGTAGCAGAGAACGAGGTAAAATTTGCTGCTTGGAGAAGGACTTAATTCCGATTGGTGTATCCAACTAGATCGAGTTAGCACGAGAAAGAAACAACTGGCGTGCTTTGTTCAACTCGACCATAATGACTTAGGCGTTTGGAATCCCAAAGAGATCGAATCATGGCCGGGAGTGATGATCTTGCGAATATTTTTCCAATTTTCTCTTTTTCGAGGTAGTGTTAAGTAAAGTCATATAAGTATAGAAAAAAAATTTAAGTTAAGCAAAGCGAAGACAAAGTTCAAGCTGACAGTTTGAGGGGAACAATACATATCATTTGTATTCATGTTTTGTACATCGGTACAAAGTCGTTACACAGCCATCACGTAAAGAAACGTTTCTAGTCGCTTCTTATGTCGCTGTAATAAAATAGAGAATAAAAGCAGTAAGCAGTATACCTATACTTACCACTAAATTAGATATGCATGTTTCTAGAAAATGTTTGCGGCATTTTAGCTCAAGTACTAAAGTGATTTTAATAATTTTTACTTATTTCTTAAGGGGTTATACGCAGTTATGAAGCAAATAAAAGACGGGTTGTCAAGGATTTATCCTGAAGAAACTTCAGAATATTTTAATTTGAAAATTTTTGGCGGTTATAAAAGCATCCTTCAAGAACGTAACAAAATTTTTTATTTATGAAAATGTTGATTATAGAGCGCGCTGCAGGCGATTTCTGGAACCTCCTTTAAAAAAAGACGATTTACGGTGTACATCGTAACTCAGGATTGGATTATCTGAAATCAAAAAACCAAACAAATTTTGTTATTGTAATATATTAGATTATCTAGTAATTAATCGTTCGGCTAATCAAAATAGTGAATTTTCACAAAATGGCAGCTTTTAAAAGAAATGATTTCGATTTTTACGTTAAAATTTGGCCGTAAATTGATTATAAAATGGAAAATAAGTATCAGATTTACAAAAGAAACGATTAATTACTAGAAAATGTATCTTTAAAGATTGAGTTAAAACGGTTGACCGATCAAACAAGCCGTTTTCGAGATATCGTGTACACCGACTTGAAAAATGCCGTTTTGAAAAAAACACGTTTAAAGTTTCAATACCTACCTTAAAACGTGCCGAGGCATCTCTACATATTTAGATATAACTCCGAAAGTATTGCTTAGATCTACTTCAAGTTTCGTGCGTATACTTTTGAATATATGTACATTACAAAAATGCAATAAAAAAATCGATTTTTTTGAAAGTCATAACTGCGTATAACCCCTTAAAGCTTCGAATAATGAAAAAATTTTCAGGTTAATTTGTTTTCAAACACAGTG
This sequence comes from Anastrepha ludens, assembly GCF_028408465.1. Taxonomy (NCBI): domain Eukaryota; kingdom Metazoa; phylum Arthropoda; class Insecta; order Diptera; family Tephritidae; genus Anastrepha; species Anastrepha ludens. The sequence goes on from NC_071503.1 coordinate 44,293,242, forward strand.
CAACACAGTGGAGAGAATTCAAAAGCTGTGCCCAACATCAGATCATTAATCGGCTAAAAATTAAGTGCCGCGTGTTAATTTGTGAAAACACGAATTATATCAATACCTTCAAATGCAGTATTTTTTGTCTACGACGTCGTGGAAAAGGTGTGTGTGTATAATTACTTGTGTTTGGCAGTTTCATTGCTTTCGCTTATTCTTTCACAAACAAGTTTCTCTTCCTTTTGTTTGTTTATTCGCAGCGCTGACGTCACTGTGAATTGGTAAGGGCTAATCTTGTATTCGACGGCGACGTAACTTGGGCAGTAGCTGCATTCAAATTTTCCTATATGCTCATAACAATCTCAGTTTTTGCCGACCTCTGTTGTAAACAAATTATTTTTATATCCCTTATTACATCAACAATTTAACTGTTTGTTTTCTTTTGGTATTAACTATCCAAAAGGGACTACGTGACTCTCTCTTTACATTCAAAGATATACAGGGTGGGCAAATAAGACCTACTAATGTTAAACACAAATAACTTTTGCAATAATCATTTATTTTGGTTAATTGTTTTTATACATTGAATATATTTTATGGAAATTATGTATGAAATTTTACATCAGACAAATGTCCACCATTTTTCTCGATACAAAGATTGGCTCTTTTTAACGCGTTTTCCATTACACCACATAATGTTTCTGGTTGAAGGCTCAGTATTTCGTCTCAAATATTTTGTTTCAGCTGTCTAATAGTCTCTGGTTTATTAAGATACACTTTGTCTTTTAAATATCCCCATAAAAAAAAGTCGGGCGCAGTAAAATCTGACGAACGAGCTGGTCAAGGGAAATCTGAGTTTTTTGGAAATCAGACGTTTGCCAAAAATTCACGCAGCAGGTCCATAGTTTGCCTAGCAGTATGCGCAGTTGCTCCATCTTGTTAAAACCACAAATTAGGATACTGCTCCGCCATTGGCCACAAAAAGTTGTCAATCAATGTTCTGTAAGAAGCTCCAGAAATCGATTCCAGCGTTTCATCCTCATTTTCCAAAAAATATGGATTAGGCCATAACACCGCACCAAACAGTACATTTAAATGGGTGCAACTGATGTTGGTGTATTGCCTTTGGAGCTTCAGAGCCCCACAATCTACAGTTTTGTTTGTTGACATAACCATTTATGTATATGGAAATGCGCCTCACCCGACATCAAAACATTATTTAAAAAATTGTGTGGCTAATTGTGTAAGAATAGAAAAACTCGATAATTTTAACGGGTTTTTTACTGTGGTGTTCCATAATAAATTTCCAATAATTCAATTATAACCTACAAAAAGAGAAAAATAAATATGTCAAAAAATAAAAAAGTTATTTGTGCTTAACGTTAGTCGGTCTTATTTGGCCCACCCTGTATATGCAGGAGTGTAACAAATAGAGCATTTGCCAAAGCTGCATTCGTCAGAGCTGCTTGCCTCTTGAGAGAAGAAATCAAAGTTGATAATTGATTTGTAAAGTTTAATAGAGCCCGCGGGCCTTCAGCATTATAGATTGATGTAAGTAGTTTACGCTCTTATGCTCGTATATTATAAATATCGGCTGATAAATCACAAATATCGGCACAGAATAAATTAATATATAATATAACATACATTAAATTAAATAAATTATATTAGAAAATTAATGGGAAGTGGCCATCCGAAAACTAAAGCAATCAGTTTATCGGTTGCCGGTCGAAATTCGAGATTTTCATTTAATTTTCATTTAATTGATTAGTCAACTGTGACTAAAAATTACATCAATTAAATTTGCTCGGCGAAAAGAATTAAAATAATTATAATTATAATAATTTTTTTTTAGGTTGGTACCTTCGCCTCGAAGATATGTTCACGGTTTTAGCATGTTTAGTTTGTTTGTGAGAGGCATTGGGCTTTGGTTTGGATGTCATAACCATATACCCATGATTCGTCACCAGTTATAACCCTTTTAAGTAAATCTGGATCATCATTGACGTCATTCAACAATTTCTGAGCGATGCTCTGTGTCGTTGAAATCCAGCAATTTTGGAACGAACTGCCACACGCTTCATGCCCAAAATTTCAGCAACCTCAGCAACTTCCTTAATTATTATTCGACGATTCTCCATAACAATTGTCTTCACTTTCTCAACATTTTCATAGGTTGTTGATGTGCTGGTGCGTCCAGAGCGAACGTCGTCTTCTCGATCTTCTCTGAAAAATTTGTACCACTTGTAAACATTTTTTTGCCTCAGAGTACTCTCACCGTATACCACTGTTTTTAAAGCACTTAATTCCATTTTTTACACAAAATTTTATGCAACTTCTTTGATCCATTTTTTCAATAGCAGAAAATCGCCGAACACGCAAAACTCTTATTAATGCCTCTCACAAACAAACTAAACATGCTATATTTCTTAAGCCGTGAATAATTACAGAAAGTCGAATGTACATAGCTCGCGAAATTTAAAAATTCGCCTTATTTTGTAAACACGCCTCGTATACCAGTTCCTTCATCTATTCACCACTTACTAACAATGACCCGATTTACACGAGGAGACATCTGGAAGGGAGACACTGGAAATTCTCTTTTGATGTTTCATTCGCGTACACACGGGCAAAAATGTTTCCGCGGCATTTTGACATTTAATACTTTAGCATCGTCTGGTTCGGATGTATTCTAGCACGCGCTTACATGTAAAGCAGAGAGCGTTCGACAACAGTTTCTTAAATATATGAATGAAAAATGCAAACTGGTTAAATAATAAATAATTTGTTGTTTTTTTTATTGAAATATATTTATAAATTCTTATACTTGAATAAAAAAAATTAAATTAAAAATACTTCATATGTAAATAATTAACTTAAAATTAACTTGAGTATCTAGAAATGCAGGGAAAAATTAGAAATCAACATAAACATGTCCCATAACTATTTTAAATTATACCTAATTTACTAGCAAAAATAATCGTGCATTTCCCAAGCAGCGTTCGGATGTTTGTCATCGTTGTTATCTTCCGTTTGTATGAAAACCAACACATAACTTAGAACTTTCTTCCACAAAAGAAGAAAACGAATGAAGCAACTGTCAAAAATTGCTTTAAGATAAGAAATACGAATAAGAAGAGCAAAGCGTCTCGCCGAGTACGGGAGACAAAATCCCTTCTCTCTTCCCCGACCGTCCTTCGCCTCCGAACAAAATGTTTCCCTTCCAGATGTCTCCTCGTGTAAATCGGGTAAATCGGGGAATCGAAAGCACCTACTGTTAATAGATACATATTTTTATACGGTATAAAAGAAGACATTGTGCTCATTTCAGCATGTGTATTAAAACAATTTTTTTTATTACAACGATTGAATGATTGAAATATAATATAACAAACAGTACATAGGATAACAAGTAACAAAAGCAATGGCCGTTCAATGAATGTTGGCAAGCTCTCTCTTTATCTTTTGTCGGACCACTATTGTAATAAGTTAGGAAAATACTTGGAACTTGACACACTTTCAAAAGTTAAGCTGAGAACTGGGTTATGTAAATAACTTTTCCTCAGTACAATAGCAACTCAGGAGTAGGTGCTTTGTGTTTTGTAATATTTTAAACTTTACATTAGTAAACGTTAGCCGCACTACATACATAAGTGGTGTTTAAAAAGACACGGCTAGATGGTTTTCTAAAGTAAAACATGTACAAATTTAGATTTAGGTTTTACTATTGTATTCAAAATAGGGCTCTTGACAATTATGTGCTGAAAATTACATCATTTAAATGTCCACCATGAGCACGTCTACAAGTAAAATCCGGCAAAAAGTCAATCCATGAAAGCCTACTTGTTGAGAGCGTCGAGATATTGATGTTCAAGGTGGTTCAGCAACATTCTGGCCGTGCCCCGTTATAACTGAAATCAGTGTGCTAAGACTGTGCTTATTTCTTCTTAGTAGAAGTTCCGTGTGTTTAGCATTGAGAGTCGGCCAGAGCTGTCGGGCGTTTTTGCAAGTGGCTTCATTACGCCATTTTTCATTCGCTACTCTTACAATTTGTTCGAGGATAAGTAGTTTACATGTTTGCAAGGGTATACATACCTATATCACTGTCTATGTACTCAGCAGTCAATTTGGTACCGATTTTCGCTAGTTCATCGGCTCTGCTGTTCCCCTTAACGTCACAATGACCAGGAACCCATGTCATCATTAGGTGATATAACTCAGCCATCTCGTTAAGAGATGCACGGCATTTCATGGCTACCTTTTAGGTTATCGAGTGTTTTGTGAGGGATTTTATCGGTGAAAATGTAGATATCATCTCCAGGTATCGTATCACACTGTACCAGTATCACGGCTTTCATTATTGCCAACAATTCAGCCTGAAAGACACTAAAGTATACGCCGGATTATACGCCTCCGCCGTAGAAGGGTCGTGAACGTTGTAATGGCAGTATAGGTAGCTGTATAGTCCAGCTGTCCGGGAGGCCCCAACATGCCATCCAGGATTTTACCGTGGCCATGGTCTGTGTTTGACCACTTACTTAAAGTGCTCAGCCTTATTGCCGCACTGCGCGCAATGTACCTTGCCTGCAGATCTACCGGAAGGAAGTTTAATATTGCATACAGTGCTTTCGATGGTGTCGTTGGCATTGCACCGCTAATAACAACAGATGCAAGACTTTGGACCCTGTCAACTCTTTTAATGTTCACGCGCTTCTCAAGGGTATTCCACCATATTGCAATACCGTGGTAGAGAATTAGTCTAATTACCGCTGTGTACAACCAGTGTATCATTCTGGGTTTTAAACCCCAATGAGCCTTCCGCACGAGTATAATGCCGTCGTAGCTTTGCGTACTCCATCTGCGACTTTGAGCCCCCAATTTAGCTTCCTATCCAGTACGAGTCCTAGATATTTAGCGCTTTCTGTTACTGTAAGGGTTTTCTCCATAAAAATATTTGTTGAAAAGCAGGTGTTTTATGTTTTCTGTTGAACAGTATCAGCTCTTTGTTGAAGATCGCACAGTATTGGAAGGTGTTTGCCCGAGACTGCTATAACAATTCCATCGGCATATGAATTTATCCTACCTCCAATTTTTGCAAGTTCCTGAAGGAGATTATTAACGGTCAGGTTCCACAGAAGCGGAGAGGGTACCCCATCCTGTGGTGTACCCCTGATCGGAAATTTCCCAATGGATGTTTCACCCAAATCTGCACGTATCGTCCGCCCGATTAGCATTCGTTCTAATGAACGAGCCAAGTGCTCTGTTTACACCCATTTCCGTTAGCGATTTGGTAATTGCTTCCGGATGTATGTTATTGAAAGCACCTTCGATGTCCAGAAAAGGGTGAAGTGATTTCTCAATCGTATCGACTAGCGAGTGGAGCGCTACTGATTTGCCTTCGATATATGTATGTATGTATGCTTGTTGAAAAGGTGACAGCTTGTTGCTGATCTTTCCATTGATGTGCCAATCTAGCAATCGCTCTAACGTTTTTAATAGGAAGGATGTGCGAAATTTTTTAAGCTTTTATTTTTTTATTCTCAGTGAATTTTTCTTTAAATCTAATTTATGCCAGTTTGACTTTTCAAAAAATATTTTGTTTTTTTCATTTTCGAAACACATTATGTATTTCGCAAGAGAGGAATTTTTATTTGAATGCCGTTTAGATGCCTTTCGTAATCTTTAATTATAGAAGCATAACAATTAATGTGCTTATGTATATCAAGGAATAAATATCTGAAAAAAGTTATAATAAAAAAAAATGCATATACATATCGTATACATATATACATATGTATACTATAAGTAAATAATTGGCACTTACATCTTGTATTCACTGCTTGGCCGAGCTAGTCAAAGACTTGGAAGTTAAGGACTTTCTTGAATTTGGAAAAATATTTAAAAATTATTTTTTTTGAATTTAATTTTAGGGTAGTTCTTAACAATGTTAATACTGGACTGACTGCCAACATATTCGACAGTCGGTCGTATTTATACTTACACCTCATCTTACTGTTTTGGGTACACGACTTGTATATGTTTAGGAAAAACATGTTTATCTTTTGTTATCCTTAACATATCGCACCCTAAATACAAAAGGGTCACAACTCAAAATGTACTTCTGCTCAAATATGAACGAGACGTTATCAATAAAACGGTCCGCGGATGACATATGGCAAAAATAATTTTTTTGTTTTTTGGTAGGACTGTTATAAGCTTACATGGCGAATTTCAGCGTGATATGTCACATAGTTTGTTTTCTGTGCTACTGTAAACAAGTCAAGCTCGAGTGTGGAAAATTTTGAGTTGTGCCCCTTTTGTATTTAGGGTGCGATATGTTTATCTTTTGTTATTCTTAAAATACATATGTTTATCTTTGGTTATTCTTAAAATACATATTTTTGGATTTGTACAGCCCTGCCTGAGTATACTTAGAATTTACTTAACTATTTTTATTTATTATTTGTGAATGAAATCATTCCTTAACTCTCCCCTTCCTAAATTAAATCGTCCCGATTTATACCGAATTAATGTTTGTTCCTTGTTCTTGCCTAAATAATTTTTACAGTTATTCACTCTAGTGTAAATATTGTTGCAAAGGGCAATTTGCTTATCGGTGAAACATTTTTACATGCTTAGTTCTAAGTGGTGTGAATTTAAATAGTTTACAATGATTATTTATGATAGGATATTTGTAAATAGCAATGGTAGGATTTTTAGTTCTTATTAAATATTTGTTCGTATGATGTGGTAATTTTTTGTCAATTAGAACAAAAATGTCAATTCGTCAAATAAATATGCATTTCGGTTCTAGTTAGAATATATTTCCTGTTAGTTATGGTCGTTATTTGTCGCCTTCTGCTTGAATTGCGATTATGATGACCATTGCTAGTAATATCAGGTAATTCACTGTGGCCTCCTGTAACTGTGTAATTTTTTTACGTCCTTTTTGTTAATAACTTTTCCCTCCATAGTCAAAATCGTGTCTTCACCATGTACTTTTTGTAAAGACTGTCACTTTTACTTCTGATGTTAGTCCTTAAAACCAATATCTGGTCTCCTTGTTTAAAAGTTCGATGTCTAGTTCCCTGGTTTAGACGTTGTGGTAGGTTTTCTCCAATGCGTCTTTTAATTTTTTTACTATGTCTTTCTTGCTGTGTGTTATTAAGTTAAAATGTAAATCCTTTGGTTTTTTTTTGTGACGGTATGGGTTGTGTGGCTGATGTTGAATTCTTTATTTTTCTGTGTTAACCTCGTAGCTTCATTTTTTTCGGAATTGAGATTTTTAGTGAAAAACACTCCTTAGCACTTCCGTTAAAACAAAGCATGCAATGTTGATAATGATCATAGAATTTTTTCAGATCGTTTCGATTTTTTTCGTATTTATAAGTTCGAATTCAAAAACCTCGTATCTACTATAAGTATCGTATCAAATAAGTTATAACTTTTCATAGAAGTTACGTAACTCTAAACATTTTTATCGATTTACTGAAAATTATGATTTTGTTGATACGAGGTTAACACAGAAAGGGGACGATAAGTAATTGTGCGTTCGTTCTATCTGACCGTTTGCCTTTGGTCTAGATATATACTTCTTCTTCGTCTTAATTGGCGCGATAACCGCTCACGCGATTTTTGCCGAGTTTAACAAAGCGCGCCAGTCGTTTCTTTCTCGTGCTAACCGGCGCCAATTGGACACACCAAGTGAAACCAAGTCCTTCTCCACCTGATCTTTCCAACGTAGAGGAGGCCTTCCTCTTCCTCTGCTACACCCAGCTGGTACCGCATCGAATACTTTCGGAGCCGGAGCGTTTGTATCCATTCGGAGGATATGACCCAGCCAAAGTAGCCGTTGGATCTTTATTCGCTGCGCTATGTCTATGTCGTCGTATAGCTTATGCAGCTTATCGCTCCATCGCCTGCGATATTCGTCGTTGCCAACGTGCAAAGGTCCAAAAATCTTCCACAGAATCTTTGTCTCAAACTCTCCTAGCGTCACTTCATCGGATGTTGTCATCGTCCACGCTTTTGCGCCATACGTTAGGACGGGCATGATGGGAGTCTTGTAGAGTGTTAGTTTTGTTCGTCGAGAGAGGACTTTACTACTCAATTGCCTACTTAGTCCAAAGTAGCACTTGTTGGCAAGAGAGATTCTACGTTGGATTTCAAGGCTGACATTGTTATCGGTGTTAATGCTGGTTCCTAAGTATACGAAGTACTTTACAACCTCGAAATAAAGAAGTCACACCACAGCGAGTCATCCTGTCTGAAACCTCGTTGGGTATCAAATGGCTCGGAGAGGTCCTTACCAATTCTGACGGCGCTGCTGGTGTTGAGCAACGTCATCTTGCATAGCCGTATTAGTTTTGCGGGGATACCAAATTCAGACATCGCGGCATACAAGTAACTCCATTGCGTACTGTCGAATGCAGCCTTGATGTCGACGAAAATATGGTGTGTGTTGATTCTCCTTTCATGGGTCTTTTCCAAGATTTGGCGTATTGTTACAGTTCGGAAAATTGTTGGTAAGAATTTCTTCTACTCTTTTGTCCACTTCTGTTTTTGAGTCTACTTGTCTGATAGTTCTGTATTTTGAGAATATGTTTTGTGTTCATTATAATAAATATCTAAATGTATGTATTCCCTGGTTGTGTTGGTACGTGTGATTCTTTCGTGTGTTTGGTATCAATTCTATTTGGATACCGGAGGCATTTAGCGGATGGCGTACTGCCTTGATTATGTCGTTGTATGAAATACCAGATGACTGTACAATACCTATAGAACAGTGGTCGCCAACCTTTTCAATGTGTTGAGCTACTTTCAAGATTTTGAAATAAACAGCGAGCTACTTGCACAAGCCAACATAAATTAAATAATGCACAGTTATATTCGATATACAATACATGTATTTATTTTACTAATATACGTTCTATATATAATAAACTTATGACTTATAGTGCTTATACTTATGCATAACTACATCCATGTTCACACCTATCAATCGTAACAAAATTTTTTGCAGTCATAATGGCAAATCACAAGCGACTTAAAAAAACAACAAAACAGTAATAGTACATTATTATATAAATGAAATATGGGCAGATAAAAAGAGCATATTTAATGAGAAGGTTGACATTCTGACTCATCGATAATTTTTTTAATATTTGCAGTATAATTTGATACAGTCATTCGAATACAGTTATCCAAATGTATATCTGTAAGCCGATTGCGCTATTTATTTTTAATAAATTTCATATTGGAAAAAGAAGATTCACACAAATAAGTTTAACTGAATAACGCTTTCACTTTCAACGCAACACGACATAAAACTGAATACTTAACTTTACTTACTAAAGTCCATATACATTTTGTATTTGAACTTAAAGATTTTAAAGTCAAGTCACTTTGAAAAGCAATCAGTTCCATTTCTGTCACAGCAATGTCTTCGCCAAAGTTGTTCATAACACAAGTTGCAAACTGTTGTATATCAATGTCCATGAAGGGTGAAACAACAAATTGCGTCACTAAAGCAATTTTGCTGAAATCCTTGAATAGATTTTTGAAGTTTTCCTTCAAGTTAGAAACTATTTCCATATGATATTTACTGTCATAGGGCTCTAATAGATTTTTGGATATCTTTTCGGAAAGAATAGGAAAATGCTTAGTATCGCGGTTTTTTAGGTTTTGTTCCCAAAATTCAAGTTTTGTAATAAATGCATTTATATCAGAAATCATTTCCGCTAATTCTTTATCCCTGTCTTGAAGCTGCAAGTTAAGCTCATTTAATTTCTCTGTAATGTCCACAAGAAAACCAAAATCTCTGAGCCAAGTCGAATTTTCCAGTTCAGGAATCGGTTCATCGCGTTCTTTGAAAAATTGGAGCATAGCAGGCAGGACATCATTGAAACGTTTAAGCACTCGTCGTCTGCTTAACCATCGCACTTCAGAGTGAAGAAGTAGCTCTCCGTATTGACAGTCAATTTCATCAGCCAAGGTTTTAAATAATCTTCTTTGTAACGCTTGAGCTCTAATCTTGTTCACAATTTTCACCACCAGTTTCATAACGTTGTTCAAGTTTAGAAAATTTCCACATAATGCTTGCTGATGTATAATACAGTGGTAACTAAGAAATTGTGGAAAACTTTCATCCTTGTGACATAGCGACACGCGCCCCTTATCACATCCCACCAAAGCTGGAGCACCGTCAGTTGTCAGGCCTACCATTTTTGATATTGGAATTTTCTCAGAAGAGATGAGATTTTTTAAATGAGAAAACAGCTCTGGCCCAGTAGTATGTCCTTTGAGTGGAATAAACTTCAAAAGATCTTCTTTAATTGTAAAATCACTAAAAGCCATCCTGACAAATATGGCCATCTGTGAGGTGTCAACTACATCTGTTGACTCATCCAGTTGCAGTGAAAAATAAATACAGTTATCTAAGTCACTTCTCAACTGTAAAAAAATATCATTGCTCATTACTTCTACTCGCCTCATCACTGTATTAGCTGAAAGTTGCATAGATTTTATAGCAGACACTATTTCGTCTTTATTTCTAAAGTTGGCGAATAAAGAATCTGCAGCTTCCAAAAATGCTTGTTTTATGATTCCCCGTCTTCAGGAGGTTTCTTCTTTTGTGCAATTATCTGGGAAACACGATAAGATGCTTCAGTTGCAGCCTTATTTTTGTCGATTGTTTTCAAAAATATTGACTGTTGTCCAATTAACTGGATTTTTAAATGTTTCAGTTTTTCTTTTCTGGTGGCAGAATTTAACGGGAATGCCTTCTCAAAATTCGAATGTACAGTTTTATGATGCCTCTCAATTTTTCCTTTTTTAGGAACTGACACAGATGTATTACATAACAAACAAACACTTTGGCCTTTAACTTCTGTGAAGAAGTATTGTTCTTCCCATTCCGAATGGAAATGGTATGTCTTCGCCTTCTTACTACTGCTTGCCATAATGTTTCGAACTCTAACCCAACCGCTGCACGCAGAACGTTGATAATGCCGTTCAGTATTAAACTGAGCACAATGTCGACGTGCATTGCGTATATATAAAGCCAAAAAATTCTCGAACACGCTAATCGGTTCCAGCCGATCCTAGAACGGAGACACGACTTCGCGTCGTATTTGTCGGCGCGAAATCGCTTAACGCAGTGTTGCCGCAGTTTATCTATTTATTATGAAAATTTCTGAAATTTGCTAATACTGGTATAATTTTCAGACTTTTGGATTTTTTGCAACGTGAGCAGCGCGATCTACCAGAATTGCCTTTGCGAGCTACCGGTAGCTCGCGATCGACGGGTTGGCGATCACTGCTATAGAAGATGTGTTAATTATTTGTCGTGACAAGGCGTCAGCTACAACATTCTGTGCGCCAGGTTTATACACGACGTTTGCTCCATAATCTTCGATAATATTTTTCCATCTCTTTAGTTTATGATTCGGATTCTTATCCGATATGGCGTAAGTAAGCGATTGATGGTCGGTATATATCGTTAAGTCGGCTATGCCGTATATGTAATTTCGTAATTTTTGTAGGGACCATATATTAGCGAGTAGCTCTTTCTCGTTGGTACTATAATTTTGTTCTGTGGTACTGAGTGTGCGGGATAAAAAATAAATTGGATTTTTATTTTGACTGAATACAGCTCCAATGGCTATATTGGAAGCGTCAGTAGTGAGTTCAAAAGCTTTCTCATAATTTAACTGGTATAATTCCACCTACTTCTTTAAGCAGTTTTTCAGTTTATTTATGGCTTCTATGGCCATTTGGCCATTTTTGTGTTCTTACTTTAATTTTTTCCGATATGAGAATTATCTCCTTTAAGATGTAAAGTTAAGGATTTAGCTAGAGCTGCATAGTTTTTACGAATTTTCTATAGTATCCAGTAAGTCCTAAGAATCCTCTAAGGTCTTTGAGGGTTTCTGGTATTGGGTAATTTTCTATGGCTTTTATTTTATTCAGGAGAAATTCTATTGTGCTTTACAATATGACCTAAGTGTTCTATCTCTTCCATGAAAAATTTTGGCTTTTCATTGGACACTTTTAAAGAGGCATTATTTAATGCGTTAAAAATAGTTCGCATGTGTTTCAAATGCTCTTCATATGGTGAGGAGTAAATGATTACATTGTCAATGTAAACATATGCGAATTTACCTATGATGTCGCGCAGGGTGTCATCAACACGTCTTTGGAAAATAATATAGATGGGGCGTTCTTCAATCCGAAAGGCATTCGGATGAACTCATATTTATCTCCATTCACACAAAACGCTGTTTTCTCTCCGTCACTTTCTTTTATCTTAATTTGATGAAAGCCCGACTACAAATCAAGTGTAGTGAAAAATTTGGCTTTCTCTAAGTTTTGCAGCGTAATATTTATGTCTGGTGTTACGTATTGTGCCTATACTTTTGTCCAGTAAAATATCGAATTAATTTAAAATTTTTTATTTTTGAACTTTATTTCCAAAGAAAATGTATTTAGTTTTCATAGCTATCTTTTAATGTATAAACTCTACACCTATAATATACCTACAAAATAAATATATCGTTTTTCTGAATACAAATAAAACGGCAGTTCTTTTTATAAAGCGGATTGTGCCTATACTTAAGTCCAGCACTGATCTGTCTGTGATCGTATGTTCGTTTAATTTGCTAAAATCTATAACCATACGTCTTTTGGGTTTTCCGCTCTCATATGTACGGTTAACATGGATGAATTGTATGGACTGTAGCTTTTTTATTATTCGTTCTTTCAATAATTGGTCAGTTTCCTTATTTACGATTTCTACGTCTTTTATATTACTTGTATATTGTTTGGTCCATATAGGATCATTTGTATTTGTCCGTATGCTAGCTTCAATCCTTGTAGTGAAGGGTAACGCTCCTATGACATTATTGTCCTTTATTAACCTATTGATTTCTGCTCTGTACGTGTCTATCCCTACAGTGCGATTTGCATAAGTTTTTTCACTAATTTCTGACTTTCTTAACACCTCCAATGTGATCTTGTTGAAATTTATAACCGCGTTCAATTTCTTTATTCCGTTCCATCCTAGTATCAAATCAAATCCATTTATCTCATCTACCTCAAAAAAATCTAAATCTTCATTCATAGACTTAATAGTTTGTTTCGTATTAATTATAGAACTACCATGTATTGATATCTCTTGTAATGGTTTTACTTTTTTGGTTATATTAAATTTTAAATTTTCTTAACATAGTTATGGGATGCACCTGTATCTACTATCTGTGTCCATGGGTTCTGGGTTTGGTAATTGAGATGGCGGCTGGTTATAGTTGTATTTTTGCTGAATCATGGCGTTCACGTCGATTTGTTCCATAACGTCAATGGTGTCCAAATGATTTCGTTTATTAAGTTTATTACGTTTCTCCAAAGATTTTCTCATCTGCTTCTTTCTATGAGAATTAGATCAGTGTTTTTATTTTTCTAATGGAAGAAACACGAATAGTGTCTAAATCACTAAATTTTTTATTTCTTTGTTCACTGTATTTTCACTTCTTTTCCTTACAGCCTTTATTTTTTTACATAAGATTTTGTCTTTTATTATGAAGGATTATGTATTTATGTCCTTGCTGCGACAAAGAAGACTATTTTTTTGGTGCGCTCACTGGAGCATCAATGTACATATATGATACTAATGGCAGGATCGCCAGTTAAAGACTTGGAAGCTAGTTCAAGACTTGCTTGACTTTGGAAAAATATAAACATTTATTTTTTTGAAATTAATTTTAGGGTAGTTCTTAACAATGTTAATACTGGACTGACTGCCAACATACTATATTTGACAGTCGTATTTATACTTATATCTCATCTTACTGTTTTAGGTACACGACTTGTATGTTAGTTTCTTTGTTTCCTGTTTACGAAAAAAATTATTTATCTTTTGTTATTCTTAACAAATGTTTATCTTTTGTTCTTCTTAAAATGCATATGTTTGGATTTGTTCAGCCCTGCATGATTATACTTAGAACTTACTTAACTATTTTTATTTATTATTTGTGAATGAAATCATTTCTTAACTAGCTCCCCTTTCTTTTGTGGTGTGCGCGGTGATGTTTCTTCCATGAAATGATGGGACCTACAGTTTCACGTTTACATTTTTATGACGAGTTTTTTCGTGGCAGAAATACACTGTGAAGTTTGTTTGCCTTCCGAGACCGCTGTTAGAAAAAACTTTTTGTACAATTTGTTGTTTCAAGCCCGGAGTTTTGCTCCAACCCATTCGGCTATGGTATTACGAAATAGTTTATTAAAGTTGCTACTTATTGTTTATAAGAAGTATGGAAATATTCATAAAAACCTGTTTTTTCATTTATTTCTCGTACAAGTTTGGCATAATTGGCGCAGTAGTTTTTCCATTATGTCATTTGGCATTCGCTATGTTACTTTGTTGTTCATACATGCATACATATATTTATGTGCATAAGGTAATAGTATGAGACAACTATTGTATTGGTAGAAAAAAGAAGTCGACAGGACAAAATCTAAATAAGATTATTTGAAAAAAAAAACTTACTGTACTTGGAAATCTTCCCTGTGGCCAGGCACTGATAACCCATCGCATTGCTCTCGACCCTTATATTTTAATTATAAGTATTGCAAAAATCGTTGTGAATGCACAATACTGTATTCAGATAAAGATATCCTTTATCAACGTCCTTTTAAGTCTGCCCCGAGCGGGTTGGTAACAGTTGCATTGGTTTGTTAAGAACAAACGTATACAAACAACCGATGTTTCGAATAGAAAGAACTAAAGAATGTTTTGTACATTAAAGGGTTGACAGTTTAGCAAAAGGGGTCATTACGTGAGTAGGCTATATTTCATAGAACAGAAAAGTTAATAAGTAGTGTACAGAGCATAGAATAGTGCGTCGAAGGTCGATTTGTATGGTTTCAATTTTCAAATGTGAAAATGATCACTTTGTACCACTTTAACGGTCGACAATTAAGGTGGGACTGTATTCTTTGTGGTATGCTTATGTATGCATAATGTATGTATATACATATGTAAATGCACACATTCAATTAAAATACGTAAGGGTGTGGTACTGCTTCGATAAGATTAATACGAGGGCCACTCCTTTTATTATGAGCCCATTAAAATATGAAAGTGGTTTTATAGATTTAAAAATATTCTAGTTCGTGATATAAAGTATGCATGTATACACTTGTGCATGTGTTGCATTATCAACAAATATAAATATTCTGCTGGATACATCTTCATAACATGGTGGAGATTAGTAGGCCTTTGGTTGTTGAATCTATTTACATACATATTTCTCCGAACATTTTTGCCTAATATTTTGGTATCGCGTTCGCAACTAGTTTTGATAAGTTAGTCACAAACAAATTTGTTAAATTCGTTAAGTTTATTTATTAAAATTCTTAAAAACGGAATTCCATATTTTCAGCTCTGTGAACTTTTGACAAAATAACCGTTCATTCATAGAATATTTATTGAATTGACGCATACATCATTTCTTAACTTGAGAACTGCAGTCGTAATGCGGTTCGGCTCTTTGTTGAAATTACTAGAAGTTAGTTGTTTGCGAGTTTATAAGTTTACTAATTATGCCCTGATTGGAATCTTTAGTGCCAAGTTGTAAGCGTTAATCATCTTTGGAATTCCAGACTATGTGGCAATGGCCGAGAAATTACTCAATTACTCTCGTTAAGAAACAAGTGCGGCACTGCAAAGCTACTTTTACAGTTCAGTTGGTCTCGAGTTCGATTCCCATTGTTACCTAGCCGCCCCTCAAATGACATTTACAAAACTCCGAGCGCATTTCTGCCTTGAATTTCATAAAAAATCTAACGTTCGAAATCGCCTTAAAGTTGTAAGCCATTCGCTTTGTAGAAAAACTTTAACCCACACCACAAGTTCATCTCATGGTGGTGGTTCATCAAGCTCTGTCGAAGTTATTGATTTGAATAAGTTCACCTCAAGGTAAGTGTATTTTGAGTAAACATTCAACGAACGAAAAATGTTGATTCATATGTCCCTAAAAAAATATGTTAAAATGCTATAATTAATATTTTCTTTCGGGATTTTGGTGCATAGAGGAAGGAATCACCACTTTGCGTTCGCGTTAATTTGTTTTTGCGTTGCTTTAAGCTGGGCCCAGACGGAAAACAAATTTAAACAATCGGTTGAAATTCACTTTGTGAAACACGTGTGGATTTGTTGACAATTTTAGTTTCACGCTTATCGTCGATGAGTAAACATGGAACGCGGAAAAAAAAATGTTTGTAACTCATGGTATTTATTGGTGCATGAAAAGAAGGGAGGAAAAGTAGAGGAAAAAAAGCCGATTAATTTGGGTGCAGGACTGCTTTACGTTGTCATTTGTCCGCTCATGTGTATACTTCAAAATTTCAAAAGAAATGAGAAAAATCCTCAACTTCGCCACACACACGCAGCCGATTAAAAATTGACAAACAATTTTGTCAAATTTGGATCGGTTTGCTAACACGGCTCTTGAAATTTCAACCGATTCTTTGAATTTGTATTCCGTCTGTGCCCAGCTTTATGGAATTCACCCAAAATGTTTCTCTTGACAATTTTCTTGCAGGGTATTTCATCGTGAGTATGTGCGGACGTGTGCTGAAATTTCAAAAGCATTGAAGAACCACACACATAAACAAACGTGTGTATACTGAAATACTAGAAGTAGATACATATGTATATGTATACATTCATGATAGTATGTATGTATATGCCACTTTGGATTTTGATTTGGGGTTGAGCGGGTTCAGTTACAAATTTGTTCGGTGCTCTAATATTGTCATTTGATAACAAAGGAAAAGAAGCAAGAAAAAAAACGTATCATTAAATGTACAGCACAATTCATGCCACGATAATCACGAAGTAATTAGATAAAACTATGTTAATATTATATTTATTGTCATCCCGATCACGGCTGTTTGGTGATAACAGGCAGTGGTGACAGGGACGACAATGACGTCTGTCAATCTTCAAACATCCCCTTGCTACTTGTGACATAAATACACAAAAGCATAGATATATACATGCGTTCATACATACACACATAACGGGTGACCAGATTGGAGGTACTTTTCCCAATAGGGTTTTTTGCCAAATCACGCGTGACTACTGTCAAATTAACTGCATAATTTTTTTGGTATTCATTGACATTCCACCATAGAAAGGCTTACCTCCAAAAAATTTTTACAAATCGTATTATGAAAATCGACGCTCTGTAAAAAGTCTTCATCGCGCGCTTAGGCCCAGTAAAGGTGTACATAACTGTCGTACCGTTTTGGCTTAATAGGCAAAATTGCGGTATTTGGGGGGAAGAGAAACCCGAAGTCATTTAAGAACAGCCATTACATCCATACAAAACAACCATTTGGTGTGGCCAATATAGCAGTGAATCGCAAACGCCATCGCGCCATAATAATCGACTTTTCGATGCCGGAAATTGAAGCACGACATCTCCAGAACATTTCGTTCTAACAAGAGGGCACTACTTGCCATACAGCCCCTGAAACAGTGGACTTACTGAGTCGTCGTTTCGGTGAGCAATTTATTTCTCGTCCCGGACCAGTGGATTGGCCATCAAGATCGTGTGATATCACACCTTTGGATGCTTTAAATGCTTTGTGGATGAACCAACTTCGATGGAGGTATTGGTAGCCAACATTAGAGTAGAATGGGGTAACATAGGTAATTTTTTTTTGGAGAGCTCTTGCTACGGTGTTTTTGTATTGATTTTGAAAAATAAGCCAGATTTTGAAAGGTTATTTATCTGCTAACATTTTGGTTATACTGACTTATGTTTGGCTAAATATTTTGGAAGCTGCATTCAATAAGACAAAGGTACTTTTTTTTCGATATTTTCAAAATCGGGGGGCGCGATAGGTCACAATATGTGAGGGGGAAAGAACAATGTACATGGCTTGGAAATTAACGTTTTAACTTTTATTTATAGAGTATGAACACTGCACATGTTATAAAAGTTAGGAATTTTTCTTTAATTCATCACGCAAGCACGTAATGTTTCGAACGGAATTGTAAATTGTTTAGAGGCTGATCGAACACTAGCGCCATCTCGGACTGCCGCGATTGCGTTTTTTACGTCCTCTTCACTTTGTTTCGGCGTTTTTCGCACATAATTACGCACCATTTTGCTGCAAAAACAAATAAAATTCATTTTATTCAATTAAAAGTAGTGACCTATAATGCCCCCAGACGGCTGACCTATAGTGCCCCCAAGCACATGTTTTATGTTAGTGTCGATATTTTTTTTAAAAACAAAAATATCAAAAAACTAACACATTATTCGTGTTCAGCATTATTTTCTACGTAAATTAAAACTCACCTGACAAATATTTACATACATTAAATGCACTGCACCGTAGAATAAAAAAAATGCTATGTCGGAGAAAAGCTCACAAAAAACTAAACGACGCCAGAACTAGGATAACTAATCAATGGTGACGGCCAAAATGACAGTCGCGAACGTTGTTCCCCACCACGTATTCAATTCACATAAGACGAGTGACCTCTGCAAAAACAGTGCGACGAAAACCCCACCTACCTATTGTGCCCCCATACCTATCTTACCCCATTCTACTCTACTAAAGTTATTGACGAGATACCGACCAAAGTGCTCCAGCCCGTCATACAAAATAGGTGTTTACAGATGCCGAATTACGGCGCAGTTTCGGCCAATATTTGAAAGGGATCATCTTTAAAAATTTAATGCCATGGATGGTTCTACTCAAAAATAATAAAGATTGCCCAACAATTTGAATTTTCGTTGATTTTTTTTTTTCAATTTAAAATCCGATGCCTCTAAATTGATCACCCATTATATATATACATATATATGTATATATGTATGTAAGATTGTGACAGCATTTTTTATATTAGCTCTGTATATATATTACAACAAGTAAATACGGACGTTTGTATGTAATTATTTAATGCCAACCTTTTTTATCTTCGAATTTTAAATAACTTTAATTGGAGAGGTGGTCCTCAGACCCAGGTTATATTGTTTAAAAAATATTTACTGTTCTCAGTTGAACAAACAACAATCAACGCTACACGCTCAGGCTTATCTCTGCACAAGTAATGCATGCGGGTTACCAGCTATCACATTTTCGGGATAGTTAGAAAATAAAAGGAGGAGCTCAGGAGAAACTCCCAATTCATAATTCGTTTCACAATTTAATATTGTACTATATCATTATTTTCTTAGTAGATTATATTAGGGCATATTACTTAAAATTCCTTTTATTTGCAGCAGAACACTTTACTAACTCCTTCGATTTGGTCCTGTAAACAGAAATAGTTATTTGAACACGCAATGTGCAAAAACAACAAGGGAAAGCAAAATGCGTCATATTTTGCGTTGTTTTAAAACTGTTTTCACAACTTGAAGAAACATAAACAAACACCAGAAACGCCATATTATGTTGTACATTTTTGTACAACATTATAAATCGCGCAGAAAACGAAAACCGGTTAGAGTTAAAAAAATTTTCGAAGAACCGCAGTGCAGCCTTAGAATATACATAAGCCGCAGATTTCGAACACCGCCAGGGTGTGAAAATATGTAACAAACAAGTCCGAAGTGTTCTCATGCAACTTGATTTTCATCAAGAAGTGCATGAAAAAAGCCATTACTGTCGGAACGACTTTCATATCAAACATCGACATCATCGACAAAAATAGTGCTATATAAGAAAAATATACCCATCAGAGTTTAAGGAAAGCCGTAAAAATCAAAAGCACTGTTCCTATAGTGAAATTTGGGAAGTGGGGTAGTATTTGTAGCAAAGGTGTTGCTGAAATTAAAATTATTGAGGACAACATGACTAAAGAAATCTGTTTAGACATTTTGCGTAACAGTTTGAAACCAAACGTGGAAAAATTTGAGCTCACTGATCCAGAAAATCCAAACAAATTGTTATTCAAATTATGCCAAAATAATGATCCCAATTATAAGTATTACATATGCAGGGCTTGGTTTCTATATATTTACTCAAAAGTGCTAGATGCTCCTACCTAGAACCCTGATATCAACCCAAAAGGTGTGCTAAAACAACTGACACGGTACACCAAAGAGGAATGGAATACAATTCTACAAGAATCTGACCTAAAACAATAATTTCATCAATGCCCAGGAGGTTACAATCGCTGCGAGCGGTCACACAAAATAACATATTAACATATACATAACACAGGTCAACAACGTTTTGTTCTAGAAAAGTGTAGGGTAATTTTCGAAGTAATTTTTTGCGTAGAATCCGAATCCGGGGTTTAAATTGCTCTATCACGTCAGGATTTTGAGATATCCCAACCTAAAAATGCAAAAAACGCTGTTTTTGTCCATTTTTGAGGTTATGTAGCTACGCAGATTTTGCTCTTCATAAAAAAGTAAATATAGTATTTTAAAGTAAAAGTCGTCCTCTTTTAAATGCCGTTGAGTTTGCTTAAATATCTTTATTTTTCACTGAGATATCGCATTTTGAAGTTTCCATGTTTGTGAATTTTTCGATATTCGAAAATCCATTGAGATAACATGAGACGTGATACGGTCGATTACATAATCGCTCTGTTCTCTCTGTGAATTGCGAATGGTAGTCACGCACCAACCCATTCGGCTACGGCGGCCGCCTATGTAAATAATAATCTCCTTAAGTATCTAGGGGGACCGTCCTAATAATACTTAAAATCAGTATATAAATTTCCGTTATCACTTACGGTTTACAGTTTACTGGTTATTAACAAATTGTAATAAAAATATAGTCAGCAAAGTCTTCATATGTCTTTATATTTATTAGGTACTATGCGACAAATACAAAATACAATTTCGAATGAACTATTTATTTTATTTTGTATGAAAAATATTACTGAACAATGTATTGTAATGTGGAGCAGCGTACCGCCGCCGAAGAAGAAATCGGATTCCGGCGAGGAATGTCATGCTGCCGCAGAAAGAAAAGATGCTGGCTATAGAGCCATGTGGGATCGCTACCGAGAGCTAAAAAAGGAAGAGAGACGTATTATCCGTCGGATGAAAGCATACCTGCCGATTGGAATTTTAGTGTGCTCTGCCCAATCCCTAAGAAGGGTGATCCTGCAATCTGTGCCAATTATCGCGGGATTAGTATTCTAAATATCACCTATACGGATATAGCGAGCGTATTGTGTGAAAGAACCTTATCAGTGTGGGTTTAGACCTGGAAAGTCTACCATCGACCAAATATTCACAATACGCCAAATCTTGGGAAAGACATATGAATGGAGAATCGACACACACCATCTTTTCGTCGACTTCGAAGCTGCATTCGACAGTACGAAAAGGAGTTATCTGTATGCCGCGATGTCTGCATTTGGTATCCCCGCAAAACTAATGCAGCTATGCAAGATAACGTTGCTCAATACGAGAAGCGCCATCAGAATTGGGAAGGACCTCTCCGAGCCGTTTGATACCAAACGAGTATGATGATATTGACATTATCGCCCGTGTTTTCTCCAAACTGGATAAAGAGCCAAATCGAATGGGTCTGGTGGTGAACGAGGACAAAACGAAGTACCTGTTGTCATCAAACAAACAGTCGGCGCACTTGCGTATTGGCCCCCACGTCACTGTTGACAGTTATAATTTGGAGGTTATAAAAGACTTCGTTTATTTAGGAACCAGCATTAACACCGATAACAATGTCAGCCTGGAAATTCAACGTAGAATCTATCTTGCCAAGGAGTGCTACTTTGGACTAAGTAGGCAAATGAGTAATAAAGTACTCTCTCGACGAACAAAACTAATACTCTACAAGGCTCTCATAACCACTTAAGCGATTTTGGTCGAGTTTAACAGAGCACGCCGTTCGTTCCGATCTCGTACTAACCCGCGCGAGTTGGACACACCAAGTGAAGCCAAGTCTTTCTCCACCACTGCAAAATCGTCCGCAGAATCTTTCTCTTAATCACTCTAAGGGCCGATTCATCGAATATTGCCCTCTTCCAAGTTTTTGCGCCATACAATAGGACAGGCATGATCAGAAACTATTTTTTTATTATTTTATTTCTTTATTTGTAAGCAGCGGCGCTATTTGGGACATCAAATGTTGTGCTGGTCTTCGATTTGGATCCGTCGGGAAATATTAAATTCAATTTTGCTAAGAAAGCTTCAACAGCTTCGCTGTAGTGCTTTATGGATTCGACCGATGTTGTTGCAATTTTTTTAAGGTAGAATAGTTTATCATGGCAACAGGATTTAAAGGAAACCCATTGTGGGTGTATTGTATAAGACTCGCATGTCAAATCCTTTGCCGAGTGTGATGCTCCGCGACAGGACCGAAGGGTTGTTGCTTTGCATTGTAAACTGTGGCGATCTTTCGACTATGTTGAATATAAGTTTGTTCCTACAGTGCATAATTTTTGGTATTAACATGAGCGTATTGTTTAGGACCCTGGATGTGATTATCTGGTAGTTTGCACAGCTTTGGTTGGTGACGTGGAGAAATCTCAGTTAATTCTTCTAGCGGCTCTGTGATAGGGTGCTTGCAGTAGCGTAAATAATGTTTGACGCTGTGACCGTATATAGGCAGGGCGAAATCGGTTTTTGATAATACATAATGTCAAAAAAATATCGGGAATTGCTCATTTAAAAAGCGCGCATTACACATATGTACATATGTATGTCTAAATTTGTTTTTTGCTGGAGTGTTAATACAACTGTTCTCTATGATGTCGCAGAGTTTGAGCATGATCTGTCAGTTAGCTTGTTTTTGGCATTTAATTATATCAGTGATTTTTACTACTTTTTTTTATTATTATTTACATTGTAACTAGTTAATAAATTATAAACTAACGAACAATTGGATTTAATTTTGTGCAATACAACTAAATTTAATAATGCTCTGGCTAAGGTTTGCAGAGAAGTGGGCTACTGCGTGAGTTGGTGCGGTTTTTTTTTTTTTTGGTTTCAGCCTTTCTTTCCATTTACCGGGATCAATTAGGGCTGAGGCTTCGCTATTTATATGGTGGCGTAGTCTTTCCATATGAGACTTAGCGTTTATGTTGATCGAAGTGGTAACTGATTCGATGGCAAGGTCGTGTTCGATATCGGTGTTGCGGACGTACCAAGGTGCATTAACAGCGCATCGGTCCAAATTGGTTTAAGCACCTGCTTATATAAAAGAATTTTATTGAATTTTATTATTTAATTAAGTCAGTGCATATTTCTATATCTGATTTCTAACTGTTCTTTTTTCTTTTTAACGTGAACATTCCATCTAAGCTTGGTATCTAGTGTCATACTTAAGTATAGGGTGGGCCATGTAAAATTTGCTTTTTGAATCGCCTATAAAAAAACAACGAATCAATATTTTTTCAAACTTTTTTTTTATTTTGAAGATTGAATATTGTCATTTACGAATGAAAAATAATATTGTTCAAATGATTGTCACGACTTTACAGTAGGCCATTCGATCGACCCAATTTTTAAGCACATTTTCGATTGTTTGGGCTCTAATTTCATGAATGGCAACTTCGCTTTCGTGTTTTAAAGCATCAATCGTCTCTGGATGGTTCGCATAGCATTTGTCCTTAACGGCTTCCCACAAAAAATACTCCAACGGGCTTAAATCACAGCTCCGAGGCGACCAATTGATATCGGAATTTGGGCTGATTATTCGGTTTTCAAAAACGGTACCCAAAAGTTCGAGTGTAACTTTGGCAGTGTGACAAGTTGCACCGTCCTGTTGAAACCAAATGTCGTCCATGTCATCCTCTTCAATTTTTGGAAACAACTCGTTGAGCATGTCACGGTAACGCTCGCCATTTACTGTAACCGCGGCTCCTCGCTCATTTTCGAAAAAAATTTCAAACCTTTAAGTAAATTATAAACACATTTGACATGTCATTTGTGTTACCATTCTCAAAAAAATAGGTGGTTCAAAAACCAGACGCTATATGGCCCACCCTGTATTTGGAGTTGTTGTAATACGGGATTTGCACGCCGTTTATGTATAGTGGCAGATATTGGATTTTCTTCTGTGTGAAGTCTAAATGTACCGATTTTGTTTCATTTAGTTTTATGCGCCATTTAATGGTCCACTTTGAGATTTTATTTAAATAAATTTGAAGGTTTTTGATTGAGTCAATATGGGTTTCTCCTACCGATAAGATGGCTGTGTCGCCAGCAAAAGTTGCTGTGGAGCATTTTGTGTTATTAGGCAAAGAATATAGAGAATGGCCCCAGCACGCTGCCCTGTGGGAAGCCAGTTTTAATTTCCTTAAGTTCGGAATATGTGTCTTCGTATTTTATTCGGAAGAAACGATCAGATTGGTACGATTTTAGAATATTATTGTAAAATATTGTGTTGGTAGAAGCACATTTATTTTGTTGAGCAGCCCACCGTGGCAAACTTTGTCACAAGCCTTAGACACGTCCAGAAAGACAGCAGGGCACACCTTTTTTTCCTCAAAGGCGTTTTCAGTAATGCGAGTAATTCTGTGCACTGGGTCAATGGTAGAGTGTTTTGTGCGAAACCCAAATTGATCTACTGGTATTATATTTCTTTGCTTAATAATTATGTTGAGATGTTTGGCTAAAAGCGTTTCCATGAATTTTGATATGATTGGTAGGAACGAGATAGACCGGTAAGATGTAACATCATACGTTGGCTTCCCTGGTTTATTAAACATAATTATTTCAGCAGTTTTCCAATATACCTATAGAGATGTGGTGCAGTTTGAATGTGGCGTTCATTATTTCAGTAATCTTGGTATTGTGCATTGAGGAAGTTGTTTTAGAATTTCAGCAGTAATAAGGTCATACCCAGGCGCCTTTCTTGATTTTAGCTTATTTATTTCACCAAGCAATTCGGAATCCGTAACAAGGGGAATTTCGGCATCAGTTTCATAGTTAAGGGGCTGCATTCCGACTGCGCTCGATGTGTCATATGGCTTAAAGATGCCTTTGAGGTACTCAGCAAAAACATTTGCTTTTCTTTATTGCTTTTGGCCCAAGAACTGTCTTCTTTTTTAATTGGTGGGTACTGTGTTACTGGCTGTGAAAAGTTTTTTGTGCATTTCCAGAGTGAGTAATAATTGCTGCGTTCGTTTGATAAGCCCTTCAGATAAGTACTCAGAGATCGATTTTTAAAATCTTTTATCTTCTTGGAAATTCCTTTCGTAATTTTACTTAGTAGTTTTTTGTCGGATTGAGATCTTGTTTGCTGCCATCGTCTACGTACCTTGCATTTTTCTGCGACCATATCTTTAATATCTTAGGTATATTTATGACCTGATGTAACAAATTTTGTTTCCGCAGTGCTACTCCGGCTGCTTGTTGTATGAGTTTAGATAATTTTAATATTATCTAAATCGGAAGTGTTGGTAATTTCTGCATTGTGATTATCCGCGGTTAAGACATTCTTAAAATATTCCCTATCGGTATATTTATTCGTTAGCGTGAATGGCAATTTCTTGATAGGCGCATTTTCGTATAATGTTAATAAAATTGGAGAATGATCCGAGCTCATGTCCAACCCGCTTTCTATGCTGATATAATTAGCTGATATTTTTTTGGCAATGAAAAAATCTATTAGGACGGGTATTTTTTGTGGATCCGTCGGCCAGTATGTTGGAGTTCCCGTAGAAAATGTGATACATCCAGTGTGTTGAAGAGCTTTGCACAATTCTCTACAATTCTCGCATTGAACTCACCGCCCATTAAGAATCGGTTGTCTATTAATTAGCTCTATGTATTGGTCGCATTTGATCTGATGTTTTGGGGGACTATAGACTGCAGTGACTGACAAATTCTTATCACCCTCCACTGTTATGGTTATTGCTTGAAATCCAGGTATAGAAATGCTGACTTCTTCGTAATGTTTTATATTGCTTCTTAGAATAATAGCAGCGCCTCCTCGTGCGGCGTTGTTTGGGTGAATTGAATGATATATGTATATTAGGGTGGTCCAAAAAAAATTTGTATGCTGCCGCCCCCCAAAATAGTAAAGAATGAAAAATAAAAAGACCCGTATTTTTTTTTTTTTTTAATCAGACCATATTTAATGGTGCCGCCGGGGCTTTGAAATATCCCATGTATTTTGCATGGGAAAAAAATACTTTTTCGTAGATTTCATGTAAAAACCTGGAAAATGAATATATTTTAACCGGATAACTCAGTTTCTCTTCATAATTGGTCAGGGAATAACAACCAATTATGAAATAATTAATTTTTTTTGTATTAACTATTTTTTATAGAACCCCAAAAAGCCCCCATAAAACGAAAATCTAAGAAAAAATCGAAAAACAATATTTTATATTACTTTTATGATATTTTTTTGTGAGATTTGGTTGTTATTCCCTGACCAATTATGAAGAGAAACTGAGGTATCCGGTTAAAATATATTCATTTTCCAGGTTTTTACATGAAATCTACGAAAAAGTATTTTTTTCCCATGCAAAATACATGGGATATTTCAAAGCCCCGGCGGCACCATTAAATATGGTCTGATTAAAAAAAAAAAAATACGGGTCTTTTTATTTTTCATTCTTTACCATTATGGGGGGCGGCAGCATAAAAATTTTAATATAAATTTTTTCCCATGCATTTTTGGACCACCCTAATGTATATTGTAGTTTTTGAATTTGATGTATGACTGCTTGGTGAAGTGCGTCTCAGATATTAAACAGATGTCGATTTTTTCAGTTTCTAAAGTCATTTCCAGCTCGCTTGGATGTTTAAACAAGCCGTTTGCATTCCACACCATTATTTTTAAAAATTTGGTCATTTTTATTCAGCTAGGTGTAGTATTTTTTCGAGGTTCTGCAATCTCTTTTCTAGTGCAGTCATATGCTCGTTTTGTGTCGTTATTTTTTCAAATATTTGTTGTAGGATGTTAGCGTTATCCGAGTGATTGTTTTCTTTTACTATCTGTGAGAATGTGGGTCTTTTAAGTGATGTAGTATTGTTTTGCAAAATTGGTTTACGGGTAAGATTATTTATGCAGCTTTCTGTAAGCTTTTTATTTATATTTTGCCTTGTGTACTATTTATATTATTTATTTTTGAGCCGTATCTTTTTCAGTTCTTTGGCAACAACGCATCCCCTGTAGCTCGCCGGATGGGCCTCGCCACAATTGCAGCATTTTGGTTGTTGTTGTTCAGGCTTTGTGCATTCAATCGTTTTGTTGGATGTTTGCCACAGTAGTTTTGCGTGTGTCCGCCTGGCATGATTTGCATTGCGGTATGAGTTTTGATTGCCTCACAGCTTCAATAGTGACAACAGAGTGTAAAATTGGTTTTATTTCATATATTTTCTTTATGTTTTCACTGGAATCAAACGTAAGGAGGAACATATCTAAAGGTTCTTTAGTTTTCCATTTCAATTTATTATCTTACTGGTTAGCATTTTTGTCAGGTTTCTATAGTCATCAGGATCTGATGCATTGATTTTGTAAGTATTATTGTTTAAAACTTTAATAAAAAACTCTTTTTTCATTTCCTTTTCGCAATATTAAAGATTTGTTGGTACTCACATTCTCCAGATATCATTATTGGTGGAGGTCGCGGGATTTTCTTCTCTTTTGGCTCGAAGGATGCTTTTGCACTAACTTTTGAGTTAGAAGATTGTATTTCAGGTGATACTTCAGCCTTCCTTTTCCTACTTAGCCTTTTTATCAGGATCCAATCCGTTTCTCGTGCAAGTTCGTCTTCATCCGTTTCATATTGTACGTTAGCACCATTTTTTTTAATAGTTGTATTATTTTCTTTAAGGTTTTTATTTTATATTTTGAGTAAATCTAGTTCATTCTTTAATTCTGTGCATATTTTTTCCATATTTTTTAACTGATTAGCTTGTTGACTTATTATATTTTGGAAGTAGACTAGGTTATTTGCGATAATTTCATGATTTTTCGCTAGTTGGCCACCTCCATGTGGAAATGTTCGTTGCATAATTTATGTAATTGCTGGTTTGCGCTGGGATATACATACATATGTATGTTTAAATACTTATCTAGCACAGCACTTTGGGTTCGAGATTTAGACTTTTAATTTGAGTCCGTTTGGAAGATAAAAAAAACAACGAATTAATTTTTATTTTAAACTTCACTTTATTTAATTGTACAATCTATCTTTTAGATGGCTAATTACAGACTGACTAAACTTATTACAATTGTCTTACTTATACCTTTCTTTATGTCTACCTTGCATATTTGGTCAGCAGGAAATTAAATTATTATTTGCAAATCGATTCTTTGGAATTGTTTTGCTATACAAAAATATTAAAAATATTGACATGTGCCGGAAATGTAAATTCAGCATTTGTTAAGTAAGTTCAATATTTGTTTAATTAATATATGATAAAAAGTTCTTTAGCAAATTCAGCATTTGCTAAGCAAGTTCAATATTCTTTCGATTAATAAGTGATAAAAGGTTCTTTAGCCATTTCAGCATTTATGAAATGTGAAAGGGTATTGGCATATGCCGGAAATGCAAACTATAATAATGAATTGTGAAAGGGTATTGGCATATGCCGGAAATGCAAATTCAGTTAAATTATGAATATTAAGAATTTGTTATGCGTATTATATTATGTTTAAGGGTTTTACTATAACACCCCCACCGTTAGTTTGAGGCTCCGACGAAATATGCAATATGGTCATTTTCTTTCTTATGCTATGTACAAAAAATATTGTTAACAAAATAATTGTGATTATGATTATTGTGTTAATGCTAATATTAAATAAATTTGAATATACGTTTTGTTTGATAACTTTTTGGATAGATTCTGCATGTTTAACTTGTTCTATATATAATGATTCCAATTTCAAGTTATCTATTGTTTCATTCCTTTTTCCTTTTATTTTTGTTAAGGAACTTGGTAAGATAAATTTGCCAAAAATTTTAATTTTCGTATTAAAAAATGTTCTATTGAGTGCCAGGATTTCACAATTTTCAAATTTGATCATAAAATTTCCTTTTGGTTTTATTTCCATTTTATTAATATACAATTATGTGTTATCTTTGAATCGAAGTTATTCTTTTAATAAGGTAAGTATTCCAGGGATAATTTCTATTATTTTAGTTTCTTTGTAGTCTTGCATATCGCAGTATGCTTCTTCAAAATTGATAATATTTAATAAACATTTATCTGTTAATTTTACTAGGTTTCTTTTTAAATTTCAAAAATATTATTATTAGAATCCATAAGTACTTCATATACGCTTAATTTAATAGATTTATTATTAATATTAGGCATTGGTTCAAATACAATTTTTGACAGGGTTTTTTCTGAATATTGCGGGGTTTGGAGGATTAAAATAATGTCATTGTCCTGTAATGCGACGGCTACTTTAATGTTAGTGTAACTGTCGAAGTTGTGTATTAGATCAAGTTCTGTTTTAGCAAGAATGTCAGAAGGGATTATTCCTAATTTACAAGAGAATATTATTTGTCCAATGTCGTCAATGTGGTCACGTAATAGAGATATGTCGTTATTTATTTGATAGATATTTTCCAAAAATGTGATTTCATCTTCTATTGTTGCTATCTTGTTTTGTAAGAAGTTTTTGAATTTATTCACGTAATTTTCTATCTGAGTTTGTTTCTGATTTATATGGTTAGTGATGTTCTGTATTTGAGAAGATATTAAATTATTAATGCTTGTGAAGTTTGTCAACGTTTTCGTTAAAGTCTCTTCGTTCTCGTATAAAGGGTTCAATGAATTCTTAATTTCTAATTCATCGTCACTATCCATAGATCCAGCAACTAATGTAAGACCTTTTCCTAAAATATTGATCAGTCCTCGTTTCTGCCACACTTTAGGTTTAAACTTACAACCGTTTCTTTGACTAGAGCAAAATTCTTATTTACTGTATCTAGTAATGCCTTGTTTTCCGTAGTGCCAGAGCTTAGTGAAAGTATGTTTCTATGGATTAATGATAAAGTATCAGTGTATGCTGTAGTGTTAATGATGTGTATTATTTTGTTGTAATGCTCTATTGCTTTTATTTTTTAAACGGTTTGATATTTTTTCTTACGCTTTATATGCGGTTTATAATATTTAACTCCTGTTCTTGAGTCTTGCAAATGTTCGTTATCAATTTTATTCCCATCTATTTTCCTATATTTTCGGTGATTCTTACCACCTCTTATTTCTTTTATAAAATTGGTGCCTTCTTGTAATTCCATGTCTTGTCTATCTTTATTTAATCTATTTATGTAACTCTGTTTTTTCTTCAAAATTAATTCATGGATTTCGGAATATTTTTCTTCGTGAATTTTACCATTTATAAAATCGATTGGTTTAACCCCTGTAGTGCTGTGTATAGTGTTGTTATAGAACCCTATTATCCTCATCATTTTTTCCTCTACTGTTTCCTGATGATTTTTCTCATCGTGTCTAAGGAGTCGAAGGTGTTCATTAATTGTGTTATGTATTCCTTCGACATCTGCGTTGGAAGTGTGATTACTACTGGATGTGAAATGTATATTAATCTCCTCGTCTTCAAGAAATTCTTTCATTGGTATGGCTTTAAACCCAAGTTCGTTATCTACGACAATTTTTCCTATCTTTCCGTAAAAGTTAATATGCTGAAGTAATTTTGTTTTGAATTCAATCCATGTTCGTCCGTTAATTTTATATGCCACTGCGTATTTGGTAAATTTATCGATCATGGTCAAGAACAGTTGTTTTTCTAGTGTATAAAAAACATCGATATGAATAATTTTGTGAGGTCTCAAAGGCGTTTCTGTAAGTTTATAAGGTAATTTCGGTGGTCTCCTGTCGTATTTTTCTATATTACAAATTTCACAATTATTTATGAATTGTGTAATTCTTAATTTTAATTTTGGATTGTAAATTTGGGATTTTAATTCCTCGAATACTGCCTGAATTCCTCTATGATTTTTATTTAAATGCTCTTTTTCTATAAGAGCGGTCAGTTTATTTTCGTCCTCTATGTCCTCAAGTAACTTTGTGCATCTTATTATTTTAAATTTGTTATTATTCGAAAAAAGTTCCTCGTACGTATTTTTTATTACATCAAAAAGGTCATCATCTATGAGGATTGCGTTTAGTTTATTTGGATTGAAATGGTTTTTTAATATCGATATTGAGGTCTATCTATCGAGTTCTTTAACTCCTATGGTTTTTCTATTATTATTAAATACTTTCTTGTTTTTGATCCTAGCCGAACCCGAGTAGATTTTCTTTATAATAATTTGGTTTTTGAAAGCATTAATAGGGTTAGGAGTTTCCCTAAGTGTTGTTGAATTTGATTCCAAAACGTTTACACTAATAGATGTGGGTTCAATTCTCGAAAGTGCGTCTGCGTTGCTGTTTTTCGTACCTTTTTTGTACTTAATTTCGTAGTCATATTCGGAGAGTCTCCATCTAACGAGCTTTGAGTTCGGTTCTTTAATAGAAAAAAGCCAGGTTAATGGCTTATGGTCAGTTTCTATAATGAACTTGCGCCCGAAAATGTATGGCCTAAAATATTTGGTGGCCCATACGATAGCTAAAAGTTCTTTTTCAATAGTGCTGTAGTTGCACTCGTGCTCGTTTAATGTACGGCTTGCAAAACAAATTGGATGATTATCCTGTGATAAAACGGCGCCTAAGGCGAAATTACTCGCATCCGTTGTGATCATAAATATTTTGGAAAAATCTGGGTACGTTAAGATTGGTTCATTTATTAACAAAATTTTAAGGGTATTAAAACTTTCTTGATATTCTGGGTCGGATAATTTTATTTTAGCGTCCTTTTTCAAATATTTTGTCATCGGTTTTGCAATCATTGAATAATCTCTGATGAATTTTCTATAGTACCCGGTAAGTCCGAGGAATTGCTTAATTTGTTTTGGTGTCTTTGGAATGGGAAAGTTTTTGGTTTGGTTTTGGTTTTATTCCATCTTGCGTTACAATATGTCCTAAAAATTCTGTTTCCTGTTTTAGGAATTCAGATTTGTCTAATTGAACTTTCAAATTAGCTTCTTTTAGTTTCTTAAAAATCAAATTAATTGAATTTAAATGCTCTTGCAAAGATGTAGAGAATATAATAATGTCGTCTAAATAGACTAGACATATCTTATTAATATATTCGCTTAAAACTGTATTCATTAGTCTTTGGAATGTCGCTGGGGCTGTCTTCAGTCCAAACGGCATTCTCAAAAACTCATAGTGACCGTCTTCTACGCTAAAAGCGGTCTTATGGATGTCCTCCTCTGCGATCTCTATCTGGTGGAATCCCTTGGCTAAATCAAGGGTGGAAAAGTATTGATACCTACCAAGTTTATCCAATATCTCGTCTATATTTGGTATTGGGTATTTGTCATCTACCGTTACCTCATTTAGTTTCCGGTAGTCAATGACAAGTCTCCACTTGGATTTGTTGCTGGCATCGGCCTTCTTAGGAACGATCCATATAGGTGCAGAGTAGGGTGAATTGCTAGGTCTTATTATTTTGCCTTTAAGCATTTGTTGGATTTGTGCTTTTACCTCTTCTTTATGTATAGCGGTAAGATTTACTGAATATTGGTGCATTATAAACCGTACGTATGTTATGTTTAATGGCGGAAGTAAAAGTCAGTTTTGTGTTTTCTTGATAAAATATTTCAGAATAATGTTTTATACATGTCATTAATTGATTTTTCTCTTCTGAATTGAGATGATTCGTGCGAATCTGATCGCAAAGTGGTCTATGAAATTTATTCTCAATGATATTAAAATTCTTGTAATCCACCTCTTGCGTGAATATATTATTTTGAGTGGAAGTAAGATTTATTTCTACTTCATCATTTTCGTTTTCTAATATTCCTTCGTTGACAATTCCAATATTTTCATTTTCTTCTCTAAAATATATGAGTTCAGTTTTAGGTGTTACTTGTATCTTATGGTTATACTTGTTACTATTTTTATTTTGGAAATACATTTGGAGTGTTGATTCACCAATAGTTATGGTGTTTGTTCGATAGTCGATAGAAGCGTTTAACGGTCTTAAAATATCATTTCCAAGAAGCCCATCATAGAAATTGTGAAATTGGATGATGTAAAGATCTAAGTATTCCAAGGAGTTTCCAAACTCTTTAAAAGTTGGTATTCTGGCTTTTTTATCAGTGAATATTTTATGTTGTAGAGTTTTTATGGACATGGGTTGGATTTGATGTATCCATGACGGATTACATATACCTGGATTTAATATGGAATGGCTCGCACCTGTATCTATGATACACTTTATGTGCCCTAATTTTGTTTTTATCTTTAAATATGGTATTTCTCCGAGGCTGATTCCTGAAAATTTTGGATCGTCCGTTCACCTGGTTTGATACTAAATTCATAACTATTAACATCCATCGGTTCGGGTGGCGGTTGTTTATTGTAACTGTTATTCGTTTGGAAAGGATTTTGGTTATTGATCCTACTGTTCTGGTTTGGTTGAGTAAAGTTATTTCTTTGTTCGTTATGCCCATAATAATTATTTTGTCTCAGATGTCTGTTATTTGGTTGGATATTTCCATTATATTGTCCATTATTCTGTTGGTAGTAATTTTGGTTGTAATTTTACCTACTGGTAAGGTTGGACCTTTGTGTGTGAGGGTTCTGTTCTAACTTCGTTTTATAGAAATAAAGGAGATTTTCTATCCTCTGGTGAGCATATCCTGTTTCGAATAAGATGTTCATTGCTTCTTCCAAACTGTTTGGGTTTCTACAAGCTAATATTTTCTTCATCGGTGCAGGTATTTTAGATTTAAACACATTTAACGCGGCTCTACAATTATTTTGGGCTGCTAAGTTTAGTCCTCTTTGTTCTTGCCCGAGAACCGAAAGCGTTTTGTTATTTAACCGTCTTAATTTATTTTTTATTTCTTCATAAAATTCTACGCTAGTACTTTTGAAGACTGTTGCCCTGAGTAGATCAAATAAATCGTCGCAGTTTAACCTATCGCCGAAATTATTTTGTAGTAGATCCCTTATATCGCTCCACGAAATGGCTTGGCAATTGATTTCGACAACTTCTCTAGCTTTTCCTTTCAGTTTGCTTTTTATTAGATCCGAAAAAAGAGATTGTGACAGTTCGTCATATTGTTGGAGTAACGGGTGGATTTTGTCTATCAAACTTAAAAACGTCCGGAGGTCCCTAAAATCTCCATTAAATTCGGGAAGAGTCCCTTAAGAGGGTCGAAATTTATTTGGGCCATTTTCGGTATTTTACAATATTACCTTACTATATATTTTTATAATAACTTTTGATAATTTTACTCACTTCTGCGATGTCTATATGTATTCAACGATAAATTCGTAAATCATTCGTATGTGTGTCCTACGTCTTCTTCTAACTAATTGAGGTCTATCGATTTGTCTGGTAGGTATGTATTCGTCCGTGCTGTAACCGTCGTTCGAGTCGAACCCTGAATCAGGAAGGTATCAAACGGTTTCTACTGTTTCAATTTCTGAATCAGTAAAATAGTCTGATTCGGAGTCACTCATGTATAATGACTTAACCAGGTTTACTTGCTTAACTAAAAAGGAATTTGTATGAATATTTGCTTGTTTCTGCTTCATTTCTTAGCTTCCTCCTAAATAATTTTCACTTTTCTTTCTTTTTTTTATATTCTTTGTTTCTACTTTCATATAAAACTATTTTCTTCTTTGAATACAGAAAAATTGTTTTTATGTATCTTTTTCTTAAAGCTATCTTTCACTTTGTAATTTGATGTTGTTGTGCATTAATAGAACTTACTTCTGTATCTTCTGTTATTGTTTCTTGTCTCAGATGAACAATTTCTGGTTCCTGGGTGTTTGCTGTTTTTCTCGAGTGTGATGGTGGTAATGGTGGAGGATGGTTCCATGTGTAGAAGTCCACGCAAGTGGGGAAAGTTACTGATCGCCATTCACTTGGGAGTGGCCAGGACGATTCTTCTACATATGGTTCAAGCAGCTCACAACGGCCGGGATTAGCCCACGTATCCTCTGGGTAGCTCCCGAACACCCGTTCGGGAGTGAGCTAACGTGAGAAGGCGAAGCATTCCAGGATAGCTGGTTGTGCGCTGGGTTTGGGACCCGCCACTTAAAAATCCCCCCCAATGAAAAGAATTACAAAGCCTCGGATGAGAACTGCCTTTACTGATGACGACCCCTGCAAACGAAATAAGGAATATGATTTGAGGGCATGCACCTAGAATGTCCGGTCCCTTAATGGGGAAGGTGCCTCTGCCCGGCTGGTTGATGTCCTCGTGAGAGTAAAGGCTGACATCACTGCCATCCAAGAGATGCGATGGACGGGGCAAGGTAAGAAAACCATAGGACCTTGCGACGTCTACTACAGCTGCCATGTAAAGGAGCGCAAATTCGGTATCGGATTTGTTGTGGGAGAGAGACTTCGTCGCCAAGTACTGTCGTTCACTCCGGTGGACGAGCGTCTCGCAATAATCCGCATCAAAGCGCGATTTTTTAACATCTCGCTAATTTGCGCCCACGCCCCGACGGAAGAGAAGGACGATGCGACCAAAGATTCCTTCTATGAGCGCTTGGAACGTTCCTATGAGCGCTGCCCCCGCCACGACATAAAAATCGTGCTTGGCGACTTCAACGCCAGGGTGGGCAAGGAGGGAATTTTTGGTCCCACAGTCGGAAAATTCAGCCTGCACAACGAAACATCCGGTAACGGACAGAGGCTGATCGACTTCGCCGGGGCCCGAAACATGGTAGTCTGCAGCACCAGATTCCAGCATAAAAAGATACACCAAGCTACCTGGCTGTCTCCTGATCGAAAAACGCGAAACCAGATCGATCATGTTGTGATAGATGGAAGACACGCTTCTAGTGTATTAGATGTACGTACGATCCGAGGGCCCAACATCGACTCGGATCATTACCTTGTTGCAGCCAAGCTGCGCACCCGCCTCTGTGCAGCAAAAAACGTACATCTACCTACGCAAAGAATGTTCGACATCGAATAGCTGCAATCACAACAGACGGCCAGAAGATTCGCCACTCGACTCTCACTCCTGCTCTCGGAGAGCACTGCCCAACAAACCGGCATGCGCGAGCAATGGAGCAACATTTCTCGTTCACTACGTACCGCCGCCGAAGAAGAAATCGGATTCCGGCGAGCCCGAAAAAACAATTGGTACGACGAGGAATGTCATGCTGCCGCAGAAAGAAAGGATGCCGCCTATAGAGCCACGCTGCGATCGGGCGCAACGCGAGCCATGTGGGATCGCTACAGAGAGCTGAAAAAGGAAGAGAGACGTATTATCCGAAAAAAGAAACGAGAGGCCAAAATACGTGAGTGCGAGGAGCTTGAGATGCTGGCCAACAGGAACAACGCCCGAAAATTTTACCAGAAAGTTCGGCGGCTTACAGAAGGTTTCAAGACCGGGGCGTTTTCCTGTAAGAACAAAGACGGCGATCTGGTGACTGACGTACAGAGCAATCTTAAATTATGGAGGGAACACTTCTCGAACCTGTTAAACGGTGACAGCTGCGCATGTCATAGAGAATGTGAAGATCCCGATACCCCAATCGTTGACGACGGAATTGTCGTTCCGTTACCCGACCATGACGAGGTGAGAATAGCAATATCACGGCTAAAAAACAACAAAGCCGCGGGCGCCGACGGACTGCCGGCTGAGCTATTCAAACAGGGCGGCGAGGAGCAGGTAAGGTGCATGCATCAGCTCCTATGCAAAATATGGTCGGATGAAAGCATGCCTGCCGATTGGAATTTAAGTGTGCTCTGCCCAATCCATAAGAAGGGCGATCCTGCAATTTGTGCCAATTACCGCGGGATTAGTCTTCTAAATATCGCCTATAAGGTTCTAGCGAGCGTATTGTGTGAAAGGCTGAAGCCCACCGTCAACCAACTGATTGGACCTTATCAGTGTGGCTTCAGACCTGGAAAGTCCACCATTGACCAAATATTCTCAATACGCCAAATCCTGGAAAAGACCCATGAAAGGAGAATCGACACACACCATCTTTTCGTCGACTTCAAAGCTGCATTCGACAGTACGGAAAGGAGTTACCTGTATGCCGCGATGTCTGAATTTGGTATCCCCGCAAAACTAATACGGCTATGTAAGATGACGTTGCTCAACACCAGCAGCGCCGTCAGAATTGGGAAGGACCTCTCCGAGCCGTTTGATACCAAACGAGGTTTCAGACAGGGTGACTCGCTGTCGTGTGACTTCTTTAACCTGATGTTGGAGAGCATCGTACGAGCCGCAGAACTTAATCGCTCAGGCACAATTTTTTATAAGAGCGTACAATTGCTGGCGTATGCCGATGATATTGACATCATCGGCCTTAACAACCGCGCTGTTAGTTCTGCCTTCTCCAAACTGGATAAAGAGGCAAAGCGAATGGGTTTGGTGGTGAACGAGGACAAAACGAAGTACCTCCTGTCTTCAAACAAACAGTCGGCGCACTCGCGTATCGGCACCCACGTCACTGTTGACAGTTATAATTTTGAGGTTGTAAAAGACTTCGTGTATTTAGGAACCAGCATTAACACCGATAACAATGTCAGCCTTGAAATCCAACGTAGAATCTCTCTTGCCAACAAGTGCTACTTTGGACTAAGTAGGCAATTGAGCAGTAAAGTCCTCTCTCGACGAACAAAACTAACACTCTACAAGACTCTCATCATGCCCGTCCTAACGTATGGCGCAGAAGCTTGGACGATGACAACATCCGATGAAGCGACGCTTGGAGTGTTCGAGAGAAAGATTCTGCGTAAGATTTTTGGACCTTTGCACGTTGGCAATGGCGAATATCGTAGACGATGGAACGATGAGCTGTATGAGCTTTACGACGACATAGACATAGCGCAGCGAATTAAGATCCAGCGGCTTCGTTGGCTGGGTCATGTCGTCCGAATGGATACAAACGCTCCGGCTTTGAAAGTATTCGATGCGGTACCAGCTGGTGGTAGCAGAGGAAGAGGAAGGCCTCCTCTGCGTTGGAAAGATCAGGTGGAGAAGGACTTGGCTTCACTTGGTGTGTCCAATTGGCGCCGGTTAGCACGAGAGAGAAACGACTGGCGCGCTTTGTTAATCTCGGCCAAAATCGCGTAAGCGGTTATCGCGCCAATCAAGAAGAAGAAGATGGTGGTAATCGGGAAATATTTGTTGCTGTTTGATTTTTGCTGGTTGAAATTTCTTTTTCACGGCTTTGCTTATTTGCAGCTGATTTGGAATTCGCTCGTTTGCTGTGGGTTTGTAGATCTTTCTTGAATGTTCGTTGGTACGTGTTGAAATGATTGTTTCACTGTTGTTGTTTGGTAGCTTCCTGTCTTAGTTTTATTCTGATGTCAATGGGGATACACTTCACTCGTGCTCACTGCGTGTAATGTTGTTTTTTTTTTTTTGGTTTTGATTTGGCGAATTTTAAAAAGTTTTATAAAAAGTGCCTTTTGTGGCAATCCTTTGCTCACTAAAAGTTTCTTTTTTTTCTCACCGTTGCGGCAATCTTTTGCCAGCAATTTCTCAAAAAAAAAAAAATTCAAAGGACCGTATTAAGGGTAAAAACCCACTTATCCTTACTAATCTTTTAAGATAGGATAATTACGGTATCCTACCGACTGCGCCACTTTTAATTTGAGTCCGTTTGGAAGATAAAAAAACAACGAATTGATTTTTATTTTAAACTTCACTTTATTTAATTGTACAATCTATCTTTTAGATGGCTAATTACAGACTGACTAAACTTATTACAATTGTCTTACTTATACCTTTCTTTATGTCTACCTTGCATATTTGGTCAGCAGGAAATTAAATTATTATTTGCAAATCGATTCTTTGGAATTGTTTTGCTATACAAAAATATTAAAAATATTGACATGTGCCGGAAATGTAAATTCAGCATTTGTTAAGTAAGTTCAATATTTGTTTAATTAATATATGATAAAAAGTTCTTTAGCAAATTCAGCATTTGCTAAGCAAGTTCAATATTCTTTCGATTAATAAGTGATAAAAGGTTCTTTAGCCATTTCAGCATTTATGAAATGTGAAAGGGTATTGGCATATGCCGGAAATGCAAATTCAGTTAAATTATGAATATTAAGAATTTGTTATGCGTATTATATTATGCTTAAGGGTTTTACTATAACAATTCAGCCGGTATAGTAGACAACTTTTCGTTGAGTCGGTAATGCAGTCTACAATGACAGCTGTTCTTCCGACCGACGAGATTTTTTGTTTACGAGATTGTTTACACTCTCGATAGAGTGGGTTTATTTATTGTAATATTTTTGTTTTTTTATTCTCTCTTCTGTTGGTTCTTTGTTTTCGCGTTTAGTCTACCGTACAATAATATGTACATATATATGAATAGGGAAACTAGTAACGCAAAAATTTATGTTTTGCTAATCCCAAGTCTTGTTTATATGTACATATGTATGTATATCAATAATCATAGGCTCACTATGGTGTCACCACTTCACCATTAAAATGGTTAGAAGTCACTAACGATATTAATACACTTAAAAACTGCGGAGCGAAATCAAAACACGTCTGTTCTCCTCCGATATTGATCGGAACATTTCGCGTTTACTATGGATAAAAATATCGAGAAAAGAATTTGTCTTAAATATTGTGTTTTGAACGAGATTTCGTGTGCCTTTTTCAGAGGGCCGAGAAGTCGTGGAAGATTTTCTACTTAAAAAAAATTTAACTAAAACTACTTCATATATAGTATGTATGTTTAAACAATTAACTTAAAATTAACTTGTAGAAATTTGGGAAAAAATCAGAATTCAACATTTTTAAATTATACCTACTTTACTAGCAAAAATAATCCTACATTTCCCAAACACCGTCTGATGTTTGTCATCGTTGATTTCTTCCGTTTGATTGAAGGCCAACACCGATCTCAGAACTTTCTCCCACAAAAGAAGAAAACGAATGAAGGAACTGTCAAAAATTGCGTTAAGATTGGAAATACGAATAAGAAACGCAAAGCGCGTCGCCAGTACGGGAGACCAAATCCCTTCTCTCTTCTGCGTCCGTTCTTCTCCCACGAACAAAACGTTTCTCTTCCAAATGTTTTCCCGTGTAAATGGGCACTATGTTTTTATCATACTTACTCAAATTCAACAATTCTACATTTCTTACAATAGCTCGTAACTTGAGTAATCATCGTTATGAATAAATAATTGAATGTTTCTTTCTAAATTAAAATGTGCTATCTAATAAAGACATCATGTCCCGGAAAAAAATTAAACATCTTTTCTACGTTCCCTGCAAAAAATTTTGCGACAAATCTCTAAAAATCATTACGGGATTAGTCTCTATAGGCTGCAGTTCGGTATTAATTTGACAGTTTCGAATCACTTCTTCGAAATATCAACGTGATAAGGAAGGAAACGTAAATAATCACTGCACTCACACATGAACACAGTGCAAAGTGTGAAGACTACAGTTTGAGTTTCTGAAGGCTCTGGTCAGAGTCCAGTCACGATCATGTGATTCGAACATTCAGTTATTATAAAGTTATTTTCAATATTTGAAATAAAAAACCTAAAAATATAACCTACCGGCTATTCCATTGCCAACTGATGGGGAAATTTCAAGACTGACCAGTCTTCTTCGTACCATACTTCGGGTTCCTTAGAGTACAATTAGTATCTTCATAGGACGTGCTCAAACAAAAGGGAATAGTTAATTTCATATAAAGAGATTAAAAGTGGCAGTTGTCGCATGTTCCTTGTGGACTGATTCCGGACACATCCGATAGCGACTTATCCTATTTTTGCAGCTTTATTCCTATATAATCACATCTATACGAGTATAGTTGAATTTATATAATGAAACCACGTTTGGTTAAACCGAATTTTTTGATTTTGTATGTGTATGTTGTTTTGATTAGTGATGACTGGTTGTGCTGTAGGCGTGTGTGGTCTGGTTAGCGCTGGTGGTTATATATACATATATAATTGGCGCATACACCCTAGTTGGGTGTTTGGCCGAGCTCCTCCCCGCATTTGTGGTGTGCGTGTTAATGTTGTTCCACAAATGGAGGGACCTACAGTTTCAAGCCGACTCCGAATGGCAGATATATTTTTTATGAGGAGCTTTTTCATAGCAGAAATACACTCGGAGGTTTGCCATTGCCTGCCGAGGGGCGACCGCTATTAGAAAAATGTTTTTCTTAATTTTGATGTTTCACCGAGATTCGAACCAACGTTCTCTCTGTGAATTCCGAATGGTAATCACCCACCAACCCATTCGGCTACGGCGGCCGCCTGCGCTGGTGGTTACTGTGCCTTTAATGAAGGTATACAATTCTTTTATTCGCTATAAACATCGAATGTGGCAGAGGGATGATAGGGTCAAATTTATATAGGAACATACATATGCATGTTGTTACAAAATTTTTGGCCAGCGCATGCGCATGCATTCTGTCAAAAAAAAAAAATGCGAATTTCACTGTGGTTAAAAATATCGAACAAAGAATTTATCTTAAATATTGTGTTTTGAACGGGACTTCGTGTGTCGAATCGTTGAAAATGTTGCAGAAAGCCTATGGCGAGTGTGCTTTATCAAAAACATATACGAGTGGTATAATGATTTTTCAGAGCGCTAAGAAGTCGTGGAAGATTTGCCCCGATCTGGTCGCCCATCAACGTCTTCAACGGATGAAAACGTCGACATAGTCAAGGAAATGGTGAATTTCTTTCAAAAAATTCATCGGAAGAAGATTGCTGAAGACATGCTTGAGCAAGTGATTTCGGACCCAACGTTTATCCAGTGCATCATAACAGGTGGGGAGACGTTGGTATATGAGTTTTAAATGCAAACCAGTTAACAGGTGACTGAATGGCTATATCCACTTGAGCCGAAACCCAAAAGACCACGTCAAAGTCGGTCAAAAGTAAAAGTAATGCTACTCGTTTTCTTTGATTATCATGGTGTTGTGCACTCTGAATTTGTTTCAAATGGTTCTACGGTAAATAAAGAATATTATTTGGAAGTTACGCGACGTTTGGGGAGAGTGTGCGTAGGAAACGGCCCAATTTGTGGAAAGAAAACTCATAGATCTTGCACCATGATAACGCACCGTCTCATGAGGCTCATATTGTGAACACTTTTTTGACCAAAAACTTGACAAATATCATCGAACAAGCACCGTGTTCACCGGATTTAGCCCCTGTGACTTTATCTTTTTCTCAAAATTTAATTTGCCACTCCGCGGACGCCGCTTTGAGGCGATAGAGGGCATTAAGAAGAATTCTCTGAAGGAGCTGAAGAAGATCTCTTCAAACGGTGCTTTGATGACTGGACTAATCGTTGGCTTATCGCACCCTAAATACAAAAGGGTCACAACTCAAAATGTTCCTTCTGCTCAAATATGAACGAGACGTTATCAATAAAACGGTCCGCGGATGATATATGGCAAAAATAAATTTTTCGTTTTTTGGTAGGACTGTTATAAGCTTACATGGCAAATGTCAGCGTGATATGTCACATAGTTTGTTTTCTGTGCTACTGTAAACAAGTCAAGCTCGATTGTGGAAAATTTTGAGTTGTGACCCTTTTGTATTTAGGGTGCGATATGTGTATTGCTTCGAATGGAGCCTATTTTGAAGGCGACAAAAATTTTGGTGATTAAACAATTATTTTGCGTTTTATTCCCGGTACTTTGCAGAATGGATGCTTTGTTTGACACAAGCCATCCAGCACTACCAACTGCACAGCAGGCACACTTTTAAACATGCATATGTATGTAAATATATACGCATGCATGTGAGTAAAAGAATCAGTTGCATACCACAGTTTCAAATAAATAAATATATATACTTAGTTATACTTATGCGAATATACATATACATAAGTACAGGTATGCACATACAAGGTACATAAGTATATGTGCTTTATAACCCTGCAGGGAAAATTATTTACTGATTGTCAATTAGAATACTAGCAGTTCACTTTTCAGCTAAACCAGTTCTTTTTTCCACCTTAGCAAGTGTTATTTTTAACACGGGCATATTCTACGAAACGTCAATTGTCTCAAATACATCAGCGTACTACCAATAAAAGAATCGAGTCCAAAATGCTCCTAAAATAACCAGTTGTCTTTATCCAATCCAATAGAAGACTGGATCTATTTCAAATTAAAAGTGCATACAGAATATGTTTTTTCTAGAAATTAAATGCAATTTTTTTCAGGCTAAATATTTTCTTCTTCTTCTTGATTGGCGCGATAACCGCTTACGCGATTTTGGCCGAGATTATCAAAGCGCGCCAGTCGTTTCTCTCTCGTGCTAACCGGCGCCAATTGGACACACCAAGTGAAGCCAAGTCCTTCTCCACCTGATCTTTCCAACGCAGAGGAGGCCTTCCTCTTCCTCTGCTACCACCAGCTGGTACCGCATCGAATACTTTCAAAGCCGGAGCGTTTGTATCCATTCGGACGACATGACCCAGCCAACGAAGCCGCTGGATCTTAATTCGCTGCGCTATGTCTATGTCGTCGTAAAGCTCATACAGCTCATCGTTCCATCGTCTACGATATTCGCCATTGCCAACGTGCAAAGGTCCAAAAATCTTACGCAGAATCTTTCTCTCGAACACTCCAAGCGTCGCTTCATCGGATGTTGTCATCGTCCAAGCTTCTGCGCCATACGTTAGGACGGGCATGATGAGAGTCTTGTAGAGTGTTAGCTTTGTTCGTCGAGAGAGGACTTTACTGCTCAATTGCCTACTTAGTCCAAAGTAGCACTTGTTGGCAAGAGAGATTCTACGTTGGATTTCAAGGCTGACATTGTTATCGGTGTTAATGCTGGTTCCTAAATACACGAAGTCTTTTACAACCTCAAAATTATATCTGTCAACAGTGACGTGGGTGCCGATACGCGAGTGCGCCGACTGTTTGTTTGAAGACAGGAGGTACTTCGTTTTGTCCTCGTTCACCACCAAACCCATTCGCTTTGCCTCTTTATCCAGTTTGGAGAAGGCAGAACTAACAGCGCGGTTGTTAAGGCCGATGATGTCAATATCATCGGCATACGCCAGCAATTGTACGCTCTTATAAAAAATTGTGCCTGAGCGATTAAGTTCTGCGGCTCGTACGATGCTCTCCAACATCAGGTTAAAGAAGTCACACGACAGCGAGTCACCCTGTCTGAAACCTCGTTTGGTATCAAACGGCTCGGAGAGGTCCTTCCCAATTCTGACGGCGCTGCTGGTGTTGAGCAACGTCATCTTACATAGCCGTATTAGTTTTGCGGGGATACCAAATTCAGACATCGCGGCATACAG
Source organism: Anastrepha ludens (assembly GCF_028408465.1). Classification (NCBI taxonomy): domain Eukaryota; kingdom Metazoa; phylum Arthropoda; class Insecta; order Diptera; family Tephritidae; genus Anastrepha; species Anastrepha ludens. The sequence goes on from NC_071503.1 coordinate 44,337,511, forward strand.
GTAACTCCTTTCCGTACTGTCGAATGCAGCTTTGAAGTCGACGAAAAGATGGTGTGTGTCGATTCTCCTTTCATGGGTCTTTTCCAGGATTTGGCGTATTGAGAATATTTGGTCAATGGTGGACTTTCCAGGTCTGAAGCCACACTGATAAGGTCCAATCAGTTGGTTGACGGTGGGCTTCAGCCTTTCACACAATACGCTCGCTAGAACCTTATAGGCGATATTTAGAAGACTAATCCCGCGGTAATTGGCACAAATTGCAGGATCGCCCTTCTTATGGATTGGGCAGAGCACACTTAAATTCCAATCGGCAGGCATGCTTTCATCCGACCATATTTTGCATAGGAGCTGATGCATGCACCTTACCTGCTCCTCGCCGCCCTGTTTGAATAGCTCAGCCGGCAGTCCGTCGGCGCCCGCGGCTTTGTTGTTTTTTAGCCGTGATATTGCTATTCTCACCTCGTCATGGTCGGGTAACGGAACGACAATTCCGTCGTCAACGATTGGGGTATCGGGATCTTCACATTCTCTATGACATGCGCAGCTGTCACCGTTTAACAGGTTCGAGAAGTGTTCCCTCCATAATTTAAGATTGCTCTGTACGTCAGTCACCGGATCGCCGTCTTTGTTCTTACAGGAAAACGCCCCGGTCTTGAAACCTTCTGTAAGCCGCCGAACTTTCTGGTAAAATTTTCGGGCGTTGTTCCTGTTGGCCAGCATCTCAAGCTCCTCGCACTCACGTATTTCGGCCTCTCGTTTCTTCTGTCGGATAATACGTCTCTCTTCCTTTTTCAGCTCTCTGTAGCGATCCCACATGGCTCGCGTTGCGCCCGATCGCAGCGTGGCTCTATAGGCGGCATCCTTTCTTTCTGCGGCAGCATGACATTCCTCGTCGTACCAATTGTTTTTTCGGGCTCGCCGGAATCCGATTTCTTCTTCGGCGGCGGTACGTAGTGAACGAGAAATGTTGCTCCATTGCTCGCGCATGCCGGTTTGTTGGGCAGTGCTCTCCGAGAGCAGGAGTGAGAGTCGAGTGGCGAATCTTCTGGCTGTCTGTTGTGATTGCAGCTATTCGATGTCGAACATTCTTTGCGTAGGTAGATGTACGTTTTTTGCTGCACAGAGGCGGGTGCGCAGCTTGGCTGCAACAAGGTAATGATCCGAGTCGATGTTGGGCCCTCGGATCGTACGTACATCTAATACACTAGAAGCGTGTCTTCCATCTATCACAACATGATCGATCTGGTTTCGCGTTTTTCGATCAGGAGACAGCCAGGTAGCTTGGTGTATCTTTTTATGCTGGAATCTGGTGCTGCAGACTACCATGTTTCGGGCTCCGGCGAAGTCGATCAGCCTCTGTCCGTTACCGGATGTTTCGTTGTGCAGGCTGAATTTTCCGACTGTGGGACCAAAAATTCCCTCCTTGCCCACCCTGGCGTTGAAGTCGCCAAGCACGATTTTTATGTCGTGGCGGGGGCAGCGCTCATAGGAACGTTCCAAGCGCTCATAGAAGGAATCTTTGGTCGCATCGTCCTTCTCTTCCGTCGGGGCGTGGGCGCAAATTAGCGAGATGTTAAAAAATCGCGCTTTGATGCGGATTATTGCGAGACGCTCGTCCACCGGAGTGAACGACAGTACTTGGCGACGAAGTCTCTCTCCCACAACAAATCCGACACCGAATTTGCGCTCCTTTACATGGCAGCTGTAGTAGACGTCGCAAGGTCCTATGGTTTTCTTACCTTGCCCCGTCCATCGCATCTCTTGGATGGCAGTGATGTCAGCCTTTACTCTCACGAGGACATCAACCAGCCGGGCAGAGGCACCTTCCCCATTAAGGGACCGGACATTCTAGGTGCATGCCCTCAAATCATATTCCTTATTTCGTTTGCAGGGGTCGTCATCAGTAAAGGCAGTTCTCATCCGAGGCTTTGTAATTCTTTTCATTGGGGGGGATTTTTAAGTGGCGGGTCCCAAACCCAGCGCACAACCAGCTATCCTGGAATGCTTCGCCTTCTCACGTTAGCTCACTCCCGAACGGGTGTTCGGGAGCTACCCAGAGGATACGTGGGCTAATCCCGGCCGTTGTGAGCTGCTTGAACCATATGTAGAAGAATCGTCCTGGCCACTCCCAAGTGAATGGCGATCAGTAACTTTCCCCACTTGCGTGGACTTCTACACATGGAACCATGCTCCAGTTCTAGTCAAATTTCAGATTCCTATTTATGCATCCGCTTGCTGCGAGGATTTTTCTGCAAATAAGTAGAGCATAAAATTGCTCCGAGTGTTAGCAAAACAACTGAAGATTCCTATTTATGCATTCGCTTGCTGCGAGGATTTTTCTGCAAATAAATAGAGCATAAAATTGCTTCGAGTGTTAGCAAAACAACTGCACTGATTTTTCGTAGTATCCTCATCACTAAACGATTTATGTTTAAAAGTATTTAAATTCACCTGCATATTCATTCGGACGACATTATCCAACCAACGGAACTTCTGAATCTTTATTGGCTGCGCTATGTCTATGGCGTCATAAAGCTCATATACCTCATTGTTCCATCGCCTGCGATACTCACTGTCGCCAACGTGTAAAGGTATAAGAATCGTCCGCAGAATCTTTCTCTCAAACATTCCAAGGGACGCCTCATCGGATATTTTCATCGTCCAAGCTTCTCCGCCATACGATAGGACGGGCATGATAAGAGCCTTCTAAAGTGTTAGTTTTGTTCGTCGAGAGAGGATTTTACTACTCAATTGTTTACTTAGTCCAAAGTAGCACTTTTTGGTAAGTGAGATTCACCGTTGGATTACAAGCCTGGCGTTATTATCGGTGTTAATGCTGGTTCCTAGATACACAAAGTCTCTTACAACCTCAAAATCGTAACTGTAAACAGTGGCGTGGGTGCTGATACGCGAATGGGCCGACTGTTTGTTTGATGACAGGAGGTACTTCGTTTTGTCCTCGTTCACTACCAAACCATTCGCTTTGCTTCTCTATGTATATTGTTTGGAAAAGGCAGAGATAACAGCACGGTTGTTAAGGCCGATGATCACAATAGCATGGACTATGCGGCTCGCGCGATCTTTTCCAGCATCAGGTTAAAGAAATCACAAGACAGCGAGTCACCCTGTCTGAAACCTCGTGTGATATCAAATGGGTCGGAGAGCTCCTTCCCAATTCTGATTGCGGTACTGGTATTGAACAAGGTAATTTTGCATAGCCGTATAAATTTTGCAGGGATACCAATTTAAGACATCGCGGCATATAGGCAAATCCGTTTCGTGCTGTCGAAAGTAACTTTAAAATCGACGAAAAGATACACAAATATGGAAATTTTGCCAGGACGATTGTGCCTTTAGTTTTCAACCGATTTTGAAATCACCTCTTATCATCTAAGAAAAAATGTCTATCCAATGTTCTTTTTGGTTTGTCAAGTAGAACCGAGAAATGAATGCGTACGAAATGTATGTTGGCGTATAAAAACATAACGAGCAAACATTTTTGCGATGACTTGCAGAATGTGAATGACTTGTATCTCTTTATTTTTCTTTCTTTTTTGTACTAAAATGTACGATCTACTCGCAGAAACATAAATTTGGAGTGCTTAAGTTTGGGTTGGACGAATGTCTGCTGTGATCCGTGCTGACTTGCTTTTGTTAGCTGAGTTGCGGCCAAGTGCTACTGTAACTGCTTGATGAATTCTGTCTTACTTAGCTGGCCTGCACAAGGATGAAAAAATTCGCCTGGTACTCGTAATTGCATTTCGAATAGCATATCAGATGGGCTTGCTCGTAGGTCTTGTTTGATGACTGTCCGTAGTCCTAGTAGAACAAGTGGTAGCTCCGAGCATCATCTTTTGTTTTATGGCATCTTATGGTGGCCTTAAGCGTTATGTGTCAAAGCTCAATCATGTCATAGGCTTGGGGATGGTAAAACATTGTCTCAAGGTGGGTATTCCCCATGATTCGCCTGAATTTGCCGAGAATTGCCAACTAGAACTGTCGACCAAGATAGAATTTATTTTATGTATTTATTAAGTAGTAAAAAATGTTCAATATACAATTTTTTGGGTAAACCTATTTTGCAGAATATGGTGCACGATACCTTAATTCTTAAATATACTTTTTCCATAAGGTAATGTTGAACAATATATATAAATTAATTAAGGGGGAAAACTACTCTAAAAATCCTTATGAAAAAACAAAAAACACGAAAAAGGGAAGTTATGTACATGTACAATGCAGATATTTAATGACTTAAACATGCTGAAGCAGATCTAATATTAATTGGTTATTAAAATAACTAATATACATTTTATCTTAAACTTATTATTAAGTTTTTCGATTCGTGAGAATATCATTTCTATTTTGTTTTCGTTGTGTAACCGTCTTGTGGAATAATCCCATGGTAAATTAACCCTCTATCCAGCAGACTATAAATAATCGTCAAAAATGTAAAATTCATATAACGTTAATCTTGGTACGCTAAAAACGAACATTTTTATTCACTTTTACTGTACCAAAAAGTGCTCAAAAAGTATCACAGGTGTATATGAAAAATCAGCAGTAATGCGGAATAGGAAATAAAAACTTCACAAAAATCACTTTTATTTTTTCAGTTTCACTATAACTAATAGTTGCATTGAAAAATATACAGAAAAACAGGTATGTTTGAAGAAATTTCTGCCATGTTTGGTTACTTTTTCACAAACGAAAAGATGAAATTTTTCAACCGTAATTTTTTCGACTGATTTCAACGACGGCCATTACTAAACTGACGATAAACATCAAAATGAAACAAATCAACACTATACACAATTTGGAATGGTTTCATCATAGTCGTTTCAATGCAGCCATGCCGGCTCACACGAAAAAGAAAAGTACATATAAAAACCAGGAGGGTTTAATGATGACCGTCGACGATCTTACTGGATAGAGGGTTAAGCATCATTCTCAGAAGCTTATTTTGTTGTATTTGCAACGTCTTCATATATGTTTTTGCACATGTTCCCCTTACAGGACATGCACGTTCTCTCTGTGAATTCCGAATGGTAGTCACGCACTAACCCATTCGGCTACGGCGGCCAATTATTTATACAGACACATAAATAACGATTTTTTAGAAAGCTTTGAACAATCTTCATAAGTTGGATTGGAAATTTAAAATCTATGAGTTTAATTATCAACCCATTGTGCCAAACGGAGTCAAAGGCTTTTTCAACGTCGAAGAGGACTAAAGCGGTGGACCTTTTATTAATGAAATTTGATTTTATGTGGTTGCAAATTCTCTGGATTTGGTGTACAACGTGAAATTTTCTAAATCCAAACTGTTCAGCAGACAATACATTATTTTCATTAATAAATTCATTTAATTTATCTTTTAGTACTTGCTCGAATATCTTACCGAAACTACTTAAAAGGCTTATTGGTCGATAGCTTCCGATTTCATTTGGGGGTTTTCCGGGCTCTGGTATTGGAGTTACTTTTGCCGTTTTCCATGTATTTGGAAAATACTGAAGTTTAAGACATGAATTGATAATAAATGTAAAAAGAAAATAACCGCTATTTTAGGCAAATTCTTAAGCATTATATTCCTTATATCGTCTAACCTAGGTATTTTCGTAAAGCTGTTTGTTGAAATAATAAATCGATGTATTCGAACTTAACATAGTCGGTTGGTGAGGTATTAACATATAGAGAATTCATGCTCCGAAGCTTTGTGATTATTTTGGAAAGTGTGAGCAAATGCCTTTGATTTTTCGTGGCTTAGCACAATAGTTTTGTTTTAATCGGAGAGAGCTGGACATTGTACATATATGTATGCCTTTTAAAACTTTGCTTATATTCCAGAAAGGCTTACTTCTTGTATCTAGTTTTCCTATCCTTTTATTCCATTCTTTGTTCCTTTGCTGAGAGACTTATTTTCGTATACGCCCAGACAATTTAAATATCTCTAACTGATCTTCCTGTTGGCGATAGTGGCTCCATTGCCTTCGAATGTAATTTCTTATTTTAATTAAATTTAATATATGAGGTGGCACTTTAACAAAATTAATCTTTGGTATTTTCTTATAAACGGAAATTCTTAATGCATTCATTATTTGACTACTAAAAATTTTTATATGAACATTTTCGCGGGAGTTAATCTCCTCTAAATTTGTAGATGTGTTTTGAAGGGCATTTTTTAAAGACTTCTTGTATGAGCACCAGTGGCATTTGCTAAGTCCCAGTTAAAATTAGAAATATATGGATCCTCTATCTTCAAATTAAATTTTACGGGCAAATGATCAGAACTCAATTCATTAATTTTTGCTAAGATATATAAGTTGGAATGTAGTCAATACAATATCTAGATTTGACGGTGAAGATCTTGTCGCAGATGGAATATATGTAGGTAGGATTATCTAAATAAGAAATGGTAAATGAAAACAATTTTATAAATTCTTTGAGTATATTTTCACAAGCATTTGCTCTTACACAACCCCATTCACAATCTTTAATATCACCACAGAATACTAGACTTTCTTTCACATTAAAAAGACGTCTTACATCTTTTTTATAAAATGTACGCAGATCATTTGTTGGTGAGCCTCCCGGATAGTATGCACTAAAAATCTTAATTTTGCTATTATTTTTACTAACAATTTCAATTCCTACGTTTTCAATTACTTTAGTTTTGATATTTTCTATTTCATAATAATTAATTGTTTTCCTGACTAAGATGGCAACCCCACCTCCAGCTGAAATAAGTTGATCCCTACGTATGGCCGAATAGTGTGGATGATATAATTTGTTCTTGCTTTTAAGCCATGTTTCGCTGAGCAAACAAATGTCGATGTGGTTCTGATATACAAATCAAAAAACTCATAATACTTATTACGGACATCTACGGATTATATCTACAGTTCCAAAAAATTATAGACAGTTCAGACATCACTTTACTTGAATACAAATATTTAATAGCTAGTTGGGTTATAACATTAAATTGTTGGTCTTTACTAGTACATGTTTTAAACTTAGAAATAATATCGAGCTTCAGTTGAGGGATTTTCTCGTACGTGAACAAACAATCATTTGACACGCTATCAGCAGCCGCATTATTTCCAGAGTGCCAGCCCTGCGTAGTTGTGGTGGGTGTCCGCAGCCTTTGGTTGAGCTGCAATCTTTTCGCCTTTAGCTTCGGAAACTTGTGAAATCTTGTTGAAGTTTTATCTGCCCTTTGAAATCGGCTTGAAACTGAAGTGGTGTATCGTTTGCGGTTTGTGAAAGGGCTTAAAGTAGTGGTTTATGATGGGTGAAAATTGAAAGTTGCCTACCTCCTAGTATATGTCGGGGCCCAATTTCCGATCAAGCTATGAGTACCTCTTACCGAATAGCGCTACGCTCGCGTTAATTTCTTTGAACAGAATCGGAGCAATGTTGTTACATACTTTTTTCAAAAACCCACGAATCCAAATAAAAAAATCCCTATTTTCCCCTACGCAAATCCATACATTTTGTTTTGGACCAATTTCCTTCTTATACTCAATATTTGATTCAAAAATATTGCTTTTGATAATTTTACCATAATATCATTCTGGTCAGTCCATAAGTTCGTGCGTTTTTTAAAGGTGGTTTTCAAATTAATAAAAAAGATCTTTAAAGTATTTATTAATCAATAATATATGTTCCTTCATTATTTACAATGTCTTCCCAACGTTTACGCAAATTTTAAATTTCCTGCTCAAAAAAAATGTTTGTCCTTGGAGCCAAAATACGCTTCGATATCCCTTTTTATAGCTTCTTTTGAAGAGTAGTTCTTGTTACTCATATGGGATTGAAGTCCACGGAAACGGTGATAATGACAAGGTGCAATATCCGGAGAGTATGGTGGATGCGGCATTACATCCCATCCGAGCTCATTCAGCTTGCCTAATGTTTGCCTTGCGTTGTCGTGGTGAAACAAAACTTTGCGTCTATTCACCAAAGTCGGTCGATTCTTGTTAAGTGCCTCATTCTGGTTTGAAAGCTGATGGGAATAATAATCAGCAGTTATCGTCTGGTTTTGGTTCCAGAAGTTCATAATAAACAATACCGGCCATATCCCACCAAATAGACAGGAGAATCTTCTTGGGGTGAAGGCCATCTCTAGGGGTCGGTTCTGGTGTTTCATCGTTATCTAACCAGAGGCGTTTGCGAACAGGATTATTGTAAAGGACCCATTTTGCATCACCAGTAACGATACGGTTCAAAAAACGTTCATTTTCAAGCCGTTGGACAAACATTTGTATTTCAACATTTTGAAGAATGATTTGCATGATAGTTCTGTTAAACTTGGACTGGATGCTAAAGGGTTCTTGTTTCAACAAGACAATGACCCAAAACACTGATCTTATTTCGTGTAAGAATGGCTTTATTTACCACGGTAAGCAGCTTAAATATTCACCTCAATCACGGGATCTGAACCCAATTGAGCATGTCTGGGGGCTCTTTGAAAGAAGAATTAGAAAGCACAAAATAACATCAAAGGCGTCATTAAAGACAGCTTTAAGTGTTGAGAGGGAGAAAATTGCAGCTAATGAAACAGAGGTATTGGTAAAAGGTATGCATCGACGTTTGGAAGCAGTTATTAAAGCTTAAGGTGGTCAGATAAAAGTACTGAATGCCAGTATTTTCTATTATTTTTTTAATAAAATATTCTTTATATGGCTGTGTGAGAATAATATTTTTGCATAAAATTGTGCCTTATTTCGTTACTACCTTAAGTTCTCTAATTCCAGAAATTAATTTGGAAGTTTTTGTTCATTAAATGGTGAATAAAAATACTATTTTTACGAATATATTAAAATTTTGTTCTTTTATAAAAATCGCTCTATGTCTCAGGTGTATCTGTTTATAAACCGTGAGTTTACGAATAATTGTGTGACCACTGTATGTACATGCATTCATATATAAAACAGTTCTACCAACAAAAACTTGTGTAAATCTTTAAAACAGGCCTCTTCTGTTCGTCACTTCCCTGCTCGCTGCGGTTGTCGATAATAATTATTTACTGCTTATGTGATTTTCTCTTTTCAGGCAAATAAAATTGGAATCCCGCCATTTTTTTGTCATAATGGTGACCCACTTACGACACCACCACCTGCGCACTGTGGTATACCTCCATATCAGTTGGACCCAAAAGCCATGGGTAAGTGTATAACACGATTCTTTGAAGCACATTTCGGAAAATAAAAGACTAAATTGTTACTGTATCATGTTCTTTATTTCATGTTAAATTCAAATAATTACAATGACATAGTAATAAATAAATAATTACAATGGCATAATATAAAAAGACATTTTGGCATATAGTTATTGTTTTGTTTTTTGTCTTTTTTTTGGTTCTTCAACATTAGTTATTCAATGGTTAATCCTAAAATGAAAATATAAATTAATCAGTACACAACAAATAACAAGCAGATTACGAGAGGCAGCAAGATAAGAATTTGTAGAGAGCTTTATAATCACTACCGTTTAAAACTATGTTTATATTTAAGAGATCCACTGTTTTTCACTAAAATGTTCGCAACGAAGATTTGTATAGGCAGGACGTGCTGCGACATCCAAGTTACCAACTGGACAAGCGGTAGAAGTTACTTTTTTTAAAACTCCTTGCATTTAGATTAAGAACCCCTTCCCTTACACGAAAGATCAAACATATATCATATGCAGACAAGTCGTCACTGAGGGATTTGATGTTTGCAAGAATACAAATCGTGGGATATATGTAGATGTTTTTGCTGAGATTAAAAATAGCGCGAATTCTTTGGCATTTAGTTTTTCTATGAACTGCAGAATATGTGTGCTCAAGGAAGCAGGAGAAAAGAAATATAAAGGTTCCGTATTCAAAGTTTCCGATAAATCTTTCCATTTTTTTACCCGGTGTACACCAAGGCTCACAGTCTATTTAGCAATGATATGCGCAAGCCTGTTATTTGGCAGAGAAAAACTGTGCAAAGCATAATACAACTTAACGGGTTGCCAAGACAACTCTAAAGAAATATTAAAGTTGGTCCCGATTGGTCCTTCCTAAAGGAAAAAAATAAAGCTCAATTAATTATACAATTAAGTTACCACTTAATACCGCTTGCATTTCTTACTTGTTTATTGCTTTGTTGAAGTAGTGTCCATTCAGGATTCAACCATGCCCATGTTCGATCACCACCAGTGGAGAGTCGTAATTGTAGACATTGAGGCCACAAACCCCTATGTCAGATTAGTTTTCGCCTATCGAAAGCTTATTCCGCAAGGTTTACTAAATAGTATTACTTTATTTATTAAATTTTAGTATTTCTATTTATTAAATTTAATTTTTCTATGTAAAAAATTGTATTATTTTTCTTTTATTATTTTTATTTTTTTTCAGGGACGGAAAGGGTATTATAATTGAATTACTATCTAGATTTTCCTTAACTATTTGTTAGTAATTATTTCACTTATTTAGTATAGTTAGTGAGCAAGATTAACAAATTATTAATTTTTGTTTAATTTTTCTATTTTATTTGTCTTTCCAACTACTATTTTTTTATTTAAGTATTTCTAAGTTATATTTCCATCCCCAATCTTTAAAAGGTAAATATTGGCAAGCCCGCAGGATCCGAGAATTCATTACTCGTAAACAAATTTAATTTATGTATGCTTTGTAAGCCATGCGTGCTAAATATTTTAATCCGGTGGCCTTGCTGAAACTCTTGCGGTAAACAAATAGCTAAAGTAGTAGAACAAAAGTTCCGGTTTTTGTTTTTTTTTTTTGGTAATATTTACCTTCTGCTCAAATATGAACGAGACGTTATCAATAAAACGGTCCGCAGATGACTTATAGCAAAAATAACTTTTTTGTTTTTTGGTAGGACTGTTATAAGCTTACATGGCAAATTTCAGCGTGATATGTCACATAGTTTGTTTTCTGTGCTACTGTAAACAAGTCAAGCTCGAGTGTGTTCTTCGAATTTAACGATGGACAAGTTGAACAAAGAATTTGTTTGAAATTTTGTTATTCCAACAAAATTTCGGCTTTAGACGCCTTAAAAATGTTGCAGACAACCTATGGGGACTCTGCTCTATCGCGTGCACATGTTTTCCAGTGGTACAAATCGTTCAAAGAGGGCCGTACATCAGTTGAAAACTTGCCGAAAAGTAAAGGAAATTGTGCTTGAAAATCGCACCAATCGCAAAATCGGTTAACGCTGAATATTATTTAGACGTTTTAAAGCGTTTGTGCGAGAACATTCGTCTTAAAAGGAAGGAGTTGTGGGGCAACAAGTCATGGTTCTTGCATCACGATAATGCACCAGCTCACACATCACGTCTTGTTCGCGATTATTTGAACAAAAATAATGTCAATATCGTTCCGCAAGCACCGTATTCGCCTGATATGGCTCCATGTGACTTTTTCCTGTTTCCCAAGCTCAAGTTGCCGCTCCGTGGAAAACATTTTGAGACAATTGAAGTCATAAAAGTGAATTCGAAGAACACACTCGAGCTTGACTTGTTTACAGTAGCACAGAAAACAAACTATGTGACATATCACGCTGAAATTTGCCATGTAAGCTTATAACAGTCCTACCAAAAAACAAAAAATTTATGTTTACCATATGTCATCCGCGGACCGTTTTATTGATAACGTCTCGTTCATATTTGAGCAGAAGGTATAAGCAATATTAACTCATGTTTTTATTTAGTTTTATATAATTAAGTCGACTTTTTTTCTTTCTTTCTTTACGTTAATTTAATTAATTTGCTTATTATTGTTTTTTTTATATTTTTTATTTTGACTTTTCATGCGTATTTTTCGCATTTGTATGCTTTTCATTCAATTGTGCTTTTCCGAACTTCTAGGGAGAGTAGCTTTTCCTGAACCAGCTATGAGGAATCGTGTGTATCCGTTTTGGGAGCAACATAGCCAGTTATCGTGTTCCATGGCGTCACGACCTACTAAGGCACGATTTGTCCTACTTATAAGCTCGCTCTTGTAGACATGCAGAGTTAGCCTCTATTATTTAGCAGTTTTTGTTTTGACCATTTTTTTGTATGATATATAATTTATTATTTTGAGTTGCCTTTCTTCCCTTCGTGCTCTCTTGGTTGAATTTAGCGATTTTATGTCAGGTTTTAAGTATTATGTTTTTTACTACGTGAATTTGTTTGTTACTAAAGTCACTCTATTGTTCTTTCCCACAATTCTTTCTTATTCAACGCCTTCTGCTTTTATTTGTTTGTCCTTAATGAATATCTCATCTCCCGGTCTAAACTTATTTGGCCCTGTCCTGTTCCACATTGTGAACAGTTCCCTCTGCATTTAACTATGCTGCTAGATGGTTCGCCTATCATTGAATCCTTGATAGAGCATTTGAGTGTAAATCAATTCGTGGTTATACTCTTCGATTCTCGCTTTCCATTTCTTCAACTTTGTACTGTAGTTCCTTCTTCCCAACGTGAAAGGGAGAGGATGATGGTCAGTGGAAATCCAGTTTTCCTCTCGCCGTAGAGGTAAGATCATATTTTTTCTCTCGTAGGAATAGAACTCCCTAAACATGCTACTTTAAGTGGGGTTTTTTACCGATATTGTCTTTGGCCGCTTTGTCCTGTCGAATGAAGTTCTTGTTTGCACTGGTCTCGACTAAAATATCTAGCATGGGCAACTAGGGAAACGAGTTGGCTGTATATGGCTTTGAGGGGTGTCTATCGTACTTGTTTAATTATGTGATAATAAATAGATGCCTTACTTCATATACATCTTTCTGTAAAACGTTCTGCTCAGCGTCATCTAAAATGTCAGTAATAATTATATCAAAGCATCGACCTCTTTTGAATCAATTATATGTGTAAAAGTAGGTCTGTTTAACTCAAGAGCTTAACAACTTGAAAATACTTTAACTTCAAAAAGGCAGCATTCGTACTTCGACTGGCTCTAATTTGGTTTATTAATTTTAACAACGTCATCAAGCGGATTGCAGTTAAGTCTTTAGGTTGAAAAAACTGGTTTATTGGGATGTATCGATGCGACACATGTGCGTTTAAAGGGGGGAAACCGGTTTAGGAGGCCAACGTTTTGGTGTTTTTCGAGAATTTTTTGAACAAAGAAGGAATAATCAGAAATTGTTTAAGTTTAGAGGATATTTTATTTATATTTTTCGGTACAGTTTTAAATTTTTTTGAAGCTATTTCCCCGGGAGATAGTGACGTTAGAGCGTGCTGTCCATAGACGATCGCTATCCGAGTGTCTTGCTGGTGGGAATTCCTGAAGTTGCAATTTTTCTCTGAAATCAACAGAAATTTTTATTTTTTTTTATTAACAACATATTTCCTAAGAGTATGAACCTAATTGTGGTAAAAAAATATTGAAAATTGCATGCTTTTGAGGCGCTTGAACACAAAGTAGTTTTTTTATACCATATTTTTTCATCTATTTTGCTTAAAAACCCATATTTTAAATAATAATATAATCCCAGAATTAGGTTCATATAGATTAGAATTGAATAAAGAAAAAATCCCGAAAAATTTTAAAACGATTAGTAGATAACGTTTTAAGCTAGAATGCCCACCAGTTGAAAAAAAGTAATTTCGAGAAAAACGTCGTTCTAACTAACGCGCGCTACGGCGCGGAACCGACGGGCAGTCACTTAAGTGCTCATAGAATCGGGAATAATGCGAATTTCGCTTTAAAGTTTTTACCACATATTCTTGAGTAGTTATACTAACGATTTATGCAATAAAAAAATCGATTTTTTGATCGATCTAAACCGGTTTCCCCCCTTAATTTTTGTGAATAATGATATATGATTGATTTTTGGGTTTCCTATCATCTGCATTGGATGCTTTCATAATTTTCATTTTCTTTTCATGCATAGCTACGGAATTTGAGACCATTTTAATCTCTTTAATAAGTGGCTCATTAACGACATGTTTATCAAAAAGTTTAGCTCTTCGCTCTTCGACTATTTCTTTCTAGATTGTTCATTTTCTCTCGTACAGTTTTGACAGTCCTTTAGTTGAGTCACTTTTATAATCAAGACGTCCATTATTATTATTTTAATTTTATTTTGTTATGATTATTTTTTTATAAAGTCACGGGATACGCAACACAAGTTACATTCGCACAGTATAGCATAGTAACATTATTTTTTTCGATAGTATAATACAATTTTAAAATTGTTATATATCCGTTTGGCACATGGCTCTTTTGTATAAATTGCAATTTTTAAATATTTATCTTTTATCTTGGCCCGCGGCCCTTTTTATAATATGCAAAACCTTTTTTTTCATATCTATCTCTTAGCTATATTTTGTATCAAATTATAATTATAATTATTGTTACTATTTTTTTTTAGGAATGGACTGTTCTTACGCCTTGACAGTTTCCTGTCAAACGATTTGAAAGGAACCGAAAGTACTTATATATTTTGTGAAAGTTTTACCGTGATCTTATGTGTACGGCGACATGAATCTCGTTGGTCTTTCGCGTGCATTAGTTTTTAAATAGTTTACAATTTGGTCGAGAAAGAGCTGTGTTATTCTTTTTAGCCGTCAACAATTAGATTGAAGACAACCTCTTAAGGCACAACTTGCATCACAGCTTAATTTTTGACCTAACGCTATTACCAGTGTGTTTTTGTGTGTACTGTGGAAATATCCGGAAGTCAAGAAATGGTTGCCCTGTTCTTATGTGAACGACAATAAGCACCCAAATAGGGCGTACCAGGACTTTTTTGGCGATCGCACAACATGCTAACCAATTGACTATCGGAGTGGTGAATTCCGGCGTATACGCAAAGGAGTCGCGGATTCACCCAGCCAACATTGTACAAGGTATTCGATGCTGTGTCAGTTGGCTTCGCGAAAAGTAGGAGAAAAGAAGAGATCCTCTTTGAGGATAATAAGTGATCTTTGAAGTTGGTTTTTTACTTTTTACGTTTGACAATTTTCGTTTCAGTTAGCGACTATATAGGCCTTGTTTTAATTCCTTAATTTTTACACCTTCTAGGACGGTGTGCTCTTTTATCCTGGACGGTCGCGTAGGATTCGCAGGTTTGAGGAAATATTACCACCCGGAGGGTACCCCAGAAGATGGTCGAGCCTTGATGTTATCCTGTGCTTTTCATTAATTTCATTTCTTTCTGATTCACTTAGTTTTACTTCATTTCACTTTACCTCACTCAGTTGAATACAAAAGACACAGCACCAAAATTGTAATACAATCCTTAAGGAAGGATTTCAACATTTATGCTGAAAACAGTCACCGACGTATCGTAGTCCCTTACCACAGCCCCTATGGAGCACGAAATTGAGCAAAACTCATCCTGTAGAGAACAACTGCGTTGTTTTAGTTACATATTTACACAATACATCGGTTTGTGTGCGAATGTGTTTGGTTGTATCTACACAATGTTGCCATTGATATTTTTGCTTACACACTTTTTCACACATCCGCGTTATCAGTTACAATTTTTCATTGCTTAATAAACCAAATCCAAAAACCAACAAATGCAAATAGTTCATTTATCTATAATAAGCATTATTCAACATTGTTTTTAAGTTAGTTTAACAAAAATTAAAATATTTCGAAGTTTATTTTGTAAATGATTTCGAATTGTACTGTTTGGCAACACTGTGTAGTGAGAGAGCAATCCTGAGAGGAATTTTCAAAAATCCTGCGATAAAATCTACGATACTACGATACGGAAGGAAAGTAATTTTTCATTTACATGGGGCTCTGATTAGTTTAATCGTAACAGCTGACAGGGGACTGCGTTAACGTCGTTGACTGTTCGCACCATTAAGGAGATCCTTTCTTTAAGTAACCCCACAATTAAGGAGTTTCATCCCGTCGTTGTTAATGATGTGCATGTTTGCTGGCATAAAAAAAAATGTATATGTTTCTGTACTTTGCTGAGCAAAAATGGTTATTTGATTAAACACTGTTAACAAAAGATATTGGAAATATACAGTTTGTTTCATAAATCTATATACAATAGTACAAATTTTAGTTTAATGTTAATACCAATTTGGTGTTTATATATAACAATTCCAGAAAGTATAAGATTAAAACCATTCCGGTTTCAGAAAAAAGAGAGAGAAGTTAATTAAAATATTCTCTTTAAAAAACCAAGAATGAGACTAAATTATATACTTTTAAAAGTTTAAAAATAAAGCTAAAATGGTTTTTTTATCCGAGAATTGAAATAAATTTAATAATAATTAGAATTAAAGTTAATCCAAAATTGAATTGAATGTAGAACTTTCTTGGAATTGAAAGTAAACCCTTGAATGATATTTTAATTCCAAAAAGGAATTGAATCCAAACCAAAATTGTAGTAGATTTAGTACATTGTTGACGAATTCTCAAAACAAAAAACAAAATAAATTTTTTAAATAAAAATTTACGTTTTATTTAAAATGACATAAATTTATATACATAAGTGAAATAATAATACATATTTAAATTTTATTCTATAGTTTCACATGGCATTAATAAAAACAGTTTTGAATCTATAAAGTACACTTCAAATGGCCTTACATTTTTAAGGCTATTAAATATAATTAGTTCTGAAAGATCTGTTGAAATAATTTCATAACACTGCAAAATGGAATTTAATTCCTTAGTGACAAAAATTTCTAAACTTAAGTTAATTTCGTTATCGACAACATATATATTTTTTATTTTTCCAAATGTAAGAAGTCCATTTTCTTTTCTTAAATATAACGCAAATTCTGACTTATAACAATATCCATATGTACATTAGAATTTTTTTATTTTAAACACGTGAGGCTTTTTATTACTAGTAAATGTCTTAGACAAATAATGCTGGACACTTAAATCTAAATCTTCAAAACTTAAACTACGTAATTTATCAAAAATAAATTCATTTTGAAATGTCATGCTTTCCCATGTAATAATCATTTTAATTTGATATCTATTAGCGAGAGATTTGCATATGTTCTTGTAGTTATTGATTACTGAAGCATCCCTTATAAATTCGCGATGCTTGGCTTCGTATCTCATTGCCCATGTACCTTCTGCTCAAATATGAACGAGACGTTATCAATAAAACGGTCCGCGGATGACATATGGTAAACATAAATTTTTTGTTTTTTGGTAGGACTGTTATAAGCTTACATGGCAAATTTCAGCGTGATATGTCACATAGTTTGTTTTCTGTGCTACTGTAAACAAGTCAAGCTCGAGTGTGTTCTTCGAATTCTCTTTTATGACTTCAATTGTCTCAAAATGTTTTCCACGGAGCGGCAACTTGAGCTTGGGAAACAGGAAAAAGTCACATGGAGCCATATCAGGCGAATACGGTGCTTGCGGAACGATATTGACATTAATTTTGTTTTTCGAATAAGCGAAGTAACTCCAATCCAAAAGCGGGGTAGAATGTCATAGAAGTTAAAAAAGATGAAAGGCAAGTGCAATATAAGACATAAATTTTGAGAGGCTGACAACCCAATGAAAGTTCGGCATTTTTTATCAAGAGTGATTTTCGGTGAGATGCAGGTGTTTTGTAAATAGCCGAAATTAAAATTTTTAATTTTATCATTAATATCTGTTATAGAAAGGTATTTGCCTTCTGTAAGCTTTTTAAAAAATACTTTTAAAACGAAAACGAAAATTTTGTAATGTGATAAGTTGTTAATCTCACAAGAATTTTTTATGCCTTTAGTAGTTTTTGTATCTAAAAAAGTTACTCCTGGAACAGAAGATAGTATTTCATTGTATTCTGTATATTTTCTTAAAAGATTGTTGTTTTCAACTACTGAATCGTCTCGATGAAAAACAAATCCAAAACAAAGATTGGCCTCTAAATTGTCATGTGCAACAGACACCAATGTACCTTTTATAAAAATATTGTCCACCTTCACCCCGGTGTTTTCAAATACTCGAATATCGCTGATAATCGGATATAATATGGTATTAAAATCGACGTTTTTATTTTTGAGATCTTTACATAAGAATAACGCAATTAAATGAATGTTAGCACACTTTGAATTGAATTGAAAAGGAAGATTTCTTATTGTAAAGGAGAGAGCACCAACCTTATGGATTCCAGTTTTGCTTCCTAAAGGATTGGTAACTTCGAAGTCATCATAAAACATTTGTATTTGTAAAGCATTAGGTTCCTTTCGAAAAAAATCCGACCCAGAAAAGTTTTCAGCACAGCAAAAGCTTGCCAGTGTTTCCTTATTACAAATATCATGCCTTTCAAAATAAAGGTCTTTGAAAGATTTGTTTTGAAATAAAGTATTTAGGGTCTCAAGGATAGGGACATATTGAAATGTGGATTGAACGAAGTGCTTAGTTGGATGCCAAGCTTTTTTTTTTTTTATAACTCAATGACCTCCTAATGCCTTCGCGATTGGCGAAACGAAAAAATCTGAGTTTTTACACCCTTTTTCCCTTTTAAATTTTGTGGAATATTGTTTGAAATCTTCGGTCAGCTTACTCCGAAAGTCAGCACATGTTTCTTTAAATAAGTTATGTTTTATTTCCGGGTGTCTTTCTGTAAAATCTCTTTCAAATTTAGTCAAATATTTTTTGATTAAAAGTTCGAAGGAGGTAAATATTTCAGCGATTTTTGCTTCAGAAATACCACATAAAACCAGTTTTTTTAAAAGGAATGAACCTATAGAGAAAGTTTCCAAATTTTCATCATTTTCAGATTGAGGACCTTGGGTGTTTGCATTCTCTGTAACTGAATTCTTTTAGCTGGAATTTCGCTGTTTATATTTATAGGACTACAAAGCTTGGAATGTCTGCTTAACGAACTAAATGTAATAATTACTTTTTTACATATTTTAGATGAAGCGCATCTTAACTTTAATCCGTGGGACTCCGATAAAAAATGTTCAGTTTTTAAATAAAATACAACATATGCAACTGTTTCAAATTCTCTCCCACATAAAAAGCAAAACTTTGCCATCGCTAATTAATATTGAACTTATGTAGTTAGATAGTTCCTTAAACTTATTCTCAAACTTAGATTGCACTTCTAATAATCTGGAACTTGGCTTTCTTTTATCGTCTATTTTGTAAATAAATTTGGCAATAAATCCCAAAAAGTTAGCAAAAGTTACATCAAACTGTATATTAAATACGTAAAATGCTTTAAAATACAAGTCAAAAACTTAAATAAATAAATAAATAATTGGCGCGTACACTTCAGTTAGGTGTTTGGCCGAGCTCCTCCTCCTATTTGTGGTGTGCGTCTTGATGTTGTTCCACAAATGGAGGGACCTACAGTTTCAAGCCGACTCCGAACGGCAGATAATTTTATGAGGAGCTTTTTCATGGCAGAAATACACTCGGAGGTTTGCCATTGCCTGCCGAGGGGCGACCGCTATTAGAAAAATGTTTTTCTTAATTTTGATGTTTCACCGAGATTCGAACCAACGTTCTCTCTGTGAATTCCGAATGGTAATCACGCACCAACCCATTCGGCTACGGCGGCCGTCAAAAACTTGCCTAAATTTATAATGCTCGGGAACTGCTATCTTCTTACCATCAATTGTTATAAAATATTGGCAAATTGTGGCTTTGTCTTGTCCAACTGCAACGATTATGGGCTGACCAGACGTTATTTTATATTCTTCTAACGGTGTGTTAAGCTGTAAAAACAAATTTTTTTATTTATGCCCATTAAGAACAAAAAATTTATAGTAAATTACGTTTTCAAAAGAAATAAAACTGTCAACAGATGGCAGCAACTTTAAGAAAATCAAATAAGGTATTACTTCAGACGTCCATTCTGTACAGTTTTCCAAATTAGAACCGCCACTCGCAGCAATAAAAATTTGTTCCACACTGCTTTCATATTTCCCACAGTTCTCTAAAAACGTATTTGAAATCGCCTCCCCATACCGAAGATTAAAATCAAAATCAATCTAGAACAAATTATTATTACTATTTAAATGTAGGTGATATACATATACAAATATTGGGAAATTTTCCAAAACATTGCACGCAGTTGCGATAAATTTTTGTCTCGATTTTAACGTTTCTCGCAATTTCTGCTGCACCAGATTCAGTTCGTCTTTAACTATGCAGTTTTGAAAAAAACGAAGATCTTCTTCCGAAATTACCTCGCTATCATCGCTTTCTTTGTTGACCTCGGACATTTTGCGTTTTTTGGAACTACAGCCACCGAGTTTTGTAAGTTTAGTGTTTTTTTTTTTGCAACTAAATAACCTGAATTGTTCTCTGGATTAAAGAACAAATCCTAAAATGATTTTGGAGTTTAATTAAAATCAGATGGTATTTTTACGTATTAGCACAATGTTACGCATACTTACAATTTCTCCAAACTTGCTATTGGTAATCTTATAAGCAGGAAAAAGACGTATTATTGACTCGGCTAGTGCATTTTTTTCCTCACGCTTGGGGTGATTTCCACAACGCTGGCGTAAAAAGTTCGTAGACTCACGCACTAAGGTACGTCGGGAACTATCACTCAAAGTGTTAGTGTTTTTGTATTCCTCAAAAATACTAGAGAAATCTCCACTTCTGATGTAGTTCTCCAGATTCTGTTGAATTGTTTAACACTAAAATGTCTCTTACACTTTATTTGCTACTTACCTTATGATTTAAGCTTGAAACAGCTGATGCTTCTTTCCTTGGCGAATTTTCGTATATTTCCAATAAAAAACAGCTACAGCCTTTATATTGGCGAATAATATCTTGGAAATCATCAAAAAAAAATTCAGCTCCGTCGCGGTTTCTAAATGCTAGTGCATACTCAGTATCAATATTTAATTGTTGTACAACTACCAAAAAACACCATTAAATTTCATAAAATCTCAACAATTGTTTCGATTACTTACTTGATGCAATTGTTTTATCCACCGAGAACTCCCCACTTTCAGGATTGATTATTTTAAGGAAATGCACTTCCGCGTGGTATTTCACTTTTAAAAACATGCTTCTAGAATAGTGGAAAAAATGACACTGAGAGTGAGTGAGTGACAGAGAGTGAGAGAATTTTTTAATACTTTCTTGGTTTTACTTTAAATCAAATAATACTAAAGTGCAGAGTACATTGAAATTAATTGAGAGTGAGGGACTTTTTTAATACTTTCTTGGGTTTAGAAATAATACTAAAGTTCAGAGTACATTAAAATTAATTGAGAGTGAGACAATTTTTTAATACTTTTTTGGTTTTACTTTTAAACCAATAAATTTTAAATTGAATATAATTGAAACTTAAACTGAAACCAAAATAGCTTGAAACATTAAAGAGAGCATATTAATGTTTATTCGGTCTTACGTTAAATCTAATAGGTATTAAATTTCAAAAACGCAACGCTCAGCACCAATTAAAGTTTTGTTTTAAGCCCGTTTCGGATTCAAAATAATTGCAAGAATATTTCATCGTCTTAAAATAAAACTTTTTAGTTTAATTCCAAAATTGTATAAATTCAATAGCAACTGGTATTAAATATAAACCATCATTTTTTACTGTGTATTCAAATGAAAATATTTGACAAAATTTTTGAAGTGGATTTCGAAACAAACAAAATAAACTTATTCTATTTTTCCGCCATTTAGGAAAAAAGATAATGATAATAAAGATAGCACTGTCTAAAATTTAGTTTCACAAATCAACAAAATAAAAGATCAAACATGTGTACATAACCAATTTTATGTTAACATTTGGTGTGACCAACTGCAGCGTCTATTAGCGATTGTAACTTCCTGGGCATTAATAACATCTTCGATCTATTTCGTGACTTACTTTCACACCCCGGCTGGCGGTCTTCCAAATCTGCGGTTGACATTCCAAGGCTGCACTGCGGTTTTCCGTCAATTTGTTTCCCTACTGACCTTTCCATCCCTGGTGTGAACTTTTTTGTCTGCCACTGGAGTGTCTCAACTATAACCGATTTTCGTTTTCTGCGCGAATTTTACTAGTCCTCTTCTATTCGCCACTTATCTGCTCGCTGTCTTTGGCTTCACGGCTCACTTGTCGAAAAATTTGCATATGAAAGGAACAACAGAGTTATCGAGCAAGATTCGCCGTTTGCGACTATAGCGATACCTCATGAAACTGGTATAACGCACTATTTTACAAACAAATGTAATTTTAGGCAGTTCTATTCCAGCTCTGCCTAGATATGTTTATTTATCTATTTGCCACTTGCTTAAGCTCGGCGAAAAGAAGAGGCCAAATGTTGTATAGTACACTATTATAATATATATATAATACGTTCACGCATAAGTAGAAGATCTAATTTTTCGCGCTTAACTCAAAATCCGTAATTAAAAAGCGCGATTTTCCATACAAAATTTCTCTCCCAAAATCTGAGATTATAAAATAATCCTTTTTGACATACAACCCGGTGGTTTCTTTTTATCGATAATTATGATTACGAACGTACGGAGAAACATCAAAATAAAAACTAAATGAAATAAAAATGTTTGTTAAATATTATTAATTAGGGATTCATATTACAGAAGAAAACGTGTGTCCATAAACGCTGTGGTCCTCTTCTTACTTATTATAAAATGTAATATAGAATATCTCATGCGCATTCCTGCCATAATTTTTTAAAACCTCAGTAAACGTCTCATACGGATTTTCTGCAACTATTTATTATTAGCAGCCGATTGCGCAAATAAATTGGCTATTCCTTCTCCTTGTATATTCTTCATATCGTTGAAAATAATTACAGAAACCAAAAACACCGAAATATTCCACCAAAATAATGTCTATGAAGGAAAACCTCTCAAAGCAATATTGACAGCTGATTGCCAATTTTGCAGGTAATCTGCCATATGTGAACGGGTAGGTTAATCTGGTGGATTTATAGGTGAATAATGCATATGTGAACGTATTATTGCATTAATAGAAAACATTTCAGCTATTTGTTTCCTGATTTTATTATAATAAACCAATTGTATAATGGGGACGCAGCATTATTACAATCTATTTTTATTTTATTGATGCATGTAAGGAGCAAAATTAATCGCTTGTAATTACCTGAGTTGGCAACTCTAAGTGCAGCAACAACAAAAACTATTCAAAATATTGTAGTACACCGTTTAGTTTCAGGTGTTTGTTTATGTATCTTCGAGGTGTGAAAATAATTTTTAGACAATGCAAAATATGAAGAATTTTGCTTTTCGTTGTTGTTTTTGCATATTGCGCGCTCAAATAACTATTTTTGTTTACAGACCCAAATAGGCGTTAGCACAGTGTTCTGCTCCACAAAAAATTAAGTAATATGCCAGAATCAAATCTATTTAGGAAGTAATGATATTATAATATTATACAACATTACATTGTGAAAATAATTACTAGACAAATTGTACAAATATGTTTGTACATATAAGTTAAGCTATACAAGTTAAGCAGAAATAACTGCTGGCCACCTTCATACACGGATATGCTCTCTGATGTGTTCCTACCAGCGAACATCTTAAGCATACGACTTTACAGCGCTTCTACAGTTGCAATGCAAGTGTGAGTCGAGTGCTGTGAAAGCGAGTTCAGTTAACAGCGAACAGCACACGCACAGAGAACGCTAATGTATAGAGAAGTCTCAATGACAGGAACGTATGGAATTTCGAGGGGTACTCGTCTCGCGAAGACAATTTCACCATAGACACATTTTTCACCAAAAGTTAACAGTAAGGGGCTGAATTATGTAAATTTAGCAGCAGTCGATAAGAATTTGTTGGTGATTAGAAGCATAGAATGTTAGGTAGCTTTTTGATATGACCTATATATTTGAATTTTCCAAATCATCCAAAATTATATACATATGTTATGTCCGTCTGTCTGGTGTCTGTAAAACTTTGTTGAATTCCCTTCAACTGAATCAAAATCCTCTATAGAAAACGCTTCATTACCAGGCGCACAGGAAGATGGCATATGCAAATGTAAATTTGTGAATTTATATACATTTGCGCATATGTATATGCTGTGTGTATGTATGCTCACCAGCCACAGCTCAAGATAAAACGGTAAAACTTCGCAAGAAATCCAGCGCGCACTCATAGGCGCAGCGCACATTCATAGGCACAGCATTGTACATATACACATATTTACGTACATATATTGATGCATACATATGTATGTACGAAGCCGCGGGCACTCGACTTGACAAAAATTCAAGATTTATCAAATATTGGCAAATAATTCTTCGCGAAATATTCCAATATTGACTATTTTCGAATTGTCGAGAAAATTGGCATATGGGCGGCTCGTTTTATGAATGAAAGTACAGTACAATCGTGATAGTCCGACATTTCTTAATCCGACACGTTCGGTAATCCGACAACTTCATAACGTGACGAGGCCACTTTGGCTGCTACGACACTGCTACGCTGGTCACAAGAACGTGGTGTTGATATGGAAACTGTACTCCAGCTTAAGAAGGTCCAAGAAAAAGTGATTGCCGAGTCTTATAAAAGAAAAAAACAAAAAAGTATTCTCGATTACATATGTTAAGTAGCTCATTTCGCTTTCGTAATTCATATTTTGTGTTTCAACGTAAGCTGGTTTTTACATATGTATTTACAATAATGTTTATATTTACGTTCATGTTTTATATTAACTGCATATGTATGTATTAAAAAACTAAAAATTTCGCGTGTAATTAATTTCTTTAAGTTTAGCAGTTACGTTTTTGTTCCCCCATTAAAAGAGATATTAATAAAAAGATGATTTTTGCGTTATGCATTTTGATCATAAATTTCGAATTAACTTTGATTAAATGGAACCTTCGGTAGTCCGGAATATTTGATAATCCGACAACGAGTCGGTCCCGTATGTGTCGGACTATCACGATTGTACTGTACTTGCTCTTAGAACTATGAGCTCGAATTTATCAATGAATTTTTTGATGATGAGTTTTTGTTGTACAGTACAATAGTTGAAACTGTTCGGCGCCGCCGCGACTATTCAGCGCTATGGCAACTAGAATGATGGCCGCTACGCCTGCGTCTATGACTGCATTTTGTTCTTGTAGTCGCTAGGCATAGAATTTTAGCTTTGAACGACATACGCATTTTGAGGAATAAAGTGAGTGCTCTGTGTGTGCGGTTGTATGCACATGCATATGTGTATATTAATAAGCATTGTTTTGCTTGAATTCAATTCACATATTTATATTTGCATATGCCATCTTCCTGTGTGCCTGGTAATGAAGCGTTTTGTATAGAGAATTTTTTGATTTGTTTGAAGGTATAGGGGCACCCATACAAATATGTAGATGAATATTCAAAATAAATTTGTTTTAGCATTTGTGAGGCAGGAATTTGCTCATTAGGTTATTTACATGAAATATAAGGCGATGCTCGTGAGGTAGGTCATGTTGCTTCAGTGCACACATATGCGTGCAACACTATATTTAATAAAGATCCAATTGAACTTAGTTGTCCCATATATGCAAAAACGTTTCTTTGAAGTTTTCCTTTATTTATTTTTAAGTTTTATACTATCTAGAAAATGCATACATACAAATGTATGTATATTATTATTCCCTGTAATAAAATGTAAATTGAAAAAAATTTGGTTTGCCAAAGGAACAAATAAATGCATATTCAAATGTAAATACATATGTCGATATACCAAAACACTTGTATGCTATGAATTAATTTCGACTCAAAAAATTAGTAAAAATTTTCATCAAATTTATTTAGTTTTAAATTTGCTAAAACGCACATACCAAAATGTGAGAGGTCATTTTATAATGTATTTTTTTAAATTAAATCAGAATGTTAAAGTTACTTTGATTTGAAATCTTGGCGCATATACTAAATATTCCAATCATTTTTTCTTCATCACCTTTGTCTGAAAATACAAATTGAATAAATTTTCGTTTATCAAGGGAACATAAAAATGCACAAGCAAATACTTTGCAAAATGCCGTCGGCATTCGTCAATTTGATTTCATACAGAAACCAAAAACTGAGCAGAGCCAATGTACTTGTACATAATTCACTGTAATCAGCTCTGTTAAGAACTTCCCCGCTGTCGAGTTGAGCGAGGTGAAAAAGTGTTCGCGGTTTCACTTCATTTTTGACAATTCAAACTATTCGTAGCTCGTCAGAATTCTCTATCATTAACGTTCTCTGAATATGCCCGCAGGGAATGTTAAGGTACAAAGAAGTCTGAATGACATGGAAGTTTGAAGGATACTCGTTTTGCGCACGTTTGCGATTCACCACAGATATATTTTTCACCAAAAGTTAGCAGAAATATACTCAACTGGTCTAATTAAACAGCAGTTGAGTAAAATTCGTTTGTATGCAGGAAGAAGGAATTTTAACGTTGTAGGCTAGCTACAGGCACTTTATCATAAAAATCAAATATGCTAAGTTCAATAGTGACTTAGAAAGAGCACATAATCCAAAAATATATATGTATGTATGTACATACATACATACATATACATATTATGTCGGTCTAAGGCATCTTCTGTTGAAACTTTGTTGAGTTCCCTTCAACCAAATCAAATCCTTCATAGAGAATTGATTCAATACCAGGCATACAGGAAGATGGCATATGCAAATTCAAATATGTGAATTTACAGGGTGGGCCATATAGCGTTTGTTTTTTGAACCACCTATTTTTTTAAGAATGGTAACACAAATGATATGTCAAATGTGTTCATAATTTACTTAAAGGTTTGACATTTACGAAATGGGACGCTATACGCTGGAACAAAATTGGGAAATATTGAAAACCCATTTCCTAAGCGGTGAGCCTTCTTCTTATTTTCTGATTTTCACATCTTTGGCTACGTCAATAAGCAAAATTGTCGGATTTGGGGCTCAGAAAATCCACACGTTACTGTAGAGAAGCAAATGCATCCACAACGAGTCACTGTTTGGTGCGGTTTTTGGTCTGGCGGCATCATCGGGCCATTTTTTTTTTCCAAAAATGAGCGAGGAGCCGCGGTTACAGTAAATGGCGAGCGTTACCGTGACATGCTCAACGAGTTATTTCCAAAAATTGAAGAGGATGACATGGACGACATTTGGTTTCAACAGAACGGTGCAACTTGTCACACTGCCAAAGTTACACTCGAACTTTTGGCTACCGTTTTTGAAAACCGAATAATCAGCCGAAATTCCGATGTCCATTGGTCGCCTCGGAGCTGTGATTTAAGCCCGTTGGACTATTTTTTGTGGGGAGCCGTTAAGGACAAATGCTATGCAAACCATCCAGAGACGATTGATGCTTTAAAACACGAAATCGAAGTTGCCATTCTTGAAATTAGAGCCCAAACAATCGAAAATGTGCTTAAAAATTGGGTCGATAATAATTTAATTTACTTAAAAACTGTTTAGGACTTTACTATGAAGTAGTAAATTATTATTCGATATGTGAATTTGCATCCGAAAGTTGAATGTATCATATGTACAGTAACCTCCAATAATCCGCACTCTGGTTTCAAAGTAAGTTTCTAACTTTGCTGATGTATACATATGTATGTTTTGTGCACTTTTTATGAATTAGAGAACTACATACGTAAAGTAATATACTAATTAACTATTTACCTACTATCAGAGAACATAAACTAATTGTTTCGAAATTTTCTTCTTGTATCGAAATATTCGGGACAGAACGTTTTTATAAGCCACTTGGTGCTGGCTTCTGCATTTTACGGTACGCTCATGCGCGCACTTGACGAACAGCAGCTGCGACTGTCGAAAATTTAGATTTCATTTTTACATATTGTATATATCTGGGTGCAAACAGTTATACGGAGCCGCGACCATTCGGCATGCCAAAAATTCACGATTCAACAAATATTGGCAAATATTTCAGTAAGAAGTACATATTTCATTATTCAATCATAGATATAGAAATTTGTCATCGTTATGAAAAATTGGCATATGGGCGGCTCGGTTTATGCATGCAAGTATTTTGCTCCTAGAAATATGAGTTTGAACTTATTAATGAATTTTGTTTTTGTGGTGATGTGCAATATTTGAAAACGTTCAGCGCCATAGCAACTAGAATCATGACCGCTACGGCTGTGCCTATGAATGTATGTATTTCGGTACTTGTACTCGCTAGGCATAGGATTTTAGCATCGGAGGACATACGCACGTTGAGGAATAAGGTGCGTACCCTGTGTATGCGGTTATATGTATGTACATGCATAGGTGTTACTAATAATCATAGTTTTGCTGGGAGTTGAAAATACAAATATGTACGCAAGAATGATAGAAACAAGATTGCGCCCATCAGAGAGAAAGTGACGTCACATTTGCCGCGTTGTGCAGTGTTGCCAACCATTTGCTCTTCGCAATAAATTTAGTGCTTTTTTATACAATGTGAAAAGTTTTAAGTTTGGTGCTTGTTTTTTTTTTTTTAACTTAAAGCTACCGAAACTGTAAGTTATAAAAAAGAAACAGTAAACAAAAGAATGTTAAAAAAGGTCACTCTGAGAAGATTTTAGTGCTAATGAAAATTTTTTGACTCTTATAAAATTTGATATTTTGAAAGTGTAAATTTAATTTTTTGCTCCTCTTAAGTTAATGCAAGAATATTAAATGTTCTCCTCTCAACTTTTTTTCTTAACATTGAAAACCTTTTTACACATTTTAAAAAGCGTTTGAATTTATTGAATGCGAATTAAAACCATAGAGGTGTAATCGTTTCTTCCGGTCATCAATCCTTAGTGAGACATAGGGCATTAAGAATTGTATTCATTGTAAAAATAAACAACAATATATCAAAAAAATACTCAAGAAACCATACTGACATTTTTACAAAAAGAGTACGTTATCTAGTTACATAACTTCAAATATAGCAAAAAAATCGTTCCCTTAACAAAAGAATCTCGCTTAACAAAAAAAAAAACTCATAAATTAAATTGTAATATACATAAGCATAACTCATTTATTAAAAACAAAACGCGCATTTTAAAGACAATTTGTCACGCATACAAACTTCTTTAAGTGATTCAATAAAAATTTGTCAGGTTATTTTCTTTGAATGGGCATTTTAGTGCGTTTTTATATCCAAAGCTAGGCAACACTGCAGTAGCGAGAGAGAGATTTGACTGCTGAAAGCAGAAGAACACCAAAAACAACTGCAATCGCGGGCAATGCGACCGATGTAAAAAAGTAAAGCTAAATAAAACTGAGTGAATTATTGAACTAATTTTAAAAAAATTTATATTTTACAAAATTATAAACATTAGTTTAATTAGAACAGGCTAGAAAAATGTCATGAAGAAAGAACTAAGACTCCGAGACTAAATAACAAAAAAAATCCTAAATCGAGTTACGAAAATGGTAATCTGCCCATACTGGTGCTAAAACGACGTAACTCATTGTCAAATTCGCTGAGAAAAAGTAACGGTACCACGATAGACGCCATCTCATTCCATCATGGGCTAGAGCATCAAGTTTGCATACACACATACAAATATGTATGTGTACGCATATACAAAAGAGAATAGTTTTAGCATACGTTAGGTAGGGTTCCGATTATTCGGGTGTTTACTCCCTAATTATTGCATGTAGATATGGTAAGTCGATGCGTCGTGAGATAGGTCATGGTTGTTGCAGTACATAAGAACAAACGTAACACCATAAGAATTCAAGATGCAGTTGAACTTTTGACGAAATATAACTAACATAATATAGTTATATATTTATGTACATGTATATCAAATGTATTATCAAATTTGTATAAAGTTTTAAATTTACTTAAACGCACCCAACAAAATGTGAGGTCGTTTTACAATGTATTTTGTTTATATTGTGATGTTCTTTTTAAATTAAAGCAACGAACATTAAAGTTACTTCGATATTATATGTTGGCGCTTATAATTCAAATTTATTTATCTTAGATTGTACATTTAAGTTTTTTGAAAATATAAATTGCATAAATTTTCGTCAACGAAGTCATAGAAGTAAACTCAAATGACTTGCAAAATCCCGTCGGTCACTCTTCAATTTGCTTTCCTACTGAAGCAAAAAACTGTGCCAATATACTACAGAGAGAATTTACTGTAATCAGTTCTGTTAAAAGTTTCACCACACCACGGCCGCGGTTAGTGTCATTTTTGACAATTCACGCTATTCGTAGCCCGTGAGAGTTCTCTATACATTAACGTTCTCTTATGATGCCCGTTTGCTAAACATTTAGTGATCGTGGGTCTATCTTATTAACCTTTTGGAATGACGTTGTTTTTGCTGGTAAAGGGAAATTTAATCTTTTTGGCTTTGATGGAAGGACGATTATCACGACCAAATTCCGAGCTGAAGCCGAAAAACCTGCGAGGAACTGTAAAGCACGGTGGAGGTAACTTTATGCTTTGAGGTGGTATGTCATCGGTTGGGGTCGGAAACTTAGCTTTCGTAGAGTTTGTGAAATTTTCCGACAACCGACTGAACTTAAAAAGAGCGTTACAAGAAGAGTGGGAACAAAACAAACAGAGTGGGAGTAAAACAAAAAAGCTACCTTTTAAAATATAATATAAGTTAGCAAAATTCTTCGCAAAATTTGTGTACAATTTTAAGTTTACTTAAACACACGAAATAAGCTTTGAAGTCGTTTTACGCAGTATTTTTTGAAATGATTGAGTACACGAAATAAGGTCTGTAGACATACATATGTGCCTATAGCTTTCTATTCTACCACAATTAAGGAAACAAACCTCTCGAGTTAACTAAATGAGACTACGGCCACGGTAAATTATATAATATAGTAAAGACCTGGCTGGCAATTTAGAGCTTCCCGGACAAGTGGGCTATGCACTCCTGCCTACACTTGCTACTACAACGTTCACGACCCTCTTAGCTTCGAGGAAAGAGTAGGAACTGGACTATGTAAGACAGGACGAGTGCATCCATGTATATAAGTACACAGGTGGCTGAAAGTTCGAGGGCAGGGTGGGCAGAGGTGTATATTCCGAACATAAAATCCCTTACAAAGCAGTCGATAACCACCACCAAATGTCGCACTTCTCTTAACGAGATGGTTGAGTAATTTCACCTAAAGGTAACATGTAAAGGGCTCCTGGCCATTGCGACATTGAGGGTAACTGCAGAGCCGATGAACTTGCGAGACTCAACACTAAATCGACTGATGAGTACATAGACAATGAAAGGCATACCCTTACAAACATGTAAGCTACTTATCTTTGAGGAAATTGTAAGAGCACCGAATGAAAGATGGCGTTATGAAACCACATGCAGAACCGTCCGACAATTGTGGCTAACTCTCAATGCTAAGAGAGAGAAGGACAGAGTCTCTGCTAAAGCAAAATAAGCGGAGTCTTAGCACACCGATTTCAGTTATAAGGGGGCATTGCCTAATCGGCAAGCACGCCCAGAGGAAGGGTGTGCAAACACATGACTTCTGCAGAAATTATCTCGATTTGGAAGAGGAAGTTACGATCCCGCACCTTTTGTGCCATTGTCCTGCTCTATCCAGTCGTAGATTTACCTTTTTAAGTAGAAAATTCTTTAATGAATTGGAAGATCTTATTTCCGTGGAAATCAGGGATCTTCTAAAATTTTTGAAAAGTACAATTGGTTTTAGGAGAGAGAAAGACTAGTTCCCCGGCATCACAATAGGCAAATGGCCTGAGTGTGTGCCACAGTGGACAACCGTTTCAACCTAATCTAACCTAACAAAGTTAATGCAAAAATTTTAGAAGAGTTGGAATGTTACAAAAGCTTCAGAATGTGGTTTTGGAAACCATTCTTTCATTAATTAGTCCTATAGCTTGTCCAAGAATGCAAAGCACTCCAATTGTTCAACAAAGCAAAACTATTGTAGATACTCAGTCACGCGGGCATTATTGAAAATCAACGACGTGAAGTATAAGTATGTCCATATGTGATCCTCAATTCTGAAAGCTACGGTTATTGCAATTATTATTGGAAATAACAGAAAAACATAACCACAATCAATCAGAAATCTGTGGCCATAACATAGTTGCCTGTACAAATTATAAGTCAAGTAGTGCCATTTTCCCTCTTTAAGGGGTTATATACAGTTAGAAGATCGAAAAAAAGAGAATTTTCCAGAATTTTTTCTGAGAAAGCTTTTATATTTATTGATCTAAAAATTTGTACACATATTATCTTATCTTTTAACTGTTTAATGCTTCGTATTAATAAAAATATTTATTTGGAAAGGAGCTACAGCTGATATCCGGGAGCTCCTCTCAAAAAAGACGTTTTGCGGTAACCACTATGTCTCTGAACTGGATCCTCTGAAATTAAAAAATCAAACAGATTTTGTTAAAGTAATGTTAAAACTAGTAACTGATCGAAGGAATAAGCAAAATAAATTTTTTTGACAAATTGCGGTTTTTCACAAAAAAAATCGATTTTTGACCAAAATTTCGGCCTTAAATTGTTTATAAAAAAGAAAATATTTATCGGTGAGGAAAAATCTTCAATTAATTACTAAACAATATATTTGAGAAGCTCGTGATAAGCAAGATATAAAGCCTACAACAAAACATCATATTCTATTTATCATAGAAATGACTTCACTTTCTACAAGACCACGACCTTAACTCACTGGGCACTCACGGGCTAATTTTAATATTTTTATTTATTAATTTTATTGTATGCCAAAGTTTTTTGTGGATTATTGAATACTCCTCTATGAGTTTCAGGCCAACAAATCATAGTTGTAAGCTGATTTTCAAATGTCTCTCATTCGAGATTGCCTGGCTTGGAGCATAGAGGAGACCACTCCAATAGTCATGCTATGGAAAAAAATTTGAAATCATCTTGCTTATACATACATATGTATTTTACTTGCATTTTACAGGCCCAACTGAGAGCATGTTTCTCAGATTGTGGAAGAATGTATACGGTATGAGCTCCTGAAGCCACGCGTCATCCGCCACTGGAAATACCAAGTAGCAATAATGCAATACCATTATCTATATTTAAAGTGTATCGCAATATTCCTATGCTCATCATTGTTTAAGGGTAACAAATTGAGGGAACCCAACAATGTGGATATCCCAACACAAACTGTAATATTGATCAAAGTTACAATGGAGTGAATTGGTGCGTATAAATATTTAACCACCCATTGGCGCAAGCCACAAACTGTGCAGCAGTCACTGCTTTCAACCCCAATCAAATATGTGCTTACATTTAGATGTTTTTATACAAACTCATATACTATACAAATATGCATATGAATGGCGATGGCGAAGTATAGGGTTTTCTAATAGATGCGGATCGGTGTTGGCTATGGGAGCCATGCTGTTTTGACAGCGTCTGGCTTTGAAAGCATTATTCATTCAAAATTGTAAAACTTTACTAATCATTTATTTGAGGGTTTGAATTTGTTACGCGGAGGAGAGGAAGATAATGGGATTTGATCCCACCAGTCTTTTTCTTTTAGATTCTCTAGAGTTGGGGGTCTATGCCAAAAAGCCGCAAAGTCAACATAGGGCGGTCGCTCAAGTTCAGCCGAATCTAAGCAGCAGAGTAATTGAAAATGGGATGTGGATATGGAATATATAAAATCGCACTCATAACATAAAATAGACAAATAATTTCATTAATACTTCTACATTGCTTTTTTTATTCCACTTCGACCCGTCTTTAAAACCCTATACATTGTTCTGGACTGTTGTCATGTCATTCCAGCTGTTGGCGCTATATATAATAAGTGATTAAGGTATAATAACAGGACTAAATGCTTGTTTAATTGACTAATACTCCGTCTACATACATATGTATGTATATCTTTTCCTACATATTGAAGAACGCATAGTAAGGCGTTTTTCAATAGGTGCGCTTCAACTTTTTTCCGATAGGGAGGGCGAACGACGCAATATTTTTTATTTTTCGCTTGTCATTTGTAAACTTCATTAGTATACATTTCATCATGGAACGCTACACACTTGAGCAACGATTGCAAATCGTGCAAATTTTTTATGAAAATAATCGTTCTGTTGCTGCTACTTTAAGAGCATTACGGCCATTTTACGGTCTTCAGTGATGAAGCTCACTTTTGGCTCAATGGCTTTGTCAACAAGCAAAATATGCGTTCTGGGCAGAAAGCAATCCACATGTGATTCTTGAGGCACCGTTGCATCCCGAAAAAATCACTGTTTGGTGCGGTTTACATGCCGGCGGCGTAATTGGCCCATATTTTTTCGTTGACGAGAACGATCGCCACGTTACTGTGAATGGAAATCGATACCGCGACATGATAAACGATTATTTTTGGCCGCAATTCAATGGTATGGACTTAGACGACATGTGGTTTCAACAGGACGGGGCCACAAGCCACACAGCACACGCTACAATTGATTTGTTGAAGAGTAAGTTCGATGAGCGCATTATTTCCAGAAATGGACCAGTCGAATGGCCGCCGCGCTCGTGTGATTTGACGCCTCTAGACTATTTTCTTTGGGGTTATGTGAAGTCATTGGTCTACAGTAACCACCCGGCGACGATTTGTGAGCTCAGAGCCAATATTGAACGCGAAATTACTGGAATTTCGGCCGATTTATGCAAAAGAGTGGTCGAAAATTGGGTTCAACGATTGGACTTCGTAAAACGTGCACGCGGTGGTCATGCAAAAGAAATCGAATTTCATACTTAAATGTATATGTTCAAACTCGATAATAAAAAAAAAAATAGTTAAAAAAGTCAAACCGTTTGTGTTTTATTCAAAAAAGAAGTTGCAGCGCTCTTACTGAAAAACGCTTTACATGCTTGCACTCTTAAAAGAATTCATGGCTCTTTGCTTGTAGCCTCATAATCCTTTATTCTCATTATCTCATAATCTCCCTACCTCAGTTCACAACATCACACTGGCATTTGTTGAGGCAAATGAAAAGGGAAATCAAACATATTCACTCGCGCTATTTAATGCCCTTTATATTATTTTACCGGATGCTTTCCATTTCAATTCAACCGGGCTATTCGGGTCATGTTCTTCGATTTCGATGTAACTTAAATATGTTGCTCTCTGGTCAAAATAATGAGACACGTATTTTTTTGTTCGCCCGAAAAAATTTTTTTTCAAGAGTTATCGGCAATTTTGTTTTTCGCCTCAAACTCGATTTTTTTTAATTATATAAGAAAATTTTTTTTTTAAATTCCCATAACATAGTCAAAAATGAACCGATTTTAATAATTCTGGGTTCAAAATGATCGTAATTACTTACACAAGCGACTTCATGTAGAAACAATTGCAAAAAAGTAGTTGAAAATTTTTTATTTAGCAAAAAAGAAAAAAAATTGAAATTTTTTCAAAATTCAATATTTCAAAAAGTGTATTTTTTTTTTTTTATAACTTTTTCCAAATCAAAAAAACATCTCAAACTTTAATTGAGCTGCATGCCTAGTAGCTAAAATGAGTTGTTTTTGAGTAATGAATTTTTGAGTAAACACCCTGTTTCGCACTTTTTGTTTTTTGCAAAATAAAAAATTTTCAACTACCTTTTTGCAACTATTTCTACATGAAATCGCTCGTGTAAGTAATGACGATCATTTTGAACCCAAAAATATTAAAATCGGTTCATTTTTGACTAAGTTATGAGCATTTAAAAAAAAAAATCTTATATTATTAAAAAAAAATCGATTTTGAGCCGAAAAACAAAATTGCCGATAAAGCTTGAAAAAAAATTTTTTCGGGCGAACAAAAAAATACGTGTCTCATTATTTTGACCAGAGAGCAACATATTTGAGTTACATCGAAATCGAAGAACATGTCCCGAATAGCCCTTTTGAATTGAAATGGAAAGAATCTATATAAGAAAATGTTTTTAATTGCTCATAACTTAGTCAAAAATGAACCGATTTTAATATTTTTGGGTTCAAAATGATCGTCATTACTTACACGAGCGATTTCATGTAGAAATAGTTGCAAAAAGGTAGTTGAAAATTTTTTATTTTGCAAAAAACAAAAAGTGCGAAACAGGGTGTTTACTCAAAAATTCATTACTCAAAAACAACTCATTTTAGCTACTAGGCATGCAGCTCAATTAAAGTTTGAGATGTTTTTTTGATTTGGAAAAAGTTATAAAAAAAAAAAAATACACTTTTTGAAATATTGAATTTTGAAAAAATTTCAATTTTTTTTCTTTTTTGCTAAATAAAAAATTTTCTACTACTTTTTTGCAATTGTTTCTACATGAAGTCGCTTGTGTAAGTAATTACGATCATTTTGAACCTAGAATTATTAAAATCGGTTCATTTTTGACTATGTTATGGGAATTTAAAAAAAAGATTTTCTTATATAATTAAAAAAAATCGAGCTTGAGGCGAAAAACAAAATTGCCGATAACTCTTGAAAAAATGTTTTTCGGGCGAACAAAAAAATACGTGTCTCATTATTTTGACCAGAGAGCAACATATTTAAGTTACATCGAAATCGAAGAACATGACCCGAATAGCCCGGTTGAATTGAAATGGAAAGCATCACCTATATATGGTATGTTTTCAAGTATTTATAGAAAAAAAAATGGTTTTTGTAACTAACGGGCTGCAAGTTGCTCAAGTGGTTTAGGTTAGGGTATAGTGGTTGGAATCCACTTAAGTCTGAATGTGCATTGTGATATATCTCGTCTGGGCTCAATATTCTGCCTCTTATTCTCTAGAGCGGACAATTGTTGGTGTATGCCGATGATATTGACACCATCAGCTTGAACAACCCAAACGCTGTTTTTGCCCATTTTTGAGGTTATGTAGCTACGAAGATTTTGCTCTTCATAAAAAAGTAGACAAGGTATTTCAAATTATAAGTCTTCCTCTTTTAAATGCATTTGAGTTTGCTCAAATATCTTAATTTTTCACTGAGATATCGCATTTTGAAGTTTTTTTTATTTTTTTTGTGCGACTATGTAATCGACCGTATCACGTCTAATGTTATCTCAATGGATTTTCGAATATCGAAAAATTCACAAGCATGGAAACTTCAAAATCTTCAATATCTCAGTGAAAAATAAAGATATTTAAGCAAACTCAACGGCATTTAAAAGAAGAAGACTTGTACTTTAAAATACCATGTTTACTTTTTTATGAAGAGCAAAATCTGCGTAGCTACATAACCTCAAAAATGGGCAAAAACAGCGTTTTTGCACATTTAGGTTAGGATATCTCAAAATCCTGACATGATAGAGCAATTTAAACCCCGGATTCGGATTCTACGCAAAAAATTACTGACCCTACACTTTCCTAGAACAAAACGTTGTTGACCTGTGTAATTGTTCCATCCTTTCTTTTCTCAAGAAATAGCTGAATGAGCTATAAATTACTCAAGTATGTCACTTCAAAGAGGCTTAAGTGGGAATCGCAGACATGGTGGGAATAGAGACAACTCTTCGCATCCTTCTGATTCCAGAATCATCTTCAAACCAGTGATGGTAAATGTAGGGAAAATTCCCTACATGTAGGGATTTTTGTCGAAAAATGTGGGTGTAGGGAAAAGAAGGACAGATTTTTTTAAATTCTGTAAATGTAGGGAATTTCGAAGAAGAACAGAAAAAATTTAAAAATTGCGGAAAAAATTGAAAAAGTTCATTTAAAATAAAAATCCGCAGTAAGATTTCATGCCAGACTTTTTTCCTTATGGCAGCATACTTTTAAAAGCGTTAATACGGCAGCATTGCCATTTTTTTCTTCGTTAACGCTAACGGAATTTTTTCTTCGCGCGAAAATTGTTAGTTGTCCTTCGTTTTCTGCTGCTTTTCACTTTTAAAGTAAGTTTGCAACTATTTTAGTTTTAGCTATTTTTATATTTAATATGCATATATTTTACAGAAATTAGCTCCTTCTCCTCGACTGACTCTTCGGAGGAACACCAAGAAAAACAATGTTCCTATATTTGCATTCAACAAAAATTCAATGACAAGTGGCTTGACGACAACAATTTCAGTGGCTGGTTGGAAGCTGTGGCTAACGATGCATTTAAATGCAAATGCGCTGCGTGCGACAAAGTTTTGAACTGCGGCAAGTCTGATTTGCAGAAGCACGCTGAAACAAAAATGCACAAAAAAAATATGAAGGCAATAAAAAAGGCACCTAAAATAAACAGTTTTTTTAAGAAAAATCCGAGTAAACCAAATGGTTCAAAAAATTTCTAAATAAGACTTGTTGACATGTTCTTCGCTGAGCATAATGTCGCGTTGCAAGTGGTGGACCTTTTAATCCCACTATTAAAAGAAATCGTGCCGGATTCGGAAATAATAAAACACTGTGAGCTCGGAAGAAAGAAGTGCACCAGGATAGTAAAAAATGTATTGGCAAAAGAAGAAAAAGGCAATTTAGTACAAAAATTAAAAGTAAATAAATTTTCCATAATGATCGATGAGAGCACAGACATCGGATTCAATAAGCAAATGTGTCTCCTGGTGAGATTTTTCGACAAGGAAAGCGAGCGGGTTGTGGTTAAGCTGCTCTGGATCACATTCCAATAAGAACTAATTGCACTGCAGAAGCTCTGTACGGAATTTTTAAAGAATCCATTTTAGCTCTTGGAATTCCATTCAACAATATAATAGGCAAATAAAGTACATTTTTTCAGCATATGCAAACATTTCTAATGAAATATTTTATTACATTTAAGGTATGTGCAGCGATGGTGCCAGTGTTATGATCGGACAGCATAATTCCTTTGCATCACGATTAATTAGGGACATACCAAATGCTATAGTTGTAAAGTGCATCTGCAGCCATTATTGCAAGTAAGGCTTGTTTAACGCTACCCAGAGGACCTGAGGTCCTTTAGCGGCAAATCGGTTCGTACGTTTCGGGAAGTTCCAAAAGATGCGCGCAATTAGAAGCTCTGCAGGAAATGCTAAACGAGAAGAAAAAGAAAATCCTTCGGATTTGTACAACCAGGTGGCTCTTTCATCACAAATGCGTCGAAAGTGTATTACAAAACTGGGATGTGTTATTGGCATTTTTCAACCAAGCTGTCACGCAGAACAAATTAAAATCAACAGAGGCGATTTTATTTGAGCTCAACAACCAATGCAATAAGATTTATTTATTTTTTCTCAAGTATGTACTCAATTACTTCAATACTCTTAACGCACTTTTTCAGTCGAAAACACCTTTAATACAGGTACTCCAACGAGAATCGATCAAAATATTTTTAGGCTTAGGTCAAAATTTTATTAAAAAGTCTGAGCTTAACATTACTTGTGCTGTTAGATCGCCACATATTTCTCTACCGCTTGAGGAAGTTTTTCTCGGATTTGAATGTAACGAACTCCTAAAAACTGTTACAAAAACGGCTGCAAACAAAATTATAACAGATTGTCTACAGTTTAATATTACTGCTTTGGAAGAGATACAAAGGAGATTACCGCTCAAAACTGAGCTATTCAAAGAAATTGAGTTTTTAAATCCAGAAGTTGCAATGGCAGTAAAGGGAAACAAAAATGTCACATTTGAGAGCATTTGTAAAATAGTATGGGTGATGCCAACTCTCTCCTAGAGTGGAGAACGTTTGAGTTCAATTTCTCTGAAGACGAAAAATCTAACCTTTTAAAGATGGGAGTTGAAAAGTTTTGGAGCGAAGTCTGTAAACTTAAAATTTCAATGACAAGTTTGTTTTTCCTATTTTTGCTAAAGTAGCAAAGTTCGATTTATCTTTACCTCATGGTAATGCAGACTCCGAGAGAATTTTTTCTATCGTAACAGATGTTCGCACCAAAAAAAGGAATAAGCTCAGTCATCAAGTTTTAACTTCGGTTTGCATTATTCGTTCTTTTTTGCAAGACGAAAGTCAAGATCGCTGCAAATTTCAATGCAATGAATCTCATTTCAAGAAAGTGGTATCTGCAGAACTCTATGATCACGTGCAGTAACTCAGGAATTCTTAATATTGACACTATGTTCCTTAGCCAAACGCCAATGCGTACAAAATACAAACCTTTGTATTGTTTTTATTAGTGACTTAGCTTTAGAAAATGAACTGAAAGTAATTTTTGTGATCTTAGTTTGAAAACTCTGTTATGTTTTCTTTTTAAGTTTGTCTTGTTTTTAACAGAACTAAATGTTATGAAAAAGTCTAGTTTTTAGTTTTTTTGCTGAATTTTTTTTTATATGTATGTATATGTGTTTATAATATAATAAATATGGGTATTTATATATATTTGAAATAAAATTTGTTTTTATTATAAAGTGTCAAATCAGCACCAAGTCCAAAACTTATGCAAATAATTCAATATTGACGTTGCAAGTGTCTCATTATAGTATAATCACCGAAGAAAAAAATGTAGGGAATTTTGTAGGGAAAATTTTTTATAAGCGTAGAGAAAAGTAGGGAATTTTTTCGGGCTGTGTAGAGATTTTTCAAAAAATCATTTACCATCACTGCTTCAAACTTATTTTTCTTCCGTGAGGCAAAGAAATACCTTGCTTTTAACTTCATATCATCCTTGCGAGTATTTCTAGATTGGTATATAGCTAAAAAAAATTTCACTAACTCTACCTTACTTTTCCCTGTTTCCCATCTAACGTTATTATATGTATTATATTGGGTAACTCATTAATGTCTAAGTGTTCTGGGAAACCACCTAAATCTAACCAAATCACGTACTGTCTATTGATTACATTAGGAGCTTGCTAATGGACTCTGTGAAAATTTACGGTAGTAGGGAGCATTTTTTTCCTATTATCGGGGGACTTGTTAATAACTACATATATATGTAGACCTGCATCAAATTATTGACGTTGCCATTAATCCAATCGCTGTACACCATAAGTTGACCTGAGCGCGTACGTCTTTCCATGATGAAATGTCAATGAATACTGAAATGTTGTATTAAGTTTGACAGTAGTCACGCGGGATCTGTCAAAAAGTTCGTTGGAAAAAGTACCTCCAATATGATCACCGTCGTGGCCGAATGGGTTGGTGCGTGACTACCATTCGGAATTCAGAGAGAGAACCTCGGTTCGAATCTCGGTGAAAGATCAAAAAATTAAGAAAAAAAAAAACATTTTTCTAATAGCGGCCCCCCTCGGCAGGCAATGGCAAACCTCCGATTGTATTTCTGCCATGAAAAAGCTCCTCATAAAAATATTTGCCGTTCGGAGTCGGCTTGAAACTGTAGGCCCCTCCACTTGTGGAACAACATGAAGGCGCACACCACAAATAGGAGGAAGAGCTCGGCCAAACACCCAAAAAAAAGGGTGTACCCGCCAATTACATATATATATATTATATGAACAAAAACTTAAAAGTCTGCGCGAAGAAAACGCTACATGAAAAAGTCAATGCTTCTCACAAAGCGTAGAAACTAATATTTGTAATAGTGGAAGTACGAACAGAGCCACAATACTAATGTAAAGCCTTCACATTGTATGAGTGAAACTGAAATCACAAATTACTATTATACACATAACTTAACAGTTATTAGCAATTTTTCAGCTGAAACGATGGAATCAGTGAACATTGAAACATACATATGATAAATTGAATTTTAATACAAAGTCCATCAACACAAGCAACGGCAGATCATC
Organism: Anastrepha ludens; assembly: GCF_028408465.1. Lineage (NCBI taxonomy): Eukaryota > Metazoa > Arthropoda > Insecta > Diptera > Tephritidae > Anastrepha > Anastrepha ludens. Next base: position 44,378,960 of record NC_071503.1, read on the forward strand.
TAGAGCTGCCATTAGAGAAAAAATTTCTTCAAGCGGCAGAAAAAAGCTGTCTAATATCGCAATCAAAGAGACTGCAGAGTACAACCAAAAAACTGAAAAAAAAGTCGGCCAGTTTTCTTTTTCTTAAACACAAAAGGAGAAAATAAATAAACTGTTTCACCTACTAGGCCATAAGAACTTTGTATACAATATTATTTATAATATAAGCTTGGAAAATTATTATAGTATGTATTGTAGTAATAGCTTGCAGTTAACACGACGTCTGGAGATGGGCCTCCGCTGGTTTCCAGGAAGTTCTCCTTATTTCCTGCCAATTTTCTTTTTCGGTATTTTTTATTTTGTTAATAACAACTTGACCGTTGCCAATCACGTCCCGTTCTTAATGGCGGGCCAAGACTGTTCAGCTCTATACATTAACGTTCTCTGCACAACCGCTCATAGTTCGTACCTACATAACTGATATATAGTAGTTCTTTGATTTTGACACTGACATTGACATAAACATCCACAACTACATATACATATCTAGGTTGAATCGTAATACATAGATGCAAAAACTTAACGAACTCAACTGAAATGAAAAGTGGAATTAGATTGTGAACCACAATAGGGATTTGACAACTACAACTCAACTATTAACTCAGTTATGAATCATAATAGGGTAATTAATTTCATTTTATGACTGTATTATTTCGCACTTGCTAAAATGAACTAATTTCACCAAATGATCAAAAATTATAAAACTATGCAAAATATTTGTGCTTTGATAACTGTTGTCTATTTCAATGACATCCCAGCAAGAAATTAAATAATTAATTCTGGCCAATATATAAGAATTGAAGCAGAGTTAGATTTTGAAAAGTAAAGTGTCCCTATTAATTTTCGCATGTCTATATAGGCGAAGAAAAGGGTGGAAGATAGATCATGTGTATATACATAGATAGATGGGTCGAAATTCGATGGCCAATGATAGCAATCAAAAAAGCTGATGCGAAATGGTATTCCTCCTCATTCCATAGTAGGAGCATTCCATGGAAAATGGTAAATTTCGACCGCCGAACAAATTGCATTTCCGGATGATTATATTAGTGTTAATGTATTTAAAATATATCAATCTTCGTTATAAACATCGACCTTTTACTTGACCTCAGTTTGAAGTATCTTTTTTTACAACAAAAACAACTCATAAAAATTTTATTTTCTTCTATCGAAATTTGGTCAAGTTTAAGCGTTTAGTTCTCATTATGTGTGACATATAGCGTGAAACTGATAATTGGTGTTAAAAGAACAAACTTTTACGTTTTGAAACGTAATATTAAAAAAAAGTTTATTTATGAACAACGCAGATATGCTCTATTAAAAAATGGTTCGATGATGTCCCGTACGAACGCATTTAACACTGTACAGTTATTTTTGTGCTCATACGAGTAACTTATTTGTTTCGATTACTTTACATTTAAAGCAAACTACTGGTGCTCGTTTTACTTGTAAAGCATTGACTTCAGTTTGCATCGCAAATAAGTTCAATATTCGGTCGTTAAATTTTGTCCCGTACGAACACGGCATATAAGTTTTTCTTTTACCTAAAAAATGGAGAAAATTAGTGAAAATAATAACAAGCACAGCGCAGAGAACGTTAAATATAGAGAATTCTCACGAGCTACGAATAGTGTGAATTGTCAAAAATGAAGTCTAACCGCCGCCGGGGTGTGGTGAAACTTTTAACAGAGATGTTTTACAGCGATTTCTCCTTTAGCATATTGGCCTGCACAGTTTTTGGCTTCTGTAGGAAATCAAATTGACGAATAGCCGGCGGCATTTTGCAAAGTATTTGCTTGTGCATTTTTATGTTCCCTTGATAAACGAAAATTCATTCAATTTGTATTTTCAAACAAAGGTGAATGATTGAAATTTATTATATGCGCCAACATTTCATATCAAAGTAACTTTAATATTTTGATTTAATTTAAAAAAATACATTATAAAACGACCTCTCACATTTTGGTATGTGCGTTTTAGTAAATTTAAAACTAAACAAATTTGATGAAAATTTTTACTAATTTTTTGAGTCGAAATTAATTCATAGCATACAAGTGTTTTGGTATATCGACATATGTATTTACATTTGAATATGCATTTATTTGTTACTTTGGCAAACCAAATTTTTTTCAATTTACATTTTATTACAGGAAATAATAATATACATACATTTGTCTGCATGCATTTTCTAGACAGTATAAAACTTTAAAATAAATAAAGGAAAGCTTCAAAGAAACGTATTTCAGAGAACGTTAATGTATAGAGAAGTCTCAATGACAGAAACGTATGGAATTTCGAGGGGTACTCGTTTTGCGCGCGTGGTACACCACAGCCACATTTTTCACCAAAAGTTAACAGTAAGGGGCTGAATTATGTAAATTTAGCAGCAGTCGATAAAAATTTGTTGGTGATTAGGAGCATAGAATGTAAGGTAGCTTTTTGAACGTTAGGTAGCTATATATTTGAATTTTCCAAATCATCCAAAATTATATACATATGTTATGTCCGTCTGTCTGGTGTCTGTAAAACTTTGTTGAATCCCTTCAACTGAATCAAAATTCTCTATAGAAAACGCTTCATTACCAGGCGCACAGGAAGATGGCATATGCAAATGTAAATTTGTGAATTTATATACATTTGCGCATATGTATATGCTGTGTGTATGTATGCTCACCAGCCACAGCTCAAGATAAAACGGTAAAACTTCTCAAGAAATCCAGCGCACATTCATTGGCACAGCATTGTATGTACAGTAAGCTTGAAATGTTTACAGGCATCTTCAAATGCTGTGATTTCAGAGTAAGTTTCTAAATTTGCAGATATAAGCATATGTTTTGAGCACTTTTTATCAATTGAAAAACTACATACGTAAAATAATCTACTAATTAACTATTTTCCTACTATCAGTTAACATAAAATAATTGTTTCCAAATTTTATCTTAGTAAATGTCCGAATCAGCCCTTCTTTTAAGCTACTTGTTTTCTTCTGCAACTTACTGTATGCTCATGCGCGCACTTGACGCACAGCAGCTGCGGCTGTCGAGCATTTAGAAAAACATATTTACATACATATATTGATGCATACATATTTACGATGCCGCGGGCACTCGACTTGACAAAAATTCAAGATTTATCAAATATTGGCAAATAATTCTACGCGAAATATTCCAATATTGACTATTACATTTGCATATGCCATCTTCCTGTGCGCCTGGTAATGAAGCGTTTTCTATAGAGGATTTTGATTCAGTTGAAGGGAATTCAACAAAGTTTTACAGACACCAGACAGACGGACATAACATATGTATATAATTTTGGATGATTTGGAAAATTCAAATATATAGGTCATATCAAAAAGCTACCTAACATTCTATGCTTCTAATCACCAACAAATTCTTATCGACTGCTGCTAAATTTACATAATTCAGCCCCTCACTGTTAATTTTTGTTGAAAAATGTGTCTATGGTGAAATTGTCTTCGCGAGACGAGTACCCCTCGAAATTCCATACGTTCCTGTCATTGAGACTTCTCTATACATTAACGTTCTCTGCCAGGACCCAGGAAGAAATACAGAAGAGGAAGAAGATCGAAAAAGAAAAAAAGAGAGTCCAAAGAGCCAAAAAGTTGATCCAAACCCAAGACAGGGAGGCTGGTTCAAATATTGTTGGTGATTGCGAATCTAATGTTTTCCATACAAATGTAAGCAAACGTATGTTAAGGCTGTACAGAAATGTATGCGAAGTCTACCCAGTTCACCCACTAAAAAAAGGCTGTTGTAGCGGGTGTGGCAAAAAAACTTGGACATAGTATTCATAACGTTAGGAATAAATCTATAAATTAACCAATTAACGATGACGAAACCACTAAAATATTGACAGATTTTTACTTTCGTCCAGACATTGTTTATACATGCCCGGGCATGAACGACACAATGGTCTGTTGGACTAACGGTAAAAAACTTACATTACAAAAGCACTACATCACCTTATTTTTAAAAGAAGCTTTTTGTATTTTTAAGGAAGAGTTTCCGAACATAAAAATAGAGTTTTCTAGATTTTGTGCACTACGACCGAAAAATGTTTTGTTATTAAAAGACACGCCCTCAGAACAGTGTAAATGTATGATTCACGAGAATTTTATTCTAAAATTGAAGTGTTTGAAAATAAGCTACAATAGCTCCTACTGGAGCAACATTCTCTGTGATACGGCCCTTGATTCAAGCTGTTGGAGAAATGTGTGCGATACATGTAAAAATGGAAGTAAAATAGTAATACCTTATGACCCAGGAAAAAATATAATTTATAAGCAATGGAAAAAAGGAGACGATCAACGAGTAAAACTGAAGACAGAAGAAATCAGTTGTGGAGAGTTACACGAAAACCTTATATCCGACTTCCCATATGTCATGTATCACATCTATATACATATATAAAAATTAAGCCGAAAAAAAGTGTGCATTTGTCCGGGGTAATCTCAGCAACGCGTGTAAGAAAAACAATGAAAGTTTCATACATTGTTGGTGTTGCTTTGGCAAAGGTTTCTGTGAAGTTTGGTTGAAATCCGATAACGCGTGTGTGTGCGGTGCGTCGGTTAAGTGAGTGTGTTTTTGCTATTTGCCGCACGTACAGGGTGGCTGATGAAAGACGCTACCAAAAAAAAATTGAATAACTTTTTTTCTTTTTAAGTTATCTGTTCCATTTTTGTTTTAATTTGCAGATTGATCTTTAAAATTTATTAAAATGGATAACTGGGACACGCAAACAAGAATTTGGATAGTCCGCCGCTATCACGTACTGGAGTCCGTAGTTTTGGTACAGAGAGAGTACAGGCGGATGTTTGGCGGCGATCCCCCGAGCAGATGGACCATAATGAGACTGGTGAATAATTTTGCTGAGCAAGAAACAGTCGCAAGAAGGCCTTATCATCGAAACCCACCAGTTCGGACGGAGGAAACGATCGCTGCTGTAGCTGCAGCTATACAAAGCAATCCAAGGGTTTCAACAAGAAGCTTATCTGCTCAACTTGGTGTCAGCCGACAGTCTTTGCAAACAATAATGCACAAAGATTTAGACTTATTTCCCTACAAAATTCAAATGGTTAACAAACTGAATGCAGCAGACTTGCCGATTCGCTTGGAATTTTGCCAGCAGATCCTGCAAATGGTGGAAGAAGACCAAAACATGTTAAACTGCCTTTTCATGTCTGATGAGGCCCATTTCGATTTAAACGGCAATGTGAACAAACAAAATTGTCGAATATGGAGTACTTCTAACCCACAGATCCTCCACGAGACGGAATTGCATCCTCTTCGCGTGACAGTGTGGTGTGCGGTTTCTTCACGCTGTATTGTCGGGCCTTATTTTTTTGAAGAAAATGGTCACACCGTTACGGTTACTGGAGACCGTTATTTGAAAATGCTGAAAGAATTTTTCTATCCAGAACTACGCCGAAAGAGAATTCCTTTCAACTCTGTGTGGTTTCAACAAGATGGGGCAACGTCTCACATAGCCCAGACTGTTATGACAGAGTTGCGACGAAAATTTCCCAATAAACTGATTTCAAGAAACTCCGAATTTCGTTGGCCCCCCAGGTCGCCTGACCTTACTGCACCTGACTTTTTCTTGTGGGGTTTATGTAAACAAGAAGTTTATAAAACAAAGCCAACAAATTTGGATGAACTCAAACAATCCATTCGGGCAACAATTGCGGCTATTCCTGTCGCAACTCTCAAAGCAGCAATGAACAACTTTTTACTAAGATGCCGCACTTGTGTCAACGAGCATGGGGGGCATTTAAATTCAATTATTTTTAAAACTAGTTAAGCTACATTTAATAAAATTTAATGACCTTCAACTTGAAAAAAAAATAAATGAATTCCATACACTAAAAAAAAGTTATTTGAGTTTCTTAATGTAGCAAAATTCATCAGCCACCCTGTATTTTTTGTACCGCAAATAGCATTCATTAGAATTGAATACATTTTGGTCGTGTGTGTCTGGGCCGATTATTATGAAATTTGGTACATATATATATTTTTCCACAGTGAAGGTTAATATAATATGCATATTGATTCCACTCGCCACCAGGTGCCGCTGCCGAAGGCCAAAACGAGGACCCGGGTAACCCTAGGATGTGTTTTTACATTGTGGGTATCAAATCAAAGCTACTGATGAGTGCTTTAATACAGAGTATTTTTTAGATCTCTGAGTGGCTAGGGTCTCGAGATATAGCCGAAAAGGTGGACCAAGGTACCCTTAGATGTGTTTGTACAATATAGGTATCAGATGGAAGCTGTTGATGAAAGCTTTTAAGTGAAGTAAGTTTTACTGCCCGTTTCCGGGATAAAGAAAGGAGATGGAGCTGGAGATGGAAGAGGAAAAGGAATAGCTACAGGAAGAGGAAGACCACTTATTACTAAAAAGTAAAAAAAAAATTCTAAAAAAATTTTAAAATGTTACATATACGCTTATTATATAAACGGTAATCTGAAGTCAATTATAGTGAAAAATTCATTGTATCATTGCCGGCGTGATTGGTGATCGTTTCCTTAATTTTTTGCAGAAAGGTTATACTAATATGAGATATTACCTATATCATTCATATATTTACGTATTACCTGTGTACTCACAAATATACGGTTGAAGCAAATATATTTGTCAGTTTTTTTACTTCGCCTGGAAAAGTTTATATAAATTTAAGAAGAGTAAATAGAACTTATTTTATATCAGACTTCACGCAAAAACGTCATTTGCACCTGAACACATAGCTGGGTAAAAGGGGGGGGTGGGGGAATAGAACAGTTCTCTTGTATGTATGGGATGAGTGCACGATGGCACATAAAAAGTCACTGGAAGCGCTTGATAGGACTTTACGAGATTTACGTAGTAAAAATGAAATGTTTGGTCGTGCCTTAGTGCTGCTGGCAGGTGATTTGCCTGTTATTCCTCGAGCAACTGTAGCAGTTGAATTGGCTGCATGTTTGAAATCATCATATTTGTGAAGACATGTTCAAACACTCAAACTAACTACAAATGTACGTGCTCTAATGCAAAATGATCCATCAGCTGCTGAATTTTCACAGCAATTATTGGATATTGGAAATGGCAAAGTTCCTGTCGATAATTTAACTGGCTTAATAACTTTACAACCAAACTTTTGTCAAATAAGTCAGACGAAAGAACAGTTAATTCATAGTATTTTCCCAAATTTGCCTCAAAATTGCAAAAATCATGATTGGCTTAGTGAACGAGCCATCATGTCTGGCAAAGATAAAGATGTGAATGAAATGAATGCGGCTATTTTGGCTAACATACCAAGTCCAGAACAAACATATCGATCCATTGACACTGTTACAAATCAAGATGATATTGTAAATTATCCCACTGAATTTTTGAATTCCTTTGATTTACCTGGATTACCGACACACATGCTAAACTTGAAAATAGGAGCACCGATTATTATGTTGAGAAACATAAATCAACCACGACTATGTAATGGCACTCGATTAACAGTTAAGAGATTGATGAATAACGTCATTGAAGCAACAATTTTGAATGGAAAATACTCTGGTGAAGACGTTTTAATACCGCGAATACCAATGATACCATCGGATATGCCGTTTGAATTCGAACGTCTTCAATTTCCTGTTCGCCTTGCATTCGCGATTACTATTAATAAGTCACAAGGCCGAACTTTATCAATTTGTGGTATTGATTTAGAATACCCATGTTTTTCTCATGGCCAACTTTATGTTTCATGCTCAAGAGTTGGTAAGCCTTCGGTATTGTTCATTTATTCAACAACAATTGGAAAAACGAAGAATATTGTATACCAAAGAGCATTACAATAAAAAAAGTAATAAAGTAAATTACATCAAAATACACACAGTATTTTTCGGCTTAATTTAATTAATTAATCTAGATTTTTTTAAAGACGACCAGCGGAACGGGCGGGTTTTCGCTAGTAAATATAAAAAGAGTACAAGCACAAGCATTCCAAAGCGATAAAAATAATGAACATGCAAGAATACTTCAAATTGATTTTGCTATGTCTTATTCTTGCGCATATCAAAACGAGGTGCAGTCAGCTTTATGGAGCAAGGAAAGTGTTACTCCTTTTACCGCTGCTTCATTTTTCATGGCACAATGTAAAACTTTTGTGATATGCTCTGATACAAAGCAAAAAGATAAAGACAGTATATTCGCCTTCGTGACATATTTGTATGATAAAATTTTTGCAGCAGATCATGGCGAAAGAATTAAAGAAGTTATATGGAGTGATGGTCCTTCTTCTGAATTCAAAAATCGTTATATGGTCTCGTTATTGGTATATCTCTCTGAAAGATATAACAAACAATTTGAATGGAAGTATTTTGCCACTTCCCATGGTAAGGGAGTTGTAGACGGAATCGGTGGCAATATAAAAAGACGTGTTAATCAAAAAGCCCGTAGCCAAGGAAGCAATACTGTAATCCAAAACGAGAGTGATTTCGCAAAAGTTGCTGCCACATTAGTTCCTTCAACATCCATTTTTTATATTTCTGCATCCGAAATAGCTGACAAAATTCGGAATGTTCGTCCCTGGGAATCGTCCAAGCCTATACCCGGAATATCCTAATTTCACGAAATATTAGCAAATGGGCGCGAAATTACATGTAAAAGCCAAGCTCAAGATAACAACAGCATCAAATTTTCCCTTTAGAGAACGTTAAAATCAGAATTTAAGAGCTGAATTTCGTACGCGTCCCGTACGAACACAATTTGTCCCGTATGAACATTTTCATTTTTACACTATAAGTCAGTGGTCGCCAACCTATTCAATGTGTTGAGCTACTTTCAAGATTTTGAAATAAACAGCGAGCTACTTGCACAAGCCAACATAAATTAAATAATACACAGTTATATTCGACATACAATACATGTATTTATTTTACTAATATACGTTCTATATATAATAAACTTATGACTTATAGTGCTTATACTTATGCATAACTACATCCATGTTCACACCTATCAATCGTAACAAAATTTTTTGCGGTCATAATGGCAAATCACAAGCGACTTAAAAAAACCACAAAACAGTAATAGTACATTATTATATAAATAAAATATGGGCAGATAAAAAGAGCATATTTAATGAGAAGGTTGACATTCTGACTCATCGATAATTTTTTTAATATTTGCAGTATAATTTGATACAATCATTCGAATACAGTTATCCAAATGTATATCTGTAAGCCGATTGCGGTATTTATTTTTAATAAATTTCATATTGGAAAAAGAAGATTCACACAAATAAGTTGAACTGAATAACGCTTTCACTTTCAACGCAACACGACATAAAACTGAATACTTATCTTTACTTACTAAAGTCCATATACATTTTGTATTTGAACCTAAAGATTTTAAAGTCAAGTCACTTTGAAAAGCAATCAGTTCCATTTCTGTCACAGCAATGTCTTCGCCAAAGTTGTTCATAACACAAGTTGCAAACTGTTGTATATCAATGTCCATGAAGTGTGAAACAACAAATTGCGTCACTAAAGCAATTTTGCTGAAATCCTTGAAACGATTTTTGAAGTTTTCCTTCAAGTTAGAAACTATTTCCATATGATATTTACTGTCATAGGGCTCTAATAGATTTTTGGATATCTTTTCGGAAAGAATAGGAAAATGCTTAGTATCGCGGTTTTTTAGGTTTTGTTCCCAAAATTCAAGTTTTGTAATAAATGCATTTATATCAGAAATCATTTCCGCTAATTCTTTATCCCTGCCTTGAAGCTGCAAGTTAAGCTCATTTAATTTCTCTGTAATGTCCACAAGAAAACCGAAATCTCTGAGCCAAGTCGAATTTTCCAGTTCAGGAATCGGTTCATCGCGTTCTTTGAAAAATTGGAGTATAGCAGGCACGACATCATTGAAACGTTTGAGCACTCGTCGTCTGCTTAACCATCGCACTTCAGAGTGAAGAAGTAGCTCTCCGTATTGACAGTCAATTTCATCAGCCAAGGTTTTAAATAATCTTCTTTGTAACGCTTGAGCTCAAATCTTGTTCACAATTTTCACCACCAGTTTCATAACGTTGTTCAAGTTTAGAAAATTTCCACATAATGCTTGCTGATGTATAATACAGTGGTAACTAAGAAATTGTGGAAAACTTTCATCCTTATGACATAGCGACACGCGCCCCTTATCACAGCCCACCAAAGCTGGAGCACCGTCAGTTGTCAGGCCTACCATTTTTGATATTGGAATTTTCTCAGAAGAGATGAGATTTTTTAAATGAGAAAACAGCTCTAGCCCAGTAGTATGTCCTTTGAGTGGAATAAACTTCAAAAGATCTTCTTTAATTGTAAAATCACTAAAAGCCATCCTGACAAATATGGCCATCTGTGAGGTGTCAACTACATCTGTTGATTCATCCAGTTGCAGTGAAAAATAAATACAGTTATCTAAGTCACTTCTTAACTGTAAAAAAATATCATTGCTCATTACTTCTACTCGCCTCATCACTGTATTAGCAGAATGTTGCATAGATTTTATAGCAGACACTATTTCGTCTTTATTTCTAAAGTTGGCGAATAAAGAATCTGCAGCTTCCAAAAATGCTTGTTTTATGATTTCCCCGTCTTCATAAGGTTTTTTCTTTTGTGCAATTATCTGGGAAACACGATAAGATGCTTCAGTTGCAGCCTTATTTTTGTCGATTGTTTTCAAAAATATTGACTGTTGTCCAATTAACTGGATTTTTAAATGTTTCAGTTTTTCTTTTCTGGTGGCAGAATTTAACGGGAATGCCTTCTCAAAATTCGAATGTACAGTTTTATGATGCCTCTCAATATTTCCTTTTTTAGGAACTGACACAGATGTATTACATAACAAACAAACACTTTGGCCTTTAACTTCTGTGAAGAAGTATTGTTCTTCCCATTCCGAATGGAAATGGTATGTCTTCGCCTTCTTACTACTGCTTGCCATAATGTTTCGAACTCTAACCCAACCGCTGCACGCAGAACGTTGATAATGCCGTTCAGTATTAAACTGAGCGCAATGTCGACGTGCATTGCGTATATATAAAGCCAAAAAATTCTCGAACACGCTAATCGGTTCCAGCCGATCCTAGAACGGAGACACGACTTCGCGTCGTGTTTGTCGGCGCGAAATCGCTTAACGCAGTGTTGCCGCTGTTTATCTATTTATTATGAAAATTTCTGAAATTTGCTAATACTGGTATATACTGCGCTAATTGAATAAAAATAAATAAGTACATATTGTAATAAACTGAAACAGTTGTGTAAATGTGTAGATTATTATCCCTGTTGCTATTATAGTTTTTATTTTTTACTACTACTATAACTATCTACTTTATCATACTGCTTTTATCGATATCCGCTTAGATGCTCTAATGTATTCTCAGAGGAATTTAGCGAAAGTGTATTTCACTTAATACCTTCATCAGGGCAAAGTGAGTGGTTACACAGCCAGATGTGTGGCTTAATATAATATATAAATGACAAAATGTAAGGGTATAATCATCAAACATCTGGTAATTCTGCGTAGCTATGTATGTGCAACATACAAATTCGTACACCAATAGGTTCGTTGCTTGCCTATTTGCGGCCCTATTGTTTATCACCGAGCATTTATCACAAGTTGGAAATCATTGTTTCGGGGTTGATAAACATTTTTGTGTGTAGCATGTAATGTGTAATATCACGAACAACATGGTTTTACTGGGTGGGTGGTTTTTTTCGTGCTGTCCCATTTACTCGGCCGGAACATTGAACGAAGAGGCTATTTTAAGAGTATTTCTTATTCTATTGAAATACATTTTTTGTAAAAATTGGTTATTGATCTGTTTATATAATTCACGTTTCGTTAAAACAAACCAATCACCTGTATTATGTTAATGTGTATGACGAATGTGTTACGGCGGGAGTAAGCTCGGTCCGCACTCTACTCACTTTTTTCGGTTAAGTTTTTGTTGATACCGACGAATGCACTGCCGTGATCTGTATAATCATCATTGTCAGTTGCCATCTTATAAATATATAAGTATAGCTATAGACAGATAAATTGCGCACTCTTTATAATTTTTTTTTTGTCATGTTTCACCTGCAGTGCATATAATTGGTTTGGACGACGAAATAACGCAGTTCTATTTCAGTCATTAGTTAAGATAATTAAGGCAAATTGTTTCGGTAAATTATTGTTTGTTATATTTAAATATTATATAATTGTTTCGTTTAAAACCATTATTGGGCAGGAAATCGGGAAGTGGACCTCACTGCTCAGTTGAAGAGACCTGAGACCTTTTTTGTAAAGGTCCAAAATAAAAAAAACATGCAGAAGTATTGAGTTGTTCACGTAAAATAGTATACAATGTCATCAAATGTATCGTATTAGTATGGACGAAAATATTCTTTAAGGAAAGAAAGTTCGAAAGAAGCCTACGCGAAAGACTGTAATTCAGCAGGACAAGAGACATCATGAAGAAAAAAAATTTATATGTATATAATTGGCGCATATTGGCCGGCCGCTATTATAAAAGACGTTTTCTTTCTTTTTCGAACCTACGTTCTCTCTGAATTCCGAATGGTAGTCACGCACCAGCTCATTCGGCTATGGCGTCCGAGAGCTGATAGATATAGCCTGAATATATCAAACATACTTGTTTGAAGACGCCTTAATAAAAATAAATTGTATCTGCATGTCAGCAGAAAAAACCGCTACTGTCGAAAAAATATTAAGGTACGTTTGTCTTTCATAAATGCCCGTTGAAGCAAAGACGTAAAGCTTCGGAAAATGATCCTTTTCAGACGAAACTAAAATTAATATGATTATTCCTGATGGGAAGACTTTTGTTCATCGTGATAAAAACCAAGAGTTCAATCCCCAGTACACAATAAAGACCGTATAGGTGGGGGTAACTTGAAAGTTTGAGGATAACTTTATTGGAATGGAATTGGCCCAATAGTGAGAATAAATGCCAATATTCTAAAAAATTCAACAGAGCAATATACCTTCGAGTACATGCCACTAAACTAGTTACTCATGCATAATCTTCGTCATTCCTGTTGACGGGTCGTGTTTTAAGAGGTTTTCTGAAAAAAAGGAACTATAAAGCTCTAAGATGGGACTCCACACGTAACTTACCTGGAAAGAGCTACACAAAGCTTGTGCATTGTTCACTACTCGCCGTTCTTTGGAATTAAGCATTCCACAAACGTCATTCACCGTATTTTGCATAAAGATTTCGGGTCTAAGTCCAGTTAACACAAGAAGTCAAGCCGGCCGATCATCAAAAACGTCGTGTTTTTGCTAATTGGGTCGTTGAAGTCCATGAAAATGATCCGGAATTCCATCGAAAAATCATCTTGAGTGCTGAGGCCCATTTCCACATCGGTGGCTTCGTCAGCAAGCAAAATTATCGGATTTGGGGCTCAGAAAATCGAAGAGTTATTGTTGAAAAGCCTTTCTATCCTGAACGTGTGACTGTTTGGTGCGGTTTTTGGTCCGGCGGAGTCATTGGACCTTACTTTTTCGATAATGAAGCTGGAGCAACAGTTACGGTGAATGGATTGCGCTATCGAGAGATGATTAACGATTTTTTATGGCCGGAATTGGATGGTATTGATCTGGACAATGTTTATTTTCAACAAGACGGCGCTACGTGCCACACAAGCAACGAAACCATTCTGTGAATATCAAAATAACACCTCTTATTTTAAAACCCATATTACGTCTACCATATATTTGGTAGAATTTTTCATAATGGTCACATGTCTCGTCTTTGATTTTGCAAAATTGTTCTCTGATCATTCCGCCCTTACTATAAACACAAGTTTGTTTATTGGATTTTCATAAATTCTATTGTTTTCCATGGTATATGTTCGAAAGCACAATGATTTACGGATACTAAGTAGAACAACCTCTTCGAAGCGCGATCGGACCAGTATTTGGCCCAAGCACTACGTTATCGATTGCTTACCATAATACCGAAAACCATCTTATAGAGCAGTGGTCGCCAATCCGTCGATCGCGAGCTACCGGTAGCTGGCAAAGGCAATTCTGGTAGCTCGCGCTGCTCACGTTGCAAAAAATCCAAAAGTCTGAAAATCATACCAGTATTAGCAAATTTCAGAAATTTTCATAATAAATAGATAAATAGCGGCAACACTGCGGTAAGTGATTTCGCGCCGACAAACACGACGCGAAATCGCGTCTCCGTTCTAGGATCGGCTGGAACCGATTAGCGTGTTCGAGAATTTTTTGGCTTTATATATACGCAATGCACGTCGTTCTGCGTGCCATAGATGACTAGATGTGAAACTCTTTTTCTCGTGAGAGCGCTGAAAAATGTGCATTTTTTATAACATATTCCAATATTGCCACACCGGTAGAAACATGAATTGGGTACTTTTGAACCAAAGGTCTGGAATTTTTAGTTTCCACACCACCATTGAGGTTAGTATTCAGTCTGCGGTTGCCCAATAGCCTTATATCACTCGTAAACACCTACGTATACTAAAAATAAGCACAATCCGTATGAAATATGTACATAAATAAGCAAGAAATTTATATGTAAATGAAATTATTTAAAACTGAAATACAAAAGTAATTTAATAATAATAAAGTAATGAACGCGAAAAACATAAGTTATAATTAAAAACATGACTTATTGCGATTTTTTAATATAACACAGAAATTGGGTAACAAAAAAAAAATTCTTAAACAACGAACAGAATAAGTTAAAGCAGATTACCTTTTATTTTTGTACGCTTTTCAACCATAGAATATTTACGTATATACAAATTTACATAAACCAACACACAGTTTTCAATAAAATTACATTATGTACATAAGACTAATTAAAAGTAGAAGTCGAAAAGGATGTAACGAGCTTTGGATTCTACAAACTCACTTAAATTCAAATTATTACATTTCAATTGAATTAATTTTAAGACCACTAATTATAAACATTTCAACACGTCATTTCTCCATTAAGCAAAAACGAACTGTTTTCGTCTGTTATTTTTGGCGCGTTTCTTCTGGCAGTCTGCCATTTCGCCTATCAGCTGTTCAAAATCCCATAATGTGTGAATGCTGCCAAGTTTTGAAACGTCCTCATGGGCGCGCTCTCTCTCAAAATGAATAAGTTTCACATCTAGTTATCTATGCTGCGTGCAGCGGTTGGGTTAGAGTTCGCAACATTATGGCAAGCAGTAGTAAGAAGGCGAAGACATACCATTTCCATTCGGAATGGGAAGAACAATACTTCTTCACAGAAGTTAAAGGCCAAAGTGTTTGTTTGTTATGTAATACATCTGTGTCAGTTCCTAAAAAAGGAAATATTGAGAGGTATCATAAAACTGTACATTCGAATTTTGAGAAGGCATTCCCGTTAAATTCTGCCACCAGAAAAGAAAAACTGAAACATTTAAAAATCCAGTTAATTGGACAACAGTCAATATTTTTGAAAACAATCGACAAAAATAAGGCTGCAACTGAAGCATCTTATCGTGTTTCCCAGATAATTGCACAAAAGAAAAAACCTTATGAAGACGGGGAAATCATAAAACAAGCATTTTTGGAAGCTGCAGATTCTTTATTCGCCAACTTTAGAAATAAAGACGAAATAGTGTCTGCTATAAAATCTATGCAACATTCTGCTAATACAGTGATGAGGCGAGTAGAAGTAATGAGCAATGATATTTTTTTACAGTTAAGAAGTGACTTAGATAACTGTATTTATTTTTCACTGCAACTGGATGAATCAACAGATGTAGTTGACACCTCACAGATGGCCATATTTGTCAGGATGGCTTTTAGTGATTTTACAATTAAAGAAGATCTTTTGAAGTTTATTCCACTCAAAGGACATACTACTGGGCCAGAGCTGTTTTCTCATTTAAAAAATCTCATCTCTTCTGAGAAAATTCCAATATCAAAAATGGTAGGCCTGACAACTGACGGTGCTCCAGCTTTGGTGGGTTGTGATAAGGGGCGCGTGTCGCTATGTCATAAGGATGAAAGTTTTCCACAATTTCTTAGTTACCACTGTATTATACATCAGCAAGCATTATGTGGAAATTTTCTAAACTTGAACAACGTTATGAAACTGGTGGTGAAAATTGTGAACAAGATTAGAGCTCAAGCGTTACAAAGAAGATTATTTAAAACCTTGGCTGATGAAATTGACTGTCAATACGGAGAGCTACATTTTCACTCTGAAGTGCGATGGTTAAGCTGACGACGAGTGCTCAAACGTTTCAATGATGTCGTGCCTGCTATACTCCAATTTTTCAAAGAACGCGATGAACCGATTCCTGAACTGGAAAATTCGACTTGGCTCAGAGATTTCGGTTTTCTTGTGGTCATTACAGAGAAATTAAATGAGCTTAACTTGCAGCTTCAAGGCAGGGATAAAGAATTAGCGGAAATGATTTCTGATATAAATGCATTTATTACAAAACTTGAATTTTGGGAACAAAACCTAAAAAACCGCGATACTAAGCATTTTCCTATTCTTTCCGAAAATATATCCAAAAATCTATTAGAGCCCTATGACAGTAAATATCATATGGAAATAGTTTCTAACTTGAAGGAAAACTTCAAAAATCTATTCAAGGATTTCAGCAAAATTGCTTTAGTGACGCAATTTGTTGTTTCACACTTCATGGACATTGATATACAACAGTTTGCAACTTGTGTTATGAACAACTTTGGCGAAGACATTGCTGTGACAGAAATGGAACTGATTGCTTTTCAAAGTGACTTGACTTTAAAATCTTTAGGTTCAAATACAAAATGTATATGGACTTTAGTAAGTAAAGATAAGTATTCAGTTTTATGTCGTGTTGCGTTGAAAGTGAAAGCGTTATTCAGTTCAACTTATTTGTGTGAATCTTCTTTTTCCAATATGAAATTTATTAAAAATAAATATCGCAATCGGCTTACAGATATACATTTGGATAACTGTATTCGAATGACTGTATCAAATTATACTGCAAATATTAAAAAAATTATCGATGAGTCAGAATGTCAACCTTCTCATTAAATATGCTCTTTTTATCTGCCCATATTTTATTTATATAATAATGTACTATTACCGTTTTGGTGTTTTTTTAAGTCGCTTGTGATTTGCCATTATGACTGCAAAAAATTTTGTTACGATTGATAGGTGTGAACATGGATGTAGTTATGCATAAGTATAAGCACTATAAGTCATAAGTTTATTATATATAGAACGTATATTAGTAAAATAAATACATGTATTGTATGTCGAATATAACTGTGTATTATTTAATTTATGTTGGCTTGTGCAAGTAGCTCGCTGTTTATTTCAAAATCTTGAAAGTAGCTCAACACATTGAAAAGGTTGGCGACCACTGGTATAGAGGGTAATTCTCGTCGCAACCATATGCCAGTTACCACAAAGGTGAATTTCAAATTTCGTGGGGTACGTACATTCAACATTTCTTTGACTCAAAGTATGCCACTGTCAACATTTCAAGTGTTTTTGAGTACTTAATTCCATTTTTTACACAAAATTTGATGCAACTTCTTTGAACCATTTTATTCGATAGCAGAAAATCGCCGAGCAAGCAAAACACTTGTCTTATTTATGCCTCTCACAATAAAACTAAACATGCTATATTGCTTAAACCGTAAACATATCTTCCAGACGTGTGTACCAAATAAAACAAAGTAATAATCGAAAGTCGAATCAACGTAGCCCGTTGAAAATCTAGTACTTCATCTAAATTTAGTGCATAGCTTAATAAGTCTGTGCGTGACTATCATTCAGTCAAGCCCGGGTTAGAGACCCGAATGTGCGAAATCGGTATTATCGATCCCGAGAAAATAAATAAATCCAAACGATTCGGAAAAAAAGTTAAGAGCTATTTTCGTGAGCTATCCTCAAAATGTTATTGGTTTTTAATTATCGGAACCAGTAACAATTAATTTATATGGTACTTCAGTTTTGTAGAGATGACTTTTGGAAGGAGTTCTCCTTTAAACTCAAATATTGGCTTGTATTTTGTTTACTGCAGCGTATTACGCTAAAAGACAACAGAACGACAAACTGCAATTGAGACTCTGGGCTTACTGCCAGCTCTCTCAGGGTTAATTTGTGATTATTATTCAACTTTTCTTTCACTTCATTGATGATTTCATCAGTTTTCCATGTCGATGACCTGCCACTACTTTTGTTATCCTCCGTGGACTCACGATTTATTTTGAAGCGTTTATGCCACTTGTACACGTTTGATTTCTTTAGGGTTTTATTATCATTCCTGAAACAGTTTCCCAACATTTCAAAGGTTTTTACACCAGTGAAGCAATTTTTAGCGCACAATTTAATACAAATTCGTTGTTGCAAATTCAAATCCATTTTTGAAACTGCAAAAAATCGAAAATACGTGCAGTGGTAGATTTACTCAAGACACGGTAACTTTTACAAATGGCGATAAAATTTTTGATCAAGGTGGTATTTTTATGAAATTTCATTAAATGGATATAGTCAGTCTTCCCACTTTCTTGATTGCATATAGAATATTCTCATGTAAATATAATAAACACGATTTTTCACATATGTAAGTGTGAACCCAAAGAAGTAGCACTGATAAGTAGAAGTGATGCAAAAATACATGTATGCCTTAATATGGATTACCAATCTGTATATAAGGTGGGCCATGTAAAATTTGCTTTTTGAATCGGCTATAAAAAAAAAAACTAATCAATATTTTTTCAAACTTTTTTTTTTTTTTTGAAGATTGAACATCGTCATTTATGAATGAAAAATAATATCGTTCAAATGACTGCCACGACTGGCTTTACAGTAGGCCATTCGGTGAACCCAATTTTTAAGGCTCCAGGCGATTGTTTGGGCTCCAATTTCATGAATGGCAACTTCGATTTCGTGTTTTAAAGTATCAATCGTCTTTGGATGGTTCGCATAGCATTTGTCCTTAACGGCTCCCCACAAAAAATAGCCCAACGGGCTTAAGTCACAGCTCCGAGGCGGCCAATTGATATCGGAATTTCGGCTGATTACACTAGTCTACAAGGAAAAGTATCCGAAATAATTTAAACTAATATCTGCTTCTCTGTCCATGCAAAATTCGGATTGATAACTAAAATTAATTTGTTAGTTTGAGTTTTCGAGATATCCTAACCTAAAAGTGCAAAAAACCCCATTTTTGCCCATATTTGAGGTTATGTAGCCTTGCAGATGTTTTCTTTCACCAAAATTAAAGGATGGCATCTTTAAATACAATCCTTCTTTTTTCAAATGGCGTTTTGTTTGCTCAAATATCATTTTTTTTCGCAGAGATATCGCATTTTGAAATTTTCATGTTTCGAAATTTTCCTACACCTGAAAATCGATTGAGATAACATAGACATGATATAGTCGCTTACTAATTTTCTTGGGTTTGAGGGCCTGAAATATATGGATTAATAGTATGTAAATTTGGAGTTTGTGGGAAAGCCTGCTTGCGGTTATGTGGGTTAGCCTGCTCGCGGTATGATAGGGGTGGTTTCTAGGGGTTAGGGCTGTGTGTGACTCGGTACCCAAAGGTTAGATAGTGTAGGGATGTGGTGAGTCAGCACACTTATGGTGTGAGACAAAATTTTAAGAAAAATAAGACTCAATTCAAGAAAATTAGTAATCGAATATATCATGTCTATGTTATCTTAATCGATTTTCAGGTGTAGGAAAATTTCGAAACATGAAAATTTCAAAATGCGATATCTCTGCGAAAAAAAATGATATTTGAGCAAACAAAACGCCATTTGAAAAAAGAAGGATTGTATTTAAAGATGCCATCCTTTAATTTTGGTGAAAGAAAACATCTGCAAGGCTACATAACCTCAAATATGGGCAAAAATGGGGTTTTTTGAACTTTTAGGTTAGGATATCTCGAAAACTCAAACTAATAGAGCAATTCTGAGGCCAGATTTGGATTCAGCGCATCATAAACCTTCGGAAATATATAGTCTGGTTTCTGGGTCTGAATGTTGGCTAAATTTTGTCGGCCTGTGTTATTCGGTTTTCAAAAACGGTAGCCAAAAGTTCGAGTGTAACTTTGGCAGTGTGACAAGTTGCACCATCCTGTTGAGACCAAATGTCGTCCATGTCATCCTCTTCAATTTTTGGAAACAAAAACTCGTTGAGCATGTCACGGTAACGCTCGCCATTTACTGTAACCGCGGCTCCTCGCTCATTTTTGGAAAAAAAAAAAATGGCCCGATGATGCCGCCAGACCAAAAGCCGCACCAAACAGTGACTCGTTGTGGATGCATTTGCTTCTCTAAAGTAACGTGTGGATTTTCTGAGCCCCATATCCGACAATTTTGCTTATTGACGTAGCCACCGATGTGAAAATGAGCTTCATCAGAAAATATGATTTTTCGGTAAAAATGCTCATCTTCGGTCAAACGATTTTCTGCCCATTGAGCGAACCGAAAACGCATTGGATGGTCATTAGGCTTCAGTTCTTGCACCGATTGAACTTTGTAAGCCTTCATGCCGATGTCTTTATGCAAAATTCTCCTCAAAGAAGTGCGTGAAATGTTCAATTCTTGAGAACGATGACGAGTTGAGATTGTTGGATTTTCACGTACATTTTCGGCTACAGCAGCATTGTTTTCGGGTGTACGCACTGTAGGAGCACGTTCACTTGTTGTTTTATCCATTAACTATCCACTTTCACGAACACGATTAACAAATTGATTCACAAACTGTCTTGTTGGCAAATCTTTTTTTTGGAATTTTTTTTTTCAAATTTCTCACAGTTTGAGTAGAAGACTCACCACTTTGGAAATAGGTTTTCAATATTTCCCAATCTTGTTCAAGCATATAGCGTCCCATTTCGTAAATGTCAAACCATTAAATAAATTATGAACACATTTGACATGTCATCTGTGTTAGCATTCTCAAAAAAATTGGTGGTTCAAAAAGCAAACGCATACCTACCCTGTCTTATTTGATCGCTAGAGTCTGGAAATCGGAATCGTAAAATGAGAATAAGGTTGTTAGAGACCATATCATATACATACATATATCATAATATATATATAAGTACATATATTATATACGCATTCGCAGAAATGGATATATTCTCAAAAAAGAGAGAGAAGCAATCAAAGTTTCAAGTCATAATTTCGATAAAAATAAAGTTTGCTTTTAATTTTTTTTATTTTGATGCCACATTGAATGATTTTTAAAATTGTCTCACAAAATTTTTTTTCTGCAATGTACCCATCACAACTGTGTTCATTCCTGTCTCTACTATGAATTAAAACTGAAGATTTTTTCATACCTCCTACTCACTGATCAATTAAGGTAAGTTTAACCAAAGAATAAAAAACCGAAAAAAGTAAAATCAGTCAATAGATACTGAAATCAATTACAAATTCAATTTCTTTTTTTCTGCCATGTTGTTTTCGATGCATCGGTAAGACTCGCGTCTGGCGCCAATATAGCAGTGAATGGCTAACCCTATCGCGCCATGATACATGGCTTTTTGATGCCGGAAATTAAAGCCCATAATCTGCACAACAAGACGGCGCTACTTGCCGTACAGCCCGTGAAACAATGGATTTACTGCGTCGTCGTTTCGGTGAGCAATTTCTGACACCTTTGGACTTTTGTGGCGGTGCGTAAAGTCTAAATGCTGTGTGAATAAGCCAGTTCCGATTGAGGCATCGGAAGCCAACATTACTTAAGTTATTCACGAGATACCGACCGAAGTCCTCTAGCAAGTCATTCAAAATTGGTGTTTACGGATGGTCGAATTACGGCGCAGTTGCGGCCAATATTTAAAATATAAATTTCCTGAATGGTTCTACACAAAAACAATACAAATTGCCCAATCAATTTAAATTTTCGTTGTTTTATTTCAATTTATAATCCGATAACTCTAAATTGATCAACTTTTATACATACCTATGTACATATGTACATATATGAAAACGACTATCGAAACATTTTTTAAGACTGGAGCTTTTATGCGCCATTCAAATTCATTACATTCAATACATACATATGTATGTATATATACTTATATCTATAACGGACTTAGGACTAAGTATATTTTTTTATATTCAGTATATAATATATAATATAATATATACATACATATATTGCATTTTTCTTGTTCCTTTCCCGTATTAAACATGCCACATTTTTGCAGGGCGCATAATGAGGTAACATTTTATTAGAGAAAACAAAATTCTGTTATTTGTTTAGTTTTTCGATTTGCACATTTGTCAACGCACAACGCCGCACAGTAGGCTACTAAACTTAGAAAGATTGAGTTTCGCTTTATTTTGATACGCACGCTTTAGATACCGCGTTTCTCGCCAGCTTGCACGCGGCGCACTCTGTGTGCATCGCTGCTATCAAGGAGGGGTGTTTGGATTAAGTGCATGCATATGGGTATGAGTGCGTGTGCGACAATGAGCACAAGAACATCCTATCATCAATGTAACGTTGAACAAGAAGGGCGGTCGCAACAACAATAACTTAGACCTATCACAGTTGCGTCATTGATGGTGGTGGTGGTGGTATGGTACAAATGCTGATTGTTCGGATTGATGCACTAATAGTTTAGCAATTAGTCCTTTATATTGCGTGTTCTCAATTTTGTCACAATAGTCGCTGGTAATCCACATTAAAGGGTATTACTGCTCACTACCAGCACACTCAAGCACATTTATTTAGAGAATTTTGAACCGTTCATGAATTGCATCAAATATAATTGCATGTGAAAAAGAGTGTAATTTTTTTCTTCAATTAAATTTAATGCTAGAATGGAGACTGCTTCCTTTGCAGCGAACTCGGCCATCCCTGTTGTCTACTAACATGCATGTAAAAACTTTCAATTCCCATTATAGTTGTTGTTATGGACACGCACAAATGCAGAGTTTTCAGTAGAATACTCATTTAAAATGATGCCATCAGGAGCCTTTGGTTGGAATGTATTTTACCCCTTGCCTCGTTACCCGTTCTTCTTTCATCAAACATAATTAAAGTTTTACATTGTAAGTATATACAATAATTGGTTCGTACATCCTTTGTTAGGTGGTTGGCCGAGCTTCTCCTCCAATTTGATGTTGTTCCGCAATTAGAAGGTTTTATGATGCCTTGGAACGGCAAATGAGTTCTCACGATAAGCTTTTGACGTGATAACGTCTTATAATTCGATTTAACAGGCTGCACGCACGAAAAAATGTGTCGTTACCTTGCTCATTAGTGTTACCTTGCTCTTTAGTGTTACCTTGCTCATATGTAGTTACCTTGCTCATTAGTGTTACCTTGCTCTTTAGTGTTACCTTGCTCTTTAGTGTTACCTTGCTCATTAGTGTTACCTTGCTCTTTAGTGTTACCTTGCTCATTAGTGTTACCTTGCTCTTTAGTGTTACCTTGCTCATTAGTGTTACCTTGCTCTTTAGTGTTACCTTGCTCATTTGTCGTTACCTTGCTCATTGCATTGCATGAACTGCAAACGAAAGCGCGGAACGAACGACAAAGCAAACAAAGTAAACGAACGGCAACGTTCGACATCTTGCTCTCTCCTACTTAACTGAGCGTATATATGTATGTATATGCGCATATGTACATATATAAATTCACGTATTTGTATTTGCATATGCCTTCTTATTGATTATTATTAATTTGATTCACTTGAAGAATTTAAAATAAAACCAAGTTTGTTAATAATACCTGTTGTTTTAATGTTATAATTATTAATTTTTTTATTATATATGAAGGAAAAAATGTATTTTAATATTTACCATATACCTTATAGGATATGTTGCCTATACTAATATTATAAAGAGGAAAACTTTGTTTGTTTGTAATGAATAGGCTCAAAACTACTGGACCGATTTTAAAAATTCTTTCACCATTCGAAAGCTACATCATCCACGAGTAACATGGATTATATTTTATTTTGGAAATAGGGCTCGAGATATAGGTCAAAACGTGGACCCGGGTAACCTTCGGATGTGTATGTACAATATGGGTATCAAATGGAAGCTGGTGGTGAATGCTTTAGTCCAGAGTATTTTTCATGCCGCTCCGTGACTAGGGTCTCGAGATAGAGACCAAAACGTGGACCCTAGAATGTGTTTGTACAATATGGATATCAAATTGAAGCTGTTGGTGAATGCTTTAGTACAGAGTACTTTTCATGCCGCTCCGTGACTGGGGTCTCGAGATATAGAACAAAACGTGGACCCGGGTAACCTTTGGTTGTGTATGTACAATATGGGTATCAAATGAAAGCTGTTGATAAGTGCTTTAATACGGGGTAATTTTCATACCTATTGATGACTAGGGTCTCGAAATATATGCCAAAACGTGGACCCGCCGTGTCTTTGAACCGAATTAAACCAAACTTACACACATTGTTAAGTAGGTATTGAAGATGATTTCCGTACAGTTTGAATACCTATTGGTAGATAGGGTCTCGAGATATAGGTCAAAACGTGGACCCGGGTAACCTTCGGACGTGTATGTACAATATGGGTATCAAATGAAAGCTGTTGGTGAATGCTTTATGATATGTTATGTTATGTTATGATATGTTATGATATGTTATGTTATGTTATGTTATGTTATGTTATGTTATGTTATGTTATGTTATGTTATGTTATGTTATGTTATGTTATGTTATGTTATGTTATGTTATGTTATGTTATGTTATGTTATGTTATGTTATGTTATGTTATGTTATGTTATGTTATGTTATGTTATGTTATGTTATGTTATGTTATGTTATGTTATGTTATGTTATGTTATGTTATGTTATGTTATGTTATGTTATGTTATGTTATGTTATGTTATGTTATGTTATGTTATGTTATGTTATGTTATGTTATGTTATGTTATGTTATGTTATGTTATGTTATGTTATGTTATGTTATGTTATGTTATGTTATGTTATGTTATGTTATGTTTTTTTTTTTTGTTTTTTTTTTTTTTTTAGGGAGGTTAAAATCAAAATGTCAGAAACATCATCACAGGTGCCGTCGCACACTATAACAACCCTCCTTATCGGCTGAGTTCCACCCTGGGACCGTGGTAACATTACGTCAAGGTGGAGCCGCGTGTATGTCTATTGACACAACAGGTACCTGCGTCCAGGTTCCTCTTTCATGGGCGTATGGAGGTTATACGCTATCGATAATATCCATTGCTTTCACATCACAAGTGGTGCTGCAGCAAATGGAACATCGGAAAAGGTGTCGTAAGTATTACCGACATGTCGTAGTCTGATACCGTCTTGAGCACTAAGCTCAGGCGTCTGTGATTTGTCGTCAGTTCGTAGGCAGTCTACCTCCGGTCAAAAGCTGCTGGTGAATTCTTCGCTGCATGTTGCGTTGCCACTCTGCGCGTTGAAGATATAGCCCTATCATTGTTGCAAAATTTGTCACTGCATTCCACCAAGCATTTGATGCGAGCATCTTGGTGATCAGATTTTCCGGGCACAGCTGTCCACCCAGAAATGCTTCAAGCGTTAGGCGCTCCTCTCTGAAACGATCGCAGTAGAAGAATACGTGTTCCGCATTTTCTATCGCGTTGTTGCAGTTTGGGCAGAATGGGGTGTCCTCCAGATTAAACCGATGGAGGTACTCCAAAAAACAACCGTGGCCACTCAGTATTTGAGGGAGATAATAGTCAACGTCTCCGTGTTTCCCGGTCACCCATTGGCTAATTTTTGAGATAAGCCTATGAGTCCAACGTCCGTTAGTTGACGAATCCCATCTGATTTGCCATTCTTCTATCGAATGAAGTCTCTCTTCAGCTTTTTCTTCTAATGACAGCTTAGCCCGTCGCCTGCCATAGAGACGGCTCAATTCCTTTGCCTGAATGTCAGCTGGTAGTTTGCTCGCGATTACGCCTATCGCGTCTCTCGAGACCGTTCTGTAGCCACAAGCTACCCTTATTGCACTTCGGCGAAGTACCTGTGCTGCATAATGTATGCTGGACGATTTAGCTCCTGCCCATATCGGGGCAGCGTAAAAGAGTACGGAGTCTACCACTGTCGATAAGACACGCCTTCTGCTGCCTTGCGGGCCACCAATATTAGGCAACATTCGTGTTAGCGCTCCATTGATGGCATCAACTCTTGCGCTTACTGCAGATAGGTGCTGCTTGTAGCTAAGTCGCCTGTCTATTATCACGCCAAGATACTTTATCGACGCCTTAGAGGATATTTCATGGGTGCCGATACGTACTTTTATTTCCTCCTTTTTCTCCGCCCACTGATGAGTACCGCCTCGGTTTTTTGGGCTGCCAATTCCAATCCGGATTTTGCCAACCATAGCCTTACCCTTGCTGCTGCGTCATTGCTTTTTGCTTCCAGGTGGTCTATATTTCTATCCGTAACTACAAGCGCAATATCATCTGCATAGCCTACGATAGTAGCACCGTCTGGTAGTTTTAGTTTGAGGACCCCGTCGTACATGACATTCCATAGTGTTGGACCAAGGACAGATCCTTGGGGGACCCCGCCAGTGATTTGATATGTTTTTTGGCCACCGTCTGTATCGTATTGCAGAATTCTGTTGGTGAAGTAGCTACGGATTATGCACAGTAGATAACCCGGTACTCTTAGTTCTTTGAGAGACATTAAAATATTGCTCCACTTTGCAGAGTTGAACGCGTTTTTGATGTCCAATGTGATGATAGCGCAGTACTTCATATGCAAGTGCCCACCGCTGATTGCTTCGTGCGCAATGTCTGTCACCGTCCTGATTGCATCTACCGTTGACCTCGCCCTTCGAAAACCATACTGATTGTCCGATAGACCAGATGGGCATTCGAGATAGGCTTGTAGTCGGTCGCATATTATACGTTCGAATACTTTTCCTACCGTATCGAGCATACACAGCGGTCTGTACGCTGATGGTTCATCAGGTTGCTTTCCTGGTTTGAGGAGCAGCACAAGTCGTTGAATCTTCCATCTATTTGGGAAAGTTCCCTCTCTAAGACAACTTTCGTACAAGCTCGCAAAAAGGTGTGGTTTCGTCTGTACAGCTGTCTTAAAGGCAGCATTAGGTATACCATCTGGTCCTGGGGCCTTTCTGTCTTTAATGCGGTTCAGTGTACCTAGCACTTCATCTGTTGTTACTGAAGGTATATTCGGCTCTAACTCGTAGTTGTCCGCTGAGTTATCACTGTCTTTCTGCGGCGGAAAGAGCGTTACAACCACTTGTTGTAATAGCCGTGGGCACGTTGGTTGAGATGATTGCGGTCCCTTCACTTTCCGCAGGACAGTTTTATACGCTAAGCCCCATGGATCTACATTTGCCGCGTCTACCATTTCTCTAAAACTTCTGATTTTGCTTTGCTGGATTGCTAACTTCAGATCGCGTTTACGAGCCTTATAGGATGCATAAAGATCTTCATGCGATGATCGGCGCCGTGCTCTTTGTGCCTTTCTTCTTGCCATTAGGCATTTCCTCCGGATTGAAGCAATTTCATCGGTCCACCAGTAGACTGCTTGTTTGTGCCTACCGACTCCGCACCTGGGCATGGTTGCGTCACAGGAAGCTTCCATTTGAGAGGCAATTTGTTCCGCCAGAATTTCTGCATTAACTCCGTCAATATGAACACTTTCCCAAGCATTTTTAAAAGTTTCAGCGTTGAAAGCTGATTTTTTCCATTTGCGGACACTCGTTTTGTATCTACGTACTATGCTGTACGTTTGTATCATAATAGCCAGATGGTCGCTATGCGAATGGATGGCCTTATCTACCGTCCAGATGGTTGTATTCGCAGTTAGCCGGTCCGCAAAGGCAAGATCAATGATGGAGTTTCCCTTTTTGCAGTCGTACGTATATACGCCAGGAGTGTTCAGAAGACCAAGGTCGAGCGCTGCGACGGTGTTCTCAACCAGCCGACCCCTCTGATTGGTATGTGTACTGCCCCAAGTTCTTGACCAAGCGTTGAAGTCTCCTGCAAGCAGGATCGGCCTCTTTCCCCTTAATTCAAGTTCCAGCTCTAGCATCATTTGCTCGAACTCCTGTATAGACCATCGTGGTGGTGCATAGCAACTGACATAGAACACATCGTCCGTTTTTATCCATGTAAATCCGTTGCGGACTGTCGACAGTTTACACTGGGGAGTTTTATTGCCCACCAGCCAAACCGCCGCTCCCATGTTACTATCAGCAAGCCAATTGTGAGTGTCAATGTTTTCAAATGGTTCAGAAAGTAGAACTATGTCAATGCTTTGTTCTGCTACAGTCTGCCATAGCAGGTCCTGAGCTGCTTGGCAATGGTTTGCGTTAAGCTGAAGAACTTTCATGTTTTTCTAAGACGCACCGCCTCTTGGTAGCGCGGGCACTTTGCGCTGCCAGCTGCATGTGCTCCGGTACACAGCGCACATTTTTCATCGTTTTTGCAGCTTGCTGCTTGGTGACCTTCTTTTCCACATCGTCTGCACAATTTGGTGCGATCGGGTTCTTTACACGCCTACTTTGAGATGTCCTAGCTCCAGCACCTTTTTGGCATCATCTGCACGCAACGATAAATACATTGACTGTGTACCTCCTGGAATGGTGCGTGTGCTTCGTATCGCCGACATCTTTAGATTTTTCACCTGCGCCTGCTGAGTAATCGCTTCAAGTAGCTCCTCCTCCGTGTTCAGGTCAGTGATAAGACCTTTACATTGGATTGTGACTGTATGCGTCTTCAGGTTCACCGACGCTACACCGTCCAGCGCTTTTTCAATAGCCATTTGGTAACTACTGGCCTCAACATCCTTGCTCCTTTTAAATTCTATAAGAAGGCCACCTTTTTTTGTAGGTCGCATCGTCTAAACTTTTTCGCTAAGGTCCTTCAGTTCTTCGCTGTGCTTTACTGCTCGCAGCATATCCGCATATGATGTACCGCCCGCCTTTTTCTCGATAATAATGGCGTCCGACATTGGCCTGATGGTGCCTTTTCTGTTTTTCAGCGATTTCTTTTTCTTCTCTACCTTTTTCCACTCTTCCCTCTGCATGGGTTGATTTACTGTTTGTGGCCGGGAAGAATCAGAGTCGCTTTTCCTCTTTTTAGCAACTGGAGACTTTGTTGCAATCTGGGTTGCAGCTCTTGGGCTTTCTTTGGCTCTAGTTCTCTTAGCCGTCTGAGGAGTGTTTTTCCCTGCTGTCGAAACAATTTGCACCTGTTTAGAGGTAGACAATTTTCTTATGCAACGTTCCATTGAATCCGTTTCAATGAGAACGTCTGTGTGAGCTCTTTTGATAATACTGCACATTCTTCTTATGTCACCGTGGACATTACGGCGTGATTCCACGTATTGAATAAGTGCATCAATTTCTTTTCCAAGGATGTCGATCAATTCACATTGCCTGCTTTGTTTTGCATCAGTGCTGCAGGAAGTAGGGTTTTGCTGCGGCTTGGGAGCGTCATTGACTTTTTTGATGATATGGGTTGTCGGCGTCCCGGGCGTGCCTTCTCGACCTTTCATCTCCAGTGTTGATACATCTGTCCGCCGCTGGGTAGCCGTTGTTGGCAGGCTGCTCTCCGTTGTGTTGTCTGTTGTTGCTGCTGCTTGTGGAGGGGTCCTTGCAATAACGGAACTCCTCCTGAAAGCCTCCATAGCTTCTCCTGTTGCCATCTTGGCAGTGCTGTTTTCATCGTTGTTTTTGTTTTTATTTATGTTTTTGTTGTCCATGCTGTATGGGCCCCAACTCACAGCCGCTATCTCAGCGCGTTTACGTAGTTACCGTAAGTCCCATGGTTATCTTTGTAAACAGGGAGGCCATGCGAGGGTTGACACTGGCCCTTATGGGGTCCAGTGTTCAGTGCCAGACTTCAAGCCGGAATTAATGGGGAGTAATCTCAACCCAACCTACGTGGTCATTTAAGACTACGCGCTTTGAGCGCTTTGTGAGACCTGCCAGGTTTTAACGAGGCGGAAGAGGTCATGAAAGCCATTTTTGCAAGATTCCACTCCGCATACTCAGGTAACAGAGGCTCATAGCCCCAGCTATTTCGCATTACGCGATTAGTACAGCCGCTCCTTACATGGAGAACAGACGCTGACCAGGGAGCCGCTCAATCTGAGGCAGACGCTTCTGGGTTTTAGCTTTTGGGTAAGTAGGTTGCTAGCCCTTATACCCTAGCTTGGTGATAGTAGAACTATCCGCACCTCCAAGCCGGTGATTGTCTGTTTTGGTCCGCGAGTGGTATTTTATTTCCCACTTACCCTGCATGATGCCGAGCCTTCCTCGATCCGCCACCTGGGGACGCGTCCGATGGGAGACAGACAGACAACTCCACACGGATATTATGTTATGTTATGTTATGTTATGTTGTGTTGTGTTGTGTTGTGTTGTGTTTTGCTATGTTATGTTGTGCTATGTTATGTTATGTTATGTTATGTTATGTTATGTTATGTTATGTTATGTTATGTTATGTTATGTTATGTTATGTTATGTTATGTTATGTTATGTTATGTTATGTTATGTTATGTTATGTTATGTTATGTTATGTTATGTTATGTTATGTTATGTTCTGTTATGTTATGTTATGTTATGTTATGTTATGTTATGTTATGTTATGTTATGTTATGTTATGTTATGTTATGTTATGTTATGTTATGTTATGTTAATGTTAACTCATTCTCTATATCCATACAAAATATCTATCAAACAAATAAAATTAAAATTTTCTTTTGAAAAATGCAACCATTCAATCAGTATTTTCTTATGACGTTATCACGTTAAACTATCGTCAGTAAACCGACTTTACAGACAACCTCTTTTTCATTGTAGAAATACACTCGGAGGTGTGGTACCGTCGACCACTATTAGAAAACACTTATTCTCCAATCTGATGTTTTTCCGAAGAACCTTTCGGTGATCGTATCTCTTATGTCGGATTCTTGGCTTATTAAGGCTCAATATACTACATTTTAATAACAAATTCGCCATGGAAATTTATAGATTAAAGGTTCCGAAAAATCATTATTTGGATAGTCAAACTCCTACCCGCAACATATATTAGGTGCGCAACTAAGTCTCGGTGTTTTTTTGATGAAAATACAACTTTATTCTGAAAAAATGGTTACAAGTGAATCATTGCAAGTATTGCTCATCGCTGGCTACTACTTTTTCCCATCTTGCTGGTAGATCTGGTATATCGTCGCGGTAAAACTGTTCATCTTTTGAGGCTATCCGAGGCGACGTCATAGAAGCATGACCGGGCAGTCCTCATAACTTTCTTTTCTTTGGATTGCTGTAATGAATCCATTTTTCATCACCCGTCACGATGCGATGAAGAAAACCCTTCCTTTTTTGCCGCTGGAGCAGTTGTTCACAGGCGAAAAACGACGTTCAACATCCCTTGGTTTTAACTCATAAGGAACCCAAGTCCCCTGTTTCTGAATCATTCCCAAAGCATGCAATCGCTTGGAAATGGATTGGCGGGTAACTGCTAATACTGAAGTAAGCTCTTCTTGCGTTTGACACGAATCCCCATTGAGCAATGCCTCCAATTCAGCGTCTTCGAAGGTTTTGCCCTTCCTTCACGCGGACGGTCGTCAACATTAAAATCACCGTCTTTGAAGCAACGAAACCAATCTCGGCACGTTGTTTCACTTAAAGCGGCATTTCCATCAAATTTTTGTAGCTCTCGGTGCGCTTCGCCCGCCGTGTTTTTCGAATGAAAGAGAAAAATCAACACTTCACGCAAATTACGATTATTCGGCACAAAGTCAGACATTTTTACAAAACCAAAAGTATATGATACCAAACAAAATCACTAATGTGTCGAAGCAGTTTGTTTACCATATGTCTAAGCTTGGTTTATGACGTTTAGGTTATGTTAGAATCGACTAGCACACACTGCTGGCGACATCTATTGACAAACAGCGGGAACTTAGTTGCGCACCTAATAAATTCCATTTATTCATCAGCATTTATTTTATCCACTTCAATAGCCAAACTTTTTTTCCAATTCTTTGAAGCATTGCGGATATTATCACGCAAATAAATAAGAAGGTCAAATAATAACTTTTATTGACCATAAATATCGATTTCCGAGTAGAATTCATTCATTTATTACCGAGTGGTACATTCAAAACTATTATAAATAAGCCCGGCTTATAAAGTTCAAGATTAAGGGGGAAATACGACCGACTTGTTGACCAAATGATGTTCTTGATAACTGCGAATTCCATCACAACTTGTGAAATTTATGTAAATTTATCAATAATCTGTCAAAATCTTCGTTGAAATTTATGAAATTGGTAATTGAGTATGTAAAAGCATCAAACAATTGCATTTGAATTATCGGATAATGTGTGTGTCCTATGTTTCGCAAGATGGCGCAGCTAATCCATCAATTTTCTGATTAACGATAACATTTTAAGTTGATTACACAGGCCGACAAAATTTAACCAACATTCAGACCCAGAAACCAGACTATATATTTCCGAAGGTTTATGATGCGCTGAATCCAAATCTGGCCTCAGAATTGCTCTATTAGTTTGAGTTTTCGAGATATCCTAACCTAAAAGTGCAAAAAACCCCATTTTTGCCCATATTTGAGGTTATGTAGCCTTGCAGATGTTTTCTTTCACCAAAATTAAAGGATGGCATCTTTAAATACAATCCTTCTTTTTTCAAATGGCGTTTTGTTTGCTCAAATATCATTTTTTTTCGCAGAGATATCGCATTTTGAAATTTTCATGTTTCGAAATTTTCCTACACCTGAAAATCGATTGAGATAACATATACATGATATAGTCGCTTACTAATTTTCTTGGGTTTGAGGGCCTGAAATATATGGATTAATAGTATGTAAATTTGGAGTTTGTGGGAAAGCCTGCTTGCGGTTATGTGGGTTAGCCTGCTCGCGGTATGATAGGGGTGGTTTCTAGGGGTTAGGGCTGTGTGTGACTCGGTACCCAAAGGTTAGATAGTGTAGGGATGTGGTGAGTCAGCACACTTATGGTGTGAGACAAAATTTTAAGAAAAATAAGACTCAATTCAAGAAAATTAGTAATCGAATATATCATGTCTATGTTATCTTAATCGATTTTCAGGTGTAGGAAAATTTCGAAACATGAAAATTTCAAAATGCGATATCTCTGCGAAAAAAAATGATATTTGAGCAAACAAAACGCCATTTGAAAAAAGAAGGATTGTATTTAAAGATACCATCCTTTAATTTTGGTGAAAGAAAACATCTGCAAGGCTACATAACCTCAAATATGGGCAAAAATGGGGTTTTTTGCACTTTTAGGTTAGGATATCTCGAAAACTCAAACTAATAAATTAATTTTAGTTATCAATCCGAATTTTGCATGGACAGAGAAGCAGATATTAGTTTAAATTATTTCGGATACTTTTCCTTGTAGACTAGTGTTACCGAGGGCGACCGCTATTCTTACTGGGTTTGTCAGGCACAACGTTCCCCAGTGCGGTGATGTGTCCACCTAGCTCCTAATAGCTTTTTAATATTAGTAGAAATGTAACATATTTTTTGCGAAATAGGTTTTCATGACCAATTTCCAGCGTTAATTAGAATTAGAGAGGGTGAATAAGTAGTCTGAAGTACATAAATTAAGCTTAAGTGGTTTGGGAACCTTTACACCGTTATTTATTTATTTATTTGAATGCATGCAAATACATGTATTTACTCAAATAAGTTTGCATACTTTTGCTCTTTTACTTAATCAATTGGAGACATAGAAAATATACATATGTATGTAGTAAAATTCATAAAGTCACCTGTCTTCCTTGCCGTTGGCAAAATAACAATAAAAAACGGTAATCTGCAGACGTAGCATCTCAGCTCACAACTCAAGCTTGCATTCGTCGGGTAAAAAAAGGCCTATTTTCAATATATTTTTTTCTATGTGAAAAATTTATTATTTAATTCAAACTTTTTTCTGTCTTATAGATACATATTTAAAGAATAACTTCTGAAATTTCCAACAAAAAAAAAATTAAAACTCCTCCATTGTGACGTCGTTTCCGGTGACCCTTCGAAAAAAAAGGTGCGTCCGCGTTGTCAGCATAACTCCTGACAGGATCATCAAAAATGAAAAAAATAAATAAATGTCTTAGTTAAGACCATAAACTCGTGCTTGAAAAAAGGAAAGAAAAAAAAAGTAAAAATTGAAATTTTGGCAGACATTTTTCCAAAAAAATGAAAATTTCGGTCAAATTTAAATAGTTGTAATTGAAAAAAAAGCTCCTTCGTCCAAGCACGAGTAAATTGTATCTCAAACACCTGTGTAAAATTTCATCGAGATCGGTTGAGTAGTTTTCGAGAACATTTGACAACCGACTTTGAAAACACGGTTCCGAGAAAAACGGGTTTAAAGTTTTGAGTACCAATAAAAGTGGCTTGGAGCACACATTCCAAAGACTGTATCTCCGAAACTATTATTCGGATCGACTTGAAAATTTAGAATAATATTTTTGAGATTTTGTAGAAATTAATAAGCCAAAAAAAATAGATTTTTTGAACCCACGAAACCCATGTAACCCCTTAAGACCCAGCTTGTCGTCACGCTTAAGTATGAGCGATAGAATAATCATGGCATTTTCAAAATATTGCAGTATGTAGTCACTTGATAAACGTAATTCGCAGAATTGCTAAGTTTTAATTGATGTGTTTGCAAAAACTTTAGTAGAAAAACGGTTTCTGTTCGAATTTTTATTTATACCGCAATTTATTTTGATATTGTTACATCGTTAGCTGGTTTTATCACGGATTAGCTTTTAATCGCGCTTTTTACGTCAGTGTTTGCCCTTGATTTACGCTGACTGAAAAAAGCCGCCGTGGCCAAATGGTTGATGTGTGACTACCATTCGGAAGCGCACAGGGTCGAATCTCCGTGCATGAAACACCAAATTATTGAAAAAAGTATTTTTCTAATAGTGGTCGCCTCTCTGCAGGCAATGACAAACCTTTGAGTATATTTCTGATTGGAAAAGCTACTCATAAAAAACCATCGGCCGTTCGGAGTTGGCTTAAAACTGTCGGTACCTGCATTTGTGGAAAAACATCAAGACGCACACCATAAATTGGAGGAGGAGCACGGCCAATCACCAAATATATACATACATATATGTATATAATGATATGGATATGTAATCAATATAATATTCCGTGGACATACACATTTCAACAATTATTTCATTAAACAATTTCTTACTTGTTTGGGGCGAATGAAGAAGGACTAAGTATGCTACATTTTGTTTGAAAGAAATTTTTCACTAGCCTGTTATGATCAGTGTGGCTAGAGCTTTTCCAGCGGGCCAGCTAAAAGCGAAAAGTTTAAATACAACGACTTAAATGTCTTATTCATTTTTTCATCAAAACATAAAAAGAGAGATATTTCTTAAATTCAGTAACAAATTAAAGATAATTTGTACTCCAATGTCCCAACAAATAAGAAAAATACTATATAACAGGTGGCGCAAAAGTAACCTTGTGATGTTTTTTGGCTGTAATTAAAAAAAAAAATGAAAAACTTTGATTCTTCTTGTGGATTATTTTTATTTGGTCTTTTAGTTTTTTTTACATCAAGTCGAGAATATGATGTCGTGTAAATGGCCGCCGCCACAGTTGATTGCCATTTGAGCCTTTTTTATGGCATTTTCCATCACTTTGGCCAAAACTTCCGGCGATAGGTCCTCACATTCTTGACGGATATTGTCTTTAAGAGCTGCAAGAGTCTGAGGCTTGTTGACATAAACCCGCGACTTCAAAAAGCCCCACAAAAAGAAGTCTGGAGCGGTCAAATCAGGCGATCTTGCTGGCCAGTGCAAATCGCCAAAACGGGAGATTAGGCGCCTGGGAAATGCATCCTTCAGCATATCGGCTGTGGCACGTGCAGTGTGTGCCGTTGCACCGTCCTGTTGGAACCACATGTTTTCCAATCCCAATTCGTCAAGTTGCGGCAAAAATAACTCGTTGATCATTGCTCTGTAGCGCTCACCATTCACAGTAACCGTTTGGCCCGCGACGTCTTCGAAGAAAAAAGGTCCGATGACTCCTCCAGCGAAAACAGCACACCATACAGTGACTTTGAGCGGGTGTAATGGCTCTTCGTGGGTTACACGCGGATTTTCAGTGCCCCAGAAGCGTAAATTTTGCTTATTTACGTACCCGCTAAGATGGAAATGGGCCTCACCACTCATGATTATTTTTTATGAAAAATCATCTTCCTCTTGGTGGTGATTAAGGATGGCTTGAGCGCATGTTAGACGCGATTGGCGGTCAGCAGCTAACAGCTGATGCACCGTCTGGACTTTGTACGGAAACATCTTCAAATCTTGTACCAAAATTCGCTGTAAAGACCGTCGACTGATACCCATTTGCGTGGCACGTCGTCTGGTCGATGTCGACGGCGCTTCCATGACATCCTCGGCCACAGCAGCAATATTCTCTGCAAAACGGCTACTCCG
This sequence comes from Anastrepha ludens, assembly GCF_028408465.1. NCBI lineage: Eukaryota > Metazoa > Arthropoda > Insecta > Diptera > Tephritidae > Anastrepha > Anastrepha ludens. Next base: position 44,415,455 of record NC_071503.1, read on the forward strand.
GGGTCTGCCACGCCTGGCAGCATCTCGTGTTGTGCCAGTCTCTTCGAGGCGAGCGGCTAAACGTCGCAATGTTTCACCAGTAGGCGTTGGACGGCGAGGAAATCTGCGACGAAATTCACGTTGTGCCAAACTCATCGTCCGATTATTGGTCAAATGAATAGTCAGTAATATTCCATATTTCACAGCTGTACGTCAGTATTGGGCGTAGGAGAGCATGACACACACGTAATTTTTGGTCTCTCGGCAGGAGTTTGGACTTAAATAACTTTATAAGTGCGAAGTACGTCCTGTTTGTTACTTGTAATATATCTTGTATGATAATTGCTGTGTCATCGTTGTCGCTAAGCACCACTCCAAGATATTTAAATTCTTCTACGGCTTCGAAACACGTATTGCTAATAACAATACCAGCTGGGATGTTTTTTCGTTTGGTTCGCAGCATATTCTTGGATTTAATCGTGGTTAATTTGTAGTCCAACTTTCTAGACGGCTTTTTAGTGTTGCTACGTCTCTCGTAATTATGACTATGTTATCTGCGTACGCACATATTTGCAAACTGCTGTTGAAGACATCTTTTTAAGAATCGAAACGATGAACTTCTTCATTCAGCACTGGGTGGGAAACCAAGGATGACAGGACTTCTCCTTGCTTAACTTCAGAGATAACTTTGAATTGGTGTTGATGTTTTGAACAAGCACTTTGTTAATTGTATTTTGCAGTGTAATATTCACCAGATTTGCTAATTTTGCAGAGATGTCATTTCTTATAAGCGTAGGCTTAATTTTGGCGCGATTCAAGCTATCAAATGTCAGCAGTGTAAATTAATATTGTATCCCCAAAAATCTGGCAGATAGTAAAACATTAATCCATTGTGGACTGTTTCGTCGGAATCCGCAAACTTGGTTACTCGTAGGTAAAGTATATCTATTTAACAACACAATAAATGGTAATTATTGAAATCGATGTTTTATAAATGAAAAACCACAATTTTAACTAGTCTTTCCATACTCCTGCAGTCTTATAAATAGTTACCAATCCCGCCGCCACCAGAAAAATGCACCAAACGTATTTTGGGTATAATTGTCAGTAATGAGCAAAATATTGAATTAATCGATGGTCTCCTAAAACTGAGTTAAGGGCGCATACAATATAACAATATACAGTATACTGGTAACATACATACTCGTACATTCTGCGTTTGTTCTGTTAAACAATGGTACTCGTACATACCATGTATCCTTTAACAGTTTTGTGGAGATAAGTTAAGCCGTGTTTATTCCTACAAACTTAGCTAACAATTTTAAATAAAATTTAGAATGAAACTAGCAGCTAAATATCACTGCACTCCTAAAAGTTACTGACGGTATTAAGCTTATGATGGATAAGCATTCCTCCAGTCTATAAGCCGCACCAAACGATTGTTTTCAAATAATGGCTTTCTTGAATAGCTTCGAGTTGCTCTTCGGCCCAAATACGGCAATCATGCTTATTGACGTACTATTTGTAAACGTTGTTGAGGCGTAAGTTTTTCCAGGATGAAATGTCAATGAATACTGAAAAAATGTTTTATTTAGTTTTTCAGTAGTCACGGTTGATCTGTCAAAAAAACCTTATAGGTAAAAGTACCGCCAATCTGATTACCCTTTAGTTACACAAGAGTAAAGTGTTTATAATATAAATAAAATAGAATATTAAAGTATTAGTATAATATAAATAACAATATAAGTGTTGTCAAAAATTGGGCTAACAATAATCGTCTAGTCCTCAAGTCAAGTAAGCCCCCATCCATTGTTTAAAAAATATTTCAAACTTGACGCTTTTTACAAGTAGCCTTAAATAACTCTGCCATTGATTATTCTGACTCTTCAAGAAACTTTTATTAAAGTAGTTAGTGCCAGAGGTAAAATATATGGAATATTTCGGTCCGATTGAATAATTATATTACTCCTAGCCTAAACATATTTGATTCCGACTTTATTTTATAGTTGTGAATTATTCGTTAGCTGTGACAGTGCCTGCAATAAAATCTAAATGTTTTATGTAACAATATTACTATATGTACCTATGTACAGGGTGAACGAAATGAAGTGCTACCAACTTCACATTGCTTGTATCTGTAAACCAGCTCATGACATCAACGCCAAAATCATTCTAATGACAGTTCAATATATTGTTTATAAGCCATCAAAAGCATTTGCGTCTCAGTTTTGTTAAATTTCTTTTTCTGTGATGGAATTCAACCGTAATAGTGTGATTGCGTTATATATGGCTGGAAAATCACAACCAGCCATTGTTCGTGAGCTCAGTTGCCTCAAAGTGAATAAAATGTTTGTGTATCGCACTATAAAACGTTACAATGATACTGGTAGCAATGCAAAACGTTATGGAGATGAACAAAAAAAAAACGCAACAATGCCAGAGTGAAGGCTTGACTTGAACGAAATCCACGTCGAAGTGGAAGAAAAATGGCTAAAGAACTGAAAATATCGCAAGACAGCATTCGACGCATATTGAAAAATGAGCTCAAGGTCAAGGCTTATAAGTTCCAAAAAGCACACGATCTTTCACCCCAGCAAAAAAAAGTTCGGTGCGAAAGAGCAAAGGAGTTGTTGCGCTTGCACGAACGCGACGAATTTCCTAACATTGTGTTTTCTGATGAAACAAATTTCCCAATTGAGCAGTTCATAAACAATCAAAACTATCGTGTTTACTTGACCGAACGCTCATACGAGAAGTTGAGCCTACGTTTGGCCACTCGAAGCAATTTCCCATCGCAAGTAATGGTTTGGGCCGCAGTGACTGCTGATGGACGCTCTCCAATGGTTTTAGCGAGCCTGGTGTCAAAGTAAATGCGACTTATTATCGGGAAGATGTTTTAGAAGCTGCTTTAGAGCGGTGGACACGCAAACATTTCGGTCGTAGACCATGGACGTTCCAACAGGACTCGGCACCGTCTCATAAAACTCGTGTGAACCAGGAATGGTTTAAAAATCACACAATGGCTTTCGAATTCGCCAGACGCAAATCCGATGGACTGTTCCATCTGGTCCAATTTGGGGAGCAAGTGAGGACTAAAAATATGCCAGTATGGATGCGCTGAAAAAAGCGATTATACGAGAATGGGCAAAAATACCTCAAGATCACATTCGTGCATTATGCAACTCATTTTTTGACCGTTTGAAGGCTATAGTCAAGGCAAAAGGTGGTCATATCGAGCTAAAGTGAATATATGTTAAAATTGTAATCATATTTGAACAATTTTGTCTTTGAAATCAATAAAAACTAAGTTATGGTGTTTTCATATCGTTCACCCTGTATATCCGGAGCACTTTTTACTATAAGAACTTAATTTATTAAAACTGGCATGCCTTACTCTGATGCACAAAATATTGAAATCAAGCGAACCTTAGTATCTCAGGCAACATCTGAACGTTAATTTTTGGCTCTCGCATTGGTCTTCTATAAAAAATTCAACAACACCAAAGGTTGTTGTGCTGCATTGAATTATATATTGTACTAGTGACTTATGATTTTTTTTTAATTTTCTTATATTTTCTGCATACATTTTATTTGGCTTATTTTTTTAGTTGCGCTGAGTTGCTTTACAACTCCTTTCTTAACCAACGAAATACAGCATACAAACTTTTTCACCAAATAAATAAAAATAAAATTATGCAGTTTTCATGAAAATTTTGAGGATTAATTCAAAATTCATTTTTTTACTTAACTAGACCTACAGTTTGATGTACATACATCCATCTCGGACAACGTATATTTCCACTATCACTCAGTGCAATCCTCTTTCGCATTATTCCCTACTTCGTTTGATTTCGTAATATATAATACACCCCCCAAAACAATTAAAGATCCGTCAGTATAATTTACTGTAGGTTGTACGTGGGATGCGTTTGAAGGACAGAAACCAGTTCATTTTGGTCTCATCCGGCCAAATTACCTAAAAACCAGTAAACAAATCTTGATTTGCCTAAAATTTATACAAGAAAAATATCCACTTACTGCATTCCAATTGCAAGTGGTCCATTAATCGTACATTTTCAGAAATTAACACTGCTCTTTCAGGTGTTTTTGGTGAACGCATTTGTTAAAAAGAGCTTTCAACTCTATATCTGTTAATACACTTTGAACTGTCCATCTAACAACAACAGTTGTTAAAAGAGTGGTAGACTCTCTAGCGCTTTTTAATTTATCAGTAACTAGTCGCCTAAGATTTCGCGCTTCCTCTGGGAAGCTATTTATTTTTGGGTTAGGAATCAGAGCCGGTTCAGTCGGATCTTAAAACTAATTCTTATTACAGATGGTGTTTTATAGCCTAACATATACTTGCTATATCGTAATGTTGTATTGTTAATATAATATTTTAGCCTCACCCGTTTCACATCAAAATTGCATATTTTCAAAAATACTTTTAGTTTTGTTCGTCGAGAGAAGACTTTAGTACTCAATTGCCTGCTTAGTAGCACTTGTTGGCAAGAGAGATTCTTCGTTGGATTTCAAGATTGACATTGTTATCGGCTTTAATACTGGTTCCTAGATAAACGAAGTCTCTTTCAACCTCAAAATCATAATTGTCAATAGTGACATGGGTGCCTATACGCGAGTGAACTGACTGTTTGTTTGATGACAGGAGATAATTCGTTTCGTCCTCGATCACCACCAGACCAATTCACATTGCCTCTTTATCCAGTTTGGAGAAGGCAGAACTAACAGCGCGGTTGTTAAGGCCGAAGATGTCAATATCATCGGCGTACGCTAACAATTGTACATTCTTACAAAAAAGTGTGCCTGAGTGATTAAATTTTGCGGCTGGCCTTTCATGAGTTTTTCCCAAGACTTGGAGTATTGTGAATATTTGGTCGATGGTGGACTTTTCAGGTCTAAAGCCAAACTGATAAGGTATAATCGGTTGGTTGATGCTGGGTCCAGTCTTTCAAACAATGCACTCGCTAGATCCTTATAAGCGATATTTAGAAGACTAACCCCGCCGTAATTGGCAGTATCACCCTTCTGGTGGATTGGGCAGTGCACACTTAAATTCCAATCGGCATTCATGCTTTCATCCGACCATATTTTGCATAGGAGCTGATACTTAGGATCATTTAAATACTATGTAGAACACTTTGACCTCAAATGTGTAGTATATAATTAATTGGTTGGTTGGCTGGTCATATATAGTAATCAGATAACTATCAGAAGCAGCAGAATAGTCTCATTGGCGAAATTCGAGCCAAGAGACCACTGGATCAATCGAAATCTGTATAGGAATTCTACCACGGAAGTCTCAGACCGACGTAATGTAATTTTTATCTGAGCATTGGATTTGATTTCTTTACTCCAATATAATTTAGGTGGTACCAATGAGTAGTAATGAGTAATAAGATAGAGTCAATTTACACGATGCGTTTTCACCCTGGGTGGGAGGTCATGCGTATCGGGCTTGGTGGCAAAAAGTGTGGAGAAGTCAACTTGGTGGGCATACACACACGGCCAGAGAAAGCGAGGAGCTTTTTTGACATTATGCTCTCATCGTATTAACATTTTCGTATTTTTATTCAAGTTCACTTTGAGAACGAATGAACAAAGAAAATTGTGAGCTTAAACACATAAGGAAAGCCGCAAACAAAAAATCATCGTGTAAATGCACGAAGATTTTCGAAGACATCTTTAAAAGAGAATGTGCAACAAATCCAGGGTGAAAAGTCATCGTGTAAATTGGCTCATTGAGTCACAATAACTAAATTTTTGGCAAAGCACTGAGAAAGCGTACAGTAAACGTACATACATATGTATGATATATTCGTTCATGCATTTGTATGTACGCACAAATGTAGCATATTTGATGTTTTGGTAATATTTTGATTTGGCTATGTTTTATTTTTTGTACGATTTTTTTTTACAAAATATTAGGATTTATTTTATTTTAATATTTAAGTCATTATAAAAGTAAATAATACATGTACATACTTATATGTGTGTATTTATCCAAAAATGTTAATACAAATACAATGCACTCGCGAAAAGGTGAACACCGCTTAAGATGAATAAATATTTTTCTACATTGACTATTCTAAAAGATGAACAAAGTCAAGAAGCCCTAAAACTTGAACATCAAATAATTTAACATGTTTTCGTAATTACGTTAAATTTCATTTTTGTTAGTTTTAAAAACCCACCTTTTAGAAAAAATTGAATGATTGGTATACCAATTTCCAAGAATATATTTATGGTTGATGCTTTATTAATATATTTTATGTAAAAATTAGTTCCAGACAATTAAATTTGTTTAAAGTTAAACGAAAAAGCGGAGATTTTGAATAAACTTAAAATGAGTGTAAGTGTGATGATATTAGCAAAACAATACACTGTTGCTAAATCACCAATATACGGAATTAAAAAGAGAAAAGAAGTAATTTAAAAGAGTATCAACAACACTTCTTGAGGGTGTTAGCGTTGCCCAAATTGGGGAAGATTCTCTACCATTGGTTTATTTAAATGCGAAATAAGAACTCTTAATGCTGAAGGAGAAAGCTGAAATATTTTACTCAAAAATCAAAGAGAACTAAAGTGGATTTAATGCTAGTGAAGGACGGCCCCAGCCCTTTAAACAAAATCTTACGGTGTTCGTCTTCTCACAATAACTGGAGGAAAATTGTCTTCGCAGCTTCAGTTGGTGGATTCATTGTGATTGGTAAGGCTAAAAAAAGTATATGTATAAAAGCTCCAAAACAGCTTGGATGTCTTCAAACATTTTTAGGGATTGGATGATTTGCCCCAAAAGTAATAATGTCAGGGTCAAGTGTTTCCCGAAAATAAAGGGCTGGCATCAAAAGCGTTTGTTTTAATAAGCAACAGAGACTGGCTTCGAATAGTCTCGAGCCGTCTCGAGCATCATACCCTAAATTTGGTACAAGTAAACACAACTGTCGCCAGCTATGCGGGCATGTAGAGTATAAACATTCTATTTTTCAGTTTGTGTAGTTGGCATGATTGCTGATTTGTGTTTTTGGGTATGCATCATGACGAATGCTCGTGAAGTTTAGTATGTTATACATGCATTGATTATGAGCGGAGCACACAATCTCGAGTGCTACTCGCGTACTTCTATTTTCTTCTATAAACATATATGCATATACATAAAAGCGGTTTAGATGAGTGTAAATAAAGAAATAAACAAAGCATAATGATGGAGAATTAGAAAGTTGTAATTTTTTAAAAACAATTTCAAAACCCTTACATAGTTCCACGAGTACTCTAATAATCGATATATTTATATCTAATAATCTATGGCCTTGTTCATTTCCATCAAGAACCCTGATAATTTCAACAAAATTATCACAAATAGATTTGAGCATTACATAATTTGAATTCCATCGAGTAGGGCATTGGCTTTTCAAAGACGTAGGTAAAAGATGCTGCAGGTTGGCTTTTTTAAAATATTTCACTATTTTTTTGCAAGACTCTAAGATGTGTGTCAACTCAGCTGTATCAGCAAACGACTTATCTAGTACATTGGAGAGTAAATGGCTACTGCAGTTAAGACGTGCATTATGTTCTAAAGCCTTAACAATATTTTTACCTCTGTCTGTTACAAACTTAATTAAACTGATGTCTTCCACACCAAATTCATTAAATAAAGTTTTAAGTTTTCTTGCTATATTGTCCCCGGTTGACTTTTCAAAATCCATGGATTTCATTCCTAATACAATATCAAACAATTTGTAATCCGTCGCATAGTGAAATGTCACACCTAAAAAATTTCGTTTTACGTAATTGTCCGTCCACATGTCAATTGTAGCCGAAGCTCTCCCGCTGCTTACAATGTCCTTTATTTCTTCACGCAGTTCTTGTTTTTTTTCCTTTGCAAACTTTTTCGCATTACGAGAGATTGTTGTCGCATCTGGCAGTAAGTTCGCCACATCGACGTGTTCGCCATACGTTGCGCCGATCTTTATTAGAAACTTCGCCAATTTGGCAAAGCCAGTACCATTTACTGCCGAAAAGGGCAGGCTATCTTCAATTACCCAAAACGTACATTTCTCAATGCCTTCATTTTTGTCCAATAATGTGACAGGTTTCAAAACTTGCGACTCCTTACTATTTTTGCAGCACTTGTGTCGATTCAAATTTGATGTTTGGCTTCTGGTATACCTCAACACCTTGCAGCAAGTGCGGCAATAAACAAAACCTGCCACTATATTATCATCGGGTTTTAATATTTCAGCAACTACATTCCAAACAAAGCTTTTCCCCTTTCGACGGCTGCTTAAATGGTAATTGCCATTTGCAATTTGTTCAGAAACAAATTCTATTGTATCAGCCATATCACGATATCAAACAAGAATTAATGGTTGCTCAAAATGAAACTTTAAAAATTATGAAACGCACTCAATGATCGCTGTTTAACTAATGCATGCAAAAAAACAATACTCGCACATCGCGAGTGGCTCGCGCCATGGCTGTGGTGACGCGAGCCTGTGTGATACATACAACATTTCTATACTCGTTCATGCTATCAACACTGTGGTAGAAGACACGAGTATCAATTTGTTACCGCAACCGTCGTGCACAAACAGCTAACGGCTCATTATTTGCTACTGAACGCCTGATCATACAATGCACTAGTAAAAGATCGCGTATACACACAATCTAGGTATCCGTCGCAGCTCCCTGATAAGCAACGTCCTATCTCATCCAAGTAAATTGGAGTTGAAAACAAAAGATGGAAACATTGTGGCTATGTTTATGCCACCAAATGTCACTCCCCTCATACAGCCAATGGATCAAAACGCAATCAAAATTACAAAAATATATTACAGAAACAAACTTTTTGCTTCGGTAGCGGCACAAAATCCAAATTTGCTTGCCGCCATGGAAAAATTTAACTCTGAAAAACGCCATTACTATGTTGGATTCTGCCTGGAATAAAGTAAGCACAGATACTCTTGCTAAATGCTGGAAAAATTTGTTGATTGTTGATGGAGATCAAGAAATGGAATGAGGAAATTATTTCTTTGATGGAACGCTCAGTCGATCGTCTTGGATCCTCCGGTTTGTTTTTTTCAATTTTTTTGTAGATTGAGTGCACACTATCAACTGTTCAAGATTGAATTGAAGATCGCTATGTAGATAGATGACTTAACAAAGAGCAAAGAAATTGAACCAGAGGCAGCGACTGATAGCGGTGAGTTTATTACTGAAGAATAAGTGGCAGCAATGCGATCGGAGCTGGAAATTAAGATGTTGAACAGATTTACATCTGTACATACAGGGTGAACGATATGAAGTGTTACCTATTCAAAACACCATAACGTTTTTGTGTGAAATTAGTTTTTATTGATTTCAATGACAAATTTGTTCAAAAATGATTACAATTTGTACCGTGGTACATGTGCACATTTTCTTAATTTCTTCTAATTTCCATCCTCCTTATGTTCATACACACAAACGAAACACAGGTATGTCTTCTATATACAAATTAAACACAGCGAGAAAATGTCCCACCCGATCATGATTACCTTAACGAAAGTAGTGAAAGTTTCCCTTTTTGGCTGTTAAATTTAAGCCCAGCCGACGTAGTTTTATTCACTACAAATCCATCGAGGCGTGCACACGTATAAAAAAAAAGGGAAAAACTAGCACACGCAAAAACAAAAACAAAAGAATAAATTGGAGCTATCATTTAAGGGATCATAATTTTTGGTAAGGCTCTTTTCCACCGACATTTTTCGTTAATACATTTTAAGTAAATTTTAATACAAGTATATGCGTATATACTTTCCCCTTACAGAATTTCTTCAAGGCTGTCGGCCGTCAATATCCACTGCCACATCGGATTCATCCACACCTAGGCGTACTCTCATACGTACCATAGAATTATAAAAGTTTTCAAAGTTTTTCAAAGTTCCAAAAGTTTTTTTTTTTTCAAAAAACCAGTGTTTTGTGAAAATATGTATATGGGTTTAAGCTAACTTTTTGCGGTTCTTTTTGTGGTTCTTCGAGCGGTTCTTCGAACGCTTTATATATATATTATATATGTATATATATATATATACATGTAATGATTAACAGTTGTTAACTGTTAACAGCCACAGTTAAAAAAAAACAAAAACAAAAAAACGAAATGCTTTTGAATTAAATTAAAATCGAAACTAGTGAATAGTTATTAAATTTTTATGAATTTTGTGAAAAAACTTTCAAATCATGATAGTTAAATAATTTTTGTTTCTTAATTTTTTTCGTGTGCATATATGTATGTATATATGCTAACATTATTAACCTCCCTCAACATAGTTATTTGCTTTTTTATTTCCTTTACAACTTTATAAATCTTTTATAAATATAATTTTTTTTAAATGGAATAGAAATCGAATTAAAAGAAAAAAAAAGAATTTTAAATAAGTGAATTTATCATAATAAAGGAACAACCTAATATAAATTAAAGCACACAAAATCTAGCAACAACCACACAGCGAGGAGGCCTTCTACGCATCGTTGGACTGCTATGTCGACACCAATATGTAAGTGCAATTGCTAACTCTTTATACTCTTTATTTTATGTTAATATTCACTCTCCCGCTCATTTAAATTCATGTAGACGTATGTATGGAAGTATAGTATGTAGCAATTTGCAATAACAGTTTTTTTTTGTTTGAGAGAACTTATTTATGCAGAATAATGTACATCCATACGTACGTATACATACTTTGATCTTTTCGGTTATTCCATTTCGTTCCTTTTGTTTCCTTATATACATACTTTGAATATTATTTAATATATTTTTTTTGGGTTAATGGCCACATATATATATTATAGAAAATGTTGAGGTAGGGCAGTTTTAGTAAGTTAATGTACACCCACAAAATAATGTTAGTACGCCATTGTTTAAAATATACTTATTTTTGATAATTTTGATAATTTGTTAATAAATATTGTAATGAAAATGATTTACTAGATTTTTTCATAATTTTGGGTCTGATTTCGGAGGAAGTGTAGATGATCTAATGGGGCTTTATTTACATCTACAAAGCCAAGGTAGGGTGGGTATAGAGCAGCCACACGACATACACTTGCGCTGCCAGGCTTAAGGATTCCTAGGCCTTTTAGGACTGTAGATGGAAGTTACGTATGTTGGCAGTTTTTTTTTATTTTCTCCGTGTGCAATTTATTTAGTTTATCTTGTGAGGCGATAGTTATGATGGTAGCTTGGCTCTGCTGCTGCGTTTCCGAACCCACATACTGAAGCTCCGGGACACAAGCGAGTGCACACGGCGCAGTGACAGACCATCACCACAAGCAGGCCTACCAGAAATCACCTATGGTCACATAACAGATAAAATGGCGCCCAACGTGGGGCCCACAAGACTGCAGCTATTTGTAGCTGCCAACTGCTCAACACTATTTGTGGTCTCCAAAACACTATTCCTACTTGGAGTAATTTTTTTTTTTGTCTTTCCGATTTGCTTTTGAAATTAATAAAAATAATATGTAAACTTTTGAATTCATAGTGTATAGCTAAATGCTTAGACTATGACAAGTTACAAATTTAATATTTTAGTTTTATAGTTTTGTTCTGCAAAAATTTCAACGCTGGAATCGCAATTTTCGACAGGCTTTATGTCTAAGGAATTGACCGCTGAGGATATTGTATAACAACAACGACGTAAATAATTTGATTAACCATTTTCAGGCTTTTGTTTTGTTTTAGTTATAGACTACTTGGAATTTAGTAGTAGTGTGGCTACATGCCAGCTTGCTTACCAGTAGCTCTGTCAATTTACATAATTACAAAAGTCTTGATTAAATTTTTTTTCTCATAACAATTTTATATTCTCTCTTTTGATAATTAGTTATTTTAAATTAAAAACAAACAAAAAAAATCGGAACCTTATAATTTTCGACTGATAAGATTATAACCGATTTGTTTTTTTTTTTTGCCAACATACTGACAACCTATTTTACTTTAGCCTAGGATCTCTTAAGCCAACCAGATCATCACACGACCGATGAATCAGACCATTGCAGTTATTTTTCATATATAAATACTTGATTTTTTTTTTGCTTTTGATTAAAGCAAGTTGATACAGAATTTTTTTTTTTTGCAACCCACTTATTTATAGCTTTCCAAGAATACTTTTGATTTTTGTTTTTTTTTCTTCAAAATAATCGTCTTTGGATTTATCATAATATTTTTGGATTAATAGTTTAGTAAATTTCTTTTTTTTCAATACAGGGTATCACCAAATTTGATTGAGTGTGTACCACTTATCCCGTATATTTTTTTTTAATTTTTATTTGTTTAGTTTCTATACGAGACTGCGTGATTAAATTGAATCGAATTTTTTGGAAATTTTGGAATTAGTTCTTGTTTTTTTTCGTGAATATATTACTTTTTTTTTCAAAATGTCCTTGCGTCATAGTAATGAACATATGCCACCACAGGCTAATGTGTGCACAATATGCAAAGTCAGCTTTTCAGAACGCGATGATATTTTAATGACAGTTTGTTCCCATCGTTTTCACCGATCATGTCTTTTAACCTGGCTTAAAAGAAACACGTCTTGTCCACAGTGCCATGCCAAATGTAATAGCAGAGATTTTTCACAAAATACTGGTGCGCGTACTAGGGCTAGAGCTTTTCGATCAGACAATCCTATTAGAGACTTAGAATTTGCTGCGGAACGTAATGAAGAACATCACTCTGATGGTGCAGCCAGCTTACCTGTTCCCAATACACAAGATGGGAATACCAGCCCCAATGAGGAAGATAACCGAGTACGGAATATTGTAACGGCCGTAATATCAGCGCGACAGGCAACTCTTTTCAACGATTTGGAAAATCGTATTTCACAGCTAATTGAAGAAAACCTCGAAAATACCGTGGCAAATATATTAGGTCGGCTAAACCTAAATGGTCAACCATCTCAACCTGCAGCTAACATCAGTCCAAATGTGAACGTTCACCAACCGAATACACATCAGGATAACTCAACTCCTTTTTGGCCTAGAGATATTCCGAATTTAGCAAACAATTCTAACCAAAATTTTCACAGGAATATTGATAATTTACGATTCAGTGACATGTCTAATGTTCCCAACTCAGGTAGGGTAGCCCAATTAATATCCAACTGGGATATAAAATTCGACGGCTCATCAAAATTAACAGTAGATAGCTTTTTGTACCGCATTGAGTGTCAAGTGATCGACACGTTAGGGGGAAATTTTAATTTACTGTGTGAGCACGTGCAAAGTCTATTTATCAATGAAGCAAAGGATTGGTATTGGAGATACCGTCGCTCAGTTGAACGTGTCACCTGGCCTTCACTTTGCCAAGCATTGCGTACCAATTTTCAGCAACACAGAAGCGATTTTGAAATTAAAGAACTAATCCCCAATAGAAAACAAGGGGCTATCGAAAGTTTTGATGATTTTAGAAATGCAGTTCTTAAAATTGCTGAATCATTACAATCCCCTTTGCCCGAAATCGAACTGGTAGAAATTTTGCAACATAATTTAAGACCTCGAGTGCGACAACAATTGTTATATGTGCAAATAAATTCCATAGCAGAATTGCGCAGGCTTTGTCTGAAAGGTGAAAGCCTGGCAAATGAAATCAATCGATCTACCAATTCATTACCAATTTTAAATCAGCGACAATATTCACGTCGCTTTGCCAATGAACTAACAGTCGAAGACGCTGTTCGAGAACAACTAGAATGCGAAATCGACGAGATTACAAAGTATCCTAGTCATTCTAAATTAATTTGCTGGAACTGCAAAACCGAAGGACACAGATATTTTGACCAAGCTTCGAGAAAGAAGGATTAGGAAAAACTTCTTTAATGGAATATGTAATTGAACTTCAACCTGGTGTCCGTCCGATAAAACAACGATACTTCCCAATATCCCCTGCAGTAGAAAAACTTGTTCACGCTGAAATCGACGAGATGCTCAAATTAGGTGTAATTGAAGAATCTCCGAATAGTCCATGGTCTAGTCCGATTGTTTTAGTGAAAAAGCCAAATAAAGTCCGTCTGTGCCTTGATTCACGAAAAGTGAATAGCGTTACTATCAAGGACGCATATCCTCTTCCTCACATTGGTGGAATATTAAGTAGGATACCGAAAGCAAAATACATAAGTTCATTGGATCTGCGTCGTGCTTTTTGGCAGATACCTCTCTCGGATAGTTCTCGAGACTTCACCTGTTTTACCGTTCCTAATCGTCCGCTTTACCGATACTGTGTCATGCCTTTTGGTTTATGTAACGCCCCTCAAGCACTCTGTCGCCTAATGGATCGCGTTATCCCTCCTCAATTAAAAAACCAAGTTTTTGTATATTTATATGATCTTTTAATTGTGTCAGAAGATTTCATCATACACATGTCCGTCTTATCCGAAGTTGCTTATCACTTAAGGAATGCTGGTTTAACAATAAATATAGAAAAAAGTAAATTTTGTATAAAAGAGGTAAAATATCTTGGATATATCGTTGGAGATGGAACACTCAAAACTGATCCTGATAAAATTTCAGCTGTAACAAACTACCCCGTACCGACGAATGTAAAACTATTACGACGTTTCTTAGGAATGGCAGGTTGGTACCGCCGTTTTATTGACAACTTTGCCGCGATAACAAGCCCATTAACCAATTTACTAAAGAAAGGTAAAAATTTTTCTTGGATTGAGGAAGCACAAAAATCGTTTGATCAACTGAAACAAATGCTATGTTCTGCTCCAGTTCTAGCCAGTCCAAATTACGAGAAACCCTTTACAATTCAATGTGACGCCAGTAAGCTCGGTGTTGGTGCAGTATTGTCACAAAACAATGACGAAGATGTCGAGGTACCGATTGCTTACTTTTCTCAAAAATTAAGTAAGGCTCAAAGTAACTACAGCGTCACCGAACTAGAGTGCCTTGCTGCTATCCTTAGTTTAAAAAAGTTTAGAGCTTATGTGGAGGGGCAAGACTTCACTATCGTAACCGATCACGCCAGTTTACAATGGCTTATGCGTCAAACCGATTTATCGAGCAGACTAGCTCGGTGGTCACTTAAAGTACAAGGATATAGGTTTAAAATCGAACACCGAAAAGGTTCACTAAATGTTGTGCCAGACAGTCTGTCCCGTCAGAATTTTGAGGAAATTAATGAGTTAGAAGTCCATCCGCTTGTTGATCTGAATTCGTCCGATTTTTTAGCTGATGAATATAAAAATTTAATAAATAATATTCGAAATAATAAAAGCCGCTTACCCGATCTTCAAATCATTGATGGTCATGTTCACAAACGAACCGAACATCCAGATGGAAACCCAGCACGTGAAGCATTCAATTGGAAGTTGTGGATACCAAAAACGTTAGTTCGACAAGCAATAAAACATGCCCATTGCCCGCCAAATAAATGTCATGGAGGCATTGCAAAAACTTTAGAGCGATTACGGTTGAATCTTTATTGGCCTAATATGACTGTGGACGTAAAAGAATTTGTTAGTCAATGCGACATTTGTCAACAAAGCAAAGCGCCGAATGTTACTTTACGACCACCGATGTCTGTTCAATATACTGTCCAACGCCCGTTTCAAAAGTTATATATTGATTTACTTGGTCCATATCCCAGATCTAGGCAAGGAAATACAGGAATTTTGATTGTCCTTGATGATCTCACAAAATTTCCCTTATTGAAGGCTATTAGGAATTTTAATACTTCAATTATCTGCAACTTTTTGAAAGAACATGTTTTTAGCATCTTTGGATCTCCGGAGATTATTCTAAGTGACAACGGCAAACAATTTAAAGCCTCCCAATTTAACAATCTACTTGCCGAACGTGGTATTAGACATATTTACACGGCCTTGTACAGTCCACAAGCAAATGCCAGCGAGCGAGTCAATCGATCCATTATTGCAGGTATACGGTCATATTTAAAAGACGATCATACTCACTGGGACAAAAACTTACCCGAAATAACAGAATCCCTGAGGAGTTCTATTCACCAGTCAATCGGATGCACCCCTTATTTTGCTCTTTTTGGTCAACAAATGCTAGCACACGCAAGCGAATATGTGCTGATACGAAAATTGGAAGCACTAGATGAGAGCGTCGTAGATAGAACCGACCGACTTAAATTAATACGCAAATCAGTCGTTGAAAATATTAAGAAGGCTTTTGATAACTCTGCAAAACGCTATAATTTGAGAAGTACCTTCAGGAATTTTAAAATTGGTGATACCGTTTACCGTAGAAATTTCACTATGAGTGACGCGTCGAAAACACTGTGCGCCAAATTTTCTCCGAAATTCATTAACGCCAAAGTAATTGGTGTAAAAGGCAATTGTATGTATGAATTGAGTGATGAAGTCAGCGGAAAAAGAGGAATTTATCACGGGAAAGATATACGTGCAAATAAACATTGAATCTACACCGCACCAACACTTTAGGTGGGGGGGTGTGTACCGTGGTACATGTGCACATTTTCTTAATTTCTTCTAATTTCCATCCTCCTTATGTTCATACACACAAACGAAACACAGGTATGTCTTCTATATACAAATTAAACACAGCGAGAAAATGTCCCACCCGATCATGATTACCTTAACGAAAGTAGTGAAAGTTTCCCTTTTTGGCTGTTAAATTTAAGCCCAGCCGACGTAGTTTTATTCACTACAAATCCATCGAGGCGTGCACACGTATAAAAAAAAAGGGAAAAACTAGCACACGCAAAAACAAAAACAAAAGAATAAATTGGAGCTATCATTTAAGGGATCATAATTTTTGGTAAGGCTCTTTTCCACCGACATTTTTCGTTAATACATTTTAAGTAAATTTTAATACAAGTATATGCGTATATACTTTCCCCTTACAGAATTTCTTCAAGGCTGTCGGCCGTCAATATCCACTGCCACATCGGATTCATCCACACCTAGGCGTACTCTCATACGTACCATAGAATTATAAAAGTTTTCAAAGTTTTTCAAAGTTCCAAAAGTTTTTTTTTTTTCAAAAAACCAGTGTTTTGTGAAAATATGTATATGGGTTTAAGCTAACTTTTTGCGGTTCTTTTTGTGGTTCTTCGAGCGGTTCTTCGAACGCTTTATATATATATTATATATGTATATATATATATATACATGTAATGATTAACAGTTGTTAACTGTTAACAGCCACAGTTAAAAAAAAACAAAAACGAAAAAACGAAATGCTTTTGAATTAAATTAAAATCGAAACTAGTGAATAGTTATTAAATTTTTATGAATTTTGTGAAAAAACTTTCAAATCATGATAGTTAAATAATTTTTGTTTCTTAATTTTTTTCGTGTGCATATATGTATGTATATATGCTAACATTATTAACCTCCCTCAACATAGTTATTTGCTTTTTTATTTCCTTTACAACTTTATAAATCTTTTATAAATATAATTTTTTTTAAATGGAATAGAAATCGAATTAAAAGAAAAAAAAAGAATTTTAAATAAGTGAATTTATCATAATAAAGGAACAACCTAATATAAATTAAAGCACACAAAATCTAGCAACAACCACACAGCGAGGAGGCCTTCTACGCATCGTTGGACTGCTATGTCGACACCAATATGTAAGTGCAATTGCTAACTCTTTATACTCTTTATTTTATGTTAATATTCACTCTCCCGCTCATTTAAATTCATGTAGACGTATGTATGGAAGTATAGTATGTAGCAATTTGCAATAACAGTTTTTTTTTGTTTGAGAGAACTTATTTATGCAGAATAATGTACATCCATACGTACGTATACATACTTTGATCTTTTCGGTTATTCCATTTCGTTCCTTTTGTTTCCTTATATACATACTTTGAATATTATTTAATATATTTTTTTTGGGTTAATGGCCACATATATATATTATAGAAAATGTTGAGGTAGGGCAGTTTTAGTAAGTTAATGTACACCCACAAAATAATGTTAGTACGCCATTGTTTAAAATATACCTATTTTTGATAATTTTGATAATTTGTTAATAAATATTGTAATGAAAATGATTTACTAGATTTTTTCATAATTTTGGGTCTGATTTCGGAGGAAGTGTAGATGATCTAATGGGGCTTTATTTACATCTACAAAGCCAAGGTAGGGTGGGTATAGAGCAGCCACACGACATACACTGGCGCTGCCAGGCTTAAGGATTCCTAGGCCTTTTAGGACTGTAGATGGAAGTTACGTATGTTGGCAGTTTTTTTTTATTTTCTCCGTGTGCAATTTATTTAGTTTATCTTGTGAGGCGATAGTTATGATGGTAGCTTGGCTCTGCTGCTGCGTTTCCGAACCCACATACTGAAGCTCCGAGACACAAGCGAGTGCAGGCCTACCAGAAATCACCTATGGTCACATAACAAATTTTAACATATATTCACTTTGGCTCAATATGACAACCTTTTGCCTCGACTATAGCCTTCAAACGGTCAAAAAATAAATTGAATGCTGCACGAATGTGATCTTGAGGTATTTTGGCCCATTCTCGTATAATCGCTTTTTTCGCGCATCCATACTGGCATATTTAGTCCCCACCTTGCTCTCCAAAAGGGACCAGATGGAATAGTCCATCGGATTTGCGTCTGGCGAATTCGAAAGCCATTGTGTGGACGAAATGAAGTGTGGAACATGATTTTTTAACCATTTTTGGTTCACACGAGCTTTATGATATGGTGCCGCGTCCTGTTGGAACGTCCATGGTCTACGACCGAAATGTTTGCGTGACCACGGCTCTAGAGCAGCTTCTAAAACATTTTCCCGATAATAAGTCGCATTCACTTTGTCACCAGGCTCGATAAAAACGATTGGAGAGCGTCCATCAGCAGTCGCTGCGGTCCAAACCATTACTTGCGATGGGAAATTGCTTCGAGTGGCCATACGTTGGCTCAAATTCTCGTATGAGCGTTCGGTCAAGTAAACACGATAGTTTTGATTGTTTATGAACTGCTCAATTGGGAAATTTGTTTCATCAGAAAACACAATGTTAGGAAATTCGTCGCGTTCGTGCAAGCGCAACAACTCCTTTGCTCTTTCGCACCGAACTTTTTTTTGCTGGGGTGAAAGATGGTGTGCTTTTTGGAAGCCTTGACCTTGAGCTCATTTTTCAATATGCGTCGAATGCTGTCTTGAGATATTTTCAGTTCTTTAGCCATTTTTCTTCCACTTCGACGTGGATTTCGTTCAAGTCAAGCCTTCACTCTGGCATTGTTGCGGTTTTTTTTGGTCCACCTCCATGAAAACAATGATACCAGCATCGGACTTTTTCCCCTCGTTCCAATCCTGTCTACTTGGAAACATTGCCACGTCACGTCCCTCTTACTCTAGGTTTTGGTGTAAACTGCCTAGAAATGCTACCATGTCCCTTGAGAGATTGTTTCCAGAGGCCAACGTGTAAGTTGATGAGAAGTAAGTGACAATCGACATTCAAGGCAGCACTGGGGCAAGTTCTACCTGCTCGGGGATGTTAATATATACAGTCCTTTGCCACTATATTTTGGCGAACATAGATTTGCAGGAGTGTAAAGCTATACTGGTCTTCTTTACCCGATTTTCAATGTGTAGCTTCTAATAGAGTTTGGAGTCAAGTCTCACTCCAGGATTCCTGATTTCCGGGGAAAACGCGAGGACGTGGTTATTTAGTTTGGGAAGTCTAAAGTGAGAAGGTTTATATTTTCTGATAAATGGCACTAGCTCCGGTTTGTCAGAGTTGACACTAAGGCCGCAACTGTCAGCCCAGCAAATGTGTACTGCTAATAACCTTTCCAAAATCTGAGCCATAACTGAGAGAAACGTTCCCGATTCCGACGCTACTACCTTAACTCCATCCTTAGTTAACATTGACTGAATTTCGTCAACAGCAACTAGCCAAAGGGAGGGGAAAGGACACCACTCTGTGTCGTCCTCTAGTGACTTTTGCCCCTCTTGCCACCGCATTGACTTCCCTACAGCTAAGCAGGGACGAAATCCAGAGACAGAGGGGCTTTTCTACCTCTAGTCTATCTAACGCAGTAACAATTAAATTCGCCCTAACGTAATTAATAGCACCCTCAATATCTATGAAGGCCACCAAGAGGAATTGTTTGTCCCTACCACATCTTGTAAAGCTGATTCCGTGGATTTCCCGATCAGGTAAGCATGCTGAGCTGGAGATAGTCTGGATTCGATGTGCTTTCGGATAAAATAATCGATCATTATTTCACACACAGTAATTCTTGCAGGACAGGAACCACCAAAGTATTTGTATTCAGAAGCATCACAGGCAAGATATCGTCGAGCCAAGGAGATTTGCAGGAGGAAAACTATTGGTTGCCTAGATGATTCTGTCAACAGAAGATTTCAGGGAAACATCAAGTAACCCTACCTGTCGACTCGTGTCGACAATCTCACATGGGGTAATAGAATTTTCCGGAAAATGAATATTTACTGGGATAGTCAACGATTATTCTACAGTTTCAACCCACTTCCCTTTTTACAAGAGTTCTGCAGGAGTGGTCCCTCGAAATGGTCTTGCTTAGCCTGTCACGATTCTTAACGGATTCAATGGATTCGCAGTACTCTTTCTAAGAGTTGCGTTTCGCATATTTATTGGCTTTTTTATATTCATTCAAAACTTCACGGTAAGCTTTAAAATTTCTAATTAGGTAGTATCCATTAAAAACCCTTCTAACTTTCTCTTTTAAGTTGGTCAGCGACTTGCTCCACCAGAGAGGAAAGTCTCCCTTGCTAAAAGATACTGGACAAGGCATTTAAAAGGCAGTCTGATAGCACCGCTGCAAGTGTTCCACCTGATTGTCCAGTTCATCAGTGGATGATTAGGAAAAAGTTCGCTTGTTCAATTTATTATTGAAAACCCTATTGAACAGAGACCAGTCGGTTCTTTTGGGGTTCCTGTGGGGAGATATGGTTTCCCGTGCGAAATAGATTTCATAATTTTGAATTAAAAATAAATCTCCTACCAAAATTTTTTGTTATTTCCAAAGAGCACACTTTTAAGTACTACCTTAATGTGACGTTAATTGTTGTTAATTGCCAGTATCTTCGGTACCTTATTCAGCGAGTTATGCTATTGTTATATTGATTGCTGTTGTTATTATTGTATTGATAATGCATTAAGGTTGCCCAACCAACGCTTTCATCATCATCGGAGTAACTTATTAAGCAATAAATCAACAAAAGAAAAAAAAAACAACGAAATCAAACAACTCACCAACTTGCGTAACGAGGCGTACGCTCTTGACTTTCTCACCCTTAAACGTTAAACAACACTGTGTGCATCTAAGCGAAAATTATAAAATAATAATTTGACAGGGCATGATTCCGAAAAGTCCAACTACGCATATATGTATGCCGTCCAACAACCCCTCAACTTTATCTGAATTACAATTCATACGAGGCCATAAGCAAAGGTTCACAAAGGAAACAAAAGGGAAAATATAAAAGAACTGATCGACTGGGCCGCCCTTGTTTGTAGTTTCTTGAGTGTTATTTGCTGGCATGTATTACGGATTATTACACGCAATTATGAGCAAATATCATGATCGCAGAGAGGGGTACACATTTAGACACATACATATTGGTATGTATTTCTAATTACAATCACAAATCTGTGGATTTGTGTTTTTTTTTTCGTACATCAATATGAAAAGAAATACTTAAGTTGCACTACTTAACAAATTAAATTACCTAATAAAAATTATACAAGTTTGACTCATATGGTAGGTGTTCTAAAAATGGCAAAAAATCACTTAAAGGTTTTCCATTTCCTGCCGATGGGCGCTCGCTTAAAAAAAAAACGATTTCTATAAACGATTATATACAATGAACATGGGTTGAGAATTGCTTACATGTGAGCTAGGTGAATAAAACAATAGAAAATGCACAAAAATTATAGTTCCTTTCGGGAAAAAATTTACCCAAGTGGCTTGTAGTGGTGGAACTCATCTGATGTATTCAATTAAAGAGCTCATCATTGTGCACCCGCATGTGATTGTCTGTATTGAAGGGCAAAAATTACTAATAGAGAAGACACAAAAAAAAAACAGCTCTTCCCGTATCTAAGAGTAGTACCTACCATAAAGACAAATAAAAAGAAGAAAAAGTAACAAGACAAATTCATTTGTAACAAGCCTTTTTGAACATAAAGATTACCTGTTCGTTATAATATCTTCTAATTTAATTATTAAAGTGACGAGTAGTCGCGTCTCCAATAATTTAGGATTATATTGACCAAACGTTTTTTACAGCTATTGCTGTAGTGAGAAAATTGCATTGCCTGTTGCGTGGTGTTAGCCACCCCTTTCGGCAATGCTCGATTAGTCCTTTGGTGAATTTAGGTTTACATAATACCACTCTAAACAACTGCACTGCGTTCCATTCCACTCCACTTCTATTCAATTTACCCTACTCTGCATTGCGGTCGGCCGCACTAAGTGAATAGCATAATATAAATTTTATATTTTACCGCAAATTTAGGGGAAGCACCGCGGATAAGTTCGAGCTATAAAGTATTTATATAGCTAGCAAAATGTTAATAGTATTACAGACTTACCTGACTTGTCAACTATAAATTTATGAGAATAAACAAGCCAGGCAGCCTTTTATAGTTAGTCAAATATCAGCAAAGCAGAAATACTTATAAATCAAAATCGTTAGCTCAACTCTTTTCTACTACAAAATAAGAAATAGTTATGCAGTGTTAATTAATAGAAACTAAACTTTTTGTGACAGATGCAACTGTGTTCTCAAATTAATTTCGAGGCAGAAAACTCTATATTTAACTCTACATGAATCCATCTGACGTCTAAAATATAATATATATATAACAAAAAGTACTGGAATTAAAATATAAAGGTTGTAGGTACTTTTTCTAAAAGGGTTTTTTGACGGATCAGGCATGACTACTGTCAAACTAAATACATCACTTTTTTAGTATTCATTGACATTTTATCATGGTCCCAACAACGTTTACAATCGTTCGTGTACAATCATTCAATTGTATTACGAAAATCCACGCACTGTGAGTGATATGATAAATGGCTTTTTGATGCCGGAAATTGAAGCCCGTGATCTTCATAACATTTGGTTTTAACAAGAGCCATACTTGCCATACAGCCCGTAAAGCAATGGGCTTACTGTGCCGTCGTTTCGGTGAGCATTTTATCTCTCGTCTCGGGTCAGTGGATTGGCCACCAAGATCGTGTGATATCACACTTTTGGGCTGATTCGGACCAGTTTTGATTGAGACATTAGAAGCCAACATAACTAAAGCTATTCACGAGATACTGACCGAAGTCCTTCAGCGAGTCATTCAAATTTGGTTTTGAAAGAGATTATCTTCAAAAAATACATGTCATGAATAGTTCTACACAAAATTTGTATTCAACATTGAACAATAAATTTGAATTTTCATTGTTTTATTTCAATTTAAACACCTATACCTCTAAATTGATCACCCATTACAAGTACATTTACTCTGATAATCACGAGCCCATTAATATAGGCTGGTCCAAATTGAAGTGTCTTATTTAATAATACTTTAATTACCCTGCTGAAAAACTTCGCTGTAAGCCAGTATCATACCTCCGTTATTATAGCAGGTCTGTGTAACAAAGCAATTGAGCTCGATTATGTTGATGGTAAACTAGAGCAAGTCTGCATCAGTGTTAACATTTTTAAAAAATTAATATAATTTTCCTTTTTTCATATATTCCGAATGGAGGAGTTTTATCTATTTATCAGAAGCATTAGATAACTTACTCTATATATCGAATGTTTATCTAGGATATTTCAATTTAATTAATTTATATTGGCCATATCACCATTATATAAATACTTCCACAATAGAATATGTACCTATACTCGTTGTTTGAGTGTATCGTTCGCCCGATTGAAGGGAATAATTTCCTTTGGTACTTCGATATATGCGTCTAAAACCAATAAATGGGGCGTGGCACCGCCCTTATGAACTGAAATTTACAAATCGCTTTTCTCTAGAACCACAAAACCTAAAATAATGAAATGTGATACATAAATTACCAATATCTGTCTTATGTTGAAAAGTGGTAGGTATTGGAAAATGGAGCGTAGCACCCCCATACAAACTGAAACTGAATGACATACATAGCTAGCTTTTCTCTGGAGCCGCTTACGCTAGGTAGGCAGATAGGTAGGGTGGCTGTCGAAAAGACACATTTAGACCTTTCGTAGGTCCATTGTGATACCACTGGAACTTATCCTTACCCTTTGGCTTCCTTTTAAAGCCATCCGGTAGCTTTAAAAAGCGAGCAAAGCTTCGTTAGTTTTAGATGCGCTATGTCCGCTACATCAGTTAAAAATGCCGTATCAAGAGTGCGGAGAGGGGAGAAATCGAAGGAGGGTCCTAACCTTCTAGCGTGGCTGCCTATTAAACAATGATACAATAACCCCTATCATGTTTCTTATAGCTTCTCTATTAAATTTTAACTACCTTTTTGATCGACCGCTGTTCCATATCGGCCATGTCTGTCTGCTTATTTCGCACGTTGTGATCTTTTGCCAACTTGTATTTACCTTGTTAATGGTTTCTCTATATAAAGGGTGGTTAAATTTCAAGGCCCGAAGTTGAATGTGAACCACACCTAAACGTCAACGACACTGTTGGACTTCTTTCTTTGGGGTTAACTTAAAACTTGGGGCCCTTAAAATTTAACAACCCTTTATAAGTATACGGCCCGCCATCTACCGTTAGGGATTTGAACTAGGTATTATTTGAAGAATGGTAACACTTCGCTGTCATCTGATTTGACAGAAAATTAGTTTAATTTTTCCGCTGAACGAAAAAGGTTGTGTATAGTTGTGTATACGCTCAAAGAACGCTGGGAAATATTGCGACATTACTTTGAAAATCATGGTAATGTTGCAGAATGTGTACGAAAATTAGGTACGGCAATGAAGCAAGAAGAAAAGCACCGAATGAAGCGTATGTGCGTTACTTTGCGTGCGTACACCCGAAAATATTGCTGCTGTGGCCGAGAGTGTTCGTGAATCACCAGGAACATCAGTTCACCGTCGTTCTCAACAATTGGACATTTCGGAGACATCATTGAGACGAATTTTGCGTAAAGACCTTGGTATGACGCCGTACAAAGTCCAATTGGTTCGGCAGCTGAAGCAAACCGACCACCCAATTAACCGGAAGGATTGTATTTCAAAATAATAAAAAAAACAGTTTGGAAAAATATTGAGTAGTTTCTTTTTTATACCATTTTTAATTCCGTAAAGTTATATGGCGGACCCTGTAGTTTACAAACGGCTATAGGTATAGGTATCAGCGTCTTATCCACTTGGAGATCACGCGTCGTACCGATTCGAGCAAGTTCAACTGCCTTGAAGTTCCCTGCTATATTCTTGTGGCCTGGCACCCAAATAAGGTGTACTTTGTGGCATTTAGATATGTTATTTTGAAGTTTAAAATATTATATGACTGTTTCTAAGGAAAGTGTTTTAGATTCTATCGCTTTGTTTTGCTGCTTGACTGTCCGAGTATATAAAGACTTCATTTGTGGATAATATTCTCGTTTTTATTACCGTAAGTCCCTCTTTTATGGCAGTGACTTTCGCCTGGAATACACTGCAATGATCAAGTAGGTGAAATGATTGCCTAACTCCGAGTTTATTGGAGTAAACCCCTCCACGTGCTTTGTTGTCTAGTTTTCAGCCATCTATATAGATGTTTATACCATATTCTTTAACAATAAGCTCGTTAGTTAGCCAATTCCTCTTTGGAAGGAAATACTGTGACGAAGGATTTATTTAAGTTGATATCCTTGTTCTTACAGAAATTCGTTGTATCAGGAATGCAGGGGAATTTTTCTAAAATTGAAGAGTTTCCTCTCTGGTTGGTTTTGAGTATACCGATTTCTCTTAGTCTGGGAGCTGCCTTGGCAGCTGTTTGCTTGCCGAATTGCTCTATTGGTTATAAGTTATGCAAAATATTTAGTAGCTCTGTGGGTGTGGTCCTAAGGGTCCCGCAGATGCAAAGACTGGCCATTCTTTGTACATGTACCATAGTTTTTTTTATTATATATTTTATCTAAAGCCGGCTACCATACTAGTATACCGTATGTTAGGATTAGTCTTAAAATCGCTGTGCAAAGAAAATATACGATAGATGGAGAAAGACCCTACTTAGTCCTATCAGCCGTTTACAAGAGTAGAGTGCTATTGTTGCTCTTTTTACTCTATCTTCGACATTTGATTTCCATCTTAGTTTTCTGTCTAGTATTAGAACTAAATAGCGGGCCTCATCACTGAATGACAGTGCCGTACCACCTAGAGTCGGAAAATTTATTTTTGGAATTCTGTGTTTCCTAGTAAATAAGATGAGCTCAGTTTTGTTGGGGTTGACGTTTATCTCATTTGCTTTTGACTAGTTTTGAACCATGTTTAGTAAATTTTGCCTGATTTCACAAAATGTATCGGGAAATTTTCCTCTTACTACCATTGCAACATCATCCGCATATGCTACGACGTGCTGCCCTCTCCCCTCTAGGCTCTTTAGCAAGAAGCTTATTGCTGAACTCAACCAGAGCCTCCCGGTCAGTGCCTTTATTATGGTATCCGGTAGGATGTTGTTATCATATCAAGGAAGGCTACCAGTGTGTATTCCTTATTGTAAATTAGCTAGTCGATTTCTGTATCAAGTGAGTTAAGTGCTGTTTCTGTAGATTTCCCTTTACAGTACGTATATTGTGAGATACTAAGCTTGTTAGGTTTGATGTTAGCCTTAATATACTCGTTTATTATTATTTCTAATGTGTTTAGCAAAAAAAAAGGATAGCGTAATTGGCCTAAAATTCTTGGGTGTTATGTATGAGCTTCTTCCTGCCTTAGGAATAAAGACAACTTTTACTTCTTTCCGTACTGATGGAACACTTTTGAGCTTCAGAACAGCCTTGAATATAGCCGTTAATCACTCCATAATATAGTTGAGTGAATGTTGTATTTATGCCGGAAATAATCCATGTGGACCGGTGATTTAATTGGTTGAAAGGTGTTCACTGCCCAGGTTATCCTAGTTTCAGTGATTATATCTTCAATGTCAGAATTAGGTCTTTCTGTTCGATTGTTAATTAATACATTAGGTGATTCGTTGGTGGAAAAATGTGTGTCCACTAGCAACTTCAAGGTTTCATCACTCGAGATAGTCCTACTCCTTTCCGGTTTTTTGAGGTATCCGGAGGAATAGTGATTTTTTGAAAGGATTTTACGCAGTCTAGAAGCCTCTTTGGTTCCTTCGATTTCTTCACAGAACGTTCTCTAACCAGACCTTTTCGCTTTCCTAACTTATTTTTTATAAATTCTTAGCTTACTCTAATAGCAGTCCCAGTCTTTACACTCTCGTGTCGCTTTCGCTCTATTAAACTGTCTTCTTGCTGTGATTTCTTAATGTCGTCAGGTCTTTAGACCACCAGGACGATTTTTTCTTCCCCTAATACTTAATTAAAGGGTTTTTTAATAAGAGCGGGCAGATGTTGAAATGGAATAAAATGGCGTTTGCTGTCTGACACGTAGCGCCGTCCTGCTGGAACCGCATGTCGTCTAGGTCCATATGGTTCAATATGGGCCATAAGAAATTGGAAGGGCCACCACGTCTACCGAAAAATGGGCGCAATGCGCGCAACGTTTGCGTTAATGAACACTCATTTTGATAATAAAGTCTTATCATTTGAACGTGCTGTTCAATCGTGTAACTTGCCATGCCAATTTGGCATAAACAACTGAATAATAAACAAAAATTTGACGGATGTCACCAAAACAAAATGGCTGCCACAGGGCGCCGAAATTGACCCGCGCCAATTGAAAAACCCTTTATAAGGCATGCCTTATTTAGCGCAGTTCTACAAACCTCCGTAAGCATTTGTATGTGTTCATTCAGTGGTTCTCTATTTTCAATAGTGATATTGAGGGAAGGAGGAAGTCTTTCCTTAAGTTCCCGTTCATTGCCTTTGCTGCACACAAAAAGCTTTCTACATATAATATAATTAAAGAGAGACTCACCATGTTCGTTGGTATCCGAGCTCCCCTATACGGTATGGTGGGCATTGGCGTAGCCTCCTAGGACTAATTCACGATTGTGTGCGATGCAGTCTTCCACAAGTGTTCTTATCAGCGGTGACAGGCGTGGACCTGTGTCGTCACCGGCAAAATAAAACGAGGTTAGCCAGATGTTGCTTCCGCTCACTTCCCAACTAACCGTCGTAGTATGTGTGTTACTGAAATTTTGAATCATAAATATATTAAGTTGTGTTGTTGCAATTATACATGTCCTTTTAATGCCTTCTCAATTGTTTTTATATAACTTGTAACCTGAGGTCCTCAAGTTGCAGATTTCGCCATTTCGTACCCAAGGTTTCTGGATGAGAACTACAGCTGGCTGATCTTCTGCCAGACGATCCAGGAGGGCAAGGCAGGCTTTATTACAATGGTGTAGATTTATCTGTAGGAGATGCACCAGCTGTTAGCGTTATGTCTGGATCTTCTTTATTTTCGCATAAAAGTTCCCTTTCAGAATACTTACGCTGTTGTATTGAATACTTACTCTCCCGTTCGAAGTACATCCTCTTTAAGTCTATTTCTGAGCCTAAAGAGGCGTATTCTTCTTCGGTGGGACGTTCATCTTCCCTCATTGGTTCTGCTTCATTCATGGGCTTTGTGTAACCCTTAGTAGTGAGGAACTCTATTGCCTCCGTATCAGTAAATGTGAAGTTGTATTCTTACAAAACCGTATCTCAATGGGCCATCGCATTTCGCTAACGGTTCAATTGAGTTTTCAGTCAGGAGTAGTAGCCTGCATAGTAGCGCGCTTGTGGTCTCTCGATTCTTCTGCGCTGTGTTTTGCAATATCTCCACTCCTGCGCTGGGATGTCTGGATTAGAGACCCGAGTGAGCTTTATTATATCTTCCGGGTCTTCGACTGCTGAAGGTAACCAGACCCTTGCTCGCGGCCGGACGGAATATCCTTCCTGTCCACGACGACCAGCTTGGCATTCGGGTACACCTCGCCGACTTTTGAGATGGCCTCTTTGTAAAGTTGAACCGATCTCTCATCGTCACACGCTACTATTTGTATCTGGCCTTGATGCCAGCTCGGCCTCAACCTATTTCCATTGGGTTTTGGGGGTCATAACTTCAGGATGGTTTTCATCCGGAACTCATATAATAATGCGGTCTTTTGCAATCCCCGCAAAGGATTTTCTGGTCGTCAAGCCAATGGTTTTGTACCTTTTTGCGTTTGGCTTAGTTTCCTCCAAGGACCGTTGATGTTTTGGAGCGGATTGTGCTGGTTTAAAATCGGGGTTGAAGTCAGGAATGATTGCTTTCGCTCTTTCAATCGAATCCGTCAACTTATGTGTGAACTCGTTTTCTTTTGGCTGGGTTTCGTTCACCCTCCTTAGAAGTCTTGCAGCGTTTCTGCGATCCTGGTAGCTCGCTTTCGCTGGGTCTACCACCCTCACGAGTGGCCATCCTTCAGTACCGGAGCTAGCAGTAGCTGTGCTTTCGGTCGGAACCGTTTTTGGGGGTTGAATCACAGTTGACTGCCGGGCTTGTGCACTTCTACTTGTGCTTGGACCTGTGTCCAGTACTGTTGGTGGTGTAGTTACTGGTTTGACTTTCGGTCTTGCTGTCACTATTTGTTTTGAACGACTTATTAAGCCGATGTATGGGGTTTTTTTTTGAGGTCGGTGCGACCGGTGCTCGTATAGCGGAACTGGTTGTTCCTGTCGGTCTGTTAGGAGGAAGACCGATCTCCTTTTTTTGTTAGTTTTATTATTAGGTCTGAGCATTTTAGACCCACGAGTGTCGGAGAAAAGTTGTCCGCACGTGCATAGCTCCGAACTACATGGGTAAGGCTAGTTATTATGGAGCACGCCAGGTATCCGTAAGCTCCGTTCGAGACTTGGTTATTAACGATAAGAACCCCAGCCTGACAGATTCTCGGCAGGAGTCGCATCACACCTTAATCCAGCCCTTCAGCACCGACCACGTTAAAAATATTTTGAATAATGCTGTACTATTGAAGAGTATCGAACACTAATCATAGTACCCTTAAATTAGCAAAGTACCTCCTAAAATTAGGACAACTGTGGTACTTATTTCCAGCCGGCACCCTCGGGGAGGGTTCAGTGGAGGAATTTCGCCAGCCTTATGCTAAGGTGCTCAAATTTCATACAGTTACATTAATTACGAATACCTTACTTAAGCCGGAAAGCAATAATTATTTGAAAAGGAGGCGTGGCACCTACACTACAAATTTAAATCTCATATTGTGTTTACAAATTAAATGAATCAGCGGAAAATTCAAAACCTTAAAACTATTTGTATGGATCGTTTGAAAAAAAATTACATATTTTATCGCATTGTATAATTCAATAGAAATTGAATAAAACCTATTATTTACAGTGAGAATTCTTATTGGGTGAATTTTCGACCTCGGGAGATGCTAGTAGTAATAATTTATTGTCAAGTACCGATTTACACACGGAGACATCTAGAAGGGTGACACTGGAAATATGATACTTTTGATGCTTCATTCGTAGCCACTCGGGCGAAAATATTTTCGGCAACATTCTTTGTTTTTGAAGTTTACTTCTTTATCATCTTTTGGTGCAGATATATTCTACAACCCGTTAACATGTAAAGCGGAGAACGTTCGTCAATAGTTTCTTAAATATTTCTATGCAAAATGCTAACAGGACTGGTTAAATAATAAATCATTTCTTATTTTTTTTTATTTACATATATTTATAGCGCACGCTCGACAACGTGAACGCTCTAAAGCGGGAACCCCCCCAAGCGTGAACAGACATTTTTCTGCATTGACTACTCTAAAACGTGAACAAATCCAAAAAACTCTATAGCATGAACAATAAACGTTACAATTATTTGAATGTAGCTTACATTGATCTCAAGTAATTCTAATTATGAAGCAGGCATTTTATTCGTAATTGCATGTAAGGAGTAAAATATTTCAGTCGCGGTTTGGTTTTGGAAAAAGTGTTTTGTCTTATGTTTTCTGTTGAAAATGAGTTCTAAAAAAACCCGTGTGCTTGACATTAAAATAAAAGACAAAAATTCTCGGCTTTTTAAAAAAAAACTCATCTGTGACGATTTTAGCAAAGAAATATAAATAAATCAACAATTTGTAACATTAAAGCGAAAAATCAAGGGATTTTAAAATGCGTAAACAACACGTATTGTGGACCTGGAAATAGAAAAACACTGCGTGCTTCAGAGTTGCCTAAAATGGAGAGAGCTCTTTATCGTTGGTTTATCCGAATGCGAGATAAAAACTGGCGAGTAAGTACTCTAATGTTGAAGGGAAAGGCAAAAAAACTGCATGAAAAATTAAAAAAAAAAAAAAAATATCAGGCAAAAAACTGTCTTCTCAACCACAGCTAGTGGATCCGTTTAAAGAAAAACTTTAAGATAAAATGGCCGAATTGGAGTTGTGCAATGATCAGTTATATAATGCTGATGAGTCGGGGTTATTCTGGAGACTTTTGCCAGAGCAAACGTACGCGTCAAGTTTGGAGAAGAGAGCCCCAGGGGTAAAGTCCGAGAAGAAGCGAATCACGTTTTTATGCTGTTCAAACGCCACTGGATCCCACAAGCTTCAGCTTTTGGTAATTGGAAGGGCGAAGAATCCACGTTGCTTTAAAAAGGTTTCAGTGTCTCACTGACTATAAGTGCTCGAAGTCTGCCTGGATGACGTCGGCTATTTTCAAGCAATGGTTTCATGAGTCATTTGTTCCACGGGTAAATATTCCTTTCAAGTTTTGTCCGATTTTTAAGGTTAACTGGTTGTTTTTTAAGGTTACATCATTTTTAAACGAGAAAGCCTTACCAATTAAAGCTCTCCTCCTAATCCACAACGCTCCTTCTCACCCAAATGAAACTGAACTGACAACGGAGAATGGGCAAATTTCGGCAATGTTTATGTCACCAAACGTTACTCCCCTCATTCAACCGATGGATCAGAATGCAGTAAAAATCACTAAGTTGCAGTACAGAAACAGCCTTCTAGCTTCAATAGCAGCGACAAAGTCTGATTTGCTCGAGTCGTTGAAAAAATTAACTTAAAAACAGCTAAAATCCTTTTGGATACGGCTTGGTTTCGTGTTGGTGAAGCAGCATTAGCTAAGTGCTGGAACAGTATCTTAAATTTTGCTGTAAACAATGATGATCCTGAAGATTATGTTCCGTTGGCGGTTTTGAAAGAACAATGGGAAGCTGAACTTCGCACCTTGATGAGCAATACCGTTGATCTCCTTATAGTAGTTTAAATCCTGAGTTTCATTCGTGTTCGCAGATATGCTCAAAGATATGTATGTGGGTTATTGAAAACACTTTGTTTTATTAAAAATTTCAGATTGAATTCACATTACCAGCCATTCGTGAATGGAACGAAGATATCGAGGAGGGCAATGCAGACGACGATCATCTACAAGAGGACGAGTCCGATGATGATAGCGTATCTGAGCAACTGGAGAAAATTAAGCCGACTGAAGCAGTTGAAATTTTCAACAAGGCGTTAATATGGGCTGGTCATGAAGACGTCGATCAAAATGATATGAGTGTTCTAAGACGGTTAAGGGAGAAAGCTGTGCTTCAAGTTTTAGAAAAACAGAAGATACAAAAAAATATGACTGATTTTTTTAAATTAAACCATCGCATGACTTTATTTTCGATTAAGATGTAACGAAAATAAGAGTAGAATGTAGAATTTAAATGTGAAAAAATATATTTACTAAGTCTTTTTGAGCATTCCAAACGTGAACACTCTTGTTGACGTGAACTGCCTTGGTTGGAATTAGTTCACCTTATCGAGCGTGCGCTGTATATAAATGGTTGTACTTGAGTAAAAAAAAAATTAAATTAAAAATTCTTCATAAATAAATACTTAATTGAAAATAAACCTAAGTATCTAGAAATAGAAAAAAATTTAGTATTCTACATAAACATGTCCCGTATGTTTTTTAAGTCATACGTACCAAGCAGTTCTGATGTTTGTCATCGTTCATTTTTACCATTAGGTTGAAAACCAACACAGAACTCAGAACTTTCTCCCATAAAAGAAGAAAACGAATAAAGCATCTGTAAAAAATTGTTTTCCAGCCAACTTTAAGATTGGAAATACTAATAAGAAGCGCAAAGCGTGGCGCCAGTAAGGGAGACCAAATCCCTTCTCTCTTCCGCGGCCGTCCTCCCCCGAACAAAATGTTTTCCTTCCAAATGTTTCCCTGTGTAAATCGGCGCCAACCAATCCCAAGTCAGGTATCGATATATTAGTGGTTCGTATTCCGCTTTCGCCTTATTTCAGACAGTGTAACTCCATTTTAAACAAGAATGGTGAAATTCTGTACCTTATAAATGCGTGAAATGATTTAAAAATTTCTTGTGAAGGATGTACTAGGTGTATTTCAAAAAATATTTGACAGACAAGAAATCTCGGTATATATTATAATAACAGTATACGGTTTCTGTGGAAATAAAACTTAAGTCTAATCCCAAAAGTTTTTGCCATTTTATTACCTCTAAACGAAAACCAAATGGTTTTCCAACCAGTGTGGAGTATGACAGTGTTAGTTTAAGCAATACTCAGGACTCTTGTGATCTATTTGCAGGTTGCTTTGAGAGGGCTTATGTAAGGCATGACCCTACGCCACTTTTAGGTTTAACCTTTCTATCGTTAGAAATCATCAGAAATTTTGATATTAATGCATGTGTATGAGCCTATCTACAAATAGGTAACCGTGATAATGTCCGCAGCTATATACTCGTACTTACTGTTAAAAAATGTACTATGGATGAAGTATTCCATTCTTTTATTCAATTAAAGTAATTCATTCACGTGAGCAAGTTTATTTTTCAACTGACAACATAGTTTCCTGCCCAGTAGATCAACTTTTTCTGATCTTGTTCTAGTTTTTAATAAAATAATAAACATAAATTTTAATAAAATAATAATCAATAACCATCCACATTTAGATGTAAAATCTACAGACTTATCAAAAAATCACCACGGTCGCTGTCCATGTTGCTTCATTGCCTCTGAACAATGGACATACCTACATATGTACAACATGCATCACGGTCTACAGAAACAAAAGGTGTCGGATTTCGAAAATCAATACTTTATTTTTCGCGATTTTGAGAACCGGCTGACGTCATGAACTATAATAATACAAAACAAATAAACGAAACAAGCAAAAGGAAGAGAAATTAGGTATGTGTATAAACTAATGAAAATCAAATGCCGCGTGCTAAATTGTGAAAGCACAAATAAATATAAAGCCTTTAAATGCAGTTTTTTTGCGTTTTTATGCGGATGACGATGTGACAAGAAAGTGTGTGCGTGTAAAATTTTGTTGTGTTTGGCACTTTCTGTTGTTTGTATTTTCTTAAGTATTGATGTCTCAGCGAATTCGGAGACGCAATCTTGTATTTTACCAATCTTGGGCATGGATGCTTAGAGCGAAATTCTATAAACTTATGTGAGAACGCGCTTAGGAACTCGTTTGAGTACTTGGCAGAATTTCGAATCCCTGGGCTGATCGAAATCAAAAATAACTGGAGAAAACAATTCGTTTTTACGTTAATGAAGCGATATACGAGGTGTTTTCAGAAAATAAGGTGAAAGTTTCAAATTTCGCGGGCTACGTACATTCGACTTTCGATCATTATTTTTTTATGTTGCTACACTCGTCTCGAAGATATGTTCACGGTTTTAGCAATATAGCATGTTAAGTTTGTTTGTGAGATGGATAAATAAAACAAGTGTTTTATGTGTTCGACGATTTTCTGCTATCGACTTTTGGCTCTTCTGGACTCTTCCACTGGGCTTTGATTTCGATGTCATAACCATATACCCATGATTCGTTACCAGTTATGGCCCTTTAAAGCAAATCTTTGCCATCGTTGACGTCATTCAACAACTTCTGGGTTGATTTTGGTCAAAATTTAGTAATTTTGGAATGCACTTCGCTGCCACATGCTTCATGCCCAAAATTTCCGAAAAGATTGCATGCCATGAGCCAACCGATATGCCGATATCCTCATCCATAAAAATTTTCTTCACTTTCTCAATATTTTCTTCGGTTGTTGGTGTGCTAGGGTGTCCAGAGCGAGCGTCGTCATTCGCATCTTCTCGACCTTCTGTGAAAAGCTTGTGCCACTTGTAAACATTTTTTTGAATCATAGTACTTTCACTGTATGCCAGTGTCAACATTTCAAGTGTTTTAAGCATTTAATTCCATTTTTTGACGTTTTGAAAAGTAATGCAACTTCTTTGATCCATTTTTTTCAATAGCAGAAAATTGCCGAACACGGAAACAACCTACCTACCTAAACAACCTGCTACATATATTGCTAAAACCGTGAACATATGTTCGAGACTAGTGTACCAAATAAAAAAAAAACAATCGAAAGTCGAAAGTATTAGGCCGGAATTTATATTCAAAACAGAGAGAAAAATTAAAATCAAGGAGGTAAATATTCAAGTTTGATGTTTTATGCTGATAAATTAGACTGTACTACGGTTTTTTCAGCAAGAAAATGTCAAAAGTAAAGAATAGGTGGGTTCGAGGATGCATCGGGTGACAGTGATTTTTTAAGTCAGGGGGTGAATACTGGTATTTTGATTAGTGATATTTGACAAGATTTTTTTTTTCTAAGCTATAAAAAAATTATCTTTGTTAAAGGGTTTCTTGTTTTACAAACTTGTTTCTGTTGCCCACTTCTTATCATTTATTTGAAATTTATTTGAAATTATTTCACTTTGTATGTCATATATTATATAATTAATATCTTTATAATTATGGCTTCTGCTTTCATTATTTTTGTCTTTTAATATTTTTGAAAATTTCATTTGAATCTTAGTTAGTTACTGATTCTTTTTATTTTTATTGTTTGTATATACGTACTAGCGGACCCTCTGTCTGCTTCGCTAGGCATATCAAAATTAGAAATGAGTAATGAACACTCGATTTAAATTCACTCTATGTGTATTTATTCTTTTTTTACAATATAAAATTAATGTTAATTTTAAACTTAAACTAACGCAAAGTCTTTTCGTAAACTACATTTTTTGTTTTGCCCTGAGTTGTGGTATACATAAACAGAACTGATGGCTTTCCTACACGTGAACATGATACATACTCATATAATTGTCCGTGGGAGAAGCATGGATATTCTAAGTCAATTCCGCATAATTCCAGCGATTGTCCTTGTGCTTTGTTTATTGTGTTTGTTTTAATCTATCTTGCTCAATACGTTGTATACGTTCTTCAGGTGGATGGCCTGAGCGTGATCTGGCCATACGTTCCCTTTGATTTTGGTTTTGAATTTCTCGCCCTTCTTGTGATTGATTTTTCATTTTATCTATTTTGCGTTCTACGCGACCGACGACCAATATCATTTCTTCGCGGACGTGGCATTTCTAAAATTAAGCGATGAAAATGTAAGTAATATAATTTTCTTTTTTCTATTGTTGAAATTAAATTTCTAATTCTTTTGGCCGCATAAGTTGATTTCAAATAAGTTAAAACAAAATAATTGAAAAGTAATGAATTTAATCAAAAAAACATGAAAAACTCACAATGTGCATTACAATCGCTAACAACAACAACGAAATCACCGTTTTTTTATTTTCACTGATTATTAAAATTTTACGTACAATATATTTTATTTTTATAAATTTTTTCCCAAAAAACAAAAACAACAATGAAAAACGCACTTTAAAATTGTTGACCACTCACCGAATGGTTTTGATACAGCTGATTATGTTAACCTCAGTATATCCAGTAAACAAACTGTGGTGAAAGTCCTTTATAAGGACCAAGTTTATAGTGGCGAAGTTTTAAGTACAACACAATTTTCTGTACGCAAGGTTGCTCTTTGGCAAAAATAAAGTAATCTTTTGAATCATAAAAAAAAAGTTGCAAATTTTAGAGAAATTTCTTAAAGAAAAACTAATACATGCATTTACTTGAATAAGTAAACACCAAAAGTATACTAAAATGACT
The DNA here is from genome assembly GCF_028408465.1 of Anastrepha ludens. Lineage (NCBI taxonomy): Eukaryota > Metazoa > Arthropoda > Insecta > Diptera > Tephritidae > Anastrepha > Anastrepha ludens. The sequence goes on from NC_071503.1 coordinate 44,452,540, forward strand.
ATTTAATGCGTTGTTTGATATAAATTTATATTATTGCTCAAAACCCTCTGCGCGCTGTCGCTGTCTTTTTGTTTCTGTATCGCATCGCGGTGAATTCACGTTTTTCAGAAAGTTGGCAACAGAAGAAAATTGAAGAAAGTACATATTTTGCTCATATTTGCTATTTTAGTTGTTAAATGAAAATGTGTTTCAGGTATTTTTTAATCTTGCAACTATTCTTTGGCTTTGAAACTGCTTACACTCTCAAAATAATCCAACTCTTTTAAACACACATTCATATATAATTATTTATTTTGTTTTTTCCACTCGTCAAAGCAGCACATAAGGTTGCATTATTTAATTATTACCTAACACAAACTTGTTCTCTTTTAACAATTATAATTTTACTATGTGAAATCAAGTATATATGCATTTTTGTATTATATCCTTGAACATTTGTCTTCAGCGCCATACCAATGCTCGAACACTTGGAGCATGAAATTTACGGAAGTATTGTAACAGAAATCCCTGAGAGCGCTATTTTAGTTATACCTGCTTCTAGGCATTTATCTCGTAAACGTACGTTTGCCCATATAAAATTGTCTACCTAAATGCATGAAAAAAGTGTTGGCATAACTTTTTCGAGCATATAGGAGGATTTATTTTTTACATTTGGCTCGTCGGCTTTCGCGTTTTCTTTTCTTGGTTTTAGCCTTTCACCACAAAAAAATTACGCAAACCCATGATTATACTAATAGAAACCTGATCTTAATACTCGAGCTACCATCAAATTAACACATTTTATTTTTTAAAAGAACATTTATGGCGACTGTCGATCCATATTGATGGATTTCAAAAAATGTATGGATTCAACCGCTGAATAATTTCGTATATTTTAAATCCATCTAAACTTTTGCATTTGCGCATTTATATATATATATATTTAACATTTAATTTAAGTAAACGTTTCAATATTTGTCCAAAAACTTTGAACTTCGAAAAATACAGGCTTATGGTTATTAATGGAATCAAATATGGACGTTGAATTAGTTTTAAAGGTTTTTTTCGAAGATTTGGGGCTTTATTGTGAAAAAACGGTACAAAATATTTTATTCGAAGTATTGGCCATCGCTAGCTACAACTTTCGCCCATCTTTCGGGCAATTTCCGGATGCCGTTTCTCCAAAATTCTGGCCGCTGCTTGGCTATCCATGACTCAACCCATATTTTGGTAGCCTCGTACGAGGAGAACCGCTGGTCCGCCAAATCGAGACTCATATGCCGGAACAAATGATAATCGGAGGGAGCTATGTCTGGACTATACGGCGGGTGGGGTAACACTTCCCAGCCAAGCGTTCCAAGGTATTTTTTGACAGGTTGAGCAACATGCGGCCGAGCGTTGTCATGTTGCAAAATAACCTTGTCGTGCCTTTTTACCGTTTCCGGCCGTTTTTCTTTCAATGCCCGGCTTAAACGCATCAATTGCAGTCGGTAACGATCCCCCGTGATTGTTTCGCCCGGTTGGAGCAGCTCAAAATATACGACGCCGACCTGATCCCACCAAATGCAGAGCATGATTTTCTTGCCGTGAATATTCTGCTTGGCCGTCGACGTTGATGCGTGGCCGGGCAAACCCCATGATTTTTTGCGTTTTGGGTTATCGTAGTGGATCCATTTTTCGTCGCCAGTCACCACCCGATGCAAAAAACCCTTCCGATTTTGTCGCTCGATCAGCAATTCGCACGTAAAAAGTCGCCGTTCGACGTCGCGCAGCTTCAACTCGTACGGAACCCAATGTCCTTGCTTTTGGATCATTCCCATCGCTTTTAGACGCTTGCAAACGGTTGATTTATCAACGCCCAATGATTCAGCAAGCTCTTCTTGGGTTTGGTACGAGTCCTCGTTTACCAATTTCCCCAATTCCGCGTCCTCGAACTTTTTGGGCTGGCCAAGACGCTCCTTGTCTTCGGTGTGAAAATCACCACTTTTGAATCGTCGAAACCAGTACTCACATGTTGAAATCGACGGAGTATGGTCTGGGTAGGCCTCCTGCAGCAATTCACGGGATTGGGCTGTATTTTTTTTCAAATTGAAGCAGAAAAGCAAAGCTTCCCGCAAATTGCGTTTCGACGGCACGAAAGTTGACATACTCGGAGCACGAAAACACTGCGTTGTTTATACTTCAGCGAAATGACAGATACTGATAAACAAAGCCTAGGGATGAGGCTTTGTCATGAATATATATTCAGTATTGACAACGCGATAAAGTGATAAATAGCGCCATCTGTGTGTCACCTTTAAAACTAATTCAACCTCGAATTTTTATTTTATCTAAATCATAAAACGTTCAAATGAAGCTCAAAATATTTTTCCAGTTTAAAAAAAAGCAATGTGCTTTGATGCCGTGTCACGCATGCATAAAAAGGCAAGAAAAGAGATGACAACTATGTCATTACGAATAATACAGTCGCATACGTCACTCGCCATCGAAACAATGTTATTCATGTCTGTGTATATTCTCTTCATTTGCGTGTATTCTCATTCTGTATACGTAATGTCCGTATAAGGGAAACACGCAAATATTGTATTTTTCACACTTACACAATGTACGCATACTTAAACCGACTTCTTTAAAACTTCACATAAACCATCTATGGACCAATACCAATGATCTGTGAAAGTTTGATTGAAATCAGTGAATGCGTTAAGGCGTGAATCGGCGACTAACGCACACAAAAAAACGTCTCCATTTTTATATAATATATAAGAAGATATGCATACTATATGTAGTGCGGAACTTCGAAATTTGTTTCAAAAATACCCAATTAGTGTTTTTTTCGGTTTTAGAGTTACTGGCTAAAGTTATAATATAATGCACATTTTTACAGCGCTCATCTATGCACCTATGCCGTAAAAGGCAAAACTCTTTCATTTTATATGACAGGGCCCGTGAACTCGTTTGAGTACTTGGCGGTACTGCGCCTCCCTTGGCTGATGAACAGCTGATAACGAAATGGCTACCAGAAATAAGCCGCCAAATATAATTAACGAAAATAGTGTAAATGGAAAAGCGATGTATATATTTATAAAAAAATAAAAAATAAACTCAGTTGAAGCGAAATAATTTAAATTAAGGTTTTAATTGAAGTTTTTTTTTAGAATTTTCACAGATACTCTTATTTTCTTTTCGGCTTCTATTTATAATTCATCTTGTGTAAATATGTATATGCATTATAGTATGTCTCCACTGTCAAATTCTGTCACACTTTGCTGAATATATTTTGCATACATACATGTAATTCTATTGAAAACTGGGTGCTGGTTTTTCTTTAAATATGTATACATGTAAATATTTTGTATTTTACCTTAAAAGCGTAGAAAATTGAATTGAATTTGAATTATGATATCTTTGGTTTAAGATATTGTACAAACATACTTTTGTTAACTATTTTTAAGTTATACAAATATTAAGGTTACCTACGTGATCATTATTTTTAAATTTCCCGTTACGAAATAAACGTTCTGGGTCTTATTTTTGGCGCCAAGCTATTATTTTCCAATCATATTGATTTCGTTATCTGGAAAGCATTCGCAATGATCTGTTTCATTAGAAGAAACACTAGTAATGATAGCTTCAAAGATTCTTAAATATTGAAATGGCTGTATATTGCCTAGGTGAGAACTTAACTCCAATATTGCTCGTTAATATGGAACGAATACGAAGCCCAAACAAAAACGAAAAAAAAAAAATTACCTGATCCGTTTTGAATGTGAATGATTAAAAAATTGTTCTCCAAATTACTATATATCGGCAGACTAAGCCTAGAGCGATTATCTTATAGATAAATTAATTTCTCATAGATTTTTGCTTACAAAGTCATGAATGACGACATTAACTGCACTGAGTTCACCTATATTTTCGAAACTCATATCTCGACATAGTCTTAGAACTAACAAATCTAAATGCATCATCCTCTGATGCATGTGCCCGATTGGCCAATATTATAGATTTTAATTTTAATACTCAAAAATTTAAACCTAATTTTTTTTGTTTAAAATTATTTATTATTATTTATTTAAATAATTTTATTAAAGTGTGTATTAAAAAAGTAGCTAACATAGTAAGCAATGCAAATACAATCCGAATATTTGAATTTTTGAATTTGCCTATATTCCTTTTGTTACATATTTTTATAGCTAGTCGTTTATAATAACCCTTTGAAGTAACACGTTTCGTTTGATATTCGGCCCTGTTAGGTTATGGGTTCATAACTCTAAAGTAAGGAATTTAAATTGTGTTATAACATAAGAACGATCTCAGTATGCACACCGTATACCAAATTGACGAAAGAAATTACGATTTCTGATCTATACAGATGAGTAGGTTGATCGTCAATGGAGAACTTTGGACGATGGCTAGCGGTCAATCGACGGAGAGTGACGATATGAAAATCTCTGACGTGCTTAAATAGGAAATGAAAGATGGAAAGGCTTTGGCTTTTATTACCCTAAACATAAAATCTACACAGATGTGTCACATCAAACATGAAAAGATATCCTTTTTAATTTGGACCAAGTCAAAGCAAAGTTTCACTGTTCAAAAAGCTCACAAATTTTGGAATGGTAGATCTTGAAAGTGCGTCGCAACATTAAGGTAAATGTTCACAAATTGTAGATAAGCTGTCAGAAATGAGAATCACAGTAGGCGACGAATTATTAGTGTGGATTCTACTGTCGAGTTTGTCAAAATCTTTCGAGAACTTCGTAATAGCTGTGAACATACGAGATTCAATACCTACGTTAGAAGTAATGAATGCGAAAATTTTGGAGAAGGTGCGCGTAAAAAGCGCGACAAAAACGATAATTATGAAGATCACCATAGTCAAAAGGCATTTTTGGCGCAATTCAAATTCTACGAAAAAAAGACTGTGGATTGTGTAGCCGAAGTTGGACTGATAAGGGTTATTTTTGTTGAAGCACGGCCGAAGGCCGCCCACGCGAAATGGAATTCTACGCAAAAATACTGTGGATTGCGTAGCCGGAGTTGGACTGATAAGGGCTATTTTTTATAGCGCGACCGAAGGCCGCCCACGCGAAAAGAAGTTCTACGCAAAAATACTGTGGATTGCGTAGCCGGAGTTGGACTGATAAGGGCTATTTTTTATAGCGCGACCGAAGGCCGCCCACGCGAAAAGAAGTTCTACGCAAAAATACTGTGGATTGCGTAGCCGGAGTTGGACTGATGTGGGTTATTTTTTTTTAGGGAAACGAGTTTCTTAATAAAGACAACTACGACTACCCTATTTGTTTTGCAGACATGGTAGTTGAATTTTTGTGGAGAAAATCTGTTAAGAAAGGCATAAGGACCCGTTTGTAAAACTGATCGAAGCAATACAATACACTTATAAACCGTAATTTTTGGCTTTTAATTACTTTATTACTTTTTGTGATACGCTTAATATCATTGTTTTTAAGTTTCGATGAGTGGTATGTTTTTATTTTCAAAAATATTTCTTAATTTTAAATTACAGCAAAAAATACTGCAGTTTTACAATCAACCCTCCACTGAACATCTCTGCATACGAACTTCGTTTTTATTTCAGGTGTACGGCAACACCAACTTTTCGCTAACTTACAGAAATTAAACATATTCACATTAAATTACTTAAAAACTATAAGGCTCCGGAGGGTGCGATTTTCGGAGACTTTTTACCCCGGGCCCGAAGTTCTCAGAGGGCCCCGGGTTCGAGATTATACGTATTTATATGAATTAGATATAAGTGTTAAGGGCGGCATTTGCAATTTTCCCACGGGGCCCGGATATGCTCTTTACGGTCCTGAATACACTTATTAATATGTCTTTCTGTACTAAATATTATTAACTAAGTATATTAATTTCTTTTGTCTAGTCGACGGCCCTGACATCCAGTGCTTTAGTTTTAAGTGTAGCAAGTATTTATAATTGTTTCTCTTTATATCACTACATATTATAAAACAAAGTCGCTTTTTCTGTCCCTATGCCCCCTTGAATGCTTAAATCTTTAAAACTACGCAATGGATTTTGATGCGGTTTTTTTTAAAGATAGATTGATTGAAGAGGAAGGTTTATATCAATATAATGTGAAGAAATATATAAAGGGGGCGTGGCAATCGGTCAAAATGTGGCAAAAAAACATAAATTTTTTGTTTTCACGGCCATAAATCATAAACGAATCAACCAATTAAAATGAAACTTTCTTGAAGTTTAACTTTGAAATATTTACTTTCGTTCTGCATCAAAAAAAAAAAAATTGATTTATTTGTTATTTAACCAAAATTGTTTAAACAAAAGCAGCTCTTTTTCCAAAAAAAGCTGTTTGTGTGTTTGTTCGCTGTCAACCGAATGAAGCAACAGGCGTTAAGCGATAATCTCACCACACCTCATTAATGTTGAATTACATCGTATGGTGACGTATGTATGTATGTATTTACGAATCGCTCGCATTATTTCATTTCGGACGTATGTACATATGTATGTACTGAATTCCATGTAATTATATGTACATACAATTTTACAGCGAAATAAAACGCTATTTTCAGGTTCTATATTAGTAAATCGCACATAATTAAAATACAGTTTTTGAATAGTTTTTATTGATTCGGGGCGCGTTAAGTTTGCTATCGATTCCATACAATAACATTTTTTGTCATTTACTTTTTACGACAACTAATAGCTTATTTTCGAAGCGATTTCAACAAATCTATGTACATATATGGCTCTTTAAAGCATATAATTGAAAATAATATTTTTCAAGATATTACATCAGTTATTAGTAATTGAGATCTACGGGAAAAATTGCGTTAGCTGTTTTCGTCATCCGGCATTGCCGCAACTCTTTTGGAAGGAGGCCGAACCGCACACTCTACAATCAAGCTCCCGCTGAAAATCGCCACCGATGATGATAACAGCGTCTGTAGTGTTTCTAAACAGAGCAATACAGTAAAATTGATGCGTGGCTGCTCATTAATAGCCTGGGACGAAGCTACCATGTCAAACAAGACGTCTGTGGAAGCACTAGATAGGACAATGCGCGATTTGCGCAACAAAAATTCACCTATGGGTGGATGTAAGTTAACGCTGCATACGCTGTAAGCGACCCGTTGCACGCGCATCCGCTTTTATTGCAATTATGCTGACGCTACTATGTTTGCTTATTTACCGTGCGAACTATTTCAAAACGAAATTCCTGGAACAGTATCACGCAGCAAAGCAGGTGACATCGTCAATTTGGCTATGCTTTTTGGGTATGCTTAGAATTAAGAAAATATTATAAGCTTTAGTTCTAGTTAAAGGCTCGAATAAAAAAGACGGAGTTCGCTCCGCAATATTTTTTAAAAACAAAAATTAATAAATGAAAATTTAACTGGCGCCCGAGCAGGGACTGGTTTAAAAGTTCGCGTTCGTTCGAAGTTCAATCGAAAGTTAGTACGCGCTAAAGAAAAGTTTCTAAACAATAAAGGAAAAAAAACTTTAAACAGTGACGTTTAACTAGATTAACTAGTGATCGTGGCCAGACACCTTAGAATAAAATACAAAAAGCTGAAGTGCCAACGTGGAACAACGCGAAAAGCCGGTCAAGGAAAACGGAACAGTAAATGAAGCCCCCCAGTAGCAGTAGCAACTAAAACAGCGACTGCAAAAAGGAAGTAAAATGATACGACGCATATTGTAAGCAATAAAGTTAAGATTATCAAAATAAAATTAAAGAGAATTAAATAAAAAAAAAAATATATTATTAAATTTATTCAAGGAAACTAAAAGACCGAAATTGAAATAAAATATTAAATCTACCCAAAAGGGAGTCGTATAGTAAAGAAAGTCAAATATATTAAAATCCACTAAAAGATTTGAATATTAAGAAAGTTAAATAAATATATACAAAAGAAAATTTAGGAAAGGAAATCGAATACTAAAGAATATTTCATATTATCAAAAGAAATTTAGAAGGAAAATTGAATATTAATAAAATATTAATAATTAAAAATTAATACTAATAATTGGAAAGTAATATTAATAAGTGAAAATTAGTAAAAGTGGAAAATGTCTAACCCCAACAATTTAATCAGGCCCGCAGTTTTAAACACAAATACAACATCACCTCCTGACCCTAAGATCCCTAACACCCCAGAAATAAATATGGCATAGTTGACGGATGTAGTGACCAGAGTGGTTAGTAATATCTTTCAACGAGAGGGAAGAAACATCGTACAGGCCGCGCTGAATCCAAATTCCAACTTTTTCGACATCTCTGACGTTACCATAGATCCAAGACATTCGAATAATGTCTCGGATCTAGACAAAATCCCGGACGTTGTCCGATGCATTAGAGAATTCTCAGGGCAACCAGGAGAGTTTAACTCCTGGAAGAAAAGCGTAGATCGCGTTCTTCAGATCTACGAGCCCCAAAGATTAAGCCCCAAATATTATGGCATACTTAATGTAGTACGAAACAAGATCGTGGGTAATGCAGACATTGCCCTCGAGTCGTACAATACCCCTTTGGAGTGGAAGGCCATTTCAAAATGTCTCACCCTTCACTACGCGGACAAACGCGATTTAGGTACCCTTGAGTACCAGATGACCTCTTTGGTGCAGGGTAACCTCACCATCCAAGAGTTCTACCAACAGGTATATTCTCACCTGTCGCTCATATTAAATAAAATTGGATGCATCGACGCCGGTCCAGAATCAATGCATCTCTTAACTCGAACGTACAGAGACAAAGCTCTCGATACTTTCATTCGAGGCTTAAAAGGCGATTTGCCGAGACTGCTCGGTATAAGAGAACCGGCAGACCTTCCTCAGGCACTCCATCTCTGCTTGAAATTGGAAAACCAGAACTATCGGTCTCATTATGCTATGAGCGGCCAAAGTAGAAGGATGCATGATCCTCGTCCTCCACTTCCACCAAGGAAGTTTAATATGCCGCCGCCGCGACAAAATAGAGAATTCTACCCCGAATTGGCATATTTACCACAGCCTCGCGCAAACCTTTCCGGTCCATACAGACGCAGCATATTTTGTAATCCGCCGCAGTTCAGGCAAATGAACAATCTGCCGCAGTTCAGACAAATGAACAATCCGCCGCCGCGACCATTCCTCAAGCCACAGCCGAGGCCAGAGCCTATGGATGTTGATACATCCATGCGTACGCATAACATAAACTATATGAACAAACCAAAACCAAATGAATTTGTGGGAAAAATACCCACAACTGGCAATCCACTACCGCCACAAAAAATGCAAAGAAACTTTCACATAGAATCAGAAACCTATAACGAAGAACAGGTAACTCCACCTGAGCAATACTACATTGACCAAAACGATCCCGAAGATTTCCAAAACAATTCCGACGATTTCCAATATAACACCGACAATGACGACAAAGACTATTTGGACACTAGTAACATACATTTTTTAGGCTGACGCACTCTTCGCTACCGTACATTCAGTGCAAGACGGAGAGTGGAGACATTCTCAAACTATTAATAGACACCGGATCTACAAAAAATTACATTCAACCGAACTTTGTAAAAAAGGCAATGCCTAACGAACAAGTTTTCTATGCAAAGTCAATAGCAAGAGACGTAAAGGTCACCAACATACATACGTTAATCTTTTTAATCTCAGGGACATTAACCTTAAATTTTGTATACTCCCAACTTTGAAATCGTTCCATGGTATACTCGGCAACGATAGCCTTAGAGCACTAAATGCAGTTGTTATTCATACGAGAAACAGCCTCATAACTATAGGAAACACCATTAAAATTAAAATGAAACAATTAATTTCAAAAACCGTCAACACAATCAGCATTAAAAATGACCATATTTAGCAAATAAATTCCCAAATCTTTTCGCAGAACCAGATACAAAACTCACTTATACAACCAAAGTAATAGGCGAAATTCGAACTAAGACCGATACACCAGTATATACCCGCTATTATTCTTACCCAACTTCCCTAAAATCGGAAGTAGAAACTCAAATTCAAGAAATGTTAAAAGATGGCATAATAAGACCGTCTAGATCTCCGTACAATTCCCCCGTATGGATTGTGCCAAAAAAACCCGATTCCGCAGGAAATAAGCAATACAGAGTTGTTGTTGACTACCGAAAGCTGAATGAGCAAACTATCGCAGATAGATACCCGATCCCAGAGATCAACGATGTCCTTACGCAACTTGGGGAAAACCAGTTCTTTTCCGTGCTGGACTTAAAGAGTGGGTTTCATCAGATCCCTCTTAAAGCATCAGACATTGAAAAAACAGCTTTTTCAATAAGTAATGGTAAATACGAATTCACTCGGTTACCTTTTGGCTTAAAAAATGCCCCTTCAATTTTTCAGAGGGCACTTGATGATATACTGCGTGATCATATAGCCAAAATATGTTTTGTTTATATCGACGATATAATCATTTTCAGCAAGACTGAAAGCGACCATATCCGTCATCTAGAATCAATCTTCAAGACGCTTCAAGGAGCGAACATGAAAGTGCAACTTGATAAGTGTAATTTTTTCAAAAAATCCGTCGAATTCTTAGGATTCATAATCTCTTCAGAAGGAGTTAAAACAAATCCGGCAAAGGTTGATGCAATTAAAAGGATACCGTATCCTTAAACTTTAAAAGAATTGCGCTCATTCTTAGGTCTATCAGGGTATTACCGTCGCTTTGTACGTGATTATGCAAGGCTCGCTAAACCCCTGACATCCCTTTTAAGAGGGGAGGGAGGACGAATGTCCAAAAATCAATCCTCAAAAGTTAAAATTAACTTAAACGCCGATGCAATCGAAGCATTTCATAAGTTGAAAACAGCCCTCACCTCCGAGGACTTGATATTAGCCTATCCGAATTGCGAAAAGGAACTCACGCTAACAACTGATGCGTCTAATTTCGCAATAGGTGCGGTACTGTGAAATGCTGGCAATTATTTGGTCTCGGAACACGTTGAGAAATTTCTTATACGGTAGATCAAAGGTAAAAATTTACACCGATCATCAACCGCTCACCTATGCTCTGAGCAACAGAAATAATAATAGTAAGATGAAACGGTGGAAGGCGATTCTCGAAGAGTATAATTTCGAACTGCATTATAAGCCAGGAAAGGCTAACGTCGTCGCAGATGCTCTATCGAGAATTCCGCAAACGGAACAATTAAATTCCTTAACGGTAACGCAACACAGTGATGAGAGCTCTTCCCACAACTAAATCCACAGCGTTGATGCACCAATCAACGTATTTAAAAATCAAATCTTTCTTACAACAAACACGACGTACCAATTTAAAATTGTTTTCCCCACTTTCCACAGGCACATAATCACCGAACCATATTACGATTCAAACAAAATAATACAACTTCTCAAACGCTATCTGAACCCATCAGTAATTAACGGTATAAAGACAGACGAACGAACAATGGGACTAATACAAGACATTTACCCACAATATTTCAACAATTGCAAAGTCAGATTTACACAAAAACAAGTAGAAGATATTACAGATAAACAATTGCAAGAAGATATTATAATCCGAACACACAGACGAGCACATAGAAACTGTAGAGAAAACAAAATCCAAGTAATAGAAAAATACTATTTCCCCTCCATGACTAAAAAAATAAATAACATTATAAAAAAGTGCACAGTATGCATAGAAAACAAATATGACCGCCACCCTAGGAAACAGGAAATTCAAGCCACCCCTATTCCACAATATCCGGGTCAATTAGTCCACATAGACATTTTTCTAACTGACAAAAAATAATTTTACTGCCATAGACAAGTTTTCTAAGTATGCAATTGCGAAAATAGTTAAATCCAGAGCAACTGAGGACATTAGACAACCCTTGAGGGATATTCTTTTCTCCCTAGTACCCGAGAAACTGATAATAGACAATGAAAAATCGTTCAATTCATCCTCCATAAATTTCATGATCGAAAATGAATTCGGCATTGAAATCTTCCGGACACCACCGTACACAAGCTGTGTAAATGGCCAAATTGAACGCTTCCATTCTACCCTCCAAGAAATTATACGATGCCTCAAAACAGAGAAGACACACCGAACATTTAATGAACTCCTGGAAAAATCAGTAAAAGAATACAATTTTTCAGTACACTCAACAACAGGAAAGAAACCGGTAGAAATATTCTTTGGCAGAAGGGTTAGTAGTGATCCAAATTTACTTGAAAAAGACCGACAGGAAACGATAAAAAAATTACAGGACAAACAAGAGGCAGACCTGAACTACCACAATAAAAATAAAGAACCACCCAAGGCATATGCTGTAGGAGAAACCATATATGTCAGGATAAACAAGAGACTTGGCAATAAATTAACCCCAAGATATAGAAAAGAAATAGTTGCCCAAGACAAAAACACCACAGTTTTAACACAATCTGGAAAAACCATTCATAAAAGCCATATCAAAACATGAAGGACATAAATTAAAAAAGAAATTAAGAAACCAATTGCTTCGAATTTTTCAGAATTCTATTCCTTTGCGAAGTCGCAGCAGACTTACAAATACTGGACTACACGTCGTCACATTTGGTAACCATAAACAGTGGACAGACAAAAATAGCGGACGGAACCTTTAAAATAGTACATATCATTGACTTGACCATCTACGAAAAATTTCTACAACAAGTGCAGACGTACGTTGACAAAAATATCCCAATTACGAATCTATTCTATCGCATCATATCACAAGAATTAAACCAAACAAACGAAATCCTACAAAGTCTAAAGCCTCTTAATACCAATAAATCTAAAAGATCAATTAATATAATTGGAACAGCATGGAAGTACATCGCTGGTACCCCAGACCACGATGACTTCGAAAATTAGGTAAAAATATGAATGAATTAAATATTAATAACAATAAGCAAATTTTAATAAATCAAGAACTAAATGAACGAATGAATGAATTAACTAAAAGATTTAATGATATAAATAATGTAATTAAAAAAGATGGTTATCTAAGTAGTGAAATCGCTATACATTTTCAAAATAAGATACGACTAATCAAAGAAGAAGTTATAAATATTAAGTACGCCATGCAATGGGCGAAAAATGCAATAATTAATTCTATTTTATTAAACAAACTAGAAATTAAATTAGCTATCGAGAAGTTAGAACAAGAAAAGATGCCATTTGCATCAGCAGAAGAAGCGGTGGAATACGCTAAAGTCAATGCTATCTATAAGAATTCAATAAGTCTCTATATGGTGAAAATACCATTAACAACAAATGTTACTTTTGATAATTATATATTGAAACCTGTAAAGAAATCAGGAAAAATTATGAAATTACCTTTTTATGAAATTATAAGACAAGAAAATAAAATGTACGGTTTAAGAAACCAATGTATCAAGCATTATAAAATTAATATTTGTAATAAAGAACAAGTAGTAGACTTAAGTAATAATACATGCATACCAAACATAATCAAAAGCTTAGCATCAACATGTACCTACAGTAACAGCCAACACATACAAGAAACCGAGGAAATCCACCCCGGACTAAATTTCCTACAAGATTTTAATGGAACCATCCGCCAGGAAAATAAAGAAAGACAACTTACCGGAACATATTTGATAAAGTTCAGCAATACCACAATAATTATTAAGGACAAAGTATTTCGGAACATTGAAGCTCCCCCACTAAAGGTAATTCCAGCGACATTACAAATAACACCAATAGAGGAAAAATGGGAAAATATTTTGACTCTTGAAAGCCTAAAGGAATTACATATGAATAACACGAATGAAATCAAAACACTACGATTTGGAACCATAGTAGGTGAAGTCTCGATGACAGCATTTATTGTCATAATAGCCATCACAGCCCTCCTGATACGTCTATGCAAATTTTCATCAAATTTAACAAATAAAGCAACGAAAATCACCGAATCAAAGAACCTCCCGGTAACACCAATAATTCTAACCAACATTCAACCCCCGACCTCGATTCGCGCATCCACGATGAGTGTAAATGACCTGCCATATTTTTAAAGGCGATTGAGGACAATCGAATTTAAGTGGGGAGGAGTTAACGCTGCATACGCTGTAAGCGACCCGTTGCACGCGCATCCGCTTTTATTGCAATTATGCTGACGCTACTATGTCTGCTTATTTACCGTGCGAACTATTTCAAAACGAAATTCGTGGAACAATATCACGCGGCAAAGCAGGTGACATCGTCAATTTGGCTATGCTTTTTGGGTATGCTTAGAATTAAGAAAATATTATAAGCTTTAGTTCTAGTTAAAGGCTCGAATAAAAAAGACGGAGTTCGCTCCGCAATATTTTTTAAAAACAAAAATTAATAAATGAAAATTTAACTTGTACAATTCTGTTCTCAGGAGATTTCCGTCAAATCCTACCAGTTGTGACTCGAGTAACACGTGCTGACGAAATAAATGCTTCGCTTAAATGATCCCACCTTTGGTTGTATGCCAATAAATTAGAGCTTAAAACTAATATGAGGGTTTCGTCTTCTTCACGTGAGAACAGGCTATTTCCAGAGATGCTGCTAAAAGTTGGCAATGGAGAATTAACACAAAGTGAGGGAAGAATTAACCTAGAAAACCATTGTGTTTTGATAGACAACACCTAAGAGTTAGTCAACAATGTCTATCTTGACATTGATAACTTAACTTATAAGACAATTTCTTGGTTTAAAGAAAGAGATATTCTGTCACCAACTAACGAACAAGTAGATAAAGTAAATAACTTGATTATTTCAAAGATTGATGCACCGACGAAAATTTACTACTCGGTCGATACTGTTCTCGATTTGGAAGAAGCTGTTCATTTTCCTACAGAATTTCTAAATTCTTTGAACCCGTCTGGACTCCCTCCTCACAAAATGGAGCTGAAAATAGGTTGTCCTGTTATTTTATTAAGAAACCTAAATCCACCTAAACTTTGCAATGGCACGCGTTTGCTGGGAAAATCACTGAAAACTTTCATAATAGAGTGCACAATACTCAGAGGATGTGGTACCGGAGAAGATGTATTGATTCCCCGAATCCCTCTGATACCATCGGATCTACCATTCCAATTTAAACGCTCACAATTTCCGGTAAAGACATCTTTTGCAATGACCATTAATAAATCTCAGGGTCAAACCTTCAACGTTGCAGGCTTAGATTTGAGTGTTGACTGTTTTTCACATGGCCAACTGTATGTCGCTCTTTCAAGAGTAACCTCTAGAGAAAACATGTTTGTATTGTCTAATGACAAGAAAGCTATGAACGTTGTATATAAACACATTCTGTAATATATTAATTGTTGTAAAAATAAAATAAATACATATGTATGTAAAAATGCAAAAAGTAAATATGTTAAAGTGTAGGGTATGAATTTAGATATTCCACAGATAGCAGGAAATCTTTATGCTATAAAGAAAGGGGAATTGTTTTACTCCAAATTTAACGCGTGCGGGCCACGGGCAGTAATGAATAAGCCAAAACTACTGGATCGATTTTAATCATTTTTTCAGTGAGTGACATAAGGTATATATTTTATACACGTGCGAAGCCGGGCGGGTTGCTAGTACCTAAATAAATATAAAAAAGAGTTTATTTGAATATTTATATCGCAATAGAGTAGATCATTTTATACCTACCATACAGTACCATTAAACATTCTATACAGTTAGACGGTCTTATATTATTAATAGATCAAAGATTTGACAAAAATATTTGGTGAACCGTAAATTTTTGTCATAGCAAGTGCCGACATCTAAATGCGCTACAGAATGGCGACAGTCGTGGTGAATGGTGATTGTTTTCGGTGTTATATGTCAAGTGCGCGTAGAAGCATACACTAATGATGTAATGTAAACAAAAGCCGGCTTTAGCTTAAAACAGGTTTACGTCTGCGAAATTTCGTACTATTGAAAATTTAAAATCCATTCTTTAATACTTAATTAAGATATATCTTCACGTATGGGATTATCCAATTAACAAAAACTGTACGAAATAAGTAATATATGTAGCCGTGAAGTTAGAAATTTACTTTTAAACCAAATTGCTGTTTTTTTTGCTGTAGCATATCTATGCTTACATATACATTTTTTTGTGCGCTCGGCGCAGAATTTGCTTGTCTGGTTTGTAGTGTCTTCTTCGCGGGCACAAATAAAATGTTTTAATGTCCGAAACATAGACGTATTTGGATTGTAGAAATGCTTCAGAAAAAACGTGTTTAAACCTCATTTTAGATTTAATTTCATTAGAAATATAAAAGCTATGAATACCAGTTTTTTTTTCAAAATTCATTCATTTTTGCCAACTGTTTATATTGAGCGTTTACTCTTTGTGTTTACGTGCAAAGTCATCATTGGTCGCCTTTATTACTTGGCACAATGATTTGCGTATCTTTCTAAGTAAGTTCTTATATTACCACGGAGTCGACCCAAGATGCGTTGAAATTCGAATTAAATACGATCCAATACGGAAACATTTCTTGGTTCATCGAATCTTTTCAACGGCTCAGGAGCAGTGCTTTCGCAGAAGCACTAGGACAAAAAAGTCTAATAATTGAGTCCTATGTTTTCTACACTCACCAATAATCCAGCTAGTTGTAGATAAAACTCATTTATCAATTATCAGTCTCTTAATTCCAAATGTTTCTGGTTCAGATTTAAACAAATTTCATGCCAGTACTGGCACCTCCTATGCAAAATAATTTTTGTTCGAGGTTGTGACTCTTTGGGATTACTTACTCTATGGTTTAAGCCTCGTCTATTGATGCACCAATACATCGCTATGATTACAGCATTTTGTTTAAGTATATACATACATCCTGGTGAATACATTTACTTGGAAAACACTATATCCAAGTCTATTAAATGAAGTCAACAATTGATTAATGTTTGCATGATTTTTATAGCATTCATTTTATATGTAGCCTCGAATCACAAGTCAGTAAGATTAGATTAGCGGATTTATGACATAGTTAGCTTATAGCTAGCTCAGTGTAAGCTTAAAATTATTTCATATTACTTACGTATGAACTGTTTGCATACACCTACATAACAATATAATATTCACTGTTATTGGTAACTAATTAACTATCTAAAGTCTCTCAATCAGTCGCAACCGAGCTTTTAACCCGTACGGTCGCATTTTTTCCGCTTGCGTTACTTTGTATTTCCGAAGAGTCCCTGAAGGTACTCGAGGAAAAGAAGAACAAACTACGCTTTGGCCTCAGGACGGCTAAACTTACGATCTTCCCCGCGTGTGGGGCTCCGGATGGCGAACTGGACGGAATAGTTGAAGTAGCAAATCACCTCGGCGAGCTTCGGCTGTCTGCCACGGCTCTACGAAATCCCCGAAGCTCGGCCATGAAACAGGCTTAGGTGAGCATCCTTTAACAAAGAAATGTTAAGGGTAGCTCAAATTACCCTTCGCCACGCTAGTTTAGCCACCGATAACCTCTGTGTCATCCTCAGGGAGGAATGCATAGATATCTGCCTGATCCTACAGCCCTGAAATCGGCAGTCTAAAACCATGGGCCTCCAGAGCAGACACTATGATCTTTTTTATGTCTAGTCGGAAGGTAAGCCTAGGGCTTGTATCCTCGTTAGGAATACTATTAATGCCTTTCTGACTTCTCATTTCAGCTCACCACACGTGACAGTAGTCCATGTAGGTAGAAGCATCTAGTAGCCGCTGCTACTGTTTGGTTTCTGCATACATGGCCCATGAAAATGCAGCACCTCCTGAGGCAGTGGGGCATTTGGTGGACTCATCTTCATTTAATAAAGAGGACATCCTCGTCGGCTGCGACGCCAATGCGAGACATTCCATTTGGGGAAGCAGCGAGATAAATAATCGAGGTGAGTATTTTTTTTTATTTCATTATAAGTCGTAATCTCCTTATTTGGAACAAGGGCAACACCCTCATGTTTGTATTTCTAGCATGGGAAATATCAAACGGTTGGGAGGAGGTTATTGATATCACTCTTTCCTGCCATTAGGGTTGATAATTGGAGGGTTTCTCAGAGAAAGTCCTTTTCGGATCTCAGGTCGATCCTTTTCGTAATCAATTTCGCACGGGAAACCATATCTCCCCACAGATTCCTAAAAGAACCGACTGGTTTCTGTTCAATAGGGTTTTCAATAATAAATTGAACAGACGAACTTATTCCTACTCATCCACTGATGAACTGGACAAGCAGGTGGAACACTTGCTGAGATCCTATCAGACGGCCTTGAAAGTGGCGTTTCCAGTATTTTTTAGCAAGAAAGACTTTCCTCACTGGTGCAGGAAAACGCTGACTGACTTGAAAAAGAAGGTTAGGAGGGTTTTTAACGAATACCAAACTAAAAACTTTAAAAATTACCGTGTAATTTTGAAAGAATACAAAAAACCATTAAATATGCGAAACGCAACTCCGTGAAGGATTCTGCCAAGCTAAGCAAGATCCTTTCGAGATTCCACTCCTGCAGAACTCTTGTAAAAAGGGAGGACGGGGAGTGGGCTGAATCTGCAGAAGAATCTTTGATTATCTTGGTAAATAACGACTTTGCGGAAAATTCTATTACCCCACGTGACATTGTCGACACGAGTCGACAGGTAGGGCTACTCGAAGTTTCCCTTACTCTATCCTGTCAGTTGACAGAATCACGTGGGTAATAAATAGTTTTTCTCCTTTTAAATCTCCTGGTTCTGACGATATCTTGCCTGTGATGCTTCAGAAAACAAGTACCTCGGTGGTTCCTGTCCTGCAAGAAATCTACTTGGCGTGTATCGCTCTTAATCACGTTCCCGCCAACTGGAAGAAAAAGAGGGTTGTTTTCATACCGAAGGCAGGGAGGAGGAGTTACGACTCGGCCAAAGACTTAAGGCCTATAAATCTTACCTCATTTATCCTAAAAATGTTTGAAAAATTAATTGATTACCATATCCGGGAGCACATCGAATCTAAATTATCTCCAGCGCAACAAGGTTACCTGAAAGGAAAATCTACGGAATCAGCCTTATACGAGGTCGTTGGGACTGTGGGAAAATCTCTGGAAGGCAAAAAATTCACTTTGGCGGCCTTCCTAGATATAGAAGGTGCTTTTAATAACATCATGGCGGAGTCAATTATTACTGCGTTAGATAAGCTATAGGTGGAAAGATCTATATGTCTCTGGATCTCGTCCCTGCTTGGCTGCGGGGAAGTTAATGCAGTCGCAAGAGGGGGATCTTTAGATTCGTTCAGAGGGGGGCGCAGCAGGTTGGTGTCCTTTCGCCCCTATTTTGGCTAGTTGCTATTGACGAAGTTCTGATAATGCTAAATAAGGGTGCGGTTAAGGTAGTAGCATACGCCAACGACTTGGTCCTGATGGTATCTGGACCGTTTCCCTCAGTTATGGCTGAGATTTTGGAAAGGCTACTGGCTGTACTCAGTCGCTGGGCTGCCACTAGCGGCCTCCGAGTCAACTCTGACAAAACGGAACTGGTGCTATTTATCAGAAAATATAAACCTCCACTCCTTTCACTTCCCAAACTAAACAACCACGTTCTCCCGCTTTCATCGGGAGTTAGATATCTTGGAGTGATACTTGACTTCAAACTCCATTGGAAGCTACGCATTGAAAATCGGGTAAAGAAGGCCAGTGTAGCCTTCTACTCCTGCAAATCAATGTTCGGTAAAAAATGGTGACTCAACCCACATTTGCCAATTTTGTTAGATGCCTGATTTGGTGGGAAGCGCTTCGGAAGGTCTATTATATCACTAAACTGGGGAGGGTGTAAAGGACTGCAAGCCTTGGCATCACCGGAGCATATAAAACTTGCTGCAGTTGTGCCCTGAATGTCGTTTTGCACTTACTTCCCATCGACTTTTCTGTCATTTCCATCGCAGCTCAAAGTGCGATTAGGTTAAAGGAGGTTGGCCTCTAGAGGCAATCTCTCAGGGGATATGGTAGCATTTTCGGGCAGTTAACACCGTATTTCTCCGAACTTCGAACAGATCTCTCTATCCGTAAAGTAGAGTTTGAGGGTCGTGCTAGGGCAATCTTTTCAAATAGGCAGGATTGGATCGGGGGAAATTCTGCACCGAAACTTGCACCTCTGTCTTCACTGAAGGTTCCAAGATGGAGTCGGGAGTCAGAGCAGCGGTTTTCTCTGAATCAGCCAATTTATATATCTCCCTTTAACTGCAGAACACTGGTAGTGTTTTTCAAGCAGAAGTCTTTGCGATCCTGCAGGCATGCAACATGCTTAGGGTACGCGGGAGCGAGGGAGATATTAACATTTTTTCCGATAGCGAAGCCGCGATTAAGACTCTAACGACGCCTAGTGCAGAACGAAATTAGTAAACTCCTGTAAGGAGGAGATCAAATCTCTTGGGTGGGCAGGTAACATTTTTCAGATCTAGGTTCCAGGGCTTGGGAAAATAGAGGTAAATGAAATGGCTGATGAGGTTGCCAAAAAGGGGGCTTGGCCAAAGAGACCTCCTACCCGGTCATCGGCATCCCCTAACAGTTGTTAAAGAGGAACTGCACAAATTATTTCTCAGGAAAGCGCAGAAAAGATCGAGCTCCATTTCTTCATGTGCCATTTCGAAAACCCTTTGGCCCTAATACGATATAGGTAGGACTCAGAAAGTCCTTTGGACTCCTCGCCATTCAATTTCCAAATTCGTAGCCGTGTTTACCGGTCACTGGATGATCGGCACACGCGGAAAAGCTAGGGTTACCATTTAACCCCCCTTGCAGATGCTGTGAGGACCTTTCAGAGAAGAAGACTGTAGAGCATTTTCTCTGTAAATGTCCGGGTTTGGCAGCTAGAAGACTAAGGTCACTGGGAGCACCTTTCTTCGACAGTCTGGGGCAGTACGCCAACCCAAATCCAATCAATATCCTCCAATCCCTTGCGCTGCAAAAATTGTTATCTGTTAGGTCACACAGCCAAACGCTGAAGCAATACTCCAGCTTTGTTTTGCAACATCTCTCCCATTCACCCCTCCCTGCAGAATGCTCTAGAGTAAACTGTGCCAACTGCGCAGGTGAACATCCCTCAGCATCGAATACTTGCCCCAAGTTCATTGAGTCAAAATAATTTCTAAAAATTAAAACTATACGTAAATATATATTACAATAAGAGAAGCCATCACCACTTACAAAAAACAATTTCCCAGCACATTTGCCATCTCCTGTTTCGCGCGAGTGGCAAATACCGCTATAAACAACGAGAACACTTCCAATATAAAAAACTCAATGGTTTTTCTGCCACCCCCTCTTTCGGCAGAGTGACTAATACACCTTGCCACAACGATAATATATCTAATGTAAACAAAATTAATAGCATAGAAAAAATTCAAACCCCAACACAAATTCCTCCAAGAAGAATTCATTATCCCACGAAGAACTTCTTGAAAACTCAAAGTAGACTGCTCTTCCCACCTCTCACCCCTTGAATCCTTCCCTTTCCCCTGCTTTCTCACCAATTTCTCTCAATCCATCAAACTGCGTTATTCTTAATGACGGTTCCACCACCCACGGTACTTTTTCACATGTTGACCTCTCTCTCTGCTCTGCATCACTCTAAAACCGATTGGCACCGTATCGATGACTTACACGGTAGCGATCACTTTCCCATCCAAATTAAAATCTCCTCTCACCAACCCTCACCCCTCCATAAACCCAAAACATTCTTCAAAACAGACTTAGCGGACTGGTCCAAATATCAAAGCTACTACCTTCTCTACTCCGAATCCTTCCCCTTTTCATCCAACATCAACCGGGAAACCTCCAGAATACAAAAAATCACTCGTACCGCAGCTAACCAATCTATCCCTCAATCCTCCGTCAAACACTCAAACCATTCCCTCTCTGGTGGAACAGCGAACTCTCGGCACTAAGGCTAAATAAACAACGAACATGGCAACTATTTAAACGAAACCGCTCACCAATAAATCTTGTCGCCTATGAAAAAGCAAACACACTTTTCAGACGCAAAGCCAAAATTGCCAAACCGAACCGAAAAAAATTGGGCTAATATAAAAAGGCTATCTAGTTTGCCCTCTTTCCCCCCCATTTCTTCCTAAAATACCTAGAGGCAATCTACTACATCCTTAAGACATAGCCCTAGAATTCGCCAATAATTTCAGTAACTCCTCCTCTGATACCAATTTCACCCCACTCGAATTTGAAAAGGCCTTCGATCGTATTGGTATACTAAGGCAACTCATCAGATGGAAGGTTGGGCCTCGCACGCAAAATGAAAGCTATTATTTTTAATATTTCCTCCCCCACTCTCTTGATAACGGCACTCCTCAGGGCTCACCCCTATCGGTCATTCTCTCCACAATAGCATTTGACGAAATACGCACTATCCTGTCTAACTTCTCCAATATCCGGCATCAAACATATGCCGGTGACATTCTCCCAAAATTGTCTGACCTTAACTCATCTTCCGGCGCTTCCATTCCCTATACTAAATCCCAGTTATTTGTAAAAAACATAATTGTAATTGCCCAATACTCACATTCAACAATACAAATATTCCATGCTCACATACTCTCAAATTTCTTGGAATTATATTAGACAGCAAGTACTCATTTATCCTTTCTGTCATCAACAACGCTTTTGAATTCTACGGTCATCATACAAAAAAAAATCTAAAAATGATTGCGGCGCCATATCACACTTTCACAGAGCGCTAAAATACATAATTTGTACCGATAGCGAATCCTGCTTTCACGCCATCAATTATTGCAATAACACCAATAACATCATCAGCTGCATTAGAGACAATCTCATCTCCTACCCAAATAAGATAAAGATAATGTGGGTACCAAGCCACACCGGCATCGACGGCAATACCTAAGCAGACAAAATGGCCAAAGACACCACTTTCATCCCGACAGTCACATCTAGCCTATTCATCAAGAGCGACATATATCGCCTAGTTAACCAAAAAAGACTTCACTACCCTTCATCCATATCAACAATCATGCTCACACCTTTTATACGCCTCGGAATCGCACACACCATACTCACACATGCTCATCTTCTAGAAAGGTGCCGGGCCAACCAATGTCCCTTCTGTAAAGTTTCAACAAGCGTTCTCCATCTAATTGCTTTTTGCCCTGGCCAAAAGGCAACAGATTTTCGTTGGAACTGACCCCGCCGCACTTCTTATGAACCCATCTGAAAAATACATAAGAACAATGTATGGATTCCTAAAAGACGCCGACCTACTTCGAAAGATTTAAAACCGTTGATACTTCCCGGACAGCTGATAGCCTCTGATGCAAGTGCTGCATGACAACTCCAGTTTATATAATAATTATTAACATTGTGTAAGCTTTATTAAAATATAAAACAAGTCTCTCAAAGCAAAAGCCCCACAGTAGCCGGGCACGTTAAATATGAATCCAAAATTTAACTGGCTTTAATTTTAAAGTGGATACCTTAGATTTTATTTTCTTAGTAATTTTTTTTACGAATTCATATTTGCTTTTTTAGGATAACTAATAGCATAGGTTTAAACTAATTTTTGAATGTTTAACAAATTACTATACCTGAAAGAGGTTGCACTTAATTTTATGGGAAAAAACTAATTCTGTATTCACTCTCAATAAGAATTAGAATATTTTAATGAAATGGAATCGAAATGGATGTTTCTTTTTATTTTAACTGACCGAAGGTTGGATATTTTGAAAACATATTCCTCTAGATTTTTTTTGGATAGTACGAAGATACATACTTGGCCGGATAATTCACATTTCGTAGGAGTTGGCCGTTCTAAAAATGCTACTTGCTAACATGAAATAAAAAATAGTTTAAAAAAACTAAAAAACACGCTTTTATTGCTAATCGAACTAAAAAGTAGAAAATAAATTTTAATGACAAAGAGACCTATAATGAAGTAATAGCAAATCGAACGATCAGTCATAGTCAACTACCTCAGAACAGAAGTATAACAAAAATTAAAATGCAAATAGAATAATTCAAATTAGAGTTAAAAGCGTGGAATGCATTTTGCTTCACTTTCATAACCTTCTGTACATACATAGGTAGTTGCCAATAGAATGACTGATCGTTCGATTTGCTATTACTTCATTATAGGTCTCTTTGTCATTAAAATTTATTTTATACTTTTTAGTTCGATTGGCAATAAAAGCGTGTTTTTTAGTTTTTTTAAACTATTTTTTATTTTCTACTTTTTAGTTCGATTAGCAAAAAAACGTGTTTTTTAGTTTTTTTTTTAACTATTTTTTATTATGAATGAAAATTATTGTTATCATTGCAGTCAGTGAATTAATGATTCGATATATTCGTGTTATATTTAATTCCTTTCTTATCGACTGTGAGTCTAAAGCTATGCAGTTATCGGCCGTGATAAAGGAGTAATCGGGATGAAGAACTTATTTCGTGGAGGGTGCCTGAGAAACGGCTACCCCACTCCTGAGATGGAGAGGTAACAACAAAATATAATGACATAATCAATATGTTACATACTTTTTCCCATATAGATCATTGATTGAAGGTCGAGCCTTGTTTTTCTGAATGAAAATTATTGTTTTCATTTAGTCAGTGATTTATAGTCCGATTTAATTGTGTTATATTTAATTTCTTCTTTACCGACTATATGTCCAAATAAAGGCCAGCATTGGCCTTGACACAGAATAGATACTCTCAGCACAGAAAAAGGAGACCGTGGATTATATTGACACAATCAAAACGAGATGTAAAGTTCCAGTTTGGTTTTCTTTAGTTCATTTTTGTTGTGAATTGTACTTTAATCGATAAAATTTTAAAAATGAAATTATGGTAATGATAAATTCCTTCTTTATTTGCCAAAATTTTGTTCCGTAAAATAATTTCAAAATTTATGTTTTGATTATTTTATTGTAATTAACAAAATTACATCTTATATGAAAATTATTTCATCTTATATGAACATTGAATAGAGTAAATTTGCGTGTATGAGACTTGTAGTATCTACGCATGTGTAAAGACTATACAAAGTGAGAATGCAACTATCCTGAAAACGTTTCAGCCTTCTATTCGACCTGCAGTGCCGCGTGCCCGAGCAAGTTCGAATTCGAAAGAGTAATATTACGTTTCCACCAAAAGCAAACACCGTGTTTGCAGGAGTTGTGTTTGGGAGAACTGTCAACTGTTTCCACCGAAAGTTTGGGAGAAACTGTGTTTGAACTGTCTTTTGTTGACATTGTGAAATAAGAATTATAAAAATTGATAAAATTATAAAATGGTGCATAAAATTCAATTTGTTATGTTGATTTTATCATTTTATTTTAAAATAATTGATAGTGAGTTGGTCACATATTATTTAAAAAAAAGGTTAAGGGAAAATAAAATAATTTTAAGCGTTGCTGCCAATTTAATGCGTTCGCAAAGTGTATGGTCTTTGGTATGGTAAACAGATTTATGATACATTATTTGTGTATAATGTACATGTATATTTTAGGAACATTCCAGTACCTTTTGGGAAGTAGACTGCCAGAGTAATGGGGACAAGTTTTTCAAAAATAATTTCCGAATGGAAAGATCCTGCTTTGAAAAATTGTGCAGCAAACTTGAAAAAATAGCCAAAAGAAAAACGAACTATCGAAACCCGATTTCACTAAAAAAGCGCGTGGCAATTGATCTGTATGCACTAGGATCTTCTAGTGAATACAGATCAATTGGACATTTGTTTGGAGT
Organism: Anastrepha ludens; assembly: GCF_028408465.1. NCBI lineage: Eukaryota > Metazoa > Arthropoda > Insecta > Diptera > Tephritidae > Anastrepha > Anastrepha ludens. The sequence continues at coordinate 44,478,237 of NC_071503.1, forward strand.
AGGCAAAGCAACTGTTTGCAAAATACTCATCGAGTTTTGCAATGAAGTTGGGACATCTTTGGCTCCAATATATTTGAAAAATTTTCCACTGACAAGGGCGCAAATTGAGAATGGAGTCGCAGATTTTAATGCAATGGGCTATCCACAATGTATTGGAGCAATAGGTAGGTTTATAAGTAATGCGATAAAAATAACGTTTAATCAAAAGCATCTTTATTATACAGATGGATGTCATATTGAAATTCATCCAAGAAAGGAAGAAGCCATTGATTACTACAACTACAAAGGGTGGTATTTCGTAGTACTATTGGCTTTGGTAGACGCAAAATATAGATTTGTTTATATATATTGCGGCAGTCCTGGAAGATGCAACGACTCCGGAATTTTTGAAAAATCATCGCTAAAGCGCGAGTTGCAAAGTTGTGCACTTCTTGATGAATTGAGCTTGCTGTATGGATCCACAAAAATACCAGTCCATATTATAGGGGACTCTGCTTTTCGTCTCTCTCAGCATTTAATGAAGCCATATCCTACAAAGAGTCCAATTGGTTTAAATCTGAAAAACAACTTTTCACCAGAACAATAAAATTTGTAATACATAATTTTATAAAATAACATTTTATTCATTTTTGATTTCTTTATTGAAAATAATTTGTTTATATCGTTAATCTGGAAAAAGCGAATTTAATTATGCATAGACTCATGGATACGAACTTTAAATCAGACGGCAGACTATTATCCTTTTAAATTTGGTGTTCATCTGGTTGCCCGATTGGCCACTTGATCCTGCTTCCACTCTTATGATACAATTTTCTAGAATTCGTGATCTGAGCATCCATTGACAGTGTATGAACCATATTGTAAAAAAAATCGCCACAACTGCTCGTACACATATGTAGCGTATAAAAATAATTACTCTTATTTTCATATTAATTAGCTTTTTTCATTTTTACTCATTATTAATGTCTTATTTTATTATGTTTATTCTTTTGGTTCCATTTCTTCCATATGAAACTATGTCATTCCTAAATGGTTAGCAAACAATAATTATGCTTTTATGTCTAGAATGAAACATAAAAATTGTCGCTTCTTATTGCTCGTTACATGACAAACCATACCATATATCTCTTCATTTATTGTATAATCATTTGGCTTTTGAAGAATGCCACAATCTCTGTGCAAAGCGCAATGGTATGCCCATTTTAAGCAGCTGTGAGTGGCCATTCAATTTGAGATTTGGTCTGTAATGTAACACTGCCTCCCAGCAAATTTCACTTAATAATGGTATGGTCATCCACATTTTATAAAGGTCATTGCACCGTCGTATACGTTTTTCATCATATTCAATACCACCGAATATGTACATACAACCATTTTGACTGTGCGCTGCGGCATGGAAGTACAAAGCTTTTGGTAGAGAGGCTGTTTTTATAAGTGTCCATTGCTTAGTAGTAAAATTTAATCTCCATATATCTGAAAAATATACTTGATCGGCCTGCAAATGGAAAAGGGATATCCAACTTCAAATATAATTTAATAATACTAAATTTAATTATTACGCACCTGCAAGCCTCCCGTAATGAATGCTTGGACCTCACCATTCGATTTCGTGTGCTGTACGCAGGAAAAGCACTTTCGTGGGTTTGGATATCCGGAATTTTGTCGCTCGATTGTTAGATTTGTTTGTGATGTTCGATCGGGTAATGTGACGAAATATTCCCATCGGTTTGTAATTAAATTAAATGCAGGGATGCGTTGTAAATCATACACTAAATTCGATGTACCACCACCCAGCACATATATGTATTGCCCATCGTAGACAACTTCGTGACGATAACGACCCTCTGGATCTTCGCGTATATCTGGACGACAGATATATACGCATTCCCACACTCGTGTGCGCAAATTTAAGCGATGCACTTCACAAGAGTAATCATAGCCAGTTGTTCCCCCAACCGTATATAAATAATGTTTGTGTAAAACTATTCCCGGTCCATATTGCGGAATTGGCGCATCACCAGTAGCATCTATTCGCTCAACACTCGGTTTTTTACCTGTTGTTTGATATATATAACAATCGTTTGAGCAAGATTAACCAAATGGATAGCCGGTGCGTCAATCAAATGTCATATTGACAAATTGCAATCATTGTTGCCATGTTTCGATAAGAATGCAATAATAAATGAGGAAAATGAGCAACATTGCCACCACTTAATAATTAAATTAGACGCAAACCCAACAAAACACGCTTTGAAAAGTGGGTTTAGGTATGGAGTTGTGTTTTAATTTTGTATGGGATTTGACAGGTGTTTTGTTTCGTGTTTGCGCTAAGAACACGATAGCGGCAGAGAACCCAAACTCCGGCTGCGGTGGAAACTTAGTATAAGTCGTAGACCCCAAAATCAGTAAGAGTAACTCGGAGAGTGCGGGCATGCGCAGACCGCGCGTTAGCTCTGTCTTTCTTACTCTTCTACAGAAGATCTACTACTGTGAGCAAAAAGTAAGATAAATTTATTTGTCAAAGTTCGCGGGATTAAAATTTCGCTCTAGTTATTTTTTTCATGAGCTGGCAGCACTGTTAATAGCATCTGGGCCAACTTTCATGTGAATGTCATTATCATGTTTACCAAACGACCAAGAGTGCATTTTTCGATTTTTACAATGTCTGATTTGATTGATTTTTGTTTGCGGAATGAAATTTCGGCTGCGGAAACGTTTAAAATGTTGCAGAAGGCATTTGGTGATTCCACCATGTCGCAGAAAAATGTTTATAAGTAGTACAAAGACTTCAAAGAGGGTCGAGAACGTGTTGATGACTTGGAGCGCTCCGGACGACCATCGACGTTAACAGATGACCAACACGTCAATAAAGTGAAGGAGTTAGTGGTCAAAAATCGTCGGTTGACTGTTAAAAACCTTACTGATATGATCGGAATATCAGAAGGATCTGTGAAAACCATTTTGAAAGACCATTTGGGCCTACGAAAAGTCAAATCTCGTTTGGTACCGAAAACTCTCAATTTCTTGGAAAAAAGTCGTCGCGTTGATGTGTGTGAAACAATGCTTTCAGACTATCAGGACAAGCTCAAATGCATCATTACGGGAGATGAGACTTGGATTTATGCTTACGACCCTGAAACAACCGACCAATCAAGCGAATATCGTGCTAAAGAGCTAAAAGAGCACGTTCAAAAATAAAGGTCATGGTGTGGTGCACTATGAATTCCTTCCACCTGGCCAAACTGTTAAGGGGGGAAGCTGGTCTAGAGCGCAAAAAATGGGCATATTTTATGAATTTATTTTGACTCAACAAAGGAATCAATACGTGAAGCAATTCGTCTAAAAAGACCAGAATTATGGGCCAACAACTCTTGGTTTTTGCATCACGATAATGCACCGTCTCACACTGCACTCGTTCTTCGTGACCATTTCGCCAAAATTCCACGCATATCGTTCCGCAACCACCGTATTCGCCTGATTTGGCTCCGTGTGACTTCTGGCTATTCCCAAAACTCAAGAGACCACTCCGGGGAACGCGTTTCGAGTCGATTGAGGAGATAAAAGCTGAATCGAAGAAGGTGCTGATGGCTATACCGGAAATGGACTATTTGGCATGTTACGGGGATTGAAAAAATCGTTGGCATAAGTGTATTTCATCGAGAGGGGATTATTTTGAAGGGGATGAAATTGATTTACAAGAACAAATAAAGATTTTTCATTTTACAACCAAATTCGCCTTACTTTTTGCCCACAGTAAAAAAAAGAAAATATTAATCCTGGCAATCCTAATGAGGATAATGGAAAACTTTTATCAAATTATTGCATTGTCATCGGTCCTTGATAGGTGTGCAAAATTCCAAGTCGATCAGATTTTTAGAAGCCGGTGAAAATTAAGCTCAAAGATTCCGTTACATACATACATACATACATACATACATACATACATAGATACATACATACATACATACAACCCGACCTAATAAAAGTGTGTTAAAAAAGATAGAACACGAACTCGTTAAGCTGAAAAGTGAACTAGTAGTATTCCAGTATTTTTCGCTGCTCGGTATGTACTCACAATTGCAATGTGCACACAAATTTACCACGCAACAGTCTACCGCGGGGGTATAACAATGGAACTGAGGGTACGGCTCAAACCAACCCTTTTGAGGGGTTGGAAATTAAATAACATAAAGCTACAACAACAAAACTATGCACAGCAGAAATCGTGGGAATGGAAAATTAAAAACTCACAAAGACTTAAATGAAAAGTGCAGTTAAAAGTACAAAAAAAAAAAAACAATATTGCGTCGTGAGCCTAAACAACAACAAATCCGCGAAAAAAGAGTATCAATTGCAATAGGGGCAAACAGAATCCAAATTTCATGTGGGAATGCATGCGAATGAGGGGTGATGATTATTTTCATGAATTTAAAACATGCTGTCAAACTACGTTTCGGTGTTTATTTCAAAATTTTTGAAGTTTTCATTGTAATAAAAGGTGTAGGTAAGAAGGTTTATGTATTGAACACAAAATGCTGTAAATGACCGGCTTGTGACGTTAGTTCCTCTGAAAAACAGTTCATCACCCTCTTGTCATACTCTCAATTTCATAATTTGCACATAAAATCTCGTTACGAAGGTTATCAAATAAGTAATAAATGAACTTCCCACTTAAAATCCAATATTTTGACTGTAAAGAATAATTTTTATTTATATATATATATATATATTTATTTATATTTATATACATATATTTATTTATATATATATATATAGGGTTGTTCAATAGGTGCGCTTCAACTTTTTTCCGATAGGGAGGGCGAACGACGCAATATTTTTTATTTTCCGCTTGTCATTTGTAAACTTCATTAGTATACATTTCATCATGGAACGCTACACACTTGAGTAACGATTGCAAATCGTGCAAATTTTTTATGAAAATAATCGTTCTGTTGCTGCTACTTTAAGAGCATTACAGCCATTTTACGGCCCATTTAACAAGCCGTCCCGTTTTGGGGTTATGTGAAGTCATTGGTCTACAGTAAAAAGCCGGCGACGATTTGGGAGCTCAAAGCCAATATTGAATGCGAAATTGCTGGAATTTCGGCCGATTTATGCAAAAGAGTGGTCGAAAATTGGGTTCAACGATTGGACTTCGAAAATGTGCACGCGGTGGTCATGCAAAAGAAATCGAATTTTATACTTAAATGTATATGTTCAAACTCGATAATAAAAAAAAAATTAGTTAAAAAAGTCAAACCGTTTGTGTTTTATTCAAAAAAGTTCAAAAGTTGAAGCGCTCTTACTGAAAAACCCTATATATATATATATATATAATTGGCTCGTACACCCTTTTTGGGTGTTTGGCCGAGCTCCTCCTTCTATTTGTGCCGTGTGTTTGATGATGTTTCATGGCAGAAATACATTCGGAAGTTTGCCATTGCCTTCCGAGGGCAGAATACACTCTGAAATTTTGACTGGCTTTGTCTAATAGCTTTACTGAAACAGCTTTTGAAACAAACCCCAACGAGCATTAAGCAATATAAGGGGATTTCGAGTGCTCAATAAATAATATTTACTATCTTAAAAAAAATTCTATGAAAGCTCTTCCTCATCACTTACATCATCGCATGAAGTCATCGATAAAAACAACCTGTTTTGAGGGCTTCTAGGATTATTTGGAGAAACGTTGCATGAAGTATATAGAGCGAAAGTATTAGAGCGAAAATAGTGCATTTTCTTTCAATTTCAAAGAAACCTTTTCCACATCCAAGTATTAGCATGCGTCTTTCTTCGAAAGAAACCACAACAGAAAGAAACAACAATGATTTGAAAAAAAAATAACATGTCACTAATATATGAAACGATGACTCCATGGTAACACATTTCAGAGAACATAGCTGTAGGCTCCACATTAATATAGTAACTTTAACCAAATCTTACTAATGCGGTGAAAAACCGACAGTCCCAAACAAAAATCTTAATGAATCGACGGGATTAACCCAAACGGAAACCGGTATTAGAGGTCCTTATTTATGAACTAGTGTTATGCTTAATTACTTCACTCTTGGGACATATATTAAATCTGTCGTAGTTTATTCTGCAAATGTGGGAGTTTAATATGCTTTTTGAAGTGCTCGTTCATTCTGTATTTCAGTTTACCCGTAAATCCAAAAAAAAACAATATCCTGCCTAGTATAGGTTTTTGAGAACCAAGTCATAAATTGGTGTAATATCTTATATATACAGTCCGGTTGACTTAGTTAGAGGCAATATGGAAAAACACATGGTTATTAAAGCAACCGCATTTGATCTAGTAACTATGATTCAAGTGAAGAGCGAATTTGACAATCAGTTACGTGGTAGTTTTACCCCCAGTATGGCCAGATTACTATTTTCGTAACTTGATTTAGCTCTTTTTTCGTTTGTTATTTAGTCTCGTAGTTGTAGTTCTTTCTTCATGACATTTTTCTAGCTTGCTCTAATTAAAAGTAATGTTTATAATTTTGTAAAATATAATTTTTTTAAAAATTAGTTCAATAATTCACTCAGTTTTATTTAGCTTTACTTTTTTTACATCTGGTCGCATTGCCCCCGATTGCAGTTGTTGTTGGTGTTCTTCTGTTTTCAGCAGTCAAATCTCTCTCTCGCTACTGCAGTGTTGACTAGCGTTGGATATAAAAACGCTCTAAAATGCCCATTTAAAGAAAACAAAACACCAAATTTTTATTGATTACTTAAAGAACTTTGTATGCGTGACAAATTGTCTTTAAAATGTTCGTTGTTTTAAAATAAATGTGTAATGGATACGTACAATTTAACGCATAAGTTTTTTTGTTAAAAGAAACTCTTTTGTTAAGGGAACGACTTATTTGCTATAATTCAGGGTAAGTAACAAAATAAGGTACTCTTTTTGTAAAAATGTCGTTCTGGCTTTTTCAGTATTTTCTGGTATTTTTTGCTTATTTTTACTATTAATTTACTTGATGCCCTATGTCCCACTAAGGATTCAGGACCGGACGAAACGATTACACCTCTAAGAGAGATTGCCTCCAGAGGCCAACCTCCTTTAACCTGATCGCACTTTGAGCTGCGGATGAGGGAAAATTCGATGGAAAGTAAGTGAAAAACGACATTCAGGACAGCACTGCGGCATGTGTTACATGCTCCGGTGATGCCAATGCGTGCATTTCCTTGCACCCTCCGGAGTTTAGTGATATTATAGCCCTTCCGAAGAGCTTCCGAAGCCGAATATATATTTGCAGGAGTAGAAGGCTATACTGGCCTTCCTTACCCGATTTACCTCTTACCCAATGTGTAGCTTCAAGATACCTAGCTTCCGATGAGAGCGGGAGAACGTGGTTGTTTAGTTTGGGAAGTCAAAAGGGTGGAGGTTTATTTTTTCTGGTAAACAGCACCAGTTCCGTTTTGTCAGAGTTGACTGGGTGGCCGCAAGTGGTAGCAAAGCGACTGAGTACAACCAGCGACCTTTCCAAAACCTCAGCCATGATTGAAGAAAACGGGCCCGATACCATTAGGACCAAGTATGCTACTACCTCAACCCCACCCTTATTTAGCAACTAGCCAAAGTAGGGGCGAAAGGACACCACCAACTTGCATCTGCATTAACTTCCCTGCAGCCAAGCAGCCTATAGGCTATCTAACGCAGTGACAAGTGACTTCGCCATGATGTTATTAAAAGCACCCTCTATATTTATGAAGGCCGCCAAAGTGAAATGTTTGCCTTCTAGGGATTTTTCCACAGTCTCTACGGCCTCGTGTAAGGCTGATTCCGTGGATTTCCCTTTCAGGTAACCATGTTGCTCTGGAGATAAATTGGATTCGATGGGCTCTCGGGTATGATAATCAATTAATTTTTCAAACACTTTTAGGATAAATGAGGTAAGATTTAAAAGCCTAAAGTCTTTGGCCGAGTCGTGACCCCTTCTCCCCGCCTTGGGTATGAAAACAACCCTCTTTTTCTTCCAGTTGGCGGGAACGTGATTAAGAGCGATACACGCCAAGTAGATTTCTTGCAGGACAGGAACCACCGAGGTACTTGTTTTCTGAAGCATCACAGGCAAGATATCGTCAGAACCAGGAGATTTAAAAGGAGAAAAACTATTTATTACCCACGTGATTCTGTCAACTGACAGGATAGAGTAAGGGAAACTTCGAGTATCCCTACCTGTCGACTCGTGTCGACAATGTCACGTGGGGTAATAGAATTTTCCGCAAAGTCGTTATTTACCAAGATAATCAAAGATTCTTCTGCAGATTCAGCCCACTTCCCGTCCTCCCTTTTTACAAGAGTTCTGCAGGAGTGGTATCTCGAAAGGATCTTGCTTAGTTTGGCAGAATCCTTCACGGATTCAATGGCCTCGCAGTACTCCTTCCAGGAGCTGCGTTTCGCATATTAAATGGCTTTTTTGTATTCTTTCAAAATTACACGATAATTTTTAAAGTTTTTAGTTTGGTATTCGTTAAAAACCCTCCTAACCTTCTTTTTCAAATCGGTCAGCGTTTTGCTGCACCAGTGAGGAAAGTCTTTCTTGCTAAAAGATACTGGGAAAGCAACTTTGAAGGACGTCTGATAGGATCTCAGCAAGTGTTCCACCTGCTTGTCCAGTTCATCCGTGGATGAGTAGGAAAAAGTTTGCCTGTTCAATTTATTATTGAAAACCCTATTGAACAGAGACCAGTCGGTTATTTTAGGGACCTGTGGAGAGATATGGTTTCCCGTGCGAAATTGATTACGAAAAGGATCAACCTGTGATCCGAAAAGGATTTTCTCTGAGAAACCTTCCAATTAACAGCCCTAATGGCAGGCGACATAAAAAAATATCATAGTGTCTGCCTTGGAGGCCCATGGTCTTAGACTGCCGAGCCCAGGGTTCTTGGATCATTTTACCAACAAACACATCAACTTGGATGAATAAATGTTTTATGTGCCTAAGGTTAGGCCTTCTAACACACGAATACATTTTTAAGAATACTCAGCCACCATTATGTACTTTCTGCAACACATCTGATCTAAGTGTACGACATATTTTGCTAATTTGTACCACTAGCTCCCACCTACACACGCAATATTTTGCAAATAACAACCCAATTGAAATTCTCTGCAATGCAACAGAAACCAACGTAAAAGTCATTTTCAACTTTCTAGAACATGTGAACATGGCGCATCTAATTTAAGATATTTTACATAAACGTCAGAATTTTGCTATAACAGTAATAACTTTGCTGCAAAAGTGAAAAAGTCTGAAATTTACAGAAAGTTCAACTTTAACTTCGATTAACTTTTAAACGAGTCAATTTATCGAAAAATTATTTGAGATGTTTTTTGTAGTGAGTTAAAATTGCCATCAGAATATGTATTTTTGATAGCTGTAAATTAGCATACTAGAGAAAAAAAAAGTTTATTCCAAAAAGTAGCAAAATCCCATGTTATATAAATAGGAAATATATCGTGTTTGGGGCAAGGTTTATTCTGAATATTAAGAGCGGATTTTGATCTGCTAATTTTTCTTAGACGGAAAACTAAAAGTATAGGGGGCGTCGCAAGAAAAATAATCAAAATGGTAAATAACGGACACCCTAATCTATATATATAAAAATTCAGCCGTTTTTCGCGTTGTGATGAACTTTACGGAGAATGGCTCAACCGATTTTAACCAAACTTTGCCACATTGAAGAGACACACGTTGAGAAGGTTTGTGTTTTAAAATTTTAAGAATCGGATATAAGGGTCTTGAGAAATAGGCCAAAACGTGGACCCGGGTAACCCTAGGATGTGTTTGTACAATATGGGTAGCAAATGGAAGCTGTTGATGATTTCTATAGTATAGAGTATTTTTCATACCGTTCCGTGACTAGGGTCTCGAGATATAGGCCAAAACGTGGACCCGGGTAACCTTTGGTTGTGTATATACAATGTGGGTGATGCTTTCCATTTCAATTCAACCGGGCTATTCGGGTCATGTTCTTCGATTTCGATGTAACTTAAATATGTTGCTCTCTGGTCAAAATAATGAGACACGTATTTTTTTGTTCGCCCGAAAAAAATTTTTTTCAAGAGTTATCGGCAATTTTGTTTTTCGCCTCAAACTCGATTTTTTTTAATTATATAAGAAAAAATTTTTTTTAAATGCCCATAACTTAGTCAAAAATGAACCGATTTTAATAATTCTGGGTTCAAAATGATCGTAATTACTTACACAAGCGACTTCATGTAGAAACAATTGCAAAAAAGTAGTTGAAAATTTTTTATTTAGCAAAAAAGAAAAAAAATTTAAATTTTTTCAAAATTCAATATTTCAAAAAGTGTATTTTTTTTTTTTTATAACTTTTTCCAAATCAAAAAAACATCTCAAACTTTAATTGAGCTGCATGCCTAGTAGCTAAAATGAGTTGTTTTTGAGTAATGAATTTTTGAGTAAACACCCTGTTTCGCACTTTTTGTGTTTTGCAAAATAAAAAATTTTCAACTACTTTTTTGCAACTATTTCTACATGAAATCACTCGTGTAAGTAATGACGATCATTTTGAACTCAAAATTATTAAAATCGGTTCATTTTTGACTAAGTTATGGGCATTTAAAAAAACTTTTTTCTTATATAATTAAAAAAAATCGAGTTTGAGGCGAAAAACAAAATTGCCGATAACTCTTGAAAAAAATTTTTTTCGGGTGAACAAAAAAATACGTGTCTCATTATTTTGACCAGAGAGCAACATATTTGAGTTACATCGAAATCGAAGAACATGTCCCGAATAGCCCTTTTGAATTGAAATGGAAAGAATCTATATAAGAAAATTTTGTTTAATTGCTCATAACTTAGTCAAAAATAAGCCGATTTGAATGATTCTGGGTTCAAAATAATCGTAATTACTTACACGAGCGACTTCATTTAGAAATAGTTGCAAAAAAGTAGTTGAAAATTTTTTATTTTGCAAAAAACAAAAAGTGCGAAACAGGGTGTTTACTCAAAAATTCATTACTCAAAAACAACTCATTTTAGCTACTAGGCATGCAGCTCAATTAAAGTTTGAGATGTTTTTTTGATTTGGAAAAAGTTATAAAAAAAAAAAAATACACTTTTTGAAATATTGAATTTTGAAAAAATGTAAATTTTTTTTCTTTTTTGCTAAATAAAAAATTTTCAACTACTTTTTTGCAATTGTTTCTACATGAAGTCGCTTGTGTAAGTAATTACGATCATTTTGAACCCAGAATTATTAAAATCGGTTCATTTTTGACTAAGTTATGGGCATTTAAAAAAAAATTTTTCTTATATAATTAAAAAAAATCGAGTTTGAGGCGAAAAACAAAATTGCCGATAACTCTTGAAAAAAATTTTTTTCGGGCGAACAAAAAAATACGTGTCTCATTATTTCGACCAGAGAGCAACATATTTAAGTTACATCGAAATCGAAGAACATGACCCGAATAGCCCGGTTGAATTGAAATGGAAAGCATCGGGTATCAAATGAAAGCTGTTGATAAGTGCTTTAATAAGGGGTAATTTTCATACCTTTTGATGACTAGGGTCTCGAAATATGTGCCATAACCCGCCGTGTCTTTGCATCGAATTACAACCAAATTTTATGAAACCCATTTTCAATACTTACTTAACAATGTGTGTGAACACCGGCAACGCGTACAGCGTTCTTTTGAACCAGCCATAATGTCGTTTACTTTTTTAACGCTTGGGGCGGAACTGAGCTGTCAAATTGACAGTGTGAGTTACAATGTGTCAATATTTCTTTCTGATTTGGACGCCATAAGGAGAAGACGTAAGTGCAAAGTGTAAACATTTTTTGTGAATTTTTTTGGAGTGAATTTTGGAACAGTGAATAATTTCTTACGAAATTTGAGAATTTAATGTGAAATCGGAATGTTCAAATGAAATTATATTTTGTGGATGTATTTTTTTCGGTTCATATGCGATAAGCTGCCATACACCATGAGTGAAAAAAACGGTAAAAAAATGAAAAAACAAAAGAAATTGTTAAAGGATGCAAAAGAAGAGCACGAAAAATGCGTAACTTTGATGAAAAAATTAATAGCCTTATCATGCAAATTGTCAACAATTTTCAGAAGAAAAGAGAGGATTTAAGAAAATCACAACAAAATACAATAACCATGTGGACTTGGGCTTTTAAACACATATGCATCGAAAATATAATCCACAAAATTGAAAAAAAACATGTTTTAAAGTCTCAGAATACCATAATTACAATCATGTTTATTACAGTACAAATGCGGAGGACCTTTCCGAGCCGTTTGATACCAAACGAGGTTTCAGACAGGGTAAATCGCTGTCGTGTGACTTCTTTAACCTGATGTTGGAGAGGATCGTTCACAATTTTTTATAAGAGCGTACAATTGTTGGCGTATGCCGATGATATTGACATAATCGGCCTTAATAACCGCGCTGTTAGTTCGGCCTTCTCAAAACTGGATAAAGAGACAATGCGAATGGGTCTGGTGGTGAACGAGGACAAAACGAGATACCTCCTGCCATCAAACAAACAGTCGGCGCACTCGCGTATCGGTACCCACGTCACTGTGGACAGTTATGATTTCGAGGTTGTAAAAGATTTCGTTTATTTAGGAACCAGCGTGAACACCGATAACAATGTCAGCCTTGAAATCCAACATAGAATCTATCTGTCAACAAGTGCTACATTCTGCTACACATTCTCTTTATGTCCCCGTGGACATCCGTTGCCATTGCGGTATTCTGCCGCTGTTCCTTTTCATCATGACTTATAGGAGTTTCGGATATGCCACCACAGATTGAACTAAGGGTTTAGATACCCTACATGGTCACTCAAGACTACGCGCTTTGAGCGCTCTGTGAAACCTGTCAGGCGGAGAAGCAGAAAACCCTTCGTTTCGACTGGATTTCCCTCTGCCTACTAAGATTATAGAGATTCACTGCCTCAGCCCGATTGCAATCGCATGACACCAACGTATTGGCCAACAGATCCACAAAACATTCCTGATCTTATAGATTTTTTTATAATCAGAAATTTTTCTTCAGAATATATATGCGCATAGAAAGCGCGCGATCATTAGACAATATACCGAAGAATATATAAAAGTGTAATTACCAAGGAAGCTCAATTACTCTAGACAGATGCAGTTGGATGACATACACAGTTCAGAAATAAATAGTAGTGAGGATCTTGACGATGAAGTATTGAACTTATTAAACATCATGCAACGCGTTACATAGGATAGTACGCCAATTAAAAATAATATCTCGTGACATAAATTCACAAGAGAAATAAAAGAAATGGTTATGGAAACGTGCAAAGCACGTCGAAGCAGGTCTCCGCCTGATAAAAGTTGTTTAAATAAAATAATAAAAGAACTCTCTAGAAACATAAAGGATTTTAAAAACAGCAAAACCAATATCGGGAAAGCTAATACCTTATCTGAATACCTTGAAAATATCTTCAAGCCATACGACGTATCAGGAGTGGCTGAAATAAAATCATGTTATAACCACACTTTACACTTTTTGTAATACATTTTGTTTTCATTTCATTCAAGTTTCCCTCACAATTGTTTTCACATCCTTGGGCCAAAACTGCTAATCAATCGTCTTTGATCGAAACGAACATTTCCAATGGTAAATCAAAAGGAAAAAATGTTCTGATTCCAAGAATACCTCTCATGTCAAACGATGTACCATTTGATGTGAAACGCTTGTAGTTCTCCGTCTGCCTTACTTTCCCAATGACAATAAATAAAGCACAAGTACAATAACTAAAATATTGTGGATTAAATCTTAAAAATCCATATTTTTCACCCGGTCATGTGGCATGTTCTCGAGTGCGACAGCAATGCAAGCCGTATACGCTAGTCTTTTATAAACGTAAGCAGGTATTTACATATAACGATACAGTGGTCGCCTATTATCACCTAGCCGATAGCCTTGGTAGCTTGTGCTTAAAAGTTATTTTGTAATTTTAATTATAGATAACAAATAAATAATAATAATAATAAAATTATCACCTACTATACAAATGTGTGTGCTCTGGTTGGTCTTAAGCTTAAGTTCGTCGTAGTCAGTCGAAAAAGAAGTATTCGGGCTCAGCAGTTATTTGCCATCGTGATAGGTCGCCGTGGTAATGATCTAATTTAATATAATTTCCAATAGTTAATTACTAAGCACTTATGAACTTTCTACCATCAATTATTATCATCTTTTGTAATATCCATAACTTTTCTCCAAATAAACGTTGTTACGTGAATATTGCATACCTTATTTTATTTTGTTATGAAAATACATACATGAAGAACTAGCTTGAAATACTGGATTTTTATTTCACTCTTTTGCTTATAGGCTTAACGCGGCCGGCTATATATTCATTCCCCTCGAGCCAGTATGCATACCCAATGCTTGGTCCGGATATGACACCTTCGTGGTAAGTGCTGAAATTTAAGTCATGCTGATAATAACTGCATAGTATTTTGCCTACATAGCGTAATATCTACGGAATTGGAAGCAAATCCCATTTGCCTCAACAATTATTCATTGATTTATTTAATTTAAACAACAAAAAATATGCTTAAATATGAAAAACTTATCCATACGTAAGATAACAAAATACAGTCCGGTTCACTTAGAGGCAATAACTTTCATGGAAGAAAATGGTCAAGTTATCAATGCTTTTCTGATGATGAAGACTGTACTTTGCTAGAAAATAAATATGCATCAAAATATTATTCCATCTAACGGTATTTCGCAGCAGTAAAACTTTAGCAGTAATATTGTGCTTGATTTATTGGTTCACTTGAATAGAGGCACTTAGTTTTCCTATATTATTTGCGCTGTGAAAAGGTATTTTTTAAAGCATTTATTATGTTTGGTCGAAAACTTCTTAATTCTAATAAAATGCGAAAGCAGAAAAGGTCTAACAGAGGTTTGACTTCAGAGGGACTTTCAAATCGCCCAATTGCCAAAAAGCTTAGTGATACGTTGTGGATCTTTACGTGAAACAATGTGCCTCCTATGATGAAACTACAAATGCAGAACTGTGATGGCTTTGACACCGAAGGAAACCCGTAAAATTCTTAGGATTGTATAAAATTCCCCCTTTCAACAGCAAATATTAAACAAATGGTAAAAGCGTCACATCTGAAGCATTAAAAAAATCAAAAAATAAAAAAAAATAAAAACCTTTGAATAAATTTCGCAAATAACGCCGCCTCGATTTTGCAACGGACCACATGGTGTTGAGTTCTGTTACCCAGTGGGCTTCGCACCACCATACATAAAATATTTTTTTTATGTCGCAAGAAATTTTTCATAAAAAAACACCTTTTAATAAATGAATAAAGAAAAAAAAGACACATCTATCAATCAGTCTCTTAATCCCAATCATAATTTTTACCTTTTCACTATCGAATTGCTGTTCGCGTTGCAATTCTCGTTCAAATAAATCATGCATTGGACGATTTGGTTGAGTCAATCCTAATTGCCCTAATGCTTTATTTGCAATAGTAAGGCACAAATCTTCGATCATTATCAAGGCTTCATTATACATTTCCAATGTCAGCAGCAATACAGGATCATTGGAACGATGTTGAAGTCGAATCAAAATGTCTTCAGCCATGAAATCTTTGTATTTATTCCACAATTCCAGTGGATTTGATGGAAAACATGTTGATATTATGATCGCAATTAACATACGAATTTGATTTGGTGGAGATGAAATTGATGCATCACGAAGTGTATCATCTTCCAGCAAATGCAATTGTTGACATGCTTCACGGTATGTGGCGCACATTTGACCATTGATAGTTCGTAAATGTTGGAATGATTGCGGTCCATGTACGTTCACTAGCAAAAGTCGCAAGTAAAAACATTCAATATTAGCTGGACTAACTGTATAAATGCGTCCCAAAGCATCTGTTCGAAAAATACCTGGATAACCATCAACAGATGTGCCTTGTTTGCGACGTTGAAATTTTTTTGTTGATGCATTCCATGTGAAATAGTGTGGCACTTCCGAATATAGCAAAGTCCTGGCAAATTCATCCGTTTCACATAACTGGAAATAAGCTGTCAGTGTAGTTACTCGTGGCTCTATTGCTCTTTGTTCTGCATTTGCAGCAGTGAAGTAAACACGTTGGCCGTTTTCAAGATGAACTGCCAAATGTACAACAACCGGATGTCTGTCATGAATTGGAAAAAATAAAATACGCCATACAGCTTCATTCGTACTAATATAGCGCCCCATTTGATACTGCAAAATTTCATCATGACTATTTTCAGGAGCCACTCCAAAAACAGCCATATCGCTGCCCTTATTCACATACTTGCAAATATATTTGTAACGGATCTGAATTTTTAAAAACATTGAACACAGGGACCGCACATAAATTAAATATGATATTGTTTATTCCAAACGAAGTAATAACCTTAAACGTCGGCATAAATCCGTCTCTTTAATATATGTAGCTCCAAAAGATGTCATTTGAAAGCATGAATTGTATTTTTTAATGTTTAAGAGGAAATGGTTCGACGTTGGAGAATTGCCAAAAACCAACGAATGCAAAGGTTCTGGCGGAAGTTCTAGCACCGGCAATTTGACTTTCCCACCAGCACAGCACATACCAGGCGTTTCGTTTCTGAATTTAATTGCTTCGCAATGTATACATTCTATATTCATTTGGCCAATGTAGGCATGCTGCTGTAATCCATGGTGGCATCGTAATTGAAAGCCGCGCGTTCCATTTGACGTATATCATAAACGGACGTACGCCCACGACGGTTTCTTGGTGCTTCACTATTAACCGACTGATTTCTCCGTCTGTGTCGTTGTGTTTCCACTTCATTTCGTCGAACACGATCTTCTTCACTTTGTGATCTTCGATTTAACGCTGTAGCATTTGATTGACGTAAACGTCTGCCAATGTTTGCTCGTCTTGCATGTGGCATTCTTTCAGTACAGTATATTACTAATTGAATGTAAAAGCAAAACATTGAAAATTATTTCAAGAAACAGTATATTACTAATTGAATGTAAAAGCAAAACATTGAAAATTATTTCAAGTCATTTTGGACGAAAATATATGAAAATAAATTTAATTCAAAGTTCAATGTGTGTACGTGGTTAAAAAAAACACATGGTTAACACTCACCAAAAGAATGTCTGTTCGCATTGAGAGCACGATATAAAAGAACTCAAAGCACATAAGCGAACTGTCAACTGAATTCCACGACGACAAATTAATATTAACATAATACACTTACAACCACAACAGTACAACAGAAACGCTCATAAGCGGCTGTGTATTTGTTGTTGTTTTTCCCCTACAGGCATTTCGTATGAGAGGAAACCATTACTCACATAAAATGTCATAACTCAGGAACAGCTGCACCGATTTCAATCAAACTTCACACAAACCACTTCCTCAAAGATAGAAAAGAACTCTAAAATTTTTGTGTCGATCGGTTCAGCGGTTCTTGAGTTATAAGATTACCAACGAAATGTAACTTCTTTTTATATATACCTTCTGCTCAAATATGAACGAGACTTTATCAATAAAACGGTCCGCGGATGACATATGGCAAACATAAATTTTTTGTTTTATGGTAGGACTGTTATAAGCTTACATGCCAAATTTCAGCGTGATCACATAGTTAGTTTTTTGTGCTAGTGTAAACAAGTCAAGCTCGAGTGTGTTTTTCGAATTTAACGATGGAAATTCAAGTTGAACAAAGAATTTGTTTGAAATTTTGTTTTTCCAACAAAATTTCGGCTTCAGACGCCTTAAAAATGTTGCAGACAACCTATGGGGACTCTGCTCTATCGCGTGCACGTGTTTTCCAGTGGTACAAAAGTGGCTCCCCGGAGGAGCCGAAACCCAAAAAACCACGCCAAAGTCGCTCAAAAATTAAGGTTATGCTAACTGTTTTTTTCGATTACGAAGGTGTGGTGTACTCGGAGTTCCTTCCGCAAGACCGATCGGTTAACGCTGAATATTATTTAGACGTTTTAAAGCGTTTGCGCGAGAACATTCGTCTTAAAAGGAAGGAATTGTGGGACAACAAGTAATGGTTCTTGCATCACGATAATGCACCAGCTCACACATCACGTCTTGTTCCCGATTATTTGAACAAAAATAATGTTAATATCGTTCCGCAAGCACCGTATTCGCCTGATATTCAAGTTGCCGCTCCGTGGAAAACATTTTGAGACAATTGAAGTCATAAAAGAGAATTCGAAGAAGCAACTGAAATCCATACCGAAATCGGCCTTCCAGAAATGCTATGATGATTGGAAAAAACGTTGGCATATGTGTATCGCCTCCAATGGTGATTACTTTGAAGGAGATAAAATAAAAATTGAACAATAATTAACCGTTTGTGTTTTATTAAATCAGTCTCGTTCATATTTGAGCAGAAGGTATAGATAATGAATTTATGAATATTTAGGCATCTTAGTTTTTCCTTTTTTAATACATATGTTCAATAAAAATTGTATCTTGCATCGTTAGTATCTTTATTTAGTTGTACTAGTTGTAACTTCTAAACGTTATTCTGCTTATACTTTAGGATGTGTTAATAATAAAAAAACAAAAAAAAAAAAAAAACCAAATGATATGTGAAGATATATCTTAATTAAGTATTTATTTTCTACAAGAGAACAAAAATGAATGTATCCTAAATTTTCTTCTTCTTAATTGGCGCGATAACCGCTTACACGATTTTGGCCGAGTTTGACAAAGCGCGCCAGCCGTTTCTTTCACGTGCTACCCGTCGCCAGTTGGATACACTAAGTGAAGCCAAGTTCTTCTCTACCTGATCTTTCCAACGCAGAGGAGGCCTTCATCTTCCTCTGCTACCACCAGCTGGTACCGTGTCATCGTAAACCTCATACAGCTCATCGTTCCATCGCCGTTGCTAACGTGCAAAGGTCCAAAAATCTTCCGCAGAATCTTTCTCCCAAACAGTCCACGCGTCGCTTCATTGTATGTTGTCATCGACCAAGCTTCTGCGCCATATGTTAGGACGGGCATGATGAGAGCCTTGTAGAGTGTTTGTTTTGTTCGTCGAAAGAGAGACTACTCATTTGCCTTCTTGGTCCAAAGTAGCACTTGTTGCCAAGAGAGATTCTACATTGGATTTCTAGGCTGACATTTTTATAGATATTAATGCTGGTTCCCAAATAAACGAAGTATTTTACCATACAACCTCGAAATCATAACTGTCAACAGTGACGTGGGTACAGATACGCGAGTGAGCCGACTGTTAGTTTGATGACAGGGGGTACTTTTTTTGTTCTCTTTCACCGCCAGACCCATTCGCTTTGTCTCTTTATCCAGTTTTAAGGAGGCAGAATTAACAGTGCGGTTGTTAAGGCCGATGATGTAAATAACATCGGCATACGCCAACAATTGTACGCTCTTATAAAAAATTGTGCCTGAGCGATGAAGTTCTGCGGCACGTACGATCCTTTCCAACATCAGATTAAAGAAGTCACAGGTAAGTGAGTCACCCTGTCTGAAACCTCGTTTGGTATCAAGCGGCTCGGAAAGGTCCTCCGCAATTCTGACGGTGCTGCTCGTATTGAACAACGTCATTTTGCAAAGCCGTATTAGTTTTGTGAGGATACCGAATTCAAACATTGTGGCATACCGATAACCCATTTCGTACTGTCGAATGCAGCTTAATCGACAAAAAGATAGTGTGTGTCGATTCTCCTTCATGGGTCTTTTTCAAGATTTGGCGTATTGTGAATATTTGGTCGATGGTAGACTTTCCAGGTCTAAAGCCAAACTGATAAGGTCCAATCAGTTGGTTGACGGTGGGCTTCTGCCTTTCACACAATACGCTCGCTAGAACCTTATAGGCGATATTTAAAAGACTAATCCCGCGGTAATTGGCACAGATTGCAGGATCGCTCTTCTTATGGATTGGGCAGAGCACACTTAAATTTCAATCGTCACGCATGCTTTCATTCGACCATATTTTACTGAAGCATGCACTTTACCAGCTCTTCGCCGCCATGTTTAAACAACTCAGCCGGCAGTCCGTCGGCGCCCGCGGCTTTGTACTTCTTTAGCCGCCTTATCGCTATTTTCCCCTCGTCATGGTCGGGTAGCGGAACGACAGTTCCGCCGATTGGGGTATCAGGATCTTCACATTCTCTCTGACATGCGCAGCTGTCACTGTTTAACAGGTTCGAGAAGTGTTCCCTCCATAATTTAAGTATGCTCTGGATGTCCTGGTAGAATTTTCGAGCGTTGTTCCTATTGGCCAGCATCGCAAGCTCCTCGCTCTCACGTATTTCGGCCTCTCGTTTCTTTTTTCGGATAATACGTCTCCCTTTCTCTTTTAGCTCTCGGTAGGGATCCCACATGGCTCGTGTTGCGCCCGATCGCAGCGTGGCTCTATAGGCGGCTTCTTTTCTTTCTGCTGCAGCATGATATTCCTCGTCGCACCAACTGTTTTTTCGGGCTTGCCAGAATCCGATTTCTTCTTCGGCGTCGGACGTAGAGAACGAGAAATGTTGCTCCATTGCTCGTGCATGCCGGTTTTTGCGGCAGTACCTTCTGAGAGCAGGTGTGGGATTTGAGTGGCGAATCTTCTGGCTGTCTGTTTTGATTGCAGCTTTTCGATGATGAACATTCTTTGCGTAGGTAGATGTTCGTTTTTTGCTGCACAGAGGCGTGTGCGTAGTTTGGTTGCAACAAGGTAATAAGCCGAGTCGATGGGGTCCTCGGACCGTACGTACTTCTAAAACACTAGAAGCATGTCTTCCATTTATCACAACCTGATCGATCTGGGTTCGCGTTTTTTGATCAGGAGACAGTGTATTGTATTGGTGTATTTTCGTGTGATGGAATGTGGTGCTGCAGACTACCAAGTTTCGGGCCCCGGCGAAATTGATCAGCCTCTGTCCGTTACCGGATGTTTCGTTGTACAGGCTGAATTTACCAACTGTGCGACCAAAAGTTCCCTCCTTGCTCACCCTGGCGTTGAAGTCGCCAAGCACGATTTTTATGTCGTGGCGGGGGCAGCCCTCATATGAACGTTTCAGGCCCTCACAGAGCCTTTACTCTCACGAGGGCATCAACCAGCCGGGCACAGGCACCTTCTCTATTGAGGGACCGAACATTATAGGTGCATGCCCTCAAATCATTAGCTTTAGTTCGTTTGCAGGGGTCGTCATCAGTATAGGAAGTTCTCATCCGAGGCTTTTTAATATTTTCATTGGGGGTAATTTTTACGTTGCGGGTCCTAAACCCAGCGCACAACCAGCTGTATTGGAATGCTTCGCCTTTTCACGGTAGCTCACTCCCGAACGGCTCCCCAGAGGATAGTTGGGCTAATCCCGGAAGTTGTGAGCTGCTTGAACCATATGCAGAAGAATTGTCTTGGCCACTCCTAAGTGAGTGGCAATCAGTAACTTTCCCCACTTGCGTGAACTTCTACATATGGAACCATCCTCATTTTAAATTCTTTATGTCGAAGACGTAAATTTGTTTTAAGCTAACGGCGGCTTTTGTTTACAACATTAGGGTATGCTTCTGCGCGCACTTGACACACAGTAGCTAAAACAATCACCATTCGCTACGCCTATCACCATTTTGTCGCGGATTTATAAAGTATATATGTGTATATGTATTCATATGAATATACGCAGATGCCGCGACAAAAATTGACGTTTCGGCAAATGTTTTTGTAATCCTCAAGAAGATTATACTTATGGACAGCTTAAAATACGTTCACATATAAGTAGATCTACTTTTTCGTGCTTAACTCCCAATCCCTAATTAAAAATCGAGATTTTCTTCTGTCATACAAAATTTCTCTCCCAAAATCTGAGATTATAAAATAATCCTAGATAATAACCATACTTTTTGACAAACAACTACGTGTTTTCTGTGTAATGGATCATCAGTAAAAATTAAATAAAAAGGATGCCGGGAAATAAAACATTTTTGTAAACATTATTAGAATTATAAAATGTTTGTTAGGTATTATTAACTACTCGTATACATTCATATAACAGAAAAAGAGCGTGTGTCCAAAGACGTGTGCCCTCTTGTTACTTATAAAAAAATGTAATATCGAATTTCAAATGCGTATTGCTGCCATAGTTTTTTGAAACCTCAGTAAACGTCGTTTACGGATTTCCTCCAACTGTTTGTTATTAGCAGCCAATTGCGCAATTAAATTAGCTATTCCTTCTTCTTGTCTTTTCTTCATATCGGAAATAATAATTAAACAAACCAAAAACACCGAAATATTTCACCAAAATAATTTCTATGAAGAAAAACCTTTCACAAAAGTATTGACAGCTGATTGTCAATTTTGCAGGTAATCTGCCATATGTGAACGGGTAGATTAATTTTGTGGATTTGTTAGTAATTAATGCATATGTGAACGTACTTTTAGGCGCGAGAGGGCAGATGTGGTGGGCTCGTCTTATGAATGATCGAGCCTTGCTTTGAAATATGCGCTTGCCTTTATTATTGAACTAGTTTTTTTTTTATTAGAGATCATTTTAGAATTCAGTTTCTGCACGTATAAACGTAGTTTGTTTTTGTAAGGAAGAAAATTTCATTAAGTAAATAATAAAGAAAGGGCATAATTTTATTAACCCTTATAGATAAATTCAAATGAGTACATATGTTGGAGCATAGTACGTTTGAAGGTAATGGATGGTAGGTATAAAATTATCTACTTTCATGTCACATAAATATTTAAATAAAATATTATATTTTATATAAAAATCCTACATAAATCAAAAACAGCAAATCAAAATTTACCCATAGCATCAAATATGATTCATTAATGCGTACATATAAATGTATGCATGAATATATGTATATACATACGTTTACAGCATGATGGAAAGGATAATGAGAGGGCGCCTATTGTTTGTTGCCCTCAACAAATTTGAGTATGAGTGATGTCGTATTAGCACCAGTATGGCCAGATTACCATTTTCGTAACTTTATTTAACTTTGTTTTTTGTTATTTAGTCTCGGAGTTTTAGCTCTTTTTTAATGACATTTTTCTATCCTGAATGCAATGTTTATAATTTTGGGAAATATAAATTTTTTAAAAATTAGTTCAAAAACTCTCTCAGTTTTATTTAGCTCTACTTTTTTTAACATCTGGTCGCATTGCCAATTCTTTGGAATTGCTTAATTCTAGATGGCACATAGAGGAAATGCAAGTTTAAATAAATAAATAAATAATTGGCGCGTATACTTCTGTTAGGTGTTTGGCCGAGCTCCTCCTCCTATTTGTGGTGTGCGTCTGGATGTTGTTCCACAAATGGAGGGACCTACAGTTTCAAGCCGACTCCGAACGGCAGATATTTTTATGAGAAGCTTTTTCATGGCAGAAATACACTCGGAGGTTTGCCATTGCCTGCCGAGGGGCGACCGCTATTAGAAAAATGTTTTTATTAATTTTGCTTTCACCGAGATTCGAACCAACGACCTCTCTGTGAATTCCGAATGGTAATCACGCACCAACCCATTCGGCTACGGCGGCCGCCTGAAATGCAAGTTTAGTTAAATTAATTTGGCAAGTGCCGGAAATGCAAATTCGGCAAAAGGGTGAATAACTGTTCAATAAATATATAAGTTGCATCATTGCAGTTTTAATAAAGCAATTCTTTGGAATTGCTTAATTACAGACGACACATTGCGGAAATTCAAGTTTAGTTAAATTATGTATGTAAGTTATATATGTTAAGTGTGTATTATAGAAATGGAAGTTTGGTTTTACATTATATTAAGGGGCCTAACTATATCACCCCCACCGTTAGTTTGAGGCCCGGACGAAATATGCAATTTAGACATCTTTTTTCTTATGTTATTCGAAAAAAATATTGTTAACAAAATAATTATGACTATGATTATTGCGCTAATGCTGATATTAATTAAACTTGAATATACAATTTGTTTGATACCTTTTTGAATTGAGTTTGCATGTTTTACTTTCTTTAACTTTTGTTAGGGAATTTGGTAAAATGAATTTGTCAAAAATTTTAATTTTTGTATTAAAAAATGTTATATTAAGTGTTTGCATTTCACAATTTTCAAATTTAATCATACATTTTCCTTTCTATTTTATTTCCATTTTATTACAATTATATGTTATCTTTGAATCAAAATTCTTAAATGTAAGTATTCCGGGGATGATTTCTTTTACTTCAGTTTCTTTGTAGTCTTGAATATCGCATTTCTTCAAAATTGATAATATTTAAAAAATATGTGTCTGTTAATTTTACTAAATTTCTTTTCCCTTAACATAAGTGTCAAAAATGTTATTATTATCTACAAGTATTTCATATATGCTTAATTTAATAGATTTATCATTAATATTAGGCATTGGTTCAAATACGATTGCTAATAGGATGCTTTCTGAATATTAAGGTATTTGGGGAATTAAAATAATGTAATGCGACGTCTACTTTAGTGTTAGTGTAACTGTAGAAGTCGTTTATTAAATCTAATTCTGTTTTAGGAAGTATGTCGGAAGGGATAATTCCTAGTTTACAGGAGAATTTTATTTGTCCAATGTCATCAATGTGGTCACCTAAAAGGAATATGTCGTTATTTATTTGATAGACACTTTCTAAATATTTTATTTTGTCTTCTATTGTAGCTATTTTATTTTGTAAGAAGTTCTTGAAGTTGTTTATGTAATTTCCTATTATAATTTTTTTGTGATTTATATGGTTGGTGATATTTTGTATTTGAGAGGAAATTATATTATTTATGCTTGTGGGATTGTTCAAATTTTTCGTTAAAATCTCTTCGTTCTTGTATACAGTGTTCAATGAATTTTTAATTCGTCGTCGCTGTCCATAGTCCACTATTTTAAGTCCTTTTCGTAAAATGTTAATCAGTCCTCGTTTATGCCTTAAGTGTGGATTTAAGTTTGCGATCTTTTCTTTGGCTAAAATAAAGCTTTTATTTACTGTATCCAGTAATGCTTTGCTTTCTGTCGTGGTAGATCTTAGCGAAAGTGAGTTATGTATTATCGGTCGAGTCAGTCTTCGGCTATGAATATTAAGAATAAGTCGTGTTCAACCAATTTTCTTAATTTTTAAATAATAGGTCTATTTATAAGTTCGTGCGGTTTTACAACAGATGGCGTAACTTGATTATTATTCCATCGATCCACATTTCCAAACATTCATTGGAGAGCTACTGTCGTAAGGCACAAACGTCAGTATAAGTTTTTTATTTGAAGCGTAAACAACAATATTTTTACCACACTTGAAAATGTCGAATTTCGTGCCAAATAATGTGTTTTTGCGGGGAATTCTTCTTCATTATTTTAATATGAAGAAAAAAGCAGCCGAAAGTCATCGTATCTTGGTGGAAGTTTATGGTGAGCATGCTCTATCTGAGCGAACGTGCCAGAAGTGGTTTGCACGCTTTAAAAGTGGTGATTTTGGCTTGGAAGACGAAGAACGCGAGGGTGCGCCGCCAAAGTTCATGGATACCGAATTGGAGGAATTGCTCGATCAAGATCCGGCTCAAACGCAAGAAGAGGTTGCAAAAACTTTGGGAGTTGATCAATCAACCATTTCCAAACGTTTAAAAGCCATGGGAATGATCCGAAAGGTAGGCCATTGGGTGCCGTATGAATTGAAGCCAAGAGACGTTGAACGCCGTTTTATGGCATGCGAACAACTGCTTCAACGGCACAAAAGAAAGGGTTTTTTGCATCGAATTGTGACTGGCGATGAAAAGTGGGTCCATTACGACAATCCAAAACGTCGGGCAACGTATGGATACCCTGGCCATGCTTCAACATCGACGTCGGCGCAGAATATTCATGGCCTGAAGGTTATGCTGTGTATCTGGTGGGACCAGCTGGGTGTTGTGTATTATGAGCTACTGAAACCGAATGAAACGATTACGGGGGATGTCTACCGACGACAATTGATGCGTTTGAGCCGAGCACTGCGAGAAAAACGGCCGCAATACGCCGATAGACACGACAAAGTTATTTTGCAACATGACAATGCTCGGCCACATGTTGCACAAGTGGTCAAAACATACTTAGAAACGCTCAAATGGGATGTCCTACCCCACCCGCTGTATAGTCCAGACCTTGCGCCATCCGATTACTATCTCTTCCGATCAATGCAACATGGCCTGGCTGACCAGCACTTCCGTAATTACGATGAAGTCAAAAAATGGATCGATTCGTGGATTGCGGCAAAACCGACCGAATTTTTCACAAAGGGAATCCGTGAATTGCCAGAAAGATGGGAAAAAGTAGTAGTAAGCGATGGACAATATTTTGAATATTAAATTTGTAACCATTTTACGTCAATAAAGTTTCAAATTTCGAAAAAAAAACCGCACGAACTTATTCATAGTCCTATTATAATAATGAAATATAAGTGAAAACTATTGAAAGAAAAAAATTAAATTGTCTTAATTGGAAATATAAATGGCGACGAGGATAAAAAAACAACAAAACAAAGACACAAATTTATTAAAAAACAAAAATTTATTGTAATATCTGCTCTTCGAGATGTATTGAAAGGAAAAATAAATAAAAATTAAAATAAAAATAAAAAATCAATAAATCAAATGCGTACAAGCAAACGTTAAAAAAAGAAAAACAATTACGAATAGTGTGCAAAATTAAGAAAAAAAAAATATGACTAAATTTTAATAAAATATTTAATAATAAATATTAATATAATTACATATGAAAACTAAAGTCGAATCGAAATTTGAAAGTGTGAAATTTTGAAATTTCAATAATAAACTGGAAGCTATACGTGATTTGACGAAAATTCGAAATATAAATAGCAACGAGGATAAAAAAACAACAAAACAAAAACACAAATTTATTAAAAAACAAAAATTTATTGTAATATCTGCTCTTCGAGATGTATTGAAAGGAAAAATAAATAAAAATTAAAATAAAAATAAAAAATCAATAAATCAAATGCGTACAAGCAAACGTTAAAAAACAAAAAAAAACAATTACGAATAGTGTGCAAAATTAAGAAAAAAAAAATATGACTAAATTTTAATAAAATATTTATTGTAATAATAAACACAATATTAATATAATTACATATGAAAACTAAAGTTGAATCGAAATTTGAAAGTGTGAAATTTTGAAATTTCAATAATAAACTGGAAGCTATACGTGATTTGACGAAAATTCTGAAATACACACATACATAAAGATAATTTTACAGAAAATTGCAGAAAATGGGATTTGAGATCTCATGGGGGGTCAAATTAATACGAGTGACAAGGAAATACAATTTGAAAGGTGTTAACACTTAAGTTTCAATCTTGTTAAAAAGAAATGAAAATTGAAAACTGAAAGTGAATAAATATTGAATGTTGAGCGCTGTACTACTTGAAAAAGCCTAGCCAAATAACAGTTGAAAAAACACAAAAAAAAAAAAAAACATACCGCAAATCACTCAAGTGTTTCTACATTACAACAACTAAAAAATCGTTTAAAAGTGCACTTGACTTCAAAACGAAGAAGTCATGACCCGCACGGTCAAGGAAAGGACAGCAAAATACTAACGGACACAAAGCTTATACACCTTGTTGCCAACGAACAATTGTTGCGAAACAAAGCCATCTCGCGAAATTCTGGACACATGTTGAGTGATTATGTGTGTTTGTGCATAATATATGTAAACGAGTGCGATCAACCTCGAATGAGAATTAAAAGACAACAAAAATAAAATTTAAAGAGAGATGAACGAAAACATAAACTAAACACAAAGAAATAACGAAAGAAAGTAGTTAAAAGAAGTGCTAGCTGAGGAGGCAAAGGTATTAGAAGAAATAAACAAAAAAGTGGAAATAACGACATACATAAATAAAAATAAAATAAAAGAGGTTTACAAATTTATACAAACGTGCTTCCTTCGCTTGTCCTCAGAATAAATATCGCGCAGTGATAATTTGTGCCGGTAAATTTTGGTATACAACTAAATTTCAAACCCATTCAATTGTAATAACTAAATAAAAATAATCCAAAAATAAGAAAGCAGCAAAATAAATAGTGAAACAATAAATAAAAATATAAAATCAAGTTAAATCGATTTAACTTTGTCTAACGTAATACAACGAAAATACTGTCAACATGGACTCGCAGGGTTATGAAAATGCAAAGGGTGAGGCACGCACTGTTCGCGATTTGTCCTGTCAATTTGGTAGCAAGGAATTCACCAAGGAAATGTTTCAAATTGCTGGCGGTAGTCAATCGGATAACAACAGCGAACAGCAGCAACAACGAGCCAACAAAAAAAAAAATAAAATAAAATAAAAAATAAGTAAAATTAAAATATCAATATAGCAACAGTCGCAAAAAAGTAGAATAAGCTTACCAATAAACAGTGTTTCTCAAACTGCCTTAATTTAAAGTAAAGGAAAGTAAATAAAGAAGAGAAGGAAAGCAAAAGCATACAAAAAGGTGGAAATGGAGAGGAAAATGGAAATAAGTACGTAGAAGAAAGGGGAAATGAAAATGAAAAGGAAAGTGACATTGAAAATGAAAGGAAGGTGAAAATGAAAATAAAAAGGGGGATGAAAATGAAGAATTGAAAGCTAATTAAAAAGGAAGTGAAATAATTGAAAAAGAGTATGTAGAAAAGACAGATAACTTAAAAGAAAATAACGGTGGCGCTGAAACTTCGTATAATAAAGCACACCCCACAATATAATACAAAATTGATTTTTGAAGTTTATTTACAATTCTTGCCATTTCATGTAAAAACTTTGTTGTTGCAAAATAATATAAACAATATGGAAAATGCCTTCACATATTATTTACAAAATAACTTGTTGCAAGACATTGATATAGGTCGCGGCAGCCTGAAGGTTGACACTTATGAGAAAAATGTTAAGAGCAATCATGATTTTCATTCCAATTTCAATCGGTTGAACCATAAAAACCAAACCAATAACAATCTTGGTAAACAAAATTCAGGAGTTTTCCGCAACAAAAATACAAATTTTGAATATAATCCGAATTATAAAAATTCGAACAGATACAATAGAAATTTTGAAAATAATCAATCCGGAAATTTTAATAGCAATGTCAACTACGGTAGAAATAGTGGCAATTGGAGAGGTGAACCAAATTTGAGAAATTACTCTGGTAGATTTCGTAACAGTGAATACAATTTTGTCTGAATTCATCAACAAAATCTGCATAATATATATGGATGATATTTTGGTATTTTCTACTTCTATTAGCGAACACTTTGAGAGCCTAACAAAAATATTTAACTGCTTGTCTACAAATAACTTAAGAATACAATGCGATAAGTGCAAATTTTTATCTAGATATACAGAGTTTCTGGGCCATATTATCACACATGAAGGTATCAAGGAAAACCCGGAGAAAACGACAAAACGATAATAATTATTTTACGGATAACGAAGAAAACATTGATATAAAATCTTTGTTCGAAAATTCTTTAGAAACGGTGCATTCAGCATACGAAAACCTAAATGAACACTTTCTTATATCCGAGTCCTTAGTAAATAGATACACCACTCAAATTCGTATAGTAAGGAACAAACCCATCGAAAGCGAAATGCTATATAACAAATATAGAATAATCTATATAGCCGAAAGAGACTTACAAAATAGCATTTATCTTACAGATCTTTTTAGAAAATATATTATAAAAAAGGAACAACAGGAATTCATTCAGAGTTGCCTGATAGTGCGTACAATGTGGTATTAAAAAAGGAACAACAGGAATTCATTCAGAGTTGCCTGATAGTGCGTACAATGTGGTACAAGAAAAACTGATAAGTTTATTCTCTTATGACAATAACATTAAATTTACTAAATGCTGTTACAAAGCTTTAGACTTGAAAACAGAGGAGGAAATTTTAGAGGTAGTGGAAAAAGTCCATACGGAAGGGAACCATAGAGGTGTGCTAGAAAATTATGAACAGATGAAATTAAGGTACTTTTATCCAAATATGAAAAAAAAAAACTTTATCACTAGAAACGACATAGATTTTGAAAAAATAAAACTTATACGTACAGAAAAAAGAAACAAGCAATCAACAAATTGAATGCAGAAGCAGAAAGGGTTCCATATTTCAACAACAGCAAAGTTTACATGAAGAATACTCTTGCTAATAGAAATAAACTTGCAAAAAGGTTCGTACAATTGCAAAAAAGTTTTCCTAATAAAGTTGACATGGCAAATATCAAGAGGCCGCATAAAATAACGTAAATGTGCTTATGCGAATTTTATTAAAGATTTTAACATTTACTCATAAATGAAAAAAAAAAAAAAATAGTGATTGCGACCACAATAATTACTAGAAATTCTACTGAAGTTTTAGTTTATTAAACACTATGTAAATTTACGTAAACTAAGCTAATTTTTATAGTTTGTCATATAACAACTTGTATACTGCAGATGTAAAGTATAAAGTTCTTTTGTAAAATGTAAAAAGTTGAATATTCAAAAACGGCAAATAACGAAAAGGAAAATAGAAGTTAAACATTAAACAAAATTTTAATGCTGACTGAAACTTAGTTTTAACTACTGTATATTACAATGAAATTGTGTAGTTATCAGTTAATAAATTAAAGTAAGTTATATAAAACACACTAAGATAAATCGCAGGGACTCGATTTAATTTATGTGGAGGGCGAGTTATGTATTATCGGTCGAGTCAGTCTTCGGCTATGAATAGTAAGAATAAGTCGTGTTCAACCAATTTTCTTAATTTTTAAATATAATAATAAAATATAAGTGAAAACTATTGAAAGAAAAAAATTAAATTGTTTTAATTGGAAATATAAATAGTGTGTTTTCATGTATTAGTGATCATTGTATGCTGTAACGTAAATTAAGACTTCGTCGGGCTTAATTGGTAAGTATCCGTTGTTGTTCGTACGGCCTAATATACCCATGTTTTGTGCATAGGTGGTCGTTAGGAATACAGTTATCAGTACCCGGGAAGTCATCTGAAAGGGTTATGTTAGTTAATTTTTACTTTGGGGTTATCTTTGGCTTGATATTTTTTATAACTGTGTATTGTATTCTTGTAAAAACCTATTATTCTTAGCATTTTCTCTTCCATTGTCTCGTTTCTATTCCTATCGTCATGTCTAAAGAGCCTTATATGTTCGTTAATTGTATTGTGAAATCTTTCGACATCGGCATTTGAAGTGTGGTTACTGTTTGAAGTATAGTGTATGTTTATATTTGCAAGGAATTGTTGTATTGTGATAGCTTTGAATCCTAGTTCATTGTCTACTACTATCTTTTTTATTCTTCCGTCAGCCCAATTTCTACGATTAATTTTATAAGCTACCG
Organism: Anastrepha ludens; assembly: GCF_028408465.1. Classification (NCBI taxonomy): domain Eukaryota; kingdom Metazoa; phylum Arthropoda; class Insecta; order Diptera; family Tephritidae; genus Anastrepha; species Anastrepha ludens. Next base: position 44,509,590 of record NC_071503.1, read on the forward strand.
CGAATATTGTAAATTTATCAATAACACTAGTTTACACCAAAAATGGTCCTCGACCAAAAGGCGTTTTTTAAACTAATTTGAGGTCGCTGAAACCATTTTTTTTCAAAGAACGGTGTCCGAGATATTCCCAAAAAACCTGTTTTTTGGGCAATAGTGCAGTTATTACCTGCAATCTCGAAAACAGTGCACGCCATTTCTTTGAAGTGCATAAATTTCGAAAGTCACACATATAACCTATGTACATGGCAATATTTTTTTTCGTGTCAATGGAAGTCGTAGTTTTCGCAAAACAGCTGTTGAAAGTTAAAAACAGGCATTTTTGACGTTTTTTACTAAATTATCAAAGTTTATTAACTTTTTTCTGTTCATAAAGTCAACACGTGTGATTTTGCAGCTTTTGACTTGGCTATGTTTTAGGTCAAAAATACGCTTCTACTCTGAAACTTCTTCTTTTATGTTGCACGGAATCTTCACGAAATTGCATCCAGCAGTAGTCGCTCATCATTCCTTGATCCCAAAAGCCCTCATAACGCTTTTAAATCGTAGCAATATCTGGATGAAATCGCTCGCCTTGTTCATCACTTTCAGCCCCCAAATTCGGAGGAAAACAATCCAAATGACTGTGAAGTAGGTGCATTTTTAACGACATGCGAGCACCTGTTAACAAAAACAAAGTTAATTGTAAATTTTTTAATAATTTTCCAATCAATTTATATGATAAATATATTTTGGAGTATGTACGTTTTACTATACTAACCAATAGTTTTAAAGTATTTCATCATTGTATGAATCAATTGACGGTCGTTGTTGCTCCTGTTGTTTCCCAAGATCCATGAACAACTTTTTGGAAAGCTTTCCAAGCTTTAGCTTCGGAACTGTCAAGGTATTGTTGAAATTCTGTGTCCGTAAGCAATTTCTTTATCTGTGAACCGACGAATATACCCGCTTTGATTTTCTCTGTTGACAATCTTGGGAACTTGGTTTTCAAGTATTTAAGGGTTGTGTTTTCCGTTTTTTTTGCCAAAGCTTTCACAAAATTCTTCATTAGCCCTCTGTCGTCGTCCACAAATTTATACTTGCAGAAATATGGCGCCACCGAAAATTATACACAGACGTATATTACAATGTTCATACCTAGCTCTTATTTAGCTGGAATTGGTACAATGGGCAAATAAGCCTATTCTGCGACATATATAATATATATATATATATATTTATTTATTTATTTGTATGAAATAAATATTGTTTTTATTTATAGTGAGCCTAAGAACAGTTATTTTGCGTGACTCAATACGCAGGCTGGCATGATTTACTTTTGTTCGAAACCGTATTGTATACATCAAAAAGATATACGACAGACGATGAAATTGTCTTCACTCACATAATACGTGATAACTTCTACAATTTTTCGTCGATTCAGACAAACTTAGGCTTAAAATGTAGGTGACAAAATTGTATTTCAGAAAACCTATCTTATGTCGATATAAAAAAATTTTTTGGTCCAGAAAAAAGTTAATAAACTTTGATAATTTAGTAAAAAACGTCAAAAATGCCCTATTTGGCAAAAACTGCACTATTGCCCAAAAAAACAGGTTTTTTGGGAATATCTCGGAAACCGTTCTTTGAAAAAAAAAAAAAATTAAATTCATTTTTGGCTTCAGCGATCTCAAATTAGTCTTAAAACTGATGTGGATCAGATGTTTTTATTTTTGCACCCTTTCTTAAATTCTTAGTCACAGGTTTGGCGATTAAAGAGTAATATTTTATAAACTATCTATAGTAAAGTTAAACGGAGAAATCGCTTAATTTGTTTAGGAGTTTTAAGGATTAGGAATTTTTTGACACATTCTATTGTTTTGGGGTTTGCCCTTATACCACTGGTTGTCACTATGTGGCCAAGGAATTCAGTTTCCCTTTTTAAAGATTCTGATTTATCTAATTGCAGTTTTTTTTTTTGGCGGGACGGACTAGCAAGTGCAGCATTCAGTGCACTCAGTGCAGCACAATTAAATCCATTGTACTGCACTAAGGGAACACTTTTTAGTTTTCTGTAAATCTACTCGACCTCCGAAGAAATCTGAGTAGATCTTGTAGTGCCAAGGAGCCACGGTGGTCGCTTCTTAGCACATCAGTGCCAAAGACCTCAAGCCTGATTCGAGCGAAGGCGGGGCAGACGCACAGAAAGTGGTTCGCCGCCTCATCCTCCTCTCCACATGCTGGGCAAAGTGCACTGTCTGAGATGCCAGGCATGGTGCTGTGTCATTGGTTAAGTTGAGAAATGTGGCTATTTCCTTGTGGATGATTTTGGTTACTGTATTGTGTCTTTGTGTGTATTTTGTCCCAGCGAGCATTGGGCATCCCGCTGTTATGTGGCCTATAGTTTCTGTGTATATGTTACATTTACGGCATCTGTCGGATGTGATGGTTGAATCTTTTATTATGTATTTTCTGTAGTTTCTTATGGCTATGATTTGGTCTTGTATTCCAATGATGAATCCTTCTGTTTCTGCTTGTAGATCTCCTTTTCTTAGCCACGTATATGTGTTTTGCTGATCTCTGTTGGCATTGTTAACTATATGTGGGTGTATTTGTTTTTGTTTCCATGCTGCTAGGGTTTCTTCTATTGTATGTTTTGGTAGAATAAGTCTTTGGTTGTTGAGGTTAAGGGGCGTTAGTTCTTTGTCTGCTAGTACTACTGCTTTATGAAGGAATGTGTCTTGGTTGTAGAAGTATGTTCTTAAGTTATTTATTTGGTTGCTGTGCAGCTGATGGATATCAATAAGTCCCCTTCCTCCATTTTTTCTGGGTATTGTTATACGCTCTTTACTTGAATGTGGGTGATGTTTATTATGTTTTGTTAAATTCGTTCTTGTGGCTATGTTTAGGTTTTCGATATCTGTATTACTCCATTTGATTACTCCAACAACGGTATCGCATATGTATTCATGGCTTTAAAAAGGTTTTTCGAGTTCAAGTAGCTTTTCAGGATCTTATTAATACGCGCTAGATAGGCAGCGGTTAGTTCTTTTTTAGTTGTTGTATGGTCTATTTTTATATTTTGTTTAAAACCTAGGTATTTATAAAACTCATTCTCTTCCATATTTAGGAGAGTTTCATTATTTTGTGTTTCTATTGTGCTTCTGTTCGTCCATTGTCCGCGTTCTATATGTTGGGTTTTGCATTTATCTATTCCAAATTCCATTTTTATGTCTATAGTAAATTTCTCAGTTATTTTTATTAATCTTTGTAGTTCTTGTTGATTTTTCGCATATAGTTTATGAATAGTATGTGAATATTTTGTTTTTGCCTTTTTATATCAAATCCATATTTTGTTTTATTGAGTATGTTTGAGAGTGGATTCAGACATATGCAAAACCATAGCGCACTTAGTGCATCTCCTTGAAATATTCCGGTTTATATTTTAATTGCATCTGTTGTTATATTTATGGATGGGGTTTGTAAAAGTATTTTTGTTGTCCAATTTTCCATATTTATTTTAAGGAATTGTATATATTTTGGGTGTATTTTATATATTTTTAGAACTTGTAACAGCCAGCTATGTGGTATTTTGTCGAATGCTTTTTTGTAGTCAATATAACATGTATGTAGATTTCGTTGTTCTTTAATGGCTTGTTGTGTGATTGTTTGGTCTATTATTACTTGTTCTTTACAGCCTTGACTTTGTTTTCTACATCCTTTTTGTTCATTTGTTAAAATGTTATTGTTTATTAGGTGCGTGTATATTTTTTGGGACATTAACGATGTGATAATTTTGTAAAGAGTGGGTAAGCATGTGATTGGTCTGTAATTTGCTGGATTGTTGGTTTGATCATTCTTTGGTTTAATAAATGTTATTCCTTCAGTAAGAAAAGCTGGTAAAGTGTTTGATTGGTTTATTGTATCGTTTATTAATTTTAGTAGTCTATTGTGTGTCGATGTTATTGTTTTGTACCAATAGTTGTGTATGTGGTCTATTCCGGGATATTTCCAGTTGTGTGTTTTTGATAGTTGTTGTAAATTTTGGTAGGGTTATTGTGATGTTTTCTTGTGTTGGTATAGTACTGTGTGTTTCTTCTTCCTGTTTTATCCATGTTCTTCATATTTTGGCCACTTATCTTGCCAGTATGTTTGTATTTGCTGTTTTGTTGGAGGACTTATGTTTAATTGATGATTGTTTTCTGTTAGAGTTTTATAAAAGGTTTTTTCGTTGTACTTAAATATTCTATTTTGTTTCTTCCGTTCATTTGATTCTTTATATTTACAAAGCCTATATGCGTATACTTTTAATTTTTGTTTCAAGGTATCCAGCGTGATTGGAAGGGATTCGCTCTTCCCTGTCAACCGCTTCAGGTGTTTGGTGACTTTCTTCGATGTATTTCCTCTATTGTGTTGTGTGCTTATTACTATGTCTTTTCTTAATTTATTAATTTTTGTATTTAAGCGAGTTTGCCATTTTGGGGCTCGTTTTCTGGTTATTGTGTGTTTATTGTTAGATATTTTTTGTTGATTTAGTTCTATTACTGTTGTTGCGACTGTGTATATAAATGTTTGGTATTCTTCCAGGTTCTGTGTTTCTTCTAAATATGTTTAGTTGTCCGTTAGGTATCGATTTGTATAATATACTAGCGTACCCTCGCCCGCTTCGCTAGACGATAAATGCAATGATTTGCTGAAAGAGAATAAAATTAATACGAAACAAAGCAAATTCTTTGATACAATTTCATTCGAACTTTATTGTAACACTTTTTGGTAGACAACGTTTTTGGTTTTCTCATCTTTCGCGTGAATAATGACGATGGTTTGCCAACTCGTGAGCAAGCTACATACAATTGTCCATGAGAAAAAATTGGGTATTCTAAATTAATACCGCACAGTTGTAGAGACTGTCCTTGCGCCTTATTAATTCTCATAGCGAAGGCAAGGCGAATAGGGAACTGCAAACGTTTGAAATCGAATGGTAAATCCGCCGGAAGCAGTGGAATTCAGGGTATCAAAATGTCTTCTCCTTTGTACTTCCCTTTCAAAATTGTTGCTTCGATAACGTTACCCATTAGCTTCTTCACAGCGAGTTTGGTACCGTTGCAAAGTCGGGGCACATTACTATTGCGCAGCATAATAATCGGTGCTCCAATTTTTAATCGTAAATTATGAGGTGGTAAGCCTGGCAAATCGAGTGAGTTTAAGAATTCAGTTGGATAATTTACGACCTCATCTTGATCAGTAATAGTGTCCATTGACTTATACGCAACTATGTCACCAGGTATTTGATCTAAAATAGCTGAATTTATATCATTGACGTCCTTATTTTTCCCAGCTAAAATTGCTCTTTCGCTGAGCCAATCATGGTTTTTGTAATGTTGAACTATGTTTGGAAATACACTCTGTATCAATGCCTCTTTAGACTGTGCAAAAGTGCAGAAATTGTTAGGCAATGTTATCATTCCTGTTGTTTTTGAAAAAAGGTTTATTTTTTTTGGTTAAAAAGTGTTTTTTGAAGTTTTGAAAAACACTTCGCTCTAACAAATTTCTTCTCAGTTAATTGCTGAAAATTAAATATTTTGAAAAAACTATTTTTTTTTAATTTAACGTTTTTGAAAAAATTTTGTTCTTGAAAAAATTTCATACTTTTGTAAAAGTTTGTTAAAAAAGATTTTTTTCCGCTTTGAAAAACACCCCCTCGAAAAAATGTATTCTCTATTAATAGTGGAATATGAAATGCTTGAAAAAGTTTTATTTTATTTTATTTGTTTAAAATTTTTGAAATTTTTTTTTTTTGTAATTTTAGAAAAACACCTCTTCGAAGAAATTTCTTTTATCTTTTTGAGGAAAATTTGGTTTTGAAAAAATTTCATGCTTTCGAAATTTTTTTATTTTACTTTATTTCTTCAAAATTTTTGAAAACAATTTTTTTTTATAATTTTCGAAAAACACCCCTTTGAAAAAATGTTTTCTATGTGTCATAGTGGTATTCCATTAACTTATTAGGATTATAGTCAAATACTTACAAATATCTACGCTTTCACAAATAGCAACAATAAACAAATTTCCTCAAAACCAAAAAATTTACTTTTTTTCTAAAAAAATTCTAAACAAACAACGTAATAAATTTAGAATTTTGTGTTCACGAAAAAACAGTATTGTTTTTATTGTATTAACTGAAAACCAAAATGTTGCAAAAAATCAAAACAAAACTAAATTATTTTTTTGTGTTCATTTGGTCCATATGTTCCATAAAAAGTTGATATGGTAAATAATATGCAGGGTCTGATACACGCAAATTTCCATTGACCATTATAGTGACAAAATTATCGATCACCAATTCCAACAGGATTTCAAAATCAGAGTTGGAATGAGTTGTTGTGTGGAGTACTTCTGAAAAAATGAGAAATAAACAAAATAAATCTAAAAATTCGAATTCTAACTTTATCTTGTGTATGTTCTTATTACCTTTGAATTTTTCCAATGAAGCACCATTCATTTTAAATTTTCCAAGAATTTTTTTTATCATTTCGCGTTTCTTTCCTTTTCCATTCGATTCCAACATTTGTTCATAGCCGAAAACATCGTTTGCAAACGCATTCATTTCCATATAGAATTGGTCAAAGAAAGCATTGCTCAATTGAATTGAAACACTATTTTCATAAATACTTAGGACCTTAACTAATGCACCTTGGTACATACCTAACGCAGATATTCATCGCGACCTTGACATCGATACTATTGATGAAACAATACAAAGCGCTAGCAGAAGACACATAAATAGACTATTAACGCATACAAATCCTATGATGAGAAGACTACCAAATAAAGAAAAATCTACCCAAAGTCGGCTTAACCGTCAAACACCAACAGATCTTGCAAAATCCTTGTAATCAATTGTCAGCTAATCGTATATGTCATTGTTTGTTAACCACTTGTTTTTAAATAATATGTATATATTTCTTCTAAATGAGCTTGGGGCATTGGCCCTTCAATATCACTCTCATTCCATCTTTTTGTAAATCAAATTACTTATTGTCTAACGACAGGTGTAATATTTTATGGAAGAAATAAAAAAAAAAAAAATTTCATTCGAATCATTTGAAATTTATGTAATGTAATGTAATGTATACAATAACGAAAAATTCAAAAAACGTTGTACACATAAAATGAAAGTCGATTCGAAACTTACTTTAATCTAAGAATCGAGCAAGTTTTGTTTTGTACAATATTTTGATTTTTTCTTTTTCTTATATGAAGAAAATATTTAAAAGAAATTTTTTTTTGCTAAAAACCTTCCCCTAGTGGATCCCTATAATATGAAAAAAGAACGAATAAAATTGGCCTCGTATCGGCCCAAAAAAATGCGTACAAACGAACATCATTTCATTTTTATATATATAAATATATGTGTTTGTATATTCTTTAAAAATTAATTTTGGAAGTGAAGGTCTGGTTGTTGGGAACGTATTTTTCCATTTTATTGTGTTTGTCATTAGTTTGTTTTATATTTCTTCTATTGTGTGGTGTATGTTTGGGACCGGGATAGCACACTGTGTGGGACCGGTCATTGATGTGTTGTTATTATTATATGTTACTTCGATTGCTTCGTGTTGCTCTGTTGATATTGCACGTGTTTGTGTTGGTTGTGTGTTTAGGTGTGTTGTTGCCTGTGGTTCATCTAATAAAAACTGAGTTTGTGTTGCTGGTGGCTTAAAGTGTGCTACTACTATTTGTTTGATGTTTTCAATGTCAATATCTGATAAACGCTTGTTTACAATAATGGTCGCTTTCTGATCTACTAGTCTCTGTGAGGTGATTACGTCTTCAAATTGTGGGTATATTTGAAGAAATAAGTTTCGCATTTCGTCTTTGTACCCTATTTTATTTGATTCCATTTTTGTTGCTTGATAGTAGCATCGCATAACTGTGGCGTTCATATCTGTTGTCCATGCTAAGCGCTGCCGGGGTTTTCCAGCTTTTGTGGTTGCAGGTTGACCATGCAAAACACTTTGTGCTGGTTGATTTTGGGTTATCCGGTTGTCTTCTTGATCGGGCTGTTGGTTCCCGCACCGATCCCGATCATTGCGGTGCTCGTCCGAGGATTGTGTTCTTCTTCTTGGAACTATTTTCACGTCTAGTGGGTAGTTGGCCCATCAAGACGGTTGACTATGGTACCGTGGGGGCGTCGCTCCCCATCACATCTCTTTCGATCTATTCCTTGCGGCTTAAATTGGTTCACAGTTTTCCTTCTGGGTTCACAGTATCCTTCAGACATACCTTTTACTAGCCTGCATGTTTGGCATTCAGACGGTAGGTTTGTTGTTCTCTCGTCCGGACTAGGGACCGCGGGGTTGTTACACCCGTCACACCTCTTTGGGGATGCCCTTGCGGGCTTATTATTATTATTATTATTATTATTATTATTATTATTTATATATATATTGTAATATAAAATATTACACTAACTTAAAATCAAAAAAGAGCACACTAGCTGCTTGGGCCTTCGGTGCTTGGTAATTATGAGATTATGTTTAAGTTTTAAGGTATAGGATAAATGACAATTTTACAAGCTTTCAATTAGGCCGATTACCTTAATAAAGTTATATATTTTAATGACATTCTCTATTGTGGTATTTTTCAAAAGTTCGGAGGGGTTTTTGGAACCAAAGATAGGTGCACGTTTACTATTTAAATTTGCACAGATGTCTATTATGTGTATAAGGTTAAGTTGATCGTTACAGAAAGGACATGTGGGAAGAGACGTGGATAGAAGAAGGTGTTCATGGGTTAGCCTGGAGTGACCGATCCTTAAACGCACGAATACAGAAATTTGATTCCTTGGTATTGAGGATGCATATATTGCTTTTTCACAATCTGGGTTAAAAGCTTTATACGGGTGGCTGAATTGCGCCCACGATGCATATTTTTGTCGAAGGAGATAGCTGTTTATGTAAGCTTGAAGGTCTTTAGAGACAAGTGGAGTAAATAGAAAGACTGGAGATTGGTGCATGTATTTGGCCGCTAGATCTGCCGATTCATTCCCAGAATGCCTTTGTAACTTGGAATTTCTATTATTTCCCTAGCTTTCCCTTTTAGCTTGATTTTAATCATGTCTGAAAACAGTCCCTGTGATAGTTCATCATATGTCTGTAACATAGGATGGATTCTATCTATTAAGTTTATAAATCTCTGAGGGTCCCTATTGTAGCCGGTAAATTCAGGGAGATTTCCTAAATACTTCAGAGGATCGAATCGTATTTGAGCCATTATACTCTAATTGTTTTCATTTTCTTATTACGTTAATTAGTAACACTGGATCACAAATTTCAACTTTTTTTCTGCACCAGAGACGCCGTTATGAAATTCCTATGTAAAATCACCGTCTGATTCCGAAAATCAAGGGTATTTTTTATTCTATGGTAACGTTTTTGAGATATTTACGAATTACCGTTATCTAAAAAAAAAAAAATGGGCCCACTTAATCATATATATCTCGAAAACGAATTAAGCGATTCCAAAACCGTTTAAAGCTTTTAAAAGGTAATAAAATTTGCTATAAACTGTGTGTAAAACACTTTTTGCCAGGCCCTGCAGATTCAAAGATAACGAGCTATCATAACGGATTTTTAAAATTTTTTTTGTAAAAATATAAAAAAATGTGTACTTTGAGAGAAAGGATCTCGAAAACTTTTTACTTTTTCGTGTATTTTTTGTTTTCACTCTAAGCTCTGTTTTATTACAAAAAAAAAACTTTGATTCAACAAAATCGATGAACTAATACAAAAGTTACAAACATTCAAGTAAATATATCCAATTAATACTTAAGTACCCTACTGGTAATATGTGTTAGTATTCGCATATCAGTTAGTTACTGGTAGATTTTGGAAGGGTTATTAGATACAAAAAGGCAGGTAGTGTTTTCTATGTATAACTAGGGAACCTTTTTGTATAGGTAGGCTTGCATTTTTAGTTGATCTATGTAAGTATAAATAATAGTACATGTGCCTCGTTCCTTCATAATTTCTATAAGGATCGCCGGATACTGTTCACTTTATAATTGCAGTTTATAATCCGTCATTTACTTAAAAATATAATATGAATAAAAGGGCGCGAGAGTTTGAGTGTAAAAATGATCCAGATATGTTCTGTTTCATCTGCGGGGAATTTATCGTTAAAAGGATGCGACGTGTGTTTTCAAATCCTTTGAAATTTGCATACCATAAGTGTTATGGAATTGAGCCTAGAAACAATGAAAAACCATGGACACCGAATACTGTGTGCACCACATGTGGAGTCGAATTGATATTTTCGGAAACCGGAACCAAAAGGTACAACGTAAAAATTAGGAGTTTGCTCTCTTTTAATGCATATCTGACTAATTTCTTAAACTATCTATTTAGGCGACATATGAAATTTATTACACCAATGAAGTGGAGGGAACCAACTTGCCATTCAACGGACTTCTATATTTGTACTACAAAAGTATTAGGGGTTGGAAAGTCAAGAAAAGTAACCTATGCGAGCGTATCTACAGTGTCATTACCAGAACTAAATTCAACGGAAGCTACATTGCCAGAATCAAATTTAACTTTAGTTCCGGCTCCAGTTTCATTGTCAACAGCAGTATCTGGTTACGCGGCATCATGTTGTACTGAATTGCAAACGGAAAACGAAAAAAACCCTTTGTCACAAGCACAACTCAATGATTGGATAAGGGATTTCGAATTGTCAAAAGAAAAGGACGAACTACACGCCTCTCGTATGCAACAATTTAAATTTGTTTCATCCGATGTTAGGTAACATAATATAGGACTCGTCACGAACAATTCTCCCAGTACTATACGAAGAAGGACAGTGTTTGTTATTGCAAAAACATTGCTGGTCTATTTAAACAGTTTGGTGAACCATATGATTCAAAAGAGTGGCGATTGTTCATAGACGGCAATAAATTAAGTTTAAAGGCCGTATTATTGCATATTGGCAACCAAAAGCCATCTATCCCGATCGCGCATGCAGTAAATACGAAGGCAACATATGAGACAATGCAAAAATTGCTTAAATTAATTAAATACGAAGAACATGATTGGAAAATATGTGCCGATCTAAAAGTCGTTGGAATGCTATGTGGTCTACAATCTGGATACACCAAATACTGTTGCTTTCTATGCAAATGGGATAGCCGAGCACGTCAAGACCACTACATCACAAAGGATTGGCCAGAACGTATCGAGTTTCAAGTTGGGGTGGATAACATAAAATAATCACCACTTATAAAGAAGGAAAAAATTATTCTACCTCCGCTCCACATCAAGCTCGGCCTTATCAAAAACTTTGTCAAGGCTTTGGACAAAGAAGGCGAAGCTTTTCATTATTTGAAAACAATCTTTCCACAGATTTCAGAAGCAAAAATAAAGGAAGGGATTTTTGTGGGGCCGCAAATAAGGAAAATAATGGCCAATACCCATTTCAAAGAACTATTGTCACCAGTGGAGGCAGCGGCGTGGGAATCTTTTGAAAAGGTCGTTACTTCTTTTTTAGGCAAACACAAAAGCCCTAACTTCGAGCTGATAGTGAACGATTTAATCAAAAACTATGCGGAAATGGGTAAATAAAAAACACATATAAGACCGTTTTCTCAGTTAACTTTAAAACTAAACAAAAAATTTGAAAGCAAATTTTTAAATTTACATGAGAATATATAGCCCTTAATCTGAATTTATTGCCCTGCTCCGAACAAACAAGAACGACCCAAATTTGTTCTGAATTGGAAGATTAATCCAGCCTAAGAAAGTTATATGCTAATGTGTCACTTATGTATTTATCTAATTCCCTTTTTAATTTTCTTTCAGGAGTAAATATGTCCTTAAAAATTAATTTTCTGCACTCCCATTTAAATTTTTTCCCGCAAAATCTTGGCGACGAAAGGTTTCACCAGCAAATGAAAATGATTGAAAGTCGGTATCAAGGATTCTGGGATGTCGCTATGATGGGTGACTACTGTTGGTTTCTCATAAGAGAAACCGATCCTTATATAAATAAGCGTCAAAACAAGACACATAACTTTTTCAATTATAAAATAAGATCATAGAGTTAAGACAGAATCATATGTACATATGCTATTATTTGTAGGGTACATAAGTTTTACTATATGGATATATTTACTTGAATGCTTGTAACTTTTGTATTAGTTCATCGATTTTGTTTAATCAAAGTTTATTTTTTCTGTAATAAAACAGAGCCTAGAGTGAAAACAAAAAATATACGAAAAAATAAAAAGTTTTCGAGATCCTTTCTCTCAAAGTACAAATTTTTTTATATTTTTACAAAAAAAATTTAAAAAATCCGTTATGATAGTTCGTTATCTTTGAATCTGCAGGGCCTAGCAAAAAGTGTTTTACACGCGGTTTATAGAAAATTTTATTACCTTTTAAAAGCTTTAAACGGTTTTGGAATCGCTTAATTCGTTTTCGAGATATATATGATTAAGTGGGCCCATTTTTTTTTTTTTAGATAACGGTAATTCGTAAATATCTCAAAAACGTTACCATAGAATAAAAAATACCCTTGATTTTCGGAATCAGACGGGAATTTTACATAGGAAATTCATAACGGCGTCTCTGGTGCATTTTGGCTGTAAACCAGTGCAATTAATTAACTAATTTCTTAATAAAATCTTAAGTAAATTAATTTCCTAATAAAGTCTGCTATTTCTTGTCCTCGGCTTCGGTGAGAATGCAATTCTTCTTGGATGTCGAAGTACTCGTCCATATATAGGGTGGGCCATGTAAAATTTCCTTTTTGGATCGGCTGTAAAAAGAAACTAATCAATATTTTTTCAAACTTTTTTTTTATTTTGAAGATGGAACATTGTCATTTATGAATGAAAAAAAATATCGTTCAAATGATTGCCACGACTGGCTTTACAGTAGGCTATTCGATCAACCCAATTTTTAAGCACATTTTCGATTGTTTGGGCTCTAATTTCATGAATGGCAACTTCGATTTCGTGTTTTAAAGCATCAATCGTCTCTGGATGGTTTGCATAGCATTTGTCCTTAACGGCTCCCCACAAAAAATAGTCCAACGAGCTTAAATCACAGCTCCGAGGCGGCCAATTGATATTGGAATTCAAAAACGGTAGCCAAAAGTTCGAGTGTAACTTTGGCAGTGTGACAAGTTGCACCATCCTGTTGAAACCAAATGTCGTCCATGTCATCCTTTTTAATTTTTGGAAACAAAAACTCGTTGAGCATGTCACGGTAACGCACGCCGTTTACTGTAACCGCGGAAGAAGAAGAGGACTCAACACTTTGGAAATAGGTTTTCAATATTTCCCAATTTTGTTCAAGCGTATTGCGTCCCATTTCGTAAATGTCAAACCTTTAAGGGGTTATACGCAGTTATGACTTTCAAAAAAATCGATTTTTTTTTATTGCATTTTTGTAATGTACATATATTCAAAAGTATACGCACGAAATTTGAAGTAGATCTAAGCAATACTTTCGGAGTTATACCTAAATATGTAGAGATGCCTCGGCACGTTTTAAGGTAGGTATTGAAACTTTAAACGTGTTTTTTTTCAAAACGGCATTTTTCAAGTCGGTGTACACGATATCTCGAAAACGGCTTGTTTGATCGGTCAACCGTTTTAACTCAATCTTTAAAGATACATTTTCTAGTAATTAATCGTTTCTTTTGTAAATCTGATGCTTATTTTCCATTTTATAATCAATTTACGGCCAAATTTTAACGTAAAAATCGAAATCATTTCTTTTAAAAGCTGCCATTTTGTGAAAATTCACTATTTTGATTAGCCGAACGATTAATTACTAGATAATCTAATATATTAACAAAATTTGTTTGGTTTTTTGATTTCAGATAATCCAATCCTGAGTTACGATGTACACCGTAAATCGTCTTTTTTAAAGGAGGTTCCAGAAATCGCCTGCAGCGCGCTCTATAATCAACATTTTTATAAATAAAAAATTTTGTTACGTTCTTCAAGGATGCTTTTATAACCGCCAAAAATTTTCAAATTAAAATATTCTGAAGTTTCTTCAGGATAAATCCTTGACAACCCGTCTTTTATTTGCTTCATAACTGCGTATAACCCCTTAAGTAAATTATGAACACATTTGGCATGTCATTTGTGTTACCATTCTCAAAAAATAGGTGGTTCAAAAAGCAAACGCTATATGGCCCACCCTGTACACATGTAAAAGAAAATGAAAAGTTTTCCTACCTTTGTCTGTTAGGCTGAATGGGTATCTTCGATGTCCTTACGTTGGAATAAAGTTGTTCTTATTTTTCTTCACTGATGTGCTGATGTCTTTTTGATGTCCTTACGTTGGGCGGAATGAAGCTATTCTTCGCGTTTTATATTTTCACGAAATTTTTTTTTTTTAATCTTCATTTTATAGTAGCAATTTTTTGATTATTATATTTTCACGAAACAATTTTTTTAGTTTTATAGTAGAAATCTTTTGCTTATTATATTTTCACGAAAAATTTTTTGAGTTTTATAGTAGGAATCTTTTGCTTACTATATTTTCACGAAAAAAATTTTTTGAGTTCTAAATTTATAGTAGCAATCTTTTGCTTACTATAATTTCACTAGTTTTTTCACCATTGTGGTAATCTTTTGCTCACAAATTCGCGAATAGGTTCGTTTCTTTTTGATACCGCACAAGGAATTAATATTCACGTACTACCGATTTAGTTGCAGTATCCTACCGATTGCGCCACTTTTGAGTTCGATATTTTTAATGAACCAAAAAAAAAAAACCAATTTATGTTCAATTAAAATCAAACTTTTCTTTATTGAATCTATCTTAAGACTGCCTTAAAATTACTGCTACAGCGATATTTATTGTTTCAATTCTGTCTATGTTGCATATTGGCACGGTGAATAATTCTGTGGAATTGTTTACCGTTTATTTGGCAAGTGCCGGAAATGCAAATTCGGCAAAAAGGTGAATAAGTGTTCAATAAAAATATAAGCTGCGTTATTGCACATTTAGTAAAGCAATTCTTTGGAATTGCTTAATTACAGACGGCACATGGCGGAAAATCAAGTTTGTTAAATTACCTATGCATATATGTTACGTGAGTATTATAGAAATGGAAGTTTGGTTTTATATTAACTTAACTTAACTAAACATCAAATAGACGGAGAGCTCATGACCAAAAAACCCAACATATTTTATACTTCTTGAAATTTTGCGTGAGATTAGTTTTTTAATACTAGAATCGATATCCGGCGGGCTGGCTGCTCAATACCGGTCTTAATTATGCGTTTTTATTTTTTAAAATTGTTAATAAAAAACATTTACTCAACATATTTTATACCACTTGAAATTTTAACAGAATTTCACTTACGGTCTGTATAAAATGAAACGATGGTTGCCAGCCCATTCTCATGGTCCCAAAGTACTGCCAGCCCATGTTGAAAGTGCGTTGATGGAAGCACAAGTCAACATATTTTATACCGGCTGTCTTTTTTACACGACATTGGCAATACAATAAATTGACGAAATGTGTAGAGCCAGCCCATTCTGATGGTCCCATCACATGGAAACTTTGGAAAATGTCATTCCTGTGAGTGCGAGCGAGACCGACTTACGTGAATGTGGGTGCGCGAGAGAGAGCGTATATTGTTCATATTCTGTCTCTCCGTACAGTCTTGCAAAAATGGGAAGGATGAAAGGTTTGTTCATCAAAAAATTAGAAAATGGGATTTTTTTTTTCTTTTTCTTAAAAAAGTTTTTATTTCTAATTTATTATTCCTTTATTTAATTTATTAAATGAATAGAAAAATAAAAAACAAAATTAAATTTTTAATTTTCTATGTCAGAAATAGATTCCGAGTCTGAACTGAAATAGTCATTTTCTATTTCTTCAGCTTCAGTCGAAGTATTAGGACTGGACACTTTATACTTTTCAAATACATATTACCGAAAATAGGAAGCATTTTCTTTGTATCCAACCAGCCGAATTATGCACGTTGGCTTGTCAGATATATCGACAATTTGAACAAGATTGAGGAAACGCACCCATCGTTACATGTTGCCATAAAAGAAGGCTTCTTTGGCATAAAACGAACCGACAAAGTTTTTTCAAGACAACCGATTGATATAACCTTAGAACAAACAATTAATGCCGATGCAGCAAAACAATTGACGGGAATAATCCATTTCACAAATTCCATTTCTGCCCGGCAAAGTTGGGCAAAAATTCATGCTATTCGTGCTGCCATCATTTTCCATGTATATGAAACTGCTGGTTTGAAGAAACGTCCCGATATCTCAACGCAACTGGAACCGCATATCATCAAAAGAGATTCTAATCAACTCCGAAATTTCATAAAAACTTTTGATAAATTTATGAACCCCTTCGATGACAGCATTGACAGGAATTTTCTCTTCAACATCGCTACGGGAAAGGCTGCATCATTGCAGGTTGAAAATTATTTATTGACATTTGAACAATCAGGGAGCCAGTTTAGGGAAGAATTCATTACTCAGTGCTCCATAGACCCACAGCGAAAGTCATCACAAGGGTTAAAATTTGTAATTTTTCAGCCAATGCAGTAAATAATAAAGCAAAAGTTGCTAACCAGGTCTACGAAATACGCTTACAACGGGATCTACTTGCACGAATTGTGGCATTATCGATGGATTACAATATCGAAGTCGAAAAAATATTGTCTTATCCAATAACACCAATTCCGTTATCTCTATGTCATTCTGATGGAACAATTTGTAAGACTGAAAAATCTGCAATCACTCAGGTTTTACAAATAAATACAACTGCTAACATACCGCAAATATTCGACATAGTCATAATCGATGGATTTTTCCTGCTCCACTTAATGAAAGAAATTCCAAACACTTTTGGAAATTTATCAAAAAAAATTATCTCATTCATGCAGAAGACACCGGCCAAACGATTCGACATCATATTCGACCAATATTTTACTCCATCCATTAAAGATTATGAACGAATACAAAGAGGAAATGTCAGCAGTATCGATTATAACATCACAGGACCCGAACAAACTCGACCTAAAGATTTCAATAAAGAATTAAGAAATAGCAAATTCAAGGACGCACTGGTCAGATTTCTCATAGAACATTGGGGAACAGTGGAAATGGCGCCATTTATTGGCAATTCAACCATAAAATTGAATTACGATGTGTGCTATACATTTACAAGTGACGGCGCCTCTGTATCGAAAATCGTCGATGAGGAAATGTCATGGGAACTTCAGGAGGAATCAGATACAAAAAGTGTGTATCATGTATGTAAAGCGGTCTGCGAGAATATTTTAATAAAATGTTCCGCTACTGACATACTGATCATCATGCTGGGTAACAGGACCATCTTTCGCATGACGAATTGCACATATTTATGGAATTAGGAACTGGCACTGACAAACGTTGCATTGATATCAATAATCTCAGTGAACAACTCAGCCCATTCCTATGCCAGAGTTTACCAGAATTCCATGCCCTGACCGGCTGTGATTACAGTCCGGCTTTTTACAGAAAACGCAAGAAAAGACCTTTCCAGATATTAAAAAAATCACCGGAATATCAAAATGCTTTTATTGAACTGGCGAATATAAACTCCATCGCAACAAAAAATCATATATTTAAAATGCTGGAAAAATTTGTATGCGAAATGTACAATTTAAGAAACATAAATGACGTGAACAGCGGTCGCTTTTCTAAATTCTGGGAGACATAGAAAGCGTCAAATGTAAACGAAGCATTCCAGAAACAGCTGAAAAATATCGACGCATCGTCTTTACCGCCATGTAAAACCGAGTTACATCAGCAACTTCTCCGAGCTCAATAGGTATATTGGAAATACATGGCGAAACGCTTATTTGAAATTTCCAACTTGTTATCTCCCAGAATCGAATGGCTGGGTGAGAAATGGAGAATTTCTTTCTTTTAATTGGTTTGATGGCGACCAATTCCCTCAATCAGTCCTTGGAGCTGTCATAGAAACTCCTTCAACGAATGACAACATTGAATCAGGTATAGTATTTTACGCCTTCATTCATAGTCCGAAATATTGCAACTATCAGGTATTTTGATTGACGGTATGATTTTCTTTTAGATGCTGAAGCTGAAGAAATAGAAAATGACTATTTCAGTTCAGACTCGGAATCTATTTCTGACATAGAAAATTAAAAATTTAATTTTGTTTTTTTTTTTTTCTATCCATTTAATAAATTAAATAAATAAAGGAATAATAAATTAGAAATAAAAACTTTTTTAAGAAAAAGAAAAAAAAATCCCATTTTCTAATTTTTTGATGAACAAAAATTTCATCCTTCCCATTTTTGCAAGACTGTACGGAGAGACAGAATATGAACAATATACGCTCTCTCTCGCGCACCCACATTCACGTAAGTCGGTCTCGCTCGCACTCACAGGAATGACATTTTCCAAAGTTTCCATGTGATGGGACCATCAGAATGGGCTGGCTCTACACATTTCGTCAATTTATTGTATTGCCAATGTCGTGTAAAAAAGACAGCCGGTATAAAATATGTTGACTTGTGCTTCCATCAACGCACTTTCAACATGGGCTGGCAGTACTTTGGGACCATGAGAATGGGCTGGTAACCATCGTTTCATTTTATACAGACCGTAAATGAAATTCTGTTAAAATTTCAAGTGGTATAAAATATGTTGAGTAAATGTTTTTTATTAACAATTTTAAAAAATAAAAACGCATAATTAAGACCGGTATTGAGCAGCCAGCCCGCCGGATATCGATTCTAGTATTAAAAAACTAATCTCACACAAAATTTCAAGAAGTATAAAATATGTTGGGTTTTTTGGTCATGAGCTCTTAGACTAAAATCTCTCTCTCACTACTGCAGTGTTGCCTAGCTTTGGATATAAAAACGCACTAAAATGCTCTTTGGGCTCAATGCAAGCCTGATGAGAAAACTGGAATTGATGGTAAAATCGCGTCTGATGTGACATTAAGTGTGTGCATTAGTTCAACACAACGTTGTATGGTGGACAGTTTGCGGTTATTTTTATATTGTTGCATCGCAGAGTTTACCAGTACAAGTAAGACTTTGTTTCTCCAGTGAAGAAGCTTAGGTATGAGCATAATGTGTTGCGCTTGACTCTGTGGGATATATCCGGCTTCTGCAAGAACAGCTTTTGTTGGCAATGTGTCGGCGCGGATACTCCTTCCAGATGCCGCATGGTAAGGAGCATTTAGTAATTTGATGTTTTCCTTAGGACAATGTCTATAAATACAAAGTCCAAAATCGATTTTGGATAACAGTAGGGCCTTCGTTATATTAGCAAGTGTATGCGGATGAACATGGCTATGCGTAGAAGATAAAAACTCAATTATGTTAAGTCTTAAAACTAAGCTTATTCTAATGGTTTTACAGGGTTCCTCATATGTAAGTTTTTTGTCGAATGTTAAGCCTAAACTCCTTACTGTATTAGAATGTGGGATGATTAGTACATTGGAAATGGACAAACTGGGAAGCAGCATTTACGTTTTCTAAAAAAGTAGCGCATTTATTTGCTAAGATGAAGGCGCCTGATATTTCTGACCATTTACTTATGCTGTTTGAAATGTTGAGGAAAGTTAAATTACTTTGTTAAGGTTTTTTAATTTGTGCGTCTGTATATCTACAGTATTAAATTTTGGGTTGAACTTTCGTCACTATGTTGGGCTGCAGACAAGGAGTTTATTTGTTGTGGTGGTCGAGAAAGTGCGTCTGCGAGAATATTGTTACTGCTAGGTTTGCATTTGATTTCTTAATTATATTCCTCTAGTATTGATTTCCATCTTTTTAGTTTATATATATACAATTGGCGCGTACACCCTTTTTGGGTGTTTGGCCGAGCTCCTCCTCCTATTTGTGGTATGCGTCTTGATGTCGTTCCACAAATGGCGGCCGCCGTAGCCGAATGGGTTGGTGCGTGACTACAATTCGCAATTCACAGAGAGAACGTCGCTTCGAATCTCGGTGAAACACCAAAATTAAGAAAAAAAAAAACATTTTTCTAATAGCGGTCGCCCCTCGGCAGGCAATGGCAAACCTCCAAGTGTATTTCTGCCATGAAAAAGCTCCTCATCTTTTTAGTTTACTGTTAGTATTTCTGCTACTGAGTGAGTATGTGAAGGGTTGGTGGTCTGTGAAAATTTTTACTGTGGTTGAACCATACAAATGATTTCTAAAAGTTTTTAAAGCCCATATTATGGCCAAAAGTTCCTTTTCATTAGTTGCGTAGTTTTCCTCAGTCCTTGTCAATGTTCTGGAAATGAACCTTATGGATTTACCATTTTGCTCAAGGACTGCTGTTGTTGTTGTTGTTGTTTTAACAGCATAGGTAGCCCTGTCAGTGTAGGGGTAGGCCCAGGAAACATGCTGTTTCGACAGGTTGGGTCCAGAGGGAGAGGGAGGTTAGATGAGTCGGTTTAAGGGGGCATGTGAAGAGGTGGTTAGTGTCGTGCGGGGTACCTTCACATGCCGGACATGTGTTTGGTATGTCGGGGTCGATTCTGGATATGTAGGAGTTTAACCTGCTACAGTATCCAGAACGTAGTTGTGCCAGTGTTACACGAGTTTCACCGGGAAGCTGGAGCTCTTCATCTGCAATAGGTGGTGGTTGAACTCCGATTATGACATTCACAGGACGGGAGTTCATGAAGGTGGTAACGGTCTCCCGGTCAATGTCGTTTATTGACTGTCTAAATACTGTCCGGCCCAGTAGGTTGCGGTCAGTTTTGTCCTGGACTTCGTCAGCGTAGTCTACGAGATGTCTCCTGACGTGCCTGGGAGGTGGCTCAGGCTCAAGCAAGTGTCTGCAGGGGTGAAACCTACGGTAACATCCAAGCAGAAACTGCTTGCTGAGCAGTTTGTTATGCTCCACTACTGGGAGCATTTGTGCCTCGTCATGTAGGTGTTGGATGGGTGACATCAGGAGGCACCCGGTCGCTGTCCAAATGGCGGTATTTTGACAAGTCTGTAGCTTTGTCCACTGCGAATCACTAGTCCCAGGCGACCAGACAGGCGCAGCATAGTTTAGAACCGGCCGGCCAATTGCCTTAAATGTCGAAAGCAATAGTCCTTTGTCTTTGCCCCAAGTGCTGTCGGCCAGCGATTTGAGGACCTTGTTGCGATTTTGGACTTTAGTGGCAATTGCGGTTGTGTGCGCAGAGAAGGAGGGCAAGCTGTCAAAGGTTACACCCAAAATTTTGAAGTTTAAAGTGTCCTCTTGATTTGGAAAAAGTTATAAAAAAAAAAATACACTTTTTTAAATATTGAATTTCGAAAAAATTTCAATTTTTTTTTCTTTTTTGCTAAATAAAAAATTTTTAACTACAATACTTCTTTGCAATTGTTTCTATATGAAGTCGCTCGTGAAAGTAATTACGATCATTTTGAACCCAGAACTATTAAAATCGGTTCCTATTTGACTAACTTATGGGCATTTAAAAAAAATTTTTTCTTATATAATTAAAAAAAATCGAGTTTGAGCCGAAAAACAAAATTGCCGATAACTCTTGAAAAAAAATTTTTTCGGGCGAACAAAAAAATACGTGTCTCATTATTTTGACCAGAGAGCAACATATTTCAGTTACATCGAAATCGAAGAACATGACCCGAATAGCCCGGTTGAATCGAAATGGAAAGCATCAACTATCTCGTCGACCTTACTCGTAAGTCCGTTGCAGTTGAATTGGAGAAGCTTGAAGCTTCTCGGTGAGGTCTGTGTGATTCGGGGGTGAGGGACGCGTGGGGTTGTCGACGTTGGACCTGCTGCGCAATCCACTGTGGTTGTTGCGGCCTGATGGTGGTGGGCGGCCGCGCCTCCGGGGGCGGTAGTGGAAGCAGAGCTCTGCAGCAGGGGGCAACGTAGGCAGTTGTCCACTCACGGGTGGTGCGCAGGCCGGAACATCTCCGAAAATGGCACCAGCCATTGCAAGAATTGCACTGGACTGATACCAGATTCCGAGGTATTACAAACGAATTTTCTCAACTGTACCCGCAACGCAAAACGAGTACCCCTCAAAATTCCATGCGTTCCCGTCATTGAGACTTCTGTGTACAGTAACGTTTTCTGCATCGAATTCGGAATCTATATCTGTACGAGTATCATTCTTGCCGAAAAAGAGAATGCAATAGCGATCCAATCTTGCAGCATTTAGTGAGTTATAACATAGAGTCACAATCTCGAACAAAAGTTATGTTGTAGGTGTAGTATCAGTACTGGCACCCTATTTCCACTCAAACATGTTGCGCAACTCGTTTTTGCGACGTGTGACAATAATTCGGTATCATGTGGAATGAGCAGGAAATTGAAAATTTTTGCACGCCGTGGTGCAAATACAGCATAGGTTTTAGAAGTCAGTAGATGTGTGAATTCGATATGTCAGTTTAATTTCTAGGTTTGTTACAGTTTTATAACGCGGCTGTGGCTGTGATGTTTTATTGCTTCATTGAATTACTGTATTGTTGATTTTACAAGATGCTTGGCACCAGGTTCAAATCCTGCAACCGGCATCTCCTAACATTCACTTTTTATTTTTTATCTTAATTTTATTTTTTTCTAATTATTTCACCAAAAATTTGTATAAAAAGTACAAACTATACTTTAAATTATGTTATTAAATTATTTATTAAAATATATGCATTTATGCACATAGATCACATACATATACATATATACGTAAATATGTATGGATTAGGGATAGGACAAGGATTGTAAGGACAAAAATGCGAAATGCTGAAAATCATCAAATTTGTTTAAATCTGAACCAGAAAAACCTACAACCTAAAATTAAGAGACTGATTATTGATGAAGGTAACCCTCCTATAACACGGTAGATAGGTTCCTAGAAAAACCCGTGTTATGTGAAACTTTGTTGTATGAGACCTAGAGCCAGTACAAAAACGGGGGTTATGTTCCGAAAACTTACTTAAAACAATTTTTTTTTATTCTACATAAACAAGCTTAATTTTTATTAAAAATATAAATAAATGTTCAACACAAAACAAACCAAAAATATTATATTATTTTAATTTAACACAACTGAATTTAATAACTCCTCAGAATAATTAACCGATAACGTTTTTTCGGTGGAATGATATCGCTAGTGCTAGTGTTCTCAGAATCGATTTTATTTACGGTTTCGGATGCCATTTTCATTTAATCCGCTTCTCAGCGTCTCCTTCCTCCAATAAATTTTGAACGATGTCAATAGTCATATCCACTTCTTCCGCGCATTTATCGCTGACATTTTCAGTTCTTTCAGCGACAAAAATATGATTTCGGGTTTTATCATAAGGTCCCTCGATGCATTACTGCACAAGGAGCGTTAGGCGATCTTTAGACACCTTAAATCCAGGTGCTGTTTTTTTCTTTTTTCGGTATAAAGGTTCTACTAGGCATTTTTTCTGGATACATCCTAGCGGCTTCATGATTAACCGACGCAGATTCTCCTTGGATTCTTATGCTATGAATTGCAAAAAAATTTTCGAACCAACCTTTACTTGCCACAAAATCTGGCTTGACAGAGGGTTCTCCTTGCTCTTTAAGATGTTTGTAAATTTTTAGTGCTTTTTGTTTGATCCTATTGTCATATAATGGAATTTTTTTTTACAGCAATCATCAATCCAAATGCTTTTCCATTTCCATTTTTTTCAATTATTGACGCCCCGAGGCGAGCTGCACGTTTTGCGGATGTTAATGATCCTGCAGCAACTGAACTTCCTATTTTTTTTCATTTTTCTTGATAGTCCAGACTGTCGCTTCATTCTAATTAAGGCCTTTCCAATATGAGATGTTTTTTCTCCTTTCAAAAGACGATCCAAGATTTATAACTTTACTTCGAAACAAATAAATTTTCTCTTGGACGTTGTTTCTTTATTTTTCTCGTACATATCTTGGGACATGAACTTAATGTTAAAAAGGTTTTCTTTAACACACCGCGGCTCGACACAGACTGCCGATCAGCAGCGTGAGACACTTTTATTTTCAGGCCACGGAGATAAAAAGAAATAGTTTCCCCAAAACTCACTGAGATAAAATTGTATAAACCTCAGTGGTAAAATTGTGTCCTTAAGACGGCTTGCCTCGCCACAGTTCTGTACAGTTCTTTACAAAGATTTCTGCAATTTTCTTATCATGTTAGAGAGAAACCGTGTTATAGGATGCTTTGTTGTAGGGACGTTCGCGCAATTTACGAATCGTGTTATAGCGAAACCGTGTTATAAGACGCCGTGTTGAAGGAGGGCTATCTTTAAATGTGTTTTATGTGCCGATGCGACCACTCAATATAAACAGTGGGTAAAAATGAATGAAATTTGATAAAAATTTGTTCCTTAATGACCATGTTCCTACGCTGACTCTTTGATATTCGAGGTGCTATTTTGGTTGTTCATAACTTTATATTTTCGATAAAATTAAGTCTAAAACGAGGTTTAAAAATGTTTTTTTCCCAAAGCATTTTAACAATCCAAATGCGTCTATATTTCTGAAATAGCACATCTTAAAAAATTCCAAATAAAAGTAGAAATAGTAAACAAATCGGATAGTTAAGTAATAATATTGTTTTACCAGATTAGTATTTTGTCCATATCAACCGTTTTTGATTACTTCTTCAAGACGTCGCTCCATGCTTTCTACAAGCTGGGGACATCTTTCCTTTGGAACCGAGTACCAAGCCTCCTCAACTGAGGCCCACAAATCATCAAAATTTTTAAAATTTTTGTTAGCGATTTTGACCTTAGCGTCATTCCACAAATTTTCTATTGGATTGAGATCAGGGCTCTGCGCCGGCAAATCCAGTAACATGCTATCATGAGCCATTGCTTCACTGTCTCTGCAGTATGCTTTGGATCATTGTCCTGTATAAATGTCCAATTTAATGGCATAAACTCAAACACAATGGCTCCATTTTATTCTGGAGTGTATCCAGATATTGAAATCTATTCCTTTTAGCAACCACGCAAACAATCGGAAGAACAATAGCACTGCCCTGCAAATTTCAATTTTTCTGATGCGAATAAGATGTGACCTAGTGTTCCCGAAGGGAATTTTCGCGCTGAGCACGAATCCGAGTTCAAAAATTTTCCATCACGTCAGGTTTTCAAAAAAAAGGGGGTTGAAACCTCTAAAAATAGCGTATTTGGCCATTTTTCAAAAATTGTGGAGCAGAACCCTGACGTGCTACGATCTTCGTTATTGTCAGTAATTGAAGGTTGAACTTTGTTCTTTGAAATAAGCCCAAACCCAAATTGTTCGCATGCACCCTTAGAGTAGGGGGTGTACTTATGTCTACGGGGGTAGGGAAAAAAATGAACATGAACTGTCAAAACCGCAATAAGCATAAATAAAATGGAACGCAAAAAAATCCATCGAAATAAAAATGGCAAATTCCCCGCATAAATGTAGGCTTAATAACGGTAACAAATGTAAACAAACAAATTTATTTGATCTAGCAGAGTTCGTACTAAAACCTTAACTTAACATATAAGGCTCACATTTGTGCTATTTATCTGTCCATGGCTGTATATACATATGTATGTATACAGATTAATATACGCAGATGCCACAACAAAAATTTACGGTTCGCCAAATATTTTTGTCTTCAAGCAAAATAGGCTTATGAACCGCTCAGAAGCGTGAGGGAAGATGTGCAAAAACGTCAGTTATTTACGGCGCATTCTTTCTGAAAGCCCGCCATTTTGCCTATCAACAGTTCATCATCCCTTGATGTGTGAATGCTGCCTAGTTTTGAAACATGCTCATGGGCGCGCTCTCACTCAAAATCAAAGAGTTTCGCATCTTATTATTTATGGCATTCTTTTTGTATATGGGGCGTTCCATGAAAGTAGTACCAGTTGGTCCTTCAATTTTCTTTATACTTTGGAATTTTGTTGTGTTTGTGACTCTTTGGAAGCATGCCAAAGGGTTTTGCAAAATTTCAATTATTTTGCAAGTTATTGTTTATTGAATTTTTATGCTAAATTTTTTTCGATAATTTTAATCTTGAAATATATTAGTGATACAAAAAAAAAATTCAAACAATATGACCTTTCTTATTTCGGAAACTTCTAAGATTCTATTAATAAAAATTAACAGTAATATTAATAAAAAATGTTAATTTATTTATTATTTGTTCTTTATACTGTATTGGTAAAGAATAAAGCATGCTGCGGGAGCTGCCGCGCGCGGCTACTAGGCCGAGTCATGCAGTGTAAAATTCAAAAATTATTTCTCGAGAACAAAAAAAAAACCCTATAGAGATGGGTTTGGGATTTGCAGTATCTTTTAAGAAGGGTTCAAACTTTGATAAAAAATTTTTTTTACAAAATTCCACAGTGTACTTCGAGTAAAAAACCAACAATAAAAAATTATTGTTTAAACAAATTAGCTAAAAACTATTTTTTTTATTTTTTAAAAAATATATTATGAAAATTCAACTTTTTCCCTATAATTTTTATGAACAACTTTTTTTTTTATCACTTTTCTATCAAGATAAAAATTATCGAAAAAAATTTAGCATAAAAATTCAATAAACAATAACTTGCAAAATAATTGAAATTTTGCAAAACCCTTTGGCATGCTTCCAAAGAGTCACAAACACAACAAAATTCCAAAGTATAAAGAAAATTGAAGGACCAACTGGTACTACTTTCATGGAACGCCCCAATAGGTTTCGAGTGACATGTGTGCGTTGTGATCGTATTTCCTATGACTAACGTGTGTGTAGCGACTCGGTGAAATAACGGTACATCAAATCATCTAAGCAAACGAAGCGCAAACATAGAGATATTCAAAACACTTTCGTGGCAGCTGTTTTTGTTATTTTATCTCTGCAAATTTTGGTAAAAAACGAAGTCAGTTAATGATTATTTACAAACAAGAAATGTTCACGAGGTTCTTGTGACTAGGAATCACATTCAGATAAAGGATGATACTACCGACCAATCACCCGGAAGAACCATCTTTAGAAGAGATTTAAGGCTTACGGGTGATAAAGCGTTCGGAAAGCTGTCGCTCCTGAAATGGAGGAAGATAGAAATTGGAAAACACTGCAGGGTGACATGGATGAATTACACCATCATGTCAGTTAACGAGTACAGCCCTAAAACTTGATACTATTACGCTAAATAATCATTGTGGTAGTGATTACTACTCTATTGCAACGATTTTGCATGCTATGCCAATGAACAATGCTAAGCCATTCACCGCAATCACCCAAGTATTTAACAAAGCAAATAGGGAAAGTGTTGAATGCATATATAGAGATGCTGATTTTAGTGAAACAACGTGCCGAGATTGGTTCTGTCGCTTCAAAGACGGTGATTTGAATGTTGAGAACCATCCGCGTGAAGGAAAGCCAAAAACTTTCAAAGACGCTGAATTGGAGGCTGTGCTCAATGAGCATCCGTGCCAAACGCAAAAAAAGCGTGCTTTAGTATTAGGAGTTACCCGCCAATCCATTTGCAAGCGATTGCATGCTTTGTGAATGATTAAGAAACAGGGGACTTGGGCTCCTTATGAGTTAAATCCAAGGGATGTTGAGCGTCGTTTTTTCGCCTGTGAACAACTGCTCCAGCGGCAAAAAAAGAAGGGATTTATTCATCGCATCATGACGGGTGATGAAAAATGAATTCATTACAGCAGTCCAAATCAAATAAAGTCATGGAGACTACCTGGTCATGCTTCTATGTCGTCGCCTCGGACGAATATTCCTGCTGCGAAGGTTATGCTATTTATTTGGTGGGATCAAGTTGGTGTTATTTATTATGAACTGTTAAAACCAAGCGAAACAATCACTGGGGATTGGTATCGAATTCAATTGATGCGATTGAGCCGAGCACTGCGCGAGAGGCATGAAAAAGTTATTCTACAGCATGACAACGCGGGCCTCACTTTGCCAAAACCTAGCTAGAAACACTGGAATGGAAAATCCTACCCCACCCGCCATATTCTTCAGATATTGCGCCATCCGATTATCACTTGTTCCGATCGGTGGTACATGGTACAGTTTTACCGTGAAGGTATACGAGATCTGCCAGAAAGATGGGAAAAAGTAATAACCAGCGATGGGCAATACTTTCAATGATTCAATTGTAACCATTTTTTCAGAATAAAGTTGTATTTTCATAAAAAAAGGGCGAGAACTTAGTTGCGCACCTAATACATACAGTTGCGGACAAAACTCCGTACGATCCTTTTTTCTTAATTTCTCCCGATCTAAAGCATTTAAAAGAAATGTAATGATGCAGTTTTGTTTCAAGCCTAATTATATAACAACATGTAAAAAAAAGGCACTGTCAAAAGTGTACATACGAACTTAGAAAATAAGAATTATCTAGGAAAACTGATTAAACTTGTGGAAATGAATATTTTGTTGTGCCACCACCAGCAAGAGACCTCGCAGTGATACAATATAATAGACAAAATTATGAAATCTTATGAGCGCATGGAAAATATTATATTTATATATAACGAATTAGAAACGAAGTAAAATCGATACGATCCGAAGTAAAATCGACATAATAACCACTATATGCCACATTTTGAATACTTTTCAACCACCAACCAAACCGAGGGTGATCAGATTGAAGGTACTTTTTCCAATGGGGTTTTGACAGAGGTCAACGATGAGGTCAGCGATGAGGTCCATTTTTGGCTTAATGGCTACATCAGTAAGCAAAATTGCCGAATTTGGGCTGAAGAGCAATCCGAAGCCATTCAAGAACTGCCATTACATCCATTGAAAACAACCGTGTGGTGCGGCCTATGGGCTAGAGGAATCATCGGCCCATATTTTTTCAAAGACGACGCTGGGGCCAATGTAATAGTGAATGGCGAACGCTTTCGCGCTATGATAAAAGAACTGTTTGATGCCGGAATTTGAAGCCCCTGATCTCCATAACAAGACGGCGCTACTTGCCATCCTTGTCATAAAAAAGATCCTTATTAAAAAGCATATGTCCTTCGGAGCCGGCTTAAAACAGTTCCTCTATTGTTTGGAACAAGATCAAGACGCTCACCATACATTGGAGGAGGAACTCGACCAGACACCCAAAAGGGTGTAAACACATACTTGTCTAAGCAAATGTAACACTAATTATGACGCATAGTAGGACAACACCTATTTTGATAAATTCACACTACTTCCGGCGGTATTATATAACTGTAAAATTTTGAACGCAAATAATGTAACATACAAAAAGTAATAAAAGGTTAAGCTCAAAGAATATCGCTGCGAACTGGGTTTTTATGCGATTTTCTTTCTGACTGATGCAGTGGTTTTTATACTCGATTGTAGAGAAATATTTTTTTAATACTGTCGAGTAAAAAACATTTAAAAACATCTGCATTTTACCGTTAAAAGTATCGAAATTCGTGTTCCTAATTTCCACTATTTTATCAAAGTCGATTGCTTTGAAATGCAAGTTTATGAAACTTTACGATCTCAAATTTTATGTGGTTGGCTGTTTAAAGTTGCTACGCCCGTCGTATTTTAAGAAAGATGTGGCGGTTAATTCTTCTTTTGTAAAGTTTGTTTTTTGTGTGAAAAACATTCTGCTTTCTTTGTTTGTTTTGCTACGAGGGGTGCCTTTTATATTTCGGGATTTGGCAACCCTTGTGTTGCAATCTGGCAACTGACAGCTGTATCGCAAAGTTTGACATTTTTTGGCTTTTACGTACTCAGAACGTTTTGAAATACCAGCGCTATTTGTGTTGTTTACAGTAACTTAAAAGATTCATCTCGGTCCAAAAATGGAATTAAATCGTGAACATTTTCGTGCGATTATTTTTTACAACTTTCGACGTGGATTAACTCAGCAACATTGCATGGATGAACTTAATTCATTTTTTAGCGATGAAGCTCCATCAATTACCAGTGTTTATCGATGGTATGGTGAATTCAATCGTGGTCGTAGTTCACTTCAAGGGGAATTTCGTGAATGTCGTCCAAAATCAGTTGTTGTTCCGAAAACCATTGATGCTGTGCGCAAACTGATATTCCAAGATTGTCATGTGACCTATCGTGAGATTGAGACAATCTTAGGCATTAGTGGGACCAGCATACATTCAATAGTGCATAAACATTGGACTGTCAAAAAAATTTGTTCGCGTTGGATCCCACACAATTTGTCAATCGCTCAAAAAAAGGCTCGTGTCGATTGGTCGAAGGAAATGCTCAAAAAATACGATCGCGGGACTTCGAAACACGTCTATGGCATCGTGACAGGTGATGAATCATGGATTTATGCGTATGAGCCCGGAAGTAAACAGGAGTCGACTGTATGGGTGTTTCAAGATGAGCCAAATCCTACAGAAGTTGTTCGCGCATGAAGCACTTCCAAGCAAATGGTCGCCTGTTTTTTCAGAAAAACTGGACATGTCGCAACCGTACCACTAGAACAACGCAGAACAGTAAATTCTGAGTGGTACACACCCATTTGCTTGCCAGTTGCCTTCCAAGGTGCTCCGCATTTGTGCCAATGCGCCATGGTTTGTACGAAACGAGATATTGCACCGTGACCTAAAAGTTACGACAGTTTTCGAAGAAATAAACAACCTCAGCCAGAGATACAACAACCGACTTGCCACTCATCCGAATAATCGAGCAAATAACCTTTCCAAGATAAGCTACTCCTCAAGATTTAAACCGTAATATACGTAAATGCAAAAGTTGTAAAATTGTATAATATATGTATATGTTATATGTTGTTCATTATTAAGTAACGAATTCCACTGGGAATTCTTACTCTAAGCTATTATTACAATATTTAAATTGTAGGTAAAAATAGTACTTATTGTTATTGTTATGACAGATTGTATGGAATAAATGGAGTTTGAAAAAAAAAAAAAAAAAAAGTTGTCTTCCAAGAAATTAGGAAAACCAATCGCCAAAGACGGATCACTTTTCACCAGGACAATGCGAGCTCTCACACATCGGCTCAAACAACTGCATTTTTGAGCACCCAAAACATCGAATTAATGGGTCATCCGCCGTATAGTCCTGACTTGGCACCGAATGACTTCTTTTTATTCCCGTACGTAAAAAACAAACTGAGAGGTCAACGTTTTTCGACACCTGAAGAAGCGGTTGCGGCATTCAGAATGCATGTTTTGGAGGTACTTCATTCAGAGTGGCAAAAATGCTTCGACAATTGGTTCAAACGCATGCACAAGTGTATAGATCTTCATGGAGAATATTTTGAAAAACAATAAAGTGATTTTCGATGAATAAAATTCGTTTTTGTTCTCTAATCCCGACATATAAAAGGCACCCCTCGTACTACATGTTATTCTGTTTGCATTGAAAAGTAATAAAATCTAAATCTTGATCCCGCTCTATACAGCCAACTTAGCACTAGTTATATAAAACGTTTATCTTTATGTAAGTGACCATTTGTTCAGTCTTACAGGTCAGCTCAAAAGAAAATTATTTAACTTTAAATCATCTTTATTGAATAACATATTTCGTTCCTCAGTAATTTGACAAAGAGCAGGCTGAATTTCTATATCATGCTTTCTACTAAACATTTTGCCCGACCGATAACTGGAAAGTTTTTAGATCTATGCTGTATTCCGTTTTAAAAAAAATGTTGTAGTATATATCCATTATTTGCGGCCACCGTAGCCGAATGGGTTGGTCCGTGACTACCATTCGGAATTCACAGAGAGAACGTAGGTTCGAATCTCGGGGAAACACCAGAATTAAGAAAAAAAAAAACATTTTTCTAATAGTGGTCGCCCCTCGGCAGGCAATGGCAAACCTCCGAGTGTATTTCTGCCATGAAAAAGCTCCTCATAAAAATATCTGCCGTTCGAAGTCGGCTTAAAGCTGTGGGTCCCTCCATTTGTGGAACAACGTCAAGACGCACACCACAAATAGGAGGAGGAGCTCGGCCAAACACCCAAAAAGGGTGTACGCACCAATTATATATATATATAATTATATCCATTCTTGACTACCGGAATGTACCACATTTTTTAATGCAAAAAGTTCCAGAAAATGCGTTTAATAAATGTTGGGTAATTAGTAAATTAATCGAAATTGCCTCTTTAGAATGGATTTTTTGAAGTAATTAGATTAAAGTAAAGCGTTTTTCAGTAAGAGCGCTTCAACTTTTGAACTTTTTTGAATAAAACACAAACGGTTTGACTTTTTTAACTAATTGTTTTTTTATTATCGTGTTTGAACATATACATTTAAGTATGAAATTCGATTTCTTTTGCATGACCACCGCGTGCACGTTTTACGAAGTCCAATCGTTGAACCCAATTTTCGACCACTCTTTTGCATAAATCGGCCGAAATTCCAGCAATTTCGCATTCAATATTGGCTCTGAGCTCACAAATCGTCGCCGGCTTGTTACTGTAGACCAATGACTTCAGATAACCCCAAAGAAAATAGTCTAGAGGCGTCAAATCACACGAGCGCGGCGGCCATTCGACCGGTCCATTTCTGGAAATAATGCGCTCATCGAACTTACTCTTCAACAAATCAATTGTAGCGTGCGCTGTGTGGCTTGTGGCCCCGTCCTGTTGAAACCACATGTCGTCTAAGTCCATACCATTCAATTGCGGCCAAAAATAATCGTTTATCATGTCGCGGTATCGATTTCCATTCACAGTAACGTGGCGATCGTTCTCGTCAACGAAAAAATATGGGCCAATCACGCCGCCGGCATGTAAACCGCACCAAACAGTGATTTTTTCGGGATGCAACGGTGCCTCATGAATCACGTGTGGATTGCTTTCTGCCCAGTAACGCATATTTTGCTTGTTGACAAAGCCATTGAGCCAAAAGTGAGCTTCATCACTGAAGATGATTTTTTGGAAAAAATCTGGATGCTGGTAGCAGCAACAGAACGATTATTTTCATAAAAAATTTGCACGATTTGCAATCGTTGCTCATGTGTGTAGCGTTCCATGATGAAATGTATACTAATGAAGTTTACAAATGACAAGCGAAAAATAAAAAATATTGCGTCGTTCGCTCTCCCTATCGGAAAAGAGTTGAAGCGCACCTATTGAAAAACGCCTTATTAACTATTACAAAAACAGCGATCACTTAATCAATTTTACTTTACTTTCCACATATGAAGAAAATCAAATAATTTGCAGAGAACGTTAATGATATAAAGAAGTTTCACGAGCTACGAATAGTGTGAATCGTCAAGGTTTTGGCTTCTGTATCAAATCAAATTGACTAATGGCCGATGTCATTTTGCAAAGCATTTGAATGCCCTTAAATACTTTTACTACGGGGAGAATCTGCATTTTCTAGATTGTATTGTTTAAAACTTTGAAGTTTAAAATATATTGTTTAAAATAAAAATGTAAAGAAACCTATATGCATATGTGTATGGGACAACTAAGCAAATGTTCAGACGCGGCGAGAACAGTTTCAACTACATACTGCACAGCACAACAAACACAAATTCATTCATAAGTTCGAGCTCATATTTCTAGGAGCAAAGTACTTTCATTCATAAAACGATCCGCCCATATGCCAATTTTTCTCAACGATGACAAAATTCTATATCTAAGTTTTCTTCATCACTGGCAACCATTGGAAAACAGTTGGATACTCAAATAGTCAATACACGAATATTTCTTATAGAAATTTTTGCCAATATATGGTGAACCGTGAATTTTTGTCATGTCGAATGTCCGCGGTTCCGTATATACATATGTTTCCATCCATATATATAAGTTAACTTAGGATAAGCCAACACCACCCAAGTGGCCTTTAATACGACTACCTATAAAAAAATAGCGGCTTCTTTTAGATCTGCACTGAAACACTCAAGAAGCAGTTGGAAAACCCAATAGAATCCAATAGAAGAAGTTGGAAAACTCAATACCACATAAGTCATGGGGAATACGATCACAACGCACATATGTCACCCGAAAGCTATTACAAATTATCTTAAACGTTGCTATAAATACGATTACAACAGCATATGACGATCAAAATATGATTACCATCATAATTCGACAACTCAGCAAAACGCTTCCACAAAGTGGTACGCATGGAAATAAGCCATAACAACAAATCCAGTTTCAGCGCAGTATTAGTTTTAGTATAGATATTGTGAAAAATGTAAAATCTTTGGTCATTCTTTATTTATAGGACTATGAATAAGTTCGTGCGGTTTTTTTCGAAATTTGAAACTTTATTGACGTAAAATGGTTACAAATTTAATATTCAAAATATTGTCCATCGCTTACTACTACTTTTTCCCATCTTTCTGGCAATTCACGGATTCCCTTTGTGAAAAATTCGGTCGGTTTTGCCGCAATCCACGAATCGATCCATTTTTTGACTTCATCGTAATTACGGAAGTGCTGGTCAGCCAGGCCATGTTGCATCGATCGGAAGAGATAGTAATCGGATGGCGCAAGGTCTGGACTATACGGCGGGTGGGGTAGGACATCCCATTTGAGCGTTTCTAAGTATGTTTTGACCACTTGTGCGACATGTGGCCGAGCATTGTCATGTTGCAAAATAACTTTGTCGTGTCTATCGGCGTATTGCGGCCGTTTTTCTCGCAGTGCTCGGCTCAAACGCATCAATTGTCGTCGGTAGACATCCCCCGTAATCGTTTCATTCGGTTTCAGTAGCTCATAATACACAACACCCAGCTGGTCCCACCAGATACACAGCATAACCTTCAGGCCATGAATATTCTGCGCCGACGTCGATGTTGAAGCATGGCCAGGGTATCCATACGTTGCCCGACGTTTTGGATTGTCGTAATGGACCCACTTTTCATCGCCAGTCACAATTCGATGCAAAAAACCCTTTCTTTTGTGCCGTTGAAGCAGTTGTTCGCATGCCATAAAACGGCGTTCAACGTCTCTTGGCTTCAATTCATACGGCACCCAATGGCCTACCTTTCGGATCATTCCCATGGCTTTTAAACGTTTGGAAATGGTTGATTGATCAACTCCCAAAGTTTTTGCAACCTCTTCTTGCGTTTGAGCCGGATCTTGATCGAGCAATTCCTCCAATTCGGTATCCATGAACTTTGGCGGCGCACCCTCGCGTTCTTCGTCTTCCAAGCCAAAATCACCACTTTTAAAGCGTGCAAACCACTTCTGGCACGTTCGCTCAGATAGAGCATGCTCACCATAAGCTTCCACCAAGATACGATGACTTTCGGCTGCTTTTTTCTTCATATTAAAATAATGAAGAAGAATTCCCCGCAAAAACACATTATTTGGCACGAAATTCGACATTTTCAAGTGTGGTAAAAATATTGTTGTTTACGCTTCAAATAAAAAACTTATACTGACGTTTGGGCCTTACGACAGTAGCTCTCCAATGAATGTTTGGAAATGTGGATCGATGGAATAATAATCAAGTTACGCCATCTGTTGTAAAACCGTAACGAACTTATTCATAGTCCTATAATTTTGAATAAAGGCGGTTGATACCGCGATCCAAAAATAAAAACCACTGCGTTTTTACTAAATTGTATGCAAATTCGTGACAGGAAGGGTGTCATCACTGTCCTTCAAGAAATGCGATGGACGGGGCAAGGCGGGAAAAACTTAGGACCTTGCGACGTCTACTACAGCTGCCATGTAAAGGAGCGCAAATTTGGTGTTCGATTTGTTGTGGGAGAGAGACTTCGTCACCAAGTACTATCGTTCACTCCGGTGGAAGAGCGTCTCGCAATAATACGCATCAAGGCGCAATTTTACAGCATCTCGCTCATTTGCGCTCGCACCCCGATGGAAGAGAAGGACGATGGGACCAAACATTCTTTCTATGAGCGCCTGGAACGTCCCACAGACGGAAAATTCAGCTTGCACAACGAAACATCCGGTAACGGACAGAGGCTGATCGACTTCGTCGGGGACCGAAAAATGGTAGTCTACAGTACTAGATTCCAGCGTAAGAAAATACACCAAGCTAGGTGGCTATCTCCTGATCAAAAAACGCGAAACCAAATCGATCATGTTGTAATAGATGGAAGACACGCTTCTAGTGTTTTAGATGTACGTACGATCCGAGGACCCAACATCGACTCAGATCATTACCTCCAATCATTACCAAACTGCGCATTCTACCTATGCAAAGAATGTTCAACAACAAAAAGCTGCAATCAAAACAGACAGCCAGAAGATTCGCCACTCGACTCCTACTCCTACTATCAGTGAGAACTGCCAAACAATCCGGCATGCACGAGCAATGGAGCAACATTTCTCGTTCCCTACGTACCGCCGCCGAAGAAGAACTCGGATTCCGGTGAGGAATGTCATGCTGCCGCAGAAAGAAAAGATGCTGCTTATAGAGCCTCGCTGCGATCGGGAGCAACGCGAGCCGTGTGGACAACTACCGAGAGCTAAAAAAAGAAGAGAGACGTATTATCAGGCAGAAGAAAACGAGAGACCGAAATACGTGAGTGCGATGAGCTTTTAGATGCTGGCCAATAGGAACAACGCCCCAAAATTCTAGATTCCAGAAAGTTCGGCAGCTTACAAAAGGTTTTAAGACCGGAGCGTTTTCCTGTAAGAATAAAGACGGCGATCTGGTGACTGATATCCAGAGCATACTTAAATTATGGAGAGAACTCTTCTCGAGCTTGTTAAATAGTGACAGATGCGTGTGTCACAGAGAATGTGAAGATCCCGATTCCGATTGTCGACGGAAGTGTCGTTCCGCTACCCGACCGTGACGAGGTGGGAAAAGCGATAGCGCAGCTAAAGAACAACAAAGCCGCGAGCGCCAACGGACTGCCGGCTTAGCTATTCAAACCTGGCGGCGAGGAGCTAGTAGGGTGCATGCATCAGCTTCAATGCTATATATGGTCGGATGAAAGGATCCATGCCGATTGGAATTTAAGTGTGCTCTACCCAATCCATTAGAAGGGTGACCTTGCAATTTGTGTCAATTACCGCGGGTTTAGTCTGCTAAATATCGCCTACAAGGTTCTAGCGAGCGTATTGAGTGAAAGGCTGAAGCCCACCGCCCACCAACCGATTGGACCTTATCAGTGTGGCTTTAGACCTGGAAAGTCTACCATCTACCAGATATTCACAATACGACAAATCTTGGAGAACCCCCATGAAAGGGTTGCACTAAACAGTACGGAAAGGAGTTATCTGTATGCAGCGGTGTCTGAATTTGGTAACCCCACGTAAGTAATATGTCTATGCAAAATGATGTTGCTCAATACGAGCAGCGCGACGGAATTGGGAAGGAGCTCTCCGAGCCGTTTGATACTAAACGAGGGTTCAAACAGGGTGACTCGCTGTCGTGTGACTTATTTAACCTGATGTTGGAGAGGATCGTGCGAGCTGCAGATCAAATGACACAATATTTTATAAGAGCTTACAACTGTTGGTTGTTAGTTCTGCCTTCTGCAAACTGGATAAAGAGGCAAAGCGAATGGGTCTGGTGGTGAAGCAGGGCAAAACGAAGTACCTCCTGTCACCAAACAAATAGTCGGTGCACTCGATATCGGCAGCCACGTCACTGTTGACAGTTATGATTTCGAGGTTGTAAAAGACTTCTCTTATTAGGAACCAGCATTAACCCCAAGAATTAGCCCTCTGTTCCTTTATGGACATAGAGGGAGCCTTCGACAACGCAAATTACAAATCCAAAGCCAAATGCTTAATCAGAGGATTATTAAAGCCTCGTTAGGCCAAGCTGAACTTAATGTAACAACAGTAAAGGGATGTCCGCAAGGAGGAGTTCTTTCTCCACTGCTGAGGTCCCTACTAGTTGATGACTTGGTGCAGCACCTGAACAATAAGGGATTTATAACCATTGGTTATGCAGATGACATATCTGTTATAATAAAAGGCAATCATGAAAGGACACTAACAGACTTAAACCAAAATGCCTTGAATGGTGTAAAAAGGAGGGGTTGTCGATCAACCCTAACAAAACCACAATTATCCCCTTCACAAGAAAAAGACAGTTGGAGTTTCCTATATTGAAAAGTATCTAGGTTTAACCTTAGATAAAAAACTCACTTGGGAGTCACATATAAATAATTAAACAAAAAAAGCCACGAAATCTTTGTGGACAACCAAACAATTACTAGGGAGATCCTGGGGCCTCAGCCCTAGTATGACTCTCTGGATATAAACCCAAATGGTTAGACCAATCATACTGTATGGGGCACTAGTATGGTGGAGCAAATCTATTCAAAAAACAGCGCTAACCAAACTGAGGAAAGTACAGAGGCTTGCTTGCCTATGCATCACAGGGGCTATGAGAGCTACCCCAACAGCTGGCATGGAAGCACTCCTTAATCTCCCACCACTTCATATAGCAATCCAAGAGGAAGCAGCTACGCAAGCACTTATGCTACACGTGAAAGAAAATTTCAAATTAGGCAACCTCACCGGTCACCTAAGTATCCTAAATAAAGTCAAAAACAACATGGCTCAAGTTTCAGACCACAACCCAACCCTATGTTTCACAAAAGGATACACAGTTACCTTTCCTGAGAGGATCGAGTGGAAAACAAACCTAAAATGGATGAATGATGATTCGCAAAAATGGTACACTGATGGATCAAAAACACCTTAGGGTGCAGGAGCAGGAGTAGTGGGGCCCATAATCCACAAATCATTCACTCTCACCAGGGACACCACCATCTTCCAAGCGGATTTATACCCAATAATGGAAGCAGCAAACATCATACAACGTAGAAACCACAAGAGAGTAAAGATTAGAATACTCTCGTACAGCCAATCAGTTCTAAAGGCTTTAGATAGCTATACCTACAACTCAAAAACTCTCTTAGAATGGCACAGGGCACTCAATAACCTGGCATCCAGAAAAAGCAATGTCTCATTAATTTGGGTACCATTACATGAGGAATATGACGGCAACGAAAAGGCAGACTTTCAAGCCAAAATAGGGGCAGATGTACATTTCATCGGACCTAGTCCCATGTTTGGATTTAACAAAAACAGGCCAAAACAAAAATTAAAATACTGGGCCAAGGTAGGTAGGTTTGGCAGCCGCATCGCACATAGAGACAACGATGCCACTTAGACCACGGAATGGGTCCGTTGTGAGCCGCGGGGGCTGGGCTACATTTCCCTTTCCATATTGAACCATCCTGAGCTTTTGACAAAGCGTAAAAGGTTGTTGATACCTAAAGTGTATAGATTATCTATATTCGTTAAGAAGTAGGATTTTAAAAATCGGTTTCTGCTTCTGGCTAGAGCCGGGCATGTGCAAAAAAGGTGTTGAATTGTTTCCAATTCCTCCGCATTTCTGCAGCTACGACGGAAATCATGCGTGTATACGCCTAATCTCCTTGCATGATTTCCTATGAGACAATGTCCTGTGAGGGCCCCTACTAAGGTCCTGATTTGAAGTCTACTCAGTTTTATAATACTCTTGGACAGACGTAAATTTAGCCTTGGCCATGTTTGCCTAGCAATTTCGCAGGTGTTGGCGCTAATCCATCTCTGATTTGCAGAATTGATTAGTGCGTCCTTAATGAGAAGCTTACAAGTTGCGAGAGGTATCTCCATAAAATTACTTATGTCTGGCATACAGGTACCTTCCCTTGCAAGTTGGTCTGCCCTACAGTTCCCTGGTATATCTCTGTGGCCTGGGACCCAGCATATTATTATACGATATTGTTTGGCCATCTCATTGAGAGATTGGCGACAACGTAAGACACTCCTTGATGTTGTTTGGAATGCATCCAGGGCTCGTAGGGCAGCTTGGCTGTCTGATAGAATGCAGATATCCGTTGAAGATATTCTGTTTATCTTTAACCATTTTAAGGCTTCATGAATAGCGTTTATTTCCGCTTGAAAAACGCTATAGTGATCCGGTAATTTAAAGGATTCACTAATAGAAAGCTCTTCGCAAAATAACCCTGATCCTACACCGGTGTCCATTTTGGATCCGTCCGTGTAGATCTTAACGGGTGTGTTGGGTGTTGGATTTTCTTCAAGCCATTCCAGTCTAGAAGGGATTTTCATTAGGAAATTCCTTTCGAAGCAAAGAATGGGAGGGTGATAATCACAGTCACTGGGTATATCCGTGTAGGAGTCTAAAATGGTTGAATGTCCATGTGTGACAGTTCTCCATTGTGAGCTCGCTTTGAGCCTTAAAGCGGCGCAGGCCGCTGAGTATTTGCAGAAGAGATCTAGGGGTGGCAGATGTAGCATGTAGATGTCCAAAGCTATGGATGGCGTGGTTTTCATGGCGCCACATATTGCTAGTTCCGCTGATCTCTGCACCTTATTCAATAAATTAGAATAGGTTTTTTTCTGCATAGCACACCACCAGACAACATTTCCATATAGAAGAATGGGTCTGACGACAGCAGTGTAGAGCCAATGAGCAACCTTAGGTTTAATTCCCCAGGTCTTCCCTAAAGCTCTATACAGGCATAAAAAGCTAGGTTCGCTTTCCTGACCCTTTCTAAGGTGTTTGACTTCCAA
This sequence comes from Anastrepha ludens, assembly GCF_028408465.1. Lineage (NCBI taxonomy): Eukaryota > Metazoa > Arthropoda > Insecta > Diptera > Tephritidae > Anastrepha > Anastrepha ludens. The sequence continues at coordinate 44,550,050 of NC_071503.1, forward strand.
GTCAGTTTCCTATCTATGTTTAGTCCCAAGTACTTGGTTTCTTCCGAAATCACAAGAGCTTCCCCTTTGAGCGTAATTGGACTTAGCTGAGGGATTATGTGTTTCTCAGTGAAAAATATGAGTTGTGTTTTGTTTGGGTTGACTCCTAGACCTCACTTTCCTGCCCACCTAGAAAGTATATCTAGAGCATTTTGTATTAGGTCTCTTAATGTAGATACAAATTTACCAGATACAGCAATAACAACATCGTCGGCGTAAGCTATCACCTTACAGCCCACCGATTCCAGTATTAACAGAAGTTTATTTACAACTGCGTTCCATAAAAACGATGAGAGGACTCCACCTTGCGGTGTACCTCTACTTACCAATCTCCTGAGCACCGATTCTCCTAGTTCCGCTTCAATGTCTCTGCTATTTAGCATTTTGCCAATGAAGCCTACCAAGCCCGGTTCTACCCTAAGATCAGTGAGTGCTGCAGTAATTGCCCCCCCTTCAACATTGTTAAAGGCCCCTTCAATATCAAGGAAAGCGGCTAAAGTAAATTCCTGTTTGTGCAGTGAACTCTCTGCCGTGTAAATAAGGTTATGTAGAGCTGTCTCTACCGATTTCCCTTTCGTGTAGGCATGTTGTGACGCAGAGATAAGATTTTTATCTATAGTTAGGCTTAAGTGAAATTCTATCAACCTCTCCAAAGTGTTCAATAGGAAGGAGGAGAGAGATATCGGTCTTAAGTCTTTTGGATGGGTATGTGAGTTTCTACCAGCTTTTGGAATGAAAACAATTTTGACTTCTCTCCACTTAAGAGGTATATGACCGTAGAGAAAGCAACCTTTGAAGATTGCTAGTAGCCCGTGTGCTAGATATCCGGCGGCCTTTTGCAGTTCCACCGGGTAAATGCCATCTGGGCCCGGTGATTTAAAAGGTTTGAAACTTCCAATCGCCCATAAGAGCCGATCCTCAGATATAGCATCTATTCTGACTTCACGACAGTGTGTTGTATCTTCCATGTCATGCCCAGTAATGTCTGGGCCAAAACTCTAATAAATCAGCATTGGAACAACGTAGAGGGTCTTAGACACTCCAAAAAGTTCTTAAGTTTCAATGCTAAAAGAGCTAACTCGGCCCTCACGTTAAACAAAAAGAGTATTCGCACTCTCACAGGCGCCTCACGGGTCACTTCACCTTCAACAAACACTTACATAAATTAGGCATAAATAACACCAGCACCTGCAGATTTTGTTGCGAAGATGAGGAGTTTAAAGAACATCTCGTCATCGAATGTCAGGGGTTGACGCATAGCACGAACAAGTTTTTAAACAAATTCATCACTCCCTCAGAAGGAGCTGGTACAATTCATAAGCATACTTAACAGTCAATAGACAGCATTGGGTACACAATAGATCAATATGGTCGCTGTGCTCAAGGCCCATACCTTAACCCTTTAGTACCATTAACCATTAACCCCGATAATAAAGTCAGCCTGGAAATCCAAAGTAGAATCTTTTTTGCCAACATGTCCTACTTTCGACTAAGTAGGCAATTGAGTAGTAAAGTCCTCTGCCAACGAATAAAACGAACACTACAAGGTTCTCATCATGCCCGTCCTAACGTATTGCGCAGAAGCGTGGACGATGACAACATTCGATGAAGCGATGCTTGGAGTGCTTAAGAGAAAGATTTTGCGCAAGATTTTTGGACCTTTGCACGTTGGCCACGGCGAATATCGCAGGCGATGGAATGATGAAGGTTATGTCGTACGAATGGGTACAAACGCTCTGGCGCTGAAAGTATTAGATGTGGTACCAGCTGTTGGTAGCAGAGGAAGACGAAGATCTCCTCTGCGTTGGAAAGATTAGGTGGAGAAGGACTTGGCTTCACTTGGTGTGTTCAATCGGCTCCGGTTAGGAGGTGAAAGAAAAGTCTAGCGCGCTTAGTTAAACTCAGCCAAAATCGCATAAGCGGTTATCAGCCAATTAAGAAGAAGAAGATGTAAATGTGTCTTCTATATGCTCGACAGCCGCAGCTAGTATACGTCAAGTGCGCACAGGAGCGTACAGTAATATGCAGAAAACAGCAACAAGTAGGTTATAAAAAATTCTGTCTCGGACACTTCGTAATTAGGGAACATTTCGAAGGCATTAACCTGGGCAGTGAACACCTTTAAAACATTTAAATCACCGGGTTCAGATGGATTATTCCCGGTCCAAATACAATATTCACTCAATTATATTATGGAGTGGCTAACGGCTATATTCAAGGCTGCTCTGAAACTTAAAAGTGTCCCATCAGTATGGAAAGAAGTAAAAGTTGTATTTATTCCTAAAGCGGGAAAAAGTTCACACACAACACCCAAGGATTTTAGGACAATTAGCTTATCCTCTTTTTTGCTAAAAACATTAGAAAGAATAACAGAATAGCATATCTCACAACATGCGTACTGTATAGGGAAATCTACTGAAACAGCACTTAACTCAGTTGTCATAGAAATCGATAAGTCAATTTATAATAAAGAATTCACACTGGTAGCCTTCTTTGATATCGAGGGCGCGTTCAACTACATCCTACCGGATACCATAATTGTTGAGGTTGAGTTCATCAAAAACATGCTCTTGAGCAGATTTGAGATCGCAACCCTAGGGACCTTAAAGATCAAGAAAAAAGTTAGTAGAGGGACACCTCAAGGCGGTGTGCTGTCCCCTCTCCTATAGGTGCTGGCATTCAACTTCTTGCTAAAGAGCCTAGGGGAGAAAGGAAAACACGTCGTAGCATATGCGGATGACGTTGCAATGGTAGTAAGAGGGAAATTTCCCAATACACTTAGAGAAGTCATCCAAGATTTACTAAACATGGTTGAAAACTGGTCAAAAGCAAATGGGCTAAGCGTCAACCCCAATAAAACTGAACTCATCCTATTTACCACGAAACATTAAATTTCAAATATAGCTCCCCCGACTCTAGGTGGAATGGCACTGTCATTTAGTGATGACCGCTACTTAGGTCTAATACTAGATAGAAAACTAAGTTGGAAGGCAAATGTCGAAGATAGAGTAAAAAGAGCGACAATAGCACTCTACTCTTGTAAACAGCTGATAGAACTAAGTTGGGGTCTTTCCCCATCTATCGTATATTGTCTTTACACAGAATACCAATCCTTACATACGGCATACTAGTATGGTGCTCGGCTTTAGAAAAGTTAGATATTAAAAGGACCATGGTATATGTACAAAGAATGGTCAGTCTTTGCATCTGCGGGGCGCTTAGGACTACATCCATAGAGGCACTAAGTATTATGTTTAACCTTTTACCAATATGTAGAGCAATTCGGTGAGCAAACAGCTGCCAAAGCAGCTCTTAGACTAAAAGAAATCGGCCTACTCAGAACGAACCAATGAGGACACTCTTAAATTTTAGAAAAATTCCCCTGCATTCCTGGCACAACGGATTTCTGTAAGACCAAGGATATCAACTTAAATAAATCCTTTGTCACAGGATTTCCATCCAAAGAGGAGTGGGATAACGGGCTTATTGTTAAGAAAAATGATATAAACATCTACACAGATGGGTCAAAACTAGACAACAAAGTAGGTGGAGGTCATTTCGCCTACCTGATCATTCCAGTGTATTTCAGGCGGAAGTCATAAAAGAGGGACTTACGGTAATAAAAACGAGAGTATTGTCCACAAATGAAGTCTTCATTTTCTCGGACAGTCAATCGGCAATAAAAGCGCTTGAATCTAAAACACACTCGTCAAAAAAAGTTTTAGAATGTTTTAAACTTCAAAATGACGTATCTAAATGCTACAAAGTGCACCTTATATGGGTGCCAGGCCACAAGAATATAGCAGGAAACTGCAAGCCGGATGAACTTGCTCGAACCGGTACAATGCTCGATCTCCAACCGGATAAGACAGTAATACCTATGGCTATAGCCACTTGTAAATTACTTATAGACAGGGAAGCCATCAAAAAGGTAAATACAAGCTGGCAAAACCTCACAACATGCGAACTAAGCAGACAGACATGGCCGAACTGGAAGAGCGGTCGATCGAAAATCTTGTTAAAATTTAACAGAGAAGCTATAAGAAAAATGATAGGGGTATTAACTGGTCATTGTTTAGTAGGTAGCCGCGCTAGAAAGTTAGGACTCCCGTACCTCGATTTCTGTAGAAGCTGTCTCAATACAAAAGAAGAGGAAACAGTCAGATACCTTTTATGTGAGTGTGAAAGCTTTGCTTTGAGAAGGCTGCGCACTCTCGATACAGCATTTTTAACCGATGTAGCGGACATAGCCCATCTAAAAATAACGAAGCTCTGCTCGTTCATTAAAGTTACCGGATGGTTTGAAAAGGAACACGTAGGGTAAGGATAAGCTCCAGTGGTATCACAGTGGACCTGCGAAAGGTCCAAGTGTGTCTTTACGACAACCACCCAACCTACCTCGAAGGCATTATTTTTTGTTTTCTGATAGTACGTACATATATATTAAATTTATATATTCGTTTACGTATGGGGTTTTCCAATTGATAAAAAGTGCACAAGAACATATGTAAAAATATAGCTGCAAAATTAGAAACTTACACTGCAACAGGAGTGCGACTTATTTGGATGTTACTACATATACATTCAGCCTTCGGAGCCCAAAGTTGTTTAAGTAAATTATGAAGCAATTTTGTTGAGTTTTCATAACACAGGCCGACAAAATTTAACCAACATTCAGACCCAGGAACCGGACTATATATTTCCGAAGGTTTATGATGCGCTGAATCCAAATCAGGCCTCAGAATTGCTCTATCAGCTCTGTTTTTCGAGATATTCTAACCTAAAAGTGCAAAAAACACCGTTTTGCCCATATTTGAGGTTATGTAGCCTTGCAGATGTTTTCTTTCACCAAATTAAAGGATGGCATCTTTAAACACAAGTCTTCTTTTTTCAAATGGCGTTGAGTTTGCTCAAATATCATTTTTTTTTCGCGGAGATATCGCATTTTGAAATTTTCATGATTCTAAATTTTCCTACACCTGAAAATCGATTGAGATAACATAGACATGATATAGTCGATTACTAATTTTCTTGAATTGAGTCTTTTTTTCTTAAAATTTTGTCTCACACCATAAGTGTGCTGACTCACCACGCCCCTACACTATCTAACCTTTGGGTACCGAGTCACACACAGCCCTAACCCCTAGAAACCACCCCTATCATACCGCAAGCAGGCTAGCCCACTTAACCCTGGGGACAGCGTTTACTCGCATATTTTTTTTAAAATAAGTCTTATTTATCTAGATATCTCACAACACAAGTGGGCTAACCAACTTAACTGTTAATCCATCAACTCCCGTATCCCCTAACCCCTAGAAACCACCCCTACCACACCACAAGCAGTCTAACCCACCTCATATTTTTCTTGAAATAAGTCTTATTTTTCTTGATATCTCGTACTACAAGTGGGCTAATTTACTTAACTTCTAACCCACCAATCCCCATAAACCCCCTAACACTTAGAAACCACCCCTATTAGGAGTTAAGTGGTTAAGCCTACTTGTGTTATGAGATATCTAGATAAATAAGACTTATTTTTAAAAAAATATGCGAGTAAACGCTGTCCCCAGGGTTAAGTGGGTTAGCCTGCTTGCGGTATGATAGATGTGGTTTCTAGGGGTTAGGGCTGTGTGTGACTCGGTACCCAAAGGTTAGATAGTGTAGTGGTGTGGGGAGTTAGCACACTTATGGTGTGAGACAAAATTTTAAGAAAAATAAGACTCAATTCAAGAAAATTAGTAATCGACTATATCATGTCTATGTTATCTTAATCGATTTTCAGGTGTAGGAAAATTTAGAAACATGAAAATTTCAAAATGCGATATCTCAGCGAAAAAGAATGATATTTGAGCAAACTCAACGCCATTTGAAAAAAGAAGACTTGATAAAGATGCCATCCTTTAATTTTGGTAAAAGAAAACATCTGCAAGGCTATATAACCTCAAATATGGGCAAAAACGGTGTGTTTTGCACTTTTAGGTTGGGATATATCGAAAACCAGAGCTGATAGAGCAATTTTGAGGCCAGATTTCGATTCATCGAATCAAAATCCTTCGAAAATATATAGCCCGGTTTCTGGGTCTGAGATGCTGTCGGCCTGTGTAATTCATAATTTTTGGCACAATGCTGTGCTTATGAATGTGCGCTGGATTCCTTGAGAATTTTTAGGGTATCGTAATATTTTTTCTGGATCAAATGCACGAATTACATCATTGGCACATAACACAAATACACCGAACTTGAATGCACCAATGACCAACCCTCTAAAAATTAACTTTTGCAAATACATATGTAAAAAATCTTAAGAATATCTAGCATTTATTTTATTACGTTAAATTTTGTTTATTAGTTATTGCGTAAACAATATTGAACACTTATCGGATATAGCTTGTTACATACATATGCACTTCACATTGACTCATCAAACATTAAACAGTTTATTGCTTTCGTGAAATGTGACATGCACTTGAATTCAACAAAAACAACACAACTATTAACTTTCGTTTTAAAAAAAAATTCGAACTAACATAAAAACACGGCGCGATACGGGTCTTCTCATTTCGCCTCTATTTTCACCCGCCACTCTCAGAATGGACCTAATTTTTGCTAACCTGAATTTGTTGCACAGTGTAACCGCAACAAGAAAAATAGCTTCTTTTCATAGTTTATTTTGTTTATTTTTACTAAAAATTCATTTCCCGAACATGAAACTGAATGTAAAAAAGTCAAATAACACTGTGGAACAAATTAAGGTTAGCAAAAATTAGGTCCATTCTGAGAGTGGCGGGTGAAAATAGAGGCGAAATTAGAAGACCCGTATCGCGCCGTTTTTTTATGTTAGTTCGAATTTTTTTTAATCGGCCTTCGAAGTTTGCAGTCAAATGCCGATTTTCAGTATATTGTTTCATAAGTACCACAAAAATTTTCGAAATCAATTTTTTAAAAAATTGTAATTGTTGCACAGGTCTCTAACAATAATTTGGCTTTTACAGATTGAAAAAATATCAATTAGTCGACGAGTTATAGCCAAAAAACCATATAAACAATTTTGCTCCGATTTCGAACTTCGAAGGCCGATTAAAAAAAAATTCGAACTAACATAAAAAAACGGCGCGATACGGGTCTTCTAATTTCACCTCTATTTTCACCCGCCTCTCTCAGAATGGACCTAATTTTTGCTAACCTGAATTTGTTCCACAGTGTTGTTGTAGATTACCGGAAGCTAAATGAAATTACTATTAATTATAAATTTCAAATTCCCAATATGAAAGGAATTCTTGATAAATTAGGCAAAGCCCAACCGTTCTCTTCTATTGATCCTGTCAAAGGTTTTCATCAAATTGTGTTAGATGAAAATGACAGAGAAAAATCCGCATTTTCTACAAGCTATTACGAAGTTATAAGAGTGTCATTTGGGCTAAAAAAGCTCCTTCGACTCTTCAGCGACTTGTGAATTCAGTGCTTCATCAATATATGCATAAATGAAATTTAGACGACATCTTTATATTCAGTACTTCTTTATCAGAACATATACAAGTGTGTTTATATGTATATCTTCTTCTTCTTAATTGGCGCGATAACCGCTTACGCGATTTTGGCCGAGCTTAACAAAGCGCGCCAGTCGTTTCTTTCTCGTGCTAACCGGCGCCAGTTGGACACACCAAGTGAAGCCAAGTCCTTCTCCACCTGATCTTTCCAACGCAGAGGAGGCCGCCCTCTTCCTCTGCTACCACCAGCTGGTACCGCATCGAATACTTTTAGAGCCGGAGCGTTTGCATCCATTCGGACGACATGACCCAGCCAACGTAGCCGCTGGATCTTTATTCGCTGCCCTATGTCTATGTCGTCGTAAAGCTCATAAGCTCATCGTTCCATCGTCTGCGATATTCGCCGTTGCCAACGTGCAAAGGTCCAAAAATCTTACGCAGAATCTTTCTCTCGAACACTCCAAGCGTCGCTTCAACGGATGAGAGTCTTGTAGAGTGTTAGTTTTGTTCGTCGAGAGAGGACTTTACTGCTCAGTTGCCTACTTAGTCCAAAGTAGCACTTGTTGGCAAGAGAGATTCTACGTTGGATTTCAAGGCTGACATTGTTATCGGTGTTAATGCTGGTTCCTAAATACACGAAGTCTTTTACAACCTCGAAATTATAACTGTCAACAGTGACATGGGTGCCGATACGCGAGTGCGCCGACTGTTTGTTTGAAGACAGGAGGTACTTCGTTTTGTCCTCGTTCACCACCAGACCCATTCGCTTTGCCTCTTTATCCAGTTTGAAGAAGACAGAACTAACACCGCGGTTGTTAAGGCCGATGATGTCAATATCATCGGCATACGCCAACAATTGTACGCTCTTATAAAAAATTGTGCCAGAGCGATTAAGTTCTGCGGCTCGTACGATGCTCTCCAACATCAGGTTAAAGAAGTCACACGACAGCGAGTCGCCCTGTCTGAAACCTCGTTTGGTATGAAATGGCTCAGAGAGGGCGTTCCCAGTTATGACGGCGCTGTTGGTGTTGAGCAACGTCATCTTACATAGCCGTATTAGTTTTGCGGGGATACCAAATTCAGACATCGCGGCATACAGGGAACTCCTTTCCGTACTGTCGAATGCAGCTTTGAAGTCGACGAAAAGATGGTGTGTGTCGATTCTCCGTGGTCTTCTGGGTCTTTTCCAAGATTTGGCGTATTGTAAATATTTGGTCGATGGTAGACTTTCCAGGTCTGAAGCCACACTGATAAGGTCCAATCAGTTGGTTGACGGTGGGCTTCAGCCTTTCACACAATACGCTCGCTAGAACCTTATAGGTGATATTTAGAAGACTAATCCCGCGGTAATTGGCACAAATTGCAGGATCGCCCTTCTTATGGATTAGGCAGGGCACGCTTAAATTCCAATCGGCAGGCATGCATTCATCCGACCATATTTTGCATAGGAGCTGATGCATGCACCTTACCAGCTCCTCGCCGCCATGTTTGAATAGCTCAGCCGGCAGTCCGTCGGCGCCCGCGGCTTTGTTGCTCTTTAGCCGTGATATTGCTATTCTCACCTCGTCATGGTCGGGTAACGGAACGATAATTCCGTCGTCAACGATTGGGGTATCGGGATCTTCACATTCTCTCTGATATGCGCAGCTGTCACTGTTTAACAGGTTCGAGAAGTGTTCCCTCCATAATTCAAGGTTGCTCTGTACGTCAGTCTTTGTTCTTACAGGAAAACGCCCCGGTCTTAAAACCTTCTGTAAGCCGCCGAACTTTCTGGTAGAATTTTCGGGCGTTGTTCCTATTGGCCAGCATCTCAAGCTCCTCGCACTCACGTATTTCGGCCTCTCGTTTCTTCTTTCGGATAATACGTCTCTCTTCCTTTTTCAGTTCTCTGTAGCGATCCCACATGGCTCGCGTTGCGCCCGATCGCAGCGTATCTCTATAGGCGGCATCTTTTCTTTCGGCGGCAGCATGACACTCCTCGTCGGACGAATTGTTTTTTCGGGCTCGCCGGAATCCGATTTCTTCTTCGGCGGCGGTACGTAGGGAACGAGAAATGTTGCTCCATTGCTCGCGCATGCCGGTTTGTTGGGCAGTGCTCTCCGAGAGCAGGAGTGAGAGTCAAGTGGCGAATCTTCTGGCTGTCTGTTGTGATTGCAGCTTTTCGATGTCGAACATTCTTTGCGTAGGTAGATGTACGTTTTTTGCTGCACAGAGGCGGGTGCGCAGTTTGGCTGCAACAAGGTAATGATCCGAGTCGATGTTGGGCCCTCGGATCGTACGTACATCTAATACACTAGAAGCGTGTCTTCCATCTATCACAACATGATCGATCTGGTTTTGCGTTTTTCGATCAGGAGACAGCCAGGTAGCTTGGTGTATCTTTTTATGCTGGAATCTGGTGCTGCAGACTACCATGTTTCGGGCCCCGGCGAAGTCGATCAGCCTCTGTCCGTTACCGGATGTTTCGTTGTGTAGGCTGAATTTTCCGACTGTGGGATCAAAAATTTCCTCCTTGCCCACCCTGGCGTTGAAGTCGCCAAGCACGATTTTTATGTCGTGGCGGGGGCAGCGCTCATAGGAACGTTCCAAGCGCTCATAGAAGGAATCCTTGGCCGCATCGTCCTTCTCTTCCGTCGCGGCGCGGGCGCAAATTAGCGAGATGTTAAAAAATCGCGCTTTGATGCGGATTATTGCGAGACGCTCGTCCACCGGAGTGAACGACAGTACTTGGTGACGAAGTCTCTCTCCCACAACAAATCCGACACCGAATTTGCGCTCCTTTACATGGCAGCTGTTTTAGACGTCGCAAGGTCCTATGGTTTTCTTACCTTGCCCCGTCCATCGCATCTCTTGGATGGCAGTGATGTCAGCCTTTACTCTCACGAGGACATCAACCAGCCGGGCAGAGGCACTTTCCCCATTAAGGGACCGGACATTCCAGGTGCATGCCCTCATATCATATTCCTTATTTCGTTTGCAGGGGTCGTCATCAGTAAAGGCAGTTCTCATCCGAGGCTTTGTACTTCTTTTCATTAGGGGGGATTTTTAAGTGGCGGGTCCCAAACCCAGCGCACAACCAGCTATCCTGGAATGCTTCGCCTTCTCACGTTAGCTCACTCCCGAACGGGTGTTCGGAAGCTACCCAGAGGATACGTGGGCTAATCCCGGACGTTGTGAGCTGCTTGAACCATATGCAGAAGAATCGTCCTGGCCACTCCCAAGTGAATGGCGATCAGTAACTTTCCCCACTTGCGTGGACTTCTACACAAGGAACCATCCTCCTGATACATATACATATACATATACATATATATAAATTTCAAACTTTGAAAAAAGCAGGATTAAAAATTGAAATTGGTAAATGTAGCTTCTTAAAGAAGAAAACTGAATTATATACATACACTTACACCGACAGGTGTTAAGCCAAATCCAGCTAAGGTCGAAATAATTAAAAAAATTAAAACTTCCGGCAACACAAAAGCAGATGAGTTCCTTTTTAACACACTTTTATTAGGACGGATTGTGTGTATGTATGTAACGGAATCTTTGAGCTTAATTTTCACTGACTTCTAAAAATCTGATCGACTTGAAATTTTGCACACCTATCAAGGACCGATGACAATGCAATAATTTGATAAAAGTTTTCCATTATCCTTATTAGGATTGCCAGGATTAATATTTTCTTGTTTTTACTGTGGGCAAAAAGTAAGGTGAATTTGGTTGTAAAATGAAAAATCTTTATTTATTCTTGTAAATCAGTTTCTCAGGCTCCCTCCACGAAATAAGTTCTTAATCCCGATTACTTCTTTATCACGGCCGATAACTGCATAGCTTTAGACTCACAGTCGATAAGAAAGGCATTAAATATAACAGGAATATATCGAATCATTTATTCACTGACTGCAATGATAACAATAATTTTCATTCATAATAAAAAAAAATAGTTTAAAGAAACTAAAAAATTCGCTTTTTTGCTAATCGAACTAAAAAGTAGAAAATAAAAAATAGTTTAAAAAAACTATTGTAAAAAACAAGCTTTTATTGCTAATCGAACTAAAAAGTAGAAAATAAATTTTAATGACAAAGAGACCTATAATGAAGTAATAGCAAATCGAACGATCAGTCATAGTCAACTACCTCAGAACAGAATTATAACAAAAATTAAGATACAAATAGAATAATTAACACACTTTTATTAGCTCGGGTTGAATGTATGTAACGGAATCTTTGAGCTTAATTTTCACTGGCTTCTAAAAATCTGATCGACTCGGAACACACAACATAGATGACTAGATGGGAAACTCTTTTTCTCGAGAGAGCGCTGAAAAATGTGCATTTTTTATAACATTCCCCAATATTGCCCCACCGGTAGAAACATGAATTGGGTATTTTTTTAAACGAAAATTGGGAATTTTTAGTTTCCACACCACCATTGAGGTTAGTATTTAGTGTGCGGTTGTGTAGTAGTATATTACTCGTAAACACCTACATATACTAAAAATAAAAAATAGTTAAAAAAAAACTAAAAAACACGCTTTTTTGCTAATCGAACTAAAAAGTAGAAAATGAGAAATGTAATTTGAGAGAGCAAACGTAACATAATAAATCTATGTTCATTTATTAAAAAGCTCACTAAAATCTCAGGTTCATAGTTATAGCCTCCACTGTATTCGAAATATAAAAAAAAAACTATGAATAAGACTATGAATAAGTTCGTGCGGTTTTTTTTCGAAATTTGAAACTTTATTGACGTAAAATGGTTACAAATTTAATATTCAAAATATTGTCCATCGCTTACTACTACTTTTTCCCATCTTTCTGGCAATTCACGGATTCCCTTTGTGAAAAATTCGGTCGGTTTTGCCGCAATCCACGAATCGATCCATTTTTTGACTTCATCGTAATTACGGAAGTGCTGGTCAGCCAGGCCATGTTGCATCGATCGGAAGAGATAGTAATCGGATGGCGCAAGGTCTGGACTATACGGCGGGTGGGGTAGGACATCCCATTTGAGCGTTTCTAAGTATGTTTTGACCACTTGTGCAACATGTGGCCGAGCATTGTCATGTTGCAAAATAACTTTGTCGTGTCTATCGGCGTATTGCGGCCGTTTTTCTCGCAGTGCTCGGCTCAAACGCATCAATTGTCGTCGGTAGACATCCCCCGTAATCGTTTCATTCGGTTTCAGTAGCTCATAATACACAACAGCCAGCTGGTCCCACCAGATACACAGCATAACCTTCAGGCCATGAATATTCTGCGCCGACGTCGATGTTGAAGCATGGCCAGGGTATCCATACGTTGCCCGACGTTTTGGATTGTCGTAATGGACCCACTTTTCATCGCCAGTCACAATTCGATGCAAAAAACCCTTTCTTTTGTGCCGTTGAAGCAGTTGTTCGCATGCCATAAAACGGCGTTCAACGTCTCTTGGCTTCAATTCATACGGCACCCAATGGCCTACCTTTCGGATCATTCCCATGGCTTTTAAACGTTTGGAAATGGTTGATTGATCAACTCCCAAAGTTTTTGCAACCTCTTCTTGCGTTTGAGCCGGATCTTGATCGAGCAATTCCTCCAATTCGGTATCCATGAACTTTGGCGGCGCACCCTCGCGTTCTTCGTCTTCCAAGCCAAAATCACCACTTTTAAAGCGTGCAAACCACTTCTGGCACGTTCGCTCAGATAGAGCATGCTCACCATAAACTTCCACCAAGATACGATGACTTTCGGCTGCTTTTTTCTTCATATTAAAATAATGAAGAAGAATTCCCCGCAAAAACACATTATTTGGCACGAAATTCGACATTTTCAAGTGTGGTAAAAATATTGTTGTTTACGCTTCAAATAAAAAACTTATACTGACGTTTGTGCCTTACGACAGTAGCTCTCCAATGAATGTTTGGAAATGTGGATCGATGGAATAATAATCAAGTTACGCCATCTGCTGTAAAACCGTAACGAACTTATTCATAGTCCTATTATATAATAAGAATATGAGCATACATACAGAAGTATTTTTTCACACTTCCTTTATTCAATCTTTACTGCTCTATGAGCAATTGCAATTAATTATTAAAAATACCGATGAACCATTTTTCCAAGAATTGCAAATTGAATATTGTAAATGTTCTCAAGTAATTATAATTTTGTTGTAAACAAAATTAATAAAAGACTAACGAATTATTAAGCAATTATTAAAAAGACCAATGAACCATTTTTCTTAAGAATTGTAAACTAAATTTCCAAAGAACCAATATATGTATTGTAAAGTAATCAAATATTTATTGTTAACAAAATAAATTAAGTATAAATAAGAAAGTTTAAAGAAATAAAGTTCAGTTATCAGTTATCAGTGATGAACTCAACCAAACTAAAACCCAAGTGTTTTTTTATAAACAATCAGGTAAAAACCTGTTTTTCTTCACCACACCGCATCCATGAATCAATACCTTAATGCTAGTGGATATTCAGTGTTGAATATCAAATATGCATCCAATATTTCATAGAGGTCAAGAAAAAGTGTTTCAGTCTAGAGTTTTAGTCCAGTTTTTACGTCATTGTAGTAAAGTGTTGTGGCCGTCCTAGTCGGGTGTATTTGTGCGTGACTAAAAATGTTGTCACCTTTCTCGCAAAATAGGAGTGAGATTATGTTTATAGGCAAGAATAATAGAGTAGAAGATTGCACCTTCCGAGTTCGCCGTGTCGTAAGAGTCCATCAATAAACAAGCAAAAGGAAGGCGCATTACTTGTTTGGGAAGAAGAAGAGTAGGCGAAAGCAATGGAAACAACCAAACATAAGACATTATACGCTGACACACATACTTTCTAGCCACGGCGTTCTCCGCATAAAAACGCCAAAAAATGCATTTGGAGGCTTTACATTCATTTGTGCTTTAACAATTTAACACGCGGCACTTCGTTTGCATTAGTTTGTTTAGTTTTAATCTCACAAATCACAATATTACCAATCCATTAACTGAAGTTTCACAAAAATCCAATTTCGCCTACTTTTGTTTGTTTTGCATTGCAAAGAGAGTCAGAGTAAAGTAACTGTTTTTTAATAGCGATACCTTCAGTACTCAATTCGCCTTGGTGTGTGTGAACTTTCATTCAGATAGGGACCAATATTCGCACTATAAGCACAACCTTCTGAAATATCTCGATGCCAAAAGGGTGATAATATGTGCTGAAGAGTCCTCTGGTTGTTAATGAAAATTCGATCAAGTTCAGTTGTTTAAGAAAATATCCCGGGCAAGACACCTAATTCTCTTTGTATACGATAGATGCGTTCCCAAAAAAATTCATAAAATAATAAAAAACATGCAAAACTAAACTATTTTTGTAAAAAAATCGTTTTCTCTTTAACTCGTTTCCTTAGGTTTCAGCAGCGCGCGAATAGCCACATGGCCGTAAATAATTATTATTATAATCGTTGTTTACGGAATCACGGATAGACTCTTCAATTTTTATTAGTTTTTTATATAGATAAATTGCCAACACATGCATACATGAAAGCAGTTTTCATAACATATGTATTAATATACTTTTATTTATTGCATCTTTTCTAGGCATACACCATCTGTATATTCGGCAGCATCTAGTTTTAGAAGTCCCTATCCCTCCTCATTGCCCATCAATACAACATTATCAAGGTAAATTTATTCACATAAACACTAAGCATGCAATTGTTAGGATTAAAATAAATACCATAAAATTTAAAAAATCTGAGATGCCGGGGCTTAACTCCAGCTTTATGTTTTCTCTATAATCTACGAATCTCATAGGTAACTGTTCTATAGTGAAACACATTGGACCCTGCTTCAGCATGTGACGCGCCAACTAGGATACAGTAGAACTAGCCCCCTTCATAAAGCGCCCCCTCATTATCAGAGAAAAATGTTGTTTGCTTAGAACATTTTACAGATACAATTTTTTTTAACATTTCTGATATAAATCTGTATAAAAAGCCACTTTGAGAGCAGGTGCGTAAGACTGATTGCAGAATTTTTCGTCGGCATTTAGCCTTTAGCGAATCTGCCCATATTTCGCTTCCGCATAGAAGAATCGAGTTCATCGTGTCCATTAAAAGGTTTCGCTTGCCTCCAAGGTTTGCCATGAGCTTACTTAACATGCCGCTTACTTTGGCAGTTTTTGCGGCAGTATGATTTATGTGCGCTCAGTAACTTAGTCTTGCGTCTAATTGCACTCCTAGGTACTTGATTACTCTTTTTGATGTGAATTTGTGCCTTATTTGACCTTTCAAGTTTGAGCTTGTAAACCTATCTCGATATTAATTTTTTTTTTTGTTCAGATACCTAAGAAATAAATACATTTAGAAAATACCGTTTTCTATTTTTTACACTTTCATTAGAAAAAAATTTATAGCACTGAGAACTTTGATTTTTCGAGTGTGCTATTGGCAGTGCTGCTTTTTGACTCAATGTATCTTGGCAACGCTGGATAAATTACATGTGTTTGTAAGATAGTGAGTTATACCAGTTTAATGAAGTATAGCCACACTGCCTAGCGGTGAATCTTACTCGATAACTTTGTTGTTGGATTCGCATGCAAATTTTTCTTCAGTTAATCGAACATTGAGATAGCGAGCGGGGATATGGCGAATAAAAGAGGGCTTTTGTTGTTGCTATCGCATGCAAATTTTTCATCAAGTCAATCGAGCATAAAGATAGCGAGCGAGGAAGTGGTGAATAGTATTGGCCTTTAATTGAACTCAGTTTTCGTAGAAACTTAGAGATTGTTACTCAGCACTTCATTCTGATGGCAGCAGCGATATTAATTTTTCATCTCCTTTCTTCGGCGAACACGAAATGCGTCTGCTCTGTTTGGTGAGGTTACTCTGAGTTTGCACAAAGTGGCAGTCTGGGAAACTGCCATTTTGTTTGTACAATGTTTCCCTTTCCAATACCTATTGTCAAGTAGTCACAAATATATACTAGTCACAAAAAGCATTCGAAAGTCGTTTTTTGGCTCATGAGGCAATGTTCAATTATTTTTGTGCACTTTACCCTATTCCGTTCGCTGTGAGGGTCGGCGAGCTCGTGTTCGCTGCAGTAACATTTGCACGGTGTTTCCCAAGCATGGTGTAGCCAATATCTGACTGTTAACCGTCCCTCAGCTAATTTGATTTGGTGATATACAAAAAAAAAAAAACTAGCACAGTCTCCGTTTATGCCACTTTCATGTCGTCTCAACAACGATTGATTAGACCAGTGTGCGACTTCGTGTGAAATTAATAATGTACTACTTCATAGTAAAGGCCTTAAAAGTTATTTAAATAAATTATAAAACAATTTTGTTGACGCTTCATAATTCATAATTTTTGGCCCAATGCTGTGCCTATGAATGTGCGCTGGATGCCTTGAACATTTTTTGCGAATCGTAATACTATATATAGGCGAATTGACTATCTAAGGTGGCGCCATTAAAAAACAGTTACTTTATTTTTCGCGATTTTGACTAGTCTGACGTCAGCTCCTTTCGCAATACAAAACAAACGAACAAAACAAACAAATGTAGGAGAAATTACTTGTTTGTGAAAATTCAGCGAATGGCTTGGTAGTATTGGTAGTAACGAAATCAAAGTGCCGTGAATGATATGGTGAAAGCACAATATTAATATAAAGCCTCCCAATGCAGTTTGTTTGCGTTTTTATGCGTATTAATACGTTCACATATAAGTAGATGATCTACTTTTTCGTGCTTAACTCCCAATTCGTAATTAAAAAGCGAGATTTCCCATACAAAATTTCTCTCCTAAAATCAGAGATTATAAAATAATCCTAGATAATAACCTTACTTTTTGAAGAACAACTCTGTGTTTTCTGTGTAATAGAACATTGTTTTTACGCGTATAAAGAAAAACGTCGAAGTAAAAACTAAATAAAATGGATGCCAGCAAAGAAAACAGGTTTATAGACATAATTTTAAAACGTTTGTTAGGTATTTACTATTAACAATGCATTCATATAACAGAAAACGTGTGCCCTATTATTACTTATTATAAAATGTTATTTCGAATGCATATTGCTGCTATAATTTATGAAACCTCAGTATACGTCGTCTACGGATTTCCCTTAACTGTTTGTTATTAGCAGCCAAATGCGGAATTAAATTAGCTATTCCTTGTCCTTGTCTTTTTTTTACATATCGTTAATATTAATTAAACAAACCACAAACACCGATATATTCCACCAAAAAAATTTCTATGAAGAAAAACCTTTCACAACAGGATTGACAGCTGATCGTCAACTTTGCAGTTAATCTGCCATATGCGAATGGGTAGATTAATTTTGTGGATTTGTTGGTAAATAATGCATATGTGAACGTTCTTTAAGACGCCGTGGCCAGAAAGTATGTGTGTGTGCGTATAATTTTTTGTGTTTGGTTATTTCCATTGCTTGCTCACTCTTCTTCTTCCCAAATAAGTAATTCTTCCTTCCTCCCTTCCTTTTGCTTTTTATTCATGCGCTCTTTTGACACGGCGAATTCGGAAGGCGTAAATGTGTATTCTATCATTCTTGAGCCGCATATGTATTTATATAAATTCAAATATTTAAATTTGCATATGCCATCTTCCTGTGTGCCTGGTAATGAAGCAATTCTCTGTGAAGGATTTAATTTTGTTGTAGGGAAGGAATTCAACAAAGTTTAACAGACACACATAATATATGTATTTATATATTTTTTTATTTTGATGATTCGCTCCTGCCCTTTGTTTTAGAGAAAATATAAATACGTGTTATTAATGGTCATAGCTAGCCTGCAGCGTTAACATTCTTTGTTTCTAAACACAAACAAATTATAATCGACGGCTGTGGTGATTCGTTTTCGTGAGACGCGTACCCCTCAAAATTCCATTCCTCTGATCACAGTGCAAGCAACGACTGCACGATAATGGCGTCGGGCAATGACATTGATGGCCTATGCTCCAAGGTAAACGACTACCTCGCCAGCCTTTCTCGCTTCTTCACTGCGAAGAATTTACAACTCTCCCCTACTAAATACACGGCGACTCTTTTTACCACCTGGACATAGGAGGTCAAGCTACAACTCAAGGTGAATGTCGATGATACACAAATTACGGTTACATGACGGTTAACAACCCCAAAATATTGGGAGTCACCTTTGACAGCTTGCTCTCCTTCTCAGCGCATACAACCGCTATTGCAACTAAAGTACAGAATCGGAAGAAGGTTCTCAATTCGCTCGCAGCACTTGGGGCAAAGACAAGGAAATGTTGCAGTCGACTTTTAAAGCAATAGGCCGACCGGTTCTAAACTGTGCTGCGCCCGTCTGGTCGCCTGGAAACAGTGATTCGCAGTAGACGAAGCTTCAGACCTGCCAAAACACTGCATTAAGGACCGCGACAGGATGTCTTCTGATGTCACCTATACCACACCTACATGATGAGGACCTAATGCTGCCTATTAAGGAGCATAACAAATTGCTCAGTAAGCAGTTTCTGCTAGGGTGTTACCGCAGGCCACACCTGCTAGAGCCCGAGCCACCTCCGAGGCAAATCAAGAGGCATTTCCTCAACTACGCGGACGAGATCTCAGACAAAACCAACAGACAGCTACTGGATCGGACTGTGTACAGACAGACTATAAACGACATTCATCGGGAGACTCTTCTTTCTTAAGCTCCCGACCCCCGAATGCCGTTAAGGAGTCCAACCACCACCAATCGCAGACGAAGAGCTCCAACTTCCCTGAGAGTCCCGCGCAACCTTTGCACAATTACGTTCTGGATTTTGTAGCAGGTTAAACTCCTACTTATCCAGATTCGACCCGACATACTGAACATGTGTCCAGCACTAAGCACTTATTCACAAGCCCCATTAAACCTACTCATCTAACACCCCTTTCCCTCTGGACCCAACGCGTCGAAACAGCTCGTTTTCATGGGCCTACCGTTAGATAAGTTAGACGAAGACGACCGGTGATTACGCTACACTGACAGAGCAAAGGTACTGCTACAACAATAACAACACCATAAAGACGTTGCGCAAACGAACACCTTGAAACAGTGCGGGACTGTTCTCAAAGACGAATTGCTTGCTATAATGAATTGTTTATATTTATATATATTTATATATATATATTTATATATGAACCCTGGTTTGGGTGTTTGGCCGAGCTCCTCCTACTATTTGTGGTGTACGTCTTGATATTGTTTCACAAATGGAGGGACCTACAGTTTCAAGCCGACTCCGAACAGCAGATATTATGAGGAGCTTTTTCATGGCAGAAATACACTCGGAGGTTTGCCATTGCCTGCCGAGGGGCAACCGCTATTAGAAAAATGTATTTCTTAATTTTGGTATTTTACCGAGATTCGAACCTACGTTCTCTCTTGATTCTGAATGATAGTCACGCATCAACCCATTCGGCTACGGCGGGTTGTTTACATTTCATTTAGTTGCTCATGGCTGTTAAATAATCGCGAGATACTTTTGAAAACTGTATTAATGAAAATATAGTTAATTATATTAACATAAACTGCCTTGGATTAGGAAAATACAGTGAATCGGTTTTTGTCCCATTTTTAAATGGGTCTGCAAGGGTTGCGTAGGGGAAGGCTTGGATTGTGCTTTTATGCATTTATTCAATAAATGGCTAAATTTTTGACTAAATGTAATCAAATGTATTAATTGACTGTCTTGAATAGTCGAAAAATGTTTGTTCGCCTTTGTGCTAACTCTTCGTACAAGTGGTGAAATTTTTTAGACAAATTTATTTCGGCAATTCATTTGTTTTTGTTTGAGTTTTACCTTAAAAAAAAAAGAACTTTTATTTAGAAACATTTGCTCATCTGAAAACGGATCATTTTTAACTGTTGTTACATTTCGTTCGTCTTCCACTATGAGCACTCTCCAGCTTGCCCTCAACGCAAGCAATTCGGTTTGAGTTTCGTCTTTATCTTCGTTGTTGTTGTTGTAGTAGTAAGAGAAGCCTCGTCAGTGTAGAGTATATCATCGGTCGTCTTCGTCAGGCTCATCTAAAGGTAGGCCCAGGAAATATGCTGTTTCCCTCCAGAGGGAGGGGGAATATCATTGTTTTTAAGTTTAAATGAGTTGTATGTTTTTATTTTCAAAAATATTCCTCAACTTAAAATTACAGCAAAAAATACTGCAGTTTTACAATGAACCTTCCACTGAACATCCCTGCATACGAACTTCGTTTTTATTTCAGGTGTATGGCAACACTAACATTTCGCTAAATTAGAGAACTTTAACATTAAATTACTTAAAAACTATTACCCTCCGGCAGGTTCGGTTTTCAGTTTTAAGATGGGGATACACCCCTCTATCCACCCCTTTTAACGTTTTTTTTTCAAAGCGATATACATTATACTAAAGTTTTTTCTGAGTAGGTTTTAAAGGGCTTGTAAAAAGGTGGTTAGTGTCGTGCGGGGTGCCTTCACATGCTGGACATAAGTTAGGTATGTCGGGGTCAATTCTGGATAAGTAGGAGTTTAACCTGCTACAATATCCGCAACGTAATTGTGCCAGTGTCATGCGGGTCTCACGGGGAAGCTGGATCTTTTCATCTGCAATGGGTGATGGTTGGACGCCGATTACGGCATTCACTGGACGGGAGCTTATGAAGGTGGTAACAGTCTCCCGGTGAATGTCGTTTAATGTCTGTCTAAACATTGTCCGGTCCAGTAGGTCTCTGTTTGTTTTGTCCTGGATCTCGTCGGCGTAGTGTAGTAGGTGTCTCCTGACGTGCCTAGGAAGCGGATCTGGCTCAAGCAGGTGTCTGCAAGGGTGAAACATACGGTAGCACCCCAATGGGAACTGCTTGCTGAACAGTTTGTTATGCTCCTTGACAGGTAGCATATTGGCTTCGTTGTGAAGGTGTTGTAATAGGGACATCAGGAGCCAGCCCGTCGCTGTCCGAATGGCAGTGTTTTGGCATGTCTGGAGCTTTATCCACTGTGTGTCACTAGTTCCAGACGACCAGACAGGCGCAGCATAGTTCAGAACCGGCCGGCCAATTGCTTTAAATGGCGATAGCAACAATTCTT
Source organism: Anastrepha ludens (assembly GCF_028408465.1). Lineage (NCBI taxonomy): Eukaryota > Metazoa > Arthropoda > Insecta > Diptera > Tephritidae > Anastrepha > Anastrepha ludens. The sequence goes on from NC_071503.1 coordinate 44,571,631, forward strand.
TGCCCTTGCCCCAAGTGCTGCCGGCAAGCGACTTGAGAACCTTGTTGCGATTTTGGACTTTAGTGGCAATTGCAGTTGTGTGCGCAGAGAAGGAGAGGAAACTGTCGAAGGTTATAACCAAAATTTTGGTATTGTTTACCGTCGGAATTGGTGTGTCATCGACTTTTTGATGACCTCCTTTGTCCAGGTGGTAAAAAGGGTCGCCGTGGACTTTGTGGGGGAAAGTTGGAGATTCCTCGCAGTGAAAAAGCGAGAAAGTTCGGTGAGGCAGTTGTTCACTTTGGAGCACAGGCCATCGATGTCATTTCCCGACGCCATTATCGTGAAGGAGAAAAGTATCAGAGAAAGAGATAGGAAAGAATAGAGACAGAGATAGAGATAGTTAGTCCTGTGAGAATTTTCCAGATTCTTTGGCAAATCTGTAAATATCCTCCAGTTTTAGAGAACGAATATTACTCATTCTCATGACATAGAACCCAATACTCGTAGTCTTGCTCTAGCAAACGCAGGACACTCACAGAGAAAGTGCTCAGTGCTATACGCCTCCTCCAAGCACGACAGGCATACCGGGTTCTCGATGATTCCAATGGTGGTCATATGCTGACCCCATGGGTTGTGTCCTGTAATGATGCCGACCATCAACCTAATATCTTTCCTTCTAAAATTTAGTAGAAAGTTTGACAGTTTTCTGTTCGGACTTGTCACAAAACACTTTGCAGTTCTGCAGCGTTCCAGACCGGACCATCGCTCTTTATGTAGATTGCCTACATAATCGCTGATCCAATTCATGATTCCTGCGGGACTGATTCCGGTTACTAGCTCTGGCCCCTGTGAGGGCAGCCCTGATCCACAGTTGGCCAATTCGTCGGCAATTTTGTTTCCTTAAACACCGGAGTGTCCCAGAACCCATATAAGTACAAGCCTGTTTTGTCTTGCGATAGAATTAAGCTTCTTCTTACATTCTTAAAAAATCTTTTAGGTTTGCTTAGCGATCTCCAGGGCCTTCAATGCAACCTGACTGTCACTGAAGACTCCAATCTGTTTCCCGTTCCATCTTCTTTCGATTATCCATTTCGCTACTTTTAGGATGGCAAAAACTTCTGTTTGGAAAACAGTTGTCATTCCCCCTATAGCATAGTGATACTTATTACTATCGTTTATGTACCATTCGGCTCCAGACCCTATGTCATTCTTGGACCCATCGGTAAAGAAAATATCCCTCAAACCTCCCTGCATGCATTCTGGATTGCTCCATTGCGTGAGCATCAAATTTCCTTCCAAATGAAACCGTGGGTATCAGGTCATCTTTAACTGCCGAAAACAGTGGATACTGCTCCGACGGCAACTTAAAGATTTCTCTGTGTCTCGAAGTTCCATCTTCGTGCCAGAAACCATATTTATGGAGTCTACACATTGCTTTTATTGCTTCCTGTTATATCTTAAGATCCAGGGGGAGCAAATCAAGCATAGCATTTAGGGCATTACCAGAGTTTGTACTCATGGCACCCGTGATGCATAAACATATACTTCTTTGCAGGCTGTATATTTCCCGGATTGTGGACTTAACCATGCTCCGTTGCCACCAGACCACAGAAGCGTATGTGATGATTGATCTGATAAGAGCTGTGTATATCCATAGGACCACAGCAGGTTTCAGACCCCAGGTTTTGCCAAAGGCTCTACGGCATTGCTGAAAAATCTTCTCTGCACGATTCACCTTCAGTGAAACGTGTGTCTCCCAAGTCAGCTTCTTATCCAAGATTACTCCTAGATATTAAACTTCGTTGGAAATACCAAGTGTCACACCTGTCAGTGTTGGAAGACTGAGTCCATCCAATTTCCGTTTTCTCGTAAACAAGACTATGGTTGTTTTGTTCGGATTAACGGAAAGACCTTGTCTCATGCACCAGTCATCCATATTGTCAAGAATCCTGTGGGCTTTCCTGCAAAGCCTCCCCAAGGATTTATCCGATGTTAGCGCACAGACGTCGTCCGCATATGCTTGGACGTGAAAACCGAGTTCCTGCATCTCCACTAATAGAGAGTCTACGACGAAGCACCACAGCAGTGGAGAAAGAACACCTCCTTGGGGACATCCTTGCTTGGCCCTGACTGTGATTTGTTCGTCACTGCTCCCACCAGCTGTTAACAGCCTCTCAGAGAGCATGGAATATATCCATTTTATAATGGCTTGACTAACTCCGTGTCGTTCGGCAGAAGAACATATCGAGCCGAAAGTGACATTATCAAAAGTCCCCTCAATGTCCACGAACACGCCCATTGTGTATTCGTCAGCTTCCAGCCCAGCTTCAATCTTGCTACAAGATCGTGCAAGGCTGATTCACATGATTTTCCACTCAGGTAAGCGTGTTGATTTCTACTAAGTGGACTTCTCGGCAATACCCCCACTCGAATATGTTTCTCCACCACTCGTTCCAGACTTTTCAACATGAACGAAGTCAAACTGATTGGTCTAAAACTCTTTGCTAGGAAATCTTTTCCTGGTTTCGGAATAAATACTACTCTTACGCGTCGCCATTGGGATGGTATATAACCAAATGCAAGACAGGCTGTGAAGATCCTTTTCAGGGCCTCAATCAGCCTGTCTCCTCCTTTTTTAAGCATTGCTGGATATATTCCGTCAGGTTCAGGGGATTTAAAGTTCTCAAAGGAAGACACGGAAAGCCTTATCGATACCCTTGTCACTATCCGACTAGCAATATACAAGCAGTACCTAGAGGTTCCTCCGTTGCTACCGTTATTGTTCATGCCACTCTCTACTACCCGGAAAATGAGTTTCGAGTAGAGCATTAAACGTTTCCGATCTGGAAATGGTGTATGAACCATCAGGTTTTCGAATGGAATCCAGCCTTACTGAGCGGTCTAGATGAAGGACCTTACAAAGTCTCTCTGTTTCCCTCATTTCTTCGACGTTACTGCAGAAATATCTATAGGATTCAAGTTAAGCTTTCCGTACTTTTTTCTTATATTCTCTGTGTAAGTCGATGATTAGCCCAGTCCTCTTCTGTTTTGGTCTTCAAGGCCTTATTAAGAAGTTTCCTGGACCGTACATGAAAATTCGACAGTTCACGGTTCCACCAAGGAACCGCTTTCCCCTGTCTGCTTTGCCTCAGTGGGCACAGTTCCTCAAAGCTACTGATTAAAGTACCTTCTAATTTCTTAGTAGCATCTTCAATCATTTCTGCTGATTTGAGTTTTTTCAGGTTTGGTAATCGCTATGATAGCTTCGACACTGTTCCCACTTTTCAAGTACTTTATTTTTGCAGCAACGATATCTCCGGAGCATAGCTCTTTTAACATCGTGTCTTCGATCAACCTCGGCATGATAATACATGCTCGCGGTCTCACGTTCCCTTCACAATGAAGTATTTGTCCCCACGACATAGCACCTAGACCACAGATACGCTTGTTCTTGTATTAGTATTATGTGTGGGTTTGTTTGCAGTTTTGCATGCCTACGGCACAAGAGAGCCGTAGACGCTTTGCTATGCTGCAGATTTATCTGTGTAAATATTACTTCAGTCATTAGACTGAGTATATTTACGCTTTGTCCTCCACCTTATCCTGGGCACGGAAGTGGATTCGCCCCAGATGTAGGTGAGGACGGCATCCGTACTTCGACTTAAGAACCTTGAGGGACCCAAGGTCGATACGCAGTACCAGGTGGGAGCCCGCCTCCGAAGTGGTAGCGGATTTCTGCCTAGTGCACGAGTATACTCTCAAGAGAGTCGTGTCAAGATCTTTGTTCTGAACACGGATGCGTGTGAGGAGTTCTGCTGAATTACAGGAAGGACCAGAATCCAGACACTCGCTCGTACCAGCCTTTCTTTGCTACTCTCAACAAGAATGAACTTGCTGTTTTCGCAGGCTGGAATCTTTGCTATCGCGTTTTTCCAGCCATTCTCGGGAAAAAGCATTGGAACAGTGCACCTTTGCGATGCCGTCCACCACGCTTTTCCCCTCGAAATTCGGCGCGTCTTTCGACTCACCGATATCTTTCCAAAGATAGCTGTCAAGATAGTCTTGTTGCCCATTGGACAGTAGACCGCCTTGTTTGTCGGTATGTATCTCCACCGTCATTGCCTTTGCTGCCATTCTCGCGAATGATTCGCCAGACGTTGACGGAAGAGTGTCATTCGACATTTGCCTTGTCAGGCAAAGGTTTGTCTGCCTTGGATTAGGTCGAGGATGCAGGCATTTCCGAATTCCGTCTCTCGACTTTCCTCTTCTTTGCCTTTCTCCTCTTCCCGGTCGTTGGCACAGACCCCGTTTCGTTTCCGGAAGAGCGCAGCGGCACGCTTTCCGTTTTCGTTACAGGTGTCGAAGTTGACGGAGCTTGAGTCCTTGCCTTAGGGAGTGCTTCGGCTTGCCTCGCCTTCTGTCTTCTTCGTTTGATCTGCTTTGCGGTTAGACCAACACCTGCTTCGACTCTTCAATAACTTCAGACTTTTTACCGGCACTTACCTGATTCGCACCAGGTTTAACCGTTGTCAAAGACTTACTCGGTACCAGAGATCCGTCTGAGTCTACTGAGAGATTGTCCGCCATCTCCACATCCTCCACAACTTGTTCAGTTGCTTCAGATCGTTTCGACGGCGGTATATCGCTCACACTCACTCGGCTCTCCATTGGCATAGCCCATGTGCCATATTTCACCACTAGTAGTGCGCTTCCTCCGGAACCCTGGGTGTCAGTTCCGGTCATAGGGGAGTGTGAGGTTCGGGCCTACGCATCCGATGTCCGAGCCGTCGATTGCTCGACGGGAGGTTTTCCCGAAAGTGGGTTACCTCGTGCAGAGAGATCCTTTGTTAGCCTCCACGTTGTAATAAAATACATTTTATACCTCAGGTGTCGGTACGGTACTCTCCACATAGTACTTGGGTGATCACCAATTCCGCGGTTCCGCGGATGAGTGGATACCCAATTCCTATATGGAGCTGCCTTCTTAGTTCGTGGTAAGTTAATCTCCATAGCATGGGGTTAACTCACCACTTAAGCCTCATCCCCGTGGCAAGGAGATCGACATGACAAGGTGGCTGGGGGAGTTTCGACGAGTGCCGACCGCTCAGACCGGGCGTTTATGACGGTGAGTGCAGTGGTGGTGCTATGCACACGACAGAAACCATGCTGATGTGGGGCTGGGGCCAGTTGTTTCGTGAAGAGTGGGAGTAAGAGGGCTTCAAGTGTCTTCACTACTGGGAAAAGAAGAGTTATCGGGCGATAAAATTCCCTTTGGTTTGCGGGTTTCCCAGGTTTAAGTAGTGGGACCACTCTCCCTGCTTTCCACTTGTCAGGGATGATGAGAGTGGCCAAGGACAGAATGAAGACCCTTGTGAGAAACCCTGCTCCCAAGGGTCCAGGTGCTTCAGCATCAGCGTGTTCAGTCCGTCGGGGCCAATGGCTTTTGATGATTTTGATTTTTTGATGGCCCCCTGAACCTCATCGCTGGAGAAAGCAAGTGGCGCACTGTCGTTTCAGTTTGTGCAGCAGTCTGGTGGCACGTCGCTTGGCTCTGTCGGCCGGAGGATGCAATGTAGACAGTCGGCTGAAATAGCTCGCGCACCACTTCTGGCCCGACAAATACATCCGTTGAAGGTGATTGCTACCTTGTCGTTGCGCTTTGTCGAGTTCGACAGGGACCTAACGGTGGACCAGAGCTTACTCACTCCAGCGGTGAAATTACATTTCTTCAGGTGCTCAACCTATTTGGTCAGCTTGTGTTGGTTTACCAGTTGCCGGATCTCCAAATTGAGATTCCTTATGCGGGCATCCCCGGGATCGACCTGGCGTAAGTGGTCACGCTCGTTTGCTTAACCGGCTGCTTCGGCTGGGAAATTGGGACGGATGTCCTTGAGCCTTCCAGCGGGAATGAAGCGACCCGCAGCAGTTGTGAGCACCTTGCGGAATGCGCGTCCGCCTGCGTGCACATCAGTGGGGATGGGAATAAGCTTTAATAAAGTAAATATGGAATCGGTGATTCGCGGAAACGAAGTCGGCAGGTCTCTCAATCGAGACGATAATGGGCAAGTGGTCTGATGCAAGCGATACCACAAGTCGTCAGGTTATGCTATTTATCAGATCAGCGCTAGCAATTGTTATGTTGTTATTGAATGTCGAATCGTCTATCTGAATTGCCAGAAGCTGTCCCCTCCGATCGTTTGGAAGGCTTGAATGCCAAAGATCGTGATGCGCATTAAAGTCAACTACGACTAATCGGTTTTCACCTCTGAGGACCGCACCTATGCCAGGGTGATATCCTGTCGGGCAGCAGGTGACAGGGAGTATGTAGATATTATAGATTTCGAGCTCGGCATCGCCTGACCGCACTGCTATACCTTGACATTCTAAGGAGCTGTCTCTGCGGTCGATGCCTTCATGAACTATGAACGCTAGCCCACCACCATTGTCTCGCTCGCAATCGCGTCTGTGCACGTTGTAGCCATCCCTGGTGATCAGGGAGGACCTAGCGTGGGGTCTGGTTTCCTGGACCGCAGCTATTGGGATAGTGTGTTTGCTCATAAAGTCAACTATGTCGTGAGTCCGTTGCAGTTACGTTAAAGAAGCTTAAAGCTTCTTGGTAGGGTGGTAGTAGCACGGGGGGTGAGGGACACGTGGGGTTGCCTACGTTGGGCCTGCTGTGCATTCCGCTGTAGTTGCTGCGGCCTGATGGTGGTGGGCGGCCACGCCACGGGGGCGGTTGCGGGTGCAGAGCTCTCCAGCAGGGGGCAACGTAGTCAGTTGTCCACTCACGTTTGGTGCGCAGGCCGAAACATCTCTGAAAGTGACACCAACCATTGCAAGAATTGCATTTGACTGATGCCAGGTTCGGAGGTATTCTGGTCTGACACGCGGAGCAGACTGTGAGGGGGACCAAGGGCTGCTGGTTTGACCCCGCACTGGGGTTGGAGCTGGAGGGAAGAGGATCGGGTGTGTTTGAGGAGTTATGTTGCTCCGATAGGCTCCTTTCAGAGAAGGAATGGGTTGTCGTAGCGGTTTGAGGTTCCGGCCTATCAGGGGGGACAGTAGCCGTTAAGGCAACAGACGCCTGTTGGCGGGAGCAACACGTGGCCACATACCGTGTTTATGGCATACGCAGCAATAGAATACTTCTGGCCCAGGGTTGGATTCAATACCAGCACTGAGGAAAAGTATTTGGAGCAAAATTTCTGCAAGAAGTTGCTCCTGTGACGTAAGGGGTGGGACGATAGACTCTTTATTAGACAGGGCTAGTTTACTGGGGCGGCAGTCATTGGTCGGGAAAAACTCGAGTCATTCCGCTAACTTAGAACCGGCTGCCATGAGACTGTCTTTATCTTCGTCTTCGGTTTTACTTCTACCAGAGAACGTTTATGTATAGAGTAGTTTCAATGACACGAACGCATGGAATTTCGGAGGCTACTGTTTTCCGCGCGTTTGTGGTCCACCAGAGACATATTTTTCACCAAAAGTTAACAAAAATATACTCAACTAGTCAAATTGAACAGCACTTAAGTAAAATTCGTTTGTAAGTAGGAAGAAAGAATGTTAATGCTGTAGACTAGCTACAGGCAGTTTATCATAAAAAACAAATATGTTAAGTTCAATAGTGACTTAAAAAGAGCAAATAATACAATGTGAATTAATATATGATACATATGCGTGCACTTGGCACAGCAAGAATACTACGTTTGGCAAAAAATGCCCAAGCAATACATCGCACATTCATAATCACAGCATTGCATCAAAATTTATGAATTATGAAATGTTAAAAAAATTGCTTCATTATTTACTTCAACAACTGTTTAGATCTTTACTATGAAGTAATACATTATTATTCGATGTGTGAAAATTAATGTTCAAGAGGAAAAGTATGTAATACATTTTAGAAATAAAAAATGCATATTGACTCAAAAATATTAGTTTAGCAAGTTGCGGCGTTGGTCCCTGTTGTTATGACAGCGCTGTACAGCTTGCAGAAGCTTCAATATTAAATATTTGGCACTTTGGGCTTCATCCAAAGGCTGCGTGTGTATACAGTAACCTCCAAAAAAGTCGCACTCTGGTTTCAGTGTAAGTTTCTAACTTTGTAGCTATATACATACCTTTTGCTCAAATATGAACGAGACGTTATCAATAAAACGGTCCGCGGATGACATATGGCAAAAATAAATTTTTTGTTTTTTGGTAGGACTGTTATAAGCTTACATGGTAAATTTCAGCGTGATATGTGACATAGTTTGTTTTCTGTACTACTGTAAACAAGTCAAGCTCGAGTGTGTTCTTCGAATTTAACGATGGAAATTCAAGTTGAACAAAGAATTTGTTTGAAATTTTGTTATTCCAACAAAATTTCGGTTTCAGACGCCTTAAAAATGTTGCAGACAACCTATGGGGACTCTGCTCTATCGCGTGCACGTGTTTTCCAGTGGTACAAATCGTTCAAAGAGGTACATCGTTCAAATCGTACATCGGTTGAAAACTTGCCTCATGAACGTCGTCCAGCAACATCAGTAAACGACGAAAACATCGGAAAAGTAAAGGAAATTGTGCTTGAAAATCGCACAAATCGCAAAATCGGTTAACGCTGAATATTATTTAGACGTTTTAAAGCGTTTGCGCGAGAACATTCGTCTTACAAGGAAGGAATTGTGGGACAACAAGTCATGGTTCTTGCATCACGATAATGCACCAGCTCACACATCACGTCTTGTTCGCGATTATTTGAACAAAAATAATGTTAATATCGTTCTGCAAGCACCGTATTCGCCTGATATGGCTCCATGTGACTTTTTCCTGTTTCCCAAGCTCAAGTTGCCGCTCCGTGGAAAACATTTTGAGACAATTGAAGTCATAAAAGTGAATTCGAAGAACACACTCGAGCTTGACTTGTTTAGAGTAGCACAGAAAACAAACTATGTGATATATTACGCTGAAATTTGCCGTGTAAGCTTATAACAGTCCTACCAAAAAACAAAAAATTTATTTTTGCCCTATGTCATCCGCGGACCGTTTTATTGATAACGTCTCGTTCATATTTGAGCAGAAGGTATGTTTGTAGGTGCTTTTTATCAATTAGAGAACCACATACGAAATGGAACATACTAATTAATTATTTACATACTACCAGAGAACAAAAAAAAAAATGGAATGAATGAAATTTACATACTACCAGAGAACAAAAAAAAATGGAAATGAAATTTTCTATAGTATCGAGAGATATTTGTTGCTGTTTTCTGCATCTTACTGTACGCTCATGCGCGCACTTCACGCATGACAGCTGCTGCTATCGGGCATTCAGAAGACATATTTTCATACATGTATGGATGCAAACATATTTATATACGGAGACGCGGCCATTCGACATAATACAATTACACGATTTACCAAATATTGGTAAAAATTTCTTCGTTGAGAAAAATTGGCATATGGGCGGCTCGTTTTATGAATGAAAGTATTTTGCTTCTAGAAATATGAGCTCGAACTTAATAATGAATTTGTTTTTGTTGTGCTGTGCAATATTTGAAACTCGCCGCCGCGACTAAAATAATCAAGGCCGCTACGGCTCCGCCTATGAATGTATTTTGTTCTTGTAGTCGCAAGGCTTAGAATTTTAGCTTTGGACGACATACTCATGTAGAGGAATAAAGAATGTGTGCGGTTATATTTCATCATAGTTTTTCTGGGAGTTCAGAATTCAAATATGTACCTATATAGGCTAGGGCGTCAAGTGTGTATACGGACGTAAATATATGTATTTATATGCAAATGTAAATGAGAATTCTTTTATTGTGCATTTGTTCAGCAGGGACTCGATCATTCGGGTATTTACTCCGGTCGTGAGCTACGTCATACTTGCTTCAGTACATATGTAGCACTTTAAGAATTAAAGATGATGCTTTCCATTTCAATTCAACCGGGCTATTCGGGTCATGTTCTTCGATTTCCATGTAACTCAAATATGTTGCTCTCTAGTCAAAATATTCGGCTCAAAATCGATTTTTTTTAATTATATAAGACATTTTTTTTTTTTAATTCCCATAACTTAATCAAAAATGAACCGAGTTTAATAATTCTGGGTTCAAAATGATCGTCATTACTTACACGAGCGACTTAATATGGAAACAATTGCAAAAAAGTAGTTGAAAATTTTTCATTTAGCGAAAAGGAAAAAAAAAAATGAAATTTTTTCGAAATTCAATATTTCAGAAAGCGTATTTTTTTTTTTTTTATAACTTTTTCCAAATCAAGACGACACCTCAAGCTGCAATTGAGCAGAATGGCCAGTAGCTAAAATGGGCTGTTTTTGAGTAATGAATTTTTGAGTAAAAAACCTGTTTCGCACTTTTTGTTTTTTGGAAAATAAAAAATGTTCAACTACTTTTTTGCAATTGTTTCTACAAGAAGTCATTTGTGTAAGTAATGACGATCATTTTGAACCCAGAATCATTAAAATCGGTTCATTTTTGACTAAGTTATGAGCACGTTTTGGCATATATTTCGAGACCCTAGTCATCAATAGGTATGAAAATTACCCCTTATTAAGGCACTTATTAACAGCTTTCATTTGCTACCCATATTGTACATACGCAATCAAAGGCTACCCGGGTCCACGTTTTGACCTATATCTCGAGACCCCAGTCACGGAGCGGCATAAAAAATACTCTGTACTAAAGCATTCACCTACAGCTTCCATTTGGCGTCCATATTGTACAAACACATTCTAGGGTTACCCGGGTCCACGTTTTTGTCTCTATCTCGATACCCTAGTCATGGAGCGGCATGAAAAATACTCTGAACTAAAGCATTCATCAACAGCTTCCATTTGATACCCATATTGTACATACACATCCAAAGGTTACCCGGGTCCACGTTTTGACCTATATCTCGAGACCCTATCCACCAATAGGTATCCACACTATACGGAAACCATCTTCAATACCTACTTAACAATGTGTGTAAGTTTGGTTAAAATCGGTTGAGCCATTCTCCGTAAAGTTCATCACAACGCGAAAAACGGCTGAAGTTTTATATATATAGAACATGTACTAAAACACTTCTACGTTCTATGCATTCTCGTCTAAAATTGGTTTCAATCCAAAAAATTAGCAACAATTTTCACCAAATTTGAATAAAGTTTTAAATGTACTAAAACACGCGCATGAAAATGTGAGGTCGTTTTACAATGTATTTTGCTTATTTTTTAATCTTCTTTTTAAATTAAAGCAGCGAACATTAAAGTTACAAAACTTTGATTTTATATTATAATTCAAATATATGTTTCTTTGAAAGTACATTTAAGGTTTTTTGAAAATATAAATTGAATAACGAAGTCATAGAAATAAACTCATTCAAATGCTTTGCTTAATGCCGTCGGCCATTCGTCACTAAAGAGAGAATTCACTGTAATCAGCTTTGATAAAAGTTTCACCAATCCACGGCGGCGGTTACACTTCATTTTTGACAATTCAAATTATTCGTAGCCCATGAGACTTCTCTATCATTAACGGTCTCTGCTTCCACTCTTACTGCAACCTAATGTAGAGTACACATGCTCCAAACTTTGTATCAACACGTTGTACAATGATTTGGACGGCTGATTAGTATACACGTTCCAACATGATACATAACGTGTTATCCAACTATATTATTATCATATTCGTAGTGTTGAACATTTCGCAAAATGGAGGAATGAAGTGAAATTTGTTTCAGGGATTGCTGCCTTCTCTCCTTTATTCAATTTCTATAAATGAATTTCTACAATACATGTACATATGTACATACATAACAGTTAAAATGATGGAGAGATTTCCTGCGCAAGACCACGGAGGCCTCGTATGCAGACCAAAAAAAATTTCTATTAATCATAATTAATATCATTTAGCAAATGCATATACATATGTACATATCGAGCCCTGTGCGCGAAAGAAACGTAAGCAGCCGAAACAGAATTTTGCAAAAGGTTTTTTAATATCTTTGCTATCAGATCACGTATTAACATCAAATTAAACTTGTAACTATTATTTGATTCAGCTTATGCCAATTTCTTATCTGCAAAATTTTTGTACTTTTTTTTACTCACAATATCAAGATACTATCTGCTGTTATAGCGGTTACGTCAAAACTTCTATTAAAAAAAAGGTGTTTTTCATTTATTAATTTAAATTATTTGTACTTACCAGGGTTTTTAAGATGAAATACATTGGTTTTCACAAACATATAAAGTAAAAATAATTTGAAACAGTGGTCGCTAACCTTTTCAATGTGTTGAGCTACTTTCAAGATTTTGAAATAAACAGCGAGCTACTTGCACAAGCCAACATAAATTAAATAATACATAGTTATATTCGATATACAATACATGTATTTATTTTACTAATATACGTTCTATATATAATAAGCTTATGACTTATAGTGCTTATACTTATGCATAACTACATCCATGTTCACACCTATCAATCGTAACAAAATTGTTTGCAGTCATAATGGCAAATCACAAGCGACTTAAAAAAACAACAAAACAGTAATAGTACATTATTATATAAATAAAATATGGGCAGATAAAAAGAGCATATTTAATGAGAAGGTTGACATTCTGACTCATCGATAATTTTTTTAATATTTGCAGTATAATTTGATACAATCATTCGAATACAGTTATCCAAATGCATATCTGTAAGCCGATTGCGGTATTTATTTTTAATAAATTTCATATTGGAAAAAGAAGATTCACACAAATAAGTTGAACTGAATAACGCTTTCACTTTCAACGCAACACGACATAAAACTGAATACTTATCTTTACTTACTAAAGTCCATATACATTTTGTATTTGAACCTAAAGATTTTAAAGTCAAGTCACTTTGAAAAGCAATCAGTTCCATTTCTGTCACAGCAATGTCTTCGCCAAAGTTGTTCATAACACAAGTTGCAAACTGTTGTATATCAATGTCCATGAAGTGTGAAACAACAAATTGCGTCACTAAAGCAATTTTGCTGAAATCCTTGAAACGATTTTTGAAGTTTTCCTTCAAGTTAGAAACTATTTCCATATGATATTTACTGTCATAGGGCTCTAATAGATTTTTGGATATCTTTTCGGAAAGAATAGGAAAATGCTTAGTATCGCGGTTTTTTAGGTTTTGTTCCCAAAATTCAAGTTTTGTAATAAATGCATTTATATCAGAAATCATTTCCGCTAATTCTTTATCCCTGCCTTGAAGCTGCAAGTTAAGCTCATTTAATTTCTCTGTAATGTCCACAAGAAAACCGAAATCTCTGAGCCAAGTCGAATTTTCCAGTTCAGGAATCGGTTCATCGCGTTCTTTGAAAAATTGGAGTATAGCAGGCACGACATCATTGAAACGTTTGAGCACTCGTCGTCTGCTTAACCATCGCACTTCAGAGTGAAGAAGTAGCTCTCCGTATTGACAGTCAATTTCATCAGCCAAGGTTTTAAATAATCTTCTTTGTAACGCTTGAGCTCTAATCTTGTTCACAATTTTCACCACCAGTTTCATAACGTTGTTCAAGTTTAGAAAATTTCCACATAATACTTGCTGATGTATAATACAGTGGTAACTAAGAAATTGTGGAAAACTTTCATCCTTATGACATAGCGACACGCGCCCCTTATCACAGCCCACCAAAGCTGGAGCACCGTCAGTTGTCAGGCCTACCATTTTTGATATTGGAATTTTCTCAGAAGAGATGAGATTTTTTAAATGAGAAAACAGCTCTAGCCCAGTAGTATGTCCTTTGAGTGGAATAAACTTCAAAAGATCTTCTTTAATTGTAAAATCACTAAAAGCCATCCTGACAAATATGGCCATCTGTGAGGTGTCAACTACATCTGTTGATTCATCCAGTTGCAGTGAAAAATAAATACAGTTATCTAAGTCACTTCTTAACTGTAAAAAAATATCATTGCTCATTACTTCTACTCGCCTCATCACTGTATTAGCAGAATGTTGCATAGATTTTATAGCAGACACTATTTCGTCTTTATTTCTAAAGTTGGCGAATAAAGAATCTGCAGCTTCCAAAAATGCTTGTTTTATGATTTCCCCGTCTTCATAAGGTTTTTTCTTTTGTGCAATTATCTGGGAAACACGATAAGATGCTTCAGTTGCAGCCTTATTTTTGTCGATTGTTTTCAAAAATATTGACTGTTGTCCAATTAACTGGATTTTTAAATGTTTCAGTTTTTCTTTTCTGGTGGCAGAATTTAACGGGAATGCCTTCTCAAAATTCGAATGTACAGTTTTATGATGCCTCTCAATATTTCCTTTTTTAGGAACTGACACAGATGTATTACATAACAAACAAACACTTTGGCCTTTAACTTCTGTGAAGAAGTATTGTTCTTCCCATTCCGAATGGAAATGGTATGTCTTCGCCTTCTTACTACTGCTTGCCATAATGTTGCGAACTCTAACCCAACCGCTGCACGCAGCATAGATAACTAGATGTGAAACTTATTCATTTTGAGAGAGAGCGCGCCCATGAGGACGTTTCAAAACTTGGCAGCATTCACACATTATGGGATTTTGAACAGCTGATAGGCGAAATGGCAGACTGCCAGAAGAAACGCGCCAAAAATAACAGACGAAAACAGTTCGTTTTTGCTTAATGGAGAAATGACGTGTTGAAATGTTTATAATTATTTGTCTTAAAATTAATTCAATTGAAATGTAATAATTTAAATTGAAGAGAGTTTGTAGAATCCAAAGCTCGTTATATCCTTTTCGACTTCTACTTTTAATTAGTCTTATGTACATAATGTAATTTTATTGAAAAGTGTGTGTTCGTTTATGTAAATTTGTATATACGTAAATATTCTATGGTTGAAAAGCGTAGGTAAGGGAACTGAATTTGTGTTTGAGATATTTTACAAAAATTAAAGGTAATCTGCTTTAACTTATTCTGTTCGTTGTTTGAGATTTTTTTTTTTTTTGTTACCCAATTTCTGTGTTATATTAAAAAATCGCAATAAGTCATGTTTTTAATTATAACTTATGTTTTTCGCGTTCATTACTTTATTATTATTAAATTACTTTTGTATTTCGGTTTTAAATAATTTCATTTACATATAAATTTTTAAATTTTTTGCTTATTTACGTATATATTTCATACGGATTGTGCTTATTTTTAGTATATGTAGGTGTTTACGAGTGATATAAGGCTATTGCGCAACCGCACACTAAATACTAACCTCAATGGTGGTGTGGAAACTAAAAATTCCAGACCTTTGGTTCAAAAATACCCAATTCATGTTTCTACCGGTGTGGCAATATTGGAAAATGTTATAAAAAATGCACATTTTTCAGCGCTCTCACGATAAAAAGAGTTTCACATCTAGTCATCTATGGTATTAAACTGAGCGCAATGTCGACGTACATTGCGTATATATAAAGCCAAAAAATTCTCGAACACGCTAATCGGTTCCAGCCGATCCTAGAACGGAGACGCGACTTCGCGTCGTGTTTGTCGGCGCGAAATCGCTTACCGCAGTGTTGCCGCTGTTTATCTATTTATTATGAAAATTTCTGAAATTTGCTAATACTGGTGTGATTTTCAGACTTTTGGATTTTTTGCAACGTGAGCAGCGCGAGCTACCAGAATTGCCTTTGCGAGCTACCGGTAGCTCGCGATCGACGGGTTGGCGACCACTGATCTAAAATATTCGAAACTAATTTCAAAATATCAAATGCACCCACACATTATTCAATGATTGTGCCGAAGCACCAAAGAAGATGTTCTTCAAATTATTATGGAAATGTTAAATTATATAATAACAATAAACTCGTAACGGTACAATCTATAACTATGAAATTTTGAGAGATTATGCGTGTGACAATAATTATCAATTTTCATTAAAAAATCGAAAATTATGGCAGTTACGTCTTTTTTGTGAACAGGGATCGATATGTATGTACTAAGTCTTGCCATAAATTATGTAACAAACTTTTCAATGCATGGTTGATTGGTTGGTTAGAGTGGTGATTCATCCAGAATCCAACTAGCGCTTCTGCACCATTTTGTTGCCACATGCTCGTTACCAACTTCTTTAGCAGTTATTTACAGCAAGACTATATCTAGTCTGTGCGGTTTAGGAACCTTATTAGGCTGTTGACGTCTATGCCAGACAGTTGCTTGAGACTCTCAAACAGCGGATTGCCCAGGGTTAACATTCTGTCCTCCCATAGGGCAGGACTTTCACAGAGGAAATGGAAGACTGTTTCCTTTTTCTGCGATTGTTTACAGCTATGACAGTATGTGTTGTGAGGGATGCCCATTTTGGCGGCTTGTTCTCCCATAGATCAGAAGCCAGTTATGACTGCCGTGAGTCTACAGGCGTCCCGTCGTTTCATGTTTAGCAATGTCGACGATTACTTGAGGTTTTAGGTGGGCCATAACGTCTTGCTGATTTTGCTGATTTTCGTCTGGCCTCTCAATCTACAATCTGCGATTCGAAGGTATTTTAGGGAAATTGCATTCTTGACTGCACCTAATGGTGTGAATACCGATACTGCAAGAACGTTAATCATGGCAGATCCCCCTCTTGCCAGTTCATCGGCTTTTTCGTTACCTTCTATGTTCCGGTGTCCCGGGACCCAAATTAAGTTTACTTTATGGTTTTCACTCAAGGTGGTGAGGCTATTCCTACTTTGCTCCACCAATTTAGAGGTCGTTGTAGTCGAGTCCAGTGCCTGGATTGCAGCTTGGCTATCCGAAAGAATAGCGATATTGCCCTTAAAAGAGAAATCCGTGATTAGTAGCCTACAATCTTCCTCATTTGCCAGTACTTCCGCCTGGAAGACACTGCTGGCCATAATACCAGACGCACAGATATTTCCATTCCAAGTCTATGAGAATATATAACAGCTTCAACACCACAATCCAGGTTGAAGGTGGAAGACCCCATCTTTTTCCAAGCATACTGTTTACAGGCATATAAAGCAATTTCTGCGTTCCTTACCCGTTCTTCGACGTTAAATTTCCAGCTTAGTACTATGCACTGGGTGAAAGTGAAAGAGTTTGTCCGCTGATATATGGTAGGGTAAAAGTTGGTACCTTGTATCTGGTGGTAAAAAGCATAAGTTCTGTTTTACGCGGGTTTAAACTTAGCCCACATCCTGTAGCCCAAGAGTTAAGCCCGCCTAACGCCCTTTGGACGGTCCCACTGATCGTATTGGGACACAGTCCTGACACCATTAGCACCACATCATCAGCGTACGCCACCACTTTTATCCCATCTCTATTAAGTTTTATTAAGATTTTGCTGATCACACATAGCCAGAGAAGTGGAGATAATACTCCCCCCTGTGGACCTTCTTGGTTATGTTGATATTACCCATATTAGCTTTGATGATCCTGGTTTCTAGCATACAGATGACCCAGTTACTAATGCAACTGTCCACCTCTAGGTCTATCAACGCCCGTTGGATGGCATCTGTTAAAGGTGCCTTCTATATCCAAGAATGGTATAATTTTTGCTCTCTAGAGAGCCCTCTATTGTTCGGACTACCTCGTGAAGCGCTGTCTCCGTAGATTTGCCTCTAAGGTATGCGTGGTGTGCAGTCGGAATGATCCCATCTGGCCCCGGAGATTTAAAAGGTGAAAAAGATTTGATTGCCCATGCAACTTTCTCCCTGATAATTATTTCACTTGCAAGATGCTGTGGATTTCCCCTCCCACTTTCGTGAGCGCTGCATGCCGGAAAATGTGTGTTTAGCTGAAGTTATAGCGATTCTTCTGCCGTAGCAGTGCAAGCACCATCAGGTTTCTTTACCCAAGAAGCCATTGCATGGTCTTTGGAAAGAACACGGCTGAGCCTAGCAGAATGCATATATCGAAAACAAATTCGTGGAAAAAAGTTCTGTTATTTTTTCTTTTGTTCGTATGCATTGTCTATTCATAAATTATTCTCAGTTTCATCGCAACTTTCGCTCCGTTCGCCGTTCGAGAAATAATTCGCAGAAATCTCCTTAGAAAGCAGAAAATTATGTCCAGGCAAATGAATGTACATGAAAGGCCTTCCGTCGCTAACTGGTCATATTTTGACAACGCGCTTGAAGAAAATTAGATTCGACATATGCAAGCAGCTTCTTCGGTGGCACGCGGTCAACGGCCATTAAAATATTATTTTCACAGATTTTTTTTTTTTTTTTTTTTTTTTTTTTTTTTTTATTTCAAACATAATAAGTAAATTACAATGTTTAATTACACTACAACTAGTTCAGAAACTAACGAGCAGTTTGATTCGAAAATAAATTACAATTGATAAAAAGAAATTACAAACAATATTTCTTATTTTCTGTTAATAGCCAGCAAGTTCATGTGGTTTTTTCCTCTTTAATCTTCGAACTGGGCACGGGTTACTAAGGATGCTCCTAGCTTCTTCGTTTACATGCCCTTGAAGTCGAATTTGGTGCGCTTCTGCTATTTTCTTAATTTCTTCAGTTACAGTGTTAACTTTAAGGTCCCGATGAATATCAGCATTTCTGACGTACCAGGGTGCTTTAACGATGATTCTCAGCACTTTGTTTTGAAAGCGTTGTATTACATTGATATTTTCTTCACTGGCGCAACCCCAAAGCTGTGCACCATAGCTTCACTGGCGCAACCCCAAAGCTGTGCACCATAGAGATGAGAAAATTTTCACTGTTGAACAAGTTTTTAATAAGCAAAGCAAAAAAATCTATGCTAAAGCTACTAAAAAAGCAAAATATTTTGTTTCAAGGGTTCAGCGTGGCCACTAACTATCAAGCTTCCGTAATGCTTCGGTGGTATTTCGTAAAGGCGTTAAATCTCTTCATTTCTGCGAAAACGGGGTTAAGACCGGGGCGAAAGTGTGCCAGGAAAATTTCTTAGAAGGAGTGGTGAGGTAGTTAACTAGAACTCTCCTCCATGGAGAGTGTTGGACCTTTCAGCAAGATTCCGGTCCATAAGGCAAAAACCACCAAGCAGTGGCTAAAAAATAATATCCCTGGGTTCATAGTCGGAGAAGATTGGTCGTCTGGAAGTCCAGATCTGAATCCATTGCACTACAGTTTGTGGTCAGAATTTTAGAACATGGCCCATCGAAAGCCTTACAGAAATTTGGAGAGCCTCAAACAATCTTTGGTTCGAGCAGCGACTTAAATATCCACGGAAACCGTACGTGCTGTAAGAGCTGAATAACCTAATCCTTTGAAGGCTTGGGTAAAAGCAAATGGTGACCATTTCGAAAAGAAATCGAAAATTTTGTGGATTAATATTTGCATGAGTAAATAAATCTAACTTCATTAAAAAAGTATTATAACTTCATATCTATAACGGACTTAACTTGTAACAGAACTTATGGCAGGAATATATTTATACAACAAATAATTGAGCCAACACAATATTAATGCGTAAATTTAATTGACTTTTGAAAACATTTCTTTAAAAATTAATGAATGCTTAACATTTCCATTTATTTATTGTAAGAAGAACAAAATATATTGTAATTATTGTACTACTTTAAGTGGAGCATGTCATAGAGAAATTTAACATCTTATGTTTTGTAAATTCAAGCGATAGCTTGGAAAGGTGTCGAAATATTTAAGTCATTCCCTTATACGCAAAAATATCTCGAATACCTCAAAACTCTTCCAGCCTCAAAAAACGACCGTTGATAATTATATAAAAGTTGATCTTTGCGTGTTTCGAACCTCGAAAAGTTTATCGTAAGTTTTGCCTTTGTACCCGAATTTTCTAAGAAGTTGCTAAGCCAGCTAGAAAATTAAAATCGGCCACAACTAAGGGAACACACAGCTAGGGCATAGATGGATAGGTAAACAGGATCCGGCTCCTTGAAAAATTTGGTCACTTCTAAAAAATGGTCTTACAATAAAATTTATCTTGTTTACTCGTAAAAATTGTTTGAATCTCTTTTCAAAAGGGTTAAGTAAGAAATCAAAAACAAACTTTTTTACTGTGGAACCCTGTTAAATCGAGAATATATGTAGCAGCCATTCTCGAAAACAGCTGATAGTTAAAGTGACAGAAAGCCTTTCTTCCAGAATTTCCTCTTCTTTTTCTTTCTTTTCACTTTCATTTCCATTTTAATTTATTTCAGCCTATGATATCAAATTCTTATTTTACTTGAGGAAATATTTGGTGAACCGCCATTTTTTGTCGTGGAAAGTAAGATCCGGAATCTTCGCATATACATACATACAATAATAATGTGTCTTATAAATGCGCCATAGTCGTAGCGAATGGTGATTTTTAAGCTGTTTGTATTAAGTGCGCGCATAATATATACTATGATGTTAAAAAACCGCCGTTAGCTTAAAACAAATTTACGTCTTTGACATTTCGTACTATTGAAAATTTCAAATCCTTTCCTTTTTATATAGAAGATAAATACTTAATTAAGATAATACCTGACGTATGGGATTATCCAATTAACAAAAACTGTACGAAATATAGTAAGTAATATAGCCGTGAAGCCGAGTTGGAAATTTACTTTGAAACCATATTGCTGTTTTTTTTTGCTGTAGTGTATCTATGTTTACATATACATATGTATGTACATTTTTATGTACGTCCGGCGCAGAACTTGTTTGGCTGCGTCGCGCTTTGTCTTCACAGCGGGCACAAATAAAAAAATTTATTGTCCGAAATATACATAGACGTATTTGGATTGTTGAAATATTTCAGAAAAAAGCATTTGTAACCCTCATGTTAGACTTAATTTCATCGAAAATTTAAAAGCTATGAAAAAAAACCGAATATCAAAGATTCAGCGTAGTCTAACCCACTAAGGAACAAATTTTTATCGAAACTCATCCATTTTTGCCCACCGTTTATATTGAGCGTTTACTCTTTTCGTTTACGAGCAAAGCCATCATTGGTCGCCTTGATTACTCGACGCGATGATTTGCATATCTTTATGTAAAAAGGATACGGTTAGTCTATCTGAGTAGAAATGGTCTATCTGAGAAAATAAGTTTTGTTCGAGATTGTGAGTCAATGTTATTACTTACTCAATGGTTCAAGTCTATTAATGTAACAAAGGTTATATGGTCTCTAAATAAAGACCGCATACCGTACGAGTGATGTAAGTAGTAACTTTATGGATCAGTAAAGTCCGACTCAAAATGCAGAATGAAGGCAAGTGTATAATAAAAGTTGGCAATGATGTAATTCAAATGCCTGTGAAACAGAAATTTCGAGTAAAAAGATTACATTCAGATCAGATATTTCCAAAATAAAGTATGAAGTAGAAGTTAATTGCTTAGATTTGGAAAATCGCGTATGAAAACACTTAGTATTTAATTAAAGACGATTTTTCCTACACCACGTCATTACTGAGGTATGAATGGAGCATGTAGAAATCAGAGATACTAGAATTAGTGTCATAAATTTAAAAAGTATGAGGAGCAAAGGACCCAAAATATTATCCTAAGGAACATCGGAAGTGGCCATAAAGAATGGGAAGAAGCGTCATCCAAGACGACTACACATTTACGATGGGAAAGTACAACTCTATCCATTTTAAGAAAGTAGACTAACTAAACAGGTTGGAAACTAAACTTGAGTGATTAACATTATCAAAAGCCTTCGGGAAGTTTCCGTAGAAATTATCGAAAAGAAAAATTCGAAATCGAAACCGAAAGATTCGTGACTGTTGATCTACCCGCCATGAACTCAAGCTCATTCATACATATACCTTAGTAAATAAATTATATGCGCACGACTTAAAGACATTAAATTATTAAAATTAAAGCAGTTATAAAAGTTTTTTTAGATTCCATTTATACCTAAAACAAAATTAAAAAAAAAATTCTTAATTGAGAATATTTAAATGTATTTTTATATAGTTCTGTCGTTAAATATTATTATATATTCCTTTGAAATTTTAAAGTATGCACTTGGGCGGACAAATGACAACATTAAGCAAAACAGTCTTATCAACTAGTCCTTCTCGTAATGTAAAATAATTAGAATTATATGGAAATATAGTTATATGAATATAATAATTATGTAAATATAATTATATTTCTAATAAATCATTTATTGGGGAATTCAAGGATTTGTTCAAAAGCCAGCCATCATGTGGAAAAATAAGAGCGATGAATATAAAGGCAAAAAAATTAAATTAAAATTGTGGAAAATTTTATTAGAAAAATATAAAAATGTAGACAAAAACGCTAATATAGAAGTTTGAAAAAAAATTTTCCTCCCCCCTCTTCTTTTCAAGCACACGTAAACACCATACATGAACATCATTTTTTTCCACGTTCCACGAAATGATCAACAAATCCACACCTGTGTGGCAAAATGAGTTTCAACCGATTGTTTCGATTTGTTTTCAGTTTGTGGCCTGCTTTATACAAAAAGTTTGTTAAGTTTTAAATTATTTATTTAAATTCACAGCTATTTCTTGTAAACACCCAATTCTAAACGCATCTCCAACAGAGAACAACCGGCTAATGTCATCGTGCTCTTATAAATATGGTATTGGTTACTGAACTGGAAAGGCTTATGGTACACTCACCGCCGTAAACGCAAGATCGTGTCCTACGTCCCAAAGCCAAAAACCAACAAATAAAAATAGTTCATTTATCTATAATAAACATTATTCAACATTGTTTTTAAGTTATTTTAATAAAAATTCAAAATTTTCTAAGTTCATTTTGTAAATGATTTCGAAATGTACTGTTTGGCAACACTGTGTGGGGAAAGAGCAATCAGCTGACACGATTCTACGGAATTTTCAAAAATCCTGCTATAAAATCTACGATACTACGATGCGGAAGGGATGTAATTTTTCATTTACATGGGGCTCTCATTAGTTTGATCGTAACAGCTGACAGGGACTGCGTTTACGTCGGTGACTGTTTGCAGCATAAGTCTCATGATACCTGTTTGTTGACCATGGCGGTTTCAATGTGTAGGCAGCTATCCTTAATACGATACGTTTGTTATATACTTCAAAATTTATCGTGTGATAAGTTATTATCTGGTTTGTCCCACCTTTGAAATAGAAACACGTAGAGTTAAAGAGTGCCATTGGTGTAGATCGACGGCTGACTATATACAATGGCTTAAATGACGTTGTTCTACGGGAGGACTCATATTTCACTTTAATTTATTTCCTCTTTGTTTAGTAGGTTACTGTTTAAAACTCATGCTTTGGCCATTTCGCATGCTCAATTCAGCTCATTACCTTGTGATCAATCTCCTCTGAAAGCTTTGCCCTGGAACATCATTAGCTCGTCGATCATATTGACTAGTTGAATACGACATATGCTTGTGCGATCACACAGTGGCATATTCTACGAATTAGATTAGACATGTTTAACTTAACCTTAAATTCACTTCCTAGATATCTTAGAATGAACATTGTAAACAATTTTCAATTGAATTTTAACTAAATGAGACCAACTTTTTTATTTCCTTAAAATATCTATCATACACATTTGTTTGACAATTACTTGAAAATTATATTTTTAAGTCAGTAAAATTCAAAATAAATAGAGTAGATTTTTCAACTAATTATAGTTATTCGGAAATTTTTGAAATGTGTGTGCCAAAATCTCTATCAATAATCTGGTGTGTCTTATTCTACAGTAGCAAACTAGTTACTCCTTAATCTAATATCATTGCTAGTGAGTGGAGTTCGGGAGGATAAAGGTTATTAGGAATTCATGGGAACCCAGGAATTGCTATTAAGAGTGGAACTTTTTTGAAAATTAATTGCCAAGGCAGTAAGGCTAGTATAATAGGCTAGTACATCTAATTTTTTGTATTAATATTGTTAAAATTAGGGTTTGTTTCCCCCTTTTTTATTTAATTTAATGGAATTAATTAGACTTTTTTTAGTTTTCATGCGTATTTTTCGCATTTTAATATTGCATTTGTATGCTTATCATTCGTTTGTGCTTTTTTGCATATCTAGGGGGACTAACTTTCCTCGAACCTATGGGGGATCGTGTGTATCCATTTTGGAAAGAACATAACCAATTGTCATATTTGATGGCGTCCAAACGTGCCTTAGTAGGTCGTTACGCCATCAAATATGACAATTGGTTATGTTATTATTATAAGCTCGCTGTTGTAGTCTAGCACCCTTCCAGTTTATATATTACATTTCATCGGAATACAGGCTCAACTCAGATGGCATTGGAAGGCTCGCGTTGTTCCCTTTTAGACATGAGCGTTAATAATTGCGAACGGTCTACTTATGGCACGAGTAGCTTCACGTAAATTAAAGCTATAATCATCTTGGTGGAAGTGAGCCACTTTGACTCGGACTAACGAGTTAACTGGAATTGAACCAAAATGACTTGATCAAACACAAGGAAAGATCCAAGATCCTTCGAGCTCAAGGATATGTACTTGAGAGACTTGCTTCATGACCAATGTTATTTGAAATTTTCTTTATATCGACTTAGGGAAATTTTTCTCACTCTTCATAACAATAGTATGTTTTTTTAATCATTTCTAGAATTTTCGGATTTATGGAACCTTTCGCCACTTTGTTTGATAATAGTCGCATGTCAACTTTCAGCGACTGCTTCTTTTTTGTAAAGTGGTTTCTATTTGCATGTTGGCGATATGATAATTGCGAGGTGGCGATCAAGTTTTATTATAAAGGGTGGTTAAGTTTCAAGGACCGGTGTAGATTTTGAATAAAATACAATTTTTTTAGGAAATTATTGTCATTTCTCTTTATTATGATAATATTGGTATGGCTCAATTACCTATGGAAAAAAATATCGGCCAAATGGCCGCCGCGGCCTCGACGGCACATCTCCAACCGATGGTCCAAATTTTCGATGACGCTGAGGTATAATTGAGGTTCTATGCCGTTAATGCGCCAAATTTTATCATCCTTTAGCTCTTGGAATGTTGCTGGCTTATCGACGTACATCTTTTCTTTCAAATAACTCCAAAGAAAGAAGTCCAACGGTGTCAAATCACATGATCTTGGCGGCCAATTGACATCCCCGCGACGGGAGATTATTCGGCCATAAAATTTTTCGCGCAAAAGAGCCATTGTTTCGTTAGCTGTGTGACAAGTGGCACCGTCCTGTTGAAACCACATATCGTCCACAAGCATGCACTGGTGTTTTCACATCTCCTACAGATCCGGTTTGCTCAAACCTTTGCACAATTTTTGCGATTGTTCGCACTTTTGGAATTGGCCGAAAAAATCACGAAGTGCGCGATATGCATTTTGATTTGAACGCCCGTTTTCATAATAAGCCTGAATAACTTTAACGCACTACTCGATTGTGTATCTTTCCATGGTTCAAATTGAGGTAGTCTGAAATTGAAAAATGTCAAATGAAATGAAGAAAAAAAATTTGACGTTTAGGTGTGGTTCACATGCAAATTAGAGAGCAACATCAACTTAGCCGTTGACCTCGCTCCGTTGTGTTGGCGATTGATATACATACATACCTATGTCTATCCCTAATTTATTTAATGTATATTAGGTACTTTAGTACAAGTGGGGCTAGAAATCCGAGTTCGTTGTACGTATGTCTATCCCTAATTTATTTAATGTATTGTACAAGTGGGGCTAAAAATCCGCGTTCGTTGTCCATGAATAAAGCTCGCGGTACTGTGAAATAGTGCAGTGCAATTGTTAATTTTCTTCGCAAATGTATAGAAGATATATTTTTATAGGAAAGGTCTTTGCGAAATTTATCAATTTATCAATAAAACTCAAATTGTTCTGCCGTTCTGTTTTAAAAATATCAAAGTATGAGAATCTCTGATTATGATAGAGTGAACCTACTTCGCATTAATGGCGGGGTTTCCCCCCGAGGTTTTCGAGCTTTCCGCTTTTCACGTTTAAGGGAATTCCCTAATTGACTAAAAAAATTTTCCAACAACAAACTTCTTCTCTTCTTAATTGGCGCTATAACCGCTTACGCGATTTTGGCCGAGTTTAACAAAGCGCGCCAGTCGTTTCTTTCTCGTGCTAACCGGCACCAGTTGGACACACCAAGTGAAGCCAAGTCCTTCTCCACCTGATCTTTCCAACGCAGAGGAGGCCGCCCTCTTCCTCTGCTACCACCAGCTGGTACCGCATCGAATACTTTCAAAGCCGGAGCGTTTGTATCCATTCGGACGACATGACCCAGCCAACGTAGCCGCTGGATCTTTATTCGCTGCGCTATGTCTATGTCGTCGTAAAGCTCATACAGCTCATCGTTCCATCGTCTGCGATATTCGCTGTTGCCAACGTGCAAAGGTCCAAAAATCTTACGCAGAATCTTTCTCTCGAACACTCCAAGCGTCGCTTCATCGGATGTTGTCATCGTCCAAGCTTCTGCGCCATACGTTAGGACGGGCATGATGAGAGTCTTGTAGAGTGTTAGTTTTGTTCGTCGAGAGAGGACTTTACTACTCAATTGCCTACTTAGTCCAAAGTAGCACTTGTTGGCAAGAGAGATTCTACGTTGGATTTCAAGGCTGACATTGTTATCGGTGTTAATGCTGGTTCCTAAATAGACGAAGTCTTTTACAACCTCAAAATTATAACTGTCAACAGTGACGTGGGTGCCGATACGCGAGTGCGCCGACTGTTTGTTTGAAGACAGGAGGTACTTCGTTTTGTCCTCGTTCACCACCAGACCCATTCGCTTTGCCTCTTTATCCAGTTTGGAGAAGGCAGAACTAACAGCGCGGTTGTTAAGGCCGATGATGTCAATATCATCGGCATATGCCAGCAATTGTACGCTCTTATAAAAAATTGTGCCTGAGCGATTAAGTTCTGCGGCTCGCACGATGCTCTCCAACATCAGGTTAAAGAAGTCACACGACAGGGAGTCACCCTGTCTGAAACCTCGTTTGGTATCAAACGGCTCGGAGAGGTCCTTTCCAATTCTGACGGCGCTGTTGGTGTTGAGCAACGTCATCTTACATAGCCGTATTAGTTTTGCGGGGATACCAAATTTAGACATCGCGGCATACAGGTAACTCCTTTCCGTACTGTCGAATGCAGCTTTGAAGTCGACGAAAAGATGGTGTGTGTCGATTCTCCTTTCCTGTTGTCCAACAACAAACGCAGAGAGTAAAAAAAAATTGCAGCATTTTTTAAGGTCAATAAGTTTAGTTTGTTTGTTTGTTGGGAAATACCAGATCAAATGTAGATATGTAAACATCGTACTGCTTGGACGTATTTTACAAATCGTTCTTAATTTTTTTTCCAAATTGGTTTTGTTTGTAAATGAAATGGCATTGCTGTGGTGATCTCACCGAATTATAAGAGTGACTTCAAGATATACTAAGGGCAATCCTTGTTATAATCTGAATTTAAGTAAATAAAGCAACATAAACATACCGTAAGTGTGTGGATATAAGGTTGATCGGCCTCAACCCAAAGTGCAGTGTGCTGAATGCCAAAAGTTCTTTCACCTTGACTGTGTGGTTTACTTTAGGCAGATGTAGATTTTTGTTATCTTCTAATAAACAGGTTTTTTAGAACAGAAAATGGTCACATACGCTCTGTTGTACAAGTATATGTTCTACATGAAGAAAATAAAAAAACTATTACAAAAATCATATGATCTCATTGCAGAAATTTGCTCTTTTCAGTCTAAGCTTCAATCGAAAGACGTCGCTCTCTCTACACTAACTCTTGAGGTAAAGTATCTAAATCTGTTACTAAATCTATCAATATTCTCGCATGCATAATCCTGCTGTCGCCAAAGAAACGAAAGCAAAGTTGGCGTCAAAGTACGCTACTACAACTGCACCTGCAAAAGTAACATTTGCTTCTGTTGCTGCTTCGATGTTATGTTCATCTCAGGTCTCTGCTGCTCCCAATGCAGCTAACGTATCTATGTCAGCGAAGCGACAGGCTTCCCAGTGGGAAACGGTAACCAGAAATGGAAGGAAGAAATTAAACAAGCCCATTGTGATTGGTTACAATAATAATAATGAGCTACAAGTTGCCCCAATATTCAAACGGCTACACCTATCGCCATGTGCGCCCAGTGTTAGTGAAGCTGAGTGAGCCTGACTTATGTGTCGAGGCAGGCGAAAATTGAAGCGAAGCTGTTGGTGTGCTATAAACTCATTAACAAAGATACTGAATTACAATAAATACATTCAGAAAGATTAGTTTTAAATTGGGTGTATCAGAACATTTTTTTTTTTTTGAAAGGTGCTCGTCGCTAACATATAGCATAAGTGCGTACAAATCTGACCCTTTCATTTTTTTTCACAAAAATGATGCACAATCGCCCTTAAAAATGGTGAAACAAATTATTATCAAAATGTTTCTGGGCTGAGAACTAAATCTAGCTAACTTTAAGTGTTTAATTAACACATGGATTATTTTTTATACCTTTCTACATTTATACCATGTAATGATCGTGATGTCAAGAAAACGGATCTACATATATAGCTGAGGTGAGTTTTAATAGCAGTTCAGCGAAAGTACTGCTCATAATTTGTATCACTGATGAATGATACACTCCTAGATCAGCTATGTGTTTTCGCGAATGATTTGCCCGTCATATATTCCCCCGTGAAATATTGATACACTGTATAAAGCGCATATGGATAATGTTTTAGCTCTAACATCTAATAATGACAACTTTTGTAATCTGGGTGACTTCGATATTAGTCTACCACCATCTTCCACTTATCCTTCATATAGAATTATGTGAATTTTATGACCTTTATTCTGATGATGAGACTATTGAATTTTGTTTCAAAAAACTTGATTTTGATATTATTCATTTACCAGTTGACATTTTACATTGGGATTCCTTATTTTCTGGGGATGAAGTTTCTAGTTATTATGATATTTTTAAGCTTAAACATATTTGTAAAAAAATAAACCTGTGATAAAAAAGACTAGTTATAGAATAGATTGGCAAACTAAGAAACTAAGAAAACTTAAAAATTTGAGAAACAAATATTTCACAATGCTTAAGCTAAAAAATTATATCACTTATAAAAATAAATATTTGCATTTTTCTAGTGAACTTAAGTCTTTGGTTAGGAATTTAAAACGAAATTATATTCTTAAGTTCGAATCGGACATAAGCTAAAATTATAGTTCCCTCTGACGATATGGTATCATGCTGTTGTCTACTATAATTAAACTCAAGGATATTCTTCTATCGATGCAGCTTATCTTTTTGCAGATTTCTTCCGTTCAAATTTTCAAGTAGACACGTATTTGATTCGTGAATTCCTCAATTCTCAACCTGAATTCCTCAATCAATATTGATTTTTTAACCTTAAAGCTTTCTGATGTTGAAGGTGGTATTCGGTAACTCAGAACATCAACAAAATCTGATGTAGATGGGCTATTTTCGTATATTTTTAAAAACGGGTCTGCAATTACATATCTGCTTTTAGTACTGTTCAATAAAACCCTTGAACGGGGAGAGTTCGCAGGTGCTTGGAAAGTAACAACTATTCATCCAGTATTCAAAAGTGGTAATAAGAATAATATTGCCAATTATAATCTCCAAATTTTCCACGGTCTCAAAATTATTTGAACATACTCAGGGCTAAAATTTATTTTACAGTTAGTCGGCACAGTTGTTCCAATTTTTCTCCATGTATTTCACACAATCTGTCATAACAATAACAATAAGTACTATTTTTACCTACAATTTAAAGAAGAATAACTTCGTGTAAGAACTCCCAGTGGAGTTCGTTACTTAATAATGAACTTCATATCTATAATATAAAAATGAATCGCAAAATGTGTTGGTAAGCGCATAACTCAACAACGAGAATCTTAGTAATTCTTTTTTTTTAAATGTTCCTTGAAGTCCAAGGCTAGTTTTTACGGTGAGAAAAATTTGAATAATTTCCAGGGAAAACCCTAAAACAGCCCTTTTCTTTTACCCGTACAAATATTGCGCGTTCATGTGTGTGCGTGTTTGCGTTGGAGGATCTAATGCGTTCACACAAAAGCGATAATATCGTGAGCCCGACCAAATTGAAAAATCAAAATATGTAAGAGCTATAGATTTGATTGACCCGATTTACACGAGGAGACATCTGGAAGGGAGACACTGGAAATTCTCTTTTGATGTTTCATTCGCGTACACACGGGCAAAAATGTTTCCGCGACATTTTGACATTTAATACTTTAGCATCGTCTGGTTCGGATGTATTCTAGCACGCGCTTACATGTAAAGCAGAGAGTGTTCGACAACAGTTTCTTAAATATATGAATGAAAAATGCAAACTGGTTAAATAATAAATAATTTGTTGTTTTTTTTTATTGAAATATATTTATAAATTCTTATACTTCAATAAAAAAAATTTAATTAAAAATACTTCATATGTAAATAATTAACTTGGGTATCTAGAAATGCAGGGAAAAATTAGAAATCAACATAAACATGTCCCATAACTATTTTAACTTATACCTAATTTACTAGCAAAAATAATCGTGCATTTCCCAAGCAGCGTTCGGATGTTTGTCATCGTTGTTATCTTCCGTTTGTATGAAAACCAACACATAACTTAGAACTTTCTTCCACAAAAGAAGAAAACGAATGAAGCAACTGTCAAAAATTGCTTTAAGATAAGAAATACGAATAAGAAGAGCAAAGCGTGTCGCCGAGTACGGGAGACAAAATCCCTTCTCTCTTCGCCTCCGAACAAAATGTTTCCCTTCCAGATGTCTCCTCGTGTAAATCGGGTAATTGGCCTCGCAATATTTTTTCTTTTGTTTTAGTTTCAGAACGAAACAAGGAATGATTTCATTCACAAATAATAAATAAAACTAGTTAAGTAAATTCTTAGAATACTCATGCAGGGCTGAACAAATCCAAACATATTTTAAGAATAACAAAAAACGAACATATTAAGAAGAACAGCAGATAAACATATTTTAAGAATAACAAAAGACAAACATATTTTAAGAAGAACAAAAGACAACCATATGTTAAGAATAACAAAAGACAAAAATATTTTAAGAAGAACAGAAGATAAACATATGTTAAGAATAACAAACTACAAACATATTTTACAAGATCTACGGAGCAATCGTTATCCATTTGGTGGTGCAATGATTTTATTAGCAGGAGATTTTCGTCAAACATTGCCAGTGATTCCACGATCAACGCCAGCTGATGAACTCAATGCATGTTTAAAGTCCTCCAATTTGTGGAAACATATCAAAGTATTGAAATTGAAATTTGAAAAGGTCGCGCCAAGCAGCACCAGGAGATTTGATGGCTCCCCTCAGGATAAAAAGCCTATTGTATTTAGAGCTCTGGAAAGGGGGTAGATAGTCAAGGAGGGAAGGAGAAAAGTATCAGAGAAAGAGATAGGAAAGAATAGAGACAGAGATAGAGATAGTTAGTCCTGTGAGATTTTTCTAGATTCTTTGGCAAATCTGTAAATATCCTCCAGTTTTAGAGAACGAATATTACTCATTCTCATGACATCGGAACCCAAAACTCGTAGCCGTGCTCTAACAAAGGCAGGACACTCACAGAGAAAGTGCTCAGTGCTATCCGCCTCCTCCAAGCATGACAGGCACACTGGGTCCTCAATGATTCCAGTGGTGGTCATATGCTGACCCCATGGGTTGTGTCCTGTAATGATACAGACCATCAACCGAACGTCCTTCCTTCCAAGTTTTAGTAGAAAGCTTCACAGTTTTCTGTTCGGACTTGTCACACTTTGCAGTTCTGCAGCGTTCTAGACCGGACCATCGCTCTTTATGTAGACTGCCTACATAATCGCCGATCCAATTCATGATTCCTGCGGAACAGACCCTATTCCTTCCTATCCAAGATTACTCCTAGATATTTATCTTCATCGGAAAGATCAGGTGTCACACCTTTCAGTGTCGGAAGACTGAGTCCATCCAATTTCTGTTTTCTCGTAAACAAGACTATGGTTGTTTTTTTCGAATTAACGGAAAGTCCTTGTCTCATGCACCAGTCATCGATTTTGTCAAGAATTCTATGCACTTTCATTCAAAGCCTCCTTAAGGATTTATCCGATGTTAGCGCACAGACATCGTCCGCATATGCTTGGACATGAAAACCGAGTTCCTGCATCTCCGCTAGTAGAGAGTCTACGACGAAGCACCACAGCAGCGGAGAAAGAACACCTCCTTGGGGACATCCTTGCTTGGCCCTGACTGTGATTAGTTCGTCACTGCTTTCAACAGCCTCTCAGAGAGGATGAAATATATCCATTTTACAATGGTTTGATTAACTCCGTGTCGTTCGGCAGAAGAACATATCGAGCCGAAAGTGGCATTATCAAAAGCCCCCTCAATGTCCACGAACACGCCCATTGTGTATTCGTCAGCTTCCAGCCCGGCTTCAATCTTGCTAACAAGATCACGTAAGGCTGATTCACATGATTTTCCACTCTGGTAAGCGTATTGATTTCTACTAAGCGGACTTATCGGCAATACCCCCACTCGAATATGTTTCTCCACCACTCGTTCTAGACTTTTCAACACGAATGATGTCAAACTGATTGGTCTAAAACTTTTTGCTAGGGAATAGTCATCTTTTCCTGGTTTCGGAATAAATACTACTCTTACGCGTCGTCATTGGGATGGTAAATAAATAAATGCAAGACAGACTGTGAGAGAGTTCTACTTCCCGGAAATTGGGTTTCGAGTAGAGCATTACACGTTTTCGATTTTGAAATGGTGTATGAACCATCAGGTTTTCGAATGGAATCCAGTCTTACTGAGCGGTCTAGATGAAGGACCTTACAAAGTCTCTCTGTTTCCCTCATTTCTTCAATGTTACTACAGACATTTCTATAGGATTCAAGTTTGGCTTTCCATACTTTCTTCTTATATTCTCTCAGTATAAGTCGATGATTAGCCCAGTCCTCTTCTGTTTTGGTCTTCAAGGCCTTATTAAGAAGTTTCCTGGACCGTACACGAAGCTTCGACAGTTCAGGGTTCCACCAAGGAACCGCTTTCCCCTGTCTGCTTTGCCTGAGTGGACACAGTTCCTCAAAGCAATTGATTAAAGTATCTTCTTATTTCTTAGTATCATCTTCAATCATTTCTACTGATTTGAGTTTTTTCAGGTTTGGTAATCGCTCTGTTACAAGCTCACCATACCTGTCCCAGTCCACATTTCGAGGATTCCTAAGGGACGGTATTAATATTGTATCAATTCCCAGTCGGAATTCGATAAGACGATGATCAGAAAGAGAGTCCTCTTACAAAACTAGCCATCGGTTGATTTGATTTCCAACTGACCTATTGGTAAGTGTTAAATCGGTCACCTCTTGTCTCCGTTTGGTCACAAAAGTTGGTTTGTTACCAGTATTTTGAATGACCAAATCGGATGGCAAGATAAAATCCAGTAACTTGAGACCTCTGGGGTTGCATTTGCTGCTTCCCCATACATTGTTCTGTGAATTTGCATCACAGCCCACTATTAGCCCCAGATTATTGGATTCTGCATACTTGACCACTTCTCTTAGCTCCCTCAAAGGAGGTGGCTGTAAAGAGTCGTAGGGTAGGTAGGCCGAAACTATGATAGCTTCGACACTGTTCTCAATTTTCAAGTACTTTTTATTTTTGCAGCAACGATATCTCCGGGGCACAGCTCTTTTAACATCATGTGTTCGATCAACCTCGGCAAGATAATACATGCTCGCGGTCTCACATTACCTTCACAATGAAGTATTTGTCCCAACGACATAGCACCAAGACCACAGATACGCTTGTGACATACCCATGGTTCTTGTATTAGTATTATGTGTGGGTTTGTTTGCAGTTTTGCATGCCTACGGCACAGGAGAGCCGTAGACGCTTTGCTGTGCTGCAGATTTATCTGTGTAAATATTACTTCAGTCATTAGACTGAGTATATTTACGCTTTGTCCTCCACCTTATCCTGGGCACGGAAATGGATTCGCCCCAGATGTAGGTGAGGACGGCATCCGTACTTCGACTTAAGAACCTTGAGGGACCCAAGGTCGATACGCAGTACCAGGTGGGAGCCCGCCTCCGAAGTGGTAGCGGATTTCTGCCTGGTGCACGAGTATACTCTCCAGAGAGTCGTGTCAAGATCTTTGTTCTGAACACGGATGCGTGTGAGGAGTTCTGCTGAACTACAGGAAGGACCCGTAATGCAGACACTCGCTCGTACCAGCCTTTCTTTGTTACTCTTAACAAGAATAAACGTGCTCTTTTCGCAGGCTAGAATTTTTGCTATATCTTTTTCCAACCATTCTCGGGAAAAAGCATTGGAACAGTGCACCTTTGGAATGCCGTCCACCACGTTTTTCCCCTCGAAAGTCGGCGCGTCTTTTGACTCACCGATAGCTTTCCAAAGATAGCTGTCAAGATAGTCTTGTTGCCCTTTGGACAGTAGACCGTCTTGTTTGTCGGTATGTATCTCCACCGTCATTGCTTTTGCTGCCATTCTCGCGAA
The DNA here is from genome assembly GCF_028408465.1 of Anastrepha ludens. NCBI lineage: Eukaryota > Metazoa > Arthropoda > Insecta > Diptera > Tephritidae > Anastrepha > Anastrepha ludens. Next base: position 44,606,027 of record NC_071503.1, read on the forward strand.
TGATTCGCCAGACGTTGACGGAAGAGTGTCATTCGACATTTGAGGTCCCTTAGCCTTTGCCTTGCCAGGCAAAGGTTTGTCTGCCTTGGATTGGGTCGAGGATGCAGCCATTTCCGAATTCCGTCTCTCGACTTTCCTCTTCTTTCCCTTTCTCCTCTTCCCGGTCAGTGGCACAGACCCCGTTTCGTTTCGGGAACAGTGCAACGCTACAGAGGAATTCTCTGTTCTGCCCCGCTTTCCCGTTTCCATTACAGGTGTCGAAGTTGACGGAGCTTGAGTACTTACCTTAGCTTATGCTTCGGCTTGCTTCGCCTTATGTCTTCTTCGTTTGATCTGCCTTGCGGATAGACCAACACCTGCGTTCGACTCTCCAATAACTCCAATAACTTCAGTCTTTTTACCGGCACTTACCTGATTCGCACCAGGTTTAACCGTTGTCAAAGACTTACTCGGTGCCAGAGATCCATCTGAGTCTACTGAGTGATTGTCCGCCATCTCCACATCCTCCAAAACTTGTTCAATTGCTTCAGATCGTTTCGACGACGGTGTATCGCTCACACTCACTCTGCTCTCCATTGGCATAGTCAATGTGCCATATTTCACCACTAGTAGTGCGCTTCCCCCGGAGCCTTGGGTGTCAGTTCCGGTCATTGGGGGATGTGGGGTTCGGGCCTGGCCCGAGCCGTCGATTGTTCGACGGGAGGATTTCCCGAAAGTGGGTTACCTCGCGCAGAGAGATCCATGGTTAGCCGCCACATTGTAGAAAATGTATGTTATACCTCCTGCCAGGTTGTCGGTGCGGTACTCTCCACATAGTACATGGGTGGTCACCAATTCCGCCATTCCGCGGATAAATGGATACCCAATTCCTATATGGAGCTGCCCTCTTAGTTCGTGGTAAGTTAATCTCCATAACATGGGGTTAACTCACCACTTAAGCCTCATCCCCGCGGTAAGGAGACCGACATGACAAGCAATGAAGTCTCTTACAACATCAAAATCATAACTGTCAACAATGACGTGGGTGCCGATACGCCGCGTGCGCCAACTGTTTGTTTGATAACAGGAGGTACTTCGTTTTGTCCTAGTTCACCTCTAGACCCATTCACTTTGCTGATCAAGTTTGGCAAAGGCAGAACTAACAGTGCGGTTGGTAAGGCCGATGATATCAATGAAATGCTTTTCCATTGCTCCAGCATGCCGGATTGTTCGACAGCACTCTCCGAGAGCAGGAGTGAGAGTCGAGGGGCAAATAATCTGGCTGTCTGTTGTGATTGCAGCTTTTCGATGTCGAATATTCTTTGTGATGTCAGATGTTCGTTTTTTCCTGCACATAGGCGTGAACGTAGCTTGGCTGCAACAAGGTAATGATCCGAGCCGATGTTGGGTCCTCGGATAGTACATCTAAAACACTAGAAGCGTGTCTTCCATCTATCACAACATGATCGATCTGGTTTCGCCTTTTTCAATCAGGAGACAGCCACGTATGTAGCTTGGTGTATTTTTTATGCTGGAATCTAGTGCTGCAGAGTACAATGTTTCGAGCCACGGCGAAGTCGATCAGCCTCTGTGCGTTACCGAATGTTTCGTTGTGTAGGCTGAATTTTCCGACTGTGGGCCTAAACAATTCCTTTGCCCACTTTGGCGTTGAAGTCCCCAAGCATTATTTTTATGTCGTGGCGGAAGCAGCGCTCATAAGAACGTTCTAGGCGCTAATAGAAGGAATCTTTGATGACATCGTCTTTCCTTTCCATCGGGGCGTGGACGCAAATGTATGAGACATTAAAAAATTTCGCTTCGATCCGGGTTATTTCTTAATTTGTTAAGCCAATGAATATAATATTATAGATATAGATAATATTGCGAGACGCTCTTCCACGTGAGTGAACAACAGTACTTGGCGACGAAATCTCTCTGCCACAATAAATCCAACACCGAATTTCGCCTCCTTTATATGGCAGCTGTAGTAGATGTCGCAAGGCCCAATGCCTTGCCCCGTCCATTGCATCTCTTAAACAGCAGTGATGTCAGCGTTGACTCTCACGAGGACATCAACCAGCCGGGCAGAGGCACCTTTCCCATTAAGGGACCGGACATTACAGGTGCATGCACTCAAGTCATCGTCCTCGGTTTGTTTGCAGTGGTCGTTATCAGAATAAGCAGTTTTATCCGAGTCTTTGTTAGCATTTTCATTGGGGAAGGATTTTTACGTGGCGGGTTCCAAATCCAGCGGATAACCAGATATCCTGGATAGCTTTGCCTTCTCATATTAGCTCGCTCTCAAACTGATGTTCGGGAGCTACACAGAGGATACTTGGGCTAAGCCCGGAAGTTGTGAGCTGCTTGGACCGTATGCAGGAGGATTGTCCTGGCCACTCCTAAGTCTATGGCAATCAGTAACTTTCCGGACTTCCGTCGACTTCTACACACGTTGCCATACCTCTCCTGTGCGTTCGAAGTTGGAATATGCCGTCTTTATTTGGAAACCATGCTATGCTTGTCATATTAGTAGGCTTAAACGTGGCCAGAAAGATTTTGTGTGGTATGCTTTGCGTTCTTTGAATTTCACGGATCCAATTTTATTGTATAAAAGTTGGTGTTTGCTCATTAATCGAAAAACACTGGATATTAGAAGGATTATTCTCTCCGACACTTTCGATCTCGATTTGATAAGTGGAATGTTTGGCGGCCCATTGCTACTCGAGAGAAATCAATTTCAATATTCCTCAGCGAAGCTCTCGAAATCATGATATTTTCTGTTTAGCGATGGTTAGATCTAATTACACTTCCAATGCTCCGATTTCTAGAACTTTGAGATTATCTAATATGCTTTCACTTCATATTGGGCTAAATTTTTCTTCCACAAACTACTACTTCAAAATGATACCATATGAATTATTTAACTTGTTTCTAAGTATTTTCTAAAGAAAACTCAGCCTACACAACAAAACACCCGGCAACGAACAGAGGCTGATCGATTTTGCCGGGGCCCCAAACATGGTAGTCTGCAGCACCAGATTCCAGCATAAGAAAAACAACAAGCTTCGTGGCTGCCTCCTGATCGGAGCACGTGAAACCAGATCGATCATGTTGTGATAGAAAGAAGACACGCTTCTAGTATTGTAGATGTACGTACGATTCGAGGACCCAACATCGACTCGGATCATTACCTTGTTGCAGCCAAACTACGTACATGCCTCTGTGCAGCAAAAAACCTACATCTAACTACGCAAAGAGTGTTCGACATTCAAAAGCTGCAATCACAACAGACAGCCAGAAGATTCGCCACCCGACCCTCACTCCTGCTCTCAGAGAGTACTGCCCAACAAACCGGCATACACGAGCAATAGAGCAACATTTCTCCTTCCCTAGGTACCGCCGCCGAAGAAGAAATCGGATTTCGGCGAGCCCGAAAAAACAGTTGGTCCGATGAGGAATGTCATGCCGCCGCAGAAAGAAAAGATACTGCCTATAGAGCCACGCTGCGATCGGGCGCAACTCGAGCCATGTGTGATCGCTACCGCGAGCTAAAAAAAAAGAGAGACTTACTAACCGAAAGAAGAAACGAAATACGTGAGTGCGAGGAGGTTGAGATGCTGGCGAATAGGAACAACGCCCGAAAATTCTACCAGAAAGTTCTGCGGCTTACAGAAGGTTTTAAGAACGGGGCGTTTTATTGTGAGAACAAACACGGGGATCTGATGACTTACATCCGGAGCATACTTAAATTATGGAGGGAACACTTCTTGAACCTCATAAATAGTGGCAGCTGCGCGTTTCACAGAGAATGTAAAGATACCGATACCCAAATCGTTGACGATGGAATTGTCGTTCCGCTACCCGCCATGACGAGGTGAGAATAGCGATAACGCGGCTAAAGAACAATAAAGCCGCGGGCGCCGACATTCTGCCGGCTGAGCTATTCAAACATGGCGGCGAGGAGCTGATAGGGTGCATGCATCAGCTTCTATGCTATATATGGTCGGATGAAAGCATGAGTGCCGATTGGAATTTCAGTGTGCTCTGCCATATCCAAACGAAGGGTGATCCTACAATCTGTGTCAATTACCGCCTATAAAGTTCTACCGAGTGTATTGTGTGAAAGGCTGAAGCCCACCGTTAACTATCTGATTGGACCTTATCAGTGTGGCTTTAGACCTGGAAAGTCTAACATCAACCAAATATTTACAATACGCCAAATCTTGGAAAAACCCATGAAAGGAGAATCGGCACACACCATCTTCGATTTCAAAGCTGCATTCGACAGTGCGAAAAGGAGTTTCCCGTATGCCGCGATGTCTGAATTTGGTATCCCCGCAAAACTAATACGGCTATGCAAGATGACGTTGCTCAATACGAGTAGCGCCGTCAGAAAAGGGAAGGACTTTTCCGAGCCGCTTAATACCAAACAAGGTTTCAGACAGGGTGACTCGCTGTCGTGTGACTTCTTTAACCTGATGTTGGGAAGGATCTTATGAGCCGCAGAACTTAATAGCTCAGCGACAATATTTTATAAGGGCGTACAGTTGTTGGCGTATGCCGTTGATATTAACATCATCGGCCTTAACAACCGCACTGTTAGTTCTGCCTTCTCCAAACTGGATAAAGAGGCAACGCGAATGGGTCTGGTGGTGAACGAGGATAAAACGAGATACCTCCTATTATCGAACAAACCATGGATACAAATACTCCGGCTCTGAAAGTATTCGAAGCGGTACAAGCTGTTGGTAGCAGAGGAAGGGGAAGGCCTCCTCTGCTTTGGAAAGATCAGGTGGAGAAGGACTTGGCTTCACTTGGTGTGTCCAACTGTCGTCGGTCAGCACGAGAAAGAAACGACTGGCGCGCTTTGTTGAACTCGGCGAAAATCGCGTAAGCGGTTATCGCGCCAATTAAGAAGAAGAAGTTTTTTTTAAATAATTTTATTGTAAACTTTAAAAATTGTTACATTGTCTATAATAAAACGAAATAAATAACACTGTGGTACAAAAAAAAAAGTTGCAAAAAAACTTTGGATCGGATATGGTGAGGGTTGTAGCCTATGAAAAACTGAAAAGAATGGTATGTATTAAATTTTGAATACACCCTCAAAATCTCGTTTTAGAGTCAAAAAACCGTTTTTAGGCATATTCATGTACAAAATACATCGTATCTTTGTCACTTTTTGACGAAATTACACCCTCAAAATCTCGTTTTAGAGTCAAAAAACCGTTTTTAGGCATATTCATGTACAAAATACATCGTATCTTTGTCATTTTTTGACGAAATTAAGTTTTTTTCTTTTCATTTTCCAGCTAAAAGTTTAACCTTGCCAACCGTGAAAGAATTTTTTTATTATCTTTTGAATTCATGGAGATAGAGACCAAAAACTTTCAAAAAATTTGATTTTTTTACTTATTTTTCAACTTTGAGACTAGTTGGTAGCTTTAATTTTATATAAAACATCTATTTTCTCTTACTACATCAGAAGTGTATTTAATTTTGCTTTTAATGACCCCTAATTCAAAAGAATTCGTTAGAAATTATCCAAGGAATTGCGTTTATAAGATTATAGTCACTTTACCAGTTTTACAAGTAATGTGATATTTTTTCTATTCTTACTTCCTCGTATTTTTTTTTTTGCATTTTATGCACTTTTCTATACTTTTTCCGCAAAATTATCAGTGTGTAGAGTTTAATAATATGTTTATCTGATATTATAGAATAATAATAAATATTTTCGTTATATAGAAACTATAAAATTTATTAATTCCGTAAACCATTTTAGTCTATTAAATTATCTAACAATATTCAATAACACAAAATATTTTTGACAATGATGAAATTAGTACATTTTAATCTTTCAAATTTAAAAATGCTTATTTAATCTTTTTCTCTTTAACTTTGAACCGTCTTCTTCGCGTTTGAGCGACCAACAATACTCTGAAAGCATATTAATAGTGCTTTTCCCCTGAAAACGTTTTTCAACGGCTGTCATTTCCTGATGGAATTTTTCCCCAAAATCATTGCAACCGGAGATGATCTTGAAGTCACTATCTACCACATTCCACTGCTTTAATCGTGAAGCAAGACCTTCGCTTTGTCTTCGAGAAAATTTAAAATCACGTACAATATCTTTGTAATCTGCATTAGTTATTAGATGGCGTTTAGGTGAATGTGATGTAGAAGGAACACTTTCTGTATCACTGTCTTCACAATCTAGTGTATTTACAGATTGGTGATCTTCATTACAATTTAATTGATCATTTACAAGCATTGTGTGCAAATTGTCAACGGCTACTGGCACAGGTTTTGTTACGGCCAGAACATCAGCATATTTTATATTACAACGTGTTTTGTAATGGTGACCAGTAACATTTGTTTGGCAAAAATAGCAATCTTCTTCTTTATGATAAGTTTGATTTTTCCATATCATTGGATTCAAAAGTTGTAGATGATTGTTATTCTTTTTTGATTTTGAGTTAGTTTTAATTTTGAAGTACAAGCCACACAAATATACTCTGGTTCATATAATTTACTAGTTACGTATGCGCGGTTAAAAATTTCATTATACACTAGAACCATTGCTTTATTGTTTTCAAATTTTAAACGATGCTTCTTATCTATAAACCAGCCGCAAATGTAGCAAAAGCTATTTCGATTTTCGCAAATCATTTCTGATCACACGTTTTTTGTATCTTTAGCACATAAACGACATGACAGTTCCGGTTTATTGATTCCTTATAACATTGAAGATAGCAGCAAACAATTCTTTCACGCCAAAAACGAAATGAAACTTCATAGTTTATATCGATATATGAATAGTTTTGCTATGTAATCAAATTTTTGACCGCGCATACGTAAGTATGAGGGAAAATTTATTATTATTCTATAGTATCAGATAAACATATTATTAAACTCTACACACTGATAATTTTGGGGAAAAAGGATAGAAAAGTGCATAAAATGCAAAAAAAAAATACGAGGAAGTAAGAATAGAAAAAATATCACATTACTTGTAAAACTGGTAAAGTGACTATAATCTTATAAACGCAATTCCTTGGATAATTTCTAACGAATTCTTTTGAGTTAGCGGTCATTAAAAGAAAATTAAATACACTTTTGATGTAGTAAGAGAAATTAGATGTTTTATATAAAATTAAAGCTACCAACTAGTCTCAAAGTTGAAAAATAAGTAAAAAAATCAAATTTTTTGAAAGTTTTTGGTCTCTATCTCCATGAATTCAAAAGATAATAAAAAAATTCTTTCACGGTTGGCAAGGTTAAACTTTTAGCTGGAAAATGAAATAAAAAATTTTAATTTCGTCAAAAAATGACAAAGATACGATGTATTTTGTACATGAATATGCCTAAAAACGGTTTTTTGGCTCTAAAACGAGATTTTGACGGTGTATTCAAAATTTAATACATACCATTCTTTTCAGTTTTTCATAGGCTACAACCCTCACCATATCCGATCCAAAGTTTTTTTGCAACTTTTTTTTTTGTACCACAGTGTAATTATAGGTTTAACTTATTTGACTTGATTTGTTAAGCATTAGTCTGTTTTGCATAGTCTGTAAGAAATATTGCATTTTTAGATTTTTATATGAATAAATAAATGAATACCATATATAATTCATAAGCACTTATTTGAATTTCTTTTCCGCAGTGATTTCCCATTCCGATTTTCCCCGAATCTATTGCCTTCAGTACATACTTCACCGCACCATGTACTCAATTCGCACCCGGCGATTGTGACACATGGTCCCAAACCGGACTGCAGTCAAGAACCAACAACGAATCATCGATATTCAAGGTGAGTTAAATTTTTTAACTCAAATTAAATCGTGCAACATTTTTAGTATACATTTTTAGTATTTTTTTAAGTAAAAGAAAATTAAAATTAGTTTTGAAATTTGCTTTTAAAATTAGAGCTTCCGAAGAACTAAATAATATTTATGAATTGTATTATATTTTAATACAGTTTTAGTAATAAAAATAGCAACAAATAACATTCTTAAACATTTACTATATGGTTGGTTGATTTCAGATATGGTTTTTCCCATAATATCTCAGAATATCATATAAAAAGGTACTGTTACTTTGAAGTGGCAAAAAACTAAATAACAAAAATCGTGTCTTCTTGTTTTCCATAGCCCATCAGAATAATACTATGACAGGCCAGGGATTAAAACTTTTAAAAAGTATTTTTTTTTTCTTTTTGTATGTGTTTTTATGGTGTTTGTTGTTATATCAGCTAAAGGTTTGTCTATTTATGCAAATCGACGATTTTATGTATATTCAAGAAGATCGCATTTCTCCGACAGTGTCGGTCTAAAAAGAGAAGAGTGTTTTTTTTTTGCTTTTTTTTTTTTTTTGTCGGGACAACTAGCAAGTGCAGCACTCTGACTTAAATTAAGTACATTGTACTACACTTAGATTCCCTCTTAATTTTTTTCAAATCTACCCGATCTCCGAAGAAATCTGAGTAGATATTATGGTGCCAAGGAGCCATGGTCGCTTCTTAACACATCAGTGCCAAAGACCCCAAACCTGATTCGAGCAAAGGCGGGGCAGACACACAGGAAGTGGTCCGCCCGCCGTCTCATCATCCTCTTCACAACCTGGGCAGAGTACATTGTCTGAGATGCACAACCTTACCATGTGCTTCGCCCACAGAAAGTGGTCCAACCAGCAGTCTGCACTCCCCTCTGCTTAATGACAGAAGGGTTTGCGACAGTCGATCGGACATGACAGGTAACATCAGTTTTATCCATCTGCAGCCTGTCTCAGCCTGCCAAGCTCGCTTGTGGGTGGTAGTTACCCATTTGCTAACCGTGGCCGTGATGGCCGCAGAAGGGAGTGGCAAAACGGGCTCTGGGCCAAAGAAGTTGGCCTCAGAGCCCATCTTAGCTAAGGAGTCAGAGGTCTCGTTACCCGCGATACCCACGTGTCCCGGGACCCATGTTAGCATCAGGCTATTATGTCTACCGACATAGTTCAGCCTGGATTTACCAGACTCGACTACCTCTGATGTGGTTGGGGGGCTGTCTAAGGCCATAAGCGCAGCTTGGCTGTCGCCGCAGTCACATAGAGATCTGTCTCTCCATCGGTTTTCCACAACAAAGTTCATCGCTTCTTGAACTGCATACACCTCCGCTTGGAACACAGATACACGCATTCCAAGAGCAAAGTGCAGTTTTGTCCCGCTGGATTCCACGTAGACACCAAAGCCGGAGCCATGCTCGGAGCTGGAGCCATCCGTGAAAATGCGAAAACAGTGTTTGCCGGGCTCATTTTCTGAGTTTGACCACAACTGAGCCTCTGGCAGCACTACACTGTATCTCTTTTCAAACACGTGGTGGTAAACCAAGCAGAGCATCTAATGCCGGGCCTGAAGTAGTCGGAAAAGCTACGGCGCAACAGATGGCCACAGTGCGTTGTAGTCTCGATAAGGTCCTCCCGACTCCCACATGGGAGAGTCTACTCATCCACACCACTGATGCATAGGTGATAATGGGTCTTATCATAGCCGTGTAGATCCATAGGACCTTGCTAGGAGAAAGACCCCACGTTTTCACAAAGACACTTTTGCACTGCCAGGAAGCTGCCAGAGCTTTCGATGTCTTTGTTTCAACGTGTGATTTCCATAGGAGCTTACTATCGAGGATTACTCCAAGATATTTAATTTCCTTGGATAGCTGGATTGTGACTCCTTTTAACTTTGGCAGAACGAGTCCATCGAGGTTCCTCCTTCTGACGAAGAGGACAATACCAGTCTGGGTAGGATTTGCCGCTAGCCCATTCGCACAGCACCAAGTGTCAATCAGATCCAGAGTTTTCTGCACTTTCCTGCAGATGTTCATAAGCGAAGAGCCTGTTACCAAACAAGCAACATCGACCGCATATGCTTATGCGTAGACGCCCGAATCGTTAATGTGCTGAGTAGAGGATCAACTACCATGCCCTAGAGCAAAAGGGGCAACCTCTATTAACCCTGGATGAAACCAGCAGATCTTCCTCTGCTCGTACCGAGACGATTCCTTGGGGCAGCATCTAACGAATCCAATTCACTAGCACCCGGTCTACGCCGTGCCTGCTAGCATAGCGTAGTTCCTCCTGTCGATGGTCAGCTCTACTCTAGCAACAAGGCTTTGCAGTGCCTACTCGCAGGATTTTCCACTTTGATAGGCATGCTGAAATGGAGACAGAGGGTGAGCCTTAAGCGACTTCTGACGTATGCGCAATTCCACCAGTCGTTCGAGGCTTTTCAGCATGAAAGAAGTCATGCTTAAGGGTGTAAAGCTTTTGGGGCAGATGTAGTCGTCTCTTCCAACCTTTGGTATGAAAGCGATCCTCACCATCCTCCAAGAGCGTGGTATGTAGGCCAGTGCCAGGCATGCAGAGAAGACTTTCTTCATGGCTGCTGTCACGGACTCTGCGCCTTCCTTCAGCATGGCAGGATATATGCTATCTGGTCCGGGCGACTTGTAGCCGCCAATCGAATGGCGGCCTCATTCATTCACCACAGATATTTTAACGTATCAGTCATGCCTAGAAGGTGTAGCAGCTCTGACAATCGCCTCTATCAATAAGGGTTGTTGCCGGCTGACGCTTATCTGATTACCAGGAAAGTGAGATTCCATCAGCAAGCTGAGTGTCTCACTTTGCCGCTCCGTGAAGGAGCCATCAGATTTCCTAAGTGATCCCAGCTTTGCAGTTGGATCCGTTTTCACAATCCTCACCAATTTCGGCGTGTCACTCAGAGATTCAATACCACTGAAGAATCCCCTATATGAGGCTCTTTTCTTTTCCCGAATAAGCCTCTTGTGGTTCTCCTGAACATCACGGTATCGCTCCCACTCCTCAGCAAGGTTAGTCTTGAGGGCCCGGTTTAGAAGCTTTCTCGACTCTGGAGCCCTTGGTTCAACGTTAAACCAAGGAACGGGAGTCCGATTAGGGACAGGTCGAATCGGACAGGCTGGCTCAAACCATTCAGTTGGGGCAGCGTTGAGTTTCTCAACAGCCACCTCAACTGCCTGTTCTTTTCGAAGTCTTTTTGTTAACGCTCCCCTAAACTTCTGGCAGTCCGTTTTTCTGGGGTTTCTAGAGGACAATGGCATTTGTGCCTCCTCGCCACACTGAAACTCTATGTACCAGTGGTCTGAGCCCGAATCTTCGGCAAGAACTCTCCAGTTCTTGATTGACCACCCATGTTTTGAGTTTGATAGGGTGAGATCAATCACCTCCTGCCTTCTAGCTGTAACAAACACTTGCTGTCAGCCCTCGCTATGTATGTCTACGCAAAAGGACGCGATAAATTCGAATAGTCGAGAGTCCCATCCATTGCACTTACTGCTCAGATTGTATGCTGGGCATTAGCATCGCAACATAGTATAAGGCCCAGATTGCGCCGCTCACAGAACCTCACGAGACTAGTGGGCTTCCCAGGTAGTAGTGCGTCACCTTCAAGGGACGGTAGCTACAGTAACCGTCCGCGCCAATCATTTAGGAAAGACGTGAAAACTGACCGTCCCAAAGAAGAGACTCAGACGGTTCCCGTACCGTGAGCCCATGACAGCAATACTGGCCTCATCCACCCGCAGCACAAGAGGAGCCCCTGCCTTTCCTTCCCGGTTTTTGCTCTTGGTGTACGAGAGGACTCGCCAAAGCCTCGTGCTGATGCCCGGACACGTTATTGACCACGGTCCTGATGCACTCGAAGTTAGCCAGAGGCGCGCACGTCACCCTTATGGTGCCGTCCTTTGACTCATAGGCCGTCGCGTTGGCTTCAGGACCAGCAAGGATAGGCAATAACCTGACGCATCAGTCGAGTTTTGCAGTATTTGATTTCTGCATCCGTCAGCTGATGGTCAGGCCCCAGTTTACCAATTGCAGCCACAGGTCGTGGGCCAGCAGCCTTCTCGCTATAGGATGGCTTGGCCGCACCCTTGGATGTGCTTGGGCGAAGGTCCAGCTCCCCGTCCTCCACTGGACTTTTTGTCGAGGCGCCGAAAGGGGCGTGCCTCAGTAGAACTTTTTCCCGCCACATTGACTGGCGCTAAGACCGCGCTCGTACCTTGGGGGGTCGTGGCTCGGCCATTAGCGGCAGCTGCAGGGATGGGAGGTGTACTGCTTTCAGCCACCGTCCTTCTTCGCTTACCTCGAGAGCGAAACAGCTTGGGAGCGCCCGTGCCAATCGAGGATTTGGTGGCTTCCGTGGGTGTCACTTCCGCTGACCGAGGTCTTTTGGAAGACACAGACGCAGAAGAGCCCGCAGAGCGCCATAAGGATTTCTCCCTCGTGACCCTTGCCCGCCGCGTTTTTCTCTCCCTCCTTGCCACACTCTTCGATTTCCCGTTTGCTTTGGGAGGTCGTGCTGCCACCGAAGAGACCTCACAACTCAGGCCCTCCGAATCAGGGAGACGTTTTTCAGACTTTGAAGAAGAGGAAATTGCGATAGCAAACCCGGTCTCCTCCAGGATGCGCTCTCGCTCATAGAGCTGAGAGACTTGGGTAATGGTTGGGGCCTCCAGATCCATACCCCTGCCGCCGAAGCGGGTGGATTGCCACTTGTGTGGGTTCCACTTGGAGTAATATCCTTTGTGTTGTCCATTACCAAGGATGGTTTTATTCGGGACTCCTCCCTAGGCAGTTGGGTTCGCGGATGGCAGCCTGATTCTATGCCAAATTTGAGTCATCACACAAGTGTTGAACCTACCCCGTCAGGGAAGGCCACTCTTGTGATGTCAGGGGTTCCCTATCCACCACCTGGGACGCGCCCGGCAACTCCTCACAGAGAAGAGTGTTAGTAAAGTTGCTCTCACGAGATGTATGAAGTAATCTTAAGAATCACGCGGTAGCAGATAGGTATCATACGAATCAGATATGCAATGAAAACTGCTGAAATTAGGAACTGTTGGTTACAGAAAAAATAAATTTAGGGTTTTGGAATAAATACTGCGGGCAAGTTTTTATGAGTCCAGTAGACTTAAGATGGAATTCTCGGAAAATGAAGGGGCTTAAGGCAGACGCCCTTTTTGACCATTTGTATCTGCGGAAAGACTGTGCTATACTCATTTTATGCTTTCGTATTAACTGAAACCAAACTTGGTCCATTGGCGAAAAATTGTTTCCTAAAATTACTGTTATTGCCTCCAGGATAATATTCATTCATAAAAAATTTAGAGACATTATTCTCGATTTCAACTCTCTTCGAATCACTATATTCAAGAACTAGAGTTTTTATATACACATATTATTCAATATTTGGCTTAAGCAATACTAAACCTACAAGGCCGGTGACCTTTAAGAAGCAAACGCAATTTGCTTGCATTTCATTACATACTACTTAATTTAAAGCCCTCTGAAATGTTCTAAATATGCAAGTTTTTATGAGTTCAGTAGACTTAAGATGGAAATCTCGGAAAATGAAGGGGTTTAAGGCACACGCCCTTTTTGATCATTTGTAGCTCCGCGGCCGCCGTAGCCGAATAGGTTGGTGCGTGATTACCATTCGGAATTCACAGAGAGGTCGTTGGTTCGAATCTCGGTGAAAGCAAAATTAATAAAAACATTTTTCTAATAGCGGTCGCCCCTCGGCAGGCAATGGCAAACCTCCGATTGTATTTCTGCCATGAAAAAGCTCCTTATAAAAATATCTGCCGTTCGGAGTCGGCTTGAAACTGTAGGGGACCTTTGTGGAACAACATCAAGACGCACACCACAAATAGGAGGAGGAGTTCGGCCAAACACCTAACAGAAGTGTTCGCGCCAATTATTTTTTTTTTTTTAATCTCCGGAAAGACTATGCTATTCTCATTTTATGCTTTCGTATTAACTGAAACCTAATTTTGTCCATTGGCGAAAAATTGTTTCCTAAAATTACTATTATTGCCTCCAAGATAATATTCATTCATAAAAAATTTAGAGACATTATTCTCGTTTTCAACTATCTTCGAATCACTATATTCAAGAACTAGAGTTTTTATTTATGCTAATGCCGGTAACTATTATAAAGTACAATATATACAATACGTGCTAGTTGGCATTGCCACCCATGAGTTGATACGTATGATAGGTAAATCTACATGCAAACTTGTAAATGTACGTACATATGTACATACAACATATGTATATATATGGAAAACATATCATTGTTTACAGTAGCACAGAAAACAAACTATGTGACATATCACGCTGAAATTTGCCATGTAAGCTTATAACAGTCCTACCAAAAAACAAAAAATTTATTTTTAGTGCAGGCGCTAAAGGACATTGAGTATGCAAAATGTGAGGACCGCATTCTATAAATAGTTTTGAACTCAGAAAAGCTTGCAGATTATGATTCTGGATGTTGCCGGGAGATTTGATGGTCCATTTTTTTTTACCCCACCCCCTTAGTATTCAAGGAAATGGACTGAACAAGTGCTTTGAAACCATTTCAATGATTGTTTTAGTGATAAAGTTCAATTATTTCTTATGATTAAAGATAATTTTAGTTAGTCAATAAAAAAAAAGTAAAAAATAAAACACATATTTTTGATAAAAAATGATTTAAAGGAAAAAGAACATTTTAACATAAGTCATACCAAAAAATACAAATAATTATTCTCTTTTATTTTGGAAGTTATTATTAATACATTTGCACAACGAAATACAATTTAGTTGTAACTTTTTGCAAGAACAAGCCTTTGTTTGACAATTAGATGCACATTTGCAGGGTTGAATTAACAACTCCGGTAATGGTCGCTTCGTCAATTGCCGTGGATACAATTTACCATCTTTTTTTCATAGCCTAATAATGTGTAATCAATAGGCTGTAGTACTGTTTGGTCAGAATTTATCCATATATACATATGTTTGTGCTGAAGCTCTTAACAAACGTAAATGTAGAGCATCTGATGTGCACATTACTTTTAATAAATTTAAGCCGAAGCCGATATTTTGACAAATTAATTTATAGCGAAGTTCACCAGCAGTTAATGTTTTTTTTGAGAAAATATAGGTGCAAATGGTTTCTAATTCCGACTGTTCGACTGTTAGGTATGGATTTCATAAATGCCTTAGATCATTTTGCACAAAATCCAACGATGCAGCTTTTAAACTATTTTTTTTTTTTTGAGCCCAATCTGCTAGTCGAATCGCAACCACTTAGAGAGTGTAATGCTGGCAAAATACGAGAAATGTTTTCGCCAAGGGATTGAGCAGCTAAATGACACCCTGAAATGTATTTTTTCTTATAAGTACCTTCAAACCATAGACATTTCTTCATTGAAATCATTATTATCTATAGCTCCATGAAGAAATAACGACGAATCTCGAACTATATTTTTAGGAATAAGTAATTTTCTGTCTATATCTGCACACACAATTTACGTTAGTACTTCTTTATTGATGTTTTTTAATGCTTTGTAATTAATGCAATGATCAAATTTATTCATCATATTGATTAAATTTTTCGATCGAGTCAAATGATGAATAGATTGAGCTAAAGCAATATGCTTTAGAGTCGGTTTCTCAGTAATCGTAAAGTATATATCATGAAACACTGATAACGCTTGTCGATTGTAATTTTCACTTAATTTTTTATTTTTTGCACTTGCATAAAAATTTGCCAATTATTCGGTAAATGATTTTTCTTTAAAAATTGTTCAATTAAAGTTTCATCACATAAAACCCCATTTGGTATTACTTCAGTACTTAATATTTCTTTACGAAGTTGTTTTGCCACTTGAACAATGGAGTTTGTTGAAGTTACGGTACGAATATGTTCAATGACTTGATCCAGTGATATGTTGCCCATAAACACTAATGATGATTTCGATCGATCAGTTGGATATGAAAATAAAACGTTTTCACCATACTTATCTATTAGTAGTGATTTAATATCACGATTTTCTACAACTGCATGAGTGAGTTCAGCTAGTCGCTTAGCTAATGATGCCATTTCATAAGAGTGAGTTGTTAATTTATGTTTTATTTCATTAATCAGCCTCTCAAATGGCTCTATAAGAATGTCATGTGGTATTTTATTTGGAGGTCTACCTGCTGGAGTTGCTGAGTTTCTTGGTAGTCGTAGATAACCACGATAACAGTGTTTATGATACCTTACTTCCATTGCAAATAAATCGGCTGGATGTTCGCAAGTGTCAATTTGTGTAAAAACATCATCTTGTCTTTTTCGGGCAGTATTTAAAATTTGTTCCGCTGCTGACATTCGGAGCACAAATAAAGTGTTTTGTTTTTATTTCTTGTTTGTTTACCACAGATTAAACATTTTAGATCTTTACTAAATTTTAAATTTGTTCTTGATGACCTTCGAGTGCCTTGACTCCTGACACACTAGCTTCTGCAGAGCAGGTAGAAATAGAAGCTTTCTCCCGCTTTTGTACTGCCAATTCTCGACGTCTTATCTTCTCTCCGCTAATGCAATTTGGCATACAAGTTTGATGCCAAGTAGATTTGTATTCAGTAAAGTCTGTATTACTTTTAATTTTCTCACTAATGTCATCTTTTCTCCGATCTGCTGCTTTCTGAATATTTATAAATGCTTGTGGTTTTGGATTCATCACTAAATTACCCGTTTCATCACAAAACAAACACGAAATTTCGTATAGTTTTCGTTTCTTTATATTTATCACTTCTAAAGACATGTCCATGTGTTTATTTAAGCAAAACACTAATAAAACACTGAATTATAAGAAAATTTAGCTAAAATAATTATGTGATTACGAAAAAATAAACCGTCATGTGCCACGAAGTATTTTCTACTGACTAATACGAGTGCTATGACGCAATAACGCTTGGACAAGGTGAAGGGCGGGGGAAAGGGAAGGGACCATCACAGCTGCCAGCAACATGTTTTTTTTTTGTGTAGGGTCTCAGGTAAAAGAATTTCAGCATTGTTGCCGGTCCTCACATACTCAATGTCCTTTAGCGCATGCACTATACTTGAATACTAAGGGGGTGGGGTAAAAAAAAAAATGGACCATCAAATCTCCCGGCAACATCCAGAATCATAATCTGCAAGCTTTTCTAAGTTCAAAACTATTTATAGAATGCGGTCCTCACATTTTGCACACTCAACTCCATACAGCCCGCTCTATTTTGCCATATGTATGTCATCCGCGGACCGTTTTATTGATAACGTCTCGTTCATATTTGAGCAGAAGGTAATTTTGAGTTGTGACCCTTTTGTATTTAGGGTGCGATATGTTTGTATAAATATATTTCGATGTATTTATTCTTTGTTAGGAACCCCTACATATTTGTGTACACCTCGATTGAGGAACTTTTAGCGGTAAGCCGTCCTCGAACAGGAAATGAGATCTTGTTTTATAGCTGAGCAGAGAGTTGTAAACATTTTGGGATAAACATTTTGGGGGTAAGGACCATAGGAAGAGTGTATTGAGTTATTACGTGTTATTGTTTATTTATTGAGGGTTGAGACTTCAAAACGTATTCATCTGCGCTCATTCTTAAGCACTACTTTCAGAGGCTGATTATTATGTAGAGGATAAACGCTCCAACCGTTGTACAACGATTTGGACGGCTATTTAGTAAACACGTTCCAACATGATATAAGTATACACAACGCGTTGTCCAACTTTATCATTCTCATATTCGTAGTGTAGAACATTTCGCAAAATGCAGGAAATTATAGATATTTGTTCAATAATTATAATTGATGAAATTTTATTTTATTTATTATATTTTTTTTTTACATTTTTTATTTTTTTTTTAATATTTTGAAATTTATTATTTTTTTAATATTTTTTCTGGGTAAATAACTAAAAAGAAATACGTACAAATGTAAATAAAGTTAGTTGTACAATATGCGTATACACGTTCCAACTCATTATATAACCGCTAACTCCGCCCACCATAACTTGAAACATTTTAATTTTCATGCAACTGTTGGACCAACATGGAAATCGGTTGTACAATCATGCTATACTCGTACATGATACGAGTACAACAGTTTATCTAACATGTCCCTGTTGATACAACAGTTGAAGCGTGTATACTTTGCATTAAAATCAGTGGTAATTAGTATTGCGGCGCTGTCGTGAAAAAATGTGATCAGTCAGGCTTTATTAAAAATGTATCCGTACACTTAGTGCTATAAGTCTACTCTCCTTTTTGGGTCGTTTAAAAAGTAACACGAAAAAAGCCTTTTAAATATATGTTTTTTAGCTATCTAATGATTTAAACTGATTGAATAAAATACATAATTCATTTTAGATCACACCATTCAACAAATAAATAATACATATTATTTGAAACGCAAAAATGAAATACTCCAGAAGTATACACTCATTTATAAAAAATTTAAAATATTGAGTACTCACGACGCTTCTTCAAGTCTATTGAGCAAACACCAAAATGAAGAAAAAGTTTTGTTTTAAATACAATAGAAGTCACCACTCGGCAGGCAATGCCGAGCCTCCGACTGTATTTGTGCTGTGAAATGGATCCTCATAAAAAATATCTGCCGTTCGGAGTCGGCTTAAAACAGTAGGTCTTTCCTTTTTTTTGGGCATTGAGTTTACCAATTTGGTAGTCTCTTCGACAGAAATATTCTTCCATTCTTCTCACATAACTTCTGTCAAGACCTCTTTGCATATAATTTGATGTTTCTTTATATTTCATTCCAGAAGTGCCAATAAGTATTCAAAAGGGTTTAAATAAAGTGGGCAATAGCTTGGGGGCACATAGAGATGAACTTTACTATGTATATGAGCCGTATGATTGAGGTCGTTGTTTTGTTGAAAGCAGTTATATTTTGATAACACCAGTATATAGGCGCCTTGCTTTAAATTTTGCTTTAAATATCTAAATAAGCAAACTTATCCATTGGTGAATCAATAAACTGCAATTTTCCCACGCCACCAGCTGCCATACACCCTCACACCATCACCACAGCACCACCATGTTTCATTGTTGCTAATAAATTTTCTTTATTCAGCGATGTACTGGAGGTCTTCTCGAAGAAATAACCTTTTTCCAAAATTCTGTATATGTTCATTTACGAAAGCAATATGTTTTTGCTTTTTTGTTATGGAAATAAATGGCTTCTACCAAGCAACCCTTTCATGACAACTATATTTTCTTAAGATCCATTTGTTAGTTGAAGTACCAATATATTTTTTAAACTTATTCCTTATTTTTTCTTTTACCTTTAAAGCAGTTATCTTTTCCTATATTTTCGTAGCTTTAAATTACTGTCGGAACTTCCTATTTATCTAAAGTTTTGGACTTCTTTACACAATTTTATTATGATTTTCCCCTCGCAGATATTAATTTCTTTTCTTCCCTTGTAAGGCTCCACGCATAGAAAAGCAATAAACTAGTAACTAAAACTTTTCTCATCAAAAAATGGTCCTAACAACACAAGAAGCGAGTACGCAAATGATGAGCGCACACTTTTTACATTCCCCTTTATATAGTATGTACTTATATATTACCGAAAATAAGTACCGGTGGTGACACATTAGTAAACAACCAACACATGATAGTAAACATCAAAAATGACAGCTCACACAGAGCTGTAGCGCGAAATGATGATGATGAGGATTTTACCCTTAGAATTTCATTGACAAATTCTTCTTCTTCTTGATTGGCGCGATAAACGCTTACGCGGTTTTGGCCGAGTTTGACAAAGTGCGCCAGTCCTTTCTTGAATGAAGTCCAGTCCTTCTCCACCTGATCTTTCCAATGCAGAGGAGGCCTTCCTCTTCCTCTGCTACCACCAGCTGGTATCGCATTTTCAGAGCCGGGACATTTGTATCCATTCGGACTACATGACTTAGCCAACGAAACCGCTGGATCTTTATTCACTGCGCAATGTCTATGTCGTCGTAAAGCTCATACAGTTCATTGTTCCATCGCCTACGATACTCGCCGTCGCCAACGAACAAAGGTCCAAAAATCTTACGCGGAATCTTTCTCTCAAACACTCCAAGGGACGCCTCATCGGATGCTCTCATCGTCCAAACTTCTGCGCCATACGATAAGGCGGGCATGATGAGTACCTTATAAAGTGCCAGTTTTGTTTGTCCAGAGAGGTTTTACTACTCAATTGCCTACTTAGTCCAAAAGATTCTTCGTTGGATTTCGAGACTGACATTGTTATAGGTGTTAATGCTGGTTTATAAATGAACGAAGTCTTTTACAACCTCGAAATCATAACTGTCAACAGTGACGTGGGTGTCGTCACTGACTGTTTTGTTTGATGACAGGAGGTACTTCGTTTTATCCTCGTTCACCACCAGACGATGATATTAATATCATCGGCATATGCCAACAATTGTACGCTCTTATAAAAAAATGTGAAATGTAGAAAGAGCGTTGAATTATGACACCAAGTGTATATTTACAGCGGTATTGAGCACTAAATAATAATTATTAAATAAAATAAAAGTTAAGTTAAAAGGTAGTTATTTAATAAAAGAAGAGTTAATATGAATTAGTTATACAGTTTTGGTCTATACTTACTGTATTTTACTGGCTAAAATTTTATATGGCAACCTTGCACGTTCATTTCATTTCACTGCAGACGTGACGCCATATTTATAGCTTAATTCACAATAAGTAAGTGTATTTAGTGAAAGGTAACCTATGTTTGTATTTATGCTACCATATGAAATGATGTTTTTAATTAAGAAATTTTATTAAAAATATACATATAATATTTTTGGCGTTTTCTTCGAAATCTTGCAAAGATCAAATGTTTTGTTGATTACGTGATTGGAAAGAATATATCACATTTTTTCAAATCTCCCAAATTTAACTGCTGATTTCCACTTCCCCATGGTTGTAACTTACAACTTGCAGACTTCCAGGCAGATATTAACTCATATGGTAAGTTAACCTGTTGACTTGCTGTGCCATCTATTCGCTTCATAAAACTGATGAGAATATGATGAGAATAAAAGACATCAATGAAACGAAAGCGCACGGTCCGGTTAACTACCATGCACTTAATAAAAACTTTTACCTCGTAGGGTAACATTGAATTTTGCAGAAGTGGACCATAGAAAATATAAAAATAGACAAAACGAGGACATAAAAAAAAATCATTTCAGCTTTTTGCCCCAAATTCAAGCTTTTCTCACGGGGTATCCTATTAAAACGCATTAACTGTCCGCACACGCCCCATATACGCTTATGTAAATGCTCACGTGTTACTCTACCAACCACAATGCGAAGAGCTTTATCGTACCACCGCTTTACCACCCTTTTTTATAACTGCCAGAATAAGTTTTTTTCCTTTTAGTATGTAGTGCTTTATTGTTCTTTTTTTATACAAAAATGGGTGTACGAATTTAGTTTCCTTTTGGTTTGCGTGTTTTTTTTACGGTTTCAACGTTTTTTTTTCTTTGTTTTTACTTCTATATCTTATTTATTCGTTTCTCTACTTTTTGTTTTCGTTATAGCATACGCCATATTTGTTTTATATGCACCCTTGCAGTTATTCAAACACCCTTAGCTCCACCTTTGCGTGTGTGCGAGAATGTAATAGTTATGTTATTCAATCATTCTCTCTTTTTTTATCTCGGCTCTTTGCTTTTACATACTAGATGGTATGACATAGGAAATTGATACCGTTGCTGTCGGCTCTGCAGCTATTACCATTGAAGATGTATCCACTCCTACTAAAACCCTGTACTTGTATCGCTTTCTCAACATTACTATTAGTGCTCTCTTTCTGGAAACCCTTACGCTCAAAGAACATATATGAGAAAGTCCACGCTTACTCAGCTGGATAGGAAAGAGAGGTGCAGGCACAAAGTCAATGCCACGAAAGGCTAACGACATTACCGTCGCACTGTGGCGTGTATTCGTGAGAAACACAGGCAAAAATTTAATCCTATCAGTAACCTAGAAGTGGCATGCACAGTGTGAAAAAGAATTACGTAACGTCTTCCTTAAAATCTTCCTTGACGGCATAGCTATCAATTATGTGCATATGGCTAAAAATCTCGGAATCATTTCCAACCAAAGATTAACTTAAATTAGTCGTAGGTAAGTTGTACGGAATGGCGGCCGCCGTAGCCGAATGGGTTGGTGCGTGACTACCATTCGCAATTCACAGAGAGAACGTCGGTTCGAATCTCGGTGAAACACCAAATTAAGAAAAACATTTTCTAATAGCGGTCGCCCCTCGGCAGGCAATGGCAAACCTCCGAGTGTATTTCTGCCATGAAAAAGCTCCTCATAAAAATATCTGCCGTTCGGAGTCGGCTTGAAACTGTAGGTCCCTCCATTTGTGGAACAACATCAATACGCACACCACAAATAGGAGGAGGAGCTCGGTCAAACACCCAAAAAGGGTGTACGCGCCAATTATATATATATATATATATATATATATATATATATATATATATATATATATATATAAGTTGTACGGAATTTTTCGCTCGCTCTGGACTACGCAACACTTTACTTCTCTACGCATTCGCGTTCTAATTGTTAAACGGGGCAGCTACTCCAGCATTTTCAAATATTCCATTTTTTCTTTTGCTTTAAAAATTCATTTACAATGTAAAGAATATCTTTTGAACGTTTTAAGCTTAAAGCTAGTCTAAAAAGTCCTTATAAAGTCATTGAAGGAATGAGCGTCGAAGATGAATAAGAAAGAAAACTTCAATCGCGTTCGTCTCGAAATACGTGTTTTTCCGCGCTGTCGAATATAACTCAAAAAGCAATCAAGATATCAATTTATAATTTTACAGGGATATTTTCTAACATATTGGCCTTCGCATGTACCTCAAATTTTCTATTAATTATCACTAACAATATTGTTTTGATCAAATTGTTTATACAAAAATTGTTTTTTTTTTCTTTTACACTTCAAGTTTTCAGTTATCTTTTTGTGGTCATTAAAAATAGGTAAGTGCAACAAGTAAAAATTAGGTAATGAAAAATTTGTGTCTGGTTGACTGCAATTGATTATAAGAGGCTGTACATTCCACGGCGCAAATTAAAGCAGCCACGTTTAAGCAGCTGTAGCGCCGCCATTTTATTTTATTTGAAAAAAAATTTGTATATTCATTGAAGCATGAATATTAATATGTAATTTATTTTAAGATAATAAATACTCTGTGTTTTTCGCAAAAAAAAAAAAAAGAACCACTCGTTGGCTGGGAGAGATACCCCCTTAAATCAAATGTTATGCCATCGTTATTACATGTTTGCGAAATCTTTGTAAATTGTGTTTATGCCTGTAGTCAAACACTTAATGCAACACTTCATTTGAGCGAAATTTCTTACCGGCGAGCATTTTTTAAACCTTGCTTACGGCCAGTAGACGCTGGGAGCCAAATTTGTCGAATACGGCGGATGTGGGAACAATTTTGCCATTGTTTTGAATCATCAATACGTTCTTGGTTTTGGTCAACAGTAAGCAAACGGGCCACCTACTTTGAACCGAGCTCTCTCATAGTCAAATGCTCATGCAATATAAACCCAACACGTTCTTTTGATGTCTTCATGATGTCAGCTAACTCACGCAACTTCAGTTTTCGATCATTCAAACGATTTTGTGGATTTTTTTGGTTTTTTTTTTTTTTTGGTGTTGCCGCCAGGAGAGAAAGGATTTAATCTATTTAAAAAAAGTGGAGTGAAATCCTATAGCTCTCAATTAGAAATTAAAACCGTGTGATTAACCTTATAGTCTGTGTACAAAGTGTCGATTAGATATAACGCAATCCTTCGATAAAGTCTGGCGTAAACCCTGCTATGCAAGCTTAAGTAGGGTTTACCGCACAACTGTTCATAGATCATACTTGGAAAATATACATTTTTTTGTTAAAGTAATTAACTAACTAACCTTCACGCATTTAGAGCAAGTGGCCACAAGGAAGTGTTCTAGGCCCCGTCCTGTATACTTTGTTCAAGGCAGACCTGCCACAATCAAAGAACACATATACAGCCACTTATGCAGATAATACTGGCATCATAGCCAGGAGTTCCCTGGCCTCAATTGCTTCTGATTACCTACAAGAAATTCTTAACAGTGTTAGCGACTAGATGGAAAAATGGCGCATAATAGCGAATGGAAGCAAATCGACGCAGATAACATTCACACTTCGAAACAGCTCATGTCCTGCCGTATCTCTTAAAGCGTTCCAATACCTCAAACAGATAATACCAAATATTTAGGTATTCTATTAGTTCGGCGTTTTACTTTGCGATCGCATATACTTTTAAAGTGAAAGCAGCTTGGACTGAAACTGCGATCAGAACCAGTGGTTAATCGGCTACAATTCAGCAATTGCACTAGGCAATAAAGTGCTTATCTACAAATCCATTCTGAAACCGATATGGACGTACGGTGTTCAATTATGGGGCTCAGCTGCAAAATGAAATCTAGAAATTATACAAAGATTTCAGTCAAAGGAGCTCCGCATGTTTACGACAGTTTTCGAAGAAATAAACAACCGACTTGCCACTCATCCGAATAACCGAGCAAACAGCCTTTCTAAGATAAACTACTCTTCAAGATTAAAAAATGTCCGCCTAACGATTTAATGCAAAGATTTAAAACGTAAAATACGTAAATGCAAAAGTTATAAAATTGTAAAATATATATGTACATTAGACTTGCCGCAGCTTGTATGGAGAAAAATAAAAATTGAAAATCCAAAAGTTTTCGGGTCGTAAAACATGAGGTTAGATCCAATAAAGAACGGTATATTTTTTCAGCCCGATCCGATGATGTCTAACCGTGCCCATTTGATCCCAAAGTATGGAAAATTTGAAAAAAATCACAATTTTTACTAATTTTTTTTCGTTTCCAATTTTTTTGTTCGAATCTTATATTATATTTATTGATGTGTTGCGATTTTAATTGATGATCTTGTTTACTTTATTGCGGTATGGTCCAATTTATATCGCGAAAGCCACCTGACAAAAGGCGCTTTCAGCACACATAACTGATTAGTGATACGTGGAAAATATGTCACCGTCAGTTGAGTAATAGAAATAGTGTGTTATGAACGGTGTGTTGAGCCAGCTGCTGAATGAAATAATTATTTTTAAATTTTATGCAAAGGTACTTTTTAAATAATTTTTCACACTTCATTATAATAATAAAAATAAAAATTTGTTTCATAATCAACACTTTGGTGATCACTAAGCAATTCATCAACTGTTGTGTTCGCTGAATACGCTAAAAGTTTTGAATTTTTACTCGACATTTGAATTAGTAGGCTTTGACATTGCATTCTTATTCAGTGTGAACTTTTTTTTTTCAGTTTCAATTGTCTTATGCGTTTAATAGTACAAAAGTAACTAGATAGTGAAAAAATGAGTTCAAAATCATTATCAGGCATTCCGAAAAAAAGATTACGTTCTGAGCAAAAAATATTTCCTGTGGGTGAATGTGAAAGTGTTATTTTGGGGGCCAAGTTGCCATCAATGAAACAGGTACTCCAATTATTGTTTTACAAAATGAGGCACGAAAACTTGACTTTGGAAAGCAGTATGAAATACACGATTGGTGCCACGATTGAATTTTGGGAAAAAGCTAAAATTCCCACGGCGCAAGAAAAAAATTGTATTAAAAAACTTAAAAATCCTTACGAGGAATGGAGAAATTTACAAAAACATTCCAAGACTCCTAACGAGAAGTGTCGTAAAAATGAAGCAGAGTTTAAGGATAAAATTGAAAACTTCATATTTGACATTGCAGCCATGGATGCCCTAGGTATAATGAAAATGCAGGAAGATAAAGACTTTCTTTTGCTCCAAAGAAATAGAGGTCGTCCAGGTAGAATGTATGGTGCCGATACTGTACTCACAAGAAAAGAAAAACGCAAAGAGTAACGAATGGAAGAAGAAAGAAAGCGCGTTGAAAAGCATTTAGTTCATAGTAAGTTTATTAAAGTTAAGCTTTACTGGTTCTTTTTTTAAATATTTGATCCCATTTGAAGCTAATTATGCTCTTGAAGTCACTGATATCGAGGATGCTGAAAAGGATATTTCAGCTGGCGAAGAAAATGCAGCAAAAGATATGAATGAAGGCGAAGATACAGACGGAAGTATCATTAATTTACTACCGAAAAAGGCAAATCGAGGAAAAATTAATTTTATTGATGATAGAATGCTTGCATGCATGGACAAATGTAACCTCTCAACAAGAGATGCCATGCATTTGGTGAGTCCAACGGTTGCTGCCTTCATAAATATTATGCAAAATGTTAATGGAACGCCGTCAATAAAAATGGAAGATTTAATTCTTAATCGAACAACATTACATTCGATGAGGAGAGATTATCGTCGCAGACAAGCTCAAAAGATTATTAATGAATTCAATGTAATGGTTTTACTGAATATTTTTATAAGATTTTGGATTCTTGAAGTCTCTTTTTACTTGTTTGTAGATTCCCGACGTTTTTGTCCTTCACTGGGATGGAAAGCTGCTTGCAGAAATCCGAGGCACAGAAAAGAAAGATAGATTGTCTCTCGTTGTCACAGGAGAAAATATGGAAAAACTGCTGGGGATACCAAAAATTGAAAGTTCAACGGGAGATGCAATAGCTGCAGAAATACATAATTTTTTGTGCAAGTGGAAGCTCGATGATTTAGTGGAAATTGTATCATTTGATACAACAGCTGCTAATACGGGAGTTAATAATGGAGCAGCGTTCTTGCCTGAAAAAAGGTTGGGCCGAAATCTACTTTTCATTCCCTGTCGTCACCATGTCAGTGAGTTGCTAGTCAAAGCAGTGTTTGAGCTAAATTTTGGCAAATCATCAGCACCGGAAGTTCCCTTATTCAATCGTTTCTCTAACAGCTGGAAAAACATTAATTCTAAGTCATTCAAAAGTGGAATATCGGAAAATGAAGTTCGGAAAGTCTTTACAGTAGCTGAAGTGGAAATATTTAAGAATTTTTGTCTAACTGCATTAAATAGTCACCATACTCGTGCCGATTATAAAGAATTACTACAACTATCGTTGCTCTTTGTTGGGGAAGACGTACCAAATTTTTCACAAGTACGGCCACCTGGTGCAACGTCACACGCAAGGTTTATGTCGAAGTGCCTATATTGCTACAAAATGTTTCTGTTTCGCGAGCAATTCGTGTTAACGACTTCAGAGATAAAGAGTCTAAGAAGCGTTTGTATTTTTTTAACCTGCATCTACGTTCCATATTGGTTTCGTTGTGTGGATCCTATAGCTGCCCCACAAAATGACACTAAGCTCATTCAAGATGTGATTGTATATTTCGATAAGAATGTATTCAATGCCTTGTTACATAAAATTAAAAATCATTTATGGTATTTGTCGGAAGAGGCGGTTGGCCTTTCATGTTTTGATGATCAAATTCCTTCACATATTAAGCGAAAAATGGTGGAAGCAATTACTAGCGATAACCAGAAGAAAGATGCTGTTCCAAAGAGAGTTGTTGCAACAATGTCAGAAATAACGCTTCACGGCAGCAAGAATATAAATGATTTTATTTCATCAAGAACTAAAACATTCTTTACCCGCTTAGGAATTGAAACAAGTTTTTTGGAATCAGATCCTTCAACATGGCAAGAAAGTAACTATATAGCGGGAAAACGAATTTGTCAGCATTTGTCTGTAGTTAATGACGCTGCAGAGAGAGCATTGAAATTGATCACAGACTACAACAGATCGCTTGCTTATAATGAAGAAGATAAACAGTACTTACTGCAAGTTGTTGAGCACTACAGGCAATTGTATCCGTCTTACACCAAAACATCTCTCATTAAATAGACAATCTAATTCTTTAATTAAAATTTTATTAAATTAATAAATAAATTATATAAATAAAGTTAAATTATATATGGGGCATTCTTCGCCAACCGGACACCCCCATCTGCCCAGAACAGTTTTTATAAAAAAAATTTTTCCCTATGCCGAAATAAAAGCTTATGTCATGTACTTTAATTTGTCATGTGGCACTTTTTAAATATTCAAGATGGACGACGAATATTGACAAATATGTTGGAAGCTTAACAAAAGATTCGAGTCTGCAGCACCAGTACCAGAAATACTAAAAAGCCATTCCTTCCAAATCTCAAACAAAAAGGAAGTGATTATTAAAAGATTTTCCAATTCTCCAGAAGAAAAAAAAGTTTTACTGTGAAAAAAATCCTGTATTATGAAAAAAAAATTCCAATTTCAGCAATTTCCTTCAATATTTATATTCAGCAGCGAACCCAGAAACCCCCGAGTATCATGTCAATATTCGTCGTCCATCTTGAATATTTAAAAAGTGCCACATGACAAATTAAAGTACATGACATATGTAAGCTTTTATTTCGGCATAGGGAAAATTTTTTTTATAAAAACTGTTCTGGGCAGATGGGGGTGTCCGGTTGGCGAAGAATGCCCCATATATATTAAGTATATACATATTAAATTAAATTAAATTATATAAATTGGAAACAAAAAAAAATTTGTAAAAATTGTGATTTTTTGAAATTGTCCATACTTTGGAATCAAATGGGCACGGTTAGGCATCATCGGATCGGGTTAAAAAATTACACCGTTTTTCATTACTCCTAACCTCATGTTTTAAGACCCGAAAATTTATGGATTTCCACAAAAAAAAAGTAACGGCCAGTCTAATGTACAAATGTTATATGATGTTCATTATTAAGTAAGGAACTCCACTGAACAGACACACTAGAAGAGTGTAATGAAGTGGTAGAAAAATTTGAGCAGTACTTGCATACCAACACTTTAAGCAACTAAATAAGTGAGCAAACAAAAACTGGTGATACAACAAATAATCTCACCGATGCACCAACAAGTGCAAAGTTAATAGCAAATCCAGTTGCCTCTACTGATGTAAACAATAACAGTGAAACAAAAACAGACACAAATGTCAAACATCAAAACAATAGTAAAAATATTCCCCCTATAAATACATCTGATATAGAATCGAAGCAAATTATAGGACTTATAAAAGATGGTTGAATTCACAATAAAAAAATATAAATAAAACAAATTAGCAATTTACCTAACAAACATCGCCGACTGTAAAAGAGTTCGAAGATACTTAGAAAAATCTAAAGTTAAATTCTATTCATATATGTACTCCTAAATGTTTGAAAACAAAAACCATATTAATGAAAGGGCTAAACGGTAACACCGATACCAAAGACATTAGGAATGAACTTTGCAACTATCAAAATGATAACCTTAAAATCCTCACTGTTACACAATTCACTATTAAAAACTCAACACAACAAAAAATAAAACCACCAATTTTTATAGTTCAAATAAGTGCAAAAACCAATGTTAACGAATTGAAACAAATTATAACCATTTTATACCACTGCGACCGATACAAGCAGAAAATTTAATTAAGAAAGCATAACCTCATTGCTGGAAGATAAGCACCACTAAAAAATTAACGATCAAAATTTACTACTGTCAGAATTAGAAAATACAATGTTATCTCTAAGTAGACAAATTATGACTCTTCAGAAGCAGCTCGAAATACAAACTGCACGAGTCGATGCAATATGTAATCTAGTAGACTCAGTATGAATTCGCAATCGCATTTAAAAATAGTTTCCATTAATGTTAATTCGATCATTAATATAAATAGAAGCATAGAATTAAGTAAGTTCTTAACAGATAACAATCCAGACATAGTTTTACTGAACGAAACCAAACTAAACGCAAAGCATAAGCTAAAATTTAATGGATATAATTTAATAAGGAGAGATAGATCTAGAAGAACTACAGGTGGAGGAACTGCGATTTTAATTAACAAAATATGAAGTTTGCCAAGGTTTTTAATTATAGAATAGATTCCCTTTCTTATTTAGAAGCTTGTATACTTAAAATGCATATGCCCCCGATTAATATCATTTATCTAATTGCAGCTTATTATCCATCAGGAAACAACAACTATGCATTCAAATCAGAACTCAGTGTAATGCTGGAAACAGTCACCGACGTAAATGCAGTCCCCTGTCAGCTGTTGCGATCAAACTAATGAGAGCCCTATGTAAATGAAAAATTACTTCCCTTCCGTAACGTAGTATCGTAGATTTTATCGCAGGATTTTTGAAAATTCCCCTCAGGATTGCTCTCTCACCACACAGTGTTGCCAAACAGTACAATTCGAAATCATTTACAAAATAAACTTGGAAACATTTTAATATTTGTTAAAATAACTTAAAAGCAATGTTGAATAATGTTAATTATAGATCAAAGAACTATTTGCATTTGTTGGTTTTTGGCTTTGGTTTATTAAACAATGAAAAATTGTAACTGATAACGCGGATGTGTGAAAAAGTGTGTAAGTAAAAATATCAATGGTAAAATTGTGTAGATACAACCAAACACATACGCACACAAACCGATGTATTGTGTAGATATGTAACTAAAAAAACGCAGTTGTTCTCTACGGGATGGGTTTTGCTCAATTTTGTGCTCTTTTGGGGCTGTGGTAAAAACGATGTTGAATAATGTTAATTATAGATAATTTTTTTTTTTTTTTTTTTTTATCCGAAGGGGGAATCTTACATAGATACCGTCAATACAGACGGCATGCACGATTCATACTGATCGCTAAGGGTGCACCTCATTCGGGACCACGCACCGTCAGTATTACTACTAAACTGGACTTGCGAAACAGTACACCTACGTACTAAACCCTAACTCCGACCTCTGTAGCTTTAGTTTGCCCTGCGGTACCGCCGTTTAAGCATTGCATCGCAGGGCAGAGCTAGCCATTATGGCTCTTCAATTATATTTCTCTCTCCGTCTACCCTACATAACTTCTTTGTCTTCTTTCCTTACTGCGTTCCCATTCCTTCTTCCGCAGTTCCTGTAACGCATTTGCGGACCATTCTTTCACCTTGACCCACACCAACTTCGACTGCAACATGTGATCTACAATGTTGCCCGGGGTTATTTTTCTTTTATGATTTCTTCAATGCACCTTCTTTCAGATGCGTATCTTGTGCAGGAGAAGAAGACATGTTCCACGTTCTCACTACCGTTGCCGCAGAACGAGCAGTCAGCTGCGTCCTCGTGGCCGAGTCTTTGGAGATACTCTCTATAGCATCCATGCCCCGTCAGGAACTGTGTGAGGTAGTAATCTGTGTCACCATGTCCTCTCTCAACCCAAGCCTGTACGCTTCTGATAAGTTTATGCGTCCATCTCCCTTTTGTCGCTAGGTCCCAGCGATTTTGCCACGCAATTATGCTCCCCCGTCTTTCTTCTTTACGCTCTTCCGCCGTTAATCGCCTGTTTAGGCTTTTGGCTTTGTCGTACACTCTACCCAGTTCAGAGGCCATTATGTCTGGTGGCATGATACCCGATATGACACATACTGCTTCAAACGACACTGTCCTGAAAGGACAGGCAACTCTAAGGGAAATAATTCTAAAAACTATTTCCGCCTTTTTCGCGTTTGTTTTCTGTATCAGGGTGCTGCATACATGAGTGTAGACTGGGTAACTTTAGCCAGGAGCGCTCTTCTACTCTGAGTAGGACCACCGATGTTGGCCATAATTCTTGACAGTGCCGCCGTCACCATGGCTGCCTTTCCGCATGCTTTTTTAATGTGCTCCCTGTAGCTTAGTCGAGCATCGATCATTACACCCAAATATCGTAGTGCCGCCTGTGTTGTGACGTTGAACCCATCAATGTTTAGTGTGGTCGTTTCTATACTTTTTTCTACTCGTAATGAGAACTGCTTCTGTTTTTTGCCCGGCTAGCTGGAGTTTAACCGCCGTTAACCATTGCTTGACCTTTGTTGTTGCCTCGCTGCAGATACTCTGAATCTGAGGGATTGTTTTGGCGACTGTGGTCAACGCAATGTCGTCTGCGTATCCTATTATTTGCACTTCCCTCGGCATTGGGAGTTGCAGTACCCCATCATATAATACATTCCATAGCATCGGGCCCAATACAGAACCCTGCGGTACTCCGCCCGTCACTGCATATCTCTTTGGGCCTTCATCTGTATTGTACAGAAGTACTCTTTCCGACAGATAACTGTTTATAACCCGTACTAAGTATGCTGACGTTTTTTTCTCTTCAAGAGCCTTTATAATATGGGGCCAGTATGCCGAGTTGAAGGCGTTCTTGACATCCAGTGTGACAACTGCACAGTATTCTTCATCACCATGCATCCACCTGTCACCCTCAATAGCCTTACTTGCAATGTTTGCCACCCTCCGGACGGCATCGATGGTTGAATGACCTTTTCGGAAACCAAACTGATGTTCGGATAGTTCAGCCGGCACTTTCTCCAGATGCTGTTCCAGGCGCGTGCAGATTAGTTTCTCCAGGATTTTACCCATAGTATATATCATGCAGAGTGGCGGATAAGAACTTGGTTCACCCGCTGGCTTATTTGGTTTCTGAAGTAGGACTAGTTGTTGCTTCTTCCATACTTTCGGAAACATGCCTTCATTTATACACTTGGTGAAGTGTTCTGCAAATGGCTTTGCGTTGCGCCTGACAGCGATCTTCAGCGCCTTGTTCGGAATGCCGTCAGGTCCAGGAGCTTTAGCATTGCCGAAACTTTCCGTCGCCAAAATCACCTCTGCTTCACTAATTCTGCTGCGTGGAACTGGGTCTGGCTTGGTTGCATGTCTTGCTTTGGAAAGAGTGTCTGTACAATCTTTTCTAAAAGAATGGGGCAAGTTGGCGCCTGTCCTCTACCTCCTTTGACCTTGGCCATAACGAGTTTGTAGCCATTACCCCACGGGTTTTCGTCCACATTTTGGCACAGTTCTTTAAAGCTGGCTGGCTTGCTGCTTTTAATGGCTTTCTTTAATTGTTTCCGCTTCTTTTTATAGTTCTCGCGGAACCTGTAGTGTTCTGCCAGCCCATAACTCCTTTGGGAAAGGCGCCTTGCTTTTTTGCATTCGCTTCTTAGGGTGCTGATCTCCTCGTTCCACCAGTATACAGGCTTTCTGGGAGCGCTCTGTCTTTTCCTGCACATAGCGGCATCGCAAGCTCTGCTGACATGTTTTACTAGCAGCTCCGCCTGTAGTTCCACATCGTTGGTGCTAGTTGGGTTCTTCTCTAGCATGATTTGGAACATTTCTTCATCAAGCGTCTCCACCCTCCAACCCTTATTCTGTTTTTTCTGTACGTCTTTTTTCCCATGCGAAAAGTCCACCTTAATGGCAAGGTGGTCACTGCCTGTGTAAAAATCACTCACTTGCCAGCTTGCTGATCGTACTAGAGCCCTGCTGGCGTAAGTGATGTCAATTATTGATGCACGACCATTCACTTCGAAGGTGTTTTTCCCCCAGTATTTAGCAGAACCACATCAAGCAGTGAGAATGCCTTAATCAAGGCATCTCCCCTTTTATTGGTGTATCTGCTACCCCATTCCAAGGCCCACGCATTGAAATCACTCGCAATCACGTTTGGTGTGGTACCACGAGCGTTTTGCACAAGTTCATCCAGTAGGTTTTCAAACTCTACTTGCGTCAGTTTCGGTGGCGCGTAGCAACTGTAGAAATAGATGCCACATATTTTTGCTCGGGTATAGTAATCACTGTCGGTGTGCGATTTGTCCTGCAGGGTATTTCCTCCACAGGCCCAAATAGCAGCTTTACTTCTCCTGTCCGAGACCCACGTTCCGACGTTTAGGTTTTTATGCTGGTCGCTGACTAGCACAATATCCACCTTATTTTCGTATACCCTTTGTTTAAGGAGCTCTTGTGCAGCCTCGCAATGGTTTAGATTGATCTGCTCAATCCTCATTTCTTCGTTTTAATATACGCCGCTTGATACAGGGGACATTTTCTGCTTCCAATCTGATGGCTTGTATCTTCTCTTCTATTTCTTTTACAAGCTACGCAGAAGGGCTTTTTCTCGCATACTTTCGCTTGGTGGCCCTTTTCTCCACATTTGAGACAGTTCTGGCTTCTGTCGTCTTCGTTTGTACACGCCCTCGCTAGGTGTCCATACTCCAAGCATCTGTAGCATTTCCTTAAGTCAGGCTTTTCTCTTATTCGGCATACCGCCCAACCGATTTTGAGTTTTTGCTTCTCAAGCAGTCGCCTTGCGTCCAGTGCTGGTAGGCTTATCACAGCTGCTTGCGTGCCTGCATACGCCGCTCTAACGCTTTTTATTGCGTTTTCACTAAATAGGTTAAGCTCGTTAACTTGCGAACGTATAGCCTCACCTATGTCCTCTTTGGTTGTGATTTCATCTAAATCACGGATCTCCACCAACATCTCGTGGGTTAGGACCTTGATTTGTGCCTGGTCACCTAGCACCTTGCCAATCTTCTTCTGGTATACTCCGGTATTGGCCATCTGCTCTTTTTTCAATTGAAGCAGGATTTCTCCTTTGGCCGTCTTTCTGATGCGTGTAACGTTTTCGCCGAGTTCTTGCAGGGCATCATCTTTTTTAACCACCCTGAGAATGTCACTGTACGTCATTGTTCCGGCACGCGCAATAACAATCGCATCCGGCCTCGGGGGTGGTTTATTTGTCACTTTCTTCTTAGCTGGTTTGCGCTTGACACTCATCCAGCCTTTTTCCATATCCCCGTTTGTCCTCTTGGCATTACTCTCTCCTTTGGCTTTTTTGTCTGCACTTGCTAACACTTTGTGTTCTTCTTCGTGTGTGGTCTTGCTTTTATTGGGTGGTGTTTTTCTACCCGGCTGCTTATCGTCGCGTGGTCTTTTCGGTGTTCCTTCAGTCGTTACACTTCCAAGAATGTTTCGCTTGGCTTCTTTGCTTTTCGCCTCTTCCTGAGCTCTCGAGTGTAGCTTAGTGATCTTTTCGAGGAGTTCCCTTATATGGTTGTTAATCGAGCGTTGCGGTAGACGCATTGCTTCTGTCAACTTTCCAATCGTCTCACCAAGAAGCGTTAAGGTATCATTACTCGATTGTGCTGCTTTTTCATTGCTTTCTTGCAGCGCAGGTGGCGACGATTTTGCTCTCTCAGGCCTTTCTACACTGAGCGTCTTGATAGGACTCCGTCCCAGTTTTGGTGCACGCTTAAAGGGATCAGCCCCCGTTGTTATACGGCCTTTGGGGGTCTTGTACTCCTCAGTTAGGTCCACTAGTAGATCACTCGATCCACTTGCACCTGGTACCTTTCTGTTAGCCTCTTCCAGGCTTTCATTTCCGCTACCCATAAGGGCACCATAAATGTTACTGCTGTTGTTAGTTGTATTTCTCATATATTTTTCCATTCTTTTTTTGTTTACCAGCGCATCGTGTGTAGGGGGGCGGGCCGAAATAAACAGGAACGGGTATACCCTTGGGGACGGTGCCCCTACCCCAGTTCCCTGAGGCCTGTTCTTCGCTTTACCGGTCCCGGAAAACACGGACGGACCGGAGCTCACCCGGGGCAACGCATACTACTACCTCTGCGTCCAATACACACTCCCTGACTAGGGCCCGAAGGGGCTGGTCACTGATACACCCCGCAGCTAACATCTCGGCAGAGAAAGCTCACATCACTCCCTTCACTTCAACAACAGAGATGGTTCTTGAAGTGATGAGAGATTCCCAGTGCGCCACGGCATATACCGGTCAGTTAGCAGCCGCACCTAACATGGTGAACAGACGCTGACCAGGAAGCCGTCCATTATGGAAACCGCCGCGCCTGGATTTTTTTTGTTTTTTTGTTGTGCTCCCCATGGCCTTGGGGGCTTGGGGAGACAACTATTTCTCAGAGGCATTCACTTTGGGCCTCTGTCACCGGAAGCCTCATCGGATGGGCTGGCTGTCATTTAGCCGCATCCTCCGCTTCTGGCCGCTCATTGTCGGGGATTGCTTATTCGTTTAAACTTATTTCGCAACTAACCTGCTAGTACAGGCCTTCCGGCTATCCGCAACCTGCCGACCCCCACGGTAGCTTAGAGCCCAGCTTAGTCGCTCAACCCGGTGGAAAGAACAACAACCGTGCATTATAGATTATAGATAAATGAGTTATTTGCATTTGTGGGTCTTTGGCTTTGGTTTATTAAACAATGAAAAATTGTAACTAATAACGCGGATGTGTGTAAAAGTATGTAAGCAAAAATATCAATGGCAACATTGTGTAGATACAACCAAACACATACACACTCAAACTGATGTATTGAGTAAATATGTAACGAAAAGAACATAGTTGTTCTCTACGGGATGAGTTTTGCTCAATTTTGTGCTCTCTACGGGCTGCGGTAAGGGACTACGATACGTCGGTCAGCGTGCGCACTATAATATTTGAAGCTCTCGACCTTCAAAACCCAAATCATTACTATATATTAGCAAGCGACCTTAATAATAAACACTCGGACTGGGGAAACACGCATAACAATACTAGGGGCAACGCTTTAAAAGATTGGCTTACTTCAAATGCGATAGAATTTAGATATAATATGTATTAACTTTTTAAAATGCATGGACTATGATAGGGACCATTGCGCTATCAAAATCAAAGGTAACCGTACGGATAGCACATTCTATCTTAACTTGGCAGGAATCCAATCCAAAAAACATTGGACTATAAAAAAATCAATTGGAAAAAATTTAGAAATACCTTGAACATACAACTTCAGAAAGAGATGTTGTCACCAAACAATGGAAACTTAACTAATTCAGAAATTGATCCTCACTTGCTTAAGCTAAATAAATTAAATTAAATTATTTTAGTAGCTGTAGAAAAAAATATTCCAAAAGTAATGGCAAAAAGTCCTACCAATTCTAAACTTCCATATCATAAAAATACTACTGAAAGAAAAAAGCAAAATTCTTACTAACATCAAAAAACACAACCGTCTACAAATATAAATCTCTCCTAAGATTCTCCAACTGGAAGAAACAAAACTAAAACTAATCAATGGCAATATATAGATTCAATTTAATGATCAACTCAAACACACGCTTATTTCCCTTATGAATAGGTACCCCTCAAAAGTTTCAGTAATTAAACGAACTTTTCTAAAAAACGACAACACAATTAGTCACATAAACGTTCCTTTTAACTCATCAAACATATTTCAAAAAGCTGGCCTGCATTGCAATCTACTAGAAAAGAATTTTACCACATTCAATTACTCCATCAAAAACAGTGATGATATACTCGATATAGTAGAGTTTCATTTTGAAGCAATTCATTGTTCACTTACAGGTGCAAGAATACTTCAATAAGTTTTTAGAAGCTAAAACTTTATTCGATTCCTTTCGAGCAACCAAAATAAGTTTTTATGCCACTAAACCTAAGACCAAACAGGCAATCGAAATCTCTCAGATATATTTTCCAATCTTAAAAGTAAACTGCCCTCAGGCTTAGACCAAATACCTAACATCATTCTGAAAAACTTATTGCAAAATATTGCACGTTTGAAGCACATTCCTGTTTATCATACGAAAGTATATAAGACACCTTGTCATACCAAACGGCTTAGGCATCTAAAGAATCTAAAAAACAAATTTTCTAAACTGTATAAAAGGTCTGGAGACCCAATGCACTTCTCAAAATTTCAATGCCATTTAAAAGAGTTTAACTGTTTGAACAAGTTCTTATATAGAAATTACATCTTGAATTTCGAAAACAATATTATTTCGGATTCGAAGGCCTTTCGGCAATTTGGCAACAATGTTTTTTATAATGGTAAATATGCAAATTCTGCCATAGAATCTGCCAATTTATTTGCTGACTTTTTCTGCTCTAATTTTGAACCCGACTTAGACTTCGATTCTAGTTTACCCTCTAATAGTTTTTCACCTCTCAATTTTGGGACTTTGTGCCTATCTGTTACTGATGTCGTCAAGGGTATTATGAAGCTTAAGTCTACAACGAAAACTGACTCGGATGGTCTTTCGGGCATTTTGCTGAAGAATTGCTTGTGTCTCGCTGAGTCTCTTCCAATTATATTCAATAAATCGTTGTCCTCTGGTATCTTTGTTGACGACTGGAAATTTACTTCCGTTACTCCTATATTTAAGAGTGGAAATAAAAACGATGTTAGCAACTACAGGCCGATTTCGAAGCTTTCGTCTGTATGAAAACTTTTTGAGATAACAGTGAATGAAAAGTTATATTTTGCTGTCAAAGGCCTAATATCTACCAACCAGCATGGTTTCGTTGCAAGTCGCTCCACTGTCACTAACTTGTCTATTTTCAATGATTACTGCATTTCAGCCTTCCAGAACAGATCTCAAGTTGATGCAATTTATACAGACTTCTCTAAAGCGTTTGACAAAGTATCGCACCGAATACTCTTGTCGAAGCTTGCATCATTGGGTATACACTCCACGTTTTTGTCGTGGATCAAATCATATTTGTCCAACAGGCACTGCGTTGTAGGCGTTGATAATACGACATCCCGTGCATCCCCGTTATTGCATCCTCTGGTGTCCCACAGGGAAGTATTCTAGGACCCCTCCTCTTTATACTCTTTGTTAACGATATTGGTTCTTGCTTTTCGTTTGCAGACCACTTGTTGTATGCTGATGATCTTAAAATATTTGCGGTGATTAACAGTGTTAGGGACTCTGAAAAGTTGCAAACCGACTTGCACAATGTCCGGAACTAGTGCTATTTAAACCATTTGTCACTAAATATTAGCAAATGCTTTCACGTAAAATATGCTAAATCAAACAATACTTTGCACACTTCGTATAATATTGCTGGCTTACCTTTGCAATCCG